>NC_135636.1:12375000-17175000 GCF_053574225.1 Canis aureus
TTTGTGTAAGAGGTAAGTAACTTAGATGGGTCTTAACAGGTAAGATTGAAAAAAAAAAGATAAAGTGAGTCCAAGTGGTCAAGAGAGGTGTTGTTGACAGGCACTGTGGTGCCCTTTCCATATCCTCTCAGGAGGTCTTAGTAGTAGAAACCAGAGAATGCCCAGGCATCTGAATTTCTTTGCCTGAAGGTTTTCTTACTGCTAGGAGCTTCTGACCACATATCTAGTTATCTGGGAGTTGGAAGAATTAATGCTTCCTACCCACCACCTCTAGATCAAAGACTGGCAGGAGTTGATGCTTAAATACCCCTGCTTCATTGCCCACAGGTGGGAAAGATCAGGGTTCCCCAAGAGGATAAAATTCTGGTTGCTCAGGGTGGTAACTGGATTGCATGCCCTGTTTACCTTCTTTACCCTTCCTTCACCTGCAAATGATCTACCTGCCCTCGAATCTTTGTCTCAGGGTGTGCTGTGGGGAAAACCCAAATGAAGAAGAAAATGGGAAACCAGTTGGTCAAATATCAACTTATCTTCTCAGTATCCAGCTGATCGAGGGTTAATTTAATATAAATCAGCTTCTCAGTAAAGGTCTAGATCTCCTTCCCACATTTTGCTCTGACTCTCATGGTGCCCTCAGTACCCTTCAACTGAGAAGGAAGTGCCAGAAATAGGTCTTTTGACTCAAAGTTCTTCTTCACAATTTCATCTGTGACATGAAATTACCCTTCCAATGATGGAGCTATTGTTTATCAAGCACCCATGCAGCTTCATGTCAACCCAGCTAACCCAGCTGCAATCCCCTATTGTATATTTCATACTCTGGCTTCTGAGAACACTCTGATTCCTTTTTCTTTTATTTGATTAAGAACATCTGCAGAGGTGGTTCAGCTACAAAAGTTAGTAATTACTCTTTTTTTGTCAACAGTAATTAAAAATTTCAAGGAAGAATTGTCATTCATTGCTGCTTATGAGGTTACCTATGGCGGACAGTGCTTTATAAAGCCAACAAATCATGACCCTAAAAATAAATATCTCTTTTCAAAAATGGGAATGCTATTCCAAGTCTCAAGGTGGCTCTGAAGCCTGGTCACAATGCTTAACGGATGAGGGCTACCACATAACTATGCAAACCATCGTGTGCATTCTCATTTTCTCAACATTTCCATTAGCATCTGACACGCGTGCAGATATCATTTATAGTTCAAAGGAATCTCATTAACATATCATCTGAAAGAGCATTTTGTGAGGACAAAAGCTGTTTTTCTCAAGCTGGTGCCCCTCCCACTCCTGCAAGAAAGACTCTTTTTGTTCAACAGCAAAGCCCAAGAGAACAATCACTCTTGAGTAATTTTCTGTAGGTTCATGGCTCATACAATAAGAAGTAGCAAATCAAAGTGGTTCTATCCAAAAAAATGCCCCCTCGGCGGGGGGTGGGGGGTGTTGGCAGCAGAGATGTGTGTGTATATGGTGGGGGTATATGTGTGGCGGGGTGTTTGTGTGGATGGTATAAAAGACAGAGGCAGGGAGGAAAGAGGGTTTCATCTCCTCTCAGTCACTGTCTTCTCTTAGAGAGCTATAAGCTCCAAACCATGGACTGTTATTTTGTACTTGTATCTACTTGTAGCTACTTCATCTCAACTATTTCTTTGAATGCCAGATAGAGGAACTTGTGCTCAACTAGACTGTAAGTCCCTGGGGAGGCATCACCTTTCTCTTTAGTCATCTTTCTACCTAGTAGCCGATGTAGTCAGCTTCAGGTACAGAAGGCTTCCATCATACTGCTCCACCAGGCCAGTAGGCTTTCAATGACCTGATTACAACTCCTTGAGTCAGGGACTTCAAAAAGAAAGTCCATTTGAGAAAATGGTATAAGTGTTGGCCCCAGCTCTCTTTCTGGAAGAAATTACCTTTGCTCTCTTCTGCCCCTCTGTGGTACATCCATTCTTCACATCATCTTTCTAAACCACATTGTCATCACCTTGGTAGGTTTAAAAAAGGCTGAGAGACACTTTATATTTTGAATATCGAACTCACAACTTCCATTGGTCTTATCCATAAATTATCTTCAAATATTTATCAGAGAAAACCCCTGAGGGTTGTTAAGTCTCCCTCAGGGACTTGGGTTAGTGCCCAAGGAGCCCTCTGCAAAATGGTATTTAATCTTGAGTTTTGTCACATGATCTTTTGTTTAATGGACTGTGTCAAACGTTCATGCTTGGGTGTACATAAAAACAGCATTTCTCCTCCCAATCTTTCCTGATCCTCCAGGAAGACAGGCTCTGCTGGGTGGTGGCTCCAAGTACCATTCCATACCCACCTCCAAGTACTATTCCATACTCCACACTGTTCCATACTCTTCACGGGGATTGTAATCTCACGTCCCAGAAAATCATGACTTAGTGACATAATGCTAGCATGTTTGCTATATTGATACATTTGCATGATACAAGTAGGTAGGTCAATAGATAAATAGATGTTGGTAATCATAAATCAAGATATTTGAACTTGCAAAAATATTTATCCTTTAAATACTATAATCTTAAGGTATAATTCAGTCTTTTAAACTCTCCTTTTTAAAACCAAATCCATTATGAATATTAAAATCTCAGGGGCAGGGAAAGTAAAGTAAAAGGGCTAATAGTTGCTGAATACTTCTGTATTGGACTCGGAGGCATTTGGTTTAATATGTGGAAGCTCAGGGCAATCAGAACACTATTTGCAAAATAACTATTATTATTCTAATTTCTTACTAGACAGACTTTTTTTTCTATGAAAGAAGACAATTAAAACAATAACAAAGGAGAAAACAACCACTGACCAAAAACAAAAACAAAGGAAAATGCACATAAGACTAGAATATAGAAATGTCAACTGCATATCAACTTTTTTAATTACTGTAGGAGAGGGGGGCATATGAAAAAAAAAAAAGAACAAAAAAGCAAGGATCCACTAAGATTATTTTAATAAGGATGATAGAATGATGGCTTTCCGAAAATAGCCAACAGATGTCCCACCGTTATACTGAGGCTTGTTATGTAACGTTTGCTGCTGTAATCCTTTAAAAATCTATTTTCCCGACTTGATCCTGCTCCAGCATCTGTGATGCTAAATGCTGCAGTGGCTGTTTCTTGGTTTTAACTGATGTTTCTAATGCCAGTTACAGGTCAAATTTAAGAGCAGTAAAAATAAAGGCCTTGTTTGCATTTTCAGCAGGAAAATGATGCTCTATCCACATCAATGCTGCATCCAATAATGATCCTTCCAACCATGGAAGGAGAGGAAGTGCACAAATTACAAAGATGTATGGGCATAATTGGCATATTGACACAATTTAGAGTAACCGACTCAATAGCTTAGAGAGACACATTCCTCAAATAACGTTGCCAGAGGTTCACACTCAGCTTCCCACCTGAAGCATGAATTTGTTCTATGAACGTCACTGGGTGATTTAGTCATTAAAAACAAACCAATTCTCTATGTTATACTTTGGGGGATGGTTGGGAAAGGGGAGTCACATTTTGATTTTGTGGACAGATGTAAGCAGTATTTGGAAAGGCCCACTGGTGATGTGTTCATTGAAAAGCTTTAACTGGGATTCTATTGTTTCTATTTAATTTAATTTCCAAGCTGTGCAACATATACACATATTCTGGAAAACAAATTATTTTAAAGTGTACTCAAGTGTCGCGTCAAATATTTGGGGAACTGGATGTGCAGAAGCCATAAAGCTTTCAACAATGTTGACTTTGACAAAGGTCCTGGTTTCTAGGGAATTGCATTCCCCCCACCCCCACCCCCATGTTGAGGATCTTGCTGCTACCTTATTAGTTTTACCATAAAGGCTAGTCACGCAGCAGCTTCTATGTTTTCTATGCCAGTCAGCAACTCTGACCTTTAGCCATGCCTCTCTAACCAGTGGGTCTAAAATGGTTAATCGTATTTTTCTAGACTGCATGTGTCATGGGCTTACATAAGATTGCAATGGTGCTGGGCAATGGAAAGACCTTTTTTTTTCCCTTGGTGCCTAACCAGCAAATTACTTTGTTCTGCCAAAATGGACTAAAACAACTCTTTCATTGCCACCCACTGGGGAAATGCAGTAGAAATAAAAGTCAGGGTGCTCAGATTAAAGAACATCACTACTCCCCATAAAGTAAATAAATTTCTGGGTATGCCTCCATTTTGCAGAACATACTAGAGAGGCAAAATGAGGTAGAACCCAATGGAAAAGAAGTAATTAAAGCAAACTAATAACATGTCCATGTCACTCCAGGCACTTCAGTGTGGGGCAAAATCAGGGAGAAGGTCTGTGAGATTACTTCTCAGTATCAGCCATAAAGTAGCCTAGAATGTTGACAGTTCTAAATGGGGATCCTACCTGGCCCCAGCTTGCCGATGAGGGCCTGAAACATTCTGGTCAATTGTGAAACTTCTTTAAACGTACACTTCTTATCTTAAAAACATAATACATTTTTTAAACTTTTACTCAATTATACATTGGTTCCTATGTTAGAGTAAAAAATGTTTCTTTTCCTAAATGTCTGTGAAAAATCAAAGCCCTCAGAAAAGATGCCATGTCTACACTATGACTTCAAGTTCACTCCATGCATCAACAAGGCTAAATTTCAGAAAAGCCATGTGGCTTTTGCAAACAAGATGCTCTCTTCTGGAGCCTATGGTAGAATGGAAAAGAGTAAAGGGAAGAATCTTAAATCCAGACAGTCCAGATTTTGTATGTGGATTTGGCTATGTATTCACTTTGTCATTTCAGTGGACTGTTTACTCTCATCTCAATATTTTTGTCAGTGAAATAGGATGAGTGATGGACTGATACCAGAGGGTTGTCTAGAATATTTAATGGGATGGTGTGTGTGAAATAATTATCTCACAGGAACAACTGAATAAAATGGTACAGTCACTCTTAACAAAGTTTGGTTTGGCCTGTGTACAAACCATGCAGATGTTATTTAACACCTCTAGGGTGTTCACTGTCTCCTGAAGTTGGGGACCAAAATGAGATTTGTGAATCCTTAACACATTTACCCTATTCACGATGGCATCCACTTCTCTGCACATTTAGAGCAGGTTTTTGCTGCAAGTTAAAGTTACCCCTTGTTAAATGACCTCAGATGACTCAGCTCCATTGACCAAGAAGTATGCCCAGTAGAGAGAATTACTATGTCTTAGACATCTTCAGATCTCCAAAAGTCATTGTTTTCAAGCCTCAAGCATAAGATCTCCAAGTAAAAATGATGAATCTTGATCTCCCTCATAGATACTATGATTTGTAGGTTTGGAGTGGTGCCCAGGAAACAACATTGTTAACAAATATCCCTCACCCCTGAACACTTCCATGCACCTGGTCAGTACTTCCTCACATGGCCTTCACATGGTCTTCCTATGTGAACATCAGTCATTGTATTTAGGGTCCATTCTAACTCAGTATGAGCTTATCTTAATTAATTATATCTGCCAACATTCTATTCCAACTAAGTTCACGTTTTGAGATTCAACATAGATGTGAACGTTGGAGGGACACTATTCAACCCAGCACATCCCAAACCTTGACTTTGAGAACCGTAGTTGCACTAGCCAATTAGTCTATACTGTAATTGAGTGCCATTATGTGTGATCTCTCTTACTAACATTCTAGTAATTATCAAAATACTATTTGATGATGTTTCCATAAAATACTTTCTTGCAACATACTTTTATGATTTCCATAAAATTTCTCTTTTTCATCATATTTCTGATAAAAAAATCTGCTGCTGGCATGTATCCTAGTTCATTAGTGATGCCTTTTGGTACTACCTTGTAATTTGTCTGATCCTCTTACATCATCACTGTGTATTAAATATAGATCTGGCATTCAATAAATATTGCGTGGAAGGTATGTTTTCATTCTGCAAACAGTGGCAGGGTTTATGGAGGGCATGAGATATGTAAGACAGAAATTTCCTGTTTTCAAGATTTTCCTTGAGAGAAGAGATAAGCCCTTACACAAATATCACACTGCCAGGTAGACAGTGTAGGCTCGGCACCTGCTTACAAATGCTGCTGTTGCCACTTACTAGCTATAGAACCCTGGGCAAGTTACTTAACCTCACTAAAGCTCAGTTTTCATATCTGTAAAATGGGGATTATGCTTTCACCTACCTCACAGGCTGCTGCAAGGAATAAATAATGATCTGTATGAAGTGCTAAGCATACAGCAAGTGCTCAATGAATGCTAGTAATTACAGGGACCAATAGGAAGGAGGGATGTTTGATAAGCTGATGATGATATGTGATCATTGTGTTTCCCAACTGGGTTATAAGCTTCCTGACTACATAGACCTTGTAATTATACTACCCTAGAGTCTCTCATAATGCTTTTGGCAGATTGGCTCCTGGCAGGGTTTTGTATCATGTCACTAAACGCAGTCCTGGTGACTGGTTCATTGAATGACTCAGTCCCTTTGTTGGCAGCACTAACAAAACTTCTATATGTTCTAGGTTTCTGGTCCTACTCATAGTTTTCTCTTAAGCAATGTAAAATTTTCTCTTTAAGTAATGCACATTTTTGTCATTCAAATATCTGCAGGCAGATGGGGAGATAGTTGGCCGTTGGCAAGAGAGAATACCCAAATGAAGTGGATTGTGAGGGGTGGGGTAGAGATTATGCATATAAAGCAGGAGTGGAGATGGGTGAATAGTGAGAGAGCACCCTTCATATTCCTCCTTTAATGCCACAAAACCACAGTCATTACTGATGTCTAATTCATAGAGGCTACAGCATGACTTGCCATTAAAATTCAGGGGTGCCAGGGAGCAATGAAAATTGCAGATACTAATTACGTATATTTCATTTTTCTGGAGTGGCTGGACTTTTCAGTTGCAGCTTTTTGATCATGCACATAAAGTTTTGTTATTTTTGCTTTGATGTAATTATTATGATATTGATTTTTTAAATGGGCCCATGGTAGAAATTCCATGCATATGCCAAAGAAAATTCTACCATGACTTTTACATTTATACTTTAGAAATTATCCTAAATATCCATCTGGAGCCTTGAATTTAATGGATTTTCAGCTAGTTAATTTGGTCCACAACACCAAAATGCCTCCTGCATAAATTCACTTAACTATCAGTTATTGTAAACAGGCCTATTTATTTAGCAGAAGTCACTTTATTATGCTGTTTCAAAAGCAAAAGCACTATAGGAAAAATATCACGTGGAATTAAAATAACCGTACCAACACATGAACATGAATTGGCATAAACTGTTCACATGAAAAATGTTATTCTGCTCACTCTGTACTTTTAGGAAGTGCAGTAATCATACTTTACCTAAATAGCAAATTAGAGTTAACTTCCAGAAATGAGCCCCTGCCTTCTTTGAACTTGTTCTAACCTAGTCAGTTGGTAAGGATCAGGAAACGGTGATGATAAATGCATAATAACAATGCCAGTTGGCATCAGCATAAAACTCTGTTTCCGTGTCAGAGTGTATTTCATGTCCATTACCTCATTTAATTCACTATTATACTTGTGGTGTCCAGAGAAGAGGTGTGATGAATGGCTCCATTTCCTAAATAAGGTGAGTGTAGCACAGAGTTCAAATGGTGAATTCAGGGCCACCAGGTGGTGAAGAAAAGGGTGGAGATTAAGATCTAGTCTTCTGTTTCCTGTCTTCTGTCCAAATAACTCTGCTTTAGAATATAGTTCATTTCTTATCAAATTCTTTTGGGTAATCCATCTTAATATTCAAAAATAAATCAGCTAGCTTATTAAGTAAGGCCAGATGTTCATTTCTTGAGAGATAAAGCAAATTCCTAGCGCAGAAGAGATAGAGAGTATTCCATGTTCCATACAACTTCAGGAAGTCTATCTATCTGTCTATCTATTATCTATCTATCTATCTATCTATCTATCTATCTATCTATCTATCATCTATCTATCATCTATCATCATCTATCTATCTATCATCTATCCATTTCTTTTATACAAGCAATAAAATGAATAATGACAAGAATTATTATTTGATGTTCAAAACAGCAAGGCAACCAACATGATACTTTTGGGGGATTATTTTCATTATTGTGAGAACAAGGGAAATTGAGAAGAAGTAAACTAACATTGGCCAATTTTTTTGGTGTCTTCTAAGTGCAAACAAAAAAAGAGTAAATTTTGGTTTTTAAAAGTATCTGGATTTTTGGCTCATCAGTTCTGGGTCTTGATTATTAACAAAATACAGACTCCCTTAAGCCTCCATTTATTTTATCACCTTTGAAATAAAGGGGCTTACGTTGGAAATTTCTAAGGGCTTAGTTACTCTCAAAATTTATAATTCTTGATGTCTTTATCAGTATATGTCCTAGGTACCACAAATGAGTGCCAGGCACCTGCAGATCTAGCCCTGCTGGAATTGGTAAACCATAAGCCCACCCTGACAGTGGTTCTTAATACTTGGGGATGGTATCAAGAAAGACTCAAATCTCTTTCTGCATCACTCTTGAGCGGGAGTGTGCAGCTGGAACCCTGGAAGAGTCTTGCTTCAGACACCTCATCTCATTTACTCTTCTCTTGGGTCTCTCATGTACAATACCTTTTCAACCTCCTCCCCTAATCAAGCTCAACACACTTGTCTAATTTGTTTTAATTCCTTTCCCCCTTGTCTTGGCTTCCTATTTTCTCTCCCTGAATTTAGCTCCATTCTTACTGCACTCTGGGAGATAATGGGGTTAAAATGGAACCCACTCGTTTATTTTTGCCATCTCAATTTTCTAGGGCTGGATGTCCATGTGGACACATTGCAAATTACCTCTCCCTTAAAAACGTTCAACAAAATGCAGTCAAGGACCACTGTCTCTGTCTCCCATAATCATTCTAAGCCTTCCCCCTTTCACACTGAACCCCCCCCCCCCCATCATGACTGGATCCCAACACCTGAAAAGATGATAAACTTTGTTCAGATTCCTGCGGGCACTGGATCTTTGATCTTCCTCTGCCTTCATATTCCTTCTGTTCTCACGTATTACCTTTTGCTCAGCTCATTCTCTGCTCACAGCATTGTGTGGTCCACCCCACGATCAAGGCCAACATGTAAAATGCAGATAAAGCCATTCTACCTCACCAGGATGATGTGGGGATAAAATGAGATCACAAGGATGGAATGCTTTGAGAAGCTTAAAAGTAAAATACAAATATGAGGTTTTATGATGCTATGAAAATTTTTTATAGATTAAAATTTCAGCAGGATTCAGAATATTTTCTGTTGAAAAAAACATTTACTTTTCTTTTTAAGGCCAAAACCAAAAATTTCAGACTTCGTGTGCATGTGTGCATGTATATATGTGTGTGTGTGTGTGTGTGTGTGTGTGTGTGTGTGTCTGTGTGTGTTTCTGTCTGTCTGTGTGTCTGTGTGGACTCTTACAATTTAGCCAATGTAGGTAACATCTGCCATGTTCTAAAGTCTTTCATGGCTTGTCCTAGAAAACTATACTTAAGTTTGGCTTTACCTATTTCTCCTTATCCTTTCTGGACTAACAAGTTACCTGGGGAGTATTCTCAAGGTAGTAGTAAAATTATTAAGAAGAGAGAGTGAAAACATTCAAGGCCGAGCCTTGGAAATGACAAAGGATCACTTCCTGTGTCTTTTCATTGGCTAAAAGAATCCAAATGGTTGAAGCCAAAGTCAAGGAACAAGAACATATTTTTTTCCCCTCACTCAGACAATAGCAAGGGTGCAGATACAAAGCGTGGTTTAGATTCGGAGCCAGTAATTCAATCTACCAATGTGATAAAGGAGATATTTAGGCAATCTGGTTCCATAGTTTTGTACTTAAGTCCAATGCTCTACTTCTTCTCAAGAGATGCTTCTATTTCATCTCTTCATGGAGACATATATTGTAAGGAGCTTGTTTGTGGAATGAGATATCAAAAAATTAGGTCTGCCCTAACGTTTGAGATTTAAGCTGAAACAAGAAATGAGGTGAATGTTACACCTAAACACATCAGGAAATAATTTAGGCAAAAGCTCATATATCCATAGCCACATCCATAAATATATTTATATATAAACATGTATGTATGTGCATGTATATATAAATATACAAAACATACATATTTATATATATGTATGTGTTGAGTCTCCAAAGCAAGTCTCCAAACTGTCTAGCCTTGCCATTGTACTTCTTACATCAACAGCTGACTTTTAGGGAAGCATTCTTAGTTTTACAAATGCTTTATCAAATAAAATCAGACTGCAAGTTCACAATTTTCCTGATGGATTTATTTTAAAAGTTCAATCTGGGCAGCCCGGGTGGCCCAGCAGTGTGGCGCCACCTTCAGCCTGGGGCCTGATGGTGGAGACCCAGGATCAAGTCCCAGGTTGGGCTCCCTGTGTGGAGCCTGCTTCTCCCTCTGCCTGTGTCTCTGCCTCTCTCTCTCTCTCTGTGTGTCTCTCATGAATAAATAAATAAAATCTTTAAAAAAAATAAAAAATAAAAAAATAAAAGTTCAATCTGCCTTAAATCAGGACAATTTTGAATGCAAATTGATGAATAATCATTTTTATTTTCATATGCTTCTTTTGTGTGGATGGGATCCAAGAACTCATCAAAAGCTAGCAGGGCCTACTGGATTTTATCTCATAGTTATTGTGATGTGGCTACACTGGGCAATCTCTTCTCATCAAAACAAAATTGCCACAGAAATAGCTAAGTGGATGAAATACAATGCTGAGGAATAATGAAGTAAAATGGACACCAAAGTTGTCTTTCGAGTATAAGTCACAAAGTTAAGTTATAATGATGTGAAGACAGAATGTAAGAATGTGTGTAATCCAGAAAAAGCTCAACTGATGCTTAATTTTTGCATCACATTTGCTAATGATGTAAAAAAAGGGCTCCACAAGATAGAAACATTAAACATTTTATGTAGAAAGATGAAAAATAAAAAAATTGACATTTGCATGAAAGTAACTTCTTTTCCTTTGTAATGTGAAATAATTTCTCAGGAACTAAAGACTACTGCTTGCTTCTTTGTTCATAGTTTGCTTTGTTCCTTATTAGAAAGGTCTAAGTGTAGCTAAGTTAAAACAAAAGAATAAGTCCCAGTGTTCCTACATTAAAAAGAAAGCATAGAATGTATCACAGCTCTATAGAACAATGGGCTTGCTATTCTGTGAGGAAAACTGTCCAACCTTGACAAGAAAATTAACCTGGGCAGATCCTTGGGGGTATTTAATGAAATATTATATACAAGTTTTTCTCAAACTTTGTAGTCCTACAAATTTATGAGGCTGAAGGAAGGACACATTTAATGCAACAAAACTCAACAACCAATAGTCCAAAAAGCTCATTGGCTGATGATTCTAAGATATCTGATCATTTTCAATTTGAACTGCCGGTTCTGGGATTAGAGTGAGAAACCAAGCAGTTAGTGATGAGCTAGGTGTGTATCAAAAAAAGTTACACAGGACTCAAATGCAAGAAGTCTAAATAGAGTCCTGGGACTAACAGCCAGGTTGTAAGGGTCTTCCTTTTTGCACATCATCAGAGATAGACCAGAGATTCTGTAACCAAGAGGAATCTAAGGTGTCTATAGTCAGAAACAGCTCAGAAACCAACACATAAGTTAATAACATGGTTTTATCAGTGCTTTGAGCAAGCCAAGTTTCCAGAAATTCAAAGAAATTGGCTGTGGTAATCTGAGAAGGAATGGGTACAGAATGGCAAGGTAGAGAGAGCAGATTAGTGGAATGATGGACCAAAAGACAGGCAGGAACTAAGCACAACACAAAGCCTACTTATCAGAGACCTCGAGGAGTTTTTGTAATGGCAAGTGGTAGCTCAACTTGAGCCCACAGGACTGTGGGCTGTGGGCTAATGAAAAAATTGAGGGACCAGCACACTTGACACAAAGGAAAAGAAATCCCATTCAACAAGATTTCTGTGTCTTACTCCCATAGACTTTGTCTCTCTGTTGAAAGACTAGATTACTCAAGCAAGTTCCACAGAGGAAATCACCATGAATATTAAAAAGGCTTCTATGGTTAAATGCTGTTGGGAAACACTGGCCATTTAATGTTGTTTAATGGTTCAAAATGGTTTCTTCAATGTTTTGGTTTTCCTTCATGATAGAACCCTGTCCATCAAAACTTAAGTCTTAGTGAAGAGAATCCTACAGAGCAAGTACATATGTGTATGGGTGCCTACAGACTATATTTTTGCAAAGAAAAACAGATATCCTTATTGAATGCAGGCCAAGTCCCCTTATTTCTGACTCAAGAATAGACATGCAGGGGGCCCCCCTTCCTTCTGGTTTTCATTTACCAAGGCAATCATCATAGACACAATCTCTCTACTACACAACTGGACCTTCTACAAAGAAATAGCTGTGGTCTACTAGCTAAGCTTCTACTCAATTAGAGCCATATTGCTTCCTTGAAAACTGTTGAGGTTTACTATAATTTGGCATTGCTGTTCTTACTGATCAGCTCAAAGGGGCCATTGCCAGATCACATTAAGTGGTTAAGTCCACAAATCACTTTCCACAGCAACTATTGACCGTCAGTCCCTTTAAATGCATCATGTATTCCCTGAAAGCAATTTGTAACATGAATAAAAGAAGCATTGCAAGTTATAATAAAATCATAGAAACTATTTTAAAACTAAAATACTTATTCAGTTAACTGAATGTTTTTCTGGGCAACAACATATCACTAACCCTTCCACAGTAGATTGATATGGTGAATTTTATCTCTTCAAAAAGTTCATGCCTTGATATGAGTAAAAGAGGAAAAAAATCTATGGATAAGGACTCCTAGACTCAGTTCTATATAAAACTGACCTCCAATTAGTTATAATGAGATTACTTTTGCAGAAAATGGAGGTTTTCAGGTATGTCAATTATACGGGGTCTGTTGCTGCAAATACTTTCCAACTCTGCTTCTTAGTCAATGGGGTTCACATCTGCCTCAATTCCATTTATTCTCTCACACATAGAGAAAGAAAAGAGCTCTGTAATCTTTATGATGATATAAAAAGCAAAGCATTACTATTATTAGGTGTCTATTTTGAGTTTGAGAAAGCTAAAAGCAATTGAGTTGAAGCACTGTTTTCTTCTGCAGCAAACAGACCAAAAACCCAAGTTTCTCAATTCCACAGGACACCTGGGAGTCCCGTGTGGGAGGTACAGACACTCAGTCTCTCCCACCTGGGTTGCTGCAGCTAGATCAGCTCAATGGCCTGGGGTCCTGGGCACATCTTAGACTCACCCCAGCAGAAACACTGACACAGTGTGAAGGGGAAGGAGAGAAAATGGCACTTGTTGCCCGTGCATTCTCTAGGCCTCCTGCAAGGAACTGGGTAGATTTATTTAATTCTCGCAACAGCAGTGCATGTTAACTACCACCACACAGATTATGCAATGAGGATATGCAAAGCTCTAGTGCTAGTTTTTACTGTATAAGACAGATCTTGTCTTGAATTACAGCTCAGTATCCTACTAGTTGTTTGCCTTTGAGCAAATTAACTGTTTTAAGCCTCAGTTTCCTCATCCTTCAAATAGGGAGGACAAAATTTTTCTTACAAGCAGACAAAATAACAATTAGTATTAAAAATTAGTGTTTCCATCAAAACATTAGTATTTAATTATATAACAATGATATGATTACTGTTTTAATATATAAATTGCATGTAATAACTTGAACATTAATTGGAATTAATAAATAGCAATGTTATTAATATCTTAATATAGCAATAGGAACTCAAAGACCAGAGACTCTGTGGAGGTTACCCAAGGTTATCTGGAGATGAGAGACACTAGAATTTTAAGTTTGCTGCACATGCTGGCCACCCCTCAGTTTGTATCAGACCATGGAACCAGCGATGAGAATGATTGGCTCAGCAACGATCATCAACCATCTATGTTTTTAATGAGACAAATTCTGGGAACAGCCACACAGGAATCTATTTATAATGATGTTAATTTCTTATATTAAAAAAGTAAATTGGCTATTAAAGATGAGTCAGCTCAAGTTGGTGAATCAAGTACTTGACTCCTCTAAATCTCTGTTCTGTATAAAAGAGCAGGAGCCCTATTTTAAAGGGTTACATTTTCTCTGCTATGCCCATTCCATATTCTTGTTTTCCCTTCCTGGTTACACATAAACTCAAAAGCACGCAGAGACACACTGCAATCTCTTTCATTAGAAACAACTAAGGCCAGCACAGGGTCTCCCCACCTCCAAAGCATCTTGAGCTCATTTTCCATAGAATTCCACTGGATTAAATCAGAATATTTGTATCGGCTTCCCACACCCTTCTACACATAAAAAATTGCTGTACATACAGATTGCCATGTGTGCTAAACAAGGGAGGCAGTTTAAAAACCTTACGGAAGTTAATTAAGTACAGTCTAGAGCTGAATTGAGAAAAGAGTCAAAGTGCTTGGAACATCCAGCTAACATGCTCCTAGTCTCCGCAGTTCACAATTCATATGAATGTGATTTTTGGACATTATTCTCCTTTGAGGTTCTATTTTCAGCCATCAATTATAGACAATGATAATAATGAGTCCTGGAAATAGTTGCACTACATTGTGGAGGTAATTTTAAACAAATTCCCCTCACTTCTGTATATTTTGGATTACTGTCTAATGTCATTTCAGTGGTTCACTTTTAATGATTCCTAAGGGGCAGTGAGAAAGGAAGAAATTTTTATTAAATGCAAATTTTTCATCTATTTTATGTATTTTATTTATCTTATTTGGTTAGAATAAATTAGAGAAAGGGGAAGGCCAAGAAAACTCAACATCTTCCTACCCTCAGAACTAATGACCTACTAGTTGTTTCAACTCATGCGTCTACAAGAACCTGACAAAGTAAGGAATTTTTCATGTTATGGGAAGGTTATAAAATGCTGGTTTACATAAGAATCATCTAGGTAGCTTACTGAAAATGCATAACCCAGGCTCTACTCCGAGATTTGATTTAGTAGGTGTCATTTGTCCCTTTGCCCTCAGCTCGATTTCCCATCTTGCTTTGTATCTCAGGGATCCACAGACTCCTGGTTACCCTGGCCCTGGAGTTTCCTGTCACATTTTCTCAATGGGAGTCACTGACAGAGGTTGGAAATTTAAGAGGGGAGAAAGCTTGGGGTGCTTGTTCCCTCTTTTCCTTTTTCAGGGGCATCTCTAGCAGTGGCAGTGCTTTTTCTGTCATCCCAGCTTGAACAGGACAGCTCATCCCTTCAAGATCTCAGTTCCTATCTGATGAGCCTGGCCTCTAGAATGGGAACAAACACTGCCACCTGTGTTCCTTCCATCCCAGGGCTGGTAATGGATTCCTGCTGTTGCTAATATTTGGTCTCTCTCACTCTATTTGGCTGTCTCCTTTAGCCTTGAAGGCAGGATCTGGGCAGCACATCACAGCATCAACTAAGAGGGCCAGACTCTCGATTCCCCATAGGAAGCCTCCCTCTCTCATCTCTAGCTTGGCATTCCTTCAGAAGCTACACACACACACACACACACACACACACACACACACACACAGTTTTCTAGGTAAAAACTCATGGAGGATTGCTAAGAAAACTAAATCCTACCTTTGTGTATCATTTGGTCAGTGACCTCAGAATTCTCAGTATTGGAAGTTTTTTCCATTTTGAACCACTGGGTTAAAATCAAACCATG
This sequence comes from Canis aureus, assembly GCF_053574225.1. NCBI lineage: Eukaryota > Metazoa > Chordata > Mammalia > Carnivora > Canidae > Canis > Canis aureus. The sequence goes on from NC_135636.1 coordinate 12,390,679, forward strand.
TAGCTTCGACAAAGCACACATGTGGGCAGAACTAATGTGAATTCTCAGCTCCAGCCTCAGTTTAAGTCTGGGGTTTATTAAGTCCAATAAACCCTAGAGACCCCAGGGTGACATTTAGATAACATTTTATGTGAAGACCTGCTAAACAACACAAACATATCGGCACACAAAATCAGGAATTGAGGATAGGTCACCTGGAGACGGATTTTATTTTTCGTTAGCCAGATTGCTTCCAGGATAAAGGCCAGAGCCTGGGGACTGGCTTAGCCATCCAGCACCTGGTGCTACAGAGGCCAGGGTCTAAGCAGTGACTGGGTCACATCTGCTAGGGCTGCTCATGGGGTCCTGAGACCAGGAGGGGGAAGACAGAATCCTGGGCATAGTCCAAACAAAGTCAAGGGAGAAGAGACTGATCAAGTTGTGAAAGCAGAAGCCACAGGAGGCTTCAAAGCTGAGGTGGGGGGGGGGGTGTTGGGAGGGTCTGAGATAGACAGGGGGATGGAGCAGGGGATGGGTGGAGTATAAGGCACAGTGAGTGGAGGGAGAACTGGTGCAGGTCACCCCTGGATCAGGGCAGGTCAAGCCAGGGGAGGGCTGTGTGAGCTTTAGGATCCTCCTCCAGGCCCTGCCCTAACTCTTCGTGCATTCAGCTTCCTCCAGGTAGTTCTTGCAAAAAAACATATCTCTTTGCCTAAGGCAAAGAAAATGTCCTTAGTTGTAGCTGGCAGAAGAGCAAATCCCAGAAACAGTCTAAGAGATTCAGAGCCAACCCCTCCCCGGATACAACTTTGATCAAGTTACATAAGAGAGCTCAGCCTCATAGTCTGTTTTTGCAAACGGGGTCTATGTGACCTGTGGTTATCAGGGTCCATGAGAGAACCCACAGGGGAGCTATGGGATCATTCTCATTGAAATCCAGGGAGGTGGTATTATATTTTTGAATGGTATTCATGGTTGTTGACCTCGGCTTATAATAGCATTTACTGTCTTCATATTTCAAAAATTCCCATCATGAATTCATGTTGGTCCTAAATAATAGGAATACTTCGAGCTTTTAAATCCAAACACCTGAAGACCATAGAACCCAACAAAGGTGCTTCCTTGAATGGAAAAATGTTATCTTACTACGTATGAAATATTCTAAGAAAGAAAACAACTTCCAAAGTATGTACATATGCCTAAATATTTATAACACAGCGATGATAATCACTTTAATTTATGTAGTACTTTGTGGTTTGTAAATGGTTTGATATACATGATCTCATTTGATGGCTGCTATTTTATGTCCTTTTCATGATATAACTTTTAAGTTAAGAAAACAGAGGCTCAGAGAATTCCATATCCAATAGCAAACAACTCAGGCCCTGGTTTTCTCTGATCCCAGAATTACTGCTTTCTCCCCCCCGCCCCCCGCCATAAGTCCACACATAACAGAGGGATCCTCCCAGGTCCCTGTGCAAAAGCTCCTCTTTTAGAGTCTTCATTCACATTTTGGGGTACTTCCTTTCTTTATTCTATGTCACTGAGTGCTTACCCACTCTCTTGCCAAATGGCTGGGTTCATAGGGTTTAATGCCTTACGGGTCCTCAGGGACCTATGTTATATGAATAGATATTATTGGGACAAAGACAAAATCCTGGCCATGGGGTTTTATACCTTAACACCAGGCCTGCTATTGATGAGACTTCATGGAAGAATGGAATTGCCCTGGCACAAACTGACCTGCAGAAATCTCAGAGGCTTTCACCTACTTAGCCCATGTCAACAGTCCTAAGTGAAGACTCTCTGTTGTGCATGTCTCTTCTCATTCTCAATGGATTCCCACTGATTTAAGAAGGTTTCATTTGGAAAATGGAGGCATCAGCAAGAAACACTTTCTCCTGTGGCATGATCTCTATCTATAGAGTCCACCATGGCAATAAGTGCTGTAGGCCTTAAATAGCTGTCCATCATCCTCACTCCCATGAGAATGCAAGGCCCTTAATTGCCTTGCACCTTTCATCAGTCCTTTAAAATCCACCCTACCTTCTAGTCATAAACACGTGCCTGCAGATTCTGGAACATGCTGTGTTTTTGCCTTGATTGCTGTGCCTATGCTAGTCCCTGAGTCTGGAAAGTCTTTTTCTTGTTCCTTCTTTCAAAATCTCTTCCTTTTATAGTCCTTCAAGATTCAACTTCCACTTTAACCATGCCTCTTGAGGCTGTATTAGATACCTCTGCTCTGTATGTTCACATTGTCTTTGTGTAGCTGGGTGTGTCACCCTATCACTTTGTCACCTTTCATTCACTTATCCATGCCCATTGTGCACCACTCTCAAACAAAGGAACTTGGATGTGTGACCATGGGGATCTCCTTCTCTGAATGTCTGCCACTCTGCAAATGGTTTTTGAGAGGAAGAAGAAAGAAAGAAAGAAAGAAAGAAAGAAAGAAAGAAAGAAAGAAAGAAAGAAAGAAAGAAAGAAAGAAAGAAAAAGAAGAAGAAGAAAGAAAGAAGAAAGAAAGAAAGAGAAAGAGAAAGAAGAAAGAAAGAAAGAAAGAAAAGAAAGAAAGAAAGAAAGAAAGAAAGAAAGAAAGAAAGAAAGAAAGAAAAAGTGAATGAACAGCTTTGTTGCAAGTGGAATCAAATTTAAAGAGGATCAAAGATGAGTTCTCAACAATCTGACACATTGAATAAATCTCTGCACTGCCCCCCAACAAAAGCAACCAACTGGAGTCTACTTGAGAATCTTCAAATTGCATCTTTAGCACAGCCTTTTGGTCACAGGGGTGGGGCCAAGAGATGACAATTAGCATTTAATGTAATTTATGATTGAATGATCTTCATGGATGATGTTGGGTTTGTTTCATTCTGTTCTGAAGTCCACGTTTCTCTACAAGGATTCTATGTAGTTTGTGGCTAAGGACCAGTTAAAATATGAATAGTAAGACAATACAAATACACAGTGTTTTACAGAATAATTGCTGCAATGGATTTCTTGAGGAAGGAGAAAAGGGGAATATTGCACAGTTAAAGGACACAGTAAAATTTGAGTAGAGGATGGCAGGGAACTGTTAAGCCACAGCTTTGAGAAAAATAGGCTGAATCCTAGGGATACCTTCTGCGAAAAAGTACTATCCTTTCTTTTAAATATATTTCCACTCTGACCTCATGTTCAACTTCAAGGTTGTTCTTTTATTTATAACAGTCAGATGAATATGAGCACAATTTATGCCACTCAAATATTGTCTTGGGCACCAGGCAATTTTTTTTATTGAATAATCATTAAACATAACTCAATTGCTTTCAAATAATAGGCTTCTTAAAACAATATTCTTAAAACAGCTTCTTAAAACAATATTCTTCTCTAAAAAATTACAGTATTTATAGACAGTTGAAAGATCACAGCTCATAGGAACATTTCTGCACTTAAAGTAGGTCCTGAGATTAAAGCATTCATTCATTTAACATCTAAGTGCTTATTATGGGCTAGCCACTTTTTCAATGCACACATATACAAAGTATGGCTGAACCCAGCTAATATATGACCACTAGTACTCAATATCTTAAAGTATAAGAAAGAAAATCACGAAACACATTTTAGATAGTCCTTTCAAATGTGCCCTATATACCAACAGGAATATTGTAATATAGGGCAGTAAAAACCACTGTGAAAACTTTTTTAGCTTTGTTATGTGGAATTACAAACTTATCCCAAAACCTGACCTTAATTCTGACATTTGTTCATGGCTTTAAGTTGGCAGAAATCTAATTTTCTTCTCCTCAAGAACTAATGTCAGCATTTGCTACCTTGTACCTACAAACTGAAGTAGAACTGAGTTTGGTGATTTTGAGGGCAGAGAGTAGTGTTTCTGGCACATAGGAGAGGTAAGCTCAAATCTGGCCATCTAAATTTCTTACATTTCAACATAGGTTGTAAACACTTATAACCAAGAACAAACCAAAGCAATGCAAAATTGACCCCCACTTGTCCTAACCTACTTGTTGGCCATATGTTTTTCTGTGCTTTTCCAGACTCCCCCTGGTAATGCACATAGGCCACAAGGCTACTGTTATAGCCTGCCATTGATATAATAAATAAGAGGGCAGGCACAGATGGACCACCCAGCTGAAATGCCTCTGAGAAGCCCCCAGAAGCCATACATTCAGGGCTCAGCAACACTTGATCATTCAGGCAGACGGGCTTGCTCTACCCCCCCACTGTAGAGAGACATATTTCAGAGCCATGCATATCATGTGGTTTCATGCAAAATGCTAGTTAGTATAGCCCTGGCCACCAATTATAATGAAAGGTAGCCAACACATCCACAGTTATACCGTCGAGATTTTATTATGTGCTAGTCATGTTCCTGGATGATTGATTCCATCAGTTGATTCTGGATGCCTCTCCCAAACCTCTCTTCCACCCCAACCCCACTCCTACAAGCAGAAGAGGGAAAGGCAATAAACAGTGGAGAATATCACTTATTTTTTTTTAAAGATTTTATTTATTTATCCATGACAGACACAGAGAGATGCAGAGAGAGAGGCAGAGATACAGGGAGAGGGAGAAGCAGGCTCCATGCAGGGAGCCCGATGTGATACTTGATCCCAGGTCTCCAGGATCACACCCTGGGCTGAAGGCTGCGCTAAACCGCTGAGCCACCCTGGCTGCCCTTACTTATTTTCATTTTAAAGGTATATATATATATATAAACATGGCATTTTTTTTTCTTTCATTGCAACTGACAATGCTGCCAGACAGGCCCCAAAGACCATTAAGACACCTTAAGACCACTTATTAAGGTAGTTTTTGAAGAAACTTCTTGTAATTGTTGTCTTATTTCCCATAAAGCCAAGGGTTGTGTAGAGCTTTTTGTTTCCTTATTAGGTGTGTCATAGGAAAAGGTTCAATGATCCTGTTACCTAAACAATATCCTCAATACAATTATATTTATTGAGAAGACCAAAAAATCTCTTTTTAGAAATAGAGTATCAATCACAGTTATCTTTGAAAAGTTAATCTGAAAAAAAAAAAAAAAAAAAAAAAAAAAAAAAAAAAAAAAGAAAAGTTAATCTGAAATATTGTCACTGTTTTTCTTCTTATCTTTGAGAAGTTTTGTCATAATGTCAATGATTAAAGCAGTAAGGATTACACCCACCAGGAGGATGGTAGTTCTTGAAAACTGTTTCTGAAGGAAAAAAAAAAAAAAACACAACAAAGCAACTTTCAAGGAATAGCCATCTAAAGGAAAAGTTCTACTGTTTTTACGGCAATTATCTCATCATTTATCATCATTCAGAACTTCATATTCTCATTAATGATGACAAACACAACTCACTTCACCTATTATTCTTTTAACTGCTCATTAGTACTGGAATATGTTAATGCTGTAGAGCTAAAGTTCGTATGTCAGCCACATTTTTCATTGTTACAAATGCTGGGAATTTTAGAAACACCATAACAAACACAGATAGTAGAATTAAAAACCATATCATTTCCAAGGTAAACTTCACTCCCACATTATTGTTACTTTTATTCTTTCCAATGTCCCCTGTACAGTCTATTTTTTCTTCTTCATGTTTTGCAGAATAGAATATAATTTATAGGTATTGTACTGAACAGAACTAGAAAAAAGTGGTTTAATGAAAGAATTTGTGTTCAGGCATGCCTTTGCTTGTGCTTTTTGTAGAAAATAAATCCATTGACTTTGGAATAAAATAATTTCACAGCAATAATGCTTCAAGGCAGATAAGATATCTTTCCTGTTCAAAAGCATAGAAAAGGTTTTGAGTAAGATAATGTTTACTCATAAACTGCTTAATTTGAAGAGAAAATATGTATCTTTATAGAAATGTTTATATTATGGAACCCCTAAAATGTCCAAGTTCTTGAGAGTATGGCATATATGCGTACAACTTAGTACATGCTAAGTCTTCAATAAATGTTTTGTTTTTTCACACTTCCCTACCCACCCACCACCTCCACTAGTTTATTCCTCTATAAGGGGGACAACAACAATGACATGAAATAGTGCAGTGTGAAATGAGTTACCTGAATACAATGGTTGCAGATGAATTTTCCTGCAAATGTATTGATATGTATGATTAAGAAATAAATATCTGAGTATTTCTTTGAACTGAAAATTATACAATGTGTCTGTGTATAAAACGTCTCATTAATACCCACGCTTAATGTTACTATATTTCCTCATAAGCACATATGTTTAAAGACAGACTGTGCTGCCTTATGCTGAGTCAATTATTTGTGTTGCAATTATTTGAGCAGAAGTGACTAACTGGTATTGTGGCCCTGATGGAAGAACATTTCTGTAAAGGGTGTGAGGTTGGATTTTGGCACAGGTTTTGAATTCCACAGATAAATAAAATGCATTAAAAACACTGGGTGTTATACAAAATCCCAACGTTTTATTATCCTACTTAAAGACATATATCCATATGTATCACTGCTCTACTCTGACCGTCATGTCAAAAAGTATCCATTGATAGGTAAACTGAAGAATAAAGAGAATTTCTCTCTCTCTCTCTCTCTCTCTCTCTCACATGCACACACACACACATACACGGGCATATTATTTGGCCACGACAAAGAAGGAAATCCCGCCATTTGTGACAACATGGATGGACCTCGAGGGCATTATGCTAAGTGAAATAACTCAGACTGAGAAGGACAAATATATAATCTCACTTCCATGTAGAACCTAAATACATTAAATTCACAGAAACAGAGCAGAATGGTGGTTGTCAGTGGCTGATGAGTTGGTGAAATGGAGAGATAGGGTCAAAGGGTACACATTTTCTTTTCCTTTTTTTTTTAAGATTTTATTTATTTATTCATGAGGGGCAGAGAGAGAGGCAGAGACCTAGGCAGAGGGAGAAGCAGGCTCCCTATGGGGAGCCTGATGTGGGACTTGATCCTGGGACCCCAGGATCATGACCTGAGCCAAAGACAGACACTGAACCACTGAGCCACCCAGATGCCCCAAGGGTACAAATTTTCAGTTCTAAGATGAATAAATTCCATAGATCTAAGGCACAGCATGGTGACTGCAGTTGACAATATTGTGTCATAGACTTGAACACTGCCATGAGAACGGAGCTTCCATGTTCCCACTCTAACAACACAACAGTAATTATGCAAGGTAAAGGATGCGTTAACTAACCTCACTGTGGTAAATATTTTGCAATATATATGTGTATCAAATCATCACAGTTAAACAATGTTCTATGTTAATTATATTTCAAAGAATAGGTTAAAAAAGAGGACATTTTAACATGTACAAAATAGAAAGTGTAGAGTCTTAGAACAGACGAGCCATCTTAGAAAATGGGAGCTGACAGCCTCACCCAGGTGGATATATACCATCATTACAAACATCTATGGCTAAGAACAAGCCACCCCAAAACTTAGTGCCTTAAAACAACTGTGTGGATTGACTGGGCTCAGCTGGGCAGGGGGTGGTGGTGATAGATATAGGTAAGTCAGCTGGCAGGTGGCTGGGAGCTCAGCTGTCGCTATTGACCATGGCCTACATCTGCCTTTCCATGTGATTTGAGCTTTTCATAATTTAGTGACAATGTTCTGGGAAGGAGTGTCCTAAGAGCAAGTGTTCCAAAAAGGAGGCAGAGGCTTCTAGTCCTTCTAAAGACTAGGCTTAAACTGGCACAGACATCACAGAGTCCTCCTACAATTAAGAGAAAGAGTGGGGGTGATTTAGATGAATTTGTGGACATCTTTAATCTCCCCAAACTATCATTCTTATGTTTTTCTCACTATGTTGTGGCTTGGTAAGAATGTTGTCCAAGACTGGTACCTGTCTGTGGGTCACTGTAAGGAAATAACAGGTGAACTAATTCACTTCAAAAGTCACTTCTAACTTATAAATTTATTCTTCTCTTAAAATAAGTAGAAATGCAAAGTTACCTACTTCTACATACCTATTTGGCTTCAACTATTCAGAAAGAACATTCTTTTAAGAGCACATTCCTTCACTTACTCAACAGACATTTACTGTCTATTCCAGGCACAGTTGGGTGGTAGATATAGTGACTCAAGTCCACACAGAAGCCCTGACTGAGAAGACCTTGTGTAAGGAGCTAATTCTTTTCTTTGAAGGTAAGTTGCCATGGGCAGTTTCTCTTGACAAGTGTGGGAAAGCTAAAATTCTCATTAGCCCCATACTTTTCCACAGAATTATTTTCAGAATTATTTACTTCCTCATGCCATGCTACACTGGCACCAAGCTCTTTTAACAGAAGGAGACCTGACATCACTATGCCATGAATAGGCTGTAGGGAGCTTTCTCAGATTCGGCATGGAAAGGTGAAGGAAGAATACTTTCTTTTTATGCCTCCTAAATGTATAATTTCTACTCAAACTTGGATTTCCTCTCCCATCCTAGGAAGTAACATATTGCCCCACAGATCTCTGTAACAGTCTATATATTTTTCCATAAAACTTATTCAGGCAAGTTAAAATAGCAATATCTTAAAATAGCATCATTCATCACTGATGTCTCACAAATGTATTACAGTTGAGAAAACACACACTAATATATATCTATGGATTCAATGAAATTACCAAAATTAAATCAATCCTTCTCTGTCCCCTGCTTGATAATTGTATATTGTGCAATTGATCAGGAAGCTCTGCAGTCAATTCAAGACCATCACTGACAACCGAGCTCATCAGTGAGACCACCACAGCCACCAATTGTTCAGCAATTAATTGGATCTCTCTGGTCGATCCAATTATGCCATTAAGAAATAACCAGACCAGCCATTTTACAATCTGGTTACTCCAGTTGTCTTGCTGACTGAATTGGATTGGGCTGCCCAGTGACCCCGTCAATGGCTTCACATTTGGCCTGCAAATGATCAAGACAGTCAGTCATCCATGACCAGTGTAATTTCACTAATAAAGTGGAGCTGTCTCCTCATATGCTGCAGGAGCACTAACAGGATTGTTTTCACCATAAGCCATGGCCCCATCTGACACAAGGACATTTTCTGACAATTACACAACCATATGCACATTTGATCAGCCACCCATAGCATGGAGTAACTCTACCACCTCAGTATGGAAGCTGCAGTGTTATGGAAGATGCAAATCTGATTAAGTAAATTGCAGTTGCAAATCAGACATGTTGATAAATAGTTGGGAAACTTTTATGAACATCGTGATCACTGCTTTTTAATGTAAATTTCTTCCCCCCTCCCCGGTGCTTTCAAAAGAAATAAATGACCATTTTCTTCCTTGGCTGACATATTTGATCAAAGAATGAAATGAAAACATTGTAGAAGTAGTGCTTTTAAAAGCAATCTAGTAATTCTCGGACTATAAAACCTAAATTACAACCCCAGATTTTCCTGGCAGATGTGTCTGTTGAATGAAGCTCTTCTTTATTCAGCAGATATGGGTCTTACTTTGCAAATATGATTGCTTCACATAGGCATCTACATGCACACATGCACACACACACACCATGAAGAGCTCACCTGCTGTTATCCTACTTTCCTCTCCCACTTTAGTCAGCTCTATTTGCAGAGTGCAGATTTTAAAGCAGCCATTAGAGATATTTTATAGTTCACTTTTGCTTTGTCATTAGCAATACTCTTTCAAATATTTATCCATGTTGTTTCTAAATAAAGCACCCAAGCAAACATTTACGAGGCATTTGCGAATATATTTAGAAGAAAAGCTATTTTCTGTGGGCCATAAGACATTCTTACTGCGATAGATTTTAACTCAGCAGTTTATTTGAAGGTGTGATAGTGGAAACAAACATGCTGGCTGGTTCATGACCTGTAGGAACATCAGTGGAGTCCTACTTAATGAGCGTAACAGCACACAGAGAAATTAGTATAATTCAGCATGTAAGTTGTCACCAGAGCAGACATTCTTCCTCTCCCTCCTTCATCTGCTCTGGCTCCGTGTTTTTTCCTACTTTACAGTCTTTCCTAATCTCTGCAATCTCCTTCTTTCTTCCCCTCACAAAAGGCCAGACAGAGTGATCCAAGGAATACTGATGGTCAGTTTCAAATATGTATATGGAAAACATGCCTGCTCTATCTAACTGTATAAATACAAGATGAAGATCGATTTAGCAAAACTACATGTATTTCAATAATATTATCAGTTCAATAATGTTATTTAATTTATTGTCTTATAGGCAAATGTGAGAAGTTATATTTTCTACTTTTTAGATCAACTAAAAGACAACAATAAATTGTATAGTAACTTTCAGTTTCATTCCTGTACATTATACATTTTTAAAATATGTGCAATTTAAGTTACAGCTTTAATCATGGTATGTTTAACCATAAGTTTACCATAAATTATTCACGAAAGAAATACAGGATAATCCAATTGTTTAAACCGAAGTTTAGACTGTATCACACATCATTTGGCTTAGAGAACCTTATTATAGTTTGTATTAATACAGTATTAGCCAAACACACTCACCTAATGTTAAATTTATTGTAAAGTATGTGCATGCCTTAAAGACACAGGGACAGACCTTGAGATTGAAGCTGGGTTATTTTTCCTGGCGAGATCTTGATTTAATTTGTATCATCTTGACCAATTGACTTGACCTATCTATCCTCACTTTTCGGATCCTTAAAGTGCATTCTGGTGGTTTTGATAATTAATGAGCCTACTCATTTTTTCAATGCTTCTTGGCTAAAAATGAAAAAGCAGTCATGCAATACTTATTTGGCAGAATATCAACGTGCTTCCTGTGTTACCCTGTGCCTTAAACCAAGTGCTATGTGTTGTGCAGTTTCACTCCTGACTCACATTGAAAGATGTAGTGCTATAAAATAATGAAAATTTTACACTATTAAAATTGTAAAAATGTGTACAATTTTTTAAAATGAGAAAACCACAAATCAGCATTTTCAAATAGGTGATCTGGATTTCATTTAATATGAATGCATCATTGCGGTGTCAGGGTTAAAAATCCATTATTAGCCCCTAATACATTCTCTTATCTTTAAAACAAATTTTTACATCTTAATCATTCAATAAGTATTAAATAGAAATACTCATTACAACCAAGAAATTTGTAAGATGTCATGAAGGATGTGGTACTAATAGAATAAAGGAGGATAACTGACAGATATGTAGGAACTACTATATAAATAATAGAGTAAATGAATAAATATTTTAAAATAATTTACACAAATGATAAAAGATATACAATTTGATAATATGAAGATCGGTCAATAATACTTTAAGGGAATGCATACATGTGGTAACCATGAAAGGTGAAGAATTGGATTTCATTAAAATCAAGAACTTGTGTTCATTAAAAGACATCAATAAGAGAATAAAAAGGCAAGCTACAGAGAAGATATTTGCAACAAGACAAAGATTTATGACTAGAATATATAAGGAACTCCCTCAAATTAATAAGAAAAAGATAGATAATCCAACATTTAAAAAAAGAGAGAGACTAATACGCATATGAAGAGATACTCAGTGAGATGCAAATTAAAATCACAATGAGATACTCCTTCATCAAAATGACTAAACATAATAATCACTTTAAAAATCAGATATTACCAGTTGGGCATGATACTGAGCCAACTGAACTCGCAAACTCTGTGAAAGTGTTAATTGGTGCAGCCACTTTGGAAAAGGTTTTAGGCAATTTACACTAAAACTAAAAATATATATTCCCTAGGACCCAGCAGTTCCATTACTGATATACACCCAACGGAAATAACAAATATTATATGCAAAAAGGACATGTACAATAATATTCTGAGACATATTATTTTTAACAGCTTAACTGGAAACAACTCAAATGTACATCAAAAGGAAAATGGGTAAAAAAGTCCCAAATTCATGCTGTATATATAAGATGGAATACTCTTCAACAATGAAAAGGTAGCAACTACTGATACATGCTGCAACGTGGAAAAATCTGGGGCTGGGTGGGGGGTGGGAAGAAAAACAAAAACAAAATCCCCCAAACCTAAAGAAAACAACATGCTCAGCACAACAAGCCAGACACAAAAAAACAAGTACTGTATAATTCCATTTATATCAGTAAGCAAAACAAATCCTGGGATAGAAATTGAAGAATGGGACAAAAGCATGGATATACGGGACGGGCGGGGGGGGTGCGTAATACTTATTATCTGCATGTGAATGGTAAGTACAGGATATATTTATTTCACAAAAATATGTTAAACTGTACACTAAAAATGCATGCAATTTATACAATGCCTGCCATAATTCATTTATAATTCATTTACAAATAGTAAATATATATATAATTCACTTACAAAAATTAAAAATAAATATATTAAATATAAATATATAGTAAATGAATTTGTATATATCAGGCATATATAAATTTATATATCAGGCAAGGCATGGCATAATATAAATACTTCTAAGAAAGTGGGAGGCTTGGTGTTGGGCCCCAACTCCATAACAATCACTATTGTATCTCAAATTCCTCATCCAGCAAATTCATGAGTTGAACCAGTTATTTTCCAAGGAAGTCTCTCATTCTAAATGTCAGTGATTCTATAAGCAGACACCTTTGTTGTTTTGGCTTGTGTATGGTTGACATTACAATGTAATCTACATTTACTTCTATAATGTACTTCATATGGCCTAAAATTAGTCTTTTTGAAGGAAGCTTCTTGTTCACATAGTTATATCCAATGTTCAGATCAGATAGCAGACTGACAACACTTGCTGTGAGGCAGCTTCTAATTTGGGAAACAGGCAATCATGAAGCCTTCTTTACCGACCTTGCTTCAGATGAAGCAAAGTGAAAGCCAGTATATGCTTTTAAGGTTATATTTTGCTAATTAATAGTAAGCACAAAATGTATTCTCTATAAATACCAGACCTTTCCATTTAATTTTACCACTTTCACTGAAGTTTTAATATAAATGTATATAATCAGTTTATATATAAATAAATATTTATATATTAACACACAGATTAAACAAATTATATATTGGAATAGATGTTAACATACATTTATGAATATATAACTGCCTTTGCTTTTTCATTGTTGGATTTTTAGATGAATTCTGAAGAACAAGTTAGCAATGGCAAGAGCATTTCTTGCCAAGTGCAAGATGCTTGAGAGTTGGCTTATTTGATGGCTAGCTTCTCAGATAGGGGTTCCATTGTGTAATGTGAGCAGTTGGATCCCACACTCAGGCAATTTGGGGCTCTGAAGTCTAAATGGAGGGATTGTTTTTTTCTGTTTTTTTCTGTGTTGGTAATAATATGCATATGAATTACCAAATATACATTGATGATTCAGATGACTTCTTAAAGAGAAATAGAGACAACGTTAAGAAAGGATGCATGATAAAAAAAAAAAATCAAAGAAGTAATTCTGACTAGGAGGTTTTACGAGCAGACTTTGGAGGGGAGGTGGTTAAAAGATGGCAGTGAACACATTTAAGAAAATACATGTCAAAGCTGATTTTTTAAAGGCCTTATCTCTGGTGCTAATAGGCCAATGAGAACAGGTAAAATTTAATATAAATCATTCAACTGGATTTTAGTTGGAAGCACATCCCATCTTCTTAAAACATCCCAAATAATGTACTGGAAACTCTAAAGTGGGTGATGGGGTGGTTAGTGAAGGTACTTTAGCCTTTGCCGAGAAGCACAGGTCTACCTTCTCAACGATATTGGAATATGGTGTGTATAACACAGTATTATACTTGAAGCCCAGAGAACTGGATTTTGAATGCTTGTTCCTCTAATTACTAGTTGTGTGACCTTTAATATCATGTGTCCAGCAAATATTTGCTGAACAGACAAATAGTGCCAGCTGCTGCAGATATACAACTGAAAAGAGCCACAGTTCCTGACTTCCCAGTGGGAGAAACAAACCATTTAATAGTTGCTTTTATCAGAGCATGGTCAGGGCTGCGGCAGAGTCTATTTGCACAGAGCATCTGCTATCAGAGCGTATTAGTGAGATACCAAAGCCAGTCTTAGGAAGCCAGGAAAAGCCACCAGAGAATGGGACAAAACGTACAATCTGAGTCATCAAGGAGGAGCAGGGTTTCACCAAGGAAAGGATTTGGGGGTGGTGGGGTGGAGACCACCACCTGAAAATCCTCAAGGAAAAAGAAAGCATACACAGATCTTTGGGGAAAGACAAGTAGTTCAGTAGTTAATTAACATGCAAGGCATAAAATGATAAGATGTAATGCAGGAGAGATAGGCAGGTCCTTGTCACAGAACACTCAAGATCCTCCAGAACTTTATTCTGAGACCAGTGAGGAATACCTGGGAGAAAACAGCCCAATCAGAATTGCAATTCTTAAAACCTCATTAGCATGCTACTGGATGGAATGGAAGGGATGGTGATGGCAGGAATATGGTAGGAAGATTAATTAGAAGGGTGTAGCAGTGATCCAAGAAAGATACAGATAAGACGGTGGCCTAACCCAGGATATTGGGTTGGGTGAGGGAGAGAACACGAATTTAAGAAGCATTAGGGGGATCCCTGGGTGGCGCAGCGGTTTGGTGCCTGCCTTTGGCCCAGGGCGCAATCCTGGAGACCCGGGATCGAATCCCACATCAGGCTCCCGGTGCATGGAGCCTGCTTCTCCCTCTGCCTATGTCTCTGCCTCTCTCTCTTTCTCTCTCTGTGACTATCATAAATAAAAAAAAAAGAAAAAGAAAAAGAAGAAGCATTAGGGAAGAAGAATGAATGCAACTTGATTGGATACAAGTAATGGTGAAGACTGAAGGGTCAGAAAGAAGGCCTAGATTTTTAGCTTGGGAATCATATAATGCAGACTTATTAGACACCATTTAAATCTGAATAACACGAGTTCCAGGAGGAAGTACCACTTTTCACAAACTGCTACAGCAAAATCTGCTGTGAAGAAATTACTCTTTGGTGGGTATATTTAGGGAAGCTGCCCAACTATGAGGAAGATTCTAGTATTTTTTTCAATAAACCCAGCAAGAATGTTTTATGAGAGGGATAGTAGGACATCCCCCCACCAAAAAAAAAAAAAGAAAAGAAAGAAAGAAAGAAAGAAGAGAGAGAGAGAGAGAGAGAGAGAGAGGAAGGAAGGAAGGAAGGAAGGAAGGAAGGAAGGAAGGAAGGAAGGAAGGAAGGAAGGAAGGCCCAACAAAAAAACCCACTCCACAAATTATCTTTTTCATTCTTCCTGCTGAGTAATGAGTTCTATAAATTGGTTTGAATAAAATTTTTTATTAGAAGTCTGTCTTTGCTTTGATTAAAAGAGAACTGAATATTTGAAGTATTCCCTCTCCAGCTGACTCTGTGGCTTTATTGTGCAGTAGCAAATCAAACACCTACCAATGAAAGTTCTCTAAGAAGAAATGTTAATTGAGCTCATAGCATATGAGAAGAATGTTGGGAATTTATAAAGTCCTGGCCTCTGTTTTCAAGAGCTCCATAAGGAAAGGTAATGAGCATGGTTTTTCTGTGAGTGGACAAGCAGGTATTGAACATCCACTCACTGGCAGGAAACATGGCACCTCATTTAAGGTGTTAGACAAAGTCCTTTCTATCAGAATTTATCAATTTGTCACTCTCAGGGGTTTAAATGCTTCTATCTATTTTCACAAAATCCTGTTGGTCTTTTACAGCTTAAAGTCCTCTCTCTCCAGCAAGGTCATATGTCCAGTGTAGATAGAGATCCTGTCATACCCTTTCTTTGCTTCTAGACTTACTATCCTCATACCTAGCGCAAAGTAGAGCTAGTAGAAGTCCTCCTCCTGCCTGAATTTGATCTGATCAGTGGTTGATTGCGCTTTTAGAGTATCAGACATAAGCTTGCTTGTCAAATACCAGGGGAGCAGAAGGAAGAAGGTGTTAAATTGTCAAGCTCTTCTTGATAGGATATAGGATCTATGGTTACATAAGTCTATTTACCGCTATTAACTTTAGCTTAGTGGCTGCCATATGCATATTTCTTATGGCTTATAGATTATGAAAATCCAAAATTTCTTATTAAAATTAGAAATAAATTAGAGTTAGGACCTCATGCCATTTGTAGATAGGATTGCCAAAACAATTCAGTTGCCATAGACTGGTACATAAATTAACAGGAATGTCTGATTCCAGTACAATCCTATGGTTCAGTGGATCTGACCTAGCATATAAAAGCATTGCAGGCCACCTCTGGAGCACAGACCATTTACAAGAAACATTATCTGTTAAGTAGAACAAGAAGCTGAATTACCTACTAGATAATTTGCAATACATTAATTCATTGATCTTCCTACCATGAACTCTTTACATATTACTTCAATTAGGCCTTTGAGCAAATTATTCTGGTCAAATAGGGTCTTTATTGTTCTTATAATGTTTTATATATATATATATATATATATATATATATATATATATATAAAACAGATTTCAATTAACTAGTTATTTACATAGTCTTCAGGTTTAAATGCTTTGAAATCTAATAATTGATATAGTAGAAAGGATAAACCCTGGCAACTTCTAGTATCCCATTCTACTTATGAGTGACAATAGGTTATCTAAGGGGAGAAAGAAAAATCACACATTTTTTTCCTAAAAGTCTAAAAGTCAGACTCATAAAACTTCAACATAAAACAGATAATTGAGGGGGTTATTTTTCCAGAAATTCTCTGCCTCAGTTATCTAGATATTCTGCATAACAAAATTTCAAGACTTTGAATGATCTGGACAACTATCATAATAGTAAATTCTATTATGATAATAAAGACATAAGTCAAGTAGAAGAGTTTCCAATTTTTTTTTTTTTTACTATTCTCTCTCGTTTCTTTCCCACACAAAGAACACTAAGATTGAGAAAAATTAGGCATCTTACAAAATCATATGAAAACCAGCTGTTGCATATAGGTTTGGGACTCCCATTTCATTTTAGACTATATATTTTTTAAAGAATTAATGTTTTGCCTTTAAAAAACTTTGTTGAAATATGCCACAAGTTTTAGCCTTGTGGCCAAATAACCAAGTGAAAACTCATTGAGTTCTTTATCCCTCTAAGCTCTAAGATGCTTTTAAAAGGTGTCTATAGAACAAACTATGTATATTTTACTCAATTCAGGAAAGCTATCACTTTGCCATACTCTGAGTGATAACATCTTCCCTCTCATATTCACATTTCTTTTTTTTAATAATAAATTTATTTTTTATTGGTGTTCAATTCATATTCACATTTCTTAAGAAATGAGTCACTGAATACTCAGCTTCCATGTCTATCACCTGAAACGAAATCCTTCTCACCTGAAAGTAAGTAAAGTGTCCAGAGTGACTGGTTTTATGAGTTGCACCTCTTTGGTGAATTATTCCCAGATGCCAAGATGGATGAAGTGCCCTTCTTTCCTTTGAAATACCTGTGTATGCAGGTGGATTTCAACCAGATGGCATTAAGCACCACATTTTCTGCCCTCGTTCTGGACAGTTAAAAGTTGGATAAAGACCTTTCCACTGCCAAAGGCATAATCATCACATTTCATCTGATAGAACATTTACCAAGCATAGATTATGTGTAAGAACTGTGCTAAGGCACAAGCTTTTCATTCATGAAGTTGGTCTATATTCAGAAAATATTTATGAAACACCTACCTGGGATGGGCATTGAGCAAAGTACGGAGAATTCATGACACTGGTGAATGCAACATCATCAAAAACTGGCAATAGCTCTTAAACACAGAAGCTGCTATAATCCTCAAGATTGGAGTCCAGAGGCAAACTGCTATGAGCAGAAATAGCAGTTGTCTTAGTTTGGGTTCCATCAGGAGCAGAGCCTCAGACTAGGATACGAGTTCAAATGGTTGGTTATTTGAGAGGTGATCCCAGGAATTATAGAGAGAGCAGTGAAGTGATACAGGGGAGAGAAGGCAGTCGATTGAGAGTAAGTTGTCAAGCCAGCTACCATAACAGACTATTGGAGCTCACAGCTCCAGGGAAACTCTGAAATGTGGTATAAAATGGATGCTTACATCTGTGGCACCCAAAAGAAGAGAAGCTAAAGAGGTTGTGGGCAAGGTTCCTAGAGGAGATTTCCACTCTTACACTGGCAGAGATTTCTACTGTTCTAGAAATAAGCCTTCAGGCACAGAATTTCAGAGACTGGTACGTGGAAATTGGTTGGAGCACAGTGAATGTTAAGATCTGAGGGATGTGTATAAGGCACAGGCAACATTTTCTGCAGAGGTGTGACTTTACCCTCTTTTCTCTATTTTTCTATTTCTGCCCTCATCTAATTTGATTGGGATATCAGAGCACAGAGATTGACTTGACTCTTTCTTATTTATTTTTCCCTTGAGGACATTCTTTCATACCTACTTGGTAATATCACTTTAAAATATATTTCCACAAATAACTTGAATATGAAAAAACAAAAACTTGTAGGAAAAGCAATAGTATGTAAACCAAACTGATTTACATGATTGTGAACTTTGTGGGCTAATTTCTTCCCTAGGTGTATATATATCACATCGGCATTTCCGAAAGATATCTGAAACTCAGATGTTTTATTATTCAAGGTTGGATACTGTATTCAATTCTATTCAGTTGGCATCTGACAATAAGCAAAACTTTCCTCAGTTTCTGCCTCCCGGGTAGAGTTTCTTGTTTGGAAATTAATGGACTCATAGACTCACTGTGATTCTACAGGGTTGTCTTATTTAGCCTTTTATATGAGCATTCATCATTTCAGATGAGTGAGATTAAGAAGTAGAAAATCTCGCAAGAGATTGTTAGATGAGGTAGTAGTTATAACCAAAATTTTAGAAATGTCTAATGGCTTTCAGTTATTGAGTTATAATTCAAATTGAGTTTCTGTAAATTTGCTTTAGTTTGTGCTTCTTTCTAGATACATGGTAATGATTAAGGGGATATGTTCATGCAGAAATAAAGGCATTGAAAATTAATGAAATATATAGAGAAAATATAGCCTTCCATAATAAGTGAAAAAAAAAAAGCAACCATATAAAATCTAAGGAGAAATTTTTGAGATATTTCTTGGGGGATCTGAACCTATTAGTTCACATTCCAGTGGAGAATATCAAGCACTATTATTATTAATATATCATTTCTCCATTTTATTCACATTTTTCTGTCAAAATAATCAGAATCAAATTCTAAGGTTCTTTGTTTGAGCCTGATGTAAGCAATGCAACTCTAAGAGATAATTTATGGAAAACATACAATCAAGGCATCACTCCTCCTTCTGATACTGAAGAGACAAAAGCAAAGCAAAATAATTATTTAAAATTTTTTATCCAGTAGTAGAATTATTTTTTTCTTCAGATTTATTTATTTATTTTAGAGAGAGAGAAAGCATGAGTGGGAGAGGCAGAGGGAGAGAGAGAATCCCAAGCAGAATCCATACTGACCATGAAGCCCAACGTGGGGCTGGATCTCATGACCCTGAGATCATCACTTGAGCTAAAACCAAGAGTTGGGTGCTTAACCAACTTCACCCCCAGACCCCAAGTGTTCCCCAGTACCAGAATTCTGATCACCAAGAGTTGGTTTCTATTTAGAGAGTCATTTGAACAGTAATCTTTGAGTAACCTGCTGAAATTGTAATTAACTAAGACTAATGTCTGGAAAATAGGCAGCTATTTCAGAATTAATGATTCCTACAAGGATGTGGCCTTTACAGGTGAGGTTGAGTTATAAAAAACAAATAAACAAAAAAATCTCCCAAACAACAACAAAGCAAAATGAAGAATGCCAGGCATCTATTTAGTTTCCCTCTTCTTTCCAACACAGGAGGAAAAAGAATACACGCTCTATCTCCATCTCTGAAAGGTCTCTCCTGAGTCTTCTTTATTGTCAAGGTGGTATTTTTTCACAGTTGAAAGGCTTTGGAGCATGTCAATTTATTGTGCATGTCCATCCTCCATATTAATTCAAAGTAACTATTACAGAGGATCAATGGAGCATGAGTTATTCTTGCACTTTGTGTGATGTCTCAGAATAATCTAGACAGCCCCAAATATCAGCTCAGATAATGGCCTATAGAATAATATGAGAAAAGACTCAATTGAACTCAAGAGGCATTTGCTGGGAGCCTACCTTGTACATGGCACTATGTTAGATAGAGTGAGAATTCAAGAGGTGGGAGACAGCCCTGGGCTTTGTTCAGTTTACAGCCTCACCAGGAGCTTACACACTAAGATGGGGTAAGTAGACTGACACACAACGAATGCCTCACTTTGCCGAATTGTGAGACATTTGGATTTATAATAAAGTCCAAATCAGTCTTCTCAGATAGTCATTTCTTACAAATTGGTGGGCTCTTGCACATCCAGTCCCTACTTACCTATCTTTACTTCATGATATTATCCCACTTCTTGCTGTAACTTGACAGAACTTTCGATAGTTCTCTGAGCATGGCATCATCTTTCTGGCTACTGGACCCTTGATCATCTGCCCAAGAAAGTAAAGCTCTTTGCTAATTTCCTGGCTAACTCCTGCCAACAACTTCCTATTCCAGTGAAGGGGCTATATATCCTATGTTCTTTTTCTTTAACATCCTAATCTGGATTAGGTGTCACCTATCCCCTCCCCAGCACCCAAATTCCCTCTGCCTTGACATAATCAGACTATCATATTCTATCCATCCACCCAGCCAGCATTTAATTATTGAGGGCCTTTTATGTGTCTGAGAAAAAAAAAATCAAATAAAAGAAATAAGGCTTGTGTTCTCAATTCTAGTGAGAAGAGATAGATAATAGACAATTGAATAAATTTAAAGTGAAAGATAATTTAAATTTTAGACAGTTGTTAGCCCTAAAAAGCACATTCAGTAGGGACACTGTATACAGGGTTACTGTCAGGAGTGCAGGAGAGCTACTAAAGATACAATAACCAGGGAAGACAATGCAGAGTTGTCCACAGGGCTGCCTTCCCTTTATTTTCCATTATTCTTAAACTTTAAGAAAGAGTTCCTGGCAGAGGGAGATAAAGGTGAGGACTCTGAAGCAGTAACAAACTGGAGAGTTAAGAGTTGAGGGGAAGAGAAGTGTGGAGTTAGTTGGAGAAGTGAGGTCATACAGGGTCTTGCGGGTTCTGGTGAGACTTTGTTTCCAAGTGCTTTCCAAGTGTTTTCCAACTGGAAATCCACTCTAAGATTTTTTTTTCTTTTTTTTTTTTTAGTAAAGGCAGTGGGAGAAGGAGAAAAAAATGATATTTTAAAAAAAATCACTGTTGCTCATAGACAATGGTTGCTATATAGAGAAAAGGTGGGTTAATTTGGGTGAGATTAATGGCACTTAGGGGCTTAATGATCTATATCTCTCCACTATATTATATTTTTCTTGGAAGTAGAGGATGTATGTTTTACATGTCCTTATATCTCCATAGTTTAGTATAATGGCTTATATATTGTAAGAGATCCCAGCTTATGGAAAATGGCTATTTCCAGATGGGAGTTGACAATAATATCATCTCAACATGTCTTATCTCTTCCTGTCCTCTTTAGTGCCAAGTCATTCAGTATTCAATGAATCTGTGCCCATCAACTAATTCCTCCATCAAAGCCAATGCTTTAACTTAGGGATATTGAAATACGAGCCTCAAAATTGATAAAAAACACATTTCTCTTATACACTATAAAGATGCTTTTGTCAATTAGTATCTTTTACTTTGGAGGTAGATCCTATATATCTTAATATATGTCATTTAAATTAGACATTTGGAGAGTTGATCAAGTGATAATTGTGCTTTTCTCAAAATATAGTTTTATTAATGAACCAAATTTAATGGATAAGACTAATACAAATAATAATAAAAATATTTTTGTAAATAAAATACAAATTAAAATGAAATACACTATATTTTCTGTTTGTAAAAAAACAAATGTTTTAAAATGTTTGATATGTATGCATGTAATTCAAAAATATTCATAGAACTATTTAATTTATGAAATACCATTCCCAAGTAGTTGGCTTCATTAATTAGATGGGCTTATTGGCATCGTTTTCCATCAAATTCATAGGTATGATGCTGTTGAGTGAGTCAAAGGAATAAACATATGAATTATTAGTAAAAACTCACTTTCTTTATTTTCAGAAGTAGCGATGGGAGTGAAATAAATTAGTTCATGCACTTAAGTTCCTTATTTCCAGAACTGTCCAAAAGAAATATGTTAGCATACATAATTTAAAAAGTAAATTTAACATATGTAATTTAAAAAGTAAAAAGAAACTTGTGAAATTAATTTTATATTTCAATTGAATATATCCAAATATAATTTGAACCTATGATTAATATAGAAAATTACCAAGGAGCTAATTTATATTCTTTTCTTGGTATTAAGTCTTTGAAATCCACTATGAATTTTATTACACTTCAGTCTGGACTCACCACATTTCCATTGTTCTAGAGACACATGGGGCTAGTGACTACTGTATTGGACAATGCAGCCTGATATCTCCATTTTGTATAGTCTACATTGTATAGGTGTAGGGTGTGTGTGTGTATGTGTGTGTGTGTGTGTAAAAGTAGGAAGCAGATGATCCACAATGAATTCAGAAGATGATTCTTCTTTCTACATTCATAAGATAGTCCACATAATGATCTATAGCCCATTATTCTTCAGTCATCAACATCATGGCCTAATTAAGATCTTGCTTTGGTCCTTAAGATTCTCACGCTAACTGCATCTAGCTTTCCCCACTGCTTTAATAATTCTATAATAATAATAATAATAATAATAATAATAATAATTTGAATTAACTCAAAAGATCAATTTGTAGATACCACATATGTCTGATATGATATAATGCTTCATTTAATTTGATTTCTCTATCTATGATTCCTGGGACCCTAGTCCTTTACCTAGAGGGCAGTTACTGGTGGGAGTCAGTGTTACCAGCTGTTCTGGAAATATGTGCACAGGTCTGTATGGAAAATCACTGGTGTATTCTCTCCGTAAGCAAAGAACAAACAAATGTCATGGTGTTCTCCAATTAGAGCTCAGTCATTTACTTGAAGTCAAAAGGGAAATACATCTTCGGCTCATTTCTAGAGTGGAGAAGAATAGCTCAAATATGTCACCCTAGGAAACTACTCTGTTTTTGATGTTTTAGCAGATTTTTCCAAGTGCCTCCTTCCATTCTCTTCAAAATCCCTTTCTGCACTAGATAAATTAAGCTTATGGAGTGTTTCTTCACCTGCCTTATTCAAATAACGATAGATTAAACTTAGTTTTGAAATGGTACAAAAATTATGTCACTTGAAGACTACACCTTTTCCTCCACACTAGATATTTTATCAATAAGCTGAAAAGTCAAATTAAAATAGTAAAAGACACAAGTAACTATCTGCCGAAGAGTTTCATTTAGAGCTCAGAGATTTCTATTCTTTGAAAAAGAACATAAAGCCCAGCTGTGAAAAGATTCCTCTGTTGCCAGCATTTAAGACTACCATGTTTTATTCCTGGCAATAAATAAATGAATAATTCGTCATAGACGATGATAAAAAGGTAATTCAGGGAAGCTGTGATAGTCAGGGGAGCCGTGTGTAAAGAGAATTCTGTTAGTTTACAGACACTTAAAAGGTGTCAAGTGCCTTGAAAAGCTGTGCAAAGTAAGGACTGGTGAAAGTGTAGTTCACTTCTGCTATCCCACAGGGAACCATTCGGCATCTTCACTGAGCAGGTGTAAATGAAGCCACCGCTGGTTGTGATGTTGAGAGAGGGCACCAGTTGTTAAATAGGTCCTGGCTTTGGCATATTAAAAATGTAGCTCTGATCACCCATTAGAAGCTCTGTTGAGAAGAAAAGCCTATCTTTTTACTCACAAAGACAAAAACAAACAAAACAAAAAAATAAAAAACAAACCCCCCCACACACATCTGAGGATTTCAGCATAGGAAAAAGAAATAGACATTTTAGGTGTATTAAAGGGCTGGAGCAAGATCCATAAACTCATGTGAAACATTGGTTCTATCTCCAAAGTTTTCATAAGGGCTTTTCTTTTGGAGAAACAAGTTCCATTTTGATGAACTATGTATGGTTGCTTTAGGATAGTCTTAAGACTAATGAATATTACTTTGTAAGCAAAGGCTACAGATTAGTCACAGATCAAAACTGCCCCAAGGACGCTACCAAACTCCAAGAAGTTTATTTTTGCTTCCACCATCTTTTTCACTTATCCATTACATACTCAGTCAACATCAATCTCCATTGTCTGAGATAAATTCCTTATCTTCATGTTAGCATCCTCCGCACCAGCCCCAACTCTCTGCCTGCCCCCTTACTCAGATAACTATAATAATAGTGGTACAACTTGATTTTCTAGGCTCTAGACTCTCCCCCAGCTACCCCCTCCACTTAGAGCAAAGCATACTATACACAGAAACTAGGATCACGTCCCTTAGACAACACACCTATTCCTTGTTCAATAGCCTGAAGAAATTCTATATTGTTGCTAAATCTGTGTAATTATTGGGCTTCTCAGATCCTTGTGGCTGCAACTAACCCATACTGTGCCTTAGTGGGGATTGGTCTAAATCTATCTTAAATTCAGTTTCCCCAGAAACAGACCCCAGAGATACAGATTAAAGTTTAAAGAATTTATTTGGGAAGGATCATCATCCTAGGAGGGAAGTTGGAGAGTGGAGGGAGTCTATAAGGACACATTACAGAGCAGGTAACCACTGTGGGCAACTAGGGTACCATCTTGCTGGGGAGCATTGAGTAGACAGTATAGAATGGCTTGGAGTTTTCCCACCTACGGTTGAGGGACCTGGAGTGTGTATGAACAACATTTACCCTGTGTGGAAAGCCACTCAAAGGGTGTCATGACTTGTTACATTAACATTTGTTAAGCAGAGCCCTAGGTGTTGGATGGTGAGCCCTAGTTCAACAAAAAACCACTAGGTAATTGAAATAGAGATGTTTATAACTCAAAGGTCCTGAGGAACTACATGGCATGCATGGGAAGAAGGTCAAGGCAGGATGCAGGCAGAGAGACAGTAACAGGACCTAGGGACATGACCTTATTAGGGTCTATGGGTGAAGTGCTTTGGGATTCTAGGGCTAATGTTGGTTGGATTGATCAGTTTAAACCAAAAGGAGTAGGGTTTGGGTAAGCTTCACAGGGGTCTTATTTAAGGGGTACACAAGAGCAAAGGGAGGTGCTCACAAGGGCTGCTAGGAAGGTAACATAAGGAGTTTACACTTCTTTGTGACTCTGCAGGCTGTTATCAAAGACAGGTGCTCATGGGAGGGGCTAATCGCAATTCAAGGACACTGTTGACCACTTGGCCACACGAAATGGATGCTGAGGCAACAATATCACGGAGTAGTTTAGCTCAACCCCTCTATTGAGTGGGGTATTCAATCCCTAGCTCTACCTGCCTGCCGAGCACATGGGCTGAATAGACTAATAATTAGAGAAGGCCCTTGGGCACAGTCACAAGTATTTACAGTTAGAATCTACCAGATTGGCATTCATGGGATTTATGAGTGCCAAGGAAATGTGGGTGATCACTAATATCTTTCTCCCGACAGATGCAGCCTCAGACGCATATGCATAGCTTGGTGAAAGCTCTCCTATTCTCATGTGTGTGCCTTTGTGCGGTGAACAGTCAGTGCGCCAGTGCGCAGTGGCCCTGAGGGAGCTCCTTAACTAGACTATGGCCATCAATACCATTTTAGTTAAGCTTTTCTCTCCAGCTAATCCAACATATTTCATCTTCAAATCACTGTTTGCTCATTACATTCTCATACAAGAGATGTTCTACCAATGTTCTTTCTGACATTATCACCCAAAAAGTGGCTTCTCATACTCTGATCAAAACTCATAGCCAGTCCTTTGGACATCACCTCATGCAAGTACAATATTCGTTTTGGTTGTTTTACTACCACTTAATAATTTAATCTCGACACATACTTGTAAATAAAACTGTAATGTGAGAAGATCATCAATCTTGAAAGGAAATGAATATGGGTTCTAGTCCAGTCCCACTACCTTGTTAGGATAAGTTGTATAAGGGCAAGAACCTTAATCTTTGTAGCTTTGGTTTCTTCATCTATAAAATGGAGACAACAGTAATACATCATAGTGTTGTGAGAATTAAATGAGATACTGCCCATGGCAGGACATAATATGAGGCAATTATTTGATAAATGTTAATCAGTAATATTATTGCTACTCATATGAGCATTATTATTAGCACTTCATTATTATTAACCATGGCATGCACTTGCTAGAGCTAATGATCCTGTGTTCTACTTTTTGGTATCCTCTCTATACCTGACTTTTTAAAGAGAGACTTTATATATAATAAGCAGCCAGTGAACATCGTGTTTAAAAAGAGGGATGACCACTATTGAAATTAGGGAAGTCTGGAAAATTCTAAATATGGAAGAGGACTCATATAATTTCTGAGGGCATGCCTTTGTCTTTGACCCAAGTATGGAGTCTCTAGGTGTACTTGGGAAAGGACATGGGGGCTACCTATCAGTCACCCATCTCTTAACTCTAGGAAAACTTCAATACACCTTAGTGACTTTTTGACAACACACATGCTCCAAAGTAAATTTTAACTGCTGTGCCAAAAGGTGACCTTTTGAAAGCACTTTAGATTTCATAGAAAAATGTACTCTCAGGTGTTATCCAAATGAAAGTTTGCCATGGTTTATATAAACAGCCAATATTTGGAACTAGGGAAGTCACTGATTTATAGGAATACAATGGATGCTTTTGTTGCACCCTTAAGTATTAAATATCTTACTACTAGGGTGCTTTATTTTCTTTTTAAGATTTTATTTATTTATTCACAAGAGACACAGAAAGAGAGAATGGCACAGAAACACAGGCAGAGGGAGAAGCAGGCTCTATACAGGGAGCCTGACGTGGGACTTGATCCCGGGTCTCCAGAATCAGGCCCTGGGCTGAAGGCAGTGCTAAACTGCTGAGCCACCAGGCTGCCCGATATCTTACCACTGGGGTGCTTTAAAAAAGAAACTGAGATGAACAAAGGATGTTCACACACATACGGGCAGAATTTGTATTGATGCCATGACATCATAAACTATGCCCCAACTCCAATGAGACCTCTAGGTCCCACCCCTGCACCATCAAGCACTAAGTGCTTGTGTATAAAATACACTATCTCTTCCTTTTTATCCATCCACCATCCATCCATCCCTTTGTCCATCCACCTACCCATCCCCTCTTTCCATTGTCTTCCAAGGAGCAAATTAAGAAATGCCCCCATTTGGGTAGCTTTTTCAGCTATTTAGCTAAGAAAAATCTCAGCCTCATTTTAAGGCCATCAAAATGTATTTTCTTTCTTTCTTTCTTTCTTTCTTTCTTTCTTTCTTTCTTTCTTTCTTTCGTTTTCTTTCTTGTTCTTCTTGTTCTTCTTCTTGTTCTTCTTCTTGTTCTTCTTTCTTCTTCTTCTTTCTTCTTCTTCTTCTTCTTCTTCTTCTTCTTCTTCTTCTTCTTCTTCTTCTTCTTCTTCTTTTTAAAGATTTTCTTTATTTATTTGAGAGAGAGAGAGCACCAGCAGAGGTGGGGTAGGGGCAGATGGAGAGGGATAAGCAGACTCCCCACTGAGCAGGGAGCCCATGGTGGGGCTGGATCCCAGGACCCTGGGTTCATGACCTGAGCCAAAGGCAGACGCTTAATGGACTGAGCCACCCAGGCATCCCAAAATGTGTTTCTTTTATCTCACCATAGACACCCCAATATTGATATTAATCTTTTTTTAAGTATAGGTTCATTTTCCTCAAAGATCATAAGCTCTTTGAGGAGGGGAGTGGTGCCTTTGACTTTACATCTCCAGCATTATTCTTAAACACAAAGAAATTCAAGGTTTTTGATAAATAATAATAATGAATGATGGATGATACCCACTCTATATTTTTTTCTTTGTTGATGTTTTGAGTTCACCTGTTATTTTGAAACTTTGGGAGGTTCCTGAGTAATCTGAGCCTGGCTCCCATATACAGAGGACAGGAGTAACTAAAGAAAGAGGCAGACCACTTCGGATTGATAGGTGGCAGGTTTAACAAGCAAGGAACTGACATACAAGGATTGTCTTGGGAAGCCACGAGATGAGTAGATCTCTGCAGCTGATCACCAAATGTTAAAAGTTTGTAGAGAAGCCTTACCTGAGTTCTGTCAAATACATCTAGGTGGTTACAACACCACATCACTATCTCAAGGCTATATCTTTGAGGCGGCTTCTAGGAGCAGGGAAGGCAAGCAGAACCCACATTTTAAGGACAGGATGAGCAGTCTCCAATTATTCCATTCCAATTCATGGGTCAGCTGGTGGTCACAACATCCCCCAACACATCTCTGGAAAGCTGGTCAAGAGTCAGTAGAAATGGGAGGTTGCTAAGACCTAGATGGCTTATAATAGGGACTGGAAAAGCAGCAGCAATGCCCAGATCAAACTTAGTGGTGGTCCCCAGAAATGCTCCCACATGATGCTCTGCTGAACCGACATCCTATGCTCTGATGCTAGACCACAGGCTTCTAGTGAGGACTTCAAGAGACTTAAGAATCCTTCAGTGGAGATATAATAGACACTGTTCTATGTCTGCCTATGGCAGAATGTATTTTCTACAGATGGCCACAACAATATCTTGGTAGAAATGCAAATTCTTCATCCCTACTCCAGGCCTACTGAGACAGAAATTCTGGGAGTGGGACCCAGAAAGTCTTGTTTTAGTAAACCCTTCAGATAACTATCATGTATGCTGAAATTTGAGAATTACTGCTCTGGTAACATAATCTTGATTTCTTTCTTTCTTTCTTTCTTTCTTTCTTTCTTTCTTTCTTTCTTTCTTTTTTTTTTTTTTTTTTTTTTTTGCCATAACACCTCAGCCTTAGCTAGAAGAGTATAATTAGTCTACTCAGGACAATCTTGTTACCTGCTTTCCTAGATTCCCTTATAGCTATGCATGACTCTAACTATTCTGGTCAATGAGATGGAAGGACAGTTCTGCTGGGGATATTTCTTTAGAAACTTTTGCTTTATTGATAAAACAGATAACATATCTTCTGGTCACGACCCTTCATTCCTCTTGACCTGTGATGCCAGTAAAAGGCCAGGATAGTATAGCTGCTTCATGACCATGGGGTAACTGGCCTAAGGCTAGGAGCCTAAAATGTAAGGCTGCTAGAAGAAAATGAAAGGGATATTGTTGCACATCAGAATCAAGGACACCAACCTCCGACCTTGATATGCAAGAAAATACAATGCTAATTATTTAAGCTGCTGTTAGTTGCAGCTAAACACATTCATAACTTGTATAATAGATGTGCAAATCTACAAATTATTTTTAGTATTTTCCAAAAGATCTAAAAGGGGCAGTATAGGCTATGTGAAAGGTCACGTGTGCTTGCTTTTGGTTGGAAACCTCTCAATTCAGTAATCCTCAGGCATTATTTAGAAGTTAAGTTTGGGGACACCTGGGTGGCTCAGTGGTTGAGCGTCTGCCTTTCGCTCAGGGCATGATCCCAGAGTTCCAGGACTGAGTTCTACATCAGGCTCCCAGCAGGGAGCCTGCTTCTCCCTCTGCCTATGTCTCTATGTCTCTGCCTCTATTTCTCTGTGTCTCTCATTAATAAATAAATTAATTTATTAATTTATTAATCTTTAAAAATTTATAGAAGTTAAGTTTGGCTGCATCTGACAGCAAAGGAATTTCGGGGAGCTGGTAATTCTGTCTAAATATCATCAAGCATTTGCCAGATACTTGGCACTCTGCTTATAGGATCTTATAATCTCCAATTCTCCCCATTTTAGAAGGGGGACTAAAGTATAAATTAAAGGGTGACTTTTTCAGTTGGTATACTATTCCTATTAGTCCAAAGAATCTGATTTCAGAGCCCACTCTCCCAATCACTGCTAACATTAACTGGTTTCTTTATTTAACTGTCAAAAAACACCTATTACTATATCTAAAGTTTTTGAAAGGCACAATCTTACAGCAAATGTGTAGAGCTACAGGAGAAGAACCCCCAAATGTTTCCTGTGGTGGAAAAGCTCAACATTTCTGAAATTAGGGGGTACCTGAGTGTCTCAGTTGCTTAAGTGTCCTAATCTTGGCTTTCACTTAGGTCATGATCTCATGGGTGGAGAGATTAAGCCCCAAATCAGGCTCTGCACTTGATTTGGAATCTGCATGAGATTCTCTCTTTCCTTTTGCCTCACCCCTCCCTTGTGTGATCTCTCTCTCTGAAATAAATAAATAAATAAATAAATAAATAAATAAATAAATATTTTAAAAAGTTTCTTAAATTGGGACTACTCATTGAATATTGGTTTGACCCTCAAAGCATGTTCATTGGCCTCTCATCTTAGCAAGGATTACAGTTGCTGGGATTAAAAAGGAAAGATTTTCTAGTTTTAACATGGGCTCCCCACAGTCTACATCACTGGAAAATTGCTCAGATAAGGCTATGTGTGTGTACCATTTTCTTTACATTGTTTATTGCAATCTCCTTCCATGAATATCTACATCCATTTCTGCTTTCCCAGATTGTTCATTTCAGTCTCTGGAGGTGTTGAGGTGCAATATGGAGCCTTTTAAAAGACATGCTCCCACAGATATGGTGTCCTTCAGAAGGCTCAAAGCACTTCTTTTGTGTTTATAGGTTGAGAAATGTCTCTCTCTAGATCTCCCAGCCTCTTCTGACCACAGAGCATGAGAATAGAAATGCTAATGTGGCATTATGAGTGAGAGGTAAGGACTATCCAGCCTTTTGTGGACAGGAGTCCTTTTGGGGTGATTGAAATGTTTGCATACAGTAGAGCGAATGCCATCAGCAGATGTTCCCACAGTCAGCACTCAGAAATAGCCCAGGCACTGGTCAGCCTTTTATCTATGTCCAGTTTTGAAAGACAACTTGACATTCTTATAATGGCATGCAAATGTATTCCCCTATACCATGCCAGTGATTACTCAGATTCCCAAGACAATCCATACAAATCTTAATAAATTGAGAATACAAATTAAGCAATTTAGAGAAGAATGGTCTTTCACTTGAGGGAGAAGCCATGGTTTGTGCTCTTCAAATTGCAAGAGAAAGCATTTAAATTATTCTCAGCATTTACCCCAGACAAATGTGGGCAACAGTGGCATTTTTGTTGTTCCCAACTACACTGTGCCCCACCTTCCCACTCATCACCCATCAAAGTGTGACTCATTCTGAGATGCTCAAATCAAATGCCATCCTCTCTATAAAGCCTTTCTTGATTTTTGCAGCCCACCCAGGCACAATTCATTACACCCTTTTTGCTGATCCTGGACTCCTTTATTCAGATCTCTGAAGTAACATAAATATGACTTGAATTATGGATTATAGTAAACTGTGTTTTTGACTCTTTACCCCAATCCCTTCCCGCAAATGGGGGCTCTAAAAGAGGACAGATGATGTCATATAACTCATCCTGATGACCAACCCCTTTACACACACATACTTTGGCCTAGATTAGTGCCATGTACAGCTGGGTGGGTTGTAAGCGTACAAATCCTTGGAGTATCATATATATCAAAATGTACACGAATAGTAACTTCTAGAATTGCACTGCATGCAAATCTTTTTTCAGTCCTACCTAGCATACAGGATATTGTTCATTAAATGCTTGTTAAATTCAGTAATGGCCAACTAGTTGGGGCCTGGGTAGGATAATTCATTTAACTTTCACCTGAACTAGCTATAGGGTTCGGTTCTTTCCTATGGCCTATCAGTCTATCTGATCACAGCTAATCAGGTGTCAGTGGCACACAGTTTGAGAGGAAGAGTGTTCTTATAGATGTCAGTTAAGAAAAAAAAAAGAGGGATCCCTGGGTGGCGCAGCGGTTTAGCGCCTGTCTTTGGCCCAGGGCGCGATCCTGGAGACCCGGGATCGAGTCCCACGTCGGGCTCCCAGCATGGAGCCTGCTTCTCCCTCTGCCTGTGTCTCTGCCTCTCTCTCCCTCTCTGTGTGTGACTGTCATAAATTAAAAAAAAAAAAAAAAGAGAGAATTTTAAAGCTTCAGTTGATGCAAACTCCCTGCTTAACGGGAGGCCATAAGGAGATGGTGACAGACAAGCTTTACATCTTCTACTTGCAATCAATTTGCTCCTGACGGTGATTTCAAGTATTAACCTTGTTCTATCAAACCCCTGGAGCGTGGGGCTGGGAAGACAAGAGCATGAACAGCAGAAGCTGAAATCAGCCAGAATAGCTAATGAACCACCAGATCTGATCTTTAGGGGAAAAGGGGAAAAGAATGGCCTTGCCATGGAAAACGAAACACAAGAATCCATTCCCTTGGTAACCCAACCATAGCTTGCTTTTCTGCTGACACGGTCTAGTGCAATGCCTGTTTGCTCAGGTTTTCTGCCCCAACAGAAGATACAGAGGTTGGCAAGACAGGGATTCAAATTCTTAGCTATTTTTTATTTGTTCCCATATGTTATATAATGCTCCTAAGGGAGACCATGCAATGGATATCAGTGGAAAAAAACCTAAACAAAACAAAAATAATACCCAGAGATGGTTATAGGAGTATGGCCTACTAAAAGAAAAAACACAAATGGGATAACATTGGATAATCCATTCTTTTGTTGTTGTTATTGTTGTACTGTTCTAGACATTTATAAAATTCTGAACCAGAAAAGGCAACGCGATCATAAAGACGTATTAACAGAAATACGAGATGGCAAATGCCAACACCATGAGTCTTCCTCAGAAGTTTGTCATCTTCCTGTCATCTTACATGATGTCCTATTACAGCAATTACATGCTGTATATTTGTCATTCCTAATTTACAGGACATAACAAGGGGTCTTTTGTTCTCTTATTATCTTACACATAAAAATTTGGCATTAAATTTGGTATTATGAAGGGATGTGACTTCCAGTGCCCTTAAAATATTTTGGCTTTGTGACATGCCATCTAAGGTAACTTAATTACAGAGTTGAAAGTGGAGCCTAAGAATGAATCTAGAAGTGTTAAAAGGTGGGAGAGATTTAATATCCCACTAAGTCCGTTCCTAAAGAAATATATAATGGAAAAAATATGTAGTTTAACTAAAGAGCAGTGAATTTGATTTTTTGGGTAGATATTTTAAAACTTGACTATTTTAAATATGATAAAGTATAAAGAAAAAAATTAAAATTCCCCAATCTCACTACTCAGATTGCCACTTTTGATCTTCAAAGGAAAAAAAAAATAATACAAACACAGTTTAAACAAAATCAAGTGAACAAGAATATTTCAAGTTGAGAAGCCTAGTTCTCGCACATTAGTGGCCTTCACAGTACAGTTCTCTCCACATTCTGTGTTAGGAGGGGCATCACTCCACTGGATCAGAATCTCTGGGGGTAGGGCCCAGTGTTTGGGTTTTACAAAACCCTCCAGATGATTCTCATGCACACTGAAATTTGAGAGCCCTTATTCCACACAAAAGCAATCAGATAAATTTCTGATGTCTTTCCAGTTATAATCACACATATACACACATACACAATTTTTCTTTTTATTAAAGCAACTACATTGTACACCCTGTGTGATCATTGCTTTAACCTTTAAAACTACATTATTTATCTTGTAGGTCTTTCCATGTTTGCACATAGAGATCCATTTCAGGTTTTCAGAAGATTGTACAGCCTTTCACTGGATATGCCATCTGCCTCGATGGTTCAACCAGTTTCCTTACATGATCATTTCTGGTATTTACAGTTTGGTTTGTTAGTTATTCCATAATGATTCTTACTGATACATCTTGGAAAACATGCACAACTATGTTCTTGAATAAATTCCTAACAGAGGTGATTCAAAATCATAAATTCAGAGGCAATTCATGATCATGAGGAAAGGTATATTCTACATTTTGATGTATATGACCTAAATGTTTGAAAAAGAGGCTGCACCAACCAACAGTTGACTAACAGTGCCTACTTCCGTGGATCTTCTCTGACACTCAGTATTATCAAACTTATTTTAGCCATTATCAATCTGGTAAATTACATATGACATTTCATTATGTTTGATTTGTATTTCTCTCATTATGAGGATAAAGAGTTATTTGATATTTTTATTAGGCTTTTATATATCTTTTCCAGTGATTTGCATTTTCTCTTAGCTGGGTTTATGTTGTTCTTAATGATTTGCATGAGCTTCTGTAAACTTAGAAAACTAGTCTTGGCCTGTCATGTGTTTCTAACTGTATTTTTTATTAGTTCAGCTATGTTTTTCAGTTGGTCATAACTTTACAGACTTCTTAATGTTTTCCTTTTTGTACCATATCCTTTCTTGGAAGACTTCCCTCCCACCATTCCAATATTCTAAATAAGTTCACCCAAAATTTTCTTCAAACTATCAGTTTGGTTTTTATTTTCCATAATTTACTTTGGTAAAAGAAATGAGACTAGAATCCAGTTTTTATTTATTTATTTTTTCATTTAACATTTCTTGTCCCAACACCACTTAGTAAATAAGTTCATCTTTCTCAGTGGTTTGAATGTCACCATTACCTCTGATCTGGAGAATTTGGGGACATTGTCCTATAAGCTATTCTTTTTAAACTGCTTTATCATTAGCAGTCTTTAATTCTGCCTAGGGCTACATCGACCTTATTTACTCTTCTTTTTGAAAAATATAGTGTTTTTCATTCATTTATTTTTCATGGTGATCTTTGTATCATTTTCTCAAGTACAGAAATAAATTTGGATAAAATAACACACTGGATGTATAGTTTAATAAATGGAGCTTGGTCAATCCACTATAATGTGGTTTCTTAGAATACAATCATCTCTATTTTAATTTAAGTCTTCTTTCATGTAACATTGGAACTTTATGTTTTCTTTATGTGGGTCCTTCACATTTCTGGTTAACATCAATGCTAGGTATTGTACCCTTTGATTGCTATCATAAATTGTTTCTTCTTCCCACTGCATCTTCTAACTGCTTATTTGTTGTATACAAAGATACTAAGTTTTAGATTGTTCTCCATATACCTGCAATATACCTGCTACCTGTGACACAATAAGTTCTTAAAAGTTACACATGCAAAAGAAAATGTTTACACATCTAAATGAGCGTTAACCTATGAAAGGAGACACAGGCTTCACTGAGAATATACTGTTTCTTTTGAATTGCCCTCAAGAGTCAATGTCCCATTTACTTCACAGTGGCACATGATTTTTTGATATAGATTGACATGACCTTGCTTGGTCAATTAGTATATGAGGTAAGCTTTGCTTAGATAAATGTAACCAAATTCTTTAGTGGTTATTCTACACAAATAAACAGAGAAGGATCTGTTGCCATTTAGAAGAAGTCCCCAAGATAGAACACTAATTCTAAAGAAACTTTCAAATACGAAGTTCCAGAAATGCCTTGGCTAATAGAGAGACCACTGAGGTCCCAGGGAAGAATTTAAAAGGACAACAACTGAATGCATCTATTGAAAAAAAAAAAAAAAAAAAGAACAGTGACAAGAAATACTTTTTAAATTAGAAATAAAAATAACAGTAAAATTGACTAGTAAGTATAAGGGCTTAAAAATTAAGCAAAATAAAACAACAAAGAGAAAACACAAATATACAACATTAAAAATATGAATGGGGCAATAACAGATGTAGAGAAAATAAAATTAATGATATTTTATAAAACTCATGCAAATAAAAATACCTATTTGTAGGAATAAATGGACAAAAGAGAAAAGATGAAAAACCAAAGGTAATGATTTTATTCTTCTTGACTTTTGTATGTTAACTAATTGTTTTATAACATTTTCAGTTGATTCTATTGATTTACTAAGAATGCAATCACATAAGAAGCAACTAATTATAATTTTTGTTTCATCCATAACAATATGTACACCTTTAATTATCATTTCTCATGTCAAATTATAGGTAAGACTTATTTCTAGAACAATATTAATAATGGGAACAGTAAACTTTGCTATCTTATTCTTGATATGAAAATAAAACTTTCAATGTTTTACCATTGAATTTAATGCTGGATATTTGAGAAATATATATTCTTGGTAAATGATGCAATATTCTTTTAACAAACTAATATTCTGTTTCCTAATATTTAATGTTTTGCCCCAATATTAGTAAGGTTGTATTAAGTAAGATTATAAGTAAGACTATTGTTTTTTGTCATCTCTATTTAAATGTTAGGATGTTATTTTACAGAGAATTTGGAAGCTTGTATTCTTTATGTTTGAAAACTTTAAATAACTTGTAAATCAGCTCTTTTTTGAAAGTTTAGAAGAATTTTTTGAAAATCATTTGAGTCTGGAAATTTCTTTTTCTATAGCTTTTTAATAATTTTCTAAATAATTTTGAGAGTTATCATCACCTTGAATTTCATCTCTCCTCGGGGTCATTTTGTTAACTTTTAGTTTACTAAAAATTGGGAAACTTTGAAAGGCATTTTACAAAGATTTCCAATATGACTATTGCCTTTATGCCATTTTAAATGCCAAAAAAGTACTTAGAGCATTTCATCAACTTGGAAATATGTTTCCATTTTCTAATGCATTATTTTCATTTTTATCTTTGTTGTCTTTTCATTCTGCAGATTTTTTGTTGTTGTTGTTATTCTATGTCCAACTTCTTCCTTAGATGCGAAATAGTCTTTTATGGCTCAGCATACTTCTGAAACTTCATTTTGGGAATTCTCTTTAGAATCTGAATTACGTTCTTTTGAACTATCTAACTGGTGGCTGTTCTTTCTCCTTTGTTTCATGCTATAAAGTCAGAAAAGTGGCTGAATATTATTACAAACGAAGCTTGCCTGATCTGGTGGTTGACCAGCTTGTTCACATGATTTCATGTCAAAAACCATGTGCCTCAGTGATTAAATGAGGCATTGTTTCTTGTGAGTCACACACTGACTCTGAAGGCAATCCAAAAGATAGTTCAAAACATGTTTTCACCAAAGGCTATTCTTTAGAGGCTAACACTCCTTTGGATGCATAAGCACTTTTTTTTTTTCTTTTTTTCTTTTTTCTTTTTGGTCGTTTTAAGGGCTTATTACCATGTAGTCCTTCACTGTGGCTCAAAATCAGAAAGGCAGATAAACCACGAATGGAAAGTGAGGACTCAGCAAGCCTGAGAACTCTGGGTTGTCTCTGGCTGGTCTTTTCCATTCAGCCTAAAATGCAAAGTCGTTCCTTTCAAGGGGGAGAAGTAGCTGCATGTATTTATAGCTATTAGACAAACTTGCAAAGCAAAAATCTGTTTTCTTACATGAAGAATGAAGCACAAGCCAGGGTAAATACTTCAAAATAGGGCGTGCTTTTGTTAAAGGGTAATGAAGAGAAACACTACAAAAAATGACATTGGTAAACATGAAGTTTTTATGTATCCTTTAGCTGATGCTACAGTTCTCAACACCTGCATAATAAATATCCTTACATATTATAGGTCTGTCATTTAATTTGAATAGTTAATGTCATTTATGAAGAAAGCAGTCACACTTCCTGGATAATTACTGCATATCTATTAAAATGAATCTCGTCTCCCTTTAAAATGTGCATTTACTCCATTCTCATTCAGTTAATGCATATCTTTTCCTTCATTATTTCTGCTAAAATGTCAACCTCGCTATGTTGGAGAAATCAATAATTAAATAGCTTTATAGTAATTACTTCCCAGCAACACATTTTTCTACCTTCACAACACAAACCAAATCCACTAACATCAAAATTACACAAATGTTGGTGAGAAGGTCATCATGTGAAAATGTAACTCAATTTACAAACATTTTGAATCCCACTTTAAACAACTCTTCACAGAAAGAAACACCAAATAAGCTTCCTGAGCAGCTCTCAGCAATGTCAGCTCTGTGCTTTGAAAACCAACATTTTACACTCCCATGGCTCTGGGAATCAGGAGTCAGCCTTAAAACTTAAAACAACAACAAAAAAATCCCAAACAACCTGTGAATCTCAGCAATGATGGTGCGATACGGCATTTCTCATAAATTTTCCAGGTATTTTCTAAGTTTTAAAAGCAAACCAGTCCATTTGTGTCTAAGCTACCAGAAACTAAACAGAATTGATCACTCCAGTGATTTTACTGTCTTAATGGCCAACACAGATGACCGTCCAGTCAAAGTAACAGGTCA
Organism: Canis aureus; assembly: GCF_053574225.1. Lineage (NCBI taxonomy): Eukaryota > Metazoa > Chordata > Mammalia > Carnivora > Canidae > Canis > Canis aureus. The sequence goes on from NC_135636.1 coordinate 12,428,774, forward strand.
TGCACAAATAAGCTGCCCATAGAGATGAAAGGATCAGAGAATTATCCTCAAAGTTATTTCTGTGCCTTTGTTCACATAGACAGAAGTGATCACATTTTTTAATAGAAATGTGACTATGTTTTTTTAAAGATACATATACTTAAAAAATCAATTCAAAAAAGTGAAAAAAATATATAAAAAAGACAGTACAAATCTCTAAACTCAGAAATAGCCTTTGCCATCTAATAGTAAATAGCATTGCATACAGTTTTATAGGCCTCTGCGATAGAGTACACAGCCAGACAGGCACAGGGAACAGGTGTTTTCCCATCTTTAAGAAGGGCAGAAACTAAGTTTTTTTTTTTTTTGAAACTAAGTTTTAAATGTCCAGGGGAAGAACCCCGAGCATGCTCTCCTCCCTATAATCACAGCCTTACAGTAACCTATAACTTCATTATAATCCATTTACACTGCTGTTTTGACCCCCTTTGCAGGGGAAGCCTGCCAGGACAGTTCTGGCAAGGACCATATAGGATAACCTCCCCACCCCTACTCCCCACCCTCACGGGACCTGTAGGAGGAGACTCAGGTGATTGGAGGTGCCTGCCCTAGCTATGGCCCATTGCCACCTCTGGGCTTGCCAGCTCTCTCACTGTGAGAGTGTACTTTCGCTTTAACTACAATTAAACTCTTGCTTACTTGCAAATCTGGCCCGAATACTTTCTCGGTGGAACTCAAAAATCTAGGGAGGGGATTGGGGATGGGGGTGGGGGTGGAGAATGAGACGCTGTTCACAGACACATAAGACAGATTTATGTTGAATTCAAGCAATGAAAAAGTTCAAGTGAAGGACTCTCTGTCATATTAAATGTCATATGATGTTTCTATGGCACAAAATAGCCGTTATAGTATCTCTTTAAATTTAAAAAGTAAACTAAGAGAAAATATTAATTAAAACTTTTAAAAAGTTGAAGTCCATATGTGTCTATAGAACTACATAGTCCAGTGGTGGAAAATATTTCTTTATTCTTACTCAGGAGGAACACAGATATCTGCCCACACTCTTTTCCATCTTAACTTTTCTGAGTTATGTTATTATTTTTTATTGTCAAGGTCTCAAATGTTGATATTTACCTTGAAACTATTAATCCCAATTGTTGTTTTATATCCCTTCTATATTTAAATATATTCATTGACACTGTATTTTTCCTTTCTGATGTCTTTTTTTTCTAAGATTAAGTTCTATCAGCTGACTACATTTCATATTCTCATGTGCCCTTGCCCCTCCCACCAAGAATGGTGCAAGAGACCTCGACTGTCTCAGTTCTTACCCACTGGAGATGATCTTTTCTGTGATTTTATATTCAAAGGATATGGGAGCTATCACTTCTTGCATGATAATCTCTTTCCCTGCAACCTTGTAGATAGATATTGACCGACCCTCTTCTGGCATCAAACAGTGTCTCAAGCATCTCATCTAACTAACTTTTTCTGCTTTTATATAAATGTAATTGTTTTTTTCCCCTTGTGGTTCAGTGATTTCAATATTATGATGCCTTGCTATTAATAATTTGTATCAATTTTTCCTGGCACATACTGTGCACCTTTTCTCCCTTACAAATTAAGTTCTTTTCAACTCAGTTTCTCATTCTATATCTAAGTGTATGTTGTTTCTTCCACTTGTTCTTGGCATCATCAATTATAACCGTATTGATTACCTTTGACTGTTTTCTCTATCACCTAAGCTAGAATTATTTGACTTTGCATTTTTTTCCTACATTGTTAAATATAGAAAACTTACCCTTTTTTAGAGAGAGAGAGAGAGAGAGAGAGAAAGTGGGGAGTGGCAGAGGGAGAGAGAGAGAATCAAACAGGCTCCACATCCAGTATGGAGCCTGACCTGAGCTCAATTTCATGACTCTGAGACCATGACATGAACACCGAAGTCCAGAGTCAGATCCTTAATGGACTGAACCCCCCCAGGCACTCCTCACCCTATTCTTTATCAAATTTTAGTCTAACTTTTCCTTTTGTTATTTTTAATGTAGCATACCTCTGTCTTGCTTTTATGCTTTGAAATATTAGCACTTTGTATCTCTTCTTAAAGCTCTGCTTTTGATAAAACATGTTACCTGGAACTCTTTGAGAGTATGAAGAACTATTTTATTAAATATTTCTGTGTTTCTTTGTGTAATAAGCCCTATGAGATGTGATTTTTATCTGCTTTTAATCATATTCCTTAATTTCATTTTCATTCATTTCTCCCCCTCGTTTGTCTCTTGGATAGTCTCATAATATTATTCATCTTTTATTTTAGGTAGCTATTTTGTGCAGCATAGTACCAGGCATGAAGGGATAGCACAACAGGATAGGAATGATGGGACATCCGCAGCTGTTACCTAGTGTTTTAGACACCCTGGGGTGGATGTCAGAGAGGCTCACAGCAAAAACTCTGGGTTAGGGTTCTCTGTGCTTTGTTCTAACACCTCACTGCCTCTTTTCTTTCCTCACCCCTCAGCTTAAAGATCTAGTTATAGAACAGAAATAATTACTCATCTGCCCCACACCCCACTTCCAAACTTATCTTTCTCCTCTGTTCAGTTTGGCTCAATATGGTTTTTCTCCCTGAGCAAAGTCTGGTTTGTATTAGTGACCTGAGACATTACTCTCTAAAGAGTCTTTAGGGGCATCCCGGTGGCTCAGCGGTTTGGTGCCACCTTCAGCTCAGGGCCTGATCCTGGAGACCCTGGATCGAGTCCCTCATCAGGCTCCCTGTGTGGAACCTGCTTCTCCCTCTGCCTGTGTCTCTGCATCTCTCTCTCTCTCTCTCTGTGTCTCTCATGAATAAGTAAATAAAATCTTTAAAAAAATGTTTTTAAAAAAAAAGAGTTTTTAGATTTGTCTTTCAAGATGACCCTTGGTGCCAAGAGGACCAAAATGGCAAAGGTTGGTTCTGCACTCTCACATATCCACTTGGACTGCATGGCACATTGCATTAAGATCTTCAGAGTTTGTGCTGGGTTTCTGTGTTTGGAACTTCTGTCCCAACTATTTTTAGTGACCTTGTGGGGGGTGGGGGTCAGGAAGAGGATAACATAACAAAAATTCTCTTTACTGGATCCCTGGGTGGTGCAACGGTTTAGCGCCTGCCTTTGGCCCAGGGCGCGATCCTGGAGACCCAGGATCGAATCCCATGTTGGGCTCCCGGTGCATGGAGCCTGCTTCTCCCTCTGCCTATGTCTCTGCCTCTCTCTCTCTCTCTCTGTGTGTGTGTGACTATCATAAATTTAAAAAAAAATTAAAAAAAAAAATAAAAATTCTCTTTACTCCATGAGTTAATCACATTATCATATTCCAATATGTTATTATGTAAATTTTCAAATATTCCGAAAAAAAGAAAAATGTGAAAATTGAAAGAATTTGCAGTAAACACTTATATACCATTTACACTATACTACTAAGATTTTATTGTTTTCTTAATCTTATGATCATATTTTTTATCTATTCATCTAACCATCTGCCAATGAATGAATCATCTTTATTATTTCTTTTGCCAAAAAAATGGAATAGCAATTTTTCAGAGGAAGATGATCAGACAGTAGTAAAGCTTCATTTACAATAGTAGTCAGTTTAAAAATAAGAGATATGATAAAGCTCTTGTGTAATCCTTTGATAAAAATGAGTAATGTTCCCAAGTGATAAATGATGTAATAAAGAACTATTTTATGTACAGTTATTATAGGGACCAAATGTGCATTAATGACAAGACCTATAAATTGTTTTCCCTGTGTAACTTGGTCCATTGGGACATCTGGCCTCAAACAAAAAGAAAGTTTACTCAGATGTCATTCACATCATATAAAATTAAAGTAGAAAAATTCCTTCCTTGCAGCTCACCTTCCTTGACCCTGGAACAAACTAGTAGGCACATATTATAATATAACCTCACTATTACATCGAACAGGGTAGTGCTTTTCAATATGTATGTGTTGGGGTGGGAGATCTTGCATGTTAAAAATAGTATCAGGGCTTTTTCAAACTGCAGAGTCACACACAGCCCACTAGAATTTTTATATGCTTCACTACCTGCTACAGAGTTGACATTTGAGACTATTACATGAAGGATCAACTAACAAGTAACCTCTCAGGGAATATGGCAGGAAGTCTTGAGAAGGGGAAGTATGATGATCTTCAGTATCTTCAAATTTTGAGGGGTCAGGAATTGAGACATAGGTAGCAGGTTTGTATCCACCCTTCCCCATTGTTTTTTTTTTTTAATCATGGATCAACATAGGTGTGACTTGAAAAGAAAAAGCATGAGTCCAACTCAAGTAGATTTTCATCAGCTTGGCTTCTACTAGTAATAGCAGGGTTACCTTCCTCTCATTGAGATACAGATCTATCAGTCCGGAGGAGTTCAATCTGAACTCAGAGAGGGGAGAGACAGGAACCTGGAGACTCACTGGCTGCTATGGCTCCAGGTACGACATCACATGGGTGACCACAATCTCGTTTTTTCTGAGACAGTCTTGATTTCCTGTCTTATTTTGATATATGGTTATATTAGCAATGCCCCCTTTTCCTACAAAGTATCCTAGTTGGCATAATAGATTGTAGCCTCACCTAGGGCATCACTAAATAGAAAGATGGTGGGATTTTTTTTCTCCCACGACTTTTAACTGATATCAATTACTAAATTGGGAGGACACTTTTAATTAACTGGGTAAATATCCTCCATCCTCTGGGTGGTACATAAGAACTCCACCATGAAAATAGTGAGGACCACGCAGGGTGCATCTACAAATTAGGTCAGGTGGACACAAAATTCTTATATGTTGTTTGTAAAACAAGACAAAAATCATGTGGAGGAAATATTTCTCAGCTGGTATTGTAGCTGCCTTTCCATTTTGCACTTTGTTGATTTTAAGCCTCCAGGACAGAGGCCTCAACATTAAGACTTAAAAGTACCCAGAGCAATGGAGAAAATTTCAGTTTCCTTGGTCTCAAAGAGAATTTAGTCAAATTCTTCTTGGGTAAATAGAAGACACAGATAGATTGTATAGACCAGTCATGCTTAAGAGTCTGTCAAGAAATATAAGCAAGCCACACACAGGCATGCATATGAATATACCGATAAGCTTGAAAGCATTTAGCAACTTAAAAAGGAAATTAAAAAGAAAGAATATAGATGATAAATGAAGAGCATAACTTTGAAGAGGGATTGAGAATTTCAAAGAAAAAAATTCTCTTTCATATCTATGGGAAATTAAGGGGAAAAACCCTAACACATGGGCTCAGTGAGAGATAAGCAAGTAAGTCATCATGTGGGATACAACGGGAGTCTGCAGAGAATAAAGCTAGAGAATAAAACTAATAAAAAATAAAAACAAAGACTACCACTTGAAGAATTAAACTGGCATTAGATTATTTTAGAAACTGCAGTGTATGGTCTCCAAATGTAGTTATCAACAATTCCTCTTGGCCCTCTATTGCCATGTGGTTCCTCATATCAGGAGGATTACATTTCCCTTTTCCCTGAAACTGGTGGCCATGTGACTGGTTCTTCCCAGAAATACGGTAGGAGAAGTCTGGCTCTAGGACTTTCCTGACCAGGCATTAGGTAGACTGCCAGCTTCCACTGGCAGTGGAAGATCCTTCTCAGATCTCAGTCTCCCTGGTGTCCAGGGTAGACCAGTGGATGGACAGAAGCTATGTAAAGAGAAGCCTTGGAGAAACAAAGGTTGTTTGTGGAGTTTCAACACTGCCCTAGTTCACGCTGAATGCAGCCACATGAGTGATCTCAGTTGTAATCATAGAACAGAAGAACAGTTCAGCAGAGCCCACCCAGCACACAGAATTAATAGAAATGATAAATAGGTGTTGTAGTAAGCTGCCAAGCTTTACAATGGTTTGTTAAGTAACAACAAATATCTGAAACAATAACTAACGTTTCTTATGTAACTAGTATATACGAATTTTGTGATAAGTACTTGACATGTACTTTCTCATTTAATATTAAAATTCTTCTTACTTTCCTCATTCCTAATACCATTTCTCATTCTTGCCCCAATAGAAAAAAAAAAAAGACAAAAAGCTTTCAAAGTGGAGTCCTAGACTTCTGACTTGATCCCACCCCCAAGCTGTCTTCTGTACTGTCAGCAGAGTTACATGAAATGCAAATTCAACCACATCCCAACTACAAATTTCAGACCTCCCTCTAATCTATCTCTCCATTATATTTCTCTGTTCTGCTTAACACTGTCATTACTTGTCCCTCCTCCAACCCCACCCCATGATGTTTCTTGCCTCTGTGCTCCTTTACCTTACTTTCTCTACTCTCATTAATTTCCCCTGCATAATTTTCACCTACCCTTCAAAGTGCAGCTCAAATACCATCTCTTCCTGGAAGGCTGTCTTGACTACACTTGCCCAGGACTAGATCAGCAACCCTACTTGGATCCTATACAATAGCATCAGTACAGCTTGCGACAGCTTTGCCACCTCACCATATCTGTCTGTAAGTCTGCCATCGGGATCAGACTGCAGCTTTGTAAAGGCAAAGGCCTACTATTCCCAGCAATTGCTATATAGCTGTGCGACCTTGGGATGTTGCTTAAGCTCTTTGTGTCTCCATGTTCTTTACTTGTAATGTAGGATCACTCCTATAAGATTTTGTTGTAAGGATTACATTAGTTGGGTATATGTTGTACTGTTCACTGTCCTGTGAGAACACTCAACAGAATCCCAAGTCAAGACTTATTTTTCTGTTTTTTTGTTTAATGTGTGCCTTTCCTGCTCGACTCTATGTAGGACTTGGGCTAGGATGTAGAATGTTGGTTAATTACAGTGGTACTTAATGGAATTTAAGTAGCAATTCACTGAAAGATTTATTTTCAGAGGCCAATTCCCTGGGAAGAGAGATGCGTTCTTTTTTTTTAATATATAATTTCATAGGAGGTACATTCGTAATTGAGCAACTTCTCTGCATTAAATGCTCTATGTTCCTCTGTGCCAAAATGCATTATAATTTATCTTTTCCCTTTTGTCTTACAAGAGAGGTAGAGCAGTACATAGAAATAGCAGCTATCAATAAACTCCAACACAGACTGAGCAGAGATCTCCCTGAGCACAATGTGGAACGATTGCAATGGCTTCTGGGCCATTTCCTGTGGAAAAATCTTGGCTTATTTTCCACAGTAGTGAAAGTCATACAGATTTATTTCTTTATCTGGTAGAGAAGGTCTCATGAGAAGAAGTAACAGGAGACGTGACTTCTGTTTTTTTTTTTTTTTTTTCCCTGAGCTTTAGCCTCAGACTCCATCAACTGTGGAGAAAAAGAAAAATCAAATTCCTCAAGTTGGGTGGAGATTATCATTGGTTTCTGACCAGCCAATTTACTATACCTCCAAGTGCCATTGTCTGCAGAAGACATTTCTTCTTCTTTTTTTTTCTTTTTGTATATTTTTTTATTGGAGTTTGATTTGCCAACATATAGTATAACACCCAGTGCTCATCCCATCAAGTGCCCCCCTCAGTGCTCGTCACCCAGTCACCCCATCCCCCCACCCAACTCCCCTTCCACTACCCCTTGTTCATTTTCCAGAGTCAGGAGTCTCTCATGTTCTGAGAAGACACTTTTTCTGATAGTACTTGATATTTGGATACATGGGAACCCTTTCCAACTGTTATTGGCTAGGGTTTCACAGCACCACACTAAATTAAACAAAGTAAAATATCTCTGTGGATAGCCCATGTAACTTTGTCAGCTAAATATCATAATTCCTAGATGAACCGCTGGAGCCACCCTTAGGATTGAGGCACCAAATCCAACAACATTCTTGTTTAACATTCTTGTTTAACTGAGCCAAAATTCAAGAGTACCTCTAATTCAGCTGTTTGCAATTTAATACATACAAGGTATAATAGCTTTTTTAGAGTATCAGTATCAAGGTATATGCAAATAACTCCAGGGAAAATTTCAACAATAAGGATGGTGTTAACTCTAAATGCTCTCTGAATAAAAATGTCAAGTCCCTAGGTAGCTCCCAGGATCCCCATGGGATATAGCTACTAAAGGATCAGCTTAAATTGAATCATTACTGCTTGTCCCCGTGTTATTTCTATTTGTTTATTTCTTTCATTCTTTCCCAATCCTCTTTGCTCTTATGTTTTTTTCTGTTACTCAGAGCTCCTTAATCTTGTTGGTTGGATTGTGTAGAACTATCAGCACCTAAAACTTTTATACTATTCCAGAAAATTAAGGTCTTTTTTTATAAGACAGCACATGAGCCATAAATGACTATTCTTTCTACTCTGTCTCTAGTGGTCACTTCTTCTAATTGTACTAAAATGCTTGTTGAAAACATCTAACAGCACGTTCATCCATCAGAGAAGTAAATGGATATATAGAATAGGTATCTGAGACTTTCACTTTATTTAAGCTTGAGTATAGATATTCCAGAGGTTCCCAGAATTAATAACACTTAAACAACAGTCGGACATTTAATATTAAAATAGTTGAATTTCTTGTGTTTGGATTTCTGATCTATTATACCTCTTCTCAGTTTCATATTCAGAGACTGAAATGGTAATGTCAGGAGTGACATGACAAAATGTATATTTTTTTTCTACTTCCTCAGGATCCCCAAACCTCTGGATTATCATTTCTTATGACTATAAAAAGAAGTTTGGACAACTAATCATCTGACTTTTTAAATAAAACAACATGCTAAATGGTAATGAAAGAACTTATCTTGTAATTCTGGTCTTATTCATTAAAGGTGATATTAGTGATATTCCTGACAATTACCTTAGTGCTTTGTACATGCCATGGCTATTCTGTATGCTTTCAGATGTAATAACTCATTTGATCATCACATCCATGGGAGGTAGATATTGTTATTTCATCTTACACGTGTGAAGAATAAAGCATTAACAGGTCAAGTAACTATTTTAAGTTTATGCAGGGAAAAACAATAAACTTAGTGAGAGATGACCAGACCTTCAAAGCTGTATGCCTTTGACAAGTTACTGAAGTTCTCTGAGCCCTTCATCACCTGTAAAGATTGATGATGTCACTTTCACAGAGTCCGGAAAGATACCATTCGTCTCATATAAAGTGAAAGTAGAAAATGTTCTGTGTGTTAAAGGACCTAGCATAGCCCATTTATTTATTCACTCAACAAAGATAAGTTAAGCACATACTATGTGAAATGCATCATATCAACTGTTGGAGATAAAGAAATGGATGAGAAATGGTCCTAAGAAGCTCTCAGTCTAGTAGGAAGTTAGCACAAATTATTGTGCTAGATTTACAATGGGGTGCCTCCCGATAAACCCATGGTGAGTTGAAAATATGGTAAGTAAAAAATACACTTAATACACTCAACTTACCAAACATTATGGCTTAGCCTAGCTCACCTTAAACATGCTCAGAACACTCATATTAGCCTGAAATTGGGCAAAATCATCTAACACAAGGTCTATTTTATGCTCAAGTGTTGAGGATTTTGTGAATTATTGAATACAGGACCTAAAGTGAAAAGAATAGTTATACAAGTACAAAATGGTTGTCAGAGGATCAGTTATCTACCATCTTGATGGAACTGCAGCTCACTGCTGCCGCCCAGCACCACAAGAGACTATTGTACTGCATATCACTAGCCTGAGAAAAGAGCAAAATTCAAAAATTGAATAAGAGTTTCTACTAAACTTTTTGTTGTTGTTGTTGCATCATAAAATAAAAAACATCCTAAGTCAAGCCACCATAAGCTGAGGATCAGCTATATATTGTGGTATCCAGTAAATTAGAAAGGATGCAGTAGAATAGGAAGTTCCTAGAAGACACAGAGGTAAAATATGGGAAGAGCTGACTAACTACACTGTCTATGGATGCAAAGGAAGGTATCAGAACTGGGTTTTCATGAGAGGTTATACATACTCTGGTGACGATGACCATGGTTTTAGGGATCAAGGCATATGCCAAATAGCAAAGAAGCACAAGGAAGCCGGGGGCAGCCCAGTGGCTCAGCAGTTTAGTGCTACCTTTCAGCCCAGGACCTGATCCTGGAGACCTGGGATTGAGTCCCATGTCAGGCTCCTTGCATGGAGCCTGCTTCTCCCTCTGCCTGTGTCTCTGCCTCTCTCTCTCTCTCTCTCTCTCTCTCTCTGTGTCTCTCATGAATAAAAAAAATAAAGTCTTAAAAAAAAAAAGAATGAAGTGGTTATAGAAGAGGATGGAGAGGTAAAAATCATGAGAGTCGGTTAGGCCATGTCAAGAATTCTGAGCTTTTTCCTCTACCTGTTGCAGAGAACTGGAAAATAGACATAATCAGATTTTTCATATTACATAGATCGCTTTGGCAGCAGCTTGGAAGACCAGTGCAGGAGGGAGACAACAAATTGAGTCAGGGAGAATAGCTGAAAGACTATTTCAAACCCAGGCATGAGATGGTGAAAGAGAAGTATCCCAAGTTGGTCTCTCATTTCTCTTTAAAACAATATATGAATGTCACAAAAGGAATGTAAAAGAGAAGGCCAATTTGACTCTATTTTTTTTTTAATGTAATGCCTTTGATGGGATTTGGTCACTGATTAAGTATTCTTGGTGAGAGAGGAAGCACCATCTAAAGTAAATCTTAAAGTTTTAACTTTAGCAATGGGACACCAGCTTACAGAGGAAAAGCATAAGTATGTATTTTGTATGGTACACAAGGAATTAAGTTCCAGAAATGTTGCCTTCAGTGAGTCATTGGGATATTCAATGGAACCATGAAGTCAATGGTTGAGGATGGTGGAGAGATTTGGGGCAAAGATACAAATCTGGAGCTATAAGCGTGTATGTGATGTTCAAAAGTATGAATGAAGATGAGCATGTAAAGAAGCAAGTAATAACAGAAAAGACAAGATGAGGTAGGATGAGGACCCAGGAGAGAAACCTAAAAAACATCAAGCTTCAAGGAGAGGACAGGAAGTATAGATCCACAGAGACCTGCTCAAAAGGTGGGAAGAATGATCAAAGAGAGGAATACAACATAAAATTGGTTTTTGCAATATGCTTGTGGAGAATGAATTCACTAGAGATGGACCAAATTCCTTCTCATGCTGAACTGGCACACTGCCTAAGCTAACAATTCCTTCATTTCTATCATTCTGTATTTCATAATCATTGTAGTAGCTTAAGTAAAGTAATTAAATGTTTAGGGTTAAAAGGTGTCCAGCTAAGTTTCAGGCTATCATGGGAAGTAAAATGCAACCAGGGATTAAAATAATCTCATCGAATCCTCCTCTGCTTCCTCAAAAGCTTTGAAGCAAAAATTGCGCTGATGTCGACTTGGATTTGGCTGTAATTATGTGGCTGCTGATGCCTGGGGTGTACTATGGGGTTTACTGTTGAATTATCTTAAGCTTGGGAACCATCATGAAAAAAAAAAAAACTAAGCTTATTCTTCCTGTAGAAGATACTATATGTGTAATCACTTTTGCTCTGAAAATGTTCATGGAATCATGTGGAGACAGTGGAATTCAGATCAGATACAATAATTTTTCATATTTAAGTACTTTGGGAAAATGCTTCTTAAACAAAACACTTTTTTTTAAAAAAAGATTTTATTTATTTATTCATGAGAGACACAGAGAGAGAGGCAGAGAGAGAAGCGGGCTCCATGCAGGGAGCCGAATGTGGGACTTGATCCCAGGACTCTGGAATCACACACTGAGCCAAAAGCAGATGCTCAATCGCTGAGACACCCAGGCGTCCCTAAACAAAACACTTCTAAAAGCACTTTAAACCTTCAGTTCATCTTAAATATAGAGAAGCACAACACATGAGCCTTAAATTATCTTTTAAAAATATCTAAAAATCACTCATTATTTTTATGGGCTAAAAATGATGACATATTTTCATCACTATAATTCAAATGATCATATTGATAAGGATTATGAATTTTCCTCCCACAATTCCGTTCGGCTGGGCCACAGGAACTCATTTACATATAACAGAGCAAAAGGCAGAGGTACCATTTAGTAAATAACTATTTTGGTGCACTAAATGATACAGTGGTTACCTAAAATATTTAATATCACCTCCATAAATCTCATCTCCACTCCAGAGCTGATTTTGTTATTCCAAATGGCATATACCACTGCTCCTAACTCAGCGGTGATCTTTGTAACTGGCGTCTTGTAGGTACACTCCTGACTCCAAACCTAAATCTGAGCATCCCATTTAGTTAAAGAACATTGTTATTTGAAATGACTGGTCAATTGTTTCCGACTTATATTAGCTACTGAACCACTTTTATTTGCCTCATTATTTTCCTATGTACAGACAAAGCTAAAATGAATGAGCACTTCAAGGGGTAAGGTAATAGTACATTTCTGGAAATGGATTGGTCCAGATATTTTAGGAGTGAACCCTAACCGTTTTGATCGGGATGAAATAATCATCCTTCATTTAGCAAATTTGAGAGACTGAATTGTCTCTTTGACAAAACAGGGAGATGGTATTGCCAGGTTGCCTTCCAGCAATATTGATCCTTATCCACTGGGATTCAACTGAGGTAACTCAGTATCTACCACAGTGTTTTCAGGAGAGTATAACTAGAGTAAAGTGCTTGTAAGACTGTTTAAAGATTGGGTTGGTAAGCACAATGCCATCTAGACCTTTATCTGTGACTCTTCCAAACTCTGTTCTGTTGGATTTGTTTTCCAGTTGGCTTTTCATCATTACTCTTCAAGTACCATTGTCCCACATCTCCTGGCTCTGGCTCACTGTCATTACCCTGTATTGATTAGTAGCATCATAAAGACACCAAGATGCTCTTTATTACCTCCTCAGATCAATGGAAATTGATCTCCTCCATAATCATCTGCAGAATTCTTAGCTCTTACTTTACAGGTTCTAGATTCAGGGAGCTGATTTTTTCAAGTCTGACAATTCTTCAAGAATGGAATTCAGAATAGTACAGAGTATTTAATTAAAAAGTCATGATCGAGGGATCCCTGGGTGGCGCAGCGGTTTGGCGCCTGCCTTTGGCCCAGGGCGCGATCCTGGAGACCCGGGATCGAATCCCACGTCGGGCTCCCGGTGCATGGAGCCTGCTTCTCCCTCTGCCTGTGTCTCTGCCTCTCTCTCTCTCTCTCTGTGTGTGACTATCATAAATAAATAAAAATTGAAAAAAAGTCATGATCAAATACAGTTTTTCATTGCATGCATGGGTATAAAAATACACATAAAATTTGATTTCATGGCTTATTTTACCATCTTGGATAAACATGGTTATGAGGACTATTGATAAAAGTGGCTAAAAGAATAGCTAGTGGCTTTGGAATCAGATTAGCTAGACTTAGGGGCACCTAGGTGGCTCAGTCAGTTAAGCATTCAACTCTTGGTTTCAGCTGAGGTCCTGATCTCAGGGTCATGAGACTGAGCCCTGAGTCAGGCTCTGTGCTCACTGCAGAATCTGCTTAAGTTTCTCTCTCCCTCTGCCCCTCTCACTTGTGTTCTTTCTCTCTAAAATAAATTAAAAAAATTATTTAGCTAGACTTGAATTCTGACTGCACTTTCTAGCTCTGTGACCTTCACCAAATTACTTACTCTTCCTGAGGATGTTTATCTTCATCTCGAGCATGGATAACACTGACTTCCTGGAGTTAGTGGGATTAACTGAGATCATTCAGCTGTGGCACAGTTTTTGCACAACGCAAACACTCAATAAATATTAGCCTATAGAGTGAAAGAAAGACCCAAGTAGAAGTTTTGAGCCTTATGGTCTAAAACCTGGCTGTACCACCAACCAGTCTGTGACTTTGAAAAACCCGTATAATGTCTTTTAATATTATGTCCCCATGTAGAAAATAGGAAAGCTAGACTAGAACAGTGTTTTTCTAAATTTTGCTTATGAACACCAGCATTTTCTCTTTAATTATAATCTCGTATGAATCTCATTACATAAAACTTAATAAAAGAGGAAATGCTGCTTGAAGTAGGAGAGATTCAGAAACACACCCACACACCCACACCCACCACCTGTATAGTCAGATATGTGTACACACATATGTATGTGTATATCACAACATGTTTATTCTAGCAACAAGAAGAAATTGTGTCCCTAAATTCCTTTAACCTCCACAAGTAACCACTCCAGCAAAAACCTCAGGAGACATTCCAGCAGTTCTTCAAACAACGACTGTTGTTTTTATAGAATCCAGCACTGCATCACAATGAGCTGAATTTCAACTTTCATTCATCGTTAATGGACAATAGACAAACTAATCTATACTAAAAAGGTTTCTTTTCATCTCAGTTGCATTTCTTTCATGTAAGCATGCAATGCTAAGTACTTACAGTGATTGCAATCTCTTCTAAGAAAATCTTCTATGGCACTTAAATATAATCACTACGTAGCTAAGGACAACTTGTGTCATCAATACACTCTCTTGTTGAGTAATCAAGACATGAAATTTGGTTTCCCTTTTTTCCCCTTCTGTAAAATAGGAATTTATTTTATTTTGGAGTGAATATGATGCTGTTGGGTGGGCCTGCAAATATTAACTTTTAAAAAGAGGTGTTCTTGTTGTCATTTAGTTTAGAAAGAGAACAACTCTTGATGGTGTATGTATTAGTAGTATCAATGTATGTCACCACTGCCTAGAAGTTTAATTTTTTATTATATGATTTCATCTAAATGACTACTAGTGTGACATTTGAATGGCCTGAAGCAAGGTCAAAATGACAGGGTGGGATCCACAATTAGAAGGAGCTAGCAAAAAAAATAAATAAATAAATAAAAAAAAAAAAAGAAGGAGCTAGCACTGGTTGGGGTAGAGAGCTGATGTAGGGAGTAGCCAGGTGTCAGCCAGTAGTGGCACTAAAGGGTCAGCAAGGATCACACCTGGTCCTTGGGGTGAGAGAAGGCTCAAGATAAACATAGCCCACTACTCCAGAGAACATCTTAGGACAGTATTGAGGATGCCTGATATATAGCAAGAACAGTAATGGTGGACCAGTAATCAGGGCGATAAGTGAAAGGTACCAAGAGTCAGACACTTGGTATGGGTATGTGTGTTGGGGGGGTTCTTGGGAGGGTGAAGTAGGAGGATTAGGTGTGACCATATAGACCTGGTGAGTATAAGCTGCTACCAGAAGAAGTAGCTGCTATTCAGTTCTTGGTCATGGGTGTCTGAGTCTTCTAAAGCCAGACATCTGGACTTCTATGTGAAATATTACATTGTTAAACACTGTCAGTAACTTCATTTGGTTCTTCAAATACTATGGAAATGGAGGCAGCCTTATGCTGGCCAAGTGGGACATATCTGTAGGACCCAGGGCTTTGAGTCTGAATACCAGGCCTGGAATTCTATACTTATAGGGCTTGCCTATTCATTTGGCTGTGAGTCAGGGTGAAACTATGAACATTTTTCCACTTCTGTTACAATTCATTCCATTATGTCTGGGTAATCCTAGCCATTAGTTATGAAAGGCCAATTTTATTCTTCATTTGGAGTTCCAAAGAATCTTTCTCAAGTTTGAGAAATATGGCAGTCCATTCAGGGATGGTCTCACCTTCTTAGCAAGTCTGATCTCTTCAAGATATCTTGGGGTAACTCTAGGACTCCCTCCCTTCATTTGCTAAACATTTCACTGCTTAGCCAAGTATTTCCCTAAGTATTTGACTATTCGATATGATTTTGCACTGGAGCACAAACCAATTTAAATGTATGTATGAACAAAGCCAAATTCAAAATCAGTTCAAATTGGTCACATTTATACAGTAATAATGTTCTTAGAAAGTCATTAGTATAATTGTAATTTTTTTCTTCCTGCAGAAAACAAGATGGGCAGGGAAAGGATCACTATTCCCATACAGAATACTTTTATATTTTTTTTACCTCTGAAATTTTATTGCCTTTGCAGTTCTTTCCAAGGCGATGGCTATGAGCATGCTGGGTTGAGGCAGTCCAGTATGCTATTCTCCCCTCTGGCCAATGCCCCATCATCTTTGCCAGGCTTTCCAGTCAGGAAAGATTCAGTCTGAACTCAAAGCCTTTCCCCCAACTTCCCCACTCAGCTTGAAGGAGGGGATGTAGACCTTCACTGGCCCTTGTGGGAATTCAGACACTTCGGAATCTCCAGAAAGTGTTCAGAAGTAGACAGAGGTATTCAGAAGTGGATTCTCCAGGGGACAGCCTTTGAGATTTCAAAGGTGAAGGGAACTGGAAAAGTAAAAGGCACAGTATAAACAGGAAAAGAAATGAAATGGAGTCACTAAGGAGAAGAAAACTCCAGAGGCCTAACACTCGGACCACAGAGGATCAGGCATTTTTGAAAAAGCAATTAACATAACTCTCTTGAATTGCTCAGCTACTTTCCTGTAATTCATTACTTTTACATATAGATGACTTTTGCCCCCCTTAGGCACCAGTTAATACCATCTATTAAAACTCGCCCAAACAGAAAACAAGTGTCAAGCAGGTGGTTACAAATTTCTAAGAGCACGGAAAGAAAAAATGGAAGAATCCTTTGACCTCCCAGGGAAGTTATTTTATTACACTAAAGAAACCACAGGAAGAGGGAAAGAGATAAAGTATTTTCCTTTTTAGCAGCCATGAAATCGCGCAGATTTTACTATGTGCAAAATGTATACCACTATTGCTTTCTTTGATGGAAGGCATTTGACTCATCGCTCCGAGGAAGATACTAAAACAAAATAGCATTGAAATACCAGCAAAGGAATTTAAATGGGAATGATGTCTCTCCTTCATCTTCTTCTTTCTTATTTTAGAAACTTTGCTCTGGGATTGATGGTGACTTCTCTCAAGTGCAAACTGCTCATGATATCTATTCACTATTTTGTATTATTCATCATTTGGAGGATATAGTCAGGACCACCTAAATGGCTGGCTTTTATCAGCAATCTTCAGAAAAAGAAAACAGACTTGTCTATTATTCAAGTTTATAATGCTAAGATTATCAGTCTGTGATTGAAATGCTGTGTGGTTCGGCCAACACAGCTTATACTGTTAGGATGAGTTAACAGGGAAATTAATCTGATTGGTTAATTTTTTTTATAAAGATTTTATTTATTTATTCATGAGAGACACACAGAGAGAGGCAGAGACACAGGCACAGGGAGATGCAGGGAGCCCCATGTGGGACTCGATCCTCGGTCTCCAGGATCAGGCCCTGGGCTGAAGGCAGGCACTAAACTGCTGAGCTACCTGGGCTGCCCTGATTGGTTAATTAATTACTCAGATGAACCTGGATTCATACGTCGTCTTTCCACAGAATTCTCACTCTTTTTGTATCATCTTACTTTTTCTTAGACAATCTAAAGAATAAAATGAGGTGTCATATCTGAAAGTCACATAGCTGATTTTTGGGAGAATCTCTCTCTGTCCCCTCATTTTTAGGAATATGTTCTAGATACGGAATCATATCTCTCTGATGAAAAACAAATAGCATTTTCTGCTTTACACCTTAACATCTGTGACATACTTAAACTGCTTCATGTCACTGGGGGTCAAGTGGAACCACAACACAAATCCAATTATTTCTAGACAAGATAATCATTATTTAATCATCTTATGGGAACGAGGTTTAAAGACACAAGAACAGATGCAACTGAGAGTACAAAACAGTATAATAGCAACATCATGATTATCCTGTAGGGCCTTCACTAGCTCTCCATCAAAGAAAAGATTTACACTCCTAAAATAGAAGATATTAGAACACATCACTCTACCACATATTAAATATTAGAATCAAATCAGGACAGTAGTCAAAATAGCTTTGGTGTTCTGTAGATCTGTGATTACCTAACCTGTGAGAAAGAGCTAAATGACCTAGAATCTTACTTCTGCTATCACCTTAACACTATGACCTTGGAAAAAGCACATAATCTTCCTGAGCTGGTTTTCTCATCTATAAAATGATAACCCTACCACTTGCTGTGAGGGTTAAATCAATGTAGGTACTTGAAAGCACTGTGTAGGGACGCCACGGTAGCTCAGTGGTTGAGGGTCTGCCTTTGGCCCAGGGCGTGATCCTGGGGTCCCGGGATCAAGTCCCACATCGGGCTCCCTGCAAGGAGCCTGCTTCTTCCTCTGCCTGTGTCTCTGCCTCTGTGTGTGTGTCTCATGAATAAATAAATAAATAAATCTTTTTTTTTTTAAAAGCACCGTGTAAACTATGTAGCTCTCTAGTAATATAACATTGTATCATTACATACACACTTTAAAACATTTTTGTTTTGTTTTGTTTTTAGAAAACATCTACAGAGGAATAGGCCAGAAAAACTGATCAATGTTACCTCTCTCTGTGGTAAAGTGAAATGATGGCCTTGTGGTTGTTGAACAAAAAGGAAAGAGTTTATAACTTTCTTAAATGTGTAATTGTTGGGTTGTGTATTGGTAATTTAAAGAGACTTCTGGTCAAAGGCTGCAAATGGCAGACTCCAAATTATATGTGGTCTGCAAGCATGTTTTGTTTGGCTCAAGCATAATTTTTCAAAAGTAAACTGCTTCCCAACGTTTAAAAACAAAAAATTTTAACATAAGGTAATGAATTTCTATGTCCTCTTTCTAAAAATCAACTATTTGGCAGAAATTCCCTGGGAATTCCTACAAAGCAATAATACTTGAAGCTGCTTCTGCCATATTCTTTTGATGATGGGGTCTTCCCTCTACTGTTTGCTTCGCTCCCCACCTAGATCATTCCATTCAAGTAGTCTCTATAGGCATTTCAGTTTATAATATTTTTCAAGTAAATGTAAAACATTGGATTACTGTTCTGTAAATATCTAGGGCTCTTCCCATGTCCCCATGGATAGAATACATTTTCATACCTCACTGATTTGGAGTTTGAGCACAAGATTTATTTTGGTCAAAAACTATCAACTGATGTGACATGAGCAGAAGCCTTAAATGTGCTTGGATGTTTAGCCTGTCTCTGTTTATTCGCCATGAGAAGGGTTATTCCAGAAAGTTGTTGTCCTTTGTCTTGAGCCTTAGAGTGAGATACAAGAAGTGGAGCTAAGCCTGAAGCCTAAAGCCAAGGTCAAGTGACCAAGCCCAAGGCAGAGATGCTCTAGCCAACCTGAATTAAACAAACAAACAAAAACAAACAAATGCTTATTGCACTCAGCCAGTGAGTTTTAAGACAGTTTGTTATACAGCATTATTTTGTATTATTTTACTTGTGAGCAAGATAAGCCTACCATTCTCTTTCTTCAAATGCAAAAATAAAACATATCTTGTATGTATATGTGTGTGTGTGTGTGTGTGTGTGTGTGCATGCATGAGCATGCACAGGAATGTGTGTCCACCTGAGAACATCCACGATTTAAGAAATTTGAGCCAGTTATCACTGAAAAATAAATAGATTTTTAACTTACAACCAACGCCCTCTCAGGATGAGATTAATAAGCTTAAACCTTTTCTGACTCGTCTTGTTTCTTACACATTCCCTCTTAAATAGAAATTTTAGAATGCTTCCGACTCTTTCAAAGGAAGTCAACATTGAAACCCAGTGCTAGTTTTTATATTGCCTCATTTTTTTTGCAATTAATTCTAATATCATAGATAATTTTAAGTTAAAATAATAGCTATACTACCTATTCCAAAGGATGGGAAATCTTGGTTAACATAGATATAAATCATAAAGTTATTTGCATCTCTTCCTAATCCAACAGTTGCACTGTGATTTTATGTTTAAGTTTCCAAAATTATTAGAATGGAATTTGTCAATTGGATAAAAAGCAAAGTTTGTCAAATCTTTGGAAAGGCTTCTCATTACAAAGAAATATTTTGGAATAAATATACAAATGTAGCATTAAAAGATCCCAGTAATGAAGTGTTTCTATATTAGAATAAAACATGCTGTATTAAAATATACACCTAACTTTTTCAAATGAGCTACAATATGCACCATTAAACTTCCAGGAAACAGGAGCACACTGAAAATGCTTAGTTGACTGTAGTACATCCCAGATCTCTAAACCAATACCTAAAGCTTCCAGTTCCAACAGACAACACTTCAATCTCTAGGAACATAGAGGGTTATGAGTGTCTTTGAAATAATAAAATCAGAAGGATTAGCAGAAATCTACTGAAAGGCAGGAAAAAAAGATCTATTTATATTTATATATAAATATATACAACATATACAACATATACAAATATAAAATATAAAATGCATACAGATATACTTTATTTTTTCTATATATATTTATAGAATTTTAAATATATATTAAATATATGTATATATTAAATATACATATATTTAAGAATTTTAATAATACTCTATTATTAAGATTTATTTTATTCATGTTTTTAAATATTATTTTTATTTTTTAAAGATGTTATTTATTCATGAGAGACACACACACAGAGGCAGAAACATAAGTAGAGGAAGAAGCAGGCTCCCTGCGGGGAGCCTGATGCAGAACTCGATCCCAGGACCCTGGGATCATGACCTGAGCCAAAGGCAGATGCTCAACCATTGAACCACTCAGGCCTCCCTATTGATTTATTTGAGAGAGAGAGAGAGAGAGAGAGAGAGCAGGCATGTGAACAGGGGAAGTGGTAGAGGGAGAGGGGCAAGGGGAGAGGGAGAGAATCTCAAGGAGACACCTCTGCTGAGCCTGATGCAGAGCTCCATCCCACGACCCTGAGATTATAACCTGAGCAGAAACCAAGAGTCAGAAGCTTAACCATCTAAGCCACCCAGGTGCTCCAATAATTTATTGGATAAAATAAAATACTTTATTATTTTTAATATTTTAATTGTTTTAAATGTTAAATATATTTTAATATTCTAAAGTATATATAAATGAAATATATATGTATGCATATATACATATATACACACACATATACATATAAAGAAAAAGTCATTTGGTAATAAACTGCAAACAAAATGGAGTCCAGAGAAAAATAACTCCAGATTTGGAAAATGAAACATCATAGAAAACATACTTTAAAATTGTGTAAATTGTGGCCTGTGAATATGAATATTAACAAGCACAATCTATAACAATTAAGACTAGGGTGATTTGTTTTTTAGGAATCAGAAGAAGAGAAGCACTTCAAGGTAGAAGAAATGAGCAACTAGAAATAATCTATGCAAGTCAAGGACTTCTTTACCATTCATTGTAACAAGTCTCTCTTCAGTTGGAAAAAGATGGGCTTGTTGGTGCAAGTCACAAGCCAAAAAATCATTAAAAAATATAAATAAAAGTTCTTCCTTCAAGAAATTTAGCTACAATTTGCTAAGAAATTATTGCAATAAATACCCAAAACCACTACAAATATGATGTAAACAGCAGCCTCTAGATTATTGCAGTGCCCAGACTGTAAAACCTGAAACAGCAACCTGGGTTGAATAAATTGCCACCAGTAGTCTTAAAATGTAGTACACCAGAAGGGCTCTGCTATTCCTCCCACAATTGATCTATACAAGTTTTGACAAAAGGAGGAAGAGGACACATAAAATGTAATTACATACTGTCTAGAGAAAGTATGCATTTTGTGCTACTTTGTAACCTTTACAATAGAAAAATAGAACAAGTCACCCTCTCATTTTTGGTGTCTGTGGTAGGTTTCAATAATATATACAGATTCTTTGCAGTTCCTGTCATGAATATGTGGACGAACTCCATCATTGAATCTAGGCTTGGACAAGTAATTTGGTTTGGTCTGTGGGGCAGCAGCAAATCTGACAGAATCAGGGACTTGAAATCAGAGGCTTGTGTACTGGGCCTTGTTCTCTTCCCGCTTGGATCCCGTTTGCTACAATGTGAATAAGCCTGGGCTAGCCCACTGGAGATGCAGGGATCAGATGGAGAGACCTCTGGATCCAAAGAATCATGAGATGTAAATATCTGTTTTTTAAGTCATTATATTATGGGATGGTTTGTTATGTAGCAGAAGGCAATTATTCCAATGTCTCAAGTAAGTAAAGGATTGTTGTAATGGTCTCTTATTGCAGTCAGATGCCTAATTAATAGAAGATCATTAATGTGTTCCTATTCTGAAGAAAGAATGCTAGCCTTAAACAGTGAAGCAGAAACCAGATGAAGAAATGACACTGACAGACATGGCTTGTGATGGCCAAAGTTCTGGTTCTCAGAAATAAATCTCCAGGTCAGAAGTGTCATTAGAAATTGCCGAAGAGAACACAGAGATTTCAGAAGGCTCCAGAGAGAAATGTGAGATAGCAGTTTGGGGATTTCCAGGCAGTACCAAGGATTAGACAACATCTCTGAATCTGTGAAATCCATGATGAGACAAAAGCATGCTTTACTGGGAGGAAAACAACTGGCAAATGAAGCACACAAAAGAAATATGCCATGATTCCCCCGGTTGTTTTCAAAGAGAGAAAGAAGAGTGATGTGATCTTTTTAGTGTCTCTCTTTTTGTCTCTTTTGTCTCTCCCTCTTGCTCCTGAATATTTTACTGGTTTCATGAAAGGATGTCAAAAACAAAAGTATGTGCATGTGTATTATACCTACTTTCCTTGGAAGTATAAAAAGTACAGAGATTTGTATTGTATAGATTGTCAGTGCAACATGAAAGGAATATTGGATGAAGTTGTGCCAAGGAGGAGTCTACCTGGCTACCTACCTACTACCCACACACATGGGCATAAATCTGTGATATATCTGTTTTGTCATATTTCTTCCTTATTTTTTAAACATGTTCACTGTGTTTCTTTCTTTCTTTCTTTTTTTTTTTTTTTGGTCTCATGAACTTTTGGTTTACTCCCTTTCACACAAGAAACACATACATATATGCAAACAGTATGTGAAGAATAATAAAAGGCAGAATGAACTGAAAAATAAAAACCTTCCTTCCTACTGTAATCAGTTTGCCTACATCCTTCCAGTTTGTCTGAGCCATCTTCCATGCATTTATAAACCTACACAATACACTCTGCTATAATGAGGGTTTCTGTAATGCAAATTAGGGCACACATCATTGGCAAATAGATGAGTCATCAGTATAATGTGGAAGTCACATTGGTCCATATGTTGAGTTGTTGCAGACAAAAGGAGCCAGAAGAGTGGAAGTAGAATAGTAATTTGAACAGGAAGGAACAGAGCCCTTAGTTCAGTGTTTGAACTAGCAGGAGGAGCCCTTTCCTCTGCATTTAAAAAGAGAATAAGTATTAAAAGCTAGCAATTGTGAGGGAATCACTCTCCCAGAGAGAAGCACCTACCTGCCAGTGAGTGGTCAATTGTGCTGCAATAGAAGTCGAGAGTAAAAACCTATCAAGAGTGGAAGGCTATGTTAGATCAAGAAGCCAGCAAACATCTCTTTGAGGAGTGACATTTGAAAAGAAACCTAAAAGAAGTGAAAATGCAAGTCAGTGAAGATCTGGGGTGGGAGGAGATGGTTATTCCAGGCAAAGGGAACAGCAAGTGAAAGGCTCAAAATAAGGAACAAACATGGGGTCTTCAGGGAATTGCAGGAAGGTCAGCATGAATAGAGTGAACTGGGCAGAGAACAGAAGGAAAAAAACATTGGAGAGGGACACCTGGGTGGCTCAGTGGGTTGAGCATCTGACTCTTGATTACAGCTCAGGTCATGGTTTTAGGATCATGAGACTGAGTCCCACATTGGGCTCCATGCTTAGTGAGGAGTCTGCCTGGAATTCTCTTTCTCCCTCTGTCCCTTCTCCAGCTCCTTTCTCTCTCATAAATAAATAAATAAATAAATAAATAAATAAATAAATAAATCTTAAAAAAAAGACAGAAAAACATTGGAGAGATTAGCAGGGACTAAGCCTTAAAGGTCACTGTTGGCTGAGATGTGACATTTAGATTTTATTCAGAGGGTACTAGGAAACCGTTAAAAGTTTCTGAGCAAAAATTGATATAACATGTATTTTAAAAATCACTCTGGAGGCTGTGTTAGAAGCAAATACTGGGGAAAAGAGAGAAATTGGGGAACCTGTCAGTAGCTTAGAGGACTATGGATTTCAATGTGATTTTGAAAAATGAACACAGAACAAGCAAATATTCAAGTAACAGTCCACCGAATCAGGATTTGTTAATGATTCCGTGTGTCCATCTTAACTAGACCGATATCACAGAAAAAATATGAACAAAATAGAGAACACAGAAAAACTTCAAAATGGAAGATAAATACTAGATTCTATCTAATTGGGTTGCAAGTTTAACAGGGGAAAATGGCAAATGATGCACATGCTATGATCTGCCTTCTCTTAATCGTACATTTCTTTCTGTGCAATGGAAGTAGGCTTGTTTCAACTGACTGACCACTTCTAGCCTCTCTTCCAGAGAGAATTCTCCTGTATATTCCTCCTCAAACTACCAAAACAGAAGCACACATCTTGTTCTAAATCCCGGAATCTTCCCAATTACAACTGAAACTCTTTAATATGTTTCAGAAATTACATAAGTTTTACTAAAAATCTAGCCCAAATCAAATACAAATATGTTTATTTACCATTTTGATATTAATGAATTAGGGCATATTTCACAAGAGTACTATCATAACATATACATTTTTATTCTGACATTATAAAAGGAAACATTACTTCAAATGAATCAATTGGCCATAAGACTACATAGCCTTTGAATATACCAGCTTGTGTTTGTTTGTAACAACTGACCCAAAATCATTTTTCTCAGTGGGAATAATATGAACCATGTTGAGTAGAACCATGTTTGTCTTTGAGTAAATCAAAGACAAAACTTTGATTTTTATTTTTTAAGCAAGATTATTTGGATCTGATTTCTGTCAAAATTAAGCCAGTTCTCCACTTCATCTTATATACTTAGTCCTAGTCTAAGAATGTAGTTTTGAGTGTATCAAATATTTATTGTGAGTCCAGATAGGTCAATATACCAAAAGTCAAAGTTACAAAGAAGGACTCTGACCTAATCACAATCTGAGAACAGCTTCAAATGCCTTGTGAAATGTGTGTGTGTGTGAATGTATCTGTGTGCACTTCTTTCTCTCTGCATTTTGCCTTTGTCTCATGTCTTATATCATAAAATGACATGATACCACTTGATGGCAGACTTTGATGTTGCAAAGCTACTTCCCAATTCACATTTACTCGTCAGTGCTGATCTTGTTCAAAGTCAAAACCACCTCAGGTTAGTGCTACAGCTGAGAACAACCAGGATGGAATTCGGCAGAAAGCACTGAACTGTCACTGCCCTACAGGGGTCAAGATGCCTCCCACTTACTGAGATATGTCAGTGGTGCAAAGAGGGTCTCTGTGAAGTGTCAGTTATCAGGTAAAATTCACCAAAGACCAAAGCCAGAGCTAAGCAGCTAAGCTATCTTGGCTTTTAATGAGGGAACCAAAAAGGAAATGGAATGGTTACAGTCTCCAAAAGGCAAATAAGACTGAAACTACCTCTCCTTTGATAATAATAAATTTATTTGCACCAAATGGTTATCTGAATTGAAAACAGCAAGACCTATATTCAATTAGGTATGTGTCTAGGTGTGTGTGGACATCTATGCACCTATACACATTTAGTACACACTCTTTAAAATAGACCGTATACAGGGTACTGTTGTCATTGTAATTATTAAACACACCCCAAAGTTCAGATGGCAATGATCATTTAGTGTTCATGCATCACTGGATCATCTGAAGTTGATTAGCAGGTCAACCTGAGCAGCTCTGTCCCACATATCCCTTGTGTTCCTCTTGGGACCAGCAAGCTAGCCAGAGCATGCCCTTCTCATAGCCATGAGAAGGTGCTAGAGGATAGGGAGATGAACCAGGGCCAATGAAAGCCTAGGCTAAGTGCTATTAGTACAATTTCACCTCTGCCCCATTGTATTGACCAAAGCATGTCCAATGGACAAACCAAAGATCAAAGGGGTGGAACGGGGAAATAGCCTCTGCTCCCTTACTGGGAGGAGCTCCAAAGACACATGGCAAAGAGTGTGGGTACAGGGAGATTATGCCATCTACCACAGACCACCTATTCATCTTTTAATCAAGAGAAACAAAAGTAGCATGGAGTCATAAAACATAGATTTGGGGACAGACAGACCCGAGTTCACATCCTTATTAGCCCTGGCCCTTGAGCAACCAACATTAACCTCACTTGTCCTTATTTTCCCCATGACCAAACTGGAAACAACCACCTTCGCCTTACAGGAATTCTGTGATTATTAAAAGTCAATACTCTATGAAGAGTAGTTAGTCCTTCATAATCTTCTAGGAGGCAATGACAAATTATCACTGTTACTGTTATTGCTGTAATACTATTGTATTTGTAATACTATTATATTGTATTATATTGTATTGTATTGTATTGTATTGAGTCATTGTCATTACTCAATCCTAGAAATAGCTGGGGCTTGTATTCTATCACATTTGGCTTACTCTATTTATTCCTCAAATTATGCTTCCAGGTGTGAATCATGTCTCTCCTGTCCACAAGAGGAAACCCAACAGAACAAAATGAAAATTATAGACCCCGGGACCTGCATCATCCCTGGCCCACACAGGTCTTGAAAGGAGACTCTCTGTGAAGTGAACTGTGGTGATGAAGTAGAGAATTTTGAGGAGAGCTTTTATAAGTGAATTGAGAGAGGAAAATCAAAGATCTTCTCAAAGCCATTCACTAAGGAAAGGGAGTTGTTTTGCTTTTGGAGTCAGTTTCTTTTGAAATCATTTGGAATCTAATTTGGAAAGGAAGGATCAATGGTTGGATGGTTAGCTAGGGCTAGTACGTGTTCTGGCTGTGACTCTCTAGCTTTTGCTCTGTTGGATCTGCTTAGAAACATGGAATCATCATACAACACCTTACCCTCTCTCCTCATTTGCTTTGTTTCATCTTCAAGGTCCTGATGTTCTTCTGGCATTTTACCCCTAAGATGTGGATACACATGTTATGCATATTCTTGAGTCAGCTAAAATCAATGCAAATAAGCCTTTGTTTTTCACAGTTGAGCATAATTAAAGCTTTTTTAAATTTCTTGAACAATTAAAATAATCATTTTAATTTTCTCCTACAAGCTAAATCTACTCCTTTTTCACCGAAGTTGTATTTGAATAACAATTTATATAATTAAAAAATTTTTTCAGAAAAACCTAACACTTTAATCTAAAAGATTATATATAATAACTTAATGTTATTGACTCTTGTTTCAGTATAAGCAAAAAGAGTCTTAAATTTCTTTCTAGGTTTAATTTAGACTGTTTTCTGAATTTGGCTTCTTTATTTTCTCTTTTTATTCTCTTCTTGAGTTATTTTAATATTTTAATTTCCAAATCTTTTATTTCTCCATTATTGAATTATAATTGCAAGAATGATGCCTTCTTCTTTTTAAATTTGTTTTGATTGAAGTTCGATTTGCCAACATATAGTATAACACCCAGTGCTCATACCATCAAGTGCCCTCATCAGTGTCCATCACCCAGTTACCTCAACCCTTCACCATCTCCTCTTTGGCAACCCTTTGTTCATTTCTCAGAGTTAGGAGTCTCTCATCGTTAGTCTCCCTCTCTAATATTTCCCACTCAGTTCCCCTCCTTTCCCTTATAATCCCTTTCACTATTTCTTATATTCCATGTATGAGTGAAACCATGATTATTGTCCTTCTCTGATTGTCTTATTTCACTCAGCATAATACCCTCCAGTTCCAACCACATCAAAGCAAATGGTGGGTATTCGTTCTTTCTAATGGCTGAGTAATATTCCATTGTATACATAGACCACATCTTCTTTATCCATTCATCTGTCAAAGGACATCATAGCTCCTTCCACAGTTTGGCTATTGTGGACATTGCTGCTAGAAACATTGTGTCCCAGCATTTCAGCATGTGTCCCAGCATTTCACTACCTCTGTAATCTTTGGGGTAAATACCCAGTAGTGCAATTGCTGGGTCTTGGGGTAGCTCTATTTTTAACTCTTTGAGGAACCTCCACACTGTTCTCCAGAGTGGCTGCACCAGTTCACATTCCCAACAATAATGCAAGAGGGTTCCCCCTTCTCCACATCCTCTCCAACATTTGTTGTTTCCTGTCTTGTTAATTTTCCCCATTCTCACTGGTGTGAGGTGGGATCTCATTGTGGTTTGGATTTGTATTTCCCTGGTGGCAAGTGATGCAGAGCATTTTCTCATGTACTTGGTGGCCACATGTATGTCTTCTTTGGTGAAATTTCTGTTCATATCTTTTGCCCATTTCATGATTGGATTGTTTGTTTCTTTGCTGTTGAGTTTAATAAGTTCTTTATAGATCTTGGATACTAGCCCTTTATCTGATATGTCATTTGCAAATATCTTCTCCCATTCTGTAGCTTGTCTTTTAGTTTTGTGGACTGTTTCTTTTGCTGTGCAGAAGCTTTTTATTTTAAGTCCCAATAGTTCATTTTTGCTTTTGTTTCCCTTGCCTTTATAGATGTATTTTGTAAGAAATTTCTGTGGCCAAGTTCAAAAAGGTTGCTGCCTGTGTTCTCCTCTAGGATTTTGATGGATTCTTGTCCCACATTTAGATCTTTCATCCATTTTGAGTTCATCTTTGTGTATGGTGTAAGAGAGTGGTCTAGTTTCATTCTTCTGCATGTGGCTGTCCAATTTTCCCAGCACCATTTATTGAAGAGACTATCCTTTTGCCAGTGGATAGTCTTTCCTACTTTGTCAAATATTAGTTGACCATAGAATTGAGTTCCCATTTTTGGGTTCTCTATTTTGTTTCATTGATCTATGTGTCTGTTTTTGTGCCAGTACCATACTGTCTTGTTGATCACAGCTTTGTAACACAGCTTGAAATCTGGCATTGTGATGCCCCCGGCTCTGGTTTTCTTTTTCAATATTCCTCTGGCTATTTGGGGTCTTTTCTAATTCCACACAAAGTTAAGATTATTGGTAATTTGTGGTTTTCCAGAAATGCATCCATTTCTTCTACATTGCCTAATTTGTTGGCATATAGCTGCTCATAATACATTTTAAAAATCACTTGTATTTCCCAGGTATTGGTTGTGATTTCTCCCCTTTCATTTGTGATTTTATTAATTGAGTCTTTTTTCTTTTTAATAAGGCTGGCTAGGGGTTTATCTATCTTATTAATTCTTTCAAAGAACCAAATCCTGGTTTTGTTGATCCATTCTACAGTTCTTTTAGACTCTATTTCATTGAGTTCTACTCGAATCTTTAGTAACTCTCTTCTGCTTGATGTAGGTTTTACTTGCTGTTCTTTCTTCAATTCTTTTAGGTGCGAGGTTAACTTGTGGATTTGAGGTTTTTTTTTTTTCCTCCAATTTTTTGAGGGAGGCTTGTATTGCAATGTATTTCCCTCTTAAGACCACTTTTGCTGTATCCCAAAGATTTTGAATGGTTGTATCTTTATTTTCATTAGTTTCCATGAATCTTTTTAATTCTTCTCTAATTTCCTGGTTGACCCATTCATCTTTTAGTAGGATGCTCTTTAACCTCCATGTGTTTAAGTTTCTTCCAAATTTCTTCCTGTGATTTAGTTCTAGTGTCAAAGCATTGTGGTCTGAAAATAGTCAGGGGACAATCCCAATCTTTTGGTGTTGGTTGAGACTTGATTTGTGACCCAGTATGTGGTCTATTCTGAAGAAAGTTCCATGTGCACTTGAAAAGAATGTTTATTCAGTTGCATTCAGATGGAAAGTTCTGTATATATCTGTGAAATCTATTGGTCTAGTGTGTCATTTAAGGCCCTTGTTTCTTTGGTCATTTGCAGAAAGTGCCATGTTGAAGTCTCCTATTATTATTAGCATATTATTATGTAAGTATGTCTTAACTTTGGTTATTAATTGATTGATATACTTGGCAGCTCCCACATTAGGGGCATATATATATATATATATGATTGTTAGGTCCTCTTGTTGGATAGACCCTTTAAGTATGATATAGTATCCCTCTTCATCTCTTACTACAGTCTTTGCTATAAACTCTAATATGAGGATTGCTACCCCAGTTTTCTTTTCAGGACCATTTGAATGGTAAATGGTTATCCACCCCTTCATTTTCAGGCTGGAGGTGCCCTTAGGTCTAAAATGAGTCTCTTGTAGACAGCATATAGATGGGTCTTGCTTTTTTTATCCAGTCCAATACCCTGCATCTTTTGATGGGATCATTTAGCCCATTCATGTTCAGAGTAACTATTAAAAGATATGAATCTAGTGTCATTGTAATACCTATTCAGTCCCTGTTTTGTGGATTATTTTTTTGAACTTCCTCTTTCTTTTACAGGGTCCCCCTTGATATTTCTTGCAGAGCTGGTTTGGTGGTCACATATTCTTTCAGTTACTGCCTATCCTGGAAGCTCTTTATCTTTCCTTCTATTCTGACTGAGAGCCTTGCTGAATAAAGTATTCTTGGCTTCATGTTCTTCTCATTTAGGACCCTGACTATATCCTGCCATCCCTTTCTGGCCTGCCAGGTCTCTGTGGAGAGGTCTGCTGTTAATCTAGTGTTTCTCTCCATTTAGGTTAAGAATCTCTTGTCTATTGTTGCTTTAAGAATTTTCTCTTTATCTTTGGAATTTGCAAGTTTCACTAATAAATGTCGAGGTGTTGAACAGTTTTTATTGATTTTTGCAGGGGTCCTCTGTATCTTGTGGATCTGAATGCTTGTTTCCTTCCCCAGATTTGGGAAGTTCTCAGCTATGATTTGTTCAAATATACTTTGTGGTCCTCTCTCTCTCTCTCTCTCAGCCTCTTCTGGAATACCAATTAGATGTATATTCTTTCTTCTCAAGCTATCATTTATTTCTCCCAGCCTTTCTTCATGGTCTCTTAATTGGTTTTCTCTTTTTCCTCAGCTTCCTTACTTACCATCAACTTGTCTTCTATGTCACTCATTCTCTCTTTCATCTCATTAACCCTAGCAGCTAGAGCATCTAGTTTGGATTGCAGCTCATTTAATCTATTTTTAATTTTGGCCTAGATTAGATCTCAATTCTGCAGTAACAAAGTCTCTAAAGTCCTTTATGCTTTTTTCCAGAGCCACCAGTAGCTTTATAATTGTACTTCTGAATTGAATTTCTGACATTGTATTGAAATCAAAATTCTGCAACTCTGTAGCCGAGAGCACTGTTTCCAGTTCTTTCTTTTGTGGTGAACTCTTCCTTCTAGTCATTTCGTCCAGTGGAGGGTGGCTGTATGAGCAGGCTGAGTTAAAAAATATCAACCATGACCTAAGTAAAATACACCCTAGATGAATTCAAAGAGATCAGAGACCAGAAAAATAAAAGAAAAAGAAGAGCAGAACAAAATAAAACAAAAGGACTACTAAAGTGAAAAATTTTAAAACAAAGTAGTAAAAACAAAAAGCCAAAAACCAAAAACAAAGAAGAAAAAAGAAAAAGAAAAAAGGAAAGAAAAGAGGAAAAAGAGAAGAAAAAAGGGGAGGATGGTAGTGTGAGGAAGTGGTAGTGGATAGAGAATGTAGTCTCTCTGAAGGGTCCTAGAGGGTGATCCTCTTGGTCTGGGTGTATTTTGTTCTGTAAGTTAGAAGGTGCTCAATCTCAAATTTATATAAACCAGCAATACTTATATGAAGACCCAATATTGATCACAAAAACAAGATAAAAGAAGGGCAGAATGGGAAGAAAGAGAGAATATAACCTCACAGAATGAACCAACATGGGGTTCCACTTGGTTCTGGGTGTATGCTGCTAGTGTTTTAGAAGGTATTAACTTACACCATTGTAGAACAAAACAAGCAGAAAAAAAAAAAAACCCAAAACAAAGACCCATATCTCGTATATCTACCAAAATTAAATTGAAATTAAATTGAATATTTTGAAGGGAATTCAGAAATGAAAAATAGATCTAAGACATGTAATTATAGAAATATGAAAGTCAAAAAGGAAAAAAAAACTTTAAAATGAGCTGGTAAAATATTGTAGTTAAGGTGGGAAAAGAAAAAATATTGGAAATATTTAATCTGTTATAAAAACAAGTCATAATGGAAAAAGAAAAAAAAAAAGGAAAAAAAGGACCTTCTAGTTCTATATACTATATTCTCTCAGTCCTGGAGCTTTCCAGCACTGCGTAGTCAGTAGACTTGCTCTTCCCTTGTTCTTCCAGTTGGTCTTCTGGGGGAGGGGCCTGCTGTGCACCAGGCGGAGGTGTGTGCACCTGGGCGGAGATGCCCCACCCCCTGCCAGGTGCTGGGCTCAGTGTGAGCTGTTTACCCTGTGAGGCCTTTGTCCCCTCGAGGCCTTGCCTCTCCCAGGCACAAGGTGAAACGAGGAAACACAACAATGGTGGTGGCCAGATTTCCAACCCTGGAGTCGAGCTCCCTGTGTAAGTACCGCAGTCTCCCAGTCCGCACTGGCCTAGATGCTCCTGGGGGCCCGCGCAGCTACACTGGTGTGCACGGCTTGTGGTGCACCCAGCGGCAGGACAGTTCTTGCTGTCCCGCGCCGTCCCCGCCTGGCCCAGGGGAAGGCAGGATCGCTGGCTTTGCCCGGGGACCCTGGGATCCAGACCGAGAGGACCCACACTCCTGGGGACCACCTCTCCTGAAGGGAACCGGCTCAGCCACCTCCGCCTGGAGCCGCCCGCCTAACCCACGGGCTTCCCCCAAACGCCCTGGAGGGCAGCGGCTCCCCGGCCCTTTACCAATATTGGACGGCAGCGTGCGGTGGGCTCCCCCGCTCCCCGGCCCCTCCTCTTACAGTGACTCGGGGCGCCGGGAGGCTTCACTGCCCCTCCTGCAATTCTGCACGATTTCCCTGCTAAGCACTTTTCTGTCAAGGAAAACTTCGCCGCGGATTTTTAAAGTTCCTGTTTCTCCAGGGTCGGGCTTTTGCCGCTCTTTTGTAGCCTGGATACTCACGGTTCCCCTTCTCTGCTTTATTCTTTTTTATTTTTATTTTTTGCCTTCCTACCTTGTTAGAAGCAAAAACCTTTCTCTCTAGCGTGCTTCTAAGCACTCTCTCTCGAATGCTTCTCTCTGAAGCCTTCCAGCTGTTCTCTCTTTATATCTCAGGTCGAGTTCATAGGTGTTCAGGATGTTTTGAAAGTTATCCAGGTAAGTTGGTGCGACCAGGTGAGGTGAGGACCCCTACTCTTCTGCCATCGTGCCCCACCCTCCCAAGAACGGTCCCTTCTTAATCTTGGTGTCTGGGTCTGTTGAACTAATAGCTGAAAATCAGTGTGCAGAGGTTTTCCAGGCATTTTGGCTGGAAGGCAATCCTGTGTGTGTGTGTCTTATGTAAAAGCATAAAATGCTACTTTTGACTCCTCTTCCCTCTCCTGAGGAGCCCTCCCAGCCCCTCTTCCCGCACTCAGCCTCCAGAAATCGGTGGCCTGTTCTGTAGCTGGAAGCCTGTTCATGGGAGTGAGGTCAGATGCTTGGGGTCTCCTTTCAAGGCCTTGTTTTTCATGACTCATGACCAAGATGAGATCTGGGGCTGCTTTCTGTGATCCTAGAAAGGCTTCCAGCCATGACCACTGGGCTGGAAGAGCAGGGTGCTTACAGAACATCCCTTTTTCAGAGGTTTGGAAGCTGCACTTCCAAACATAGCAGAGCCCTTCCTCCCAGTAATTCCAGCCCAGCTGGGAAAGCCCACCTGGCTCTTTTGAGGCATTCACTTTGAGTAAGTAGCTGAGAGGCAGCAGAGATACCTTCCAGGAATTGGCAGCTGCTGCCCCGACTTTGGTTTTTCTAGCTTTGGTGAGCAGCTCTGGGTCTTTTGCGCAAAGCCCAGACACTCCTGAGGATGATTCAATGAAAAAAATCAGCTAGGACCGCCCCCCCTCAGTTCTTTGTTGATGCCATATGTGACCCACCATGCACTACAGGAGGAAGCTCTGCCATAAGCTTATGGGTTTGGTCTTTGTAGAGCACCGGCTCACTAGTCTCTGAAAGGAAGAGTGGTTCTGGTCTCTGCTTGTACTTTGAGCACAATATTGTTGTGATTATTTGCACTTCTCTAAGCTTTACTCGGCAAAAACCTCAGTAGGCCTCTTGGGGATGCAGCTTTTCTTTAAAGCAAGAATTGTAGCATTTTCCTAATATAAATGCACATATAGGTTTTGTAATACAAAACTCCTGCAGGCATTCATTGATGTTTCCCTTCTGGCCTAAACTGCTGGGTGTGACTAGTTTAAAAGCTGTCAAAATGACATAAAACAGTTATTAAAACCAATGGTTGCCTCACTGCCAGAGGGCAATATTGTTCCATAAATAGTCTGCATTGCAGCATTGCTTAGAGCAAGACTGAGCCATCAAACCTAAGGGCAGAAGGCATTTTAAACACAGTAAAGTGCAATCATATGTAAAGTCCCCCACATAAGTAAATGGCAACTTTTTTTTTTTTTTTTTTTTTTTTTGCAGCAGCCATTTGGGCAGTAGGTACAAGTGAAACATAGGTATTTTCAGTATCTATTTGAGCACCTAAGTGAACATGTAATTGCGCAATGAGCCTTTCACAGCAACTCAATTAAACATGTAAATTATTGTCAAATGTTCCCAGCAGCCACAGAACATTTTCAGTGTCCAATGTCATTATCCTCTATCAGGCATTTGTGTGTCGCAGTACACATTTCTGTAATTAAATAGTAATTATTTTTATTTCCAGTCTCATTAGTAATATTTAAAATCGGAAGTACTATATTGTCTTTCTTCTTTTTGGCTTAGATTCATTATATATTTAATGGAACCACACTTGATGGAATCACTGGGTTCCCACAGCCATTTCTCTTAGTATCTTTGTCTTTGGAAAGGTAGGAAGACTATGGAGTCTTAAAAATAGAATCACATGGATGCATTAGCCTGAAATGTCTTTTTGGGGTACTCCCCCATGGCATACACTTGGAAACGGGCTGCTGGTAGTTTACATAGAATATTATCAATCTTAAGAAATTAATATCCAACAAGTATTTGCTCACAGTATTTTCTAAGCAACTGTCTATTCTAAGAAACAGGTGGTAATTTATGACATTGCTTATAAAAAGATGAATGGAAAAGCCCAAGTATTTTGAGGTCCTTTGTATGTGTAGGTTGGGAAGGACTAGAGATGAGAAGTCAGGACCTCATTATGGGGGTATTACCCAGCATGGATGGTAGAATTGACATCACTGGTCAGGTTTCAAAACTTCCAAGGTAATTTATGTAATGAAGTATCATAAAATAGTAGGGATAAGAAAAAGGATATTCTATGATATGGGGCAGTATTATTGCCAGCATCCTATGGGTATCTTCTGGGCAGGAACATAAGCCCAACAGAACCAGAAGAAACTGCACTATTTTAGTTTTACTGATTTAACCAAATGAGATGGAGCTGAAACAGTTGATTCAACTTGTCTACTTTGGTCTTCCTTATACTGAAAAATAACTATGACTGTTCATCCTACTTTAACTGCTTACTCTCATGCTACAGAAGTTCTGAAGATGTGAAATATACAAATTCCATAGGGTGTTATTTTATTGTTTTGTTTTGGTTTTACTTTCAAAAAAATTATGCAAAGGGATGTGTTCTGAAGTTCCAAATGATTTCAAATATCAAAACAATCCAATCAATTTCTCAGTAATTGGCTTTAAAGAAACTGAGACAAGAGCAATGCAAACAAAGTGCTTTTAAATAAATCATAATTACCCATGCAAATGTCTCCAATAATTTGAGGGTTTAATCAGATGACTAACAATTTGGAAGCCCTCTTACATTTGGTGATGTGACAGGCAGCAGGAATGCAGAGAAAGCAGTCTGGTAAGGACAATCTGAGATGTGAGGAAGGCAGCTAGATTAACATCTGAATTTATCCAAACTTGGGAAAATCTCATACTGGAAAGTTGTTTCTGCATTCGTCTTATTAGTAAAGATATGCATATATGTTCAACCTTTCCAACTTGTTCAGTTAAGCCTTTGAATTGATCTGGAACATTGCAGATTTTCTTTTCCCCTTCAGATGATAAAAGCATTTTTGCGTGCAACAAGGAGCAGGTGTTGGTTATTCAAATTTGGAATATACAACCAGCTTCCCATCCTGCCCACACCCCCACCCCCACCCACACACCCCCACTTTCATGTGTGTATACTGTCTTCTCTTACCACCCAATCCTTCTACTTTCTAATTACAGAAAATCCTTTAAAGAGGCACACTTGTGCAGCTCTAGATGATGCAACCTTTAACAATGTTATTTTACTCCTATTTGGGGTGGGGGGGTTGAAAATCAATATGGTATGTGACTTCCTTGCAGTATTTTTTTTCTGAAACCAAGAAGCAAAGTACTCCACTTAGTGTAGTTTTAATTAAACTGAATACATTATAAAACACTCTCCTAATTTGCTTTGCCTAGAAAATGTTTTTTAAAGTGTTACAAATCAATCAACTAATTGAGCTATGTAGTAGGAAATGCAGATGGCATCTCTCGTTACTCCGTGTTTTCACTCTGCCAACCAAGTGCCTCTTCAAAGACAGGATTTGCATTGGGGCTGGCAATTTGCAGCCATGGCACCAACATGGTTGTGGTGCTAACGGTTAACAAGGTATAACAACACAAAATGCTCTGAGGGAAGAGATGGGATGTGGAGGTGTTGGCAAGGGGACAGGGGTAGCACAGTCAGGATGGCTCCTTGTAGTCCCAGCTCCCACCTATTCTGTATTGGATCAGGGGTAGTTGGTTTTATTTGCCAGTTCAGAGTGGTTTAACAGGGAATAGGTTCATATCTACTTTGGGGATGTATTTTTTCCCACAAATCTAACATGGGGAGGTGTTGGGGTTAGTTTCCTGTGCCCTTTCAGTGAGACACTCTGTCCGGTGTTGGAATAATGTGCTGACTGAAGGCCAAGGTGACATCTTTGCTTTTGAAGGGCTTTCCTTTTGCAAGTATTTACCTTAGGCACAATGTTGGGTGTATAGCATTCAAATACAAAAATAAAGTGTCTCTACTCTCAAGGTTCTTCCAATTGAATCAGAAACAGATAAGCCAATGGCCACTGTACAATTTTGTATGTTATCTGGGAAAGTATGTCTGAGAAAAACAGGCAAAGAATTTAATTTTTCTTGGGAGAGTTTTGAATCATTTAAAGAGGAATCAGGAGGTAGAGTATATTGGGATATAAAGGCAATGGACTTTTGATGAGAGAGAAAATTGAGCACACTCTGAAGTGTAAAGTCTCAATTTTGGTAGCTACTGAACCAGCATCTCCCTCCAGTTCATGTTCTGACTTCTCTTCAATCCTGAATTACAAAATTATCCTCCCTGTCACATTTGAGGGTGTTGTTACAGTTTAAAGCACTGCTCTGTGCTGCACTTAGGACTGTTGTTATGTTAAATGTATCATGGGAAATTCTGATGACTCAGCAGCTATATGCTCACATGCTTTAAAAACACCACCTAAGATTTCACCAGAACCTAACTAGTTTCCTGGAGCTGCCTTAAGGCATCTCTAAGGTGTTCCAAATCCTGAGGCTCAAAGGTTAAAAGTTGTAAGGAAAAGGTAAAAAAGGAAAAAGTAAAATTGGGGGGTATCTGGCTGGCTCAGTCAGTTAAAGCAAACCGCTCTTGATCTTGGGGGTAGAGATTGTGACTCAACTCAGGGTTGTAAGTTTGAGACCCACTCTGGGTGTACAGATTACTTAAAAGTAAAATCTTTAGGGGGCACTGGGTGGCTCAGTCGGTTAAGCATCTGTCCTCAGTTCAGGTTATGATTTCGGGGTCCTTGGATTTCGCTCCCATTAAGCTCCTTGCTTAGCGGGCAGTCTGCTTTTCCCTATGCTCCCTTCCTCCCTGCTTGTATTCACTCTCTCTCTATCTCTCTCTCAAATAAATAAAATCTTTAAAAAAAGTAAAACTGGGAGGAATAACCTTTAACATTGCTAATGCTCTTATTCAGCCAATTGATGTATGCTTTCTTTAAATTTTAAATGGGCTTCCCATTTCTGGGAAAGATTCTTCAAATATTGATAATCTGATAGTTTTAATTTAAACATAGATACATATAAAGGCTAAGAAGCTTTGAAGTACTGAGTTACATTTCATAAACAGCTGTTTCTTTGGGCTCTAGTTCAGTGGTTTTTAAAATGTGGTCCCCAACCACAGCATCGGTATCCCATGGTAACTTGTTAGACATGCAAATTCTTCAGCATCTCTGTCCTGTTATATCAGAAACTCTGGGACTGGGTCTAAAAATCTTGTTTGAAGAAGCCCTCCAGGTGATTCTAATGTAGGCTAACTTTGAAAACCAATTCTTTAGTGTATACATAATGCCTGATGCATCAACATGTCTATTGAGTTCTATTTAGACATGCTAACAAGAGATTGAACACATTATTTCTACTCAAATTAGATTAAGTTGCTTACAAAATGCTAATGAACCAATTTAATTTTTTTTTCTGAAGAGGTTATGACTTGTGGCTACATGTAAAAAGAAAAATAAAAGAGAAACAATGAAACTAATTAGCTGAGAGTCATGTAGAGGAAAGCTCATGGCTGACTATTTCACTATTTGATAAGTAATATTTTGCATTTAAACACTGACTACAAATTATAGCTACAGCAC
Source organism: Canis aureus (assembly GCF_053574225.1). Taxonomy (NCBI): domain Eukaryota; kingdom Metazoa; phylum Chordata; class Mammalia; order Carnivora; family Canidae; genus Canis; species Canis aureus. Next base: position 12,467,243 of record NC_135636.1, read on the forward strand.
TATGATAGGTATAATAATTTGCTATCTACCATTAATTCCATATGTTAAGAATAACAACAATTATTAGGTTATTCATATCTTTTCTTACACATTTCTACCTACTTTATCGTATTTTGGGAGAGAGATATTAAAACAATCCACAATGATTGTGGGTTTGTCATTTTCTACTTTAAATATTTTAAATTCAGGGGTATTTGTTTGGCTCAGTTAGTTAAGCATCTGCCTTCAGCTCAGGTCATGATCTTGGAGTCCCAAGATCAAGCCCCATGTTGGGGTCCCCACTCAACAGGGAATCTGCTTCTCTCTGTCTCTCTCTCTCTCTCAGCCCCTTTTCCCTATCTCTCACTTACTCTCTCTTTCTCAAATACATAAATAAAATCTTCAAAAAAAATTTAAATTCAAGTCGTTAGGTACATGGAGGTTTTTGCTTAATGGAATAAGTTTATAAATAGTTTATAAACTATTGTCATCCCACAGGAAATGCTTCAAGATCCACACATAGTCAATATCACTTGCTTTGCAAATGTATTATTTCCCATGTATAAAGAATGTATATGTAAGAGTGAGCACACACAAACACACACACATACTCCATCACCCATCTTACTCTCAGAGCTCATCCTCCCACATTTAAGGTTGGCTCAACACATTCTGAGGGTACAACATGGACAATGTAGTTAAATAGGAACAATTGTGAGAGAAATGTGGCTTTGCTGAGATGCTGTTGTTGAGATGAGCTTCCTAAGTCCTAGAACCAAAAAATACATAAGAAATCCAGGCAAAATGGAATACCCACTGCAGTGGAGTAGCTTAAAGTTTAATGCAATTAGTGACATTTGAATTTGTTTTAGCTCAGAAAAAAAAAAAAAAATTGTTCATTCCAGAGGAACCATGCAATGAAAAAGAACACATTGCATCAGTGAGCACTTCACTCACCTTCAAAGTCATACCTTTGATAGAAAAATTGATAACATTGGTCAGGATATGTAACTGAACTATACACACTGGAATAGAAATCCATATATGTGTTTCTGTGTTTTGTGTTGTGGGTGGATGAAGGGGTATCATGGTTGTGGTTACTGTGATCCTTCACCTGTTGCTCCCTCAAGATAAATCAAAGCTAAAGGGAAGCATATTTGTCCTGACAGCAGCAGGTTTTTTACTTTTTTTTTTTCTCAAACTGATCATGGGGACAACACTATGGACTTAACTTTTCTCCTTATCATCTCCAAACCTGAAAAATACTGAAACAGCTGTGGTCACGTAGTTGAAAGGATTCCTTCTACCATGGTACATTTTCCTTGGGTTGAAAGTACTACTAAATAGACCCATAATCCAAGCTGTTTTGGATTCATCCTTGAGAAAGATGTCTTGACTAGAAGAAAGTGCTTAATAATAGAGATGAAGTATACCCATCCTTTTCATAAGAAGGAAATCATCACTTCCCTAAACTTTAGTATCTAGTCTATGCCTGCTTGGGAAGCAGTGCATTCCTACAGCTCTTTGAAGGAAGGTCTGCCATCTTGGACATCAACAAGGTGTAAGAGTTGTTCTGGATTAGATATTTTGCAAAGATTTTTATAAACTGTAAAGTGCTGATGCAAATATTAAATATCTCTATTTATATCCCTTGGTTGTTTGTAAGCAACTAGATGAGAAAGCCTAAGCTGAATAATTATACCCCAGGTTAAAGATGACACCTTGAGCTCCAAGACCATGGAAATTCATGAGACCTCAATGTGACTTCAGCTTCTCTATTGCGAGTGAAAAGGAAATGGAAATGGAAGACATGCATATTGGTATGATGTGCTGCTTCCACAGCACATTAGATGTATATCAACCGGACAAAACTCTCACATAAACATACAACACAAAGAGAAGAGGCTATCTAGATAAGATGAGCTGTAATTCCCACCTCCCATTCCTCCCCATGTATAACATGTCCCCCTTCTCATGTACAGACCTTCAGAATACCTGTAAATAATTTCTAGGCAAAGAAATAAGATGCTTCTACAGTGTATTTGTTCCTTATGTGGAGTCTCCAAAAATACAGTTTTCCATCACATTGTAGAAATTTATGTTCAAGGACTATAACTACCTGCCAAATGGGCAATTCCTAAAAACAACATTATGACATTCTGAGAATGATAAAAGTAATATAAGAAATAAAAAACTAGACACAAGAAGCATTTCTTGTTTGGTCCTCAAAAATAGATAGTTTTGAGTTAACTAAGTTCTCAAAACCTTGAAAATCATAACAATGTTACCATTAAATAAACAAATGATTTATAGCCTTGAAGAGTCGAGAGCCTAGTTTTTAGCTACTCAGTGTTATTTTCCCTGCTTCTTTCAAATATGAATATACCATATATTATGACAAAGCAACAAAAACCTTACTTTTACTGTGGGAAAACATTAGTACCTTAATTACACTATTGCTTGAATTTAATAAAATGCTCTAGATGTAATCATCCCTTAAATTATGGAAAGAACACTTTAAACTCATGTCAGAAGTAACAGCTGATCCTTTTTCCCCTCTAGAGCAAAATTTGGCCTTAAGAGAAAGTTTATGTTCTCAGGAAGGAAAGGAATTAGCCAAATTCAGGATTAATGTCTTCCAGAAATGCAGGAGCTGATAAATGAATAGAGTTCTAAAACTGGCAGATATCAATTAAAAATATCAATGTCATAAAAAGCTCTAACTCCTTAATTCCTCTAATAGTTCACTTATTTCTTTAATTCAACAAATATCCATTAAGCATCTATATTGTGACAAGTAATGTTCTAAGCTTTAGAGATAGAAACTCATATTCTATTTAGGATAACATAGAAACTAAACAATTAAACAAGTAATAAAACAATATAATTTCAAATAGTAACAAGTACTATGGAGAAAATAGAAAAGGCTATTGTCATAGTGAATAATTCAGTAAGACTCCTTGCATGTGTTCATTCAATATTGTTTTATATTATTTCATGGCAAAGCAATAGCACTAAATAAAATGAAAAAAATTAATAAGCACTTATTTGGTACTAGGCAATGGGACTATACAAACAACTTAAGATGCACCATTGCCTTCAAGGAAGCAGGATGTTAACACAGACAAGTTATTAATTCAAAAGTTAATTAACAGTTCAGGAGTACCTATAGATGCTACAAATACACAGGCATAATAATATAATAGCTATTAAGAATATGCTAAATTTTGTAATATTGCAGGGGGGAAAAAGACCCAAAATACCCAATGTGTTTTAGAGTGTTTATTATTTAGTTTAATCTTTTTCATAGGAAATGCAGAATTAAAATTTATGTAAATTCAAAAAGAGATAAAAACTAAGCTATATAATAGCTCAGGGATTCATATATAGATAGTAAAATCATAAAGGGAATGGGGTTAGCTCAGTTAGAGAGGAAGGGGGCTGTCAATTGGACAGAACACATGGGATCTTCTTGGGTATTGGCAATATTATAGTTCTTCTCCTTGAGAATTTTTACATAGGAGTTCATTTTAGAACTACTTGTCAAAGTACAAATTTGACATTTCTCCATGTATGTGATTTTTTGTGTGGTATTTCATAACTGAAATAATTAAGAATATAGAAAGAATAAGAAAATGGGAGACAGAAGAGTAAGGAAGGAGGGGAAACAGGATAAAGTAGCTATACTATGTGAGTTCAGAAATGGAAGCAATTAAAATGACCATGCTAAAAGGGAACACTGTATTGGGATGGATTTTGAGCTGAACCATGAAGTGTGACTAGATTTGCTCAAACAGAAATGCAGGTAGGGACATTCCAAGCAATGGAAAGACTATGTACAGGTGCCTGGAGGTAGGAAGGCTCAAGGATGTTTCATTGATCAGAAATTAAATTAATCAATGTTAATAGAAGTGCCCAAATGGAGAACCCTTCAAGGGCATCATTAAAGATGATAACATATGAGGCTCCTGAACTCCCCTCCTCCCATGGACACAGAGAATAAATGGGTACACATGGAACAATTCTCTTAAAGAAATTCAGGAAGTATCTGGGTGACTCTGACACATCAGGCACGTGAAAAAGAGCCCACAATGGAATGGTTAGGAAAGGCTGAGACATACTCTTATCATAAACCCCACTTCTGGCATAATGCCATACAATCAGGAGGGAACCTCCAATTCCCAGCTTCTCCCTGAAGAGGGAAGGGTTTAGACCCAATATCTAGTGCCCCAACTTTTAAGACTCCTACCTGAGGGATGGGTCTTCCCAACACCTGGCTTTGGAAGTCAGCAATGTTTACATGTACAAGACCCACAAGACTATAGCAGAGAAAGAAGCAGTCATTAAAGGGCCTGAAAATTCATTGCAGCTATTACTCCATGGCTTAACATAGAGAGGGAAGGCAAAATTTGCCCATTTCCCTGTCTTGCTCTGAAAGGTGGGGTATACTTTCATATGTTAGAAGCTGCTTCCTGAGGATCAGTCTTTTAATTTAACATGGTCCAGCAGACACCTCCTGTAACCTCTCCCTCCTGCTTGCTCCAAGTTGCACATATCTTCCTGGGAAGAGGTTGTATATTTGTCTGCTCCCAACTTTTACAGCAGCTTCCCAAAGAATGTGTCCCCATAATGCCTGGCTCTGATAGCTGATGGGGCTTCCATTCATGAATCTCATTGTACTGTCTCAAACTAATAAGTGTTCTTAACCCACTATACCACCATGGCTTAGCATAGAGGGAATAGGCAAAAACACCCATCTCCTTAAAATGGGTATATTTGTATATTTCAAAAGCTGTTGTGTGGTGGTCAGGCTTCTAATTTAGCACACATCTAGAGGCTGACTACCATCTTCCCTGGAGACCAAGAAAGCCTGTAGACACCTCCTTTGCTGTCTCCCTCTAGCCTACTTAAAGTTACCAGTATCTCTGTGGAAGGAGTTTATACACATATCTAGTGCCCCAGTTTTGTGGCTGTTATCTGAGAGATTGTGAGGCTCTGGTGGACAAAGAGGCTTGCAATCATCAGTCCCACAAGATTGCGAAAAACAAAGAACATGTACTAGGCATAGAAGCACCATGAGTACACTTGTGATCTGTGCAGAAGGAACAGGCAAAAATGCCCATATTCCAGTTACTACTGGGAAGGTTTCTAACTATATACTTCACAGCTGCTGTCTGAAGATCCAACTTACAACAAGCCTGAATTTGGGTACTGAATGTGACCCTACCCCTGGGGACATTGATGGGTCTTGGCACACCCTCAACTACTTGGATCCACTAAGAACAAAGTATATGGCTTGAACAATCATAAAAACTTAAAAGACAACCAGGAGCACAGGTTTAATTATGGATGAGCTTCACCTCCAACAAGATCACTCTGTCAAGACTGGGAGAGGTGGCTGTTTTATCTAATACACAGAAACCAACACAATGACTCAAGGATAAGAAACAGAAGAATATCTTCCAAAAAAAGAATAAGATAAAACTATTGAAAACAAATTTTAATTAAACAGAATTAAGTGATTTCCCTGAGAGATAAATTCAAAATAATGGTCATAAATATGCTCATGGGGATAAGGAGAACAATATATAAACAAAATGAGAATTTTCACAAAGAGATAGAGAATATTAAAAAGTACCAAATGGAAATGACAGAGCTCAAGAATATAAAAATTGAATGGAAAAGTTCAATTTAGGGAGATTTGGCAGCAGACTAGATCAAATAGAAGAAAGGATCAGCAAACTCACAGACAGGCAGTGGAATTCATCTATCAGAAGAGCAAAAAGAATAAAAATGGGTGAAGATAGCTGAAGGAATGAATAAGAAACCATATGTAGACCAATATATATTCATAAGGGTCCCAAAGGAGAAGAGATAGAGAAAGGCTCAGAAAGCATATTCAGAGAAATAATGGCTGAAAACTGTGCTAATCTGGGGAAAGAAACAGCCATCAAAATTCATCAGGCCTAAGGATTACAAAACAGGAAGAATACAAGGAAATCCATACTAAGAAACATTAAAAATGAATTGTCAGAAGATAAAGAATAGAAGTGAATCTTAAACTCAGCAGGAGAAAAAGAACTGTTATGTACAAAGGAACACCCATAAGACTATCAGAAGATGTTTAAGCAGAAACTTTGTAGGCCAAGGGGGAGGTGACATGGTATATTCAAAAGACTGAAAGAAAAAAGAAAGAAAACTGCCAACCAAGAATACTCTACCCAGCAAAGTTGTCCTTCAGGATTGAAGAAGCAATAGAGTTTTCCAAACAAGGACAAGCTGAAACTTATTACCACTAGACTGGCCTTATAAGAAATTTAAATGAGGTTCTTTAGGCTGAAATGAAAGGCTGCTAATTAGTAACAAAAAATATACAAAAGTATAAAAATCACTGGTACATATAAATATGTAGTCAAATTCAGGTTAATCTAATATGGTGATGGTGGTAAGTATATCACTTATAAGTCTAGTATGAAGGTTAAGAGATAAAAGCATTAAAAATGACTATAGCAATTTGTTAATGGATACACAAAGTAGAAAGCTGGAAATTGTAACATCAAAAACATAAAACGTGTAGAGGTGTATAAATGGAAAGCTTTTGGGATCCCTGGGTGGCGCAGCGGTTTGGTGCCTGCCTTTGGCCCAGGGCGTGATCCTGGAGACCCGGGATCGAATCCCACGTCGGGCTCCCGGTGCATGGAGCCTGCTTCTCCCTCTGCCTGTGTCTCTGGCTCTCTCTCTTTCTCTCTGTATGACTATCATAAATAAATAAAAAAATTTAAAAAAAAAAAGGAAAGCTTTTGTATACATTCGAAGATAAATGATTTTCAGTTTAATACGGCCTGTTTTAAGTATATAATGTGTTACAGCCTCACCATTACCACAAAGCAAAAACTTATAGTAAATATATGAAAGATAATGGGAAAGGAATCTAAGCATTCCACTACAGAAAATCATGAAATTACATAGAAAGAGAACAAGAGAATAAAGAAACAAAAGAATTACAAACTGATCAGAGAGTAATTAAGAAAATGGCAAACGTGAGTCCCTATCTGCCAATAATTACTTTAAATGTAAATGGACTAAATTCTCCAATCAAAAGACACAAAATAGCTAAATGGATAAAAATCAAGACCAATGTGTATGCTGCCTACAAGAAGAGTCTTATTTAAGCTTTGTGGATACACAGACAGAAAATGAAAAAATGGAGAAAGATATTCCATATAAATGGAAACGCAAAGAATCTAGAGTAGCTATACTTAATATCAGACAAAATAGACTTTAAGACTTTAAGTTTGTCACTTAAGACAAACATTGTAACAAAGAAGGTTATTCTCTAGTGACAAAGGGATCAATCCAACAAGAGGATAAAACATTTGTAAATATTTATGCATCCAATATAAACTCACCTAAATATATAAAGCAAAAATTAACAGACCTGAAGAGAGAAATAGACAGCAACATAATAATAGCAGGTGAATTTGATACCCTTCTTTCAACAATGGTTAGATCATTCACACAGAAAACCAATAAGGAAACATTGGACTTAAACTATCCATTAGATCAGATAGTCCTAACAGACATTTACAGAACATTCCATCCAACAGCAACAGAATACATATTCTTCTCAAGTGCACATGGAATGTTCTCCAGGATATATCATATGTTGCAAAACAAGTCATAATAAATTTAAGAAGTCTAAAATTATATCAAGCATCTTTTATGACCACAATGACATAAAACCAGAAATCAATTACATAAAGAAAACTAGAATATTCACAAAAATGTAGAAATGAAACAACAGTCTCGTGAACAACCAATGAGTCAAAGAAGAAATGAAAACAAAAATAAAAAATTTCTTGAGATCAATGAAAATCAGAAGATCACAAAATTTATGGAAGCAGCAAAAGCAGTTCTAAGAAGGAAGTTCAGAGTGATAAATACATATATTAAGAAATAAGAAAGATCTCAAAAAAATCATTCAAAACTTTATAACTCAAGGAACTAAAAATAAAGAACACATGAAGCACAATGTTGGTACATGGAAGGAAATAACAAATACCAGAGGGGAAATAAATGAAATAGAGAACAAAAAAACAATAGAAAAGATCAATGAAACTAAGATCTGTTTTTTTTAAAAGATAAAATAGACTTTCAACTAGACTCACTAAGAAATAAGGAATAAAGAAATAAAATTATAACTCTGAGAGAAGACATACAAGTGATACCACACAAAGGATCATAAGATACTTCCATGAAAATATATACCCCCCCAAAATTGGACAACCTAGAAGAAATGGACAAATTCCTAAAAACATACAACCTGTAAGACTGAATCATGAAGAAATAGGAATCTGAATGGACCAATTAATAGTGAGGAGATTGTATATGTGCTGCTGAAATGAGCACAATAGTGAGGAGATTTAATCACTAATCAAAAACTTCTTAACAAAAAAAGTCCATGACCAGATTACTTTACTTATGAATTCTACCCAACAGTTAAAGAAGAATCAATATCAATCCTTCTCAAAATTATCCAAGAAAAAAGAGAAGGAAACACTTCCAAACTCATTTTATGAGGACAGCATTACTGTGATATCAAAATCAGGTAAGAATATTACAAAACAAGAAAATTATAGGCCAATATTCTGTTTTTAATGAACACAGATGCAAAAATCCTCAATAAAATATTAGCAAATGGAATTTAACAGTACATTGGAAGGATCAAACACCATGATCAAGTGGCATATACTCCAGGGATACAGGATGATTCAACATTCACAGGTCAATCAATGTGATATACCAGATTAACAAATTAAAGGATAAAAATCATGTGACCAACTGAATGGATGCAGAAAACCATTTGGAAATATTCAATATCCTTTCATGATTAAGAACCCTCAACAAACTGAAAGTAAAGGTAATGTATCTCACCATAATAAAGGCATATATGACAAGCCCATGGCTAACAACATACTGGATGTTGAAAGGCTAAAAGCTTTCCTTCTAAGATCAGTATTAAGGCTCGGATGCCAACTGTCAAGATTCTTATTCAACATCATACTGGAAGTCCTAGCCAGAGATTTCGGCAAGAAAAAGAAATAAAAGTCATCCAAAGAAAGGAGTAAAATTGTCACTATTTGCAGATGACATAAAATTACATATAGAAAATGTTTAAGACTCCACCAAAAAAATTTTTAGATCTAATCAACAGATTCCATAAAGTTGCAGGATCAAAATCAATCTAGAAATATCTATAGAGCGGGTGCCTGGGTGGCTCAGTCAGTTAAGTGTCTGTCTTTAGCTCACATCATGATCCCAAGGTCCTGGGTTTGAGCCCCACATCAGGCTCCCTGCTTAGTGGGAAGGCTGCTTCTCCCTCTCCCTCTACCCCTTCCCCTGCTTGTGCTCTCTAGCTCTCTCTCTCTCTCTGTCAAACAAACAAAATCTTTAAAAACAAAAACAAAAAACAAAAACACCCAAATATCTATCTATTATGTTACTGATAAAAAACAATCTGTCAGAAAGAGATACTAAGTAAACAATTACATTTATAATATCATCAAAATACTTAAGAATAAATTTAACCAAGGAAGTGATAGATCTGTGCACTGAAAACTATAAGACATTGATGAAAAAAATTGAGGAAGACACAAATGGAAAGATATTTTGTGTTCATGGATTGGAAGAATTAATATTGTTATACTGTCCATATAACCCAAAGAAATGTACACATCCAGTGCAATTCCCATAAAAATCCCAATGGTATTTCTCAAAGAAATAAGGAAAATATTCCTAAAACTTGTGTGAAAAAATAACTCTAAATACCCAAAGCAATCCTGAGAAAGGAAGACCAAAGCTAGAGGCATCATACTTTCTGATATAAAACTATATTACAAAGCTATAATTATCAAAATAACATGGTATTTGAATTAAAACAGATGTAGAAATCAATGTAACAGAATGGACACCCAGAAATAAACCAATGGCCAATTAATTTTTAACAAAAGAGCCAAGGATATACAATGGGGCAAGGGTGGTCTTTTTAATAAATGATGCCAGAAAAACTGAATATTCATATATCAAAGAATGAAACTGGAACCTTAACTTACACTATAAACAAAAATCAACTCAAAATGGATTAAATAATTGAATGTAAACCTGAAACCATAAAAATTCTAGAAGGAAACAGGGTGTAAGCTCCTTGAAATCTATCTTGGCAATGTTTTCTGTTTTTGTTTCAGGGTGGATTTGATAACCAAAGGAAAAGGCAACGAAAGCAAAAATAGCCAAGAAACTAAAAAGTTTCTGCACAGCAAAGGAAATCAACAACAAAATTAAAAGGCAACCTATGAAATGGAACAAAATATTGGCAAAGCATCAATCTGAGGAGGGGTTAATGTATAATGTAGGTAAAAAGCTCATACACCTCAATAACAACAACAAAACAACTCCAACAAAGAATCCCATTAAAAATTGGCCAAGGAACTAGGTAGATCTTTTTGCCAAGAAGATGTACAAATGTCTAACAGGTACATGAAAAGGTGCTCAACATCACTAATCATTAGGAAAATGCAAATCAAAACCACAATGAGATATTACCTTACTTCACACCTATTAGAGAGATTATTATAAAAAAAGACAGCAGATAAAATGTGTGAGAAAGGATGTGGATCAAAAGGAACCCTTGTGCACTGTTGGTAGGAAAGTAAATGTTTAGCTACTTGGAAAACAGCATGGAGGCCCCTGAAAAAATTAAAATAGAAATACAGTATGATCTAGCAATCTTACTTCCATGTATATATCGAAAGGAAATGAAAACAGGATCTCAGAGAGATATCTATAGTTCCAGGTTCATTGCAGTATTATTTACAATAGCCAAGTAATAGAAAAAACCTATAAACACCCTAGATGGAAGAATGGATAAAAAAGAGATGATATATAACACAATGGACTATTATTCTGCCATGAGAAAAAAGGAAATTCTGCTATTTGTGACATGGATGGATCTTGAGAGCATTATGCTAAGTGAAATAAATCAGACAAGGGAAATACTCTATGATATTACTGATATGTAGAACCTTGGACAGCTGAACTTATAGAAACGGGGATCAGAGTGGTGATTACTAGAGGGTAGGGGTTGAGGAAATGGGTGATGGTGGTTAAAGAATATAAACTTCCAGCTATAAGATGAATGAGTTCTGTGATCTAATATACAGCATAAGGAATATAGTTAAGAATACTGTATTATATACTTGAAAGTTGCTAAGAGATCTTAAATGTTTTCACCTCACAGAAAAAGGTAATTGTGTGATGTGATGGAGGTCTTAGCTAATGATATGGTGATAATCATTTTGCAATATGAAAGTACATCAAATCAACAGGTTGTACACTTTAAATTTACATAATGTTATATGTCCACTATATGTCAATAATGGTAGAGACAGGAAAAACTAAAAATAAGTAAATAAAATAGAAAAAAAAATCTCATGATGGAGAGGGGTAGAGAAATAACCAGAAGGTAGGTTAGGATAAAATTAGGTGGGACCTTAAAAACCAAATGAAAAAAAAAATGTTGAGTTCTTGATTACTGAGACATAGACAAGGGGAAGGAGTACTTTTGCATTTCAGTAACACTTTTTCCTATGCCACATCAAAATAGACTTAATCTCTATGCTTATTTGTATCATATCCTGAAAATTTATAATCTCCCTGGTTGATTTAAACTTCTTCCAATGAATCTACAGCCAAATAGCATTTGAGGTCAATGAATAATTGAGGTGCATCAGTTGAGACCCCTGCGGGATTCTGTCATTGGCTCCAATGAGATGTCATGTGTTAGGAAAAGCAGGTCAGCTGGGCCAGAGAGGGCCCTATTTCTTAGCAGGTGCAGCTTGTCAACAACTTTTACAAGTCCTCCTCTGCTCACCATTGAAGTTGGTGTATGTGTGCCAGGGGGGAGAGGGGGAGCACTTTGAATATAAAATTGTAAAGTTAAAAAATAGTCTTATTGGGAAATATATCTTTAGGGAGAGAGTGAAGATATCAAACAAATACAATTGACCTGACAAAACATTTAACTAGCACGTAAGAGCAACAGACAGACACAACTACAAATTCCTCATTATCACACACTTGACATAACACTAGAGAGTTGGCTTTCATGTAAACCAGAAACAACCCACATGTCTGCCAATTGTGTCTGCATTTGCATTGGAATGAATGTATGATGATTAATATTCTGTTTTATTTACTCACTGGCTTTTTAAAGATGGATCTAAAGTTAAAGCCTAAACAAGAGCTAAAAGAAATCCAAACTGAAGGGTTGTTTTAGTGAAGATCAAAAGGTAGGCAGGTGTCAAAGCACATCTTCAGTAAATCAGTTGTTAATTTTCAAAAATTCCTTATTAAGTTTTTATATTTTTTCTATTTCCTCTGGGAACAAAGTTTAGTTAAAAGAGAAGACACAGCTAAACACACCCTGGATGATGAGTTTCTTCTCCCACTGATTCCCTATATTATGGGCTGTTCCCTCTCCACACTAAATTACTATCTATCTGTGCAAAATGAAATGGAAACTGAAGGGGGGGTTACTCAGATAATTTAGGTCAAAAATAAGTTCTCCAGAAACATCCAGATTGAGGCAAACATGTTTTCTATGGTTCATATCATCCTGATAATTGCCTTAATTCTCCATTTCGTTTTGCTTCTGTAGACAGCTTAATGGCAGTTAAGATTTTTTGGATCTTGCAGCATAAGAATAAATACTCAATTAAGGCTTTTTCAGATGAGTCAGAGATAGAAAATCACTGTAGCTATAAGTGAAACATGTGTTCCACTCCCAACCAGTTGCTGGTCTGTAAGTTTTCAGATACAACTTAAAACAGAATATTTGTACTGACAAACTAAAGAGAATAAATCATAAAAAAAATTTCTTTCTTACTGAAGCATCAAATTAAAGTCCAGTTGCTATCTGTAGTCTGGGCCCTAGACTGCTATTACCAGAATAACTTACACAGTATAAAAAAAAATTACTATTTGTCAGATAATGTAAGAGGTATGAGGGGTCAAGGAAAAATTGATTAATTAATGTATTTATTAACTAATTCAGTCATTCACCTAACAAGTATTTTTTGAACTAGATGTTATTCTAGAAGCTTGAAATACATCAGTGAACAACAACAACAAAAAAAGCAAAGACTTCTGGCCTCATGGAGTTTAGCATTCTAGTGAGGAGATGGGAGGCCAACTAAGTAACAGACATACTTAATAGGTAATGTCTAGACTGTGTGTGAGAGTGAAAAGTCATATGGGAAAAAAAGAAGTAGAGCAGGTGAAGGGGATTAGGGAAGTTACTGGAGGGGGTATTGTTGATTTCTTAAATATAGTGCCCAAGGGAATGATGTATTTAAAATGTGACCTATGAACAGAGATTCGAGGGGGGGGGGTTACCTCCGTGGATATTTGGGGACAGAGGGCTTCCTGCTGTGAAAACGTCTAGAACCAGGGCCCAAAAGCAGGAATCTCTCTGATATGTGTGAGGAATAGTAAAGAGGCTAGAATTTGAGGCACGATGTCAAGAAGAGGTAGCAGAATTTGAGAGCTGAGAGTCATGTGGGCCATTGTAAGAAGTAGGCGGTTATTCTGAGTGAGGCAGGAGCCACTGCAGAGCTCTGAGCAGAGGAGTAGCATGGTCACCTGTTAAGAAGAGACTGAGGGGAAAGAAAGGTGACAAAGGGAAGGGATGATGGTAGCTGAGGACCACATGGTGGCAGCGGAGGTGTTACAAGGTAATCAAATTATAAATATATTTTGAAGGCAATGCCAATGGAATTTCCTGACTGATTGGTTGTTGTGTGTAAGAGTAAGAGGAGAGGCAAGAATGACTCCAAGACTGTGATTTGAATATCTGGGGGAGGAAGACATTATCATCAACTGGAATTTAAAAAGAAAATGGCTCCAGGTATAGTAAATGCTGTTAAGTGGTTTAGTTTGGGTTATTTCAAGCTTGAGACACTTATAGACACCCAAATGGAAAGGTGAAGAGGCAGTTTACTATATTCAGGGGAGATCTGGACAAAAAATTTAAGTTTAGGATTTTAGTGTTCTCCCATTTCTTCCTAGTGCTTACTATTCTTCTTAGGATGACAGACTTTCCTCCTAGCTTCCCAGTGTTTGCTTTTTGGCATGTTCATGGGTCTAACTTTCCCATCCCTAGGATCCATCCAAACTTACCTGTATTTTTCTCATTTTGACTATTTGGGGAATTAATTTGGCAAAACATCTAATATAGGTAACAACATTGGTAATCATGACAGCCGTTACAGAGACTTCTATAGTTTCTTTTTCTCCAGAGCCCACAGGTAGACTACATCCCCCCAGGCTTCTCTGTTGGGAGAAATCATGTGACTGACTTCTGTCCAGTGGAACACAAAGATCATCTATAGTCTATCGAAGCCTCAAAATTACTCTCCCACATGTGCTTCCACATTCTCATTCTTTCCATGTCTGAAAGCTAGTCATAAAGGATCCACTGGACTTTTCTCAGACCCTGGAGGATGGCAGAGCACTAGCTGGAAAGACCCTGGGACCCTGAATGATTGCATTGAGCACAACTCCCATGCTAAATCTACATTGGACTGAAGGGGAGATAAGCCTTGTTTTAATAAGCTACTGAAATTAAAAAGTCATTTACAGCAGTTTGCATATCTTGACTAATAGGGAAGTTGAGTGTTTACTATGTCCCAAGCAGTATTCTAAGCCATTGAAATATAATGCCAATAAAGTTGGCATCTGTCCTTGAAGACAGAAGAGAAAAGATAGAAATAATTTCTTGTTTCTAAGCCTGTGATCAACTTCCTTCAGCTTTTCCCTTTCCCTTATACTATTTCTTTCCTGGATATCATTTCCATCATGAAGTTTCTTTCCTCTTGTTTTTCATCCTATATTTGTTGCTAATGAACAAGGCAGACTTAGCCCACTACTGCTGCCCGGTGTCAAGTGGAGCCTTGTGATTGCTGAATAGACTTCTGATATTTTGTTTTTAAAGGAGTCTACGCTACCATTTCTAGTGTTCAGTTGTACTTCCCTTCAGCTCTTTGCAACCTAGTTTCTGTACTCACCACCGGAGTGCAAATGTCCTTATTGACTGCATTAGGTTAATCTGTAGTCCCAATTTACCAAATATTTTTGGGTCTTTTGCCCTGAAACTTCCTGTCTCTTGGCTTCTGTGAGACTACTGTTTCCTGCTGGCTCATTTTTTTTGCATTTCTGTGTTCCTTTTCCATGTTTTACATTTTAAATGTGGTCTCTGGTACTGGCTCTTTCCTCACTAGATAATGCTTTCTCTGGCTAGAAATTGAATTTATAAGCTGATGACTTCCAAATACAGATTTGAACCCTTTCTTCTTCCAAATTAATATTTCTAGATGTGACAGCCATTCCAACTTAGTTTAGTTTTGAAAACACTTCTGACTCAACTCATCAAAATTTATCATTCTGCCTCCAACCAACACAGGTAAACCTACTCTTTATTCTGTGAAACTGATTGATAGGTTAAGTGCCCAATAACTATTTGTTCATAGGTAATCTCTTTGATTAATCTCATACCCTCATCAACTATTTGTCACAGAGCCACCTTAATTCTAAATATGTTAGCAATGTTGCTTTTCAACCACACAGTTACTATTACAGCTCAAAACTATCGTTTTTTGGCCTACATTTGCATTAGCATTCCAACCAGTGTCTCAGTCAAAAATTTCACCCATATGCAATTTGTCCTCCACTCAGGTACCCAAGTGATTATAAAAAGCAACACTGTAAAAAACTTTGGCTGAGACTTCCCAAGTTCAAGTTCTACCATGTAGTACTTGAGTTGATAGGTCTTCTCCTCAACAAAGCATTTGTTTAAACTTAAATGCTAGGACCTAACATCCTCTACTTGACCCCAAGATTCACTTCCCTTGACACGTCCATTTTGTGGTTCTACTGAGTATGCCTCAGCTTCTGGGATTCTATATACCTTCCCAACCACACCCTATCCACCCTCCTGAACATCTTTATTTCTCTTTCCCATAGCTAACTTATCATTTGTTTACAAATAAATCATGTAAGACAAAACTTTGAGTAATTTTTTATCTTCTTTTTTCCTATGAATATTATCTTCCATAATTGCATGGCTATTACTGCTCTCTATTTTGCTTGTTGAACTGCTCTTTAAAAAGTTTATCAGTGAGCTTTCAATTCCCCAATTCTCATTCCCTAGATCTATCCATACCATTAAATACATGAAATATGTCATGTCCTCTTTTAATTTTTTTTCTTTCCTAAACTTTAGTAGAACTCTCCCAATTGGCTCTCTTTGTAGTCTTCTCAATTCTTTAATGTCTACTTATCTACTTCTGTTTATCTGTCTATTGTCCACCCATCCATCTATCTCTTTAAATATTTAATTTACTGGATAGAATATGTCTATTCCCTAAGGTTCAGCTTTGAGCCAAAGTCCTCTCCTTAAGTTTCTAATCCGAGGCATTGAGGTACAATGGTTATCACTAGGAAATTATTTATAAGTTATCAAAGTTTGTGAATGATTTATTTTCTTAACAAAATAGAGCAGACTTAGAATTATTTTAATAG
Source organism: Canis aureus (assembly GCF_053574225.1). NCBI lineage: Eukaryota > Metazoa > Chordata > Mammalia > Carnivora > Canidae > Canis > Canis aureus. The sequence continues at coordinate 12,483,857 of NC_135636.1, forward strand.
CAATGCCACTGTTCTTCATTTCTATGCAAATAGACTTTCTTAGAGATAAGGCATTATAGCTATCAAATAGAACTGAATATTATCATGCAAATCAACACTCCTGTGCTGACTGCTCCTTGACAATGGGAACTTTGTTGGTGTTCATATTTCTGAAAAACAGAAGGGTGCCTGGCAAGCAGCACTTGCATCAGGGTCTCCAGAAGTTTTTATTGTTGGATGAGGATGTTTAATAACACAAGATACAGTTGAGAAACACTGCCTTATAAAATTCATCTGATTTAGAATTTTTAATTACTCCATGAAGATGGATGATTCACATCTTGATTTCCTGACCTCTCTCTTGAATTTGTCTCCCTATATACCAACTATTGACTAGAGATATCTATTTGGTTGCACTAAAATCATTTCAAGTTGTACATATCTATCTAAAAGCAAACATATTATCCTCCAAAATTAACTCAACTTTTTCTCATTTTCCCCATTAACAAGTATTAAGGACTCGGATCAGTCTTAGTGTCTTCTTTCTTTTTCATCCCATATCCAATCAGTAACAAAAGCCAATCAAGTTTTCCTTCATTGACATTCCACACTTCTTTCTCCGATTGCTCCTGCCATCAGCCTAACTCATCCAGGCCTTGATTACTGGGACAATGGTCACTTGATCTGTTTTTCATCCTGCATTTTAAAGCTAGACTAGTTTTCTGAAAAATACCAGCTTCAATTCAAAAATCTTATGTGACTTCCCTTACTATTACTAATGTCCATAAGTTAATCTTCATTTAACTTTAAAATTGTGTTTGTTCCCCATTTACCTACCTCAATTATCTGCTATAGTCAAAATTCTACTTCTAGCTCCTGTCAGTGACACCCAAGACCCTGTTTATATTGTTCATCCAATGAAGACTTTCATCTCTTTTCTGCTGTACAGGTCTGGATTACAGCCACCCTTAATGCCCAATTCAAATTTTGCCAGCTTCATGAGGCCTCACTCAATCCTTTCAACTCCAAGAAACTGCAACTCAGTTTGTATTGGTGACCCACAGCCTTCCCTTCCTAATACCCCTCAGAATTAATCGGATGCCATACATATGTCACTTGAATCCTTGTCTGCCCATGGGTATGGTTCTCTCTAAGGTGATTCAAAACTCATGACTTAATAGAAAATGAGAAACTAACAGGGTCTGAGCATCTACAATGTGCTAATGCTATTTATATTATTTTATTTAGTCTCCACCATTGATACACATGTAAGTGTAATTCTCATTTTGTAGACAGGAAACTGAGGCTCAGATAAGTTTCAGCTAGTAAATGGCTATTAGAGCCAGGTAACCCAAAAGCCTAGGCCTCTTTCTTTCTACCATTGCATTATATCGCCTCAGGAGTTTTATATAGCTTAGTTTTGTATAGTAGGCATTGGGTAAAGATACAAAACAAATGTGGGGATTTGGGGTGCTCGTTTGGAGGCATAGGAGGAAACACAGTCTAAATTGATTTGTCCTCTATGGTGCTGAGATCAAAATGACTTCTTCATTCCATGTGAAATAACAAAGATGCAGCCTGGGTTGAGTTTGTTCCTTAAATTCATTCTGTAACTCTGTTAAATGATAACCTCTAAATTCTACCTCTGAAACTAATAATACAGTATATGTTAATTAAATTGAATTTCAATAAAAAATTGAAAAAAAAAAGTACAGCCAAACATTAAAAAATGGAAATTTACCCTGAAGTTTTTCACCAACTTCTTACAACACAAAGAGAAAAAGTGACAACTTAGCCAGTGGCATATCCTGGTGCAGCATGGCATTGTCCCAGGTTAAAAGCAGTCAGTTTCACTTATTGAGCTGACTACCAAAAGCTAAAACTATTCCAAATGAAATAGAGCATGTTAACAATGCCCTTCTGATTTCTCATGCAAAGTGTTGAAGTCTGGCATGGAAATTCTGAAAGACTGAATCCTGCATTTCTTCCCCCCAAAACTGCCAATACATTTGCTTCTGTTAAAGTAAATTAAAGGGATTTTAGTCTTTATTAAAAGCAATTCATCTTTATTATTCATTATGAGTCAGACAAACAAATAAATTAGCTATTAGTGGTGCCACTATGGGCTTTTGTGCACAAATATTTCAATTAAAAACTCAAATAGTTCAGCTAAAACTCTCTCAATTTTATTGTTCTGGAATTCAAGATAGTTATTGGTGTATTTTCCCAGAACTGAGTTTTTTTGCTATCATAATTGAGAGGATTATGAAAAATTAGTAGAATTGAATATAGCTATTTGAATCATAGAAAAGGGTAGGTGTATATTAAAGGAAACACTTGCAAAGGTATGTCAGTGCAATTAGTTAATTAAAGGAAATTTTTACATGCAGACACATAAATCAGGAATAATATAAAAAAGAACAAGAAATAGGTACAAGGCATTCAGTAGAAGATAATTCTAATCTTCCGAAGACATCCTAATTACTCACTCTACTTCCAGGGAACGAAATACTGTGACTGTGTATGTGTCTGAAAAATACCTCACACACAGAGTCTGTTATCTCTCCTAATGCCTTATCTATTTCCCACCAAATTGATTTTAATTACATGAAATCTTACAGCTGGGTGACCCAGGACAAGTCATTTAACTTTTCCTTGCTTCTGCTTTGCTGACCTCCATCAGTTATGATGACTCATTTGGATAACGGAGGATTGTCTGAACCTTGGTATATGACTTTAGGCATTGCAGAACTCAAATTTGCAGACTCTTTTTCAACTCTGGATCTTCCAACTTGCTCTTTTGTCTTGGATCATTCCTCTACTACACCTCCTGCCAACCCTTATCCAGCATGCCAGCCTCTTCCAGAGCTTGGCACCTTTGCATTGACACCAGTATCCTACTTTTTCACCTATCAAACTCTATTCATCTTTCAAAGTACCCTATGCAAAACTTGTCGGATATCCCTGCCCCTTTGTCTCTCATCCACATCACATTCCTTTATTATGTTCCTGTAGTACTCTGTACAAATCTCTACTTTAACACAAATTTCCTAGCACACAATAGTTTGTCCTTCCATGTCTTTTCCTGATCACAGAGTGCTCCGTGAAAGCTATGTTTTATTCACCACCTAATGTCCTTTTGATCTATGGTGCCTCAAATGTCTTAAGGATGACAAAACAGCCCAGGTGGCTCAGCAGTTTAGCGCAGCATTTCGCCCAGGGCCTGATCCTGGAGACCTGGGATCCAGTCCCACGTCGGGCTCCCTGCATGGAGCCTGCTTCTCCCTCTGCCTGTGTCTCTGCCTCTCTCTCTCTCTCTCTCTCTCTCTCTGTCACTCATGAATAAATAAATAAAATCTAAAAAAAAAAAAAAAGGATGACAAAACTCGAATTCAATTAAGAAAATAAGATAAAAATCCAGAAAATGGAAATAAAATATACTCCTTTCCCTCAATTCTCATAAATATCAGTGTGTTTGTGTGTATGTAATGCAGAGGGTTTGGGGGCAGGGTGGGGGCTGGAATTGGCTTGTCTAAATGCAGCTTAGAATCGCCTTCAGGAACACACACTCTAGCACTAGCTTATCAGCATATGGACTCTATGTTGCTCTCACTAACTGGATGGCCCAGGATGAGTCATTTAACTTCTCTTTGCCTTGCCCCATCATCTGTAAAATGAAGGGAATGAAGGTGCTAACTCCATGGGATTTCTGTGCATTAAATATTTCATGTGAAGAGTTTTAAGACTACACTGGCACATGGTGCTCACTATAAAAGTACTAGCATAAATTTTCCATCCAAGAGGCAGGGTACATGAGGATGTTATCTTTGCTACCTTTCTTTGGGTTTAGGGAAGCATTCCATAGATTCAGAAAAGATGAGAATGGAAAACAATGAGTTAGATTCTAGTCTTTTTGGAGACTTCCTTTACTTTTCTTATCAAGCATGCCCAGGAAGTAGAAAAAGAAAGGGATAATATACTACTCTCTTCTGAATTTGCTAGACACTAAACTTCTGCAGAAGAAATCTTTCCTGTCTGGAAATCAGAGTAAGGACACATTTTGTAAAACTAAGCCTTGATTGTGTACCAGGCACTGTTCTAGACATTGGGAAAGTACCAGTGAACTTGAGATGCCTTCATGGAACTCTCATTCTAGTGGCTGGTTTTAATAATCTCTTGTTATCTCCCTATATCTCATAATCTGAATTATGAATATAAGACCACATCTATCAGCTGTTCTCAGTTTCACCCTTTGTTTTCAGTTGCATATTTGCATTGAAGGCCTTTAATGTTGAGAGATAAAAGGAAGAGTTCAGGAGTCTTAGCTTTGAACTAAGTAGTCACATGGTCCGACAGTTCAAATATATTCATTAGAAGGATGTGTATAGGGAAAAATTACTCACAGGCCCAATGTGTGGGTCAATGCCTTTGTCAAACTGATAGCAAAGAAATTCTTATGGCTGGGCATCACATCAGGAACTCAATGGCAGAGAAGCCTAGGCCAGTGGGAGGCTAAGAAAAGAACACCAGTTCACTGAAACAGAGTCCACCCAAGGACCATTTGACCCAAAGACTAGTTCAAAAATTTAATAGGAATATTTTCTGAAGGCTTTGTTTTGCCATCTCCTTTGTTCCTGTTCTAGAAACCTCTGGACAAGTGCTGTAAAAATGGTTAGGATAATTTGCCACAGTTGTTTTGCTGACAAGAGCAGGGCAGGGGCCATAGCAAACTCAAGATACAAGTTTCCCCAAATGAAGAAACAAAAGACTGTAAACTGAATTTAAGAGAAAACATATAACCTCCCATGTAAAAACTAAAGGCAAATCTTGACATAAGGTTTCAAATAAAGATCCTAGCATGAGACCTACACATATATAGACATCTGCTACATAACAAAGGTGACAGGGGAAAGAATGGACTTCTTTGTAAGTTTCAATGAGGCAACTAGATACTCATTCAGAAAAGAAATAAAATTATATCTCTAGTTCATATTTGACAATACTAGGTCTATCAGAGTTGAAAATATAAAAAGAAAAACTACAAAGTTTTTAGAGAAATGATATAGTATGATATCTTTATGATCTTGGAGTAGGGAGGCTTTCTTAAATAGCATATTAAAAACACAGATCAAAAAAATAAAAAAAAATAAAAACACAGATCATAAAGGAAGAGATTGGTTAACTACAATTCATTAAAATTAATGAATTCACTTCATCAAAGAACACCAAGAAGAGAGTAAAAAGACAAGCCACAGAATTAGAAAAGACACTTATGACCCATATATCTGGTAAAGGACTAGTATTTAGAATATATAAAGAACTCCCGCAAATCAGTATGAAAAATATAATCAACATAATGGGAAAAAATGGGTAAAAGATCTAAAAGATATACTTTACAGAAAGAAAATGCAAGTGACTAATAAATTTAATGTAGAAATATGCTCAAACTCAGTAATTAAAGAATTGCAAGTTAATAATATTCTAAAGTAAAATTACAAACTCGGCTCCTCAAAATATTTTCTTTAAATATGATAATAGAAAATGTTAGTGAGAATGTGGAATTGCAAGTTGGAAATGTCAATTGGCCTAGGCTCTTCTGAAAACAGTTTGGCATTACCTTGTAAAATTTAAGATATCTATGCCTTAGCAATTCCATTCATAGCTATTTACACTAGGAAAAATTTGCACATATTTCCCAAGAGACATGTTCAGAATTATTCACAACATTATTATAAAAGTCATAAGCTGGAATTATTCCAAATGCCCACTAAGAATAAGATGAATATATAAATTATAGCAAACTCACTCAATGGCATACTACTTAGTATTAAAGGTAAATTAAGTAAGTACACATAGATCCAATGACCTGAAATAATCTCATAAAGATAGATTTGAACAAAAGGAGCAATTTGAAAAAGAATACATACAATATGATTCCATTTACATAAGGTTCAAAACCAGGAAAAAATAACCTATATTTATAGAGATGCATATGTAGGAAGTTATTATCAGAAAGGTCAGGACAGTGGTTACCTTTATGGAAGAAACACAGTATGCAATCAAGGGGTTCTGTGTTGCTGGCTATTTTTGACAGTGATGAAGGTAAGTTACCAAGGTTATTATTTGCTTTACAATTATTCTTTAAATTGCACAGATGGATCTTATGCACTCTTCTAATATATCACACAAACCATACCTATACCATGAGGGAATAAATCAGGTAACAGAAGATTTCTCTAAGAGATGTTTTAAGATCGTTCTCATTTTGTGATAAAAACAAATAAAATGATTAATTACATTAACAGAAGAAAGAAAAATTTACAAAAATATGTAAAAAATGTTAATGGTATTTTTTTGTAAAAATATTGATGTCTTTTTTACTTTTTTGTATTCTATGAATTGTCTATAATGATATACATTAATTTATTTTAAAAACACATTTATTAAAAAAGAAAAAAAAATAGACCCTGAGGATTAGGTAAGGATGAAACCATAGTTTTAAAAATGCTCAGAAATTGCTTTTATTTATTTAAACATTTATTCATAGATTTATTTACTTACTAGAAAGAGAGAGAGAGAGTGAGAGAGATTGAGAGAGGGAGATTAAGCATGAGCAGGAAGGGGAGACGGAGAGGGAGAAAGAATCTCAAGTGGACTCTGCAGTAAGGACAGAAGCAGATGCAGGGCTCAATCTCACCACTCTGAGATTATGACCTGAACCAAAACCAAGAGTCCGATGCTTAACTAACTGTGCTACCCAGGTACCCCAGAAATTGGCCTTTTAGTAAAATGATCATTTAACAGATTTTGGCAAAAAAGCATATGACATTTGTGAGGTGACTCTTATGGCATTCCATGAGGTCTGTAAATGAAAGCCAGTTGCTTTGGATGAAAAGGCTTTAAATATATATAATTATATATATAATATATATATAATTATATATATATAATTTTTTCATGTGTTACAAGACTGTAGACATACAGATTACTGCACTGTTCCCCTAAAAGCTTATGTAGAAGCCAACACCGAGAATGTGCATTTAGGAAAGGTGACATGCTCACAGCAGGCTGTTTAGGGTTCTGAAAAGAATCTTCCAGCACATGTGTGGGTTATAGGGCATATAACAGATTGGCCAACAATTTCTATCTGAATGGATTTTGAAGTTTTAAAAACATGGTTTGGATTTTGGAAATGCTTTATTTTTCTCAACATCAAACCAAAGCTCAGAGGAGAGACTCAACCCTGAGGAAAAGAAACATCCAAGCTCAATGTGACTTGATCTAGGGAAGGGAAGGACTGAGCAATGAAATGGCCTGGTTTTGACTGCTGTACTCACCCTACTGAGGAAAGCTGCACACTTAATTACATTTATTTTTCAGGGATGTTAAAACAAGAGTTGTGACTTTGTGTGATGGCTTAATCATCCCTTTATGACAGGCATTCATTAGGACTTGCCAGGGTTTTGTCCCTTTCATGAATGAAGGAGTATAATAGAAAACTCATCCAGACATACTTCTCATTGCCTGAAGTCCAGCATGATCCAAACCAAAGAGAGTTGATTAAGCCAGCCAGTGGTGCTGGTTGATAGAACCAATTAATATCAACTAAAACCCTTGGTTAAGGGCAGTTTGTGATTAATGTAAAGGAGGGGAGAGAAAAAGCAGGTAGTTAGGTGATGTGTGAAATTTAAAAAATGAATTTGGCAAAATACAGAGGTATGTTTGCTCATCACCATTTTATGAATGTCCAAGCAAATCAATACTTATTTTTTGGTGATTATGCTTAAATTATTAGCTAGGGAAAATTATTAACTGGATTATTTCACTGAAGCTTGATTGGAATTGATGATTTTCATTTTTGAGATTCAAAACTGGCCTTAGAAGAATCTGTGGTAGAGGTGATTAGATGGATCTCCCTTAATTAGGAAAAGCATATTATAGCTCATCACCAAATAGATAACTCCAAAGATGCTTATTTTCTGGATAGCAAAATTCCAGAGTTCAATCATGGCTATCATGGCATGTTGAGAACAAGTAAATTTCTAATATTTTGCTGTGGAATGTCTTTACATTCAGCAAAGTACATAAATTCTTCTCCAGGAGCCTCTGCCTCAAAGCTTGTTCAAAATCCCTTATAATAGAACTGCCAGTCATTTCAGAACCTATAGTGCTTATTTCTTAAGAAACCATCATCTATAAATTTCTGATATTTACAGCCTGAACATGAAATAAATATAGGTTTTGTTGAGTAGCATTCATGAATAAGCAGTGGTATTTCTCTTTGTGTATGCAGATTTAAATGCTTTGGGAAAGATTCATAACTGCAGAAGGGTAATTTGAAGGACTGCATTGAAAAAAATTCAGGCCAGTTAGGATTATAGAACTGTTTAATAATCAGTACTGATGCTGCTGGCTTGAAGAGGGATAATTAGAACCTTTAATGTGCAGATCGCCCTTTGAAAATATTTCTGGTGCCGAAAACCACTCTCTCCATATCCGAAACAGGCTGCTTGAGTCAACATGACCAAGAACCTTATCCAAGGTCATGTGGAAAATGGAAGGAGAGATTTTAGTTCTCCTCATATATGTACACATTAGATTTACTGCCATCCTGCCATATAGTTTCAGGGTATAATTTCCCCCATAAATGTCATGGATCTAAGATGGAGACACTCCTAAATATATGCATAGATGCCTGGAATGGCAGTTGGAAGAGAACACTTCTTGCCTCCTCTCTCTGGGGATTAGAGAACGAGAGCCAGCTTTGAGAAGCAAGATTGGCTGATCTACAGAATCCTATGATGCCTTGGTGAGGATTAGACAATGACACCCCCTCGTGAGCACAGGGCTTGGTAAACAGAGACTGGGTTATAGATCTTGGAACAAATACCATAGTTTCCTGAAATTCAAAAGATTTCTATGCCCTTGGCATTACCTGTTGATATAATGCAGCATGATGAAGAAATGCAATAGTCTCTTAAAACTTGTAATCAAAATTGATCTATAGTTGGAAGCCAATGGCTTTGGTAGAAATTAAGCTACATTTGGATATGAGGAAATGAGATTATAGTAACTTGTTCATATGCTAGGAAAGTAAAATGAAATAATAGACATTATCATGTTATTAGGAGACTTCCAGCTCACCATGCCAAAATCTTCCTCTTGGGGATCCCTGGGTGGCTCAGCGGTTTAGTGCCTGCCTTCTGCCCAGGGTGTGATCCTGGAGACTTGGGATGGAGTCCCGCGTCGGGCTCCCAGCATGGAGCCTGCTTCTCCCTCTGCCTGTGTCTCTGCCTCTCTCTCTCTCTCTCTCTCAATGTGTGTCTCTCATGAATAAATAAATAAATCTTAAAAAAAAAAAAAAAAACCTTCCTCTTACCTGTCTTCATCCACTCTCCTTAACCTCATTTCCCCTGCCAGCTATCACTCCATCTCTGTACAACTCTGTAGAGCAGAGGTCTTTGAAAGAGTTGCCTATACTTGCTTCCATTTCTTCTCTTAATTTCTCTTGAATCCACTGTAGTCAGGCTTCCTTCTCCACAACTCTACCCAAATAGCTGTCCCCATTTCCTCCATTGACCCAATCCAGGAGTTAGTCCTCAGGCCCCAGTGACAAGCCATGTCACCACATCTTGTTTCTTTTCCTAGCTCATGGGCTGCTTTCTAAGATTGCCTTTGTAGGTACATCTTCGTCTTTCCAATGTGTAGATACAGGCTGAGTGTTCACAACTATTTTATTCTTTAATCCACAGCATAGTGCTAACACAGATCTGAAAGATTTGGACATTTGGAGGCAAAACTTCTAGAGCACTCTAATGGTTTATGCTTTCCCAATTACTTATCTCTATAAATCATGGGTTACATAAATATAAATAGTTCTATCCAGAAGTGAACATACCTGCTTTATCCCTCACCTTCTCTACATATATCAGTTCACGATTTTATTATATTATTTTTTAAATATTTTATTTATTTTTCACAAGAGACAGAGAGGCAGCGACATAGGCAGAGGGAGAAGCAGGCTCCCTGTGGGAGCCTGATGCAGGACTGGATCCCAGGACCTCTGGATCAAGACCTGAGCCAAAGGCTCAACCACTGAGGCACCCAGGTGCCCTATGATTTTATTTTCTTCAACTACTTAGTCCTCAACTCTACAGGGAAGCAGATGTCTGACTTTAATTAGTGACCCAATTATGGCTTTTTGCTGGCCTCAGCTTATTTTTTAATTTAGGAGAAAAAGAAATCAAATTGGGTGGATGGTGAAAAAGAAGTTACAACCCTAGTTATTAGTCCTTGTCCTTCTTCAAAAAGAAATGACTTGTTAAACATTTTTTAAAAATTTTACTTCTGACCCTAAAATTAAAGGGACACATTAAAAACTAATGCAATTATTTCCATTAGGGGATACCATTAGTATTTAATTAAGAAAGAAATAGTAATATTTCTTTCTTTCATACCTCATCATAGTAATACTTTTTTTTTTCCCCACCAGAATGGGATTGCAAGAAAAAAATCCACACAAAAAAAAAAAAAAAAAAAAAACTGTAAACAGTTTACAGAAAATAATGTTTTGGCCAACAGGGAATTACTTTTCTTTTTCTGTCACTATATTTTCATTTCCTGCTACACCTTCCACTATCTTAAATTCCCATCCTTTCCTAATCATGTAAAGCTTCTTTTCCCTTTTCTTTTTAGGTAGGACCTGTTATGAAGTGTTATAAAGGATAATACTTGAAAAAGTGATGCTCAGAAAAGAAAACTTGTTGATGGCTTGCACTGTTAGATTTTATTCTTTTTTGTTCCTTTGTTATTTCTGATTAAAGGTAAAGTTGTCTTGTGATGAGACAAAAAAAATAAATAAATAAGGTGACTTAACAAAAAAACCCAAGTTTTAAAAACACCATAAACAGAATTGGTGGTAGAGTCTAAAGTCTGTGGATCTTAAAAAACTCAATGTTGAGTACAAAAGGCAGCACTCCCTGCTGACCTCCTGAAGTCTCCAGCAGCTCTCCAGCTGGCTTTGCTGGCGCCTTTCCAAGTCAATCTGTGAAATATGGGGATGGGTCTGGAACATTTGGTTGTAATCAAAATGTGAACACATATCTAGAATTAGCCATGTTTTAAACAGCTTAAACTGGCTGAAAAATCCATGTATCTGGAGAATGAGACATCTGCTATAGAATAAAACCACTCATAGAAGAGAGCTTTGATTCAATAGTTTGTGAAAGAAGACTTTTAACTTCAAAATATATTGAAATCAAATGATCACAAAGCCTTTTTTCCAAGCAGATATTTGGGGCACATCCTTACATATTTTTTTAATAACAGTCACTCTTGTGGGCTGGTTGAAAGACTGTAATGAATGAAGATACATAATAGTTTTATTTATCTTCTGTGCTATTAAAATGTAAAATGCTGTAATACCTTGCCTGATTTGGCATAAAAATGACAATATACATGCAGTAATGCTTTCTAAAATGTTTACATAATCTTAATGAAATTGTTTATCACTGTTGGATGGTGAACTTGAGTGAGGTAGAGCAATAGTGTTTAATCTTTTTATCTATAAAATGGGGGTAATAAAATGATCTACCTCCTAAAACTATAAGGAATAGATTAAATGACTATAACAACAACAGAAATATCAAGCACTTAGTTTAGGACCTGGCATTAGATAATAATAATAAACAATGATAATAATAAATGGTAATAATAACCAAATTATTTAATTAAGATACACTATAAAAATTAGCAAGTCTCTAGATGAAGTGCTAATAGAGTCATTTTAACAAGACATATGCAACCTGTGTATGGCAATATTGTTTGATTTACTAGCAAACCTTATCTTGCAGACAGAAAAATACCAAGTACTTTCCACTTCTTTTCTAAAGGACTAAACATTTGGTAGAGATAGAGTGCTGATTAATTTTATCTTATTATGGCATAAAATCAATAAAATTCTTACACAGTTATCTTTATATATATAATATGATGTATATGTTAATACTGCAACCCTTTGTTGATTTTTATTTTGCATTAATGTGTTACATTTTTTATTAGGCAAGAAAAAAAAAGACACAATTTTCTCCAAGGTAAGTTCAGAATTGCATTGGTTGACTAAGGGAAATACAGTTCTCTTTGGCAGAGGTGATACTTGACACACATATTTGCCAATACTGGACAAAGACAGCACTGCATCATATTTTAAAACTAAAACAATACTCGAGGGAAGTCCTCAAACTAATTTTTAAAAATCACACTAATTTGTATATATATATTTATGTTTTTTAATATTTTATTTATTTATTCATGAGAGACACAGATAGAGGCAGAGACGCAGACAGAGGAGAAGCAGGCTCCATGCAGGAAGCCCGATGCAGGACTTGATCCAGGGACTCCAGGATCACTCCCTGGTCCAAAGGCAGGCACCAAACCATTGAGCCACCCAGGGATCCCTAATATGTATATCAGTAATGATATATAAAGAACTCATACAACTCATAGCAAAAAAAAAATTTTTTTTAATTAAAAACTGGGCAGAAAATTTGAATATATATTTTTCCCATGAAAATATACAGATGGCCAATAGGTACGTCAACAGATGCTCTACATCATTGATCATCAGGGAAATGCAAATCAAAGCCAAATGAGATATCACCTCATGTCTGTTCAAATGGCTATTATCAAAAAGACAAGAAATAACAAGTGTTGGTGAGGATGTGGAGGAAAGGGAACCCTTGCGTACTGTTGGTAGGAATGTAGATTGGTGCAGCCCCTACAGAAAACTGAATGGAGGTTCCTGAAAAAATTAAAAAAAGAAATACTATATGATCCAGCAACTCTACTTTTGGAAATTTATCTGCAGAAAACAAAAACACTAATTTGAAAAGATACATGCATTACAGCATTATTTACAATAGCCCAGATATAGAAGCAACCTAAGTGGCCATTGGTGGATGATTGGATTAAAAATTATGGTATATATACATCATGGAATATTATTCAGCCATAAAAAGAATAAAATCTTTCCATTTATAATAACATAGATGGGCCTTGAAGACATTATGGTAAGTGAATTAAGTCAGATAAAGACAAATACTGTATGATCTCTCTTACATGTGGACTCATCTATGTACCTATGTATCTGTCTATCTATGCCAGAGGTAGGGCTAGGGAGTGGGAGAAATGAGTGCTTTACTTTAAATACACTAAAAAAAAAAAATATGTTGGAATATTGGGGAATGAGAGGTCATCATAAAATTAAGATAAAATTTGTGTCAACCAAGGCCCTATCTTGGACAGAGTTGAATTTCCAAGTAGGTAGCCATTAATGACAGGTATTAACTAAAAGAGCATTTTAGTTAGTTACCTATAATACAGCAGTATAGGCTCTACAGTTTAAAAAAAAAAAATCTAGGGCAGCCCGGGTGGCTCAGTGGTTTGGCGCTGCCTTTCACCCAGGGCGTGATCCTAGAGACCTGGAATCGAGTCCTGTGTCAGGCTTCCTGCACGGAGCCTGCTTCTCCCTCTGCCTCGCTCTGTGTGCGTGTGTCTCTCATGAATAAATAAAATCTTAAAAAAAAAAATCTAGAGACAAAGCTAGCTTTCACTTTGGCTTCATTTCTAATTCAGTTCAAGTTGCTGACTATAAACCCTCATATGTGAGAAAAAGTGAGAAGCAAATTCTTTTGCATCCTAGAATGTTCTTGTTAGGATGCATCAAAGAAAGAAAAACACTAACAAAATAAAATAACTTAAAGGGGACTCACTTTTCTCATCATTACAAAACAATTGAATAATGGCATTTTAAACATAAAATTATATTCTAGCAAAGAAGACAAATTAATTTCTAATATAAATTTGTAAATGAACTAGGGGTGGTGGAAGGGGAGGAGGGCGGGGGGTGGGGGTGAATGGGTGACGGGCACTGAGGGGGGCACTTGACGGATGAGCACTGGGTGTTATTCTGTATGTTGGTAAATTGAACACCAATAAAAAATTAATTTAATTTAAAAAATTAAAAAAAATAAATAAAAATACATCTTAAAAAAATAAAAAAAAATTTGTAAACTCTTAACATTGGGTCCTAAATAATATCTTTTTTTTTTTTTTTTAAGATTTCATTTATTTATTCATGAGAGACACAGAGAGACAGAGGCTGAGACATAGGCAGAGGGAGAAGCAGGTTCTATGTAGGGAGTCCCATGCAGGACTCAATCTTGGGGCTCCAGGATCACATCCTGGGCTGAAGGCACAAGGTCAACCACTGAGCCACCCAGGCATTCCCCTAAATACTATCTTAACTGGCATTTTCCTTAACAGTGTGTAACACTGTAATTACAATTACAATACATCATTGAGTAGAGTGGAATTCCAATTCACTAGAAGACTTCTTGATCTCATTAAAATTCATGAGCATTAATTGAAAAAATTGGGGAGTTTTAAGCAAGTTTCAAATTTTTTAGTTCAGAAATTGAGGAGAATACACACACATGCACATACAGTATGTACTTCTAAATACATATATATCTATGTTACATAGATATTTATAAGTGCACATGTATCAGCAAAAATTAAAGTGTATGGCAAATATGTATACAAAGATTCCAGGTTTTTCCTCTAGGCATTTTATAGAGGATTCATAGGAATTCACCAGTGTTTGTTTCAGAGTAAGTGATTCATAATGGCGGTTGTGCTAAAAATCTAATCAGGCCTAAAACCTCTGTATCTCTTTAAAAATAATCCTGCATGGCAGTCCCGGAGGCTCAGCGGTTTATCGCTGCCTTCGGTGGGGGCGTGATCCTGGAGACCCGGGGTTGAGTCCCACGTCAGGCTCCCTGCATGGAGCCTGCTTCTCCCTCTGCCTCTCTCTCTCTCTCTCTCTCTCTCTCTCTTTCCTCTCTCCTCTCTCTCTGTCTCTAATAAATAAATAAAAAATCTTAAAAAAATTCTGCTTATTTGTTTGTCTTTTTCTCCCCCCCTTAGCTCTTTTCTTCTTAACAAAAGCCTATGTTTGGTTTCTTAAGCATCTTCGTTTTTTGGCTTCTTATTTCTCTTTTCTTCGGATCCCTTCCTACTTTACATATATATTAAAAAAAAAAAAAAAAGAAAGGGAAGCTTTTGGAAGAAGGTAGCTCAAATGTCCTTTAGCAGAGGATGTGAGATAATTGTATAAAGAACAGTGAGTGGCAGAAGCCAAGGACTTGGTGGAGCAAAGAATTTCTGATGTACTTCTCTGCTTGAAGCAACAACAGGAAAAGAAGAAAAGAGAAGAATCCTTATAGATTTACATTGGTCAAATCTTAGCCCTCCTGTGTTTGGCTCCCTGCTAGAGAGCTAGACAGATGATCAGCTGGCCTAGAATGAGTAGATTCTGTGTGATTGATTAGTTATTTCTTTTTAATATCTGTAGTCAACGCATTAACTTATGCCCCCTAGAAACTCTGATGGCACTTGTGTGTATAAGTGTGTGTGTACTAGCTTATGAATTCCCAGTGCCACAATCCAACTTTATCAACTCCTTTAAACTCTTTAGTCTTAATAATTCTCACCCTTTCCTCCTGGATTCTATGGACCGGATTCCATGGGTTTTCAACATTACCACTTACTTCTGGGTTTGCCTCCTCACACTTCTTGAATAAGACCATCTCACTTAAGCATCCAATTTCCTACAACCTACTTCTGACCATACCAGACTCTGCACCCAAACCCCAAGATTCCAAAAGTATGAAGCTTCCACTGCTTTCCAAGAGCGCTGGGAACCAGACCCAAGGACATCCCTGGATAGCACCAGTCCTGCTTAATTCAAAGGGAAGAGGCAGATTCTGTATCTTTGAAAATTTTGGGCCAAAGACTTATCTACTACTACCATTGGTCCTGGTGGTCAGCATCATATATTTTAAAACATTCTCAGCCTGGATGGCCTCATGTAGCTTTCTTCTTCTTTCCAGAGAATGGTGCCTGGAATCTAGGCTATTGATCATCTATCAGAGACAAGATGTGAAACAGGAATGGTGAAAGGCAGATCTTAAGTGACTAAAAAGAATAGTACCAGATAGAGAAGAGATCCCAGGGTTTAAGAGTCAGGGATTTCTCAGTCACCTGAAGGTGAAACCTAGTTCCACTAAATAAGTTAGATACACAATATTGGTCAAGTCATCCAACCTCTCCAGGTCTATTTTATTAATAAAAACAGTAAATAAAAAAATAGCAAATGGCCTCAAACAATTGGGCCAGGATCATGTTAGGTAAGGCACATAGAAAGCTTTCTGCATTGTCAAAGGACTAGCTCATGGATGGTGTTCCTCTTACTGGGGCCAGTGATGCTGCTAATGTGAGGTTAGGAGACCGTAGGATCACAGTTTGCCAGGACTGAAATAGAGGAAGCTGGCAATGGACACAGGGATGGGAAGCCAAAATGAAGGCTGCCCTTCTAAGCTTGGATAACAAAATATAGCTATACTTTAGAGAGTCTGGACTTCTGGATACTCTGTTTTTTTAACAAAAATTTCCCTGGTTCTTGCCTACTCTGCTATGGATGGGGTCTAGAGCAAATAGAGTTAAGAACAAGATGTGTAATTAGATCAGCAGAGATCATTCGTGGTGGTGGTGAGGTTGCTGCTAGGACCTTTGGCAACATCTTCCTAATCAACGAAGAGCAGACGGAAAGCAGTTATGCCAAAGGTTTCAAGAATCATCTTCTATACCAAAGGTCAGGAAACTATTGCCTGCGGGCCAACTGCAGTCTACCATCTGGTTTTGTGAATAAAGTTTTGTTGGAACACAGCCATGGCTATTTACATACGATCTTATGGCTGCTTTTACAGTACAACACAGTTGAGCAGTTGTGACAGAGACTATATGACTGCAAAGCTTCACATAGTTACTCTAGCCTTTCCAAAACAAGTGTGAAGATGTCTGTTCTATGCCCTTTAATAAGTGCACATGTGAGAAGCAATGTTTGGATGGCCAGAATCACTTTAAATTAGAGGTGCCCTCCTCAAACAACAAGCTTGGGGTATTTTCACAGAATAATAATATTCTCATTGTGCTTCCTTTTTCAAAGAGAATAACCAAGAATCATAGAAGGAAATGACAGTTTCTTAGTCATGTATTTCAAGAAAGGGAGTATGAGAGGCACCTGGGTGGCTGGGTCAGTTAAGCATCTGCCTTCAGTTCAGGTCATGATCTTGGAGTCCTGGGAACAAACCCCACATCAAGCCCAGCATCAGGCTCCCTGCTGGTGGGGAGTCTGCTTCTCCCTCTCCCTCTGCCCCGCCCCCCACTCATGCCTGAGTGTATGCACTCTCTCTCTCTCTCAAATAAATAAATAAAATAAATTAGAAAGAAAGAAAGAAAGAAAGAAAGAAAGAAAGAAAGAAAGAAAGAAAGAAAGAAAGAAAAAGTAGGTAGGAAAAATCCAAATCAAATGCTTGCAACCCAGAGGGACCCAGGGTAAAAGTAATGCTAGCAATATTTACGAAATGGTGTCAGATCCCCACTTCATCACAATTATTCTCTCTTAATCAGTAACACACAGGGATCCAGCAAAATGGGGACCTTCATGGTTTTTGCCTAAGAAACCTTAAGCAAGAATGATATTACTCTAAAACAGAGAGTGATTCATACCAGTTGTCAAGAGTGGATTGAAAACGTATGCCAGTAGGAATGTAGTATATACCAGCAACCAAGAATAAATCTTCTAATATCTACCTTCTTTTTCCTCTGTGAAATCAAAGCACAAAAGCAAAAGGTAGTGGTAAGGAGAAGCACACTCAATTTCCCTGAGCTGGGGTGCCCACTGTAGTCATGATGGGATGCACAGGCAATCACAACGCTCAGCAAGGAGCTCAGAGCAAATGGAGGCTCTCTCTCCCTGTGAAGGCCAGCAGCTGCTCAATGCCAAGCAGGCAGAAATGAAAATGGCTAACATGACAGTCAAGGCTGGGTGAGTCTGGGGAGAAAGAAAGATGATTCTCAGTATACTGAGAAGTGCATCATTGTCAAGTGTCCAGAACTTTTCACTTATATGAAGCACCTTTTTAGTTTTTAGCTTTCCATTTTATTTTAGCAATCAACAATATAATTTTTTATAATATATAATGTATAACTTCTGTGTATTTCCTTACTTCCCTTAGCTGATCAGAAACATGCAATCAGTGCCCCTTGCTTTGGAAAGCAAAATAAAAAAAATCAATGACAAAAATAAGCCTTCATTCACCTCACCCCACAACTCTCCACATTCTTCCCTGAAAGCCTGTTTACGGCTACCCTCATTCAACACCCCTGATAGACATGGAGAATACAAAACAGATGGACGAAGGATTAGGGCACATAAATCACCAGTGATAATATAAGATATTAAAACAATAAAATATGAATGCAGTCTTTTTCCTCCTTGTTATTCTCAGTACAATTCAACTCTGCTTCTATAAAGGACTGGGGAAAGAAACGGCAAGGATGAATAAAATAACTTCAGGAAAAGAAAACTTTGCTCCTGTGTTAGCCAAAAGCAGAGCCCTAAAGGTGGTCTCCTGTGGATCAATGCATCACTGTCCACGAGGCCCCTGGAAGGTCAAGTCTGGTGGCTACTTAGAAACCACTAACCCAAAGATCACTGTGGGACAAATTCTGCCAAAAACAGTAGTGACAGACAAATATGTGTTATGAAAATACTACATTGCTTCTTTAACATTTATATGGCCTCAGTGATTTCAAAAGAAATGTTTTGTGCATAAAACAACATCATAAAAAAAAAATCCCACTACTTGACAGGGTTTCCTTTAGTGGAAAGACCTTTTTCGTGCCCATAAACATTTGATGCCCACATCTGTTAGAGATAAAAGGAGAGTATAACTTCCCCTTTGGATGCAGAGATTCAGAATTCTCAGAGATCATATAACATGCTTAATGAAGACAGAAAAAATGCTGTAGTTCCCTGATTAAATTAGCACTCTACTGAAACTTAAAGTTTTATGGACTGCTTTCGGTACTTTTCTTTTTATAATAGCTTTGGGTGCATGTTTATATTTTACTTCTAGAGAATTGTTTGTTAGTGTCATTTTAGGAAGTCAAATGGTTCCTAGATTAAAAAATAATAACAAATAATTTTCTAAGGAAGCCCGCTATTCACCTTGAAATCACAGGCACCTACAAGAGTCCGCTTGGTCTTCCTCCTCATCATTACCTCTAGGACCACTGTGCCTGGATGTGGTGGACCTCCATCTCATGGTCTCACCACTTCATGGTGAGCCCAGCCTTCCTAGGTCCTTTTCCTATCTTTTGGGATGGAATTCCTTGAGTTTCCATGCCCACATTGATCTTAGAATGACAGTGAAGACCCCACAATGCCTACCCACTTCTCTTGGAGGAAAAGCCAAAGTCCTGACATTACTGTATATGATCAGACTCCCACAGCTCTCTGATGGTGTCTTTCACTGTTTTCCTCCTCATTTGGCTCCAGCCACACTGGCTTCCTTGCTGTTTCTCCAACATAGCTCTGTGCTTGCTATTCTCACTTCCCAGAATGTTCTTTCCCACGTATCTGCATGGCTAAGCATATCTGCATGCTTCAAGTCTTGGCTCTTGCCTCTTTCTTAGCAAGGCTCTCCCTGACTCCTCTATCCCCACTCCTGGTCTTCCTTGTGCTCTTTTTATTTTTCCTAAAGCTCTTATTTTCTGATGCATTATATAATTTTCTTCTTATTATATATTACTTATTGGGCTGTGTCCCCCATGAAGCTGTAAGCATCACAAGGCCAGGGAACTATGTCTTGAAAAGTACATGATGTATAGCAGGGTCTCAGTGCATATTTTGATGAATAAACAATAAATGAATGAATGTATGAGTGGAATAAAGATTTCAAAAGCCCATCACTATTAAAACATCTCTTCTTGCAGAAGAAGCTCTGCATTCTCAACTCGGGACCATTGCGTTTTCGGCTCCATCTGCTTGAAACACTTTTCTCCTCCCTCTTTCAGACACTGCTACCGTTCATCATTTGAATCTCAGTTCATGAAGAATAGCCCCATGACCATCCCCCTTACCCTTCAGAAATAAAGGGTTCCATTCTCTATTATTTCCCTTTCTATCTTCCTCATCAGACTAGTCAATATCTAATGTGATCTTTTTCTTTTTTAAGTTTTATATGTTTGGGTATCTATCTTTCCACTAAAATGCAAACTCCTTGGAGTCATGGACAGTTTTGTTCATTATTATATCCTTGATGCCTAACAAATGTCTGACATATGGTAGAGGCTTGATAATTATTTGTTGGTTTTGTTGACTAACTGGATGATTAGCATAGTCTCCTGGTTCAAATTACCAGGATTTTAGCTACCTATCTTACCTGGTCATGGCTTTACTTTCCCTGGTGAAATGATGTTAAATGAATTGTTCCCTGGGCCTGTCTTTGAGAATGACTACTTTAGGTTTTCATACTTAATTCTTTCACCTGGGATCAGGTGAGTGCATGGTACCAGCGATGTTTCTGTGTAGTGGACTATGTATGATTATATGTGTATATATGTGTATGTGTATTTTATTATTTTACTGTGTAATTTACTATTCATTATTTTTAGGGCTGAACCATAACTTTTAGCCTGAAGGAGTACCAGCCTTTATGAATCCAGCTACAACATATTTTTCCAGAAAGATATCCAAGTTCGATGGTGCCAGTGATAGCAGCCTTTGGTATGCCAATCTGGATTTGTAACATCAGATACACATGTCAGAGCTGGGCTGCCTGTGAAAGTCTTCTTGAGACAGCAGCTTCAGACATTCTGAGTTACCATGAATATAAATCTTAGAGCCACTTCCTCCTCAATGAAGAATAAAATGTTGGATTATGAGGATGATAAATCTTTTGGACAAAGTAAAGAATTGTATTGTGAAACTGGACAAATTCTCATCTCCTATCAGTGTGCTATCTTATGTCAGTACCTGGAAGCCACGGGAGCTTTCTGGGCCTCAGTTTTCTCACCTATAAAATAAACTGGTTGACATTCATGATGCATGAAATTCTCTCTTTGAGAGGGACTCAGAATCAAAGCAAGTTGTGTATTTTTATTTCATGTTATCTGACTTTTCATGGGCTTGCTTTAACCATCCAGTGATTCTTGGGTCCGCCCACTTGGAAATTCTTTAGAGAGTTATTGGATTTTTGAGAGTTCTGTGAGAATTATTTTAAATCACTTCACACAACACCTAACTTGGAAGCACTCAAAGCCCATTACTCTCTCACCTTACCCTTTTCCAGCTATAAGAATCTTATGTGCTTTCTACTTCAACACCTTCATTTTACAAATAAAACACTAGAGGCGATCAGAAGTTCGCCAAGGGTCACACAGCAAGTCAGAGGCAGAGCTTCAAGGAGATGCCAAATATTCTGACTCCTGGTCATGGTCCTATTAATGGTACTAGGCCAATCTTATTTTACCTTTTGCAGTTTCTGATCTTGAATAAGCAAAATAAGTGACCTTATTTTCTTCTGAGTAAAATGCTCCTAAATGATACCAAGATCTTTTTAGGATAACTACCTTTATGAGGCAAGCATTTAACAATGCCCTATTCAGAGCTGAAACTGACTTTGACTATCACATATATTTGCAACATGTCTTCATGTTTTTTAAATGGTGACAATAATTTGGCAAAATGATCTGATATATTTACTTTAAGGAAAAGGTACAACTTACATCAATAAGCTCTGTCTGATTAAGAAGACACACTTATTTAAAGTTGGATCACACCAGGATTACAAAAATCACTATAGCTTGTCTATACTAACTCATAAACTGATTCAATTACACCCTGTAAGCCAAAAAAACAAAAACAAAAACAAAAAACAAAAACAAAACAAACAAAAAAAAAAAGTAAAAATTTTCTCTGAACTGGTCTTCATTGATACTTCCAAGTTACATATTATAAAAAACTATGCTTTGGGGCACAGTAATAAAAATATAATTATTTTATTTTTAAATCTAGTAAGATGTGAATTAACCTAGCAATGCTCAACTTTTGTTTCATATTGGAATCACCCAGAGAGCTTTAAAAAGTACCTGTATCTGGGCTCAGCTGCAAAGATTCTGATTTAATTGGATTGGGGTGTAACTGCATCTGATTTTTTTTCTATTAACCTGATCATGTTAATTTAATTCAGTACCTACTCTGAACTACCAGTTAATGTTTTATTTTATTATGAAGAATTGTATTAGTTAGTAAATAAATTCACATTCACAGTCAAAAGGCATTTTAAGACCCCCACACTGAAAACAAAAATATTTGGGGGAGTAATGATGGGAATTAATCAGCAGCAGAGCAATCAAATAGTAGACATTTACTGAATACCTACTCAGGAAAAAGAACTATGCTTCATTTCTCTGTGTGACACGAATGCACTCAATCCAAAAGAACCTATAATCAAGACTGGAGAAGACAAGACATATACGTACATATAAAAATAATGGACAGCACAACAGTATAATAAAGAAATACGTGGGTGATTCATGATTTCAAATACTTATGCCTTGTCAATTTTAGTGATTGAGTATAGCCATGAGTCTCTTCAATACTTTTCTTTTTCAATCTACTTTCAATTCATATTCTATGTTATACCCATCTTCTAGTTTCCTAGCAGCTTGCTACTCAAAGTGTGTTCTACAGACCAGCAGCATCACCTTGGAGCTATTACAAAGGCAGAATCAGACTTCACCCTATACCTACTGAATCTCAATCTGCATTTAACTAGATGCCTACATTTCATATGAATATTTGATAGTACTGCTCTGGTAGACACTGATCTCTTAAGTATATCAAATATACCATATCAATGTTACTCATAATACATTATGTAATACCATACAGTTCAATTTCTAAGGTAGTGGGTTTTTTTTTTTTTTCAATGCCTCATGCAGATTTTTGTAGTAATATTAAAGAATTTCCTTACTCAGGAAGAGATGAGCTCTTTGGACTAGTTCATTTGTGAATAAAAATTATTTCCTGTGTGTGAGTACCTGCTAAAATATGTGATAAGAATAATGAGACCACAGGAGAAAAAGAAGACGCAGTTTCTTTAGGCTAAAGCATTCAGAGATGTCACAGGGATGATGGGACCAAGATGAGAGCATGAAAAGATGATCCGATTCAAGAAATGGGAAAAAAAGAAAACCCAAAAGAGAACATTCCAGAAAGGGAGAAAATGGTGGAAGCAAAGTCCCTGCCTGGAGTAGAGAGGAGTTAAAACTAGGTAGTGTCCAGGTTTAAAAATGGCCCCATGATTTCCATCCCCTGCTATTCATACTCCTGTGTCATTCTCTTCCACTTTGATCAGGACTGACCTGTGTAACAGAAAATGCAGAATTGGTGCAGTATGTGACTTTCTGAGGCTACATCCTAAAACACATTGTGGCTTATCTCTTGCTTTCTTGGCTCACTTGCTCTGTGAGAAGTTGGCCTCCATGAGAAGGAAAAATCCATGTGATAAGAAACTGACAACACCCAACCACCAGCACCAATTTGCCAGGGGACAGTGAGCCATCTGCTACAGTTTGATACTAGAGACTTAGTATTGAACCTTTAGATGACTATAATCCAGGTCAATATCTAAACCATAAACTCAGGAAAGACTCTGAGCCAAAGCCACCCAGGTAAGACACTCCAAATCCTGTCTCTCAGAAAATTAGACTAACAAAACCTATTGTTGTTTTAAGACACAATTTCGAGATAATTTGTCATTAGTCACCTATAACTACTATTAGTAATAAATAACTAATAAAGAACTAGTATGAACAATCAATTACTTATAATAAAACATTATAAGTAATTTGGAAGATGGTGAATAAGCTGATATGGTTTTAATGGAGAGTTTAGTGGGGCTGCAAACTCAGATGCCTCCAGGTTTGCTGGCAGCAAAATGAAATGAGTGAAGTGGCTGTTGCCTGGGTCAGAGACAAAAGGAAGAAAGTGACAGAGCCTGTGATAATGTGTAGAATACTTTCCTGGCCACTCTTGCTGGTAAAACTCATTACCATCTCCATTTCTGAGCAGGTCAATGCAGAGCCTGAAACCACAGGAGATCTCAGGTGGTAGATAGGCAGTGGGAGTGGTTTGGTGTCACAATGTGGCAAATTGGAATAAACAGAATCTTATTCTGGAGATGAATGTCACCTAATAGCTACATTTAGGATATATTTTTTTAAGATTTTATTTATTTATTCATGAGAGACACAGATAGAGGGAGAAGCAGGCTCACTGCGAGGATCCCAATGTGGGACTCCATCCCAGCACCCAGGGATGATGACCTGAGCCAAAGGCAGACGCTCAACCACTGAGCCACCCAGGTGCCCTACATTTAGGATATTTAATCTGGAAAGGCTATCTAGAATAGACTGGAGGCAGAAAGTATTGAGAGGAAAAGACCAGTCTGGGGGGCAATTTGATCATGCAGGCTTGGAGATTGTGGCACTGGCTACAGTTATGGAGGTTTTTCCTTTATTTTTTTAAAAGATTTTATTTATTTATTCATGAGAGACACAGAGAAAGAGAGAAGCAGAGACACAAGCAGAGGGAGAAGCAGGATCCATGCAGGGAGCCTGATGTGGGACTCAATCCCGGGACTCCAGGATCACTCCCTGGGCCAGAGGCAGGTGCTAAACCACTGAGCCACCCAGGGATCCCTAGAGGTTTTTCCTTTAAATCTCACTAAATGTTTAGTGCCATGTTAGAATGCAAGCTTCATGAGGAAAGAACTAGATTAAACTTTTGTACAAGTTTATCCTGATAACCAGCATATAAACATTTTCTGTAAAGGGCCAGAAAGAAAATATTTCAGGCTTTTCAGGACATACAGTCTCTATCCCCACTACTCTGCCATAATAGCACAAAGGCAGCAATGCTTTATTCACCTGTTGGGGTGGGGGTTCTTTTAAAACATAGCATGCTGGCCCCAATGGGTATTTTAATAAATTCTCAAGTGGTACTGATGCTGATACTGCCAATGTGGAAAACATTCTTTGAGAGCCACTGGCCTGCTCTACTTTAAGTAAGGGTTGGCAAATCACAGCTCATGGGACAAACATGACGCATCCTTCTTTTTGTAAATTACATTTTATTGGGACACAGCCACACCCATTATTTATTATTGCCTAGTGTTGCCTTTGTTCTATAATGGCAGAGTGGTAGGGATAGAGACTATATATGAGTGCTAATATGTCATGGTATTCCATAAAGCATATCACGGCTTGCAGACACTTCACCACCTAAAGGACATTGAAAACCACTATTCTATAGTGCCTTTAATACAGCTGCCTTTAAAAAAAAAAAAAAAACTTGAGTCCTCCTATATTTAATTTGGTCGAAGAGCCATGTACTTACTGAGTTAAGAAAAAAAAACATTCATTTTTATATAATAAAGATGCCTCACATAAAATCTTACATAGCTTTCCAGAGATACTGCACATTTAAGAAAAAAAAAAGGAAGTGGCAACCTGGCCTGGTAGGGAAAAAAAAGATAGTATCTTTAACAAAGGGGTCTCAATTATATTTATTCCATTTTCTCAACTGATTAATACTTGGGTGGGGTGGAAGCTTTCAGATTCTGCTGGGCTTCAGAGGTTAAGCAATCAGTAGTGAGTGTGGGAAGGCAGTGACGGAAAAGATAGAGGAATGGAAATTTCCATCAAGTCTGTTCCTCAAGAAGGATTATATAAACTGATCCACAGGAGAAATGAATCAGCTGGTAGCAAACAGCAAGATACTCCTACATACCTAACAGGATACAAGACGGTATCTCTTGGCATGAGGCTCAGAGAGATAAGAGAAATTACTGGGCTGGATATCACAGAGAAACTGATGGATTCATGCATGGTGTTTGTTTAGCCAAAAAGCCAGAAACCTTCATTAAACATTTCTGGAAAATGTGGGTTTGAATCAAAAGGAAGAGAGGTTTCCAGCTGATATATGCAATGGCCTGCAGGGTGGGTAAAATTAAGTGAAGCGATAGGTATCAAGTATGAAATGCAGTGCCTGCTGAATCTTAAGTGAATCATATTGCTATTATCATTATGATGAGAGACCTGGTACTGCCTTACCATCAACAGGAACCAAGTAAGTCGCACTCCCTCACTCCTGCCCTCGGCCCCCTTACCTTCCCTGCCAGGGAGTGGAAGGTGAGTGGAAACACTGCTCCCAGTAATATAACTGCATCTGAGGTCCCTGCTCTTAAATTTTCCTGGCAGCTAGACTCACCTCGAGTGAAGGAGCAGAGTTCCTCCCCTCCTGTCACCCCACTTGACTTTTCTGTTTTTCCCCTCAACCCTGGAATAGGTTGAAGCAGGAATTTAAAGCCTTGCTGATATACAAAAATGAGCCTGCGTGCTCAGTCTGTGCAGTGACAATGGGTGGATGCCTGGCAAACCTGAGCAGGCTGACTCCTAGGGACCTTGCAGGGTGGCATTCATCATCCCCCTGGTGAACTTACCCTTGAAAGTCTGATTTTGCTACAAGCCTGGGAGAAGTCTCAATCTATCAATCAGTGGATATTTATTGAGTGCCTACTATGTTCCAGGCACTAACATTACCTAAATTCAAGAAGTGAATTTGTTCAGTCAAAATGCCAGATGCTTAACTTATTATAATGAGCAAGAGCTGTCACAGGAACTGGAATAATCAAAGTCCATATTCACTCCATGTGGCTAAGCTACCCAGGAAACCAAATCATAATTAGAGTGTCTCTGTGTCAACATATACTGAGAAACAGCTAAGAACTGAAGTCGGATACTTGAAGCTGGTATGATTAGAGTGTTCTCTCCAGGTGGGCAGGTTTACATGGAAAGATAAATCATGATTAGAAGATGTTTTTTTGGGGCACAGATTCAGAAAAATAGCAGTTGGATCCATCAATGACATCAGCTAATGCAGCCAGAGACTATCGTATAACTTAGCTAGTGGGATGACATAACTCTAAAAGCCGAGGCGCTCTCAAGACTGGGCAATGAATAAATACACCACTGGACACCATCCATGTCTGCTTTTAACTCTCCTTTTTTCAGGATTCCATGGCTCAGTAATGGGTGTCAAGCACCATGCTAAGTACCTTTTGTGTATTATTTCATTTATCTTAGTCCAGGTGCCTGCTTGGAGAAGGCTTCTCTGACTACTCATGATCCTCAACACTTAGACTTTCTCCACTGCTCTTATTAGTATCTCATGTTCTAGTCTATATTAATTTGTTGATTGGTTATTGTTTGCTTCCTACAAAGGAAGCAGGTGCTGCTTTATTTTCTGCATAAATGCTTTCTCAATGCCTAAAATGGTGCCTGGCACATAGTAGGAGCTTAATATTATATGTTGGTAGATGAATGAATTGGTTAGTGGAAGGCTGGACACATGGGTGGATAGGTGAATTTACGAATAATCTGAGAGGCAGATATCAGCATCCTTATTGTAAAGATTAATAAACCAAGGGAAAAAGAAAGAAAGAAAGAAGAAAAAGAAAGAAAGAAAGAAAGAAAGAAAGAAAGAAAGAAAGAAAGAAAGAAAGAAAGAAAGAAAGAAACCAAGGCCCAAACGCCATGTTACCTCCAAGATCACCCAATTAGCCAGTGGAGAGCTGGGGTTTGACCCAATTCTGATGGACTCTAGAGCTCTTGCTCTCAATTGGTGCTCTATTTCCTTGGAGAAGTTGATACATCCAAGAGAGTTCTATCCAAAACTAGAATCTCTGGACCCTTGGAGTCAGAATATTCCAATCCTGTTCTGCCAATCCTGCTCACTACTTTAGTGTTATCTTCCAGAGGCTTTGCTTAATATCAAGGCCTACATTCTCATCTGCTAAAAGTAGGAATAAGAATATCTACTTAAGGAGATGCTGAGTACCTCAAATAAGAAATTGCACACATCCTTCGCAATTCAAGGATTGTGCAAGTACAAAAATATATGGGATAATGAATATAAAGTCCCTGCAGACTGTAATACTAGTATGTGTTATTATTATGAAGGCTTGGGGAGAAGAGAAAAAAGAAGAGCTCCCTTGGTTGTGTCTATTTTAGATTGTGTGTCCCTAGAAGGCAGAGATCACATTTATTTGCTGTGCACATAACCTGCTATCCATGTAGGGAGGCATTTTATGGGAGAAAGAGCTGGGGTCATAATATTAAAAAAAAATCTAAACTCTTAAATTATTTACACTAAAAAGAAAGGATTTTCTGTGTGCTTTTATGCAGCCCATGAGTTTAAATGCCATCCATATGCTGATGTCTTCCAAAGGTATGTTTCCAGTCTAGCCTATCCCTTGACCTTCAGACCATGATGACAGTGCCCATGTCCTATACCCTTTTGCCAATTTTAACCATCTTAGAGATATCCGACACCTGGCATGACCAAAACAGAAATTTATTTTGCTCCTTCTTCGTCTATATCTCAGTAAATCCTACCAGCACAGTACATTCTATTCCTAAATTCAAACTCCTAAGACTTATCCTTGATTCCTTCCTTCCTTTTGCTCCTCTCCACTCCAAATTGACCTGAAAAGTCTTTCTAAGCTATTTACAAGATAAATCTTAAACTCTGTAATCTGAAACTATGTATCATATCTATTGTTCCTGTCCTAGTGCCACCAACCACCTTCCCTCGCTTATGCTACTTCAATAGCTTCCTTACTGGATGTCCCTCTTATATCCTTTCTTCCTTGCCCCCGAACCATTCAAACCAAAGACAGAGATCTTTAAAAAATGTATACTTGGTCATGAACTCCTCCGTTTAAAAACATTATATGCTTTTCCACTATTTTTGGGATCAGGCCAAGCTCTAGCTATTTCTCACAGGATAGTTATGGTGGTGGCACTGTGGGTGGTAATGGAAATGATGAATGAGAGGGGTAGGTGTGTGTGTGTGTGGGTCCTCTGCCTTTAGACAGTAGGGAACTGCCCGCAACAGAGGACTAAGGTCCAGTCTATCCTGTTGAACAATGTCCCTTGGTATCCAGTATAATCACCAACCTATGCTAAGCACACAGGGAATCCTGGCATCCATTACAGCAAGCACATCATGCGATAAATGTCAATGGTTGGCATCACCTGTTTAGTAAAAAGCATTTTTAAGCATTCAGATTTTTTCAGTTTTCATATTTTTGATAATAAAATGTCCTTTTTTCCCCCCGTGAAACCAGAACCCTCTCTCTTCCCATTCATATGGCACAGAATCCACTGAGAAAGGAAAGGAAATCTATTTGAGCAAATGTGGGGCAAGTTCACTTTCACAAAATTTGTGCATATCATGTGCATCAAAAAAAAAGTGTTGGCATTTTCATTTTCTTCCATATTTCGGACCATTTTCTCCCCTTACTTATTTTTGGAGGAATATAGGATCAGAGTCTATGGCATTCAAGAGATTTGTCACATCTCAAAGCATGTTCACCTGTCCAGGATTTTGCTCAAGTGTTTCCTCCCCAATATACCTGCCTGCCAAGATCAGATTGCTCCTTCAAAATCTAACTCAGATGCTGATGCTTCTATGAAGCTTCCTGTACTCTTTCTGCCCTTTTTTTTATACTTCTTAGACCCCCAATGCAAACGGCTAGTGACTAGCTGTTCACATCACTATGCATTAGGACATACTTTGCTATTGACCTAAATGATTTTCCCTCCCAATAACTTCTTGTACGCTTGTCAAAACTAAACTTATGTAGAGACCATGGCTTCTGGGAGCGGGCATGGGAGAGTAAATCAGAAGGCAAAACTTAGGAAATTCTTATTCAAATTTTTGAAACTCCGCATAGAGACAATAATTTGAGAGAAAGGGGTGTTGAGTTTCAAAAATCTAAGCATATAAATACTTGAGCAGAATCACAGATAAGTGGATGTAACTTCATCATGTCCAAGGAAAAGTGAACAATCTGATATGTTCAGAGCCTAGAGTGCTCTCTCAGGGCTGGCTCCAACATGTTCTCTCTGTTCAATTTGAGTCCGTGAATGGAAAAGACCATATCTTATCTGCCATCATAATTTCAGTGCTTAGAATAGAACCTAGCATAGACTATAGACTTGCTAGATAGGTGACATTGAACTAAATTATAACAATATTCAGATAATTCACTTGTCAAACATTCTAAAGCATCAAATAAAACATTGAATATTATCCTGGAAAGATGCTAAAAGGTGGTACAAATGCAATGTCACATATACAGCCTTTATCCTCATGTTAGCTGTCTAAAAACCCGTCTTGAAACTGAGTTCAGAAGACTTTGTATGCTCTGTATTTATTTTCAGGGTAAAACATTATTATTTATATGTGTGCCCCATCAGTGAGTTATGATTTACACAACAAATTGTAAGTATTTTAGCTAATAGTTGTAACATTAGTTTGAAAGCTTCTTCCAACTAAGTATTCTATTTTCAGCTGGTCCATCTTTTGCCTTGTTTGTAGTAGGGGCTGTGTAGACAGATGCATTAAGCCTATTTAAATTAATTTTACTTGTTGCAATAATGTCATGGTATTGTCAACTCCCTCTTCCAACTAAAACTTGATTTTCTTAAGTGATTTGTAATCCCTTATACGAATCTAAAGGTTGTTTTGCATTGAAACATGCTAAATCCATTTAGCAGGCAACCTTCAAGTTCTTTCTCATACAGGCATCTAACAAATTATCACTAGCAAATATATTGGATTTATTCTATTTCCTACCTCTCTTCAAAGGGGAAAAAATGTCCCAATCTATTGAGAAGATACACGTGATCTCACATATTTAGAAGAAAATGACATTGGCATTCTAGTTTAGTCCCCTTAGTCTTCTCACTGTCTTTGGCTCACCCCATTATTCTTGTCTCTCTGACTATTTAAATATAAATCGTGTCTTCTCCCTCCTTCTGTCTCTCCCTCCCTCAATAAACAGATGCTTATTGATAACTAGTATCTGCCAGGTACTAGGCAAAGAGTAATGGATAGAGTGGTAAATAAGACACATATGCTGGGCCATGGAGCAGCCACAGGCTCCTAGAGGAAATCAAGATCTAAAGAGTTAATTTCAATATCGAGAGGCAAATGCTTTGATGGGGACAGTATATGCAGACTTCTTGGCAGCTTAGAAACAAAACAAAACAATGATGGACCCAGATTGTCAGTAAGCTGCTGAACAATCCCAGGAATCTTTCTGAAGAAAGTCTCAACTTGACTGAGAGCTAGGATTGTAATGTCATTACCCAGGCAAAAATGGGGGAGACAGAAGGTCACAGGTGAAAGCATGGAGACTACAAAGTCCTAGTTCACTAGGAGTAAAAATTTCTGCATAGTTGAAGGAGCTGGTGAATGGAGTGTAATGAGAGATTCCTAATATGCCTCCTTCAGACATCTGTGTTCATCTCCTGGTCTAGCAGAGAAGGTTATAGCCATGTCTTATGGTTTTGGAAGCTTTGGTGGCATAATAAAAGACAGGAAGAACAGGCTATTACTCTTCCTTCCCAACCATCCTCTCCTTTAAATGCCAGAAAATCCAAATATTCATGGAGTAGACTTAATTAGAGTCTCTTTGCTCCCATGGTGCAAGGTGACTGCTAATCATGTCAACTCCGTTTCATAAACATGGCTATTTCACTCTATGGAGAACATTTATAATATTTTTATAGTTTTATATTAGAACTCACATATCACAGAGATTGTTTTATTAATGACCCTTTACCACCAGTGAGAATAATAATAATATTTCTCATTATGATTTACTTTTTAAAGTCATCTCTTTCTCTTGGGGGAATTGTATAAACTCTGGAATTCATTCTGTTAAAGATTTCATATAGTTTATGAACTAGTGTCCCAGATGGTTTGAGCAATTTCCTCCCCATTCACCAAAAAGTGGATAATTTCCATCCTTATTCACCCAAATAATAATGCTATGGATGGCCCAACATTTATGCATAAACATGTGTATTCAATTTTTCTCTTTATGTCAAGAAATAAAGTAATGGCAACATCTTAAAAATAGTTGTATTTAATTTTTAAAGGAATACTGTTATGTCCTGGTAGAGCATATTTTTCCCACTTACAATATGAAAAAGGAAATTTACAGTTCATGGATACTACCTGGAGCTCACAGGGAAATTTCCTATTGACAATGCTTCATTTTGATGAATCCTTAAAAACCCTTAATTGGACTGTTAAATCCTCTGGGTTGGTCTTCTACTAAGTCAAATGTGGATCAAAACTCAGAATGAATGTCCATTTTTTAAGTGAACATACCCCTGTGATTTATGAGGAGGTGGCACTTGTACTAAACAATTTTAATAGATGGTTGTGGTAATCATCCTAACATGCATTTCAAGTTGCTAATGCTATTTTATTCTAATCAGAAGATATCTCTATCACTATTTGAAAGACGCTTTGGGAGTTTGCTTTAGAAATGCATTCTATACTATCTGATTGAGCCTATGTCTTGCCTATCCATTGACTGTCATGGTGTCTAAGCTTTTGTCAAGAAGTGGCTGGTCCCTGCCATTCAATCTCCTTTATAGAGTGAGAGATGACCTGTGACTTCAATGAGGTTGAGAGACGGCTCTCTTATACAAGAAGAAATCACGAGTTGATCTGGGATGGACCATAATTCTTTGAGGCTTAAAATAAGAGGTCATTAGAATGCACTAAAAAAGGATGAAGTGGATGGAAATAAGATTGAGGAAAGGGATCTAAACAGGAAGAAGAACTGCTTAAAACAGAATTTACCTGGAATGGTTAAATTAGAATTTTCATTTTAATGATTAAAATAATTACAACAACAAGTGAGAGAGGGTAAATGACTTGCTCAGGTTGCTCATGGATGGTGGTGAGCCTGAGACAGGAGTCTTCTGAGTACCACTATAAGGTCCTTTTCATTTTATAATTTTATCCTGGTTTGAAAATATCTCATATTTTTCAGTGAGCTATAAAAAAGATATTAAATGGAAATTACCATCTTGGTTATTTCTAAAATAATTTCCAGCATGTGATAAAAAAATTGAACAATTCATTCTTGCATTGCTCTGTGGAGGAAAGGAACTTAAATGCTATATTTTAATACAAAAGATTGCCCAAAGAGGTGTTGCATTATACAGTAAGTGCCACAAGAAGATTAACTACTATGCAGGCTGCACCTCGAGCAGGGAAACTCAATGATTTCTATATAAAACTCATAAATGAAAGTGTTCATTTATTCATGATATTCTAACATATTCCATACTGTTTTTCTAAGACAAGCAATGCATGGCCTTTCAGTTTTATGCCATTACTTAAAATATTTGAAGAAAACTGTTCATCAATCTCTGATTCTATTATTACTCAAGATTAGGTTAATTACTATCTCCTGGGGTCGTTTTTAGCATGAAATACTTAATGGATTGCTACCAGGGCACGATATCATGGCAGGTAAGACATGACTTACAGTTTCTAAAATATGACAAATGTGTATTATTTCTGGAACACAGGACAGAAAAAAAAAAAAAACAGTGCTTGACAAGTTAAACTCATTTTTACTAACAATGTGCTTATTTTCAGAGAATGGTCTCTTGTTAAAGTCCATCATATAAGAAAAACAGAAAGCCATTAACCATAGATGCTTTAACACAAACAGAAGAACACAGAAGAGAGTCATGTTTTTGAGAGTCAAATACAGTAAGAAAATAATATTTAAAATTTGTAGTTTGGTAATACTCCACCTGCATGGCCAACAGAGCCCCATGTGGAAATAGAGTTCCCTTACCGGTTTCAAATACTAAACAGTTAGTGAAACTTTAGTAAGCTTGCAGTTTTACTCTTAAAAAAATGAAGAAAAAAATCTTTGCATTTTGACAATGACTATAATTCTTGCACCACTCCACTAAACCTTGCTATATTATTGAGTAGTGCCTTATATCAAATCTAATTATCCTTACAATCTTTGTGGAATTTCTACATTTCTCTCCTGACTGATTAGTATTTCCCTATGAGCTGCCCCAGTTCCACAAAATGAAACTGAGCATTATGGTGTGATTTTACTTTATCTTCCTAGTTTGTTCAAATAAAGTCTAGAGAACTTTCCAGTTAAATTTTCAAATGCAAGGAGAAGTGGCTGAAATGTGGGTTCCTTCTTTTGCTTTCTCTTTATTGTGCCTTGGAACTTAGTTCTGACCATCTGATTGACCCTCATGTACATAGCTCCAACTCTCCATTTGGAAATGCTTCCACAACTTCAGTACTTTGTCTGAGAAGTGGCCATACTTTATGAAATTCCCAATTCCCATTGGATTGACAAACTCTGTGCTATCATTAAAGTTAAAATTCATGATAACTCAATTCTGTAAATACTATGAGCCATAATTACCAAGATTTTTGGAAGTGCTATTCAGAAGGAAGGCCAACATATCTATTACCTGGTGAATCAAGAAAATGGCCAAGCAAATAACTGAAGTCTATGTACAAAATAACGTCTAAATTTCTGGTCCCCAAAGGCACTCTACTATCTCTAGTAATAGAAAAGAAGCATGTTGGCAATTGGGTAGGAGTTATTGTAACTCCATTTTTATTCCATTACATACCTCATGTAACATTTAAAATTACTTAGAAAGCTTCAGCATAAAATCTAATTATTTAAAATGAGAATAAAAATGTAATCAAATGGCCATAAGACAGGCAATGTCCTTACCACTGGAAAATAATATAATATTGGCAATCTACTAGCTACCCCATCTCCCTACTTCTCTCCTGCTGTCGGAAGGGATACCTATACCTGATACAAAAATGAGCATTGACTCATACACTTGGGGCCCCAAACAAATCAGGTCACATCTAATGCAAATGATGCAGTTAATCTAAAATGAGTTGGAATTATGCATCTCCTCATGCATGTCCATCTTGTTTGGTTTTCATGGCAAACTGGATCAGTGGACCTATTTCTGGAAAGCACAAAATTAGGCCTAAATTGTCTGGATCGTTTATTGAAAGAGGTCCAGCAGAGTTGGTATAATATTTTCTGGGTAGCACTGTTCTTCACTATCATTGGGTTACAAACTATATCAAACTGAGATAGCAATCTCAATTTATTTTTTCTAAAATTAGACAGCATAATGTATATGCCCCTGTGTGGCACCTTGTAGAGTATATGATGAGTTTTATTCAAAATAAAAATTTTACCAAAAGTCCAAATCATCTCCTTCTAAGTTGTTTTCTTGTCTTTCATAAAGTTAATACCTCTGCCTCATTTTTCAGCTTTTTTTAAGCTGCTCTAAAATTGTCAGTATGCTGTGTTGTTATGTCATCAATCACCTTATCTCTCTGCTTATTTTAATCCTAGTCTGGTTTGTTTGCATTAATCTCATGACAAAAATATCAGCATCTTGCTGATGTTAAGAAAATATCTAATGAAACCATTAAAACTAGATATGTAAAAAGAAACAAACAAACAAGGGACCCAACAGGTTTACACCTTTGGATGTCTGCTTATTTCCAAGGTCTCATCTTATAGGTAGTAGCTAATCAAGGTTATACGACAGTTTAATTCAGTGTTTAGGAAATGGACAACTTTATTTTTCCTTCAATTTTATACTTTCATGATATTCCATCAACTTACGATACAAACTGAGTATTCTGGCAAGATGATCCCTTTTTTCTTTCTTCTTCATGATTACTTACTTAGTCCATGAAAGAAGAAAGAAGCATCAGCAAAATGCTCTCCAAGCTGTCAACACGATAAGAATTACACACAAAAGAACCTGGAGCTTACAGATTTGAGACTTTGTTCTATTCGTGGTTCTTGAACAATAATGTATATAATTCTTCTTTTTCCACTTTGTTTTCCCTTTATGTCAAATGGAAACACTGACACCACAAAGAGAGATAGTGACATCAAAATGTAAAAATGATCAACTGTGAATCTCTCTTGTGTTTGTCATGAGACTATGAAGAACAGGCTGGCGGCATTGAACTGGGCTCCTGGAGTCTGAGGCACCCCCAGGTGAGCATGGTGCACCTGTGGCTTCAGGAATAGGGCTTCTCTTCCTGACCATAAAGCACTGTAGGTAAGTAAAATAAGATTCTTGCACTGGTAGAAAATAAGAGGTTTTTTTTCAACTATCTATTGCTACTTAAAAATCATTCCCAGACCTAGGGGCTTAAGACAAATTTTTGTTTTCTCACAATTCTGTGGGTTAGGAATTAAGACAGCATCATAGTAGGAACATTCAACTCCCGAGTGGGGTGCCTTCACTCCCGAGTGGGATGCCTCAGCTATGACCTCTGTGGAGGTCATAAGTCTGGGTCCCTAGTTACTCTCCATTGGGTGGTTTCCTTGGTTCTGTTGCCTCTGCTCCTATTCCAGGCCCTTCTATATGGTCTGTCAGAGCAGGGTAGTAAAGTCTCTTAAGAGAGCAGCACAGGGCTCTGAGAGTACAGAAGCAGAAGCTGCCAGGCATTCTGAAGGCTGAAGTTCAGAATTTGCACAATATCCCTTCTGCTGCTCGCTTCTGGTTGAGGCAAGTCCCAGGCCCAGGCCAAGGGGAGGGGACTGCACAGGGCATGAATCCTGGGGGGTGAGGTTCGTCAGGATCCTCCAAAGTAACTGACTACCACATAAGAGATAAGCACTTGGAGTCCTCAGAGGTTGTTTATCTGACACAAAATGCATTCCTTCTCTATCTACCCTCACTGTTCCTTTTGTTGGCTGTATGTGTGCTCCATGCTCAGTGATGTGTGTGGGAGCCAGTCTGTGAGAGCCAATTCAGTGTATCTGAACTCTTCATTCAGTGACCTCACTTGGAAAGCTTGGAATTAGTCATGGTGGGAATATTTCCATGACAGAAAATTGGCAAATCGGAACTTGTTGTTGTTGTTGCTGTTGTTGTTTTCCTTATTTGGGATGGTCAGTTTCACAACATACCACCATTCCCACTCCACTCCCATTCTGAACTCTGTACCCTTCTAGCTCTTGGGTTATCAGGTGCACAACGAATGGCCTGATAATGACAAAAGGTATTTCCCTAATAACCATGGATAGAGTTATTACAGCAAAATAGTTATGGGCTTTGGTTTAGACTCTTTGGTTTCAAATCCTGGCCCCACTATTTACTACTTGTGTGTTTCAAGGCAAGTTACTTAATGAGTCTCAGGAAAATACACATTAGTAATACAGCTATACTATGTAAGTTGAGATTTACTTTTAAAGGTAAAACGAAACTCTTTAAGGTTCAATACTGTTAGTTCTGATCCTTTCCCTAAGGATGTTTTTCTGATGGTGGGACTTAATGCACCATGGACAACTAGGGTCTTAGCCAACCACACAATGTCCAGTGTCATCTTCTCTACTCATGGCTCTGTTCCTGTTAGTAGCAGAAGCAGGCAAAGGCCTGGTCTTGGATGGGCAGTCATAGCACCCAGGCTTCCCTGAACTGCTGGCTGGACTGTCTTTGTGGGGAGGCCAGATAAGTGACAGCAGCACATGCAGAAGTCAACAAACTACTTGTCTAATACAATAGCACCCTGCCTGAGGCTCCACCATTAATTATTAATTTCTGTGGGTCACACAACGATGTCATTAGGATTGCCTTCTAAATTTCCCATGCTTTTATCTCAGAACTGTAGGAAAGAGAGCCCTCAAGTTTTCACTTATGTAGGGTAAAGATTAAACATTTACAAAGGAATTACTACAATAGTCCAAAAAGAAAAAATATTCTCCAAAGCAAAATATTAGCCTTTCATAGCTATGTACTCACTCATCACATAATAATGATACATTTGCAAAACTCATCTATAAATATGGCCAGTAATTATCTTTCCAAACTATAATTTTAACCCTGAAGCACCAGGATGGTATTAAAATCACCAGTTTATTTTCTAATATTGTGCAAACAATCAATGGTCATTCAAAAGTTTGACTTAGATTGCACCCTCATCAAGGAGATGCACTTAATGCATTTTTCTTATTTACCTCACTCTTCTTGCTGTAGTTGTTGCCAAACCAGAAACCGGCTCTTTTTACTTTTCAGTGTTAGAGCTTGCCATTCAGTAGAATAGCAGATAGAAACATCTAATCATGATGAATAAGCAAGGTCTGTGGCATCTCAAATTATAAACTTATGGCTCTGATACTTAGCCTGTAAAATGCTGAACATAAGCCAAAAAATGTCAGTTGAAATGCTTGTTTTCGAGGAAGCTGCTCACATTTAACAGGATACGTGGAATCCTCATAGCAAATGCGGTACAAAAAGTTAAAGTACAATACAAGAAAGTGAAACATGCAGCTTCAACTGCTCCATAAATGTAAAAGAGTTGTGGTTTTGATTATGTTGACTGAAGGTAGGGTGGGAGGGAAGATATGTTGAGTGTCTAAATTAAATTTTATTCCGGTGGGCATTTGCAAAATATATGACCAAACTGCAAATGGATTTGGATTTTAATTACACTCTTTAACAAAGTAGGAAAGAAAAATAGATTTTTAAATTTTAGCTTATGATAGTAATTTAACTGGCTAGACACACAGTGGGTTTATAATCAATATTTACATGGGCATTGCCTGTTTAAATTGATTTTTAATTGGAATGTTCAAATGCATGACTCAAATCACTCTTAATCACCGTTAAAATTAAAGCCAGGGACATTAGTGAGAAGGTCATGGTGTCATATTTTCACAGCCTTTATGGAGACACACGAGATGCAGATTCCTTTAACAAAGGACAACTAAAAAATTGTGCAGGCAGGTAGGAAGAGCTTAAAGTGAGGGAAATAGGACCTCGAAATTTTCCCATTTTATACACACAAGCTCAAGAATGAGCACAGGAAACAAAATGAAAGGAAGCAAATTGCTTGCTTAATTGCATAACATATGTAGTAGATTACGACCAGTTGATTCACAGTGAAGAAAAGAGACAGACACATGAGAACCTTGTTAACCTAATTAAAGCTTCACAGATACACATGTTCCTGAAGACTCAAGTTCCGAGGCTCCACTGTGACAATGAACATAAAACCAGGCCTGACCACTTAAAATGTCATCGCTGCCACAAGAGGTTACACTTGTCCTCATAGAGTTCTCATAGGTTATATAACAAAGACAACTCTCAATTCTAATGATCATCCACAGGCTTTTAAAATAATGGACCGTCCAAGGTTGCTGCTGGTTGATCTACCACAATTTTCAGACCTTTAGCAAGCCTTAATCATCTCTGTTTTTAATAAAGTGCTTTAGTCAGAAAGCAAATGTGTGAATCATTGCAAATGATACACTTTCTTATTAGCTGATACAGTAATTCCTGCTACATTTACAATTTTTAAAATTGCCTTTCCAAGAGTAGCCAGGGCTAAACTGTTGAAGATAGGGCTAGGAAAAATCCACCATGAATAAATGCATTGAAGAACTTTCAAAACTCAATGCCTCCTGCTTTCTAGTGTCAAAGATAAAAGTAGATTAATAGTTTAATTAAACACGTTAGAGACTCTGAGTATTGTAGCAATTACACCTTTGACCTCGTGTGGGGCTGCCAGAGAATGCAGGGAGGGTGAGTACTGGGGTTTCATATTTATGATGCACAGCTGACTTGAAAAGCATACCAAGCTAGACAAAACTTGTAATTAACCAAAAGATCCAGTAAATTATGAGATCAATAAAATTTCCTGGGTGCCATAGTTTTCAGAACTAGTTAGTGCATTCCTAATTTATTGGCAAAAACTTCAGACTTGCAAGAATGATAAATAAAAATGCCTGGATGTAAAAATAAATATGTATGCTTGACAAATCTGAAATACACTGTTTACAGCTAATGAGGAGGCGACTGTGCATTTTGCTGCATGTTTTATATCTAGAGCAGGGCAGAACACTAAAACCAATATAACTGATAACCTTGGTGCAAACGGCATAAGCCTACATTTCCCATTATTCCCCAGAGATGGAATTAATTAGTGCTTGTCAAAACCAGAGCGATCCCCTGCTGTAAAACTGAAAGTAATGTAGAGACCATGAACGGTTTGGCTCTACTCCAAAAATATTTCTCATCTATTTGGGAGAAAAATACTGCATACATCTCTATAGGCAGTATATATACCTCCCTAATCGCAGCTACCTCATAAACACAAATGCAATATCTTTGTTGGCTACAGTTTAATAGGCATCCCCTACCATGTGGGGATCCAGAGAATAAAAATACACTGAGTTCACAGTTTAGTGGGGAGCAGAGAGAGGGGACATTTCAACTCAGTGTGAATGATTATGATGGGAAAATATACAGTGAGTTATGGGGACTCAAAGAAGGGTACCTATCTGAATGTGGCAGGGAGGTCAAAGGAGGAATGGACCAGAGGCTACAAGAAATAATGATACCTATATTATTGTAGACCAGCCTGTCTCACAGGGAAACTCTTTTATAAGAGTGGTTTAGAGAGCCTTCCTACCGAATGCTCCTTCCTTTCAGATCGCCTCTCCCTTGAGCCTCATTCCTAACTAGCTCACATGCATCTTGCAGGTTTTGACTCCAGGAACCCCTCCCCACTGAGGGCTTTCATTACTTGCTTCCAATTTAAATTTAGTTCCAAATCCTGTCCCTTCCATTCTCTCTTACAGCACCCTGTTCTCCTTGATGGTCTTACCATATTTTGTACTATTACTTTAATTATTATTATTATTTACCTTGATAATTATTTATCTTTGCTACTCAAAGTGTATTCTGAGGAGCAGCCACATCAGCATCATCAAGGAGCCTGTCAGAAACGCAGAAGAGGGCTCCTGGGTGGCTCAGTGGTTGAGTATCTGCCTTTGGCTCAGGTAGTGATCCTAGGGTCTTGGGATTGAGTCCCACATAGGGCTTCCCAGAGAGAGCCTGCTTCTCTCTCTGCCTGTGTCTCTGCCTCTCTCTCTCTGTACCTCTCATGAATAAATAAATAAACTCTTAAAAAAAAAGAAAAGAAACGCAGAAGCTCTACTCCAGCACTAGACCCTACTGGAGTCAGAATCTGCAGTTTAATAAGATCTATGGGTGATTTGTATGCACATTAAGGCTTAAGAAGATATGATCTAGAGTCTTCACATTTCAATACAGTAGCCACAATCACATTTGGCTACTTATATTAAAGCTAATTATAATTAAAAACATCAATTTTTCACTAACCACCTTTCACAAGCTCAAGAGCTACATATGGCTAGTGGTTTATGTATGGGGAAGTACAGCAGAACTATTTATATCATGGCAGAAAGTTCTATTGGATGTGCTAGACTATCATCTCCTTGAGAGCAGGGCCATTTTTTTTTTCTAACTACTGAGCATCTATAGTGCCTAGAACACTGAGGACAGGCATGCAAAAACATTTCTTAAATATAATGAATGAAAATATGTTAAAATACTTTGCAAAGTAGCCCACAGAAGGCACAAAATAAATGCTCTTTCTCTTTTCTACTACCTGTGATCTTTAAACTACCTCTGGGACATGGGTCATAAACAGTTGCTCAGCAAGCCATATTCTAATCGAACAAGTTCGTTCTTTCTTTCTTTCTTTCTTGCTTTCTTTCTTTCTTTCTTTCTTTCTTTCTTTCTTTCTTCTTTCTTTCTTTCTTTCTTTCTTTCTTTCTTTCTTTCTTTCTTTCTTCTTTCTCTTTGTGAATAGAAATTATTGGGTTTTCTCTTCTGAAGAATGGCACTTAGAAGGATTGAGAGGTCATACTTCTGACACTTGAATTAGTCAGCTATTTTTAGATTTGATAGTCCGGATAAATTCAATCCTTTCCCCTGGAGCTAGCTTCATTTCTCAGCACCACCCCCCCTCATGGATATCTAATAAAATTAATTTAGAATTAAAAAATGAAGTCTCAGAGCTTCCATGAGCCAGAAAACTCAACCTGAATGGTATTAAGAAAATGAAAAAGATAATATATTGACTCATTGACTCTTGTAACAGGAAAGGCTGGGAGTGCAGCCTTTTTAATCAGATACCAGGAGGATCTGATCTCTTCCCATTTTTCAGTACCAATTCCTATACATAAGGTTCATTCTGGAGTTCCATGTGATAGAAAAATGGCCAAGATCCCTAGGCCGCTCTTCTTCCAAGTCCCATCCAGCAGGAAAGGACAGAGAGCTTCTGCCTCAACCTTCTCAGGGAAAGTTTTATTGCACATCATTGGCTTTGGGGAACATGCCATCCCCCCAATCACAATGGCCAGGAGGATATGTTGTGCTGATTGGCCAAACCTGAGTCACATGTCCACTCTGAAGTCCACCTCAGCTGAAGAACATGGGGTAAGAGTGACAGAGAAGGTCCCCAGAAGAAAGACAGGGTATTATTTTCAGGAGAAAAGTGAGTGGATTCTGGATGAAAAAACAACAGATGTCTACTATATGCCACTTCCTTTAAAATGAATGAATGAATGAATGTGTGTGGAATATAGACCAGATTTTGAAACTGAACTAGAATGTTCAGCTAACATTACTCAACACTATTTAGGGCTATGTGAGTCCCTGATATGGGAAATGAAGAATTCCTACCCTAGACCCAAAGCCAATGATAATTTAAAAATTAAGAGATGTTAAATTACCTATTCTTTCATCAGTGTACAGATAATTCATAAGCACAAAGTCTAAATATACTCCAGACCCAAGGGAGATTCTGCTTAATGTCATGAGCCTAAGCTTTACTATTTCCTTTTGATTTAAATGGCTTTAGTGATCCCTGGATCCTTCTCAGCATCCTGTGTGTCTGTTTGCCACAGTGGGTCAGAGACTTAGATTACAAGCAGGTCTTTCCATCCCTTAAAGAATGATTTCTTTATAAAATATTGTTGTGTTGCCTCTCTGAGACAATACTTACAGTTGACAAGGCACATTGGGACCAAATGAAATAATTCAGCACAATAATTCAATGTAAAACTATAAGCCAAGACTTGGCAATAGCTGCAAATTTTCAGAATTTAATTTTGAGACAAGGAGTTCATAGGCTCAACCTCACTTATTAATAGCACTCACAAATTATAGGTCTAGGCATTCCACCATGAAGGAGGGGACCTGATCCACTGGGTGTTTTGTTCAAATGACTGTCCCTCTGATATTATTGATGAAGACTCTTTAGATGCTAAGTTGTAGGGTCACAATATTTTTCACAGACACAAGATACTAGAGCTGGGAGAGGCTCTAGATACAAACCAGATGGTATTTTCAAATTTTGCCCCACTGTCTCATAAAGGATTCCATAGACACATGTTAGAGACCTCCCCTCTGGTGAAGGAGAGCCAAGCAGGCAGTGATTAGCTCCCTCACCCTCCCATCATCAACAGCATTTGATGTCTGAGTTTTTGTGCTTTTAGAGTTTGATCTAAGATATTTTTTGCTGTGTAGAGAGTTCAGCTG
Source organism: Canis aureus (assembly GCF_053574225.1). Lineage (NCBI taxonomy): Eukaryota > Metazoa > Chordata > Mammalia > Carnivora > Canidae > Canis > Canis aureus. The sequence goes on from NC_135636.1 coordinate 12,527,141, forward strand.
TTATAAAAGCATTGAAAGGAGTACAGCCGTTTGATGGAGTCCATTAAAATAATAAGGTAGACATACACTAAATGTACTGATACACAATGACCTCCAAAATCTACTGCCAAGTGAGAAAAACAAGGTGCAGAAAGCTTTAAATACATGTACTTAAATAAAAAAAAAAAAAGAAAAGCAAAAACCTGCATGGAATAATTCTAGAACAATATGCAAGAAACTGATACCAGTGGTCTCTGGGGTGGGGTCCTGAAGATCAGAGGTGAATTGGATATTTATAATTATCAATATACTTCTGTATTATTTGAATGCTTTGTTATATATATTTTTAAAGAGTATCTCCAAATTGTTTTAAAATCACTGATGTAGCTCAACCCCTTCATTTTACAGATAATGGGACAGGCATTGCTCAGGTCTGCCTAGGCACTGCCTCTAAGGCAGGGGGGGTTTATATGAGGATGGCAACTGGCCATTGGGCCTGGGCTATGGGATTGTCTTCATGGCAGGGTTTTTGACTCACATGGAAACTCAGGCACTGCCATGGTTTCCTCTTGGCAAAGCAGAAAGAATAAAACCCTTGGGCTTCTCTTTTAGGAGTTTCTTGAGGCTATATGGTTCCTTATCCAGGACAGGTTGCAGACCTTCATCCAAGGCATGATACTGGAGAAATGGAAGGCATACCCCAGGAAGTGGTGCTCACTTAGAAATAATCCTGTTCTCGTGTCCTTCGTGATGCTCAATGACACATTTGATTAGCACTGTTCAGAGCCATTGAATTTCCTTTCCATGTTTTTAATCAGTAGGGAATAACCATGCTATTCCTCCATTGGCATCAAGACCCATAATAATCTGACGTTTCAGGGGAAGATATCATGCCAGGCAGAATTTTCTCTGCATTAGTGGCTAAAAGTCCATAGGTACTCCAGAAGTCTAAGAGGAAATAATGGCCATCTCACACTGTTTAGCTCTCATTTTTGTATTTCTCTGCTTTAACTTCTTCAAACTAGACACTTGTCCCTGACTTCTCTGAAAGGAAACATTACCATCCAGGAAAATGTATCATTCTCTACTGATTAAAAGGGGTCAGGAAAAACCCCAATGCTTACTAACTGGAATGTGTTGAGTAATTTGCCTTGGTTTCTTATGTCTAGAATGGGGATAATAAAAGCACTTCCTTGTAAGCTGTTGAGAGAATTAAATTAGATAATGCACCAAACACATAGCAAATGCCTGTTACATAGTAAGCACTCAATACATGTTTAAAAGGGAAAACACAAAGCCAGTGGCTGGCAACACTTTTTGTCTCCAGTCTTCATATAGCCTACCTTCCCACCAGTCATCTAAGCCTCTGCTTCTAAACTTTACCTCTTGAATCTTTTCTTAAGTCTTCTAGTTTGAAAAACCTAGAATGTATACTTGGGTTTGGCAAATAGAATCCAATTGGCCTTACTCTAGTTAGGCAATTTCTTTAGTGACATCCCCTCTCCATTCCCAAATGACCAGCTTAAGGTGCTCTTCCAAGAATAGGGATCATTCTTGGAAGAGCACCTTATTCTTCTTCATTCTTCATTCTTTCTTCATTCTTTCTTCATTCAGCTCATTCCCAGTGTTTGCCATTTTGTATCATACTACACATTCCATAGATATAAACTCAAACTATTGGATTTAAACTTAATTATAGGAGGATTTCAAAATTTCCCTTGGATTAATAAACTGTCACCTCAAAAGCTATCGGTGGTAGTGGTGGTGATAGGGAATGTGATATGGATGTTGTCCTTCCAGCTATGAGAAACTGTGACATTGCTGACCATTCCAAGACTAGAAAAGATCTTGGGCACATAAAAATCAGCTCAGTTTTAGCCCAGTGAAAATTCCTTAGTGTTAGAAATGAAGCCTTGGCAATTACATAATGTAGGGAAATACCAAAGTTCACACCCTATTTTTTGCCTGTGCGTAATAATATTTCATTCCATGGCTGAAATAAGCAACCTCCTATTATCCTATGAAATCATAATTCAGCAGACAATATTGCCAACAAATGAGTGGTAACTGTACACAGGTACTTTGACCTCATTTCCACCCATGAACAATGTGTTTCCCTTTATCCAAAGGCATCAGTTACAACAAACTCATTAGTTATGAGATCAAAATAAACTAGTAGTCAGACCTCACTTTTCTCATTTGTTAAAAGAAAGAGAATATGTACTATTTTAGGTCCCTTCTAACCCTAAGTTGCTATGGTTTCTCTAAATTTGTTTCAAGTTCTTAAGCTTTTAATGTTTATGTAAGGCTAGATATTTGCCATTTCTAGGTCATGCCTTACTCAAATATACCTTGTTTCAAAAAGCAGATAAAAAATAAAAGTTATTACAGAAGAATGCTGGCTAACTTATGAATAGAATTAGAGAATCACCATTTTGCTAACCCCATGTAGTGATTCAGACAAGGCTCATTAGTGGATGATACCAGCTTTAGGTTTGGGTAAACAAGTCATGCTTTGACTCCAATGTGTCACCCTGCAGATTACTTACTAATTGCAAAGAGAAAAGGAATGTTTCTTTATAATAGAGACAATCTGTGGGCTACCACCATAGCCAAGCCCTCATATTCAGCACCGTTAATAACATTAGTAACCCCCTAATGTGAATGAAATACACAGAATCACCTATAAAGTTTTCTAGTAAAAAATGTTTAATCTGAAAAAATTGTTTAATCTGAATCTAATCAAGCCAAAGGTGAAACTTCTGGCTTAAAAGAAATAGAGAATATGGGGGAGCGTGTTATATGGCTCCTTAAGAAAACAATCAGAAAAAAATCCAGATTATTACTGGATTTTACAAAAGCAGAAGGGTACTATTTTACATCAAAACAAACTAAAGGGCACAAAAATGAATGCATTGCTTAAAACTTGTTTGGATGGCAGTTTCAAGAACCACAACAAAAAGACATAGAAAGGCACACCTGGGTAGCTTAGTGGTTGAGAGTCTGCCTTTGGCTCAGGTCATGATCCCAGGGTCCTGCTTCCCTCCGAAAGGGAGCCTGCTTCTCCCTCTGCCTATGTCTCTGCCTCTCTCTCTCTATGTCTCTCATAAATAAATAAATATAATCTTTTTTTAAAAAAGACATAAAAGGCTGTAGGTTCAAGTAAAGAAATTTAAATACGATTGGATATTAGATATAGAATTTTTGTCCATTTTGGGGGTTGTTATAATGGTATTATGGCTGTGTGGCAAGATATTATTATTCTTTGGAGACATATGCTGCTTTTGGGGGGGGGTGAATTGTCATGATTTCTCCAATGTGCTATCATATAATAGATAACTGATAGATATGTAGGTACACGGATGATGGATGGATGGATAGATGGATGGAAGGAAGGATGGAAGAATGAAGAGAGAAAGAAAGCAAATAGAGAAAATTTCATTGTTGAATTTAGATTCAGGATATATGTGTTCATTACACTAGTCTTTTAAAGTTTCTTAATTTTGAAAATTTTCATAATAAATAAGTCAGGAGAAAATATATCTTCCTTCGTGAGAAACAGCATAAATATAAGGGTGATTGGGTCTCTTTAACAATATAAAGAGGTTTTCCCTGTCATGCTCTTGTCACTCTGTGTTACAGAGGTGCCTGTCCTCCTCCAGATTGTGATCTTTCTGAGGCCAAGGGCTAAGTCTGTTCATAGGCACATCTCTTGTCTTCAGCCCCAGAGCCTTACACATAGCTAGCCCATACCAAGTATTTGTTGAATGTAATTTAAATTTACATACTAAAAATAAATAAATAAATAAATAAATAAATAAATAAATAAATAAATAAATAAATTTACATACTAGCTGAATAACCATAGACTGATTTGGAAAAGAAAACCACACTTTTTATTGATATTTAGTGATTAAAAACCTAACATTAAAATTTCAACATTCAGAATAAACTTAAATCAATAATAAATAGAATTAGAAAGATGCATACATCTTTACAAGGGCCAAATAATTTCCTTAACATCTGGCATCAGAATTCCTCCAGTGGGAGGAAATGAATTTTTGTGTAGAGAAGTATCTTGATGAACAATTATGTGTGAAAAGGAAAGACAGTAGAGCAGACTGTGGAAGGATAAATCAGAGATAAAGGGAGTGGGGCTGGATCCCTCTGAAAAGGAGATGGAAGAGATTAATTAATTGATTATTTAGCCCTTTCCTCCTCCTCTCTGAAGTTGCCAGATGGCCAGGAGATTTTTTTTTTTCTTTAATAAGTCATATCTAACACTTAATTTCAAGTTGCTTGCTTTTCTGGGATGTAAGCTGTTCTATGTGTTCTCAAATTTCCAGTCCACTAATGTAATTGAGTGCAAACCAATTTTATGAAGTCTTGAGAAATCAGATGATAGCAGATAAAACCTCCGTTCAAATATAATTTAACTAACTTGTTGATTACAAGGCTATTCACTTACTTTCCATTTATCTTCATGCTCTTTTAACTATCACTTCTTTTACTATCCTCTTCATAGCATGAAATATCAAGCATATCTCAAAGAGAGATGAAGCCCTCAGAGGCCAGTTGACCTATGAGAGAGCACTGCACCAGGTGGCATGACTTTGAGGAGGATTTCCTCAGGCTGCAGTCTGATTGTGGACTTGTCAGGACACCCACCAGCATGGATCTTTAGGGAATAAGTCTCATATGTATAAAGAAAAATAATTTTTTTCATAATCAGAATCATTATCATGGAAATATCTTGTCAGAATAACCATAGTTGACATCATCTTCCCAGCATTTGAATTCCTGTGACACCAAACCAAAAATCAGAAGGTTACCCAATAAGCATAAAAGCAGGACAAGAGAATAAGATGCTTCAAGTTGGAAGTATGGCTTGATGGGCTGTCTCCTGCTATAGCTCTTTTCTCCTCTCTAGAGACTGAAGTCTGGTTTCTGCTAGGTTTAGGATAGGGTTGAAGAGACCCTGCCAAATTCATGCTCTTTGCTCACCATCCTCTGCAGATGAAATCCAGCCCAACCGACTGATTTCAGTTTCCACTGTGGCTATTTATTGTACCCTACCACTCCAGGGCCCCTTGCAAATTCCCCAGGATGCTTGTTTATGTTTGCACAGAAGATCCTTTGGGTTATCAGAGTGCATATAACATTTTTTTAAAGATTTGATTTATTATTCATGAGAGACACACACAGAGAGAGGCTGAGACATAGGCAGAGGGAGAAGCAGACTCCAAGCAGGGAGCCCGATGTGGGACTCGATCTGAGACTCCAGGATCACGCCCTGAGCTGAAGGCAGATGCTTAACCACTGAGCCACCCAGCTGTCCCAAGACAACAGTTTTGTATGAAAGTAATTTAATGGCAAGAAGTGAGTTCTGTCCCTTCTTAAATTATTTGTTGAGGGTGGGAGTGCACTCCATGTCAACCAAGGCACCATCTATAATGTGCTATTGCCCATATTTTTATGTTTTCTAAGACTTTATTCATTTATTAGAGAGAGAGAGAGAGAGAGAGAGAGAGAAGCAGACTTGCTTCTGAGTGGAAATCCCAATTTGGGGCTCGATCCCAGGATCCTGAGATCATGACCTGAGCTAAAGGTGGACGCTTAACCAATTGAGACACCCATGTGTCCCAATCACCCATACTTTTAATTTTGAGGCTCCCAAAGCAAATTGAAATAGCTGGGGGAAATTATTTCTTTAGAAGAAGTTTCACAACCGGCATACAAACTCTTGATGAAGTTTGATCAAATTGAACATTAGTTCAAATGCTCACCAGTCCTTTAGAAGTAAAACAGACAGCACTGGGACAGCAAACGTAGTTATGCTCATTTCCAATTCTCTTTAAAGTCTTTGAATTATGTTAAAGAGAAAGTCTCTGGGAAAATCCTTAACATCTGTCTAGCACTGGCTAATACATCTTTTTCATTATGCATTTCAACTCTATGATGTGATTCAACCCTGTAATGCGGTATCCACAGGACCCATAAAATCATCTGTGGACATCATATTACACTTGGAAATGTAGCCTATGGTTGATCAAATTATTGTCTGAATTCTTCACCCTTTCTGTGTATTCAGTCTCTTTGCCTTGTGGTTCTGTGGTTCTTCCCACTAAAGGTAGGGTATATTTCCCTGCACCCTGACTTTAGGTTTGGCCATGTGGTTTGCCATGGCCATCGGGATGATAGCATATGCGATGCAAGCAGAGACTGGAAAGATGCTTGTGTGACTGTGCATGCCTTCCGCACTGCTGCCATCTCCGTGAATAAGAACTTCTCTTGGTTAGCAGTTGCTACTCGGTGTGAGGTGCTGGGATAAACACATGGGGAGCAGACCCAAGCACAGGGAAGTGCCAAGTCCAGTTGGACACACAGTTCCAGGCCAAGCCACAGAGACAAGCCCAGTCTAGACCAGCCAACCTCAGACAGCCCCCAGATACAGAAATGAGATAAGTGATTGTGGTTTTAAGTCTCTGATGTTTAAGGGAGCATTACGTCACAATAATTGGTTGATGTATCAATTAACTCAAAGTAATTGCCCCAATTTGGGGATTTCAATTACTTGCCATAAAGAGATATATTTTTTATGTTGCTGATTCTCTTAAAAAGAGAGTATCCGCTCTGCTCACTCCACAGGCTCACTCGTTCTTGTTGTCTTTGATCATTTCATCTAACCCTCTCTGTTGTTCGGCTCTTCCCTGAAGGTTCAATTCCTTTCTGCTTTCCCCCTTTTTTTCCTCCATAAAGTGAAACTGTCTGAATCTACTCAGAACTCTTGGTCATATTTATTGCAAAGTCACAACTGTTTAATCTAGGTGCAGACTCAAGCTGAGGGTGATTTCTTTAATTCAGTCCCAGGGTTTACTGCTGATCTAAATTACCAAACCGTCACACTCATGATTTATGATGCAGGGAGATTGACCAACTGATTTATACCCTGTTCCTTGCTGCAGACTGTGAGTTATATCTTACAGGACACGGCCAAGATTTCCAGAGACAAGGACACCTGTAGAGCCATCATTACACGTACCACTGTGATTAAATTCTTGCTCAGATGGAAGCAACATGTACTGCCTTTGCCCTATTTCTGTTTTGCAGTTGGTACATTGATGATAGCCTTATTGGGAAGAAAAAGGGCCACTGATATTAGCATGCAGAGTGGAGAAAATGATACTTGTTATGTTCTTAAATATTAAGTGTGTTATGGACAAGATATGCCTTTGCTTAGCAGAATCTGAATGTGGGAACCATCAGATGGAACAAAGAACATGGGTATGTTTTGTTTGGCCTGAGCAGACCCCAACAGGGTTTTGTTAGTCTGTTGGTCTTAAGTTTTGTGTTGGTGGCCAACATTTCACCTTGGAGACACCATAGAAAACCTCATTCTGACTGCTCTTGAATAGAAAGATCTGGCAATGCTGAGGTCCTGTTCAAGCATCCCCCATTCTCACCCAGCACACACAGGCTATCAGAAAACAGCACCCCCTTGAAGACAGAATGTGAGCTCACCACTTTGGCTTCCCCTGTGGAAGTTAAGGTAGTAATTTATCTTAGATTACTTTCTCCTTTGTCTTTTTTTTTAGCCTAATTCCTTCAGTGTCCATGTTTATTAACCATTTATTAAAAACCAATAATAATAAAGATGAATGATTTTTTGATTATGTAAACATTTGAGGACTTCAGCAAAAATGAGATGTGGTAATGGATGAAAACCAAAAGAGAAAAGGGGAATGACAAACTAAGATAGGATGAAAGTTTGTATTACTCATTTATTCTTTCAAATAGTGTCATTATTTATTCAGTGCCTACTTATGCCAGATGGCATACTAAGTCCAAAGATACAAAGGGAAATAAACCCCCACCTAGCCCTTCTGGAGCTCAGCAACTGTTAAGGTGGCTCTCATGCTTTATTATGGCTAAGAATGAATTCAGGAGCTAGATGTCCATATTTCCAGGCCCCATCCCCAGAGATACTGATACATCTGGGTAGATACGTATTTTGGGGCAGAATCCAGGAATATGGATTTTAATAAAGTAATATTAACACGTATGCAAAGATCACACTCTGAAGAACACCAGTCATTCAGTACAGTGTGAAGTGGGCTCTGAAATGGGGTAAACCAGGAGATTCGTGAGTCTTTAGATTAGTCCAGACCAGTCTAGTGGCAGGAAGCATAGAGAGACCTAACTTTAACATGGGTAAAGAGTAGAAAGTTTGCCAGAGAGTAGTGAGCAGGATATTGCAAGAGATTCCTGAGAATATAAGAGAAAGTTGGGGGAAAAAACGAGATTAGAGAAGTAAACTAGGGTCAAATCATTATAGACTTAATAACTCAATTATATTCATCATAATGGCTAAAACACCAAGAGCCATTGATTACATTAATAATGTGGCATGCATTATTTTATCTTTATAACATAGCTGTGATGCAGGTAGTATCACTGCCCTTATTTTACAAAGCAGGAAACTGAGGTTTAAGTGTTTAAGTCAGAGTTTTTTCAACCTCAATCCTCTTGCCATTCTGGGGCAGATAATTCTTTGATGTGGAGAGTTGTCTTGTGCATTGTAGGATGTTTAACAGTATCTCTGGCCTTGACCCGCAGATGCCAGTAAGTGGTCTCTCCCTCCCCACCCCTTCCCAGTTTGACAAATAAAAAATGTCTCCAGACATTGCCAGAGGTTCTGTGGCGGAGGGAGGGGGCTGTAAAAATAAATCTTAGTTGAGAACCACCGATTTAAACTATGACATATAAAGACTCACAGGTAGGAAGTGGCTGGGCGATATTTAGTGTTATTCTGTGAATTGCCTAGCTCAAACTTGGAAACTTCTGCCAAGAACATTAGCATACAATAGAGATGATCTGATTAAAACTTTGTTTCAGAAAAGAGCTCATTCTTTTGTAGAAGTCTCAGTACAAACTAAAGGGAAAAAAACAGTTTAAGGCTTTTTAACAAAAAGAGTAGAATCCAACTAAATGTAGCATTCACGGGCCAGATTGTATGGCTTGAGCTGCTAATGGAGGTCTGGAATTGGGGTAAAAGAGTCATATGTATATATACCACAGTCCATGCCTGTAGTTCCTGCAATTTTACCCTCTGATGCCTTAAAGTAAATGTGACATTATACACATTTTAGCATCTATTTTCCCAGCAGGAAGTGTGAGATAAAGAGGCTCAATCAGTATGTTAAAATAAGATCTGATGCAGGAGGGAGAAAAGCTTTCAGATCATAAGAAATATCATCCCGAAGAAATTAAAAGCCTGAAATATGGCATATGATTACTGACACCAAAGTCATGCTGTTGTGCTTTTGAAGGACTTTTAGAGATGCTTTATATTTGCTAAATAAATCTGCAAAACTACATTGCTTTCCTAGGTGTCAATGTGCTTCAGTGGGAAAATTTGTGTGCCTGGATATCATCTCAAAACTTTCTCAAGTGAGGATTTGTTGGAGAAAAATGAGTTGCTTAAATTAACAAGATGTCAAATAGAAATAGTCTTGATGTTACTTTTTTCAAGCTTCTGTTTCCATTTATTCCTTCCAAGTACACTGAAAAACGAATTTGTACCATATGGATGCTAAGGTTGGAAATTAATCAATCAATAAGGACATCACACCAATACCTTTTCTTCTTTCCTTTTTTCCCTACCTACTTGCCTGTTTTTCTTCTTTCTCTTTCCTTCCTCCTTTTCCTCTCATGTTCTCTTTTTTCCTTCAAACCTTTAAACCTTCAATTATTCAATCATTTAGTCATTCACTTAATATTTACTAAGTGCCCACTCTGTGAAGCTCTGGGAATATAATGGTAACCCAAAATAGATGCAACTCCTGCCCTCATGAGACTTTAAGTCTTGAGGGGGAGGTAGGCAGAAATCAAAATCTCACTCAAGCACAGAAAACCTACAATTCTAATAAGATTTGTGACAGATGGGTAACTGTATCAGTAAGAGCCTAGAATGGAGGGCTTTAGTCTCATCAGGAAGTCACGAAAGGCCTTCCTCACAATATCTGAAGGATAAGTGGGAGGTACCCACATAGGGAACAGAAGGTATTCTATGTGGTTGAGACAAAATGGGGACGAACAAAAAGGCTTTGGCTGGTGGGGGCATGGCATATCTGAAAAAATTAAAAGAAGGTGGGTTTGGGCAGAAGGCACAAGTCCAAGAACAGGATGGTGAGTTGGGTAGAGGAGGGCCTTGCTGGGCCTCTGGTCTAGATTCTACAGAGAGTTTGTCCTAAACCTAAGAACAACAGGCAGCAGAAAATTTTTGATAATCTTGCAATTTTTTATTTGTTTCTATAAAAGGCAACAGAAACCCTTTACTCTCTTGCAAGGTTTTTGTTTCCATAGAAGACAAGTATGCATGAAGGCAATTAAGTATATGTTAAGGTCTGATCTCAAAAAAAATTGGAAATAACCAAGGTATTGTAACCTACAAACCAAGACCTGAATGAGCCCCTTGGAATGCTTCTATTATTAAATTGGTTTATAAGGTCATGCACAGTGGAAAACAAGTATTGGTGTCCACTGACTATAACATCTCACTGTACTTGGTACTTCAAAAAAACTATTGGACTTGATAGTACATATGAACATGCAGTCACTTTTGGGTTTAACTCTTACAAGTCAAAGATTGTAGGCAAATGTTTTACTGTGTGTCTTGAGAAGCTATTTAAGCAGGCTTGATTCTTGGGTCATCTTTTTTGGCTTCTTCTAGCCAGGAGAATTGATATAATCTTGACAGGGTTGTGGTGGGCCCTTTAATCATAAGCTAACCTGAAGAATCCTGATTGTACCATCTTATCAGCAGGGTTTCTTTAGCAAAAACTATGCCACTTGAACACACAGAGCAGCTTGGTTGGCAGACATAGAGGAGGTCAGCCATACCAAATACTTCACCAGTCAAGACAAACTAATACAATTTATCTTCAGGGTTCATGGGGAGGAAATCCTGACTCCAATTTCCAGATGGTTGAGCATTACATTTGTGTGTTTACCTAAGCTGTAGTGGGGACTGTTGAGAAGGTATGTTGGTTTGAAGCAGAGCTCGTGCAGAGCTGAGCCTTGCAAAGCACATACCATCGGGGAAAGAAAGTTTCTTTGGAAAGCAGGTATTGTAAACAATGAGATGGAGCGGGGGTGGGGGGGTGGGGGGCAGGAGCGTGTGAATTGGATAGCCTGGTCAGTCAGTTAGCGGGTGACTGAGGAAACTGACTGATAAATACTGATATAATGACAGCTTGGTCTATGGGCCATCAGAACTCTTCTTCATTGTTTAAGCCTCCTGACCATCTTTCTTTCTCTCCTAGCCCCAGTCCTAGATCTCTGAAGGGAAGCCTCTAGACAGGACCCCACATATGTTCCCAAACACTAGTGTCCAGTAGACAAGTATGTCTTTTCTGGCCCAGTGTGGGATCCCAGCTCACAGCCAGCAGCAGTCTCTGGTATCAACAACACAAAGTAGGACGTACAAGAATCAACTGCATACAAAGAAAACAGTAACAGGTTCAAGGAAATTACATGAACATTCCTAATAGGTTTCCCCTAACACTCCATAAGCATAATGATATTAGTAAACTCAGTGCCTCTGTGAGAAATTGGGATGGTCAAGCACTGAGTAGTTTTTATAGGGTTTGGTGTGTTTCACAGAATAAAATGGAAATGCTTACATCAAAAAATGCTTTTGTGTTGCTTACATTTTTATTTTTTAAAAAGTAATTTTTAAACATGATTTGAAATCTGTTTTTAATTCATTATTATCATTAAATTGTTAATGGCAATGCAGTAAGGATTCCTAGGAGCTCTTTTTGACAAATGACAAAATAAAGATTTTTTAAAAATCTAGCGATCATCTTTAATCTACCTAAAGACATGAAACTAATTACCAGGGCTCTCTTAAATACAGCCTGAACTCTAATCTGAGATGCTGTCTACTTACTCCATTAAACTGTTTTTCTGTAACCCGTTTAATCATTAAACACGATACAAATTCAATATTTTTTTTTTACCACTAGTGTCTAAAGCGTATTTTGAAAAAGAAAAACGAAAGTACCTCCTCCCGCCCTTTCTTTGTAAAGAATGTCCAAAAACTGACCAGTCTGAAATGGTATTGATTTAAGAAAATAGAATTTCATGAAAACCAGCCACAGGTGCATGGAACTACTTTCATTCACCTCCACCCCCAACCCAGCAATATGCAGCTGAATTAGATTTCTTTGTGTCATCTCTTTAGTATGAGCCATATGCTCTAACACTTATGAAAGAACAGAAAGCAAAAGAAACAAAAGAATAAAAAGAATAGAAGAAAAAAATGAATATTGTTGTGATCTAAAAAAAATCCATTTGCCATGTTATTGGGGCATCATTTACGGGGGTTGGGGAACAGGCCTGTTTACTGGCTGTCATTGATTTTACTCAGCCCTGGATAATTTCAAAATGCTACCTGTGGTCATCCAGGCATATTCATTCCTTTATTCTCCCCACCTTCTCTCTTTCTTCCTGTCCTTTCTTTTTCATTCTTACCTGCCTACACTGTCCCTCCCTCCTTCTTTCCTTTTGGCCTTCCTTTCTTCCTTCTATGCCAAACAGATCAGCCAAGAAACTGAAGGGGCAAAGCTTCAGAAATCAAGTCAGAAAAGTTATATTATCATGTGTTTATTTTTTAGAAAAAAGAAAATAGCCCAATTTTAATAAATCACTCCTTGTACAGCCTTTTTATATTTTTTACTTTTTGCCAAAACTTAGTAGCAAGATCCATTCTTGGGGGGTGGGGGGCAGGGCCAGGGCCATTCTGTTTAATCAATTACTTTATGTATACTTCATAAGTCCTTGCGAAGAAGCCTTGGTCAGTTGAGAGCAACTGCACGCAAAGGGCTGCATTGGATCTAGTCCAGAGCCAGGGACGGAAAACTCTGTCACACTCCCTGTAGCTCTGGCACTGAGCCTGGGCTGGGGCCCTTCAGCCAGCTGATCTTCATTTACACTAACCCTTTCCCTTACTGGATGCATATAAAAAGGGGCCTGCAGCACCCGCTCCGGGTTTCAGCACAAATGATTCTAATTTTTCCCTTACCCAATACTTGGATATAGGGCTCAGCCATTAAGCCCTCGAAAAGCAATATACACACACTGGCCTGATGGACAAGGTTAGTAATAAGATACAGTTCTCTGTCATACTTGTGAGATGCAAAAAGATAGCTGTCTCTGTTCTTGTTTTTAGACATTTTAGAGCTGGTACATGTTTATATCTCCTGCTTAAAGAATACAGGGCGTAGACGCAGCAATTCAAAACTCTGAAATGGATACAACCTCTTTATATTTTACTTCAGGAACTAGTTAGCTTTATAATCAAAAGGAGAAGCTTTCTGCTTTTGACAGGCTAGGCTACTCAGCTGAAATTAGGAAATGGTTCACAGTGGTACTCCTTAATATTGCGACCCCAGCGCTGGTACGCAGTAAGACTTTCTACCATCAATCCTGTCCCTCCTCTGAAGCCCCCCACACTTTGCATTAGACAGACTTGTGTGCGTAAGTTTTACTATCAATAGAAGATGGGGGCAGCCCGGGTGGCTCAGCGGTTTAGCGCCGCCTTCAGCCCAGGGTATGACCCTGGAGACCCGGGATCGAGTCCCACGTCAGGCTCCCTGCATGGAGCCTGCTTCTCCCTCTGCCTGTGTCTCTGCCTCTCTCTCTCTCTCTCTCTGTGTGTGTCTCTCATGAATAAATAAATAAAATCTTTAAAAAAAAAAATAGAAGATGGGTGGAGACGTTTCTTTTAAAAATGGAGATGGTGCCTGTAAAGGTAACATGCTAAAATTCCTCATTCATCACTAAATCATGGTATGAATTTAACCCTTAACAAAGAGGAGCCACAACAGAGCGGAAATCAAAGACAGAGAAACAAATTACCTTTTCTTCTTTTAAGTTGCTTGTTCTGTTTTATTTTTGAAAGATGTGTGCTGTATTTGGAAGCAAGAATTCCAGATCCTAGCTACCCACTTTCAGCAGAGAAGTGTGTGTGTGTGTGTGTGTGTGTGTGTGTGTTGGGGAGGGGGTTCTCAAAAGTTCCCAGCATATGTTTTCTTTGACAGATAAAATAATAATAGAAAGTTGTGACATTAAAAAATACATCATTCTAAGAAATGTTGATGTGACTTTTCCTATATATCTTTTTTTTTCTTTTGTGGTAGGTGGTGTAATTTTACACAACTTTTAAAAAGTGCAGGGGAGGCTATGAATAACTTCTTTCAAATCTTTATGTCAAGGGAGCAACTTTTCAAAAGTTACTTTGCAGCCTAGGATTTTCTCCCCACACCTAAGCCCCAAACCACTTGTGAAAATTCAGCTTTTCAAACAAAGCCCAGCCCTATTACTTCCAGCTGTCTCTCTCTTGCCAAATGTCCTGACATACTCATATTCAATGTCTAAATCAAAAGAGAAAGGAGAGGAGGATGTGAAAGGAATGGGACACTTAAAAATGTATATGACATTCCTAAATAGCTATATTTTAAAACGTGTGCATATCAAGTTCACTCTATAATTATCAAGGTTGTCCTATTTCACATCGAAGTGTTCAGCCATCATCTATTTTCCTTGACACACACAGAACAAACAATATATACACACATATACACAATGCACACATAACATACAACACACACATATATGTACAACACACAAACATATACACTGTGTTTGAAGACATATATCCTCCTAGTGACTGAAATCCTTTCTTTTCATCTGGATTCACAGCATTTCTAGTAATTCCTACATAACTTGAGGCATAGTGCACTACAGCTGGGAGCAGTGACTTGAATCCTTTGGGCGGCTCCACCTTCACCATATCAGCTGGAGAATCACCATATTCCAGTATCTACACTGAAGCTTTTAAAATTAGATATTCTCTATGCAGTGAGGCATGGGCCCCATCTCACCAGGCCAAACTGAGAGCTGGTTGGCATTTGCTTTCTGCAGCAGGTTAGTTGGGCTACAAGTGGTACTAATTGGCACCCTCATGAGCTATGACATTTGTGATCTGCTGCCAAAGGGCAAGAGACAGATGTGTAGCTGCCTTTTCTTCCTTGTGTGTAACATCAAATGGATGCCAAAGGAATCATCTCCATTCTGACCCTGACAACTCAGGCCAGTTTAGATGACAGACTTAACCAACTCCCCACCCCCATCCCATCATTTTGAAGGCAGTACTTTGAATTTGTTCAGGTGTTGTCTAGGGAAAATTACTTAAAGGCATGAGGGAAGAGGTGGGAGATGTATACTTTGGCATGTACTTTTGTGCAAAGAATTCTGAACTCCCACATCCTCTCAGACTTCGACTCACCAACTGAGCATTTATGTCCTCAAAGGCTGTGAGGAGTAGTTGAGAGTGGCACTTTTTAAACTCTAGGGGGAGCTCAACACGTCTGCCTATCTACTTCATTCTTAAGGTGGCAGAGGTCACTACAGGAAGAGTGAAATTTTTTTTTTTTTTTTGAGTGAAGCTTCTTGTAGAAGTAAATAACAGTATAACTTGCCTCATAATCTCTCTGCTCTTGACTTTTCTGGTTCTTTCTTGCTGCTTTAGCAGCAACTTCTTCTCCATTGAGTGTGCTTTTATAACTAGCTGGTAGCATAAGCTGGGGACAGAGTAGCCTGCCATTTGGGAGGGTTCCCACCCTGTCAACCTTGGAAAAGACAGTAGAACCAGGGGATGGGCCCTGGAATGGAATGTTTATCTCAACTTTTGCACAGTCTGAGGGAGACAGGGCATCTCCTCTTCTCCATGTTTTCCTGCTTGCTTCTTTCTTTCATATTTATATAGTGGGACCATCAAGAGTGGAGTCTAGAAAAGATTGGGCCTCAACTCCAGCCACTTGTCCTCTCATACTAAAGGAATGCTGAGCATCACAAGAGTTTCTCGGTTCTCCAAAATGGACACAAGACAAGGTTTTGGTATCAATGCCATCAAAGGGGGTTTATTTTTTGTAGATCCCTGTGTCTATACCCCAACAAACCAGTGTACTGTGTATGGTGACAGATAATTCAAGGATATGGAATCCTCTTACAGTCATTGTGAGACTGGACCAACAGCAATTATAGGCCCAGAGAATGCTGGTGTCCTATCATGGATGAAGTTCTACATGGCAGTTTACAGTGAGTTTAGAATGATTTATGGAGATAATAACCAGTTTTATGAGCCAACCAGATGATGGAACGATAGAATCCAGTAACAGTGATTATCCTAACTGAATCTAATTGCTTCACATACAAACTGAGTGATTGATGCTTCACTGACCCTATATATAGCTAAAATATTCATCTATGGCACAACAACCAATTATGCCCTTATTTGTAGGTACAGCATGTTTGACTTCAGTTACATGTCTGTATATTTTTCTTCTTTCTCCATGATAATAGATATCATGTGTTTTTCATCTCTATGTCACCCACATTGTCACAGAGTAAGGGACTAAAAATTATTTACTGAATAAAAGGCATAGTAATTCATGTGCAGAAATAAAGAGGGTACTAATCCTTTTGGCCATATCTACCTATGCAGATAGAAATTACCTCTTGAAGTTTCACTCCAGGCATAAGAGATAGCACTCCAGTAGTTGAGGATTTGAACACTGTCTAGGGTCTGGAGAAGATCTAGAAATTATGACTTCTACTTTTATCTTATTTTAAAAGATTTTATTTATTCATTTGATAGAGAGAGAGAATGCACAAGTATGGGGTGTGGGCTACAAAAGGAGAGGGAGAAGCAGGCTCCCTGCCAAATGGGGAGCCTGATGCAGGGCTCAATCCCAGGACCCCAGGATCACCACCCTAGCCAGAGGCAGGTGTTTAACTGACTAAGCCACACAGGTGTCCCTACTTTTTATCTTTTTTAAAGTCTCCTCTTATGTTCTTTCAACCTGAATTCCTTTCTTTTCTTTTAAAATTTTATTTATGAGAGAGAGAGAATATGGGAGCATAAGCCGGGGGAGGGGCCGGGGGAGAGGGAGAAGAAGACTCCCCACCAAGCAGGGAGAAGGTGTAGTGAATCACTCAAGGACACAGAACTAAGTCATAGGAACTGGGAGATTACAAAACTTGAAAGTCAATAAAATAGGCCTTGGGCATTCACATACTTAGATTTCTTTATTTATGTATTTCTCTTTAAGAGAGAAAGCATGAGTAGGAAGGTAGAGAAAATCTGAAGCAGACTCTGTGCTGAGCAAAGAGCCCAATGCAGGGCTTGATCTCATGACTCTGAGATCAGAGCCTGAGCTAAAACCAAGAGTCAGATGCTTAATTGATTGAGCCACTGGGCATCCCTAGCATCTTGATTATTGATCTGAAAGTACATGATAAAGTAAGATAACATTTTACAGATGCCCAAATATAAACAGTTCTCACTGTGAGCTGGACACAGAAGTCACTCAGCTAGTGAATGAACCCAGTTATCCACCCAGTAGTCACTTCTCAGCACATCTTTTTTATTCTCTTTTTGATCTTTCCTATATCACTGACTGTTGTAAACATTCTTGTTCTCTTATGAAAAAAATGATCACTAAATAAGAGAAAATCTTCATGAAAGTGAAAACAGTTAATTTTGATGCAAAGTACATAGCTCTCACTGGAAATATGAACAGAAAAAGAAAGCCTCAACAAACACTAACATCTCCAAACTCTCTAATTTGGGATTTATTAAATTTTGTGAGAATTAGCTTTTGTGACTACAAGGGGTCTACTGAACAACAGCCTTAGTTAAGAAAAAGACTTTTGTAAATTGTCAGTAGCATGTGACCAAGACTAGCAGATCAGTGCTTGTTTCTGTCTAGAAATCAGACATGATTTCTTATCTAAAGCTTATCAGATACTATGAGCAAGTTTATGAGATAAGCAGAAGAAATAGCTATGAAGGGCCAGGCCTCCTACATCCATCCATTTGATGAATCTGGCTCCAACTTTCTTCTCCATTAGCCTCCACAGAACTGTCATTTCCACCATTACAACCACTGGTTTAAGGCTGCTTTGGAAGAAGCTTCCTTCTAAAATTCAAATCAATTATAGAAAGATAATCAAGTAACCAGGCACCAAGTAACTCATGTGCATAACATTTATCAGATTATTTCATTGGCGCCTCAACAGAGGAGAAAACAATAAAGAACAGTAAAGGTGGGATGGGACCTATCATTGTAGAGCATAAAATATATGGGAATGGATATATATCTAGGAAGAACCTAGCATGGAGGTCCTTGGAAGAAGCCTTGGAAGAGGAGGAAACATGATGGAAGTGATGAGTGAATTGAAAATGGGACCACCAATGGAATATTTACCAGTGCTATCTCTTTGCATGCTATTAACTCTGTTAAGCATTGTGTATGAGGCAGGTAAGATGGACAGATACATCTGAGAACCTGAATTAAAAACATAAAGTCATAAAGCTGAATTTAATGAAGCAAACTTTTGCCAAAGGCCCTAGTGTTTGGTATAAACCCGATAGCTCTCTCAGTGCATGCTCTGGGTCATAGAGCACAGGTTGGCTAGCATCAAGACCACTTGTGCTCTCAATCCCAATTAATTATAGATGTTGGGTCTATCGAGCCTTTGTTAGAAATAATTAAATAATAAATGTCTCCAAAGCAGTTTGCATGCTGAGCCTAATAAGAATGAACTCCACAGAAATCCAATTTAAACACTTATTGCTTTTCTAAGCCAGAATTTAATTGGATTTGTGTTTCTGAACTCTTTGGCATAAGGATCAGCCATTGCATGGGTGGATTTGGCATGGTGACTGCTGTTGGGGCCAGCTGCATGGAAATATTGTTTGCTTCAGAAGTTGGTATTCCCCCAATAGGCCCTCAGAAACAAATCGTAGGGCTGACCATTTTTGGATTTCCAAAGGATGCCATGAAATTCTCAAAAATATGACCCCAGCAAAAATAACTTTCATTCATTTCTGTTTCAAAAAGCAATAAACAGAACCTATTAAGAGAAGAGGGGGTGTGCCAAGAGCAAATAGAAAGGCTAGGATGTCTCAGTTATGTAAGTATGAGAGGATCATTGTCAGGTTGTACTGATATTACCTATATGATCAAGAGGGCAAAACCATTAGAAGACAGAGATGTGGAATGGTGAGCACTAGAGATCCTTGGATTTCATGTTATACCTTATTTCCCTTAAGTTAGCATCTTTTCCAAGCTAGATCACATTAAAATTTACTAAGTAACAAACAAAAATTCCCTTTTCTAGATGCCATTAAATGTCAGTGCTGCCTGCTAACCAGCAGTATTGTTGACTTTATTACATGGTGTTTAGAGATTTTTTAAAAAAATTTATTTATTCATGATAGACAGAGGGGAGGGTGTCAGAGACACAGGCAGAGGGAGAAGCAGGCTCCATGCTGGGAGCCCAACGCGAGACTCGATCCTGGGACTCCAGGATCATGCCCTGGGCCAAAGGCAGGCGCTAAACCGCTGAGCCACCCAGGGATCCCCTACATGGTGTTTAGAAAACAAGTGTGTAATTTAATTTTTCCTTTACTTTATGGAAAGTGGGTGGAGAACAGAAATAATTAAAGTATATATTCATTAGTTCTTCAACTGGGACAAAGATGGTCATTTTCAGGCAGGCCTAAGGCAAAGAATTTCAGCCTAAGGCAGAAATCAGAAGCAAGTTGGATTGGCTGGTTGGCCAAGATTGTTTGCCAAATAAAAGAATACAATTAAATAAGACATCAAAAGTGTGAGAGAAACGTCAAAGAAAGAGGGAGTAGCTAAGGAGAAAATGAAGAGATCAGATACTGAAAAACAGCATAAAAATTTCTTTTTCAGAAACCCCAAAGCAGAGAGAAGTATCCTGTTCCTCCCCTGATACAATTTGTTATACATTGCCCTTTATCAAAGGGGAAGACAGTTGGTGTTCAGCTTTCCTGTGATCATTTTTTTTTTTTTTTCAGGAGAACTAATTGGATTCCACCAAAGTCAGCATCACTGAGCCCAACCAGAACTCTCACACAGTCCCTGTTTAACTCTTTTGGACAAACTAGAAGCAGCAAGTATTACCCCAGATGTAAAACATTTTTCCTTTGTTTACTAATGGTGGCATCAAGTAAGCAGAGAGTACTGGAATGTAAGGCAAGATATTGCTTTACAATATTAGTTTTTATTATCTATATTTAGCAGTGAATTATGGTTCATTTTTTAAGATTTTATTTTTATTTTTGTTATTTATTCATGAGAGACACACAGAGAGAGGCAGAGACATAGGCAGAGGGAGAAGTAGGCTGCCTGTGGGGAGCCCAATATGGGACTCGATCCCAGGACCCTGGGATCACACCCTGATCCAAAGGCAGATGCTCCATCACTGAGTCACCCAGGTGCCCCATGAATTATTGTTCTTAAATAATCATGTGTGTTTCATAGCATCTGATGGAGAAGGAAGAATAAGTCTAAATATAAACACTATAATTAAGAATTATAAAAGATGTTTAACAGTTTTACAACCAAACCTGTCACTCAAATTTTGTTTATATGACATCTTTAGATTATGGAAGGCATTCTCAATAAATGAGCAGGCATTCTTAAACGACTTTGTCATAATATACACCTGGATTTATTGCCAAGGTATAGAGGACATTGTGTCTCCTTCCCCAATATTTATTCCACCTCCTTCTCTTTTGTAGCATCCACTTAAGTAAACTTTATTGGTCTCAGCACCAGTACAAAAAATGGGCCCTAATTCCTCTAAATCAGAGTAACTCTATCTCTCTTGGTACAGAGATTGGTTGAAGAAACCTAGGCCTAAGCCTATTGGCACAACACATCCTAAAGACTTCTGTGATTAATTCAGGACTGTGCAGTCATGGCAAGGCTAAGAACATTAAGTGAGATCCAAGAAATGTGTTATCTCTCCTTCTGGGCAATGAAGTAGAGTCTATGAGGTTTGGAAGAGTGCAGCCATTCTGACACCATGAGGTAAACCAGCCTTTCCAAGCAGATTCACAATCAAATCTAGTCCTAAACATATTTTCAACCTCTAAATCAAACTACTCTTAAGGTGCTCTACCTGTGAACTGTCCAGTAACTTGGGTCAATAAATGATGTCGGTTACATAAGCCACTTTGATTGGGTTTTCTCTTTATGGATTATGTGAGGAGTTTTAACAGGATACATTTAAACATGTTTTTAATCCCTTTAGGACATCTTTTTTTTCTTATCTCCCAGTAGAAAAATACTATCTCTTCGATGAACTTGTCAAGAGATTAAATTTAAGAAGTCACTCACTCATTCATTCATTCCTCTATCCAATCAACATATACTGAGCACATCCTATGTGTGAAAGATATATAAAGACAGCAATAAACAAAACTGACAGTTTCTGATGCCATGCTGCTATACAACAAGCGAAGAAGTGACTATAGAATTTGTCAGATGTTAATGCTTTGGAGATAATCGCGGTTGATAGGGAGTACTGAGGAAATAGGGAGGTTGACAGGGAGTGTGATAAACTATATAGGATGGCCAGAAAAGGTCTCACTAGGAAGATATTGGCATAGAAATGAGAAGGAAGTGAATCCGCCCGGGTAAAGATGATGGTGCAGAGAAAGGGTTCCAAAAACAAATGAAAGAAGCCCAAAAGTGCTGTGGGGATCCTTAAGGGGCATTTCAAGCAATAGCAAAGAGGCTTGTCACTGGAGCTCATGTACAATGACATGTGCTTGTAAAATATCATGGCTAATCCATCACCAAGTCCTATTTATTCAACCACCTAAAACTCATTTTAATCTCTTTCCTATTCTTTATCCCCACAGCCTTGGTCCCTATCTTTACCAATGTTAACTTGCCTGGTAGCAACCATCTCCTTAATGCAGTGTTACACCTCTGCTATCATCCTTCACATTGCTTCAGGAGCAATCTATAAAAATAAGCATGTGCCAAGAGCGCCCCCAGCTAAACTTGTCTATTGTCTGTCCATTACTTATGGCAGTGACTTCCACACTTTGACTGATCTTGACCTTAATCAGTAAAAGAATTTCTGCATTTAACTCTCCCACACAAATTACATACCTGTATGATATGTATGATATGTATCATACACATATAATACATAAATGTATATGTGATACACATTCAAAGCTTTATAAAAAATTAAAATATAAATAGCATAGAAATAAATATGTTTTAGTATTTTCTTTTTATGCCTCAGTGGGACATTTTATGCATCCTAATGTGGAGAATGCTATCTCCTTCACATGGAGTATATTCCAGCTCCTTGCTAATTCTACCACCTCTCTCTTATCTCACATTTATGCTATAATAAAGACAATTGTAGCTCCCCACACCTACCATCTTTTATTCTTGCCTTTGTGGCATTGTTCAAGCTGTTCCTTCTACTTGTCATCTTCCCTTTTCATTCCACCTTTCTCTTTAACCTTTTAGAGTCTATTAGCCTACATATATTTCATAACTTATCCTGTGACAATTGCATCCTCACAATGGGTAAGGAGAACTCTAAACTTTCACAGAACTTCTGTTGCTTTCCATTACTACACTACATTTTCATCAACTATTCTAAGTATGGCCCCTGCTGGTTCCCCGATGACAAAAATAGGGTCTATTTCATGTTTATATCATCAGTACCCAGGACAGCATTTGGCAAAGAATAGGTACTCATTGAATATTTCTGGGATGAGGTGGGGGAGAATGAATGGATGGATGAATCAATGAATGATGCCATAGAAGGAAACACAATATGGTAAGGTGAAGGAGACACAGTATGGATCTGGAGCCAGACTGCCTGAGTTCTCAATCTGGCTTGACTGTGTTCTTGCTGTGTAACTTTGGCCAGGTGCCTTAATTTCTCCAAGCCTCAGCTGCCTCATCTGTAAAATATGGGTCATATAGTAATATCTTGTTCACATGATTTTTTTCAGGATTAAAGGAGCTAATATGTGAAGTCTTCCCAACATGCAGTACCATATTAATTAAGTTTAGCTATTCTCTTTCACTAAAAGTAAAAGTTCTTCCCTTGCTTTTAATGATCAAGAGAAATGTTTGGGACTCATCAGAAAAAAATTGGTTCCTATTGTGACAAAGTACTCTCATTGTAAGACTAATATGGATTCTGACAACAGATATTTAAATGGTACACTGGCACGTTTGCTGTGATCAATAAATAATCATGCTTAATTTTCCTTTGACCTACCTCAGAGGTAGGTTGAGAGGAATAGGTGAATAATAATGTGGGATAGTCCACATTAGTGGGGGATAGTCCTGTGTAAGCCATATGAGAAATGCTGAGGAGGAGGAAAAGCAGGAGCAGTTGAGGTAGTAAAAGCCTAGTGCCACTAAGAAATGTTGACTAGATGGGATGCCTGGGTGGCTAGGTCATTTAAGCATCTGCCTTTGGCTCAGGTAATAGTCCCATGGACTGAACCCCATGTTCCACTCCCTGCTCAGTGGGGAGTCGGCTTCTCTCCCTCCTTCTGCCCTTCCCCCTGGCTGTGTTCTCTCTCTCTCTCTCAAATAAATAAATAAAATATTTTTAAAAAATTTTTATTAAAAATAAAAATAAGATTTTATTTTTTAAAAAATAAAATATTTTAAAAAAATTTTTATTAAAAATAAGAATAAGAAGTTTGATTAGATGGGACTATTAGGTATTCTTCTGTAATTTGCATGATATGGGTTTGTGAACAGCAAATAATACTCTGAAAGCCATGCCTGCTATTATATAGCATGTGTATGTGATTTCAAAATTAGCTTGCCTGCTAAGTTACCTCTTAATCCAATGGACTGTAAGAAAGACAAAGGAGTGAGTACAATGCATTAAATATATGTTTCTTAAAATAAGGACTTGACCATGCATTTAGCCCATCCTCAATACCACGTATTATATATTTACATGGTTTGTCGTATTAGTTCCAGCTTACTTGGTATAACTTAACAGAGAAGATCTTAAGTTTGGAAAGACATATCCTTAGGGACCTCATGAGATTTCTTCTCACCTATTTTATCCCTGGTAAAAACATTTTTTAAAAGATAGTTTCCATAATATTTGTCTTTCCTCTGCCAGATATTTTTTCTGTTTTTCTTTTTTAAAAACTCAGAGTAGAGTGTTCCCATTCAAGGTGAGGCAGTGAGATTTTTCGCAGTTTTCAGAGAAAATGATTAGTTTTACATAGAAAACTCTCCAATTTACTTCTTTGGACCATCTTCAACCTATATCTCACCATGCCAGAATCCCTGGAAATGTTCAGATAATTGGAGAAAAATGATATGGCCAAGTACATTATCATGACATGATGTCTAGACAGTGACTGAAACACTGAAGCAACAGGGAAATCACATATTCATCTCTGCAGTGACTGAGGGGCTGGGGGCTCTCTAATGGCATGGTGACCCTCTTGCCTCAGGGTCATTGACTATAATTCCCACGAGAGGGAAGCAAATGTCACCATCCTACTGTGGCAGCAGCTTTGCAGTTCAAGTAAAATGCATACATGGGCAAAATTAAATCTTCAGTAAGCAACTTCCATCCCAAGGAATCTCCAAACCACCCACCCAAAGCCAGGAAGGGTATGGCATTTCCAGAAACGATTCAGGGTCTTCCCTGACTTTTTCATGTGACTTCCCTTTTGTCCTCCTCATCCAAATAGGACTAAAACATCCTGGATCTGTGGCCAGATCAGCAGGCCCTTTGGACCTCCTGCCAGATGTAAGCTGCCAAGCCTGAGGCTTGCTATCTTGTGATAGCAAGAGCAGAGTGTACTTAAAACACCAAAGCAAGGCACAAACTTCCCTCTAGCTTAAACACAGTCACTTATTTTGAGTCACCATGATGCACTTTAAACACGATTATGTTGAAGAAAGTGGAGAAGGCAAAGTGGTTCTTGAACTAGAGAAAGCTTGTTACGGGGATAAACTCTGGAGTCAGATTCTGAGTGTGCTTAGAAAAATTACTTAACCTCTCTAAGCCTGATTACCCTGTCTCTCAAATGGGATCAATCATGAGAACCGAATGAATGAAATCTTATAAAAATAAAACACCCAGAAGAGTATGCAGTGAAGAAAGGCAAATTTTCAGTAGAATCATTAGCAGTGCTAAGACTAGGAAGTATTTATGTAAGAAAAGAGGAGAAGGGCTACTATGGTTAGGTAGTTGCAGGCACCCCAGGAGGTCTGTCTTATGGTTGTTAGGATCCTCCTTGGCTTCTAGAAATATGAGAAAGAAGAAAGCAGACTCGACTCTAGCTTTATAATTCACCAAGGATCCCTTGAGAGAGGGACTTGAGAACAATTATACTACTGGGTATATGGTAGTTTAGATGCTTTGGGGGGTGAGGGGGCATGCAATGACATTAGTCCTGGGCTTCCATCTCAGCTCTGTAATCTATTAGCTGCATGGCTTTAGGAGAGTTACTTTCTCTCTGTGAGAGTCTAGGGGGTTGCAGCACAAAGGGCTTGTTCTTTCCCTCCATAAAAACAGAATGCCATATTTGTTTTAGCTAAGCACATTGCTGCCCTGGCTTACTTTTGTCAGCTTCTGTTATAAGTAGGTATAGTAGGTCTCTGTATTCTGACCAATAAGACATTGTCCAAAATGTTGTGGGGACTATTATGAAACTTCTTAAAGGGAGAAAGACATTCCCTTTTTGAATCCTCCCTTCTCCTCTTGCCTATAAACAGAAATAATGGCTGGATCCCTAGTATATCCAGTGATGCTGGATATGAAGATGGGGGAGCAACTGTCTAGGGCCCCATAACAGCCCTGAAACTTTTTTACATGAGAGAAACATGAATTTCTGTCTTGTCTTAGCTGCTGGTATTGAGATTTTCTGTCACATGTAGCCAAACCTAAGCTTTAACTAAGGCAAATATAATAATAGTATGGATCCAACAAGGCTTTTGCAGTGACTTAAGAGGCTAAGCCAGGTAGGTGACTAGCACACAATAAATTCATTCATCCATTACATATTTAGCATATCGACTGTTCCAAACTTTCTCCTTTGGTATTGAAGACACAATGGTCAGGGTGCCTGGGTGACTCAGTCAAGTGTCAGATTCTTGATTTTAGTTCAGGTCATGATCTTAGGGTCATGAGGTCAAGCCC
This sequence comes from Canis aureus, assembly GCF_053574225.1. Classification (NCBI taxonomy): domain Eukaryota; kingdom Metazoa; phylum Chordata; class Mammalia; order Carnivora; family Canidae; genus Canis; species Canis aureus. Next base: position 12,553,232 of record NC_135636.1, read on the forward strand.
CACATTGGGCTCTGTGCTCAGCATGGAGTCTCCTGGAGATTCTCTCGCCATCTGCCTCTGCTTCTCCCCCTCACTCTCTCTCTTTATTTATAAATGAATAAAATCTTAAAACAACAATAACAACAAAACAAAAAAGGAAACACAATGGTTAATAAGACCATAAGGCCTCAACCATTAGGAGAGCATATTCCAGAGAAGAGACAGATGATAAGCATGCAATTGAACAAGTCAAAGCCCATAGAAGAAAATTAATGAATTCAATTTTAGAATGATAAAATTGATGTTGATATCAATGATAGAATGATAGCCCATAGAAGAAAATTAATGGTGGTATGGTATAGAAAATAGTAGAATGAGGGGAAGTACTTTACAGTGCCCAAAGATGGTCTCTCTGAGGAAATGACCTTTCAACTGACATCAGAATAACGAGAAGAGAGTCAGATACAGGTTTTGGAGTAATCATAGTCTAGGAGAAGAAAAGAGAATGTTGGGGGTTGTTGAAGCAGGTTAAATGCTTAGTATCAGATCAAAAGAAGCCTTCCTGGCCACAGCATGGAGAACAAGTTTGAGAGTAGGAGATGAGATTGAGACCAGATCATTTAGGACCTGAAACAACTGGTAGAAGAAATCCCCATAAACAAAACCATGGAGTAGGAACTGTAAAATACAGGTCATCCCAAATCCATGATATCTGCAATTAAGCACCATCACATTTCCAGACTTGTTTTTCACAATGTTGAGAACTGTCTTTTCTTGTTAAAGAAAAGGGATAAATATCCCTTCAAAATGTCCAGTTGGTGGGAAAGTGTTATGAGTTTATATTCCATGCATGGTTGGATCCAACATGGAAGTCCCTTACCCTTGAAGCCGTCGGATATCTGAGGCAGTGAACTGGAATACAAGTAATATCTCAATACCATGAGCCAATCTCAACAGAATGCCGCATATGTGTGTGGAAAAGGTACAGTGTGCTTCACAGAGGGAAGTGGAGGCTGAACAGAGCAAACACACACGCGCACACACACAAATGATAACATGAGGATGCCACAGAGTGCAGCAGTTGCTTGGGGGTGACATGTTCTGGCTCAGAGAGGACTGTTTGTATTTTGGTTTTGTTTGCATGTGTAAGTGTGTGTGGAGGTGGTGGGGGCGCAGGTATGCAGGCACATAACCCCCTCCTCCTCTCCCTCTTTATATGATTCCAACCACAAATCAGAGACAAAAACAACTTAATGATGTGACATTTTGCTTTACGGAAGGGGAAACGGGCACAGACATTCCTTATCTGGGGAAATTGATACTGTACCATTAAATGAACACTCACAGAAGGTTGAATCCACAAACCACCTAATAGGCAAAATTAAAGAAGAGAGAGAATGGGAGCTGGTTGCTGGGATCAATTCCAGACCTGCTTGCTTTATGATGCTTGTAATTGTTTGTTCAAGGGTTCCTGTATGGATTGTTTTTCTCTGATACTATCTATCCTTTCTGAAATAAATGAGGACAGAATGCTGAACTATTGCCACAGTTCCCTCCTTGTCCAGAAATGAGCTGCCCTAATTTCAAAATTTCTATTATTTTGTGACTCCCATGATCCCCAGATATGGAATCTTCTGTAAGCTTGGGGGAGCTCCCTTTTCTTTATGTTCTGCTTTCTTATCTTCCCACAAATACAGAGCAGACAGCAAAGAAAATAGGTTTTCCAAAGTTGTCTTTGGATTCTTAGGGCCTCTTATGCCGCAAAGGCAATTTGCAGCAAAGCTACCTTCAGGCCACTTAGAAAAACAAGGACCTTTGAAATATATATATATTCCATCCATTAGAGTGAATCCTACTGTTTTATGGCTCACAATGATTTTTTTTCAAGTAATTTTTTAAAAAAGGAGTTTAATAAAGGATACATGGAAGAAATTTTCATTTGGCAATGGCTGGGGCTATTTTTGTTTACGAGACAAAAGAAATCTCTTTAGCAGTATAAAAAACTTCAATAATATATATTTTTCCTTCATCCAGGCTGATAATTTCCTGACTAGAATTAACTCCAAAATAAGCTTCTCTTTTAGAAAAACAGAGAGGTGTCGAGAGGCTGATCTGTCAGGAGGCGAAAGGAGACTGTACCAAAACCCAAACTGCCACAATCTTTATTTTTGTCTTCTCAATTAATAATGGAGCCCTTTTTGCCATAAATATCAGATTCCAGGGGGTGCCGAAAAAGCTTGTCTTTCTGGCTGATGACAAAAGACACATAAATCTAGTGAAGACCCTGGAATTTCCAGAAATTCAGCAAGACCTGAGTATTGGCAGAGGCAGACTCTCCCCGCACACATCTGTACAAGTCACGCTTAGCTTGGTTCCGTCCATTGTTGAATGCCAACACATCTTGCTCTATTTGCAAAACAGAATACACCAAAGCTTGAGTGCTTAGATGTAGAAGTGGAGGTCTGGGAAAGGCAGCTGAGTAACAGAGAAGGTAAGAATGAGAAAAAATAAGAATGAGGCAGGAGTAGGCATGGTAACCAAAGGAGCTTGTTTGTAACCAGAGTAAAAGTACTTTTAATACAATGGGAAAGGCCCTTAAAAAAAATAGATTTATTTATTTTATTTCAGAGAGAGAGAGAGAGCACATGAGTAAGCACTGGGGAGTAGGGGCAGAGGGAGACAGAATCCCAAGCAGGCTCCATGCCCAGCATGGGGCTCACTGCAGGGCTCGATCTCATGATCCTGAGATCATGACCTGAGCCAAAATCAAGAGTCAGATGCTTAACTGACTGAACCACCCAGGTACTCCCAGAAAAGGCCTTCTGGAAAGGACCCCCAGTCAGCATCTCCAATAAATTCTTTTATATTTGACAAACCTGATCTGGCTAGATTGCTCCTTTGTAAAATAATGTCAGCATGTTTGAGGGAGACAGCACAGCTGCCAGGTCATCCTGCCCATTTGGCCTGAAGGAAATGAAGTAAGTCTGGAATGTGAGACTTAAGTGCAATTTAAGAGGAAAATTTCCCTTAGGTCCACCTGGGAGGTAGGCTGTGGGTGGTATAGGTAGCAGGGACCCTGCTCATCCATCTATCTCCACATGGCTGCGGCCCAGAAGGAGAGCGCCGCCCCCCCCGCCCCCCATGTGGTTACCACAGGGACTCAGAAGCTCCCTGGAAAGAACCATCCTAAGAGCCAAGCACAGGGGGCTCCCAAGCTTCACAGAAGACAAAGGTCAGAGTGGGCAGTTCTGAGCACAGCATAATGACTGTCATCGAGCCTCCCTTGAACACATGCTTAAGTGAGGGGTGGGAGGGGAGCTGCAGGGAGTGAGGGGGCTGCAGAACCAGGAGAGACACTTGGCTTTGTTCTGGGCATGGGTGGTGGGGCCTTCCAGCTCCTGTAATGGCTGGTAGGACAGAGGTGCTAGGGGCCTCTGGATTCTCTGTGGTAGCAGGACAGCACCTGGAGCTGGAGACACGGCCAACCATCAAATTCCTGGTAGCAGAGAAGTCATCCAAGCATCTCACTTGGACATACTTCCCGACTGTCACTCTGCTTCTGTGCACGTTGCCTCACTGTCTCTGTCTCACTCTCCGTATCTCTCAGTACCTGCCACCACCATCTCTTTCTTCCTCTCCCAGCCTTCCCCCTTCCCTGTGTCTCCTCCTCACTGTCTTACTTATTATTTCCATATCTCATGGCACCTCTCTCTGGATGTCTCTGCTCTCCCTGTCTCTCTGGCTGTCTCTCTGTCCCCTCCCTCACTACCTGTCTCTCTAATACACTGGTGGTAGATGGGAAGAGCCTTGGGTTTCCTCTGAACAAACATGGCTAAAGGGCACCACCCCTTTAGCTTTTTCTCTGCCAAAGAAAGGGAGTACAGGCTGGAGAGACACCCCCAAACCTGGCTATGGCCGGTTTGCTGTGAATGGGGAGTATATGCCCATGAAGGCTGAGATCTGGACTTGGCTCTGAGTGAGTGGCACATTTCTGTAGTGTCTTTGCAGACAGCCCCCCTCAAGGTCAGAGCTGTCCTCCACTGTGGGAGATGGGGGGCTGGAAAGAGTAGAGGTGGGAATGCTAGGCCATCTGTAGACATAGGTGACCTCAGATTTCAGAGGAAATTTCCTGGTGTCGCATTTTCATCTCACTGCCTTCTCACAGAGCTTGAAATTTTCAGGGATTAAGTGATACAAGTTGTGAGAAGCTCTGGTTATGAATTCTTCCATCTGTCCCAAACCCTCCCCACCATCTCATTTTCTTCAGAAATACTTTCCTTGAATTATAATTCAAATCCCTATCAGATTTGATCTTTATTGTATTTTTCATTATTCATTCAGCACTGCATGAGCCCCTCTGCTGTGGGCAATTTCCTTTGAAGTCCAAGTTTCTCAGAAATGGCTTGTTTGTAGCCCTGCTCCTGCTACTGTGCCCAGGATGCATCGACAAGGCAGCCAGAGATAAGCCCCGAACCTGCCCACTGATGTCTTTCTTAAATTCCAAATGTCTTCACTGGTGCCTTCTAAGAAAGTATTTATCTGGGGCCTTTTCAGAAACAAAATGACACACCCAAGCCACTGAGCTTGTCAACTAGCTGTGGGCACAACACCCCGCTGTCCTGCAAGTATTCAAACTCCCGTCTTTGCCAGAGTTGAGAATTTCCAAATAATCATCAAAATCTTCTTCTCACTGGCCCGTAACTCATATGCTCTTTCCCAACTCCTGAACCATGAAAAGTTAGCCACCTGGCCCCTTTGCCCCAATCAGCATGTTACTCTCCCCTATATAATTATGGTCTCTTAAGTAGAATTACCATTTTGTAATGCTGTGCTATCATATGAATTCAATAGCACTGGGCCACAGTGGTTATTGTTTGTAATCTGGATTTGTCAAAAGAGGAATCCAGGAACTTAATTAAGTTCCTGGAGGCCCCTCAGCAAATCAATACCCAAGACAAAGACAGACCAGGGCCAGCAGCCTTGAACCCACTGCCCCCTCCACTCGGATAGCTGGCCTTGCCTAATGACCTGGAATCCCTTTCTGATGCATACACAAATCATGCCCTGGGACTTTCACCTTCTGTGAATATTTTTAGCTTTTTGAAAAGTAGTTACCTCTTTCCATTCCAAGTCCTCTTACATTTGATATGGTTGAATGAGTGGTACACCCTGTTACAGGGGAAAAAAAAACTGGCTTCCATTTCTTTTAAGATATTTTTATTTCTCCTTGTGAGAAAGAGCGGAGACTCACAGAGGGTTGGCAGGAGGGAGGAAAGTAACCGAGCCTGAAGTTGCCATGTTTCCATTTGGAATGCAGCTGCATTTCCCTAATACTGAGGCTTTCTTCATGCAAGAGCCAAGTTTTTCAAATTTGTTTCGTAGCCAGGTGGCACAGAGGAATGCATGGCTCATTCCAAAGGGAGTTCAGAGCACGTGCTTTAACTCAATTGACACAAACCTAATAAAAAAAAAACCTGGGCCTTCCCATTATTTTCGTCTCACTGAAGGAGTTTACAGTCCACAGCATGATCTTTAATTAAATTTGGACACAATATCCCCAACAGAAAAATAGCCGAAGTAAGCCAAGACTTTATATAAACTTCAGTTACTTATTAGGCAAAGGCAGAAAGACAAGAAATAATTATTTTCTGGTTTAGAACTTAAAAAATAATGAATGAGACTTCGGGCTGCCATTGAGGTTAAAAACCTCCAGAACTTTGGCTCCCCTATCCTTCCCTCAACATGTAACAGTGCAGGAGGATGAAGCAGGTACATGACCTGCTACAGTGACCTGGGACCCTTGATCTCTTCTATGGTCTCCAATGTCGTGAGCCTGCAGTATGTCTCTATTCTCAGAGGTACGGTGACTGCTTGGGCATCTTGAGATGAGGTGCCTTGAGAAATTTAGAATCTCTCCCAGGGATGGGGAAAGCTAGTCAGAGACCACCCCCTGGCCGGGCCAAACAGTGCTGAAAGTTTGCCCCCTGATCCCTAGATTCTCTGGGTTCTCAAGATGGTAGAATGAGAGTCTGAAGGCACTTCCTCTCACTGAACTGTCTGGGAGCTGCAATGTCAATTACCATAGAACCAATAAGAATAAGTAGGTTAATCCACCTTATGTGAATTAAATTATTTGATTTCATACTTCCCCCTACAAGGCTGACACTATTCTTTTCCCCATTTGACAGATAGAGAAGCTGAAGTACAGAAATAAAATAATATAGTAAGTAAATGGCAGGGCCAGGAAGTTGAATAGACACTGGCTGCCACCAGAGTCCTGAGTTTGAATGGAAAGGAGCAGCTCCTTCCTGGAGGAGGATCACACTGCTATGGAACTGAATCTCATCTACAGCATCCCTCTTTAACACATAGCACACCTCTGCACAGGACTCTAGAGGTAAAGCTGCTTGCTGGAGCAGCCTCATTCATCCAGGGCAGTTCTTTGTAGATAACCCCTTACCTTTCTGTAACTTCCACTCTAGTCCAAGATCTTAGCCTTCTGTCTCCTCCATGTGACAATTCATTCCCTTCTGCTTGGTCCCTAGAGCCAGACCTCCTCGGGCAAACATCTCCAGTGCTTTCACCTGTACATCATATGACCCCATGCTGAATCTTCCCAAAGGCTGATCACAACCACACTTATTTCTGGGGTTCTCCTGAGTCTTTGCTGACAATGGGAAGCAGAGAGTACTTCCTGCCCTATTGCCCTCCTGTTGTCTTGCCTTTTGCTTTAAATTAGGCCACAAAATGCTGAAAGACACAAATGATGCGCTTTGTCTTTGCAGAGTCTGCTTGGGCCTCTGGAAGATTTAGAAATACAACAACAGAAAAACTTTCTGAAAAACGCAAAAGCAACGCGAAGGAGATCTGAAATATGAAACCCAATCCATTAAGGCAATAATTTCCCTTTCAGTGCTGTACTGAGGAATACAAAAAAACAATGGATAAACAGGGTGGGCTAAAGAATTGCTCTTAATCTATACCTATGTATCGTGGGTGTCACCACTGTGGTGACACCACTGCTTGCTTCAGGGATGCAGCTCTTCCAATAAGTTTCTGAGGGTGTACACATTCTATCCAATTCACCAGTCATGTCTTCTTATATTCTTTCAAGTCAGTGACATCATGAATCTTACATTTAGGTTTTGTCAATTGCCCCAGCCCTTGGAGATTTCTCAAATTTTTAATAGAAACAGACCTATTAAAGTGTCTGCCCTTTGTGTACTAGCTCTGTAGACAGAGGGACCTAAATTCAAATACTGGCTCTGCCATTCACTAGCTTTGTGATGCTGTACAAGTTACCCAATCTCACTGAGGTTCTATTGGTTTGGCATTTAGTAGATACTCTATAAACTGTAACTCTTGGTTTCTGAGGTTATTGTTATTAATGTTTTTGTAGCATTCGAGGTTGATTGTAGGCAACAGAAATCTCATATTTCAAGCAGAATGATATTCAGTGCAAGAGGTGGGCTCCTGACAAAATTCCTAGAAGAGATGGTAGATGGGGAGACAGGGACACCAAAGTGTAGCTGCTACAACCAGAAGTCGGGAAGCCATGGCTGCTGCCACCACGACTGCTCCTAATATGAAGGAGACCAACTCTGACAGCCATGACCACCTCAAAGCACTTGTTCCTACAGTTATCCTCACCACCAGCAAGAAGATGGTCTCTGCTTTGTTTGCTTTTAAATCTCATTCAAGCATATCTAATTGGCAGAACATAACTTGCATCCATAACCGTAGCTTCCAAAGAGTCTGGAAAAGTGGTTTTTAACTGTCAAGTCTCAGTGACATAGTAAATCACATAGAAAAAGGTAGAAATGGATGGAAAGCTAATTGCCAATATCCAGCACATTACTCCTCTGCCATCAATAGAGCATGCTCTTGGAGCCATTATCACAGTCATGGGGACAGTTTGGTACAGAGATTGTAGCAATTTTATCCCCCATAAGGTAACCGATTTGGATTTCTGGTACTGCAACCTGTAACCACTTACAGAGATTTTCTTTGTTTGACACTAATTGGACCACAAGGGATCAGATGCACAACCTTTTCTGGTTAACATCCTAATTCGAACAGCAGAGTTTATCAGCCTTGAGTACAGAGTCACTTTCAGAATTGAAGCAAACACATGGGATCAGACTGGAGAAGTTTTAGGAATAATAAATAAAGACTTTTTGATTAAATAAATTGCTTGGTGCTCAAATAACAATTCAAACAGGAAATCGACTCTTATATCTGTTCTTTATGATAAGCATATGGAATCACACCCTCTAAACTTTCAATTATCCTCTCCTATAATACGTTATGCCAACTGGGTGGATCACAGATAAAGCAGAACCACAAATAATTCAAACTGCTATTTTATTTTCCCAAGTGTTCAAGGAATTAGGAAACACATGAATGCCATTTTACCTGTCTGCTTATCCTTTGTTCTCTCTGCTCCATGATTGGCTTGAAAAACAAACCATCAAGTGACAAACAACCCAAAAAGAAAACAATGTAGTAGGCATTAAGTCAGAGGAAGACAAAGAATATGTGTCCATGGTATATAAACCAAAGAGACATGAGCAGATGAAGTGAATCCTTTGAGTTTAATGAACAGCGACATCCTTGAGTTCTGACTCATGGAATATGCTAAAAAAGTTAAACTCTTTCTTGCAATAGATTCATGCAAAACCATTTCCAGAGTAAGTATTCCTAAACCATTTGTATGTAGACAAACATCTAATTGCATTTTGCTATACAAAGTAATAAGAAATAAACATTCATTCAAAATACTACCAACTTAATTATGGTAATAGATTCAGTGTAAACCCAGAAAATTATGGGCTGATAATATTAGCTTGTTCAATTTTAAAATAACATGTTGACTATTAACAGCAATGTAGTCTTGATAGTAACCAGATCATGAGAGAGGAATGGTAAGTACATGGGAAGTAATTTTAAAAAAAGTTTCAAGGGGTACTGCTACAGTGACTAATGAGAATTGTCATGGATAAAACAGCTCTACCTTACTAAAAATAGATTAATCAAAGCACTTGTTGTCTGTTAATATTTCCCTTTCAGATAAAAGCCTAATCAAAGATAAAGGTTACACTTTGGAATCTTGAATGGCATTTTCTAGTTCTGGAATAAACTAGTTGCTCCTCACTCATCATATGAATGAAGTGTCACAGTGAGGTTCAAGAGCAATGTTTATCTGGTATCTAATGATCTCTATTGGAAAACAGCTGGTTTCTTACCCATGGTATTTACTTTAAGGTCTAATTTTGAAAATATGGCAAATTGAGGCAAAAGTGACTCTGGTGGCTGTTGTTGTCTTGTTATCTTTTCCCTTGAAGTATAATTTTGAAATTAAAAAAAAAAGGTCATTTGGGGATCCCTGGGTGGCTCAGAGTTTTAATGCCTGCCTTCAGCCCAGGGCATGATCCTGGAGTCCTGGGATCGAGTCCCACATCAGGCTCCCTGCATGGGGCCTGCTTCTCCCTCTGCCTGTGTGTCTGCCTCTCTCTCTCTCTGTGTCTCTCATGAATAAATAAATAAAATCTTAAAAAAAAAAGGTCATTTGTATTTCAGCATATTCATACTTCTCCATTTGGGAGGAGAATAAATTATAGGAATGTAATATTGACAAAAATCATCAGTGATTTTTGAATCAGAAACCATAGAGTAAATTGAGAGTAAGATTAGTGGTTAAGTCATTCTTATCTTTAAAACCTGTGGCTCATTTAAATAATAAATGGCAAAGTTGTAGGGCCCTATCCAAATAACTAGGTAGGTATGGCTACAGGGACATGGATGGAAGAAATAAAGGAAGGAAAAAGGACAGGAAGGATACATAATTGGGTTGGTTTATGCTGGGCCATTACTAAGACAGTCCATATTCACAGATGTTGATTACATCCATGAAAACCTAAGTTACTGAAGCAACATAAAAACCCTCTGCAACTGATCTCTTTCCTACAACCCATGATCCGTGTTCTTTCCTTAGTTTTTAAAGTTTCAGAAATACCAATCACTTGTTATTAGAAATCATGCAAACACCTCTGTCCCTGGTCCCCTTCTCTTTTTCCATATGTTTCTCTGCTTTGGACCAATTTCTAATTTTGTATATACCACACTGTTTTGTAATCAGTCGACTTGTAATTACATTGCATTTATTTGCCCATCTAACAGTCCCGCTCATCACTAAACCGAGAGCTTCATTAGGGGCAGGGATATATTTTCCTACTTTTGTTTGTATTCTCAGAGTATAGCATATGGCTTCACACAGAGTACACACTCAGTAAACATTTGTTTAAAATAAACTGAATTGACACATTTATTTATCTTTTGACCTTTTCAAAAAAGTCTAGCTTATTGGAGTTTCCAAAGTAGGTCAGAGTCTTTAAAATTCCCATGCCCAAATCACCCCCCCAAAAAAAAACCTCAATAAAATCAAAATGTCTGGGGTGAGGCCTGGACATAAGTATTTTTAAGATATTCGGGTGGTGCCAATGTACAGCAAAGTTTGGTAACCAGTGCAGTGGAGGCATTTTCCAGGTCCTCTTAGTGCTTTGTGTCAAAAGAGCAAAAGGAGCATTTCCCTGACCAAGCCTTGTCCCTCCAAATATACTTCAAATGAGGAAGACATAATTGTAATGATGCAAAGTTGGAGGGCATTAAATTTTCCCAACTCCCCAACTCCTATGAAAGGCCCAGGCTTTGAACAACGTCCTTCTCTATTCTTTCATGATGGCCCTTAGAATATGTTTCTGGAAGTTAAAACAATATTGGAAAATTTTTCCAATTAAAAAAATCATCTTCCCTAGGTGAAATCATTTAATAATAAACCCGCTCTTGTTTATTAAGAAAAAAAATTAATGACACTCAATTCTGGTCTTAGGACTTGATTCTGGTCCTGGCATCAATCAATCACTGAAGGTGCTCTCATAGTCCAGTAGAACATGCAGATGGGCATCTTTTACTGAAATGTCTCCTAAGAATATATTTGGGAGGGCCGAGAGGGATTGTGACATCCCTTTGCAAGTACTTGGCAGTATCTCACTTCCCACCCATATATGGATGGAGATGTCTTTGCGCAGTATGTCCCTTCAATTTGGTTAGTTTGGGACTCTTAAAACTGTGAATCAGAGTTTGGCCTAAAATACAGATTCACTCAACAAACTGATTTTTAGTTATATACACAGAAAGGCAGATCTTCCTATAAATATTTTTCGTGTAGAATTTGCAGCCATATCCACATGGTCTGTGGAGCAGATGCCTCTGTTCCATGGATGAAGCTCACCCCAGATAAACCTGAAGTTCTGTTGCAACTGCCTATTTTGTGTCCCCTCTTTAAACTCTCTGCCCCACTTTGGATTCTCCAGCTCAGTTGGTGGTTCCCAACCAAGGAAGAGAAAGAATCTATAAGAGAACAACCGCATAGCATAGCATCTTGCCCCTGAGGGGAGAACTTAGTTGAGGGTTATTCACAAGAGTTGGAAAAAGATCACTATCTCCCTTGCATTTCGTGCATGGCCAAAGGGCATCTCCATTTGCTGTTGATGCTTTTCGTGAACATTAAACTCCCTTGCAGAATTTATCTCCATTCCCCATTAGGAGAGTTATGCAACCTGAATCCTTAATGGACTTAATCAGCAGGATAACATGACATTTCCCCACTCTGCGCTAAAGTACAAGGCAGAATACAAGGACGTATTAGAGACATCTCTGCCCTTGAGGATTTTATAATCTAGTTGTAGAGATGAGAGGATCACAAAAAACTGCTATAATGTATGACGTGTCTACTAAAGGGACTGTTCAAGTCAAGGCTCATTTATTTTCAAGGAGGAGAAACACACTCAAAATTGCTCAAGTTTAGATGCAGAACTTTCCCGTAGAATGTCCAAGGAAAGTTAAACCAACAGCCTCTGGGAAGGGCATATGAAGACAGCAGAGAAGTCTTGGCTTATCTCTCACTATATTATCTTGCCTATTTCATTCATCCTCTCTTGCCTGGCTTTCTCAAAGTCTGTGCTCTGAAGATCACTATGTGTCAAAACTTTCTACAAAGAACCTTATATAGGCTAACCTAGTTAATTTTCTACTTGAATATATCTTAAACAGGTAGCTATTACCCCTTCCATGATCAGCATCAGCATCATCACTCTGAGCTGGTACTGCACCAACTGGTTTCCTTATATTATATAACTGTACTGCAGCCCTGGAAAGAAAAAGACTAAAAAGGAAGGAAAATAGAGGGTGGGAGCAAGAAGTATTATAGAGGAAAAGTAAATAGTTTGACCTTTCTTGTATTACAAAACTACTTCAAAGCATTCATTCTAGCAGGGTCATGTGTAGAGATGATTCCTCTGCATATGCAACTTGAGGAGACAACTTCTACTAGGTCTATATCTATAGGTACAGATTATTTTCTCTTTGACTTCCTAACAGCTGAGCCCAAATTTATTCTTAAGTCTCTTACTTAGAAAGGAAACATATTGGATGAAGTTGAACTAAATCTGAAGATCCTCAAAATATCCAAAATTCAAAAGGTTTCACCTGAAAGCATTTTTAAACATTTAGTTGCAGTGTGATGAATGTTGAGATTATCGGTCCTATGTAGAAAGAGATACAGCAAAAGAGAGCGAATGTCTTTTGGCTTCAAAATGTGGAAAGACCACCAGTAAGGCATCAGAAAAGGTCTATTTGAATCCTTTCTCTCAAAGCATCACTAGAGCTTTGAGAGAGACAGAGATTCCACATATCCTTGTGGAATAAAGAAATACTTAAATGGAGTAACCGCACAGGATCTCCCATCATCTGTCAAGAAAGCATAGTTACCTAAGCAGAGAAGTATAGAGTGAGAGAGAACTAGAGAAGATGTGTCAATCTATATCAAGAGTCCTTTCAGAAAACCTAAAATGGCTAAAATCAATAATGTCTGATACTACCAGTTGATATAGAGCAACTAAAATTCTCACACACTGTTAAAAAGAGTGTAATTTGTCAAACAGTATGGAAAACTGTTAACACTGATATAAGCATACACTATAATCCACCAATTCTGCTGTTGGGTATATATTCAACAGATATGCAAATGTGTTTTACCCAAAGGCATATATAAGAACAATCATGTTAGCACTATGCATTATGATTCAAACTAGAAATTGCCCAAATGTCCATTAATAGTAGAATGGACAATTAAGTTGTGGAAGTTACACAGAGTTATCCTTATACCATGACAAGAGAGAATGAACAATAGCTACAGGTAACAACAGGAGTAAATCTCACAAGCATGTGAAGCCAACGAAGTCAGACACAAAAGAGTCTATACTCTAGATGAATGGATAAAGACGTGGTATACATATACAATGGGATATTACTCAGCCATCAAAAAGAATGAATCTTGCTATTTGCAATGATGTGGATGGAACTAGAAGTGAAAGAGAAGTGTGAAGTGAAATAAGTCAGTCAGAGAAAGATACATACCATGTAATTTCATTTGTATGTGGAATTTAAGAAACAAAACAGTTGAACATAGGGGAAGGGAAGGAAATATAAAACAAGATGAAAACACAGAGGGAGAAAAACCATAAAAGACTCTTAACTATAGGAAAATAATTGAGGGTTACTGGAAAGGAGGTGGGTGGGGGAGGGATGGGGTACCTGGGTGATGGGCATTAAGGAGGGCACATGATGTAATGAGCATTGGGTCTGTATGTAACTGATGAATCACTAAATTCTACTTCTGAAACTAATAGTTATTTTTTTTTAAAAAAGAGTCTATGCTATAGGATTCCATTTAATGTGGAGGCCGAGAAAAATCAAGGTCATTCCACTTTAAGTTCAGCGTTAGCACAAGTACAGCCATACCAGGCCCCTGTGAATAAGAGCTGAACTTCACCTTACTTCAGTTATAGGAAGAAAACAGCTTACAGCTTAATGTCCTAGAAAGCCCCATATTAGAATAAGAACAGAGCCCAAGCCAAGGGCAGGAAGCCCCTATTAGAATAAGAACAGAGCTCAATGGCTTGAAAGCCCCATATCAGAATGTAAACAGAACTTGAGAAATTCCTCCACCCCTTCTGGAGGTCCCCTAGACCAGCCCTTAAAACTAAGCTGAAACCCACCTCGGGGGTCCAAGTCCCTGCTCCTCTGTGTCGGGTATACTTGGGCCCAAGCTCGAGCTTGTAAATAAACCCTCGTGTGTTTGCATCGGTGTCAGCTCCTTGGTGGTTTCTTGGATTTGCAATCTTGGGCACAACACTGAAACTAATAGTTATATATATATTTTTTAACGAGTCTATGCTATAGGATTCCATTTACACAGTTTTCAAACAGGCAAACTAACCTACTGACTGCTTGAGACCCCTCTGCTGGAGATGCCAGGTGTAGGGCTCTGGTCCACTGTCTAGCAGAGACCAGACTCCAGTCATCCTTGTCAAAGTGCATACACGTGAGTGAAGCTATCTTGTTCCTTCTAGACCAGCCTACCTACCAGCTGCATACCACTGTGTGTCCTCTGTCAATGGCTTTGTAATAGAAGACTAGCCCAGTCAAGGCTGTCCAAGCTCCTGATCAAACAATTAAGAGCTACAGTAAAGTAGTTGTTTTAACTACCACATTTTGAGCAATTTGTAATGTAATAGTGTATAAGTAGAACACCTCCCAATCCACCAAGGGTGATTGCCCTTTTTCCTCCATACTTCTTAGAGCAATGTGCTTGTGGTTAAAAACATGGATGTTGGAGCCAGATATCCTGGGTTCAAAGTCCTACTCAGCAGATGCCTAGGATTGTGGCCATGGGCTACTCTAAATCTCAGTTTGTTCACATGCAAAATGGGGATAACAGCTAACCTATTCATTTGGTTGATAAGAAGCTTAAATGTATATGTAAATCAAAGTTGAATATCTTAAGAAACTAGGAAGTTGATGAGTGCTATTTTCTGATGAATCCTTGGCATATCAAAAGTACAAACTACACAGATGCCATTCATCAACCAGCTCTGTAGATTATATCCCTACCATCTCCCTCCCACAATAGTCTTTTTTCCATTTCCATTTAATTTACCGTCCCGATAAATTACTCAGGATTTCTCATACAGGCCTCTGTTATGACCTTCAAACTCATCTTTCCAACTTTGCCCTTCTCTGTGGCATTGTCTGTCTCACAGTGTGGGCAGTCTAATCTTCCTGCAGTGAAACTTTAACTCAGCACATCAGGCCTTCCGCAGATGATCCCAGCTTTCTGCTCTCATCTTTTCTATTAGTTCTTCTTGCTTCTACCATGGTTTTCTGGCTAAAAGGATGATTTGCTACTTCCCTGAATGTGATCCAAATCACTAATCATGCCATTCTGTCTGTCCCAAATGCCTTTTTTCATCTCTCCCCTATTAAAACTCTATCTACCCTTAAAGAGCATTTCAAACCTCAGCCTCTTCAATAACCCTTTGCTAATCCTTTCATTTGTTTTCTTGTTTCTGTGTTAAGTCTCCCTTTCCTCTCCCCATGTCTCTCCCTCTCTTCCCTCCCTTTCTCCCACATCCCTGCCTCATTCCTATAAAAAACTCCATAGCAGAGAATCTGAACCTCTTCTATGACAATTGCTTTAAACAACCATATATTCTGGTCATTTGTAATTTCCAGAACCTCCTGAACACAACGCAAATCCTTTAGGCCCAGTCTAATGTCTTGCACCTAGTAGGCATTTAATACGTATTTGTTGAATTGCACATGAAGACTAGGACTGAGCAGAATTTACCGGCAAAAGAAGGCAGGGCCTTGTCACGAGTTTGCACATCAAACAAAATTTTTGTGTGTCTAATCCATTTTGAAAACTATTTGCATTTCAACTGATGAGAAATCACTTCTATTTTTATAAACCTCTAAGAAAAGATATTTTACTGCTTCTTTCAGTAACATTTCTCAGTGTGTAATAAGCTCTAATGTCAGAATAATCTTATTTCTCTCTAACCTAAATCCTTCATGTTGCAGACTGAGCTATTTTTCATGGATTTTTCCAAGTGAAGATAAAGCAATAATGGAATGGTCATGTAGATCTGTCTGTTAATTTCCCCTTTTCCATTAGGTGTTCTTTCCTCCATTTATATGCTTAATGCAGGTGCACAATATTATCACCATCACTCACTGGTTCAAGGTGACTGGCCCAAGAGCAGGTGTTTGATCCAAAGTTGGGCCAATAAATCTCTTCCCTAGGATTCTTTTCTTCCCTGGGATCATAAAGAGAGCTTGAAACCAGCCTTTATCCAGTGGGCAAGGATATCTGAAATAAATTTCACAACCTTTCAGCTGCTATGCTCAATGCTATGGAGAAAAAGGCAAGACTGGAAGGAAAGAGAAGAAAATTTGCATATGAGAGCTGGAGAGAGAATCCAGACAGAATCAGAAACCTTGTTCCAATCATTCCTAGACCCATCTGTAGCCTTGAATTTCTGAGGCTTGGTTATTCAAGTCCTCCTTAGATTCCATTAGCTGTGAAGGTACATGTTAGCCTTAGCTAGTTCTTCATTTGTTTCTGTCATTTGACACACAAAAAAATCGTATCAACCCAGTTTCCATCATATATATTTTTTAATCAATCAGCATTTGTTTACTTTTTATATCATAATGGATTTAAATGGTAGAAGCATTATACCAAGCCATTTCTTATTTTTCTCTTTGCCTAGACAAATTAACTCAATTTCCATTACTGTTACAGAAATAATTTTCCATCTCCTTACTTTTGCTACTGACCTTCACATAGCCATCTATATCTTTTCTGTCATACCCTAGATCTGAATACCTGCATGCAGAAGGTGTCAGAATGCCACAGAGCATACCAATGGCCTCCTATAGTCTGCACATCCTGTGCCTACCTGTGCATTCCTCAACTATCAGGCTTCCTAAATTCCTCATTTTGTAATCCTCCCTGCACTTGGGTCCTTCTCTGTAGAAAAGGGCCTTTGTCATTTCCTTCCTTCCTTTCTTTCTTTCTTTCTTTCTTTCTTTCTTTCTTTCTTTCTTTCTTTCTTTCTTTCTTTCTCTCTCTCTCTCTCTCTTTTTGGCTTTGCACAAAACAGTATAAGCCAATGTATAAAAAGTCCATTTCTTAGATTCTAGCTACTGCTGATATGGCATCCCATGTGTTTGAATAGGGAGAGGAAATAAAGAGAATAAAAGGAAAATCAAAACTGCCAGATGAAGAAAGAACTACACTAAAGGAACCTCCAGGAGGTAGGGTAAAGTATTAGAAATTCCTTTTAGCAACGGTGTGCAAGAAAGCACACACTGTTTCATGACCTATGGGAGGCTCTATGGGATTATATTTTACATATCTGTTATGTTTGAGGGGAAATAACTTAACTGGTGGTATCTGATGCTTAAAATGAAAATGTATTATAGAACAGTGTTCTATACCAGAGATTGGCAAGCTTTTTCTGTAAAGAGCCAGATAGAAAATATTTCAGGTTTTGGGGCATTTGGCCTCTCCCATGACAGCCCAACTCTGCCATTGTTTGCCACTATTTGTAGGGAAGCAGCTGTAGACAATACATAAAAGTGTGAGGATCACTGTATTTCAATGAAAGTTAATTTATAAATATAGGTAGTGAGCCTGCTCTGGCCTAGGGACATTAGCTTGCTGACCCCAGTCCATGTACAATAAATATATATAGCAGTGCTTTATTCACCATGTAGTATGATGCCTAAAAAGATGGTGACAATAAGTTTTCATTAAACCCAGGAATTTATGTCCTCCGATATCAATTCCACATGATATTTTTGAATACCATATATCTATATCTATATCTATATATATATATTTACATATTTCTGTAGATATAGATAAATAAATAGATTGGCGATAGATGACTTATTAAAATGAATCAAGATTTCTAAAGTTGGGATCTTATTAATAAGAAGCTTGTTATTAGCATAGCCCATACCTTCTCTAAATCTTTATATTTAGTTTCTAGCATATGGCCTAGCTGACAATATTATCTCTAACTCTGAAAATAAATTGATTCATGGCTCCCAATACCTTACTCCTTCCTTACTTTACAAACCTCTCCTAAGTTGTTCTTTCCTTTCCAACAATGGGTAGGGCCTCAGAAAAGGGCAAAGCCCCTTCCCCTAATTTCAGTCATTAGTATATTCATTCAGCAACAATTATCAAGTACCTGATGAACATATAGGATGTAAAAGTCAATATAGTAATCAAAGATATTAGACATACTTGGTTAATGTGCTTTATCAAAATTTTTTATGTGTATGATGTAGAAAATTTAGTGACAGCATTCTGGATTTTTGTATACAGTTTATATTAGGTTGCATTCTAGTTACTCAAAAATAATTAGGAACCGTCTTGCTTCCACACAGGTGAAAGTTATATTAAAACACACACACATCCTAAAGTCTTTTTCTTACTGACATATACTCTGCTTCACTCGTTGGTCCTTGGAAGACTCATAGTCCTAAAATTTATTCTCTGCTGGAATTTGACACCAAAATTGAAGCAGTGCTCCAGAATCAATAAATTAATATCACTATCATGAAAAAACAAAAATTTCACATTTAAGAGATTGCTATACCAGGGAGCACTTCCTCATACATATTTGGAGAGAACTTTTTCGATAATAACAACATAATTTTGAATTATTTCATTAAAGCACACTCATGAATGTTCAGAATGAAACAACTGCTCCAGTCAAGGTAAACACCAGTGCTGCTCCATCTATATCCCCTTGACCTTCCCATTTCAGTACACACCCACATGAATCACAACTGCTACCATCTGTTGCACTGCCCAAGGGCTCTCACGGGCTGCTGGAGACCACTGTGCCACACACATAGACTGCTGGAGATTAAGTGCTCCCATGAGCAGCTCTCAACCACTAATTGATGAGAGTGATGTATCAATACTTCAGCTCCCTTGTCCCTTGGTGGGATGACCGTGAGGTATCGGTGGAAGGTGACTTAATCAGGCACCCTTTATCACCTGCTCTCCCTCCCTGCACTTCCTCCTCACTTCCTTTCCTTCACTGCCCAAGAAAACTACTTGCACTTGAATCTTTGTCTTGAGTCTCCCTGGGAAACCACATACAAGCCAAAGCCATAAACTCACAGCCCTTCTTACTGCAGAAAACGAAGCACAATTATTGCATGTCTATTTTTACCTCCCAAATCTAGATCTATTTTTAGTCTGGCTTTGGACAATTGTATCTTAAAATGACCCAAATATCTTGTGGAACCATCTATAAAACATATATTTTTTAAGATTTTATTTATTTATTCATAGAGACAGAGAGAGAGAGAGAGAGAGAGAGAGAAAGAGAGGCAGAGACACAGAGGGAGAAGCAGGCTCCATGCAGGGAACCCAATGTGGGACTCGATCCGGGGTCTCCAGGATCACACCCTGGGCCACAGGTGGCACTAAACGCTGCACCACCAGGGCTGCCCTATGAAACATAGTTAAAGCCTGCAGTATCCACACGGATTTGAAGAACCTAAAGCACTCCCATCCATTAAAAGTATAATCTGAGTGTTTTAGTGATGTGTGAATCTCCTTGATAATATTTTTCCATCAAGTAACCAGAAGGTTCTCCATCCCCTTAGCAGCAAAAGCTATCTGTATTGCAGCTGTGTGTATGCATGAATAAAAAAAAATATTACTTTCCAGCCAAATTCTAAAGACACTAAGGACATGGATGGTCCAGAACTTGCATTTATAACACCTTCTCCAGATGTAAATGATCTTTTCCAATTTTATGTAAGTTGCCAGTTTCAGGGTTCTATCAGGAGACAAATTACTTGGGTATCCATTTTATAGATTTTTTTCTGCAATGGCCATTCTCAAATTGCTTAGACGAAGTTTTAATATTTTTTTAAGGATTTATAGATCGATTTAGAGAGAGAGAGAGCCAGAGGCAGGGGCAGAGGGAGAGGAAGAGTAAATCGTAAGCAGATTCCACACTGAGTGTGGAGCCTGCCGTGGGGCTTGATCGTATGACTCTGAGATCATGACCTGAGCTGAAACCAAGAGTTGGAGGTTTAACTGACTGTGCCACCCAGGTGCCCTGGAAGTTTTAATATTTTTAAATAAATAGTTTTTAATACATGTAGAGGAAAAAGAAAATTCTTGCAATCTGCATGGCCTGAGCAAAGTTTCCCAGAAAAATCAGTGGATTCAGAAACTCCTTGAGGCCATTCAAGCTAAAAAAGCCATCAGTGTCCAGTAGTTCCATAGCAAGTCTGAAGTTAGGAATCTAATTCATTTGAGGCCAAAATCCAATGTGAGATTGTTCCAAATGGGTGGGAAAAAACAATTTGAAACAGGGAAGAGATAATGAGCAGCTGAACATGACTCAATGAAAGAATGAACTCTGAGAACAATGAGAGAACTAAAAGAACAATGTGTGAAAATGCTCTGCCCCAGAATGGAATAATGTGAAAGCAGTCTGAAAGTTCAAGCAAACATCCTCCTCCTTGAATTCTGGAATAGCCCTCACACATTGCAATCCCCAGGTATCCCCATAGCCTACTTGTGACCCAGAATGTCCCCACTTGGGCTAGATACCTTCTATGCCAGCCATGCCAGGCAGTTATCACTTAAAAGAGTCTGTGGCACCTTTTTCTATGACCTTCTCTAGAAGTCAAACTAATGGCAACCATCCCAGGTCTCAAAGATATGTTCCCAAAGATATAAAACCCATTTGCTGCTTTTTAACAACTTTTCTTAGTTTGTCCTGACTTTAAAAATTTCATCAAACTGATGATGATGCTATCAAGAGCAGCTTGGTACCTTTAAGAGCTTTTTGTCCCCTGTGGTGGCTGATGCCAGGAGCACCTCACAAAAAGTGGGGTCCCCTCTGGAGTCTCTGGCAAGGTCTTTAGATACCTCTATTTAAATTCAGAAATAAATCATATGAATAGTCAAAATCCTTCCCTACTGTCAATATTAATTACAACAATACTAGCAACCACTGCACATTGCACAGGTATCTTCTTCATATCTCACACATTATTCTACCATTTTATCCTAGCACCTTCAGGTTAAATAACAAGATGTTTTCCTTGGCCCTCTTCTCTTCTTACTCAAATGACCTAAATATCCAGCCTGAGTGGTTCTCTTTTGAACTCCAGATGCAGAGTGTTCAGTTCTTTTTTGATGACCTCAGGCTCTGAGCTGGAACACAAACCCAATGAGAAAACAAAAACAAAAAACAAAAAGCAAAACGAAAACAAAACCTCATTCAGTTCTATCCCAAGCCTTCTGATTCTTCCTTAACTCAGTGGATGGGACTCAACCCACCTACTTTACCAAGTCAGGAAATGAGGCCTTTCCCTGAACTCTCTACCCATCTCCATGCAGTCACTCTATTTTTCTAGTATCCTTCTTGGAACAACTATTTTAACTCTGCCTGTCATCCTCCAGTGGCCTACTCATCTCCCTACTTTGGCCTCAAACTTCTAGAATGAAAATTTGTTCAGGTTATTCCCTGCATAAGACTATTGATGATTCTCTAGAGATATCAGAGATATCATCTTAATCCCTTGCACCAAAAAAAAAAAAAAAAGACCATCCTGACCTGGCCCCTGTCTTCCTTCCCTGTTTTACTTTTTACTGACTCTCTTCCACGCCCAAGTGGACAAGAAGTGTTGCTTGTTTTTCAAATCTGCATTTTTCATCCTTTGTTTTTGAAATCTGTGTTTCCATCCTTCAATATTCAGTTCAGCTATCCATATCTAGAAAGCCTTTCCTGAACTTCCCCCCTACCAAACACAGCCAGTACAGATATCTTTCATTGTACTGAACACCCTGCAATGAATGAGCTATGTTTTCTTTTTTCTTTTTTCTTTCTTTTCTTTTCTTTTCTTTTCTTTTCTTTTCTTTTCTTTTCTTTTTTTCTTTTCTTTTCTTTTCTTTCTTTTCTTTTCTTTTTTCTTTTCTTTCTTTTCTTTTCTTTTCTTTCTTTTCTTTTCTTTCTTTCTTTTCTTTTCCTTTCTTTTCTTTTTTCTTTTCTTCTCTTTTTTTCTTCTTTTCTTTTCTTTTCTTTTCTTTTCTTTTCTTTCTTTTTTTCTTCTCTTCTCTTTTTCTCTTTTCTTTTCTTTTCTTTTTTTCTTTTTTCTTTTCTCCTTCCTTCCTTCCTTCCTTCCTTCCTTCCTTCCTTCCTTCCTTCCTTCCTTCCTCTCTTTCTTCCTTTCTTTCATCTCTTTGCCCAATGTGGGTCTCAAATTCATGACCTGAGGTCAAGAGCTGCATGCTCTACCAACTGAGCGAGCCAGGTGTCCCTAATCCCTTTCCTAATAAAAGACCAAACACAGTGTCTCCTACTTCTGTAACCCTAGAGCTGATCACTGGACCTGGCACATAGCCTACACACTATTTATAGGAAGAATGAATGATGAATAAGATAGAATTCTTCAGCCACAAATATATGGCATCTTTACACTTTGCATTACCTAAACAGCCTGAAAACTGTTCACCTGTCCCCATAAGTATACTCATATTTATCAGTTCAATTGAAACACTCTTTTTGTTTTGAAAAATAAGATAACCATAGTCTTTTCATCTATCAGTCATTATTGGATCAGCTTTGAAGGCAAATGTTATGATGGGACCTAGTTCATATATCTTATTTGCCTAGGACAATATTAATAAATTACACCATGTTTATCCTGGGAAAATTTTAACTGTACTCTGCAAGCTCCAAACCAAATCTACTTTTTTCCATCCTTCTGTATTGCCTAATTATGTCTGTTCTGTCCCTGATCTGTCAAACCATGTTTGAATTATCCTTCTCCCATAACCACATAAGCTCAACTGAGCCTCAACATATGCTAGTAGAAAACAATAGATAAAACAAACACGAGTACAAAAATGACAAGAACCACCAAGCTTGATAACCTGAAATGAAAAACAGTCCAGCAAGAATTATCTTGCAAAACATGAAGAGTCTTGAGAAGCAGTGAATAGAACATTAGCCTTGAACCCAAGAATATCCCCAGAGAGTCACCATTCTAGTACAGTTCTGGAGATGGATACTGCTCTTGCATTCGAGATCTGAAATATCCAGCCTGTGTAGAAGTGAAAGCATTGGCAGTCAGAGAGAAGTGGACTTAGAAAACTGAAACCCATATGGGCACCCCACTCTGGTAGCCATGTGTAACATGAGAAGCTCCATAAAACTGAACCACTATACACAATTGAAGACCAAGGATTTTAGCATCTTTGGTGACAAAGCCCATGTGGGTCTATAGCTTTTAGCTAGTGCTTGGGAGAAATTTTACTAGCTTGAGAGATAGTGGAGAAGGTTATGTAGAAGCTAGAGAAGAGATCCAAGAAAGGGTGGAAGTAAAGTTAGAGTCAGGTAATTCACCAGGTGAAGAAAAAACCAAACCAACATCTGGGGCGGGGGAGTTGGGCAGGCAGACAGGGTAGTCACATCCTGGGGAGGTCATCAGAGCAACAGTTCTGCTAAAGGCAAGGAATGGACTCACAGGTTAATAGCAATGAGCCTTTAGGCAGAAGTCCAAGAATCGGTTTCAGCCCAAATGTAGAGATTCTTCTTTGATCCTTACTTTGTCATAAAGAATGGAGCCTGACAGAGTGGGAGACAAAACTATAGCTGCCAGAGGCATACACCAATGAGGCTGCCTCTTTTACTCACAGCTGATATCAGCCGTATTCTTTGACTCACAGTCTATTTTATTCCATTTTAGTAACTAAATTTGTTTTCAGTCATTTCTGTTTTTAAAACAGTGTCTCGGGAAAGTTTCACTTCAATTCAGATTTTATTGTACTTTTACACTGAAGTTCAGAATCTCCATCTTGGGGCTTCCTCATGCTTCTCCCATTTCCTCATCTTCTTCTCTGGATCCCATTTCTATTTTCCCAGATTGCTTATGCATGTGTCACCTGGCAGTGGCAGGGAGGGACAGAGTGCTTATGCACATGAGGGCTTCTGGAAGAGCGGTCCATTCCTTCAGCGTGCTGCAAGCCCTGCACAGTGGTGGGTGTGGGGGCCGGGCTGTGGTCACTTCTCTGCTGACACTTTCACTGGCCTGGTCTCTTGTGCTGGGTGCATCGAACGCTGGCTCTCTCATGATCTGCACTTGTGTCCTCCTGCAGGAGTTCATCCCTCCACTCTGCAGATGGGATCCTCCAACTCATTCTGAGGCATTGAGAGGACCCTGGTGAGCTGGCTGCATCCCATTTAGCTTCTGAGGCCACTCCAGATATTTTCTGAAAAACCAGGAATTCCTACTCCACTGACTTGGCTCCTTAGAAACTCAGAAATGGTTTCTGCCTTTACATTCCTCTATTTCTCTACGTTTTTCTTTCATGTCTGTTGGCAGTGTGCAGGAAGTTTCTGCCTCTCTTCGTGGGAAGAGGTGGAAAATTGACTCAGGCTAGAGGAAGAGTTCTCAGATTCCTTCAAAAGCTGTTGCATCCGGGTTCCATTTAGATATTCTGATGGCACAGGCACTCCTGTCTCTTGAATAGATCTTGACACAGATTGGTCATAGCTGTCTCCCTGGAATTTGGAGGAACCAGCTGCTCTTTGGGGATAGGAAGGGTCAGCAGAAAGCAAGGGAGCAGCAAAGGTATGTTTTGAGGGTACCCCCCACACCCTGCACACCACACAAAAGGATTAGAAAAATTCTCAGCAGAGCAGAGTGACAAAGTTACCTAAGAGGAACAGGGAATGTGTTAAAAGCAGAAGGGTATGCAATTTATTTTTAAAGACTGAAGTAAGAATTATCTGGCAAGAATATAAAATATGTACTATTTTTTCCCCTTGCATTAAGACATGGATATATCAGTTTGGCAAAGATCTTAGAAACTTAATAAAATGTTAACACCCATCCTGCTGCATCTCATCAGAATCCAGAGTCACTGAGTCCTGCTTCTTTAAGATGCACCCATCTCTTTAGTTTGCAGTTCTTTGATCTATTTCAACAATCTGGCCACTTCTATTATCTTTCAGTGCATTGCCAGGCACCTGAAAAACCACTTTGCATACGCACAATACTTTTTTGTTTTAAGGTTGCATAAGATGTATTTAGTGGTAGTGAGCCCAAGTTAGGTTGAAATTCAACCATATAAGGTGTTGGCCAATGCAAATAGCTCACCTGTGTTGACAATCAGAAGAAAAGACACCCGGAACATACAGCCCAATGAACACAGTCACAAGTGATGCCATTCTGGGCAGCTGGCATGCTTCCCTTTTCTCCAATTATAAAATATATTTCAATTTCAGAGTTTCTCAAGTGTGAAAAAAATAGGAAATATAGTGAGCTACAAGAGGAACTACAGGAATTGGGTTTGTGAGAAAATGATGAGAGAAATGCTCATCCTATTTTCAAGCGCAGGAATAAAAGAAAGAATACATAATGGAAGCTGAGAGCAGAGTCTGAAATCTGCCATTTGTGAATGCCTTCTATTTGTTCATCATCTTAGGTTAGGTTCTTCATATTCATTCTATTTAGTTTTCATCGAGCAGAATCTGGAAATCATTAAAGTAACTTTCTTGAGGTCACATGATAGGAGTAAGCTGGACTTAAACTCTAGCTTTCCCTTGGGCAGTTGAAAAGCAACAACTTGTGCCTAATAGCTTGGCTTATCTCTACAATCCTAGGGGATTTTAGAATGAAAGTTTACTCCTTTTTCCCATCCCTCATTCACCCGTGGGTCTATGGTGCAGTCACGAACAGTAACTAGCTCTGCAAAGCCACAGTTGCGGTGGACCAGAAACCCACAAACAGAATGACACCTTTCATAGTATTATCAGTGTGCTGCTTCCGTCGTCAGTTAACCTTATTCATTTTAAGGTAACTGGTCAGACTTTCCACTCTGTTATGCCCTTTTCAACATGATTGCTAAGAGGTAGTCTCCATTATGTGTCTATAGCCTCCTTGTGGGTCAATTACAGATGTTAAAGTTAAGAACTGCATTTGAATCCCAGCTAACTGACTTTATGCCAGATTAATTTCCAGAAGCCTCTATCTTCTCATCAGTAGAATGGGGTTATTGTGACTAGCTTTCATGGTTATTGTAAAGCTTAAAGGGGATAATGTCTTAAAGCTATAAGCATGGTGGCTGATACAAAGAAAGAGTACCATATAATAATAAAAAAAATACCCTTCCTGTTTAAATTCAAAGGATTTTAGAGTGTAAAGAGAAAGTAAAAAGAAGGTTTCATCTATAAACGTTATACTACATCTCCTTAGCTATCTACCTATTTAAAGGCAGAAGGGACAGGTACCAAATGAAAAGTGAAGTAAGATGGTTTCTTTAGTAGTCAATGGACAAGCCAAAACATAATGCTGCAATGCTGACATGCTAATCTAAGACCTAAATCAGGAGAGAACAAACTGTCATAAAAAGTAGACAAAGCTGCTGGTAATTTTTAGGAAATCTGGAAAGATCCAAGCAGATGCAAAACTTTAAAGCTATAAAAGCCATTAGTTTCTTTAAAAAAAAAAAAAACAACAAAAAACAAAACTGGGCAGCCGGGGTGGCACAGCAGTTTAGCGCCACCTTCTGCCCAGGGTATGATCCTGGAGAGTCGGGATCAAGTCCCATGTCGGGTTCCCTGCATGGAGCCTGCTTCTCCCTCTGCCTGTGTCTCTGCATCTCTCTCTCTGTGTGTCTCTCATGAATAAGTAAAAAAAATAAAAATTAAAAAATTATTTATTTATTTATTTATGAGAGATAGAGGCAGAAGCAGAGGGAGAAGCAGGCTCCCCGTGGAGCAGGGAGCCCAATGTGGGACCCGATCCTAGGAACCACAGGATCATGACCTGAGCCCAAGGCAGACACTTAACCAACTGAGCCCCAGGCACCCTAAAGCCATTAATTTCTGAATGCCTACCAACACAGATAGTTCAACAGGGTCAGTGTGTCTGTCATTTTAATATAGCCAGGTGGGCAGGGCCCTGTCATACTAATAAATTAGGTGCAGCTTAATTCTGGTAAAAGATTCATTTTCATTTGATAGCTTTCTAGAGAAGCAGCTGGATTTTTCCCCCCTATTTGCCACGGGGAAGTTGATTTCTTTGTGTACTTACTAAATGACAATCTCTTGGCTACTGTACTCAGTCTGAAATTTGAGATAGTGTTCTACCTAGATGTGCCTAGCAGAACAAGCTGGAGTTATATCTTGGCGTCACTGTGAGGCTGCTTCTGAAGCAGCTTGTCAGTCTGTCCTATTTTATTAGTATGTGATGGGTGAACGCGTTGGACACTTCTCTCTTAAAGGAAGCTGTCTTATTTTCTACAGCTAAAAACACAGAATGTTTAAAAGAAATTTCTAAAAGTTTCTTCCTGTTTTTTCTTTTGCATTCACTCCTTTTTGTCTAGAGGCACATTCTATAGAACATTTTTAAAATGACTACAAGAAAACAACAGAGCCATCATTTCTATTCATTTTCTCCTACAATATTAGAACTTCCGTGACTGTAATTCCACTGCCCCTGATGAATAGCTAAAGCTAAAGCAGCAGAGCATTACTTCTGTAGAATGTGAAAGTCTGCAGTCTCATTTATTTTGCTACATGTCTTAAGAACATATGATTTTTTTTTAAAATGGTACTTCTAAAGGAGCTTCACTGCAAAAGATATTTCTCATAGTGTCTCAGGCTTAATCAATTGCTCGTGATTTTGCAGGCCTTAATGGAGAAGACACAGACAATGTAATGTGCATTATGCAAAGTTAGCCAAAAGTGAGGCTGTGGAACAGCATCGGGGACCATTATCTCCCAGAAGAGTCGACACAACTGAGGAAGAGAATTAGATGAGTATTTTCTTAACCAGGGTGGGAGTGAAATCCTGGGGACAAGATATTGTTCAGATTTGGGCAACAGCCCAAAAGTAAGAATTCTAAACCAGCATGGCCAGAAGCTTGTTATAAGCTGTATTTTGCTATATTCTAGAATTTGTAGTAAGGTCGATTCTTTTGGAATTAAAGCAACAGGTTTTATTTATTAGAGTAGCAAAGACCCATAATGTGCTGTGGCCTGAAGCTTACAAACATCCACTTCTTTCTCAAAAACTATAAGGAAATCTCCTAAACCAGCCAGTCACCGTGAAGTTAGCTCATTGTAGGAAGTATTGAAAGTTTGTGTTGCGGGGGAGGGAGTGCAAGATGATGAGTTCCAAAGAGACAATAGTAGATGTGCTAGAGAATAAATCAAAGAAAAAGAGCCATGGTTTGTGTCTAAGGGTACTCATTACACAGAAACGCACACAAAACAACACAGGTTGAGGTGGAATGCGCGATACCCTCAGTGTGCCTGACTCCTGGGGACTGCTCGGGGCCTTATAAACATCATCTAGCAAGTGCTTAAACTGCCAGATTTAGCACTCTTTCTATAATAGATGCAGCAATGAAATTGTTTAGATGTAATTACAAAGCAATATTTCAACAAGAACAAATGAATGCGGCACAGCTTCAGCATGTAAGTGCTGAGGGGGGTCACAGCATGAAGGAATAATCGGAGTCAGATGGAATTAATCATAAGAAAGTGTAGAGGAATGCTGGGTGGCATGTTAATTCCCTCCGGGCTGGGGCCAGTGCTGGCCTGGGCCAGATAACAGCGAGGTCCTTAGTGCACATCAACTAGGAGTAGCAGAACAGATAGGGCACCCACTAGGTGCTTGGCAAGTGTTCAGGATGCCTATTAATGATCCTTCTGGGGAAACCTTAGGTATAAAAAAATTGACCAGAACATATATGCCAAGCTAACAAGTGATCACCTAATATTGCCTGGAAGAGGGCTTGTGCCAACAGAAAATGTCTGGTGGAGAGAATCAGAGGGCAAGATTCCAGGCTTGACTTTGCCATTAGCTAGCTGTTTTACCTTCAGAGAGATTTTCGTTTTGCAACTTCTTGGAGACTCAGCTACCTCATCTGTAAAACAAGACATTGATGTCCACCTAAAGGTTTGTTATGGAGCCTGAAGAAGATACAATTGACAAGTGCAGTGTCTGGCATGGAATGGGTTCTCAACAATTGGCCAGTGCTCTCTTAGGTATACAGATTGATAAGAGTCCATTAGGTATTCAACATAGAGACCACTATCCATGGGTATTCTGAGGCCCAGGGGCCAGAGGAGACGTTGCTCACAGGGATAGAAAACAGTTTTTTGGCTAAAAAAAAAAAAAAAAAGACAAAGAAAAAGAAAGGACAAGATGGAGCAAGTTAGTGAAAGTTTCAGTTATCTGCATTGCCCTGAAATTAGCCGGGAATCCCATTTCTCTCCTGCCTCCTTTATGAAGCCAAGGCCAGGCCAGAAAAGCAATCATTTTCTTTGGTCCAGTGGCATTCCATTGCCAACACCAGATCAAGGGGTGGAGACTGCTGCAGGGTAGTTGAGGAAGTATTTCTGATCACCTCCAAACTCAAAGCATGTGATAAATGCAGAGAAACATTGAGAGCTAAAGGCAAAAATGTTTACCCGCAAGGGGTCCAGAGTGGATGAATGGTGCTGACCCCCCCAGAAGACAGCCCATCTGGAACTTATGAATGTGACTATATTTGGGGGTGGGAGGAGGATATTTGCATATGTCATTAAATTAAGGTTCTCAAATTGAGATCATCTTGGATTACCTGGGGTGGGCCTTAAATTCAGTTACTAATGTCCCTTGAAAGATAGAAAAGAAGAAACAGACAGAAGATAAGGCCATGTGAAGTCACAGGCAGATACTAGTCTTACATAGTCATAAGCCTAGGGGTACCAAGGATTGCCAGTGGCCATCAGAAGCTAGAAGAAGCATGGCATGTATTCTCCCTCAGAGCCTCTAGAAGAAATCAATCCTGCTGACACCTTGGTTTTGGCCTTTGGCCCCCTGCACCATGAGAAAATACACTTTTGTTGTTTTAAGATTCCCAATTTATGATAATTCATTTATGGCTGCCCTAGGAAACTAAGACAGTGCTCACTTATGGGGAGGAATCAAGTGGTGGTGATCGTGGTAGGGCTGGGCATCCTGCACTGAAGTTGCCCAGGAAATTTATGTTCAGTCTGCCCACTTAATATTTGGGTCACAAGTTAAGGAGTAGTTCATGTTAAGTAAAGCTCTTAACATAATTTTGCAACAAGAATATTTGTCCTAAATGTCAGATATTCCCAGGAGTGCCTGGAAAAGGGAAGGCAGAAGAAGAAATACTGCACATGGCAATAATCCATGAAATTCCTTACCTGGGGGAACTTGTAGAAGATTGCACAGATTATGATGCTATAGAAGGAAGCGATAGTGCCTTTTGGGACTTTCTAGCTGTGAACTGAGTATCTACTGGTTAATCTGAATCTCCTGAGAAGGTTTGAAAGATCCAGGGGACCCATTATATCCATGTGTGTGATCATAATTATGTAATTTATACTGAAAAGGGCTAGCCACTGCTGATCCTTTAAGACAGGGCTCAGAAAGCACAGATTGCATGAATGAAGCAAGACAATTAAACCAATGAGAAGAGTAGCAGTTAGGAGCTACAATCTTTGTGCCCTGCATAGTTCCTTTCCATTCCAACATGACATGATCCCAAAGCATCTCTGAAACTCTCAAGTGGTGGCACAAGTTAGTTGTCTCCCTTTCCAGTCACACAGGAGGATTCTATGGGGGTCTGAGGGGAACAATTTGATACTGGATTCTCTCTATTCCAAATTAACTCAAAGAAGCATATGGCTGTATTGAGCTGCCTCTGGGCATTTTAGGCTGATAATATGTTCCAGTTTATTCAGATACATCTTCAATATTGCTGTGAGCTAATAGAGAGGAATCACACACATTTTCAAAATTTGGCAAGACAAATAGGAGCTTGTTTCTCAGATCTGATACAATGAGTGTACCTTATGCCTCGTTTTCTCCAAATCTCATTTCAGAAAACAATGATATCATTAACAAGCTCCCCATGGTTCTTCCTTCCCTCACCTGGCCTATCCCACTTCTTTTCCTTCTTTCCTTCCTGCTGTTCAAAGACAGAGCAGCCTGGAGGGAGTGTAATTAATGAGTTCCATCTCTGAGCAGCTGGGGGTGGGTGGACCACCGGAGCCAAACAGCAAAGTGGAATTATCATGGGGAGGATTTCAGATCGTTTGTTAATCTGCCTTTCTGCTTCTGGAGAAACAGAGCGGGTGAGAAGAACAGCAGGATGGAGTGTGGCCATCATCCCCCAAGGACTGGGTCCAGGGAGAAATGAGAGGAAGAGACCAGAATGGGCAGCAGCAGCAGGAGGCACGACAGAAATGACAGCACAAAGATGGTTAGGGGACAGCAAAAGAAAAAGGCAAAAACAGAATAAAGCATGGAAATAAATATTCCAGGAAGAAGTAGGAAAGCAAGTAAAGGAGAAAGGAGAAGAATACGAATTGAAGAAAAGAAACTTAAATGAACACAAGCAAAGGTATCTAGAATCAGAGGGTATTTAAAGGCTTAGAAAAAAAAGAAAAAAAAGAAAAAATAGAAGAAAAAAATAAAAGGCTTAAGGCAGCAGAGAAAGGGAAAGTGGTTAAGGACTATGAAGAGAGTGTTGTGGTCACTTACGCAAAAGGCTTAAGACTTTTTACTTGGGTAGTCTATGGATGGGAGGGTGAGTGGGATCAGTTTTTGCAAAACAAGCCACACTGAAAGTCAATAATTTAAAAAGTAACAAATATTCATTCTTGCTTCTGTGGGCCCCTTGACTGTTGGTTCATCAGGATTGGGCTTCTTTGGGAACTCTGTTTCAAACGTGGATCCAGCGAAGCTTGGCTCTTTCATGGAAAATTGGTCTTAGGTCTTTTCCACCTGTGCTTCTTCTAGGACCAAAGGGGAAATAAAGTAGCAGCACTCCACAGAGAGGTCTTTCCATTGTGTTGGCAGGGCTCAAGTGTCAAGCCATTTCCAGCTTGTGTTTGCATTACATCTGCTAACATTCCACAGACCAGATCATGTCTCCTGGCCAAGCATTAACATGCAAGAAAAAAAGACTCTTCCCAGCAAAGTGACAGGAAGAGAGAGACAGTTGAAGAATATTCTAATCAATCACAAGAGTAAATGAAGAAGAAGAAATAGGAAGTTATCACAAAATGGCCCTGAGATAGTGATAGGCTTGAATGAGTGACAATAACACACATATAATAGAACCAAGATACAACTTTCTATACTTTGTATCTGTAAGGTCAAAGGAGGCCATCATTTCCTATAACCAGTATGTGAAGTGGAGAATTTCTCGTTTTCTTCCTCCTTTATTAACTTGTGCTGGGAAAGCATGTGGCTATATTAAGGTGGGCCACACCATGGCCAGTTCACTTAGAAAACATTACACAGGGGTGCCTAGGTGGCTCAGTTGGTTAAGCATCCGATTCTTGGTTTCAGCTTAGCTCAGATGATGATCTCAGTGTCTTGAGATCAAGCCCAGCATCAGTCTCCATGCTCAGCATGAAGTCTGCTTGAGATTTTTTCCCCTTCCCTATCCCTCATTCTCTGCTTCTCTGCCTCTGCTCCTCCCTCTCCCATGCATATCCTCTCTCTCTCAAATAAATAAATAAATAAATAAATAAATAAATAAATAAATAAAATCTTTTTAAAAATTACACAATTTTCCATTACTGGTATGTTTCTTTGAATCAATCTCTATTGGTATTAATCAGCAAAAAGATTTATAATATGCAAAATAATGTATTACATAGAATTATCATGAATAGGTTGGCTTATAGAAATAATTTAGTGGGCATAATGTGTCAGATTTGTAAGATGACAAAACAACCTGTAATGAGTATAATCAAGAGAAGAGTAGATATAGAACAAAAAGGCCAATTCTTTGGACATATCAAGTGCTTGGGTAACTGAACAGAAAAGAAAAGAGAATATCACTGCAGTTTTCCCAAATAAATGTAATTTAAAAAATTATTATAATAAAGTTACACCCAATTATTGCGATGGGTATGCCAAATTCTATAACTCAAAGTGTGTCAGAAGGCAATAGGGTATCTGGGCTCTAGTTTCAGCTCAGCTACAAAATTAACATGTAGCTGTGGCTCGTTCCTTCAGTTTCCTGTGCCTCAGTTTCTAATCTTTAAAACAAAGTCATTCTACTAATTTATATATAATGTTCCTTCTGGTTTATGCATTCGAGAAATTTTAATTGAACATATACCTGTGACTTGATGCTGGGGTGCTAAGATGAAGTCATCATGGCTTGGCTCTCAGGAGTGCAAAACCTAGTGAGATGGGACCCAAAACATATCATATGGATTTAATGTGGCATGTGCCACATCAAGAAATATTTAGGAGTCCTTGGGAGGTCAAAGAAGAAGGAAATCTGGGGTTATGAGAAGGCTGAAATCTGCATTGAATTTTGAAAGATGGATGACAACTAATCGATTGAAGGGAAAAAGTGAGCATCGCAGGTGGAGGCAGAAACTACATAAGAATGGAGGCAGGTAAAGGCCTGATGTGTGCATGAACTCAGAAGTATACAGTCTGAATCAGGGATTAGTCTAGAGTAGAAGACAAATGAGGTCATTCAGATCCCTTTATACTCTGCTAGAGTCAACAGTGAGACATTGAAGAGTTTTCAGTGAAAAGGCATCATGGTGGGTTTGTATGTAGTCTTAGATAGCTGATACCACTGGGGAATAGATGTTAGGAACACAAAGCTTCAGGCAGAGAAACCAAATAAAGAAATTGCAATGTAACAAATAGATTATAAAAATCCAAACAGACATTAAAAGTGAGGATAGGGAGAGAAGACAGGTTGATAAATATTTAGGAAGCAAAATTAAGGGATATAATCAGTTCACATTGGGACATACTGTACTTGACATATCAGTGGAGAATCCAAGAAGAGATACCAACTGCAAGCATTGCAATTTGCTTGTAATTAAGAAACAAGAAAACAAGATCCCTTGAACAGGGAAATGTTGTTTTTAGTTGACATCACAGGAAGGGAGTTTCAAGAAGTTCTGGATGACAGTATCTATGTAATAAGACATGGACTAAGACCCACATATTTCTCAACTACAAAAGTCCATGGAACCACTGCTTTTAAATTAAAACCAAATTGTACCAAATTTTTCAAAATTGCTATTTTCAAATGTATAAATTTTATGTGAGCTATTGTAATATGTAATACAGTATTCTTGTTATTAGTGCATACTTGGTGTTTTATTTTATTTTTTCTATTTTATTTTGCTTTCTGCATCTATCTAATGTTGATTTACTCCTAAGAAAACATCAGTGTTGAGAAACACACACACACATATCCTATTTTTCTAACTGAAGTAATCTGAAATAGTCTATGCTCTGTAGCAGAAAGAGAATCAATATCCTCTTTTCATTTTGCATCTTTCTCTGGCAACTGTGGAAAAACATGAAAAAAATCTATATTATAAAGAGTGATGCCCCAAGATAGCAGAGTCAAGAAGGCTCAAAGAGGGAAGTACTCGTGACTTTCCACCCAGGCACATTTTCTCCTAATACAAAGGAAATGAAAGAGCACAGGTCATGCACTACATGCATGCTGCCTTGCAGGTAGATGAGAAAAGAAGGAAGTGGAAAGATTTAAGAGAACGTAGAAGGGTCTGAAAAGACATACTAGTGTGAGGGGAATATTATTCAATATTTACTTTTTAGTTTCTAAGGGGAAAAAACACTTTAAGGAACATCTGGGTATAAGACAAATACCTGTTGCCAGTGAAACTCCATCCACGGTATATCTGCTTACAGTACTATTTCCACAAGTATTGCTACTTAAAAATTAACGTGAACTGCTAAAGTGAAAGAAGGATAAATGCTTGCAAAATGTGCTGTGAAACTATTTTATCATAAGTTTTGAGATTTATAACAGAAATATACAAATCTAAGCTAACCAGTTTTAACGAGTTATCAATGTCCCTACAGTAAAGATGCCATAGGGAAGTAAAGACCTCTGTTATTCTGGTAAAACCCTGAAAGAGTTGAGAATAAAAACTGTGTTTGACCAAGATTAGTCTTAGATATCAGGGCATAGTGTTGCCTCCCTGCGAACCCTGAGACATTCTAGGAAGGTTGATAGTGATGCAGAGGTGGCAACCAAATTCTGTAGCAGAACTCAAAAATAGAGATGGGTGACAATTAGAGGATGAGCCTACACCTCAGTATGTCCTATTTGGTCCTGCTGTCCATGAACACCCTCCTGAACAGAGGAATAGAGGAGCTCTGTGCTTCTCAAATCTGAGCATGCTACAGAATTGCCTGTGGTGCTTTTTACAAATAACGCTGTTCAGGCTCTATTCCCAGAAATTGTTGCAGTACTTGAGCACATGCATTCTTAAAAAAAAAAAAAAAAGCTAGTAAAAAAATCTTTATTGGTAATTTTGTTCCACAGCCAGTGTTCAAAGGTAGAGAAAAAAAGATAGAAGGAAAGGAGGAAGAAGAAGGAGAAAATTAGGAAGGGAAACAAATAGAGCCCATTTTGATCAATCCTGACCCCTGTATATTGAGACAGACTATGGACTCTGAAATGCTGTGCAACATTCTGGTTTTGGCCATTAACTTTCCATTCTCATCCTTAAATAGAAACCCATGTGGTAAGTATGTTCCCACAGTGGATCTGATGTGCCACCTCTTGCCAATCTAGTAGAAACAGTGGATGCAGAAAGCTAGCTTCTAAGCAGGTCATCACAAAAAGCTGTTACTTAATTCTAAATTCTACTAGAGTTAAAACTATACCCCAGGTTGGGGGATTGGAAGAAATAGAGGGTGGAAAATGATTTTAGGTAAGAGTAAGTTATTCCAAAGTACAATTCAAGAAGCATGTGTTATTGAATGAACCTTTTTAAAAAAAAATATTTATTTATTCATGAGAGACATAGAGAGAGAGGCAGAGACACAGGCAGAGGGAGAGGGAGGCTCCCTTCGGGGAGTCTGATGCAGAACTCAATCCCAGGACCCCGGGATCACGACCTGAACCAAAGGCAGATGCTCAACCACTGAGCCACTTAGGTGCCCTTGAATGAACTTTTAAAACAGTTAATGGCACTGTGTTTCTAGGAGAACCCTCATGACCAAAATTCCCTCAATATCCTCTAAAATGCCTGCAGCTCAAACATCAATTAATGAATCCTCTTTTCTGCTGCAATCATTTTCTCAGTTGAGGGGAACTTAGGAAAATTCTCTTCTATTATCCTTTTATGCTAACTAGTTTATTGATTTGTCTTATAATACTGGATAAACTGGTTTCACAAATGGTAAAAATTTCAGGGCTCCTGCATCTTTTATGAAATAACCATCCCTAGAAGTTAAATTGTACGCCTTCCTCCTCCCTCCACTCAGACTGTAATTTACCTAGTATGGCTTTGTTGATTCCCACCCACCCCCAATGTTGATTTGATAATTTGAGGTATGAATCAAAGAAAATTAATGAGAGTTTCAGTCTAAGTAAAGGATCTCTACAGATAACATTCACATTTCTTGACCTAGTCATATTTACTAGTGAGTTTCAGTTAGAAGTGGCTATAGGTTCTGAAAGAGACAACATAAATCAGTCCTCCCCCACTCACACCCACACCACTATAATTCTTAGACAAAAATACAATCAAGACAGAAGATTTTTAAAAAGAAACTACCATTGGCTAAATGTCCTAGAAGATTCTTTCTCTCTATATATATACATATATATTCTATATATATATATATATAGAATAATCTATTAGGACTTCCAAAGGCTGGCCATTAATAGAGACCTGGCTCTATTGCAGGAAGTAAAATGGCAGAGTTCCCAATAATAACTAGGTAGTTGAAGCAAATATCTTATGGATACATCTACTTTCCTACCATTCTAACTTCTTCACTCATTACACAGTCATTTTTATCCTAGATTTCTCTTTTCTTGTCATATATATTATACACTAATCTCTCCTCTAGGGGCTTCTGTGTTCTTGATGAAACTATGAAAAAGTTGCTTGATAATTTGAAGAGTAAGAGCAATATATCCTTTTTACTTCCTGGGCTGATAAAGAGATCTTGCTAGGTCAGTATGTGTCAACTCAACAGTCTAAAACAAAATGAAGTAGCTGTTAACAGTTTGGGTTACCTGCAAAACTGGCTCTGAAATGAAGAGACTTGCAGGTAGGAAAATGAGGAA
This sequence comes from Canis aureus, assembly GCF_053574225.1. Taxonomy (NCBI): domain Eukaryota; kingdom Metazoa; phylum Chordata; class Mammalia; order Carnivora; family Canidae; genus Canis; species Canis aureus. The sequence goes on from NC_135636.1 coordinate 12,590,304, forward strand.
GTGCTCTTAGGATCAAAATCCATGGAAAGGAAGCAAGAGAAGTAAAACTAGGCAGAGGATTGAAGTTAAGTTACGGTACAGTCTCAGAGGGCGTCACAAACAGCTCTATAGGTAGCCTGGAACTAACATGACCATTCAAAGTGAGTTGGAGTCAAAGGGGCCAGGCCCTTGTTCTCCCAGGCTGATGATCATAGACTATATATCAACTAGAATGACGGCATGGCTTTAGGCTCTCTTCAGGACACAGAGCCTATAGGGGTTGGTAGCTGAGGCTTTCTGCCCCACCATACCCCCAGGACTGTGGAGGAGTGAGTAGTACATTCTTAAGTGGGACATCTGGATGGTGCATCCTTGCATTTCGCAAATTGTCTTTAAGGATTCAATGATGACTGATGAACCTAAACTGTTCAGGTTCATCTGTGAGCAAATTTGCCTCGTCTTCCTGCCGTGTTTTATTTTAATAAAAGGATGAATGAGCCATATTTGAGGGTCAGAATATTCCCTGCTCTGTTATTGCTATCTGGAGGGCTCAGGGCCAATCAACGGGTAGTAAATTGACCCTCTGTTACTGTATATTAGGCCTTGAAGAACTCTCCTCCAGGGATGCAATTATATTAAAATCCAACAGATGACTATGTAATTTTACCTTTTATTACCATCTCCATAAGAACACAGTGTGTTTATGCATTTTTTGTGTGTAGATGTGAATGTATATTTACTTTTTTTTGCTCATTCCAACTGAGGTTTATTGACAGAGCATACACCATTTGGACTTGCTGAATGGGTATACAAATATAAGTGGAAATATTTTTCATTACTTGAGCTTTCCATGGAAGGAAAGACAGAAGTCCTTTCCTGCTAGCTTTGCAAGAAACACCTAGGGAAGTGCTCCTGAAAAGATGGGTGCTGTACAACCTAGATGGTCTAGTGGCCAGCTGCTTTCCCACTGACAGGGTGGTAACTGGAAACCCAAGAAGGCTGAAGGTGTCATTAATGAGTGTTCAACAGAAGGTAACAAATATGGATACTGAATTGAGTTGCCTTCATGTATTGGATTTGATTAAAATTATTTTAAGTTACTGATACATGTTTCTTAATGCTTCTGCCATTATGTAGTTAAAATATATTCATATTAATGTGGGGTTCCTTGGCTGATTTGCTGTGTGATAGAGCTGAATGAGAGAAGTCTTGGAACAACACCTTGAATGCATTTATTACAGGAAGAATAGTCAGTTGTAAAACCTGAACCCTGAATTTCCCTTCTAACTGCTCCATAAAAGATGGTCAAAATGTCAAGGTTTTTCCAGCAATAATATTTTTTGAGCTCCTGTGTTTATCTGTAAGTGCTCCTCTGCCACTGCATTTTTTCTGCAGATATCAGCATATTCTCACAAACCTGCTGATTGCTCGCATTAGCCTGTGGTATTCATCTCAAGTGCTCATCAAGCACCATTTGTCTCCTCCGAGCTTCTGATTTGTTAAAATGCCTTTACCTTCCTCCCCAGGCTCTTAACTAAAGGTTTTTCTGTAAGACATTTTTCAGGATATTGGACATCACACAACTATTTTGTCGTTAGGTTAGACTTCCTAAAGCTCTCTGGAAAGTCACTTGCTGCTTTGTCATTAAAAGAGCTGAAGGAAGAAGGGGGAGGGGCAGAAAAGATACGAAGGGCTTCTTTTCTTGGGTTTTACAAGTAACTTTTTGATGAAGATCATAAGAAAATGATTAAAGAACTGATAATGAGCAAAATTAGATCAAATGTGCTCCCTTTGTGACTCACTAGCTGGAACCAGAAAACAACAGCAAAAATTAAGGAATCCAAAAGGAAGGAAAGACAGGCTACCAGAAACTTGGAAGATGCACCTGTGAAGTGCTGAAGCCAGTGAAAATGAACTTGGGGGCCCAAAGCACAAGGAGGAAGTTCACCTAGAAAGACAAAATGCCTTTGTTCCGGTGGTGGCCCAGCCTCCTCTGGCCTGTGGAGTATGCAGACGTCCAAGTCGGCAGGAATGATGGCTTTTAGCCTGTGATGGAAAGAGGTGCCATGGAGGGCCGCTGATACAGGCCTGGGTTGGAGCCTTTCTCGTTCTTCTCACCTCTGAGCTGTTCCTCAGTTTGTGAGTATCACCCCCAGCTTGGCAGCCATAGGGAGAGACAGAGCCACAGAAAAGGTCTGACTGCTCAGAGGGGTTTGGGGAAAAGCCTTCAATGGGAAAGCATGTGGATTGGGTTAACTGGAGTTTGAGCATTTTTTATGGTTCTGATGTCCCTGGCTAAGCCTGAGTTCACAAGGGAGTCAGGTCTTCTGGAATTGCATGTCACATTTATTATTTTTTAATTTAATTTATTTATTTCAGAAACAGAGCACAAGTATGAGCAGAGGGAGGAGCAGAGAGAGAAACAGACTCCCTGAGTTGGGGCTCTATCCCAGGACCCCGGAATAATGACCAGAGACAAAGGTGGATGATCAAACAATCGAGCTGCCCAGGTGCCCCACATGTTACTTTTAAAAAGTAATTTTCACGCAATTTTTCTGTGCAAACAGAATGTCAATAGGAAAATCTAAAAATTTAGACATATTGATTCTTTTTTTTTTTTTTTAAAGATTGATTGATTTGAGACAGTGAGCACATGCACATGTCAGGAGGCACAGAGGGAGAGGGAGAAGGAGAGAAGCAGACTCCCTGATGAGTGCAGAGCCAACCTGAGTCTCCATCTCATGACCTTGAGATCATGACCTGAGCTGAAATCAAGAATCAAAAGCTCAACCAACTGAGCCCCCTCCCGGGTGCCCCAAAGACATAATGGTTCTTATACTTACTGCCAAGAATAGTGGCATTTGTAAAGACTTTTATGGTGTTGCATGTCAATTTTCTTTCATTAGCTCATTTGGTTTTCATCACAATTTTCTGATATTCCCAATTTGTGGAAGACAAGATAGAGAAGAACTCAAAGAGGTTAAGTGACTTGCTGGAGAAATTTTCCAGCTGGGCAGAAAAATTACCTGATCATTCAATTCTAACATTGCCTCACGTTGGGGGTAAGGGTAAAGTGATCACAGGCCTGAATATTTGGAAATTGTTTCAGTTTAAACAATTTAAACTGTTCTTTTGTACTGCCAAACCAGGTATCAAACCATGCGTGCCAATCTTTGATTTGGAAACTAAGATATAGATAGATATATATGGCCGCACCTCTGGGTAATTTTCACCTGTTTCTGGGCAGTTTTAAAGGGATTATGATCTAAATGTAATCTGACTATGCAAGAGCAGAGGAAAGCGTTCACTCAGGGTTACCAGATAAAATAAGGGACAGCCAGTTAAATATGAATTTCAGGTAGACCAGGAATAGTATTTTTTTTTAGTGTGGATCTGTCCCATGCTAAATATTCAGGACATACATATGTAAAAATATAGGGTATCCTGTATTTTTATTTGATGACAAAGTTGATTTGGCAACACTTGTGCAACACGTTATCATCAAACCTTCTTTCCGTTCAGCCTGGAAAATAGTTTTCATCTGGTCTTATGGTGATATGAAGGGTGCCCATTTAGAAATGATTCTTCATGCAGATGCCCTGATCCAACCTGCACTCCCATATGCAGTTCACTTTGGAAAGTGTATGTTCTCTTGGAAATGTGGGATCTCACTTTCCGGATCTTATCATCACCATGCTCTGAGAGCAGTTTCCACTTTGGGCAGGAGACTGGAAATGATGAGTGGAAGGTTAAGCAGGAGCTATCACCCTGGCTTCTGAGAGGGTTACCCCTCCTCTGAACAGACACAGCTCATGGAATAAAACATAGAGCAACTTAATTTTTGTCTCCCACCATCCCCTGAAAAAAAAGATATGTTCTCCTTTTCTAGGAATAAAATGTCTTAGAAAATGAAATGTATAAAGATACTTTAAGCCAACAGATACAGTGTTGTTTCCTAAACTCTAGAACATTGGTTCTTAAATGATAATGAAGCCCTCTCCCTTTTGTGAGCTGGAACTTTTTAAAGGTGGGGAGCTGGGGAAATAGAGTGTGGTCAGCCTTCCACCCATACCGCTTTCCTTTGCTCTTCTTAACTTTAGGTTCCAGTGACTTCTGAGTCAAAGAGGTGGGAGGAAGCAGAGGCCAGACAGACAGAAAAGATGGCTTTTATCCTTTTGGGCCTCATGGATCTTTAAAGCTAACTATTTTTATAAGGAATTTTTGTGGATTCTTTGAAGACCTCCTGACCCCAAACCATCATCAGACACCCCTCACCTGTGGTAGCCGTTTTACTGGTGATGTGTTCCATATGGTATATCATTTATTCCCTCAGTTTACCCAGGAATCAGCTTCTTTCTGCTGACATTTCTTTATGCTCTTGCGTAGCCTCACTGAACAGAACATAAGACAATCCTCTGCTGGTTCTTTTCCAATCTCTGGTCCATATGTACCACTCTTGTACCCTTTGCCCCCTATAAACCCAGTCCTAATAAAGCAATGATCTTCTCTTTGCTCCATTCTACAAGCTGCTAAAACATGTCTAACCTTCCGCGTTGTTCAGGTGGGCATCACAATTAGGCCAATATATTACTTAACTGCAAATATAACTATATAACTATAACTATATAACTATAACTAAAACTATATAATAAGTTCTCACTAGACTTGAGGTGAGAGACCAACACTTCTCCTACCTCCCCTACTTGAGGGAAAGAGGTGGGATTCACCACATGCCAGCATCTATTTTCAAAAGGTTGGTTCTCAAAACAAAAAGCAAAAACAAGAACAACTTCCCACAACTCTTTTAGACTAACAGCATGGAGAAGGGATTGGGAGTCCCTTAGGGATCAGAGACTTCTCGACTGAAACTTTTAGCAGGGAATATAGCATCATTGTTTTATGCCTTAACCATGATTGAGAGAGAAAGAGCCACATTTTAACATTCTATTACTCTGAGAAAACATGTAATTGCCATTAAGAGAACATACATATTTACAAGCTATTCTGGACCTAGGACGTCAAGCCAGTGTTGGGATTCTCAAAGGGCTTAGGGATCTTTGACCTGGGAAAAGCTTTGTGTTCTAGACATTTTTAATAAGCAAGAGTGTTCTGGCCTCATGATTTCTCCTATGTAATGCATGGGCTCTTTCTGATGTAGGATGCACATATAATGAACCAAACCACTTAAAAGCCCTTCCTTGAAACTACACTGCAAATCACTGCAAGAGCCTGAAGGGCTAAGGGAGCCATTTCCAGTCATGGCTTTCAAGAGCACTTATAATTTATATTAGCTTTCAGAGCATTTTGGATTTCCCAAATAATGTGTGTTATAAATGACTTGCTATGGAAAAAGTTGACTAAGTCCAGCACATTTTAATTAGTGAATTAATATGCTTCTAAGGAATGACCACGGACTCCTGAGTACATTCTCAAGGAAGCTGGCAAGTGCCATGATTTTAACTAGCTGACATGTGGAATGATCTACCTCATTACCTCACTGTTTGTTGCCCCAGTGAAGGCTGCAAAACAAAAGCTTTAGAACACCCACCATGAGAAGGCATTCTCATCAGCCATCCTTTAGTTGAGATCTTTGTTCAGTCAATGCCCTTGAGAAGACTGGCCCTGCGCATCACTAGCTAGCTCTCTGCAGACCTGGCCCAGCCACAATCCAACAGGATAACAAGAACATCTAAGCAGTCATGGCCAGCTTTTTTATTATTTCAGAACTGGGTAAATAGTAGGGTAAATGTTGGGAAATTCTGGGTCCATGGATCATGGATGCTCAGCTTTCTAGCTGTATGACTGTTCTGGGTTTCATTTTTTCCCATCAAGGAATTAAAATAGTAATGTTACTGCTACCTCACTGGTTGGTTGGGAACACTGAGTAAGGAATATAGGCAGATAGCTTAAGAAAATGCTTATTACGTACTAAATATTTTTATTTTACTATTAAAACAGGCTATCTGTTGGTGTAACTCAAGTTTTCCATTCTGACTGGCTCATGACAATTGCTGTGTAAGTGTGCCGAGTCACAGTTCACACAGCATTTTTACCTACATCACAGATAATCTAACCACCAACAGCTCATCACTGCGCAAATCTTAGTGTTTTTCCTTCCATGTTGTTTTTTGTATATATATTTTTTAAACAGTTGGGGTCATATTGAATTTATAATTTTGTATTCTACTTTTTTCACATAATTTCAGTGTTATATCACTAGATACATTTCAAAACAAGTTTTTAATAGTTGCATTTTCCTTCCTGTGGATGTACCAATCTTCATAAAACTATTCCTCTGGTTGAGCATTTGGACTAAATATACTTTTATAAATATATCATAAATATTGCTGCAATGAACAAACTTAAATTACTGCCTGATCATTTTTCTGATTATTTCCTTAGGATGCACCTAAAAAAGGTATGGACATTGTTTAGCCTCTCGCTACATTACTAAATTACCTTCTAGAAAATTTATTCCAGTGCTATAATTTTATATAAGGTTTCTTAAATTTATTTCCTCAACTAATTGTAAGATCAATTCTTTTTAAATTGTGATAAAAATACACATACATTAAACTTACCAACTTCACAATTTTTAGTGAATAGTTCAGTAGTACTACGTATATTCACATGGTTATGCATAAACCTCCAGAACTTCATCATCTTGCAAAACTGAAACTCAGTACCCATTAAGCAACTTCCCATTTCCTCCTCCCTCTAGCCCCTGGCAACCACCATTCTACTTTCTTTTCCTATGAATTTGACTACTGTGGGTATTTTGTACAAGTAGAATCATACAGTATTATCCTTTTGTGATTGGCTTATTTCATTTAACATAAGCCAGTGCTCTAATTTTAATTTTTCAAACTCTGTCTAATAATCTCTCCTAAAAAGAAATACTGTCTCATGACAGTTTCACCAACCAGGAGAAATGTGGTTATTCTATGGGTTCCTATGCATTGTGCCAGCTGTTTTGATCAGAGGTGTGTTCATTTTTCTCTCCATTTGTCCAAGGTTCCTGTTTCATCATGATGTGTCTGTAGCTTCCAAAGAGTAAGCAACCACCAGAGTGAAAGGAGAAGGCTAAGGGCATAGGAAAAGACAAAGAAATTAAAGTGTTTCCAGATCCTGACAAGATGACAAATGAACATGGGCTTTTGGATTCTTCCCTCAAAATCAACCTGAAAGAAGTAGAGAGATGAAAGGAAAGTATAGATCTAAGGCACTAATTTCTAAAAAGTGCAATCATCTGGGGGAGACTGGAGGCTGTTGGGAAGTGGTATGTGTGGTGGGTGCATGTAGTGGGGGTGAGAGCTGGTGCATCTTAGGGAGAAAGGTGCTGGTACAGCCATGGGGCAGCACCTATGTTATGTTTATGTTTCTCCCATATATTTCCAGGAAATCTCTTTTGCTTTCCTATTAGAATATTACAGGCCAAAATGACTAGGTAACAAAGAAGCACAACCACCAGAAAAGATAACATATTAAATGGCATATACAACCTAAAGCCAAATTACTGAGAAACCAAAAAGCTAAACTAAGCATAATAAATAAATGCAAGGAAATAAGGGGGAGACAAGCAATCTGAAGCAAGAATAATAAGTCATAAAATGAGCCAAGTGGACATATTAGCTACAGATGCTATAATAAAATTATAAAATTTTATAGTATAAAATATTATTAAAATTATATTTATTAATAAGATAATTTATTAAATAGTATAAAATTATTATACTGAATGAGATAAATAGATGAATATCACAAAAAATAAATTAGTAATCTGTGAGGCTGATTTAGGGACTATCTCAGATTTTATTTAGAAAGGATAAAGAGAGAAAATATAAAAGAAAAACCCAGAGGTATAGAGGATGAAGCAGCAAGAATCCAATCATTATCAGACTTGTTAAACAACCCCAGACACAATGAAGACAATGGAGTAATGTTTTGAAAGAATCAAAAAAAGAAATTTTGAAGAAATCAACAGAGATGACTATAACAGAATGGGAAAAAAAGGGCTTTTTAGTAACATTATCATCTTTATAAAAAAAAAAAAAAAAACTAGACCACTTCCTAATACCATCTGTAGACAGAGAGGTAGCCGCGAGAAGAGTTAAAGAACTAATGTGAAAAATTAAACTATAAATTTAGAAGAAGAAAATGGATGAGAATATCTTCTTGACCTAGGGGTGAGGACAGGTGTCTTGAAAATTCAAAAGCACAAAGCCAAAGGTTAAAAATTGATGAATTTGATCGTATCAAAATCAGGAGCTAATGGTTAGTAAGGGATACCATGTAAAAATAAACAGAGATGGCAGTTCGATGGCTCAAACTTATTAGTATAGGAACAGAAGTTAAAATAGCAGTGGATTATTTCTTCATGTTCAAAAATCGGAAAGCTGACTTATGCCTAGTGTTAGTAGGGCTGTGGGAATGGAGGCCATAGAAACCCTCCTAATGGCAATAATGGGAGGCAGGGTTGGTGCAGCTATTTGGGAAGTCAGTCCAGCAATGGTTACACAGCTCTGTAAGGGGCACCTACAAGAATGTTGTTTGTGGACATGCAAGCTGGAGCCAAATCTAAGTGTCTGTCATTAAGTCAGATTCTACATATGAAATTCCATGGAACAGAGCAGCGATAGGCTAGATCTATATTCAGCAACACAGATATGACTTTAAAATATCATGGTAAGCAAAGAGAAAGAAAAAAAAGGAAAGGTATCTTAGTCTGTTTATATATATATAACAAAATAAGGAGTGAGTGACTTATAAATAAAAGATATTTATTTCTCACAATTTTGGATGCTGGGAAATCCAAGATAAAGGCACTTGCAGATATAAGTGTCTGGTGAGGACTTGCTTCCTGGTTCATAGACAGTGCTTTCTAGCTGTATCCTCACATAGCAGAAGAGGTGAGGAGGCACTCTGGGGCTTCTGTTTTGTTTTGTTTTGTTTTGTTTAAAGATTTATATATTTATTTGAGAGAGAGAGCAGAAGGGGGAGAGACAGATGGATAGGAAAAGAGAATCTCAAGCAGTCTCTGTGTTGAGCACAGGGCCCAAAGCAGGGCTTTATCTCAAAACCATGAGTTCATGACCTGAGTTTAAACCAAGAGTCAAACTCTTAACCAAATGCACCACCTAGGAGACCCTGGAGCTTCTTTTATAAGAATCCTATTCATGAGGGCTCTGCACCCATGACCTAATTACCTCCTAAATGCTCTACTTCCTAATATTACCATATTCAGGATCAGATTTCAACACATGAATTTTGGGAAAACACAACCATTCAGACCACAGCCAAGAAGAAAACAAAATGAAGAGAGAAAAGATAAGATCTAGCAGAAGAACATTTGTGTAAATTAAAATTATAATCACAAAATAAAAAATATCTTCCAAGAACACATCCCAAGTACATGATTACATCAAACATATCAGAATACTTGCTTATGGGGTGGATGTAGGGTGGGGAATAAGAATTGGTTATGGGTAAGAGGGAATTAAATGATTAATTAAGTTAAAAGTCCCTTTCACAGACCTAGGGCAATAGTAAGCCAAGGAATCAAGAGTCCAAATGAGTCAACCCTCTCTATCAACAGAGACAAAAGATTGGTAAGTAACACTGAGAGAGCCTATGTTTTACAGGCCTTGTGCTAAGGGCTTGATATCCAACAAGCAATTTACCTCTTATCAGCTACAGAGGAAATGTATGGTTCTCCTCATCTCCCAAATTATGAGAGAATGTTTTGTGGACCGGAAGCAGTCCATACACCTCATTACATGTATGGACTGGGGTGGCCTGTCTTCAAATGCCCAAGCTCCTAACACCACACCACAGACTGCCTTGCTGAAATCTCTTTATAGGGATGGTAGTATTGACCACAGAAGAGCACCACATGGGCAGATGTATGTATTTTGTCATCACAATGTTATGGCTTTATCATGGTTCAGCCATTGTTCCTTCTGTGGGCTTCCCAATCCTTACCTCACTGCAGACCTCATATGTGGGGGCAGGGGAGGAGCAGCCACACAGCACCAGAAAATGACTTCCTCTAGACTTTGTGAAAGATGCCAGATGCCTCCTATCATGTGTTGATATGATGTGAAATATTTAAAATGTGGGCGTGCTGATCCACGTCCCAAATTAAAAAAAAAAAAAAATCTACTCTCAGAAAAATGAAAGAAATCTGCCAATAAAGGAGCTGAGAAATAGCCATTTGGATTAAAGTGAAATACTGTCACTATGCCAATTTCAACTTAAGAAAATAGACTACCTCTTGGTGGGTGAAATTTCCATGCCCTCAGGCATTACTTCCACAAAGTGAATGTGGACCAGAAACATGTGGTTTTAATAAATCTTATTCCATATTCCTCAGATTACTATTAAAACAGGGTTACGAGAAGTGCCGCTTATGAACACGGCAACTATTGAAAGTAATTATATGGAAAAACAATAATGTCTGCCTTTGTTATGAAGGTAGTTTACAATTAGTAGTAAATGCCATCGTGCCAAAATATACAGTAGGGGACTGGGCACTAGAGAATTCTAGATACAATCAAATTTTGCAAGCAGAAAACGAAAATGGCAGTACTTCATGTTATCAGGACTTCTTAATAACACGAGTAAACATTGAATCTCATCCTAAGAAAGGGAAGATTAAGCCTGCTCATCTTATCAATCTGCTATGAGAGACTCAAGGTGTCAGAATTAAGTCCTGCAGGGTCACAGCATGAGATGAGGATAATGTGCAAAGACAGCCCAGGCATCAATATTCCAAAAAGCAACTGGATAATTGCTTCATATCACATCTAACACACAATGATAAAGAATGTCAGAGTAATTACTCCGAGGATACTGGGGATCGCCACACCGCAATTATCGCGGCCTGGGTTGGTTTGTGTGTGTTTGAATGTCTCTCTTGCTGCTGCTGTACTATCTCCTTGCAGATATGTCACTCAGATTTGTAGATTTAGCTCCAGGGGGCACAAGGGTTCCTTCTGAACTTCGGAGATTGAAGCACACCAATTTAATATTCACCTCTTACTGGTAAAAGCTCAAATCCTTTTGACAAAGGATGAGAAAGGAAAGCTTTAAAAACCAACCGAGGCCTGTAAGTATACTTCGGATGTTTTCAACATTTCCCAGTTATCCCAGTAGACTTGATTCCTGAGATGTGGAGTAACGAAGACAATTGAGACAACTGCTCTAAATAAAGAATGCTTTCTGCTCTGCTGTGAAAAAAGATATAAAACTTAAGGGAATTGGGGAGTTTTTATTTCATTCATTCTCTCTCCCTTTCATAATTTTCTGGGAGGGCATCACACTACCTGTAGAATTCATTACTGAGAGCTTCTGCAAGAGTTAGTGGAAAGTAAAATAAGGAGAAGGAATGGAATCTTTCATGACTCTAAGCTTTAAATGAGCATTTGTGGGCCAGTCTGAGAAGTTAGGGGTGAACATGATCAGCACTCATGGCATCCAACAGTGGGCATTGAAGGTTTTGCTGCCTCAGACTAAAAGCCAACTCTGCATCTTTTTTCAATGTCAGCAGAAACATGCAACTCCTTGAAATGTTCATCTCTTCTCTGAAATAGCCAATAGCTGGCTGTAAATAAAAATGTCGACCTATTGGGCATCCCGGGTGGCTCAGAGGTCTAGTGCTGCCTTCGGCCTAGGGCCTGATCCTGGAGACCAGGGATCGAGTCCCACATCAGGCTCCCTGCATGGAGCCTGCTTCTCTCTCTGCTGTGTCTCTGCCTCTCTCTCTCTCTCTCTCTCTTTCTCTCTTTTTCATGAATAAACAAATAAAATCTTAAAAAAAAATGTTGACCTATATCTGCAAATCGTAGCTTTCTCTTAACAAGAACAGTGATTATTTATGGAGTAGTTACTATGGGCCAGGCACTGAAGTACTCCACACATGTTTACCCATATTATGCCATTCGGTCCTCAGTCTTATTACTATCCCCATCTTATAGCTAAGAACAGTAAAGGACTGGAAGGTTTAGTGACTGACGCAGGCAGTTTCATAGCAATGAAGTAACAATGCTAGGATTTAACCCTCGGAAGTCAGACTTGAGGGTTTAACTTGACCTACCCCTGACCTTAGTCATAGAGTGCCCAGCAGGACAACTAGGATGACTCAATAGACATTTGACAATTGACAATCAATAAACCAAAAATTGACTGGTCTTTCAAATGTTCATCAAATGTTTTGTAACTCAAAGCTAGTCTGAAGTGCTACACCAAATTCATTTTAGTCTATATTTGTATCAGGAAGAAGAAGAAGGAGAAGGAGAAGGAGAAGGAGAAGGAGAAGGAGAAGGAGAAGGAGAAGAAAGAGAAAAGGGGAAAGTAAGGCTACACAATGCTTACAGACAAATGCCTAGCTTAGTTTAATTTCCTGTCATACAGATAATTAGGCACCAAATAGGTCCCTGAGGTAATTAAAAGCATAATAAACCTGATGAAACAAGGTCTGCATCCTGGTTAAAGAGGGAAAAAATAAAAGTCATAAATCTCTAGCAAATCATGAATTTCCTCAACAGGTGAACAGTACTTGTTTTAGCAAAAACATGCTACTGGGATTCCTCAGAATTAGGAGTCGCCTGTGTACTGCCCAGCATTATTGTGAGCCACAGTGAATTTGTTATTATCTCCTCCTGGGACAGAGGAGCAGCAGGAGGCCCCTGAAAGCTCAGGGACTGATGTGGCCTTTCAGGTTTCTTGGGTCTTTGTGTTGCACTAGTTACCTAATGAGTGGAGAGAATGGCTCTCACGCACTCCTAGGGGTTGGAAAGCCAGTCTCCATTGAGGAGAGGAGCCTTGTTGCCCATCCACATTTCTTTGAGGTGTGGGAGAGGCCCCAGAAATGGGAAAAACCAAGGCTCCCACTATCACTTTGCCTGGATGTCCTCAGACCTGGCCACACCACATCCTGTGCTGGTGGCAGCATTTCTCCTAACCTGAGGCCTGCTAATAAAAAACAGTTAAGTTAGGGCTGAAAACCTCTCAGTTACTAATTGACCAGACATCAATCTCCTGCTACCTTGATGGTCTGAGCTAAAAAATAAGACACTTTCCTATAAAAGGAAACAGTTACAAACCTTTTTTTTTTTTTAAATCAATTCATGATTAAAGTTGCTAACTAGAAATTCATGTTGACTACCCTAGAAAATGGTGAACCAAATAAAATTAATTATTATTAATTAATTATTAAGATAATTAATAGAAAATGCATGTATGATATAAGAAATGGCCAGAAATATTCCTTAACAAGATTTGACATTTGGTGCAAAGAAAGAGCCCCAGATAGGGAGTTGCAAGCTATGGTCCGAACTCAGGATGTGCCAATCACTGTTACACATCTGTAGGTAAGATACCTAATCTCTCCAGGCCTCTGTTTCCTTCAGATTTAAAATGGAGATAAAAATTTTTGCCTTACAGTTTTTTCTTTAGACTAAACAAGTCAACACCTATGGAAATGCATGGCACGCTATGTAGCATGCAATGAGCTCTCAATAAAGACTGGTTGTTGGGGAATCTAAAGCAAGACTCAAAGTAACAATATTAATAACACAAATGACTACAGGTTCCATATTGGAAGAATCTATTCCATCCCTTTACCAAGAACTAAAAGCTGACTGGAGGCTACTTCTGGATTGTCTACTGTGTCTATTCACGATCTAATACTGTAATGTTTAAATTATTAAGGCTTAGCAGTATGCTTTATGATGTTGATTTTAGCCCTTCCTCATTACTCTTGTAGAATTTTGCTGGTTAAACTTGTTGGTTTATTTTTCCATGTGTACTCTAGAAACCAGCCTCTTTAGATTAAAAAAAAATCATGTTCATATTTTATTTAATATTCTCACCGAGTTTATCTCTTATTTAAATACATTTCTTTTATGAAGTTGACCCTCATCATTTAAGAACACTGTTTCTTCTTTCATCAGTTCAAGTCTTTTTTGGTGCCCTCAAGGTACAGTTTTTTTTTTCTTTTTATGTAGATCTAGCAGATTTTTAAAATAAGTTTATTCTTTAGCATATCATATATTTTTTGAAATAAAGCTTCTGTTTCCATTATATATCCTCCTTGCTTATCACTTATGTACAGTAAGCTCACTAGCATTTTCACATAAAATATTGTTCACAGCCATGTTACTGAACACTTTTATTTTAGGACAGGTTTTTTTTTTTTCAGTTGATTCTTTTGGAATTTCTAGGTACACAATAATAACCAGAATACCTCCAGAATAAAGGTCAATTACAGTAGATATAGTGAACACTTTTGTTTTAGTCCTTTCATGGAAACATTTCCAATGTTTCCCTGTTAAACATAATCCTGGCTTTTGTGTTGAGATCAATGTACTTTATCATGCTAAAGAAAAAATCCATCTATTGCTTTATAGACTTCAACTTTTGAGCCCATAAATGTATTACCTAGTCAAAATCAACAGATACAATTTTAAAAGAAAAATCAATTAATACTTAATTTCAGTACTGAAACAGAGTTTGGCGGGGGGGATGCAGTGGCCTAGTAATCTGTGATTTATCAATCCTTACAGGGGATTTTGATGCTAGTTAAAATTTGGGACCCATTGAAATAGTGAAGGGGGTTAAGAGTACACTGATCACAATGAGCACCGAGTAATGTATAGACTTGCTGAATGACTATATTTTATACCTGAAGCTAATATAACACTGTATGTTAACTGTACTGGCATTAAAATTAAAAAAAAAAAAAAAAAACCTTTCATCTGCCCCCAATTTATCTTCTCTACACTGAAAGATATTTTCCCCTTTTACTTAAATTGGAATCTCACCCCCAAATTCCTGCTTTGATTAAATAAATAATAAAGGAGAGACACCACATCACCATGAGGTTTCCTGCAGTTGCCATAAAGAGGCCTCAGGCACAGGGATGCAGTCAGTGGCAGCTGAAAATCCACTGGAGCACATGAGGAGGTCAAGTGCTTAAGAGGGGCACTGGCAGTGTCTGCTGCGTTCGCTGTGCCACCTGATATTAGACTCTGATTAGTGATTAGTGTTGCCCTTAACGCTGGTCTATCAGCATCGTTATGTGCATCAGATTAGCAAGCTCCATCTTGGCAAGTGTGACACCATGCAGCACATCTGTAAAGAAATCCCTAGAAATTGTTATTCTTTTCAATCGAGCTACAGGATTGTGCCTGCTACATTCACAGGGCGGTACAGCCAGGGAGAAGGATGCAACATTGGAGACTAGGATGAGGAGGAAAGTGGAAGCAGACACTGAAGGCAGTAACATCACAGTTTTACGGACAGCCAGCCCCCCCTGCTCCCTGGAGCACTTCAGGGAAACCACTTCTGTCTGCTGGAAGGGAGAGCAGAGAGCTGGCAACTGTACCCAGGCTGAGTACAAAATGCCCTTTGTGGGCAGGTCACATGAGGGTACCGAAGAACAAAGTGGGATGAGACTTAGGTAATTAGTGGATTTGAACAAAACAATAGAACCCCTTCCTCCATTCAAATTCCCTTTATTTTTATTTGGATTTTTCTTTAAACATTCACTTGATTTTTTCTTTCTTTCTTTCTTTCTTTCTTTCTTTCTTTCTTTCTTTCTTTCTTTCTTTCTTCTTTCTTTTTTTCTTCAGTTATCTTTCTTCAGCCTCATCTTTAAGTGTAGTATCAGTGAGATCACTGGCTGGAGATTAAACTTTTATTTTGCTCTAAAACACCAGAAAAGGAGTACATAATTATTTTTTAAGAGCTAGTCAAGAATATCTCAAATACTTTGAGTGGTAAGCAGGCACTATTTCGGCAAAGCCAGCATTATGTATTATTCCGATGATGTACAGAAGAGGACATCAAACTTTAGCTAGAGTAAGCATAGATGGTGGAACACTCTAAAAATACACATATATCTGATTCTGATCCCCAACCCCAGAAACTTGGATTGAGAAGAACCTCCAGTAAGATCCCCAGGTGAAGCAAATGAAGTAGCTTCAGGGCACTTAGAGGAACACTACTATAAGATAAAATCTTTGGAGTAGTTTGAGAGAATCTTTAAGGTAATACCTGGACAGAAAATTGTTGTTCCTGGCCCTTAAAATTTAATTAGTTGTTTAAAAACCAGAGCTGAGGGCACCTGGGTGGCTCAGTCATTGAGTGTCTGTCTTTGGCTCAGGCCGTGATCCCAGGGTCCTGGGACTGAGTCTTATATTGGGCTCCCCGCAGAGAGCCTGCTTCTCCCTCTGCCCATGTCTCCGCCTCTCTCTGTCTCTCATGAATAAATACATTTTTAAAAACCTTAAAAAAAATAAAACAGAGCTGCCGAGGAAGTGTCTTCCATAAGCTTTTAGGAGAAATATCACAAAATGCCCAAAGCTTGAGGGCTGCCAAGAGAGCCTTCTCAGAACCCCCGTGGGCTCAGGAATGTGAATCTGGGAAGAAGTACAGAGGCTTTTTCTCAAGAAAGCCAGAGCCACGAAGGATTAACTGGGACATCACAAAATACAAGGCTTCCTAAGCCCCAAAGCAGAGTCACGGCAGCAAACAGAACAGACTGTGTTTCCCATGTTTCTCCACTGATGAGTTTTGTGATGATGCTGAGTCCTGATGAAAATGGAGACATGAGGAACATTAGCTTTGATACTTAAACTGCCCATTACACATAATTCCTGTATTTTCTGTTATTTACATTTCTTTAAGCTGTCTTTTGTTCAGAGGGCTGCTGAGGTAACACGTTGTAGGGATGACAAGGAGGAAAAGAGACCACAGAACCCTGCATGGCCATTCAGGCCATTCAATGTATCATTGAACTTGAGTGGAGCCTTCAACAAGGAACAAGAATCAGGAAGAGGAGGGCACTGGATTCCTTCCCGCACTTGGAAGAGATGCATACATTTAAGGAGGTTTTTGAACAGGATTGATAAGAACCAGGAGACTATACTACAGTTTTCTTTTTTCTGCTCCTCTCGCTCTTCAAAAAAAATGACTTTTTTTTTGCCTTAACATCCCATCCACTTAGCCAGTGTGGCTTCCGAGGTGAATTTTTCTAAGATTACAGGGGAAGTCACGTAAAAGGGGAGGCTGTTTCCAGCAGTCAGAACTCCAGGAGATATTTTCTATAGGTAACGAATATCTCTCAACCTTGACAGAACTTGATTACAATAGTTGAGTACTAAACACAATGTCAGAACAGATCTTTCTCCCTGAGGTGATGAGACTTGAACTGTAGCTTGCAAACCTTGGACCTGTTTCGAGGTTTGCACAATATTCATTCTCTCTCAGCCCCTTCGCCACACTGCAGCAAGGTTCGACGGCTACTATATAAATAAACAGAAAGTGAGCAGGTTCTCCAGCTTACGACATGACATGTTCGCTCCAAAAGATGCATAAGGAGTAGGACACCAGCAGGTAGACTGAGTAGTGCAGAAGGACTTTGGAAATCATCTAATTCTACCATGGGAATATTTGCACATTTCTTGTCAAAGATACATGAACTTGGATGTGTTTATATGATCTGTATTTTAAAAGTAAGCATTCTCAGCTATGTATATACATCCAAACTGAGTTTTCTCTCTTGAGGTCAAGGAAAATGTCAAGATTCTGGAGGGCAAAGTATATAAGTATATGGATATCAGCACTCATGCCATGCCTTTCAGGGTCTACCCGAGTATATTTATAGAGCAAGCACCTGGCGACTTCTCATCTGAATACCTGAATGGTTGATTAACTGGCCAAATCAGTTGGTAAATGAAGCAAGGTAGAAAATCAATGACAAACCATTATGTCAACTAAATTCAGGATTTATTTTGACAAGAAAAAATAAAAAGACTATGGGGTGCCTGGGTGGCTCAGTAGGTTAAGTGTCTGTCTTTGGATCAGGTCATGATCTCAGGTTTCTGGGATTGAGCCTCGTGTCAGGCTCTCTGCTCAGCGAGGAGTCCGCTTCTCCCTCTCCCTCTGCCCCTACCCCCCGCTTCTTCATATCCCCCACCAAATAAATAAATACAATCTTTAAAAAAATAGACTAAAACCCTGAGTTTTATGTAATTCATCCAATAAATATCTATTGAGAAACTAATGGTAAGATTGGTAAGATAAGATTTCAAACATCTTGTCTCTTATTCTGGTTGAAGAGGTAGATGATACACATGAACAAATGAAACATTTCTTATAGTGATAAATGCTATATAGTGATAAATACATGAGGTGACAGCAATGACGGATGACAGAGGAGAGCAGCGTTTCTATGGTGGTCAAGGAGATGACATTTGAGTGGTAGAAGCCAGCCATGAACAGACTTGAAGATAAGGAATTCCAGATAGAAGGAACACTAAGTATAAAGTACTTGAGGTGACAAAGAATGGCATGCAGTCTGAGATAGGGTAAAAGTTATGTCTGAAATGACCTGATCATATAGGGCAGAGATGAGCAAACTGGCCCATTGCCAGTAAATAAATACAGTGTAATTGGAAATGCCCATTTATTCACATGTCGTCCATGGCTACTTTCATGCCATGGTTGCAGAGCGGGTGTGACAGAGACTTGTTGGTCCACAAAACCTACGACATTTCTCATCTGATCCTTTACAGAAAGGGTCATTACCCGTCCCTAAGGTAGGGCCTGCTTATCATGCCACGGAATTTGGATTTTATTTTGCATTCAAGGAATAGTTAACAGAAGATTTTGAACGGGCTAGCAATAGGCTCTGCCCTGACTCTAGAGTCCCCAAAACACTATGTGGCAAATGGACTCCAGGGTCACAAGTGAGGAAGCAGGGAGACAAGTTCAAAGTGACCTGCACTGTGCCAGTAAAGGGAGTGACTTGTTATAATTGCAGAAATGAAGATGATATAAGTGGTTGGGTTCCAAATATATTTTGGGGATAGCATTTATAAGAATAAGTTATAACACTGTGTTTATAAGAATAATTAGAATCTTCAGGTTATAAAAGGACTTTGAGATTTTGGCCTGAGGAAATTATATAGGATGTAGCATTTAATGAGAAGAGGGTGAGAGGGGCAGGCTGGAGATGACTGGGAATCAAAAGCACTGTTTTCGACACGGGCTTCACATGCCTATTAAATATCTCTGTGAAATGTATCACAGGTAGTTTGCCACTCGATTCCGGGCCTAGGGGAGAGGTCACGGCTGGAGTTACAAATTTGGGAATCACAGTGTGTATTTGCTTGGAGAAGACGACCTAAGGAGAGAGAAGGTTCAGCATGAAGACCCAAGGGCACTCCAAGATTTCAATATCAGGCAGGTGATGCAGAGCCAGGAAAAGAGAATGAAAAGGAGCAACAAGTGAGAGCAGAGATTATTATATCAGTTATCTTGCTATTGAGGTCATCTTTAAGCTCACCCTGTAGATCCTGCCTTGCGACCTGGGGCTGAAACCTGTATGCTAGGCTCTGCCCCTAGGAGGCGCTAGAGGCAAGCAGAGTTAGAATGGGTTTTCCCCTGGGACTCGTCCTAGACTCCTTTCCTCCCCATGGAAATGGCAAGACTTTTTCTTAGCGGCAGTTTATTTCATTCTGCTGTTTTTACAACCTTCACAGAACAAATCTCATAGCATCCGGTTGGGTGACTCCAACACCAGCACCCAGCACAGAACACAGGAGCTCCAGCCAAGGGCCCCTTTCCCGCCGGGTCAGGGTTTCCGCTCCTTGGGGCCCCTCCCCTAAGTACCTAAATTCGACTTCCAACCTCCTCCCTCAAGGTGATGGCTGTTTCCTGCAGTCTCTACTTCCAGAAAACCTTAAAAATCCCTTTCACACATTTCAGTGACCTAGATTATGTTCTTCCCAAAAGGATATATAATTCTGTGTAGTCCTTTCTGTTTCCTAGTTAACACTCTTTTTTTTTTTTTGCAAAGTTCTCCATATTAAACAAGTTATTGGAGGACGTTCAATCACAGAAGCCTCAAGTAAAGGAAAAGTTTCACCAAGAGAGGTCAACTAAGAAAGGACCAAATAATTAATGATCCATTCGATGTAGCAAGAAGGTTTTAGTGACAACAATCAGATGTCTGTGGACTGGGGCTTGGGAGCCCCAGGGAGAGGACAGAGAGTGGTTGGATTCCAAACACACTGTGCAGACTGAGTTTATAAGAAAACTTGTAAGACTGAATGTATGGAATTTATGAAATGACTCCACTATTCTTGGCCTGAGGAAGTGGCAGATGGAGGTGCCATTTATAAGAAGATTGATGAATTTGGAAGCCCAGAGGAGTTGGCTAAGGAGAGAAGGGGAGGTGAGCAAGTAGAGACTACTAATCTAGCTAATTCTCTAAGGATTTTTGCAGTGAATGAGGCCACTGATGGTTTAATTTTCTCAAGCTCAGAGCTGTTCAGGTGTGTGTAGAGACTGATGGAGGCCTCAGACACAGATGATACAGGGACAGGAGTGCAGTAGGGAGAGTGAAGTTCTTGGGTAATGGGGTCGTAAGAACAGGTGAGGTCCAAAGCGCAAGGGAAGGATTTGTCTTGTAATAGAACCAGGGACGTTGCTCCCAGGTGTCAAAGGAAGGAGGCAGAATGTGTGAATTCAGATGTAGGGAGGTTGGGGGATTTGGTGTTGGGAATACAAGGCGATTTTTTTAACTTTATCTTTTATCACAATTAAAAACAACAACTTAGGGCAAGAGAGCCTCCAAACAATTTACATTGCAAAACGACTATTGCCATTCAGAGCATTACCAGAAAAGCACTTCTGATTTCCAGTGATCATAGAAATCAATATCAAGGGTGCACATATGATAAAAATGATCTTCTCAACCTGGAGAGTAAAGATATAGGACTCTCACATTCCGGAAGTGATGTGAATACCCATAATTACCATTATAAATTTGCTGAGTACTAAAAATAATTCTATATTTTCCTGTAGGATTTGCAAGCTAATAATAAGCAATTTCCAGCTGTGTGCTGTGACAGCAAAAAAGAGGGTCTAACATCCTTATAATTATATTTTTCATATCCGAATTCACATTAGAAAATACTGATTAAGACCCATCTGCTTAAACAATTTTTTCGTTGTTAAAACCTCTGTAGTAGGTGACTTTTATGAAATCTGTCTGACTATATTGTATACATTGGACTTCAAAAGGAGGATTGTCAAATATTTTACCTTTCAGGCTTTGTATGCACACACGCGCACGCGCACACACACACACACACACACACACACACACACGATTATGAAACAAAAGGACTAACAACAGTGAGAACTGAAATTTTTTCTTTAGAGCAGATTCCACAAACACATACTGAGGGTTCCCCTCAATTTGGCAGCTAAAGCTGCCCTGAACAGCAGGCTCCACCATATCAGATGTTGAGCCTCGCTCACTTCATTCTGCTTGACAAAATGAGTGTGATTGTTTGGTAACAACTAAATCAAATATCTATTTCTTGGGCCTATTTTCTCCAACTTTAAATGTTCTTCTGAACGTTTGAAATGTCACTACCCAAAGAAAGGAGATAACTCTTAGGTCATGAATTCACTGTTACTTCCTGGAGGTATTGTGCAAAAAGAATTACTCTTCAGGACAAGTTGATAAGTTTAGCTTGCTGCTGGATGGACCCACACCACTTCAGGGTTCCTCGGGCTTCCCATAACTCATTTCAAAGCCTGCAGTGCTGTGGTTCTGGTCCCGGCTGACAAGATACTGCTGCCATTGTGCACCACACTCCCTCACCCCAGGAACAATCTAGAGAAAGCAAGGTAAGTATCTGCCCTCCCCACCACCACCCCCTGAGCTGAATATGGAAAATTCCCTCAAAAATATGAAGAAGGATTTAACAAAACCAATTCAAAATATATTTGATGATTGACCTGAATCAACATTACTTTCAAATAAAGTTTCCTAAAATTTAGCAGGAAAGCAACAATTCAACTGGAGAACAATGACTAGCATTCTACCATCCATCTAGCTAGCTAGTTAGCTAGGTATCCATATGTAGGTGTCTTATTGCCAGGAATAAGATCGATGTTATTTTTTTTAATTTTGACTTTTCACTGAAGTATAAAATACAGACAGAAGGGTGCATATGCATGAGTGTACAGCTCAGTGGATATTCTGAAACTGAACACACCTGTGTAACCAGCACTACTTAGGAAAAGAACATTATTAGCACTTTTGAAGCCCCTTGTGCCTTCTTCTAGTCACTACCCTCCATCTTGACTTAGATTGGCATAGATCTGTTTTCCTGTTGTTATACTGTATATAAATGGAATCTCCTTGTGTGCAGTCTTTGGTGTCTGGCATTTAGTTTGGTCTTTTAACTATAACTGTAAGTCACTACAATTTATTTAGCTCTTGGTTACTACTTGCCAAGCACTATGCAAAGCCCTTTATTGCATCATTATCATGTTCAATCTTCACACTCACCCCATGATTAGGCATTAGTATTATCTCCTATAAGCAGGTGAAGAAATTTCAAGCTTAGGGTTATTAATATATACTAAGTCACCTAGCAGTAAATGCTGGCTTGAGGATTCATGCTTTGTTTATCTAGCTCCAAAGTATAAGTTTTTCCTATGCAGGCTTTCAGAAATGTACACAAGGCCAAATGTTCTTGATTACCAGGATCTGAGAGCTCAGGAAACACTGTCATTTGAACATAGTATCTTATTTATTCAACTCTGATTAGGCACTCACCTGTCATGCTACCTTGGATCTCATATTTAATATGAACAGTGGCTACTTTCCTGGCAATGTAACTTGATTTCAGGTAAACTGCAAAGTGACATGCAAGGTTATAGCATGTGGTTCAAGCATCTTTTATCAACTGAAAGTAAAACAGACTTGCCTAAAGATATACTTGCTAGAGAGAGAGCCTACATTGCTCAGTGCTTTGCTCATCAACCAGTTGTGAATACCTAAATGTAGCTGTAAACTTGTATTCAGTAATAATTTAAATAAATATTATTTATATTCAGTGAAGGATAGCTCATAATAAATAATGAACAGGAAATGATAAAATGAATACTAGTAAGCCATCCTAGGGGATTCTAAATGGCCATGAGGAAAAAAAAAATGAGGGAGACTTTTATGTATTGTTGTAGAAAGATGTTATAGAGAAGGATTCAAGATATAAGCTTATTTGTGAATATGAGTATATATTCATATTTTATATGTTTATATGTGTTCATAAGTGACAGGAAGTCTGTAGGGAAACACATAAGCATGCACAAACCCAAAGAAAAGACAAAGGAAATTGGCAAAAAGGATGTGTCCCAAGATATTATGAATGGTTGGTTGTTTTCCTAACCATTTATATGAGAGAAAGAAAGAAGAAAGAAAGAAAGAAAGAGAGAAAGAAAGAGAGAAAGAAAGAGTGAAAGAGAGAAAGAAAGAAAGAAAGAGAAAGAAAGAAAGAAAGAAAGAAAAAGAAAGAAGAAAGAAAGAAAGAAAGAAGAAAGAAAGAAAGAAAGAAAGAAAGAAAGAAAGAAAGAAAGAAAGAAAGAAAGAAAGAAAAAGAAAGAAAGAGAAAGAAAGAGAGTCAAGGAATTTGTACTGGCATAATGTATAATAATATAAAAGAATTATTAATGCTTTTCATCTGTGATCATAGCAATAGAGTTTTTTAAAGTTTTTAATCTTTTATAAGTATATGCCCACTAAAAGTATGGATGAAATCATGTAATGTGTGGGATTTGCTTGAAAATAATCCAGTGTGAGGCAGGGTTAAGGAGTAGAGGTAAACCAGGAGTGGAAGTGTGTTGCTGATTGTTATAGAAAGTGATGGGGTGCATTGGATTCACTATACTATTTTCTCTGCTTTAGTATACAGTTGATAATTTCCATTATGAAAAATTAATAAGTAAAAGAGTAAATAAATGCTTCTGGGACATAGGAGTAAGGAGTTTTCAATGCTCTTGGTTATATTTTCTTGCTTTTCTCGGTAGAACGTTTTGCATTTATAATATACATATTAGAGATTAAGAAAGTTGTTGATAAAGCACATTTTATAATTCAGACTCACTTTATTTATATAGGCAAATGTTCTGCTTCCCTTCATAGACAGAAGCCAGAATACTATTGAAATCACAGAAACAGTTTGCCAACTGCTATGCATAAAACAATTTAAGCTGACAAATTTCCTTCCAAACACCACCTCTTTCACTATTATCAGTGTTACTACAATATAGTAAGGAACTGCTCATTCAAAAGATAACCTGGGGAAATTATTAAGGGTGGGTTAAATGGGGAAAAATAAAATAAACATTTTCTTAGAGAAGTAAAATCCTGAAAAACTCAAAGGGGTATTTCTGCATTTCAGGGCACATCTGCCAGTTGTTCCTATTCAGCCATGGGTATTTCTTTTCTATTCCATCTTGGGAAATGTCATAGTCACAGAGGAATATTCTGAGTGATCCTCATCCAAAGGTCAATATTTCTGTTCTATATCATAAATGACCCAACATCTGAGAAGAAAACAAAACAAAACAAAATAAAACAAGGTGCGAAAACAAGGTTAGTTAGTCTGGTAGAACACTGTGAGTTTTGACTACCAGAAAAATACCTTCAACATGGCCAGACCTTGGACTTTTGCAATCAAGAAATGAAATGGCGGGATCCCTGGGTGGCGCAGCGGTTTGGCGCCTGCCTTTGGCCCAGGGCGCGATCCTGGAGACCCGGGATCGAATCCCACGTCGGGCTCCCGGTGCATGGAGCCTGCTTCTCCCTCTGCCTGTGTCTCTGCCTCTCTCTCTCTCTGTGACTATCATAAATAAATAAAAATTAAAAAAAAAAAAGAAATGAAATGGCTTTAATATGATAGTGATGTAAAGACAGAAGAAGGGAAAATGGAGGATTTGCAGCTGAAAATGAAGAATGAGAAGTTTCCTCATTATTGGCTCAAAACACAAATTGTTATGTTCCTTTGGGAGTTGGCCAGAGCAGCACTGGGGAAAAAGTGTGACAGCAAAGGTAAAGCAGGAGAGAGTTTTGGAGGTGATGGAATTGTTGGAATCCAGCTTGAGGTGGTGGATACATTAATCTTGCTTATGTCAAAATTCATGTAACTCTGTAGCAGAAAAAAAAGTGAAAGAGAAAACGAAAAATAAGTGAATTTTAATGCATCCAAATTAAAAATAGAATAAAAATCTATTTAAAGACCCAAACATTCTAGACATCATGGTTATTAGTTGTATGGACAATGTTCAAGAATTTTTGAATGACTTGCTAAGTGAATAAATGGATGGATAAAACCATGGGCTAGCAGAATTATTATTTTAAACATGAAGATAGAGTAAATTATTGAAATATGTATTTTAAAATATACCAAATTAAAAAGTAAATTTTAATTTTAATTTTAATTTACCTTTAAATTTTAATTTGCCCGGGTGGCTCAGCGGTTTAGCGCCACCTTCGGCCTGGGTGTGATTCTGGAGACCCAGAAGGGAGTCCCACATCGGGCTCCTTGCATGGAGCCTGCTTCTCCCTCTGCCTATGTCTCTGCCCCTGTGTGTGTGTGTGTGTGTGTGTGTGTGTGTGTGTCTCATGAATAAATAAATAAAATCTTTAAAAAAAAAAGGTAAAATGTATGTTCTAAGAAGAGAGTATTTAAGAGGAGGAGGGAGTCATGACTGGAAAGAGACATACAGGTATTTTGGGATGCTAAGACATTCTAGGTTTTATTTGGGGCACTGTCTACACAGATGTATTCTGTTTGTGGCAATTCATCTGGCTGTGCACTTGTGATCTGTGCTCATTTTTCAATGTACCTTATACTTCCATAAAACATTTTAAAAAGCAAATAATTTCAGTCTGTCCTAAGACCATATTACAAATGCCTTTTATAATTCAGTGGTGGGACAAAATTGTCTCTCCCAGAGAAACCAGTGTGTTTCTTCCCCCCTCCATTCCCCCATACCAGCTAATGAGAATTAAGTAACCCATCATTTCTCCTTTCTGCTTTGATTGCAACAGGGATCTGGGTAGGATCTCCTTCTCAGCTCTAGAACCTTACTTATTCTGCTGGTCTATTTTTACCCCTCTTCCAATCCATGCATGGCTTTTAACTTTGTAGTTCTATTTTAGTTCTATTTTAATGATGTTATTATATATACATGTGCCTTATATTATAAGCCAGTTCCAAATGCCTTTTGGAAGTAGACTGAGTATAAATCATAAGCTCAAATAAGAATGTACATTCTTATTTTAAGAGCTTTAGAAGCAACCTTAAAAAAAAAAAACTCCTGTATTAAAATGAAATGCTACTGATCACTTGTCTTTCAATGCAGCACAATCCCGACTGTGTACTGAGGGACAGCAGCTACCTATCTTTTCTAGATGAATACAGAGAATGGTAAAATTAAGTCCAAGCTTATATCCAAGGATGTTGAAAAACATGTTATATGTGCCTAAGTATAGAGTGAAAGTTAAAACTCCTAGATGGGAGAGGAACAATTCAGATGTTAGGCTCTGGATGGAGCTCATTATTAAAAAAATAGCAGTCGAGTCTAATTTCATACATGAACTTTGGTAACTTAAAAGAAAATGAAGTGATTAGCAAAAGAATCTAAAACAAACTCAGCCATTTGTTCATGCCTGATAGCTGGATTTTCCAGTTACAAAATTCATTTCATTTTCAGTTTTCAAACATACCAAAAATGGTCCCTTGTAGGTTGAATCCACACCTCAATATACTGATAGAGAGTTTGCCTTTTTAGAAGAAAAACAAAAAGTATCAGGACTGATGCAATGAAGTCCAAGCCCTGTATGGTTTGGGCTACCTGAAGCTGAAATGATAGAAATTTAAACCAGGAGATTCTTTAGGGATTGCCAGAGCCAAAAATTCTCCAAGACATTCTTATCCTTTCGTGGCAGGTTATAGTTTCTTCTATTCAGTTTGGAGAAATCACTTTGAGACCTTGTCTGTGTTCTCATATAAAGATTCGGAAGCTTAATATTCAAGTTCATTTAAAATATACTGTCATAAAAAAGCCAAGTAAATATAACTCTACCTGGAAAATTATAGAAAACAGAGAGATTGCTGGATTTTACAGTTTCTCACGGAATGCTACTATTCTACAGAACAACTACTTATATGAGAATTCTTGGGATCTCTAGATCCTAGACTGTGTTTTTCTTTCTTTGCCTTGATTTGATAATTTATTTATTTTTTTAAAGAGATTTTATTTATTTATTCATGAGAGACACAGTGAGAGACATAGGCAGAGGGAGAAGCAGGCTTCTGGAGGGGAGCCCGACGTGGTACTCAATCCCAGGACTCTGAGATACCTGAGCTGAAGGCAGATGCTCAACTACTGAGCTACCCAGGTGCCCCGTGATTAGATAAGAAAAAAAAGAAACTTAAGGAAAAATACTCGATGATTTTCCTAAGAAATATACCTAACAGACCATAGTAATCTTGAAATCCGTACATGTACTCAAACAAAGGGCTGCTGCAAGTCCTTTCTACAATGACTCTGGTTTTATCTTCAGGGATGCAAACCAAAAAAAGTTTATTTTAATTAACAAAAAAAATTGTTCTGTTTTGGCCTTGCGAGGGCATATTATGCTACTATTAAAACATGTTGTTCATGTTTTAAAACAATATGGCAAAATATATATGGTCTATGGCTTACTGAAGAAATGAGACACTGAAATGAAACATGCCAAAACAGTGTAGTTGCTTTGGTACTTGATGGTGGGGTATTTCTTTCTGTGCTTCATCGTGCTTGGCTTTTCAAAAGTACTGAATGTCAAGTTTATTTTCTCTTTAACTAACATCATTTTGAAAAGTAGACTTGTGGTTTTGATCTTGGTACTTTTCGCTTCATTGATAGAAGGATATTATTAGCTATCTTTTGTGATAATGTAATATGGAAAGGTTGTCATTATTTTTAATTCGAATTTTCTGTAGTTTAAGATGGCTTTTTGGACAGTTACAAGGTCCTCAGATGAAGTTTTCTTCCTGGGGCTACATTTTACTTCCTTAGATTTTATGTGTTGCTTTGAGAGTTTGCTGACTGAAAACATACTCCATCAATTTCAGCAAGGTGGCAGTGAGTTTCTTTAGCAGATCCACTTTTCAGATTCAAATATAAAATCAATGTGGGGCTTCCATGCATTTATGAAAAGGGATATTATTTTTATTTTTAAAAGATATTTATTTATTTATTTATTTATTTATTTATTTATTTATTGTGCACAATTAGGGGGAAAGGCAGACAGAAAGGGAGAAAATCCCAAACAGACTCCACACTGAGTGTAGAGCCCGAGGTAGGGCTCTCTCTTGCCATCCTGAGATTGTGACCTGAGCTGAATTCAAGAGTCAGTTGCTTAACAGTCTGAGTCCCCCAGGTGACCCAAAGGATATTATTTTTAAACCAAGAGCACATAGATTATAGTTAATATACTTGAAAGCAATGTCCAAATCACTGTCTGTTAATACATAGTAACCAAATAAGCAAATTTATAAGGTAAGATTTCCACATTCAGTTCTGAGAAATTAGCTAAATTACGCAGTAGTTCCTACCACATTAAATAAACTCTAGGTATATTACAAGGAATGTCAGGGAAGTTTGTTTTTCTTTTCATATTCTGCTTTGTCAGGCATTAACTGTGAAAATTACATGTTAGAAAAGGTTAATTTTGAAGACTATTTTACTTTGCAAGAGTATGTTACTGAAGGAATTATTTAATTATGGTTTTCATTGCAAATTTAAAAATAAAACAAAAGAAATTCTCTCTTGGTGGCTAATGGATTTGCGATTTATAATAATGAACATTGATTTATGTAAGGGCTTAGAGAGTGCTCATGCTGCCATTTCTAGGAGACTTATCCTTTCCTCTTCCCCAGGAATTTGAGTGAATATACACATTCAATCAATATTTGTACATGGAAAGTCCCCCTTCCTATTGATTAAACTGGAAAAAGCTTGAATTTTGTGGAAGTGATGTTTACCTGGACACAAAATAGATTCATGGATTCTTTTTAAAGCTGTGAAGCAGTTAACATGCTCTTCGGAGTTTGTTATGTGATTTTACAGGATGTTAACAATTGTTCTTGCAAATAGAATGCCATGGTCCAAGTAAGGTTGAGAAACCCCATGTTAGAGTTGAACAGAGTTTATGATTATTATTTTTTTTACAATAAGACTTTTTGAAAAACTTAATATGATAATGTTTACTTTTAAATTCCAAGAAGAAAATATAGAATGCAGCATTTCCCCCAACTTTCTGATCAAGTAACCTTTACAGATTAGTGCTCTAAGTACATACTGTGAAAAACACTAAGTCAAGACATACTTGCAAGTTTAAATAAAGTCTCATTTTTTATATTCATTTTATTTTGCCTTAGAGACATCTGGTTCCTGTTGCTCTGTATATTTTATATTATGACTTTGACACCTCCCAAACAAATGCCATCTATAATCTGCTAAAGACAAAAAGCACAATAATAAGTGATATTTAAATTTTTCTCCAATATCAAATCTTATAGAATCCAAATGACTCACTAAGCTCCTTTTTAAAAGTTAAACATATGTAATCATACGAAGTTTATATGTATGATAAAGTTGAATATTTACAAGGTAATTAATACAGTGTGTTTTCCTAACAAAGGAAATGTCAAATTTCCAATAAACCAGGGAAAATTATCAAAGAAACACATCTGTTAATGGAGATATACCTCTAAAATAAGCCAAAGAAAAGAAACAAATTTTGGAGAAAGATATTTGGAAAATAATTATTTCTGTCTCAACCTTCTTGACTTGGATAAATCCAAAAAGAAATCCAGAGATTATAACCATGTGATTATTTTTCATTTCAAGGACATCCAAAATGTTTCCAGCTATCTCCAGGCTGCCAGATGTATAAACAGCACCATGTTAAAAATAAAATAGTGGCTTCAGTAAGAAATACTTCTGTATTGACTACTGAGACCCAGAATTATAGATCAAAATATACCTTAAGGGTTAAAGTACGTCAGCAGAAGTTTTTAACTACCAGGTTTCTGAATATAGTATGCCAAGTCAGCAGTTATAAGAAAAGATCATGATAATTGGTAGATATAAAAATACAATATGGTGAAATAGAATAGAGAGCTCAGAAATAGGCCCACATAAATATAGTCAACTGGTCTTTGACAAAGGAGCAAAGTCAATACAATGGAGAAAAGATAGTCTTTTCAACAAATGGTGGTGGACATCCACATATTAAAAAAAAAAAATGTATCTAGACACAGACCTTACATGCTTTGCAAAATAAACTCAAAATGAATCACAGACACCCCCCACAAAAAAAGAAAATAAAGAATCACAGAACTACATGTAAAATGCAAAACTATGAAACTCCCAGAAAATAACACAGGAGAATATCTAGGTGGCCTTGGGTAGGAGGTGACTTTTTAGACGCAACACCAAGGACATGATCCATGGAAGAAAGCATGAATAGCTAGATTTCATTAAAATTAAAATTTTCTGCTCTGCAAAAGACATCATCAAGAGAATAATAAAACAAATCACAGACTGGGAGAATATATTTGCAAACAACATATCTGATAAAGGACTGTTATCTGAAATATACAAAGAACTTGAAACTCAATCAGAAAAAAATAATCCAATTAAAAAATAGATCAAAGACCTAAACAGACATATCACGAAATAAGATCTACAGATGACAAATAAGCACATGATGTTCCACATCATACACTATCATGGAACATGCAAATTAAAATAAGATACCACCACACATCTATTAGAATGGCCAAAATTTGGAACTCTGACAATACCACATGTTGGCAAGTATATAGAGCAAAAGGAAATCTCATTCATTCCTGATAGGAATGCAAAATGATACAGCCACTTTGAAAGAGTTTGGTAGTTTCTTACAAAATTAAACATACCATATGATCCAGCAATTGTGCTTCTTGGTACTTTAACTCAAAAAGTTGAAAGTTTAAACCACAGAAAAACATGGATATTTATAGAAGCACTATTCATAATTAACAAAAACTTAGAAGCAAGCAAGATGCCCTTGAGTGGGTGAATGGATAAATAAATTGTGGTATACCTAGACGATTATATCTGAATATTATTCAGAACCGAAAAGAAATTATCAAGTGATGAAAAGACATGGAGAAAAGTTCAATGCATTTACTAAGAGAAAGAAGCCAAACTGAAAAAGGCTACATACTGTATGTATTATTCTGTATATATGACATTCCGGAAAAGACAAATTTATAGAGACAATAAAAAGATCAGTGGTTGCCAGGGATTAATTACTAGGAGGGAAGGATGAACAAGTAGAGACAAAGAATTTTTAGGGCAGTGAAACTACTCTGTAGAATACTATAATGGTGGATACATTTGTCTAGACCCATAGCAGGTACAACACCAAGGGTGAACCCTAATGTCAACTATAGACTTTGTGTGATAATGATATATGAGTGTAGGTTCATCAATTGTTATAAATGTGTCGCTTTGACGGGGAGGTGTTGATAATAGGGAAGGCTTTATATGAATAGGGGCAGAGGGTATATGGGAAATCTTGGGACCTTTCACTCAATTTTCCTATTACCCTAAAACTGTTATAAATAAAAAAGCCTATTAAAAGTAAGCAAATAAAATTTAAATGTATAATAGTATTAAATGCTTAAAATAATTAGGTATCTTTATTCTCTACACGGAGTAGTAGATATGTAGTGATCTCCTGATATCTTTTT
This sequence comes from Canis aureus, assembly GCF_053574225.1. NCBI lineage: Eukaryota > Metazoa > Chordata > Mammalia > Carnivora > Canidae > Canis > Canis aureus. The sequence continues at coordinate 12,621,947 of NC_135636.1, forward strand.
TTTTTTTTTTTTTTTTTTTCTGGCAACAGCCTCTACTTTTTTATTTGATACAAACCAATCATTACATCTCAAGCCATAGTGGTAGGTTCAGGGATGGGCATGTGACCTAAGCAGTTCAATTAGAGTAAATCTCCGGATTTTTGAGGAAGCCCAAAAGGATTTGTATAATTTCTTCCTAAACTTGTACCTGAGAAGTTTTGAAGCTGGATCTGCCATCTTGAGACAGCTGAAATGCTAAGGGCCAACATGTAGTGGCTCAAAATAAAACCAGCATAGATAATAACAGAATAGTGAAAGGGAAAGTGTGGGTACTAGTTGCATAATTTGAGTTCTGAATCAAGCTGTAAGTGGAGCCAGTCCTTCCACTGAACTTCCCAACTGCCAGAGAAAATTAGTTCATTTTCTTGCTTGACCTGGTTTGAATTGGATTTTCAGTTGTTTATAACTAAATGATATGTAAGTGTTAAAGTCATCAATCTATTTTTGTCCAGCAAGGTTGATTCCCAAACATATAAATCTGCCCAAGCATGCATCATGCTATAGAGACTGATATGGTATCTGTGAAGGATTTTAAGGAGAAACCATCTGTAGTTGCTTTCTCACAGGAGCCCCAACCTTGAATTTGACAGTGAGGAAAACATTATTGTAGAAATAGTAATGCTTAGCCAAGATTTCAGGTGGTACATCATATTCTCCAGCCTCCCATGCAGGTCAGTTGGAACCACATGACTAGTCTCAGCCATAGGGCCATAAGTAGAAGTAGTGTATACCATTTCTGGACGAAACTGAAGTACCCCTGTCACTGCTCTCTTCCTAAGCTAGTTTCCCTAGAAGCCATATTTTGAGATGGCAGCATCACAATGTAGACCATTTGTCAGTCTAGGTCATTGAGAAAAGGTGTCAACTATATCCACTTGTTCACCAGGGTTAGATACACAGAACAACAGATAGATTTTGTTGTGTGGAGCCACTAAACATTCAGTATTAGTTTGTTATGCAGCATGTCCCAGCCTACGCTAACTAATACATCAACATGGAAAGAAGAATAATATACTGTATGAAGGTGTATCATCCATCCACAAGGTCTAAACCCTAGAAATCTCCACTTTACTGGGAAAGAAACACAAAGGTTAAGAGGTATGAGATTGCTCTGGAAATATAAATGGGACTTTTAAAGGATACACAAATCCTTGCCCTGATAGGGAAGTGAGAAGGGAGGGTAGGAAATGGCAAATCCATAGGAAACATAGGTTTTTCCTAAAAATGTAGAGCCAGAGCTGGAGGCCTTAGAACCCATATCCAACTAAAGTCAACAGGAAATTACCTGTTCAGGTACATTAACATCTTTTTGAATTCTGAATAATTCAAAACTGGTAATATATTGGCTTATTTAGCTTAGCCAGTACCAGGTCTTTTAAATTGAATTAAATTTTCCAATATTTAAGATGCTGGAGATTTCACACAAATATCAGAATTCCTAGCTTCTCCTGAAAGGTGAGACAAGATAACTTTGAGCCTACATTCTGACCTGGTAACCACTGATAAGCAGAGGCATGGGCTGCTCCTGTAAGAGTGCAACCTGCTTCCCCCTGTCCCTACTATAAGCATCACTCATGTGCTCCCACCTGGCTCTTAAGAGGTATTTGAGTTCGTGGCTTTTAAATGGACCTTCTACGACATAATTCTCCACTTTTGAAAAATTACTAGGCATTTTTGGCAGCCACATTAGGGCTATTGTCACTAGAGTGTCCCTTAATGTACCACAGAAGTAAATTATTAAAAGTTATCTGTGGTCTCAAAAGGGTTAAGACTCATAGACAATGTTGGTAATTTACTCCCAGAGTGGTTGATAAACTGTGATAAGCTGGCTCAAACTCCCATGTGTTCATGGGAGTTATTTGCATTCTCTATTGTTCCCAGGTGCTGAAGCTGTTTTCCACATCCCATATGCTGGGCAACATGGAGACCATGTCTGAGGCTTTAGTCCAGCCTCCAGTAGTAAATGCACCCAATATGTGTGGTCATATAGCTGCATAGGCTGAGTGGATTACTCTCACTTTTTGATTACGTGACCTAATTCTCTTTCTCTTCATGAATGAAACAGAATGGTATCTTTATAGAATTCATAAAATTATAAAGCCTTAAATAAATTGTACTTGCCATTCGTGAAAAAAAAATCCAAATATTTGCTTTAGTAGTGAATTGAAACCAAGTATCTTTAACTAGGGTCAGTATATTTAAATAATTTTCCTGAAGAAAAACAAACCACAAGAGGATTAAAAAATGTTTAAAATGTATTTCTTTCAGTCATTAATTTTCATAGTAAAATAACAAAGCACTTAAAAAAAAAGGTCTAGCTAGCTTCAGAATTTGTATTTATTTTTTCCATGATGAGAGTAACTTGAGATACAGAGTATACTTCTGTTTGCCAAACAGATAAGTGTAGGCAGACAATATTTTTATATAATACTGATATTAGGATAACTGCGAAAAGAAACAGTATAACTACAGTAAATTACTTGACAATTGCAAGAAAACTGCTCTGAGTGCAGAGACACAGATAAACAGCTGAAGGTTTTGAGATAAGCTGTAGAGTGATGCTTATTCACACAAATGATTAACTGAAGGGTATTTTATTGGCCGACACAATAAGATAGAAATGATGATAGGGTAAACTACTGGGAATGTCAAGGGGTAGTCTCTTTCTCTTTTTCTCTTATTTTTTTAGTTAAAATTTTCCCCTCTTTTAAATTGAAGTATAGTTGACACACAATGTTACATTAGTTTCAGGTGTACAACGTAGTGATTGGACAAGTCTCTATGTTGCTCAGCTCTCTACAAGGGTAGCCACCATCTGTCATCATACAACACTATTACTATACAGTGCTCTTTTTAAGGGCAAGGAATATGACAATAGGGCAGAGCCAGAAAGAAGATGTGACATTGGAGGAAACCCTAAACACAGAGGTCCGAGTCAGACAATGAGGAAAGTAATTTTCAAAGTCAAGATTGTATTTTTTGCACAATCGAGCCAACAGATACCACTGGAATATATTATTTTTTAAAAGATTTTATTTATTTATTTGAGAGAGAGAGGGAGAGAGAGACAGCATGTGCACATTCACATGAGTAGGGGGAGGGGAAGAAAGAGAAGCAGACTCCCCGATGAGCAGGGAGCCTGATGCGGGGCTGGGTTCCAGGACCCTGAGATCATGACCTGAGCCCAAGGCAGATGCTTAACCGACTGAGCCACCCAGACCCCCCTGGAATATAGTATTTTAAGAACAAACTAGGGGATGGTAATAACTTGTTAAACTAATGATGTTTCTTTCCCTACCCTCAGCCTGGCCTAAGCAGATGTCCAGGTTTTTCATAGCACTGTAGTGCTGAAAGAAGCTCAGCCGTCACCAGGCTGGATCACTTGATTTTACAGACGAAGCAAAGGAGGCCACGGGGCTAATAAACAGTAAGAAAAAGATTAGTGTTCTGATTCCCAACTCCAAACATAGTGTTGCTTATATTATAGTGGACCACCAGCTTTTTGCCTTTAGACACCATTAAAAGAATACCAAGTAATATCCATGACTGATTTACTGCTCAGCTAACAATTCTACTTTTTAGGTCTCAAGAAACCACACACAAAAGTGTCTTATAGTATGAAAGTATCTCACACTGCTTGGTATTTTTTATTTAATTGCCAAAATAACGATCTCAGGTGAGCATACATATTTACTTGCCACTTCAGACACTCCAAACTATTATCCGTATAAGAACATTTTACTGTGAAGTAATTACCATATATCTATGAAGATTGGGGGACCTCATTTATGATTATATAAATGTGTATAGTTAAATCTGTGTATTCAATCTAAAAGTAACTTTAGATTGCTTACGTGTTCACATCTTTAGAGTCTCAGAGATCTCCTGGGATTTATTTTCAGATGAACATTTGCATTTGAAATGCTTCCCGTTGGCGAATGTAAAATGCAGGTGGGTTACCAGAAAACCAGAAGCGTTTACAACAGAGCCTGGCAAGCAGTGAGGCAGGGACCTTGACATAGCTACTGGCTATAAATATTGCATTTTTAAAAGCAGCTTTATGACATTCCAGACTAAAGGCTAATTGGAGATGGCAAGTTGGCAAGTGAATGCAATATATCCTTGTATTGGTGGGAAAACAGACAAAATTTGAAGATGAACTGAAGATTAGACAACAGTATTATATCCATTCCAAATTCCAACCATGATGGTTTTTCTCGGGTTATGTAAGAGAATATTCTTGTACTTTGGAAATACCAAATTATTTAAAAGTAAAGGGGTATGATGCACTTACTGTGAATTGTTCAGGGGAAGTATAAATATAAATACATATATTATCCATATTTATATAATTTATATATAATATATAAACATATGCATATATTATATATTTCATACGCCCATACATATAAATATATAGGGGTATACATACAGTCTGGTAATGTTTATCAGAATTCTCACCACTGTTTCTGCAACTTTTCTGTAAGATTGAAATTGTATTAAAATAAAAAGGGGAAAAGCAGCTTCATGAAACCATTTTACTTTCACCAAAAATCATACTTTTGCAGGCATTCCACATTTGTTAGACCTGTTCTGTTTTCCATATTTGTTGACATGGTACCTACAATTTCCTGCTAACATGCTTTTAAACCCAGCTGCAAAATGTGCTATAAGTAGTGTCAGCGGTACAATAAAAAAGATCAAAAGTGGGTAGTAGTATGGAAATACATTTTTCAACTTGCAAATGAAGGTGGGAAGGCAGAGACTGCAGACTTTTTAAACAGACATGAGCATATAATCTTTTTCATCATGTAAAAATTCTTGATATTTTCCCCAACATATAACCAAAAAGTGTCCTGCAGGCATTCACTGTCAGAAAGAGATCAGTGTTACACTGTATAGCAACGTAGACAGATAGCAACAAAAGTGTGTGAAGGTTCTTAAATGGGCTATCTGAAAGTGAGGCTGGTTTGGGGCTGGATTTTAATATACTTACCCCAGTTATCTTCACTTTTACAGTAACGGTGATGGCAACTGACAGTGTAATTATCTTTCAAGGACTGAACTGGTCTAAGAAATATTCTTCTAGCGTGTCACACACTGTTGATATTATACTGGCGACATGAGAAACCATCTGGAAAAAATCTGAGCATAAGGAAGTTTAGGGGATCTAATCCAAGGGAGGTTTTGGCTGACTTACTTCAGTTCACTCAAATCTCATTTAATAACGTGAAATAACACACACGGAAAAAGGAAAGAAAAATGCTATCCTTTGTTCCAGGGTTGATTAAATGGAATCATATGCAAGGAAAACAGTTAAAGGATCCCCTCATCTGCACCCCTGCTTTCATTGATCATTTCATTTTCCCTGCTGGTAAGACAAACAATGTGCTATATCCATGTCTTTCAAACTACATTTTTAAAAGGTTTTTGCAGACATGCATTTCCTGTATAGCACCAGCAGAAGTGTACAATAAAATATATTGTTGTATTTCTGTGATCAATCCCTACCACACTCTGTTAACTCGTTTATCCTGCTAAGAAATGCATTTTTCTTTTAAACTTAAAAGAGAGAGAGATTTTCACAGCTGTCTACTTAAGTGAAATATATACTTTAATCATTTTTTAATAGTTTAAATGCCAGGATAATTTGTAGTCTTCCTTTTAAGATGGTTTCCTACACATTCTGTCTTGTTATGTCTAATGCATAAAAAGCTGACATGAAATCTGAATGTCAGCATGAAGAGCAAGTAGACTTTTAGAAGTTAGTCATTTTGAGGCCATGATGGAGCAAATGACATAGGTAGCACAATGCAACTTGCTGGTCTTTGAGCAACCTGGACAAGATATAAGTAAGGCTCTGAGAAAAAGAGGCATCTTCTAGCTTCAAGGGTCAGAAGTCTTGAATGACAAGTAGAGGAGGTTTGCAGGGCAAGCTAAACCAAAGTCTCTCAGCCTTCTCCATCTTCTCTTATTGACATGGATACCAAGACATGAAAAGTACCTGTTTCTAACTCTTGTTACCAACCAGCCCACAAGTGATATTATTTTTCAGGGTGTCAACACTCCACCCTCCCCTAGGAATAAGCATTTGTGCACAGATGCATGCATATGTGTATGATTGGCACAACCTACTTGCTGGCCATCCATAGCAGTGGCAAAAAAGGTAAGCTGCTGATTCTCTTTCTTGAGTTTCTGTGCTCACCAGGATACCATATTCTGATCAAACTATATATGTTTCTACCCAGATATAACATGCATTATGGTATATTCTTAGCCTCTCTGTGTCACTGGCTTTCACTAGCTGCATCCTAATGCATCTACTTCCTTTTTAAGAACCTTTCCCCAAATTAGGTTGACTCATCTTATTTTATTCAACACAATTCAAAGAACTTATTTTGATTTCTACCATGGAGATAATTTCCATCAGAGAACATATAGATAAAATGCCAACTTGACATCAGCCTTGCTCTGGAGCTATTTTTTTCAGCACTGCTTCATTAAGGCCTACCTTAAATAACATCTCAATGATTAAAGGTCTCAGAAAACTTGCTATTTCTTAAAACATTTAGAAGGAAATAATCACATTTATGCCCAGAAAGTATGGCAATGAACTCTAATAAGCCTATAATACACACACACACACACACACACACACACACATGCACACACTTCCAGTACTGATTCCTTTTTTTCATGCATCTGTAATATCACAGAAATATTTTGGAATATTTTGGAATCTCTTGGCTTGGATCTAGTTAAAAAAATATTAGACCTGGGAAGTTTAAGTGCTTATAATCATAGCTGCTGGCAAGAAATGTGGTGGAAAATGGGACTTTTCATACTAATTAACTCTGTATTTGCACATGGGTTTCATTTTCCACATCACATGCTTATATGAAGGCTCCACATCATAAAGGGGGGTCCAGATCCCATCAGAGACGAAGACAGCTGTCAAAGCCTTATGCAGTTACTTCGATATGGATAGAACTAGAAATATACCAAAAACTGGGGCTGGGGAGGGGTGAATATGGGGCAGTGATATAGCAGACAGCAGTGAATAGTAGATACAATGATGCAGTAGATAGTAACAGCAGAAATGGTTATGAAAATGTGAAAAGTACATTTTAAATTCTTTATAAGAACAAGTTGTCTATCTATCCTAAAATATTTTTTCTATATTCAAAGCTTCATTATTATTATCTCATTTCGAATGGTAAGACATGGGCTGGTCTCTTCCAGGAATAAGTCAGGTCTGACTTTCATGCTGATTCAGCATAATTTTGACACACAAAGCAGGGATGACTTTTCTGCCAGGAAAAAGTACATGCATAATTGTTGGGCGCTACTAAATAGTCTCTTGTTCAACATGGGGTATCAAGCAGAGATATTGCAGCAACTCAGATAAAACAGCAGTGTGCTCTGTTCTTATTTTAAATTCCCTCGGCATCCCCCAGAGTTCATATGGCTGCAGAAGAAAAAACAGCAGCTTTTCACCACAGTACAGCTTGTCTAATGATAATTACTGATAAATAACTTAGCATAAAATAACAAAAGCTGAAGGCACTATCTAAAAATTCTACTCAAATCTTTTTGCTCCTTCTCAATGCATCTCAGTATTAATTTATTCTTTGATTCCTTGATTCATTTATTTAAAACATTCACTTGATTTTCACAAAGGATAAGAGGCAATTCCCTATCCGGGGCAGACAAAGTCCAAAAAGTACCGATGTTAGGTAACATGGGCAGAACGATATTTAATTTACTTTAGTGCTACCAAGCAACATAGAAATTTCTCACAAGGACTAAGCCTGAAACCACTCCACCCAGCCAGACTCAGCTCAAAATGTGATGCTTAAGTATTAAGTAGGCACAATGACAACCTTATTACAACTTGCCAGCAGAATTTTAAAGGCTGAACAAATGTACCAGTGTTGAGGAAAAGATTTCCCCTTATCTTTCTGGTTCACTTTTCACATGTTGTTGGAAAATGACAAAGCTGATTGCATAATTCATACTTATTCCAATCAAATACATAATGAGAGTAAGTCTGCTTTACCAACACTTGAAAGAATAAGGATATTGAGACAAAGAAGGTGAAAGTGCTATAAATGGACACTGAAGAAAATCATCACATTGACTTTCCCATAGAACACTCACTCCTGCCATATTGTGAAGTACCAAACTCTGGTGTTCTAAGTACCAACCTCTGCTGTGAATGTATCACAGCATTTACTGTGCCAAGTCCTCTTAGGGTCCTTAAGATTTCTTATTTTTTTGGCAGATAATTTAAATTGGGCACTACTAAATAGTCTCTTGTTAGAGACTTGAAAAAGTTGACTTTGATCATCTGGTTTATTTCTTGCTCTCTGTCCAGCTGATTCGCCTTCTGTTTAAAACATAAACCAGACTCATTTAAAGCAAAATTACTTGTCTAAGAATGAAAGAAAAATTATTGACACATCCAGAAAGACCATTCCATCTTGACTGAGCAAGTCATTTTTTAAAGAACAGCATCTAGCCTTGGCATTATATTTTTTCCTTGATTGATTCTCATTATCATATACTGATATCTAAAAGATGAATGAATTCATTAATTCAGTCTTATTTAATGTACTAGTATCTTATAAAATAATTTTTATTTTCCTTACATTATAGGTGAAGGACCTAAAGATCAGAGAGATTATGAAATTCACCTAAATGAATTCAGATGGTTGACTGTGAGTGTTGGAAGTCAAACTTGAGCCTCCTAATTTTATTCCAACACATAGTCTTTCAGCCAGCCACAAAAATAGGAAAATAGGCATAAATGGTGAGATAAAGTGGCTGTCTTTTTAAACTAGTCCTAGGAGGCTTCCACTGCCAACCATTTCTTCATCCAAAAGTCTTGGAATTTGAGGCAGAAAATGACTTGCATTATGCCTGTGGTGTCTTTAATTATGATAAATTAAGTTAAAGCTATTGGAGTTTGAATATGATCAAGTATTATATCCCTCCAACTTCCAAGCCATGAATCAATTGAAAAATATATGCAAGAGTCAGATAGAGATTGGAGCATTAGCTTTCTTATTGGGAAGGCTGAACTGGAAGAGGAAATTTTGACATAAGGTCACAGCCTTTCTAGCCATTGACTCATGTTTTACCTTGGCAACCACAGGTGCTAAGAACAAGGTTTGCAAGACAGACACTGAAAGCAGAAAACTTCAGGGAAAATGTGATCTACCTCCCTCCTCATAAAGCACTTTGTGCCCAAGAGGACAGAATACATATGAGCAGTGACCCCTTAACACATTGATTTCACTCAACAAAGAAACAAGGACTTTTGGATGCCAGCCTTTTGCCACTAAACTAATTTCTCCTCCACGGAGAGAAACCAGAGAATGACTGGCAGAAGTTCTCACTTTATGGGGCGGCAAGAATGTAGGGCATGGGGGAACAGATAGAGCCTATAGTTTCTCTGCAAACAAAAGTCTACTTTTAAATGAGGCTGATGTTTTCACCGTTTTAATTAAAAATTAACATCAGGGATCCCTGGGTGGCTCAGCGGTTTTGTGCCTGCGTTTGGCCCGGGACATGATTCTGGAGTCCTGGGATCGAGTCCTGTGTCGGGCTCCCTGCATGGAGCCTGCTTCTCCCTCTGCCTGTGTCTCTGCCTCTTGCTCTGTGTCTCTCATGAATAAATAAATAAATAAAGTCTTTTAAAAAAATAAAAATAATAAAAATAAAAATTAACATCAATAGTGTTATGTGGTGACAGAGGGTACCTACACACAGAGTGAGCCTAGCACAATGTATAGCATTGTTGAATCACTATACTGAGTGCTTGAAACAAATGTAACATTGTGTGTCAACTATACTTCAATTTTTAAAAAAATTAACATTTCTTTGATGCAGTTAGTGATCTTTATCAAGAGAAATATTTAATGGGACTACTATTTATTTAATAGTTTTATTCACTATTGGCACCAAGTAGATCTGAGCACTTACACTCATCCACGTGTGACAAAATCAGTCTGAGGATATTTAGTGCATTATATCAAAAGATAAGTGTGTTCCTACTATCATAACATACTGAATGGTTTAGTTAGAGTATCTAAAATTACTGTAATATTTGCAGTAATTCATATATATATATATTTATATATCAAAGAAATCATGCTATAAGGTCTTCAGTAACATTATTTGTATAGGAAAAAATTTTAGGCCCAGAATTAGAATTCACTGAATGATCTAAAGTTTGCTTTCCTAACCAAAATTTCTTGAGGTCAGCCAATAGGAAAAAGAGATATGTTGCCAGAGATAGACGTCTTATGCTCTTTTCAGATTTGGGTGAAACCCCAAAAGATGAGGAAAAAGAAAAGAAGCAGCACACTTGGGTGAAATTATCATATATTTCAATGATACTGAAGGAACTGCCTTCACCAAGATCTGAGAGATGGGAATTCCAGCATTTTTGGAAAGAGTTTTAGTGACTGTTCTCTGTCTGCAAGGGTAGAACACAGAAGAAATGCTTCATGACTTCTGGGCAGAAGGGAAGATGCTGTGGTGGCATGGCCCACATATTGGTAGTTGGGCAGCTGAGGTAGAATGGTATGGAGAGCCCAGTGGGCAACATGGCAGCAAGGTAATCAGAATAGAATGACTCCCGGGCATCTTGGGTGGTGATAAAGTGGTCATGAACTCTTTACAACCAACATACGTGGGCAGCCTATGACAGTCTTACTTGCTTTCTGTCAGGATCAAAGGAATTTCGACTGATACAGTGGTAGAATAACCTTGAGCATACTACTTGATTTGTGATTCTTCTCATCTTTTTTATGTCTTGATTATGCTCAACACAAAGAATTGGTTAGAGAGTGTGTGAGTGCATGAGATATTTGAATAGAGCCTAGCAGAGTGCCCAGCACATAGAAGGCAGACACACATTAAACGATTACTGTATGAGCTCATTCCAACTAAAAAGTGCTTTCTCAATGGTTAATTGTGTGAGGGAGGAGATGAGGGCTCCTACAAGACATGGCTGGGGATGAATAAAGAGCAAATGTCCTAGGCTGTCCTATAATGGTAATCTGCTGCAGCTCAATAAAACAAAATCCAAACAAATAGCTCAGAGACCAAGAGATGCTCTAATAACAGCTGTGCCAAATTAAGCCCAATTTCCCCTTCCATGTTCTGTGTGTTCCATTGTGAGTTCAGAAAGATTAAATCTGATACTGCTTCAGAGTGCTCTCTATAGTAAACATGTTTGACCACAAACTGGGACTAAATTTCCATTTAGCCTTTTTGCTTGGGTTGTAGAATGTCTGACTTGGCTGCTAGGGTCTCAGGCAACCATTGCTTTCTAAAGCTCTGGTTTGGAGATGACCCAAGGGCCAATGGCAAGTTTCCGAAGTCTTTATGGCAAGGGAAAACCCAAAGATCAAGCTTAGATTACACTGCTTTTCTTTTTATTTTTGTGCTTGCTATTTCTTTTGGTTTTTAAAATGAAATAGAATGCTTTTTCTAAAAAAAAAAAAAAAAAAGATCTATTTATTTGAGAGAGAAAGAGAGAGAGAGAGAGACAGAGAGACAGAGAGAGAGAGAGAAGGAGACAGAGAAGGGAGAAGGGGGGGCAGGCAGAGGGAGAGAACCTTCAAGCAGACTCCCTGCTGAGTGCAGAGCCTAACCTGGGGCCTGATCTCACTACCCATAAGGTCATGACCTGAGCCAAAATCTAGAGTCAGACATTTAAAACAACTGAGCTACCTAGACACTGTGCTCCCCCTTGTTTTCTCCATGCCATATCTCATTAATAAATCAAAAGCTCTAACACTATTATCTAATCAAAGATAGAAGAGACAGAAGTGGGTGTCCTAACTTGCATTCCATGTTCTAAGCTGTATTTTATGGCATTGGATTAACTATTACTGAACAGAGTTGTACCTAAGAAATTATCTTAAGGGGTTTCAGAATTCACCGACTTAAAATAGAGTACCCTGTTGAATGTGATTTTTTAATGAGAGACACAGAGAAGTAAATTTTTTGTGATTTTTTTTCTCTAAAAGTGAACTTAACAATAAATAAATCAGCACCTGCTATTTGCATGTGAATTTTATGTTGCTGACAGTTCCTCTTTACTTACGATTGTATGACTGATTAATCCATGCCTATATAACTGATGAGAGCTTGCTCTACATGCAATGGTCAAGCTTAAATGCCAACCTGATATGAGCTTTAGTTGGGTGAAATTGAAATTCATGGAAAAAATTCCAAACAGTAAATAAAGTTGGAAACTTTCTCTATGGGTAAGAGTTTTTCTCTTTTTCTTGACAAGTATCAGTCTTACAGTGTGGTCTGGATTCAAGTTCACCAGATGAAGCAACCACTACCAATCAAGAGAGAAGTCAGAGCAGAAATGAAACCTACAACATATTCACTTTGTACCAACATTTGTTCTTAATAAGAAAACTATAATCACATGGAAAATAGAAACAGGGACAGTGATTCTTTTTGGTAATGTCTCCCAAATGCTTTTCTTATGTTCTAAAAGATGAATAGTTAAACATAGCATTGGCCATGTGAGCTACATTGTAATATACAAAAACTATAGTTCAAGCAGGTGTCTTCCAATATTTTATCATCGAAGAACCCTGATATTATAAAAAATGCATGCGACTAACTAAAAATATTTTTAGGAAGTAGTAGATCACTGGTCACTAATAACTGGGTATCATGAGCACCCAGCACTTAGTTTATCTCTGGGTAAATGGCTTCATTTTAAGCAACTATTTCAGAGGGGGGAAGAAAAGCCAGATGTCCTAGTATAAATCAAGAGATCCATGATTCTTTAAGTAAACACAATGACCCAAATCTGTCATTTGTATTGGAGTAACCAGCATCCTGGAAACACGTATCATAATGAGTGAGCCTCTAGCACAACCCTGTACTCTGAGAAGCCAGAAGGTTTAATCCCCAAATAGATTAAACTAGACAGATGGGTAAAAATGTTTACGATGTTCCCAGAATGGCTGTTTTTGTGATATGCCTCAAAGAGGACACAGATGCATATGACCCATTTTAATTTTCCTTCTCTAAGCCTCTCTGCTTCAGTGAGCCAAGCACAGTTCAGAAACAGGTTTGAATAAGTCAGGAATGCGTGAGTTCCAGAGAGCCCCCTTTATGACCGAAGAGAGATAAAGATCAGGGCAATGAATCCTGAGTAAACTACCTTCAAACCAAATAAACATGTTCTTCATTTGAAGATTATGCCAAGCTATAAATGTCACACACTTTCAATTGCAGTTAATTTACAGTTATTTCTGATGTCAAATTTTCTTGATAAGTGGGATAAGCTCAGAGTATAAATTTCAAAATTTGTTGTCCCAATTGTCAACCTCTTACCTGTTCCTGTAGACTTTCAGTGATCTGTTTTGGACTAGCAAAGGGCAGAACCAATCCATCACTCCTCATGGTCAACAGTTACAGTATGTGCTTTTTTTTTATATTCCTGGAAAACACTGGATCATTCTGGAAGTATGCCTTTAAAAGTATGTTGAACTGTATTGATAAAATCATAAACTAGTTGCAAGAAGAAACTCAAAGAAAAATATCTGGTTCAAATGGCAGCTGACAATAGGATCATTTTAAAATCTTATTTATGCCCCTCCATCTCCGTATTCCAAGAAAGGAACAAGAGTGGATGAAATTAGGGCTGATTTGGGAACAGATATGGGAAGATAGGAGAGCGTCTCTATAACAGAGCTACAGCTTGGCTTTGTGGGGGCGGGCGGGGGGTGGCTTTCAAAAGGTTCTTGGTTTGTGAGCTTCCACCCTCTGCCTCTTATTTCTGCCCCACCAGCCCATTGGAGGCACCCCACTGCCACCTGCCAACTCCCTTCATCCCCCATTGATACACTCATACCCCTTTACATTCCTTGTCTCTAGAGATTTACAATAACCTAACCATATAAAATCACAAATAACTCAAATTCTTTGTTTTTTAATAACTCAAATTCTAATGGCACAAACATAGCTTCTGCATTTTAGCAGCAATGCTACAAGAAGCAAAGGTTTCTCTTCCTTGAAGAGTTGTATAGTTTGAAATGAATAAAAGATAAGGAGTCTGTGAGCATGGGCATGAGGTTCATGAGATTAGTATGCATGTGGCTGTTTATTCTCTCCAAGGCTAAACAGCTAAAGTCATTTCCTTCCAAACAAAGGTCTTTCAGGACATTTTTATTCAGCGTTCAGAATTTAAACTCATGCCTTCTTTAAATGGCCCAGCTTACTACTTCAGTTCCATTTAACCTTCTTACCCTCCCTCACATTTCCAAAAGAAGCAATTTCAAAATAATAAACTGCACCTAAAGGGCTATAATCAATTTCATTAAACTATTCCAACAAATAACTATTCTGAACATCAAGTTTTATTTAAGAAAATGAATATTATATAGTTAGGATTTTATTTTGCCAGATGAGACTACCATGATTTATAGCTTTTAGTGTTAAAAATAGGCTTATTTGATAGAAAAATTAACATATTATATGTATGTTAATATAACATATTTAGATAAAATTATACATTTTTAAATTAAATTTTAATTTAAATTTTTAAAAATTTATAATTTTAATCAGATTTATAGGGCTATAAATTATCTGGCTATATTTAAGTGACATATTTTGGATTTTTTTAAATAAATAATCCTTTTAAGCTTCGATGGGCAGAGGGAAATGTAATATAGAATAACCTTGGCAAAACTTCCTTTCTTCTCTCAGTACCATACTGGAGTGAATCCCTTTGTCTTCACCTTCTTCACCTGTAAAGTCGCTGCTGTTCCTGAAGTCCCAGATACAGAGAATCATGCTGGGCAGAATCCTGAGCATTATCAGCACTGTCCCCGTATCTCCCCAACTTTTCCTATCTAACAAGGGTCAAGCCTCATTCATATTGCCTCCTACATTTCTTTCCAGCTCAGCCATATCTCCATAGTCCCACTACCACTGGTAGATTTGGGACCACGGCACCTCTCATGTAGATAACAGCACAGCCCTCTAACCAATTTGCCTGATCTCTGGTTGGCTGGCTCTGCTCCATTTTTCATCATGCCTGCAGGATGGGCATTTTTGTAGAACTACTCTTGGGATAAAGTCCCCATTCCCAAATACAGTATTCAAAGCCCTACAAGTCCTGACCCTTGTCCATCTCTCTATCTTTCTTTTATCTGGTTTATTCTGTTCACATTAATCACTTTTGCAGTTCCTGAATATAACTCATACTTGAATATACCTCTTTTTACTCAAGAAATACTTCTGAAATTCTCACTGTATTCTAGGTTTTATGCTAGGGGTTGAGAAACAATGGTGAGCAAAGACAGTCTTGTTTTTTTTTTTTTTAATATTTTATTTATTTATTTGAGAAAGAGAGAGCATGAGCAGAGTAAGGGGTAGAGGGAGAAAAAGAGGGACAAGTGAGCTCCACTGAGCATGGAGCCTTATGTGGTGCTCTATCCCAGGACCCAGAGATCATGACCTGAGGCAAAGTCAGATGCTTAACCAACTGAACCATCTGGGCACTCTCAAAGACAATCTTTCTGACCTGATTCATTACACCAGTAATGAGATTTCCTTTACCATAGCATGTCCCAACCTGCATTATAATTGACTATTTATTTGTCACCACTAGAATCCAAGCTCTATAATAGAGAGCAGTGGGCTGTGCTTATTTTGTTAACTTGTGTATTCTCAGTGCCTAACAGAAAGTATGGCACACAGCACAATTCCAGAGGTTTTTAAAAATAAATTAGCCCTTTTATAAATACTATAAATTCATCAGTTCCCTATTAAAAGAAGGGTAATATGATCAGACATTTTAAAAAAGGATACTTTATTCTCAAAGTAGCATTAATTCCTAACAAAATGTGCTAGTACTTTTTCTGGAACTTTTTGAATCTTTGCAACAGTTTCTCCAAAAGCAGATCCTGAGACAGACTTAGGTGCAGTTAGTTTATTTGAAAAGTGATCCCAGGAAGTACAAGGGGCAGTAGTAGGAAATGAGGTGGAGGATGGAAAAATCCAATAACAAGTATTAATGAGTAAGTTAAAAATGTGAACAACTGGGGCTCAGATTCCTTCTGAGGTTGCACATGGGACACTCTTAGAACTGTCCCAGTGAGGGACTGAGATGCCAGGATACTTACTCACTGATTCCTGTGCCTTACTGAGGCTCCTGCATGCCCCTGGAGGGATCAAATTCTTATTATTTCCAGGTTATCCTTCACTGAAAAGGAGAAAGAGTCCCCGGCCACTGACAAAGTTTCTGGCAAAGGAAGCAGGGAGATAGAGGTGTTTGAGATGGGATGTTGCCCACATACAGGGGCACTGTGCAGCAGGGCTACAGGTAGATTTGAAGCCATGACAAGGGCAAACAGATAAGCCAGCATCAGCATCTGCTGTGGCACACTTTTACACAGTGCATTTTAAAAAATCCCTAAAATCTGGAAGGCCTCCCACTTTTACTTCTAGTATCCACTTACTAGCAGATTAGAATATCATTGAATAATGAGAAGTTTCCAAGATATCAGAACTGGCTGAGGACCAGATCCACAGTTAGGTGACCACTGGTTAGGAAAAAATTCAAACATTTCAGAGTGGTCTCTAAAGCTAAGGAAAGATTGTGAGCAGCTACACAAGCTTACAAGCTGTCAACAAAACAACCTGAGGATTATGCCAAAGGTCCAGATGCTGCTTCTGGCAAGGGAGTGCTGATTTCTTTAACTGTCTTCCAAGAAAGAGAAGAATTTCTAGTAACAATGTGGGGGGTGGGGAGGAAAACGCATGTTCTCTACTACACATACTCACCAAACCTTCCTTAGGTCTGATTAATTAATAAAATATATTTTTAAAAGAAAATAAGTCATAGATTTCCTTGAAGAAAAAATGTACATGTATATAAGCTGAGGAAAAAAATTTCTACTTATGTGAAAGTAACAAATGCTGTATAGTCATCATAAATAAAAAGGAATAGTAACGTGGTCATACAGGAAGGAAATATTCTTGTACATGAAACAATGCAATGTGAATGGAGGTTTAAGGATTTGTCTGTTAAACTCAAAACTAAAAATACCCAAATTCACAAGACCTGAGGTTTTAAGTACATTTTTTCCTCTCCTTTCTGAAAGGTCACAAAAGTGATGGTGAAATAATAGTGGTAATAAATAAAAGCCCAGAGGAATAAGGAGATAGAGAAGTGAGGTGACAGGAGAAAAGAAAAGGCAACATTTTTTTAAACATATGCGATGAGAGGTAACAGAATAAAAGCAAAAAATTAAAACATAAGAGTGTGAAGAGAAGATAACTAGTAAGAAGCCAGGGACAGTTGTCAGGGAGCTCTAGAGAAGATTCAGGACTGGAGACAGCTGGTACTTGTGAATTGAGGGACAAAGCTTGAGGCTGAAAACAGAACTGGTGAAAGTCTATATATGGAGCAGCTGAACCTTTGTGTGCTCTCACTGTTCTACATAGACTGATGTCCCTTCCCTTCTGTGAATTGGCCTTGGCAGGAGATATTTATCTCTGATAGTAGATAAGGAGGTCACCGTTTTACAATCGTCAATACAATAATTGATTCAGGTAAGTCTCAGTAGTGGATGCTAAAACCATAGCATAAAAAAAAAAAAAATAGGATGAGAAAACAATATTTACAGTCCTGGAAGTGTCATTTCTTAGATCACTTGGAAATTATTTAAAAAATACATACCTATGCAGTGAAAACAAATATGAAGGACATCACCTCTATATTACAAATAATGAGACTAATGGATGACAAACACCTCCTGATGTGATGTACTGGGAAGGAATAATATCATCTATAAATATTCTTACCCAAAATTTATAACCTGAATTTAATCATGAAGAAATAATAAGATAAATTCAAGTTGTGAAACATTCTAAAAATAATGGGTCTTGACACTTTAAAAATGTCAATTTTACTGAACACAGGAATAGATGGAAAAATATTTTTAGGTTATAGGAGGATAAACATACCTGACAACTAAATGCAAGGCATTGGATATTATATTAAAAACAAAACCAGAAAACATCATTGGGACAACTGGAGAAATCTGAATATGGACTATATATTGGGTATATTATTATACTAGTGCCAAGTTTCTTGAATATGATGATAATGTCCTTATGGATATATATATATATATATATATATATATATATATATATAAAAGTAATTTTTCTTAGGAGATAATGTAGAAGTATTTGTGAATTAAGCATCAATGTCTCAAAAAAAAAAAAAAAGCATCAATGTCTCCAACTTAATGCTTAATACTCAGAAATTCTGCAAAAAAATTGATATAAACACACATGACAAGTGCATAGACAGTACCTGGTTTCAGTTAACCCTGATGGTGAAAAGATCATCCAACATATGCTGAATGGATGACTTAGCAAGACTCAAAGGGAAGCTACTTGGATTATATAACATGATGATTGAAGCTGGGGCAGACACAAGAAAAGTGAATTCATTCTAAGAAGAGGTGGAGAATTGTGACAGCAATGCCAGTGCTCCCTACTGCCCACTGGAGATAAGCTTTGGGGTCAAAATAAAACTTCAGTCTATATTGAATTTATCACCCAAACATTTAGAGAATACCCAGTGAGATATATAGAGGTATAGATGATATATATGATGATATATATGTGATGAATCACACCATATGTAAATGAGGATCTAGCCTAAGGGTAAATAAATTGAAAGTAGATGATGTAAATATATATATATATTTTTACCAATTACTTTCCAAACTCACACAACTAAGGTCTTCTCTCTATATATTTGTGTAAATCATATGAACTCATGGGGAAAAGATATTGCTAGATAGTCATTCTAGGTCTGTTTCTGTCTTGATCTCTATTTAGTGGCAAAGCTTACAAAATAAATATAGTTTAAAGTAGAAAGGTGAAAAATATAAAAAATAAACTAGCCCATTTATAAAGAAATGAATGATCAGCATTTCTTTGAAGTCCTCAATAATTTACTAGTCAAATACTGTTTTTATTTCAGTTAGCATTAATGCAGGTCAAATTAATCCAGAACTTAGCAGTTTACATAGCCGTTTTATTATTTTCACAACTTCTGGGTCAATTTAGGAAGGGCTTAGGCAGAAGTTCTTGCCTGGGAATTGTTATGAGAATGAAGTTAGATATGGGTACAGTTGGAATCATTTGAAAGCTTGACTTATCTGGATATTCAAGATGGCTCACTCCCATCACTGATAGTTGATGCTGGTTGTTGGCTAGTAGCTCAACTAAACTGCTGACCAGAATGTCTATGTATGTTGTCTCCCTTGGGTATTAGTACTTTCCGTGTGTTAGCTGGCTTCCCCCAGAGATAACAATCCATGAGAACCAAGTGGAAGATACATGGCCTTTTCTGATCTTGGCTTGGAAATTGCACATTAATTCTGCTTAATTCTGTTAGTAAAAAAACACACCACTAAGTTTGGCCCAGATTCAAGGAAAGTGAACAAAGATTTCTCTCAAAGGGAGGATTGTTAAGGAACTGGTAAAATGTTTTAGAATCACTATGTTTTAATTGTGGAGTTGCAAATATTTTTTGTTTGAGCTCTAAAAAAGAACACATTGTTGGATGAATTAAGAGTCTCATGCTCTATTGACTGAGATATCCAGGCACTTTACTGGATGAATCGTAATATATAAAAGTTAGACTGACTTTATATAATCAGATAACGAAGCAAAGTTCTGAGACTATCTCCAAATATTAAGAAATATTAAATAACTATACAGATGGACAAATAGATGAATCGATGAATGATGAATGGATGGATTCATAGATGGACAGGTAGATAAATAAATGGATTGGTGTAAACATATGTTAATGAAAGAAGAACTATTTGGATGGGTTCAAAGCATAGTGGGTGGCTATTCCCAACACTGACCATCGACTGCAGTTGCAAGCATCTTTTAGAGGATGCTTATATCACAACCACAGTTCATTCAGGAATGATTACTAAAAAGGGTGAAGCCAGGGCAGAGAGCAGGTTCTTGAGATGAAGGATGTTTAATAGGCATGATGAGGAAATGAAGATTTACACAAGAGAAACTTCACTGGATCAACATAGAAATCCATCTGTCTTGGCCAGCTGCTCAATTCTGCTACAGAGTCAGTAGCACCATGTCAGCTCATGGCAGGAGACAGATCGTCCTTTAAAAATGGGAATCAAAAAATTTGGCAAAGGAATACAATTAGATGACTTATTCCATCCTACAGATTTTTGATCACATTACGTATGTCCTTTAGTTTGCTCAGGGAAATTACAAGGATACAGGAACCAGACTGAGATAAGTACTAAGATAATGAGAGGCAAGAGGAGAGGTACGATTCCACTCACTCAGAAATCTAAAGGCTAGTCTTCCAGCTACAACATATGGCTTAGAGATATGATCCCTCATCAAGAAAATAGAATAGAACTAGTCATCATGGGCAGATTGTTAAGGGGAAAAATGATAGTGGTGGGCATATTAAGAGATAAGAACAGTTAGTACCGTTACATTTGGAGTGCTCTAAAAGCTGCAGTAGCATTTGTTTTGCTCTCTGGATTTGTTCCATCTGTCTAGTACTGCTGAGAATATTTTGACAGTGGAAATTTGTGAGATGAGGCAACATTCACCATGTAGTGACATTTATTAGTGAGATTCCCCAGGATGGAGGGTGGAAGGATTCGAGAGATCGGTTGGAGGGAATTGGAACCAAAATATGAAGGTCACACCAATGGAATTTAAGTAGACTTTTGGTAGTGGAGGCTTTGATACCATTTGCTAGGGTTTGAGATCAGGGAGTAGGGGGAGCATCTCAGACTCAACAACAAGCTGTCAAGATAGCTGACAGGTGAGATAATTATTAGCTCTCTGGCTCACTAATTAAAGGAGATGGAGAGTAATAGGGACATTAATTTTGTTCACTTACTTGAATCTCCTTTGGAAGAGGGAATTCCTTTTGAATCCTAAAAAAGATCAATTCACTGCTTGACATGCACCCAGGTGAGTATGAAAAATATGCCTTCAGGCTGAGTGATATATGAATCAGATGTCAAGCTTCACATGGTAAAATAGTGATATTACCTTTTAATTGCTCTGGGGGATAAAAAGTCATCTAAAGCTGAAGTGCAGCAACCACTGAAGAAATGGCATCAAAAGGAATCATATTTCAAGACATGAGGGAGCAAAAAGGAAGATCAAATCTTCTCTACTTCTCTCACCTTTGTATTGATGTGCTTTGTGTGTCCATTTCAATATTTCTAACGCTTTCTTTTAAGCGAACCTGAATTCTTTATTCTTAGAGGAGATTTCCTGCCGGTATTCAGGGTATAACATCTCTTCATTGTTAAATCCATTCCCAATTTTAGCTTAAGTGTGGAGATCCCTGGAAATCAAGCTGTCCAGGTTATCATCTAGACTCTGACAATTAATAGCTGTGGAGCTTTGAGACTGTTTTCTCATCTCCACAATGCAAATCTTATGAGAAACTTCACAGGGTCCTTGAGAGATTAAAGGAGAAAATACACATATAACCAACCACCTACACATTGCCTGGCACATAGTTAAAGTTCAAGAAGTACTAGCTATCATTACGTTTATCTTAGTCAAAACGAGTTCTTTCTTTCCATTAAGAAATGTTAGATGTTTAGATGCAGGTAAAAGATGAGTATGGTTAAAACTGGGTGAGGACAGGGCAAACTGAATATACCATATTCCAACCACTCTCCGTGTCAGAGTGTGCCCTTTTCCGTCTAAGGCTTGTCCATCTCACAGCCTTCCAGTGGAAGGAATTATTCTGCCACCATCTTGATTTCTGGTGTGCACTGTCAGTTAGATTGTTTTTTTCTTCAAAACACAGTAAATCCAGGGATTTATTAAATTGAGGGTTAAAAAGTGGCAAAGTGCATCTATAAGCCAAGCTGTAAAGTCTCTATCCCTTGAGTACAAAGCTTTGTCCCCTGGTCACAAACATTTCAGAAAATACAACAAAACAATATTCATTTCCAATGCTATGTATGGCCAGAATGGAGGAAAAAAAAAAGGAAGATTGGGGATTTCAAAGGTGACCCCATGGTTCCAAAGAGACTGGTTTTTCATTTTCCGAGTGTAACAGTCTTGCTCCAAGATTACTGTGTGTGCAGTATCTGTTTTCTGTTGGTTGTTGCCAACAGATGGCTTATTCTGAGTGGAGAGAAATATCATTAAGGAACAAAGAGAAATTAGGACTAAATAGGAAATTAAATATGTTCTTGGGATTACAACTGATGATCAAGGAGTTGCAAACCAGTGATTTGCAGCTTGATATTTTGCCTGCAGCCAATACCCACTGTTTTTAAGGAAACCTTAATATTAAGGAGGCTGTTCTCACATCATGCAATTTATTTGTCTTTCTGTCTTGCCAGCGCCTTTGCCAAACATCATAATTTGCCCAGAATCCTGAATTGCAAGATGAACAAATAATATTCATTTCCTCCATGGAGAAAACATCCTTTGATTGAATTGTCTCCTTCCATCCCAGTCACTGCAATGTGTGCTGCATGTCAGATATGTGAAATGGAGTTGAGCCTACTTGAAGCAGAGTATAAATTAGCTTCTAAATGAAAACAGTTAGAAGGAAAACATTTTCAAATGACAGCCAAACTCTATTAGCTCCCTAAAGTACTTTCTGAGGAATGCAGCATGAAAATGAGGGCACAGAAGCCTAGAATGTAACCCCACCACCACTCAGTGGGTAAAGGAATTTCCCTAGAGGACTTGGCTGGGGAGGGCTAGAAGTCAAAGGGTAAAAGCAAGATATGCTTCCTCTAAAAGCCAGCTGTTGTATTTGGCTATTTGAGCTACACATATCTATTATTTTACCTAACAATAATAAAATAAAATAACAAAGATGTATGATCAATACCAACCAAATGAAGTACAGCTCTGTCCTAAGTTACTTAAGAAATACTTACATACATGCAGAAACTGGTTGAGTAGAAGGGGATATTTGAACACTTGGAGATTATCAAGCCCTCCAGCACTGTATTGATGTAGTCATGACCAAATTCACACTGAGGTTCTTGGACACAAGTCTGACTCTATTTACAGTCAAGGGCAATGCCAAGAAATCTAATCTTGGATGGCTTGTCTTACACATATCTCCATGGCATAATTCAGAGACTACATGGAAAATTGTAATCAACCCCCACCATCCTAGCTATGAAATCAGTAAGAACCTACTCAGAACACTCAGGGATGAATCCTGCTACTGGCTAAAGAGTCTATATTCTTGAGATAAAAGGTCAAGTTATTTCTTTTAGCTCAGTCTGTGGCTATCCGAGAATGGCTGAGACTTTCTGTTATGCCACTATTATTGATGGTATAGTCAGGTACTAAAGCAAACTATATGACTTCAGGGAAGCAATCAATATTAGGGCAAACATCTATTTCTCAGAATCTAGATGTTGGGATATGACTGGCACATCAGCTGTGGAGTACTCTACAGCTGTGGTAGGCACAATGATGCCTACTACACTTCTCCCCCAACTCTGTGTCCACCTCCTTTCCAACAGGACTTTGCAGTAATCTCCCACTGTGGAGAGTGTGACCCCCTCTGTCTTTTGACTCTGTGCTCAGCCATGTGACTTGGTTTGGCCAATAAGTTGCAAGCAGATAATGATGCACGTAGAATCCTGCAAAGCATTTTGGTTATTGTGTTACCCCAATCTTATACCATTGACATCACCATGAGAACATGCCCAGGCAGTCCACCCGACCCAGAAAGAGGAGGAAAGACAGGTTAAACAGAGATAGTTGACCTGGCCAAGTCTTGCCTAGATCAGCGAATAGCTAGCTGACTCCCAGACACACACAAGCAAGCACAGCTGAGACCAGCAGAGCCACTCAGCCAATCCTGCAGATCCAGATGCCAAATAAATGCTTATTATTTTTAGCCACTTATTGGGGGGGGGGCATCGTTCATCGTTCATTGTTTCAAGCCACTTCCTAAAATTGTGGCAATTGAAAACTAACCAATTAAAAAAAACAAAAAGCTTTGCTTCATTGCATGGATGGAAAGTATGTTTAAGTTTCCATTTGCTCTAGTAGGATGTCCCATCTTTCCTCTGTCATGACTTGTAAGTCAAGGAAATAACATTCCTGGCAGCAGAAGTATAATGGATGTGGCACTGAAAACTTGAACGTCTGCCTGCAGTACCATTAAAATAATAGCAACTAAACTTTATTGAAGGACTATTATGTGCCAAACACATTTTGCCGCATATGGTATAACCGTTTTTTTCTTTTTGCATATACTATATCCTTAATATTCACTCTAACCTTGTAAGTGGGGCATTTTTACTCATTTTCATTGAACAGATGAGGAAACTGATACTCAGAAAAGCTAAGTAACTTGCTCAGGGAACCACAACTAATATATTTGCACCTGAGTTAATGGATTCAAATAAAAATTGAAGCCCCCATGTCAAGCCTCCCCGCCCCCCGATCAGTTTAAAACCCCAAAGGATTTCAGTAGCAATCAGTTTTATATATAAACAAAGCTACTGAAAGGGATGAAAATTACAATTGGTTCTTAAAAGATCAAAAATTCTAAGTCTTCATGTGCTTGTTGGCCATGTCTATGTCTTCCTCTGTGAGATTTCTGTTCATGTCTTTTGCCCATTTCATGATTGGATTGTTTGTTTCTTTGCTGTTGAGTTTAAGAAGTTCTTTATAGATCTTGGAAACTAGCCCTTTATCTGATACGTCATTTGCAAATATCTTCTCTCGTTCTGTAGGTTGCCTTTTAGTTTTGTTGACTGTATCCTTTGCTGTGCAAAAGCTTCTTATCTTGATGAAGTCCCAATAATTCATTTTTGCTTTTGTTTCTTTTGCCTTCATGGATGTATCTTGCAAGAAGTTACTGTGGTCAATTTCAAAAAGGGTGTTGCCTGTGTTCTCCTCTAGGATTTTGACGGAATCTTGTTTCATATCAAGATCTTTCATCCATTTTGAGTTTATCTTTGTGTATGGTGAAAGAGAGTGGTCTAGTTTCATTCTTCTGCATGTGGATGTCCAATTTTCCCAGCACCTTTTATTGAAGAGACTGTCTTTTTTTCCAGTGAATAGTCTTTCCTGCTTTGTCGAATATTAGTTGACCATAAAGTTGAAGGTCCACTTCTGGATGCTCTATTCTGTTCCATTGATCTATGTGTCTGTTTTTGTGCCAGTACCACACTGTCTTGATGACCACAGCTTTGTAGTACAACCTGAAATCTGGCATTGTGATGCCCCCAGCTAGGTTTTCTTTTTTAATATTCCCCTGGCTATTTGGGGTCTTTTCTGATTCCACACAAATCTTAAGATGATTTGTTCCAAATCTCTGAAGAAACTCCATGGTATTTTGATAGGGATTGCATTAAATGTGTAAATTGCCCTGGGTAACATTGACATATTCACAATATTAATTCTGCCAATCCATGAGCATGGAATATTTTTCCATCTCTTTGTGTCTTCCTCAATTTCTTTCAGAAGTGTTCTGTAGTTTTGAGGGTATAGATCCTTTACTTCTTTGGTTAGGTTTATTCCAAGGTATCTTATGCTTTTGGGTGCAATTCTAAATGGGATTGACTCCTTAATTTCTCTTTCTTCAGTCTCATTGTTAGTGTATAGAAATGCCACTGATTTCTGGGCATTGATTTGTATCCAGCTACACTGCCAAATTGCTGTATGAGTTCTAGCAATCTTGGGGTGGAGTCTTTTGGGTTTTCTATGTAGAGTATCATGTCAAAAAGGGAGAATTTGACTTCTTCTTTGCCAATTTGAATGCCTTTTATTTCTTTTTGTTGTCTGATTGCTGAGGCTAGGACTTCCAGTACTATGTTGAACAGCAGTGGTGAGAGTGGACAAGACAGGGGTCTTGTTCCTGATCTTAGGGGAAAGGCTCCCAGGGTTTCCCCATTAAGAATGATATTTGCTGTGGGCCTTTCATAGATGGCTTTTAAGATGCTGAAGAATGTTCCCTCTATCCCTACACTCTGAAGAGTTTTGATCAGGAATGGATGCTGTATTTTGTCAAATGCTTTCTCTGCATCTGTTGAGAGGATCATATAGTTCTTGTTTTTTTTCTTGCTGATATGATCAATCACATCGATTGTTTTACAAGTGTTGAACCAGCCTTGCATCCCGGGGTTAAATCCCACTTGGTCATGGTGAATAATCTTCTTAATGTATTGTTGAATCCTATTGGCTAGTATCTTGTTGAGAATTTTTGCATCTGTGTTCATCAGGGACAAACATTATATGGGTCTTATTCATTTGGGGAATATAAAAAATAGTGAAAGGAAATAAAGGGGAAAGGAGAAAAAAATGAGTGGGAAATATCAGAAAGGGAGACAGAATATAAGAGACTCTTAACTCTGGGAAATGAACAAGGGGTGGTAGAAAGGGAAGTGGGCAGGGGTGGGGGTGACTGGGTGATGGGCACTGAGGGGAGCACTTGATGGGATGAGCACTGGGTGTTATTCTATATGTTGGCAAATTGAACACCAATAAAAAATTAAAATAAATAAATAAATAAATAAATAAATAAATAAATAAATAACTCACTCTAAATCTCTGCATGTCCATGTTTATCCTATTTTGATGCAGGTTAGGGAGATCAACCTAGAAGCCCAGTCTCAGAAGGAGCTCCTCAGTGCTTCCCAGGTCCTCACCCTCTGCTGGCAAGCTGGGCTCAGAAGAAAGAATTATTTGCTCTGATTTGAAGAGCTGTGTCTCAAAGAAAATGGGTAAGTCCATCACATGAACTTGACCACTAGTCCCGGGCCTGCAAACAGAGTGGGTATTATCCACCAAAGAATGATTAGGTTCCCAGCCAAGGGAAAGGCAAAGGTCAAGATTCCTATTTTTTAAGAAATCACTTGGCTGTTTGATGAAGCTTACAACAGTAAATAAATATTGTGAGAGCCAATGCTTCTGTGGAAATTGTGCTGAGGAACAGATTTCAGAGAAGTCAAAATCAGTCAAGTACCTGAAATAGTAGAATTCTGATAATACATTTTTATTCTGTCCTTTCAATCTTTTTAAAGCAATCCCATCAGTGAAGTGCCTTTGAAGTCTTACCTTCTTCCTAGATTGTATGAGCACCCACATCAGCCCCTCTCTAAATATTCAAGACAATTATGCTACCATTTCCCCCTTGGTCCTACTCTCTTAAATGATTTCTTAGTAGGACTATGTAAGTGTACAGGGCTCTCAGACCTCTAGTATGATGACAATTTGATGAAAATTCTGATAATAATATCTACTATTTAATAAACTTTTCAATATGGCCTAATCTCTTTACAGTCACTGAGCTCACAATATCCATAAGAAGTAGGTACCATTATAATCTCCATATTGCAAAGAAGAAACTGAGACTGACAAAATTCATATAACTTGCTCAAGGTCACAGAGTGGCTGAGTTGGATTTGAAGACAGTCAGTCTGACTCCCAAAATCTTAGCTTTTAACTATCTCCGTAGCAGACACCATCTGATTAGGCTTCTTTTATATAACCCCAAAGTGCCTGCCACACAAGGAGGCACTGAGTGGGCCCCCATTTGCATAAATTACAACGGTCACAACTTTAGAATTTTCCAACAATTATTTGATGCTGACAATAGAACTCATTCCACTGGAAAAAAAGACCAGACACCTAAGTTAGGATCATTAGCTAGCATCACTTGGGCTTTTAAATAAACAAAACACATTTCCACATCACCAGGAGGGAAAGGGAGAGCATTATATAAAAGTCTGTATAAAAAAAAAAAAAAAGTCTGTATACTACATGCAAACATAGGTTATAGAGATTCTTTTCAAGCCTATATCCCAAACATTTACACAACATCCATTCTGCAACTGGATTTATTTAGCATCTATCATGTATGAGGTACTACATTGGGCAATAGAGTTATATGTATGAAAAATAAATGTTTTCTTAGAAATGTTTTCCTTACCAACAGAAAATCTATTCAAGGATAATATATTAAGGAATTGGCTAAATGTTCTGAGATTTCTGAAGAAAACTGTCAAGCAAAACCTCAATATCACATAAGATGTTGCTTTGGGACATATGGATATGTGCCAGTCATGTTACAGAATCAAAATATGCTATAGAAAATCAAATACTCAGCTCTTTCTACCAAGTTTGGGCTGCTTGCTCATTAACCAAAACTCATTGTATGAATCCCAAATTGTTGAAATTAATCTGGGGAGGGTCTCCGATATTTGTCTACTTGGCTCTTACCTTCTGATTTTTCTTTTTTTTTTTTTTAAAGATTTTATTTATTTATTCATGATAGTCACAGAGAGAGAGAGAGAGGCAGAGACACAGGCAGAGGGAGAAGCAGGCTCCATGCACCGGGAGCCCGACGTGGGATTCGATCCCGGGTCTCCAGGATCGCGCCCTGGGCCAAAGGCAGGCGCCAAACCGCTGCGCCACCCAGGGATCCCCCCTTCTGATTTTTCAAATTTCCAATTAATAATCAAATTTCTGCTCTTTTGTTAGTACAATTGAAATAATATTATATTATACAGAAAGAAATGAAAGACATTATATAGTAGGCAGTGTACCCAAATCCTCTCCTTTTTTTTTTTTTTTTTAAAGATTTTATTTATTTATTCATGATAGTCACACAGAGAGAGAGAGGCAGAGACACAGGCAGAGGGAGAAGCAGGCTCCATGCACCGGGAGCCCGACGTGGGATTCGATCCCGGGTCTCCAGGATCACGCCCTGGGCCAAAGGCAGTCGCCAAACCACTGCGCCACCCAGGGATCCCAATCCTCTCCTTTTAAGAGGCACTGGTTTCTATGTTCCAGACTCATAAATCCAGTTCCAGAAAAAAAAATAAAAATCACTTCCTAAATATTCTCAGGGTACCTTAAACTTAATGTAACTAATGATGGATAAGCATCTCTTTCCACAAAAACTGGACTATCTTTATGCATGAGTAGCATTCTGTTATGGATTGCACTGTGTCCCTAAAAATCCATATGTAGAAATCCTAACCACTGGGACCTCAGAATGTGACCTTACTTAGAAAAAGAATAATTGCAGATATAATTAGTTAAGATGAGGACATACTAGAATAGAATGGGGTGAAACCCCAATCCACTATAATTTGTGTCCTCATGAAAAGGGGAAACTTGGAGATGGATATATGAACACTGAGAATGCCATGTGAAGATGAAGACAGAGATTTAACTAAGCCACACCCTCCATCTCAAATTCCCTTTTCTACCTCTATGTCTCATACCTAAAGTCTAGCACCATGATCCATATGGAGTAGTTTCTAAGTAGGTGTTTACTGAGTGAATATGTAAAACCAGAATTTCATCTTGTTAAAATATGAGTCATCAGTATGCTGGACAAGCCAGAAGAAAAATCTTCATTCTAACCAACAAGACAGTGAAAATATCTCTGGACAAACAAGACCAATAAACCACAGTTTATTAAATTCTCCTGCAGTACTGAAATAATTTATTGAACAAAAACAAATGCAGTTGCTAGACTAGACATCAGAAAAGCAATACAAGAGTTGGTACGTTTCAATATTGCTGCACACTTGGCTCAAGTTTCATGTGATATTAAAGAGTTGGCAAAGCAAGATGTTCTTAGATAATTCTGTGTGCATTTGTGGTACTGATGCACACCTGTGTCCTTCTACAGTTGGCTTAAGCCCCACATGCTTCTCCTTGTCACTGATTTGAATTTTTCTCATTTTAGAGAAAGCATTTGGATCACACAATATACCATGGATTTATCTGGTTAGAGTTTCATGCCTCATCTAGATCTCTTGAGATTTTAAAGCTTGCTGCAAAAGACATATTTATCACTGTATTGGCTGGTTACATACATTCCTAAGTATTGCCTTAAAGGGAAAATGCAAGAGTTATATATTAGGAAGAAAAGATTAAAAAAACAGAACAAACTGTTCTACCGTAAATTTAAAATGAGAAAAGCATATAACTTACATTTTATATTTATACAAAACAAACATAAAATATAAGATCATTATGTAATTATTTCATAATACATAATATATATAAATATATAAAATAATAAAAATATTTAATACAATATATATTCTAAGGCAACAATTGGCACAAACAGAAGAGTAGGATAGCAAGTATCAATTTAATTTATTGCCACTCGATAAGAATACTCTATTTACATTCCTTCTTATGAGTGTTCTAATTTCAAACTACATTATCTACAAAATATATGTTTTTAGCATTTCTTTGCCAAAAAAATCAATTGATTTCATTCACTCATTCAAAATATGTACATTCTAGGGCACCTGGGCGGCTCACTTGGTTAGGTGTCTGCCTTCTGCTCAGGTCATGATCCTGGGGTCCTGGGATGGAGTCTATCGGGCTTCCTGTTCAGCAGGGAGTTTGCTTCTCCCTCTGCTTGTCCTCTCTCTCTCTCAATCAAATAAATAAAATCTTTAAAAGAATATATACATTCTAAAGGTCAAAGAAGAAACCACTGGTTTCAAGAAAAAAAATGTAATTCTATATTTTTGGGTGGGTCTTGCCACCTTATCAGTTTTTACAGGCCAACCTTTGCAATCAAATAGAAGTTCATCATTGAACAGTGAAGCTTTCTTTCTTCCAGAAACTGTGACTGTACCAGTTGATACACCTGCAAATCTGACAAGCATCTCAAAACTCAACATGTTCAAACTTGTGCTTTCTGCCTGGTCTTGATGTGCTATTTTTCCTGAGGTCCTAACATAGGGCTAATAGAATCCCCCTCTTTATATATAGTCACTGAACTAGAAGCTTTATATTCCTCCTGAATTCCTTCTTCTGTATCAAAAATTGCTTAGTGAATCCCATCAATTCTACCTCAAAAGTGCCTTTGGAATCCATCCTTTCCTTTCCATTTTCTAAATAGAATTTTTTATTGCTTCAGTACCCAGCACAGTATCTGCCATGTACATTGTAAGCACTCAATAAATGTTTGGCAAGTGAGTCAATGGGAAAAAAATGGATAATTTAGATATATATATATTTTTCTTTCCTAGACAACCGCAATAGTTCCTTACACAAAATCCCGATTATTAATTGTTCCACTCTCCAATTTGATCTTCAGCCTTACCATATCATTCTCTGCCCCCAAAGTTTGATGGCTATTATTGTCCATGATAAGCAAAGCAAGCACTCCACTAAGTGCTAGGGATACAGTGATGACCAAACAATGGCCTCTATGTTGGAAGATGCACATTAGTCACATATTACTCTAAGGCACAACTATAAGATGCTTTGAAATCACATGACTGGGGTCATGATCTAGTTTGGGATCCAGGGGTGGGCTTCCTAGAATGAGAGTTGTATGAACTGCTATATGAAGGATGGGTATGGTTGCCCCAACAAAGTGAAAAGGTTGTTCATGGTAGGTGAGCAACCTGTGGGAAGACTACATGCAGAAAGGAAGGCAACCAGTTCAGAACTCAGAGAGCAAGGGGTGAACAGTGTATGTTAAGGTCACAGGGAAAAACAGTGGTGAGATTTGCATCCTGTGTTGAGCATGCTCTGAAGAACTCATTGAAGGATTATAAATCGGGGTTATATGATCACTTCCAATGATTTCCTTTGATCATATTCTGTAAAAATATTATTAAGAGAAAGGCTTACCTTAGGAGGGACAGGATCACATTAAAGCTCTGGGAATCTAGAAATGCACCAAATGGCAGCACTATAAATAACTATTCAAAAGCTGTTGGAGTGTGAGTAAAAGATAAGTTTCATTCCGCCAAATCTTTTGATGGGCATAACTCATTGCTTGGTGATTTCTCTTTTGTTTCTTAATCCATATTAATAACGGTCATTTTCAACATGCTAGAACAGTCACTGCATTCTTTATAACATCCTATTCTGCAAATTAAAGATAGCAGCACAATTAATACATGTGATAAATGCAAGAGCACCCGAGCTTTGTTTTTGATCTCACTTCTTCATCAACACTGAGGCTTTTTAACATTTAGCTTTCTTCTTTCTTGAATGTTTCTGAAGACATCCAATCCCCAGGGCCCTTGGAATAATGGAATCCACCTTTCTTTGTTTTAGTAGTTGAGGAATGATTGCCACCCCCTAGTCTCTTCACTTGTGCCAAGAAGACAAACCTTGTGGAAGTGATAAGAATTTTACCATCTCTGCTCACGGGCCTTCCAGTAAAGAAGAAAACCAGAGGTGACATGTCTTTATCAAAAACTGCCAGCTCCCAACTGTTCTGTCTTGGGCAAATATATTAATCTGTGTATTTGCTAAGGCTACTCATTAGACTCATTAGACTCAAGCCTCTGGAAATCAGAAGTGCTGATGAGGGGGAACCATGTCACATGGAAGGCTGGAAGAACTGCACGGACCCTGTTGCCTGTTGTAGTTTTAGTGTTCTTGTAATTGCAATAATAAATAAAACACCATGACCTTTGGTGTTCACTGTGATGCCTCAAATTACTGCTCCAATTTCAGTCTAGTCATTCATACTCTTCTAGGGACATCTTTTCATGTCTTACTTTCGGGGAGGTGCTCCTGTGTCACCCCCCCCCCCAGATTGCCAGGCATTTACCAATAGGCTTTTTGAAGGGATGCTTTCATTATTTTCAAGTTGCCAATTATTTCTCATCTTTAATTAGACCCTCCATAATTTCCCTCAGATCCTTCCTGCGGCCATGCCTCTGTCCTCAAGGTATACAATCAAAAATCTACATAGAAATAATGAACTTGAAATGCAAATGTGGCTTCCAGACAAGTCTCCTACTCATTCTTTCCTCCAAGCTGTATTATAGACAAGTTCCTTCCCTCACCCCACAACCACACTGTCACTTCTAATTCCCTTCTAGCAGAAAGTCCAGGGCTTCCCTAGCTCATGGTGTGGCTATGATACAACATTGGGCTATGTCTATCTACAAAGGACCTGTCACATACTCCCTTTCTCTCCCTTACCAACTATTTTCCCATTAGCTAGTCATTGAACTGCATTAGGGCTGAGATTCTTCTCAAGGAAGAAGAAAAAAGTAGGGTGGATTATCTCAAAAGTTTCTTTTCTTTTTTTTTTCCTTTAAAAATTTTTAAAAAGATTTATTTATTTGAGTGAGAGAGGAGGAGAGGGAGAACACACCTACATACATAAGCATCTGAGTGCAGGGAGGAGTAGAGGAACAGGGAGAGAATCTCCAGCAGACTCTCTGCTGAATGAGGAGCCTGATGCTGGGCTCAGTCTCATGACTCTGAGAATAATGACCTGAGGTGAAACCAAGAGCCAGACATTTAACCGACTGAGACACCCAGGTAACCTTTTCTTTCTTTTTTTAAAAAAAATTAACTCTAAAGTGTCAAAGTTGTGGAGTGTTCAAGTAATAATACAAATGAGAAAAATTTGGTGATCTAAAATATATGGTTATATATTACAGTAGAAAGCATCTATTTAGTACTGTCTTAATACCTCAAATGATCATGATCTATGTACATTTCTTTTTTTACCTTCTGCAATCCTCTTCAGAAAATTGATCTACAACAGTGCTACCAAAATTGTTCTTCCCAAAGAAATACCATTTTATTCTACCATTAAAATTTCAGAGTGACCCAAAATCTGTAAGGAGAAATGCTGACTTCATTTAAAGGGCACCCCAGCATCATAACATGAGTATCATTGGGAAATTTCCTTTGGATTAAATTTTGAATTATTTCTTCATATCAATGACAACATTACATTTAGTAGAGGTAAAAACTAAATCCATTTGGATAAAGACAAATGAAGACATAGAAATAGCATAGTTTAAAAAATAAGTAAACAAAAATTTACTGAGAGCAGGCTCCATGAGTACCATGCATGCATAATCATTGTCCAGGAACTTGAAGCTGAAATCATTGGCACCTCAGCTCTTGAAATGGCTATAGATAACAATCTTTTAACCCCCTTAACTGACATATGAGACCGGGAATCCCAAGGGCTGGGGACTTCAGGGACTTACCCAGACCTTAAGAACAAAGCCAGTAGTAAAATTAAGATTTCCCAAGATCAAGGCTAATTTTTTTTTTTTCTTCAGAAAGGAGGCTGATTGTGGAAGGTGCTAAATTTAACATAAAGCAGAATATTGGTTTGTAGCCTTCTGTGTTTTTTTTTTTTTTTAGGTGTGCTTATTTTTTTTATTTGTTTCACAAAGCATGCATTAATTTGTACTAGAGAAAATTATAATTGATGAGTAAAAAATAAAATTAAAATAGTGTATACGATTGAGTAATTTTTTAAAATTTCATTTTGCTATCTTCCTCAGTGAAGATGCCAAGTTTGTTTTTTCAACATATCAAACAGATAGCTAAAACTTGCAAAACATATATATTTTTTAATAATGAGAGTGGCATAAAATAAAAAGAAAAAAAAAACTACAAGCAATAAAAATACCCAGACAACTAGCATTTTACATGCTATGCTCTCCTAGGGTTAGCAGATTTAACAAAATAAGTACATGATATCTGGTTAAATTTGAATTTCAAGTGAATAACAAAAATATTTAAATATAAGTATGTCCCATGCAATACTTAGGATATATTTATATAAAATAATTATTTGCTATTCATCTGAAATTAACTTTAATTAGGAATCCTATATTTTATTTAATTAGATCTTCCCACTTGAAAATGTCTAATTAAAATGTTACTTGCTAGTAAATTAATATTAACTTAAATTTACACAAGCCTACTATGAGAACAGTAAAATCATGCACTATTCATTGCATATCAGTGCATTTATTTCTAGGGTGATTTATTTCCAAGGAATACAATGAAATAGTAATTTGTAAAGGATACATGGATTTTATTTACAAATTCATGAAATATACTCTACATAAGGCAAACCAACCACAAAAACAGTAGACTCCTCCTTATTATAGAATGTAATTAATTGATCTTTGAATGCAACCAATATTCATTTAAATTGATAATTCTTTGGTAAATAACTATTTTTTTCTAAATTTTATTCATCTGGCAGACAGAAATATAAAGTAGACTTAACAAAAAGGAGAAAAAGAAAAGATAAAGAGCAGTAATAAGAAGCATTGTGCTAGATAATCATCAGATCTAGGTCTATGAGTCAATATTATCTCCAATCTACATATTTTTATGATTCTTGAAAGATATTACAATGTATTAAACCAATATCAATCACATGATGCAGAAATTAAAAGTTGCATTATATTGGTTTTAGGTGTTTTTTCTACTTAACCATTTATATATTCATACAACAAAGAAGTTTTTATTCTCTTAGGATATAACAGCTATTGAATCTTAGAGGTTACACAGGTGTTCACTGTTCTATTCTCTCAACCTTTTTTCTGTTTGAAGATTTTTATAACAAGTTAGGGGAGAAGAAAAATGTGAAAAAGAAAAAAAGAATTAACAGCTATATAATCTTTAAAACAGTTCTGGAAATAAAAAAAATATAATGGGATCTAGAATATGTCATATTTTAGTCTTCTTACGTAGAACATTGATTATTTTCATATTTATATCTGGATATAGTCAACAAATACATTTATTGCTTTCATTTGCCACGTTTGCCAATAAATGGCAATAACATTCTATTTTGAATTCTCAATATGTAAATATATTTTAATTTATCATTGATAAATCTTTTAGCAAGTTTCATAAGATAAAACAAAGTTATTTTTTAACTTAGGTAAATCATCTACAACAACCAAAACAGAAAGATTTTGCTTTATTAAAAGCAATATAAGGATATAAATAAATAAACTAATAAATAGTGGTGTCTTAGTTTGTTCAGGCTGCTGTAACAAAACACACACAGACTGAGTGACTTATAAGCAACAGAAGTGTATTTTTCACATGCTAGGGGCTGGAAGTCTATGATCAGGGTTCCAGCATGGTTGGGTTTTACTGAGAGCCCTCTGCAGCGTTGCAGACTGCTAACTTCTTGTGTATTCTCATATTGCAGAAAGAGAGCTCTCTGGAGTCCCTTTTTTAATGGCACTAATACCATTCATAAGGGGTCTATCCTCATGATCTGATTAACTCCCAAATGTCCACCTCCTAATACCATCACCTTAGGGTGATTTCAACATGCATATTTTGAGGGAACATAGCGTTGAGTCCATAACAAGTGCCAAGTAAATATTTTCTTCAATAAATATAGATCCTCATAACCAACCTGGTTAAACTTGCCAGAAATATATTTACTGAGCTTTCATTTGATGGAATATTATATAACCATGAAAAACAAGGGATCTTCACAAGTATATGAATGTAAAAATGTTAATAATACTACAATAAGAAAAATGCATTTTATAAAAATAGATACACCATGTATGTTGCTCAATAGTTATGCTACGGTAGTCTCAAATTATGACATTAAATATAAAGAAACCAGAAAACTATCCCATGTTTATAGTAATGGAGTCTAAGAATAATTTTTAATAAACTCACTTAACCTTTAGCCAAAAGGTTCCTGTCCCTTCATCCCATAGATCTTAACTGTGTTCCTGGGATGAGCTTTCATGTTTCCACCTAAAGCCTTTCACTTTCATATCTTCCAGAGGAGCAACAGCTAATTCTGCATATGAGTAAGGAAGGCTAAAATATAGTGACTAACAGGAAAATAATGAAACTTCAGGTCCAGTTAACTCAGGTTTATTACTAGTTACCTTAGCTTATTCTTTCCCTCTTCAAATATAAGCTTTATTTTCTGTTCCCTTTTCCTTTCTGTCTTGACAAATTTCCCTGTCCTCCCCTGAATTTTTTTTGCCTGCTGACTTAAACCATTGTTATTGATCTTCACGCTTCTCTGAATATACAATTTGCCCTTATTTCCCTGTCATCTCCTCCACACTGTTTTGTTTCCCTTTACATTGTGTGTTCCCTTTCCTCCTCCCCATTCTCAACTACCATTTGCTAAACATTAAAATCATTGGTTAGAGAGGCAAAAATGAGTCAAGCTAGTTTTAACTCTACAATGTCAAACATCTGATTTTCTTGATTTATTTTTGAAAGGTAATAGATATAAACATAAACATTACATCTTAAAGATATATTTGAACAAATAGTAATTTTGTTTTCAATTTACTTACAATCCCAAATATGGTTCCTTTTTTTTTTCTTCCTTTGGTAGGGGAAGGCTTTCATTTATAGTTGTTGACTTATTCTTGTTTAAATGGAATATCTACCTGGCTTCCATCTGGCAATTCCCTACTTCCCTTGGCAGATCTTTATATATAGTTTCCATTGAATAATAAGTCCTAACAAATGATTTTAAGAATGTCTAAGGTGGCCTACAGCTATGGGCAGTATATATTCAGTGTAAAATATGGCAAAAAATATAGAAGAGCAAAATAATGAGAATTAAAAGTCATTTGCAATCCTACCTTCCAGAAATTACTATTAAAATTTTACACATATGCACACAGATATACACACTCATCATACACACATAGCACATAACACAATTTAAAAGAAAATGCACATGAAACTGCCTCTCTCTCCCCTTTTTTTCAAGCTGGAAAACAGATATGTTTACTTTCAGATCCTCTTCCATCTGTTGACAAGAATGTTCTGAGAATGGCAGAGTAACAAGATGGAGGGAGCCAGAATCTGAATAATCACATGAAGCAGAGCCATCCTACTGACTTTGACCTCAATGTTAGATTGGAGAGAAATAAACTTCCATTTTCTTTAAGCTATGGTATACAGCAACCCTGTCTAATACATTGCTCAAATGGTCAAAACTTATGGTAAATATTCTAGGAATTCAGAGAAGAGAGAATGTTGTATTGGCTTGAGTCATATTGAAGGCTTCAGAGAAAATATGACACTTAAACAAGGATAATAGTTTCAAGTTCAAAATGGCAGTTGAGCACAGGCATTTGCCTCTCCTTCAGGAAACCACATTATAATGGCAGTAAAGGAATATAAATGAAACACAAGAGGAATTTCAATTTGTAGATAACAAAAAGCAAATAGAAATGTTTGGTCAGGAGATGAGGCAGAAAAAGAGATAGTCCAGAAGATGTACCAGAGGGAGCCACGGGAGAGATGGCAGCCAAACTTCCTGGCAGAACTGTGGAGGATTCTATGCATCAGGATTTCTCAACCTCAGCACTACTGAAATTTAGAGCCAAATAATTTTTTGTTGGGAGGGGCTGTTCTGCACATTCTAGGATGCTGGCAGCACTACTCTTCCCTTCAATCCCAATGATAAAAAATGTCTCCAGACTTTGCCAAATGCTCCAAGAAGGCAAGACTGCCCTAGGTGAGAACTACTGTTCTAGATCATTCATTCTCGAAATATTTATTGAATGCTTTTTGTGTGCCAGGCACTGGTCTAGGTACTGGAGATACAGAAGTGAACTAAATCTCAAAAAATTATTTATTTATTTATTTATTTATTTATTTATTTATTTATTTGAGAAAGCATGAAGGGGGAGGGCCAGAGGGAGAAGGAGAGGGAGAGGGAACCCCAAGAAGATTCTGTGCTAAGTGTGGAGCCCAATGTGGGCTCCATCCCATGACCCATGAGATCATGACCTGAGCTAAAACCAAGCTGGATGCTTAACCAACTGAGCCACCCAGCTGCGCCCCCCCAAATTCTTATCGTTCTTTTTCTAGTGGGACTTGGTAGGCAACAAACAAACTAAATGAGTAAAGGATATAACTTTTAAGCATTATGGAGATAACAGAGGAAAAAAAGAAAATATAGTGAGGGGAAAAGAGAAAAGCAAGATGGAAAACCTACATTTCCAGGGAAGTTGTGCCAGTTGGCTTTCAAACCCCTTTGCTTGTCTCATAGGTTGGAAGTATCAAGTGCCTGGGTTTTGCCTCTTGGAAAAGAGAGACATTAGCTAAACAGTATGAATAGGCTGCAGTGAGGAATTGTGGATATTGGTAGTAGGCCTTAGAGATTCTAAACCATATATTAATGAAACTCAGAGACCAGCGTGGGCAAAGGACCATCAGTGAGGGTTAAGAGGCAGAAGAGTGAGGCAGTACTGCTTAGAGGATCCGGGGGTGGGGAAGTGACTGCAACAACTCAGGAATCTGACACTGGGTAATTAAAGTGGAAGGAGATTTAGCTGAGCCCACTGGCTATTAAATAGTGAACATATATACTTAGCTTATTTGTAACTCTTTTTCTCCATCAAACATTCAGCAATGATGCTTTCTAAGGCTGTGTGAAATGAAATTTCTTTTCAGTTTATTTCATAAGATTGCATTATGATGCTGAGCAGGATAGACAGCTGAATACCATTAACTAAGCTTTACTAATATTATTGTAGAAAAATGAATGAGGAGCCTTTTTCTTGAATAAAATCTTTAGTGAAAAATTCACACTTTAAGACACATTGAAACCAAACACTTAGAAATATTTACCGATATCTAGTGGGCTCGTTTTATTTTCTCTGAGGAACACATGGAATTGGTATAGTCCTAACAGCTTGAAGCTACAAGTGCAGACAAGGGAATGGGAAACTGAGATAGAGAGCTTTTTTCCCCTTACTC
Organism: Canis aureus; assembly: GCF_053574225.1. Taxonomy (NCBI): domain Eukaryota; kingdom Metazoa; phylum Chordata; class Mammalia; order Carnivora; family Canidae; genus Canis; species Canis aureus. The sequence goes on from NC_135636.1 coordinate 12,661,568, forward strand.
AAATGTATTATTTTACATAATATTTTGGCATTTTCCCACAACAACCATTACCATAATAAGATAGTCATCTCTTTGTGATTTCCAATATGTGGGAAGGTATTTGCTTGCAAATATTTGTTATGAAACAGAGGATGAGTGAACTATGTTTACAAAATGTTGATTGTTTGAGGGGTGCCCATGTTTCCTTAACTACATATTCTCTTCTATTTGCTATCTAAGAAGGTCACTTTCTCTGATGGAGATTTGGTAGGGGGAGGTGGGGAGATGTATGTACTTGTAAGGGAAGAGAGGGTTATTTTTATAAATATTTTATTTATTTATTTGACAGAGAGATAAAGAGAGCCAGAGAGCACAAGCAGGGGGGATGACAGAGGCAGAAGGAGTAGCAGGCTCCTTGCTGAGCAGGGAGCCCAATGTGGGATGCAGTGCTTGTTCCCAGGGCCCTGGGATCATGACTTGAGCTGAAGGCAGACACTTATTAATTGAATGACCTAGGAACCCCAGGAGGAGGGCATTCTTTAAAAAACATTCTTAAAAAAAAGCCAGCTTTGTCAAGAAAAAAAAAATTCAACTACCACAAGCAGAGCCCCACTTCTCCAATATGGTCTACTAATTTCTGACCATGTGTATTTTTCCTACAAAGTCAAGTTGGTAGAACCAATTTCTACACCATCATATACAACTAGTAGAAATCTGTCAACCCACTTTTTCTCAATGATAACCAGCCATGTCAGAACTATTACTGTTCTATAAACATATTTGATCATTCTTGCTTCTTTGCTTATTCCATACTCCAGCACTCTCCCGCTCTCCAATCCCACTTTAATGGCTTTCATTCTACTCCTGACTATTTAAATCTTTCTGCCAGTTTTCCTCACTTTCTCCTTAAAGCCTTTCCCAAAAAAGTCACCTAAAATATTTTTTTCCTTCTCTTATCTCTTGAGGGCTTAGTTACACCTCTACTAATTTTGGTTGTACCAAATTTTATGCTATTTTGTGATTGCCATCTAATTGTTTTACAAGATTAGATATCTTTTGGTCCATTTTTTTTTTTTTTGTCCAACTTAACATCAAGGGCTGAGAAATACACTATTTTTGGTATCCACCTTGGCATCTGATATGCTTATGAAAGAAATCTTACTAGACTGTCCTCTAGGACAGACACTCTAAGGATAGACCCAAAATCATCTTTTTAACCTTTGTGGAGGTTATATTGATGACCTAGATCTTTCTTTAAAACAAACAAACAAACAAACCTTCTATTTTCCCATTTTGAACATTTAAAGAAAAAAATTTCTTCTTCATGAGTCCCTTGTTTTACTTGTCATCATTACTCCTTAACTTGACATAAATACTCTTTTCCTTGAGTGTGATGTTCACTTGCAGCAACCAGACATCCACTGGAATCTCTTAGTGCTCCTGACCACCCTATATGTAGTATATAGCTATCCAGATTCCTGTGTAAACAAAGGAGATTTAGATTTATATAAAGGGAAGTTAAATGGCCATGATACAAATAGAGACTATAAAAGGATAATTAGCCTACTCAAACTGCCTTTAAATATGAGTTGATTATCATTGACTTTTTGCCAGAGTGTTTTCACACAAAGTTTCACTGGTTAGTTAGTATTGATAAAGAAAAGAATAATTTAATTCTAGATTAATGAGAACATACAAGTTGAGTTGGTCTTATTTGTGTTGGCAGGTCTGCAATAGATTGCTTTGGGTACATTACTGTAAAAGGAATGAGGACCATGTGTGTCTGAGTCATACCATGATACCTCATAAGCCTGTAGATGATGGAAATTGCTTCTTTGAGCTATGTCATTTTTCTTGTTGGGAATGGTGTTTTGCCCACACTGGATGCTGTTATTAAGGAAAATTATTCTACCCAGGGCCTAGATTCACCTAATAGTTGTTGGCTGCTAACTCTGTGCCAGGAACTCTGCTAGGTGCAAGAGATAAAATGGCCATCACAAACATGATCCCTGCCCCTGTGATTTTTTGTGGGATTCTAGTGGAAAGAACCAATTGAATATAAAACTGTAATTGTCATGAAAGGTCTAAAGGAGAAGTACCAGAAGTAGCAATAGTTTCTTTCTCCCTCAGTGAAAAAACATTCCATATTTATGAGGTAATAGTGAGACAGCTGGATATGGCCTAACACTGAGGTATTTTTGGAGTAACAGAGAGATTGAGGCAACACTACAAGTTCAAGCCCCTAAAGGTAATCATAGTCGCTAAATGGCCAGTATCAGCAATTGCCATGCCAGGCTCTTATAAGTAAAGAGGCTGATCCTACTCAAGTGGTCTGGGGCCATTAAAGACATTCACAGTGTCCAGTCCCAGAGAGAAAACCATACAGGATAGATCTGAGACCAGACATATCTCTTAAAGTTGTGAGCACAACCTGTTCACAGCTCTATGAGATGGTGCAAAGTTGAAGTATAGTTCAAGCACTTTGGTGAACACAGACAAGGAAAGAGCCGGAAGATGATGAAATAAGCCATTCAAGACAGGAATGAGGAAATATCAGGTCATGTGGCCATAATATAACTTGTATAGTCCATAACAGACAATCCTCCACCACCTTTTGAAGTACTTATTTGTGAGGCTATTTGCCATCAAATGAGACTCAAAGAATTGAATCTCTGAAAGGCATGGGACATCCACTGAAGAGTATCTTTGGATAGCTAATCCACAGACTTGTGTGATGAAGGATTATTTTATAGATCCTCTCTAAGATTGGGTAATTCTGTCCTAGAGCACAAGTGACTCCTGACCAGATGGACAGAAAAGTATATGTGCAGGAAATGAGAAGCAGGAAGGGTAATAACACCTACTTCATTCTGAATGTTTCATAAATAAAGTACCTTTAATAGTTCTCAGATATTGAACAGCATTGGCATTGCCTTGGGAGGACGTTAAGCATATTGATCCAAGACTTCACTATTTCTCATTGAATCAAGGTCTCCAAGATGAGATTTGTATACATTAATTATGCTCTTCAAGAAATTCTGCACAAAATGTTTGGGAACCACTGTGTTATGTCCTTGAATCCTCATGACCAATTACATATAGAGATACCGAGGCTAGGGGAAGGTAAGCATTAATTTCACAAAAGGCCTCTGTATGTTCCATTATAAAAACTGAAGTATCTCTGATTTAGGAACAGCAGTCACTCAAATAGACCTGTCCTGCCTTTTCCACACCCAGAGAAGCATTCAATTTTCCTATAGAGTACAAAGGGAAGGGAAGACTTGGATTCTGTCCTGCAAGCAGAGGGAGCCCACTGGGTGGCCATAAAAGAAAAAAAAAATAGAATTAGAGGGCATGAACCAGTGTTAGTTGCTCTGAACCCTGTTGAGCAACAGCCAAAGATCTCAACAACAGTCATTTTCAAGTGATACTTTCAAGTGGTGTTAAATCAGTGGGTCCCAATATTTGATAAAAATTGGAATCACTTAAGATCTTTAAAAATACTGATGTGTGGCTCCCACACCTAAAGATTCTGATTTAGTTTGACAAAGTTCGGGAAGCACTATAGTAAGTGAAAACTACTGATGATAAAAAAACAAACAAACAAACAAACAAACAAAACTACTGATGGTGTTATGGGCCTGCTTTGAGTAGCCTTCTCAGGAAATTGATGTGATTTTATGGGGCTGCCAGTCATCTTGTAGTCATCAATGAGGCCTACACATGACCCTTTTCTGGTGTCCCAGGCCGGGCCATTAAGAGTCCACCACAGTATGCCCCTCGGTGTACCCACCAGCTTTCTTCCCTAGGTTCCTCTTGCCGACTGCTGCCTGGTCCCTCTCATTCCCTATAGGCTGCCACCTTATGTGTCCTTATCTAGAGTCTTTCTATTCTAATCCATGTTCTTTTCCCTCAATGCAGAATGACAAGACGACCTGATACCCAAACCATGATAATGTAGCCTAGCACCTTAGAACATTGGGAGGTTAAACAAGTCTCCCCAAATCCCATTGTTAAAGTATCTGTGGCTTCCTGGAAAGGATTGGGAAGTACAGAGTGAGGTTCATGGCCTGGGATGAACCCATTTCCAACTGTACTCCATTAACAGCTATTACCAATCTAGCAGCTATTGTCTCAATGTAGAGCATGTTCCAAAGGCATTAAAATTTCAAAGGCAAAGTTAATTTTAGGGGATCTCCAAAGAGTTGTAAACCAACAGAAAACCTGACCAGGTATGTGTGAATCAAAGATTTGTCAGTATTGAAAAAAATGCTTTCTTTCTATTGAGGTAGATTTAATACTCTTAGATTTCCTTGATATCCTGGAATTCACTCTAATAGGTACCAATGTAACTGGCCACCAAGGAATTTAGTGGTGCAGAAGTTCAAATAAATATAGGCAGACTGTAGTCAAGATATCGTTTGATTATGACCGAAGCCTTTGAGTATAGTGGTTCCTCTTATCCATGGCTTTGCTCTGGTTTCAGTTACCTGCAGTCAACCGTGGGCAAGAAGTAGATGATCCTCCTTCTCAAGTATCATCAAGGTTAATAGTTTAACACTACATCACAGTGCCTACATAATTCACCTCACTTCATCTCATCACATAGGCATTTTATCATCACAAGAAGAAGGGTAAGTATGGTACAATAGGATATTTTGATAAAGAAAGACCACATTCACATAACTTCCATTATAGTATATTATTATAATTGTTTTATTTTATTATTAGTTACAGTTATTTATCTCTTACTTACTGTGCTTAATTTATAAATTAAACCTTGGGATGCCTTGGTGGCTCAGCAGTTTAGCTCCTGCCTTCCACTCAGGGCATGATCCTGGAGTCTCGGAATTGAGTCCCACATTGGGCTCCCTGCATGGAGCTTCTTCCTCTGCCTATGTCTCTGCCTCTCTTTCTGTGTGTGTCTCTCATGAATAAATAAATAAAATCTTTTCAAAAAATAAAATAAAATAAACCTTATCACAGGTATGTATGTATATGCAGGAAAAATATAGTATATATTAGGTTTGGCAATATCTGCAGTTTCAAGCATCATTTGGGTCTTGGAATATACTCCCTGTGGATAAGGAGGGGACTACTCTATTCCCAAGGCTGTCTATTCCCAAGGCTGGAATGGATTGGCAAACTTGGTTTGCACTAAAGAAGTAGTGCTTACCCAGAGGACTCCATCAGGATCACTGAGGAACATCTTGAGGACCAAACATGGCTTAGCCCAACTCTCTAGAAGTACTGGTAAAGAAGATATGAAGTAGAACTCAAATACTTACATTTTTTAAAAAAATATTCTCAGATGACTTTAATATAAGTATCATTTCAATGGCTTGATGGCACTAACACTGCATCCCAGGAAAAATTATTGTATCACTATTCAAGACAGTATTCCTATGGTGAGAATTCTAATAATGTAGGTAAATAAGCCAGGAAAGAAATTCCTGAGAAAGCAGACCATTCACTTTTACCCAAGTTTTATCACATCAGTCTCCTTTTACATAACTTAGTCACAACATAGCATGAGCTTCCAGTCTAAAAATCTAGAGCCAAAGTGTCCAATAGAACTTTCTGCAATGACAGAAATGTTTTTATTTCTGCTCTGTCCAATGTGGTAGCCACTAGCCACATGAAGTTATGCAGTGCTTGAAATGGGGCTGGTAAAAATGAGTAATTGGACTTCTAATATTATTTAGTTAATTTTAACTTGAGTAGTCATTTAATAACTAGGGCCTACTGTATTGTACAGTGAAAAAAGATAACCCACCTTGAGTAGAAAGCCTGCAGAGCTATAACTGAGCACTAGACAATAAATATGTCCTTTTATTAGACAATCCCCTGTCCTGGGATTTCCCATAGGTGATAATTCCCCTTCTTCCTTAAGTGAAAAACAAGAAACAAAAATCTGTTGTAAGTGACCCATTATTCACTCAGAACAGGGATTATCTCAAAATGACAATCCATGAGCCATATGTGGCTCACAGATGTGTTTGGAATGGTTTATGTTGTTTGTTTTTTAAGTTTTCAAATTAGTTTTCAATATCTGTAAAATTGATTTTTTTTAAAAATCTCAATATCTGTCCTCAGATATTCAGAAAAATTAGACAATAAGGTCAACTTGGCTAATCCTGCATGGCAGTGAGTATCTGGAACCAAATCAAAGAGATTCTTGAAGTTTAGTGGAGACATTACCCAGCTTACTTCACTCACACACCTGCCTGGCTGGGTCCCTGGAAAGGCTGGCATTTGGGAGACCCGGTCTCCACATCTTCCCTAGGAAGAAGCATCAAATCTAAGATTCTGGCAAACCTGGTGATTTTATTTAAGCTACTCTCACCTTTAAAACCCAACAAAGAAAGGAATGGCTTCAATACAAACATATTCTCTTCAAGGTAGAATCTCTTCTTAGTTCTTCAAAAGCAAATATGTATGTGCACACATGCAGAGGATTTCAAAGTTATTTTATCAGAAGGAGTACAAGCCTAGGTCAAGGCTGCCTGTTGTAAAATATACTGAAGTGATATTTACTGGCTTGATCTTGTTGCTTAGTTGCCTCAGTTTCTAGATCTGTGAGATGCTGGGATAAAGAGACTAGAATAGGGCTTGGCAACATCACACATGCTCAGTATATGTTAGCTACTATTATCCTAGGCTGTAGATGATATCTATCCATCCATCCATCTGGTATGGAAACCATATCTCCATGGAAAAGAATGAAGATAAATCTTATCCACAGTACTATACAGAGACATGGGCAGGTTTCCATTCTCCAATCAGTTCTAAACCAGAGCAGAAATCTCAGTTTGCTTGTATATGTTAAGTAAGCAGTCCCAAGAAACCAGTTATTAGTGACTCATCAAAAGCTCCCTGCTTTTCCAGTGTGCTAACGACTGCAGCACAGCCTGAGATGAGTTCTGAGTAACACAAACACAAATGTTTGCACAGCTTTCTTTCCTGCTGGTACACAGAAACACAGTGAGAAAACAACTCTGCCTGCACAAAGGAAGACAACAGCCAAATGTGTCCTAAATCCCCACTTTGCCTGACCCAGACATGTCACTTCCAACAGTATCCTTGAGCCACTGAACTTGACTGCAGGTTCAGAATAAAACATTAAATTGCCAAAATTAAGATGACTAAAAATTCAGCTTTTCCTTGCAGATTTACTTTTGAAAAGTACATTGTGTTTGAACTCGACCCAAATTATCTGCCACCACTCATGTGATGAAACTCTAGGCAACATCCTTCCCTCAGCAAAAATCTTTCTTTGCTCTGAATAAATTTAGCTTTTAATTCATATGAAGTTAGGCAGTTCTTTAACAATCCTTCAAAGAGTGCTTAAGGCCAACCGAGAGGTTGCCATAGACGGTTGATTTTTATTGGGACTCTCACCCAGATGAATCCCTGTTTCAGTGGTAAGAATGTAGTCCTGTCAATCACCTGCTCATCTACCTTCCCCAAGTTCCACTGCAACCCTCCAAATGTTTCTCCTCCATCAAGCAGACTGCTAACACCAGTCACCCGCAGGCAGACTACATTCTTTGAGTCAAGAACTATGTTCAGTCCTGATTTTTTTTTTCCAATGGCTCCTATTTTCTGGTACAAAGTGATTATATGCTCATGTAGACATATATGCTCATGTAAACTGAGACCTGTAGACAAATTAAATAAGGCAAGAGAATACCATCCCTACTGAGTTAATCCTTACTTTGTACTCAGAAATAATTCCAATACTACCTTAAAGAGTTATCCTCCAGATGCCTGGGTGGCTCAGTGTGTTAAACAACTGACTCTTGGTTTCAGCTCAGGTTATGATCTCAGGTAGGGAGAACCAGCCCTGCATCGGGCTCCATGCTCAATGAAGAATCTGCTTGAGATTCTTTCTCTCCCTTTTCCCTTCCCTCTGCTCTTCTCCACCATGGTTGCACACTGGCACTATCTCCCTCTTTCTCTCTCTCAAGGAAATAAATAAATAAATAAATAAATAAATAAATAAATAAATAAATAAAATCTTTAGAAAAAAAGAATTTTCGTCAACATGTTAATTAAAGTACATTTTCTCATTTAAACTCTTTCACAGGGATCCCTGGGTGGCGCAGCGGTTTAGCGCCTGCCTTTGGCCCAGGGCGCGATCCTGGAGACCCGGGATCGAATCCCACATCGGGCTCCTGGTGCATGGAGCCTGCTTCTCCCTCTGCCTGTGTCTCTGCCTCTCTCTCTCTCTCTCTCTCTCTGTGACTATCATAAATAAATAAAAATTAAAAAAAAAAATAAATAAAGTAAACTCTTTCACAAACTTTAATATCTAATGTACATATGTATATATACATTCCCACACACACACATCTTTGCTAATGATCATAGTAATACAACTCATAATCGTAATAGTGATTTAGCACAGCTAACATTTGTATAGCACATCTCAAGAACATTCATATGCTTTCTCTTATGTATTTCTCGAAAGATACCTATGAGACAGACAGGACAAACAGGGAAAAACATTTCTTGAGCTTCAATACGATTCATATACTGCAACAGAGTTTTCCGCATCCTATCTCTTTAAGAGTACCAGAACTCTTGAGGTGAGGTGAGGGGGACACCTAGGGTGTAGAATTTAAGGAGATGTTCACCCTCAGAGTCATACAATTGCGGAATTGGCACCTGAGAGTTCCTCCTTAAATGGCACATCTTCAACCTCCTGCTTGCCTCATTTGAATCTGGGCCCTTTTCAACCTCCTTGTCAGTTGCACATAATCTTCCTCTCTTCAAAGATTGACAAACTAGGACCCAGAGATCTTTAGCAATTTGCCAAAGGCCTCCAGTTAGTAAACCTTCTGACCCCATTCTGGTGTTCTTTTTTACACTAAAGGACCCATGGCCCAAAGCCATTGCCAAATAAAACCACACTTATGAACTGCATAGAAAATTACTTGGCGCTTTCTACCTTCACTTAAAATTCAGTGTAGATAGCACTCCAAAGAAAATCTCCATTTAATCATTGTTATCACTGTTTGTAAAATGAGAATGCTATTTATTTTGAGCTTTGTTAGTTTCTTTAAAATCCTGCAATTAGCATATCCTAATTATGTATACTGTTGGTTTTTATTTTCATCAATAATTTTGGTTTGCTTGGAGAATGTAATGATGTGGATGGACTACTCAAGAAATAGCAGGAAGTGAATGTGTGTCCTACGGTCATTCTCATTTTTATACAATTCAAAATTCTGCGTCCCCTAGCTCCAATGACAGTTTATAGGAACTCACCAGAACCTCTTGGGCCTATTATTTTAGCATTCTCCAAAATAAAATCCTCAAGTTAATATTTACCCAGCTCCAAAGTCACTTAAAAAAAAAGGCTCCAAGCTTAAAACAACTTCATTGTAAAGGGCTGTATATTTTATTTCTTCCTAGCAGCTTTAAATCTACAGTCCCAGACAGAATTTATGGGAATACAATAATATGCCAATTAACTAAAGTCAACCAGTTCCTAATTCTACATCTCCAGAATGTCTTTATTATTAATGGAAATCCCTGCCATGCTTACTGAGAAACAAGAAGGCAAATTGGAGAAAGGAAGGAAGGAAGGAAGGAAGGAAGGAAGGAAGGAAGGAAGGAAGGAAGGAAGGAAGGAAGGAAGAAAGAAAGAAAGAAAGAAAGAAAGAAAGAAAGAAAGAAAGAAAAACACAATCGTAATTATAGTTATAACTATTCTTGCAGATGCACAATTCCTCACTCAAACTTCAAGTTTGTGGATCACATTCAGCCTTTTTCTCCACTGGGGGAAGCTGCTAAGGCAATTAGGGCAAGTCACCCCGGAGAAAATCCACAGGCCTATCTGCAAAGCACACAGCTGGGAAACATGTCTAATTATATATTTGTTCTTACTGTCCCTTCCCTGTGGTTTAAACACCCACTTGCCATTAAATGTATCTGAAGAAGAACAGAATGAAAGGCTGTCTGAATTTGCGGGCTGTGGCTCCAGTGTGATGAACTCCAATGAGATCTATGTTTGGCCCATGGCAAGTCTTCCAATTCCATCATCAAGAGCTAGTAGAAGATGGGCATGTGGATATTGTTAAGACCCAGGCCATGGTATTCAATTCAAGAAACTAAAAACAAGGAATTTTATCAGAGTTTATCTAAGTCCTGACTTGGTTTTTTGAACATATGTGTTTAGTTTTTTGTTTGTTTTGTTTTGTTTTTGTGTGTGTGTGTGTTTTGTTGTTTTTTTGTTTGTTTGTTTGTTTGTTTGTTTGTTTGTTTGTTTGTTTTTAGGGTACGTAGTATGGGAAGTAACCACCTGATTTCCAAAAGTGCCATAGAAAGACTTAGAATGTGGTAGCCTCAATGACACCTTTCAGTTCCTCTGTTGAATTTGTTCTCATCTTTGCACAGCTTCAACTGTCATGGAAGCTGTAGGTCTTTCTTATTAGAGGGAAATCTGAAGCTCCAAGGTCACCTTAAATCTTAAGAACAGGGAGGACACCTAAGTTAATTTGCCTTGGTATGCAGCATGATGCTAGGCATTGTTAACAGCCTGTGTGCCAAAAAAGACAAAAGGGGATGAATACCCCGCTCATACAATTATTGTTATATGAATTTCAGATCATCAGCTCTCTAACACATTCCAGAAAGTATCATTCCAATATTTCAGAAAAGGTCTTCGCACCATGCCTACTTCCTGTGAATATTTCCCCCAATCTAAACACTTCACAAAATTACAAGATAAGTTTTTCTCCTGAGATTCATATGGGACTTGATTTATTCCCTACTCAATTTGGGTTTTACCCATAAAACTTCTTTATACCACCAAATGTAATCTATGTTAACTGACAAGATAGATCATTACTATCTAACAAGCTGTTTAAAGAAATCATTCTACTATTGTAACCTTTTTCCAATCCTCACTTAATTTGATAAAATGGATTGGGATGCTTCTTCCTAACTCATCACTTTCCCTATCTCCAACAGAGTAGCCTCCTCTGTGTTGTACACAATTCCAGGCTTCTCCTCAACTTTGCCTCAGAAGCCTTTGCACATTAGCCCTGGGCAATCAGGTAGAGGTTGTTCAGATAATGGAACTATTGTGAATACTGACTTCATTTCTACTCCTTATCCCCACAGTCTTTAATCCCTGCCTCTAAGAGTTTCCCTGTTCAACCTAGTGCAAACCAGAAAGGAGGCAAAAGGACATCAAGCTTCTCTAAGTACAGAATGCTTAACTCTTCCAGCCCATTTTAATTGCTTTCCAAATTGAGGTTACTTGGCACTTCTCTTCACTTAGGGGTAAGCCTCCATCTCTTTCTCTTTCTTAACTGGAGCTAAGAATTAATCTGAATTCAATGCTTATGCACTTAAGAGTTTTCCTTAAATTGTGTTAATTGTATTTCCTAGCAAAGTATAATTCATATAAACTGCTTCCACATGAAAGACCTTTCAAAAATTGTTTCATGGAAAATCTCATACTCATTACAATGATGAGACAACATATTTCATATGAGACCTTAAATTTCTATCTGCCTCAGTTTCCTTATTTATTACAAGTAAATGGGGAAAAATATCCCCACACCCTGACAGGTAGTGGTCACACAGCGTCCGGCTGTCTGGCACATAGTAAATAATAAATGCTAACTCTTATTCTATATAAAGCACTTCAATGACAAGCTTGTGATAGGTTCTTAACAAATGGTAGCTTTTATATTATTCTAATTAGCCACAAACTAGAAAGGAATGGAAATATTTCTCATACAATGTTATTAGAACACATGGAAGCCTCTTTCATCCTGCCAACTCTCCTTCTTTCTCCTGTTTCCAGTCCCTACTCTGCTTTCTTCTCCCCTCATCTCATTTTTGTTTTCAAATCAAACACACTAGAGACTGAGGAAAAGGAGTAAAAGGAATGGGAACAGATAACGTTTAGGTCTAAAAAAGCAGAATTATTGGAAAATATCTCAGCCTCTGCTCAGAAGTATGAAATTGCCAACACAGAGCCGAAAGAAATTTACAGCATTTTCCCAGTAGTTGGTATTTAATTAGCACTCCGCTATTGTCAGCTAGCTCTGCTGTCACGGGGATAAGTCATTTGCAAGCTATTCTGGAGGCTCTTCCTGTCGCCACCACCATTTCATCAATCTTCTCATCAGCTTTGTCATTACAGATCTCAGCGATTTCTCACCTTTTCAGGAGCCCTGCATGAATTTGACCTCAAGGAGTATTTGGCCACTATCATCTCAGCTATTAAATGTCAGATTCAGACACCTCAAACTGTGTGTCAGGACACTGCATTCTGGCAGCAATGAACCCATTACCTCTTTTCCCCTCATAAAGCTTGCTCTTCAGGCATCCAGAATTGTGTGATACAAGTTCTCCAGATAGTCTCATTTTATCGTGGGTGTCACTGAAAAGAATGTCTGTCACCAGCTATATTAACGTCTAGACTCTTGATAGTTTGTACATGCACATTATGCCAATAATGTCTGCCCATCTTTACTGGATAAAATAGGGGCAGCAGGGCCAGGCAAGGAGATATAGCTAGGCAAACTGCTCCATTAGCATTTTTCAGGGGTATCTGTGAGGATCAATGAATTTTTCAAATTGTATTTTCTACTCTTTAAAAATAGTCACACTGAGCTTGCTTCATCCCTGCTAATGAGTCACAGGAGAGCAGGAAGGCCAACGGATACCGCCTACATGGCTGTCAGTTGTTTACTATAAACATTTGTCCATCCAGGCAGTTTGTCATCTCTGCACCTATGCAGTGGTGGCCTGAGGTGTGAGCATGCTGAGTGGGTTCAAAGAAAGGGTCAGTGAGACTGAAGTGAGTGAACAAGGGAGAAACTGGGTGCCACCAGAGAGAACTTTCTTCAGTGTCACAGACTCACTTAGCAGGGGAACCTCTAGATCCTTCTTGGAATATGTAGCAGGTTTTTAAATAAATAAAAATATAAAAGATTACGAAGGATATAATTTTATTGAGATAACAATTACACGGAATTAGTGTGTGCTATGGTAACGTGTGCTTCTTCATTAATACATTAAAACAAGATCTAGTGATGATTTGAAGTTACAGTGAGCATCAGTAGTGTTTTTGTGGTCTCTACAAATATAATGTGACAGGAAATATCTGATTTCTATGGATGACAAGGTCACAGAAACTGCTGATACCGCTGTGGTTTGTGGCTGTAGTCGTGGTGGAAAGGAGTGAGTGCTAAATTGCAATTGCAGTTTAATGAAAATAATTATATTTCCTTCTCTAAATTCACAAACTCCCTGAGACCTCTTAAGAGTCTGTGACCAGCAGTCAAGGGCCCACTTGTAGGGGAGGTATTTGGATTCTACTCCCAGGGAAATGGAAGCCCTGGCAGGAGCTTACAGGCTCCAGTGTACCTGTCCTTTTAAATCGGGAAACATCCAGGGTCTTCCTGTCTGTTTCCTCCACCTAGCAAACACAGTGTTCTGAGCACCATTTGTCCTGGCATTCACTACTTTATTGTGTGATAACTGTGTGTGTTGTTTCTTCCAACAGAGTGTAAGGACAAGAAGTACACATTGACCATCTTTGTATAGATGATGCACAAGACCTGAGACATACCAGCTATAGAATATTTGCAAAATAAGTCAAGACTGAGATGCTTTTGAAATAATTACACATGAATCCACATGACCAAAGTTTTCCAAAGAACATCTTTTCCTTTCTGAAAGGGATTATGTATAGAAATACACAACACTTTAAAAATGTTATCCTCAGACTTTAGAACTGGAAATAGAAATATTGATCCTGTCAGGGAAGTTAAAAATAGTAATAATTTAGAAGTGGATTGAGGGGCGGCTGGCTCAATCGGTTTAGCATCTGGCTCTTGATTTCAGCTCAGGTCATGATCTCAGGGTCCAAGGATCCAGCCCTGCATCAGGCTCCGCTCAGCAGGGAGTCTGCTTGAGGATTGTTTCTCTCTCTTCCTCTCCGTCTGCCCCTCCCCTGCTTGCATTCTCTTTCCCTCTAAAATAAATAAATAAATCCTTAAAAATAAAGAAAGAAAAGTAGATTGATTGAAAAAAAAAAGTTCATTTGGCTACCTAAAGACCAAGTCTCCCTTATGGTTAAAATTACAGGAGCCTCTGCAAGGAAAGAAAAGACCAGATAGGCAGAGGGTAAGCATTGTACAGACCAGCTATAGATCAACAGGTCAAAACTCAGGCAAGATGAACTGCCAGGAATATTCATTGTCTCTAATTTGTCCCCAGAATAAGCTTCTCATTTTAGATAATGCTTAAAAGTGGTCTAAGCCCAGCACACAGCCATCCATCCATGGATAAAGGAAAAAAATTTCCCCCAGTTCTGGGTCACATCTGGGACCTGGCCAGAGCTCTGCAGACTAGGGCTGGTTTCTAGCCTGCACTTATTTGGTGTTGGGGATGGAGCTCAGGGCTTGAATCTTAATTTGGAATCTACTGAAATACAAAAACCGACTTCACACACTCAAAATTTGACACCAAAAAGGTCTGTATGAGGCAGATGTACTGGCTTCATGCATGCTCAGTTCCATCATGTAAGAAACAATGTAAGACATTAATTCAGTCAATTCATTCTTATTAAGCCTTTCTATTTTCCTAGCCCGATGAATTACACACACATACAAAAAATATACACACATAGACACACACAAATTCATACACAAAAATACATACACATGACACAGACAATACACACACAAATACATACACACACATACGTACACACGCACACACAGGACACATGCAAAACACAAAACCTTCTGGGTGAAATTACACATTCCCTGTCCACAAGTCAGTGAGAAAGCTAACAGGTAAATACACAACCACATTGAAAGCAGTGATACTCATAGGTCTACATGGAGAAGGGAGGAAAAAAATCATCAAAGATGCAATATTTGAACAGATATGACAGAGATAAGTAAAGGAATCCCTCATCGAACTTGCAATGAGTTTGGACCTGACATTGTCCTGAGGGCAAGAAAACAAAAGTTGGCTGAACTATAGACCCTTGAATTCATAAAATATCTTGGGTTTCACAAAAAAAATTAATAAGCGACTATAAGGCATGTAAGCAACAGCATGGGAGACACCATGGAATCAGGACAGAAGAAATCTGAGTTAGGCTGTAGGGTTATTTGTAAGCATTGGAAAGAGATCTCTGATATAGTATTCTCTTCGTATCATTAAGGGGAAAATATAGGACGCTTTGAAAGATCATGGTTATGAACTTGGAATCCTGAGTTAAAATTCCAACTTTGCCATTTATTTGCTGTGTGGTCTTTAAAATTGTATTTACTTAATATTTCTAAGTCTTATTTTCCTCATTCATAACATGGGAATGAATACAGTGACTACCTCATGGGATTATTGTATTAATTAAATGAGGTCATCCAAGTGAGATGCTGGCACAAAGGTATATTTGTGTCAAACGTGGCCTATAGTATAGGCCAAAGAGAAGTTTGCTTTTATTTGTAATAGAGCAGTATGCCACATGATTTTTGGATCTTCAAAAGTAGCCCTGTTGAATTTAATATGTAGAAATACAAAATGCAGTGTAGAACAATTTGAATAAATTAATCTCTCTGTCACACACACACACATACACACACACACCAATAACCTCTGCTATGCATACTGTCAATGTTTCAGATTTCCCTTAGTTCAAAGCTCTCTGCTGCTGGGTAAACCGACTGCTCTAAGAGTTTTACAGGTAAGGTATTGGGGAAGAAAGTGACTAAAATCCCATCCCTGCTGCGGCCACCTCATGGAATCTCTTTAATAAATCTACTAATACATTCCAGAGTATACATTTATCCCCTCCCTCTAAGGAAAACCATTTGCTGACTGTACTTAGAAAGTAGGAAATATGAATTTTCTTTTTCCTTTGCCTCCTGAGCAGAACGTGACTCTTTGAGGGGTTCATTCACTGCTGGCAAATGGCCATTTCCTGCCTCTAGACAGAAAGGCTTAAAAGAACTTATAAAAAAGCAGTCAAAATCCTCTGTAGACATCCAATAACTTATAAAGAAAAGAACATTTTGATGAGTTAGTGCAAATGAATCAGGAACATATGGATTCTATTTCCCTTGAGTTTAAATTTGTAAAGAGGAAAACTTCTTTTTAAAAATGAACTTTGTAGATGTCACTGAACCCAGGGGAAAAACATATGAGATGATTACTCAACTTAATACATTCCTAAGTTGCCCTGTGCTTAGCTGAAGCACAGGCAGGTCATTTGTAGCTCAATTTGGGCTGTCAAACATATAGCCCATCATGCTCTAATTGTTTTCAGAGTAAAATTCCTGACAGCAGAAGATATTAAGGTTGCTAGTATTTTCAGCAATAAATTTTAGCATAGTGGTACCAATTCCTTGAAGAAAGTTAATATTGTCAGTGGTGAGAGATTCTGGAAACATTGTGGGTGGCAGGTATCTGCATATCCAGGGGCCAATCCACAAATGGTGGTGTAAACAGGCTCCCATGAAGGAAAACAGGATCCCAATCAGAAAATCATCTCTTGCAGCCATGCTAAATGGTGCCCTCATCCTGAAAGAGAACTAATTTGCTTCATGTTACTGAGTACTTTATTTCTCAAAGAGTTTTCAGGAACCAGTATGATTCCAGAAGATCCAAAAGAGTAAACTTCTTTTATAATCTGACTACAATAATTACTCAAGTAATGATTCAGTTGTAGATACTGATGACTTTTACTAACTTATTAAATATATCTTCTGCATAGATGCATCTGAGCATATATCCAGAGACAATGATTACTACAAATAGGACATTGGAAATATATTAAAAAGCTTTCTAAAAGAGAACAAAAGGCCCCTCCCTGTTACAGGGTACCATAGAAGACTGACTAGCAACTCCCTTGGATATCTCATGTGAGTTGAGGTGACATTTTGTATGTAGACATCATCAAACTCATTTATTTACCTGTATCAAAAGGGATTATGGGGGTGAAGAAACAAATGCTCAATAGTAGGAAGGCTTTGATGACCACCATGGCACCTCCTAGGCAAGGACACCCCTCCAAGGCTCTTCATCCAATTTCATTGGAAGCTGATTATATGCCAGTTAAGAGGGGGGATTTACTCTTACAGTTCTCACTTGGTTGGTCCTTTCCCATATTGAAGAGAATAAATATGAGCTTGAACCTTAGGATGATATACCTGGAAAAGATCCTTGAGAGTAACTGATCTAATCATCCTCAACCACTTGCTGGAGAAATGTTTAAAATATAAGCTCTTGTTCTCTCTGATATCTCAATGCAGTAGATTTAAGGTATGGCTCTGTTTCTGATTCAATCATTTCCCAGGTGATATTTCTCCTTATTTTACAGATAAGCAATAGTCATAGAATGGTTGTAACATCTCCTGCAGTCTCCTTAATCCCCAGGCCAGTGTCTCATGCATAAACTCAACAATGCGTGAATCATTAGGGAAACTCTTGTCTATAACAGTGCAAGAAAACATCTCAGACTATGGGAATATCTGCTGGTTAGAGATAGTCAATGTTTATGTTGCTAAATAAATGAGGTTGAGTTATTATTATCCTCTAAAGTTCGCTCATAAAGTGAAAATTTTACAAGGGCAAAATTATTCTCTAAGCTTCTTAAAATGTCCCTATGTTGAAAACTGAGCATTGAGGCCACCTCTATGCCCAAATACATTAGGAGAAACAGGGAAAAAGGCTACTACACTCTGGCCATAGCTTCCATCCAAAACAGAGGCCTGGCTCAGAACATTGCCTTTTACAGTTACAGGCAAATCATTTAATTCCACTAGGATGAGAAAGTACTTATTTTGTTCTTGCCTGAGTTGAGCTAGGTGGCAATGGCAGGACTACTGATTTTCCATTCAATCAAAGCAGCACTTGCATCCTACTCAACTGAAGTGGAGGACAAGACAAAGGCTTTTTTTTTTTCCCACTCCCTACCTGGCAAGAAGGAAGGCATATGCTTTCAGCTATAGAACATCCTTCAGTAGACCTCTCAGATTCATTTTATCCCTGTGTCTGATCTGGATCCAACCACATGATCAGAGGTTTATTTTCTATTTATAAAAATGTCATATCTTTTGGATAATCAACAGATTTAATTTCCTAAGAAGTTTTAAAGGTTGGTTATTTTGAAACCACCATATAATCCAAATCATTTACAAAAAAAAAAAAAAAAAAAAAAAAAAAAAGCAACACGGGCCCTTCTGCTTCTATACTAAATGGGTTAAGGTTGTTAATGTTCACTTTAAGGATATACCCCTAGGAAAGTTGGGGACCATCTTAAAGACATCAAGGCAGCATATGCAAATACTGCTTGATCTCTAGTATGTCACCTGGAGGGCCTAAAACAAAGCTTTCTATTGATCTGATTGTGCTATGATGACCCCTGTCAAAGGCTTAACTCCTGGCATCAGTGGGGTTGCTCCAGAAGACAACACCCTATGGTGATGAATTCTAGAGCTGGAAGACCCATGGCCTATGGAGCTAATTGTCCAAGGTTATAAAAGAGAGTGAAAGAAGCTGATTACAGACCAAATTTTCTGACTTTTAACCCAATGTTATAATCTTCACATTAAGCTTCCTCTTTGGGATAATAATAGGCAGTGGTGAACTATACCCTGCCAATTCCCACCCAGCTTCCAGGTATAATTCCCATTTTGGATGCATGGGAGAGGATGTGAGCTACTGTTACACTGTGGCCTCACTAATAAAATCCTATAGGCTTAGAAGTTGTCCCATAGTCTCACAGACTTCTAAGCTATACTTTGCAAAGGGATCCATTCTCTTTTAAACAACTATTTTGTGCTACTCATTCTTGGCTTTTATTCAGTACTGGCTCCATTAAAACTTACATATTTCCTACCTTCAGGTTAGACTGAAGAATTAGCAAGATAAGGGGCACCAGGGTGGCTCATAGGCTGAGCATCTGCCTTTGGCTCAGGTCGTGATACCGGGGTCCTGGGATTGAGTCCCACATCAGGCCTCCTGCAGGAAGCCTGCTTCTCCCTCTGCCTAAGTCTCTGCCACTCTGTGACTCTCATGAATAAATAGTTAAAATCTTTTAAAAAAAGAAATAGTAAGATATAGCCATTACTTACTTACTTAATTAATAAATAAAATTTTAATTTGCTCCTGCATGAAAATATGTATTGAAACATATTTTCAATGTTTTTGAAAGACATATTACTCACTTTACTATTTGAAAATAGTAAAGTAATAAGTTTTTAAAAGAGTTATTACTCATTTTACTATTAAGAACAGAAATACAAATCAAAACCACAATGAGATACCACCTCACACCAGGAGAATGGGGAAAATTAACAAGGCAGGAGACCACAAATGTTGGAGAGGATGCAGAGAAAGGGGAACCCTCTTACACTGTTGGTGGGAATGTGAACTGGTGCAGCCACTCTGGAAAACTGTGTGGAGGTTCCTCAAAGAGTTAAAAATAGACCTGCCCTATGACCCAGCAATTGCACTGCTGGGGATTTACCCCAAAGATACAGATGCAGTGAAACGGCAGGACACCTGCACCCCAATGTTTCTAGCAGCAATGTCCACAATAACCAAACTGTGGAAGGAGCCTCGGTGTCCAACGAAAGATGAATGGATAAAGAAGATGTGGTTTATGTATACAATGGAATATTACTCAGCTATTAGAAATGACAAATACCCACCATTTGCTTCAACGTGGATGGAACTGGAGGGTATTATGCTGAGTGAAGTAAGTCAATCGGAGAAGGACAAACATTATATGTTCTCATTCATTTGGGGAATATAAATATAGTGAAAGGGAATAGAAGGGAAGGGAGAAGAAATGGGTACGAAATATCAGAAAGGGAGACAGAACATGAAGACTCCTAACTCTGGGAAACGAACTGGGGGTGGTGGAAGGGGAGGAGGGCGGGGGGTGGGGGTGAGTGGGTGACGGGCACTGCGGGGGACACTTGACGGGATGAGCACTGGGTGTTATTCTGTATGTTGGCAAATTGAACACCAATAAAAAATAAATTTATTATTAAAAAAAAGAACAGTAACTGTAAATTATTTTTTCCAACCCAACAAATGTATTTGAAGAACTTAGAATAGTACCATCAGAAGCAGTGCTTCAACATGGCACGGTTCTCTGAAAGAGAATTACTTAAAATACACAGTTTGGGCAAGGAAACACCTTCCAAATGATTCTCAACCCTCTCTAGTTGAGAATTATTAGCTTGAACCATTAAAACTAAAAATGGGAGGTCATTCTATTTTGCTAAAATATACTATAGTTTGCCTTAATTTTGATTCTTCCCTCAAGCCAGCTTTACAACTTTGCTAACTGCCCAACAATCAGTGACTTCTTCATCAAAATATCCTGCTAAAGCAGAGCCCTCCCTCCCCCACAAGATTGCAGAGAACATGGCCACTGTGGGCTTCTATGCCCCAAATCTCTCAATATGACCACCAAAGTGGCCCTAATTTTCCTTATCCAACTCTAGCTTGCAAAAATGTCCCAGGGAAGGACGCTAATCAGCCTACTTTGCGTTCCATGCCTACAAATGTACTTCAAATGGCTAAGTTTGGGAAAGATATCAAATTTTGGACTAATCACCACTGACCACAGAAACAGGATTATAAGAACGTGAAAATGCCCAATTAGTTGACTTCAGGAATTTCCTTTTCCTTGAACTTCAACACCACACATACAAAATTGAAGATTGAAATACCTACTTGAAAAAAGTTTTCTGAAGATATAATAGTATGTGTTACAGAAATATGTAATAGTATGTGTCCCAAATATAGGCCACGGGACACATCAGAAGTCAGAAAAATATTGCTTTCCCTTCTCTCTTTAGCTATTTCACATACTTACTCTACATCTCCTAGAATTATTTCTAGAGTCCCCAGACCTAGCAGCAGTATACATATGAATTTTTCACACCTGTTTAAACAACTCCCCCAAGACAGAGTACATTTATCTGAAAATAATGTGACCATAATGGACACTGTGCTGGGTTAAGGATGGCTGGCAGAGGAGGACATATGTTGACTATATGTCAGTACAGAAGTCTATAAGCCACCCTGAAATACATATGACTGTAGGTTGGTATCAGTAGGGCACCCTGGGACCTTAATTGTCTAGACATCCCCTGCTGGCAGAAAAAAAATAATCATACCTTACAGAACTCTCTACACAAAGTAAGACCAGGGAAAAGGATACCTGGGCAACGTTATCTCAATGCCTGAAATATTTTGATGAAAGCCCTCTGTACCTTAAGCACACTGGCTAACTTGAAGTGGGCTCACTAACTAAAGCAGCAGAGTGTATACTGTCCCATATATTTTGGTTCTTATTGATGGGAAAGGGGTAATGAAGGCAATAGCAAGGGTCTCTGATTTCTACTCTAAGAACTTGGGCAGGCCTGTTGTGAATAGCTGCTAAAGTAGTGTAGGGATGGAGAGGTAGTGGACTTGCCCACCTGACAAGCTCTGATGCGGGGTGATCTATTGTGACACCAAGCACTTGAACACTGCCACCAAGAAAGGCAAAAGTTTCCATGAGACATGACTTTCATTCTAACATTGAGCATTAAGATTCATAAGGTAAGGAGATAAAACTTCTGACCATTGATGTAACTGCTTGTGGCAAATCTCAGTAAAGACCATTTGAAAATGGGAATGTAGTGTGCATGCATGTGTGTGTGTGCGTGTGTATGTGTGTGTGTGTGTATGAAAGAGAGGAAGGGAAGATGGGTGAGGAAGAAAGGAGGGAAAGAAGAGAGGCGGGAAGGCAGAAATATAAATAGATGAGAGAGAGAAAACAAACCGTTTGCAAGTCATCAGGGTTCTCGAAGAGCAAAAAGGAGCATGGTACATGTGCAAAGTCTGGGAATAATTTTCTTCAATTATGTCACAGCCAATGAGCATCATGGTTTCCACCTGAGGATCATGCTTGGGCTAGTCAAAGGATACATTTTTATAGCAGCATATTAGGAGGATGATTGTTACTACCAAAGCCATATTCTTATACAGAACCTGAATATTTTAAGATGGAATTTGTTTTTCCAAACACAGAGATTTTAATATTAAATTACACCAAAAACTAAGACTACCATACATACTTAAAACTATGTTTTATAGACATAAAAAGACATTCCCCAGAGAAAACACCGAGCACTTCATTTGCTGCTTTCAGATCTCTGGATGTTAACCACACCTCTGTGTTGTGTAGAACTGAAGGATAGTGTGTTATGTGCTTTGAATTTCTATAAAGAATCGACCACAGGCATTGAATCTTGGTGTGAGGGATATAATTTTCTCATTAGAAATGTAAGCATCATTTCATGTTTTACCTAAGTCCTCATTTTAAGAAAGACCCTAAGGTGTTGTGTGTCAGTGACATAAGGCAGGCCTCACACTGGGGTTTTTTGGTGGTCCATAATGTGATTCTGAAATAAAAGTGACAATTTTTAACACTGCATATATTCAAAGACCTCTGCCAAGAAGGGGAAAAAATAGTCTTGGCACCAGATGTTAAGGTGTGATGGTTCCTTTGTGATCCATAATGAGGAAACAAGTGGCCATGTCCCTTATCTTGTCAAATTAGCACGAGAATAGCATATGAACCTTTCAAGAGGCTGAAAGTGCATTTCATCAATGGATTCCCAATTCTGTTTTCTGGGTAGGCAAATCTGTTTACCTTTTTCAATACTTTGTGGCTGTTTGTCTGAATGTTGGAAGGTAGGGGAGGGTGGCAGTGTGACTGCTTCTACTCAGTAGAAACCAGTATCTTTACTTCTAAAGGGCACCACATATGTACTGAAAAGTAATTTTTGTTTCCTGGGGTTTTTTATGACACACTATTTGCTTATTTATTTTTAAAATTGTTTTATTTGACTATCGTTGACACACAATGTTACATTGGTTTCGGTGTATGTTATGCTGTGCTTATTACAAGTTTGGCTACCATCTGTCACCATAAGATGCTATTATAATATCATTGGCAATATTTCCTAATTGTAACTTTTATTCTTGTGACTTATTGATTCTATAATGGGAAGCCTGTACCTCCCACTCCCCTTCACCCATCTTGTGTCTGGCAACCATCAGTTTGTTCTCTGTATCTATAGGTCTGATTCTGCCTTTTGTTTATTCATTTGTTTTGTTTCATAGATTCCACATATGAGTGAAATTATATGGTATTTATCTTTATCAGTTTGACTTACTTCACTTAGCATAAATTCTCTAGGTCCATCATATTGTCACAGATGGCAAGATCTAATCCTTTTTATGGCTGTGTAATATTCCTATATATATGAATTTTATATACATATACCTATGTATACATATACATAGGTATATAAAACACATATATGTGTGTGTGTGTGTATATATATATATATATATATATATATATATATAACATTTTCTTTATATATTTATCTATTGATGTGATGGACACTTGGGTCTCTTCCATATCTTGGTAATTGTAAGTACTGCTGGAATAGACATAGAGGTACATATATCTTTTCAAATTAGTGTTTTTGTTTTCTTTGGATAAATACCCTGTAGTGGAATTATTGGATCATGATATTCTATTTTTAATTTTTTGAGGAATCTCCATGTTTTTTTCCACAGTGGCTGCACCAATTTACACTCCTACCAACAGTGTACAAGGGTTCATTTTTTTCTACATCCTTGCCAACAGTTTTTCTTATGCTTTTTTATTTTATCCATTCTGATAGGTGTGAGGTGATTCTCGTTGTGGTTTTGAATTGTATTTCCCTGATGATTAATGATGCTGATTATCTTTCCACATGTTTGTTGGCCATTTGTCTTGATGGGACACTGCCACATACACACAGCCTCTCATGATGCCCTACCACATCTCTGGGCATAATATTTAAAATGAAAAACAGCAATACCACAGGTATCAAGTTTCCCTCAGAAGGCGCAGCATTAACAATTTAAATGACAAGTAGATGATATTTAACATGTTGAATAACAATCTGTGCTAAAAGCACAGTAAAAAAATATTATATGTTAGGCAAAGACCCAAACTCTTGCATGCAATGAAAGATTTTCACCTTCCTCCTACAGAGAAGAAAACTGATCTCGGTTTTAAAAATGCAGAGCTAGGGTTCTTTCCTGCTAATGATGTCTGTGTCACATCAGGTGCCCACTCAAGGCCTTCAAAGACAACCAAAGACTCCTCCGCTGAATTGTTCCCACCTCAGAACAAAAGAGTCTGCTTGTGGAGGAGGGGGCTGTCAGCATGAGGTGGGAGATGAGGAACTTTCCACTGAGTGGTTGAATGAGAAAGATCCCTAGGAAATACCATCTTCAAAGATCTGCAGAGAGGCAGCCGGAGCCTGGTCTTAGGTGAACCACAGCTTCCCCTCTGTATGTCTGTCTACACATGCCACACTTTTAATTAGAGCTTTTCAGAATGTTATCTTTCTGCCTATCTCTCTGATGCTTTATAATTGTTGGAGGTAAGGGGTATTCAGATTTGGGCCATACTACAACCAAGGCCTGATTAGGAAACACTTTAGTGTTTCCACATTTAAAGTACTCAGAAAATTCACCAATCTTCCATCTCAGAATCTTCATCTTAGATGCCTTATCTCCCCATAAAGATGACTTCCCAGAAGACTTAACACAGGTACTCTGTGCTACAGGATGCTTGCTTCTTTGGGGCATTTGAAATCACTGAACATGATCTCTGTAATGGGGAAATATTTCATATAATATCAGGACATTTGTAGATTTTAGAGGAAAAAGACTTCCTGTTCTTCTGCTTTCTATAGAAAAAATTACAAATATGTACATTGCCCCAGAGACCAATAGTCAGATGCCATATGAATCCCTGGTGTGGAACAATAGAAGAGACATTTCTTAGGCTAACTTCCAGAAATGAAACCTCAGAGCTGCGGTGTGGGGAAAAATCACTATTTCACAAAGAATGATATTTTTAGACTGCATGAAAAATGAGGAATGCATGAAACTGCAGATGATAACACGGAGCAGCCACCCCAACTTGAGTCTGAGTTGCATTTCCGCTGCTCATTTCCATAACAGTCCCGGATTTTGCTCGCTTGTCTCTGTAATAAAGTTTCTACTTATGAAAAATGGGTACTTATGGAAAGGTTATCATGTCACATGCTATCATTTGTTTTACAGTGAACTCTGATATTCTTTTCATTTTATTTTCAGAACTCAGAAGTTCTTAATTCTTAATTTTGCCAAAAATGTCAGTGGGTAATCTCCATCCCTTGCCTACCTCACACTTAATTCCCAGGTCTCTCTGCCACAAGCCTTATCTCTTCTGTCACAATTTCTATTTCTGTATTGTAAGATAATTCAACTCTCTGGTTTTCTGAGAACAATAATTCAAGTCTTAGCGTGAATATTCTTTTTTGTTTTGTAATTTTTCAATAAAAAGTCATTATGTTTCTTACTCCTGGTAAGTCATTTTTCTGCCCCAATTATATCCTCTTGAGGATTCTCCTGTTTTTCATTCTATCTCTTCCTCCAGAGCTGCTGCAGACAGAGCCAACCATATTCTTTGTTCAGCTAGGCTCCCTCATGTCCCTGAGTCCCCCTAAATATGTGGCAACAGCAGCATCCTTACAATTCAGACTTTGGGCAAATGAAATAAGTCGATGGTGGATGACACAACATGTTTTCCCCAGTCACATCTATTGGGCCCAAATACTCTAGAGAAGCCTCTCTGATGTGGAAATGTCCAGCCATACAAGTTGGGGGTGATTTGTGTAATCAAATAGAAGCAAATCAACTATTGTAAAAAAAAAAAAAAAGAGAGAGAGAGAGAGAGAGAGAGAGTCCTTCCTGGTGGTTTAGAAGTTGAAGGGTAAGTAAATGATGAAATGTGAAGGCTCACTAATCACATAACAACATCAATTATCAATTGTCAAAGATCATGAAGATTGAATTGTATACTTATCTGCATGAGAGAAGTACTGCCACTGATGGAAGTCACATTACATGGATTCCTGATTTTTTTAAAAGGAAAATTTCAGGGAACATAACCAGCTGAAAGATCCAGAAGATGCAACTTTGCCCACCAACCTCAACCCCAGCTTTGCCTTGAGCAGGGTTCCCTGACGCATGAGTGATTCCCAGTCATAATGGGGCCATACTAAGCAGGTGAATGGGTAGTGAAGATAATGTGCAAGAAAAAAACATCAATGAAACAGAGGTATGTGAGAGATTGAGTGAGAACAAAAATGAACTAACTCCCTCGCTTCTTGCTTTATTTACAATTTGCAATTCTGGTCACTCATGAGACTCTAGTTCTGGCTCTTGAATTTCAAGACTTTTTCTCATATAGTTCATGTATACAATTTATCTTCCTTTAGCTTGAATGTTTTTTCTATTTCTTGCAGCTAATCTCAAACTAAGAACCAAACCCGTTAAAGTTATGATAATCTTATCAATTTTACCATGTCTTTACATCTGACTTCTTTCCTGAGCTTTAGGCTCCTGTAACCAACTTTCTATTGGAAGGCTTCACTGTATATTTAAGACCATCTCAGGCTTAACTATTATTTTCTTTCTGTTTCTCATACATACATATTCCTTTACCAAGTTTCTCAGTAAGGGCACCAATATTTACTCAGGGGCTCAGGTCAAAAGCCTAGCTATTATTTTTGACTCTCCCATTTTCTCCATGTCACATCTGATTTACAACTATGATAGACATTATTACTGTTTGTTGATATCTAGTTGCCTCTCTTCTGAAAATATGAGAGAATTCCATTTCCTTGTCTCCTAGGTGCCTTGCTCTGGACAGTGAAATGTGAGAAAAAGTTATACACATCATTCCTTTGTAGAAGAATTTAAGAGCTATTACTTGATTGTCTATCTTTTCCGGTCATATGACAGATGATATTTCACATGGTAGAGTGACTGTCAGCTTGGATTCCTGACTAAGCCAGAGCCCTCTGCTGACTCAAGACATATAAATAGCATGAGTAAAAAATAAAGCTTTGCTGTTTTATGGCACTAAGATTTGTAAGTTGTTTGTAACTGCAGCATGAGCTAGCATATTCTAAGACAATCCCCAAGTCCTGCTGGTTCTATTGTCAAAATATATTCCAAACCTGATGCTGTTTCCTCTTTTTCTACCATTGCTATATTTCAAAGAATCCTCATCTCTTGCCTGGATTTACTACAGGATCCTCTTCATCGGTCTTCCCTTTTCTATTCTGAGGTCTCTTAAGTCCCTTCTCCAACCAGTAGTCAGCCTTTTGTCATTTTAAAGGTGAATCTCATCATGCCACTCCCTGTCCCAAACCCTCAACAACTTGCCTTTAGAATAAAAATCCAAATTTCTCCATGAACCACTACGCTCCACAATCTGACCCCTACATATTTGTCTAAATTTGTTTTCTGCCATTCTTTTATGTCTCTAATCTAATTGCATTGTCTCTCTTACCATTAATTGCAAACAGTAAACTCTTTTCCCACCAGGGTTGTTCTCTTGCTGTTTCCTGTATGTGGAATGTTCTACCTCAAGACTTCTCTGTGTTTTGGCTTACCCCTGCCCATCTTACAAATCTTTTTTCCAAGATTATGTCCGCAGAGCCCTCTCTATATGATCTAAAACCACATCCTCCAATATTTCATTAACCAATTACACTGTTTTACTTTGCAAAATACTCTTTGAACTATTTTCTTTATTTGTTGATGTTTCTTTTCCTAGACTATGAATATCATAAGAAGAGGACTCTGTTTTTTGGTGTTCTGTCCATCATATCTAGAAAAGTTTCTGGTGTTTGGTGGGATTCAGTAAATATTTGTCAAATGAGTGAATTAATGAATAAATAACTTAAATGTCAAAATAACACTGCAGTGAAGAGACAATTGACTGAGAAGTGATATTCTTTCATAAGTGCCTAACTTACTTTGCTTGTTTTTTAAAAGAGCAAATAAATAAATAAAAATACTGCAAGATAATAAATTTGTATAGCTTTTCTCTATGTTCTACCACTTATAATTCATTTCTTAAGCAAAACTTGACTTGTTCAAGTTAACTTGTTTAAATTAGCCAATGGAGGTTGAAACAAAAAAAAAATCTTTAAAAATAGAATTAGTACATGATATGTTTAAAGTCACAATGGCAATAACTGAATTGTGTTCTTCAATCCAAAATACCTATATTTTTATACAACAGACTCAAGAAATGAGAAGAAAAATATATGAAATAAAAAAAAAACAGACTCAAAGATAAAGTAAGCTAATGAGGAAATCAGGACACAAACCATTAAGTGGGAAACACCAAGTTAGCACATTTCTATAGAAAATTACTTTCTGAATAGTTTAACTAGAGAAAATCCTTCGGTAGAATGTGTCAATGAGGTGTAAATGCAACCAACATTTTTGCTCTTCATAATCATCTCCTTGATGATCTTTGGGTGGATATGCATATTTCCCTCACATGACACATGTGAATCTATCAGTAGAGGATGCCCTTGGATTATTATTTTAGTGGAAATAATGGACTTACACCAATATACTAGCTCCATTATAAGCTTTTATTCAAGAAACACTATGGTTTTGCAAAGCAGATGGTCCAGGTAAGGAGGTTTTACTGTGACCAAGAGATATGTTAAAAATACCACTTTCAAAAAGACTAAACTTTTCCCCCTGGCCTTGGAATCCCTCCAAGGAGGCTGTTGGGAGTTAGGAGGACAGAGTCAAACTCTTGGCTCTGTGATTCTGAAGTCCTGAGGATGTCATTTAACCTTTAGATTCTAGATGAGGATAAGGATAACAATACCTATCCTAGACATTTCATGAGATTGTTTGGAAAATAATATATGTCAAAGACATGTTTTAGTAAACTGCCTATTTTAATTATTTTTTAAAATTCTGCTTTTTTGAGGTTATTACAGTCATTATATGTGTGTGTGTGTGTGTGTGTGTAGCAAATACCAAAATGGATATGTTTGGTCATGTGGTCTTTATTCCCATTGGAGATTAACAATCTCTGTATCTACTTAAGAAATGTTGAAATTATAACAATTAGCAGAAAATTACACTGCTGTTTCTTTAAACTCACAAGGGCATCAAGAACTACTTCCATCTTATAGCAAACTCCATAGTCTGTTTCCATACCCAAACATTTACAAATAATCCATGTACTATTCAAGAAGAATGCTAAATTCACAGTCTATCATAAGTGGAACAAAATTCTTTATAGCACTCACATGAATATCTGAGATGAACCTATTTGTTGTTACAACAGGTTAGTTGCCAAAACTCTGAAATCTAAGCCTCTACAGTAGTATCTCTGTTTATTGTGTTGCTTTGTTAACTTGAGTAATTCTCCTATTCATCACTAAACATATCCCAAAGATTTTATTAAATAAGTAGAATAGGAGGTATGATGGAAAGTCTGAGAGAAGCATTTAGTTTCATAAGAAATCCTGATCATGAGGATTTAGCTATCAATTATCCATGCCTACTCTAAACTCACACTCAGAAGTTATTTTATAGAAATGATTAATTATAAATAAAGACACCTCAGGATACCAAAAAAATTAGCATATACCAGGAATCCTCTGTCAACAAGGATAACTTAACTCTTAAAGGAAAATAGCTCTGGACAATCCCTTAATCTTAATGATAGGATGGATTCATCCTCTTTTTAGACATAAAGCCCATACTGTCTAAGGATGTAAAAATGAGATAATGACTAAGTCAATCTGATCACTCTTCCTATCTGTACTACCAAAACCAAACAACATAACCCTTTCAGTCAATTAATTACAAGAAAACATTCAATCACCCATGTAACCCCAATGAAGCATGGTCAGCTAGTTTTGGCTAAAGACTACAATTACTTGATATTTATGGATATATTTTTCTGCTTTTTTTTTGAAATTGAGGATCAAATGACACCATATTAACTGTTTGCTAATTATGTTGTTCCTCCTACCTCGTGATGATTCGTGGCCAGCCATTCCTTAATGGTGCTGAGGGCAATGACAGAAGCAGGCTCATTTGGGAAACCTAAGTGAAGAGCAGAATAAAATAAATTAGCAAAAAAAATGAAGTCGATAGAGAATTCAGTCATGGTATGACACTAAATTTTTCCCATTTAAACTTTATTCAGTTCAACTAATTACTACTGAGCAAGGCTAGGACTTAGTAAGGTTCACATGGATGTGAAGGCAGTGATCATACATACAAGGCTTTAAGGAGGCTAGCCCTATACCAGTCTAATGCTAGTAAGCAATAAAGGAGTTAACTGACCCTTCAATTCTACAACATAATCAATTAAAAATGTATTTACATTTGTTTAATAGTTTTCACAGGACTTTCATATAATATTCTCATAAGAGGTGCTCAGATTAAGGTTTATTACCCTCAATTACAAACCAGGTAAATATGCTACTGAATACATGTGGTTGACATAGGGTTATAAGGCCAGCAGTACTCCATCAACGAACTGACACAAGACAGGGCAAACAACTTGCAAAATAGCTATATCACTAAAATTATTATCAGAATTCAACAAAGGTAATGCCTGCTCCATTCAGGGTCATTGGAAATTATGTTTGAGATTAAGATGACATGAACTGACCTGGTTTTGCACTACAGATTTGATTTTAGAAAGACAGGAAGAATGACACATATACTACGTCCTAGTGAGCAGGAGCACACGTAATTATAATTCCTAAAACTCATCTAAAATATCTCTTTACATCTAATGAGAGGATCATATGGTTCTTGGTTTTTCTCTTGCTGATATGATGAATCACATTGATTGTTTTATGGCTGTTGAACCAGCCTTGTGTCCCAGGGATAAATCCTACTTGATCATGTTGAATAATTTTCTTAATGTACTGTTGGATCCTATTGGCCAGTATCTTGTTGAGGATTTTTGCATCCATGTTCATCAGGGATATTGGTCTGTAATTCTCCTTTTTGGTGGGGTCTTTGTCTGGTTTTGGAATTAAGGTGATGCTGGCCTCATAGAACGAATTTGGAAGTACTCCATCTCTTTCTATCTTTCCAAACAGCTTTAGGAGAATAGGTATGGTTTCTTCTTTAAACGTTTGATAAAATTCCCCTGGGAAGCCATCTGGCCCTGGACTCTTGTGTCTTGGGAGGTTTTTGATGACTGCTTCAATTTCCTCCCTGGTTATTGGCCTCAAGGTTTTCTATTTCTTCCTGTTCCAGTTTTGGTAGTTTGTGGCTTTCCAGGAATGCGTCCATTTCTCCTAGATTGCCTAATTTATTGGCGTATAGCTGTTCATAATATGTTTTTAAAATCGTTTGTATTTCCTTGGTGTTGGTAGTGATCTCTCCTTTCTCATTCATGATTTTATTAATTGGAGTCTGTCTCTTCTTTTTAATAAGGCTGGCTAATGGTTTATCTATCTTATTAATTCTTTCAAAGAACCAACTCCTGGTTCTGTTGATCTGTTCCACAGTTCATCTGGTCTCGATTTCGTTGAGTTCTGCTCGAATCTTTATTAACTCCCTTCTTCTCTTGGGTGTAGGATCTATTTGCTGTTTTTTCTCTAGCTCCTTTATGTGTAAGGTTAGCTTTTGTATTTGAGTTCTTTCCAGTTTTTGAATGGATGCTTGGATTGCGATATATTTCCCCCTTAGGACTGCTTTTGCTGCATCCCAAAGATTTAGGATGGTTGTATCTTCATTCTCATTAGTTTCCATGAATGTTTTTAATTCTTCCTTAATTTCCTGGTTGACCCTTTCATCTTTTAGCAGGATGGTCCTTAACCTCCACGTGTTTGAGGTCCTTCCAAACTTCTTGTTGTGATTTAGATCTAATTTCAAGGCATTATGGTCTGAGAATATGCAGGGGACGATCCCAATCTTTTGGTATCGGTTCAGACCCGATTTGTGACCCAATATGTGGTCTATTCTGGAGAAAGTTCCATGTGCACTTGAGAAGAATGTGTATTCAGTTGAGTTTGGATGCAAAATACAGCATCCATTCCTGATCAAAACTCTTCAGAGTGTAGGGATAGAGGGAACATTCCTCGACATCTTAAAAGCCATCTATGAAAAGCCCACAGCAAATATCATTCTCAATGGGGAAGCACTGGGAGCCTTTCCCCTAAGATCAGGAACAAGACAGGGATGTCCACTCTCACCACTGCTGTTCAACATAGTACTGGAAGTCCTAGCCTCAGCAATCAGACAACAAAAACACATTAAAGGCATTCAAATTGGCAAAGAAGAAGTCAAACTCTCCCTCTTCGCCGATGACATGATACTCTACATAGAAAACCCAAAAGTCTTCATCCCAAGATTGCTAGAACTCATACAGCAATTCGGTAGCGTGGCAGGATACAAAATCAATGCCCAGAAATCAATGGCATTTCTATACACTAACAATGAGACTGAAGAAAGAGAAATTAAGGAGTCAATCCCATTTACAATTGCACCCAAAAGCATAAGATACCTAGGAATAAACCTAACCAAAGATGTAAAGGATCTATACCCTCAAAACTATAGAACACTTCTGAAAGAAATTGAGGAAGACACAAAGAGATGGAAAAATATTCCATGCTCATGGATTGGCAGAATTAATATTGTGAAAATGTCAATGTTACCCAGGGCAATATACACGTTTAATGCAATCCCTATCAAAATACCATGGACTTTCTTCAGAGAGTTAGAACAAATTATTTTAAGATTTGTGTGGAATCAGAAAAGACACCGAATAGCCAGGGGAATTTTAAAAAAGAAAACCATATCTGGGGGCATCACAATGCCAGATTTCAGGTTGTACTACAAAGCTGTGGTCATCAAGACAGTGTGGTACTGGCACAAAAACAGACACATAGATCAGTAGAACAGAATAGAAAATCCAGAAGTGGACCCTGAACTTTATGGTCAACTAATATTCGATAAAGGAGGAAAGACTATCCATTGGAAGAAAGACAGTCTCTTCAATAAATGGTGCTGGGAAAATTGGACAGCCACATGCAGAAGAATGAAACTAGACCACTCTCTTTCACCATACACCAAGATAAACTCAAAATGGATGAAAGATCTAAATGTGAGACAAGATTCCATCAAAATCCTAGAGAAGAACACAGGCAACACCCTTTTTGAACTCGGCCATAGTAACTTCTTGCAAGATACATCCACGAAGGCAAAAGAAACAAAAGCAAAAATGAAGTATTGGGACTTCATCAAGATAAGAAGCTTTTGCACAGCAAAGGATACAGTCAACAAAACTCAAAGACAACCTACAGAATGGGAGAAGATATTTGCAAATGACATATCAGATAAAGGGCTAGTTTCCAAGATCTATAAAGAACTTCTTAAACTCAACACCAAAGAAACAAACAATCCAATCATGAAATGGGCAAAAGACATGAAGAGAAATCTCACAGAGGAAGACATAGACATGGCCAACATGCATATGAGAAAATGCTCTGCATCACTTGCCATCAGGGAAATACAAATCAAAACTACAATGAGATACCACCTCACACCAGTGAGAATGGGGAAAATTAACAAGGCAGGAAACAACAAATGTTGGAGAGGATGCGGAGAAAAGGGAACCCTCATACACTGTTGGTGGGAATGTGAACTGGTGCAGCCACTCTGGAGAACTGTGTGGAGGTTCCTCAAACAGTTAAAAATATACCTGCCCTACGACCCAGCAATTGCACTGTTGGGGATTTACCCCAAAGATACAAATGCAATGAAACGCCGGGACACCTGCACCCCGATGTTTATAGCAGCAATGGCCACGATAGCCAAACTGTGGAAGGAGCCTCGGTGTCCATCGAAAGATGAATGGATAAAGAAGATGTGGTTTATGTATACAATGGAATATTACTCAGCTATTAGAAATGACAAATACCCACCATTTGCTTCAACGTGGATGGAACTGGAGGGTATTATGCTGAGTGAAGTAAGTCAGTCGGAGAAGGACAAACATTGTATGTTCTCATTCATTTGGGGAATATAAATAATAGTGAAAGGGAATATAAGGGAAGGGAGAAGAAATGTGTGGGAAATATCAGAAAGGGAGACAGAACGTAAAGACTGCTAACTCTGGGAAACGAACTAGGGGTGGTAGAAGGGGAGGAGGGCGGGGGGTGAGAGTGAATGGGTGACGGGCACTGGGGGTTATTCTGTATGTTAGTAAATTGAACACCAATAAAAAGTAAATTAAAAAAAAATAAAATAAAGTATCTCTTTAGCTTATGTAAACTAAACACATTCTTAAACTTGCAAAATCACCATTCTGCCAATAGAGATAAATGTATGTGAAGGAATAACCTTACAAATTATATATTTATGGGGCAGAGAGAAGAAGAGATGGGAGTGGCTGTTCCCCAGAAACTACTCTCTTCAAGCTCACTACTGGCTTCCTAATCACCAAATTCCAAATAGGCAATTGCCTTTTCAATCAGTCTTCATCTTTTCCTGTATTAGATGTGCTTCATTAGTTTTCCATGTTTGAATATCCTGGATTTCCTTTTTTTTTTCTTTTATTGTTTTAAATAATACAATATAGTGGTTTTTTATATGCCCACAGAGTTGTGCAACCATTACCACTAACTTCAGAATATTTCCATCATCCCCCCAAAAGACTTTGTACTCATTAACAGTCACTCCCCAGTCTCCCTCTACTCCAGCCCCTGACAACTATGAATCTACTTTTTGTCCCTATAGATTTGTAAATTCTCCTCTTGGATTTTTTCAACACTACCTTCTTTTGTGTTGCCTCCTGCCTATTTGAGCTGCCCTGGTTCCTTTTCCTAGCAGCATCCACTAAATATATGTCTATGTCATTTCCAACCTCTAAACTCACCCTTCTTCCTCTACACTCTGCACTAGCCAGCTGTAGCATCATTCACTGACATGCCTTCTAATCAGGGGGTTCCTGTGACATTATGCTGTATAGATGCAGAGAGAGGTATCAGGGACTCAGGTATTCTCCCGAAATGAGGAGATCTGGGATTTAAAAGATTCAGTTTTATTTGAAGGCAAATACATATTCCAGTAGTTTATACTAAAGGTTTAAATCTCATTAGACTTTCAGAGAAAAATATGTGAAAGGAAGAGCAAGAGAGACGAGATGTTTGTCCCCATTTCCAAGAATAAAGGTAGCTTTTCTGATTAGGTTTCTATATACCTCATCAGAGAGTACATTAGGAAAGGGGACAAAATAAAGCAGAGCCAAGTTCCACTTGACCACCGTCATATGAGAGAGAGAACCACTGTTATAGGGAAAACGTACACAGCTTCCCAAACTTTGTCAATTCATCTGTGACATTTGGGATTATGGATTTGTTTTGAACTGTTTCATCCCATTTTTTTTCCTTAAACGAAGGCTTCAAAATGTAAAACCCTTAAAATAAACCTGTTAATTAGCCAAGTCATTAAGCAAATTATTATTGAACCAGAAAAGAAAAGATACATGGACATGTTTAATGAGTCCCTGTCCTCTGAAGACCAAAGTCGGAGGGAGGAAATAGATAAGAGGCAAGCATGACAAGTCCATCAGGGCTGTGGGGACACAGATGAGGGGAACTAAGCAAGAAAGAGGAGGCTTTCTAGGAAAAGCAGAAAGCTGAGGAGACACTGTCTTCAGAAGTAAGCTGTGAGCAACTAGAAATTAATGGAAGAAGTCAGGGGAAGTGAAAGGAGGTAGAAAAAAAGAGAAGTTCCTGTGGACTGCAAAGAAAAAGCAGGAGGCTAGGATGGGCATTTTTAGTTAAGGGTTAACCACAGGGGGATTTTCCAGTCTACCTCCTCCCCCACCCCCACCCCCACCCCCGAGTTTAACATCTACATTTTAATTGCCTGGATACTTCCCTGTCATGCACTCCAAAACTAGAGATGTAATGTGTATTCTTCCACAAATGAACTTTTTCCTGATTTTCTGGTTTCTGGGAATGGCTTTCTTTCTGTCTCCCAGTCACTGCAGTATTTGGTTGCTTCCCTGGCTGGTAACTGAGTCCTCTGAAATATTTTATACCACCCATTCCTTCCCTTTTTTGCCCACTAATCTCATTCAAAGCCCAAATAACCTTCGCCCTGACAACTGTAGCTGACTCAGTTGTGCTCCTTTGGTCTTCCCTTCACCAATAGGTCTAGTGCACCACTTCCAAGTGACACTTCCTAAGATATAGTTACCACAACCTTACACAAAGCAATGGCGGGCTTGCAGATGTGCCAGCTCCTACAGAGGAAATCTTAGTACCTTAGCTTGGCATGAGATACCACAAGGGTCTTCCTAGACTTTTATCTTAACTTTCTCTATTTCTTCTCCTCCCATGAAAATCTTCTCCAATTTTGATATGTTTAAGAAGTACTTAAATCATAAGATTATAGGTCTATATAAAACTAATAAATACTGTAATCATGCTCAGTTGCAATGGCCATCAGCATTAACCTTTAGAGGACATAATTCCCCCACAGAGAAATTATACAAGTTCTAATAGAACCATGGCAACTATGGCCAATTCTCAATTATTTGTGACCTCCAGGTCACTTCCCCACATTTATCAAAGCCTCTGGCGCTGAGTTATGGTTTTCATTTCTACCTCAAGCCTGGCCATAATCATGGGTGATTCAATGTCCAATAAGAGGACCCACCCAACATCTGGCCTGCCGATTCCTTGATTCATTTTTGACAACCACCTCCACTCCATCCCCTCCCTAGATCACTCCCTGCTCCTTGATGTAACATTTCCATCTCTCAAATTACTAGTTTAAGCAGTGCTCTCTCAAAACCTGTTCTCTCTTTAGTTTGATCTGCTACTTTACAACGTATGTCCTTTATAAGCATTTGATGTCCAGCTAACATTTCCCCGCTGAATGGTATGATTCTTTCCTACCCCTCTAGGCTCGTCTCATACTTCATCTCTCCTAGCTTTCTCAACTGCAGCTACACTGACCTTCTTTCTGTTCTTTGAATGTGGCATGTTTCCTTTTGGTTCCTGACATAAGGCCTCGCTCATGCTATATCCTCTCCCTAAAATGAAATTTCTCCCCTTCTTTCCTAGCTTATTTTAAATTTTATTTGTCCTTTGCTCAGTCATCGCTTCTCCAGAGAAGGCTTCTCTGATGATGACAACTCCCTATTTGATGCTTTTATATAACATCATGTACCTTTCCCTGGCAGTAGTCATCATAGTTTCATTTTTATGTTTTACATTTATTTATTTACATATTTGATTAATAATCCTAGTAGAGCGAAGGCCTAAGGAGGCAGATGCCACATGTCTCTTATTTGCTTATCACTGTCTCCCTAAAACATTGCTGGCACATCGAAGATGATCAATAAATGTATGTTGAATGAGTGAATGGACTGTGGACCTATGAATCATTGTATTGACAGAAGGACAGGCTGAATACTGGGAGAACAGGGGTGTTTAGCTCTAGATAGTGGGAGGGTAAATGGATCCTGTGACATCCAAGCAAAATGATATATCCACATTATCCCATTTCATCCCTGAGTTTCCCAATAGTTTCCCACTTTTTAGAAGATGCATGTGAAACAACACAGTTCCTGGTGGAATGATATCTGTTATTAATTAAAAAGGGAGGGAAATAATAAGACAAATACCCCTGAAAATATGCCTGCTTTCAGTGGGAATATATACACAAGATAAAGTACAGTGTTCAGGGGAAGCAACAACACAATCCATTGTCCACTTGACTGCAAGACCCCCATGGTTATAAGTAAAACCAATGAATAGACAGGATAGATTTTGGCCCAGGGATGGGCTCCTGATGATAGTAAGTCAGGCTCCGGAGGTCAGGAGAGTATTCTAGTCACTAGAGGGCTTTTGTTCACAAAAACAGGATGGCCACCCAGAGGGAAGGATGCAGACAAGCTTTAGATGAATCATTGAATTAAATGACATAGAAAATCTCTTCCAAGTATGAGGGTCAATGAGGCTGAACAAGCCATTAATAATTTAGGGCCAGGCATGCAGGGAATTGTATATGTGTATGCCCAGGTGTGCATGGAATCTGTGTTTCTGCTGGCATTCCGCGGCTAGTTCCTTATTCATTAGAATGACTATTAAGATGAACTTTTATTGTGGATGTTGAAGTTGATTTGTTGAATGTATATGTGATTTTCTTTGAATTAAAATTGCTTGCAAAATGATTATACACACACATACATATATACACACATATAGGAAAATCAAGATATAAACATTTCCAGGACCTCAGAAAGAGCCTTGTCCCAAATCAGTATCTACCCTGTGAAAAATCTGCTATTCTCTCTTCCATTGTCATAGGTTAGTTCGTCTGTTTTTACACTTCACATATACACACAGTGTGCACCTTTTAAAAAAAATTGTTTATTCATGAGAGAGAGAGATAGAGATAGAGAGAGAGAGAGAGAGAGAGAGAGAGAGAGAGGCAGAGACACAGGCAGAGGGAGAAGCAGGCTCCATGCAGGGAGCCCGATGTAGGACTCGATCCCAGGATTCCAGGATCACGCCCTGGGCTGAAGGCGGCGCTAAACTGCTGAGCCACCCGGGCTGCCCTTGTCCAAATTTTTCAACATTATGCCTGCCTGATTTATCTATGTTGTTACATATAGCAGAAGCTCCTTCTTTCTCTCTGTATGAATACTCCACAATTTACTTAGTCATTCCAACGTTGATGGACAATCGGGTTGTTTCCAGTTTGGAGCTGTTAAGAATAAAGTTGCCATGGGCATTCTCATACACATCATTTGGTGGACACAAGCATTGTTTCTGTGGAGTTTATACCCGGGAGTGGGGGCTCCTGGTCCATAGCTTATGTAGATCTTTGACTCTAGCAGATTCTGTCGGTTTTCCAAAGCACTTATGCCAATTTACACTCCTATAGGAAGTATATGAAAGTTTAAAATAATGTATTTATCTATTTAGTTAACACATCAAGATGTACTTAGTAAATATATTTTCTTTACCACATTTAAAGCCATTAAATATAGCTTTAGGCTAATCAATGTAGCTAGAAACACAGATATTTATGACTTGCCTACGGTCTCCCTACAAAGCAGGGAGTATTTAAGTCAAGAGATGATAAATTATATCAATAGAACATTAAAAAATTTAAGCAAAAGAGGTAAAAACTGAAACAGCAAGTTGAATTTGCAACAGCTTTTATCCATGGTACGCCAAATAACCCATTAGGATATTTTTCTCTCCCTCAGTTATTAAGCAGATATTTCTCTTTTAATCAACTTGCAGAAAGATCCAGCCATGAGGACTAACTGAGGGTTCTACCCAGCCATTGAACTATTTATTTGTTGGAAATGTTAAAAACCTGGAATGTTTTCAACATAATTAGAATGAATCTCATTTTGACCTTGCCATAGACAATGTTCCTTTCTAGTTTTCATTCTTTTTTTTTTCTTTTGCAGTTTTGATAACTCTCCAATAACCTGAACTTTGCCCATAGGTTCCAACATAGAAACCAAATTTATTTCTCTGATACATTAAAAAAAAAAAAAAGTTCTACAAACTGGTGTTTGCCGAAGGGAGGTGGGAAGGGGGATGGGTGAAATAGGTGAAGGGGATTAAGAGGACACATCATGATGAGCACTGAGTAATGTACAGGATTGCTGAATCACTATATTGTATTGCTGAAACTAAAATAACACTGTGTATTATACTTGAATTAAAAAGTGATAAAAATGAAATAAAACATATTCTCCTGAAAATCTAGCATATTCTACTGAAATAAAGATAACTTACTTTGCTGGCAAACCTACCCTTTTTGAAAACAGAAGCAAAGGATCAGCTTTTGTTTTAAAATTAAAACCAGGGAATGCTTGTAGCTGTAGATTACCCTATCATAGAAAGGCACATGGTAATGCCTTAAGTCAATTATTTCAAAGTCCTAACTACAAAAAAAAAAAAAAATCAAATTGAACATAATGCCAGGTATAAATAATTACACCATGCATTAAAATGTTAACGCTCGGGATCCCTGGGTGGCGCAGCAGTTTGGCGCCTGCCTTTGGCCCAGGGCGCCATCCTGAAGACCCGGGATCGAATCCCACGGGCTCCCGGTGCATGGAGCCTGCTTCTCCCTCTGCCTGTGTCTCTGCCTCTCTCTCTCTCTCTCTGTGACTATCATAAATAAATAAATAAATAAATAAATAAATACCTTAAAAAAAATGTTAACGCTCTGTACCATTTCTAGTCTAGCCAGGGTCTGTCTCTCTTGCATTGCCCTCAGTGTTCCCTTCCAGCCTAGTCACCAGGAGTCACTTCTGCTTTATTTTTTTTTTTCACTTCTGCTTTAACTGTGGATGCTTTTCCAGTAGTTGGTATGCCCAGGCAAAGCTCACAGGTGCAAAAAACACTGTTTATGCACTGAGTTGTTTTATTTTTAGCTAGCTGCACAAGTTCTTCTGGAGTGGTTCTCACTCAAAGGGTGTTTAGCCCCTAATCTCACCCCACCAAACGGCACTCAGCCCAAAGCTGTGATAAAATACTAGTGAATGTGTGGAATCATAAATCCCCACATAAATTGCATATTATTTACAAAGTGGTTGTCGTGCTAACCTGCTCAGTGACTATAGGCACCAAATTGGTACTGAATTGTCATAAACTTTCAGAAGTTAGAAGCAACAATTAAAAACCAAAACAAGGGATCCCGGGTGGCTTAGCGGTTTCGCGCCTGCCTTTGGCCCAGGGCACGATCCTGGAGACCCGGGATCGAATCCCACGTCGGGCTCCCGGTGCGTGGAGCCTGCTTCTCCCTCTGCCTGTGTCTCTGCCTCTCTCTCTCTCTCTCTCTCTCTCATAAATAAATAAAAATAAATCTTTAAAAAAAAAAACAAAAAAACAAAATAAATCCCTAGAACTCTGCCCATTAAATTCACATCCTCCCTTCCTATCAAGTCTTTAATAAGGAAAGCATGCTGGTGTTTTTTTTTTCCATTGCCATACAAACTCAAGCAAAATATTATACAGGTATTAAACATGGAATTGTGAGAACTGATAAAAATCTCTGGCTGTCCTAAATGAGAGGATATATCACTGGGTTTACTGAAATGTTACCATCAGCTGAACTGGGATAGTCAATGTTGACTAGCAATGAGAAACTATACTTTGCTTCAATTTTGACAAAGTTTAACCATAATATTTTCCATCTTAGCATACAGATTCTGGTGTGGGCACCAAAGGGACATGAAACAGTATACTTTACAAACTCAGGAAAAAGTAAATGAAGTGTGAGATGAGTTGTGTCTTTCTCAGAGCATTCCTCCCCAGTTCCCTATGAACACACACACACACACACACACACACACACACACACACATATCTGTCCTGGATCAGGAGGAGAGGTAGAGGGATATAGATGGAGGGTACATAGGGGTGTGGGCATATGGGGATATACGGGGTGTACGGGTGGGCATGGGGATGTATAGGGCAATGAATTTATTTTTTTCATCTCAAAATGGCTTCTGTCTACCCCTTCCCCTTAGGCCTCCTTCCAAGCCATAAAAGCAATTCTGAAAGCGTGATGAAATCAAATTACTTGAGAGAAATGAGCTGAAGGAGGCTCACTGTTAAGCAATTGCTAGAGCAGCCACTCAGACACTTCTGGCTAAAGGCTGAGTTTCACAAAAGATAAAACAGGTGAAGTAATAAGAGTGACACTGGCCTCTATCACTGCAGTGAGCACAGAAGCAGAATGCTAAAAAGGGTGTCACTGGCTTTCCTCAGGGGATCAGAGGACATCACAGTAGGCAAGAGTGAGGTATCCCCACCTGTCAGTAAGATGGTGGAGTCTTAGCTGGTGTTTAAAAGGACAAGGCACTTTTTTTTCTTTTTTCTTTTGATATGTATATCTATATACATAATATGGCATATTAACAAGTTCAATAGCCATAGTAGATGCTGATAAGGCTGAAAATGGGCCAAAGGATGGCCCATGCCATCCTTGCATACTGGTTTGGTTTACAACTGCTGGTACCTGTGGCCTTTTAACTGAGGGCTCTCTCTGATGTCCGTGGTGATAACCACATGTGGAATAGGTCCAGGGCATCAGGAAATCAAAACCACCACCTTCCTGCATCAAGCCATGATAATGAGAGATAGTGGATAAATGTCCCAGCTCACTCACCCCTCAGATGCAGTAACACTGAAGTGCATGCTTTATGTGGTTTTCTTGAGTTGATCAGTGGGATTACCCACCAGTTGTCCATAGCAGCCAAGTGCTCAGTGATGCACTCTTATTGCCTCTTTACCTTTGATTGTCTCTTTACCTAGAAGATTGTCTATCTTCCCTACTCCCCTCCCTGAAATCATCTCCCAAATTAACTTCCTGAATGTAAACCCTTGCCTCTGAATCTACTTTTAGGGTGAAGCCAAAATGTGACCATGATCAACATACATTCATGAATTTCAGAAAATGAGTGTCATTTCTTACCTTGATAGCACCCATTCTTCCAACTTTTCTATTTGTAATCTCTGGCACAGGCACAGTGGAGAAATGTTTTATAAATTACTTAGTGATGTGGGGAAAATAACTTGGAAGTTGTCAGCGTGAAAGCACAATAGTACTTTACTTTGGGGGAGTTTACAGGTCATTCAGGCTAGGCTCACGTCCACATGTAAACCTGACCTCACTAGACAGAAACCATGAAACAATAGTAAATTGTTTTTGCTGCTGCTGTTAATATTTATTGAGAGATAATTATATACAAGTCATTCTACTTAGCATTTATATGTATTATTCAGTCTTCACAGCAACCCAATAAAAAGAACAAGGAAGAATAATGAAGATGAGTTGGTCTATAAATGGACAGTGACTTTAGTGTATTGAGGTAGGCACCCTAATCAAAGATGATTAATTTGGATTTATATTAAAAATTACCGAGAGGTATGCAAAATACAGTCCGACTGTTATGTAAGTTTTAGTAGACTCACTAATGTGGTTTAGACCAGCATCTGCTTGAAGAGGAAGCAAAGACACTACATGTGGCTGTGGGTGGCATGGCTGGCTGGACAGCCTAGGTTGTCCTGAAAGGCCCTGCCACCTCTGGCTTCCACATAAAATCGCCTAAGCCCTCTAAACTCCCTTGAAGATATATATAATCTTTCTGACTTTATAGAACAGAAAAAGTGACTCTCAGAGAACCTAAGCAAGGCACAGAGCTAGTACCCAAGCCTGGTTCTGCTTGACTTCTCTCTGTACCCTAGCTGAGTACCTGGTATATTATTCATCCTTCCATCTCCAAAGAATGAATGGCATTCACCATAACTACTCTCCTTCAGGGATTCCCATCCTGGTGCAACACTGTTTAAAACTCCAAAGAAAGGAAATGAAATTGGAGGCACCAATTAAAAAAAAAAAAAAAAAAAGCTTGTTTCAGAGCACCCAGCACAGTGCCTTCTGCATGAACACACCTAACAGACCTGGGGTCACTGATGTTCTGTCCTCTTTTTCAGGTGACAGCACCCAATCAGCCATTTAATGTCTGCATTGCAGAGTATGATTGGGGCCCAAGGAATCCCCTTGGGAAAGTAGAAAAGCTGGTGGTTTTAGATGGTAAAATTACTCCTCAACATATAGGTACTATCATTCTGGACACAACTGGAACCTATGAATTTGAAGCTCACTGGCTCACAACAGAATTTCTGTGCATCATATCTTCCCCATGGTCTTGCCTTTGCCTTGACTTTATTTTGTTAAGCTTAGCACTGATTTTCCTAGCAGGATCTCCAGGATTAGTCATACATAAAAGTGAGAAGGAAAATTCTATACTTCTTATCATTTTAATCTCTTCACACCCATTCTTTCATTTCACTTGACATTATGTGTACCATAGCAAGTGATACTCCATAAATTCTGCTATATTCAGCCTCAACTTGAATTGCTTCTGCTTTTACCTACTTAAAAAAACTGTGCAATATGAAGTTTTCCTTTCAAGTTGTCTTCCCTTTGCTCTGCAAAGCAGGTATGAGTGAGCCGCATTTTTATGGGACACAAGGTTACAATCTATGCAAGCTTCATCAGCTCCTCAAACTTATGAGCTCCAGCTTCCATTTCTGAGGGTATTTTTAAAATCATCTTTTGCCTAAAGAATTATAATAATGACCTAAGAAATGGCTCGTGAAACAAATGCTATTCTATGCAAGCTGTTCCTACTAACCCTGAATAAGTCTCTTGAGAAAGGAGATGAAAGATTTCATAGAATCACTTGGAATAGAATATTTCTAAAATTGTCTTTTAAAGGAACGTTTTTCCTACAGGAGTAATCAAGGGAGTTCATGGAGGACATCACATTTGAGTAGAAAAGATTTATATTGGGGTCTACTGAGAGACGAAAATGCAGTTTCTACTTTTGAACTGGTGGCACCCTATATGGTGCATGGACCTGGAAGCCAGTGATCTTTATAGACATAAGCTACACCATGTCATATCCATGCTAAGAGATACCAGGGGCTTGCTCCAAACTCCTCATTTTGACTTTCAGAGCCCTTGCGCTGCCCTCATCGCACTCTGAAATGCTCTCTCTCCCATGTACTTGGTTACCGTGAGTAACCACACTGGAATA
This sequence comes from Canis aureus, assembly GCF_053574225.1. Classification (NCBI taxonomy): domain Eukaryota; kingdom Metazoa; phylum Chordata; class Mammalia; order Carnivora; family Canidae; genus Canis; species Canis aureus. The sequence continues at coordinate 12,706,110 of NC_135636.1, forward strand.
TAAGCTCGATGGGGTAAAGCCCTTATCTGTCTTATGCACTTTTCTACCTTCAGTGGTCAGAGCAAAGTATGTGCTCAAAAACCTGTCATGCCATATTTGGGAACATGGGAAATATGTAGCCACTCCAGTGTTCCGTGAAGCTTCCTAGCATTCTGAAATGATTTTATGCCACCTGAAGCCCAGAAAGTCAGCCCTGTCATTGGAGGGAAGGAAACAAACTAATTCTGTGTTGCTCTCTGGTGTCTGCTGGCCAACACCATGCCCCCAAAATGTATGTGACCTTGGCACAACCTAAAGGTAGGGACTTGGGAGAATGAGAACCACGTCCCATTGGCTTTAGGTCCAATAAACACCTCTTGGGCTTCTGCCATCCTCAACCTAGGGCAGAACACAGGAGCTTTTTCAGGAACACATCATTGTAGAGGTTCTCGTAGCTTCAACTGTCACTAACTCACAGACATGAAACCAAGTATTTCCTATAAAGCATTTATGTTTCCCCCTGCACAGCTGGGTCCAAGATTCTCCTGAAGGAGCTGTACTGAATATTGTCATCATAGTTCCTAGCAGCATAAACCATGACACTACAACATGGAAGAAGAGGAGTTAGTCCCCAAAGCCCCTGTTTATTGGCTTTTACTCTCCAGTGATTAGCCACATCCCCTGGAATGCCTAAGCAACTTGCCACCACAATTCCAGGAATTCCTTTGAAATTGCTCAGTGGCCAACTCTCGCACAATAAACACTTAGCATGGAGAAACTCTCCTCTTCACATTTGAACGTTAAGACAGGCCTTGGCTACCACACTCTACATTCTCAGGTGTGTCTGAACCAGCCTCCAGATTTCAGCCTGTGGAGTTTTCTTAAATAAGGCTGGGTCAGTTGGTGAGAACTCTACACCAGGGTTTGCTAGAATTCACAATGGCAGCCACTCCTTTGCTGAGCAATGCAGGGGTTAATGCAACTGTAGGGATTAAGACTGTGATTAAAAATAACACATTATTTGATACATTTATAAAATTTTTATGAACAAAAATACATTTTGATACAATCAAAGTCCACTGGAGTACATCATCCTGAAAGTCATTACAAAGACACTCTGAGGGGTGCCTGAGTGGCTCAGCTGGTTAAGCATCTGCCTTCAGCTCAGATCATGATCCTGGGGTCCTGGGATGGAGCCCTGTGAGGGGCTCCCTGCTCACTGGGGAGTCTGCTTCTCCCTCTCCCTTTGCCCCTCCCCCCTCCCTCAAATAAATAAAATCTTGAAAAAAAAGATACTCTGAAAGATTACAAGTGAGAAGTTCTGAAAATTTTTGTGTTGAGGAGGACATTGCTTGATGTGGGCAGTAATGCCACTATTAGACTGCAATATCTCTTTTTGACAGTTCCATTTCTGAGTATGATAGATTGGATAAGCATACCCAATTCAGCTCTCCCCTTTGCCACACCATTTGCATCTTACTTGCAATACTATCTTGTAAGCCAAGTGTATTTCCCTACCTCACGGATGTTGACTTTGGCCTTGTGGCTTGCTTTGACCAATGGGATGGGAGCAAATGTGAGGCTGCAAGAGCGCTTGCTGGCAAGAAAAGGGAATGCTCCAAGTGGGTGGGTGCTCTTTCAGACTGCCACTTGAAGTGGAGCAGGTGGGACAGATGTGGCAGACTGAGCACTCACAGAAACCTGTGATCCAGGGCAGTTAGGCCAAGCCCAGCCTCTATCTATTAAACCCAGACAACCTGAAGAACCATGAACAAGACAGTTGATGCTATTTGCTGTCAGCCCCTGGGTTTTTGAGGTTGTGTGGAATGCAGAAAAATCTGACTGATACCTCGAGCAAGGACTAAGATGCTTTTTGAAATCCCACTGAGGATGCAGAGCCCTCAGGAGTGGTTTTGATTCTTATCTAGGTCTTTGCCATCTTTGGAATATTATTTCACCTGTTGACTATCTGTCCAGGGTAAAAAATATTATATGCATAATACATGGTGCATATCAGTTCAAAGAACTCAAAGAGGCATGGGAATTGGTTCAAGAGAAACCCTGGAATAAGGAAAAGAAGACAGGTTTTGGAGTCAAACCTACCAGACATTGCATGTTCCTGTGAAAATTGCAATCTATGTGAGCACAGCATCTTTCTTTCTTTCTTTCTTTCTTTCTTTCTTTCTTTCTTTCTTTCTTTCTTTCTTTCTTTCTTTTAATCTTAAGTAATCTCTACACCCAATGTGGGGCTCAAACTCACAATCCCCAGATCAAGCCCCAACACAGCACATTTCTCTATTCTTCAGTGTCCACACATGTAATGTGGGGATAAGGCTACCTTTTTGTTGTGAAGATTAAATAGAATCAGTCATACACTGTTTGTTCCTCATATGTCTTCTTCTTTAGGTCCCTCCCCCTAAATTTACCTGATTTACTTAAAGACGTGGGAGAGCTAAAAGATAAAAGGAAGTCTAAAGGTACATGAATGCTATTTAGCACCCGAGGTCTGGAAATGCAGCTGGGAGTGCCAGGCTCTTCAAAATGCTCCCAGCTCTTCAACATGCACCCAAGTCATAACCTCAAGTGAAGAAGGTGTGATCAATTTTCAAGATCAAGTATGGTCTCACTGTTTCTCCTGGGAACCTGAAAATAGATTTACATTACCTATGTTTTCCCATAATCCTCTCTTGGCACTAGAAAAAAAAAAAATATATATATACATATATATATGGGGTTTTTTTTGTTTTGTTTTGTTTTTGTTTTTTTGTTTTTTTTGTTTTTGCTAAGAGAAACAAGTAGTCAAAGAGCAGGTTTTCACAAAATGGCTTCATTTATGGCTAAACCTCTGAATGAATTGTATCATATTGACTGTAGTCTAAAGTATCAGCATTCAAGAGAAGCTTAGTAATTAGATCTCCGAAATCACTACACTCTGGATTTTACAACATCCCAATAATGTGATGAATACATTTCTGTAACAAATCTAAAATGAATTTAGTGTGGCCTAACAATTGATTCTAATTCACTGCATATATGACCTTTAAGTATTCTATCTGGAACATCCTCTTCACTGGCTTTTGGATTTCTAAGTTTTATCCAAACATGAGATACTGCTCTTGAAAATGCCCAGAGAGATGTAATTAGAAGTGATGCATGTACCATTTCCCTCAAACAGACAGAAGCTGGCTCATTCCTCTTAACCACAGTGAGGTACTTGGGGGGATAGTAAGTGTTTGAGAAATGATAGGAGAATGAAGAGACCAAAGAAGCCACAGAATTTTAAAGCAGGAAAACTGTCTTTTAAAATGTAAATTTCCCACAATGCTCATCATTGTCAGTCTTAATAATGAATGACAGTATTTCACAAACCATGAGCTGTAGGCTAAGTTTGTGGTAGAATAATGAAATCCTAGAAAGGAATATTTCTCATCAAAAATCAATTTGTTCTCCTGCTTGAGCTATAGTAAGCAGACACAAGATAGTATGAAGTTGTAATGTGTCATAAAAACCTGCCAGGACCAGAAAAGAGGCTTAGGATGTGCTTTTAGTGGGAATAAATATCCATTTAAACATATATATTAAAGATTTATTTTGACGGATCTCTTTAGGAAGTTGGAACTTTCATGTACAAAGGTATTCTCGAGAGAAAAATAAAATAGATGTTTGTACAATATTTTACTTATGTGACACCTGACATTTTTTTCTTCTTATAAAGTAGAATGGCATTCTGGCATGTTAGGAGTGTGAAAATTGTCACTCCTGCCTAATAAATGATAGGTCAAACAAACTGAAAAAATCAACAACTTTCTTAGATCTATCAGAGAAGTGAGGTCCCAGGGCACCTATTATCCATCCCAATTAGAGAGATGGGTAGGTGAACACAGAGAACTGCAACTTCATGGAGCAGACACCTCCACAGGAACCAGTATTAGGAAATGAAAACCTAAACTGTCATGGAGGAATGGTTGGAGCTTGGAGTAGACAAGTCTGAGAGGCAAAAACCTCAGAGGGACCTAGTCTTAGGGTGCCCCCCACCCCACTTTTGTAAGTTGTAACTGCAGGAGCTCCACCAGGTTCTCATGGTGAATATTAAAAAACAAACAAACAAACAAAAAACTCCTGCAACCTGCAGGGAGACTGCTTGGGAGAGGTATGGGGGCAAGAGGAACTATTTTGAAATAAGCCACTCTACTCTTAATGCATATCTTGGGGTGCCTGGACAGCTCAGTCAGTTAAGCATCTGCCTTCAGCTCAGGTCATGATCCCATGTCGGGCTCCCTGCTAAATGAGGAGTCTGCTGCTTCTGCCTACACTCCATCCCCCTGCTCGTTAGTTCTTTCTTTCTTTCTTTCTTTCTTTCTTTCTTTCTTTCTTTCTTTCTTTCTTCTTTCTTTCTTTCTTTCTTTCTTTCTTTCTTTCTTTCTTCTCTCTCTCTCTCTCAAACAAATAAATAAAATCTTTGAAAAACAAACAAACCAATAAAAATAATGCACATCTTCAGGAGAAACTGTGTTACCAGAATCTAACCTGCTGGGGAAGGGCAATATTCTACTCCAGCCAGCTCTAGCCATATATCCACATGGGGGAAAGAAAACACCCAACTCCATCCCATGGGAGTCATCCCATCTTACCTGAGGAGGGAGAGAGGGGCAATCAGAGCACTGGTGATATTCACATTTGGAGCTCACTAATGCTTGAGACCTACATAGAGGGCCACAGCCTGCTTCCCCTCCCCCACACCTCATGATCACATTGCTAAAGGCCTATTTACTGTAGTTCCATTTGCCAAGTACATCATGTTCAGCTATCAAGAAAAAAAAATTACAACGCATACTAAAAGGCAAAAATCATAGCTTGAAGAGATCATGCAAGCATCAGAACCAGATTCAGAGATGGCAAAGTCATTGGGATGATTCATATGCTCAGTATTCTAATGGATAAAGTACATAGCATACAAAAATAGAGGGGCAATATAAGGAGAGGGACAGAAATTCTAGGAAAGAATTAGAAAGAAATGCTGGAGATCATTGTAACAGAAATTAAGAATGCTTTTGATGGGTTCATTAGTAGATGAGATACAGCTGAAGAAAGACCTCTGTGCTTGAGGATATAGAAAATTGAGAAGGCAATAGAAACTTCCCAAATGGAATAAACAGAAAGGCCCAAAGAAAACAAATCAGAATATCCAAGAATGGTGGGACAACTACATATGAATACTGGGAATACCAAAAGATGGCATGTAGGAAATCCTTGTACCTTCTAGTCACTTCTGTTGTGAATCTGAAACTGCTCTAAAAAATAGCCAATAAAGAAAAATAAACCTCTCTCAGCTTTAACAGATGAGCGTTTCTGGCTGCTATTTCTGGCATACTTTCTAAAAAACAGCTTACCCACCAGAGGCTTCAGTGTTCTTTTGGAATTCTAAATTCAAAAGCTCAATTTAGGAAATGATATCAAGGTGATTCCTGTGTGACAGCAAGCATGTAAAATCCCCACTCTTGTCAAGCACGGACTCCTGGGAATTAGTAAGGTATGCTTTATCAGAGGTAAAATCCTCCTTTGTGTGATAATGTAATAATAATATTAAAATAACCAAGCATTTGGGATGCCTAGGTGGCTCAGCAGTTGAGTGTCTGTCTCTGGCTCAGGGCATGATTCCGGAATCTGAGGATTGAGTCCCACATCGGGCTCCCTGCATGGGGCCTGCTTCTCCCTCTGTCTATGTCTTGCCCCTCTCTCTCTCTCTTTCTCTGTGTGTGTGTCTCTCATGAATAAATAAATAATCTCTTTAAAAAAAAAAGACCAAGCACTTTCCATGGACATTAGGAATTCCCTTTGGCCCTGCCCATTGCACTTCCTGTCACAATTATATACAAGCACATTTCTTTTATTATTATATACAGTAATATTATTGTATTTTCATTTACAAAAATGCATAATGGACTACTGATGCACACAACATGGTGAATCTCAAAAATAGACCTTTGAATGAAAGAAGTCAAACACAAACATGTATATATGGCCAAGATTCCATTGATACAAAGTTAAAGAACTGGAAAAACAAAGCTGTTAGAAATCATAATGAGAGTTGTTTAAGGAGGCTGGAATTGACTGAAATGGGTCCTGATGGAACTTTCTAGGGTGATAGAAATATTCTACATCTTGACCTGGGAGTTGGTTACACAGGGATATATATTTGTTCAAATCCTTTCCCCTGTCTCAGGAGCAACTGTGACAGAATTCCGAATGGTCTGAATGCACAAGTGTCCATGCTGACTGCCTTATTACTGCCTACTCACTCAAGGCAGAGGCAAATACAGTTTGAGAAGGGGACTCCTGCTTTTCTGAGTTGTTTGCAGCAGATCTAATGGTGACAATCAACCTTCAAAATGCTTAATATTTTTGTAATACAAAAAGAGAGAGAGAGAGAGAGAAAAGAAAGATTAAGAGAGAAAAAATCCCTGGGCAGTTGGGAATATGGGGAGCACAAAAGGTGAGAAAAATCAGTGAGGGAGCTATGGTGGCAATGGAAGAGGGGTATCCATCAATATTGCAGGGTCTGCCTACAGAGAATGGCAGGTAGAGGAAGGAGGTGAGTGACTTCTGCTCCAGGGGAGCCTAGAGTGTTCATAGCAGACCCTTCTTTAGGGGTAGAAACAGCAGATCAAGAACCAAGACCAATGCCGTCTTGACGTGTCACTTAAGCTTCACAGTGCCCCTCCATGTTGAATTTTGATTGTACCACCATGATTAGTAGAAAACCATGAAAATTCAAAGAATCTATGGGTTTCTCTTCAGCGATGAGAAGAAAGTAAAGAACTACAGAGATCATGGCCTTCCCCTTATCCAGCAAAGAAAGAGAGAAAGCCTGACATGCAACAGTCCCTTAGCAATTTTGAAAGAAAAGGGAAGAGGACGGTGGAGTGATCCATATGGCTTGAATTAAAGCATAAAATGAGAGCATGAATGGTCATATGTAGACATGACAATTCATCCTTTGCTCACTGTCTTTCTCCAAAAAAATAAATAATGATTCATAAATCCCTCCAAAGCTGTTCTATTAGAGTTGTGATGCCTTTTGTTTGAAGACTGTATCATTGGGTAGAAAACTATTTCAAACCTTTTCAGTCATCAAAGGAGCCATCTCATAAAGAGACTTCTAGAGGGGAAAAAAAGGAAGAAATTCAAGATATAGTAATGGTTTGGTAGTCACCATAATGTCACTGATTTAATTTTCTTTTCCTGAAGGGCACAAGTAGCCCTATCTCTGAATTTATTTCTGCCTTGTCACCTGTTTCCTTAATCCCTGTCAATTATTTGTATTTGTTTACCCATGTATTTGTTTACCCCCATGTATTTGTTTACCCCCAAATTAAACTGCATTCTTTGGTATGTTGCCTGATAAATATTAGGTTTTTAAAAGATGCTTACTTTTTCTAGCCTGGGCCATAGAGCAAGAACCTGAGAGCAGCCTATCTCTGACTTTCTTTCTGGAACCATAGTATTTATGAATGTGCTGCTTGCAGTAAGCATTGAACTTAAGCAGCACTGCACCCAGCTTCTTTCTCTCTCTCTCTCTCTCTAGTATGCATGTATACATACATAAATATATTGAAACATTATATATAAAATATTGTAAATAAAAATATAAACATAATGCATATATACCATGTTACTAAACATAAATATAATGTGACATTTACTTTATTTTAGCTGTTATTATCTAGATAAAAGGATTTGGACAGCTTCTGCCTTGTATTTAAGAAACACATGAGTCATTCAGCTACTTCCAGATACCAGAGTGGAAGATACCAAGGTACTTAGACACTAACCTGCTCGGCTACTATAGACACGGATCCCAGCTCTGCAGACACAGAATGGCATGTGCATTTGAGCCCAAACCATTATGTTACGGATGATGTCATCTTTTTTTGCTCTTTTACAAATGAAGTTTTTAGTAGCACACTAGCCAAATGAGAACTGTAATATGCAGGGTATCAACTTAAGTATTTTATAACTAAATAATAACCATATATCTTCCTTACTTTCAAAGAATGCTATGGTCAAAGGAAATGTAGTTTTCAGGGTCCTGACAGAGAGCACAGTTTCCTTACATGGTCTGAATAAAGAGATTTGATGAGAAGACCACCTGTAGAGACATGGCAAAGTTAAAGGATAAGCAAGATACACTGGGGCATCAAGAGACCAACAGCCCCAGAAAGCAGTCAACACGCTGGGGTAAGTGGTGGAAACAGTGTCACCATAGCCTAGTGAAAGAAAAGGCTTCCCAGTGAACCAGTCACAAAAGAGTCATAGCTACTGCCAGAAACATGTGCCCAAGTGAGAGATAAGGGGTAGGGGGAGTGAGGAGTGGGAGTTAGGGAGGCAGGGAAGAGAGAGTTGGGATAAAAAATATCCCAATCATGTCCTTCCACCCTTCCATTCTGCTATTGGGTAGAAAACTGAACTTGCTTCCCTCCCCTATCAGCCAAACCCAAATAAAAACTAGGCAGCAAGGAAGCTCAGGTAGGCTTACATAGAGTATGATGGAGACGAGGCAGGAGGGGGCCAAATAGAGAACAGTCAATGAACAAGGGAGTTGTGCTAAATCATAACCCTCATGAAAGCTAATCCACTGGGCCATCACTTCTAAAGTGTCCATGACTTTAGACATAGCTCCAAAGACAGGGCGGCTCATAGAAAAGACACAGAATCCCAGGTTTTGTCAGGGAGGCAGGAGGAACTGGTGAAATGTGACTCTAGTTATGGGTCACAGGCCTAGGAACTCAAGTGCACAGGTAGGAATTGGAGTAGCCTAGATCATGCCAGCATTTGCCCAGTCTTAAGAGAGGTTCGTCTCTCAATTAGGTGGCAAGCTTGTTTCTAATAGAGTTTATCCAAAGTTTCTGTACTTCAACCTTGTTTCACAAGCGTATCATTAACAAGCTTGTATTCATAGTCCACAAATATGCATCAGACAGAATTTCCTTCCTAGAGGCCTGTAGCAACCAGAACCTTTACATTATTAACAAAATTCTGGATTAAAAATAAATTCTGGATTCATCACGGTTTAATCATGTTCTATTCTATCCTAAAATTTCCTTCAGACCCTGATGATTTTTCTACAAGATCAATTAATTTGAATATCATATCTTGTTTGCTATTGATTATTTTCAAGTATTTTAGCCACAAAATGGTCTTTAAAATATATCTCTATGTGTTTATGTGCATATGTGTTTATATATATAAAGAGCTTTTCTAATACCCAAGGGCTATTTTAACAACCAGTGGGTGTTGATGAATTTAATCAAATATTCAAGGGCATCAAACATTTGTTTGACATGTTCAAATCAGGAAGAGCAGCTGCTGTGGAAAATAAATACTATTTTCTAGGTTTCTCTTAAAGAAGAGGCACTCAGCCTTCATCTTAATATGTTCTGAAGGCTATTGTACCTGGCAGAGCTAACAGTGCAGTCAGAATACATGACACATCTGCAAACACTTACTAAAGATCATTGGAGGAAAGAAAAAGAAGAAGAAAGAAAGAAAGAAAGAAAGAAAGAAAGAAAGAAAGAAAGAAAGAAAGAAAGAAAGAAAGAAAGAAAGAGCAAGCAAAAACCAAAAACCTCTAAGGGTAAAAAGAATCTAGGACTAAACGAAGTGCCCCCCAAAAGCTATGTCATGTTAGACAGCTAGCAAAGGGAAGGCCATGCTGTTGTTCATCACATTGTCCTCTCCAAGCCCTTGTCAGGAGAAAACTGTCTCTCAGGTGTCAGAAGGATTTGTGCGAGTTAATCTGATTTTCCTTTTAGGACTAGGGATCCCAGCATTTTCATGAAGGAAGTCTTTAGTACTTTACCAATATGCTCAATTTTCTGCCAGACACATGAAATGGCTGTTTGACATTAGCACGGCCTGCAATGCTCATCTCTTTTTGTATTGATTTATCTGCTAACCTTGACTACAGAGTCTTAGATTGCAGGTTGGTTGTGTAACAGGAGAAGGCCATTTTGCCTAGTGACAACTTGCATTCGTGATTGACAGCCACCTTGCACTCAAACTGCCTGGGAACTACAAAGTTTCCTGAATTTGTTTTCAAGAAAGAGCCATTTTTCGTTCTCTGCATCGGCTTAATTTGGGAATTAGAGAAACATTACTGTAAAATAGCCAGCTTCCTTATTTACTGTGACATTCACAAGCTGTCACACTCTGTCACCCAATCCAACAGCAAATGTTTTTCCTAGATCCTAGGCACTGTGCTAGGGCCTCTGCTGAATAAGAATTTCTAGCCTTAGAGAACTTGATAAAAGGGGAACAAGACACACACACACACACACACACACACACACACACATGCTCACTTACATACTATGACAGGTAATGTCCATGCTCCACCCATCTTCCCTTGGCGCACTCTACTCATCACTTGCATTTTTAGTGGACATTCCTAGATATGCCTGTGAGTTCCTATTTCATGCATCTGTGTGTCTCTGACTCAGGGCTTTCTCTGGTCCCTGAAGAGGGAAGGAGGGTGCTTAGCTGAGCAAATCAGACATACTGGAAAGTTAATGCTCTTGAGGACAATCCTTATCAAATGAGTATTGGGAGTCAGTGGACAAATACTCTGATCTCAAAAAAAAAATAAAATAAAAAATAAATAAAAAAAATACTCTGATCTCCTCAAACCCCAGTGGCACAATTATTCAGCATGATCCATATGGTTGCTTATAAGGTCCCTGTGTTGGTTTCCTACTGCTGATGAAACAAATTACCATAAACTTAGTGACTTTAAACCACACAAATTTATTATCTCAGAGTTCTTGAGGCCAAACGTCCAAAATAAATTTCACTGAGCTAAAATCGAGGGTTGGCAGAACTGCAGAAACTGGAGTTTCTAGGATGATTCTATTTCCTTGCTTTCTTGAGCTTCCAGAAGCTGCCTGTATTCCTTGGCTCCCAGCCCTCCTTGGCCATTCCCCACATCACTGTGACATCTGATTCCATTGTCATACCTCCTTCCCTCCCTCTGCTTCTGTTGTTAGACTGTCTTCTTTAACTCTGACCCTTCTGTTTTCTTTTTATAAGGACCCTTGTGATTATACTGACCTCACCAGAATAATCAGAAAAATTTCCTATCTCATCCAAAAGTCCTTTTTGCCATATAAGGTAATATATATGCAGGTTCTAGGGATTAGCATGCAGACCTCTTTGTGGGGTTATAATTCAGCCCACCACAGCCTCCAATAAAAATAAACCTCACTTGCCCACAGCAAGAAGTCATTTATTAATGTCCTTTTTAATGACTTTCTTCTTACATGTTTTATTTTTCTATTCCCTGACCTGTGTTTGTGGGACTACTTCTTAAATTTCTTTCACTCAAATCCTTCTTTAAAATTAAAAGACTCACTCATGGCTATTAAGTTATTTGAGAGGTTATCCAAAGGCAGAATCTGATAAATAAACAAAAAGGACCTAAAGGGCTGTAGAAATTTAGATAGGGTTTGATATTTCTGAATTGAATTCCAAAGATGCCATAGAGAAAAGAAAGGGTTTAAGGAATGAGCATATTGTTTATAATCAAATGAGTAATTTGGGATTTCCCTCCTTTTCTTCTTAAATATATGTGTCAGAGCCAGTTTCTGACCAAGAGAAATCCCTCCATCTTGAAGTCAAGCGCTTGTCAAAACTCTTCCAAGTACCCAAGTAGAGGCATATAACCCAGATTTTTCTCATACCTGAAAACCTACAATTTTATCTGCAGGACTCCACCACTGGAGAAATATGTTGCAGAGAAATCTTGTTGATTTTCCTTCTCTGCTACTGAGGTCCCCAATATGTATTGGGGACCAAATGCAGGAAAACACAGCCCTCCTAGCTGAGGGAGCTATAAAACCAGGATGTAACAACTACACTCTGCTCAAGGAGTTTATAGATTTAACTGTGGAGCAAAACAAGAACACAGGTTTAAAATTGGAAACCAGTATTATATGTTTTCTTTTTCTTTTTTTAAAAGATTTTTATTTATTTATTTATTCATGAGAGACACAGAGAGAGAAGCAGGCTCTATGCAGGGAGCCTGACATGGGACTCAATCCTGGGTCTCTAGGATCAGGTCCTGGGCTAAAGGCGGTGCTAAACTGCTGAGCCACCTGGGCTGCCCCATTATATATTTTCAAAGGAAGGCCACACCACCAACCTTTTTGACATCACAGAGATGACACTATGTGGAAAGAAAACATGATTATCAATGACTGAGTAACACAATGATTCTGAAGATTCAGACTTTGTTCAGAAGGTTGAGGAAGGAATACCTTAACTCATTTACTTCACTTTTGTTTTCCTGTTGTGTGTGCAAAAGAGAGATATAGCATAAAAGTCTATGTCTAAAATAAACACAAAAGTACTATTTTGATAAGTTTAAAATACAAATTTTAAGGGATAATAAGACATGAAATCATAGCTGAATATTTCTAAAATTAAAGAGGCGTCTTATAATTGATAGAACTTCGGGTTCCACAAAATAGTAGCACTCTGAAGTGCCAAATCTTCCCCGAATCTAGATGTATCATCCCTTTCTTGCAATTCTATAAAAGATGTACTTGGTCACAAACATTTTGCTTGACTCCCAAGGCTGAGGAATATAAAATTTATGGGAGAGTAGAGGTGGCTCCCTCTTCTCCTTTGTCTTGTCTTGTGTTCTCCTATGTTTCCTGTTTTGTGACAGTAAAGAGCATTTTTCTTCTCTATGAATTTAGATAGTATGCAGAGGCTGAAAGCTAGTAGAAAGTCAGGCTGATTGGAAGTTGTGGGATTAAAGGGTTTTTGCCTTAGGAGTCGTCAGCAGGTTGCCAGCAGCCTGTCAGTGGCCACCAGAGCAAATCTCCAAGGGTTATACAGATAGATATCTGGATGAGGACTCCTCCCTGAACTCTCTATGAGTCACAGCACATGCCGGTAGCAACAAGGCAGGGGTTTCCCCTTGGCATACAGGTGGCAGGTGGCCAGGGCCTCTTCCACTGGCATGGTGTATGACTGCTGGGTGTGGCTAATGCAGAGTGCAGAGGTTTACTGAGGGAACATATTTATGACAGCGAATGCTGAGAAATGCAGGGGGTTTTCCGCCCTCCATAGGCTGCATTAATTTTTCTTCCGTTAGAGTACAGATTTTCTGGGCACTTTCCTGCAGTTCTCTTAGAAAAGAATTGGTCCCACACTTCATTCCTCTGCAAACGAAAGCTTGCCATATCACTGATGTCATCAGAAAAAAAAGTTTCATTTGCATGTCTTTCAAAAGTTCCTAGAGATCCATCTTCCATAAAAAGTGAGAGAGAAGTAGCAGGATACCTGGGGGTGAGGAGGGCACATTACTCTTGTAAGGAGAGAGAGGCCACACTGCCTTCTGGTATAGCAGTAATCGCCTGAGGCTGTGGGTAATAGGCCTCACTCAGGGAGGGCCTCCATGCAAGATTGCATTGAGCCTATACATAGGTGTGAATGAATTCTAGCCTGGGTCTGCAGCCAATGCCTGCACTCCGATTCAAGGGTGACAAGCTCCTCACCTGCCCACCTCCAAGAAGAGACTACTCTTTTTTTTTGTTAAAAAGAACTTAAACTGTCAAAGCTTACACCTACAGGATTGCCTCTGTTCTCAAAATGCCGCCTTTGTGTATACATACCACATCTTTATCCATTCATCTGCTGATAGATGTTTGGGTTGCTTCCATATCTTGGCTCTTGTAAATAATGTTGCAATAAACATAGGTACCAACTATACTCAAATTAAAAAGTTATTAAAAGATAAAATAAAAAGAAATAGAGAATTGCCTTTTCTAACTTGCACCAAGTCACCGTGTGGGCTGCCAGTTGTCCTAGAACTAGAAGAGCAGTATTTGTCTTTAATCCATAGTCCCATAAAGAGCAGTCAGTTACTGATATTGATGTATGTTAGATGAGCTGAAGGAGGAAAATGGAAAAAGGGAGGGGACCACTGAATTAGATGTTGGGAGAAGACCTCCAGTGTAAAGTGTATAAAGGATATTTTCCATTCTAGACCTTCTTGACCAAAGTACTTCAATTCAGACATCAAGGCTGAGCAGGGATGGTAGTTAGAGCAACATTAAGCCTGACTCATTAAGTAAAATTTTCATCCTAAGAAATAATAAAACAAGCCAACACAAAATAAACAAATAAACAACAATAAACCTAGAATGAATAAATGGAAATACATTCTGGAAAGCTAAAGCATGAAGTCAACCATAAAGTTACTAGTTATAAAAGATTTATGATAAATTTTTAAGATTAATAGCTAATATATATATATATATTGAGCTCTTCCTATGTAAAAAGCTTTTAATTGCCTTATTTCATTAAAGTTCTCCCAAAGACACCATTTAAGATGAAATAGGTTTAATTCTTATGCCCATTTTATAGGGAAATAAATTGAGGCTCACAATAATATAATTTTGCTCAAATTCACAAAGCTAAACAATGCTTAAGCCAGGATTATCTCTGAGCAGTCTGAATTTGAAAGCCACAGTCTGAAACACAAAGACACATATCTATTTCAGAAACCAAAAGGTCACATGATAGTTTGGGCTCCTTTAACTAGTGGGGGAAAAAAAAAACCTACCAATCTTTGGGGAACATTATACTTAAAAAACACGCGAAATCTAATCAATGAACACAAAAGGGTATCACTTGTGAAGGGAAAGCTAACTGAAGTAGAGAAAGGAATTAAGTCAGGGAACTTTTAAAAGCTGGATATGTTTTTATCAGCAGAGTTTGAAAGCTGAGGGAATTGACAAAGTCACTGTAGCACAACCAATAGCTATTATTTTTGAAAATGCATGCAAGAGCAGAATTCCCTCCAGCTTGGAAACAGTAAATGTAATGCTCAGCTCAGGAAATGGGACCATGGGTGGCTGTGGTCACTACAAAGCGTTGAAATGCAATTTGAGAATGCTGGCGTGTATTGTCTTGAGGGGATGTCTCATTCAAAAGTCATTCCCTGATAGATGATTAATGAGCCATACTCCCACCCAGCATAATTTTAGCCCTTCTCTGACTCCTGGTGGACATATTAGAAAACTGATGGGGGGAGCTAATAGCAGGTATTTGCCTATAATTCCAGCCCTTTCGCTTGAAAATATTTCTTGAATGCCTACTCTATCCCATCATTTGTACTCTGTAGCATCCCACACTATACAGAGAGACTTTTTCATTCAATAAATACCCAATGAATAGCAACTCTGAGCCAAACATAATGTGAATGGCTGTGCCATATGTTGTTTCTAATCCTCCCAATACACTTGAAGCCTTGGTCTTATTATTTTAGTTACTTAGATGAATAAGATGAAGTTTAGAGATATTCAATAACTGGCTTAAAACCATACAGCTGGTAAGTGATACAGCTGGGTCAATTTGGGCAGACTGGACTCAGCAGTCCACATTCTTACTATAGGTTTCTATTATGAGTTGGACAATAACCTAGAGGGATGAGATGATGTTTTAAGAGTTTAGGGGCAAGAAAAATCCTTACCAGATTGAAAATAAAAGGTAGAGAATGTAGGATCAAGGAAACGTCCTGGAAGAAATGCATGTACAGTAAACCTCAGAGTAATGAGATTTAAACAAGAAATAGGAGGTGAAATTCTGCAGAGGTGATGTGAGTGAAAGCACAAGGGACCAAAAGTCTAAAACATGCACTTCATCATAGAAAGTCTCATTGTGGGAAAGAATATTGGGACATAAGGTAAGAGGCAAGTTAGTATAAGCAGGTACTGAAAACATTGGAAATGGAATAAACTTGGATGGTAGCAGAAGGGGAAAAGGGAGGAAATATTCAATAGATACAGAGAAAAAAATGACTTGAAAATGGTTGGCAACTAATTACATGTGGGAACAATGGAAAAGACATTTAAGGGATTTAAGCCTTATATAATGGTATTGTCATTAATGAAAGAGAAAGAGTGCAAGGAGGAAAAAGGAAAAGAAGGTGATGGATTTAATTGCAGACAAAAAATTCTGACAAGCTATTTTGTACCTAGCTTCTAGGGATCTCTTTGCCTGAGGACACACACTGGGCATACAGGACACACACTGCTTCCATAATCACAAGATCATCACCTTCTTTGTGGCCTTCCATAGCCTGGCTCCTTTCATCTTCCTCTTGTACTTCAAAAATCCCCAGAATGTGCTTTGACTTCAACCACTTCCCAGGCCTCCTTTTGTGCTGTATTCCTACTCCCTTGCCTTTCCTTGTGGTGTTCCACCATCTTCTTTCCTTTCCATGAATGGATTCTGTCTCTTACTTCATATCAACTATAGTTGCCACCACCTCCACTTAGACCATCCCTGATGATGCCAACCTACACATGTTAACATCAATTCTTTTCTCATGCTTATTATATGTCTTCCAGGCAGCAGTTATCTCTTTCAGGGTCTTACGTTGTTCTTTTTTATCTCCCACAGAATGTCAGAATGTATGCCAGTGTTAAATACATAGCTGTCAATCAATGGTTGTAAGCAATTGGCTTTAGGGTTCATTTCTTTAGTTCCTGAATATTTTTCTATGTTCTAGACATCTCTGTGAATAAGAGAATGAATGTGGTTCAAAAATACCTCCCCGGGATGCCCGGGTGGCTCAGTGGTTGAGTTTTTGCTTTAGGCTCAGGGGGAAATCCTGGGGTCCTGTGATCCAGTCCAGCACTGAGCTCCCCATGGGGAGCCTGCTTCTCCCTCTGCCTATGTCCCTGCCTCTCTCTCTGTTGTGTTTCTCATGAATACATAAATTAAAATCTTAAAAAAAAAAACAAAAACAAAAACAAAACAAAAACCTCACCTCCCTTTGGAGGCCTTACAGAGAACCTGAAATTCTACTATTGTTCCACATTTTGAACAAAGAGGTCACCTTTGTGATCAGGTGACCTTTTGAGGTCTCCTTGCTCTGTGACTGCAGAGTTCTATGACTGCACTGAACTTCTCTCTTCATGTCTACAGACTTTTTTTAGGGTCAAACTTTTTCGTAGATTATGCCCTAATACATCCTAAGTAATTTGAAGCAAGGTATAAATCACTAGCCAACTGTGAAATCATCAGAGCACTCAGAATGGAACAACACCAGGATATTGGTTTCATTTGTAGTTAAGATGCCAACAAGGCTACACACCAATTTCTTCCCTCTAATTTAAATCAATTGCTTCTCTCTCTCTCTCTCTCTCTCTCTCTCTCTATCTCTCTCTCTCTCCTTTTAATTGAAATGCAAGTATAGGGAAAATATCCTCTTAACATGTTCAATATTTCTCAGTACAGGTACTTTCTAAGAGGGTCCTGTATCCAATTTTGTAAGTTGATGTGGATCCTGTATTTATATTCAGATTTTGGTCATTACTCATTTTTCAAATTCATTGCAGTGCCAGAAATATTCATTACCTACAAAAGGCATTTAGACTCTAGTGAAGGAAAACATAAAATAAAAAGGTCTACCCAAACAATACAAGAGAGAGAAACTGGTTTCTCTTTTCTGACATACAGCCACCTAACTGGCATCTGAGTAGATGCTTGAAAATCTGTTTGCCATTTCTGAGTATTTCTTGAATACTAGTGTAAGATCTCAACATCACAAAAATCTCTAATACCATAGTTAGAACTTTTCACAAATTAGTATGCATTCAGCTGTTCTCAGAGGATATCTTCTCTTTGCTACTGTACTCTCTGGAAGGAAAAGAGTGTCTAGGTCTTGGTGAAATAAAATGAATATTTTTAGAATGAATGAACAAAATTCTACCTCTTGCAGTTTTGACTATTACTGCAACAGTTTGAGTCAATAAATATTTGATTTATTATTCTGCTGCAAAATTCATTAACCACATGGCTGCACAATCCTAAAAAAACAACAACAGCAACAACAACAAAAAAACATGCCTTGGTCAGTTCATTTACAATGAAATAGAAAGGAAAGGAGATTTGGAATAAGACAGCAAGCTAATTAACTTCTCTGAACCCTGGTTTCTTCATCTGTAGAATGGGGATAGTAACATTTCCCTTGGAGAGGTTATAAAGACTAACTGAGAAGTGTGCAATGTACCTGTCTCAATTGGCTCCCCCAGAAGCAGGACTTGAGACTGAGACAGGGATTTGAGTGCAAGTAACTTGAAGAACAATCACAGAAACAGTTAGGAAAGTGAGAAGTGAGAGACAGAAGAGAAGGAAATTGGTAAAGGATAGGTATCAAACCAGTTACCATGATGGGCAGTTGTGGCACAATCTGGCTGGGGAACTTTGGGAATGGTGTAGAACATACATGTCAGTGTTATCTTGTCTGAAGATAGCTTCAGCAAGCAAATGAGGTGAGGTATGTATCCACCAAATCCCATCACTTATGGATTGCAGGTGGCTGGTATGTGTGCAGGAGTTGTTGATTCCTTCCATTCTGGCCTGTCCTGGTCCTCAGAAGATCAGATTCTAGAAGTCAGAGAACACCGTCAGAGGAAGACACATGTACTGATGGGTGGATGTGCTGGCTACATGCACAGTGAGTATGGAGGAGGGGAACATGGATAGGGCAGTGGATGCATCTGCTGCAGTGCCTAACTTTGTACTTGGCACCCACCACGTGTTCAATAAATAGGTGCAAATCATTATCATATCTATAAAGACTTGCTGGCTTTTAAGAAGTACTCTTCTTTAGAAGTAAAAATTTTATTTATTTATTTATTTTTCTTATTTATTTATTTATTTATTTATTTATTTATTTATTTGAAATAGAGAGAGAGAGGGAGAGAGAGAGAGAGGCAGAGACATAGGCAGAGGGAGAAGCAGGGTCTTTACAGGGAGGCTGATGGGGGATTCGATCCCGGATCCCGGGATCATGCCCTGAACAGAAGGCAGACTGAGCCCCCCAGATGCCCTAAAAGTAAAAATTTTAATTTCAACTTTATAAGATTCAGGGAGACCTCAGAGTTTTCAAGAGCTTGTATCGTCTAGCCATGAAATATACTCTTTAGCAGAATTAAAACCATTTGAGAGAGCTGCTTACAGAGTATCAAATGTCAGACAATGAGTTTAATTGAATAAAATTCATTTTCTACCTATAACATAATCTCTTTTTTCCTTAGCATTTCTTCAAGCCCGTATTCTTAAGGTTTTCACAATAAGTATGTTGGAAAAAAATTATCTTGAAATTCTTATGACCTAAATGTAACTCAAAGAGGAAGAGATGACAAAGAATAATGAGCACATTGTGCCAATGATATGTCCATGGGTCAAATCACATTTTCTAGAGCTTAATAATTTTGGACATCTTAACAGAAGCTGATCTGGTTCATAAATATGCCAGAGTTGGCTTGTTTAAGACCCTACATAGATCACATCATCCTGTGTTCTTTCACCAACCTTTACCCCATATCAATGGCTGTGTCCAGGTAAACTTGCCAACATAGAATCTGAATGAATAAGTGAATGAATTAATTGACTTGAATGAATGCATATAATTCCAGGGCTAAAGTAATTTGGGTGGCTGCCTAGTTAGTGGATCATAATAGTGCCAAACAATGAACTTAAATAGATGAAAGTGTTCATGGTGATTGATTCAACGAATGGATGAAGAAGAGAATAAACACATAAAGACAAAGACCTGTGCAGACCTGCCCAGAACTTCACTCTTTCTGGCCAATCACATCTTGGGTCAAATTTAAAATAGACCTTCCCTACCAAATCTATTCCCTAATAGTCACTCTCTATTAAAAAATCAGCAAAGAAAAAGGTTTGACCCTTCATACAGTAAGTGAAAACCATCTACTATAATGCTGTTTTATTTTCTTTATAGTACATGGATCTTAATGAAATAATATCACTTACTTGTTTACCTATGTCCTTCCTCAATGGAACGAAAGCTCTATGAGAGCTGGAGCCATATGTTTCTTAATTCATACTGTGTTTATAGTGCCTTGGACAATGACACACAGTATGGGCTCAGTAAATATTTCTGGATGGAATAAACAAGAGTGGCCATCAAAGGCATCTCAATAGGGTAAAAGAGAAGAGAAACCATGAAAGGTACGGTGGGCAGTTGGAAGTACATATAGGTGGAGGTGAATGTGAGGCATAGAGTTTTCTGGGAGGTCTTCAGGTATTGATAATATGATCATCTACTCTTGTTCAGGACCAGCGTGGTGTCCATCCTTCTTCCCAACATGCAGGTGTGTCCTGTGTTCTCATGCCTCACCAGCCAAGAGAAAAGTTTTAAACATCATCCTCCCTGTATATTACAGAGAGCCCTGAGCATAACTTCCCCTCTAGTTTCTCAGAGGAATGTGCATCCATCTGTTCTTAGTGTCATCAGAGAAAATTCTGCTTCTTCTGAGAAACTCATCCCAAGATTACCAAGCACTTTCTGACAGCCTGGCAAGAACCTCACTGAAGCCAGGTCACCTGAAAGGTTCTTAGTACAGGAAAAAATACGGCCAAAACACCATTTCCACCCTCCTTGGCTACCCTTCAGTGGTATGTTTTAATATGTTTTGTTTTCATGTTAAAAGTCAAAACCAATTCTCAAGATATATCTATAAGGCCAGTAAAAAAATGTAATAGCATCTACACTTTAAAAATCTAAAAAAAAGGGAAGTCCCATTCTTATGAGGGGACTTCATTCTAAGGTGTTTCGAAAATTTTATATATAATTATGGCAAATATCATTCACCTCAGTTATCTTTATGATTCTCATTACAGAGTACAAAAAACTGTTGTATTCCCCAAAGATGGGGAAAATGAGTATCAAGAAAAGGAAAAATACCAACTAGCTTTCAGTAGGGAATATGCGTAGTGTAGAAAGGAGTCAAAGAATCAAATCAAATCTCTCTCCACTGAGAAGTAATGGCTTATGGGAGTGTCAGTCCTAACCAGTGCTTATGGAGCATTTAACATGAGCCATTCATAGTTCTAGGCATTTGAGATACAATTATGACTAAAACATATACCCTGCCCTCAAGCAGCCCAAGTGAAAAATCTACTTTTCAAGAAGAGCAATAATGAAGATAGAAACAAAGACAGCCTGGAGGCAGAGTGATCAATTTTCAGAGATGGCAAAGAAGGTGATAAGATGAATTTTTGAAAGATAATTAGTGGCTGAACAGGTATATAAGGGACAGAGAGAGAGTATTTTTCAGAAAAGCAGGGCAATTATGATGAGTTTGGGATTGGAAGAAAATCACAATAAAACAATGAAATATGTGATTACGTTCAATTTTTTTAACATACTCAGAGTGGAATAAACCTAAGCAGAAGCGTTTTAGAGGGAACTAGAAGATTCTAGAAATGGTAGACCTATGAATTAAATATATCATTGGTATCTATTTTTTTCTCTAAAGATATTTGAAAAATCAGTAAAGAAGGAAGTTTGGATAGTTCATTTGGTAAGTGACCTAAACAAACAGGGAAATTCACTTCTATAAATAAATGTAGCAATATGCCACATGCTTTTTCTACATATCCCCATCCACTCCTGTGTCTAAATAAATGATCTCAGTGGATGACTTGTCGTTCAAGACAGGAAAGGCCAATAGAATAAACCAAGCATCAACAAGCTATGTGAGGTGTCTGTATCACCAGTGAGTATCAGTTGATAGGTAGTAAAAGTCCCTTATCAAATGACTAAAGTAAAAAAAAATATTCAATTTTTCTTGAGAGAAAACAGATTTTCTCAAGTGGAGGGAGTAAGAACAAGGTGATTAATAGGGCAAGTTTGGCATGAAATCTTGAGTAAACTTAACATGTTCTTAAATGTATTTTTTAAAATAAAAAAAATAAAAAGACTTTGTTCTTTAGAGTAGTTTTAAATGAATTTTTTAAATTAGTGACTTTCGGTGTTGTCCTTTCTTGGAATAAGCTCAATCAAATGATTCACACCATATAAGCCAGGCATGGCAAATATTTGGATCTTCCACACCGAGTTCCTCCTTCTCTGACAGACATCACTAATTGATTACACACTTTTCTTGCTCTGAATCCATATTTTGACCTAGAATCCTTTTCAACAAAGCTCAATAAGCAGCCATTCATTGACACATGAAATGCAGCATATTGACCTTGGTTGTGTCAAAGAGTCCTGACCCCATTAGTCATGAGCTCCTAGGGGACTATGGGGTTATTTCAAGATTTTTTTGGGGGAAAAAAGTTTTGTAAATCCATATGTGTATCAAAACTTGCCATTAGCATGAATAACATGCTTCATACATGAATAAGTTACTACTTTAAAAATGTATGCATTCATTGCAACTAAGAAGATACAAAAAATGTGATACATTACAGAATTCATGGTTGTTAATTTATTATAGAATAGAGACCTGTGACCTCTATTCTGACATTACAAAAAAAATATTTTTATTGGATAAATTTGGCAACTACTGGCTCTTGGTTATACTTTAAGCATCAACGTTCATTGTGTGAAAGCTGCCCAAAGTGGCGATTACAGCCCCCTTAAGGCAGGCATCAGTCTCTCTTATACAAAAACAGAATTGTGACACAAATTTATTACAAAAAAACAACTCTATTCAGTCAATAAATATTGTTCTCCTTTTTACCAAACTTGAGGTTAAATAAAAGTCAAGCAGCTTTCAAATCAACAAATAAACCAAAACATCAATCAGTAGAACCAAAATACCTCTTGTATATTTAAAATGGCACAGCTGCCATATTTATTTGTTTCTTTATCCAAATGTCATAGCAATAACACTTTCCTTCCTACCTTACAATTCTTTTTGAGAATTATAGAAGTGGGGTCATGACATGTCTTGAAAACCAAACATGCTATACAGATGTAAGGAGTTTTCATCACTTCTGATTACAGATTACTTGTGATTATCTTATAGTAAAAACATCATTGTGAAATATATTTCTTTGGTGCAATTAATTTTTGGTGGTCTCTACTTTTTAGAAAAGACCAAACACAATGCAAACTTGTATATTATTAGATATCCCAAAGGCAGTCTTAAAATATCTGTGAGTGTGTACACTGTCCATACAAAAGTTATACCTTCACATTTCACAAGCATTCTCTCCAATAATTTTCTAAGAATAAATTTTCACTTCACCTAGATGGCTTCTAAGGAGAAACACTTTGGAATATATCCAAAGTTGGCAAGAAGGAAACTCCATCTGGAAACTAGATTTCATGTAGGTCTTACAAACATATACATTTTCACCTCGCAGGATCCCAACATAATTTGAGTTGTGTCTGTGATTTTGATATGTTCATAGAGTAAAAGAAAAAATGCCACCAGTTGTGAGTATGCTCAATAAAAGATGTAGATAAGGCAATCTAGTTCTAGTACTAAAAAAAATCTTATTTTTGCACAGCAAGTTTACTCAAAGAGGTCTATAGCTTGGTTGCTTTTACATAGAAAAGGCTTCATTTATGGTTTTAATGCATAAACAAAACATACAGCAATTCAAGAAAAATCTTATGGTTGCTGTTTAAAGCCACCAACTTTCAAGAAGTTTTGTTATGCAGCAATAGTAACTAAAAGTTCATTTGATTCTATAGCCATTAACTGAGGACCAACTGGGTGGAAGCACTAGGCTATATGGCTAGAGAAGATTCGCAAAACTACTAATAAAAATAAGCAGTATTTCATTTAAGCTTCAAATGATCATAGAGTTTATATAAGATAGATTTTTTTTTTTACCTATGCATTAAAATAAAACAACAGGCCATAGGAGGGTTAGTCAAACTGCCTACAGTAGTACAGCAAGTTTGTGCAATACTGTAAGTCTAAGGACTTCTATGTCCTGGGACCATGCTCTTTGATGGCACAGTGCTATGTCTTGCCTTCCTAGAGGGAATAGTCTAGTAGAGAAGAAAAAAGTGGACAATATAATCCTATTATTAAGTAGAATTTAATGAATGTGTTAGGAAAAATACAAACAAAATTTTTTTTCAAGATTTTATTTATGTGAGAGACAATGAGTGTGAGAGAGAGAGCATGAGCTGGGGAAGGAGTAAAGGAAGAGGGAAAGGGAGTAGCAGACTTCCTGCTGAGCAGAGAGTCAAGATGTAGGGCTCAACCCCAGGGCCCTGGGATCATGACCTGAGCCAAAGTCAGAGTATTAACTGACTGAGCCACCCAGGCGCCCTACAAACAAAATTTATTGACACACAGAGCAAGGAGAACTTATTTCTGGCTGGAGCAGAAAGAGACGACCTCAATCAAATAGCTAGACAATGATACTTTATTACATTCCTCTAAAATAAATCCATCATGTAGGGAGGATGTATTTGGCACCCTTTAGCATGAATCTAATGCAGAAAAACATTATGGAATGAAGTAAAGGGAAGCTATCTGTAGTGAAAGAAGGATGAGGTTTTCTGGCTCATCGTGTCTGCACCTACCCTCAATCCCCCATTACCCTCAGAAGTTTGCTCTGGGACCTACAGGGCTCATTTTGAAAAACACGGATTTGGTGGAAAAGATCACCGCTTATATGCAAATTTCAGAAAGTCCATGACAATTTGAGGGAAATGTGAATTCACTATTTTGAGTGCTGTCAGTCCCAATGGAACCAGGCAAACAGAAAAGCAAGTTATTTAAACCAAAAATGTAATAGAAAGGATTGGTTAAATAGGTTTTTGAGGGCCTAAAGGTAATAGATGCACTTCAAGAAGGTGACAGCTACAACTCGAAGGGCTAGTGGACAGAGGGAACAAATTTTGGTTATTGGAACTTGAAATTTTGGAGAGTGCCCCCTGCAGAGCAGAAATCTCAACCTTGAGGAATAGCACTACTCATTTGGCACTCGAGGCTCAGGAACTTACAAGAGGCAAACACAGGGAAGGGTTTGAAGGGTGGCAGGATTGGCCACCCCCAAATATGCCACTTTGCCTAAGGATTATCCTGAGCTTGGGGCACTCAAAAATAGTGCAAGAAGGGCATTCTATTCTCCCTTTTCCCCCCTGAAAAATGAGAGATAAAAACTGCCATGCTAAAGATGCCTCCCTGTACCAGAGGAAAAGAAGCACTCTTCAACAAGGTGTCAAAGCTGAGACAATTCTGCACAAACCAACTTGTTAAAATAATTCTTATCTTCCTTCAGTCCCTTTTAGTTACCTTCCCACAATTGCTTCTCTTTGTTCAACCTAATATAAAAATACTTAGGTTTTGCCACTTTTCTGTGTCTTCATTTACTTATGAGGGCTCCTGTATCATGTATAACTTATATAAATTGTATGCTTTTTCGCTTGTTGATCTATCTTCTATCAGTTTAATTCTCAGGCCAAACTGAAGAGCCCTGGAGCGTAGAGGTAAAATCTTGCCTCCTCCACAGGCTGCTGCCTGCTGGTGCTGTTATTTCTCAGGAGAAGCCACAGGCTCAGTTCTGATGTGCTAAAGGAGTGGGAAGGTGAACTGAGTACCACTGACAGGGTGAATGGTATTGCTGGTGATATCAACAGGAACAAGAAGCAGATTGGAAGGAGCACAGATACTGAAAAGCAATGTGCCACCTGGCAGCCCCCAGCTGCCGCACTGCCTTACTCACACATCTCTGCCAAACTGTTCATGCCCTCCAAACTGAGACCAAAGAGGCATCCACCCAAAGGAGCCATTTTCCTGGAGAAGCAAAATTGAAAACCGTTCATCCAGTCCGATGTGGTTCTATACTCTCAAATACCAGCCCAGCTGGACATAGAAAGAGACTACTTTCTATTAAGGTATTTAGAGTCTAGCGCCCTTATAGCTTAAAAGTATGAATTCCATTTCCAATATTGCCCACTTCCTATGATCAAGTCTGTTCGTGCACAATGACAACCATACCACACTGCTCCCTGGTTGACAGCAAATATTAGATACTATCACGTGGTAACATCTTTTGTAAGACATGGTTATGTCAGAGGTGTGGAAGGGTAAAAAAACATATTTTGTATTCAGTGAGGTGCAATATATCTTCACAACCAAATAGCCCTCCTTATTGGCAGGGTCCATGACTTGTTTATACTGTTTTCTCTTTGATCTCAATAGCTTGGGATGTAGATTCATAGCAAGTTAGCTGAATTAAATTAAATTTAGTGAGGCACTTTTTGATTAAAAGAGAGATATAATACAAAGTGAATCATCCAGAAAGAGGTCATGCACATTCCCTTCTAATATTTGCATAGTTTTCAAAGGCGATGTCTCCTGATTTTGAGGTAAATGCAGTAGAAATTGTCAACCCATTTTAAATTTGAAGAAATTGAGGCTCAGAAACATTAAAATGATATTCCCAGGAACACATGACCAGTAGTAAACTGTAAAGTCAGTGATGAAAGGTAGTGAATGGGTGCTGTGACCACAGGAGTAGTAACACCAAACACTCCAGAGTGGCCAAACCAGGAACTAGAGAATTAATCAAGTCAAGAAACAGCTTGTTCCTCTCTCTGTTCACCCTGTTTCTCTTTCCCTCTAGATTAGTCAGATATCTTGTACTGTTAAGGTCCTGAACATCTTTAAAGAGGAACCAAAAGAGTAAAAAGAAAATGTCACAGGTGGATAAGATTAATAAAAGAGGCATTGGTTTGTTTTGCTTCTTTGATTTACAGAAATAAAGAATAAGTAAAATATTCAGAAAAGGAAGTGTCTGTTTTCTGTTTATGGGCTTGAGTGAGACCTCCCGTGTTCAATTTAAGAAAGAGGAAATGCATGCATTTCAGGAAAACTTCCTTAAAATTCTTCATATAATTTGTTTTTATCAAGATTGATAGTTAAATAATTCTAAAATTTAAAAAAGGGAAAATATTTACTAATCTTAAATATTCTTCTATAAAATTGATTATTAAAGTTTTATATGTAAATTTCACGATCTTCTCTATGTTTTTGTGTTTCTTTGCTTTTAGCTTGAAAATATATCATGGACATTCTTCCATGTCAGTATGCATAGATATGACTCATTGTTTTATTTTTTTAATAAAATATCCATTATGTATGCTTCATAATTTATGCAATCATTTTACTACTCATAGGAATTCAGATTTTTATCACTACTAACAAAGTTGCAAAAACAATCTTGATACACATATTTTTAAATATTTATATTTCTATTTCCATAAGAAAGATTCCCCAAAGTAAGATTACTAATTTAGAGGAAAACAAGTAATGCAAATTTTAAATTTAAGGAGTTAGTGTTTAATTACTTTCCAAAAACAGGCAGTCAAAATTCACATTCTCTGGGATCCCTGGGTGGCTCAGTGGTTCAGCGCCTGCCTTTGGCCTGGGCCTGATCATGGAGTCCCGAGATCGAGTCCCGTGTCGGGCTCCTGGCATGGAGCCTGCTTCTCCCTCTGCCTGTGTCTCTGTGCCTCTCTCTCTCTCTTTCTCTTTCTCTCTCTCTCTATCATGAATAAATAAATAAATCTTTTTAAAAATTTTCACATTCTCACTTGTGTGATATAACACCACTAATTTCTCCACATCTTTGCTAGCACTGGTTGTTATCACTTTTTTGGTTTTCTTTCTTCTTTCTTTTGGGGGGTGTCAATCAAGTGCATGGAAAATAAAATTACATTTTATTTTGATTTTTGTTTTCCTGATACTGTAGATCTTTCCATATGTCTACTAGTCATTTGTATTTCCTTATTATCACTTTTCTATTTATGTTCTTTGTCCATTTTTCTATAGAATTGCTTTTTTTTCCCTGAGAGTTCTTTATATACTAGAACGTTAACCTTCTGATTTTCAAGTATGTTGTTTTTCTCCCACTTGCCGTATTTCAGTCAATTCTAATATCCATCAAAAATCTTCCCATTTACACAATTATACAAGTACTACCCTAAAATTTATTCCAATATTTGTTTAAATGTAAGTTGCTAATCCATATGTACTTCATTTTTCTGCTTTAATATGACATTTATTGCATTTACATCAACATAGTTCATTAAATAATTATTTTTGGAACATTTAAACTCACATTTTTTTCCCATCTATACACTAAGTGCACATGAACTGCCTACTCAGTGAAGGGAACTTTTTGATGCATTGAGACTGCTTTATAACATTAATCAAAGGAAGCCATGGAGTAAGAGAGGATGTTGTTTCTGGTAAACTGCTCTCAGTAATTTTGAACTTGCTTTAGAAGGTGCACAAAAATCCTAGAAGCTGGAGCCTTTAATTTTGGAATTATGAAATATAGAGTAGGTTTTTTACTAATTAAACAAGTAATGCAACTAAATAATGACAGCAAATACTTCTCTAATGGACCTCATAATGGAAAGGGAATAGTTAAATTGAATATCAGACATTTGCCAAAATATTTTTGTTTTATTTTTATTTGAACACTGTGGGAAACCATCTTTACACTAGAAAGATAATATACACATAAAGGTTCTTTGGATGGTAATTTTGTATCATCTGGGACTATTAAGGTTGTAAGTGATAAACCAACTCAAACTTGCAAGGTTTTCTATTGACTTGCATAACTAAAAAGTTGGAGAGTTGTCTTACTTCTGGAATGGTTCAATGCAGGGATCCTTATGATATCACCTGAAAGTAGGTGATATCTTTCATATCTTGGATTTTCCTTCATCTATGTTCAAATGTTCATCAGTCTTCAGTTCAAATGTTAGTATAATGACTGCCAGCAATTACAAGTCTACATTCAGTTTCAGTAGAAATGATAGTGGTGACTCTTTCTGGTACCTCCCCAAAGCTTACCGCCTTACTGGAATCAATGATCATGTGCCCATGCCTGAATCAACCTCTGTAGCCAGAAGAGTAGAATCAATCTATTTATCAGAATTCTTCCATTTACCCTTTCTAAATCAGTCAGTATGGTCCGTCCTAACTTACAAACTACAACCATGTGGCTAGAAATTGAAACCAATGCAAACTCTTTGGACTGAGGATAGGGGTGTGGCCTCAAAAAAATCAAAAAAAAAGGAAGAAAGAAAGAAGGAAAAGAGGAAAGGAAAGGAAAGGAAAGGAAAGGAAAGGAAAGGAAAGGAAAGGAAAGGAAAGGAAAAAATTGGTGTTCCGCTATGTCATATTTGAATAAGAAGAAATGCTGAAAAACTGAAACAAAAAATATCTACCATAAGGATCATCTTTATATCCTAATAATAACCTAAAAGTCTCATTGTCTGTAAATTTCCAGGAGAGGGAAACTGTACAGAATATGATTAAGAAGTCATTAGGTCCCCTGAACTCTGAAAACCCTCTCCCACCTTATACTCTACTTCCCATTCCCCTTGCCCAGCTTCTTACACAGTTGTTAAAATTTGGCAGGCAGCTGCAATCTTTGTCAGTTTAGAGAACCAAGACTAAAAGTGTCCTGACTAATTATTAAATAATCAGCAGAATGGAGAACATTTAGCTTCATTGCAAGATCAAGGAAACTTCTATAAAAGGACAGTGGGCGGTGGGGGGAGGAGGAAGGCTGCCATTAATATGGCAGGTGTTAAGAAGTTGCTTCAGATATTGAATATGCAGCACAGAGCTTCTAGCCTCCTTCTTCTGCTCTAAATGTCTTCACCTTGGATAATTACGTCCTTCCTGCAAATGAGCATCCATAATAACTCCACACTCTAATGGGGTGAGGGGAGAGGGGGGTGCACAGTAGATAAAAGTGACTTGGACAGGTAGCAGTGATAATGTATAGATAGTAATGAAAATGAAATTACAGATAAGAGATTTTATTCTCTCTCTACAAATTTTCATCACTGGAAAAAAAGAAAAGGCTGGTTTCCCAGCTCTAAATCTCAGCAATGGTTTTGAGATATTGTACCCTCAAGAAATGTTTATCCCTTGATCTCATCAGACCTACAAATTGCCTTCTGATACTATTTTATCCTCCATGTTTCTGATCTAGTAGGCTCTGGGCAGCTCCAAGAACTTCCTGGAATGTTTGTATTTGGTTCACGAGTGGAAGCTCCACTTGCCCTTCAAGATGAGAGAGCAAGCAGACCTTGAACTCTGCTAAAGGATCTAGGAGTCGTAGTATTCACTCAGCGTGCAACACTGAGGGGCTGAAAGTGAAAGGCCAGGAGCAGGTGATGGAGCACTTCATTGCACTGGACTAAAGCTAATCTCCTTCATTCTGGCTCAGATCTGCCAAGCTTCTTGTACACAATCAGGCAGGGACTCGGGAAATATTTGTGGAACTCTGAAAGAACTAAATGAATATCATCAATATCAATCTTGTAATAGCATGCAGTGGACACCTATTCAATAAATAACATAATCTTTTTTTAACAGTGCATCACCTTTATCTCTCCAGAGGAATCTTATAATGTTTATAACCGTACTGTTGTTCTCTGATTCATTGCTAAACAAGTCTATAAGAATGTTGGTGTTCACTGGGTACACTTCAGTTCTAAACCATGCTTTTATCAATGATGACAGGGTTTTGGGTTATATTGGAGTAGCTCCATGAAAACAAAAGTTATCTTCCTTGGGAAATCCAAACATCATCCCGAGTTTGACCATAAAAATGAAGCTCTGTTGTAATTATTACTCAGGACCTCCAATGAGAAAGAAGGCAGAGTACATTTCCTTTTTATGAGTTAGTTCCTATACTACAATTTGTCTGGATGTTGTGGTCACCCTTGGTCTGCAAGGAAATACTTTCTGAAAACCTGTGTATTTCCAATCATCTAAATTGTCTTCAGAAGTGCTCAGAATGAAAGACTATCCACTGGAAAAAAAGACAGTCTCTTCAATAAATGGTGCTGGGAAAATTGGACATCCACGTGCAGAAGAATGAAACTGAACCATTTTCTTACACAACACAGAGATAAACTCAAAATGGATGAAAGATCTAAATGTGAGACAAGATTCCATCAAGATCCTACAGGATAACACAGGCAACACCCTTTTTGAACTTGGCCACAGCAACTTCTTGCAAGATACATCCATGAAGGCAAGGGAAACAAAAGCAAAAATGAACTATTGGGCTATTGGGACTTCATCAAGATAAGAAGCTTTTGCACAGCAAAAGAAAAAGTCCACAAAACTGAAAGACAACCTACAGAATGGGAGAAGATATTTGCAAATGACATATCAGATAAAGGGCTAGTTTCCAAGATCTATAAAGAACTTCTTAAACTCAACAGCAAAGAAACAAACATCCAATCATGAAATGGGCAAAAGACATGAACAGAAATCTCACAGAGGAAGACCTACACATGGCCAACAAGCACATGAGAAAATGCTCCGCATCACTGGCCATCAGGGAAATGCAAATCAAAACCACAATGAGATACCACCTCACACCAGTGAGAATGGGGAAAATTAACAAGACAGGAAACAACAAATGTTGGAGAGGATGTGGAGAAAGGGGAACCCTCTTGCAGAGGAGTTTTTGGTGGGAATGTGAACTGGTGCAGCCACTCTGGAAAACTGTGTGGAGGGTCCTCAAAGAGTTAAAAACAGATCTGCCCTACGACCCAGCAATTGCACTGCTGGGGATTTACCCCAAAGATACAGATGCGGTGAAATGCCAGGACACCTGCACCCCGATGTTTCTAGCAGCAATGTCCACAATAGCCAAACACTGGAAGGAGCCTCGGTGTCCATCAAAAGATGAATAGATAAAGAGGATGTGGTCAATGGAATACTACTCAGCCATTAAAAACAACAAATATCCACCATTTACTTCGACATGGAGGGACCTGGAGGGGATTATGCTGAGTGAAACAAGTCAATCAGAAAGGACAAACATTGTATGGTCTCATTCATTTGGGGAATATAAAAATTAGTGAGAGGGAATGAAGAGAAAGGAAAGAAAATGAGTGAAAATATCAGTGAGGGTGACAAAATATGAGAGACACCTAACTCTGAGAAATAAACAGGGGGTAATGGAAGGGGAGGTGGGCGGAGAGTTAGGGTGATGGGTGATTGGCACTGGGGGGGCACTTGGTGGGATGAGCACTGGGTGTTATGCTATATGTTGGCAAGTTGAACTCCAATAAAAAAAATTTAAAAATTAAAAAAAAACAAAGGAAATGCTCAGAATGGTTGAAACCAAGCCCTGTGTAGGCTTGTAGTATGTAGGCTTCAGCATTTATAGGCCAGATTTCCTTTTATTGGTGGAAATAATTGGAAGATGTAACTTGAGATTGAGAGTTTAGAAAATAGAACTAAATAATGTCTGCCCTTTATTATGGAAGGATCTTTGTGAATCAGATGTGGCATTACACACTTAGATATGTTTTTCATTTAAGGCAGAGTAGGTCTATTATTTTATATTCTATTATCTCCACTCTACAGAGGAGGCAAAACCACAGCTCATAGAGATCAAATAATTAGAACAAGAGATAAGAAATGAATCCTGGTCTAAGCAACTTCAAAGGCCTGAATTGTCATAGGACACCAGACGCGTCCTAGGACCTGAAACTTATCTGAACTTCAACAAAAGCATGTCTTAAAGTGGCCAAACAAATCAGAACATTAGCCGTAAGACACAAGTGACCAAATAAGAGATCCCTACAACCAAAAACAGAGGAGTTTATCAACAAATTTTTCGCCAACATTTAAAGAGTTGAATCGTTTCTGGCTTTTGGTCAGCATAGTTATCAGAGTAATGTTCAGATAAAGCTGAATTCCAAAGAAGTGAATGAAACTGCTGCTTCTCCAAACAGGCAAGACCAGTTGCTTTATATTTCCACCTGAAATATTTTAGTTGATCCACATCTTTGGGACCCAGTTACACAAAAAAAAAATTTATTACATTACAATATTATGCTTGATTGTACAAGTAGGTATCAGAATATTGAGATGATGGTCAATTTGATATGTTGAGTTAGATAGTAAAAGGTTTTATGGACTTGTCATATCTATCATTGCATATTTGAAGCTTCTCAAAATAGAAACATCTTAGATGCAGAATAGTGAGGCTAGAAATTCTTGTCAGGTTCTAAATCCTCTAATAAAATAAAAAGTAACAGAAAAGTTAATTTTGAGCACTAGAATTTCAGACTATATACAGTAAGTACAAGACAACTATAATCATTTTAATTAATCCTTACATTCAGCCCAAGGAATGTCCAAAAGTCAGATTTTTTTTAAGAAAAGGAAAAAATTAATTCCCTTTCCCTCTACAGTTTTAGTCTTTGCAAATGCTAGCTTATCTGCCCAAGTCCAAGACAAAATGAAGTGGTATAATATCAGTTGCACAGTATAAAATCTGAGAGCTAAACATAAAACTCTAAAGTCTATCGTAGACAATGAGATTTCACTTATACCAGCCTTATGGATTTCAGCCTTGAATGTACATTAAAATCCCCCAAGATAGGAGTGCTTGTATGGCTCAGTTGGCTAAGCATCTGCCTTCGGGATAGGTCATGTTTCTAGGGTCCTGGGATCTAGACCCACATCAGGTTCCCTGCTCAGCAGGGAGCTTGTTTCTCCCTCTCCTCCCAGCTTGTGTTCTCTGTTGCTATTTCTCTCTCTCTCTCTCTCTCTCTCTCTTAAATATATAAAATATTTATTAAAATAAAATCCCTCAAGAGACTGAACAAATCCTGATGCCCAGGTCACATACAAAGCCAATTACATCAGAATTTCTAGGCACAGGTTGTAGGTATTGGTATTTTTTTAAAGCTTTTCAGGCGATTCCAAAAGGCAGCCAAGGTTGCAAACTACTGTACAAGGGAATAATTGGGGAAGGAGAGACCAATATCAGACCTTCCTCTGGGGCTGCTTCTAGGATTCATGCAAGTTAGCTAAACTTGGCAGTAAGAATCTGTAGCCTTGCTTAAAGACCGTCAGGTCAACTTGAATTTACCTACTAATGCAAAGACCATAACCCTGCTCTCACGGAGTTTGTTCTCAGTTACAGGATGTGATTCCTAACAACAAATAACTGATTGTGATGGAATTCAATGAGAGCAGTCAATTGTGTGTCCTCAAACAGAAAACCACAATGGGAATACAAAAGAAAGGCACATTTCTGGACGTGATAGTCAGCTCAAGAGGTATCCCAATGCATTTTCACCAGAGAGAGAATGTCTAGGGAAAGGTACTCTCAAGGGCAGGAATTATGTAAGCAAAGATCCAGAAGTACAGAAACTGGAGACACATTTTAGAAGGAGCTGGAACATGGGTAATGTAAGGAGACTTAGATCATACAGTTCAAGAAGATTCTTTTCTGTTTCAGATGCCCAAAGACTTCTATGATTGCCAGAATTTGGTTCCAGGATTCTAGTTGTCTCAGCAATTGCTGTCAGACACCACAATTATCACTTAATACACATAGTACCCAAAAGCATATTTTTGGAGAGACATCCTGCTGCAAGAAACCTGACGAGGTCAGGTCAACTATCCTTCAGGCTTATCTAGGTCTCTATTAAGCTCATAAAAGAGAGATTTCACAAAGTAGAAAGCTCATTTTTTAGTTTACGGATTTATGAAAGGAGCCAGTTTGGTGAAAATGCCAATCAATTCTTGTCTTAAAAGCGAGCTGAAATGAGAGGACAGTCAGCCTCTAGAAGGTTGTAACCCATGTAGGAAAACTGAGCAGGGAGGTTAAAACCGAGTGAAAACTGATAACAAAAGCAAATCTGCAGTAACAGCTTAAGTAATTAATTCTTCAAAATACACATCAAATTTCAGAATTGTAATTTCATAGCCTGCCTCTATGAAAAGATTTTGACAGGCCTGACAGTTATTTGCTCAAAGCCATATGATATTTCAAAAGCAGAATTCTTAAATATAAAGTCATCAGTATTTTGTATAAGGATTGCTTTACACATTTTATGGTAAGTGCAGTCACCCAAGGGTATGTATATAAATCACACATCTGAAGGGCCCTGATGGTTTCATTCATCACTTGTTGAATGTTTGGGGTTGCTCAGATGTTAAAGATACTTTTATTCCTGCCCCTGATTACCTATACCTAATAAAACAGTGACAACTCATTAATCAGTCTCCAAAATCAGTGGACAAGCTGCCACGAAGTGTAATCTCTATTAAATTGATGCCAGAGAAGTGGGACCAAAATGTACACTCATTATCTACATCATGGCTGACATTGCTAGTTTGAAAGGAGCCATGAGTATTCTACCGGTTTTCTATTAAATGGGTCCACTGTTGAATGGTGAAATATTTCTCTACTGCCCGGAAGCCCAGGGTCTCAGAAAATGCGCAAGAAGATAGCCTCTAAACCTCATAAGGATGCAATTCTTGCTGTTGGCTAGGCAAATGCAATCTGAGGTTGGGATGCCTGAGTCCAGTTACCATTCTGACTCTGGTGGTCTCCGCATGAGCTTGAGCCAGGTGTTCAGCTGTTCTGAGTTTTCTCATCAATAACAGAGAATAACAGAGATTATGCCACAGATTGTCTTGGGCATTAAATGGATTGCTATACATAAAGCAAGTGACAGACTAGCAGGCAGAAGGCACAAGGTAAGTGCCAATAACTATCTACTATCACTGTTATTAATCTGTTCCTCTCCATGACAGGTCACTTGCACAGTTCAAGGCATTTCTTTGAAGGAACTTGGCCTGGAATGTTGGGCTGCTTCTCATGGAATTACAAAAGGAAATCTTAAGAATATATGTGATAAATATACATGCATATGTATATGTATGTATACATATGACTGTGCTTGTGTATATATATGCAAATATACCTAATATGCATACAAATACACAAAATCATAGATAAATAAAAAGAGAGAGATCTTCATATCAGCCCATCAATTTTCCTAATCTAAAACATCTAGAAAAATGTGGCATCCCTGTGGCTAACAGTTGCATAATAAATGTGTATCTGCACATGTGTGCACACATGCATGTGAAAGGAGGAGGAGACAGCATTTGTTAGGGAAAGACAGAGGGAGAAGGCAGTGTGAAGGCAGGATGCTTACAGCCTACAGATAAGAATGCTATTAACCTAATAATGCTGTGTTCTTATTAAAGAACAGCTGAACCAAAATATGATAATTAAGGCACACAAAAATAATTTTAAAACTTTGGTCATAACGGTGTGTCAGTTGAAAACATCACCTAAAGCTCACAGCCTCTATTGGCAATTGGCTAAGGACACACCTTCCCAACTGTTCAGCTTTCTCCAGACACCCACAATTCATTCTCTTTTCTTTTTTAAAAAAAGTTTTTTTATTTATTTGAGAGAGAGAGAGCATGAGAGAGTGTGAGCAGAGTGAGGGGCAGAGAGAGAAGCAGACTTCCCTCTGGACAGGGATCCCAGGATTCCAGGTTCGTAACTGAGCTGAAGGCAGACGCTTAATTGCCTGAACCACCCAGGTGCCCCAGGACAATTCCTTTTCAAGGTGGAGTAATGATGTGGTGCATATAGCTGGGATTGTGCAGATACCATGGGTCAGAATAACCAATTGCTTCAGTCTAATATCTAGATTTCAGCACAACCATCACAGTTGCATATGGATTTCCCATTCTTTTGTCTTCGAGCCCCTCAGCTGATGAAAAAGCTAGAGGCTGGAATAGACCCAGAAAAAGAGAAATTTGGATTTCTCAGACCAAATGCTTGCTGGAGACTTGAGAACTGATGAATGTGCATTAGGATCACAATGGTATATACTGCATCAGACACCATGAACTTTTTTATAACAGTAGAATGTTTCCCTGACTACCACTCTTTAACATGGAGAAATAAGGACTGCTTTCCAATGCACCTCTGAAGAATCAAGCTGAGATTTTGTCTCACTTCTTTCCTTAGTTAGCAAACCTCCCCTCAGCTGTACGGGGGGGATAATTGTACTGAACTGTTAAGATCGTCATGAGGGTTGGAAATAGCACATAATATATCAGGCACAATTATAAGTTTCCAAGAGATAGTAACCAATACAATTATTGACTTAAAGGTACATCATAATTCATTGAGTGCATAACCATTTTGACTAAATTGAAAAATCCAACCTGATATAAAAGTATTTTTGTAAAAACAAAAACAAAAGTATTTTTGTATTTTTAGGGATAAACCAAAATAATCAAGTGTTAGGAATCGCTAAATTAGTTGCACTTCTTGGCAAAATTCTATTTGAACAAGAGGTGAGAAGGGTGGAAGGGAGTAAGAGGAGAGATTAAAATAACGATTCCATGATTCAGTGAGCACTGGAATCTTTAGGTTGTTGGGATTGGGTTTAGGAAAGTATTATGTCTTTCTCAGATAGTGAGAGAGTGAGGGGAAAACAGCAATTCATGTACATACTTTCAGATACATACTTTTTTTCGCCCTGCAAAACAAAACAGTAATCATCATAAAAATGTCAAATTATGTCCCTCTGAGGAAAAATTAAAGCATATGTCCTAGATACTGTGTTCATGTCTGGCTTCTATGTGACTTTGGACAAGTCACTGGTCCCTTAGTCTAGTGCTGAGAAATTCTTTGCTCTCAGAGAACCTGCATTTTTTAAATTAACTTTATTAGTTAATAAGTAGAATCTCTAGTCCTAAATATATAAGGGGGGAAACTGGCTTGCTGAGTTAGTACTAGAGATGAGAAAAGTTTTAAATGCAACATTTTTATTATACTTTATTTATACTCAGTCTGAGAGAGGTGGAATGGAAAATTTATAGACGATGCTACACAGTTCTATAGTCTGAAAATGATCACTTTTTCCTAGGAATTAAAACATTCCACTACCTACCCATAAGACCCCAACCCTGATTTTTGTGAAAGCCTATGCACAGCCGTGAATACCACTGCCCACAGTTATAAGAAGCATGGGTAAACTTGATTAGAAAAGAGACAAAGTTATGATTCTTGTTTGATTTGATTCAGCTAAATAATCACGTCTTGAGCATTTTCGAGGAGACATGAGAGAATAGAGACTCTAACTTCAATGGATACCTAACATCACAGATATCCTGAGACATAGCTTGGCTGTCTTTTACAAAGATGAAGTGTCTCAAAATATGATTTTCTCTTCTGCTGTACTCAACAGCAGGGAAGCAAACTTGGCTCTTTTTTTTTTTTTTTTCATCTTCTTATTGTCAGCATCTACCTCTTAGAATCTTCCTGCCATCTGGTAATCTCCTATGGGCTGAGAAACATTTATTAGAATCATGCCTAAAATAAGAGTGATTAGGCCTGGGATACCTGGGTGGCTCAGCGGTTGAGTGTCTGCCTTTGGCCCAGGGCATGATCCTAGAGTCCTGGAATCGAGTCCCACATCAGGCTCCCTGCATGGAACCTGCTTCTCCCTCTGCCTGTGTCTCTGTGCCTCTCTCTCTCTGTGTTTCTCATGAATAAATAAATAAAATCTTAAAAACAAAAAAAGAGTGATTAGGCCCTAAGGGCCCAAGAAGCTTTCCTATGGGTAAAACTTATGAACTTTATTATCAGGACTGGGCATATTTGTGAAGAGTATTTTTAAAGATATTTTCAGTTTCATGGAGTTTCTCTACTAGGAGTAGAGAAAGTGGCCCAATAAGTGAGTTCTAATCAATGAGTAGAAAGGGCTAGATATCTTACTACCTAGAGCTCAGAGACGAGCAGCAAGCACAGACAGGCACTCTCATTTGGAGCCTACAGTAGGCTTCCACCAACTTCTAAATGGTCAGACACAGCATTACTCTTCAGGGTTCCATTGGGCCAAGCTATCTTCACCAATCTTATATGCCACTGCCCAGTGCTGCTTGCACAGCAGGATGAAGCCCTGCTCCTTTCTCTGCAGCACTGATTGGTCAGGTATCGGGTAGGCCCTAAGGAAGCCCTGATTCCATTAGCCAGCCTCCGAGATGCAGAGCGAACAGTTTGTTTATGGGTGGTCGTAGTGACAGGCAAACCGCAGTGTCCCCTTGTTCAGTCTAATGGGATGAGTTGAAAGATTCGGCTGTCAGACCAGTGTGAGGCCTCATTTTTCTTCCCTGCTGCATAGGGTGCCCCTTGCTGCAGCTAACATTTGATTGTGATTAAT
Organism: Canis aureus; assembly: GCF_053574225.1. NCBI lineage: Eukaryota > Metazoa > Chordata > Mammalia > Carnivora > Canidae > Canis > Canis aureus. The sequence continues at coordinate 12,744,946 of NC_135636.1, forward strand.
TTGTCAGGGATGGCTGTACAATGGAAATGGAGAAATGGATTGCCAATTACAGCTAGTCTTCTCAGACTGCTTGGCAAAACGAGGGCCTTTCTGCAGGGCTGACAGCCCCAGAACACACTGGAGTTAGTCTGGGAGGAAAGGAATCATTCTCAAGTGTGTTTTAAAGATGAGGAAGAGGTCAAAGGTGGCCCATTTTTTTATTTACCACCCTTGAAGAGACTTGCAGACGTGTGTCCTGGCCCTCTTGGCAAGCACCGTGGGAGGCAAAGCCACTCTGAGGTTTGCTTTTCATTCTGTTGATTTAAAATTCTTTGTACTTCTGATTTAAGTCTTAGCAGCACAAATGAAAGGTGTGAAAGAGTTGTTCCATACTTTATGCTGAAAATGCCCAAAAGGAATTATATCTCTGACGCCCTCTGAGATACTTAGAACATGCTAATTGTGGGCGAATGGAAAACACATTTAGGCATGCCATCTTTTTTCTCCTCCTATTTCCAAAAGACAATAAACTATTTCACATTGATACCTATGACAAAATAACTTGTGTTACTTGTTTCCTCATAGAAGAGATGACCTTTTGTAATTTTAACAATATTCCAAAGGAATGGATTAATAAACAAGCATTTGTCTTTAGCTGCCAACCCCTGTATGTCTCATAATCAGATTTGCTTTCAGATGGTGAATGACATGGACACAATAACATTACGCACTTGGAGAAAATCACTGCCAAACTGGCATTGATATTTATAATTCTAAGAAATCTCATTGCACCTCAGACATACCTGAGCTACAACTCTTGAAGGATAGCACTGTTAATTTATTCTCATGTTAAATGTTTTACTCTATTTGTGGGGGCAGGAGTAGGTGAAACAGGTCTTGTTTTAATGTGAAAAAACTCATTGTCATTATCTTAAAAAGAATAGATGAAAAAGATGAACATAATTATTTGATAGCAAAAAGATTTTTAAAATCTTAATATGCTAAAACTTTCCTAGAGTTTGAGATATAAACTGTACACATATCACTTTCGCTCATATTCATACACAAAACACATGCACATAACAAATAATATATTTTCTATTATATATACACATATAAAAAATACACATATATAACATTAAAATACTTATAAATATATCCTATAAATAATAAGTAAATAAAAGTATTACCTTGCAATTATTGGGTCAAGAGAAATAAAAACGATAGGGATCATTTGTGAAAGAAATAGATAATGATTAATTACATGCCTGTTTAAAGTTACATATATCCCCCAACTCTGTTTTTTTAAATAGTTCATGTTTTCCTTCAAGCCAGTATGCATACATAGGTATAAGGAAAGATTTATATTTTTATAGTAAAATATACACTATTTCACATTCCATGATTTAAGTATATGAAGGCTTTATTATATGCATATGTATATACATATATACACATTACACACACATATATGCTATATATACTATAAACACATTATAAATACATTATATGATATGTGTATAAACACACTATATGTAGTATATCGTATATATAATATGCATATGTATATGTAATATATATGTACGTGTGTGTGTATATATGTATAAATGGTTTAATATATATATGTACATGTGTTTCAAATTTGACTTAGGTCATCAGAAGAAAACTTGAGAGACACACAAGAAACTCAGCAATGGTTGCTTCTCAAGAAGGATACTGGTAGGAAGGATTGCAGGTAGGAAGAGACCAAAAAAGCTCTATGACACTTTATACTGTTTTATTATTTTCTACCATGTGCATATATTACTTTAATAGTTTGAGACACCTGAGTGGCTCAGTGGTTGAGCCCTTGCCTTTGGCCCAGGGCGTGATCCTGGGATCCTGGGATCAAGTCCCACATTGGGCTCCCTTTATGGAGCCCACTTCTCTCTCTGCCTATGTCTCTGCCTTTCTCTCTCTCTATGTGTCTCTCATGAATAAATAAATAAAATCTTAAAAAATATAAAAAATATAAAATATAAAAAATATAAATTAAAAACACAGTGTTATTTACAACAGACAAACTTTGGAATCAGGCCAAGTATACACTGATAAACAAATGGAATAAATGGATAAAGATGATGTTGTGTGTGTGTGTGTGTGTGTGTATGTTTTGCAATATTATATATAATATATATATATTACATATATATACACATACACAATGGAATGGTACTCAGTCATAACAAAGAATCAAATCTTGCCATTTGCAACAACATGGATGATCTAGAAAATATAATGCTAAGCAAAATAAGCCAGGCAGAGAAAGACAAATACCACGTGACTTCACTCTTAATGTGGAATTTAAGAAATAAAAGAAACAAAGTAAAAAAAAAAAAAAAGAAAGATTGACAAACCAAAAAACAGACTCTTAGCTATAGAGAACAACCTGATAGTTAGCAGAGGGGAGGTGGTGAAATAGGTGACGAGTACACTTACGATGAGCACTGAGTAATGTATAGAATTGTTGAATCACTATATTTCACATCTGAAACTATATAACACTGTATGTTATCCATACTGGAATTAAAAAATAATAACAATAAAAAAGTGTATCTGTGTGTGTCACTCATGAATAAATAAATAAAATCTTTACAAAAAAAAGCCTTGTTCTTTATAATAAAAAAAAAAAAAAACAGTTGATTGCGTATACTCTAAGAAAAGAAGAAAAAAAGTCCCAAGAACAAAATATAAGAACTGTAACTACATGTTGCCCATGTTCCAAAACTGTTATTTCTCATTTGATTATCTGGAACTTATGATTCAAAATTCAATGAGAAAATACTGTACATTGTATTTCTCTTGTCTGGACTTGCGCAAAACTGATTTAATTTATAATGAAGGTAGAACATATAGCATTAGAAGAAAATGCATACATTCATTTAATAAGAATTTACTGACTCTGACTTGCATCAGACACTGTATTGGGAACTAAGAAACAGGGTAAGCAAAACTAGACACTAACGATGATAAAATAATAACCCCAATAAATGTGAGCTGCAGTTATAATGAAGGTTGTAAATGAGAGCCACAGAGTGCCTTGAGAGCTGGTGATAAGAAGGTTTGATCTGATCAGGAAGGTGAGAGAGACCATCCTCTAGAGACAGTGCTTGCGGTGGTTAACCAGCTGAAGAAGGGGTAAGGGCTCTCCAGGCCAAGGGTACAAACAGCAGAACAGAGGCCTAGTAGGAAGGACAGAAAGGCAGACAGTGGGGCTAGGTGCAGAAAACCAGAAGCCAGGCACAAGATGAGGGCAAGCGAGGGCTCCAAGATCATGTTGATAGGCTTGTCTTTATCCTGTGACAATGTGCTCAGAATTCTGGATTGAGTTCCCAGAAATACATCTCCACTTCAAGGAACTCTCCTGCCTTCTAACTTCCCAAGCAATAGGAATGGAAATTCTGTAAGTCTACATTACTGATGGCAAGTTCCGATCCTGTAATAGGGTATTCCAAGGAAAAGAGGTAGAGGAAGACAGGGTAACAGAGCAGAAACACAAAGGGCTCTGGGGTTAGGAATTGGAAAAATATTGAGACCATGGCTTCTTATTAATGAAAATTCTTGGATTTTTTTTTCCAGCTTAATGAGAGATAACTGACATATAACATTGTTTAAGATGTACAATGATTTTATATATGTATATATTGCAAAATAATTACCAAAATAAGGTTAATTAACACCTTCATCACCTCACAAAGTTACAATTTTCTGGGTATGTTGTGAAAACTTTAAAAATCTACTTTTAGCAACTTTCAAATATATACTATTGTACTGTTGACTATAGCCATCGTGCTGTATACTATATTCCCAGAACTTACTAATAGTATATCTGGAAATCTGTACCCTTGACCATGTGCACCCATTTCTCCCATTCCCCGCTCTCCTTCCCTGGCAAAAATCAATCTGTTTTTTGTTTCTATGAGTTTGGCTTTTTGTTTTTTGTTTTAGATTCCACATATAAATGAGAACATACAGTATTTGTCTTTCTGTTTTTGTTGCATTTCACTTAGCATAATGTCCTCAATGTTGAACCATGTTGTTGCAAATAGAAGGATTTTCCTAGGACACTTGGGTGGCTCAGCAGCTGAGTGTCTGCCTTTGGCTCAGGGCGTGACCCCAGGTCTGGGGATCGAGTCCTGTGTCAGGCTTCCTGTGGGGAGCCTGCTTCTCTCTCTGCCTCTCTCTCTCTACCTCTCTTTCTCTCTGTGTCTCTCATGAATGAATAAATAAATAAAAATCTTTTTTTTTAAAGAAGGATTTTCCTTTTTTATGGCTGAATAATATCTGATTAAGTATATCCCATCCCATTATATGTGTATCTCACATTTTCTTTATCCATTCATCCACCAATGGACACTTAGGTTGTTTCTGTGTCTTGGCTATGATAAATAATTCTCCAATGAACATGGGACCATATGTATCTCTTTGAAACACTGATTTCATTTCCTTCAGATATATACCCAGAAATAGAATTGCTGAATCATAAGGTAGTTCTATTTTAATTTTTTGAGAAAACTCCATATTGTTTTCCATAGTGGTGCACCATTTACTTGTGTCTCTTTAATGTCTTCCATTAATGTCTGGTAGTTTTCAGTATATATATCTTTCTCCTCCTTGGTTAAATTTATTCCTAGGTATTGTATTCCTTTTGATTCAATTGTAAATTGATTGCTTTATTTTTTTCTAAATAGTTCATTATTAGTGTATAGAAATGCAACAGATTTCTGTATATTGGTTTTGTATCTTGCAACTTTACTAAATTCATTTATTAGTTCTAACAGGTTTTTGATAGTCTGAAGGGTTTTCTATATATAATATCATGTCATATGCAAATAGTGACAATTTTATTTCTTCCTTTCCAATTTGGATGCCTTTTATTTCATTTTTTTGCCTAGTTTCTTTAGCTAAGACTTTCAATATTATGCTGAATAAAAATGGCAAGTGTAGTCATCCTTGTCTTATTCCTGATCTTAGAGAAAAGGCTTTCAGCTTTTCATTATTAAGTATGACATTGGCTATGGGCTAGCATATATGGTCTTTACTATGTTGAAGTACATTCCATTACTTCTATATCCACTTTGTTGAGGGTTTTTATTGTGTTTCTTTAAAAGTATTTCTTCTATATTTGTGCTGCATTGCATTTATTGATTTGCACATTTTAAACTATCCTTGCACCCAGAGATGAATCCCACTGGATCATGTTGTATAATCCTTTTAGTATAATTTTGAATTCAGTTTGCTAGAATTCTGTTGAGAATGTTTGCATCTACATTCAGAATATTGGCCTGCAGTTTTCTTTTCTTGTAGTATTCTCATCTGGCTTTGTTATCTGGGTAATACTGGTCTTGTAACATGACTTTGGAAGTACTCCTTCCTCTCCAATTTTTTGGAAGATTTAAGAAGGATTGGAGTTAATCCTTCTTTAAACGTTTGGTAGAATTCACCAGTGAAACCATATGGTCCTGGGCTTCTCCTTCTTGGGAGGTTTTTTATTATGGATCCAATCTCCTTACTCATTATTGGTCTGTTCAGATTTGTAATTTCTTTATGATTTCCTCATGGTTCTTGGTAGGTTCTTTGTTTCTAGAAATATATGTATTTCTTCTATGTTGTAATTGTTGGCATCTATTTGTTCATAATAATCTCTTATGATCCTTTTAATTTCTATGATGTTAGATGTCTCTTCTTGCATTTATAATTTTATGTATTTAAGCCCTTTTTTCCTTGGTTAATCTAGGTTAAAAGTTTGTCAGTTTTTATCTTTTCAAAGAATGAACTCTTGGTTTGTTAATATTTTCTGTTGTTTTCCTATTTTCTCCTTTATTTCTGCTTTAATCTTTATTATTTCCTTTCTTTTGGTAACTTTCTGTTTAGTTTGTTGTTTTTTTAGTTCCATGAGGTTTTAAGTTAAGTTGTTTATTTGAGATCTTTCTTTTTCCTTGGTGCATGTGTTCTGCCACCAAAAATCTTCCCTTTTAGATTTGCTTTTGCTGCATCTCATAAGTTTTGGTATGCTGTGTTTCCATTTTCATTTGTTTCAAGATAGTCTTTTATTTCCTTTTTGTTTTCATCTTTGATCCACTGGTTGTTCATGAGTGTGTTAATTTCCATTTATTTGTGAAATGTCCAGCTTTCCTTCTGTTTTTGACTTTTAAGTAAATCCATTGTGATGTGAAAAGATACTTGATATATAATTTATATTTTCTTGAATACTTTAATTCATTGATCTACTCTAGAAAATATTCCATGCACACTTGAGAAAATGTGTATTATGCTGCTGTTGGATGAAATGTTCTGTTTATGTAAGTCCATTTGGCCTATTGTATTGTCTAAAAAACTATTGGGCCTTAAATAAAACAAATTCTTGGGCTTTATTTAATTCTAGATCAATCTCTATTAACTTCCTTTGATTTCTTTGAATGACATGAGGGACAGAGCTGTCATCACTTATCAATTACTGCCTCATTAGGTTCTTTCCTATCTCACTCTATTGCAAATGCAAAACAGTTTTACTTTTTCACACTATTTTTCTAATTCTTTAAGCACAGTTTCCTGGAATTTCTTAAGGATCACTGCCATTGGAGACAAGAAAATACCCTGGTATAAAAAAAAGGTCAAGAACAGTTTATTCAGCATGGATTCTCCACTGAGTACTAGACTTCTCTCTTGGAAAGGAAGATGTAAGGTGATTGTGATAGGCCTGTGGTAGGAAGTACAATGGAGGCTGAAGAAGTGACCAAGGTAGCCCTGAAGCTGGAGGATAACTGGGTTGGAAAAATAATTAAGGAAACTCCAACTTTCCACTTGCTAGTTGCTTTTAGCAGCTCTGACACTGTGGCCCTTTCTGAGATGGGCATTGCATCAAGTGAGACAGTAGGTGTAAAGTGGAAGGAGTTGGTAGTAAAAGGGTTGGAAGCCAAAAACACTAAGTGGAAAGAGGAGGCACACAAAGAATGTTCCTAGGCACAGATTGGTCTGCATGTCCCAGTTTATCCTTGAACCAATCTTTTCCTACCTGGGAATGGCTGCCCTGCTATGAGCTTGCCAGCCCCACTCACATCAGATTTTTTCTTATTGCTCTTCTCCTTCACCATCTCCTCACACTCACTGTATTTTCTACTTCTCATCTCCCCTTATGTCTTCCTCATTGGGATGAGTTCCATTGGGAGAAAAGCAAAACTAGGATACCACACACACACACTCTCTCTCTCTCTCTTTCACACACACACACACACACATACACACACCTCCTCAGTCTCAATACTGCCTTCAACATGTGCAGAGATCTAAAAAAAGGAATTTCGAGCCAAGGCTTTTACATTTCCCAGATCCCCTGATGCATATCCCTTTTTTTATCCAGCAAGGAGGCATATTTTCATTGTTTTATGAAAGATGAAAAAAAGCTGATGAGTCCTCATTTTCTTCTATGTATAACATGGGAAAGCAGCAACTCTGCATACTTCTTTTTTCTTTGTCACTATGGAGGAGGAGATAAAATATTTGCAAAGTTGAAAAAAAATGAGAGACAATAATTTAGGATGCTAACCTTTCCCCACAGCAGTGCCAGCAGATCTTTCTGGCTTGCTAAGGGATTCAGAATTTGCAGAAGCTTGGAACCTCTGAGCTGCTGGTGATCACTTTCACAGATTCTTGTAATTATATGCAAGGCTTGACATTTGTAAGGCTGGTCAAATGTCTGGCTTTTAAACTGGGGAATTGGCAGTATGCCAAAGGCATAATAAACCACAAGATGGGCACCTTCCTAAGGGTTAATTTTACAAGAGAATTTATTGGAGGTAAGTAATGTAAACTTATTTATTTTTTATTTAAAATTATTTAATAGGTAAGTAATGTAAAGCATTTGCAATATATATTTATACTTTGAAATACAATTTGAGATTTCAACAAAAACAAAATTTCCCCCTTGTAGAAGCTGTCTCTGGGAACCAGGAGGACATAGACATATTAACCTTTATCTTTAAAGGGTCTTTGGGACACCTGAGTGGCTCAGCAGTTGAGCGTCTGCCTTCTGCTCAGGGCGTGATCCTGGAGTCCCCGGATCGAGTCCCACGTCAGGCTCCCTGCATGGAGCCTATTTCTCCCTCTGCCTCTGTCTCTGCCTCTCTCTGTGTTTCTCATGAATAAATAAATAAAATCTTTTTAAAAAAAGGGTCTTTGATGGTAAAGTGAAAGAAGCAGTGATATGATTCAAAGAGAGACAGATGTGCCAGTGTCTAGCACATCTTTTATTTTCTATATAAAATCAATCTTCACAAAATTGATGAACCCAATGGCCTGGTGGGGTCCATAGAAAAAGGATATAGCTAGCAGAAGTATGGGTAGAAGAAGAGACAGGGTTGGGAACAGGGACTTAGAGAGAGCATGGGAGTAAGGACCTTTATTGGGATAAGTGTTTGGGACTCAGTTCTGGAAGAGCTTCAGTTCAGCTCCTTTCTTATCTTCTAATAGCAGAAGGCACATATTAATGTTATTCTCACCTAGCATATGATGAAGCTTGGAATTGAAGAAGAGGTTAGTGAGTGGATCATCCTGGGCTGTTATCTCATATCGTGATTGTCAAGCTCTTATCCTTGCTTCTCTGCCTTACTGGTGACATCTGATCTCAGTTCTTATGTGAACTAGCTGGATATGGCTAAACAAGTCATTCAAAAACTCTGAGTGTCATTTTTTTCCAGCTAGAAAAATGAGCTAAGACAAGTATGATATCCAAAATGCCTTCTAGTCCCTATGATCTTAGAAATTTCAAAAAAAAAAAAAAAAGTGCAAACTTTCCCCTCTTCAAGGCAAATGGCAGAGTAATTGTTATCTATTCCCCAAGATTTCCTAGAGAAAAATAATGTGCTGTCTTATAACATGGGACTTCACTTTTGAGGCCACAATTAACTACAATTACTTTGTCTCTATTATCGTCGAAAACTTATATTTATATACAGAGAAAATAAAATGTTTTCACTTAGGGCTTAGATAAACTGTAGAAAATTTGGAACTGCTGAAACAAGTTGACTTTATTTTGTAAACAATAGTCTACAGTGGTTGTGGCTAAGGGTTATTTATATAGAAAGCATGGCATGATGTTGAAAACAGACTTCAATTCTAGATGGCTTAACTCACAGGGCTCAACCACAGGACACAGAGGTGGCTGAGAGGAGACAGGTAGTTTTCAGAGAAGCAGTAGAAGTTATCCAGCAGCAAGTGAGGTGGATTTTATGGGAGAAAAGACTGCTGGGATGCCTGGGTAGCTCAATGGTTGAGCATCTGCCTTGGGCCCAGGGCATGATCCTGGGGTCCTGGGATTGAGTCCCACATTGGGCTCCCTTCATGGAGCCTGCTTCTCTCTCTGCCTATGTCTCTGCCTCTCTCTCTGTGTCTCTCATGAATAAATAAATAAAATCTAAGAAAAGAAAAAATAAAAGAGAAGAGACTGCCGATTGGTGTCATTCAGAGCCTGAGTAAAGACTCCTTCAAATAGTAAACTGCTTCCTCAACAGTGTCAAAACTCTTCTCAAATCTAGGAAATGGGAGTGAATAAAACATTCAAAAGCCTCGGCCCTCAAGGAACTCAGACTCCAGTGGGAGAGTAATAATGATAATAATAGTGGCAAAAACAAAATTACTATTAACAATAATAGTAATGATAATCGTTAAATGTTCATCTTTATGTGTCTAACATCATGATAAGCATTTTAATGCATTATCTAATTTAATCTTACAACAACCCTGTGTTAGAGGCATTAGCATCCCTATGTGACAATTGAGGTCATTAAATTCTGGAGAATAATTTGCCGGAGGACATACAACAAATAAGAGACAGACTCCGAATTTGAACCTTGATCTATAAGACCCTGAAACTCATGAACACGGCCACTTTGATACCCATCCCCATTCTCCATCATTCCTTGATCCTCTGATGCAGTGATATGTAAGACTAATAACACATAGTGATATAGACCATGTTACAAAACAAACAAACAAACAAACAAACAAACCTACATCATCACTAAGGTGAGCAGGACACCAGAATCATGAAGTAAAGATTGCCTTTGGAGAGGTTTGAGAAAAACTGGAATAGTATCTAAAAAGGCATCACCATACTCAAGGTCATCTAGGTTTTTGCTAATGTGTCTTGTAGGAATTTGAGAGTTTTGCATTTTACATATGTCTATTACCCATTTTGAGGGTTGTTGTTTTTTTTTTTTTTTTTTTGTGAAAGGTATAAGGTTTCTGTCTAGATTCATTTTTTGCATGTGGATGTCTAGATGTCCCAACATCATTTGTTGAAGAGACTACCTTTGCTCCATTGCAGTGCTTTTACTCCTTTATGAAAGACAAGTTGATGACTACATTTATGTGGGTCCATTTCTGGGCTCTATTCTGTTCTACTGATCTATTCATATATTATTTCACCAAGATACACTGTCTTAACTACAGTAGCTTTTTTTTTTCTTTTTTAACTACAGTAGCTTTTTTTTTTTTTTCATTTTAACTACAGTAGCTTTATAGTATATTTGAAATCAGGTAGTGTCAGTTCTTGTTCTTGTTCTTTAACATAGTGTTAGCTATTTTATAGGTATTTTGCCTCTCCATGTAAACTCTAGAATCAGTTGGTCAATATCCATAAAAACAACTTGCTAGTATTTTGATTGGGATTATACTGAATCTATAGAGGAAATTGGGAAGAACTGACATCTTGAGTCTTCCTATCCATGAACATGGAGTATCTTTCCAGTTATTTATTTATATAAATTGAGCTTTTTATCCTGTAACCTTGCTATAATTGCTTATTAGTTCCAGGAGGCTTTTTTTTAAATAAATTCTTTCAGATTTTCTACAAATGATCATGTCATCTCCAAATAAAGACAGTTTTGTCTTTCTTCCCAATCTCTATACCTTTTATTTCTTCTTTGTGCCTTACTGCATTAGCAAGTACTTTCATTGTGATTTTGAAAAAAAGTAGTGATAAGGGACATCTTTGTCTTGTAATTGATTTTAGTAGGAAAGTTGTGTTTTTCACCATTAAGTATGCTGTTAGCTATAGGTTTTTGTGTTCCTTACCAAGTAGAGGAAGTTCCTCACTGGTTTACTAAGAGTTTTTATCATTAACTGGTGTTAGACTTTGTCAAATTATTTTTCTACATCTACTGATAATCATATATTTTTTCTTCCTTAGTCTAGTGATATGGTGGGTTACATTAATTGTTTTTGGAAAGTTTAACCAGCTTGCATACTGGGATAAATCCTACTTGATCATGGTATAAAATTGTTTTTTTATACTTTTTAAATTTTATTTGCCTACATTTTGTTAAGGACCTATTTATTTTGTATTTGTTAATTAAAAACTTACCAGGACTTACCGTATGTCTGACTTTTCCGTATGTCTGACAGGGCTTAAAACCCAGTTTCCCGGGCAGCCCGGGTGGCTCAGCGGTTTAGCACCTGCCTTCAGCCCAGGACCTGATCCTGGAGACCTGGGATCAAGTCCCACATCAGGCTCCCAGCATGGAACCTGCTTCTCCCTCTGTCTCTCTCTGTCTCTCTCTATGTCTCTCATGAATAAATAAATAAAACCTTAAGAAAAAAAAAAAAAAACAGTTTCCCAATCTAAGCTCCAAAGGAAAGAAGTCTTAAGTAAAGAGGAATATGTTTTATTGAAAATGTAGTTGCTTAGAAAGAAGATCTGGAAGGACTTAGGTAAACTTAGATTCATTGAGAACATTGATAAATAAATTTAGGTAACCAAATTATAGGCATGAGGTAATTTCATGTTGTTTTTGTTAATTTCAGTTCAATTTTCAATCACTTCTGGCAAATTCTCCCTACTGACTATGGCTGAAATGAGAGACAGGTATAAAAAACTAATTTTTCAGTTCTAAAGATTCTAAGGAGACTTTCTTTGACTGTTCAGGAGGTTTACATCCACATTCATATCATCATTCTCTCTCCCCATTTCTCTCTTGGTAATATTTTACTCTATTATGATCAGACTGTTTCCTACAGTCACATTTCCCTAAGGCTCCTTGGGATGCAGGATGTTGATCTATATCTGTTTAGGATCTCAGGTATGTTTTTAATGGTTATAGCCTTAGGGAAATAAAACAAATTGTAATTGATTCCTCCAAGGATTTCTATGGAAATGGGCCAAAATTACAAATGTAATAAATGATACAATTATTTATTCATTCTTAATATATTAATTTTAGTTTCCACTGATGTATCTGCAAATTTTGGTACAAAAAAAAATGTTAATATGATTGAGATCAGATCCCAAGGTCTGAATATCCTAGCTAACAACTAATGATAAGTTCTGAGTCTTAAGATTTCCATACTTTCAAATTTCTCAGGCTTTAGGATTATAAAGGCATTTTAATAAAGTGTCTGCTATCAAAATCACCAAATATTCATGCAAAATTAAAACTATCAGTATTCAAAAATATTTACTGATTCTGGGTAAATGACATTGCCCCAAACTAAATTACCTATGAGTGACTGGTTTGATTTAATTTCCTTTACTTTTCCTCCTGAGCAATGATATCTAGAATCCATCATAATTCAATGTTTCCTCCTTTCCACATAACAGAACTGTAGTCAGAAATGTGGATTCCACACTAGATATTCACGAGGCCAAATTCTCTCCAGTGGAAATGACAAGTGCTTCTCTGCATACAGGGACCATAAGATAGAGTGTGAGCCCATCATATGCATTTCTTTTTCTGGGACCAGGACAGGTAAATACATGAGAACAATGGCTTAAGGTAGGCAGAGCAACTATTTGACACCATGGTAGATTTCTGGCTCCTTCAATGACAGAGTAGAACAAATCCTCCCACAAGCAGAATGTTCACTTTGGAACTGTTAGCACAGAGAGAAATAAACATCTCTATTCACTAAGCCATTCTATTTTAGAGTCCCTTTGTTACAGCAGCTTAGCTTTACTCTAATATAGTCTCTTCCAAATGCATTTCAAGATGCATTTTAAAAATATAATCATTGACTAAAAAGGCTTTGACATGAAAATCATTGTCCAAAAGATCTAAGCATACTTGACTTTTCTAAGAACCATCAGAATTATCTTCTAAGTCCTTCAGAAAGAGAGCTGAGCTCTGTTTATTCAAATTCACCCTTCAGATATAAGTATATACAAGGGGCAAGGAAAAGGAATGTCATTCAAGATTGAGTGAGAAGGATAAGCAAAGAGCATGGAAATTATTTCCCTGATAGAACACAAAGTGTGGTCAATTCTTAGATGTCCTCAGACAGTTCCCTAGGGACAACTTCTTAATAGTGCTCCTATTTTTCAGTGGGGCTACAAGATACTCCCAGAGTTACTTCTCTGTGCTTAGGCTCTGAAATGTACTGAAATGGCTTTCCCATTTCTTTAAAAGGCTTACTGTTTTAATACTTGTTTTATAAGAAAAGTTTTTTTAATGTAGCATAACAATAAGTGGCAGCCTCTGAGGAAGGGTGGGTTTGAAATCATTTGCACCTTTTAGTCCTCAAATTTTTACCTCATTACAATGGTAAGGAGAGACAGCCACATCTCAGAAACAGTATCCAAGTTGCAATCTTTATTACTTTTTGAAACACTATCTCTTAATTAAGTCCCCAAATCATTTAGTTTGAACAGAACGCCAGGGAGAAGGACACTGGTAGTTCATTGCACCCACAGTACCAGAAAGCTAAGTTTCCAGGATTTTCACCTCCTTTGGCAGGTCCCCTGGGGTCTCACTGCCTGTGGGTCTCACTGTCATTTTCATGTAAGCTGAATTAGCATACATTGTTGCTGGAATTTGAAACTATTTTCCAGAGCAAAAGTAGTCTTTTTAGTCTCTTAGTTTGGTATCTTTTTGTTATTAAACACCCAAGTAACTCTGAGAGAGCAAGAGGGGAGTTTCACATTTTGTGAAAATGCATTTTCACAATGAACAAATGTGCATGTGTGAGTGTATTTGCTAAAGCTGCCTATTCAAATGGTAAGCACTCAGGGGTTAAAAATATTTTAATAGCTAGAATGTCATTGTCCGTTAAGCTATTTCTCCAGTGCTTCATTAGGATCAGTTTATAAAATAATATTTAAATGTGATATAATTGAGATGGGTTTAGCCTCAGCACTGCATATTCCCAAAGGAAGTAAGTTATACTGGTTCTAATGTTGCTTTGCTTTGAGGGCCAGCAATTAACTCAAGGCTTGCCAAGAACAATAAGGTTTCATATAGGATGTTGCGACTAGGACAAAAAACATAGGATGTCAGAGAGGGAATTTATGAGGGAGAAAAGAGTCATCATTAGACCACCTGAAAGGAAGTTCTCAAAGCAAATGGAAATATCAAAAGGAAAAGAAGAAAGTAAGAGGGAGGGGAGAGCTGTCAGGGGAATGAAAGGCAGGGGCACACATTTTTGTCAAATTTACTCCGGTTCCCAAGTGTATTACATAAGATAACTCTTCCAGCGAACCGAGAATTGCCCAGCAATGGTTGTCACACCCTCTGAAATCTGTCAGCATTTAAAGCTAACGGAGGGCATGCCCCTAGCATTGCCATTGGATGATGTCCTGGTTTCTTTCCAAGTCATGTCTGTGAATTTGGACAGAGGTAGTGATAAAAATATTTGCTGAGTAAATATAAGGTTAAAGAAACATTGGGCTGGTCTTCATTTTACCAGTTAGAAGCAAAAGAGCAAACTTGAATGCAGATGAGGAATTCAATTAGAAAAGCTGTGTCCTGGCAGCATTTCAAGGAAAGCAGAGGGAGGCAAGGTGATTTGATAGAAACAGGCCTTCCACACTGATAACAGAAATATACTGAATAATTATGAAAGCTGCTTTAGCTAAGTTACGCTGCACTTAAATTTTTTTTTCACAAATTTCCAGCCAATAACTCAACATCTGAAATTCGTTCCTCTCTGAAAACACCACTTCGTACCTGGAAAGCAAGCTTCAAGTTTTTTCTTTAACTCCAGAGAGAATATTTTCCCAGTTACTCAAGGGATATACTTTTCCACCTGGGCTTCATTTCTGTTAACTATATTGACTCTCATAAAATAGACTAAAATTAGTTTTGCTGTTCACTTCTCAGTAAAAATTCCATTGCCATGTATCATGTCTAGCCTCTTTTGTTAAACTTATTAGCACCAAAGTGTCCAAGTCAGGCTCAAAGGGCAGAAGGCACGCATGAGATCTGAAATGTCCATCAGGGAAGTTCAAATCTGTCCCTCTGAGACTGGTTTAGCAGCCAATTCAAATCTTTAACAGGAATCTGGAAGTTGAGAGCCCCTGTAAGCCTCATCTGGATCTATTTTTCCAAAAGTAACACAGGACTTTCTTTGGTATTTTACCAAATGTGGCTTTTCATCCTGAGTGTAAGCAGGCGGTCTGGCGCTCTCTGGAATCATCCTGGAAGCATTAAGTTAGAGCAGTCACAGCAGTTGCTGAAAGTCAGAGTGGAAAAGTCTGGTTCCTATTCCAGGAGAACTTAAAAGCGGGCAGAGTTTGTTCTTATTGTGTGCCTGCCTTAAATTCAGTTGCATTGCATGGTGGATATTCTTCAGTCTGTGTCTTGCAGGAGGCAGCTGGTTTTGCTGCCATGAGGGTCTGTCCTCAAAAGGCTGAGGAGTGGGGAGAGGCTGGGAGGGAACTGGCTTCCTCATTGGCTGAAAGACCTCTGAAGCACTGGTGTATATGAGATCCTCCAGACACACTTTGAATGCGAGGATGATGTCTGAGTTTCCATGAAATGGGAATGCTTACTGTTGAAATTACCCTGATATGAGATCATTTTTGGCAATTAAGTAACCAAACCCCTTCAAAAGATAGCTCTACCATAGTCAAAAATTTTAATAGAAAAAAAAATTTTAATAGAACAAAAGTTACAGCGGCTTTGTGGACCATAAATCTAAAAGTGAAGGTAAATCCAAAGTAAACAGCCGTCTGAGAAATCACAGCAAGCAGGGGGTGGGCTGGTACGAGGGCATGTCGGGAGAAGTGAGGGTGGGCTGTCAGAGCTGATCTGTACTGCTCTGACTGACCACCGTCTCATGGGCCATAATAAACAACAAAGGGGCATGCCCTCTCTCTCTCTCTCTCTCTCATTTTTTTAAAGTAGCCTCCATGTACAGCATGGAACCCTATGAGGGGCTTGGATTCAAGACCCTGAGATTAAGACCTGAGCTGAGATCAAGAGTCAGATGCTTAACCCACTGAGCCACCCAGGCATCTCAAGGGCCATTTTGTTTCTCTTTTTTTATTATTATTTTTATTTATTTATTTTTGTATACATTTTATTGGAGTTCAATTTGCCAACATATAGTATAACACCCAGTGCTTATCCCATCAAGTGTCCCCCTCAGTGCCCGTCACCCAGTCACCCTGTCCCCCCACCCACCTCCCCTTCCACTACCCCTTGTTCATTTCCCAGAGTTAGGAATCTCTCATGTTCTGTCTCCCTATCTGATTTTTCCCACTCATTTTCTCTCCTTTCCCCTATAATCCCTTTTGCTATTTTTTATATTCTTAAGGGGCACTTTCTTAAGTGAAGTTAAGTGCTGTGTTCAGCTTGGCTCTCTGACTGAACAAATTCTTGAGTTTTCATTTTACCATATCAAGGTAGATGATGTTGCCTTACCTACAAATACCATTTCTAGTTGAGCATACTTTTTTAGAAGTATATTTTTTTTATTTTATTGTAAAATAGAGATGTTTGTCCATTAAGAAAATACTAAGAAGCCTTCCTCCACCTGTTATTTTGCCAATCAATAATTCTGTGATTTGTATCTTCAGTTAGGCAACACTTTGGGTTACAATCATTAACACTGTTATCAAACAGCAACTATTTGCTGAGCTTGTCCTATAGATACAATGCTAGGCTCTGGCTGTGCACAGATCTGGTGGTGAGCACAGGATATGTAAACAAAAATCTATGGGCCAGAAATGAGGGGGCAGTTGCTAATTGTTCAGATTACAATGCTGAAAGATTTCAAAAGATATAATGACTACTAAGAGTTGACATATTCAAGGAAGACTACTCAGAGATTAATATTCAACTTATCAGCGTGTGGTATGTTTTTGTTTGGATATCAGGGGTGTGGTGGTGATGGTGTATGTGATTTCAGTGCATGTGTGGGTATGAGTGTGTGTGTGTATGAGTGCATGAGCATGTGTAAATGTGCTTTATGGAAGGCATACAGGGCTGGACCTGGCAAAGTATCTAACAAATTCTGAGATTTATCAACTCATTTGTGGGTGATGTAAGATGTGTCCATCGCAGATACATAACAAGAAATCTCTAAAACTATATTCTGGAAGGAAACACTAATCCTGAGAGGGCTGAGAAAATTAACATTGATCAAGAAACTTTAGGAAATGCTGCAAAATAAATCATCCTTTTAAAGATGCAAGGGGTACCTGGGTGGCTGCCGTCTTAGCATCTGCCTTCAGCTCAGGTCATGATCCTAGGGTCCTGGAATGAAGCCCCACACAGGGCTCCCTGCTCAAGGGGGAGTCTGTTTCTCCCTCTGCCCCTCCCCCCGCTTATGCTCTCTCTCTCTCTTTCTCTTTTGAATAAATAAATAAAATCTTTTTTTAAAAAATGAGGATGCAAAGGTACATATAAATATCTTGGCACACCAATTCACATCCTCAAGAGGAGATTTCCTCACCCTTTTCATATATTTTGGAAACACTGGTTTAGGGAGATACATAAGGCACCTATTGTTCAGTCCAAAAAGAGTAAATATTAAGCTGCAAGTAATGGAATATGATCAAAGGCTCCTGTGCAGATGGGAAACATGCACCAAGTGGTGTTTTAGACAAATTAATCTAGTAAGACAGAATATAGAATAAGGAGGGGGAGGCTAGAACCAAGGGACTGAATACTCTAAATCCATTCTCATACAACTTACAAAGTATTGAGAATTTTGTTTGCTTCCTTTTTAAAACTTTTCTATCTATGGACCAATCTCCTCAAATAAAGTATGATTTTAAATCCCAATAAATAGAGATAAAAGTCAAACTGATTTGGATAATGAAGGAGGCAGAGCAGGGGGCTCTGAACAAGAGCAAGAAAAGGACTGACTATAATCATGGGTACTGGGAGAGAATCAAGGATGAAATGGAAAGTGATGACTTTACAAGGGACATTAGGAAATAATTTCCAAATTGCAAAATGCTAAGTGGCCCATCAACTAAATGTGAAAGGTACTAAAACAAAATCTCATGGAGCTAAAAATAGATCTAGGCCTCAAGCTCCAGTGAGGATAACAGAAGGCAAAATGGCACCTGACTTTGTGGGTATCAGCCTCACTTTTAAATGTACTCAAAAAATAGAGGGGGAAAGAAATGAGGAGCCAGGACTTGAAAACTATCCGTGTTGACGTAACATTGTGAAAACTGATGAAGCTTGCCTGGTGGCAACCCTCCAAGCCAGTGGCTGTGCCTCCCTGTCAATGCCCTCCCCCAAAGCCCTCAAGATCTCCTTCCTACCCAACATAATGGAGTACTGAACAAGTTAATATTTCTTGAGCCATATTATTCTCTCTGAGCAGAAATCTTTGTCTTTCAGGGATTAAAATCAGTCATGAACCACTTTAGGTTTTCTTTAGTTCTTACTATTCTCTCTTGATCCTCTCATTTTCCTGTCCCTTGTCATTGCCCTTTACTTCTCTTCTCTTCCTGCCCCCTTCCCCTTTCTCAGTGTAACACATTAAATTCCCTTGAAGTTTTTTGCACATTGTCCTAGATTCTCAGAAACAAAACAGCCACCAGCAATCTGAAAAGATAATAAACATAGAAAATAATGAAGTGTATAGTATTGTTTTAGGCAGGCAGGTGTTTGTTTGCCTGTTTGTTGTCAAGGAAAATAAAGACTGTCATGAGAGAACAGTCACAAGAGGGGAGCCATTACTTCAGGATAGTCTGATTTGACTCCAGACAAGGTGAAATTAAGATGTGGACTCACTTTGCATTCAATGTTTCCTTTAAGCAGATATTTAAGATTTCTAACTGGGCACCTGTGAGGCAGAAAGAATGGTCATGATGGAGATTATGCAGATGGTTCAGTTTATTCCTCTCAGGCCCAGTATCCATTGTATATCCATAAACATGGGCTATGGTGGAATCTGGAGAGGAAAAAGTCATGCCTCAAATTCTTAAATGATGTAACCAAATCCTTCCCCATTTAACTTGATTCAGGCCAGTTTTTTCCATTTTATTCTAAGACTTTCAAAAGAAATACCATATTAAGAGGAAATAAATCTACCTTTGACATCAATTTAGGTATATCTTCCTCATAGAAATGAACTTAAACTATTTCTTTACATTTGTACAAATTTTTTTTTTTTTTTTTTTTTTTGGCTAAGAGCCTCCATGTGAGAAGTTTGAGTTCAGAAGGGTGTGAATCTATTTTGCCTGATCAGAAAACCCTAAAATGACAACTAAACCCTATGTTACCTTAATATTGTAAAACACATTTATTAATGGCCCGAGGGAAAAAGGAAATGGCATTGTAGGTGGAAAAATATATCAAAAGCTTTAGGTTAGTGAAAACAAGTGATTATGAAAATATTTTGCTTCCATCTTAGGTGAAAGAGTCATTATCTAAAACAGTCCATCAACATTAAAAAATATATTTGCAGCTTATTAAGATTATTTGTTTTTATTAACAGCTACTTTGGATATTTTTAAAATTAAGCATACTGATACATGCACGTGCATACATTTTCATGTTTCCATTATTTTGTAATTCACGACAAAATAGTGATACTGCTAGGCTTTATATGCATTATAATTCATCTAAGAGAAAAATCTAACTTTATTAAAGAAAACCCTATTAAAGATCAAATCGTACGAAATCAAAATATTTTGTTTAACAAAAGACATTAAGACACAGTGTATAACATCATTGTGGACAGTATCCAATACCACAAAATTCAAGAACACAAAAGAATATCTGAATGGCCTCTTGAGATTTGTCCATGGGATTTGACCCACCTTTTGAGTCTCTTTAACACACAGCAAACTGTATCCATCAGAGAACCTTTTATTTTTCCTGTTAGCCTAGTCTTTAACAAAAAAATAAAGAAATACAAATATTATCAAAAGCTAGATCACTTACCATAAATGCCGGTTGAGATGCAGGGAAATGCCTGTGAATAAACCATAAAAATAACAATAAATTTTAAAAGAACAGCTGCCCAACCTGACATCTTCTATTTTAACATCTATTTACTTGATAATGGGAGGCCTTCTATTCACATGCTCAGACCTCTAAAGTTCACTCAGTTGGAGCAGGAGATACTGTGGAATATGGGCCTATTTGATTAACTGAAAACTTATCAGCAGCAATCATACCCGTTCAAAAGAGACAGCTGTCAAATTTCCAGGAATTTTGTGAATCAACTATTAAACACAGTTATAATTAAGAAATTCAATCATATAAGCCTGCAATGAAATGTTACATCTAAAACAAATATATGGAAATTATTTCACCCCCTCCTAATTATTTTGCCACATTTTACTATTGCCTTTGCTTTTGAGATGACTTAGGTCTATTATACATTTATATAATATATAATATAAGTAATGTATATCATATATAATATAAATAGTATATACATTTATGTAATATATGTTAAATAATATATAAATATATATTAATTATAAATTTATATATAATATAAACACTATATAATGGCATTACTACTGAGCTTCCTATCCCAGCTAGACATTAAGTGATGTCATTAGTGACTTAAAACCTGAAAATATCAATCAATATTCACATTGGATTATACTTGTGGGTCAATTGAAACCATGGGTTGGTTAGAGATAGGGAATTTTTATAACATTTGCAGAAGCTTTATGTAAGAATCAATAAGCAGTATAGAATTTATAATAAAAGGTATTGCATATTCTATTCTTACTTGTAAGTTGTGTGCTACACATTTTTTTATCAGTATAATTTAAAATACGTGTATATATATGTATATGTATATATATATATACACACACATATATATATACTCCTTTTTTTAGAGTCAGTTTTTAAACATTTACAGACAAACTACTGCTTAAACCACATGCAATGGACTGAATGTTTGTGTCTTTCAAAATTTATATGTTGAAGCCCTAATGTGATGGAATCTGGAGATGGGGTCTTTGGGAGCTAGTTGGTGGGAGGGTGGAGAACCCATGATAGGGCTCCAGTTCTAATAAGAAAAGGAAGAGAGCTAGCACTCTGCGTTTTTCCCGTCCTGAAGGTACAATGAGAAGACAGCCCTCTGCAAACCAGAAAAGGGGCCTTCACCAAATCCCAGATCTGCAGGTATACTGATCTCAGACTTCCCAGCCTCCAGAACTGTGAGAAATAAATGTTTGTCGTTGAAGCCACTCAGTCTACAAGGTTTGTTATAGCAGCCCAGACTAAGACCCCATATTTTACCTAGCAATGTGTAAAGAATTTGACTGAAAGAGTCGAGGAACAAATATGAATATATAGCTAGCTCTCTAAATTAGGCTAGCAGTGGAATGTGATCTGAGCATAGCAATGTCCTCTGCCAATGTACCTCTGTGTAAATTTAATCAAGTTATTTTCATCTTTCTTGTCTTTTTTATTTTTCAGTTGAAAATAAAGATGATAGCATTTACCATATAGAAATGTGCCATAGAAATTGATGACGGAATTTTTAAAAAATGTGACTGATAATGTGCTACAGAATCCAAGCACTGCAGCTGCGGTTACTGTAATAACAAACATTATTACTGAGCTCAACAATGATGAAATGTCTGTATTTTTTTCTTTATATCTTTGAGTTAAATGTGTACTACATTTTATATCCCTTAACATTTTTATATACTGTATGTTTATTCCCTTTACATGATGTCCTATTTAAAAAGTCACAATTTATGTGATTTTGTTGTAGAAAGAGTAATAGTGGACTCTGTTAAACCACATCTATAAAACTCATCTATATGTCTGCAAAGTGATAGATTTCTTTTTTCTGTTCCTTTACTAGTAAATACTACTGTTTTTAACAAGAAAATAGAACAGTTTTTGAAATGGAACAGGAGCCACTTTTTTTTTTTTTTTAGGAGCCACTTTTTAACCAAATTAACGAGTTCATTTTTTCATTTTTTGATTCCTTGGGCTCTGGAGGTGCCAATAAGATGTGAAGAGTGTTTTTGAATGATTCAATACATCCAAGAACACAGAACCATGAAGAGATAGCATGAAGCACATTCTCCTGGAAATACTCTAGTCTTTTTAAAGACATTCACCAAGACAATTGACAGGCCATTCTGCCCGTGTGAAAGCCAGCTGCAAGCTTACTGTAAGCAATTTGTTACTGATAGAAAAGGCTCAGAGTTCAGGAATGGCCTTATTTAAAAACACAAATAGAAATTAGAGAGGATGCAGGGTCATCCCTGTTATTTTTGCCATGCTCATTCACATTCTGCTGTGCCTTTTAAATGAAGTAGAGGGAAGCTCAGCCCATGGAGTGAACTGAGCACATAAACATCACCCGTCTTGTGTTTGCAACAGAGAGAGAGAGGTTAGAAACTGCTGCCTTGAGCCATCCAGCAGAGACCAGAGACGCCATGATGTTTTCGACAAACAAGCCAAGCCCCCTTTAAATCCCATCTGGATATCTTTCCAGTTCACCATGTTGGGTAGTTTACTGACCTTCCCTGGTCATCTGTTTCATCATTAGTAAGGAAACTAATGAAAAAAAGAGGCTCAGCAAAAAAGGGTCTGTGGGAGGTTTAGGAGGAATAAGGATCACAGGACAGGGTGTCTGACAGGTAGCAATAGCTTGATTTGTGATGATTCTTGAAGTGGCACTGAGATGCCCAACAAACTCAAGGGAGAATTGCTGCCCTACAGCAGAGCTTCCCAATCTTGGCACTATTGATATTCTGGACCAGATAATTCTTTGTTAATGGGGGCTGTGCGGTGCATGGTGAGATGGTTGGCAGCATCCCTGGACTCGATCCACTTGATGCCAGTGGTATCACCTTGGTTGTGACGATAAAGCTATATGCCTAGGCATTGTCAAATATCCCCTAGGGGGCAAAGTCATCCCTGGTTGAGGACAATTGCCCTAGAATCTGGGACCTAAATCCCAGCAGTGCTGTCAACAGTCTCCAATTATCAACCTTTTCAAGGATTGCCTCAGACACAAAGAGCTACTCCATTCACAGTCATTATGACCCTTCCCAGGGAAATCCGTATCCAAAGACTAATTAATATAAAGCAGAAAGGCCTGGGCTCATTTCAGCTTGCTTCAGTGCAACACTGAAGGGCCCTGCCAGCTCCAGAACTCATTTTTCCCTCCTCACTCCTGCTTCCCTCCTCTCTCTTCTCCAGGTGTGGATCCCAAAATCCTAAATAAGCATCTTGCACCCTAATCTCTGTCTCAGAGTCTGCCTCCTGGGGAACTGATCTAACGACACTCTGCTTCCCTCTTAGGGCAAGTTATAGGAGTCTTTTCCACATTAGATCTACCAGAAGAGACACACTGAACAGTTAATGGCAACTTTCATTTGCTTCACCTCCCAGCAATATCTTGGAATTAATCACGCAACTTAGTAATTGAGTCTGAATGTACCAACTGCCTTGTCTGTTTTAACAAGGACAAACAGCTACATCTGAAAATGACATAGCTGCCTTGAATGCAAAGGCAAATGGTAGTGTAATGGAGGATGACTTTGATAATATTATTGTATTAATTCAAACAAAAAAGCAATGATAAAGCAGAGATGGAACTACAACATCATGGAAAAAGTTCATTTTATGTAAAACAACTTTGCATGTAATTCATCCAAACTAAATCTCCTCCATTAATCACTTTTCATTCATGGGGGAATAAGGGAGGGAATGAAAGAGGTGGGGAGAGAGAAAAAGAGAGGTTGAGAAAGAAAGCATAAGCGAATGAGCTCAACTAAGAGATTTTACAGTATATAGTCTGTGTTCTTTGCTATAATAAATTTTTGATAGTGTCACCAGAAGTGAGTAGCATGGGATTTCTTTATTTCAAAGTTGTATTTAACATAACTACTTCCCACAAAAATCCTCTCCTGTGAAAGAATGATAGATTGTACCAAAACGTAGGCCAATTAGCCTGGTTTGTTTCAAGTGCACACAACTCAACAGTCACCTGTGGAACTTGAGGAA
The DNA here is from genome assembly GCF_053574225.1 of Canis aureus. Lineage (NCBI taxonomy): Eukaryota > Metazoa > Chordata > Mammalia > Carnivora > Canidae > Canis > Canis aureus. Next base: position 12,769,140 of record NC_135636.1, read on the forward strand.
TGACATCACCAGCCTAATTTGTAAGGCTCCATTTTCTCCTTCCAGAGGACCCAGGAGCAAAAAGTCTTCATGCTAATCAGACCCCAGCATATAGCCACCAGAAACTTGCTTCATAACACTTGAATTTTAGGCTTATTTTTCCAAGTCAACATGCACTTGCTCTCTTGGGGGAAAATTAATCATTTGACTTGGAGAGTGGAAAAGGATTTTTCTTTCGTGAAATTATAGATTGAGCCATAAGTGGAAACACTTCCTTAACCCAGCATGTTGGTTTCAAATGCTTTTGTAAAAACACTGAAATCCTTAGGGCTATAGACTATGCCTCCCATCCTCTTGAATATCTATTTCTACTCATCCATTTGAGGGCAAGGAAGGAAATTGCCCACTACCTTTTTTGTCTTGATTCTAATAGTGCCTCAAAACCAAGACAATAAGCCCTAAGCCACATCATAACCATCCTTTGTTTTTCCCTGACCCTTGATTCTTGGTTCATGCTTTCCTACAAAGTGGGAATTTCTTTCTCTCTTCCTTATCCATGTTCATTGCCATCTATCCATTGCTTATGCAATATCCTTGCTGGCTGGGGAGGACTGCCTCTCTCCCCAGCTACACAGGAAGGTGTTGATTGACCTAAGTAAGTAGCACACATCCCCCTTAGCCAAAAGTAGAGAGAGATGGAAAGTTCTGACATCAGTGAGCTGTTGGTGTAAATTAACTGTAAAGTGCTGCAGTCTCAAGAATCTTTCAATTGCTGAGCCCACACTTTCCTTCTTGTTCAGTCAGTTTTAGTTAGATTTTCCATTATTTGCAAGCAAAAGCATGCTACCTGATATACCTACCATTTAACTGTTTTTAATTATATATCCCATTTCACGGAGGAAGCTATTGATTGCAAGAAACCCAATTATTTGGTTCTACTTTGTGTACCACTAAGAAAGAGGAAGCTCAATGAGTTGAAATATAACGTGTTTTCTTATCCTTTAGGATTTGTATTGTATACTTAATTGAAATTGCTATTTTGGATTTATTTACATAATTTCTTAAATCACCTCTTGCTCTAGGGAATAGATTAAAAAGAGATAAATTGGTTAGGTTTTCCTAAAACTAGTCCACATTCTGAGTCTGGTACTTCTGAATCATTTTTCACTATGAAGTCACAGGTAAGAGTATTCCATAGTTTCATCCTGAGGTGTTGATAGTCCAGTTCTTCACAAGAGCTCCACTATGGACTTCTCTTCCAAGCTTCTAATACCTTATCTACAAGTTTTGAAGCTGGCTTCTTTTTTGTTGCCAAAAAATGTTTTCAGACAACAGCCAAACACACACTTCCCCCTCATATGGCTCTCATTTCATTGGTTGGCTGAAAGGCAAACAGTTACAGCTGCCCAGTCAGTCCACCAGGAATTATAGCCAAGTGTATACATGTACAGGCAGCAAAAACTCACCACTACTATGCTTGACTGTAAGATATCCCAGGGTATATGAGGCATCCAATTTTCAAAGAAGATGGGATATGAGAAAATGAGCATCTTATAAATAATGAACATCAAGGTATGATTTTTTGTCTTTAGATGTTTGATTATCAGGATTAGGATAGTGAGTTGTGCCATAGTCCCTTTGTCCAGAATGCAGAATACTTGAGTGTTTCTCAAACTATAATATGCCTCACTCTAGGAGTCTGCAAGATATTTTGCGGTGGCAAACAGATGGCTATTACTCATTTCAATGTAATATCTACATATTATTTTGATATACACCATATCCCCATTACTTTGGCCAAGTCTTCATCCTTCCTTCTTTTTTTTTAAAGACTCTATTTATTCATTAATGAGAGACACACAGAGAGAGACAGAGACATAGGCAGAGGGAGAAGCAGGCTCCCTGTGGGGATCCTGATGTGGGACTCGATTCCAGGACCCCAGGATCATGACTTGAGCTAAATGCAGATGCTCAACTACTGATTCCCCAGGTGCCCCAAGTCTTCATCCTTCCTACTATCTACATGCTTTACAATGTGATTTTACAGTTCTTCCATTAGGGGAAGATGTACTTTCCTTGTATCACTGATGATAGACTTGAGCATATGACTTTGTTTGGTCAATGGGATAAGAGTAGACATGACATTTAGACTTGAACTTTTATACTCCTGGCTTTAAGAAGGACATGAAAAGGGCCTGCCTCATGTAGCCTGAAGCTAAGGGACAAGCAGAGTATGAAACCATCCCAGGGCAGCTGTGTTCCAGTAATTCCACAAGTGTGTGAACAAGGGAGACATGCTTATTATTATGTCACTAAGTTTTGGGGGTACTTTGTTACACAGCATTATTGTGGCAATAGCAATGGCATAACTATGCTAAAACTCTAGGTTACTGTAATGACTTACAAGTAGGAATGCTGGTTTTCCATTTAAGGAGATGATATAAAGTTTCCTTTGGAAATAAAAGTACTTAAAGAGTCAATTAAAATATTAGATAAAAAAGTAAATAAGTAAAATAAAATATTAGATAATCATCATATTAGAAGTTCAATGTGAATGCTTAAAATTAGGAAAATATTGATGCAGTAAATATAGATTTGAATTGGAAGGCAAGAGATCAGAGTCACTCATTATCTATAAATCTGAGAGCCAACAGTGTATCTCCTCAGTGCATCAGTCTTTCCATCTATAAAAGGAGCAGAGTTGGATTAGATGTGTTTTCAGCTATTTAATTCTATGATGCTACCAAATGGCTCTTATCCTTTCCTACATAGCTCAGGAGAAAGCTGACAGAGAGACAGGCAATTTCATAGCATCATGAATGCCTTACAGCGTTGAACATGGGAGGCGACAGCACGGCAGCAACGATGGCTGTCAGTTTTGAGTTAGTTTTGAGTAATGTGCCAAGCACTGGGCCAAGAGCTCTATGTATATTATCTGATTTATTCTCACAAACAATCCTGTGACAAAGAACATATTACCCCTTTTCAATAGACATGGAGGACTAATAAGCCAAGAAAGCAAACTCGTTCAAGGTCAGAGAAAGGAATGCTAGCAAAGGGATTTATTTATTATTTTACATAGGGAATAACTGATCCTATTTTTTGCCTTTAATATTTCTTAAATATACAAATCATTCATGACCACATTCCCAAAGGCTCAGACAAGACTGGTGTAGGCAGACAGCCCTGAGAATTTCTCCTACAGCTACTTCCCTCCTTCCTCTGACTCAACTAGGATATGTTTCCTGCAAGTCCATCATGGTCAATAGTATGGTGAGCAGCATTGCATTCCATGCATTTACATTTTTTTTTAATGATAGTCACACACAGAGAGAGAGAGAGGGAGAGAGAGAGAGAGAGAGGCAGAGACACAGGCCGAGGGAGAAGCAGGCTCCATGCACCAGGAGCCCGACGTGGTATTCAATCCCGGGTATCCAGGATCGCGCCCTGGGCCAAAGGCAGGCCCCAAACTGCTGCGCCACCCAGGGATCCCTGCATTTACATTTTAAAGACTAAATAAAATTGGGTCTTTTTCCTGATCTCAGTCCTCTACTGGCTTCTCACCACACTTTGAATAAAACTTGAAATAAAGACCATGGCCTTCCAGCGCCCAATGATCTGGCTTCTGGCTTCCTCTCCCTTTCCTCTTCGTCCACTTTTCCCTTTGCTCACAGAGTTGCAACCACACTGGCCTCCTTTTGTTCTCCAGACACACAAAACACAGTCCTGCTTCAGGGACTTTGGCCTTGCTGTCCCCACAGCCTGGCACATGTTCCTTTTAGATCTCTGATCAAATGTCACTTCCTCAAAGAGGCTCTTTCTGGCCTCTAGCTAAATTATTCCCTATTCCCTTAGGCTACTTTGTATCCCTTTATGACTCCTACACCACAGTTGTTTGCTTGTTCTTTGTGTCCTCAATTTCAATTCCTCCTACTGGCATATAACTCCAAAGAAGACTTTTGTTTTACTTGTATCACCAGCACCTAAACCGTGGACCAGAACTCAATAAATATCTGCCGAATGGTTAAATGAATAAATAATTGAGTTAGATGGCATATATAAACATAGTCATATATTCTTTCCCATACAAATTAGAGCATGCATTGCAGGTTTTGTTTTGAGAGTAGTTTTTTTGTTGTTGTTGTTGTTTTTTTTTTTCATGTCCCAGATCTTAGAGATCTTTCATTGTCAGTGCATATGTACTTAACAGTATTCTGGTAGGATCTATTTCTAGAAATGAAATTAACTTGTTTAACCACTGGGTTAAAAGAAAAGTACATTGAAATTTTTGAAACTATTGACAAACTACTGCCCCCATATTTGTTTCTCCAGTGTAAAACCTCTTCAATAATAAAAAAGAGTCCTTAATTCCATGTTTCCCCTAATTACATGGGTGAATAGAGCAAAAGGATGCTGTCTCCTTTACAAATTGCACTGGAAAATGCAAATCCCTTTCAAATACTTCCATCTCCAAGGCTAAATAACCTGAAGACCAAGGTCATTTAGAGGAGACTGTGAATGAGATCACATGGAATTGGCCAGTGAAGTGTTTGAAGTACATTGTGCAAGCTCACCCAGGCACCATAATTATAAGCAATAACTTTGTTTTTGTTTTCTTCATTATACCTTGGAAATAGCTGTCATAAAGTCATTTATTGCCAGCTGCTTGCATGTTTATAACTACAACTCCTCACAATATAAAACAAACTATTACATAGCTATGAATAGTAGCAGTCCTCTTCCAAACTTTATATTTTTCAAGAAGACAGCTGGATTATTTCCACTGTGAATTTATTAGGATGCAAAATGTCAGAACCAGCAAGGAGAAAAGCTTGCCTTTTGCCCAAGCTTGCTCATGTGACTGGTAAGAATGTTTTACTGTAAAACATGTGAAAACAAGAACAGGTCACCATAAACCTGCTGAACCCCAAAAAATGTTCATTTTGTTCCAAACAGTCTACAACTGTAAACTCTCTTTATGTAGAAGCAAAGGGAAGAAACAGAGGTTAAGAAAGAAAAACAAAACCCCCCAAAACCTCTTATCAATAGCGAAACACTTGTGCAGTATGAAAATTCTTACTGGAGCAAAATGTCCCTAAAATGATGACTTTTGAGAAACCTAATTACCTCTGATTTTGTAAGTATCCCCTCTCCATTTTCCTTATAATTAAGAACATGTATCAAGCACATGTTGTCTCCTGGCACCAAGGGGTAAGGAATGTGTAGAAATGCTTTGAGGTGACCTTTCCTGGGCAGAGCCAGGGGAAGCTGAGAATAGAGTCATCATTTCCGACCCCCTGAGAGGTAAATTACCTACTTGAGTGTGAAAGGCCCACAGCTCCAAATCACTGCCGAGGGTCTAACTGTGCCTGCAGGTAGAGGCTTTCCTAGCTGAAGAAGGGGCCGAAATGACAAGGAATTACATACTCACAGGACTAAGGCACCAGAGCACTGTAAGTCTAAGGCCTTAGGTAGGAGTTCAAGAGGACTTGTGGACCTTTGAGCTTTCCTTAGTGTGGCTGTAAGGGGTGCTATCTGTGTCCCATCCTTTTCAATTCCCATGTGGACCATGTGTGGTCCCCCGCCACCCCACAGAGATTATCATAGACCCCCTTTGTGCTCTTGGAAAACACAGAGGCTGGAAATTAGATCCCGTTGCTAACCCTGAACCTATGATTGATGGGCAGGGTGTGGGAAGCTATGAATGCCCAGCATACCTTTACCCTGCTGAGAAAAATGTTGAGTGTGACCTTCATCATCTGGAGCCTACCATCACTGGGTTTTATACTCACCTGGGATTTGGCCTGGTGTCTACCCTTCCCATCCAGTGTCTCACAACTTACCTGTATTTTTCTTGGGGATTTTCCCAATACATCCCTTTTCCTCCAAATCCTCACCCAGAGTCTATGTCTTGGAGTTCTACTTCTGGGGAGCCAACCCATGGCATCTATTGGCCTTAATACCACTGTCAGTAACACTATGAAAATGAAATAGACCAGGGAGATTATTTTGGGAGAATATCAAAGGAAAAAGAGCACATTTTCATCCCCAGTCAGTCTTGGTAAGTGGGAGCAGAAAAAGCAAGTAAATCCTATAAAGCCACAGGAAGGAAGAACATCCTCAAAAGTGTGAATGACTTGAGGAACTAAGACCTAGCCCACAGACTAGGAGGGGCTGCCAGGGACATACAATTGTGAGGAAATTCAGAAAGTGATCACACAGGGTGAAGGTAGTGACCCTGGGACTCTGTGTCCCATGCAGAGTACAAGGCCCTTCCCTTGGATTTGTTAAACAAATCCCGGTAAGGGTTATCATCCACTCATGGTTTTGAGTCAGTCCCTGGCTTCTCTTAATAGTGTGTTAAATCTTAATATCACTCTTGATTAGAAAGCTGAAGATCTGACTTGAAGAGAAACATTAAGAAAACCCATTAAAAACAAATAACCACAAAACAACAAACACGTATGTTCTCGTAGAGGAACAGTCCAAAATCCTCAACACACTTGGTTGGTGAGGTGATATTTTTCTAGTCTATGGTCTAGGCACTATATAGATAGAGTAACTCAAACATTTCCCAGCCCACCAGTCTCACATCTCCATCCCAGCCTCACTAGTGGTCTGCTAACAAACCAAACCACTTTTTAGAAAGAAGGGAGAGAATACACATTCAACAAATATTTACTGAAAGACCATAGACACAGACAGAATACCAAGGTATCCAGGAGCTTCAGCTATCTATCAGGTTTCTGTTTCCCTATGGCTTAATAAAATAAATAGGAATACACATACCACCTAAGAAATTCTAAAGCTTCCAGGATATTTTCACATGGGCCCTGCTGTCTCTCATAATAACCACGTAAGACTCAGAGGAGGCATTATTATTACTCTCGTCAGATGGACTGAGTGATCTTCCCAAAGTCATGCAGTGGCCAACAGGAAAAGCCTTGACAAAAGTCCTGATGTTCTTGACGCAAAATTCTAAGCACTTCCTGCTGCAGAATAGAGTCGGTAAGGTCAGGGTTGAAGAAGGAAGGTGGACACCAGAAAGGGTCCATCCTGAGCATGCTCAATGCTTGAGAAAAGACTGGTTAGAAATGAGAACACTTTATCAGCATGAATACAGTATGAAAACCCTTCTAGGCCTAGCCACCATATCTTCCCTCTTAAATCTGCTGTCAAACTGAAATTAGCATAACAGGGTAACTCTAGATAAGGACAAGTTAGAACCAATGCTCTATTCAGATAACAGAAGATCAGGATACTTTGAAAACCACTATGTTATTCTATTCTACCCAAGGTGGTGTTTTCCCACTGCTCCACCAGACCATTGTCACCCAGCCTGCATCCACTTCCAATCCAGCACAGACTCTCTCCCACAAAAATGAGCTGAGGTCCTTTCCTGTCTATGCCTATTAATCTGTCACAGACCACACAATTGGAGAGTGAGCAGATCGCCAGATTACCAACACATATGTAAGCTTTATTCTTGCAGACCTTTTTGACACCTCTGTTCCATCTCTCACAGTGTCAGCATGTTCTCTGCACAAATTGAGCCATTTCATTTCAGCCCTCCCATAATTTCATGGTGGGATCTTAAAAACATCACATAGAAAAAGAGATGTTTTTCCATATGAATACAGCTACTTCTTAAGTCAATTATATGCAAACAGTTGATTCCATTTCATATTTATGGGAGTCAGGTGAGATTCTAGTGGCAGTTGCTCTGGACCTATACTACAGTGTGGTTTGTAAAGAATAGGGTTTTAAATAAAATGAGTTGTGATTATTCAGCTTGAGTCAATATGTAAAGGTAATAAATTCTTCTTTCCATAGTCACAAAGGAAGACATTAGTCAAGCCTAATGCACACTTTATTTTTAACAAGGGAATTAATTAGGGGATAATGACTAAGAAAGAGGTGTCTAAAGGACACACCCTGTAGGAATAACTAAAATAAAGGAAAGCAAGAAAGGAAAAGGAAAAGGAAAAGGAAATTGATCGTAGTCATATTTCCCAAGTTCAAGAATTGCTACTCATGGCCTGCAAATGGCTGTGCTTTGCGGGCCATCAATCACTGTGAAGAGTTTTATCAACTGGAGTCTATTATGAAAATGAGCAAAAAGAAAAAGACTGGAGCAGCCAGTCTGCAAGAAGATATCTGTCAGTTCAGGCCCCAGGATGTGAGTTATTTGTATACATTTCCCAGGAATCACTGCATTAATCCAACCAGAATTCTGCCAGAACCACAAGAAAGGAAGCAGGCAGCTGGCTTCCAAAGTACACACTGAGGGTCAATGTCTACACAGTTGGGTACGCAGTTGGCTCCAGCACTGGGAGATGAACAAACCATCAGGATGAGCAGACCAAATTTTACAGAATGTGACACATGCATTATTCACTAAGAAGTAGTTAAAACTAAATGTCTTTCTACTTTTAGGGAGTTAATCTAATGTATGCACTGAGAGAGTCAACGAGAAGGTCATGCATGCATTAATGCATGGATGGATGGGAGAAAAGATAGTAAGATGGAAGGATAGATCGATAAATGGATGAATGGATGGATGGAACTAGTACTTGATCTAGAGATGAATACGTTTTAGCTACCATCAGCTCTGCTAGACTTTGACTTCATTTAAAGTTTAATCTCGCAAAGTGAAGGATTTAGTTTTTAACCACAGTCTCACAGTTGCATCTTGATTAAAGACAAACAAAATAAAAACCATCCATAACAGGTTGTAACTCTGTCTCAGATGAAACTTATTACAGCCAAGCATTATATTCCTTTCAAGTGTGTGAAAGGATTATCAGCCCACTGCTTTTCCCTCTCCCTCCATGTTGCTGTTCCTTCTTTATGGGATTCTCTGAAAGTGGGATACAGCCTCAACATGGAAAATAATAGTTACATTAATATAACCGATGTCACTTGATGTAATTGAGGAAGGTTTTTGAGGACACAGTAAGAAACCAGTAATTAGGCAAGAATTCTACGTTAGAGATTTATCTCCCGTAAGTTCCAAAGAGCTATCCAAGCTTCCTCCATTTTTTTTTCAACCAACATTTCATCGTGAGATGTCTAGCCCATACCTAGCTGCAGAAGCTATAAACGATCCTTTTTGGCCATGCTTCACACTGCCATACTGGTTTTTAGTGTTCAGCTAAAAGTATAGGTATCCTACAGGTGCAATTGCCCTTGGTCATTATCTGCTCCAACTACCCTCCCTACTATTCCTGATAAGACTCACCACTGACTCAGAAAGCGAATGGACCACTGCTTCTCAAACTTCAATGTGCATCTACTCATCTGAGCATCTTGCTCAAATGCAAATTCTGATTAGGTAGATCTGGGGCAGGCTGAGATTATAGGTTTCTAACAGTCTCCCAGATGATGCTAATATTGTTGATCTGGGTACATTTACAGTAGCAAGTGGCTAGAACATAATATCACTTCAAATTCTACCTTTCAAGATAATGTTGGATGAATTTCAACCTGGGGAATCCTGGGAGGAAATTATCGTTCCACTTAACACAGGGATACCCAAAGTGGCAGAGCTTCCAAAACTACACAGAAATCAATAACAATCCAGAAGAGGGCAGATGATGAAGCCAATGCTCTTCCCTCCACACCTGTACTTTCCCACAAAAATGCTCTGTTTCAACACCTGCCTCCTTTCATCATGACAAATAACCTTGCCCTTCTGCTCACATGAAATGTCAACCTCAGTCTCAACTGTTTCCAAGTGGGACTATTTTATCTGTTTCTATCTGCACATGTCACTTCTAGATCCACAGTCAATGTATTCCAGGTATTTAGACTAGAATAGTTCTCAAACATTAATGTGTAGGCAAGCAGAGATCTTGTTAAAAGGCAGATTCTGTTTCAGTAGGTCCGGGTTGAGCTCTTAGTTTCTGCATTTGTAACAAACTCCCAGATGATACTAATGCTGCTGATCTTTGGACTCTAAGTAACGAGAGTTAAAACTACTACTCTCAAAACTTTCCCAATTCTGATGTCTCTGCTCATGTTGATCCTTATATCCGTAAAGTTTATGATGCAAGCAACCGGCAACTTCAAGTAGCGCTCAGAATTTAAATATATATATATATATGTGCATATACATATTAATATGATAATATTATATATATATATATTCCTTTGTAATTTAGAAAAATCCCTCAGTATTCATAGCTTTAAGTAAGGCTTAAAGTAGCTTCTCATGATGTCTCCAATTACTATACTAAGTGACAGACTTAGGTTAATCTTTTGGTATGAACCACATGTATATACAAAAATAGTTGTGAACAGGCTACCTGGTGAGGCAGAGGTCAAGTAGTAAGTCACGTGCTTTTTAAAATTTTCTGGCTGAGACAAAAGCTGAGGTATCCCCTCTTGTCAAAATTTCACATGTATTTTTTTCTGGAATGGGAGGAAAGCCCTACAGAGTAATTTCTGAGAACTACTTCTGCTCTAAAAACTATAATTCAATAATCTGAGAAACTTTCAAGAACTTGATCATACTTAGAAGGCATAGATTATTAAGGACTAAAAAGAAAACCCCATATACATATACATTTCTGTGTTCTTCCTTTAAATTGAAATATAAATCACCCATTTTATAAGACCACTGATTTTTTTAAACTCCATTAAATAATCTCTGAAATTCCAACCCAGTATTTAATATCCTTCCCAACTACATATAAATGTTTTCCCTTGTGCAATATTTCCTACCTTTTTACTATCTCCACCTCCACTCTTCTCTTGTTTTTGATTTGGTGTGATGGAGTCATCCTTAACGAGGCACATTGTACCATTTTCATAGGACTGGAGCTCCTAATCAATAACTGTAGAGAAGTTAATAAAGTAAAGGAAAGACAAAAGTTTCTGTTTCCTTTAGTTATGGTATATTTCCCTTATTCTGGCCACTCCAGTCCTTCCATTCAGAATTCTGATGTGCCTTGGAATCCTGAGACTCATTTTCATTCACCTTTGATGTATAGCAAAACTTGAAAAAAAAGGTTTCATATTTCTATAAGAAATGTCATGACATTTTGCATTCTGCAGTGAATACACAAGCTTGCAAGATTATGTTGATGTAATGGTGACTCTGCTATCACATCTGGGAATTGAAATGATAGAAGAAAAATGCTAATATGTTCACTAGATGAAATCAAGGAAAGGTACTTATTTATAATTATGGATCTTTATTCTATTTTTCTCTTCTTGAATAATAACATACAGCATTTTCTAGTTACTTATGTTAAAGGGTATTTTTGGAAAATTATTAGCAATGCAGATATCAACATCTTTGGGGACATTTTATTAGGGAGATTTTTAAGTATGTAATGACTTGCCTACAATACTTTATGAGCTTTCATAAATGGGTCATTTGTCCAGATAAGAAATTTAGTTGTAGAATGAACATAGAGTTATATTTGGATCTTAATTACATAGACCAGAATCACCAGCAAAGTCATTAGACATAATAATTCCTAAGCTTCTCAGAAGAAATGACTGATCAGAGGAAACCTCAGTGGGTCCATTTTCTGTCTTTAAGAGGCCTAAAATTTTATCCTAGTTTTCTTAATAATTTATATGGTACAGTATCTGTGCTAAGATCTCAAGAGAACTGTCAATTTCCAGGTGGAAAACAGTCTGGGTTTGCAGAGGCTCCACAAGCTTGGAAAACTGATACAAGTATCTAGATAAATCACTCATAATGGGAGTCATTTTAGACAAGGGTTTTCTTTAACCAACATTCTGCCAATGTTTGGTTCACTTAGCCCATACACTTTGAGGTTTTAGTTACTACATTATTACTGATTGACAAGAAATGGTGTGATTTAAAGGCAACACTTAAGGATATTAACTAACTCTATTACATGGGTTGAACTTTGTTCCTTCTTGATCTCTCCTCCCTGCCCCTGGCCCCCTTTCAACTTTTTCTTTTCAATAGTACACATGCAAAATTAAATCCCCTTGACTTTGCTTAACCTCTATTCTAATCATCATTTGCCTCATTAACATAAATAAAATTATAGGGTATTTTGAGGCTGTAACTGGGAGCAACAACTAATATTTTTACAGCTCTTTTCCAATAGCAGTTGCACCTTTGGAGATACAATGAGAAACTAATTACCATTGATTTAGCATCTAGACTTTTCAGGCACTAGGTAGTGAGCATTGGGAGCAATGGAGGAGGCAGGAAGGAGAGTGGTCGAAGGTGCTAAGAGTCTCCACACAGCCACAGGTGTGTCAAAAGGTGTAGGAATAGCTAGCTACAGCCTGAGGAGACACTTCCTTTTTTTTTTTTTTTTTTTTTTTTATTTATTTACCTATGATAGTCAGAGAGAGAGAGAGAGAGGCAGAGACACAGGCAGAGGGAGAAGCAGGCTCCATGCATCGGGAGCCCGATATGGGATTCGATCCCGGGTCTCCAGGATCGCGCCCTGGGTCAAAGGCAGGCGCCAAACCGCTGCGCCACCCAGGGATCCCCCGACACTTCCAATTCCATTTCCATGATACCTATAGGACATAGAATTAAGCCCTTTGCGCACATCTTCCTGCAGACTGGAATTCTACTTCAGCGAATAGTACAGAAGCTTTATGAGTCAGAAAATGAAGGATAAGCTTGTAAGAAAACATTGGTATTTCCCATTCAGTCATATTTTTCTCCTAGCTCCATGTGGACTCTCAAAACTCAATTGTAGTCAAAGCATGAAGTCATCACCATTTTTAGGCACAGTATGAAGCACTAACCAAGTGATTTGGGGGCAGTTTTAATACCAACTTATTAGGCTAAATGTATGAGGTTGGAGGAAATCACTGTTTTCTGTGAGATTTATTCAAACCCATGCAATCATAGTTTCGTCTTATACTTTCAGAGACCTATGAGAAAATTTAATGAAAAATCCATAGCAGGATGCAGCCTTTCAAAACTTACCTGAGAAGGGGGATGAGATAAGGGGATATGGAACAGGATTTTCAAAATCTGATTTTTTTTTTTTTTCATTAACAGACAAAATCGGTTCTGGCAAATTCCTAAAGTTAGTCCTTTAACAAGGTAAAAGCATCAATACTGTATGTGAAGAATATTAAGATTTTCTTTACCAAAATTTCAGACTAAGGACAAAAGGAAATTTCAAATTAATGAAATATTTTGCTAAGAAAGAGATATAATGGTTTCCGAAGAGTTTCTGTTGTCTTAGAATATTGTTCTTGGTTATGATAGGGCTTTTAAAAATGTGTATGTGTGTGTACATCTAAGTATACACCCTGGAGACAACTGGCTAAGATGAAGTACCCTAATCAGTTATTCACCCTCCAGAGATGACTACACCAACATATAAACAAATCATTATTATCCGATAGCAGAGGATAAGTTAACAAGCAAATGAGATATTAGAAGTAATTCCTTATTAGTGAAATGAGAGGTGTTCAAGATGTATAGCTGGCTAGAGAGACTGTCCAGTCCCTGTCTCCTCTGTGTGGGAGATGTGTGAGAATCTACAGATTCAGGAAAGCTTAGCCACCTAAGATCCTGAGAGCTGAGCTGAGGTTCACAGCTCTGACAGTACAACTATGCACTGGATGGACAACTCCAGGACAACAACCTGACCTGCTAAGAGGACTGACTATTCAGAATGAACTTTTCCTGTAAGATGTTTGTTGTAGTGCCTGCAGATAGAGGAGCATCACTACCTTTGCAGGATAAGACTAGATGACTATTTGTATGACTGCTTGCTAATGGATGTTAGTATATATGACAGAAGTCAACCTGATAACTGCTTATATTTGTAACACAGATATCACATAGATATAGCTGTGAGATATCAGTAGAACATTTTAAACTATTTTTCACTCCTTATAGTATTTGCCTAATAGTTTGACTATTAGAGGCTGACAAGTGATCTTGATGATTGTTGATGGAGTTGAAAGTTATGGGCAGAAACATAGTAACAAAGGTGGGTCAGTGTACTGGAGATGTATGAGATAGGAGGTGTTCTGACTGACTCAGGTGGGTGTATGAGATAGCCAGTGTTCCCCAAATACAACCAAAGAAGGGAATCTATTAACACAAGGGAGATATGATAAGGTTTTTTTTTTCTTCAATGTATTTATACAATACACTATCAGCTCAAAAACTAATGCTACCATACAGTATATTTCTCCTGCCAAGATCCATTTGGTGGCAGCAAGTATAGAAAAGCTACAGAACTTCAGCAGTTCTACTCGGGCGATGGGACTAGGAGAAGGCTCTGGTGTGGCTGAAACTTTTTCTTCTACTACATTCCTTCATGTCAGGTAGCTAAGAATTTTGTCTTGCTTGTAAATATTATTTCCCAGTTATGTTTCCTTATTTTTATTCTTTCAGAGAAATCAAAAGGAAAGAATACTATTTTTTTTTTTTAAGGAAAGAATGAGGAGGCTACAGAAGAACTGACCCAGACCAAAACAGAAAACAAGTGGGCCAGGTATTAACAGCCAGTTAAATATCCCCAGTTCTGAGGCTGCACCTGTGTTTGTTTCCTCAGCTCAACCAGTCTTAGCTATTTTTCTAAGTTGGTGTGTAGCAGATGCTGTGGATGCTCCACCCACAGCCTCCTGAAGTTCAAGTTCCTATGCACACCAGTGCCTTCTCATTGCTAGTTCCTGGGACTCTCTGGTCATGGATGGGTGATGAAAGGAAGGTGATGGATATCGGGTGGGACAGTTCTGGGATTGGCTCCATGCAGTCTATCAGAGGATCTCATAGTATTGAGCCCTACTTGCCATAGGAGTAACCTATGTTACGTTATGTTCAACAAAGCACCTGTGTTGGCTTTCTGCTCTCCCCTTTATTACTTCTCCATTCCCCTTTCAGGAGGTCCTAGCATCACCTCCAAAATTAATTACATGCAGTCAGCTAGTTACCATGTGCCTTTTTGGGAAAACTGGCCTCAGATATATGCTCATATTAGGTACACGTGCTCATATCAGTGCCCATAGTAAGGACACATTCTAAATAAACCATCTTTATTTTCCCAGAGACATGAACAAATAGCCCCTTCGTTTTATTGCTATTACTGCATTCTATTGCCATGTTGTCATTCTCCTGCTTGGAAGAATTATAAACTACAGCATTGTGACTCCTGAAACTGCATATAATCACTATTCAAGAGGAAAAATGAATTGCAAAATAAAAACCTTCCTTGCAACTTGATATATAGAAGATAAAGGCAAGGAAGTGGAGAAGCAAAATCTTAGGCAAGCTTGATGCTCAATCACAGTAATTTAACCATAAAAATGACGAGGAAGAGCTTTAGGATATGTATCATATATCATTTGGCCCCGAGTTAAAGGTTATTTTATTGCACCAAGCTTTGCAGATTGTCCATTTGCACACTGTTGATCTATATCCAACCAGAATTGGCTCCCATGGGAGCTTTAAAATAATAATAACAACAATAATAATAAATTGATTTTGTTATAGCTTTTATCATCAGTTGTAGTTAAGGAAAGGCAGAGAAGAAAAGAGGCTCAATGTATTAATACTTGGTTAGCTAACAAGCAAGAGATATTGGAAATAATTCTTCATGGTGAAATGAGTGGGGTTCAAGATATGAGGTTGGAATTGAAGCCAAAGAATAAAAATCCCCTGGCCTGATGATCTGGAGGCAACTATTTACTGTGCAACCAAAGAGATTTCTCCGATGCTATTAGAATAGATAAAATGACACCAACTTGCTTCACCTTTTAAGAAATTCTCTCCAGATTTCCTTTGCCAGACATACTCAAAGATAAATAGAAACATGACTCTCAGACAAATATTTATAGGTCTCGGCATCACAGAGCTCTCTCCTTTCTATAATATTTTGTGTATTTATACGGAGGCATGCTCGCTGCTGCTGAAAGATGTCATCTCTGGAGGGTAAGGGCCAGAGGTCATCTTTAATGTGGTTTTATTCCACTGATCTCAGTGGCTGAACAGGAGGGAGAGCTTTCATTTAGTGAGGTCTTTGCTCCAATTCACTTCTGGTATCTTCTTGTGTTTTGCCCCTTCATCATTTAAGGTCAAAAATAAGATGAGAAGATGTGGCTTGCATGGAAGAGCAAATAAAAAAGAGAAACTTTCAAAAGAAAAGGACTGTTATAAAAACATATATTTTTATTTTATTAGGTCTAGTTCAAACCTCCTCCATAAACTAGCAAATACTACCAAGGCTATGAGCTATAATCAGATAAATGCTGTCAAATACTCTAAGGACTTCCACTCTGCACAGCCAGAACCTGTCATCTGCCCAGACCTGGAGGTTAAGCTGAGGTTCACAAAGGACTCTGCAGAAGAAAGCATTTGTATCTAAATCATACAGTCTACAGGAGGACATTCTGCCTAGGGCATTGCAGAGTTGATTTTTTTTTTAAATTTTCATAAAATAAGTTTCCGTTTTCAAATTCATGAAATCCTTGAAATCTTACATAATTACTGCCCATTTCTTGCTTTGTTATGTCTAGGTATCTTTTTAACAGCAGCAAAATTAAATGACTACCCTGGATTTTATTTCTTAATGAGATATTTGGAGGTCTGATTGTTGTGAAGCTAGATTTTTGGGATAGAACTTTTTAAAGGTAGATCTTGCACTGAGCTGAGGGATCTTTGGGTCTTGTCACTAGCTCTGAGACCTTGAGGAAACAACTTCATGTCTCTCTGGTCTTCAGTTGCTTAATGTGGTCACATCAGGTCACCTGCAAACTTTTTCCCCCAGTCTGATGTTCTGTGATTCAAATAACCATAGCTAACCTTCATTGAGCATTTGCCATGTGCTATGTAGTATTCCAAAAGTAATAAAAGGATTACTCATTTAATTCTCCCCGTGAGAGAGGTACCTACCCATAAAGTAGGTATGATTTTCATCATTGGCTCTATTTTATGGTTGAGGAAACTGAGGTTCATTGGGTTCTGTGTCTTATGTAAGATCACATACCCAGTGAGTGTTAGAGCCAGTACACGGTAAGGCATTCTGCCTCTAGGCAATGCCCTCTTAACCACCAAGTGGACTGCCTCTCTAGCTATCTCTGATATTTTCAATGTTCCTTGTAGAGTAAAAGGCTCACAGATGCAAAATGTCCCTGATTGGGTTTCCCCAAAAGCAGACACTGAAACTAGGATTTTGGAAAACGTATGTTATTTGGGAGATGATTTCAGAAACCATTGTGAAGAAGAAGATGAACTGGGCATGGCAGAGACGAAAGCCAGCACACCTTAATGAATGGGTTACTACTGTGGATAACTGAGGGGCGCTCTGAGGAACTGTGTAGAACACAAGCTGAAGTCTTCCACTGAGGGGTGATTTACAGAGGGTATTTCCCTACCACCTCCCGTCTTTATTGGCTAACTCTCTACGGTTCTGGCCTGCATGTACTTGAGCAGAGCATACCTTCTTGGCCAGAGAACAAACACCTCTAGGACTGAGGTGCAAGAAATCTGCAGTGAGTACGGGAACCAGGTAGGTTAAGTGGTGAGGGTAAGGTACTGATAGAATTGGCTCCACCTGGCGAGGAAGTGCAGGAGCCAGTCCTCACATGTGGGCCATTTGGCTCTTGGCCTCTTCAGAGGCCAATGTTGACAAGTGCGTAGGCTCCAGTGCCTAAGGGGAAAAACAGCCTTGCCCAATCTCCCTCCCAGGGTCTCTCTGCCAATGACACTTGTCTGCCTGGTACAAGGGAAGTATCCTAAGCTATTGTCTTGTTCAGTTTAAGTCGAGATTCGACACATCCCATGATTTATAAGAGGCCCAGGATACTTAATGAGCTTGATCTGTGCCCTGAGCTAACTGCATCTCCCTGTGCTCAGCTGCTATCGATTAAAAATAAACACTGGTTTTGTTTATCCTAGACAATTTGTTTGTCTTCTCCACAAATATTCCTTTAGCTATTCCTTTAGCTATTGGATTCACTTTTAGTTCAATTGCCAAGGCTAGTAAAGTTTGTATCAGTGCAAAATGACACACGCCCACCATGTGTTTTCAAGTTGAAAGCATTAAAAACATTTTAAGTAAAACTTTTGATCTTTTAATTAAAAAATAAAACCCAGTTTGAGCTTGTTACTCTGTAAGACAGCATTTAACCAGTAGAAGACATTCCCCAAGGACTCTAATAAAAATAAAAAATACATTATTATAATATGATTAATCCAGATTAAATATTCTCTTATTAAAGAAGATCAGTCAGGCTTACTTGATAGCATGCTTAAGCCTGAGTCAGGAGGTCAAAGGTTGTTACTATTTGACATTTATAGACCTGGCAGCAGAATATGATGAGGTATTAGAATATGAGGTATCAGAATATGAGCAAACTGGACTTGACCTAATAGCCCAATAAAACAATGCTGGACACTTGCACTGAGCCTTATAATCACTCAGTCATCTTATCCTCATATTACATTCCAGGTGATTCAAATGTAAGTGACAACTGTAACATCAAAGGACCTCACAGGTTGCATGAGGATAAGATGACTAAATGGCTGCAGCTCAGGGGAAGAGGCGTACAGCAGGGAGCTCTCAAGGCCAGAAGGAACCACCTTTTCCTCTCAAATGTCCCTATCACCATATTCTCTTGCATAGCCAGATAGACAGTAGACCACTATATCTATTCATTTATTTGGCTGATCATCATGTACTCATTGAGACTATTGTGTGCCAGACACTGAGAAGTGCTGACGTTATTTTGGTGAGCAAAAGCAAGCAGATCCCTACACTCAACAACTTCAAATTCCGTCAGGAAAAGACAATTAAATGAAAGAAGCACAGCAGTGTGAAAGTGTACCTTTAAGAGTTATGGGGAAGAATTACAAGACAAGAGAGCATACAGTTGGCTATTTGACCTGATTATGAAAGTTAGGGTAGGAAGATTTCCCTTGTAGCAAAGACATATGAGCTAAGGTCTATAGGATGAGGAGAAATTGACTTGACAAGAAGTGTAAGGGAACAGCATTCCCAAGGAAGGGAATGTATGTGAAAAGCCCCTATGTCAGGACACCTGAGTGGTTCAGCAGTTGAGTGTCTGCCTTTGGCTCAGGGCGTGATCCCAGGGTCCTGTGATGGAGTTCCATATTGGGCTCCCTGCATGGAGCCTGCCTCTCCCTCTGCCTATGTCTCTGCCTCTCTCTCTCTCTCTCTCTGTTTCTTTCATGAATAGATAAATAAAATCTTTTTTAAAAAAGTCCCTGTGTCAGGGAGGAGTACAGGGTTTAGAATAGAGCTGGAGTGCAAGAGAAGCATAGCACCAGATAAGGACAGAAAGACTTAATTGGGGATCTTTGCTTTTATCTGGAGTAGCACCTCACTGGGGAGTATCTTCCTATCACTCCTGGAGGCTGCCCCACATTGATGTGCTGATTTGATTGGATGTCCCCTCTGTGCAATATGGAATGTTTAAGGGCTGACACAAGGCCTTATTTGTCTTTGTCTCCCTTAGACTTTAGTACCATAACTAGTTTATTCTATTTTTTATCTGATTGATATAAAATAAATATACCATAGAATTTACCACTTTCAAGTGTACAATTCAGTGGTTGTCAGTACATTCACAACTTGTACATCCATGACCACTAATTCCATAACACTTTAATCACTCAAAACAAAAACAAAAACCTCATACTTATTAGCAGTCGTCCCTATTCTCCTTTCTCCCCTCAACACCTGGCAACCACTAATCTATATTCTGTCTTTGGATTTGCCTATTTTAGACATTTCATATAATGCAATCATAAGAGATGTGGCCATTTTTGTCTGGATGCTCTCAGCATGTTTTCAAGGCTCAACCATATTGTACCATGAATCAGTACTTCATTCATTTTTATGGCTGAATAATATCCCACTGCATGAATATACCAGACTCTGCTTATCTGTTCATCAGCTGATAGACATGTGGGTTGTTTCCACTTTTTGGCTATTACAAGTTGTGGTGCTATGGACAGTCATACACATGTTTTGTGCGAATATCTGTTTACAATTTTCTTGGTTATATGTAGGATAAGAATTGCTGGGTAATATGGTAACTCTGTGTGTAGCTTAAGGAACTTTTACCTCTTTCTTTTACCAGCCTGCACCATTTTACATCTCCATCAGTAATGTACAAGAGTTCCATTTTCCCCCCTTATCCTTGTCAAAGCATTTGTTACTGTCTGCTTTTTTTTTTTTTTTTTGATTACAGACATTCTAGTAGGTGTGAAATGGTGTCTCACTGTGGTTTTGATTTGAATTTTCCTAAGAATGCTGAGCACTTTCTCATGTGCTTATTGGTCATTTGTCTATCTTTGGATAAATGTCTATTCAAATTCTTTGCCATTTTTTAAATTGGATGGTTTGTCTTTTGCAGTAATGGGTACTAGAACCCTTATAAGAGACATGAATTGCAAATATTCTCTCCCATTCTTTTCAATATCTTATCAGTGTTCTTTGATGTATAGAAGTTTGTTTTTTATAAAGCCCAGTTTAATCTATGTTTCTTTATTGTGCTTTTGGTGTAATATTCAAGATACTCTTGTCTAATCCAACATCACAAAGATTCACATGCATTTCCTTCTAAGAGTTTCATGGTCTTAGCTCTTATGTTTAAGTCTTAGATCTCTGTTTAGTTCCTTTTTTTGTAGATGTTGTGAGGTAGGGGTCCAAATTCATTTTTTTTGCACGTGGAGGGGAGGGTCAGAGGGAGAGGATCTCAAGCAGATTCCTTACTGAGTGTGGAGCCCAACACTGCTCAATCCCATGAACTTGACATCATGACCTGGCCAAAATCAATTTGGACACTGACTGAGCCACCCAAGTACCCCTGATTTTATTCTGTTTGAAAAGATTGTTTGACTCTTTGGGTTCCTTTGGTAGTTATATGGATTTTAGAATCATCTTTTGCATTTCTGCAAAACAAACCAGTTAGAATTTTGATAGAGATTATATTGAGTCTATAATTTGCTTTGGGGGGTATTGCCATCTGTTAATAGTTAATAGTGTTAACTATTAAGTCTTCCAACCAATGAACATTCCATGTTCATATATTCCATATATTAAGTCTTCTTTATCTTAACAATGTTTTGTAGCTTTTAGTGAAAAAGCCTTACACTTCCCTGGTTGAATTTATTCATAAGAATGATACTATTATAACTGGCATTGTTTTCTTGATCTCCTTTTCAGATTGTTCATTGCTAGTATATAGAAATACAAGTGATTTTTGTATATTGATCTACCCTGCAACTTTGCTGAAGTCAATTATTAGCTTTAATAGTTTTTCTTTCCTGCAGATTTCTTAGGGTTTTTGCATATAAAATGTCCTCTGCAAATTGAGCAAGTTTTCATTTTTCCTTCCAAATCTAGATGCCCTTTATTTCCTTTACTTATCTAACTGCCCTAGCTAAAACTTCCTATATCATGTTGAATAAAAGTGTTGAGTATGGACATCCTTGTCTTACTCCTGAACTCGGGGAAAATTTCTCATCTTTCACCATTAAGTGTGATGTTAGCTGTGAGTTTTTCATAGATGGCCTTTCAATCAGTCTCTTTTGGGAAAACAAAACAAAACAACAATGAACAGATTTTTTTATCTTCCAAGAAAGAATATTTGTTTGTTTCTAGAGACTTCCCTCATTACTCCTCTATATCTCTTCAATCTTATCACTAAGTAGCACTTTGCCCCAATCAGTGTTTTCAAATATGGTTCATAGAACTCTGCAACAGAATCACCTTGAGGGCTGTTTCAAAATACAAATGTTTCTCCTCAGAGTACTCTACCAAAATATCTGGACGTGGAGCCCAGGAATATGCATTTTAACAAGCCCCCAGGTGATTCCTTAAAAAAAAAAAAAAGAAGAAAGAAAGAAAGAAAGAAAGAAAGAAAGAAAGAAAGAAAGAAAGAAAGAAAGAAAGACAGGAAAAGAAAAGGTGTTTATTTTTCAAATAAATTTTAGAAATACTGACAAAATGTATATTAAAGACTCAGTCTACTGAATAAGATAAACTGATTTAAGCTGGGAAATTCCAAATTTATTTCACTAACAAACTTTTTGGGGACAAACATCAATTAATCATGTAAAATATAATATAAAAATGCTACAGATCACTTCTCATAAATCACTAGATAGGGAAAAAGCATTTTTCTTAATTCTAAGAACCTCCAAACATCTACAAACCCAAATACCAATAAAAAGATGTTCAATAATAAAAAAGAAATATGAAAAATGGTTGTACCATGTTGTTCTCTTTAGCAAGACTACAACATCTCAGATACCTTATTCATAAGAGTCCTTATAAACACTGAATCTGCTCATTGTTTTGTAGCATGGGAAGAAGAATGAAAGAATTTCTATGGAATAATAATAATGAGGTAGACACAATAACAATAATAATTGTAGACATAATTATTATGTAAAAGGCCTTCCATAGACAAATAGCCAAAAGACCTATCTAGCCTCCTTGGAGCCCTCCTGCTAGAATTCCCATGAGTAAAACGGCTTTATGGTTTTTCCCAGGCAGCTGCAGCAAACTCTTTCAGATTTAGATCCCATTCCTCCAGGACATTCACAGTTGTCTCTTATCTCTCTTTGCACATCTGCACAGACTCCAAACAAGCTATTCCTGATGTTTTAGTTTTTACTGTCATGTTAACAGACTTTCAGATGTCTTTGAATCAGTCAGGTGGCACCTGTGGGGTTTTAGCTAGAAGAGCACAAGTCACAAGCACTATGAAGCTATGGGGTATAGGAAAAGCATAGGCAAAAGGAAGTTGTGGCAAAAGTTATTCTCCCTTCTCCATGCCTTTAAGTTCAGTGGAGAGGTATGGATTTGCTTGTTGTTTCCTTATTTAAGGTGCCCCTGCTTTCACGAATAAGACTTTCTGTAAAGATTTCTGGGATGCTTCCCCAGGATTTGTGTGCCTAAGAAGCTGAGGTGGAATCTCAGCCAACACTTCACATTCGGCATGTCTGTCACTGGGCCAATGTTGAGCATGCTCTGGGTTCCCATGGAGTTCTATCCCGTCTTTGGTCCCTTTTCCATGGCCTCTTTCAACTCTCCTTTCAAGTCAGTATGTCCTACAGGTAACTCCAGGCACCAGCCTTGGAAACACAATCTTCCCCGGGAAAGCTTATGGAAGCCACTCAGCTAATGGCTACCAGCTTTTGGCAAGCCAGCAATTGGCATTACACTCATGTATACCCTGGGCTCAACCTTTGGGGAGGATCAAATGAATTATTCCTATTGTGTAAGTTGTCAAGGTGACGACCTGCAGGAAGGGGGCAGACTCAATGATATAAGGGGCTTTCCGTTAAAAATTTCTTAGGACGCTGTTGAGCTCCCTGAATCTTTGTAGGGAGGGAGGACAAAAGCACAAATGAATTACTTTCTGCAAAACATATGCAAAATATGTCCCTGAAGCTTATTGACTACAAAGAGGGAAACACCTGTAAACTGTAGGCAATCAGCAGCACCCTTAAGGACACACATAGGATCCAATTAACATCTGTTGGCTTACCTCCCACTTGAATCCTGCTGTTTGTTGTTCAGAGTAAGTCAGTAAACAGCATTTTGGTGCCAAACACTGGTATCCCCTCCCTAAGTATCAGAGTCTGTAAAGCCCTTTGGAGGCCTTCTCTGCCATCCTTGCCAGTGATATTCCCCCTCTCCCTTACTCATGCCCTCTTAAGGAGCCAGACTGGTCTACTCCATTTTCTTGGGGTCCATCATGTTCCACTATCTCCAGGCCTTTGTCAGGCTGCCAAATAACTTCCTTTCTACTTTATCAGTAGAGATGAAGATAACAGTGCTTTAGTGGGTACTACCTGTGTGCTAAGTATAGTGCTATGATCTCTATATTATCTCATTTAATCCTCAGGAGTTGGTGCTATTATGATATGTGACTTTGAGCGAGTAATTTCAGATTTCTGAACTTCTATTTTCTTGTTGGAAAAATAGAAACAAGAAGAACACTCATCTCATGGGTTCAAATTTCATGGGATAATACACATACCACTCTAAGCAGTCAGTCTCTGGATTGTAGTAAGTGCTCAGTAAATGTGAGCTAGCACTAGTCCCTTTCTTTTCTCTTCTTTTCATTTAAAAAAAAAAAATTTTTCCAGATAAAGGGACTGAGGTTTAGAGACAATGAAGCACTCTTCCAAAGTTATACAGATATGGAGTGGTCCAGCTGGGATTTATATTTCAAACTTCAGCATCTTTGCCCTTAACCGTGATACTGTGCTACCTCTGAATACCACTCATCTTGCTCTTTTAGATCCTTCCTCTGCAGATTTTCAATAGTTCCTGGTAAACTTTTTCTGTCCTCTAAACTCATAACATTTATTATCTATGTCACTTATTTATTTTAGTAAATTCTAGTATAGTTAACATACAATGTTATATTAGTTTCAAGTGTACAATACAATGATTCAACAATTCCATATGTTACTCATTGCTCATCAAGATAAGTGTACTCTTTGGACTCCAGTACAATATCAGCTCTTCTCTGTATCTCCAGCCTGCTAGCCAACCCTATAGATTTTAGTCTCAGTCTCCCACTCTCTCTCCCCCACTATATATACACATCCCTAATATACTCATGCTATTATAGAAGACTAGCTGTTTGCTCCCACTAAAAGTCAGTCCTTTCATCAGATCCCAGTCCCTCTTGACTCTCAAAGATATGCAAGCATTTTTCTCTCTTTCGCCTATGTCATCAGTTTTTGTTTTGTTTTCTTTTGCTGCTGGATTATTTATAGCACTAGGTTTATCTCCCATCCTAAAAGATATTTTCTATGCTCCTTGGGAAAATGGCTGAATCCAGATCTGGGGAAGAAAATATACAAGATAGGCCTGCAACATTTTGTTGCATCAAAAAGTAAGGAATCCATCAAAAGCCAGAAGGGTCATGTCCAAAAGATTTAGAAGTCTATTTGAATAGGCTCTTAGTGACCAATAATGGAACAGTTGGAGTACTAATAAGGATAATAAATGCAACAGATTGGAACATACCAAATAGGTTTAAAATTCATTTTTGTTTTTCTTAATGATATATAAAAGCAAAATTATTGGACACTTCTGAAAATTACTGAGGAACCAAATCACTATTTTGAAACCCAGTAAGTAAACAGAAATTAAAAGGATTTTCCTGCCTTTCCTTTGGAGCTGTAACTTTGGTAACCTAATAGCTAACAAAGAGGAGTTTTTCTTTACAGATGATTAAAATTAATAAATGCTCATCTGTAAAGAAAAACTTCTCTTTGTTAGCTATTAGGCTACCAAAAATGCCAGGACACCTGCACCCTAATGTTTATAGCAGCAATGTCCACAACAGCCATACTGTGGAAGGAGCCACAATGTCCTTCCACACATAAATGGATAAAGAAGATGTGGTATATATATATATATATATATATATATATATATATATATACACACACACACACACAATGGAATATTACTCAGCCATCAGAAAGGATGAATACCTATTATTTGCTTCAATGTGGATGGAACTGAAGGGTATTATGTTGAGTGAAGTAAATGAATTGGAGAAGGACAATAATCATATAGTTTCACTCATATGATGAATATAAGAAATAGTAAAAGGGATTATAAGGGAAAGGAGGGGAACTGAGTGGGAAAAATTAGAGACGGAGGCAAACCATGAGAGACTCCTAACTCTGGGAAACAAACAAAGGGTTCTGGAAGGGGAGGAGGATGGGGTGATGGAGTAACTGGGTGACAGGCATTAAGGAGGGCACTTGATTTAAATGACACTAATGATGTCATTAGCCAAATCTCAATTATGAGATACTCTACAGAACAACAAAAAAAAATTCAAGAACCAAAGAAGAAAAGGAGGGAAGAATAAAAGAAGGAAGGAAGGAAAGAAGGAATGGAGGGAGGAAGGAAATGGAAACCAGACTGACAGATTAAAGCCGATTTAAAGATAGATTTAAAAACAGAATAGTGGCTATCTCTGGGTGAGTGGTATAGATGAATAAGGGGCATGAGGAAATCTGAGGTGCTAGGGATAGTCTATATTTTGATCTGGATGGTAGTTATGCACAAATTCATTGACTGTGTATCTTAGATTAGTGTACTTTTCTCTCCTTACTGTATGTATTTTACATTTTAATATACATTTAAAAGAGAGAGACTAATTTAAAAGACATAACAACTACATAAAATATGTGGGCCTTATTTGGATCCTAATTTAAACAAACTGAAAACAGATGAGACTACTCAAGATATGTGCATTGAGACTGTTTGTTCATTAATGTATTATGGACATGTTTCTTAGCAGTGTTTTATCTTTTGGAGGTACATTCTGAAGTATTTGTGGATAAAGTGGCATGATGTCCAGCAAGTAAGAGGCAATGCTGCTGTAGGGTTGCACATATAAGGATTTCAATCAAGAGCAAGGCCTGAATAGAGAATAATAGAGAAGAAAAAGG
Organism: Canis aureus; assembly: GCF_053574225.1. Taxonomy (NCBI): domain Eukaryota; kingdom Metazoa; phylum Chordata; class Mammalia; order Carnivora; family Canidae; genus Canis; species Canis aureus. The sequence goes on from NC_135636.1 coordinate 12,795,556, forward strand.
CCCAAGTTTTTGTCAGTGAAGGTGAGTGTGCAGAAGGTTGGCAGACAACAGGGGAGGCAGCTCAATGGCATAAATCTCAGAGGAGCTGAATTTTTACAAGCAGGTAGAATAGCAGCTCTCTGAAACATCCAGGAGAAATCAAATGCTCTCTAGACTAAGAGATTGGAGCAAGTAAGAAAGGTGCATGCCTGATGCTGCTGTAATTGCCATGCACATTCTGGTCCCTAGTACAGTTCCTTAAACACTTAACATTTGTTGGCTTGTTAATTATAATTTGCTTTAAAATGTGTCTTTTTATCTACATTGTAGCTTTAAAAACAATCTTGCCAATTAGATTCCTTTTACCTTGATATAGTATACTGAATAAACATGATATTGAGGAAAGATCAAATCAAATAAATAAGTTAAATGTATTTGGTATGAAATCAAAATCTTATTATTAAGTTTCTATCAAGATATTCAAGATGTTCCCACTGGAGGAAAAAGAACAAACAAACCTAGAATTATTGTAAAATTGAACATACCAGTGCAGTGTACCTACTATACTTTCAAGCCCTGTAAGTGTGATAATATTGTATTGTGGTGAAGTTCGGATATCCTTATAAATTTCCAAATTTACAGCTATGCCCACCCAAGAGGTATCAAATCTGAGACATTCCTTTCTAAGCCTTGGCAATAGATACTGATTTGAATGAGAATTGCTCTTAATGGCCCTCATGCTCTGTCACTCCATATATAATCTTGTAAGTATAATTATAGTTAACATAAGTGCCTGAAACAATCGTGACTTTATCATTCTCCCCCTACAAGATATAGTTCCACAAATTCGTCAGTGTCCTGGGATTGTTCTTATTGTCTGCCATTCTTAGGGTGGCTCTTCCAACCTAAGGATCTGTACCTCCAGCCCCATAAGCTGAGTTCCAAACAAAAAGAAGAGGAAGGGACAAGGAAGCAGGGGCATTGCACTTATCAAGAAACAGCAATTTGCTAGAATCCCAGCAACTTTCACTTAGATGGAATTGCCCAGACCATGAATACACAAAAACATGTAGCTGCAAAGGAGTCTGGGAAATATGTCTAAAAAAAAAAAAAAAAAAGCTGGGTACATTGCCATCCCAAATAAAACTGGGTTTACTATTTATGAAGTAAAAGTAAAAACTAAGAGTAGATTTTCTATCTAAAACTAACATCTACAATAGGTATAAAATATAGATACATGAACACATATATACATAATTAGATATGCAAACATTAAAGACTGAATTATAGAAAATCTTAGAACAATACTGTTTTTCTTTTTCGTCTATGTACAAGCATTACAAGTCTATTAAGAGAATCTGCCTTGAGATATTAGTTTATATTGCTCTTGTATTTCTCTGGTAATATTTAAATATCTCATGCCTCTCATACATATTGGGGATTAGTCTCAATTTTCAAGGACTAAGATATCTAATTAAAGCAGAAGGATAAATCACATCAAATTATACCCTTTGGGGGCAAAAGGATGTACATCAATGAAAGACATATATACAGAGTCAAATTAGTTCTATTTCTGCATTTCCTTTTTCTTTGCTCTTCTTCCTTTTCTTAAATACATCTTCCCAGAAGGACTACCCTACATTCACTCTTCTGGGCTTCCTTCCTTGTAAATGTTCACATATTCACTCTTTTAAAGCATCCAGGAAAAATATTTGATCTCAGAGATATGAAAGGAAAGATTTCATATTCAACCATCCCTATGAATCCCCCAGTCTTTACAGATTTAAAACATTCCCAGAGCACTAATACAGAAATTTTTCACAATTTTATTATTTAAAATATTTATAAGTTCTCAATTACACAAGTAATGGGCAATTTGATTGAATTTATTATAGGCCTGATTTTTGCCAGTGTGATTACTATGTAGGCAGTTTGTAAAATGGAAAGGATATACACAGTCAAGTTTATCTTTTAGCTTCCTCTTGTATTTACTGCATCTTTGACCAGCCAGGTTCCAGGGATGACTATCTACAGTGCCATTCATGCAATACCACCACCCAATGAAGAGCATCTGAGGAAATGTTATTGATCTTCCCTGACCCATAACATCTGTGTGGCTTGGACCACTGCTGAGAGCCTGAGCTCCATTTCTTTTGTCAAGGGAGGTTACTAAGACCTAGAAAATAGCCCAATGGAGCATGAGGTGATGAAAGGAATGGAAAGGAAGCACACCTTGGAAAATAGCAGAGCAGACCACAGCCAAGCCTCACCAGCTCAAAAAGATAAATTCTATTTAAAAAATGTAAAACTCATGGCATCAGAGACTTTGCAAAGCCCTTGCTATTTCCAGACTTGTAGGATGTTCAGCCCCAGTTGTTAATATGCATCTTGGTCATCCATCATTGAGACCATTCCATCTGTCAGCTCGGTCACCTTTGTCTGGCTCTCAACTCTACCTAGTAGATTCCATGCCTACAATTTCTCTGTTGCTATCTGTCATCGGCTCTGAGCCCTCAGTTACTCTTGCCGATAATTTATTTAAAAACATATATACTATATTTCTAGTATTCTAAGCACCATTCTAAGCACCTTGCAAATATTAACATATTAAATTAAATTAAATATGACTGAACCCCCATAAAGATCCTATAAGGCAGCTACTATTATCATTACCATTTTTTACATGAAGAAAACAGAGATCAGGTAATTTGTTCAGCATCATTTAGCTCATAAGTGGTGGGTCTGGGATTACACTCAGGTTTTTTTTGTCTCCTGCCTTCAACCATCAAGCTTCTCATTGGAGCAAGGGGCCTTGTATCCCATCTCATTGGAGTAAGGGACCTTAACTTAACATTGTCAAATTTTACTGATCAAGAAATTCCTGTGAGAGTCCCTGTGAAAGATAGTTGTTCAAATTTGACTTGGATTCCTTCTTCCCTTAGGGTAAGATGCCCTCCAGATTTGTTATCCAAGTCACCAGTGGTGAACCTAATCTCATGTCACTGGTCCATGTTCAACAAAGAGGAAAACTAGAAGTTGAGGTCTCCACTTATGGGACTGCTACAATTTCTCTTTCCTCTCTCATGGGGCCTGCAATTATGCCTCTTGATTCCATTACCAGGGTACTAGCTAAAATTTGGAGACAAGCTGGAATTATTATAATACCTCAGCCACTCTTGCAAACCAAAGCCCTATCATGGTTTGGCAAAACATGGTGAAATATTCCAAACGCAAATGTTTTATTTCATTTGAAATGAAATTGAATAAAAAACCAAAGTGGACCTCTATGATGGCATCACAGGGGACAGAAAACCCAGAACCAAGGAACTTGCATCCTTTTATCCATTTGGCAGCCAACTGCCCTCAAAAGCTTCTTTTTTTGTCCTGAAGCCAATCCTGCATACCTACCTTCCCTTACATGATTAATTTCAAACAGAAGAAGAAGAAGAAGAAGAAGAAGAAGAAGAAGAAGAAGAAGAAGAAGAAGAAGAAGAAAGAATGTGTTGCCTTCCCATTAGATGGTAGGCACACAACTAGGTCCTGAAGATAGAACAGTGAGCTGGACACAGCAGCACAATAAATATAGTTCAACCACAAAATAGTGATATGAGTTCTAAAATAATAATAATAATAATAAAGTATGTGATGAGATTTCCAGGAGGATTAGTCAACTAAACTATGGAGTCAGTGAATGATTGCAAGAGAAGTCTAAGCTGATGAAGGTGTCCTGATGCTGTTTCTCAAGGTGCCCAGTTACCTTGGTACCCAGTTACCTGAACAGGAGATAAACTGGGAGCTGCTCTGCTACTTACTAGCACAGCCTGAGAAAACACACAGCCAAAGCTAAATAAAATAGACTTCTATTTTATAGGCTACTTAAATAGGTTTGTGGTTTAAATTGAAGGAGGAAATGAAGGACTATTCTAAGCCTATAGCAGAAAAACTGAGTGGAGGAAACTCACTTTCTTTTCAAATTCCTCACTTCTTTCATAGTTGATTTTTTTGGAGGGCAGAAAACATGGTCCTTCTACAGTGGTTTCTGGTCATTTCTGCTGGTCACTCAGTGTGGTGGCTTCCATACTGCTGATTCAACATAGCAAAGGGGACATGAAACAGTGGCCCAGCTTGCTGCAGGGGAAGACCCAGTTGGGACAAAACTGCCCTGTTGTTAAGCCCCAAACCAGATTTTTTTTTTTCTTCTTCATGCATCTTCTATTCAAACAATGTATTTATGCCATTATACAAGATGATCATTAAATACTCATTTCTCAATGCAAGGAAAGCCAGTCATGAAAAGGCCTACATTTGAGATGGCTTTATGCAATCAACCTTCATTTTAGAAACAACTTAAGTTTCTGATATGCTTTCATTTACAATTTTTACTCCTTCCAGAGAGAAAAGAAGTCCATCATTTAGATGGCTCACATCTCACCATGCCAGAAGAATAGGTAATACATACAAATTAGAGAAAATGGCTTCTAAGATTATGTAAATCCTAGAGAAATAATAAAATAATTTAAGAGAATGTTCATGAAATGTGAAAGGAAAAAGAGTGGATAAAATAGAATAGCACTTCATGCTAGATATCGTGAGGCTTCTAAGGCCAGGTTTATTTTCCTTTTTGGGAAAACATGACAGAGGTGCAAGCAATGTATCATGCAGTAAATCAGAATCTGCCACCTCCTTCTCAAGAGAAGCTAAGTTTTATTTCCCTGAAGCTTACAGGGAAATAAAGGGTGAGACTAGGGTGAGTCTTGACAATGAAACCTCTGTATTTGGGTACATAGAAGAAGGAGGCTCAGAGCACCCAATTGGCAACCATTGCAGACAACATATAGCAACTATCTACTATCCATTTCCTTCTTTTTCTGTACAACAGAACCCTGTTTGCTTGGGGATGGCAGTGCATCCACCTAGGAGAGATGACCACTCCCTTCAGGCTGGAGTGGCCATGTGCCACAATCATAATGAAGTAGAAGTAGAAGACTGCTAAGACCTCTGGGTAAATACCTGCATTTCTTATTAAAAGCAAAGATATGGATGACTGAATGCAGTTGTAATAACTGGAACAGCATCAGCCATCCTACCCCCATGAAGCCACATCAACAGACTAAGGATGACAGGGAAGAAAGAGAGAAGATGCTCAGATATTTCTTAATGGTGTTGAGAAGCTGTACCTACCTTGGACAACCTAACTCTGGAATAGTGAGCAAATTGGTATGTACAGGTGAGCCTATTCTCAACACAACAATTCTGTTATTCATATCCTTAAAAGCATATATGAGAAGAGAATGCAGAGTATTCACCACCATCACCACACTCTCAGCTCTGCTTTTGTCCCAAACCCCATCATGGAGAGCAGCCTGTTACAGTAGAAAGAGTATCCTGGTTGGAATAAGAATACCTGGCTTCACATTCCAGCCCCACAACATAATGACAATAGAATACTGTGCAGTTTACCTGAGTCTCAATTCCTTCTATAAAAATCAAGGGAATGATCAGAGTTGATGGTACATTTGCTGGACAACACAAAAAAGTAATAGTTGCCTTAGAATCTCAGTAAATCAAAAAGTAGATAGAGTGGAGTATCTCAAATCAAAAAGAAGATGGGGCTAGGGGATAAGTAGCAATTTTTAAAATTAATATTATTCCTGGATCAGCTTCAAAGTTACCCAGTTTTTTAACACCATATTCTGCATTTCCAGAATATCTAGTCCCCTTGTTACCTTGTCAATTTAGTACTTCTCAGAGTTACCTGACCATCGGCCAGGTAACCAAAGCTATATATGTTTTGTAGACTTCTTATATTGAGAACTTCTAGTTTTTCTATGCTCTGGGTTTAATTAAATTGACATACATAGAAGGGATTTGACATATAATTTTACATATTGAAGAGATCACGTCTCTCTGTCTAACATGTTATTTTTTCAAATGAAAATTAAGCTAGTAGTCCAGTTGGCGAAGACATCCCTATTGTTTAATTCTTATTTATGTAAACCAATCCTCATGAGAAGATACTGGGAGAATAAACTCCCAATATGATGTGCAGATGGAGGCTATGAGTTTCCGTTAGCCTTATGACAATTTACAAAATCAGATCCCAATATCTCAAGAATATGTGATACTTAGATCCTTAACTTCTAAATCCACCCTGATTTTTAAAAACTACCATGAGAATACACCTATAAAACACACAAGACTAAAATTATACCTACAAAAGACATAAGATGTAAGAACTTATCAGATGACCTTGTTTTTGTACAATTCTGGTTGTTTCTAATTGAACGTTTTTGGTTTTTTTTGTTTTTTTTTTTTTTTGCTCTAACTGGAATCCACTACGGAAAGCAGACTGCTCAGGCAATTGAGCCATCTGATTGGGAAATTCTTTACAGTTCTTACAAAAAAGACAGCAATCTCTTGCCGTAACTATGTTTTGTCAGGGCTTTCAAAGACCCTCTGGGAAATTCAGAGAAAGTATAGTCAGTCCTGATGTCTAGATGTGGGCTTTTAATGAAGGATTGTATTGTTCTGCTCTCCCACTCAATAGATCACTGTGGGTGGTTTTGCTTCACGAAGACTCGCTCACCCAGTGGATGACAGGCAACAAGGTGTCCCCAGTTGGCCCATGACTAGTAATGAGTGGAAGCTTAGAAGAGCAAAGTTGCACATTACAGTCTTATACAGACTAATGTCCCCAACAGGAAAAAAACAATCTTTTTCTAATGAATTCATGTTTTCTTTATTGCTATTTTGTCAAAAGGCAAAACTAACTCAAACACAAAACTAACAAAAACATATATATAGATATATATATACACATATATATAATATGTTTAATATATATATATTAAACACTGTTAAGAACAGCATTCTACTCATAGCAGTCTGCAGTGATTTTGTCAAATCCAAACTCCAAATCTCTCTCTGAGCCTCCAGTTTCCTTGTCCTTAAAATAAGATTATACTAAACAATCTCCAACTTTCCTTCCTTGTATAAGAATCTGTTATAGGAGCTCAACACTCTGATCTAAAGAAGACTTGCTTCTTTACAGTGACTGTCTTGAGGCTGAGTATTTCTCAGATGGTGTCAAATACCATCTAGGCTATGTAGGAGTTGTGTAACTTTTACCAAGTTATCTAGCCTCTCTTAGCTTTAGTTTTCCCATCTATAAAATGGGCATAGTATTAATGGCACTTGATTCATAGGGGTATTAGGAAGCTCAAAGTAGATCTTACCTGGAAAGCCCTCAGGTGATAGTGATTGCTGTGGTGCTGACTCAATACATGTTGGTTATCTTCATTATAACAGAAAGGGATCTGCGGTCACTGATGCTGTGGCATTTAGACTGTATTGTGGACTTCCCTTACCAGAAAATTCTCCCCTACCCCTCTGACAAGAGTTTTACAGGTTGAAGTAGATGTCTGTGAATTTAAAGTAGCCTCTTTTAATATGTAAGTACTCCTGAAGGATGAACAAATTAAGCCGCTGCCAGTAATTCACTCTTTGATGTATATTATTTTATTATGTCCTTTGGCTAGCTGGGGACAATGTGCTAAGAGCCAGCAAATTGGGCTGGAGAAGAAATGGAAGAGAATTTATGTGGTACCAAGTCACTTTGGATGGTATATGGGGGCGGGCAGCACAGGGCCAGAGACACTGGCAGAGAAAAGAGGAGCAGTCAGATGAACCAGACACCAAAAATGACTTGGTCTAAGGCCAGTCTTGTTTCTTGAAATAGTAACTGTTACTACTTTGAGGCAGGAACCAAGTTCTATTCATCTGTATTCCCCAGAACCTAACATAGTAGCATAGTAATGAGAACATAGGAGATAATCAATGTGTTAAATTGGGTGTGAGCAAACAACAGCCCACTTCTTCTTTTTTTCTTTTTCTTTTTTTTTTTTTTTCTTTTTTGTAAGTAAATTTTTATTGGATCACAGCTAAGCCCACTCATTTGTGGACTCTCTATGGCTGCTTTCAGGCTCAATAATTTATTTGAGTAGTTGTGACAGAGATTGCATGGCCTGAAAAGCCTACAATATTAGTTATTTTTTGCAATCTGGCCCTACACAGATAAAGTCTACCAACTTTTGTGTTAAATAAATGATGAACACATAAATGAATGAATAAATGCAATTGTAGAATTTAAAAATACATACATTTAAAAAAAAGGACAAGAAGAGTGATCAGCTTTTGTTTTAGGACAAAAAAAGTGAAGAGAGAAGACGAGGATAAATAGGGTTGGAAGCTCACTGTTGCTAAATAACAAACCCCATTCAAATGCATTCTCTTTAGCACATACTTGTTTTGTTTATTGTCAAAATCTATGTTCAAGCACTCTCTGTTTGGTGGATAAGGCAGGGACTGGAGTGTGGCAAGAGTAATAGCCAAGGACAAATACAATGAGATCTTCTCCAGGACTTCATTGTGGAATTGAATCACATAGCAAAGAAAATATCTTCTATTTACCTTCTGTCTTCCTGTATTGTCTATTAAAGGAGGGAGGAGAAACTTAGAGGGTAATTAATATCCTTGGAGCACTTGGAGGACAGGCACCATTTTGTAGAGTAAGTACTCCTCATCTGTACATTAGTAAATGCTTGAACCCTATGACCCTAAAGAGATTTGAGTCTGGCATCGTTGCTCCAAACTACTCATTAAGTTTAATTCACAGTGAACTGTCAGATTTCTCTAAATTTGAGCCAGAGAAAATGAGAGTGATAAAAGAGAAGCTGTGTTGCCAACAGGGGCATGAGTGGCCTTGTAATTAGGATGACTTTAAGAAGTATTTGGGGTTGGAGAGCAATTCTACCAAAGTAGCAAAGTAGAACACACATGTGAAGAGTTTGGACTGACTTTTAAAGCCTTAGTCATTTGTTCTCGTAAAGCAACCCCAAAGTGGGTGAAGACAGTCCTTCAGAATAATTTAGAATGAGCAGTGTGGTGACTTTAAGTGTTGGCTGGTTTATTTGGCTCATTTACCTGCTTTTAATATTGTCAAGTTTTAATCAGACTGTGCCATGAGGATGAATTTGACACGTAAAACAGGAACCGTCATGCCCTTCTGTTGAATACCTCTCTAAATATCACAACTCCTGGGAAAGAGATGGAAGCTGATAGGCCACAAGAGCCTGGGAAATAAGCAAAGGAAGAAAGATAATGCCTTACCCAAGGATAAGGGCTGCTGCCCTTGACCCATGGCTGGTGTGAAAAGAAACTCAAATTGGGGTCATTGACTTTCTTGTTCCAGAAATAAGAAAGTGCTCTTAGCTCAAAGGGAAAATCTGTTTGCTTCATAAACAGTTCCATAATTTTTGGTACCAGCTCTATATCACAGTGGTTTTTATTCCACTGATAACAAGTTCTTCCCTCTTATTTTTAGTTAGGGAATCCCTTGTGAATAGAAACAGAGCAGGTATGTCATTTCCAAACCACATGGCTCTGGCCAGAAACTCAGCCCAGAAGTTTCCCCTTTGAACTTGTATTCCTTCTCTTCATCTTTATCACCATCAAAACATTTGCCAGGAACTTACTATTCAGACAATAATATGAAGGGAGGGTCAGAGGCAGGTGTTTATGCACAAGTATATCCGGGGGGGGGGGGGGGGGGCGGCAAGGCAGCAGAAGGGGAGATATGAAAACATTACGCATAGAGAGAATCCTGTTTACCAAACACTCAGAAAGGGAGTGGTCAAGAGTAAAACAATGGCAGGCTTGCCTTGTTTGAACAAAGAGGGTGTTAAAGGACTTAGGAGGAAAGACTGATTATGGAAGACCTTATATCCTGGGCTAAGAGGTTTATAATCTATTCTTCATCTAATAGAAAAGCACTGGAGGATTTAGGGCAAAGGCTGATTTAGCCAAAGGAATTGATTAAACTAACAGCAGACTTGGAATAGTTTGAAAAGAAAAATCCAAAGACAGGAAGAAAAAAGCCTCCGGAGTTCGGTGGTGGTGGTGGTGGTGGTGGGGTGGGGAGGAGGGTCAGGAAAAGGCTCAGAATTGAGTGGAAAAGATAGATTTCTCAAGCGTGATAAAGGAAAATTTTATGGGACTGATTAGGGATGAAAAGGCAGAAGAACCAAAGATAACTTTGATATTTTGAGCCCAGGTGACAGGATGGAAGAATGGTGAAACAATTAACAAGAATGGAAAAGTCTGGAGAAAGAGTCAGATTGAAGAAAAAGATATTGAGTTAGATTTCAGACAGGTAGAGTTAACCCTTTGTCACCATCTTTTCTCTTTCCATCACACACTTATTCCAATCAGTATTGTGAAACAATCAAAGATGACTTGGCTTATCATAGCACTGCAGTGCCCAGCATGGCAGTGTCCTTAGTCTACTCATCTACTGACAAGAGACTATGCCATTCTTTTACTGAATGTTAATTTCAGGGATCATGGAATTCACCCTTTGTCATAGAAGTGGAGGAAAAACTTACAGAAAACTCTTAAACAGGAGTCTTACTTCCAGACAAGGAAAGAGAGAAGCTATACACAGACATGGGTTCCTCACCTACTGCTTTCCCAGCCATTCTGCCATGGCCTCTTGTCTTGCTGTCCCCAACCCTTCTTCGGAATTAGAAGCACTGTGATCGAAGAAGGTGATAGGGCATATCCTAGAAAGCATTTTCCTTCAATATAAATTATGGGTTTATACTGCACAATTTCTTCTTATAAAAGAGAAGAAATAAATTTTTCTTACAGATGCTCTTTCAAAGGAAAAAAAAATAAAGTAAAGAGGAAAAAAAGAAAGAAAGGGAGGGAGGAAGGTAAGGAGGCAAGAAAGCAAAAGTAAAGGAAGAAGAGAGGTAGGGAGCAAGGTGGTGAATGAGAGAACAAACAGAGGAAATCAAGGAGGAAGGAAGTCAGGGAGGAAGGAAAGCACCAATACACATAATAAAAGTAAAGAACTTAAAAAAAAAAAAAGCTAGGTAAATCACTTTCATATCTCTAAAATCTTCACTGTTCCTTTTGGTTGAGAGGTATAGCGATGTATTTTCATGTACCTAAGAGACATGAGATGAGGTGAAATGATACCAATTATACAAAAACCAGAAGAGTAATTAAAAAAAAAGTCTAACAATTTTAAAGTGTGAATATTAAAAATATGGAATGATCAAGAGCCATATTAAAAATTAAAATAATAAATCACATTAAATATGATATTAGTGTCACAGTATTGGCTTTTCCTCACGCTAATGGGCAACATATTCAAACACTGAATATTAATATCACCTATTAGAAAACCAATCATAATAAAAGCCAATGATGGCAGATAATTAGGTATTTAGGTATTAGTGAAACCAAGCCACTCTGACAGAAATAAGAACTTTCCTTTTTTTTTTTTTTAGGATATAAAATAAGGACTTTTTTTTTTTAATATAAAAAGATATTTTCTTGTAGTTTCTCTATCAAAATCTCCTTGAGTGATAAGTATATCTTATACCAGCTTTGAAATTTATAATAACTGGTCTCTTGTGTATTACCTACATTTACCATATAGCAAAGTTAATTAAATAATCTCTCAGGAGTAGCCCTCTCTTCCATTCCATATTTTCCCATGTTAAACAAACAAACAAACAAAAAACAAAGTTGGGGGGCTGCCTTATATTAGATCAGAGGTTAGGAACCTCTGGGCTTTGTTTTATTATCAGAGATTAATGTGGAGCCTTAATTCTTTTTTTTTTTTTTTCTTCTTACTTAAAGGTAAGTTTTAGAAATAAAAGGAGCCCTCAAAGATGGCCTAAATTAAAATCTCTGGGATTTTAGGAGGCCTTTTTTCTTTTAATGGACAGATACCCAGACAATGTTATATAGCTTCCAAGAGAGCTTATTATGCAAGCAAAGAAGAAAGGCAAAGAAATTAGATAAAAGAAAGACAAAGAAATGAGCATTTAGGGGCTAATGAAAGAGCTTGTAGACTCTCCAGAACCCCCCTAAAAGCCATTTTTATAACTGTCATCCAACCATAGGGGATTTTTTTTCAAACTGCACAGTGCTTACCAGTTCCAGAGCCCCTACATATACCTTAAATCATCTCTACTGCTATGCTTCAGAGACTGAACTACGATGGTCTATGGGAAAATAATATCAGAGTCTTTGGATTTTCAGTACCATATCTTCCCCTTTTTCATATGGATTCTTTTTGCTTCCCTTGTTCTCACAGCTAGAGCAGGGCCACACGGAGTTCATTTACTCAATTCATTCAATGCTCAAAAGAATCATTGAATGAATGAATGAATGAATGAATGGGAATCAGAAGGATAAAAGATTAACAAAATTTCTGTCTTCATGAAGCTAGGGAAAGGGACAGAGTGTGGCATAGAGGTAGTTAGGGGTAGGCCATTTAGGAGTAGACTAGTCACAGAGGAAGTATTGCAGAGGGAAAAAGAGCTCTAGATATCACTGGCTTCCTGCCAGTGTAACTACCCAAAGTGCTATGGAGCCTGGAGACAAATACCCTCAGTCATTTCTTTTCTTTCCTTCTCCAGTCCTCAGGGTAGATTGGTGAAGCCATGGACCAGCATGGGTCTAATTGCACTGAGTGCTAGCTTCCTGACTGATTCTGCTGAGAATCAGGTCTGAGAACAGGAGAAAGGGGCTCTGTACAGTCACTCCATTTATGGTGAATGAGGGGGAAGTACTGGTTGGCTTCTTCATTATGCTTTTCCTGGATGAAGGATTTGTATATCTGACATAAGGCCCTGCAAGAGCCCCCAGAGATCATGGGCTGGAGCTAAAACATTAACCTGAACCTCAGGGGAAGACAGGGCTGATCTCTGGCTGCTTAAGTACACATTGGGAGTTAAAATACTAAAGGACTCTTGTGGTGGTGGCTTCCCCAAGTTCCCAAAAGTCCCCTCAAATTGTCCCTGCCATCCCAGGCTCTCCCCTTGAATGCTCAAGACTGCCCTTAATCAAGCAACTAATGGGGCTTCTAAGACCAGGACCTGTTTCAGCACTTGAGCCTACAACCATTCTGATTGGTCAGTGCCTGAGTCATACCTGTTATTAAATACTTTGAATATTAAGGTTTTTTTTTTTTTTTAAATATGAGGACAGACTCGTGGGCTTAACAAAGAAAGAGCCGTGATTCTCAAAGATCCTTGGACAGAGTTCATTTACCATCATACTCCTGGCCATGAAATAGTCCCTTTGGGGTTTCAACGTCAACATGCCTATTCCTTCTCTTTGGCTCCTTTTTGTGTTTGCCCCACCCCTTGATCTCTCTTACCCCATCCTCTCATCTGTACACCCTGTTTCCCCCTTGGTGCCCCCTACCTTCTTCAGCCCTCTTCTGAGATGCCCTTTCAGACCATCCCAGGCTGGGTTCATTTAGAAAAACCCCTTTACCAATAACAGTTTAAGACATGTTTTCATTCTTCACATGTTATTTGGGTATTGATAACCTGTCTGTTGCCCTTGCCTGTAAGGTCCTGAGTTTGAAGACTTCATATGCTATCCCAGGACCTGGCACAGAGGGTAAACAAAAAAAAAAAAAAAGAAAAGAAAAAAAAAAGAGCTTGGAAAAATGTTGGGAGGTAGTCAGGGAAACAGTAGGTGGAGGTGAAGGGGAAGGACAGAGCTGTGAGGGAAAGGAGGACAAGTGGAATGGACAAAGGGGGAGAGAGAAATGGAGGAAGCAAGAAAGAAGAGAACAGGAGAGGAAAAATGGTAGAGAGAGAGAAGAAAGGAGGAAGCAATGGAAGCAGAGAGAGAGAAGGGGCAGGGAAAGAGAATATAGAGGGTAGAACATGAGGGGAGGAGGAAAGGGAGGGAAGGGAAAAGAAAGTGAAAGGTAATACTGACTTATGCAACCCTTTTGGAACAGCAGAGCCTCATGACGTAAGGCTCCACTCCATGCTAGCATTAGCTTCTCACCTCACAGCCTTTAGATTTCTTTCTGCAAAAACATTTTATGAGCTATGTATGACTGCATTCTAAGTCTTTCCTAAAGCCTAACTGTATTATTTCTGCCAATCTGGCTTTATTTTCCCACACATTACTGTGAATTTTGATTAGTTAGGGAAATAGGGTTTGCTCTAATAATGATTGGGCTGACTGGTCCCCATCTCACTATGTTGAATGCTGTTTTCTTTTCCTTGAATGATTTTTTTTTTTTTTTGAAAGATAGCAGAGGGAAAGAAAAAAAAAAGATTTGAAAGTGAAGTTTTCTGTCAGGAATCATAGACAAGTAAGTCAGGGATCACAGATTACAAGAACTTTAAAAGTGTAGATATTATGAGGAATAAATTAAACACTTCTCAAGTTTTTCTTTTCAGCTCTAACTCAATAATAATTGATTTTCCCAAGATTTGGTCAATATGGCCTGAAGCGCCACTCTTATTGTCCAAAGGGGAAGAAAATGAACAGGGCATTAGGCCCACCTCTAAAAGGAAAGTACTGTTACTAACATTCTCACAATCGCATTTTAGACAATGATTTCAATGCATTCCAGGGAGTCTGAAATTATAAAATAATTATTGGCGAAGCTATTACAGCTTCAGTGGAATTTTCATCAGCTCTGGACCTAGCAATTCAGGATCACTTCCTGACACTGGGGTTCTGAATATCTCACTAGCACTTTTAGTGATTTCCATTGATATCATAATGAAATTTCCCAAATGGTTACTTAAAAGTTTTATTGCTATAAGTGATTTGACCTTGGCAGGTCACTTACCCTCTCTGAGTCTTATTTTCTTTATCTTTAAGGTGAGGGATTTGTACTAAATCATTTTTAAGGCCCCTCCCAACTTTAAAATTCTGAAAACCACAGGGAGCATAGCGTAAGAATACAGAAGAAAATGAGCTAATATATTGCTGGTGGACCTTGAACTATTTTTATAATCTTACAGATATAATTCAGCTCAGGGCAAAGGTGATGAAGTCTACTATTTCTGCCAATAACTATGACATGTAATCTATTTTGTTTAAGAACACCTCTACTAGGACAGCACAGAAAAAAATATAGATGATTTATCACTTCATGGCCACTTCCAGTCATACATAGATGGGTCTCATCTCCCTGCATGAGGTATTCACTTCTGGAGTACTCAACATTTTTATATTTGTCAGTGTGGGACTGAAACAGAGCAATCTTTCGGATCTTTAAGTGTCAGTTTGTAAAAACCACCAAAGATTCCAACTAGGTTGACCTAGGAACCTTGTAGAACAGACTGTCATTTATAGAACAACTCAAGTTTAAGAACTGTTATTTTATACCCAATTAAGGGGAGTTTATCTTTGGCATTTTCAGGAAAAGAGACTCTCGAGGATACATTAAAGTTTACCTAAAGAAATAATTTTAGGATTAAATAGATTCAAAGAGCAGTTGGCTGAATTCACCTTCCCTATACAAGACATAAATTTAAGTAACAGTGGATTTCTCTTTAATGGAAAGAGACCAAGAATAACTAATGGGAAACAAATAAAGTCATAATAATTCACAGAATATTAATAGACCTGTCCAGGGAAAAGTTAATAATTTATGTCAGTCCATGTATCCATTCCCAAGAGGATGTTAAGACAGTGTCAGGGTAGTCCTTAGACACTAATTTCAAGAACACATAGGAAAATAAACAGACATGTCCCCATGGTTTGCTCAACTAATCCAGACCATGTTGAATTATGCAATCATGTCATTCAGTATTCATACACTTAAAATATGACTGTGCCTCAGGCCTTCTCTGAGACACCATTTTGAAATAATTTCTTTTATTTCCTGCTACAGACAACAAATGGGGATACATTATATTCTACAGGAAAATGTTTTCAATGGTTTGAGTCCAAAGAGTAGTCATCATATTCCAAAATTCACTGAGCTCCATCCTTTAGGAGGTCAAAGTTCTATGCTGTTAAATTAAAAATTATTCAACACAGATTCTTCGTCTATCTTCAGAGTACCTACATAACCTGAATCTATCACGTGTAGGTACCACCTGCTCTGTCCACTGTCCCAACTCCAAACTTCTCCTTCCCTCCACCCTCTATGTGCATTCAGAAAAGACCAACCTCAGATGTGGCTCGCAAGGCCCTAATGATTACAGAACCTTCAGAATAGTCTCTGTAGCTGTTGCACCAACATTTTCTTTGTCTTCTCTGCACTCTGATTTAGCAGCCTGATTCCTGTGAAATATTACCATAGTTTCACAGGGACTTGTCAAGTCAGAGGGCCAAATTCAGGGAATGCCTTACTTTGTCTAAAACCAAAGTGTAAATTAGCCCAGTCTATTTGCCAAGATGCAGGTGAGAGTAAATATCAAATGAATCAGTCGCTTGTTTATTTTACTTTTACTATCACCTCTTCAAAGAGAGACATTCACGTCAGCCAGAATTTTATTTCATATTTTAATTGTAGAAAAAGTACTAATTTAGAAATAATTTAGAAGAAGCTATGTAGCTAGCAATTGTTACAAGTGTGGGCCTTGCCTCAGCAGTTGGCACAATGTTTGGCATATAGTAGGTACTCAGTAAATGCTTTTTGGATGACTGAATGAGTGAACTAGAGAATTAGTGCCTTAGGGTATGCAAAGGTTTACAAGACCCATCCTTTGCTTTCAAGAGCCCTTCAATCTTAAGAAACTTCACATAGTTGATTGGAAATATTTTTAATGCAAAGCCAGAGTTAATTTTCTCAAAACAGAAGGAGATAATCTTGGTTCTGTCTTGGGCCTATTCAGAAAGAAAGATACAATAACCAGTTGTGCTACCTGAAGTTTATATACCATGCATTAATGTCCATTCAGAATTGAGTTGAAGCCATGGTGCTGAGACAAAAACAGCACGTCATTAAAAAGGGCATGTAGTCCCCAAAGCCTCCATTCCAATGTAACCAAATGCATGAAATTTATGGAGTGCCATTAAATGTTCCCATGCAGCTCTGAAAAATGAATGTTTTTGACAAAGCAGAAGTACAGAGCATTTACCAGATTTCCAAATTCTTAGAAAAAAATGGCTTAGTTGCTCCCAAAACTAATTAATGGCCACTTTTTGAGATCAGAATTTAAGTAAAGAAGTATTAATAAAAGAAAACCCACTAAAGGGATTCGACCTGGATTACCGAAACCAATATATTATTATAACTCCTTTTATGAAGAATAGATAAATGACTCAGAAAATGAAATGTTTCTGCTCAGCATGAAACTTATCAATTGTTTTCAAAAGAGAACACACATCATACTTCGTTTCTGGGAAGTGCACCATGACAACAGAAAACACAAGCTTTCCTGTAGATCAATGTTGTGCATCTGCATGCAGAAGACTAAAAATAATAAGGACAAGGAAATCCGATTGTTTGATGCTCATGAAAGCCAGTGAAGTATGCTCAGCTTCATCCATTTTGCCCCTTAATAAAATTAAATCCATGAAGAATGTCATGTTAAGTAAAGTTGAAACCCTCACTGGGAAGCAAATGGGCTCTAAGTTAGTTCAACCTAAGTTTGAAATTCCACTTACTAATTGAGGATATGGTGAGCCTTAACCTCTCTGAGTCAGGGCTGCTTTAAAGATTAAAACTGCAGCGTCTGGTTCATTACAGATATTCAATATATGTTAATTCAATATATGTATATCAACTGATAGGGGCTATACATTTCTTCCTCAAATATGTTTGGGACTTTGTTAGAAAATATTTGGGAATATTTCTAAATACGAACACTTAAAGTTTAGTTCTTTTCATACATGTGTTCAAATTTCAACTTACTGGGGTTTGTGGGTGGCTCAGTGATATAAGTGTCTGACTCTTAGTTTCAGCTCCGGTCATATCTCAGGGTCGGTTGTGAGATGGATTGAGCCTGGTATCAGGCCCCGGTGCTCAATACAAAGTCATCTTGAGACTCTTTCCCCTACCTCTACCTCCCCCTCTGCTCTCCCTCTCTCTCTTTCTCCTTCCTTCCCTCTCTGTCTCAAATAAATAAATAAAATCTTTAAAAAAAAAAAAACATTTCAACCTACTAAAATTTATTTTTCTTCTTACTATTTAAGTCAAGCTTCTACCATTTGTGGTTTTCTATTTCTTCATTTTAGATTAAAGGTTTTACGTAGCTTTAGTTTTGTCTTCTGTTTGGGGGGCATAGGTGGGGGGCTGGTGACAGAGATAAAAATCTAAAGGTCATTTGTAAAGCTCTACCTCATCTAAGGGCTTCTCTGCATGTGTATATCTCTACATTTATGATCCTTCTTTCTTCTCCCTCAGACTCAAAGGACTTTCTGAATAGAATTGCTTAATAATATCTCTGCTCTTGGCCAATTTTCTGTCTCCCTCTTCTGGAATCTAGTACCCTATTCTAATTACTGACCACACATTGTGCATGCATGTGTAGAACACCTGCTCCTCTATTTCACTGATCAAAAACCATATAAATTGGTTTCTCCCATGAAAGTGACTCCTCCAGATCTATCCATTTCTATTCTCCTTCTAATCATACAAAATTGAACAACCATACTTCAATTTAAAAAGATAAAAAATAAGAAACATAAAAAAATAAACGTTTCTCATTCTTTATCTTCTTGCTACCGAAGAACATTGATATTTGCACATACATCTTCTCTGAGCCAGCTTTATTATGCACCAATAAAAGAACCAATGATCTTTATTTCTTCTTTTACACATCTATTCATGCAACAGATATTTACTGAGTGCCCCCTAGGTTCCAGGTCCCTGCTTTCTTAAAGATTTCAATCTAGAGGGAAGACAATAAATGTTTTAAATACATATAACAAGTTCATTCAACAAGAATGGTTTGTAGGATTTAACCATAAGGCAATAATATTCAAGTCTCCCACTACCTTCCTTCTCCTAAGATATCTAGTCTTCTGTAATGGTCAAATGTAAATCAGATTAAAAATTGATTAGCTGTTCTTATCATAGTCAGGCCTACTGTAGATGGCAAGCCAGTTGCTGGGGAAGGAAAGAATAGAGGGATATCTTTTGTTTCTTTTCCTCAATTATGTTTCTCTTCCTGCTCCCTCAGCTTGCCAACCTGGTGACAGACAGGAAATGGAGTTGCAAAGACCTACCATGACTGATATTGTTACAAAATGGCAATATGATCTCCTCTTCTAGGACTTCAAAGTTACCTCTTTCTCTTTGGGGTATACTAAGAATTCTTCAGAGATTCCTAATTCCCAGTTGGAAATTTCTCACCTCGATTTCTTCTTATGCAAGACATATATTTCCTTTGGCTCTAGAAATTCAAGGGTCATTTCTAGCTTCTTTATACCAATTCATTTTACTCATCCGGGCAACCCCCTTTTAGAGGATCTAAGCTGACTCTGCCTAATCTGTCTAATGTGAGGCCCATCTCTGGTCCACAGGAAACTCTTGCTCAGACTTTGCCCCCATATCACTGGGTATGCTGGAGAATCTCGACAGAAACAATCTTTCCTTTACTCCTCCTCTTACAGAAGCCAGCCAAACCTATTTCTTATCTTTTAGATTTTCCAAGACAAGTAAGATACCAATTCACAGCATCCCTCCCCCAAGTGTGGGGGACATAATCTATGCTCTCTCAGTGGTCTCAGAAAAGCCCCCCTGCTTGACTTGAGGTGACAAGAGAAATAACCTGCCTTCTTCTGCAACAAACAGTAGGTCTAGTTTAACAAAGAGCTCTCTGAGGAAAACAAAATATACATGTACATATATACATACACCTGTTTATTATAAATTTTACTGATATATAAAGGTATAGCACATAATTTATAGAATAGTAATAAAAATAACACATTATATTGTAAATTACACTTGGATAATTGATTCTCATAGACAGATTTAATTGATTTTTGTCAGGCTTTTGTACCTGTAGCCAACATAGCTTGCAACCAATATAATTCCAACATGACTATTGGTTGATATTTTCATTTATATTAATGAATATTATGAAAGTGAAATAATGAAGTATATCACATACCTCAATAAAATTGTTTCTTTAAAAAATGTAATGAGAGGGCAGGGCAAGATAGCAGAGGAGCAGGGTCCTCACCTCCCCTGGCATCACCAAGTTACCTAGATAACTTTCAACCATTCTGAAAACCTATGAATTCAACCTGAGATGTAAAGAGAAAACAGCCAGACTCTACAAAGAGAAGAGTTTTTGCTTCTAACAAAATAGGAAGGCAGAAAAAAAATAAAATGAAAAAGACTCAAGTGGGAGAGGGGCCCCCCTGCAAGGAGCCAGACTAAGGCCATGGTAAGAGTCTCCAGAACAGGGAGGCCTAGCCCTGGAGAAGCAGGAACTTTATTTATTTATTTTTTAAAGATTTTATTTATAAGGGATACACAGAGAGGCAGAGACACAGGCAGAGGGAGAAGCAGGCTCCCCCCAAGGAGCCCCATGCGGGACTCTATCCCAGGACCCCAGAAGCCCCCGGCTGAAGCTGGAACTAAACTGCTGAGCCACCCGGGCTGCCCAGAAGCAGAGACTCTAAAAATCTGCACTGGATTCTTCCCGGAGGGAAAGGCACTGAGCAGGGAACTCGGGCAGAACTGCAGGAAGGGCAGTGGAGCCCCCAGTCTCCCAGAGTCACTAACAGAGGAAGTGTGCGCCCGGGGGCAAGCACACCGCAGACTGTGGGCCGAGCTCGGTAAAGGGCTGGAGCACCCGGCGGGGCCTCGGGAGAAGCTCAGGCAGTGGCTCCAGATGGAAGGGGCTGTGCCCTGCTGCCTTCAGGAGCCCCGGCCCCAGGAGCGTGATTCCAACAGCTCGGCCCGGATCCCAGGGTGCTGGGGGACACAGCCCAGGATCCTGTGCTCCCCCGGGATAGGGGGAGGTGGGGAGGGCACAGGACAACGAGGACTCTCTTGCCACTGGGCGCCCCCAGAGGGAGGCAGGGAGGGCACAAGACAGCAAGGATGCTCTTGCCACCAGGCGCCCCTGAGCTATGCAGGTCAGCACCCTCAGCCCCTGGAGCATCCAGGCCAGTGCAGACTTAGAGACTGTGGTAGTTACTGCAGGAGCTGACTCCAAAGCTGGGGACCTGTCCGCCACTGTTGCTGTTCCTCCTTGTGTCACCGTATGCCTGGGAGAGTCGGGGGCCCCAGGGAATAGAGGCCTCACAGGGTAAACAGCTCCCACTGAGCCAGGCACCTGGTGGGGGTGGGAGGGCAGCTCCCCCAGGTGCACACACCTGAGAATCAGCATAGCAGGCCCCTCCCTGAGAAGACAGCTGGAAGGACAGGGGAGGAGCAAGTTCTTGACCGAGCAGCACTGGAAAGCTCCAGGGGAAGTCGAAGGATTTACAGTAAATAGAACTACAGGGTACCCCTCCCTCCCTTTTCCCAGTACAACTCGTTTTTATAGCAGACTAAAAATCTCCAATATTTTTTCTCTTTTGCCACATTAATTACAATGTTACCACTTCTTCATTTTTAAGTTTCTTCCTTTCTGACTTTCATATTTCTACAGTTACATGTCTTAGATATATTTTCCATTTCTAGATTCCATTTAACATACTCAACTTAATTTTGGGAGATATACAAGATATTTTTTTTGTTTTGTGTTTTTTTTTATTGTTGTTGTTTGTTTGTTTGTTTGTTTGTTTTCTGTGCCTCATTTTGTTCTACAATGGCAAAAGTTAATACCTTCTAAAATATGACCAGCATGCACCCAGAACCAAGTGGTATCCATGCTGGTTCATTCTGTGATTTTATATTCTCTCTTCATTCCCATTCTGCCCCCCCCCCCCTTTTTTCTTTTCTTTTTTTTTTTCTTCTTATTTGGAATTTTTGACCTTTTGTTTTAGTACTTTGTTTTAAAATTTGTTTTTCACTTTAGTGATCTTTTTGCTTTATTCTGTTGTGATCTTTGTTTTCATTTTCTGGTCTCTGACCTCTCAGAATCATCTCGGGTGAAATTTACTTAGGTCGTGATTGATATTCTTGACTCAGCCCACTCATACAGCCACTGAGCAAAAAGACTAGAAGGAAGAACTCACCACAAAAGAAAGAATCAGAAACAGTACTCTCTTCCACAGAGTTACAGAATTTGTATTACAATTCAATGTCAGAAAGCCTATTGAAGCACAATTATAAAGCTACTGGTGGTTCTGGGGAAAAGCAAAAAAGGAATCAAGAGACTTCATGACTGCAGAATTTAGATCTAATCAGGTTTAAATTAAAAATCAATTAAATGAGTTGCAATCCAAACTGGAGGTCCTAACAATGAAGGTTAATGAGGTAGAAGAACGAGGGAGTGACATAGAAGACAAGTTGATGGCAAGGAAGGAAGCTGAGGAAAAAAGAGAAAAACAATTAAAAGACCATGAGGAAAGGCTAAGGGAAATTAATTATAGTGTGAGAAGGAAGAATCTACGTATAATTAGAGTTCCAGAGAACGCTGAGAGGGAGAGGAACAGAAAGCATATTTGAACAAAACATAGCTGAGAACTTCCTTAATTTGGGAAAGGATACAGGCATTCAGATCCAGGAGATAGAGAGGTCCCCCCCTAGAATCAATAAAAACCGTTCAACACCTCGACATTTAATAGTGAAACATGCAAATTCCAAAGGTAAAGAGAAAATCCTTAAAGCAGCCATAGACAAGAGATTCTTAACTATATGGGGAGAAATATTAGATTAAGAAATTAAGATTAAGACCACTCCACAGAGACCTGGCAGGCCAGAGAGGGCTGGCAGGATATATTCAGTGTCCTAAGTGAGAAGAACGTGCAGCCAAGAATATTTTATCCAGCAAGACTCACATTCAGAAAAGAAGGAGAGATAAAGAGCTTCCAAGATAGGCAAAAACTGAAAGAATATGTGACTACTAAACTAGCTCTGCAAGAAATATTAAGGGGGACTCTGTAAAAGGAAGAGGAAACCCAAAGAAATAATCCACAAAAGCAGGGTCTGAATAGGTACTACGATGACAAATTCATATCTTTCAATAGTTACTCTGAACATGAATGGGCTAAACGATCCCATCAAAAGATGCAGGGTTTCAGACTGGATAAAAAAAAAAACAAGACCCATCTATTTGCTGTCTACAAGAGACTCATTTTAGACCTAAGGACACCTCCAGTGTGATAATGAAAGGCTGGAGAAGCATTTACCATTCAAATAGTCCTCAAAGGAAAGCAAGGATAGCAATCCTCATATCAGATAAATTAAAGTTTATCCCAAATATGGTAGTAAGAGATGAAGAGGGACATTATATCATACTTAAAGGGTCTATCCAACAAGAAGACATAACAATCATGAATATTTATGCCCCTAATGTGGAAGCTGCCAAGTTCATCAATTAACTAATAACCAAAGTAAAGACATGCTTAGATAATAACACACTAATAGTAGGAGACTTCAACACAGCACTTTCTGCAAATGACAGATATTTCAAGCACAACATCACCAAAGAAATAAGGGCTTTAAATGATACACTGGACCAGATGGATTTCACAGATACATACAGAACTTTCCACCTGAACGCAACTGAATACACATTCTTCTCAAGTGCATATGGAACTTAATCCAGAAAGGACCACATACTGGGTCATAAATCAGGTCTTAACTGATAGCAAAAGATTGGGTTTGTCCCCTGCATATTTTCAGACCACAATGCTTTGAAACCTGAACTCAATCACAAGAAGAAATTTGAAAGAAACTCAAACAGGTGGAGGTTAAAGAGCATCTTACTAAAAGATGAATGGGTCAACCAGGAAATTCGAGAGGAATTAAAAGATTCATGGAAACTAATGAGAATGAAGATACAACCGTTCAAAATCTTTGGGATACAGCAAAAACAGTCCTAAGAGTAAAATACATCACAATACAAGCATCCCTCAAAAAATTGGAAAAAACTCAAATACACAAGCTAACCTTGCACCTAAAGGAACTGGAGAAAGAACAGCAAATAAAATCTACACCAAGCAGAATAAAAGAGATAATAAAGATTTGAGCAGAACTCAATGAAATAGAGACCAGAAGAACTGTAGAACAGATCAACAAAACCAGGAGTTGGTTCTTTGAAAGAATTAATAAGATAGATAACCATTAGCCAGCCTTATTAAAAAGAAAAAAAGACTCAATAAAATCACGAATGAAAGAGGAGAGATCACAACCAATACCAAGGAAATACAAACAATTTTAAAAACATATTATGAACAGCTATATGCCAATAAATTAGGCAATCTAGAAGAAATGGATGCATTTCTGGAAAACCACAAATTACCAAAACTGGAACAGGAAGCAATAGAAAACCTGAAAAGGCCAATAACCAGGGAGGAAATTGAAGCAGTTATCAAAAACCTCCAAAGACACAAAAGTCCAGGGCCAGATGGCTTTCCAGGGGAATTCTATCAAACGTTTAAAGAAGAAACCATACCTATTCTACTAAAGCTGTTTGGAAAGATAGAAAGAGATGGAATACTTCCAAACTCGTTCTATTAGGCCAGCATCACCTTAATTCCAAAATCAAAGACCCCACCAAAATGGAGAATTATAGACCAATATCTCTGATGAACACAGATGCAAAAATTCTCAACAAGATACTAGCCAATAGGATCCAACAGTACATTAAGAAGATGATTCACCATGACCAAGTGGGATTTATCCTGGGATGCAAGGCTGGTTCAACACACTAAAGCAATCCATGTGATAGATCATATCAACAAGAGAAAAATCAAGAACAATATGATCCTCTCAATAGATGCAGAGAAAGCATTTGACAAAATACAGCATCCATTCTTGATCAAAACCTTTCAGATTGTAGGGATACAGAGAACATCCCTTAGCATCTTAAAAGCCATCTACGCAAAGCCCACAGCAAATATCAACACTAGGAGCCTTTCCCCTGAGATCAGGAACACGACAGGGATGTCCACTCTCACCACTGTTTTTCTTTTTTTTTTTTTAAAGACTTTATTTATTTATTCACAGAGAGAGAGAGAGAGAGAGAGAGAGAGGCGGAAGCAGGCTCCATGCAGGGAGCCCGATGTGGGACTCGATCCCGGGACTCCAGGATCACGCCCTGGGCCAAAGGTAGGCTCTAACCTGCTGAGCCACCCAGGGATCCCTCACCACTGTTTTTCAACATAGTACTAGAAGTCCTAGCCTCAGCAGTCAGGAAACAAAAAGAAATAAAAGGCATTCAAATTGGCAAAGAAGAAGTTAAACTCTGCCTCTCTGCAGATGACATGATACTGTACATCGAAAATCCAAAAGACTCCATCCCAAGATTGCTAGAACTCATACAGCAATTAGCCAGTGTGGCAGGATAAAAAAATCAATGCCCAGAAGTCAGTGGCATTTCTATACACTAACAGTGAGACTGAAGAAAGAGAAATTAAGGAGTCAATCCCATTTACAATTGCACCCAAAAGCATAAGATACCTAGGAATAAACCTAGCCAAAGAGGTAAAGGACCTATACCCTCAAAACTACAGAACACTTCTGAAAGAAATTGAGGAAGACACAAAGAGATGGAAAAATATTCCATGCTCATGAATTGGAGGAATTAATATTGTGAAAATATCAATGCTACCCAGGGCAATTTACACATTTAATGCAATCCCTATCCAAATACCATGGACTTTGTTCAGAGAGTTGGAACAAATCATCTTAAGATTTGTGTGGAGTCAGAAAAGACCCCGAATAGCCAGAGGAATATTAAAACAGAAAACCAAAGCCAGGGGCATCACAATGCCAGATTTCAGGTTGTACTACAAAGTTGTGGTCATCAAGACAGTGTGGTACTAGCGCAAAAACAGATGCATAGATCAGTGGAACAGAACAGAGAACCCAGAAATGGGCCCTCAACTCTATGGTCAACTAATATTCGACAAAGCAGAAAAGACTATCCACTGGAAAAAAAGACAGTCTCTTCAATAAATGGTGCTGGGAAAATTGGACATCCACATGCAGAAGAACGAAACTAGACCATTCTCTTACACCATACACAAAGATGAACTTAAAATGGATTGAAGATCTAAATGTGAGACAAGCATCCATCAAAATCCTAGAGGAGAACACAGGCAACACCCTTTTTGAACTCGGCCACAGCAACTTCTTGCAAGATACATCTATGAAGGCAAGGAAACAAAAGCAAAAATGAACTATTGGGACTTAATCAAGATAAAAAGCCTTTGCACAGCAAAGGAAACAGTCCACAGAACTAAAAGACAACCTACAGAATGGGAGAAGATATTTGCAAATAACATATCAGATAAAGGGCTAATTTCCAAGATCTGTAAAGAACTTCTTAAACTCAACAGCAAAGAAACAAACAATCCAGTCATGAAATGGGCAAAAGACATGAACAGAAATCTCAGAGGAAGACCTAGACATGGCCAACAAGCACATGAGGAAATGCTCCCCATCACTTGCCATCAGGGAAATGCAAATCAAAACCACAATGAGATACCACCTCACACCAGTGAGAATGGGGAAAATTAACAAGGCAGGAAACAACAAATGTTGGAGAGGATGTGGAGAAAGGGGAATCCTCTTGCACTGTTGGTAGGAATGTGAACTGGTACAGACACTCTGGAAAACTGTGTGGAGGTTCCTTAAAGAGTTAAAAATAGAACTTCCCTATGACCAGCAATTGCACTGCTGAGGATTTACCCCAAAGATACAGATGCAGTGAAAAACCGAGGCACCTGCACCCCAACGTTTATAGCAGCAATGTTCACAGTAGCCAAACTGTGGAAGGAGCCTCAGTGTCCATCGAAAGATGAATGGATAAAGAAGATGTGGTCTATATATATAATGGAATATTACTTAGCCATTAGAAATGATGAATACCCACTATTTGCTTCAACATGGATAGAACTGGAGGGTTTTATGCTGAGTGAAGTAAGGCAATCAGGGAAGACAAACATTATATGGTTTCATTCATATGGAGAATATAAAAAATAGTGAAAGGGAATAAAGGGGAAAAGAGAGAAAATAAGTGGGAAATATCAGAGAGGGTAACAGACATTAGTGACTCCTAACTCTGAGAAACAAGCAAGGGGTGGTGGAAAGGGGGGTGGGCAGGAGGATGGGGTGCCTGGGTGACAGGCACAGAGGGGCACTGATGGGATGAGCAGTGAGTGTTATACTATATGTTGGCAAATGGAACTCAAATAAAAAAAATCCAAAAAATTAAAAATAAATAAAAATAAAAAATGTAATGCGACTTCACTTATTCTCAATAATCTTTTTATTGATTTAGATAACAGTTTTGGAATATTAAAAGATATTTCTTCAATTCTTGTGCTATTCATAAACATAGCAGTACTGTGACCTGAAAGCCTGTGTTCCCTCCAAATTTATACATTGAAATCTGAACTCCCAAAAGTGATGATATTAACAGGTAGAATCTTTGGGAAGTGATTAGGTTCTGAGGGATGAGGCCTCATGAATGGGATCAGTGTTCCTGTAAGAGAGATCTCAGAGAGCTCCCTAGCCCCTCCTGTCTTTTGAGCATACAGTAAGTCTGCAACCCAGAAAAGGGCCCTCATCTGACCATATTGACACCTTATCTCAGAATTCTAGCCTCCAAAACCATGAGCAATAAATTTCTGTTGTTCATAAGCTACACAGTTTGTGGAATTTTGTCACAACAGTCCCAATGAACTAAGACAAACAGCTACAGAGCTGCTGACATACTTTTAAGTGTATCTCCTTTATTAACACATACTCAATTACTCTAAGTTGAAATTATTAATAAGCAATAAATCTAGCCTTGACACCAATTCTTTGGTGTATATGCTCCTACCATGGCTAATTTCAGTCACCAATGTAATGTCACCAAAAACAGAGTTGAGAAGACATGTGCCATAATACATCATGCTATATAGTATTTCTACCATACAGATACAATGTACATGTGTAACCCCAAAAACACAGATACTAACAAAACATAATATAATCAGGAAGTGGTGAGTTTTGTATGTGTATTATCTTTGTTTCTAATATAGCTTACTAATTATAAATTTATATAATTTTTTAATACTAGCACTCTGATAGATACCTTAAGGAAAAAAGAAAACTCTTCCTGAATCATCTCTCAATCTCCATTTTTCTGTTTCCTCAATTTTGTCTTTGCAGGTAAAAAGTTTTTACAATCATCCACCTAATTCCCAGGTCCTACTTTGAAATCTTGTTTACATATCTTTCACTTTGTACAGGAATGTTCCCCAATCAAAACTCATTCTAACATCCTGCTATAAAAATAAATGAGGAAAGACAACTTCAAATAGTGATTTGTGTTCTGCAGACATTTTTTAAGCGGTGGTATGATAAAGAATGACAAAGAAGAGTAATTATTTAGGACATGTTGTCACAGAAGACCTCACTGAAGATATGCTGTTCAAACTAAGATCTGATTGACAGGAAGGAGCCAACTATGCGAAGATATGGATGAAAATTTTTCAAAAAAGAGGGAACAGTGGAGGCCTTAAGAGAGGATGTTCAATCTGCTTTCAATGTATTTTAAGCATGGTAAATAAGAGGGTAGGAGAAGAAACCAAACGGCCTGGTATGCAGCACCCTGTGGCCACTCTAAGTAGTTTGGACTTCATTCTATGTGTCATGGGAAGCCTGGGAGAGTTTTAAGAGCAAGGGAATGACATATTCTGATTTAAGTTATTAATTATTTTTTATATTGTTGTTTAGAGAATGAATTAGAACAAGACAAGAGTGTAAAGCTGAGTGACAGTCTAGGATTCTCCTGCCTGAATTCAGCCAGAAGATAATAATGACAAACTAGAGTGTTGACAGTGGAGACAGAAAAGAATGAATAAATGAGATGTATATCACTCAGGCAAAGCTGAAATACAATGCAGGTGAATTGAACGTGAGATATGAGGGAAAGGGAAGAAATGAGAATGATGCCCAAGTTCAAAGCTTGAACAACGGTGTCCATCAGTTGAAATGTGGGCATCTGTGGTCAGAAAAAAATGGAGAAAATAAGACTTTATTTTGATATGCTTGGATGATGCAAGACCAAGGGGGAATGTCAAGTTGAGAGCAGGGTAGTTAGATCAAACGATGTGAAATTGTCCCTTTTGTCAACCAAAAATGATCAAACACTGGAAATGTCACATGACTTCATTTCATATGCATTAGAAGCCCAGTGGAAAGATCAAACATGTGAAGATGCTATCCACTTAATGACGTGTATATAACTGTTGAGTTGTATGTAATTTATAAACATAAAATATCATGTGAGTATCATTTATGATGGTTCTATTTATAGCGCATCACATAAAATCACACCCATTCATATAACTGATCAGACTATGACAATTCAACATCTATAAGGGCTTCCTTTAACACTCTACTTTGGCCTAAAGGAATTTTTTCACATTTCTGAGAACAAATTTAGAACTCACACGCCTCAGTGGCATCTGAGCACCAGGAAATGAGAGCCACTGTGCACTCATCTTTGCAGTCTCATAACTGGCACTTGTTCTGCTGATTCTCTTCTCAGTTTACTGGTGGTTTGCCAGTTTATAGTAGAGATAATCTCATGCTTCATTTGCAATTCTTTCCTTTTCTAATATTTTTACTCTTCTGTTTAGGTTTCACTTGATAAAATTTCCAAACATATAAAAATTAATTATCACACACACTCTGTTAACTATTGAGGTGGTTGTGTGTCATTAATTTTGATGGCAAATAAACTTTTGACTTAGAATACTTACACTATGATAGTTTATTTCTTCTTTTAAGAAATAAATTATCCTCTCAGATTAAAGGAAGGCTATATAATATTCAGTGGTGTATGGGAAACATAAATGCATACAATAACCTATCATACAAGGTAGGTTAATGTAAATATCAGTATCATTGTTCCAATACATTCATTTCACCATAAATCTTCTGTTTTTCCTTAAAGCATCTCTAGCGTATGCACCTATCTTTCCTTCCTCCACTATCAGTCTACCATGGCATTTTTACTCTTGGCTACTAAATTTGCCCTCTACTGGTTCTCCCCACCACCCATATTTCCTCCCTCCATAATCCTGTCACTCTCATCTTATCCTCCTTGGCATCATCAGTGACTAATAACACCCAATGTGTAGCTCATCACAGACCTCTCTGTAGGAGGCTAGGTGTGGGAATCATACCCATGCTGCAAAGATATTTATTTCAATATTTATGAAGCAATTAAAGGAAAACCACTTTCTTATTCCCTAAGTTTCAGACCACTAAGAAAGGGGCTTCTTTCTTTACCCAGGATGATGATGTATGAGGGAAAATGTTCCCTTTCTGGAAACATTGTTAGACTGTGGGCATTTCTTATGGTGTTCCTTAAATGGATTAAATGTTCAAATTCATAGAGGGAGTACTTAGGAGCTGAAGATAATGAGATGACCTAATTCCTTCATAATGAAAGTAAGTCATGAGACATCACTTTTCAATTTTATCTGGAGTTAAGCAGCCAATAGTAAAGTAAAAGGGCTAAGGCTTTGTTTTGTTTTGGCCTCTGGTTTTCTATGCAGACCAATGGGTAGTAAGAGACTCTAGAGCTATAACTGTTTTACAATAAAAATAATTTTTACATTGTTCAAATGTAATGTCTTTAATCAAATGTACATTAGAAATAAGAATTATACAACTACAGAGCGCTAGGAATTGACATGATATGGTTGGTACATCACCAAGCTAGAAGTCAGACAATTTGAATTTCAGTCTTAGTCTTATGGAGAACCAATTGCCTGGCCTTGAATTACTCAATTTTTTTACTTCAGAGTTTCTTCATCTGTAAAATAGAAGTGATCCCAAAGGTTTTATCTAGCATTCAAATTTCATAATTATCTAATCTCTCACCTCCTGGCTAAAAAGTAATTTCATAGTAGCAATTTAGACAACAATAATAGTTTAACAAGTGTTTTCTCACAACCTTGTTGGTAGAATAAGCTAAAATAGGATAAGGATGCCTTTATCGAAACTGGGAGGGATCCTTTATAATTCTCACTTGACTAGTTGGTTACTAAAACAGAGTACAGAAAAATCTGCTAATATTTCTTCACCTCTACTTTCCAGCACTAAATATGGTGATAGTGATAGGCCACATTGCTTCTGCATTATCTTACCTTTTAAAGAGTGATAATTTATAGTCCATTTGTCATCATATATGTCTCAGTTTTCCTCTTGTAGGCTTTATGGAATTTTACTGCCTATATTATCTGGAGGCAATGCAACCAGGTGCTATGGTCACTGTGCTGAACACACAGATTTTCCTACCTGGACTGCCTGAATAGATTTTTAGCTGGACTCTATGATTCCCCACTTCCTGGTGTTCATGCCCTTGTGCAATCTCATCCTTGTGAGTATAGTGGGAACCTGTCACTTAATTCTAGCCAATAGAATATGGCAAATAAAATGAGATGTCTCCCTGTGATTACATTATGTTGTATAGCAAAGGTGACGTGATTTGATTATCTTACTCTATATAAGAATCCATCTTGCTAGCAGACTTGTTCTAGAGTCTTGCTCTCCTTGATGGCTCTAAAGACACAAGCTTTCCTAAATCTTACAGCTTCAGGGAAATAAATTCTTCCAACAACCTGAGTAAGTTTGGAAATAGCCCCTTCTCCAGTCACATGTGCCGATGAGAACCCCTCTGGTCAACATCTTGATTTCAGCTTTGCAGAGGACCCAGATAAGACGTGCCTGGACTTCTGACCCACTCAAACTGTGAAATAACAAGTGTGATTACTTATTATATAATAGAAAATTAATACAAAGAATGTATTCCTTCGACTACTAAAAGGCTGGAAGTTCTCAGTTATCAGCCCTCCCCAGGAGTTGCCTCAGCTGGAGACAGCACCTGACTCAAAGTCACAACCCCTCCTAGGGTAAGTTTACATCTAGTAACTCATCAGTGTGAAGGTATAAAGGCCTACCTCTTTGCCCCATCTCCAGACATCTGACCCAGTTCCAAAATAAACAAAAGGCTCACTTTGCTCTATGTCCAGTCCCCCTGCTCCCTTCCCCTTGTAGCAGTGGTGTGTGTGTGTGTGTGTGTGTGCGTATGTGTGCACATGTACACATGTACACATATCTGGGCTTAGACATCAAACAAGCTTTGAAATTATCTAACATTTTGTAAGGCTGTATTCTATTATTTTATTCACTATCTCCCAGTCCAAAGAGACCCATGGCTACAGAATGGGGGAATCTTTTTTAAAAAAGCATTAATAAAAATTACTGTAGCTTACACCCAACTACATGTTTTCAAGGACAGCCGGCATTGCCAAAATCGAGTGAACATGAAACACATGGTATCAAGAGAGTTCCTGGTTAAACTAGGTAATAGTTAAAACTCAAGGAGCATTGAGAAATAATTAAGATGAACATATGTTGATACATATATTCATGATACTGTAAGTGTAGAAAAAAAAGTAAGCAGACTTTGGAAAAAGACAGCCTAGATTTGAATGGATATTATCTGTGTGAATTTGAATGGATATTATCTGTGTGACCTTTAAAAAACTGTCTCCCCTTCTGAAACACAATTTTATTGTGATGATAAAATGGGGATGATATTAGGCTTACAAGATTGTGAGAATTAAATCAACTAAAATGAAAATGTCTAGTGTAGTATTCAAAATGCAATAGGCACACAATAAAAACCCTATTTCCTCTTGTTTTGTCAACTTCTCTTTAACTCTTAATTTTTTTTTGTTTGTTTTTAAGGAATGGAGGAATAGATGGAAAGCTTTCCAGAAAGGTAATTCTGAATAATCTCTGATTAATTCAAAGTTCAGAGGGAGTGGAGAGTCATCTGGCACAGGTACCTCTACTTCTGTAGTCCTTTTAATAAGTTTCCAAATTACTGTTTGGCTGAGACTTTAGTTCTGCAATTGGTAAATGTTGGCATACTGAGATTTTTCCCAAGGTTGTTCTCATTCTTGATTCATAATTAGTAGCTGCCTTACCAAATTACCACACAATTATAGCACCTGAGTCTTTCTTGGAGCTCTTTCAATTAAAAGACTAGCTGGGATTGGCAAGGCTTAATTTTCTCCACCTTGTTGGTCCAAATCAACAGTGTATTATCTGGCACCATATAGGGAGGATAGATCTAAGTCCATATGACTTTATTATGGCAGCGAATGTTTGCTGTACTACTGGGTAGACCAATGGATCTAAAATTTAAAAAAAAATGGGAATCATTTCATCCCTCAATGGATACATCTTCTGAGTTAGATGATTTAGTGATACCAAGATGAATGATTTATATGGACAATTGC
This sequence comes from Canis aureus, assembly GCF_053574225.1. NCBI lineage: Eukaryota > Metazoa > Chordata > Mammalia > Carnivora > Canidae > Canis > Canis aureus. The sequence continues at coordinate 12,828,718 of NC_135636.1, forward strand.
ACTATTTACTTGAATAATAGAATACTGGCAAATTTTGTAAAATGTAAGAATATACAGGTGGAGGCAGGAACTATGGAAGCTGATCCAATTCAGCCTGTTTCCTGAACAAACAAATCCCTTCTTTTGAATTGTGAAGAATTTTTGCCAAACCCATCCATCCTCTTCTATGCACAATTGTTTGTTCTCTGTTGTGCATTGGACTGGGGCAAAGTCATAAATTTTATATGGTAACTAACCCCATCAAACCAAATAGTATGATTTAAAAAAAGATTGCTGTTTACCATTAGCATCAAAAGTGATTAATATGCATCTTACCCAACTCTCCGATGGCTATAAATGCAATAGAGTATGTACAAGTGCTTGTATATGTGTATGGTATGTATACATATTTTACCATATGTATGGTAAAATAGTGGGTAGGTCCAGGATATGAAACTGAAAGAGCTTCTCTCTTTCTTGCTCAGAAATAGTGGTACTCTATTCTTTTGGTGGTAGAGTTTCCAAAGACAAATTATATAAAATATCTCTACAATATTAAAACATATTGTATAAAGGAAAGTTTCATAGGCTCAGGGAAAGCTGTGATCCTTTCTTAAAATGAATATTAAGTGGTAGGCAAATAGAGAAAGATATAAATAGCATTATTCTGGTTTAAAATGGTTTTGGTATAGATTTAAAAAAAAATGAAAGAATTTGGGGGCCATGAAAGACCATACATGTATTTGTATGTGTGTATTCTTTCTGAAATTTTTGCATTCTCCAGAATTGAAGAAAGACAAGAGTGCCCATATCTTTGGAGGGTAAAAACAACAACAACAACAACAAAAAGTCTAAAAACATGAACACCAGACAGACTACAATAAATAAAAAATTCAGACATGTCAAAATGAAACTAGAATACAAACACATAAAAGATAAAGATATTAAAAGCTACCAGAAAAAGCAATGGAAATTTGAAAAAAGAAATGTAAAAATATGCATAAATATACAATATTCATTGATAAGAGGACTCAAGTTCAGAAAATTATCAGGTCTCATTAAATTATAAATTTAATTGTACTTAATAAAAATCCCAAAAGAAACTTTTGAAAACATGACAAATTATCCTATAATTCAACTGGAAGAAGAAAGTTCACAAATATTTAAATCAGTTTGGAAGAGATAAATAAGAGCGTTATCCTTACAGATATCAAGATTTAAAATGAGAATCATTGAAGCAGTTTACGTTTGTAACAGAGATAGTCCAACATATCAAAAAGAGATCAACAGAAATACAGTTGTGAATTTATGGAAATTATGGCCTATCAAAGAAGGCCAGATGAATTGATGGACTACATATGAATTCAAAAATTTAGTCGTTTCTGTAAGAATTTATAGAATTAATAGAATTGTTTCATGAGATTGTGATGGGAAGCATTTTTAAAATAAAACATGAAGGGTACAAACCATAAAAAAAATCAGTACATATTTTGAAAATAAAATTAAAAACACAATAAAAGTCTTCATGGAAAAGTTAAAAGAATAGCTCCAATCTGAATTTATAAAAAATAGCAACACATAGGGCACCTGGGTGACTCAGTAGTAAACTATTTTTAATTTTAACTCAAGACATGATCTCAGGATCCTGAGATTGAGCCTAAGGCAGGCTCTATGTTTATTGCAGAGTTGGCTTATCTCACCCTCTCCTGCTCTCCCCGCTCCACTCCCAATCCTGCTCACTCTCTCTCTCAAGTAAAATATTTAATAAATAAGAAATAGATAAATAAATAAATAAATAAATAAATAAATAAATAAATGCAAGCAACACACATAATGGGCAAAGTATATAATAATAAATATATAAAGAACACCTATTTTGCAACAAGGAAAAGGCATTAACTCATTAAGGGAAAAAAGTGAGCAATTCACATTAAGAGTAATTCACAGAAAGGAAACCCAATGGATAGTAAATAGAGAAGATCTTACTTGATCTTACCAGTAATCAGGAAACTGCATCTTAAAGCCTCAATGAGATACTGTTTTAAAGAGATACTGTTTCATACTCATTCAAATGGAAAAACTAAAATCTGAAAATGCTATTTTTGAATGTAGAAAAACATGAGTCCTAATAAATGCTGTGGAGAATGTAAACAAGGACAGCCATTTGGGATAATAATTTGGGTTTTATTAATACAGTTGAAGATGTGCACCCTCTGAGTCTAATTATATACCCAGCCTAATTCAACCTTTGAACATGTGTGTAAGGATGTTACTTGCATGCTCTTTGTCACAGTGAGGGAGTAGAAAGCACTTTAATATTTTCCATAAAGATGAAATTGATCAGATGTGTCTTATTCATAATATGGAATTACAGCTCTCAATTAAAATCAGTGAATAAGGGGATCCCGGAGTGGCTCAGGGGATTTGGTGCCTGCCTTTGGCCCAGGGCGCGATCCTGGAGTCCTGGGATTGGGTTCCACATTGGGCTCCCAGCATGAGGCCTGCTTCTCCCTCCTCCTGTGTCTCTGCCTCTCTCTCTCTCTCTCTCTGTCTATCATAAATAAATAAATAAATAAATAAATAAATAAATAAATAAATCTTTTTAAAAAATCAATGAATAAGAATCTATATGTATCAATATGGAAATCAAAAATAAAATGTCAGGCACCTGGGTGGTTCAGATGGCTAAGCCTCTTACTCTTGACTTTGGCTCAAGTTATGATCTTAGGGTTGTGAGATTGAGCCTGTGCTGGGCTCTGTGCTCAGCATGGAGTCTACTTGAGATGCTCTCTTTCCCTCTGCCCCTACCCCTGCTTGCTCTCTCTCAAAATAAATAAATAAAATCTGTAAAAAAAAAAAAAAAGTTATGTGAGAAAGAGATTGATGATATGTACAGTATAATATTTATGAAATACTTCAGAAATATACAATTAATAAAATATATATTTATGAATATTTTACATATATAGTAAAAGTATAAAGTGATAAACTGGAATCATGCAAACCAAATTAAAAAGAGTAGCTGTGTTTGGAGGGAAATAATAAGTAATATTTTTATTCTCTGAATACATCTCTGAAATGTAATGATAATAAAAAAGAATAATAATTTAAAAAAACATAACTATTGGCCATCCATCTAGATAGGTTGTATGTGAAATACACAGAATTTTCCTATAATTTCAGGGGATTGCTACCATTCAGAAAACCATTAATTTGAGCTAGGATACCCGAGTTAGAGGTTCTACAAACCTCATGCTATTCAGGGTCAGGTATGAATTCCTTCCACTACAGCAATTTATTTTTAGCAGACGTTGTTTCAAAGCAAATCAGAGTAGAATCCAACATGGTAAAACAGAGAAAAGCTAAGTTGTTTTTGGTAAAATAGTTTTGGGTATATTGTCCAGGGTTAATCATTCTCCCTTTTACCTAGGAAGTGGATTCTGAAACCCCCTTAAGAGGACTCTGGGCCACAAGATTTGAAAACAATGATTCCAGTTTGTTATATTGAAAGGCAAGCTATGATGAGCAATCCAGTCAATCACCAAACTATCTTACTGCTCAGGTTTGCAACATTAACAAGCTGAGCAGTGAATTAAAATGAAGAAAAATGTTTGTTGGTTGGTTGACTGGCTTTGAGTGATTTTAGAATAAGATAAAATCACTGAGAGATTTTAAAAGGTGACTGGGACATTGACAATTAAACCACATGACCTACAGATAAAAGTTATCAGCAAACATTTGTGGAGTATGTCTATATGGTATACTATCAGGCCAACAAACGCCTTTACTATACTTAGAGTTAAAACTTAAGACAGTGTAAAAATATAGATTTTTATTTGCCTTTGCTCATAAGGAGCTCAGAGCCTAATTACACAAAATTTCATAACTGATATTTCTGTATTACCACCTGCCTTACGTTTTTTTTTTGCATATGTTCTGATTTGCCATTTCTATTCAAGTTAACCTTGAAAAATAAAGTTGAGATTTTCCAATTGTACATGGCTTAAATTTATTTTTAGAAAGAGAGGTGAGTATAAATAAGTGAGAAGACATTTTTATTAGGTCCAAACTTTTCATTCCCATCTCCCAATCTTATTTGATAGGTATTTTAGGAATATCTGTGACTATACCATTTACTTCTTCATATATATTAATAGAAACTTTTTGATGGCACACATTTTCATGACATTCCAGTTTTTGTTTCCCTACTGGATAAACTGATAACATTAGTCATCAAAATGATGAAGAAAATCTGATGTTACTGGGCAGTAGACTTCAGGAGATTTACATGTCCTTCACCTCGCCTTAACTCACATACGTTTTACCATCACAGAAATAGAAGTTCTTAGTTAAACATCTATGTGAGACGGTCAACCACAGGCCATTGTCTTTTGCATAGATGCTACCTAATTGAAAGTCAGGTTTGTATTTTACAAAGCTGAAAAGGAGATTCCAGTTTTACTTCTTTCGGAAATTTAGGAAGAATCTATAATAAGTAAACATCCCATATGAGCTCACTGGTGAAGGATGAATAAAATTTTAAGTTTATGAATGATTTCAAATAATCATAATGGATTCACTCCCTACCAATATCATCATTGTTTTTTTATATTCACAACAGAAATGTGAAATCATTCAGCCATAGAGGCAATCATATAACTTTATTACGAAATTCAAGGTAGTTGTAACAAATAGTTCCACCTTGCTATACATTTTCTTTTTTTCTAAAAAAAAAAAACTAAATGAATGGTTTTAGGCTATAATTAGCAAAACAGAGGTCAGAGAGTTTTAGAATTAATTTGCATTCCATTATGAAATGATTCCAGGTACAAGAATTACAATGCCTCATTTTGCTTCACAGTCTTTATTTAAAATTCCATTTCTATTTTCATTTCTGCAGAAATGACATCCTACACTCATTTATGTTTTGTTTGTTTGAGGAAAAAGAAAGCCTGAACTCAGTCTAGTGGGACCTAATTATCGAAACCTAATTCCAATTACAGTCTTTTAAATCGCTTTAGGCTTTCCTCCTCTCCACTTCCTTTTCAAAAAGGGCCATTTATATTGTTCAGAAGACTTTCCATGTGAGGGACTTCTATTTATAGATACCGTCTACCAGGAGTTTTGTAGCTTCATAATCTCAGTTTGCCAAACAACTTCATGCTCATTTGAACTGTGGAATTTCTTTGTAATTTAAATGCCCAGGATAAGAGACACAAAGCTAAAACACACACAAATTAAGACTTTCTTGTTGAGATAAAACATAACATTTCCCTTAAACATCTAGTTTTACAAAAGGTATAAAGACTGTTGCTAATAGAGGATGTTGCCTATAGATGTTTAAATAAAATGCTTAAAGCTTGATCACTAAATTTGACTAGAGTTTCAAAGTCAGCTATCAAAACAGTATTAACCCTTGAACTCAGAACAACCAAGAGGTAGAAATTCAACTTGCAATGTTACAGAATATATGTTTCCAACTTCCCATTTTATTATTTTATACCTCATTTTATTTTTTTATTTTTTTTTTTTATACCTCATTTTATAACACTTTTTCCTTCTTATCAGATAACAAAGATTTAGTCCCAAAGCTAAATTTCCCTCAGGATCTGTTCACTTACTGAACATCAACACTTAATTTTCACTCGAATATGTTATCATCTCTAATAGTAAACAAATGCAGATAGAATCTCTCCTATCACTATTGGTTACACAGAAGACATTATGATGACACATTTCATACCAGACATATATAACTCATGTGTATTAAGATATATACTACAGACAAATATTTTGGGATAACAAAGGGTGAATCAATTCACAGGCAGGGAAATATCCTGCTACTAACTCATAAAGGGCTGTGGCTTTCTTCATGATCTAGAACTAGACATATATCAGATACTAACGAACATGTGTAAATGTATTACTAACTCAAGTTGAAGCTAGCAACTACAATTTGAGCCTAGACTCAAATAAGGTGTTTCTATAGGGTGTGATGTTTGATGGTCCATGGTCAACAGATGGGACAAAGTTTGGAGATGTTTATTGTGTTGTGGCATGCAGTTTTTCTTTCCTCTGTAGAAATTCTCATTTAATAAGGTAATGGCATTTATAAGTTATTAAGAAGAAACTAAAGCAGCGGTTCTCACACCTTCGTGAGCAGCATGATCACCTACAGGGCTTATTAAAATATAGATTGCTGGCTCTCCCTCCGGAGTTTTCTGATTGAGTAGGTCTACGGCAGGCCTGAGATCTTACATTTCTAACAAGTTCCCAAATGATATGGATGTGAGTAGCCTAGTGACCACATTTTGAGAAATTTTGAACTTAACACATTTCACGGTTTTCTCTTCTTTATGGAAATTTCATCTTAAGTGCTAGTGTTGGGATCCCTGGGTGGCGCAGCGGTTTAGCGCCTGCCTTTGGCCCAGGGCGCGATCCTGGAGACCCGGGATCGAATCCCACGTCGGGCTCCCTGCATGGAGCCTGCTTCTCCCTCTGCCTGTGTCTCTGCCTCTCTCTCTCTCTCTCTCTCTGTGTGACTATCATAAATAAATAAAAAAATTAAAAAAAAATTAAGTGCTAGTGTTTCCTATAATATATATGTTGAGAAATATGTTTTACAGTTCTTTGGCTGAAAAAAAACTTAGGTTGGGAAAGAATTTTGGAAACAAGTGCGGACAAAAGTGATCCCTTCACTTTTGATATGTCATTTTAGGAACATCTGATAAACCTCTGAAAATTGAAAAAAAAAATGATACAGTTTATGAAGATGTTTATCTTCTCATTGTAATTTATGTCAAGTGATAATACTGAAGTTACTTCTGACATATACAGTTTAGCATTTTCATGCATAAGAATTAAGGTGAAGCAAGAAATAAATATCAAGAAATGTCAAATTCCTTAGGTCCAATACATGTATCATTAAATAATCTTCCCATTTATAAAATGCTAAAATCAGAGGCTTCCTTAGGAGAAGCTAGAATCAAGAGTTAGTTTTAAAAGTCTTACTAACTTTAAAAAATCTTGGACTTATTTTTTTTTTCTTGGTAGTGGTCTTTGAAGTTTTCATTGACTCCTTGGGCTTTGTATTACGGTGTTTGAAAACTTTTCTGAAGGTACCAGCACTGTTTATTGATACCACTACAGAAAATAATAATGCAAAAGTGAAAAAAATATCCATCGGCTTTACTCTCCCAAGAAAATTTATTCTGAAACAATAATCCAAAAGAAGAAAAAAGTTTATGCCCAGAAACAATGTTTCCAATATTACCTACAGTATTTTTAAAAGTTGAATGAGTTAAATTTCTCCACATAGGGAAACAGTTAATAGATTATGAATATTAAATTGATAAGATAGTGTTTCAGGATTAAACAGCAAACAGTGTTCAGATATGACAACATAGAAATGCTATATGCAAAGTAGATCTTGAAACTACTTCCCCGCTCAGATGGCATTACACAAGAAGGGTCAGGGAGAAAGAAGAGTTGAATTATAGTACTAGGATTTAAATGATTTTCTTTCTTTAATAAAATGTGTCAATGCGACTTTAACAATATATGAACATTTTTCAATGTTCCTATCAATATGTTCATTCTCCCCAAAAAGTATCACTTTAATTTTCTGGCAGCTGGTATTAATAGCACTAAACTCAGAATATGGTTTAGATGTTTCTAGAATAGCTAGGTAAGAAGCTAGTGAGGAAAAAAATAAAAAAGCACTGAGTAAAAGGAGACTGGAAGCTTCTATACTTAATTTTGTTCTTATCTTAAATGAGGGCTCACTGGATATAAACAGTTGGCCCAAGCTTAAAAATGTTCAGAAGATGGATTTTATGTTCAAAGGAGACAAATGATATTTCTAATAAGAATCTCATACTCTATTCTATTCTGACTCCACTTCAGCTGACTATTGGGCATTACCTTAAGGCCTTATGTCTGAATTTACTAAGTAGTTTCCTCTTGGGTTAAAACAAGGAAAGATTTTTGCCCACTTGAAATTAGCAATCACTTTCAGATCTTGACATTTCAATTAGTTTCCCCTATTTTATGCATTTTATGATAAACTGAAGGTAAGAATAAGACATTCCAGGATTTTTTTCAGTGGATATAACTTTGGACAACTTTGTTTTCCTTTAACTGCAACTGGGTTAAAATTTTAATTTTGTGTGATCAATTTGTTCTTTTTAAATAAATGTTCTTTTTAAATGAAATAATTTATTTCATTAAAAAAACTTCACTGCAATTAAAAGCATGAAATCAGAGATCTTGTTGATTACAAACAGTATTTTCCTCCCCATATTTTTGTTTAAAGAGGCTCAGGATTTTGATGTTTGGACAGAGGCTCTGAACAAGGCACACATCTTTTTTTTCTTTTCTTATTATAATATCTTTATATAGGTTTTTCAATATTCAGAAATATAAGGATATTTTCTACAAAATACTTTGTATTTTGCCTTTGATCTAAAACATCTGCCTTAAATTTCTGACCCTCAAAGAATAATTTAGAACTACAGAACATTTTTTTTCCAGTTATTTAAAAACTGATGTGTGGTACAATTATAAAGTTGCCCTAAAAAGCAAGTCTCAGCATATTCTTAATCAGAGTAAAATGTGATTCTTTCCAACAAATGCACTGTTGAATTTTTTTCTGCCTTTGTCAGTAAAACAGCTGTGAACAGATTAAACTTTGTGATTTTTAAACTTTTCTCTTATGACTCACTTGAGACCTCCCTTTATTCCTTTTCTGCAGCTACTAGAATGTTCAAAGCAACAAACTGGATCAAACACACTTTCCAGTTTATACAATTTTTGGTCACATTGTCTACACCAGGTTTTTAAGCTTGAAGGTAATGCTTTTGCCTTCTCCAGTTCATGCAAGGATCCCTTTAGAGGCTCAGTCCATTGGTGAGCACACACATCCCAGGCCTACTCCATGCTGAGCACCGCCTTTGGGACCTTCTTCCAAGCTGTCCATAATCTCAGTGAAAGAGGGAGGGAAGACATGCAGATAAACATGCTTGCAATGAGCTGATGGAAAGAAGATCTGAGAAACCATTGACATGGCTCATAATTCAGTCATTAATTTGTTATTAAATAAATCTCTGGAAATTCTTGAATTCTAGTCCAGTGAGAGTTAAGATTTTGATTCAGGATGATTGAGGGATAATCAATAAAAACAAGAATAAAAGGACAATTTGAAACCATCCCCCCAATGCTAGATGCATAATAAACTAAGCAGTCTTTACACAGGGAAAGGCAGTGGGGCACGCCTATGTATAGAGACAGGTTTTTATCCCCACATTTAAAAAAGCCAAAGTGCCTGTACTGACAAATATGGGTGAATTCATGGGAACAACAGGGCAGGAAGCTTTAAAGTGGGTCTACCTACCAATAAACTGAACAGATGGCCAATACATATAAGGCCTCTAAAATACACTTGGTGCAGTGGCATGATGGTTATTTAAGTAGGAAGGGGAGTTGCAGGAAACAGCAAAATTCAAAAGCCTGGACACCTTTAATGAAGAATATTAAATACAGTCAGGAAGGCCATATTAGTCATTGTTTTATTACACATAAAAACTTCTTTGTTTAGCCCAGTTTTCATGCTTATATTCTATGCAATAATACAGTCACATAAAGTCAAGCTTGTACCAGGAAATTTAAACCCAAAGAAATTTAAACTTATCCATTAAAATTATATTAGTAATTATCAAAAGTTACCAAAATCCATTGTAAAAAAATAAGAGAGGTGAGTTCATGTGAACAATTTAGACAATAAAAACGTAAGCAGCACTATTAATGGATATGCTAACTGCTATTCCTTATAGCCCACAACATTTCCATCCACCAGACCCCCACAGATATATTTTACAGGACTGTGTAGCCGTTTACAAAATATAAAGTGCTATAAAAATACTGGATAATAATGATAATTCATCTTGCTTTCTGTCTCTATAGCATTTATTTATATTGCACTAAATCTGAGCTTTTATTGCTCCCAAATGAACCTGTGGGTGCATATTTCTTTCTCTTCCTCATGCAGTAATACAATCTAAGCACATCAGACAGGTCAGGGCTGGATGGGAGGCAGTTTGCCTGCAGTAGTTTATATAGTATGGATCAAATGGTGCACAACACAGTTGGCCTTCCTGATCAATGGCAATGGACACTGTCTTATTTCCTCTACTTGGGAAAAGTTGATGGGCTGAAAATATTCTCTCAATGGGTCATTTCTCTACCAATTCATGCCATTTTACTTATAAAAGCAACATATTATTGTTGTGTCTTTTGAAATTTTTCTTATAAGCTTTAAATGTTCTTATTCCACCATGCATAGGTTTACACAGGGATGTTATTTCACTCTCAGTGTTCATCCTGCCTTTGCTCTATCTTCGTCTCTTTGTCAGATACAGATGCTGAAACTGAAGACTCCTAAGTTTTCTATTAACAGAATGGTTCCACCAGAACATCATGCCACTTACTGTGTTGCCACTAAATAAGCAGATGGCCACTTATCTCCTGCATGTGGCCTCCTTGGGAGATTTCAAGTCAGGGAACACCCAGCCTTACAGACAAAAGGAGGTGGTAGTGGAAAATAAACAAAAAAAGAAATACCAGGGAGATGTAATATAGTTGAATATAAACTAAGTTAACCTGTGTGCTATAGTGAAATCCTATGGGTTGGTTCTTTCTTTATTTCTAATATCAACACTGTATCAGCTTTCATAGCTTTATCTTTTTTTTAATTTACCTTTCATATTCATCCAACAATTTAGTTGTTCACAAGATGAGATGTTTATTGTGCAAAATTAACTACTTTCTAATCATGAATTGAAGAACTATTAAAATGTTCTTTTAAAAAAACAAAAATAAAATAAAAATGTTCTTTTCAATCAATGTAATTATAATATTAACAGCCAAAAAAAAAAAAATCCCATGTAACCATATCAATTAATGCATCAAAAGCACTAGATGGAATTCAACATCCATTCATGATAGAAATTCTCAGAAAGCTAAATATAGAAAAGCAAATCCTCAACTTGTAAAATACAAATATACATTAAAAACCCTATAGAAAACATCATACGTAATAGTGAAAGACTGAATATTTTTCCCTCACGATTGAAAATAAAGCAGGATGTACTCTTAATACTGTTGGCCTGTGCAATAAGGTAAGAAAATAATACACAAGCTGTACAAGATAAGAAAGAAAGAAAAGAAACTACCCTTATTTGTAGAAAACACAATGATATACATAGAAAATCCTAAGGAATTTCAAGAAACAAACAAAAAACAAAACAAAACAGTAACTAACCAAACAAACTTCCATGGCAACTGAGTTTGGCAAGGTCACAAGATACAAGATCAACATATCAATTACATTTCTATACACTAACAATGGATACTGAAATTAAAAAATACAATCACATTTCTTATAATCACTCAAAAATAACATAATTAGGTAAAACTCTAAAAAATATATAGAATTTCACCTGAAAATTTTGGAACATTGATGAAAGAAGTCAATGAGGTTCTAAATAAATGGAGAAGCATACGTGCTCATGGATCAAAATATTCAATAAAATAAAAATGTCGAATTTCCCTTAAATTGTGTATAAATTTAGCATAATTCCAATCAAAACCTCAGCAAGATTCTTTGTAGACAAATAGGCTGTTTTTAAATTTATATGGCAAAGGAACTAGAATAGCTAACATAGTTGTGAAAAAGGAAAGTGGAATCATTTTATCTCATTTTAAATCTTATTATACAGCTACATTACTCAAGACTGTATGGTATTGGCAGAGAGAATGACACACAGATTAATGAAACAGAATAGTGAACCCAAAAGTAGACCCACACAAGTATGGCCAAATAATTTTTGACAAAGGTGTAAAAGAAGCTCGATGTATTTTTTAAACAAATGCTTCTATGGCAATTAGATATCATGGGCTAATTACATAAATAACCTCAATCTAAATCTCACATTCTATGTAAAATTAAAATCAAGTGGGTTATATATTTAAATGTAAAACGTACAACTATAAAAAACTATAAAACTTTTAGTAGAAAACATAGGAGTAAATCATTAGGACCTTGGACTTGGTGAAAAATTTGACATGGCAACAAAAGCATAAACCATAAAGAAAAAAAAATCAGTAAATCAAACTTCACCAAAATTTTAAAAGTTTCCTCTGTGAGAGAGCAATTTAAGGATGAAGAGACAAGATATAAACTGGAAGGAAATACTTGCAAATCACATATAAGCCAAAAGACTCATATGTAGAATGCATAAAGAATTCTCAAAACTTAACAGTAAAAAATAACCCAATTATAAATGGGTAAGACAGTGTGGTACTGGCACAAAAACAGACACATAGATCAGTGGAACAGAATAGAGAATCCAGAAGTGGACCCTGAACTTTATGGGCAACTAATATTCGATAAAGGAGGAAAGACTATCCATTGGAAGAAAGACAGTCTCTTCAATAAATGGTGCTGGGAAAATTGGACATCCACATGCAGAAGAATGAAACTAGACCACTCTCTTGCACCATACACAAAGATAAACTCAAAATGGATGAAAGATCTAAATGTGAGACAAGATTCCATCAAAATCCTAGAGAAGAACACAGGCAACACCCTTTTTGAACTCGGCCATGGTAACTTCTTGCAAGATACATCCACGAAGGCAAAAGAAACAAAAGCAAAAATGAACTATTGGGACTTCATCAAGATAAGAAGCTTTTGCACAGCAAAGGATACAGTCAACAAAACTCAAAGACAACCTACAGAATGGGAGAAGATATTTGCAAATGACATATCAGATAAAGGGCTAGTTTCCAAGATCTATAAAGAACTTATCAAACTCAACACCAAAGAAACAAACAATCCATTCATGAAATGGGCAAAAGACATGAACAGAAATCTCACAGAGGAAGACATAGACATGGCCAACATGCACATGAGAAAATGCTCTGCATCACTTGCCATCAGGGAAATACAAATCAAAACCACAATGAGATACCACCTCACACCAGTGAGAATGGGGAAAATTAACAAGGCAGGAAACAACAAATGTTGGAGAGGATGCGGAGAAAAGGGAACCCTCATACACTGTTGGTGGGAATGTGAACTGGTGCAGCCACTCTGGAAAACTGTGTGGAGGTTCCTCAAACAGTTAAAAATATACCTGCCCTACGACCCAGCAATTGCACTGTTGGGGATTTACCCCAAAGATACAGATGCAATGAAACGCCGGGACACCTGCACCCCGATGTTTATAGCAGCAATGGCCACGATAGCCAAACTGTGGAAGGAGCCTCGGTGTCCAACGAAAGATGAATGGATAAAGAAGATGTGGTTTATGTATACAATGGAATATTACTCAGCTATTAGAAATGACAAATACCCACCATTTGCTTCAACGTGGATGGAACTGGAGGGTATTATGCTGAGTGAAGTAAGCCAGTCGGAGAAGGACAAACATTGTATGTTCTCATTCATTTGGGGAATATAAATAATAGTGAAAGGGAATATAAGGGAAGGGGGTAGAAATGTGTGGGAAATATCAGAAAGGGAGACAGAACGTAAAGACTGCTAACTCTGGGAAAAGAACTAGGGGTGGTGGAAGGGGAGGAGGGCGGGGAGTGGGAGTGAATGGGTGAGGGGCACTGGGGGTTATTCTGTATGTTAGTAAATTGAACACCAATAAAAAATAAAAAAGAAAGAAAGAAAGAAAGAAAGAAAGAAAGAAAGAAAGAAAGAAAGAAAGAAAGAAGAAAGAAAGAAAAAAAGACTATGGTGAGCTATTGCTACACACCTATTAAGAACCTCTAGAAAAAAAAAAATGACAATGCCAAATGATGGCGAGGATATGGAGAAAAAGGGTCTCTCATGCATTGCCAGTAGGAGTGCAAAACTACATGCAGTCTGGAAATTTTTTCTGTAGTTTCTTTAAAAACTCAACATGAACTCAACATGAAACAGCAATCATACTTCTGGGAATTTATCCCATAGAAATGAAAGTTTATATCCTCACAAAAACCTAAACATGAATATTCATAGCAGCTTTATTTGTAATAGCCAAAATTTAAAACAACCAAACTGCCCTTCAATTGATCAATGGTTAAGCAAATTATGAACTATCAATTCCACAGGCTATTTTTCAGCAATAAAAGTAGCAAACTATTGATATATGCAACAACTTGGATATATCTCAAAGACATCATGCTTATTAGTAAAAAAAAAAAATCTCAAAAGGTTGCCTACCATATGATTCCATTTTAAAAATTCTCAAAAGGACAAAAATCATAGAGATGCAAAACTGATTCACAGTTGCTAAGTGTTAGGAATGGTGGAAGTAGGGATAAGTATGACTACAAAATTGATAGCATAAAGTAGACCTTTGTGGTAATGTCATATTTCTGTATGCCTATAGTGGTAGTTCCAGGAACCTACACATGTGATCAAAAGGCCTGAAACTATGTACATATATATTGTATCAATGTCAATTTCCTGGCTTTGATAATATAGTCAGGTAAAATGTGTTTTCTCCAATGAAGAGTACACAGAACCTCTCTGCACTATTTTTGGGACTTCCTATTAACCTATAATTATTTCCAATATTTAAAAACTTATAAATAAAAAAAATGCACTATTTTAATTAGTGATAAGGGATATAAGTTTTATATATGCATATACACAGAGACTATAGATATACATAGGTGATGCATACCTACAAGTGCATATATGCCTAATATTCCTTTTTTTTTTTTTCATTCAGAGAGAGAGAGAGAGAGAGAGAGAGAGGCAGAGACAAAACAGAGACAAAAGCAGGTTCCATGCAGGGAGCCCGACGTGGGACTCAATCCCAGGTCTCCAGGATCACACCCCAGGCTTGCAGGCAGCACTAACCCGCTGTGCCACTGGGGCTGCCCTATGCCTAATATTCTTTGAGTCACCTATAACTGGATCCAAATTCCTCACCAAAATCTAAAGGGAATAAAAGAAATAATAAGGACATCTATACATGGCTGAAAAGTATTTCTTTTAGAAGTACCTTCAGCTGACCACTTTGGATGGTGTGGAAAGCTCCGTGGCTGTCAGAGTATTAACTAATATAATTGGTTTTTCTAGATGACCAAGAAAATTGAAAGTATCTCCCAAGTATCTGCCATTCTGTGTGAAGAGTGTCCTTGGCTAAAGGTTCTGATTCATAAGATTATTGTGGAATGAATGAGCAAGAAAATAATAAAGGAACTAATAATACAGGAAATGAGTACAGTTCCCTGGTTATCTATTCTCTTAGATGGAACCCATTAAACTCTAAGAGCAACTTGGTGGCTCTTCTAAGAGAAAAATCAGGTTACAGGTCTCCTTGAGGAACAACCAATAAAACTTCCAACTCAGCAGGGCACTCATCTGAAATTATTTCATATCTACAGCAAGAGAATAATATGTGGAAAATGAGTAAGTGATCATTGACATCTAAGTAATGTCTCTTTCAGAAGACTATCTCTGGAGAGAGAGAGACAGAGACAGAGACAGAGAGAGAGAATACATAAAATAGTGATATATTGTTAAGTAATTCAATTTGGCCATTAAATTCAGAAATATTTACAATATATTCATTTGTTACAACTTTAAAAATGTTGATCAAACAGTTGTCCAGAAATAGCTGCAATTCTTCTAGAACAGCACCACTAGAAAACTCATTTATTCAATCAATTATCCTATAGACTAAATGTCTTTTCTGAGCACTGAAACATCCCAGATCTCTTTCTTCTTCAAAATCCTGGAACACTGTGTACTCACTTATGACTTTTCAAAGTGTGAGGTATATCCGACGTATGTGTGATGTGTAGTTATAGCCATGTGGATACATTAGCTAAATTTTTTACTACATTCTATGCTTGTCAACTTCTTACCAAGTGAATCCTGTGCTTTGCCCACCATCAGCCCTTCATGCTTATATTATCTGAATAAATGCATAGAAGAATAAATGAACAGTAAGAAGGTGCATACAATTTTTACCCTGATAATGCAACTTATCTCAACATCAGAGAAAGATATAGACTTATTAAAATTATTTATGTTTGTCCAAAACTTGAATAGTACATACTAAAAAATGTATATTAGAAGAAATGAAGTACAGAGATTATGAACCTTACAAATATATGCACCTGATAAACATGTAATGAATGTGGGAATTATTATTAATTCTCTGGATACTGATAATATTAATGCTCATTATTGGTTATTTCTATATTATAAGTGCTGTTGGTATCTTTTGGATACAAAGGAAGAAAATTAAAATCAGTAATATGCCATAATGGCAATACCAATTATTTTAGGCCAAAACTTCAAAACGTAAAAAGAATGCTAAAAATAACATTCTTATTCTGTCATTTCTATTTTTGACATATTCTTGTCTTCTTGGTTTAGTAAAAATTAAATTGAAATTTAGTATAAATTTTTAATTATATTTATAAAGTAAGGGCCAGCAAATAGATAAAGGAATAATTGACATTTTCAGGGTGATATCATATAATTTAATCCTCATTTACTCAAATATTTCACATTAGCTGTTTTATAACTTGTTTGTTCCAGGCCTGGAATAAGGTAATACCAAAATTGTTCTGAGGCAAATCCACTGTTTCTAACCTTTTGCTTTTTTATTTTAAATATTTTATTTATTTATTCATGAGAGACACACAGACAGAGAGAGAGAGAGAGAGGGAGGGAGAAAGGGTGGGAGAGGCAGAGACACAGGCAGAGGGAGAAGCAGGCTCCATGCAGGGAGCCGGATGCAGGACTGGATCCCAGGGCTCCAAGATCATGCCCTGGGCTGAAGGCAGGCGCTAAACCGCTGAGCCACCCAGGTATCCCCTGCTTCTAACCCTTGAGTGAGAAGGCTCCACTAACTAGATATATAAGTTCATCTGTATTCATCACTGATTGCATAATTGTTACTTTAGTTCTTCCATTCCTCTAAAAGATTTTCCAAGATTTGTGTTGTCCTCCGCTGACCTATATACAGTAAGTTTGTCATACTCTGAACTCAATTTGTAAGTCCTCCATGACAGTGAAAATGTCTATAACACATTCTCCTTCATAGCAATTCGAGTAATCTATAACAGTATTTTGTTACAGGACAAATGATAATAATGTTTTGCTCCCCAAAATTTTGTATATATTTGTTTTCTAATGATATGTCACTGGTAATATGTCTGATATTTTTATCAAGAATCCATTGAAATTCTAGATCCTTGATGTATTCAACTTTTATTCTAGAGCAGATCTGACCTACAATGATATAAAATTTTGCGACATTATAAGTTACTTGAGAACATTTATAGAGTCTTTACTATATTTCTGCCAGAGTCTCTGGTAAATTTACCTGTATTATCATATCTTATTCCATTAGCAACACCAGAGGGAGACCCTACTATTCTCATCAAGTTACAAATGAAAACATTGAGGTATGGACATATTAAGTAAGTGGCTCAAGATCATGAGCTAGAAAATGGTGAAGGTGGGCTTTGTACCCCAAAAATATAGGCCTATCTAGACCCTAATTTGGCTCTCCAATTATGATATAAGCCACAGTCAAACAAAAACAAACAAACAAACAAAAAACCCCAAAACCAAGAGAGTAATGAAAGCTTAGGAGCAGAAAAAAACTCAATTATTTAAGGAACCATTACAGAGGAGAAAAGTGAGGTTAGGAAAATTAGATGACACGGGGAGAATTCAAGTGCTTGTAAGTTACTGAAACCAGGGCTCTAAATGATTGGAACAGAGTTCCAAACCAGAATTCTTTCCATTGGACTATCATTACATCAGAGGGCCTAATGATTTCTCAAGAACAAAAGATGAACTTTCCTAACTGGTAAAAAATACCTGAGATATAATAAAGGATATATCTGGTCTTTATATTCACTTTCTGGTATGGAGCTTTTCAAACCCTTGGAATTTCCTAAGTGATATGAGAGCCTTTATGATGTTAATGAAGCAACTTTTGTTTATTTGGTTAGTACCTAAATAGTTCCAAGATGGGAACTAATCACCAGAAAGACCAACCACATGATTTGAGGGTTGAAACTTTCATCTGGCCTCACCTTTGGGGAGGAAAGAAGGACTGTAGATTGAGTTCAGTCATGGGGCCAATGATTTGATCAATCATGCCTACATAATGAAACCCCAATAAAAACTCTGGCATTGAACTCAGTGAAGTTTGCTGCTTGATGTACACATTGATGTTCTGGGTGGGTCACATGACCGGATTCCCTGAGGGAAGAGCATAGAAGCTCTGTCTGTTCCTCCACCCCCTACACATATCCAAGAACTTGCCCTATGCATTTCTTTGTTTGGCTGCTCCTGATCTGTGTCCTTTAACATAGAACTGCAATCCAATATAACACCTACCTGAGTTTAGAAGTTGTTCTAGCAAATTGTCAAACATGAAGGATCATGGGAACCACAAAATTTATATATGATAGATCACAAGTGAAGGTGGCCTAGAGACCCCCAAAGTATGGATGGCATCTGAACTAATAAGAGTCTTTTGGAGACCTGAACATTTAACCTATAGAGTCTGACAGCAACCCAGGTGGTTAATGTGAAAACTATATTCATATGACAGTTGGTGTCAGACCTGTTGCCTTAAAAGGGAACAACACTCCAAATTGTGGAATATTAGGTGAATTACTTAAACTACCTATGCTTAGGTTCTTCATTTGTACGATAAGGATGGTGCCACCACTTAAGATGGTTGTGAAATGTAAGTAAATCATACACATAAAGCAAAAACAAAAACAAAAACAAAAAACAAAAAACCCAAAAAACAAAAGAAAGAACTCCGATCCAGTCTGTAGTCAGTTGATAGATTATCACTACTATTATTTCTATGCAATTTGCTCATGGTATAGAGACAGCTTCATATTCTTCATTATTTTTCACCTTGTGAAGGTATCACCTTGTGTCATAAGTATAAGCAGTTTTTCCTCTTGCTACATAAACATCACAATCCTCATCTAATGGCTGCATGTTAATCTATCAACCTGAGACAGAGTTCTTTAATTTGCCATCCCTCTGAAAAGTTACTTTTTATATTTCAATTGTATAACTTTATGCTTAACACTTCTGTATCTTTTTGATGATTTATTTATGATAAATTTCTATGATCAGATTCCTAGACCAAGGAATACAATTATGTTCACAGTTTAAAATATATTGTTCAGTTGCTTTAAGAATAGTACCATTTTACAATTACCAGCAATATACAAGGGTGCATTTTTTTTACCACTATCTTCCTAATGCAAGGTATTACCACTATTTTAATATACTATTTTTAAGTATATAAAATGGTATATTCTTGCTGAATTAATGTAGTTTTCCTACATTTTTTTGGAGATCAATAAATTTTAATTTTTCCACTTAAAAAAAATTTCTACATTAGTTCTTCTTCATATGTTTTGAGTATCCATCGATATTTTTATATGTTTTAGCAATTTGATGAATTCTTCACTGAATGTATTTGTTAACCCACTCTCTTTGGTAGCCAATTTAAAATCACATAAACATCATAAAGAATGTTTTCACCTGCATTCCCTTAGCAATAAGGAATGGGAATCCTCACACTTGTGCATAGGTAGAGAATGTTTGTAAAGATACAGAGGAAAATCATGAAAAGAAAGCAAAGAAAGAAACACTGGGTCTTGCAAGGGCTGCAAAGTGATCTGTCCTGGTCTCATCTTGATAAGACTCAGCTGCTGGCTCTGGTTCTCCTTTCAATTAACTTTCACTCTTCATGTTCTCTGCAAACTGGTCCTTTACCTGCAGTTGGACAATTCTGGATGCCTCCCAGTTTGGGCTACAGTCCTCAAGTCCAGATTATCTCCTAGGATAAAAACCTGACATCAGCTAACAGAGTCTCTGTCTATATTCCAAATCAGATCAAATGATTTGCACTGAAATCTCCACCCTGGTCACATCAGTTGCATCCAGGGTTCTGAAGTGATGCATTATTCTAGACTCTCTTCAAAGCTTTTGTCAAGGAACTTTCTCTAGGAAAAGGGCATGGAGGGACGCCTGGGTGGCTCCGTGGTTTAGAGCCTGCTTTTGGCCCAGCGTGTGCTCTTGGAGTCCCAGGATCGAGTCCCATGTTGGGGTCCCTGCATGGAGCCTGCTTCTTCCTCTGCCTGTGTCTCTGCCTCTCTCTCTCTCTGTGTCTCTCATGAATAGATGAATAAAATCTTTAAAAAAAAGAAAAAGAAAAAGAAAAAGAAAAAGAAAAAGAAAAGCGCGTGGAATTGCCAAGAAAATGACTGGCATGTCTAGTTAAAGGTACTATGGAGAACCCTGGTTTTCATATGTGCCAGGAATTAGCCATACAACAAAGTTTGAGTCCCCAAGACTGTCCTTATTTTGATACCAACTGCAAGTTTGGGGTGTTTCCCAAACCACTTTTAGGTTTGATCAATGTTAGAAGGACTCATTGAAAGCTATTCTACTCACAGTTATTGTTTATTGGAGGGAAAGGACACAGATCAAAATGAAAGTATTGAAGAGATGCATGGGACAAAGTATGGGAGAGTTCAAGATGGAAACCTTCCATTGTCCCATAGAGTCTGGATGTGTTACTCTCCCAGCACTCTTTACTACTCAATATGAAATATTTACTACTCAATATGACTTATACAAATGCCATGTTATTTTATTTAATCCCCACATCAGTCTGGTAAGATAAATAATTTTTCTATCACAAACACAAATAAAATAAAAGTTATAGAGGTTAAACAACTCACCCACCCACAGTCAGGCAGCTAGCAACTGTCAACATAGGATTCAAACTCTAGTCTATCAGTTCCCCAACTAGCTCTTCCCCTCTCTACTGTCCAGCCTATGACAGCAAAAGGCCTTCGAGGTCCAGGGGTATCCATGTGTCCCTCTTGTGTCATAGTGTAATTGTAAAGGGATCACTTAACCCAAATTTAATGCTATCTCCCCTGTATCTTCCACTTCACATTTCCTTGAAATGTGAAAGAGCCAGATGAATGGTTAGAATTAATCAGAGGCAAAACATTTAAAAAATGGTCCTTACTCCAAACACCAAAATCACTTCTGGTAACACTTTACAGAATAATACTGACAGAAATATAGGTGAAATTCCTTTTATTATCCTAAGTGTCACATTCATTAAAAACTGAGATTTTTATTGCTGTTATTATAAATCCATGGGAATCAATGCATGGAATGGATGGGGGAAAATTAAGTTACCAGTTAAGTTGTTAAAAGGAGAAATGTAAAGAAAAACAATCTCAACTATTGTTCACATTGATTTCTGCACAATATCAAGAACATGTAACAAGTTTAACTTATTTCAATGAATACTATTTAGAAATTACCAGAAAGCCATTTTGTGACTCACAATCTAAGAATATTATACCATGCTGTCCACATGCACATGACGATTTAAAACGTACAACTAAATAAATATAGTTCACGGTATTTTGGTGAATATATATTCAGATTAATCTGCATGGTATTCAAATCCTAATATGTGATCCTGTGTGAGATCAAGAATTTTCAATTCCCCATCTGAATAAACACCAATTTGCATGTGTGATTAAAGGTTATAGGAATATTTCATATCAAGCTGGCTTTCTCCTTCCACTCATCACTTCCTCCCATGTACCTACATCCAGGTAAGAACTAAAAGTTGACTCTATTGAGGGAAACACATCTGCAATTTAAAAAAAAAATCATAATCAAAAGTCTAATATGAACACATTAATCATTATTATTTTTACCTGAGCCTCTCCAGCCCAACTAACATGTGTAAATAAAGTGTTACAGGGTGACCATGGACAACTTTGGTATTACAATAATTGCAGCTGTATTGAAAACCAGCAGCCAGGGATCCCTGGGTGGTGCAGCGGTTTAGCGCCTGCCTTTGGCCCAGGGCGGGATCCTGGAGACCCGGGATCGAGTCCCACGTCGGGCTCCCAGTGCATGGAGCCTGCTTCTCCCTCTGCTTATGTCTCTGCCTCTCTCTCTCTCTTTCTCTCTCTCTCTCTGTGACTATCATAAATAAATAAAAATTTAAAAAAATAATAAAAAAAAGAAAAAAAAAGAAAAGAAAAAAAGAAAACCAGCAGCCAAGCTATAGTGATGCAAAAACAGAGGCCAAAAGCAAGGGATGTCAAGCTTCTGGCAGCCAAAAGGTATCCTCTTTTTACTCTGTCAGCTAATTAAATCTGCAAGTTAACCAAAGCCAGTTTCATTAGAATTTTCTTGTGTGTACTCTTTTAAAATCCAGGTTGAAACTTGTATATGTAATGTACAGTTTAACTGACTTCATATCTATGGGAGAGAAAGCCCCAGTGCACTGTCAAGGTGGTGGGGGATGGCAGTTGAACTGTCAACTGAAAGGATATTGCCATATAGCATCCTGTTCTGGCCAAGGTGAGGCCCCAAAGAAATCCTCAGTATTAGAACACACATTCTTAGAAAGCTTCTCCACTTTGACCATTTCAGCCACTCTAATTAAAACTCATTATTTAGCCATGATTGTTCTTAATGCTTGTTCCATGAAAGAAATTGCTTGAACTACAAATTCCAATATTAATGGGAGAGAGAAACTGCAAAAGATTAGTGTCCCCACCAAACTAGTGTGCCAAATTATTGATAGTGACATATGACCCATAAGCTACACTTCAGACATCCTAGAGAAACATGAAAACTCCAGCAAATAAAAACAGGAAAAAGTTACAGCAAATAAACTTAAAAAAAGAAAAAAAAAAAAGATCGTTTCTTGGTTCTCTCATGCGGGCACTATTGGATTGAATGTATCGACACAAATAGTTAATTTAGAATGCTTCTAAAACACAACACATTGGGTGGTTTCTGGAATAAATGTACAGGCCAACTTAAAAAAAAAAAAAATCTGGGTATGTGCTAAGATTCTCCAGTGCCCGATGCTTCCCTCTCACAAGAAAGAGTAATCCATTAAATAATAAAAAAAGAAAAAAAGTCAGTTAACTAATTAGAAAAAGCATAAGAAAGATTGTTTCTCTCTGTATTTTAAAATTGCCTTTTTTTTAAAAAAGATGTTATTTATTCATGAGAGACAGAGAGAGAGAGAGAGAGAGAGAGAGAGAGAGGCAGAGACACAGGCAGAGGGAGAAGCAGGCTCCATGCAGGGAGCCCAACGTGGGACTGGATCCTGGGTCTCCAGGATCAGCCCTGGGCGGAAGGTGGGGCTAAAAGAATGTGCCACCCTGGCTGCCCTTGCTCCTTTTTTCTTAAATTGACACATTGGACTATAATGAGGAGCACTGAGATGTTTCAGCAACAAAGTCACATTCTATAGCAATGTTTCTTCTTTTAAAATGTGAGTCCTTCTTTTATAATAAACATAAAAATCCACACTCATGGTTGAGGAAACTCTGCCACTCTAACAGATTAAACCTCAAATCTCAGTGGTTTAATACACACAACTTTGCTTCTTATATGGTCACAAAAATCCTCATGTTAAAATCAATTGTGTGTTTGGGGCAGAGGGGCCCCCAGTTTGGTGACTCTCCTCAGAGAATCAGAAACATCTTTCTTGTGCAATTGATTTTACCATGAGCATTTTGTAACAGTATAAGGCCACCTTCAGCAGAGAAGTCTATGGATGCCCTAGGGATTAGCTTCATTCAAGCCAGAAGAGGACAATGCAGGCAGGTCCATGAAAGCAGGTCATTGTGGCCAGATGTGGAAGAAGCCCACATTGTTTCCACTCATTTGGATGGAAGATCCACTGGCCAGATCACTATCACATAGCATCATCTAACACAACAGTGGACAGAAATGTCATCTAGTTGGATGTGAAGGAAGAAAAAGAAAGGGAGTGGTTGAATATGTATTGGTCTTTGCCTCACGCTCTGGGAAAACACATAAATCCTCACAGAAGGTGCCACCTAAAAGGTTCACTCTTAGAGATGGTACACTATGTATCCCTACCAGCTAGAAAGATACATTCGTTCATTCCACCTATATTTACTGAGTGCCTGCTGTCTGCAAGAAGCAATTTAAGTAAATAGACTCAGTGAAAAAATAAAAACCTCTTCTTGTATGAAGAGTAAGAAGACAATAAACAAAATAGGTAAATTTTGTAGTATACTAGAAATGATTAGGACGGAGGGCAAAACAAAACAAAACAAAACAAACAGAGCAGATAGGAGAGGCCAAGAATGCCAGTACATGAGGAAGAGGGTTACAATTTTAAGTATGATGATCACCACTTGAAAAGTGATCATGCGCACCATGAGAAAATTTAGTCAAGTATTTATTAGGTAGGTGGTTTGCATATAAGGTTTTCTCAATATAAGTTTATAGCTATATGAATATGGAGTATGTAAATGTAACCACTTTCCTGAGATTCAGATGCCTTCTCTCCTAACCAACCCAAGTGATAAACTGTTGTCCTATAAAATAAATGAAAATTGCCTATCTTTTCAGCTCTAACAAGTAAAAACCAAAGTAGATATTTTTATTCAGAAAAAAAAATACCTTAGACCTCATGTACTTCAGTTGAATCTTTTGATATGGCACTCAAGTTACGGAAAGTTAAATGTCTTTACCAATGAGGCTATATAAATAGAGCCAGAACAAGAATCCATTTAAGCCAAGTTATATTTGAGAAATTATTTCAAGTATGTAGAGATCTGCAAGTTCCAAATTACCTGTGGCCTTGAAAGTCCTTTGAAATGACCCAGGACAGAGTCACCTTGCATATGACTAATCCAACAAAACTCTGTACAAAGCAAAGAGCTGAGATTAATTTATCGGGGTTCTCCTAGCCTAATCCTTGCTCTTCTCTCTAGCACCTGGCCATGTGCCTTGCTGCTTCTTTTGCTTTAAATGTTGGTTCTCTGCCCCAGAGATTTCAGAATAAATTTATGCCCAGTGGATTCTCCTGACTCAGCATGCCACAGTATTCCTTGGCTGCCAGGCTTCACTCTGGATGGTGTCATGAAACTAAAGCTTAATAATCATCATAAATAAGGAGAATTAACCACTGATCATACATATAAGCTACCTTGACAGGATTTATAATGAATTTATATTGAAGTGCTTTCCAAGAGATGATTTCTTTCCTCTAAACACTCTCAAGAAGACATATCACATCTCCAAAAAAGCAAACAGAACATTTGGCTACCCCTCTCCCCATGTCGTCCCTGAAAACAGATGGAAAAATATATTTCACTTCCCAGCCCAGCCAGCTCCATGCAAGAATGGAAGAGGCTAGGTTAGTTGACTGGACTCAACACTGTGGAACTTTGCTGCTATTCGCTGTATGATTTTGAAAATAGGTTTGTTGATCTGGAAGTCTGCCTTTTTCCTGGTACCCCCAATTCTAGTCACTGAGTAGCTTCCTACATTGGAATGCCAGGCTTAAAATCCAGTCCAAAGTCACAGTTTCTCAAAGACTCAGGTTTATCTCCCTCTCAACAGCCCTCCCAGAAACAGGAATTGTGCTCTTGATAGCTAGTATTTAAAGACCTCTACTTTAGCCCACACCTGACAAACTCTGGTCACATACTACATACAGCATCTTGTCAGACTTCACACCAGTTGAAATCTCTTGTTAGGAGCTCTTGAAGACCGAAGTAGTAAGTATCCACATAAGCGGCTAACTGTTAACATCATCTGAGGAATCAAACTCTCCCTTCCTGATTATGTACATTCCTTTTACTTGACATTTAACATGTGAGCACTCTGATTTCCATATCTCTGGACATCAGAATGGCCCATGACTATTTCCTGAACAGCTAGCTGCCGAAACAGAAGCAGTCTCTAATCTTATAGAGACAGTGGCCTCTAGCCCTGTGCAGCTACTGAAATTTAAGTTTAAATTAATTAAAGTTAAATAAAATTAAAAATTCAATTTCTTATTTGCACCTGCCACATTTCAGGTTCTCAGTGTTGCATATGTCTAGTAGTTGTCATAGTGGACAGCACATATAATACTTGCATCAGCAGTGAAAGTTCTATTGAATGGCACTGATCTAGAGCCTGGAAATGAAATGTCAAAGGACAAGGATTTGGCTAAGAGGAGTCAGTTTTATTAATTCATACAACTAAAAGATGTGCACTGAATTATGCTGATCCTATCCCTAATGGAACTAAATATTCTAATAGGTTTAAAGCATGGGCTGAAGGACACAGATAATTGCAGGCAGGGGTCATTGTCTATTTTGTTCACTTATAAATACAAGGACCTACAAGACTGTGACTGGCACATTGTGGAAACAACTTGTAGAATTTATATTGATCGAATGAACAGACACACAATAGTACAGTTAATTATAAGGAGATCATCATGAAGGAATAGAAATAATCTTCTAGGCTCCATTACAGGCCAGATTAAATAGTTCACTAAACATTCCAATTTTTTTTCTATGGTCACCAATTTTCTAGTCACTAATTCTGCATCTTGGGCTTCTTCACACCAAGAAAAGGTAAAAAGATAGGGCCACTGAAGCTGCGAAACTAGATTAGTCACATTGTAGTCGAATAAACTGGCACATATTCAGAGTCAGTCCTTTGTGAGTCTGGTTTTCAAGGCTGATGGTTTCTACAAAAATTCCAAATAAACAAACAAAAAAAAGTTCATACACAAAACAAATTGAGACTCAGTGCTTAGGCCAAATTGGTCTGTGATGCAGCCACATCTAAGTGGTGAAAACTCAAATTGCTCTACTTAACATCTTTTAATAGTAATAATGTTTGTTTGTTCCCAAGCCCTCAGCATAGGAGATCTTTCCCTGGCCCTCCCAGTCACCTAGAACTGTACATACAAAACTGTGTCATACTTCCCATCTCTGTCCCACCTGTGCTTTCTCTTTTGGGCTGCTCCAGTCTGCAGAGAATATAGACTAAATTGTATCAGGATAAAGAGGGCAAGAACTTGTAAAAGAGTAGAGTTATGAGTGTCTGAAGTAGGAAGAAGAGGCTGGCATTTGGGCAGAAGGAGAAATAAAAGGATGGGGAATTATATTCAGGTGTCCATCATTGAGTCTGGATCTGTATTTGGAGTATAAAATGGAGAGCTTCTGCAATCATCTGAATAATTCAACCTAGAAGAATTTCATTTGAACTGGGTATTCTTAGGAAACTGAAACTCCATGAGCTTATTTAGATGGTTACTCTCATTCCCCCTTTCTAACTTTTCTATATAGAGATACAAAAAGAAGAAGAAGAAGAAGAAGAAGAAGAAGAAGAAGAACAACAACAACAACAACAACAACAACAACAACAACCTTGGTCTATCACCTAAAGTCATATTTAAAGGGGTTCTGTAGACTGGAGGCAAAGAAGGGATATCCTATCAAACCAAGTAGAGCATAGAAGTCAATCTTAGAGTTTGGAGACATGGCAGATGTTACAGTTGATCTCCCTTACACTCTAAATGCATGGCCAGTCAGCTTTATGAATAACAGTTATCCTGGGAACTTTGAAGGAAAAGCTCAGGTTCTTTTAGGAGGAGTCAATGTTTGATTAAGCCAGTTGGGAATCTTTGAAAGGATCAAACAACATTCAGGATGAGGAGACCAGATGCATGGTTTCTAGTCTTAATTCTAGCATTAACTAGATAGATTATATACCTCCACTGGTCTCTTATCTTGTTTTCTGATATGAGATAGTGGAGGTGGCTTAGTATTAGGTTCGATAGAGAGAGAAAAAATAAAAGAGGACAGGAGAAAGAAGATATCACTGATTGCCAAAACATTAGATAAATAGTGTGTTTTAAAGAAGACATCCCCTGCATCATTGCCCTATTTATGTCTGACCAAACAAGTAAAATAAACATGCTACTCCAACATTTTTATTCAGTAGATCAATTTTTCATTCTCAATCAGGTTGACACCATCTTTGGAAAATGCTTATAGTAAGCACTTTGGTTTCCTTTGGTTACAAAAGGGTTTAGATTCGTCCAACAAATGAACACATAAAATGTCAAAATAATGTTGTAACAGAAGCATGCACAAGCCAAGCAGCATAAGATGTGCTTTCGAGTCTGTGGCCTTAATTCACCCCGATGTGAGTGGGAGGCCTGGTTGATCCAGGGCCCCATAAGGAATTCTGACAACATGGCTTTTACTTTGTATTTTGCATGCTATAGTTCCTAGGCACATCTGAGTTAGTACTGAAGCAATACTTTCTCTTTCCAGAACACTTCATAATCATTAATGATTTAAACCTTACAACATCCCTCCAAGGGAGGTCAGTAGCAAAACACTAGAAGTGTAGATGAAGAAACAAGAGAAGGATGCAAAATGATGTGGTAGAAATTTCAAAGAGAAAAGGCAATATTAAAGCAAGAGTCCTTCTCTCATCGTACAGATATATAAAGGTGGGTAGATGATGGAAAGTATTTCCAAAATGAGGTCATGTCTATTCCTTCACCACCAATAAAGTCCACTTCTCCAAATACTTCCTTTCACTGTTTTCTTGCCATTTTATTAATTCCTTTAATCTCTGATGTCACATTTCTACTACATTAAAGTTATTTAGTCCTCTGCTATTTGCAACTCAATCAGCTATCTTTGGCTGTCATCTAACAGAAGTTAATAAAAGACCCTCCCTAACCATGGGGGGAAGACCAAATATATTTAAACTGTATCATTGGCTTATCCCATCACATGGAACTTTTGACTATGGTTTTAAGGTTTTCACAGATCCATTGATGTCCATCATCGGCTCCTTGGGATTCAAGTTCCTCCTATAGGGATGCTGACTGCTCCCTGGGGATTCCATTCCCATTGCCACCACTGCCTTTTCCATCACCTCCACCAGCATCTATCTGATGGACTATAGTCACTTACGCTAGCTGAGGTTCTTGGAGCTCACAAATCCTCAATTAAGAAACCCTGCTCTGACTCTGGTGGTCATACGCCAGTAGTTATATCTGTGTAACTTACTTTCATCTGCATGATAAATGTATTTCTAAAAGTCTGTAGGTACACCATCATTCTATAAATTATGTGACAGGTTCCTATTGATTTACATTAAAATGTAATAGATTTTTTACCTTTAGGTTAGAGGCATATCAAACTGTCAATGTCTCTTAATGTCTTAATTTTAAATGTATCTACTTTTTCTCCTTCTCTTTGTTTCTTTTTCCTTGGGAATTATCTACCAGTCAATATTAGCAGGGCCTAAAATAGAGTTTTAGAGGTGATTTTTTTGTGTTTTTAAGAAATGTTTTTGTAAAGTGCATAAGCCCTCACTTCATCTTCTAGATTTTTTTGCCAACATTTTTGTTAATGAATGTGAAAGACATTAAACAGAAGTCTTCCTCAAAAATGACTTCAAGGCAATACTTTGTAGATATATATTGAAGCCCAGGTGTATAAAACTCTCAAGGAGATTCCTTATATTCTTCCCTTGGTTGCACCTAAATATGTTTCCTCATGGGGTAGTCTTGGTCTCTTAATATAGTCTTAATATAACCTTGGTAAAAGTTAATGGATTTTCAGAAATTATTATTTGATATAACATAAATTAATGATGGTGTCTATATGGATAAGCCTTTTTAAAATATTTAGTGAGTAATATTAAAATCTTAAAAGCTACCAAAGAGCAAGTAATATATTCAAAATATGTAAATTACTTGTCAATATTCTCCTGATTATGTTATGTCCCAAAGAAAATCCAAATGACCTAAATATGGATAAGGGGATGTTTTGTCCAATGTGGGAGGTGCTTTGTACAATGAATGGAAGATATTGTTCCTTCATGCATCATTGTAAAATGAAACAAGCTGCCCCCACAAAAAATAATTATATAGATTATTAACCATCTATATTAGCCCAAATCTTATGTTAATAATTCAAGAATTTGTAATCATTCTCAACTCTTTACTCAAAATAATTTTGGTATGTTTTCCACAAGGCAGGAATATAACATGATTATAATTTCATGGAAGAGAAATCTAAAAAACCCTGCATTTTGACAAAAAAAAAATCATGCAAACAGGAGAATAGTAAGCATGGAGGAGAAAATAAGTATGTGTGCAGAGGGTGAGTAGTTCTCTAGGGAAGAAAGATTTGTATTTTTATTCAGCACTGATCGGGGAGGAAGACACTGGATTGGAAGGGTATAAAAAGCCAAAGTCAAAAAAAAAAAAAAAAAAAAAAAAGCCAAAGTCTAGAAAAGTGTGTTGTGTTGTAAGACAAGAATGGGTTGGTCTAGAGGAAAGAGTTCCAGAACACTTGATTCTATTTTTGCCACCTCCTGTTCACTGAGTCATCTTCTTTTGCTAATTCATCTCTCCCAGAGCTCTTCATTCAGGAAACCCAACCAGAGTATTGCTGTAGACTCATCAAAATGCAATATAACAACATGAGTTGAGTTTATCCAAAGGAGAAGAAAAGATGTAAAAAGAGAAGTTGGCCAAGGGGAAAAAGCAAATTTGGGGGCCTGTATTAAAAAGGTGAGAAAAGAAAAGAAGAGAAAAAAGAAACCTAACCCTATATTCTTGTTATTTTAGAGATAATGGGAGCCAGTGAGGCCATGCTAGCTTCCCTACATAACTCATTTTCCCCTGTAGCTACAAGACTAGAAATGTCAGTAATCCACTCACCACCACATTATTGTAACTATACTGTAATGGAAGAGAGATATGACAAGACATATTCTTTTTTGTGAAGAGGGGAGGGGAATCATAAAATTAGGCAAAATAATAGCATGATAAGTAGCTGTACTTTCACCTTCAGCATTGCAGCAAAACTACAATGAATAATCTTAAATCAGAAAATGGGTATTTCCAATTAATTTTTCTGTGTTCCATAAACAAGAACTGGTTCAAATAATATCCAATAACAATCATAGTGTTAGAAGGTCTGGAAACATGAGTTTGACTTGTTCAGAAGTCATCTCAACAACAACAACAAAAAAAAAAAAAAAAAAAAAAAGAAGTCATCTCAACAAAACAGATCTCTCTTGGGCTATGCAAATTCACTAATAAGTACAAGACAAGTTACTACAGAAATATTTTTCCAGCCATGTTCAGGATCCCCAGTCATGCTGGGTTTCAAGTGCTACAAATGATTTTGTAGCCAGTTCTTCCATCTGCCCTACAGTAGGCAAGCAGCCAGCCTCCAGAATGATCAACAGCCTCTGGGGCTTATGACTTACCAGCCAATGAGTAATATATTCTCCTGTTTGGTGCTTTGTCGATTGATTTCTTAGAGTGAAAATTGCCAAAGCTGCAACCCACCTGCCAATACTTTCATCTCTGCCAAATTATTTTAAAAACATACACTGAACAATAGGATATACACAATCCAACACCTCACTTGTTATAGAAGAAACTCTATTATCACCATATACTAAGTAATTTCATAACTGAAAATGTGAAAAGTATCTATTTATACATATAAATGCATATATATGTGTACTATACAATAAAATATATGCACTTGTATTATATATATACATATATATACATATATACACATATATGTACACTTAAATACTGCTTTTGAGTTTCTAAACACAGTGAATGTTCCTTACTACAGTATGTTTTCTACTAATGCCATATTTGCTACTGATGAGCTATAATAGGTTAAATGGGCTTATCTGAAGGAGCCAGTAATGCCTGTTGTTGACATGAACAAGCTTCAGTGACTGCATGATGAAATGTTCCAAATATACAGAATGTACCATTCCAGACAGTATCATCTAAATTGTGAACATTGTTCTTATAAACTGAAAATTTAGAATCATACTTTAAAATGAATCGTATGCTATATTTACAATCACAGTTTAAAAAAAGGGAGATGGGCATACTTGCATAAACTCCATTTGATGGATTGATTAAGAATTGAAATTAGAGAAGTTTACTCTTTTTGCTCATAATTCAGGCTCCATTGTATACTAATAGATTTCAGGCAAGTAACTTAAACTCTCCATGCCTCTATTTTCTCACCTGCAAAAAGGGAGTTGAAGTACTACCTCATGGAATTCTTCTGTGAATTAAATGAAGTAACAGAAGGAAAGTGCCTGCATACAGGAAGTCTTTGATCAGTGTCAGTTGTTTTTATCACCCCCTTGAACTTAGGCTGCTCTTCTGGGTCAGATGGATGACCAGAACTAAGGAGAAACTGCCCCCCCCGCCACACACACCCAGTCTTTTACAAAAGACTGTTGATAATTCAGCCATGGCAGCAGAGCACGTTGAAGTGAAGGCTTCAGGGATGGGGGTAGCAGCAGGCTTCAAAAGATTCAGATGCATCCTCTGGGAATGAAACTCAATCGCATATGAAGGTAATATATGGTTGAAGAGCTGGATGGGGAAATTTGAATTAATTAATATAAGACAGAGTATTTTAAGCAATGCCTTTTAAGTCATAATGGATAGAATAAAGAATTGTACTGTGATATTATGGCTTAATTGGGTCTTGTGACTATGGAGAGAGGAAAGAGTCAGGTATGCAGAAATAAGTGCTGGTGGGATAAAAATCTAATCTGACAGAGAGAGGGTGCTTAGAATACTTTGGAAAGCACTTCAAAGCCACTGAAGAGGCTCTGGTATTATTTAAATGGCTTTATGACCTCTTAAGTTCAAAACTATAGAATATTGATAGGGATGGTTGAGGGAATCAAGTCTTGGGTCAAAATGTTATGGATATTTCAGAAAGATGAAAAAAGTGAGGAAACTACATTGAAGACAAGGTGGAGAAAACCAGAGCTGTGTTCAATCTTATTCTCCTAGTTTTGTTTAGTTCCTTAAGCTTTCTCAAGGTAGTTACTGACTTGGTAAAGGGCAAACCCACACACTCACACACACCCCCCGCACACCATATGCTGGGGAGCTAGCAAAATCGAAAAACCTGTTGAAAGTCAACTTTTAAAGGCAGCACTGCTAAGGTTAAAGGGAGAATTTAAATGTGCAAGAGAGAGCTATGTCAGGCTGGAAGAGGTACTGCTCTGACAGCTGACCTTGCAGGGTCAGGCAGACATTGGAGCTTAGGTAGATCCAAACAGAATGCACAGAGGTAACAGCTTTTTTTTTTTTTTTTTTTTTTAATATTTTATTTATTTGAGAGCGAGAGAGAGAGAAAGAGAGAGAATGAGCAGGGGAATGGACAGAAGGAGAAGCAGGCTCTTCACTGAGCAGGGAGCCCCATGAGGGGCTTGATCCAGGACCCTGGGATCACTACCTTAGCTGAAGGCAGACACTTAACCACTGAGCTACCCAGGTGCCCCACTAATGGCTTAATTTTGAAGAGCAAGACTTCTGAAATGCCAATGAGTTCTAACCAGAACTTCTAAGAAGAAAAATATATAAACACATTGAAGAGGCAAAGGTCAGCCTGGAGAAAGCTCAATGAAAACAAACAAAAAGTTAAAAAAAAAAAAAAGAAAAAGAAAAAAGAAAAAAGAAAAAAGAAACCTTCTCCCTCTCCTGCCCCCACGTGCAGCTGATGAAGAGACAGACAAGAGGTGAAGCAGAATATGGGTCAAAGAGATAAGACCAAACGACCTGACCTAATCTTTGTGAAAGGCCTTAAAGGGGAAACATATTTACAGCAAACAAAAGATAACACATCTTTGTTGATGTTGTTGTTATTGAAAATTCACCATTAGTCCTAGTTTGTAATTTCCTCTTACATAAACCAAAAATTGCCTTCTTAGTCTAAAACCACTATCAGATTCTAGTCATACAAAA
This sequence comes from Canis aureus, assembly GCF_053574225.1. Taxonomy (NCBI): domain Eukaryota; kingdom Metazoa; phylum Chordata; class Mammalia; order Carnivora; family Canidae; genus Canis; species Canis aureus. The sequence continues at coordinate 12,862,428 of NC_135636.1, forward strand.
AACAAAACAAAACAAAACAAACCCTCTATTAAGCATTCATGAAACTGTGCTTCATCCAGAGGCACAGAACAGGGTCTGGAGGGAGTGACTTGCAAGAGACAAGGCTTTGCCCTCAAACTCCTTGTAATCTAGATATGGAGGTTTGATTTAAACATTTAAGGGGTACCTGGGTGGCTCAGTAAGTTAAGTGTCTGCCTTCAGATCAGATCCAATGATCCAAGGGTTCTGGGATCGAGCTCTGCATGGAGCCCTGCATCTGGCTCCCTGCTCAATGAGGAGACTTCTCCCTCCCTCCCACCCCACTCATGCTCTCTCTATATCTCTCAAATAAATAAAATCTTAAAAAAAAATTAAAAATTTAATAAACAAGGTCTTATTTCACGTTACAAAAGGAGATGTTCAACAAGCATTCAACAAAAGCAAAAAAAAAAAAGGAATTGGATTTTGGGGTTTTGCTGGCCTGAGCTTGTCTAAAGAAGACTGAAGAGATAAAGCAATATTACAGCAGGATTGGTGCAAGGATGGGGTTCAGGTAGGTGGAGTCACTAAAAAAAAAGGCTTTCTAAGTGAGGGGGACACAGTAAGGTAAGATTTGGCGTTGGAAAAATATAAGACCAATGTTCAAGAAAGGAAAAATTCTAGGAAATGTAAATAGATCAGTTGGGCTGGAAGAATGGTAAGCAGAAGAGTGGTATCCAAGACCTGCTATAGCTACAACTGTCTTGGGTGTTTGGGCTTAGCATTAATAAATGCTAGCACTGGTAACTGACCCCAGAGCCTCATTGTAACCTCACAAATGTTGTTTTCATGTTATTATTGCTCCTAATTTGGAAAATGTGAGAAAAGAGAGTGTCTTCATGTTCCTTAAGAAAACTATGATGCAGAGTATCTGGACTAAATCATTACCACAGCCAGAAATTCCCTTAAACCCTAATAGCAAATTGTCTGGTATGCTGTTTTGCATTACTATTATACTTATTTTTTTTTGAAGATTTTAATTATTTGACAGAGAGAGAGAGAGCACAAGCAGGGGGAGTGGCAGGTAGAAGGAGAGGCAGAAGCAAACTCCCTGCTGAGCAGGGAACCACATGCAGGGCTCCATCCTAGGACTTTGGGATCATGACTTGAGCCAAAGGCAAACGATTAACTGACTAAGCCACCCAGGTGCCCCTATTACTATATTTATTATTTATACACCTTAGTAGGAGCACGTTTTTAGTATATAGATGTAAAAACACAGAATTAAAAATGGGGCACCTGAGTGGCTCAATCGGTTAAAAGTAGGACTCTTGGTTTCAGCTCAGGTCCTGATCTCAGGGTTGTGGGATTGAGCCCTGCCTCAGGCTCTGCACTCAGCAGGGAGTCTCTCCCTCTGCCCCCTCTCCTCAAATCCTTAAAAAAAAATAAAATAAAAACAGAATTAAAACCATACAACAAAATTTGTTCCTTCCCTGAGGAAGAGGATTAGAAAGAATAGTCACATTAGCAAAATAGCCCAGCAGTATCTTAACAGAGAGAAAGATAAACAAGACTATCTCTATGATGGAGGTACAAGTCTGTTGGTATGTAATGCATGGTAAGAAAAATAGCTCAGAATTATCCAGTAGCAGTATGTCTACAGAATGTTGCTCTTTGAATTGAAAAATAACAACAGTGATACTTAAAGGATCCCATCTCTTCATGGAAGGAAGAAGGAATACATAGTCCTATCTAAAAATTGTGAGGAGCCAGTGGCTGCATAAACTTCTGAACGACAGCACCACAATGGACTGTGGTTGTCTAGTCATTGCCATGGTCCAGAGTTATTTTCTAGAACAGTATTGGAGGATGAGACTAGAATCCCTAGTCTATATACAGTGCTGTATATACAGTGCTATCTCAAGTTAGCTCCATGAACCTCTACAATTCTTATTTTCCTCACCATGATGGTTCTGGACTCTACAACCACTGAGGCCTTCCCCAGCCTTGGAAATCTATTACACAGGTAGCCTCCTGTGACACTGGTCATAAAAGGTAGAGATTAGAAGAATGTAGCCAAAGGAAACAAAGTCTAGTTGTCACTCTAGACTCAATATTATGGGAGACAGTAAATTTCCTTATTGTTTAAGCAAGTTTGTTGCAGAGTTTTTCTCTTATTCTCAGTCAAAAGTTGAAAATATTTCTAATCAAGGTTTAAACATTAAGAAAAATGACATTTTGAAGTATTATTTACTAGTTGCACAAATTCAATATATTGATCATTAAATGCAGCACAATAATGTACATGTAAATATAGATGTGCAAATATAAGGCTTTTCAAGGTACCCAGTTCCTCATGAGCACTCAGTGAATACTGTCATTAGCTTTTAATAACTAACATTTGAATAGCACTTAACAGCTTAGAAAGCATTCACTTTTCCCCCATTTGATTTTCTCATCATCCCTGGGAAGAGGCACCATTATTCCAGTTGAAAAACTGATCTAAATGGGAAAATTGATCCAAGAGGGTAAATGGCTTTCCTGAGTCAAAAGCTAATTAGAGGTACAATCAGAACTATGTTCCTGGCACCAAATATCTTGCTGTTTCTACTACCCTACATATCTTTTACTATTTTGCCATAATACAGAGAAAGGATCAGAAACAAAAGTCTATTTTGGTGAGTCAAAATGGTCTCCTTATTGACCAATGGAACTTTACAAGATAGCAGAGGGGGGGGGGGAAAGCAGCATAGAGTTATTACAGAAATCTCCACTGGATATTCAGTCAAGAGCTGAAGCAATCATGTTTTCAAAGGCAAGAAGTTCAGAGTTAGTTAATGAGGGAACTGGGGACAAAGAACTCATGTGCCTATTTTGAGAACTTTTCAGAGATTTGCAACAGAGAGAATGATATCTTAACTGAAAACCCACAACAGCTCTGTAGCAATGGGACACATCATTTGTCTTGGACTGTGAATGCCTTTTAATGTTGCTCTAATTGGAAACATATATTCTTTATAAAACCCTCTTGAAGCTGTGGTCCAGTCTCAAAGAAAAAAAAAAGTATTTTATTTATTTATTTTTTTTTAGCAAAGCAATGAATCCAGCAATCCAAAAAAAAAAAAAAAGTAAACCACTGAGATTCTTTGCTTGTTTTTTCTGAATACAATGAAGAAAATATACTGTCTACAGCAATGGTAGCTAGTGCACACTGCACTGTGCTCCTTATATAAATTAACTAGCTGAATCTTTATAATACTTGTTTCAGTAACTTCTACTGTTTTACCTCCATTTTACAGATGAGGGAATGAGTCCTAGAGAAGCCAAATAAGTGGGCCAAAATCGTGTATCATATAAGTGGTAGAGCTCAAATTCAAACCCAGGGCCAACTTCAAACTCTATAGGGACATGTCCATTACCCACATAATAGTACAACTCCTCTTCCAGCACTGATCAATCTCCCGGAAAATTCCTCTGTTAATTGTGATCTGATCTCCCTCACCCTCAATTCTGCATCCCCACAGTCTAAACTGACTAAAACAATAATGTGTCAGGAAATAATCCCCTTTGGCAGAGAAGGGGAAAGAGGAAACAGAGATAAAGTCTAAATGTTCTTCACTTGGAAGGAAGGGCAGAAAAGAGGCAAGGACTTTCTCTATAAATGCCAATGGTTTTCAAACTTGAACATGCATTTGGATCACCTGGAAGGTTTAGTAAAACACAGATTGATGAGCCCCAGCCCTAGAATTTATCATTCAGCTCATCTGGAGTGGGGCCTGAAAGCTTGCATTTCTAAGAAGTTCTAGTTTGATGCTGGTCTGAGAACCAAACATGAAGAACCATGGCTCTGGGTCAACAGCTTTTCATTCCTAGTTGAAAGAACACTACTTTATGAGTTCTTCCAACTATCCAAAATTTCCTCCATATTACATGAGCCTAAATGGCATCTACTCATGGGGTTTAACTTCCTCTAACCAGGCATTGCTGGTTTCAGCATAAAAGAAGTGGGACCCAGAGGAAGAAGCCAATGTTCAAGTTCTCCCTGGGTAAAGCCTATCTTCTGAGTTTCCATTGCCTCTTTGGAGGCCTGTCTCTTGTCTGTAACTGCCCCCTTCCTCTGATTTCAAGAACTAGTAGCCTCAGTTCCTATGCAAAAGAGGCTATGCTCTTAGCTATGTTCCCAACAGAGAAGGATACTAGGTATCACACAGGGTTTATAAAGGGATGGCTTCTTACACAAACTGAGAGAAGAAAAACACACACACACACCACACACATACACAACAAAGCAATGATAAGGGATAGCTGACAAGCTGACAGGAGGAGAAGACCAAAAGAATCATCATCCTCATCACCATTGAGTCAGATTTCCTCTCATGAAGGGAATATAGTGCAGGAATACACTCTTTCCCTGTAAAACATAAATACTCTGTATGAAGAATCCCACATTTAATGCTCATTTTCATCTAAATGAATTATATATTAATCACATGAATTCACTGCATATATTTCATTTTTAATTCTGGCCGGTGAGGACCAAACTCAAAACTCTGTTTAGTACTCTACAACAAATTTTATTTGCACTGAATTTTTATAGCAGTCTTCCTTCCCCCAGCCACATGGAATTACAGATCTAGAGTAAATAAAAGGTTTATATTGATTAAACTAAAGGAACATAAGCATTATTTTATTATATGCACTTCCCAGATGATTTAAATGGATTTGTTCAGTTATGTTGAATAATGCATTACTTTAGCAGCAAATGCAATTTTTTCTATTTTGTATACAAAAGAAAATTTTAAATATTGTCCTAACCCAGACAAAAATGGGACTCTTGCATCACAGGACTGAAGAGAGGGGTGCCTGGTGGCTCAGTCTGACTCTTGCTTTTGGCTCAGGTTATGATATCAGGGTTGTGAGATTAAGTCTGCATTGGGCTCACACACTGGGCATGGGGTCTGCTTAAGATTCTCGCTCCTTCCTTCTTTGCCCCTTTCCCCACTGTTTGCATAGGCACGTGTGCACGCATGCTCTCTCTCTCTCTTTAAAACAACAAAAAACAAAAAAACAGCACTGAAGAGAGCCCAATTGCTCAATCTTTTCCAATTTTTATAATCACAATCAATTTCTTCATATTTTGAACACATCTTATGATTCTTGCTTTCACCTATTAAATATGACCTCAAACTTTTCTCTATTATAGAGAAATAAGATTTCTCTAGGAACTGAAAGATGCCCATTCAGATCCAGAAATAATACTTGTTTTTTATTTCTTTTTCATTCTTATTTTTTAATTAAGTTTTTATTTAAATTCCAGTACAGTTAGAAAAGTGCTATATTAGTTTCAGATGTATAGTAGAGTGATTCAACAATTCTATACATTACTCAGTGCTTTTCATGATAAGAGCCCTCCATGATCCCCATCAGCTATTTCACCCATACCCCCATCTACCTTCCCTCAGGTAATTATCAGTTTGTTCTCTGTAGTGAAGAGTCTGTTTCTTGGTTTGCAGACATAATATTTATTTTTAAATTACTATTGCTGGAATAATATACTTATGAAGACCATGTAGATAATCAGGAGCACATGAAAATTTGCTTTGTTTTCCTTGTTTTTTTGAAACAAGGAATGAAAATAAAAATGCATGTATATGTGGTCATATATACATGTACACATGTGCAGATAAACATATATATTTGTAAACTGATGCTCTAAGTAAGCTTGGAAAAGAGTATTCACAAAACAAGTTCCTAACAACGACACACAAAGAAGTCTTGAAAGAAAGACCGTCTTTGAGAATATGTTCCCATCTGATACTATTTTTGAGCAAGGGGTCAAATAAGTTTTACATGGCTTAGAGCTTACGTTTTGAGGTTTGAGTATGAATTATCTAAAAGTAAATATTTTCTGTTACTTTTTGAATTTTTTTTAATTTATTTTTTATTGGTGTTCAATTTACTAACATACAGAATAACCCCCAGTGCCCGTCACCCATTAACTCCCACCCCCCCGCCCTTCTCCCCTTCCACCACCCCTACTTCGTTTCCCAGAGTTAGCAGTCTTTACGTTCTGTCTCCCTTTCTGATATTTCCCACACATTTCTTCTCCCTTCCCTTATTTTTCCTTTCACTATTATTATATTCCCCAAATGAATGAGAACATATAATGTTTGTCCTTCACCGACTGGCTTACTTCACTCAGCATAATACCCTCCAGTTCCATCCACGTTGAAGCAAATGGTGGGTATTTGTCATTTCTAATAGCTGAGTAATATTCCATTGTATACATAAACCACATCTTCTTTATCCATTCATCTTTCGTTGGACACCGAGGCTCCTTCCACAGTTTGGCTATCGTGGCCATTGCTGCTATAAACATCAGGGTGCAGGTGTCCCGGCGTTTCACTGCATCTGTATCTTTGGGGTAAATCCCCAGCAGTGCAATTGCTGGGTCGTAGGGCAGGTCTATTTTTAACTGTTTGAGGAACCTCCACACAGTTTTCCAGAGTGGCTGCACCAGTTCACATTCCCACCAACAGTGTAAGAGGGTTCCCTTTTCTCCGCATCCTCTCCAACATTTGTTGTTTCCTGCCTTGTTAATTTTCCCCATTCTCACTGGTGTGAGGTGGTATCTCATTGTGGTTTGGATTTGTATTTCCCTGATGGCAAGTGATGCAGAGCATTTTCTCATATGCATGTTGGCCATGTCTATGTCTTCCTCTGTGAGATTTCTCTTCATGTCTTTTGCCCATTTCATGATTGGATTGTTTGTTTCTTTGGTGTTGAGTTTAAGAAGTTCTTTATAGATCTTGGAAATTAGCCCTTTATCTGATATGTCATTTGCAAATATCTTCTCCCATTCTGTAGGTTGTCTTTGAGTTTTGTTGACTGTATCCTTTGCTGTGCAAAAGCTTCTTATCTTGATGAAGTCCCAATAGTTCATTTTTGCTTTTGTTTCTTTTGCCTTCGTGGATGTATCTTGCAAGAAGTTACTATGGCCGAGTTCAAAAAGGGTGTTGCCTGTGTTCTTCTCTAGGATTTTGATGGAATCTTGTCTCACATTTAGATCTTTCATCCATTTTGAGTTTATCTTTGTGTATGGTGAAAGAGAGTGGTCTAGTTTCATTCTCCTGCATGTGGATGTCCAATTTTCCCAGCACCATTTATTGAAGAGACTGTCTTTCTTCCAATGGATAGTCTTTCCTCCTTTACCGAATATTAGTTGACCATAAAGTTCAGGGTCCACTTCTGGATTCTCTATTCTGTTCCACTGATCTATGCGTCTGTTTTTGTGCCAGTACCACACTGTCTTGATGACCACAGCTTTGTAGTACAACCTGAAATCTGCAATTGTGATGCCCCCAGATATGGTTTTCTTTTTTAAAATTCCCCTGGCTATTCGGGGTCTTTTCTGATTCCACACAAATCTTAAAATAATTTGTTCTAACTCTCTGAAGAAAGTCCATGGTATTTTGATAGGGATTGCATTAAATGTGTATATTGCCCTGGGTAACATTGACATTTTCACAATATTAATTCTGCCAATCCATGAGCATGGAATATTTTTCCATCTCTTTGTGTCTTCCTCAATTTCTTTCAGAAGTGTTCTATAGTTTTGAGGGTATAGATCCTTTATATCTTTGGTGAGGTTTATTCCTAGGTATCTTATGCTTTTGGGTGCAATTGTAAATGGGATTGACTCCTTAATTTCTCTTTTTTCAGTCTCATTGTTAGTGTATAGAAATGCCATTGATTTCTGGGCATTGATTTTGTATCCTGCCACGCTACCGAACTGCTGTATGAGTTCTAGCAATCTTGGGGTGGAGACTTTTGGGTTTTCTATGTAGAGTATCATGTCATCGGCAAAGAGGGAGAGTTTGACTTCTTCTTTGCCAATTTGAATGCCTTTAATATCTTTTTGTTGTCTGATTGCTGAGGCTAAGACTTCCAGTACTATGTTGAACAGCAGTGGTGAGAGTGGACATCCCTGTCTTGTTCCTGATCTTAGGGGAAAGGCTCCCAGTGCTTCCCCATTGAGAATGATATTTGCTGTGGACTTTTCATAGATGGCTTTTAAGATGTCGAGGAATGTTCCCTCTATCCCTACACTCTGAAGAGTTTTGATCAGGAATGGATGCTGTATTTTGTCAAATGCTTTCTCTGCATCTAAAGAGAGGATCATATGGTTCTTGGTTTTTCTCTTGCTGATATGATGAATCACATTGATTGTTTTACGGGTGTTGAACCAGCCTTGTGTCCCAGGGATAAATCCTACTTGGTCATGGTGAATAATTTTCTTAATGTACTGTTGGATCCTATTGGCCAGTATCTTGTTGAGAATTTTTGCATCCATGGTCATCAGGGATATTGGTCTGTAATTCTCCTTTTTGGTGGGGTCTTTGTCTGGTTTTGGAATTAAGGTGATGCTGGCCTCATAGAACAAATTTGGAAGTACTGCATCTCTTTCTATCTTTCCAGACAGCTTTAGGAGAATAGGTATGGTTTCTTCTTTAAACGTTTGATAAAATTCCCCAGGGAAGCCATCTGGCCCTGGACTCTTGTGTCTTGGGAGGTTTTTGATGACTGCTCAATTTCCTCCCTGGTTATTGGTCTGTTAAGGTTTTCTATTTCTTCCTGTTCCAGTTTTGGTAGTTTGTGGCTTTCTAGGAATGCGTCCATTTCTCCTAGATTGCCTAATTTATTGGCATATAGCTGTTCATAATATGTTTTTAAAATCGTTTGTATTTCCTTGGTGTTGGTAGTGATCTCTCCTTTCTCATTCATGATTTTATTAATTTGAGTCTTCTCTCTCTTCTTTTTAATAAGGCTGGCTAATGGTTTATCTATCTTATTAATTCTTTCAAAGAACCAACTCCTGGTTCTGTTGATCTGTTCCACAGTTCTTCTGGTCTCGATTTCGTTGAGTTCTGCTCGAATCTTTATTAACTTCCTTCTTCTCTTGGGTGTAGGATCTATTTGCTGTTTTTTCTCTAGCTCCTTTATGTGTAAGGTTAGCTTTTGTATTTGAGTTCTTTCCAGTTTTTGAATGGATGCTTGTATTGCGATGTATTTCCCCCTTAGGACTGCTTTTGCTGCATCCCAAAGATTTTGGATGGTTGTATCTTCATTCTCATTAGTTTCCATGAATGTTTTTAATTCTTCCTTAATTTCCTGGTTGACCCTTTTATCTTTTAGCAGGATGGTCCTTAACCTCCACGTGTTTGAGGTCCTTCCAAACTTCTTGTTGTGATTTAGTTCTAATTTCAGGCATTATGGTCTGAGAATATGCAGGGGACAATCCCAATCTTTTGGTATCGGTTCAGACCCGATTTGTGACCCAATATGTGGTCTATTCTGGAGAAAGTTCCATGTGCACTTGAGAAGAATGTGTATTCAGTTGAGTTTGGATGTAAAGTTCTGTAGATATCTGTGAAATCCATCTGGTCCAGTGTATCATTTAAAGCTCTCATTTCTTTGGAGATGTTGTGCTTAGAAGACCTATCGAGTATAGAAAGAGCTAGATTGAAGTCACCAAGTATAAGTGTATTATTATCTAAGTATTTCTTCACTTTGGTTAATAATTGATTTATATATTTGGCAGCTCCCACATTCGGGGCATATATATTGAGGATTGTTAAGTCCTCTTGTTGGATAGATCCTTTAAGTATGAGATAGTGTCCCTCTTCATCTCTCACTACAGTCTTTGGGGTAAATTTTAGTTTATCTGATATAAGGATGGCTACTCCTGCTTTCTTTTGAGGACCATTCGAATGGTAAATGGTTCTCCAACCTTTTATTTTCAGGCTGTAGGTGTCCTTCTGTCTAAAATGAGTCTCTTGTAGACAGCAAATAGATGGGTCCTGCTTTTTTATCCAGTCTGAAACCCTGCGCCTTTTGATGGGGTCATTAAGCCCGTTCACATTCAGAGTTACTATTGAGAGATATGAATTTAGTGTCATCATGATAACTATTCAGTCCTTGTTTTTGTGGAATGTTCCACTGAACTTCTTCTTAAAGGGGAATTTTAAGAGGCCCCCTTAAAATTTCTTGCAGAGCTGGTTTGGAGGTCACTTATTCTTTCAGTTCCTGCCTGTCTTGGAAGCTCTTTATCTCTCCTTCCATTTTGAATGAGAGCCTTCCTGGATAAAGTATTCTTGGTTGCATGTTCTTCTCATTTAGGACCCTGAATATATCCTGCCAGCCCTTTCTGGCCTGCCAGGTCTCTGTGGAGAGGTCTGCTATTACCCTAATACTCCTCCCCATAAAAGTCAGGGATTTCTTGTCTCTTGCTGCTTTAAGGATCTTCTCTTTATCTTTGGAATTTGCAAGCTTCACTATTAAATGTCGAGGTGTTGAACGGTTTTTATTGATTTTAGGGGGGGATCTCTCTATTTCCTGGATCTGAATGCCTGTTTCCCTTCCCAGATTAGGAAAGTTTTCAGCTAGAATTTGTTCAAATACATATTCTGGCCCTCTGTCCCTTTCGGCACCCTCGGGAACACCAATTAAACGTAGGTTTTTCTTCCTCAGGCTGTCGTTTATTTCCCTTATTCTATCTTCATGGTCTTTTAATTGTTTGTCTCTTTTTTCCTCAGTTTCCCTCTTTGCCATCAACTTGTCTTCTATGTCACTCACTCGTTCTTCCACCTCGTTAACCCTCGTCGTTAGGACTTCTAGTTTGGATTGCATCTCATTCAATTGATTTTTAATTTCTGCCTGATTAGCTCTAAATTCTGCAGTCATGAAGTCTCTTGAGTCCTTTATGCTTTTTTCTAGAGCCACCAGTAGCTGTATAATAGTGCTTCTGAATTGGCTTTCTGACCTTGAATTGTAATCCAGATTTTGTAACTCTGTGGGAGAGAGGACTGTTTCTGATTCTTTCTTTTGAGGTGAGGTTTTCCTTCTAGTCATTTTGCTCAGTGCAGAGTGGCCAAAAGCAAGTTGTACTGGGAAAAGGAGAAAAAGAGGAGAGAAAGAAGGAAAGAAAAGAGAAAGAGAAAAAAAAAGGGAAGAAAAAAAACGAAAAAGAGAAAGAAAAAGAAAGAAAGGAGAAAAAAGGGGGGTGGGGGAAGGAAACAAATCAAAAAGCAAAACAAAAAAAAAAAAAAAAAAAGAACCACGGGGAGTATCTTCTGATTCTGTGTACTTTAAGTCCCTTGGCTTCTCCTGGAAGTTGTCTGTCTAGCTGGTGTTCTGGGGGAGGGGCCTGTTGTGCTGATTTTCAGGTGTTAGCAGTTGGGGGAGCTGCTGTGCCCCCGCCTGGTGCAGGGCTCAGTGGGGGTTGTTTACCCCGTGAGGCCGCAGGAGGAACAGCCCCAGTGGCGGGGCAGCTCTGGAAACCTGGATTCAGCTCCGGCAGGAACTCCGTCTGCAGGGCCTGGAGGCTCCGGGGCGGGGCCGCTGATCTGCTCAGCTGGGGCAGGAGCGTCCTCGCTGTCCTGGGCCCTCCCGGCCTCTGCCTGTCCCGGGGGAGGCGGGATCCTGGGCTGTGTCCGGGCGCCCTGTGCTCCGGAGCCTGCGCTGTTGGATTCGCGCTCCCGGGCCGCGCAGCCCCCTCCGCGGAGCCGCCTCCGAGCCCCTCCGAGCTGCTCCGGGTCCCGCCGTGCGCGCTGCAGCCCTTAGGGAGCTCGGCGCACTCTCCTGGGCGCGCAGTTGCTGTTAGTGTCCCCGGGAGCCCGAGGGCATCCCCGCCCTCCTGGGTCCTGCTCCAACTCCCCACGAGCCCCTTTCCGCCCGGGAAGGTCGGTGCAGCTCCTGCTCCTCCGGGACGGGGCTCTCCTGTCCTGGGGACACTCGCCCCGGCCTCAGCCCGGCTCCTCGCGGGGCCCCTCCCCCTCGGAGGCCTTTGTTCCTTTATTTCTTTTTCCCCGTCTTCCTACCTTGATAGAAGCGCGAACTCTTCTCACTGTAGCATTCCAGCTGTTCTCTCTTTAATTCTCAGGCCGAATTCATAAATTTTCAGGATAATTTGAAGGTTTTCTAGGTAATTTGGTGGAAACAGGTGATTTGGAGACCCTACTCTTCCGCCATCTTGCCCCTCCCCCCCACTTTTTGAATTTTTGAAGACAAAATTCTCCAGGCATCTCTTCAAAATTAACTGTTTCCTTTAAAATTATAAATTTTCATACAGATAGTATATTCCAAAAAAAATTGATGTACATTATAAATACATGAGTACTGTACTCTAATATATAAAAGAATTACATCAACTTTAGTCAGCATGTGGTTCATTAATAATTCAGTCAAGTAGACTTCATCATGATCAAGATAACAGATATTTAAAAATTAAAGATAAAATCTATAATGGACAAATATTACTTTGTGTAAAAAGTCTATATTACAAATCCACTTAATTTTTCAACAAGTAGATTTCATTAGTTATTCACACAAGCTTCTGTAAAATAACTAAAATACACTTGGAAAGTTGTGGAAGACTTAAAGTCAAAACCCTGTCTCAAACTTATAAGCACATTCCCATGTGTTATTGCATCTGGTTTAGACAATTAAATATTTAAAAATTTGCCTGGCTTTTCATATTAAGAAGAATCACAGTTCTCTGCTCTTCTAAAGCATCAAAGGTGAAATATGTTGCCCCATTTTCAAAGAAAAGAAAAATGACAGCAGTACATGGAAAGACTCTTATGTAAGCCATAGGTAGAAGATAACCAGGGGCAGAAGATAGATAGCCAAGCTATGAAATTACTTCAGGACAAAAGGAAGCTTGCGGAGAAGAGTAGTATCATCTTTTGGCCCTAAACTTGGGGTGCCTTCTTAGCTTATAAGACCTGATGGCTCAACAAATCCCAAAGGATGATTTAACAACTCTGTTTGAACTTTGTCACTTTAATCCATTAGTCTGATGTGCAAAGAAAGTTTTCTGATCCATCCTGCAATATTGACTTCCCACTCCTATCAAGATGGCAGGTTCCTGAGTTAGCTCACCTCCTTGGCATTATTTTCCTTTGTCACGATCATTAAAAATCAGTTTGGGTTCACTGGACATATAACTTGAAATATAAAATAGTCCTACTGTTTGCATTGACATAGAAACAAGCTTCTAAGCTTCTATGCAGCCCTCCTTTACATGCTCAATGCCCAATCTGTGAGGGCATTTCTCTCTCTGAGGAGGTGATGCCTTTCTGTATTTTCCATCAGCTCCCATGGAAAAACCCTTTGCAGCTAGGGTTACTAGAGTATAACCAACTCAACCATTTCTGAATACTTGATATAAAACAGTGCTTGTCAAACTTAAGCATGCCTGAGAATCACTTGGAAGTCTTGTTAAAACATGGATTTCCAGGAGTGGAGCCCAAGAACCTGCATCTCTAAGAAGCTTCTAGGCCCACTGTGAGAACCACTGACCTAGAAGCTAGACTCTAGACTCTCAGATAGAGAGAGAAGGATATGTCTCAGAGAGATGTGAGTTCACTGAAAGGTCTTTTTTTTTTTTTTTAAGACTTTTTATTTATTTATTCATAGAGACAGAGAGAGAGAACGAGAGAGAGAGAGAGAGAGGCAGAGGGAGAAGCAGGCTCCATGCAGGGAGCCCGATGCGGGACTCGATCCCAGGTCTCCAGGATCACACCCCAGGCTGCAGTCGGCGCCAAACCGCTGCGCCACCGGGGCTGCCCGAAAGGTCTTGTTTTAAAATACCACACATTCATTTCCTTGATAACCTTCTCAAATGATATGAGTGTTTCTTCTAGGCTGAACTAGTTGTGAAAGTATATCCTACCTGGCTGCCAAATAAGCAATGCATATATGCAGATAGGAAGCCCCAGACTTCAAACAGCATGTTAAATCACCTACAGACATACCATCTCCAACCCATACAAGCTCACAGGAACTTGATATTGGGAACTTCTCTAAACTTTTCCATTAATGGTATAATGGAACACTATAAAATAATTTGGGAGTGAGGGGAGGTTAGAGGTAAGGTAAATAAAAAAGCAGAAAGAAAAACATTTTGTATAATCACATAGATTCCACTAAAATCTGTTGCATTTCCTTCCAGACTTTTATATTTTTGTGTCCTATTTTCACTTGCATTATTTCATAAGAATTTCCCCAAATTAAAATTGCTTTAATGGTGTATACTTATTTACCTTATAAATATGTGATAGTATATTAACCACTTCTCTATCATTGTATATGTATATTTGAATTGTTTCTGATTTATCACTACTATGTAGTCTATACACACCATTAACACTTTGATACATGTCTTTGGGCACTTTTTTCCCCTGTATTTTAGATAATTTCCTTTAAAGAAAAAATTTTTTTAAAGATTCAGTAATTTATTTGAGAAAGGTGGGGAAGGAGCAGAGAGAGAGGGAGTGAGAAACTAAGGCCCCAGCACAGGGCTCAATCTCATGACTATGCCACCCAGGTGCTCCTCTTTTAAAGGGATTTCTAAAAGCATAACGGTTATGTCAAAAATAAGAACATCTTTAGAGTTTTTGGTACATATAGTAAAACTGTGCTATAACATACTAAACAGCATCCTAGGAATTTAATTGCATATGATGTGGGCGTCAGTATAAGGTTGAGGAAATGACCAGGGCCAGGCAGCCCCAAGAGCCAGCAGGGAATCCTGGGTATGATGTAATCCATCCCTGTCCATGCAGTGGTTTGACACTACCAGATCATGCTTGTTTGTTTTGATTTAAATTTCTACTGGGATGATTAGCTCCTGTGCCTAAGTGGGATTTCCAGAATAGTAGTAATGATGCCAAAATCTCCCACTTCCTCAGTCTAAATTAGGATACTACTATAGATTATGCCTGCTATTGCTCCAACTGACTTGATCCTATATCTACATCCTCTCGACCATTCTCCAGAGGTATGTCCCCACTCTTTACCATCTGGATCACTGCAATAACCCATAACCAGCACACCCTATCTCTTTCTATCTTCAGTTAATTGTCAGAGGATCTTTTTGAAAATATAAATCATAGTGTTTATCTCTTCTGTTCAAAATTCTGCAACTGTTTTTTTTTTTCACTTAGAGTAAAAGTTAATACTACTGCATGGTCCTTCATGATCAGATTCTGCATTTCCCCTCTGACCTCATCCTCTACTCCCTCTCTCTGGTTCACTGTGTCTAGCCACAATGTCCTCCTGCTACACTTCATACATGTCTCTGTAGTTACTGTTCCACTTCATGGAATGCTCTGCCCCAAGGTATCTACTTGGCAAATTATTCACTTCTTTTAAGAATTTATCAAATATTGGGACCCTAGTGTGGCTCAGTGGTTGAGCATCTGCCTTTGGCTCACGGCATGATCCCAGAGTCCTGGGATTGAGTCCCAGATTAGGCTCCCTAAAGGGCACCTGTTTCTCCCTCTGCCTCGGTAGGTCTCTGCCTCTCCCTGTGACTCTCATGAATAAATAAATAAAAATCTTGAATAAAAAAGAATTTATCAAATATTATGTTCTTCATGAGGCCTATTCTAACTACCTTATTAAACACTGATTTTCCTATCCTAGCCCCAAATGTTTGGCCTTTCTGATCCTTCTTATCTTCATTTTAAAAAAAAATCCATTATACTTAACACATTTTAAAATACTACATAATTTAGTTATGTTCACTATCTATTATCTGTAAACTCCACTAGGGCTGTGATGTGTTTTGTTAACTGGTATTTCTCAAGCACCTAGAATAGCCCCTGACACACATTAGGAACACAACAAATATCATTATAAGGACTTTAGCCTGTATCAAGTTGAAAGAGAAGGGGCTGAGTAGAAACAATATAATTATCCACCAAATTATAGTCTAATTCATATTATTATCACATTGTTTTTGAGATTCACTTTTTTTCCAATTTGTTCTCCCAAAAAGTTGAACTGGTTTACCTTTACTCAGAAGTGTGTAATAGTCCTCACCTCTCCTATAACCCTGAGTGCCTTCAGGTCTTCACTCCTGGGTCACCTGTGGCTATTCCTGCATATGCTTGATCTTAAAGATGGAGTAAACGCAGAAGAACTTCTCCTTCATTGTCATAATGCACAATTTTCTCTTGATTGTCATTTTAGAGCCCTATCCTGGTCATCTACCAATGCGGTGAAATTTTAAGGCTCCTCCAACCCAACAATGTTCTTCCAAGATAAATAGATGAAAGATCACATATTATTTACTTTTAAATCTCATAATACTTACTTTTAAAAATGAGTAAAGGAATGCACATTTAAGAACATATGGGGAGGATAGGAGAATGAAAATTACAATAAATGATTAGAATTTAAAATATGAGGTCTTTATAGTTCATAAATTAAAGTGGTCTAAAACAGATAAAGTGTACTTTATATCAGTTTATCAAATAAGGTAAAAATTAATGATTTTATATATATGATATATATAAATTTATATTATATATAAATATATATAAATTCATATATGTGAATGTCTATGGTTGTGTATAGAGCTGAGATTTTTGAACTTATTAAAAAATTCTAATTTTAAAGTAAACAACATTGCTATATGAGACTAGGAAAGATAAATGCTGTTATCAAGATAAGTATAAAGAAATTTAAGTGACCAAACTTATATTTTTTCAAAACAACTTTCTCATTTTGTTCTGAAAACAAACCTAAATGCATTTTTAGCATCTCCAGAAAATATGAAAAATGGTCCTGATGGCTTATCTCATTTATCACTTTTCTAGTTAAGAAAAGGTAGTTTTTTCCTCTTCCATATTCGTTCTCTAGAAGCACATATAAAGAGGCCAAGATAAGGCAACAAATCAAGCAGCTTGGATCTGAATGTGATGGATATAAAAACATCACACGGTATATCAAGAACCTAAACATGATTACTAAGAAGGAAATGGGGGAGATATTAACTCCCTGAGAAAAAGCCTACTAAAATCGAAGTCACTGAATAGCTCTTGTATTATTGGTACAAACCCTAAAACTCTCTTCCAAAACACCCAAAACTTGGGGAAGGCCACCATATGTCATATTAATGGAACCCCTGATCCCTTGCTGCCTGTATGAACTCTGATTAATGGAAGACATGCTATGAATGATACAAGTAATTACACTACATAAGTTAGGACACAGACAGTCCAGGGCTTGATTAGATTTTTGGAAAAAAACACTTCCTCTCTCCTGGGGGGGCATGGCTGTCCACAGCACAGCAGTCATCTATTAAATAGTGGCATATCTCCTCACGGAGGTTACTAAGCATCAGTTTAGGATTTAACACCTGCCTTCCCAAAGATGCCTTAAAATCTATCCCTTGTATCACTTCAGATAAAAAAGATAATGAAGGCATAAATGAGAAGGCCAAATTTAAAATAGAAAGGAATGATTTCATATGATGGAGAAGCCCAAATGTGACAAGCCACGGACAAACACAGATGTGTTTCCAGCCTTAGCACGACACAATTTTGCAATTTTCACTTTGCAAATAATTTTTACTGAAAACTTGTTTTCTTATATCTCAAAATATTGACTTTGGTCAAGTGTTCAGTTTTACACAGTACAAATATGGAACACTGGCAAAAGAAAGGAGGTGATACATGCTTAGCCAACCAGAACTATTGACAACGAGGACTAGTGGAGTGAAATATCTTATCACAAACTTACATCTTTAGACTTCTTCTATTGTCAGGTTTTAGGTTGCAGTTAGCTAGCATCCATGTCTGTCTACTCTAGCTGCTAATACCACAGAAAGGCCAACATTTTTATCAACAAGTACCAAGAACTAACAATTTGTCTTCCTGTGGAAGAAAGTCTTATGAATGCCCTTTTATTGTGGACAGTCTGAATACTCTTCATGAACAGAGTCAGGATCTGTGACTGGAAAATATCTGATCTTTATTTTCAAGAGAATAATAAAAGTCTTAACCTTTAATGCCTTCTGTTTTGATATGCCTGGGGTTTAGCTAATAGTTTCTCTAATTGTGGCTGAAGACAACAACACTTTTTCTACCTCTCTTGTGGTTAATGACTTGGAGAGTGAAATTTATTAAAAAATTCCAAGGACAGGGAATCCCTGGGTGGCGCAGCGGTTTGGCGCCTGCCTTTGGCCCAGGGCGCGATCCTGGAGACCCGGGATCGAATCCCACATCGGGCTCCCGGTGCATGGAGCCTGCTTCTCCCTCTGCCTGTGTCTCTGCCTCTCTCTCTCTCACTGTGTGCCTATCATAAATAAAAAAAAAAAAAAAAAAAAAAAAATTCCAAGGACAAAAATGATCTCTTCAAAACACACCAGTCTCTCTTTTGGTGTTTTCAATGTCCTGATTTCTATCAAGTAATTATGATGGCACTAGAGAATATTAGCTGTGGAAGATGTTACTTCAGTTTCAGCCATTTGATATCTGGACTATCAATTAAACAACAGAATCTAAGAGCTTAGAAAGCAACACCAAGGACTGTGTCATCAAAACATTTATAGTGTTTTTTGGTAAAGCTTACACAAGACAGTGATTATCCCACCAATATACATTTGTATACAATATACAGCAACAAAGGAATATTAAGGATTCACAGTAAGATTATTAAACAGTTATGAACAGTTCTCAGAGAGGAGATAAAATCTAAAGCTTGTTCTTGAGCATGGGAAGATTCTGTAAAATTAAAGACTGAGGGATCCCTGGGTGGCTTAGCGGTTTAGCGCCGCCTTCAGCCCAGGGGTGATCCTGAAGTCCCGGGATCAAGTCCCACATCAGGCTCCCTGAATGGAGCCTGCTTCTCCCTCTGCCTGTGTCTCTGCCTCTCTATGTATGTGTGTCTCTCATGACTAAATAAATAAAATCTTAAAAAAAATTAAAGACTGAGCATGAAGAAGAAGAATTCAGTTATACCTAAGTTTTTGGTTATATATATCTCGGCATGTTGTATACTGAAAATTGTAATTCCCTATAGGAGTAAAAAAGCTTGAAGTCTTTCTAAGCAAAGAACAAAAACAAAGCCAAAAAATACCCTAGTTTTAAAGAAATATTTCAGTTTTATGGTACACTGATTAGCATTATTTTAGAGCAATTTAAACAAACCAAAATAAAAAGTTGACATCACCAACATGGCAACACAGGAAGTTCCTGATTCTCTCCTCCCATGGATGCACCAAATATCCAGATATACAAGGATCATTTCCCTTTGAGAGAAATCTAGAAACAAGTTGAGTGACTCCTACACATCAGACAACTGAGAAAATATTCTCACTGACATGAATAGGGAAGGCTGAGACATACTCTCACCAGAAACCCACCCCTGCAGAGCACCTTAGAATCAGGAGCAAATGCCCTGCTCTCACCTTATCCCCAAGGAGTGAAGGATTTGGACCACATATCTAGCACCCAAACTTTTAAGGCTATCATTCAAGGGACAAAGCCCAAATCACCTATCTCTGAGAGCCAAGGGCTTGCATTCACAAATTCCACAGCGCTATAGCAAATAAAGAAGAAGTTTTCAAACTGGTACATGAGCTCTCCCAAGGCTATCCCCCCACATACATACTACAAGAAAAGAAAATGACAAGCCAATACCTCTGATAAACATAAATGCATACATCTATATCTATCTATGTAATCTATCTATCTAATCTATCTATATAGTGGGTAAAGCACACTCTTTGCAATAAGTGGTGCTGGGAAAACTAGACAGTCTAATGCAAAGGAATGAAACTAAGCCTCTTATCTTATATCATAAACAAAAATCAACTCAAAATGGATTTTAAAAAATGAACATAAGACCTGATACTATAAAACTCCTAGAAGAAAACATAAGGAAAAGCCTCCTGACATTGGTTTCAGTAATTATTTTTTTTGGATTTGTCTACAATAGCAAAGATAAATAAGTGGGACTATATCAACCTAAAAGGATTCCATACAGCAAAGAAAACTGTAAACAAAATGAAAAGGAAACCTATGGAATGGGAGAAAATATTTGTAAACCATATATACAATAAAGAGTTAGTATCCAAAATATATAAGGAACTCACAAGACTCGATAGCAAATAAATAACCCAATGAAAATGTGCAAAGAACCTGAATAGACGTTTTCCCAAAGGATACATTCAAATAGACAATAGGTACATGAAAAAGTGTTCAACATCAATAACCATCAGGGAAATGTAAATCACTAAATCACTACCACACTGGGAAATCATCCTTTTAGGATGTTTATTATAAGAAAGATAAGAGATAACAAATGCTGGTAAGGATGCAGAGAAAATGGAACCCTTGTACAATATTAGCGGAAATGTAAACTAGGCAGTCAATATGGAAAATGGTATGGAGATTTCTCAAGAAATCTAAAAGAGAACTACCATATGATCCAGTAATTCCACTTCTAGGTGTATATTCAAAGAAAAAAAATCATTATCTTGAAAAGATATCTGCGCTTTTGTGTATCTAGAGCATGTTCATGATAGCCAAGGTATGGAAACAATCTAAGTGCCTGAAATGAATGAATGGACAAAGAAAATGTGAAAAAATATATATATATATTTTGAAAGAGGAAATTCTGCTATTTGTGCCAACATATTCATGTTGGGCATTAATCTAAATTAAATAAGCCAGATAGACAAAAACTAATACTGTATGGTATCATGTATATGAGAAATTTAAAAAAAAATCAAACTCATAGAAACAGAGCAGAATGGTGGTTACCAAGGACTTGGGAGTTAGAGAAAAGGGAGAAAGGTAAATAATAGGGTACACATTTTCAATTATAAAATGTATAAGTTCTTAAGATCTAACTTATATCATGGTGCATATATCTATATCCATCTATAGTGAGTACTATATTTTATAACTGAAACATACTTAAGAGAGTACGTAAATGTTCTCATACACACAAGAAAGGTAAGTTTTTAAGGTGATGGATGTATTAATAACTTGATTGTGGGAATCCTTCCACAATTATATGTATATTGAATCACTAACTTGCATAATTCAAATATATTATAATTTTATTTGTTAGTTATACTTCAATAAAGGTAAAAAAATGGGGAAATTATTTCCTGGAGCATTGGTACAATTTATCATATAGATCTTGTTTCAGATCACATTGAAAAGAAGCACAAGCATGCACAACATAGAAAAAGTTCTCAAATCCTATTTAGTAGTTTTAAAAAATAAAGGCAAAGGGATAAACTGGAAATAACAGAGAAGTTGGATGCATGAGGCCTACATTTCAGTCTTTGCTCTATCTGTTCAAGTGTAGCCTGGGATTGAAGTTAAAGGAAAGAGTTTGATGTGAGTACAAATTGGGGACACAATCTGGGGACATCTGCAATGGTCTAGATAAGAGTATAAACTAGCATCATAAAAGTATCCATTGGAGAGAAAGGGACAGATGATAAAAATACATATGAAGTAGAATCAACAAGATTAAATAGAATCAATTAAATAGAATGCAGGTTGATGGAGGGAGGTGGGAAAAGAAAGGTTAAGAGTGATGACTCAGAGGTTTATGGCTTTGCCAAAGGCTGGATGGTGGCATCATTTACCAAGATAAGGAATATTTGCAAAGGAACAGCAATTGGTAGGGACGAAATTAGTTCCATTTTAGATCCATTGGATTGAGAATCTTCATGGGTCTCTGTATATAATTTTTAATCCTTATAGAAATAAATAGTTTTTTCAAGGAAAAGAAAATCAAATATGTCTGAAACATTTTGACCATTTCAACATTGATAAAGTATTTATATGTATTTTTTTACTGCAAAAGTTGAATACTGTATGTTTGTTTCTATAAATTTTATAGACTTCACTTTTAAGAATAGAATGCTAACACAAGCCACTGGTCCTGTCAAATATATCTGTCAGTAATGGCAGAAAAGTCCAGAATAAAGGTTCCAAGCTGCCAAGGAATTAGACTATTTGTCAAGAAGAAACAAAGGGAGTAATCTGCCAATGACTGCCCTCTTGTGCTCAGTGAGAGACAAAGGCAAATTATGCAATTGACCAACGTAGGATGGCAAAGTGTCAATATCAACGCATAGCATTATTCTAGTTGAAAAGTGAGCCCCAAGCTCTTATTTTATAGTTGAGCTCATTGGGGACCATGGAATCACAGGGCTCATTAACAAAGAAGTAGAACTAGAATTTAGATCTGACTCCTCAGACAGAATTATTTTTCTTTGAAACCAAATTCCATTCCTTATAAATATGGTTCATGGATTCACAGTCACATTCTTAGTATGCACACCTTGTTGATGCTTCAATTATCAAGGGGGAATCCATAACAAAAAAAATCCCCTTAGGTTTTATGCAATGGTAAATGATCCACCACTAAATATCTTCCATAAAGATAAATTTATGGAAAATGGGCTGCAATTGCTTTCAAGATCATTCATACTCTATACAAATATATAACCAAAAACCACAGGAAGAAGTAATTCATAAAACTGGAGTTACTTTGACTAAAAATGCTCACTCATTACCACAAATGAATTATTGACTCAAGCTTAGAGGCGTTAGAGGGGGCAGATTTGGTCTTTCAACCTTTCTTCCATTTAACTGTCTTGAGACAAAGAGATTTTGGTATGGAACGAGGATTTTCCCTGAAGTTTTCCTGATTCTGATCAATTGTACTTTACTTAGAGATTCACATTTTCATCATTAAGCAAAAATGACTTTTATTCTTTGTGGCTCCACTTCTTTGAATTATTATTCAGTCTAATAAAAAAGAAGGCATAATGTGTACATGATGAATATTCCCCTCCTCTACTGGCCTTCAAATCTCTTCTACAACACAATTGAGGCAATTACTATCAATTCACTGGCTTATAAAAATAAATCCGTTTGCCATCTTTGATTGAGTTGAACCCACTGGCTATTGTTTTTCATATAAGAAACATATTTCCCAAACCTCATGATCTGCAAAACCATTTGAAGAAGCATGAAACTGAGACACTAACAATAGATTAGAATAAATACTAGCCCCCAAAGTTCCAAGATCGTGTATATGATCTGATCTAAGAACAACTAATCCATTTGAAAAATAAAAAAATCACATCATTTGCTATCAGCACACACATATATCATACATGCAAAGATTCACTTACTCCCTTGAAGGCAAAAAAAAAAAAAATGTTTTCTCAATGTCTTCACAAAAATTAACGTGCATCACACTTTCTAATATGTAACTAATACAATCAAGGGGAACATTTAATTAGCAATTAGTCTGATTAACATTCCCTGAAGACTAATTTGTTTTACCAGATGGCCTTCATAAAAATAATTCTTAGAGGATTTCTTTAAAAATCAGCTAAGCTAATTATAAGATATAGGAAGAGATAGAAATTTTAACAATTATACCAAGAATAAATTAAGTTCCAGGTGTGAGTCTTCAAGATATGACTGGGAAGGAGAGACTGGCAAAAGGGAGTTTGTGGGCCTGCCCAGTGAGGACACAGAACCAAGAACTAGGAACAATTTGTTGAGAGTGCAAAATCCAGAGACTGAGTCATATAGAAGCTGGAGGTGAGTAAGCTGCATAAGAAAAGCAAACCCTAAATTAGACGCTGGAAACTAAACTGGATGAAAGCCAAGGGAAGTTCCAAAGCACAAAAGAAGAAAAGAGCAAGCAGGCACAGAGCCCAGAAAGAATTCTGCTGAATGCTGCCTGGCAGCCACATCAACTGACTTTGCCACAGGGCCACAACTAATGGTCTTTCCTCAGGCATGCATTTTGAGACACAATTCCAGAAGCTATGATGGATTCTCTCTTACGCACAAAGAGGTGAGCTCACTCTTATTGAATCCATACTTTTATCAGACACTGAGCTAGAAGATTCATTACATTATCCCATGTGCCTTTGTCCTTACCAAAATCTTTTTCCCCCTCCTGACACACACTGTTAGTCTACACATCTCAGCCTTTTTGCAGGCAAGCACAACACAGATATTGAGTTATGGCCAATGGAATTTGGGGAAAAGTTATGCTATCTAGTACCATTTCATAAAACTCTTCCATTAGTGATCCATTATGTCTTCATCCACCTGCTCATTGACAGAAGAGAAAATACAAGTGAGTCCTTGATGAACACCAATAATGTTCCCCTACTCGTGAATATAGTGAAAAACTAAATTCTTTTTGTGTTAAACCACATATATTTGGGGATTAGTTTGCTATTGAAGCTAGTTAAGACACCTATTTATCTAATTTAACAATTACAACAATTTGTGGTAGTGGTATTTTCACCTTAGCCTATCTTAACATAGATAAATCAGGAATTTAAACACAACTCTGTCAGATTAAAATCTATTCCTTCTCACCAAGTACTTTACTAATAAATATATGAAAAAAGGAGGACATATGCTTTGTTTTGTTTTTGAATTAAATCCTGAATGGATTTAATGGATAATCCATTAAATTATATTCACCTTTGCCTATTATGAGTCTTCAATGAACATGCATGCATATATATTTGACTAACCTGTCTGTTCTTTAGAGCATTTCCCTATAAGTGGAAATTCTGAGTGGCACATGATTTTGTTTAGCTTTTGGAGGAGTTCTCAAATCATTTTCCATGGCAGTTGTAGCATTTCACATTCGTCCCAGAAATATAAAAATTTTTCAATTTCTCCATCTCCTTACCAACTCACTATGCCTTCCTTTTTATTAGACTGATACACCACTTCATTTCTACTACTATAATTTTAATGAAAATAATAATAACTGAAATTAACAAGTTTGGTGAATCTCTAGGATCATATATTTTTACCTGTTCTGACAACTGCTGCCTTTTGGAAAGTTTAATTCATTAACATTTAAAATATTTTCTGAAGAGGCAGGAATTAATTCTGTCATTTTGCTGTTTACTATATGTGTTACAATACTTCTTTGTTCCTCATTTCCTCTATTATTGCTTTGTTTTGTGTTTAATTGGATGTTTTCTAGTGTGACATTTTAATTCCCTTCTCATTTTCTTTTGTGTATATTCTTAAATATTTTCTTAGTGTTTCTCATGGGTGTTACATTTAATATCACAAATTTATAACAGTCTATTCTTAATTGATACAGAGCATAATATCACATTAAAACTGCTCCTTTATCCAGCTCTTTATGTTATTAGTGTCACAAATTTTATATGTCTTTATACACCATGTTCTCATTAACAAAGATTTGTAATTTTTGTGCATTGGTTTTTAAAATAACATAAGAAATAAAAACAGGAGGTGAAAATTAAAAAAAAAAACACAATAATTTTGGATTTTTAATTCACCTTTCCCAGAGTTCTTTATTTCTTCAAATGACTTTAAGTTATAGTCTATTTTTCTCTCATTTCGGCATGAAAAACTCCATTTAGTATTCTCTGTAGAGCAAATCTACCAATTATAAATTTTTTCAACTTTTATCTGGGAATGTTTTATTTTTTTGGGGGGGGAATGTTTTAATTTCTCTTTTATTTTTGAAAGATAGTTTGCCAGATATAGAATTCTTGGTTGACACGTTTATCTTTCACCACTTTATTATCCCACTCTCTTCCAGTGTCCACAGTTTCTGATGAGAAATCTACTTAATCTTATTGAAGATCCCTTGTACATGAAAGATCACTTCTCTTTTGTTGCCTTTAAGATTCTCTTTTTATTTTTGTCTTTGGACAATCTGATTATATTGTGTTTTGGTGTGAATGTCTTTTTTTATCTTTCTTGGAGTTCACTGAGCTTCCTGAATGTGTAGATTTATATCTTTTATCAAATTTGCTGTTTTAGCCATTGTTTCTTCCAGTATTCTTTCTGCCTCTTTCTCTCTCATCCTTCTGGGATTCTCATTATGCAGATCCTGGTATGCTGGATGGTTTCTTAGGCTTTGTACATTTTTCCTCATTTTTTTCTCTCTGACTCTCATTTTGGATAATTTCATTGACCTATCTTCAAGTTTGCTGATTCTTTCTTCTGCTTACTTAAATATGATATCGAAACCCTCTGCTAACATTGGCTCTATGTTGGGGCATTCCTTCAATGCTTAGCCATTCTGTTTAGAACTCTACCTTACCTTCAATTCCTGATTGACAGCATCAATAGATCAGCCAGGGGTGAAAACTTAGAGTCTTCACAGTTCTCTTCTGAGCGTGTGTCATGCACTGGGCATGTCCATGACTTTCTAAATTCTCCAGTACATACGTTACTTTTCAATGGCCTAATTTCCCAAAGAAACTCCCTTTCCACCTTTTCCACTCAGGCTTTCAGTGCTGTGTTGTTTGTCTCAAGCATAATCTTTCCCCTCAGGTATGCTACAGGTTGTTCCTTTATTTTGCACAGTTTTTGAGAAACACTCAACTGCCTTTTCATCCTAAGTGAGTTCCAAGTTTTGCAAAACAAATATAAGCACCTTGCACCAGTCATTTAAGTGGCTCCCAGACAAGTGAATAGATAAACACAATTCTTGCAGAAGAAAATCTTATTTTCTCCCTCCAGGATCAGGGAGCAATGTTTCTTACTGGAAACAAGGGTTTCAGGAATTCCACCAACCTGGGAAAGGGAGTGTAGCAAGGACAAGTAAAAATACCATGAAGCTCTTCTACTGCTTTTAAGCTGCATTTTTCTTGATTCAACATTCATTTGATTGCTGTAAAGATTTGACTATTTTCCAGAGTTGTGACAAGGCCGATTCTGACAGTTTTTGCTTAGTTTTTCAATGTTTCTGTGATGGACAGGTCTTTGGAGCTACAGTCCCCTCCAGTTTGGTTGACATCATTCAACATATGGTTTTCAACATGACACTGGGTAAAAATGTACTGGTCCTAAATGAAGCCATATCCTTGATCTAGATATTCCTTATTACCACATTATTATCAATTTATCTAGTGCATCACAGACATCACATAATGAGAGCCCCAAATAAATGGAATATGAAAAACAAATAATAACACAATTATGGGACAGACTTGCAGATAAGTTTTAGTTAGGGGAGAAAAATAATTTTTTTGCAAATAAATAAGAAAGAACGTATTTCCTGGCCTTCCTAAATACATTATTGGTGGGGAAAAAAGGCCATGTTCAGGAATTTGAACTTTAGAATATCTACTAAATATGGATGATATTTAGTGGTTGATCCAGCATACATACATACCTTTATTTATCTCCTTCAAAACTCCCATCCCCAACCTATTCAGTAGAGGGCAAGAATTTAGTGAGCCACTGAATACATCCTATTACTTAACTTTTTCATTAAAATAAGTGAGAAGAAAGCTCCTAGAAAAGGAAGGAACACCAGATGTATCCCCATAAAACAGAAGAAAAACATTCCAGGTATTACTCAAATAAAAAATCTACTTTAGTTATTGCATTTTGGTTTTTGAAAGGCAAAGAATCCATTTTTTCCAAAGATAACAAACATTTAAAAATGTATTCATTTTTTTTTCAGAAAATTGAGTTCTGACTTACATTATGGAGAAAATTATCAAATCATAGTAAAAGTTTATTTTGGATCTCACTAGATACAATAACTATGCCAGATACATATATGTACATATATATATATACACACATACTCTTACACACACACTATATACACATGTATATGTATGTATTTATACTACTATATGCTGCTTTACTTTCTTCTACCCTTATAATTATTATTCTACACAAACTTACACATAAATGAATTAATATACATACAACATATGTTCCTTTTAATTTAATAGACAGAAGCATATTACACACAGCGCTGTACATTGCTTTAAGTTATTCTAAGACCTTTTCAACATATACAAAAGTGGGGAAAACCAAATATTAAATCCCTGCATACCTATCACAAAGCTTCAACAATTATCAATTTATCTCATTTATGATACAGCGTTTCCTCTAGCTCCTAAAACACTGGGTTCTTTTGAAGCAAATGCCATCCTGTTATTTTATCTGTAAATATTTTTGATTATCTGATTAAAAGACTTTAAAAAAAATCAAAACAAATAGCATCATCAACTTGAACAAATAGTAATTCCTAAATAACACCAATATCCAATGTTTGAATTTCCATTGCTTCAAAAGTGAGTGTGTCTGTGCATATATTGTTATGACCATGTGAAAGTATATCTGTAGGAAAAATTCCTGTAGGGCTTTTCCATGTGTTTCAAATATTTTTTCCCCCTTGATGTCCTTTTTACCTTTCCTCTTCTTTTTTTTTTTTAATTTTATTTATTTATTCATGAGAGACAGAGAGAGGCAGAGGCAGAGGCAGAGGGAGAAGCAGACTCCCCAAAGGAAGCCTGATATGGACTTAATCCCAGGACCCCAGGATCATGCCCTGAGCCAAAGACAGATGCTCAACCACTGAGCCACACAGGTGCCCTTTACCTTTACTTTGTTACACATTTTCAATACTGAGTTGTTTCACTTATGCATAGTCACCTTATCTGTATTTCTTTTATTAATTTTTGGTTTATTTAAATTATTTGTTTATATTTTGTTTGTTCCTAAAATATATTTTCTGGAACATAACTTTTAATAACAGCATGCAACTCCACCAAAAAAGGAACACTAATTTGTTTAATCATTTTCTGTCATTGTTTGCAGTAATTTTTTTGCTGTTAAACATCATTGCTCCATACAACTTTGAAACTATGCCACTATTTGCATCATTAATACTACTGGTTACCCATTATTGTATACTTATCAGCATGTACCCTAAAAACATATATAAGGAAATTATTTGTAATATAGATTGTTTTCTACCTGAATTTTTCAGAATTTTCTTCCCACATGTTGACCCAGTATTCTATTCTTATCCCCTTTGCACTTTGGAAATATCTTTTTCTCTAGTTTACTCGGCAGTAAAACACATAGAAAGTGAAACCATGCCGGCCACTATTTATTGGCCACTATTTATTGAAACATCTTAATATTTCCTCTACATGCCCTTAGTCACTAAACTATATGTATGGTCTCTTGAGATATATTGAAAAAAGGGTGGCTGAGAGTTGACCTTCCTGTGTGGACTGGGAATTCCTTTGTGTTGAGCAGTGATGAGGGAGGAAGGCCATTGACCAAACTCTTCCTGGTTGATTAGATTTCACCTTTGCCTTGTATGAAAAACTTTCCATTTCTGCAAGATGTTGTCATCACAAAGGCTTTAACTTGATTTTTTTTTTTTTTGGATCCAACTTGATTTTTAAACACAGTCTTGTCCTCTGAATTCATGCATGTGTATGTCAATACATGTTTTCCCACTTCTCAGTTCTTGGAAGCTGATTAACATTTCCTGAATTGGTTGCTGAAGAATTTTTTTTTTCTGATTTGTGTCATTCTCTTTCTTACTCTAGTTATGACTTTAAGCAAACTATTTAATTCAGAAAACAAATACACACTTAGTGATGATTGGCAGGCCTCAAAGAAATAGGATTCATTTTTATTGGATTGATACCAAATGAGCAGAGTTTGGGAGCTTCAGGTGATCCCGGCTGATATGAAGGAAGCTGCTCAGACAGCATGAAATCCAATTTTCAGAGCAAACTAAACTCAGTACTGAGCCCAAACCCTACTTCCTGCTTCACAAACTGTCATTCTTACCTCTCCACCTGGTCAGGGAAGTAGGAAAAAAAACATGGTGAAAAGTCACTCTTTCCTTGGCTCAGTGCCAAGTACCCTAACCACATTCCCACTGAATCTTCACAACAACCCTAAGGAATGGATCCTATCATCTCCATTTAACAGATGAAAATGAAGTCATAAAAAAATTAAGTAACTTAACCAGGCCATTGTATTCTAGTAAAACATAAAAGTGATTCTGAAACCCAGAGTAGTCTGGCCTCTAATCCTGTGCTCTCCTATCAACAATTTATGCTGCTTTGATGAGTCTCCAAATAGTACATGCTTGAGCCACATTGGATTAAACCTTTGCCTGTATTCAGGTACATACTTCTTGCACATACCTCTAAACTTCTCCTCTACATTATTTTCTCTTTGCTTAAAATTCCTATCCCTTCTCTTTCTGATGAACTCCAACTTATTCTTCAATACCCACCAAAAATATCACTTCTTCCTTGAAGCCTTTCCTTAATTCTTCAGACATAACAGATTGTTCTCTCCTCTGTGGTCCCACAATACTTTAAACACAGTAAAATGTAATATCTTACTAACTTCATCATTTGTTTCTTCCCAAGGCAGGTCTCCTGTTCTTACTTGTTGTTGTACTTCCAGTCTATAGCATGGCTCTTGATAAAAAGTAAACACAAAATAAGTATTTCTTAAGTTAGTTCTTCAATCCATGAAGAAGTCAATTAGATAAGGGAATTAGTGCTTGCATGCAGTGGGTGAAGACAGAGCATATGACGGTAATTTGCCTGATCCATTGGTTCTTCAGAAAGGCATGAGAGGAAAGGATTTCTCCTAGTCAGTAACACAAGATGGTAGCTTTGTAGTTTTAACACATGGGGATACTGTCAGGATTAGTTTGGGAATCAGTAGATATCTATGTCTGTATCTAGTTAGTCCTTCCTTAGCTCTGTAGACAGAAGAGAGAATGAAGAGAGGAACTGGATGAAAGATTTCTGCAGCCTTCACCTGGGAGATGTGTGGTCTCAGTAAGGAGATCAGTAAGCAGATTCTGTCTTCCTCACTAATCTCTGTATTCTTTTTGGTTTCATATTTGATCTGTTGAGAATTTTTCCAGCTGGTAATTTAACATAGATTTTGTATGAAAAATAACTCCATATTTTCCGTGAGGAAGGGTTTCTATTCACATGAGTATTTCCTGCAGTTTTCCGTCTGGGTATAAGGGCCAATGACAAGGAATATTTAAATGTGTAAAGAAATGGACCAATTTTAGTGAATATGACTGCTACTGTATTGCTTTTGGTGTGGGGAGAGAAGTGACAGGCCCAAAACCCCCAGAGGAAAGTGAAGCTACTCATGAGTTAAAGAACAAATGTTGAGACTATAATTTTCCAAGCTTGGGGGAATAATGACAGGGGCGAAGGAAAGTACAAGGAGGCCTAACCAAGCCAGTCTGACCCAAGTAACTTAAGTGCTTTCCTGAACCACAGTCCAGCTGCTGAGCCTTCTGGGTGGGGACCATGAAGCCAGAGCTGGAGAAAGCAAAGGGTATGTGTGCTACAGAAAGTTAATTCTTAGTGTTGATTTTGCAGCCAAGAAGTGATGATTGTCTATATTTCTTTAACTTGTCTCCTTAAAAAAATCATGAAATTCAGTTGGCCTTCTTCCTTTACCCTAAATGTTTGACATTCGGCAAGTAAGTGGAGCTCAACTATAAATAACCCTTTAAAAAATGTAGGTTCCCATGTGAATGACTTTTACCTTTAACATTTGCAAGTTTGAACTATTCTTTTTTCACAAAGCAAAGAATTTACTTGGATTTATTTAAAGATAAACTTAAAAGTAATTTTAAGAGCTATTTTCCCCTCTATATATTTACCCTTTATCTCAATAGTAAATGAGATCAATAATTACAGTCTGCAAAGTTAAAAATGACTAATTTGAATGATGAATTCAACCACATGGTAATGAAAGGACTCAGTAATGAATTTTTATTATTTCTCAAAAATCCCTTTGTAAGTAAAAGTTACAAAAAAACAATCTCAGAACTCATCTGGCAATCAACTTAGAAATATTTTAGGTAAAAATCATCAATGGCTACTAGAACTATTAGGTGAAAATTTTGATGATAGACAGGATTTTACATTGTCTCAAAGTACTTCTCCAGAAGACAAATATTAATTACAAGTGGGAAATAGTAACTCCACAAGGGAAAAATCTGGCAGATAGCATCTTTATCAGGTCTTAAAACTTAACCATAGTCAGTAATGAGACAAATAAACATTGTCTGCCTCCAATATGATGCACCAAGAATGACAAAACCTCACTTTTATGATATTTCCAGCAAAATACATAACGTAAGTCTAACTATTGGGAAACGTGAGACAAACCAAAATTAGGGCTACTACACAAAATAATTGGCATGAACTCTTCAAAAATATGAAAGTTACAAAAGACAGACTGACAAACTATTGCAGATTTTAGAAAACCAAAAAGAAATGACAACAAATCTAATATATGATCTTGGACTCGATACTAGACCATAAAAATAAAATTGATTTATTATAAAGGACATTAGTAGGACAGTTGGTAAAATTCAAAGTGCATAGATTAGATAATAGTACTGTTTTCAATATTAATGTGCACATTTTACTAATTACACTATGGTTGTTATATAAAAGAATGTCTTTTTAGGGAATACACAATTAAATATTTAGGGGTCAAAGGGCATTATGTTAATATTTTACCCTCAAACAGTTCAGAAGTCAAAATAGAATGTATTCATGACAAAACTATAGTGTGTGCGTGTGTGTGTGTGTGTGTGTGTGTGTGTGTAGAGAGAGAGAGGGAGAACAACAAAGCAAATATAGTAAAATGTTAATATCTGGGAGTTTTGTGTGGAAGGCAAATGAGAATGATAATTTTTCAAACTATTTTTTAAATTTTCCTGTAAGTCTGAAATGATTTCATGAATTCAATAGTTATATTCAGTAATTTCATGTGAAATTATCTCACAAAAATGTCCCTCAGAGACCAAATGACCCAAGCTTCATTCTCTGAGAAAACCGTGATCACACAGTTGGTTCAGGGCAAATCTAAACCTTAAGAGTTTGAGGCTTTTCGCACTAAAGCATGTGTTTCTGCACAAACATAAAACTGGTTTCAAGAGATCTTCATAGCACTTCTAATTTGAGGCTTCATAGGGCCACAATGTCATGGCAGAGATGAGCTTTTACTTTGCTGTTCTTCTCTTAATAGCTTCTTTCTAGAAATATCCTACTTGGCATTACACTTTTGGCCTAGGACATGGGAGAGCCCTTTCATCCTTCTCTCACTCCACCATTACAGTTACACATACATGGGGAGTTGGGGAGGAGAACAGATCCTATGAAAGGTCTCCCATCCCTCCTAAATTAAAAACTTCTAGCTTATGTTTGTATGTGTTAAACTTCCAGTTTTTCCTCTTTAAAACTTATATGATTGGGCAAATTACTTGGCCTCTATTTCTGTAAAATACAATAATATATTTATTATAGTAAAAATAATAATAGTATCTGCCTTTAGGATTACTAGGATTAAATGTGATAAGTTTTGTAAAGTACTTAGCATGGAGGCTGGCACATGGTAAATGCTCAGAACATAAGAGTTGTTACTTTATGACTAAAATGGTAGCTGGTATTAAGTATAGATTCTCATTCGTAGAAATTTGAACTAAAAAGTGATTCAGTTGCTAGGGGATTTTGCATGTGTCCATGGTGTTAACTCTCAAATACCTATAAATAGTTAATATTTTGGCTGGAAACACAGTCATACAATGGCTATCTTACCTCCTTCTCCATCAAGGAAATTGATCATTAAACTAGAAAGAGAATGGGAAACAACCTAAATGTCCATCAGCCAGGAACTAGCTAAATACTTTATGATACCTTTATTGGAGTGATAAAAATAATTAAAAAGAATGAGATAGATGAAAATGTACTGGAATGAAAGGATACCCGATTCATTTTGGGAAGAGGAAAAGAAGCAAATGGAACGACAGAATCTATAGTACATTTGCAGTTTGTAAAAATGTGCTCAAAGAGTAGTCTAATTTATTTTTGCTATTTTTTCCCTTGCCTGAGGAGACATATCTAGAAAAATGCTTCTACAGCTGATGTCAAAGTAATTACTGCCTCTGTTTTTTTTTGTTTTTTTGTTTTTTTTAGGAATTTCTTGGCTTCAAGTCTCACATTTAGGTCTTTAATACATTGTGAGTTTATTTTTGGATATGGTTTTAGAAAGGTGTCTGGTTTCATTTTTTTGCATCTAGCTGTCCAGTTTCCCTAGCACTGTTTATTCAAGAGACTGTCTTTCCCCTATTGTATATTCTTGCCTGCTTTGTCATAGATTAATCGACCATATAAACAGGTGTTTATTTCTGGGCTTTCTATTCTGTTCTATTGATCTATGTGTCTATTTTTGTGCCAGTTCCATACTTTTTTGATTACTACAGCTTTGTAGTTTATCTCAAAAATTAGGATTGTGATACTTCCAGCTTTATTCTTCTTTTATAAGATTGCTTCGGGTATTTGGAGTCCTTTATAGTTCCATACAAATTTTTAGTATTATTTGTTCCAGCTCTGTGAAAAATGTTGTTGGGATTTTGATAGGAATTGCACTAAATTTTTAGATTTATTTGGGTAGTGTGGACATTTTAACAATATTGTTTCTTCCAATCCATGTGCATGGAATATCCTTCCATTTGTTTGTATCATCTTCAATTTCTTTCATTAGTGTCATAAGGTTTTCAGAGTATAGGTCTTTCACCTCCTTGGATAAGTTTATTCCTAAGTATTTTCTTCTATTGGGTGCAATTATAAATGGGATTGTTTTCTTAATGTCTCTTCCTGCTACTTCATTATTAGTGCATAGAAATGCAGCAGATTTCTGTTTACTAATTTTGTTTCCTGAATTTTGTTTACTGAATTCATTTATCAGATCTAATAGGGTTTTTGGTGGAATCTTTATGGTTTTTATTTTCTATGTATAGTATCATGTCATCTGTATGTGGTGAAAATGTTACTTCTTCCTTACCAATTTGGATGCTTTTTATTTTGTCTTCTTGTCTGACTGCTGTGGCCAGAACTTTCAGTACTAAAAAGTTTTTTGCACAGCAAAAGAATTGATCAATAAAACAAAACAAAACAAAAAAAGAAAAAAAAAACAATCTGATTAAAAATGGGTAGAGGACCTAAATAGATATTTTCCAAAGAAGACATTCAGATATCCAATAGACACATGAAAAGATATTCAACATCACTATCACTATTCATCAGCAAAATACAAATCAAAATCACAATGAGATGTCTCCTTACACCTGTAAAAATGACTAAACTAAAAAACACAAGAAATAACAAGTGTTGGTGAGGATGTGGAGAAGAAGGAACCCTCATACACTGTTGATAGGGACACAAATTGGTGCAGCCATTGTAGAAAACAGTATAGCAGTTCCTCAAAAAATTAAAAATAGGATTATCCAGTAAATCCACTACTGGGTGTTTACCCAAAGAACAAAAAAAAAACCACCTAATTTCAAAAGATGTATATACCCCTCTGTTTACTGCAGCATCATTTATAATAGCCAAGATATGTAACCAATGCAAGTGTTTATCCACAGATGAGCCAATAAAGAAGATGTATACACATGCAGTGGAATATTTCTTAGCCACAAAAAATGAGATCTTGCCATTTGCAACAACATGGATGGACCTAGAGGGTGTAATGTTAAGTGAAGTAAGTTAGTTAGAGAAAGACCATCTTTAGATTTCACTCAGATGTGGAATTTAAGAAATACATCCAAAGAAAAAAATAGACAAACAATAAAAACCAGACTTTTAAATATAGAGAACAAGCTGGTGGTTGCGAGAGGGAAGGTAGGTGGGGAGATGAATGAAATAGATAAAGAAGATTAAGAGTGCACTTATCTTGATAAAAACTAAGCAATGTCTAGAATTGTAGAATCATATTGTACACCTAAAACTTATATAACACCATGTGTTAATTATACTTCAATAAAAATTGTGCACAAGGAAGAAAAAGGAATCAGACAATTACATTCAAAACAATTAAGAATAATTGGGAATCAGATTGGGAAGGGGGAAGAAAACATTCAAATTCCACCTATATATAACTATCTATAATAAGCATTCATAACAAGGCTACTGCACTTGTCACTCTAAGTTTATATATATATATATATATATATACTATATTATATATAGTTTCCATATATTTAATATATATCCCTATATATATTATATATCCCTATATATAATATATATATAATTCTGATATATATATATTATATATAGAATATATATCAATTCAGCACTGTAGTAGCTCTGACTGGCTCCTGATGTTATCACAGAAATTGCCAAAACTACTAGCTCTAGTGGATCCACCCATTGTCCCAGGGTCCACACTGAACTGGGGAAAGAAGGGAGAAAATCAAACAAAACTTAGCAACCAATAACAATGAAGAGTATATAAGCATTCACCTGCTTTCTCAACTTTATTGTATAACATTATTATAACCTAGATAATTATGGACTATTGTTTAAATCTGAATCAATTTGGAAAAAGAGGATAGCATAAATGAAACAAAGTATGTATGCTGAATAGGTGCATTCTTTCATGGAGAATGAAATTTTAATCATGGGTTCCATGAGAAAGAAAGAAATAAATGGAATCCTTATAAATGAAAGATATAGAATGATGTAGTTTATCTTCCATTATATATTTGAGAACATCAAGCCTAAGGGTCAATTGACTAACCTGGAGTCACATGCTGGGTTAGTGCTATGATCAAGGACTCAGATGCCTACAGGGCACATGTAAATAATATGCATGCAGGTGGGGGCTATAGCAGGAAGGGAGCCTGTGCCAGCCCAGGGAAGGCTACTGTTGCTCATGTCAATCTATTGTGCCATCCAAGAATGCAAAACCCACTCTTGCCAATGTTCCTTCTTTCAAGAGAAGCCAGATGCTTATGCTGATTATAAATATTGGCCAACTAGTACAACATGTATTCATATACTATTGCATACAAGCAAACAGAATGTGTCTATAGACCACTGCATTGTCACCATTTGCCACCTCTGAGAATCTAAGACAACTGGTCCTTGGCAAAGTTTTTTCTTCTACCCCTATTTCATTTTTTCCCAATCTCAAACCCCAGTCATTCATTTATTCTAAAATTAAAATTTTAAAAACAAAAGGAACACTTACAAGATACCAGATAAGAAACTGAGGCAGGGAAACACAGCAAACAAAATATAATTAGGAACAAGAAGCAGATCCCAACCTTCAAGAAGCCTAGAATGTAATGGAGCAAGAAGAATTATATAAATGATTAACTATAATAATTGTTAGTATAGAAAAATTAAAATGGGAGATGCTCTGGGTAACTGCTAAAGTAGGTGATTCATTCTAGCTGAATAAATAAGGAGGATCTCAGCAGAGGAAAAGGACTTGAAAATAAAATTTTAATAGGTGGAGAAGAGACAGACATTACAGACTGACAGTCCAGCAGACCTAAAACATTTGAGTGTTCCTGAGTCTGATATATTGGTGGAGAGGAAGGAATTTGGTGTGGAGAATAAATAGGGTATATAAAGGAATTGGGGATGCCAAGCGGATGCCAAGACCAGTGTTAACCTTATTCTGTAATATAAAGGTATGATAGATAAATGATTTAGAGGGAAGCACTGTTGTAGAATGTTTCCTCTGGGATATAACAGATGGGTTGGAAAAGTGAGAAGTTTGCAGGAGAACGACTGGATAGTTAGTTCTCTTAATTGTTCAGGTAGTGAACTAGACTAGAAACAGAGTAGAACCTAGAAGACAGATATATAAGCCATTGTAGAATTAAGATTTATAAATCTTTGTCATTGAAGTGAATTTCTAGAACATGGCAGCACAGTAACTTTGAGATTTTAAGTCCAAAGGTCCTAGAGAAACAGGTGCCCTGAGGAACACAGGAATCAGATGGGATGATGATAAATCTCACATCAGGACACTGCGTCTGTTTGGGGGAGAGGAGGCGTGAAGCACGGGGCCCAGTAGGAGAGTGAAATTGCTTTTGTTGAACTTGAAAGATGAATAAGAATTAGAAATTGTGAAGTTGAAACAGTGGAAGTGATTGGGATTGTTCAGAGAATGTGGAGTGTTACGAAAGGGATTTGACAGTAGAGTTTTAGAAAATGGCTATGTTTTAAAGGTATGAGGATCAAG
The DNA here is from genome assembly GCF_053574225.1 of Canis aureus. NCBI lineage: Eukaryota > Metazoa > Chordata > Mammalia > Carnivora > Canidae > Canis > Canis aureus. The sequence goes on from NC_135636.1 coordinate 12,900,113, forward strand.
ATCAACTAAATAAACAGAAAGGAATTCAAAACAAATAACAGCACCTACTGTTTATCAAGCATGTCGCTTGTGCCAGACTTTGGGCAAAATCTTCATATAAATATTTTATTTAATCCTCATAATACCTTCATGAAGCAGCTGAAACTCAGGCTGAGTAACTTGAATAAGGATATAAATAGCCAAATTCACAAAAAAGCACATCCAAATGACTAATAGACATGTGAAAAGATGCTCAATCTGTGGTAGTTGGGGAAATGCAACAGATTTATAACAATTAAAAAGGACTATAATGCTTGGGGAAGGGCTGCACATATACTGCTGGTGGAAATGTGAAATGGTACAGATTTTTTAGAAGGCCAGCTGTCAACATATATTAAAATTAAGTATGCACACTAAATACAAATTAAATATACACATGTCCTTTGATCCAGCCATCCCCCAAGTGGGAATTTATACCATAATATGAAATCACCAGCCCAGTGTGGAAAACGTCTGAACAACAAAAGGGATATCCATCAAGAGGGGAATGGTTGACTAATCTGTGGTACTTTCATATTTAAAAATATGACTTCATTCTATGCCAGCTCATTTGAAGGGGTTTCCACAATGAGCTATTAAGTGAGTAAGGCAAGAAGCAGAGAAGATAATAAAATATGATCCTATTTCCATAAAGCAAATGAAAGGTACACATCTGTGTAAATGCTGGGTGTCCGTGTAGTTTAATTGCCATGGCACATTTGACCACTTGAAGGGAAAAAAAAAAAGGAAATATACTCAGTGTCATATAAATGCCTTCAGAAAGAGGCTAAATGAGCTGAAGCTAAGAAAAGGCTTTTGGAGTTGGCAATGGGGATGCCACATGTACCCTGTGGAAGAGACGTTTCAGTTGAGCACTTGGGCTGGAGCCAGATGCCAGAAGCCAAAAAGCAAGGATGTAGTAAGGAAGTGGTGCCAAAGAGTGCTGACAATGCTTTAGAGAAAATTTGGCAATGAGCAGATTGTGGGTCTGGCAGGAGAAAGAGGAGCTAAGATTGAGTTTTCCTGTGTTTGATATGTTTGTGCTTTATGTTGGTAGCTGTTTGGGTTTTTGCATTGTTCTGTCTTATTGAGTTTAAGACAGCCTTAGCATATTTACAGGTGAAAATAAAAGATAGATACAAGAGACCAGGTGGCAGGGAGAAGGTAAAGAGCTGCCTGTTGCCCTGGTTCTCCTGGACCCTCTCTTGGTAATATCCCTGAAAGACAAAAAAATCACTTCCTTAAGATGTATAATTTTAAGATTCCTAAACAGAAAAAGGAATGCGGTCCCTGATCCTAAGAAACCAGCCAGTACCCCCACTAACTTTAACACAGTGATAAATCTTAAATAGTTGCAGTGACCTGCCTGAAAGCCAAGTCACCAAAGCAAATCTTAAGTCCCTGAGTAAAAGAGGACACTGAAGAGCAAACACTACTTGGAGACAACATGAGGTGGTAACCATAACCCCCAGCTCCTCTCTCATTCTCTGGACCTGTCAATTGGGCCCCTTTGCTGGCTTGCTCTTCTGTCTCATGCCTCCTTTTCATGAGTCTGGGTCCTCCTCTCAGGCATTTTCACCAGCACTGATAGGCAGGCCTTCCAGATATCTGTTCCTCAGTCCTAATCAACCAACCTAAAGGGGAATGACTTATCTTCTTTCTGCATTTCCACCTTTGCCCCTAAAATAGAAACAGCTGCCAAAAGACTACATGAAGAAATGATATGTCCTACCTCCCAGTAGAAGGAATGACTCAGCAGACCAGTTAGATGGGCAGATGGGCAGTGCTACTGCCCAGCTGGCCACCATCTTGCTAGGTCTCCTTCCTCTTAAGTGGAAAGTGTCCTCCTCTCTCCTAGTGCTGTGGTGGACAAGGTAAGCTCAGCAGGGCATGACATTCCCCTCCATAGGAAAGGCCTCCATTCTCTAGCCTCTTCAGAGACTAGTTGGCTGAGACAAGAGAATAAACTAGAACAGAAATGGGAGTTTCATGTTGCCCTCCAGTTCAAACTGCATGCATTTCCCACACCAGCTTTTCCAGCCAGGGGCTAAAACTACATTTTAATTTTCATCTAATTCTTATATCCACCTTGATCCAGAATCAGGAGGGATAGCAAAAGCTGGTTAATAGGAACTTCCAACCTCAGTTTCTAGTACTGATGAAACCATGTTTGTCAACCTGGGTGGCTCGTGGTTGGCTCAGTGGTTGAGCGTCTGCCTTTGGCTCAGGTCATGTGATCCTGAGGTCCTGGGATGGAGTCAGGATCCGGCACCCCGCGGGGAGTCTATATCTGTCTATATCTCTACCTCTCTCTGTGTGTCTCTCATGAATAAGTAAGTAAATTTTTCAAAAAAAAAAAAAGTATTCTTAACCCCACCCACTTGATTGACTATGTCCAACCTCACAAGTAGAGGAGGCTGTAGCTCCTTCCTGAACCTCAAGAAAAAAGTGGATTTGACAAAAATTGGGGCCCAAGTATCTGCATTTCTAACAAGCTCCCCAGTGACACCAATGGCACTTTGAGTAGACAGATTTAGAACAGTGCTTTCCAAACTTGGCTGCACTTTGGAATCACCTGGGGATCTATTAAAAATCACCCAACCTAGGATATACCCTAGACCAATTAAATCATAATCTCTGGCAGAAGAACACCATAAAAGTATTTTTGAAACCTCCTAGGTGATTCCAATGAGTAGCCAAGTTTAGGAACCACTGTTTTGAAATAATGAGCATCTTTGTAAGGGCTAACTATGAATAACAAGTATCTGGAGGCTTTAGGATATGTAAAGCCAAGGTCTTAAGACAAGTTGATAAAAGTAAATCCTCTAGGTAAAAAAAAAAGAAAAAGTCAATAGTTTTCACCATACTTTGGTTAGGACATATATCTGGGGGGCTATATTTTAAGAGGGATATTGATATCAAGAGAAGATTGAGTGAACCGTGTTATAAAGGCCGTAACAGCTATCTTCAAATAATCCAAGGCCTATCATAAAAAAGAAAACAAAAACTAGACTCTACTATTCCATTCTCTCTTCTCAGTTGAATAAAACATTGACACTTGTATACCCCAATCTAGACTCGCCTTAGATAAGTTTTCTCCCTCATTCAAGCAGATTCCAGGTAGGTTATAGCATTCATCTATGTCTGGGCCCTGTAGCAAAAGGGCTGGATTGCAAACTGGGTTTTAATATATGTACTTTGCCTTAATTCTGCAATGACTTCTTTCTGTTGCACAGGTAGGTATGTGGAATATACATAAAGCATCTGGAGGGATGTGACTGGGCTAAGACAGTATTGATTGCTTTGCATGAGTGATAAGAAACATGGCTATAGAAGCATAAATCTTAGTCTAGACAATCTTAAACAAAAATGCATATTTTTGGCAACGTCCATTCCTTTAGGAAAATCTGACTTAGAGAAGCTAAACTACATGAAAATATTATGGGCCTTAAAATGATTTCCTCAGGGTCTGTTTCAACACTTAGCAGTATCTGCAAAGCCATAATCTCTCTTTGTTGAATTAGGAAGCATTCACAATCTGTTCATGCTTTGTTTATGCTGTGTTTAAGATTTAATGAAGATTTGTAACCAGTAGCCAGAGACAAGAAAACTTAAATGCTCTCTGCCTAAGAGATTTTAAATGACCCTGACTATTTTGTTCTGTTAGTAGCTGTATCCCTAGATAATGACTCTTGAGAGAGTTTCAAAATTGGGAGTTAGAAACAGAAGAAGAAAGGACGCCAATAACTTAGGATAGAATTTATCAAACTACACATACGCACACCATACACCCACACATGTACACACCCATACATACGCAATTATACATTATTTTACTGCCCTTGCCATTAAGGCAACAATGTCAGAAAAAATAACCAACCAGTAAATTGTGGCTAAAGTATATTTTCACTTCTTAATTTATCACTTCCAGTTAGTAGCAGTACCACAATGGAAGACTCATTCATTATTTCAGTAGGTCATATATGGTGGGTTTAGGCATCAGAGCATAGAGTAATAGGTCAAAAACTTGAATTCAAACTCTCATCCTAGCTATTTAATAGCTGTGCAAAATGGGGACAATTGTATAACCTTTGTATGCCTCAGCTTCTTTACCAGTAAAGCGAGGGTAATAATACATTGCAGGATTGTAGAAGAGTTAAATGAGACCATATATGAAAGGCATAAAACACAAAATTCCTGGCATAGGGAGATACTTGGTGACTGATAGCAAGTTATATTGTAATCATTACAGTTCCATAAGTACTATTTCAATGCATAAAATAAAGCTTTAAAGTAAATGTAAATATAACCAATGACTCATGGGCATGGTGCCACCTAAAATTCACATTTTAAAAAGGTAATGTATTGAACACCAGTCATAGACAAACACGAGTCATCTTCATCATTCCCGCCTAACTACATGAACTTGACTTGCATCTGGAATTTGTGGACTCCTTTTACCCTTGGAGGCTGCATGGTGGTTAGATCTCAAAAGTTTATGCTAAACATAAACCTTACTCTTCTTATGCCAGCCGGTCTTTCTCTCTTCCTTTCTCTTGCCTGCCCATATCCACTCCACTTCTACCTCTTCTTGCTTTACCAGCTTTCACAGTTTTATTCTAAAATAGCTAATTACTAGAAGAGATAAATCAGGGCTCTGGCAGATCTAAAGGATTGTTCCTTTCTAAGCAGAAGCCTGTTCCCAGTGGCTCCATCACTTTAGTGCCACTGAGGAATCAAGGGTCCTGGCTGCAAAGCTGAGAACTCCCACTCCCTAGATATGCAAACTTGACTTATCCTAAAGTCTTAGGAGTTTCAATATCCTCATCTGTACAATGGAGATTATAATGTCTGCCTTGAGTGTCCCATTTCAGAATATATATCAGGGTAGATGGACAGAATAAACATGATGAAAGCAGCTAAATCCAATATCTAAGACTGGATATACACCATTGTATTTCTTAGGCCTATATGTTTATTAACCAGAAATCAAAGTGAAATTTGCATAATGAGTACCACACCTCTGGTTACATCACTAGGAATACTGCCTGGGGACTGTCTAGGGAGATGCCTGGAATTGGCCTTGAATTCCAGGTTGGGATAGATGAAGAGATGGAAAGCACTGACAAAGGACTTCAAAGGTTAGGATCTAGGTTAGGATCTAGGTTCTAACCTACTGCAATATTCTATTTAGAACTTTTCAATTTAAAGTACAAGTTTATAAAAAAATTAAAAAAAATAAAGTACAAGTTTATTTATTTTTTTAAGATTATTTATTTATTAAAAAAATATTTATTTATTTATTTATTCATGAGAGGCACACAGAAAGAGAGAGAGAGAGAGGCAGAGACACAGGCAAAGGGAGAAGCAGGCTCCATGCAGGGAGCCTGATGTGGGACTCGATCCCAGGATCCCAGGATCACGCCCCAAGCTGAAGGCGGCGCCAAACCGCTGAGCCACCAGGGCTGCCCTAAAGTACATGTTTAATCACACACACACACACACACACACACACACACTTTTCATTTTAACAACAGGGGTATAGTTCATATCAGTCAAGAGAAATGGGTGGTGGGAATGGCAACAGGATTAAGGAACATCAACTTTTGCTTAAAGTAGGGTTGAGAAGCCTAGTTTCCCAAGCTTCTCTGTGAAGGTTTGAAACCCAGATTCCAACATTGACCATCCATGTCATACCAAGCAAATTGCTTAATGCTCTGTGCCTCAGTTTCTTCATAAGTAAAATGAAGATAATAATAGTCTTTAATCTTATTAAGTTGGTGGGAGACTTGAGAGAGAAAATTCACATATATTGCTCAACACATGCCAGGCATTTAATGCATTCAATACTTACTAGCTATTTTAAATTATTATTATGATATATCTATCCACTATTTTTCCTTCCATTTTCCTTATACAAATCCCTCTTTTAATTGGGGAAACAATGTTGTAAGCTGGAAAACTACATTTTTCCAATAACCTCAAGGCAATGTGCAAGAGAAGGATGCATGCAATCCAAAAACAAAACAAAACAAAACAAAATGCAGAAAGAAATTAATAAAAAGCTAGGAATGTGGAAAAAAGAGAAAAGGTAATTTATGATGGTATGATCTAGGTCAGAGAAAAGACAACAGAGGTAGGTAAGAATAGGATAGGATAAAGAACTAGCAAAGAAGGGGACTGATAAGACAGGAAGACTTGTAGACTGTATATAGTCAAGTATGAATCATTCACAAATATAGTAAACAAAATGGTGATGCCTTCCCTCAACATTTTAGTTCACCATCAACCTTTTAAAATTTAAATTGCTTATCTGCTCTCTCAACTAACTAACAAAGAAGTGGAAATGATGGAGGTCCTGAGTAGGTGAGACTGGTTGGGGAAGGAAAAGCTGGGAGCTATAGAGAATAGTGGTAAGTGGTTGAATCTGAGATGTATTTTGAAGGTAGAGACAAAAGTACTTATTAATATATTTGAGGTAAAATAATAGAGAAAGAGAGGAGTCAAAGCTTTTGATTTAATTAACTGAGTGAAGAGTGGAACATTTACTGAGATGCAGAATGGTGGGAATGCCTTGAGGAGTCCTTCTCCCTTTCTCTCCTCTCACCATTTCATAAATTTGACATACCTAATAAAGAACAAAGTGGAGATGCTAAAAAGGCAGTTTGATATGTAAGTCCTGGAGCCCAAGGGAGAAGGCTAGACAGGATGTATACATCAGAGATGGAATTTAAAGCTATGCAATTGGAGAGATGACTGAAGAAATGGATGGAGATGGAAAGGCAGACATGCCAACATTCACAGGTCTGGTCAAAAAGGAGGAAGGATCAGGAAAAGGGCCTGAAAAGTAGCAGTCAGTGAGGTAGGAGGGAAACCAAGTGAGCATGGCATCCAGGATGAGAAAGTGTTCAACAGTGGTTAGTGGTGCTGGGAGATCAAGAAGGATGAGAATGGGGAATTGACCCCTGGCCTTGTGAAATGTGGCTCAGTGGCTACTTCAATAAGAAAGTGACAGTGGAGTGATGAGGGCAAAATCCTGGTTGGAGCATGACCAAGAGAGACTGAGAGGTGAAGTATTGAAGAGAGTAGTAGAGATAACTTTAGTGTCATGGTAAAAGGGAACAAAGACACCGGGGATAGGTAGAGGGTTTTCTGGGGTGAGTGCGATTTCTTTAAATTGTTTTTGCTTTTTATTATTTTTGTTTATACCCCAAAGGAAGTGACCTTTTAATAAGGGAAGGATTGATGTTTCTAGAAAGGAAAGAGGATAATTCTAGGAGTAAAGTCTGTGGGAAAGCAAAAGAGGGGATGCTCCAAAGCCCAAGTGGATTTTCAGCAGTTTAGAATAGGAGTGGGACAGTCACCTATAAGACAGGGAAAATCATTTTATTAGGAAAATTCAGTAAGCTTCTCCACCAGAGTGATTGCCCTTCTGAGATGTGTAGTCATAAACATGAATTATGTCTACTTGGTACAGCTATATTATATTTTCCAAAAATGCTTGGAAACTCAGTGCCAGGTGTTGTTGGTCAAAGCCAGTTTTAGTTAATAAACTATCTTAGGTTAGGTTCCTCCAGGGGCAAATATTGAGATAACATTCCAAAGCAAATAGTTTACTCCCAGGAAAGACCAGTAGGAAAATAGGCAAATGAGGCAGGGAATGGAAGTCTACTAAGACAGGATGTGTTATCAAGCAAGTTATCACAATGGGAAACTGAGGTTTATTCCCACTGGAGAACTCTGGGAGATGGTGTAGAACAGCCTCATCAGAGTTCTCCCACCTGCAGGGTGAGGGACTTGACTATTTATACAAACCCACTTCCATAAGTTACTTGTTGTGGGTTGTTCCCAGTGGCCTTCAATTCCCTGCCATGTCCAGTTTACGGTGTGCATGGGCAGAGAGTGGTGCAAGAGGTGAGAAAACCTTCAAGCAAAGAGATACAGATGCTGAGAATTGGGGGTGAAGGCAGTGGACCAAAAAGATATGGGGGAACAATCCTGAGAGCACCTATTAAATGAGCTAAGGGCCATGCTATATGTTAGCTTGTTTCACTGATTGAAAGGAAACAAAGAAGGTAAATATTCCCTGTTCTGGTACCTTGTCAATGAGATCAGAGAAGCAAGGGTGACCAGCTGTTAAAGCCTCCCTTGTCCTTGTCCTTGTCTTCAATCTATGGGCTTGGAATCAGAACAAGAAGTGGAAAACCCACTTCCCATATAGTATTTAATTTAATCCTCATACAATTCCTGTGTCCAGGGCATCATTGGCTTCATTTCACAGGAGAAGAAACCAAGAGTTAGGAGATTTTTCCAAGACTTGCCCAAGATCAAATCTTTACCTGGGTAGATCAGGCCTCTCAGCCTCCAAAGCCCAGCTCTCAATCCATGTTCTCAGATAACCAGACCCAGGTGTATCATTTACCATTTACCAGGTCCTAACCTATCAGAAAAAAGCAATCAGCGCTTACTCTGGCAATCTTTTTGAAGGACGATTTGTTTAGAGAGTATCCAACACAATATTTCTGGTTTTACTCAGCTATTGTGTTTCCTTAATTTCTGGGCAGACTTTTCCAAGTGGAAAAATTATATAAAATAAAATGTTTGAAAAGCATCTCACACTGTGATTGAGTCATTAAAAAGAAGAGTCATTAATAATGCATTGACTTTGATTATACTTTCAGTCACTGGGAGCTGTCAATGGAGAATTAACTATTCTCTTTTGACAAAGTCAAAGTCATACAGGGGTCTCTAATAATGCACATGATTGTTCTAGCATTGTAAAAATGGGAAATTGTTCTCTCATGGAAAATACATTCCAGGACCAGGGGGCATTGTTAACATTCTGGAAGAGTTGTGGTCCAAGGTTGGGATGGGGTGGGGAGTGGATAGAGAGAATGGAATCTGAAATAAATGAGAAACATCCAGCCAGTTAAAGATGGCTTTGTAAACACCCCTCGTGCCCTCCCTTTGTCGATGAAGTAACATTCTTTCATCAAATCATTCCAAAATGCTCCTCTATGCTAGTAAATTCTCTATTGATCCTGTGGTCTGCTTAATTAAAAAGAAAGTTGGAATGTAAATGTGGACAGCTTTTAGATCTTAGGATACACACCCTTTTCTTCTCTAAAAATATAAACCCACTGTAACAACTGAATTCTGAAATTGACTCAGGTATTCTGGGCCCAGAGCCAAAGACCATATGTGTGTAGGGAAGAGCACTCAGCACTTATTTGGGTGAGTGTATCAACAGGCAATAACTCTCTCAGCCCCTCTCTGGCATCCAGTTTACAGACTACTTAGAAGGGCAAAGGAAACAATCTGCAGTAAACATTTAAAGTGATACAGGAACCCTCGATAACCAGAGGCAGCAGAGGATGAAGAAATCATGGATTTCTTCTCCTATGGAAGGCATCCAACACTGAAAACTACAGGACTCAGACCTTTGGGCTCACAGGGTCTCCAGAAGACTAGGAAAGCAAAGGCCAAAAAATTTGCTAGGCTGGGAAAATCTTCACCTCAACTGAGGCTGCCTTCATTCTGGTCTCAGGGCTGCTGTTGTCATCTGTAAGCTTTCGGCATTACAGCAACACATTTTTTTTCTTCTTTTTAACTGACCACTGCAGGGATATACTGTGCTAGCACCTCAGATTCATTAAAACCTCATTAGCATCCACTTAAGGAGTTGCCACTTATTTGCTGCGTAGCATTTTCTGATAACACCACAGAAAGAGATAAATGATTTTTTCATCTTTGGGATGAAAAACAACCAAATTCCTTTCCGGGCTGGTTAGTCACAATTTTGTTGGGCTGCGGTATACCCTCTAAACATCATGTGTTGGGGGGTCCACTGGGGCCCGACCAGAGATGAGTCAAATGAATTCTTATGAACTGCTGCTATTGTGATTGTGTAAAGGGGCATGGCCCTCCAACACCTATCTGCTCTTCTCTTTGTTCTCAACTTGTAATGTGGAATATTTCCAACACATACAAAATGAGAATTCCACGTATGGCTCTACCCACTTCCCTCTTGCCTGTATTTTTTTAACTACATGTCAGACATTATATGATGTCACTTAGATATATTCTGAGTGTGTTTCTAACTGAGAAAGACTGTTTCCCTTCTTTTAGGGAGGGAGGCATAAATGCAGTTTTCATTACTATGCCTTTAAATAATTAGCAGTATTCCTTATGTTCATCGAATGCCTTGTTAGTGTTCAAATTTTGAACTGTATCAAAAATTCATATTTTTAAACATTTTTGCATGTCTGAAATGAGATCCAAATTTGAATTTTTTATTGGAAGGGGCTGATAGGTCTTTATGCTTATTCGTTTTTGACTACAATGAACATAGTGCAATTTAGATTATGAAAACTAAACAAATACAGATGTGTGGAGAATAATTCTGTGCAATATCTTTATAGTCATCAAACAGAACAAACAAATGATATTTTGTTATATTTGCTTCAGATGGGATGTCTTTTAAGTCTCATGTTCTGTAGTTTTGTTTTGTTTTGTTTTCTTCTATCTCCTAATTTATATGTTGAGAAAGCTGGCTCAATTGGTCTATAGGATTTTCCAGTATGAATTTTGTTGGCCCCATGGTACAATTTGATATGTTCCTCTCCTCTTATATTTCTTATAAGTTGGTAGTTATATCTAGAGGATTGATCCGACTTAGGTTCAATTGTTTTTAAGGGTTGGGGGTCCTAGACTACTCCCATACTAATGTGTGTGTGTGTGTGTGTGTGCGTGTGTGTGTGATGTTGGCAACCACAGGTAAGCATTACTTCCATCCTTTAATTCATTAAGGCTGTGAAATGGTGACTGTATCATCCTATTACTTTTTACTTGTTAAAGGCACACTTCCATAAAGAGAAACTTCTCTCCATCTAGTCTTTGGTAACCAGGTACTGCATGTGGTTTTCACAGCCACACATCAACACAATCCTTTTCTTATAGCCACCTCAGCAGACTATGGGCTCAGGAAGAAGGGAAAAGCAGAAATATGGTTTTTTTTTCTTTTTCCTACTTGTGTGTTGTGATGATGTACAATTTGACATTCGAAAGTGATAAAGAGTGTCAGTATATTGTACACTTGAAACTAATATAACACTGTATGTGAATTATACTGGAATTTAAAAATAAATAAATAGTGATGCCTGGGTGGCTCAGTGGTTGTCACTGAGCCATCTAGTTGTCTGCTCTCAGCTCAGGTCATGATCCTGGGGTCGTGCGAGTCCCACATTGGGCTCCCTACAGGGAGCCTGCTTCTCCCTCTGCCTATATCTCTGCCTCTCTCTGTATGTGTCTCATAAATAAATAAATAAAATCTTAAATAAATGAATAAATGAAACCAAAAGTTATAAAGAGCAGTATAATATATAGTCTGATGACTGGGAAACTTCTCACTGTCCTTTTAATTTGCCTTTTCCTGATTACTAATGAGAGTGTTGCTTTAACTTGTTTACTAGCCAGGCAGCAATTCGTGCTTTTGTTATTAAAGACCCAGTACATCTGATGCCTCATGGGCAAGGGCAAGGGACATGAAGGCTGCAGCCAGTGTATATAGCCCCAGTTCATCTTGCCCTCAGTCTAACCCCACTTGTATACCAAGGACGAGAGTGTGTCCCATATGAGAAGACTGTTGGTCAGGCAATATGATAGGAAAAAATGCTGGAAACACCCTACACTGGAGGTGATGGGGTGATGGTGAAAAGTCCCAACATCTGTCAGAGGAAGAGGTCGAAGCATCAAAGGAGTCCTGTGCCACCTTGAAGAAGTAGACCTGAGAAAGTCTGTCCATGAGCGTAGTAGGTTGGCTTCAGTACGTAATGAGAGAGAACAAGAGGTTCAGAAGAGGGAGGGGTGTGCCTGGAATAATAAAGGCAGGCACAGTCCAGAGATATCCCACAGCTGGGACCTCAAATGCTCACAAGAACCAACCAGACAATACAAATGAAAGCAGCGGGCCAAGCATGCTACAAATGGGAAGCTACCTGGAGATGTCCCCCATGACATTAGCTTTATTATCCAATCCTTAACTTGCACAAACTTGGCCCAGTGTTGCCATTTCCAGACAAGTTGGAAATCTAAATTTTATAGAGAATCTCCTAATTTTAAAAGCTACTTTTTTTTTTTTTTTTAACATTGTGTTAGCCAAGCAATACAGCTAGAGACAGATTCAGCCCTCTTGGGTCACCAGGTTACTATCTTTGCATCAGAGGTTTCAACTCTTCCCCTGGGGCTAACAAAATGTCCTATAGTCAAGGGCCTGGGGATCTGCTCTCTGTTCCCCTGGCTCTACACTAGACAGAGCCATTGCTCAGGAACAAGTTATTTCCAGTTCATGTGCCCTCAGACACAATAATGAAGTGTTTTTTTTTTTCCACCTTGGGCATGAGCAAGCTTCAACTCTTCATTTTTGTTTAATTATTTTTGGTTTAGGATTTCTCCACATTCAGTGAAGGTGTCATATCTATGAGCTAGAACACAAGGTCCCTGTAGCTTTAGAAAACAGAAACACTTTGTCTTCAAATAGTCATGAAAGGCAAAATGTTACAAAACTTAATTCATTCTAAGATGTGGCAGTGAGTCATAATGCCATACTAGTTACAAAACTTTGAATAAAAATATACTTCTAAATCACTTAAAACATTACATATGAGGCATGAATAAAGGCTGGGATATGTATATTACCTGTTTTCAAGTAATCTGAAGTGTTGCCATGTGACAGGGAGTTATCAATTCATTTTGTGTAACCTGTAAAGGTAGAATTTTGGCAAGATAGCTGAGAAAGAGATTGGGGCTTAGTTTAAGTACAAGGAAGAATCTCATAGCAGTATTTCTTGACTAAACACTCCACTTCAGAAAGTGCATTCAGGAGATGTCTACAATAACATGCTGGATATCTTCAGGAGATGCTTCAGAAAGTACATTTAGGAAATGGTGGCATCTGAGTCCTTATCACGTTAAATAATATATAAATTCCCATCTAACTCTAATTTAATGTTTCTATAAAATTGAAATTCATAAGCAAAGGTGAAAAAATCTCCTGCTAAAGTTAAAAAGTTGAATCAAAGCATTAAATTAAGAAAAAAATAGTAAAATAATATAAACTGACATAACGCTTGCATAAAAATGTTAACTAACACCTATTATGTCAGTTATTTTACTAAATATACTTTATAATAATGATATAGTGTTTTATAACTATAATTATAGAGCTAAGGGCACTGGGGTTAAGTGATTTGCCTAAGGTCATAAAGCATTTTCATCAGGAATTGGAAGCCACATTCCTTTGAGCCATGTTCCTTTGATTTGAATAGCCACATACTCCATCCAAGTCAGGAGTATAAAAGGTTGATTTTGTTCATCAAAATCCATTCCAAAACACATTGTGAAAGCTCATATCAGGTGAATGATAAAGCAAAGGAGATAAGTGGAACAAATATTTCTTAAATATCCCCTCCACACTGGGTCATTTGCTGGACCTTTGCATGTGCTATCTCATTTCATTTGCATAATAACTACATGAGGTATAAATTAATGTCATCCCATTTGACAGACTAGAGAAGTTAATTAGCTTGCTTAAGGCATACAATTTGAGAGGATCAGAGTTGGAATTTGCCACCTGGATTGTAAAACTAGCCCAGATTATTTCAATAAAAATATGCAGAAAAGTCAAGAGAAAAGGTGTTTGGACTCAAGAGACTTGGTACTTTATCCAGTGATCGCAAGGATTTTTTTTAACTTTTTGTGATTCCCTTTGCCTATTTGCAACACACAGATAGCTTTGTTTGAATCATAGTGAATTAGTTATTATTGATAGTAACATAATTGATAGTTTCTAATTTCTAGATGTTCCACTATGCTATTATTTTTTGAAATAAAAGTGATTTATATGTTTTGAGCACATGAGATTAGAAATTAATTTTGATGTATACCAGGTGTGCTGGCTACATCCTCCACAAAATTTCCCCTTTTTAGTCATGAACTGTCATGATTGCCTTTAAACTAATAACAATATTCCATTTCCTGTGCACCTGCAAAAGAGAGTCTGACAATTTTTTAAAATAAATTTAAATTTCTTTTTAATTTGCTTAGATGGATCTATACCATTTACATCTTTTTTTTTTAAAGAGTTTCTTTATTCATTTGAGACAGAGAGAGAGAGAGCATGAGCAGTGGGGAGAGGCAGAGGGAGAGGGAGAAGCAGACTCCCCACTGAGCCAGGAGCTTGATATGGGGCTCAACGTGGGGCTCAACATGGGGCTGAATCCCAGGGCACAGAGATCATGACCTGAATGGAAGGCAGATGCTGAATCATCTGAGTCACTCAGGTGCCCCCTATTCATACCTTGTAGGACAGGGCAAAACTGATGTAGAAGATGAAAGAGAATACAGTTATTTTGAAGGAATTGGGGGTTCAATGAACAATTCTTGTACAATTTCAAATATTGTGCTAAGCTAGTATTCTGTCAATGGAAAATATCAGCAGTTTATTGTGGAACTACTGTGTGCCAGGTGTTGTGCTGAGTGATTTAGGTATATGAAGAATACCTTCACCACTCCTAGGCCAACAGCAATGGTCAACCAGCTGGTATTCTATTATGCTATCACTGGGAACTTCTCAATTTCTCCTTATGTGTCATCTCTCAAGTCAGTTTGGTTTAGATGAGTTTTCACATTGGACACTTTATGGAGCAACTAAACATTTCACTTAATTTGCCTTTAAATCAGAAATCCTGAAGATGGAAGTGAAAAGGCTAGCTGATGGAATTTGCCAGCATTAGTGGGAGCTGAACTCACAACTTAATTTGCAACACAAAGTTCACTTATTAATTTGGCTGCCTGGAATGTCCCCTGTTTTCTCTTCTCAGCAATTGCCTCTTCATCCTACTGCCCTGTCTTCCCAGCAGCAACCAAAGCACTGTACTTAGCCTATCATTTCAGGTTTTCATTTTATTGCAAATATATTTTATGTATCTGTCTCTCCAATTACAGTCTGTAGGAATAGCATATTATTTTCTTCAGCATCTGCTCCAGCACCTAAGAATTGAAATGAATGAGTGGATGAATGGCTGGCTGGGTGGATGAGTGTCTTGCAGTATGATTTCAGTCTCTGACCTACTCAAATCAGTCCTTCCTTTGCACAGTGAGGCTGGAAAAAGTTAAATGTGACAACTGAACAGAGACCTGGATTTGTAATGCTGGTTTGTATCTTGCTAGCACTTTCTCCAATATTTGAACCTGTTGCAATTTCACTGCTATGTGCAGTCTTTAACAGCCTTTCAATACCTTTGTTTCAGTGGCTCAAAGGAAGTTGTTACAATGTTTGCAATGAATACAAATCATGGATCCATAATCCTGAATGTCTCATAAAGAGCCTTGCTAAATAATTATTGTACCTATACAGTAGTGTCTCTTATGAAATCCCAATGAATCGGCTTTAAACAAAACCATTCTCGCCCAAATCTGCAATGTGCAATTTTATGAGAAACTGAACTGGCTTTTAATGCCCCTACCCCAACCCCAACACCCTGCATAAGGGAAGAAAAGCCAGAACCTAGAAAGTGAAACTTTTAAGACCAACATTCCAAGGTAAATAATGCTTATTTCAGCTAGATGGTAAAACTTGTGATTTAATTTACTCTGTCCAATGGGTACATCTTAAGAGAAGAAAATTACAGTGTCATGGACCTCCAAAGCAATTACACAGATTATTTGAAAATATGTTACATTAAAAAAAAAATCTTACCCTCATTTTATTTTTTAAACTATACAAAACTCATATTTGTATTATCTCATCTCACTCTCGTAATATCCCTGTGATTCTGGGTTCTTCTTACTGTTGTCACATTACAGTTGAGTAAACAGATTTGAACAATATCTGGCTCAGATATTGGGGATCCCTGGGTGGCGCAGCGGTTTGGCGCCTGCCTTTGGCCCAGGGCGCGATCCTGGAGACCCGGGATCGAATCCCACATCGGGCTCCCGGTGCATGGAGCCTGCTTCTCCCTCTGCCTATGTCTCTGCCTCTCTCTCTCTCTCTCTGTGTGTGACTATCATAAATAAATAAAGAAAAAAATATTTATAAAAAAAAAAAAAAAAAAAAAGGAATGTTATCACCCTCCTCCCAAGAGCTCAGGCTGGAAACCTTCAATCTTGTCTTCTCCATCTTAAAGCTATTTGACATCAAATCATTTACTCTTTGCTTAAATTATTTTCATATTTGTCTCCTTTTTTTTTCTAATCCCACGGCTATTGCTGTAGACTTTATATCACACAATACCCAGCCCATAGCAGGCATTCAATGAAAATTGAATGTTGAAGGAAAGAAGGAGGAAATTAGTGGATGGAGTGAGTGAGTGAGTGAGTGAGTGAGTGAGTGAGTGAATCCTCTGAGGTGGGAGGTTACAATAACCTCTTGTTAGCTACCTTGCCTCTTGTTTCAAAATCTCCCAACTAACCCCTCTCATGCCACAAGACTGATGATTTAAGTGCACACACTTGATATATATTATTTCTCTGATTAATAGTCCCTATTTGACAGCAAGAAAAAATAATAAAACCTCATTTGATCAACATAATGGCTTTTTAAGATCTGCCTGTTCAGGTCTATCTCCTGCTACTTCCTTTGTCTTTTGTGATGGTTCCATATTGAAGTGGAAACAAGGCCTGCCCTTATGCACACCCTGTTGTCATACCTCCACTGTGCTATTTTCATTGAGCAGAACTTAAGAACACATCTAAGTTGCTTCTTTGAAGTCTCCCCTGATTCCAACAAGGAAACCTAGAAGATCATTCCCTTGGGAGATCACTGACTTTGAATACATGATCTTATGGCATTGTATGTATTTACTCCATGACTATTTTTTACATGGTTACATAAAAGGTCCTCTTTTAAAAAAATCCTTTCATCATTACCACCATAGTTCCTGATATAGCATAAAGGTGGGGCTAATTTTTAAAAGTTAATTGGAAAAGACTGAATGAGTAAGATCAAGTGGTATATTTATGACTTGACTGCTTGACACCTATTTCAGGAAATCACTCTTCCTTCATTTCCTATTCACTTTCTTTTAACCATATGATTCAGCATTGATCCTAGGAGAGACAGGCACAGACTCAGTCCTGTCCAAACAAAGCATGATGCTCTCTATTCCTAGCTTCAGGAATTCATTCTAAGATGAAATGCTGGCCTGAGCTGGACCAATAATCACTCTTCACTCGGACTTGAGTCCAAAATATCAGAAAGTTTCTGTCTTCTTCTGGGATCCCCAGCTCTCAAGATCAAAGAGTCTAAAGCTGCCATTCTGCCCACCATGTAGCAAGAGCCTGCCTGAAAATGAAGCCAGCACTAAGAAAAGCAAAGCTAAGACATGGAGAGACAGACACAGATGGTCCTGTTGGGGCAACTTGTTCTTGCCAACCTTGCCACAAGTCCTTAAAATGTTAATCGCATGAGCCAACATTGTCCCTTTTTATTTTCTTAAGTGACTTTGGGTTGGATTCCAGTCTCTTGCAACAGAAAAAGCTTTGATTAATGCAGTGCTCAAGATAAAAAATTCATCAGCAAAAGAGAATATCAAGCTGGGGTACCCAAATCCATAAAAAGTGTCTTTTCTATCCCAGACCACTGTCTCTATACTTTTAACAATAAGTTGGGATGAAAATATTTACAACAGAGTGCTCCTGATTTTTCATTTCCTTAAAATGAAATCTTGAATGAGCTTGCTGAATACTTCAGAGTTCAAAGAAATACAAATAAAAGAACCTAGTTTAAAATGGCAAATGCTAATAGCTCCTTTATTATAAAAGCATCCTTGCATATTTTATAATAAAGTGTATTTAATAAGACAGAAGTAATAAGAGTGTACAATTGTTCAAAACATAGGCAACAATAAGGAACTCTTTAGCTACATCAAGACAAAATGAACAAGAATAGGAAAGAAAACTATGAACCCTTTCTATTCTCAAGGGTGATTCCCCATCTCAGCTTTCTGCTTCCACCGCAGACCTCACTGTCTATCACTAGTGGAAAGTGAATAGGAATTTATGTCTGTCATAAAATGCTGTCCAATAGGTAGTTTTATAAGATTTATATACATACATTAAGTCACTCTGTCCTTTGCCATGTACTTCCAATAAACCTTGTGGTTCTCCCTCATCATTTCACACCAAATGAAAAGTGGTAATATTACTAGATTTGCAGTTAATTATCATGAAATATGACTCCTAATGATTTAACATCTTTGTTAAGAAGCCATGGTAACATGGAGCACAATGCTGGAAAACATCGTTACAGCTATCATTTATCCATGAGATTTACATTTTGTTCACAGTCCAAAAAATAGTTAATTGACAGTACATCTATACAATATTTATTGAGGAAATAGCTTGCTCTCTTGCTGCCAGTTAGTTTAGCTTATCAAAGTTTTTTATTTATAGGATCTAACTTTTCTTATCCTTTTTAATGACCTTGAAAGTGACTTACACTTCCTTCCCTTTAAATCGAATTTATGGGAAAATAATCCTCCCTTGACAAAGGAGCTCTAAATTGATAAAAGAGAGTTGCTTCATATTCTGTTTCCCTGATGAGCCTCCATGTTCTATGAGAATTCCATGGGGCTGTTACAAATCTTGACTAGGGAAATGTCACATAACTTCTCTTTTCATTGAAAATGAAAATGCTTTGAGGGAGGGCTCGCTGTAATTCTTTCTTCTTTGATGTTTATTTCCAAGCCATGGTCACCATCACAAATATGTCTGGATTTTATACTTCTATTTGTTTAAAACTTAATATCAGTACTAGCTTCTGAAGGATACAAAGTACTACAGATTCATAAGGCCATGAAGGTTTAGATCTAAAAAATTTTTACTCAATTGTCTGTCTACTTAGACTGGTCTACTCGATATGATGACTTTTGTCTACCTGGCTAGTATGGAATAAGCTATTTCCTAAGTGGTGGCCTTACTTCATCTTCATATGTAAAATAACACTCTTTTTCTCTCTCCCGCCTACTCAGCCTGTTTCATATCCTCATAGCCTTCATCTCCACCTGATGCATAAAACATATTCTATCATTACTCCTTTATTTTCTGCATCCCTGCCAACCCCCAATAAAAATGTAAGTTCCCTGAGGACAGACTTTTTGTATAGCACATAAGAGCCTAGCACATAATCAGTACTCAATAGATATTGGCAGAATAAAAATACAATTTAATAAACTTGGATAATCACATTAGATTCCAAATACTTCTTTATTCAAAAAGCATGGTCCAGGGGTCAAACTATATTTATCAAGTAATTTTACAGTAATTTCATTGTATAGCTAAGTATCTCAAAGTATATTAAAAGAGGTCCAACATATTGCTCACTAATCTTTTAAATTAAATTTCCTTTCTCTTTTCAATCCATATCCCTCATATGCTCTCTTCTCAAGAACCTTTGGAAAACTTCTCCCCTTCCTCAACTTTGATGAATTCCTTGTCTCCATCCATTTCCTCATCCACTTCTCTCTCAGCTTTTAAAAATTTAACCTTTTTTTCCAAGTGAGAAAGACTCCTTCCTCTTTAAGCATGTGAGATAGGTGGAGATGGATGGTAATTGGGCTGGAGATTACAGCATAGTCTTTGAAGAATTCAGGAAAGAGGAATTTATGAATCCTCTATTATTAAACATTTAGAATTATCACAAATACATAAATATTCCCCCAAAACAGAAATTTACACCTTAAATCACTTTAAAAATAAAGAGACAGTGCTAACTCTCATAGAAGGAATCCTTTCTTTCTAAACAGAATATATTGACAAATTCAAAAAACTCATAATGTATGACCTATGTTGAAATCCAGTAAATCAGTGATACTGCTCTTCAGGTTATTTGATAGAGTCAGAATATTTAGTTTTTTGGCTAAATAACTAAAACGAACATAGATTCCAGCTGGTGATGTGTTAATGAGGTGAGATGTACACCTACAGAAATGTCATTGGTGTATTTAAAATCCATAATTAATATCGAGCTAGTCAGCAAAGCTCACCACTGAGGTTGGAAGGATGGAATTGAGGCATAATTCTCAAAAAGCTAGACACATTGCTCTCATATAAATATACAGTGAACACATCCCAATAATTTACTTAATTTATTAATGAGAGAAATAACATAATGGTAAAGCTAATTCAAAAAGAATTTGTCACTGACTGAAATAATTGTGAAGTTAGATTTCTAGTATAGATACAAAACTGCCTGTTGCTCTACCAGTTAAACACTAACCTTTCAGATTATATTTTCTACCAGATACATGTCACTTGCATTTCTACTTGACAAGAATCACTTATATCGCTCTCAATTTTCTACAAGCTAATATTTACCCTTAGAAAGATGTAAACTATCCAAACAAAAGAGAAAGTGTAAAATACATACCTATAGAGAATGAAACTATTCTTGGGTGTGTCTGTTACATAATACCACAATACGACATTGAAAGAACATAAAGTCCTTCTTTTAGATTTACAAATTTAGGGTACTATTTATTTTTATTTTTATTTATTTATTTTTTAAAATTTTATTTATTTATTCTTGAGAGACACAGAGAGAGAGAAGCACAGACACAGGCAGAGGGAGAAGCAGGCTCCATGCAGGGAGCCTGACGTGGGACTCCATCTTCGGTTTCCAGGATCACACCCTGGGCTGAAGGCGGCGCTAAACTGCTGAGCCACCCAGACTGCCCAAATTTGGGATACTATTGTCTTAACATTAGTCATAAAAATAAAAGAATGAGCTAAAACTACTGATTAGATAAATGTAAGACCAGCCACACATACACAAGAAAATCTATGCTATCAGCAAATCAATCTTAAACTATAACAAACCACACTGTATTATTATCAACATAAATCGCAATATTAGGGGTGCCTGTGTAGCTTAGTTAAGCATCTGATTTCAGCTCAGGTCATGATCCCAGGGTCCTGGGATTGAGCTCCCTGCTACTCTAGGAGTCAGTCTCCCCCCTCAGCGGAGAGTCTGCTTCTCCCTTTCCCTCTGCCCCTTGCTTGGCTTGTGCTCTCTCTCTCTCTCTCTCAAATAAATGAAATCTTCTAAAAAATAAAAAAATAATTAATTTTAAATATGAACATGATAGCTCTCATTTATTGAGCATACACACACACACACATATTACACTTATATAGGAAACATAGGTATAGTTATGCTCATTTTGCAAATAATGAAATTTGCAGTCATGGAGTTAACCTGTATAAGATCACAGCACCAGTGGTGAAATTATTAATTTAGTTTCCAGCCAGTGCCTACAAACTGATACATACAACTCTATATTGGCATTTTAATATTCTAAAGTGCTAAAACAACTAATCTTCTTTCATTCATTCAGAAAAACTAATAGGCTCACTACAAGTGAAATTTCATAGGAAATTCAGCAAGATTTTCTCAACAAAAGAGAGGCCAAAATGGACGATTCTTAATCAGATAATGTAGCCAGAGCCAAAATTTAACCCCAGATCTTAAAAGACAGAGGAGAAAAGAAAACATCATCAAAGACTGCAAACATCTTAACAAGAGAGAAAAATGTACTTCATATGTTCTCCTTACAGAATAATACACCTTTGCCTGAGGTTTCCACCACAAAAAAAAAAAAAAAAAAAAAAAAAAAAAAAAAAATTAAATCTCACCAGAATCTGATCAATCTCCTAGCTATAAAATTACAAATTTAAGAAATATACAACAGATAGGGAAACATGAAATAACAACTATATCAAGAGAAGGACAGATATGCAATCCCTAAATCTAGATTAAGGGGAATCTGCAGGACAAACAACACAGTTTGTGCAATAAATAAATGGCAATGAGAGGAAAGGGAGAGAGACAAAAGAGGGAAAGAGAGAGTACAATTCAAATGAATTATTTAAAAAATGCCAAAACACTTAGAAAAAAATGAACAATGACTATTTGATATCAAGTAAAATTAAGTTAACATTATTTTTTTGTAGTGTAATAAAAGTATTATGGTTATGTTTTTCAAGTATCTTGTCTATTAGAAGTACAAATTGAAATATTTTTAGATCATGTGATACACTGAGAATTGCTTCAAAATAATCCAGGGTTTGAAAAAACATGGGAGGGGGTATTGATAAAATAATTTAGACCATGAGATGATAATTGTTAAGGCTATGATGGGCAGATGGAAGTTATTATCCTATTATTTCTCCTTTTTTGTACACTTGGAATTTTCTATAATAAAATGTTAGAAAAATTCACTAGGTTTTATATAGATAAATTAAACAAATAAAGCAATAAAATATTTTGCCCAGATGTATGGAGAGATAAATGGTGTATATAAGTTTAAGTTGTACAATGTAATGATTTGAAAAATGTATACATTATAAAATGACTACCACAATAAGGGTTGTCCATCACCTGACATAATTACATTGTGTGTGTGTGTGTGTGTGTGTGTGTGTGTGGTAAGACCTTTTAAAATCTACAATCTTAGCAACTTTCATATATAGTACAATGCCGCTGACTATATTCACTATGTTGTACATTACATGGGCAGAACTTGTAACTAGAAGTCTTTGACCAATGCACCTGATGTCCCACAAACCCTGTAAGTAGGCTTTCTTTACCCTTCTTCATTATTTTTTCTTTTGCTTCTTTGACAAATAATTTCAAATGACCTGTCTTTAATTTTTTATTTATTTGTATTTATTTATTTTTAGGATTTTATTTATTTACCTGACACACAGAGAGAACACAAGCAGGGGGAGTGGCCGGCAGAGAGGGAGAAGGAGGCTCCCCACTAGGCAGGGAGCTTGATTTGGGGCTTGACCCCAGGACTCTGGGATCATGACCCCAAATGAAGGCAGACACTCAAGCGACTGAGCTACCTAGGCACCCCTCAGATTACTTATCTTTTAGTTCATTGACTTTCTTCTGCTTGGTCAAGTCATATTGAATTTCTATTGGATTCTTTAGTTCTATTTTTTAAAATATTTTATTTATTCATGAAAAACAGAGAGAGAGAGAGGCAGAGATACAGGCAAAGGGAGAGTAAGTTCCATGTAGGAAGCTCGATGTGGGACTCGATCCCAGGACCCTGGGATCACGACCTGACCTGAAGGGCAGACGCTCAACCACTGAACCACCCAGGCACCCTAGTTGTATTTTTCATATCTAGAATTTTTGTTGCTGTTATTATCTTGGTTTTTTGTATTTGTGTGCTGAATTTCTCATTTTTGTTCATGCACCATTTAACTAATTTCATTTAGTCTTCTGTGTACTCTTGTAATTTACTGAACTATAAGAAGATTATTCTGAATTTTTTGTCAGTTTATAGATCTCCATTTCCTTAGGGTCAGTTATTGGAGCTTTATTAGTTTCCTTTGTTCCTGTCATATTTACCTGATTCTTTGATACTTGGTTCTTTGCACTGGCATCTATGTATTTGAGTAAGACATTTCCCCTTCTGGACTTTATAGGTTTGCTTTAATATGAAAAGATCTTTACCAGTGAGCTCAGCTTGGGGTACTGAACAGGTCAGCTGGTACCATCTGTGGGCAGGCAGGGCTTGGTATTGGAGTTTCCAGATGGGCAATACCACTCTGTGAGCTCTGAGGTAAAGGGATGGATACTGCTGCCTGGGTGTTGCATTGTCCTGGGCCTGCTTCATGGGCATGTTCAAGTAGGGCTGCTGGGTGGCCTCCCTGATCAGGCAAGGCTGCTGGCTGTGCTTTGTAGCCACATGGGGCCACTAATGGAGCTCAGCAATCACTTGTGTTTGGATGAGATCGCAGGCTGTGTTCCCTGCCAAGGGGATGGCACTGGTTGTATTCTGTGATTGGGCAGGGCTACAAGCTGGACTCTCCTGTTGCTCCTGATCTGGTGTGATCTCAGGCTATGCTCCCTGACTAGATCACTGGCTGGACTCCATGTTTAAGTGAGTGTGCAGGCCGTACCCTGACTTAGAGTGATGCTAAAGGCTGGCTTCATGATCAGATTGGCTGCTGGTTGGGCTCTCTGGTTGAGGGCATCTAGCTGTATCCCACAGTTGGGTGGACTAGAGACGATGCTCTGTGGTCAGGCAGGGTCTCTCTCCAGGCTCCCTTGTCAGTTGGACTGCAAACTATGCTCCATGGATGGGTGAGGCCACTAGCTGGGCATCTTGCCTGGGCTCAGCTATAGGCTGTGTTCAGCACCTGGGCAGGGCCTTAGGGTGGACTCTGCTATAGGGCAGGGCTATAAGCTAGACTCTACAGCTTGGTGGCACTGTAGACTGTGCTCTGAGGCTCCCCAGGGGCACTGTTCAGGCTCTCTGGTTATGTGGGGCCAGATGTTAGGGTCAACATTTGGCAGGGCTGATGGCTTGGGTCCTTGTACAAATAAGGACTGTAAGATGGGTTCCACAGCTGCCCAGGTATTCTGGCCAGGCTTCCCGGCCCAGCCAGACTACAGATAATACTCAGCAGTTGAGCAGCACTGTAAATTTACCTCTTTGCCCAGGGCTGTAGAACAGGCTCCCGAGTTAGTATAGCTTCTTGGCTGGGCACCCAAATCAGGCAGAACTGCCAACTGAGCACCTGGGCCAGATGAGACTACCCACTTGGTTCTGTAGATGGTCAGAGCCACTGGCTAGGAACTCTGCTTGAACACCACCACATGAAGGAATTCAATCCACCCAAATATGAGCACTGAGCTATAAGCCTCTTCCCCCTTCTCCATCTCTATCTGATCTCCAGTGGTTGATCTGTACAGATTCCCTACTTATTCACTTTAGGTAACCTGAATGGGCTTTGCAGACAGTGTCCTGAAATGCAGGGGGAGCTGGATATCCACATGGGGCTCTCTTTTCCTATTAGAGGAACCATAGTACCAGGGGTCTTTCTCAATATATCACTGTGTTGGCCTGGAGGAGGAGCAATGCCGGCAGAGTGTAGCTGTTTCTCTTACCCTTCTAATGCAGTCCTTCTCAGTCTCTGTGGTCCAGGGGATACTTACCTGACCTCTGGTTATGGGATTGTCACAGTGGTGTCTTGTCTCTGGATAGTTGCTAGTTGGTCCTCTTGTGAAGGGGACTAACGTTGGGAATGAGCCATGTTGCCATCTTGATGATGTCACTCTCCTAAAAGAATCTTTATAATTCTTTTTTATATGTATTTCTCTAAGAGAGGTACCTAGTAGGCATTACAGATCTATAAAGAGATTCTTTTAACTTACTGGACTCATTCTTTGTTTCAGGTGGCTGAAAAAAATCTCATCCTTCCCAATTCCTATTATTACTAGAGAAGCAGCTTCAAAATTATCCCAAATTCAACATTAGGTTATTAGTCAACAGAAGTTGGTTGGGGGAAGGGTAGGGGATCATAAATCTTCCCAGAAATCATACATCAGCTTTTGTTAACAGAATATCAACTAAATAATATAAAAAGTCAATTAAAAATCACATTGATCATGTCTACTTTGTAAGAAATAATTTTATTAGTTATGTGAAAATTTATACTAAATATTATGTCTTCAAATGACCAAGATTGAAACACAAGGAAGATGAGTGTCATCATAAAATGACCACATGACTAAATGAAAATTAAGAAGTAACTGAACACCAAATTACTGAGTTCTTTCTGCTTTCCACTCCTGAATTATCTCCTGAGTTTAACTCTCCTTTTCTCTCATCTCCTCCCCATTATAGACTTTCAGTGGAAATCAAAGATAAATCTGTAGCAAAATTAAAGCATGTGTGTATTTCAAGACATTACATAAAAGGAAATATAGCAGGTGAGAATGGGAGAAAAAGGTGTGTGAGAGAAGGGTGAGAGAAAGAGAGAAATTTGCTTGAAAAGACAAAGGACTCATAATTTGTAAATTTCTTATCTGATCAAACTAATAGTCTTTCAGTAGGTATAACTGATCTTCCCTTTAACATACATGCTGATTCTGTTTCTGGCAACCCAATTATCACTAAAGAAAACCATAAATGGTATCAGTGGGAATGCATTTGGCTGCAAGTAACATCCCAAGAAGGCTAACTTAACCATTATGCAAATAAACTCAAAAAGAAGTAATCTTGAAATAAGGTGGCTTTGACACTTTCTGTAGTTCCTTTCTACCAACTTCATCCAGTTAGGTTTGTCCTTGGCACCCATCCCATCATGGCTGCAAGGTGGCTACCAGAGTTTCTGACATCTTGAGAAGATACCATAATATATAGTAGCAATAGAAAGACTGTTCCTTCCCATGTGATTAATTATAAAGAGAAAGAAATCCTTTCCCTGAGTTTCTAAGCCTACTTTTTTTTGAAAGTCTCATTGGTCAGAACAGGATCCAAAACCCACCTCCAATCCATTCACTAGCAAAATAAATCAGATGTCCCTCACAGGGGTCTGATTAATGAGGTTATAACCTTGAATAATGTGGAGAACAGGTGAGCAGAATTCTGCTGGCAGGAAGAAAGGCTGACTATTGGTTAAATAGGTTCCTGTAATCTAGACTAGTGTTTATCAAACTTTAATTTTAGAATTGCTTGTAATCCTGTTAAAAATGCAGATTTTAACTCAGAAGTTCTAAACTGGAGCCTGAGATTCTGCATTACTAACAAGTCTTCTTGTGATTCTGATGCTGTGGGTTCACAGACAGCACATTAGGTAGAGGATCAGAGTCTAGAGAACTCGATGAAAAGCAGTCTAGTATGATGAAATCCAATCTGGGATAGAATTTCTAGCTATGTGATCTTGGAATTATTAAAATCTCTAAGACTCAGGTGAAGGAAAAGAGAGAGAGAAGGGGAGAGGGAAGGAAGTAAGGAAGGAGGGAGGTAGATCTGGTAATGGGAATTTCTGAAGCAGTGGGATTTCTATTTACTTTTCTAATTTGTCAAGGTCACTCTATAGTGACAAATGAGAGAACTGAGCAGAAATAAACAGGATAGTGTTTAATAAGTACACTTGGGAAGAAAAAAGAAATAAACTGTACCAATAAAAGTCTGGGAATGGTGACAAATGTATATGTATGACAGTATAAAAGGCCTCAGGGTCCCAATGATAGCAAGCCATACTGAAATATTGCAGTGATGTTATAGTTATAAAGCTTACCCTACCTTTGGGATGCCTAACAATGCATATATTATGTTCTGGGCTGTAGAGTTTTGAAGGATAAAGATTTTAGCACCTGCATTATACCCAGAAGGGAAGTGTAGCAGACACAGGGACCGATCATGAAGAAAGAGTGAAGGAACAGGAATCTTCATTCTGAGAACACCCAATCAGTCACACCTAGTCTAATTTCAGGGCAGGATTGTGTCCTTACTTGGGTGGAGGACAACTGTTTGCCACATTGGCATGTCAGATAAAGTGAACAGGATTCAATAAGAGAGTGAGGGCATAAAAAAGCCTTGGCAGAGTGCTGGGTGTAGACTCCTTCGAGCTTTGCTTCTTAGTAGCCCTGTGTTTTTGGGTATTTTGCTGAACTTCTCCAAGTTTCAAGTTCCTTCATGTCAAAGTTTAATAAATCTTAGGGACAAATAGAAAATGTATCTGACCAGAGTAGGTGGTTAATAAATGGGAACAAATATTATTATAATAATTCATGATAAAAAGGTTTAATTTAGGAGGAGGTTCCTGTGCTACATACCACAGATGTCCTTCAAAAACTACCGAACCAATAGCTTAGCAGTCAATGTGCATGTGACACGGAGGCATCACACGGAGCTCCATAATCTCACCTACCTCCCCAACAAACTCTAAACATGGATAATATGAAAATGTGTTATTAACTCTCAAAAGAGGGGGTGCTGCTCTAAAACATTGAGCATTTCTCTTACCCCTGCCCTACCAATCCAAGCAGCTCTTCTTTCTGCACCTTCCTCCCAAAGAAATAAGGATGGATGGCCTTCTTTCCCAATAGAATTTAGCACACGTTATTTCATTGCCTTCAACAGGCATAAAATTCAGCCAAATTAAACAGCAATGATTATTCCACTTTTATTATAATAGTGCTTATTGGACTTGGCTTTGCAGGTATCCCAGCATTTTGCGAATTTTCCTCAAATGCAAAATGGTTGCCCAATATGACTTGCTTTCTCCTGGAATTCTGGCTATGTTTCTCTGCAATTGGAGTACATTTTTTAAAAAGGCAATATTTGTGCTTAGATTGGGTTCTGTTTCCTTCAACAATAATGAAGGAAGTTTAAGATTTTTTTTTTTTTTGCCTAAAACCTGCAATATGTAATTAGTAGAAGCTTCCTTCCTGAAAGGCAAGAGCTGGGGGAGACTTTAAAATATGTTTTCTTCTGTGTCATTAATGGTTTACTTTTGGGCTTTCCTGCAGAGCTTAGAAAACCTCTAAATAGTCCCTGAAGATACACATGGACAGAAAGACCATGGCATTTTGAGTCCTCACTGTTGCCTTCTTTACAATTACCCATAAGACCTTTAGAGAGGCATCTTGGAGAAACACCTGGGATTCACAGGAAAGCCAGACTGTTGAGTCTGGCTATTCTCTGCAGACACCATGACTGCTAAAATGGACTTTCAACTATCCCCAAGCTGAGAAGGTAGATCTTTAGCTTGATTTCAAAAACCAGAAATTGCAGAGCTAAAGTGCAATTCATTGTCTAATGATTGCACATCCAATAATAATGCAAACCAAGCTATAAGAATAAAACATACAGGAATTTTCAAATTTAGTAACTTTAAGAATCTAGTGAGAAATTAACCAGAAAATATAAAATAACAAGTTCACATAGCAATTCACAAACACTGTAACACTACTATTTGAATTTCCTGAGAACACTCTTACATAAGGATGGTTTAGCATGCTACAAGCAATAATTTATAATGATGGTAGTATTAATTATGATAATGATAAGCACAATCTTTTGAGAACGTTTGACTATGTGTGGAACCGTGTGCTAAGAGCTTTAAAGGTATTATCTCATTTAATCTCGTCTAATCTGCTACAAAAATTCTGACAAATTCTAGGCAAAGGATTGATATGAGGATAATAAAATTTTCTTGATACTTAAATCTAGGACACCTTCCTAAAGGACAAGGATTTTCATTTCAAATCTTTTATGCCAGTGAATAGTGCTTGGCATAGAAGAGACTCCACAGCATTTGCTGAATGAATGAGGTAAGGTTGGCAAGATTCCCAAGTCCAGAAATCTGAATTATTTCTGTGAAATAATGGAGTGTGATAAACTATTTCACTGTTACTACAACATTACAAATTATTACTGTTCTATTTCTAAATTATTTATAAGGAAGATTTTACTTTTTACAATCAAAAAGTAAAAAGTTTATCCCCCCAAACAATGCTGCTTTACAGAACTAATGGCACAGATGCATAAAGATGATGGGGTAGGAATATTCACTGTAGCACTGCTTGGTAAAACAAGCATAAAACGGAGACATTTAGACGTGTGTATGAGAAGAGAAAAGGAAACAAAGCTGGAACTTTTATTTCCTATATTATATAACTTAAAAATTAGGGGGGATTCCTGGGTGGCTCAGTGGTTTAGCACCTGCCTTTGGCCCAGGGCGTGATCCTGGAGACCTTAGATCAAGTCCCACATCAGGATCTCTGCATGGAGCCTGCTTCTCCCTCTGCCTGTGTCTGTGCCTCTCTCTCTCTCTCTCTCTCTGTGCCTCTCATGAATAAATAAATAAAAATCTTAAAAAATAATAAAAAATAAAAATTAAGTGTTGGGGTAATGGATGGTCAACCAATACCATATCTTCATTCTGTGGACACCTAAATTGATTTGTGATCATGCATAATTTTTCTTTTTCTCCTTTTTCTGTATTTTTCAAATAACAAATCTTTTTTTTTTTTAAGTAATGGTCCTGGGGTGCTAGTGTGGCTCAGTTGGTTATGTGTTCAACTCTTGATTTCAGCTCAGGTCATGATCTCAGTGTCATGAGATCGAACCTTGCGTGGGGCTCTAAACTCAGCATGGAGTCTGCTTGAGATCCTCTTTCTCCCTCTCCCTCTGTCCCTCCTCTAACTCATGTGCACTCTCTCTCTCTCTCTCTAAAATAAATGAATAAATCTTAAAAAGAAAAATAGGGGTTCCTGGGTGGCTCAGTCAGTTAAGCATCCAACTCTTGATTTCAGCTCAGGTCATGATCTCAGTGTCATGAGATCGAGCCCCACATCTGGGTTTTTGCTCAGCACAGAGTCTGCTTGTCCCTTTCCCTCTGCTCCTTCTGCCTCTCTCTCTCTCTCTCCCTTTCTCTCCCCTCCCTCTCTCTCTCTCTCTCTCTCTCTCTCTCTGTCTAAAATAAATAAATAAAAGCTTTAAAAAAAAGAAAGAAAGAAAATGATAATCGTCATTTTTGTCTCAGAGGCCAGGGAACCAGAATTGCCTGAGTACAACATGGATTGGTAATGTCTTCTTAAGAAGGGATCTCAGACTGCTCCATTTACCAGCTGGGCTTCTTTCACAGTAGGAGAATTAAATAGTCGAACACTTAGCACAAGCTATTTCACTGGTTTTCATTAGGCATAAAAATTCAACCAAGTAAAATAGTAATGCTATTCCAAAACACTTTTACAATAAGAGCCCTAACCCTGGACTTTAGTTTTGTCTACGTCCCAGTATTTTGTGAATATTTCTTAAATGTAAATGGCAGTCCCAGATACTCTGCTTTCTCCTTGCATTCTGGCTACAGTAAGGTTCTGTGTATTTGAAGTGCATTTATAAAAAGAAAATATCTGTGCTGAAATTAGGTATGTATCCTTCAGTGATGATAAAAGCAGTTTAAGTTGTTGCCATAGTTCCCACTGGATATTTGGGAACCATTCATGGACTTCTGAGGGTTCCAGGACCTTCACTGCTCAGAGATAGGCCTGACCTTAAAGGTCAAACACAAGTCACCTGTGTCTGGTATTTAGCTTTTTGCCCTAAATATCACTTCCTCCCTTTGAGACCCTATCCATACGGACTAAGTAGAGCAAGGACTTCTCCAAACTACCCTGGAAGCTTATGCTGGCATTCTGCCTGGAATTTATAGTCCTGCATGGTAGGATCAGCTTATTCATTTCCCTCAACAGAAGACCATTTCCCACCACCAAGCTTAGTTGCATTTTGACCTAGAGACTTCATATTCAGTAAATTTGATGTCTACTGTATCTGGACTCTGCCACTTCTGAGGACCCTCCATACTGTTTTTCATAGTGGCTGCACCAGTTTACATTCTCCCTAAAGGTGCACAAAGGTTCTCTTCTCTCCACATCCTTGCCAACACTTGTTATTTCTTGTTTGTTTTCATGATAGCTATTCTATCAGGTATGAGGTGACACCTCATGCTGATCTTGATTTGCATCTCTCTGATGATTAATGATGTTGAGTACCTTTTCATGTACCTGTTAGCCATCTGTAGGTATTCTTTGGAAAAATTTCTATTCAGATCCTCCACATATTTTTTAATTGGATTCTTTGTTTTACCTATTGAGTTTTGTAAGTCCTTTACACGTTGTATATTAACCTCTTATTAGATGTATGATTTGCAAATATTTTCTCCCATTCAGTAGGTTGCCTTTTCCTTTCTTTTAAAGATTTTATTTATTTCTTCATCAGAGACATGGTGGGGGGGCGGTGGGTGCAGAGACACAGGCAGAGGGAGAAGCAGGCTTCCTGCAAGGAGCCTGATGTGGGACTTGATCCTAGATCCTGGGATCACGCTCTGAGCAGAAGGCAGATGCTCAACCACTGAGCCACCCAGGTGTCCCGCCTTTTCCTTTTGTTGATAGCTTCATTTGCTGAACCAAAGCTTTCTAGTTTGATGTCGTCTCACTTATTGATTTTTATATTTGTTGCCTTTGCTTTTGCTGTCAAACCAACATTATTGTATCTATAGTAGAGAGCAGGAGAAAGACCCAAATCACTTTTGCGGAAGAATGAGGTCTGACATTTCCCAAGACTGGGTCTATGTATCTGTAGATGTGAAGGAAACATAGCCCCAGTGCAGCTAGACATGGAACTACTGGAGTCTAATTGTAATGGGTTCAAAACGGCCTCAGTCAGGCTAGACTCCCTGTGCATTCAGCCTACTACAAATAGATCCTGATGGCTCTGTTCCAGTCTTACTCCTGTTTCCAGAAAAAGATATAGTAGCAATTCTTTCTTGCTTTCCCGGTCCACTTTAGTTCCCCAGATGATAAACACCTCTCCTCATGTCTCCTTATTCTTAGTAGTCATGAGGCATATCTGTTTTATTGAGTCTTTAGAACTATCTAGTTCAATTCACCCCCAATGGAAGCGTAAAGAACATGCAGTCATTGTATATAGCTACTGTTTATTTAGTGCTTATGGGCAAACCAACTACTGTGATAAGTGCTTGGCACACATTATCTTCAATCCTTACAACTTGTCCAGGTAGATACTAGTATTCCCACTTCAGAGATAAAGAAACCAAAGCTCAGAGTAATTACATAAATTATCCACTATTGCAGCTATTACAACAATGGGGAAGACAGAATTGGAACACTTTCTGTTAGTGGGCTCTAAGATCTGAATCCTCCTACCATCCACTATATACTGTGTCCCTGTAAATACAGTACCCAATAGTCCAAGCCAAAAATTGTATCCTGCTACTCTAAGTTGCAGAGGAGAAATCAATCACTTAGCTACCCATACTGCCTCTTTCATCTCTAGGTCTTTAGGAGAAATTGCCTTTTCTTCACTCTGAGCTCTTTTATGCCTACTCAGCAGTTCTCACACAAAACCAAAATCTCACTTTCTTTGTTGGCTTTCATCTTTGCAGTTCATGGTAAAGAAAGTGTCTCCTAGAGTAGTGAAGTTTAATTTTTAGAATCTCAGAAAGTAGTGGATTTCTTTGAACACATCTCAAGGTCAAGAGAACAGCCTGGACAAATGTAAAAATTTCCCAATAGAAATACCATGATTAAAAAAAAAAAGAAAGAAAGAAAAGAAATACCATGATAAGTCCAGGCTAATTAGGAGTAGGAATAGCAGGGGTCACAGGGGAGGGGCATTGGATGGGAAGATTGGCAACTGCAAACATTATTCAATATGTTTGTACTTTATCAGGAAGTGAATTATATAGATTATTTTACTTCTCAAATTGGAAAAGAAAATTGACTGCACCATGATCTGGAAATGATCAATTTCTCCTTTCTAACTTGCATACCACATTCAGAGATTGTTTGTTCATTCCATGCCTTTGGGACCAGGAGTTCCCACCACTCACATAGTAAATGTAAACAATATGTATGTACAATGCTGAAGGAAAACAAAAGAGCAGCCTCTTAAAAGTGATCTTGGCATCAGATGTGTTTTTGCCTATGCTAAATTCTTCACAAATTGATTATTATAAATAGCAAAAGAGAGAGAGAGACAGAGAGAGAAATAAAAGTCCTGAGAAATAGTTTACTTATAATTCACTTATGACAGAGAAACACTGACCTTATAAATTAAAATAATTTTCCCTATATGTCTCTTTTGAATTACTTCCAGGAAAATAGCCTTTTACAAAATATTATGGTAACTATAATTTGACTAGATAATTCCAATATTCTGTTTGATATACATGAGGAGGTGGAAGACGAGAACCTTGGGAAACTCTCTAATATTTTTTGTGAAAAAAATATTTTAATGAATACAAAGAATCGTGAAATGTTAATACATTGGGACAGCCCTAAAGCCTCAAAATAGAAGTTTATTTTGAACACAGTTTTGTACATCCATAGTCAATTTTTAATTTCCTTTTTTTAGCACATGATTATTTTCCTAATTAACTAATTAGACACTTTAGCAGGCTTAAAAACTATACAGGTTAACTATATGACTGTTTAATGGTTACTGTTACTAAAAAAAATGGTGTTAATAAAGGTTGAGTTCTACAAACATGTTTTTCATTTTTCTCAAGAATATAATTCCGTGTTAGGCAGTGCTTTATTATAAATGTTAAGGGTGGGCGGAATGGGAACATTTCCCAAGTTGCTACTTTGAAATCTAGAATTTCATAGATGGAAGTGTTGTATTTCCATATAACTGTACCTCAGTTAATAAGAGCTTGTTTATTAATTGTGGTATACCAAGCGGTGTCTTGGGGACAAAGGCAGGTGTGTCCTGGAACTATCTCTGGATGGGCTCACCCATGCTGGACTGTCACTGGTGTTGGGGTAGAGAGGCCAGCTTGGCTGCATCATAGATTAAAAAGGGAGGTTAAGGCAGAAAGATAATCTCACTCTACAGAGATTTAGGGTTCACTTACCTTTCACATTCATTCATTCATTCATTCATTCATCAAAGTAATATATTAAGCCAAAATATATGCCAGAAAAGGGCTAGAAAATGTATGGGCCTGCCCTTCAGAAATTGAGCAATCTGGAGTAGTAGGAAGAGAAGCAAATGGAAAATTGTAATACCCTGTGACAAGCACTTTTCCAGATTTGAGCACAAAACTCTGGAGGGGGGCCCTGGCTGTGGGGAAATGAGTTTCCATGAAGCATGAGTAGGGCTTCTGAGGAGAGATGACCTCTGAACCACAGTGATAAGGAGTTAGCCAAGTAGGGGTGGGAAGCAAATAGAGGGGGAAAAATGACAGTTCTGCAGATAAACTTATGAGACCCTTAAGGATATAGTTTTCCATTGAGGCTCTTGCATGGCCTTGTCCCCACAGCTATTCCTACCTGCCTACTGCCTCACACACATGGTTTTAGCCCCTAGCTACTTCTCTCCACCTCTCCTGATAAAATCTAAATTCTTCAAACAAGGGCTGCTAAGCGCCAAGAACAATTCCTCCCTCTTCCTGCTAAAGCCTATAAACACTAACCCTCCTTCCCCACTTAGAAACTTTGCCCAACTTTGCAAGCCCAAGTTTTCTAGAATAAAATAGAGGCTCATGCTAATGGTTCTCTGGTTGATTCTCTCCACCTCCTCCCTGTACCCTGACCCCTACACACAGAGAACAAGATAGAGGCAGAAGCAGGAATGCCATTTAGGTAACTGCAAGTAGTTCTGTGTGGCTGAGTCAAAAATTGGGGGGTAAGGACAAGATGGTCTTTGAGGTAACCAAGAGACAGATGGATTATGGTAGGCCTTGAAAGCCATATTTAGGATTTGGGACATTGTATTGAGGCCAATGGATCCATTAAAAGGATCTGTCAGGATCCAGTGAAACAAGAAACAAATGACATGGAATTGAGACATGGAACATGTATGATTCTGACATTGGACTGGAGAGGTGGAAAAAATGGCAAAACAGATACACTTGGGAGGTAAGTGCAGTTCTTCAGGTGAGAGAAGAAAGTATCTTGCTATTGTCTTTCGCCATTTGGTTGGTGAAGATTCCACTGGGAACGCTGGCCAAGGCCTGATTGCAGCTAATAATCAGGAATCCCATCCTCTCTCTTTTAACTGTATAAAGGAGGCAGAGGCCCTTAGAATCATCAGCACAGTGCATAGCACATGGTTGGTATTCAGTAAATGTTCATTGCCTTGAACTGAAATATTTTAGAAACTACTAAAGCCTCAGGCTTATCTAAGTGAAGAGCAGTATGAGAATATACTGTCCTCCAAACCTGAAGAAAATCTATACCTTTTCACATCCTTCTGGTGTGATTAAAAAAAAAAATTACAACAGCAATAAAAGTTTACAAATGAACATCTAATGCATTTCTTATAGTTTGCAGTCCTAGTTTATGGATTTCTTTTTTTAAGTTTATTAAGAGATACTTAATAAAATACCCACATTTTCCAATTGTGCCACCATCTGGGCAAAAATGTAAATATTTACAAGCCAAGCCTTAGGGTTAAAGACTGATGTTCTGCAGTATGTTGCAACCTGATAATATTGCCTTTCAGAATTGCCTGTGGTTTCCCTCTATTGTGCTCCTTTACAAAGCCTTTGGACAAGCATGTAGCACACTCAGGGAACATTAGCAGATGCTAAAATATTTTATTAGCTGATTTATTAAGCAATTGAGGGTCATTCTTTGAAAAATAGGGAGAGAAATCCAGACACAACAGAAGTTAGAAAAATCAGAAATCAACCTTTGGAATAATAGTAGCTAGTAACTTTTTTTTTTTCTTTGTTAACATAGCAACCTAATTCAAAACAGACCAATGTCTGTGTGAATGCTTATAGCTTCTTCTTCATTTTTTTCCAGTTGAGAGAAAGTTTAGGAAAAGTACAGAAGTAAAAAGCAAAGCAAAGCAAAAGGAAAGAAGAACGGAAGGAGTGAAAGTGTTATTAGCATATTTATAGAAAATAAAAATTTAATTGGAATATCTTGTGATTTGTTTCTCTTTAGATTTGCTATTAAGAAGCAACTTTATTTTTGCATGCAACTGAAGTTATAAAGAAAAAACATGAGTCACATGATAAAATTCTTTTTTTTTTAAAGATTTTATTATTTATTCTTGAGAGACAGAGAGAGAGAGAGAGAGGCAGAGACACAGGCAGAAGAAGGATGTGGGACTCAATCCCGGGACTCCAGGATCACCCCCTGGGCCGAAGGCAGGCACTAAACCGCTTAGCCACCCAGGCTGCCCCACATGATAACATTCTTAATCTAAACAGCTTTATAGAAGAAGACTGAATTGCCAAGGAAAGACAGCTTTGTGTAGGTGGAGTGGGGTGAGTAAATACGTGGCTGCATTTGAGGGGAACCTTACAAAATTTCCTCATCGGATGGCTGAAGGTGGTGTCCATCCTTTCAGATAATGCATGTTCTTTCTTTGGGTCTCATTTTGAGATACAAATAGTCTGGGGAAAGTAAATGGGAGTAAATCACTTTCAATTTCATGTGAATGCGCTTCTAACATGGGAGACTAAAACCTGAGGAGGAAATCGGGTCTTGGAAAAGGTTGGAGAGCTTACAGAGTGATCAGAAAGCCATGTTCACCCCTCTTCCTTGTAAGTCTGTAGCCAAGGAAGACTAACCAATTCATTGGCTTTACAATTTTCCCAGGTTCTGTTATTTTACTAAAAGAACATCACAGTATGACAGTTAATTCGTGCAATAATTTTCATCGACAACATGCAAAACGTACCATCCATTTACAACTAGGATGAACCCAACCTATTAACCTTTTTAGAATCCTACCAGATCACAAATCATCAAGTATCTGATTGAAAACAGTCCACATTCTGGCTCTACCTAAAATACTGGGTTTTATTTTGAATTTACTTTTCTTCAAAAAGCCACCTTCTATTAATATTCACAAAGTAAAAAAGCATAATCAGAGGAGATAAGACACAGAAATCTTGTCCACCAGACTGACCCAAACTGGATTTTGTTGTACAAAGGATGGACTTTAAGATACCTTTTCTTTTTTTGGAAGCCATTAAGTTGCTTATAAGTCTCTGCCATTTAAAAAGCCATGATGGGCAGTTCATGCTACTCATTAATACTAAAGCAATTGTTGACAATTGTTCTGGATTTCAATGTCTAATTAAAGCTAAGTGGTTGGATTTCCATACAATAAACAATAGAAGCAACTTGCATCACCAATCCCACAGGCATAATCAGCCTCCCTATACAATATCATTAAAATTTGCATGCTAATTATAGCTAATTGTTCCATGCAAATAGAAGCCATTTTATTCAGGAGATAGACCTTCTTCCAACAGCTTAAGTCCTGCTATTCATCTAAAAAGGCCCAAGATGTTTAAGGTACCCTAAAAGAAAAATTGTTCAGGGAAGATTTTGTGGTCTATCTCCAAAGTTACAAAAAAATAATTAGTTAATGAAATAAAATAAAATCCATTTAGGATTCTTTATTGAGAGTATTCAGCTCCTCAGTCAAAGCAAGCCAATTGGACTTAACTTGCTTATTAATTTTGCTTGTTGGCAGAATGTGAAGTTGCCCAATTAGAAATGAATAAAACAAGCATTCATCAGTTTTTGGTTAAACAAATATTATTATATCATTAAATCCCAAAGAGGACCTTTTGAAATTTTTCCCTAATTAATTCTAGAAGGACACATGAACAGTGAAATATATGTTTGATGTGGACACTAACCTGTCCTTCTGTAAAATTAATGCCAAATACTATAAATCCAATGACCAATTGTCCATAGTCAAGTAGAAAAAATATAAGGCTAAAATACAAGCCACGTATAAACGGATTACTAGAGCAATGCCTTGTTTATTTTGGATTTAGAGCTTTCCTGATTTGATTCTGCTTTAAACTGAACCTGTAAATTTTCTTAGCAAGTATCATCAGTAGATATTATTTTTAAAAAAATATTTCTTATTGACACGTAGTTGACACGCAACGTTACATTAGTTTCAGGTGTCGGACACAGTGGTTCAATAACTCAATGCAGTATGCAATCTTCTCTCCAAGTGTAGCTACTACCTGTCACCGTACAACACTATCACAGTACCGTTACCTATACTGTCTATGCTGTGCCTTTCATCCCTGTGACTTACTCATCTATAACTGGAAGATCTCATTTCCCATTCCCCTTCACTCATTTTTGCCCATTCTCCCTCAGCATCTGCTTCACCTCTCCACCACCCCCTGCAACCACTAGTTTATTCCCTGTATTTATGAGTCTGTTTCTGCTTTTTTGTTGGTTCATTTGTTTTAGTGTTTTTAGATTCCACATACAATTGAAACCATGCGGTATCTGTCTTTCTCTGTCAGGCTAATTTCATTTAGCATAATACCCTCTAGGTCCATCCATGTTGTCACAATCATGCAGCTCATACGGAAAGGCCAAGGGATTGTAGTGTACTCATATTTTTATTTACATTTTGGAAATAATACTAAAAAGATTGAATAACCCCACACCATACAGTTTATTACCCACTGGGAAAGCCCAACTAGAAAAAAGATTTTAAATTAATAAATATTTATGGATGTGACTTGTTTCTTAGCAGGAAAATTAATATCAAAGAGGAAAATGAAGCTAAGTCAACAAAATATTTTTTAAACAGCAGAAATAGTCAAAAGGTACTTCAGGGGAGATTTTATTCCATCCCATTCCATTTTGCTACATTTTGTTCTATTCTGTTCAGACTTGCAGCCTAAGACAAAAACAAAACAAAACTAGATGCTGCTGCTTTCAGATGCGTATTGCTCCGCTAGAGAAATAAATTGTGATGTCTCCCAGATTTCAATCCCTGTCTGGGGTAAGAGAGGAAAGGTGTGGAAAAGAAAAAAAATGAAGAGAGGGAAAAGACCCATGAGGGGGAAAAGGGGAATTTCAGAGGTATGGCTAAAAATTAGAGGCTCTGCTCTGTTTTACTGCCTAATTGGATCCCAATCTTCTCTGTCTTGGCTATCTTCTGCTTTCATTATCCTTGGCATTTTCTTCCAAAATAGTTTCAATGTTCTGACATATGAATTTATGGCTTTAAAAACAACTAATTTATAACTCCCTGCCAGCACACAGATGACTTGCTTTGCTGATTTTTCAGAAACCACTGCCACAATGAATACAATCAAATATCAAGTAAATATCTCTTATAAATTGGTCCCTGGTCATAGTAATCATCTGTCATAATAGTAATACAAAAATGTTCGAGAAATGGCACTTGGGATCCACCTATTTCACTCTCCTTTCTACCTATCACCACCCCTCTACAAAAGAGACTCTGTCTTACTGGACATTTTCTCTTAATTTATAGGAGTCTTCCCTCAGACATCCTCTCTCCTTATCTTCCCTCCAACTGGAATCCTCCATTCTTTCCTTTCTTCTACATTCCATTGTTTCTAATTTTTTTTTATTAATAAAAAATATATAAGACTTGAAAATAAAGCAAAAAGATAGACAGTATAGGGTCACCTGGGGGCAAGGCAAAGGCCCACTCAGTAATGATCTAGGTGGAACACACTTTTTTCAACTGATTACTATTGAAAAAAGATCCCAAATATAGTGAGGCTACCTGCTTTTTTGTAGATTTTTTTATTCAGGAGAGATGAAAATCACATATATTCAGGAAAAATGATAATTTCAACAGTTATGCTTTATTGCCCTATAAGAAATTAACTAGTTTTATACCTAACCTAGAAATCTTAATCTTAATTTTCCTTTATTTAAATTGTCTATACATATCTAGCTCTTCAAATGCTTTTTGAATTGGCTCTGTCATCTTGCTGAATCTTTTACTGAGTTGAAAAAAATCTTTGATATTTTTATGTTTGTGTAAAACTGTAGTTTTAATGCTTTGAAAACTATACTTCAGCAGTAATCAAATTTTTTGACATATTCCTATTACTTCTCATATTGTTTAATTGACTGATTTTACTTTTCAATCATACTGTGAAGGTTTCAGAATCAGAGACTTTTATTTCTGTATCTATAATACCCAGCATGGGTTCCTGGCACTTAATAGGTGCTCAATAAATGCTGTTTATATGTTAGTGAACTCAATTTCATGACTGTGCTCATAAATCATAGTAACTTACCGTTGGCCCCAGAGACTTAATATTAGTCTCTCCTTAGTTTGGCATCTATATGACTAAATTTAAGGCCTTGTTTTATTTTACTTTTTTTTTAAGATTTATTTATTCATTCATGATAGACATAGAGAGAGAGAGAGAGAGAGAGAGAGAGAGGCAGAGATACAGGCAGAGGGAGTAGCAGGCTCCATTGCAGGGAGCCCGACGTGGGACTCGATCCCGGGACTCCAGGATCACCCTGGGCCAAAGGCAGGGGCCAAACCGCTGAGCCACTCAGGGATCCCCTAAGGCCTTGTTTTAATTCATGTTACCTAATATGAAATGGATCTTAAACTGTGTCATCTGGTATTTCACATATATGTACATCCTAAGAAAGATTCAGGTGTGCAGTCAGGTTTTCTTTTGTCCCTGATATTTAATGAAAAGAATGTGTGTGTATGTGTGTGTTTGTGTGTATAAAATATATAAAATATATTCTATTCTTGACTAGGATATCAGCTAAAACAAAAGAAAGAGGCCACTTTGTCCTCTACAGTATAGTTTTCACAGATTGTCCTTGCATAAAAACTTAATTTAACAATAAAATTTGAACTTGCTTTTTCATGTACAAAGCTAGTAAAGAACTTTTTCTTTTCTTTTTTTTCCTGAAAATTGGCTTCTTTTCTGGGCCAGAAGCCAACAAATTATAGTACTGAATATATGACTAGAAAAGAAAAGAAAGAAAAACAGACATTGACAGCAATAACCAAAATAGGCTTCAAATATTACTAAGGAATTTCTGTCATTTCAAAATACAAGTCTACAATATCTACATTGCTTCACTGAAAATCCCATGGTTAACAGGACTTCAAAAACCTTGTTTGATCATTTTCTATATCCTCTTACCAAACATAATTCTTGGAAAGGATTATTGCTGGCCAGAACATGTATTTTATTTTTCAGTTGGCCTAAATCACTATAAATAGCCAGAAGTTTTAAGTAATGAGTCAAATTAATTTTTTCCCAATTTACCACTACACAATTAGAACCTTTAGTCTTTTTTATTATTTTCCAATTGCTAGACTGCAGATGCAGATGCAGAACAATATGCATTTTATTTTAGGAATTAATTATATACTTTAGAGTTGCTCCATAACTTTATCTTCCATGCATTCTACACCAAATCCCAATATCTCAGACTACTTACTTCAATAATGTAGCTTAGGGAGTCTCTAAGAACTTTTCAGAAAGTATGGATAAAATCTCTAAACATTCTAAGTTTCATAGTTAAAAACTATGATGCATTTACACAGCATCACTTTATAAATTTTCAAATAAAAAAGGACATTAAAAGCTGTGAAAAACTCAATATAAACAAATAAAACATTAAGAAAGAGGGAAAAAACCAACAAGCACTATTTTGTAGAATTATTCACTTTCTACTAGACCTTACACATATATTATTCACAGTATAGTAACAGATACCTAATGGATACTCAGCTAGTTGACAATGTTGGTTACATGACATTAGGAAGCCACCCAGGAATTAAGCAAGAAAACAGTGAGTTTCT
Source organism: Canis aureus (assembly GCF_053574225.1). Taxonomy (NCBI): domain Eukaryota; kingdom Metazoa; phylum Chordata; class Mammalia; order Carnivora; family Canidae; genus Canis; species Canis aureus. The sequence continues at coordinate 12,942,076 of NC_135636.1, forward strand.
GCTTAAGCACAAAATACATGTGCATAAGTCTATTTCTTAGGCTTCCATTTAGTTTATATCAACTCTCCATGGACTCACAATTCCGGTTATTTACTTTCAATACCAAGTGATAGAGGCGAGAGATAAACCAAATCAATATATTCTTTTGTCCTTGTACTACGCAACCCTGGGATCAAACATTCTTGCCTATCTCGATATTGGAACCAGAAATGATCACTTAGCTTCTTAGTCCAGGAAATACATGTTCTTGTAAAATACAACTGTAAACCAACTGAAATAACTCACTTATTAAGACCAACAGCTTAATCTTCAAAGGTAACTTTAGATCTCTCATCATGCTCTGCCCACCTCCACAGCTATTATGGCACTAAAGTTTACCAAATGCCAGGCATTTTCCTGTCTTGTAAGACCCACCTTAAAATCACTCAAGTTCAAATCATCACCCAGTTCATATTCTACACTATAAATATTCTACCCAAATTTCCTCATTTTGAAACACTATCAAGACTATCAAGATGATGATTTGTTATTTTATAAAGTGTTTTACCAAACCCACCTTTCCTTGATCAACAGATTTTTTTCTGGTGGACTTTTGAGAGACTGATAGTACAAACAGGAACACTGACAAGTAGTGACCACTGGGACATGAAACATCTAAAACTTTATAAATCAAGCACAATAATTTAAAAATGCATAACAGTCCAGGTCAATAACATCCCTCTCTATTACAATAAACTCTCAAAATATCCCTATATTAGAATACAGAATAAAAATAAAGTTCATAATGATAAATGACTATGTCAATATAACCTTAAATCATATTCAATACAATCTGTTTAAGAAGGCAGGGAAATGTATAATATATTTTACAGTGAGTTCTTTCCAAATTAAATGCTATTTTAAAGTTTTGGCAAATACCTAATGCTTTCTGGAAAACTAGACTGTCCAGATAATATATTCCCAGGGGCTTCAGTTAGTTGAGGTACCCCTATATTGTCTTCATTTAGTTACCAGCTTCTGAATTGCTAAAGAATGCTATGCCTTGGCCTTAAATGGTTCACAATTCAAGTAATAGATGATTTACAAACGGTAGGTTAAGTCCACAGGCTTGGTGTTTGTAATCAGAGAGAACTGAACTTTATCTCTAGCTCTGCAGTTTTCCAGACTTAAGACCATCAGCAAATTATTTAAATGTTTTGACCCTCAATTTCTTTGTCTATTAAAAAAAAATAATAACTATACCAATCTCACAGAGCTACTGTCATGCTTATAATGTAGAGTAGTTAGCACCTTGTATGTTAGATGAAGGGACCAACTAATGTACATATTAGCAAGTACTATTATAACTATTTGACATCTATGAACAATTTGAACTCCTAGATTTTTGTTGAGGGAAGATCTACTTATGTCCTTGCTCTACAGATGAGAAGATGGGGGCTCAGAATTTGACCCATCTTGATGAAGTGACACAGTTAGCAAATGGAGAGGTGTGATTCAAATCTATTCAGTTTGCTCTATAGACTCACTCTTCCCCACTATGCTGCTAAGCAACAAATTATTCGAAAACCAAAGACAATGAACATTCCAAAAGATCACTTTGCATTTGAACACCCAGCAAGTTATTAATGATTTCGTCTGACACATCTTGATCTTCCTTTATGATGAAAAGTCCTGAAGATAGTTAATGGAATTTGCACCATTCACAAATATTTTTTTTTTGAACTGAAGGAAAGTCTTTATCAAATATCTCTTAATCATACTCCTTTGTCTCACAAGGCACAGAGAGATAAACCACATAACCAGGTTAAAACTACCATTGAAGTTTTCATTAATGGCCTCATTTCCTTCCAGGTGGAAAAGGCATTTTTAAGGTAAGTGTTCCTTCATGTTGGAACTAACTTAATGGAAGCATGATGGAAAGAAAAATAATAAAAGTCTCACAATTTATATCAAGAAAAATTCATCTGCAAGTGATACAAGGATAGGGAAGAGTGATCTATAAAATTTGAAGATACAATTACTTTTGGGGCCCCTGGGTGGCTCAGTGGTTGAGCCTCTGCCTTCAGCTTCAGGTGTGATACTGGGGTCCTGGGATTAAGTCTCACATAGGGCTCCCCACAGAGAGCCTGCTTCTTCCTCTGCCTGTATCTCTGCCTCTCTCTCTCTCTCTGTGACTCTCATGTATAAATAAATAATATCTTTAAAAAAAAAGAAAATAAGGTTACTTTTGAAAATAAAATTAGATAAAATGAAACTGAATAAATGAAATCACCCTGTGATAAAAGAAAACAATCCACTTTAAGCTTTGCCTGGGTGGCTGAGCAATTTGAGGTAATACTCAAATTCTAATCATGGTGAATAGCCTGTGGTTGTAGCCTTATTAGTTCTCTTTTATTCAATGGGAATAAAGACTGACTTTTATCATGGAGAAGAGAATCTGAAGAACGAGACTGTATCAGTTGTTCACAGTTGCCTCAAGGGAAAGGATGTTCTCACCCATGGTCATGAGTTTCCAGCCCAGAGGGGAGGCCCATGGTTATGGTGCAGGTGGTAGCTTCCATGCTTATAACTAGTCATACTAGTCTTCGTTGTCTTACAAATGGTGTGAGCTGTTCCCATTGCAGTTAACCTGATCATTTAGCTTTGCACATAGATTTAACATAGGGAGATAATACATTATCTTACAAATCTGAAGTTTATGCAACTGCTGTATTCCCAAGTTTCTTATTCTAAATCCACAAATCAACTTTCTGGCCTATAGACCAGGGGTCAGGAAACTTTTGCTGTAAAATGTTAGTAAATATCTCTTGTTTGTGGGTCATATGGTCTGAGTTCCAACTACTCAATTTTGCTGTCATAGGGCAAAAGTAGCCACAGACAATACATAAACAAAAGAGCATGACTGTTTTCCAATAAAACTTTATTTATACAAACAGGCAATGGTCCAGATTTGGCCCACATATTATTATTTTGCCAACCCCTGCTATAGACCATCAGGAATGTCATATAAGTTAGTATGATAGACAGAATACTGGCCTTCCAAGGGTGTCCACATTCAATCCCCAGAATCTGTGAATATGTTACCTTAGATGGCAAAAAAGACTGCAGATGTGATTAAGTTAATGATTTTGAGATGAAGGATTTTCCTAGATTATTTGGATGGGTCCAATGTAATCATAAATGTCTTAAGGGAGAAGAAGGAGGCAAGAGAATCAGATAGAGAGAGGATGTGATGACAGAAGCAGAAGTTGCAGTGATATGGCCTTTAGAAGCTAGAAAAAGCAACCCTTAGATTCTCCCCTAGAGCTTCCAGAAGGAATACAGTACTGCCAAAACTTTGATAATGGCTTAGAAAGATCCATGTTGAATCTGTAAACACCAGATCTTTAAGATAATAAATCTGTGTGGGTATAAGCCACTAAGCTTGTGGTAATTCATCATAGCAATAGGAAGAAACTAGTACATTTTGTTGATATGAGTCTGCCTAGGCCTCTTCAAACTTGGAATGTGTGAAAGGTTGTTCTGTGTCTGCTTGGTTAAATTGGAACTGTTTCTAGAATCCCTGTCCTATATGATTTCCAAGTTAGATTTGAAAGGCAGAAGCAAAGTGGCAGCCATTGCACTCTGAAGGTTGTAATGGTTAGATGCAGTTACAATCTTACACATAGGGGTTTATGAGTTCCAGGTTGGTTCTCTCCTCTACCAATTTCTGAGCCTGCTGACTCACAGTTACCCCAGGCCAGCCACAGATACTTAATAATAGTCCTATAGTGCTGATAGCTACATAGAAGCCATGATTCCCATAAGATTCTCACAAATCTTCTCTTTACCATCTTATTTTGGTGACTTATTTTGGTGCCAGATGCACATCTGCAAATACTCAGCTTATCAGAGTAATTGGTTTGTGACTCCTTTGAGCTTCTGGGACCTTATTTGCCCAGATCCTCTCACGTGGTTTAAGTTGTTTAAGTTCTAATTCCTATAATAAATATAATATATCAATATAATATAAATACATAAATAAATATATAAATAAAAGAAATCTAAATATAATTCCTGACACCAAAATTTATAATGGCTCTGATTCCATGATTAATTTTTGACTGATACTGAATACTGTAACAAAAGCAAATATTGGACCTACAGATCCTAAAAGAAAATGTGCTATGTCAAAGTGATACCATGGCATGAGACAGGCCCTGGTGAGTAGACGACCTCTCTAGATGACATCCTTCTCTTATAATTCTGACTACAACAGCCTGTCCACAAGTTTGCACAGAGGGGTGTTGAAGGGAAGGGAAAACAGGAATCTGGTTCTAATCTCAGCTCTGCCAGTGATCCTAGGCAAGTTGCTTAATCTTTCTGGTGGTGTTCACATCCAAGAAAATGAAGAAGTGGGGATCCCTGGGAGGCGCAGTGGTTTAGCGCCTGCCTTTGGCCCAGGGCGCAATCCTGGAGACCCGGGATCGAATCCCACGTTGGGCTCCCGGTGCATGGAGCCTGCTTCTCCCTCTGCCTATGTCTCTGCCTCTCTCTCACTGTGTGCCTATCATAAATAAATAAAAAAAAAAATTAAAAAAAAAAAAGAAAATGAAGAAGTAAGTGGTAGACCATTCACAAATATTTGGTACCTTTTCCCTGAGAGATGATTATATTTCCTTGTTTCCCTGTCCTAGTGAATGTAGGGATGGCCATAAAACTTGTTCTAGTTAATGAAATGGGAGGGGAAGCGATGTGTGGAAGCTTTAAGAACTGCTTTCTCTCTTTCACTTTGGCTGCTATGACAGGCTATATCCTAGTGAGAGGCAGCCCTGTCAGCCTAGTCCCAGAGTGAAGGTGATGCTTAAACAGCGCTATAGCTGCCCATGATGGACCTGCAGTCTGCATGAGCACTAAACATCTGTGGTTGTAAGCCACTGAAATGTTGGAGTCACTTCAGCATGACCTGGGCCATCCTGACTGGTACCTCCTTCTGTACAATCTCAAATACTGTGGTTTGTAACAAACATCAAGATGAGTTTTTAAAGTAGCAATATATATAATTTCATTTAAAAAAAATGCCCAGAGGTACAAATAAAACAGGAGCCTAGAATATCTGCTCAAAATTCACAGAAATTCATGCACCAAAATGATCTTTACATTAGCCTTTTGTTTACATGGTGCCTAAAATCTACATAAGAGCAAACACCTCAAATGACTGAATCTTAAAATAAACAGACTAACAGAGTTAGTCAGGGCTACACAGACACCATTTATGCACCTTCTTACAAAAGACTATCTAATTATTCTTCCTTTCTACTGTCTTCTTAATATAACTTCCTGCTTTGAGCCAAAGAATTCATACGTGGGGCTTATCAACCTCAAATAGTAGCAATTCAGAGACATTTAATTAACTGTGTGGTGGGTAGTTGTATTTCTTAGGTTGGTACCTGGAGCTTTCTTAATTTAAAAATTTAGAATAGTATCTTGATGCCCAAGAATCAATCTCTTAAGTCTGAAAATTAAATGAGTAGGGCAGCCAGAGTGGCTCAGCGGTTTAACTCTGCCTTTAAAGCCCAGGGCTGGATCCTGGAGACCCAGGATCGAGTCCCACATCCGGCTCCCTTCCTGAAGCCTGATTCTCCCTCTGCCTGTGTCTCTGCCTCCCTCTCTCCCTCTCTGTCTGTCATGAATAAATAAATAAAATTTAAAAAAAAAAAAAAGAAAAAGTGAGTACTGACTTTCTTTTTTTTTTTTTAAAGCTATTCACTTGGAAATGAAGATGATGAAAAAAGAAAAGACAGGAAGAAGGAAGCAAGAAGAAACGCATATATTAATAAAATATCATTGAGAACAAGGAGGTCATCTGAAAATCCAACTTTTCTCAATCTTTGCAATCTTCTCTAAAGTTAGTGTAACATTTCATTGTATTCCAAAGTCCTTCATTAAGGTTTATAGGGTCACAATTTGTTTTATGGGCTTTTGTTGTTGTTTTCTTTCTTCTAAGATGCTCAGTGGTGCCAAATGCGCTGCAATTTCATTGAGTGGCATATTGTAGAACAATACACTTCATGTTCATTCAGTGAGAGTTTGCACTGAGGAACATTTAAGTCTAAGGATTTTTAACCAAGGAATGAACAAAGACATGGCATTATCATTTATCTAACTTTGTCACTTTCCAGCAAATGAAAACATGACAGCTTTTCAATGGCAGAGGAATTCATTTTGATTGAAATATTGCAAGTGGTTAAATAAATAGAATTTTGGACACTCTATTTACCTATTTTGATCCTCTGATTCCTTCCCCCTTTTTCATAAACCTAAAAGAGTTCCTGATTTCTTTTGAATTCAAAATTAAAATTCTGATGCCTGTCCTCCCTTACTTAGATGCCTTCTGTTTTTACAAAAACAGGAAATGTTCCCACCTTCTGTAGGAAAAACTGCATTTCACCATCTCTTTAGAATAGTCATTGGGTCTTGATATGAACAAATTAGGCTTTCATATATTAATCATTCATCTATTCATCCACATTCATTCCACAAATATTTTCTAAATTCTTGCTATGTGTTAGGCAATATGCTCAATTGTGGATGTTAGTGGTGAACAAGACTGACCTTTTCCCTACCCTCATAGAGCTTGTGATTGAGGGATAAAGAAGAAAATATTCAAATAATCATACAAATATAAATGCAAAACTTCTCTAGGGAAGAAAAGACAGAGCTGAGATCCAAAAGGTGAGGTGAGCAAATGACCCAGATGAAGGAAGAGGGAAGATTTTTCTAGACACAGAGGGTGACATATGCAAGGATCTTCTGGCATATACAAAGTTAACTTTGATACCACATCCAGATAAACTTTGTCACAAGCTATTATATCTCCCACCTATTCTTCCAAAACCCATCCTCTTTCCTAAAAATAATTTACTCTCCCTTAGGAGACCTCTATCCCCTCTCTCCTTCCTCTATTAAGGTGATACTTAAGCCTGAATTCTAAGCCAATTCTTTGAGTTACTTAGTTTTTCCTGGGTCTCCCATGTATATATAGGGTATACCTGTTAATAAACTTCTTTCTTTTTTTTAAAGATTTTATTTATTTATTCATGAGAGATGCAGAAAGAGAGGCAGAGACAGAAGCATAGAGAGGCAGAGACAGAAGCAGAAAGGAAAGAAAAAGTCCTGCAGGGAGCCTGCTGTGGGACTCAATCCTAGGATCCCGGGATCATGCCCTGAACTAAAAAGGCAGATGCTCAGCTGCTGAGCCACACAGGAATCCCTGTTAATAAACTTCTATTTGTTTTTCTCTTGTTGATCTGTATTTTATTACAGGAGTCTCAAGCCAGAACTTAGAAGGTAGAGGGAAAATTATTTTTCCTCCTGTACAGGGGGCAACATCTAACAAGGAGGGCAGGTTGGTAGAGAAATACCCAAGCTTCCTTATCACCTGGTGGGACAATTCATGGCTTCTCAGAGATTCCATGGCTCAACTGCTCCAGTTTCCATTAGTAATAATCTCCTTACTGTCACACCCATTATAGGTTTTCCTCTTTCCCATCTCATTTTCCTACTGCATCATGGTGCTTGCTGGGAAAAATGAAGACCCCAATAAATTTCTCAAACCCAGATACTTGTTTAGGGTTTGCTTTAGGGAGAAGGCAGAAGGGTATGAGAGATATTAAGGGGGTCAAAAGGACTACAATAGGTGACTCACTGGAAGGAGAGGAGTGAGATAGAGAAATCTGGAATGACTCCTGAATTTCCAACTGCACATCAGGGTTCTGTTGGGGATATTCACAAAAGCCTTGGCTTACAGGAATCCAGGCAGATTACCCCAGTCACACTAAGACTGAGGGTACTATAGGGCACACGATGAAATTTTCCAAAAAGTAGTTGTATATTTAGTTACGGAGATCAAGAGAAAGGTCTTAGCTAGAGCTATCATCTGGGAATCAGAACCTCATAACTAGTAACTAAAGCCCCAACACTGCCAAAGTTTTAGGGTTTGACTGATACTGCTAAGGAAAGCTATTTCGCTGTACAAGAAGAGCAGAGGGGGCAGCACCAGTGGCTCAGCAGTTTAGTGCCACCTTCAGCCTGGGGTGGGATCCTGGAGACCAGGGGTCCCGTCCCATGTCAGGCTCCTTGCATGGAGCCTGCTTCTCCCTCTGCCTATGTCTCTGCCTCTCTCTCTCTCTCTCTCTCTCTCTCTCTCTCTGTCTATGTCTCTCATGAATAAATAAATAAAATCTTTTAAAAAAAAAAAAGAGCAGAGGGTAAATAAGGAAAGTCATGGGGGCTGAAGCCAGAGAGGTGGCTGCCAGGACTTACTAAGAAGTAACGACTAAGTAGGAAGGAATTAAAGAGAGTGGAGAATTATTCTGGAAGCTAAGAGAGACAAGAGTCCTAAAGGAGTGGTCCTGGTGTCAAGTACTACAGGGAGCTCAAGTTGGATGAGTGCAAAGAAGGATAGGGAGGACTGTACAGTAATCACACCTGGGGAGTTGGAGAGAATGGCCCTGAGAAAAGACAGTCTGGGAGAAAACACACCATAGTGGCCTATATGCAACATGGAATGAACTGAACTCAATCCTACCTCTGCCTGGCCTCCTGAGGGGAGTTTACATCCTTCATTTAAACAAGAAATAGATAACATTAGAGGCTTTCAGAGGGTGCTGCTTGAAGTCCATTTGGTAGCCTGTAGACTTTACATAGTGTTCTAAATAAAATGTTGATAGAAGAAGAAGGAGGAGGAGCAGAATGAGGAGGAGGAGGAAGTGGGGCCTGAGAGAGGAGGAGAAGAAGAAAGGAAAGAAAAAGTCTGAGAAAGCTCATCTCGTCTTAGTTGAGCATTCACCATAGGCAGGGCACTATGTCCAGGGTGCGAAGAAATGGAGATTAACCAAGTGCAGCTTCTGACTGTCATGGTTTTGTAGTCCAGTCAGGATTTTTCCGTTAACAATACAATGACTATTAACATGGAAAGTATATAGTGGCAAGTCCTATAGTCTATAGAAATAGAAAGCTCTATTTCTCTACATCCCTTCTGTGCCTTCCATTCTTTCAAATAAATTTTTTGTGCAGTTTATATCTTTTCTGTAAAGGTCTTCACAGTGAGTGTCCTGAGTGACCTTAGCCCTCTATGTGACTTTTCTCATGACTGAACATAAAGATAATTTTCATAAAACCCTATATAGTTACAAACACTGAAGCCTGTGTTCTTCTCTATGCACTGGCATGGATGATTGAATATGATTTAGTTTCTATGGAACTTTCCAGTTTTATTTCATTCTTACAGCAATTCTCTGATAGAGGCAGGACAGGGTTTTTAAACTTTTTTATTGAGATATAATTCATATAACATAAAATTCATCATTTTGAAGTGTGTAATTCAGTGTTTTTTTTGTTTTTTGTTTTAGTATTTTCATAGAGTTGTATAAACATCATCATTATTTGTTTCCAGAAATTTTCCTTACTCCAAAAAGAAACTCTATGCCTGTTAACAGTTACTCTTCATTTCTTCCTTATCTCCTACCCACAAGCCCTGGTCTACTTTCTGTCTATTCTGAACATGTCATACAGATGGAATCACAACATGTGGCCTTTAGTGACTGGCTTCTTTCGTGCATAATGTTTTTAAGCTGCGGCAATGTAATAGCCAAGTATTAGTATTTCATTCTCTTTATTGCTGAATAATATCCCATTCTATGGATGGACCATGTTTTGTCTATCCATTCATTAACTGATGGACATCTGGAATGTTTTCTTGGGGTATAACTCTACGTTTAACCTGGGAGGAACTGCAAACCGGTTTTCCATATCGAATGCACCTTCGCATTCCCCCTACAATATATAAGGATTCCGATTTCTCCACATCCTCAACACTTGTTCTTTTCCACTGATATCATTAAGGGCAGATTTTATTATCCTCATTTCACAGATGAAAAAAGATAGGTCTACACAGCAATCAATCAGAAAGGCCAGGACTCAAATATTAGTTCTCAAATTCCTAGATCAGCTTTCTTCCAAGGATATCACAAAATCATTCTGAAACCATACCAACATCAAGGTGTTCCAAAGGCATAAAACAATGCAATGAATTTATATCAGCTATGATATAACTCAGAGAAGTAATGGGGGATTTACAAAACACATATGCATGTGCATAATACACATATATTTACATTCATGTTTGTACATCTCAGTTACTATGCTACAGTCTTACCAATGTGCTCCTTAGAATTCCAATGTACTAATGAGAAGCTTTCAAAGAAGTCAAATTTAAATTATAGTAATACCTTTGACACTGAGAGAAGATGATTTGTTAGCATTTAAAGTATATGTCTTTGTAGTTCTTCAAATTGATTCATGATGTGATTCTAGCTTGTGGTTCACAATATCTGGACACTTCTACTCATGCCATCAAGTCATAGTTATTTTAGAAAGAGGTATAGTATTATCTAGAGCTGAAGTATCCAATTCTTCAAACTGCTTCTTAAATTGTCTCGAAGTATAGTATCTTTAGGTTTTCTTTACTGTATAGGTCCTTAGAAAAATACATAGTTAAAGCTTGGACATTCATTTGATTATTATTTAAGCCAAATTTGTCAAAACTGGAAATGCTGTCACACAAGTTGTGTGACTAGAACAATAAAATTGGCAGTGCCTGGCCCCCAAATTAGCCCCTGACATTTTTTTTTTCTAACGGAATAATATAAATACATTTTGAGTACCATAAAAGCATTCTCCTCACTTGTCTTAGGAAATTGATGATATATATTTTCTTGTTTAAAGCAATAGAAGGGTGTTGATGCAACATGTCAGAACTCTTACACTGGATGCAAGTTTTAAGCCTGGAAGAAATCAACTTCACAAGAAGACAGCTAAGATTGAACCTTAAGAAAATTTCTCTCTCTTTATTTAAATCAAAACAGTATAATCTAGAATACAAATGAAGGCATAGAATAAATATGGAATTATCCACTTCAGATACTTATTCTCCATGTCTCATATTAATACTATCATAGTGAATAGCTACTATGTAGTGAATTAATGAAGTCACATCTCTGAATTATTTACAGCAAGTCCATGATATCATATCTTGGTGAAACTGTCACAGATATACAATATGGATGGTTCTACTGAGTTTGAGTTTGAATCAATTCTCCAAAGTAATGGCTTACAGTATTCAAATGTATGCAGGTAAACCAGTAGGCTAATTGGAAATATTGGCAAGTACATGCTTAATTTGTGTCTATCACCAGATATATTAGATTTTAGGTAATGCAGAGTAAGTAATGTTTACAGAGTTTGCCTTTACCATTGTTTAAAAGAAAGACAGTTTCAAATACCCATAATTTAAAAAACATGTTATACTAGGATTGAGTTAGTTAAAATTCTTTTTTCTTGTTGTTAGTTAAAATTCTTAATAACAAAGGTATAATCAAATCCTGAGAGTTTATTTAGACTTTTTAGCAGAGAAAATTTGTTGGAATTCCTGGAACTACTTTCTCTAGGAATGTTATGCTTTTGTCCAAAACCATAACATTTGGAGTGATACACATGAAGTGGGGAGAAGGGAAGGAAGTGTCTGCCTATTCAGCCATATAAGTCAGACTAGTCTGCAGATCAGTGAGGCATCAACCAACAAACCCTCCACGCCTCAGAGCCTTCCATACCTTAAGATCCAAATGAGGCAATTGAAAAACCTCCTTGGTATCCTGGCTTTCCAGATATAAAATACATCCCTTGCATATTAAGTCACCAGATTCTGTTATTGTGTTCCTATTAAATGAGCAGTAGTAAGATCATCTTAAAATATGTACATCTTTTTTTCTAATGTTTATATTATGAATGATATAAACAATAGACATTAACCAGCATAAAACAGACAAGATAAGACTTCCTCCAAGAATAATACTGTGTAATATTGGAGGAGAGCTAGCCTTCCTTCCCCCTTGACCTCGACCCACAAATACTCATGAATACACATGATTAGAGTACTGGCAATTGCAGTTAATCAGATAAGCAATATTTTGTAAAACTGGAAGCTGAAAGAGTTGACAGAGCAGTTCGTCTTCCCTGAAAGGCATAAACAAGAGATCTTAGCTTATGCAAACTCAATACAGAGCCATCCCCCCTGCCTGTTGCAAGAGAAAGTTAAATTCAAATTTTGTTCACATTTTTGCATGTATTTTGCAGCACTCTGTGAGGCTTTTGTACTTTAGACTGTGAGGTATGTAGATTCACACTCATTTTTAAACATTGCAACTGATGTACAAGCCGTTGTAATTTCTTTAAGATGTGAGAGGCCTTTTCTGAAAGTACAGTGCATTCTTTATGATTTTTCCCAGCCTGCACCAATTAGTCCTGGATCAGCCAATGGACAGAGAAGCATGTATGGGGAAAAACAAAAACAAAAACAAAAACCAACCTGTATATTTGCTTATTAGTGTATTTGTGTGAAATCATTTGCTTTTTGATATTTCAATTTAAAAGACAAAACACTTATCCTTGGGGGCAAATCAGATATTATTGAGATTTCCTGCGTTTTTTTTCACTGTTCAGCATTGTTTTTTTACATTTGGAATTATATTTACTATATTCAGAATATCTGAGGGCTCTATCTATGAGACTTTGCTTCTAAAATTAGGAGCACTTGGGGCACCTGGGTGGCTCATTTGGTTGCCCATCTACTTTTTGCTCAGGTTATGATCTCAGAGTTCTGGGATCCAGCCCCAAGTTGGGCTCTCTGCTGCTCGGTGGGGAGCCTGCTTCTCCCTCTCCTTCTGTTCCCACTTGTGCTCTTTCTGTCTCTCTGTCAAATAACTAAATAAAATCTTTTAAAAAATAAAATTAGGAGCACTTGAAAAATTTTTAAATAATTTTAAAAATTGCTTTTGTGATTCCTTGCTGTCCTTACAGGACTACTCACATAATCATCTTTATGGATGCATATTACCCAAGAGTTACGTTATTGCCATTTCATAGAACTGCCATTTGCTGAAGCTATACATTGCTCTATTACTTTCTTAGCTTTTCTAAAATTCAAGAATCAAAGAAATAAGGTAAAAATACAATAATGGTGAGATAATTTCCCAGGGATGTAAAAATAATAAAATCCACAGCATCTAGAAATGTTGTCAAACCATTTAATAACAATAGTACTAATCTTACTACTAGTTCTGATAAAAATTACTCCAGTAGAATGTAAGCTCCACAAGCATCAATATATTCCAAGTACTTGGAACAGTGACTAGACCATAATGGTTGCTCAATACATATTTGTTGGACAAATTACCACTAAAGAACCTTATTATGAGTATTGTCACATTTTAGCTTCATGAAAATATTAGGATGAACCTACTATCATTATTTATCATTGTCTGTTATATTTTTATTTCTATGCATTTTTCTGTTATTTTTAAGCATTTGAGTCGCAGCAAGGACATTTCCCAAACAATGGGTTCAGAAGAGATAGAAAGATTGCCCTAAAGTTATTCAGCTCACAGGGACAAAGATCTAGGTGGTTAATATACTGCTATACTTAAGCCATGGTTATAACTAAAACACTATAGTCTTTCCATGAGACACCTACTAAGCAAACATTTCATCTTCTACACTTTTCAGAAGTGTGTAAGTATTCAAAACAAAGATAGCTAGGGTGTGTCTTTGACTCAATCTGTAACACATTTTCCATGAAAAAAAAAATCCTCTTTATATTTCTACTGAATAGTATATAAACAAGTCTAGAAAGCTTTCTTGATACTGACAGGTTTATTTTTATTTTAAAAGTGGTATTGGTTTTATTTGTTTTGCTCTTTTAGTCTCTCAGTTTAACAGCCTAAGAATAGCTTTGATTCTATACATTGAAATTGCTCTTCTGAAAAACATATCTGAACATTTGCAAGAAAAAATAGACAGTTTAAAGCTGCTGCCTTTGCTCTAGACTATTAACCCCCTAGATATATGCCAAAATTACCCGGTTGTTCAAATCTAATGGCAGGCTCAGGACTCTATGGTCTATGTTTTGAATTGACTATTTTCCTCATGATACAGTGATCTAATAACTGCTACTCAGGTCAGGGAAAAATAAAACACTCAAGATGAACGTTTGCATTGCAAATCTGTTTACAGTTTCTATACAAATTTCACCGTAATATACTTTCTTTGACAGTGTGCTGGGCTAGTATCTCCTCTGGAAGATACTGTTGTAGAAACCAGTAATGATTTTCCTGGGAATGTCTCCTAGTCTGATAAAAAGAAAATAATTAAGTGAACAAATCTGGGTAAATTGAGATGTTTTATATTTTCACTCTAAATATACTTTCCTTGGTCTTTGCTAGTAGATTTACATCTGCAGAATGCACAAGTGACTAAAAATAATTTTTCAGACTATAAAAGATGAAGCAAAAAGATTCAGATTCCCATACAGAAAGAACTGATCATAGGCATATTCTAACTTTAAAAAAAAAAAAAAAAAACAACTCTTAATTTATTTAAGAAAGAGAGAGAGAAGGAGAGAGAATACATGCATGAAAAGATGCATGCATGAACAGAGAGAGGAGCAGAGGAGGAGGGAGAGGGACAAGCAGACTCTGCTGAGTGCAGAGCCCAAGGAGGAACTCCATTTTATGACCCTGGACACTGAGATCATGACCTGAGCCTAAATCAAGAGTCAGATGCATGACCAACTGAGCGACCCAGGCACCCCTGTAAGATTTTTAAAGAAAATGGAAGACAATGTATTCCCCAAAAAAACATGATTTGGAAAAATCCTTATATTGGAAAAAAAAATCAAATATAGCTACCTAATCAAATTGTTTACCCTCAATATGTATCATATCTTCTAACTGATGAACAATTTTACATACATCTGATCTTAGGCAGCCAACTTTTCTGCTGTTTGCATGATGAATCAAAACTTAGTGTTGTGAGATGTTGAGAAAAAAATTCAACCAAGGTGACACAATATTGTGATACTATTTCTTTACTACCTAAGAATTAATTTCACTTTCAATAAGTCTGTTCATTCCATAGGTTACAACACTAGTCACATTAATTACCATGCTTGTAAACCTCTATATCACACTATACTTACAGAAGCAGAGGATTTGGATGCCTGAGTTCAAGAATAAAAATCTCTGGACAATGTGTGTTTAGCATATTGCCCTACTGGAAAATCAGTTTAACTTAACCTAAGCGTTCTCATTCAGTCAGAGCCAATATTCCTTTTTATATAATAAATATTTTGAAAAGCCCTCTTGAGTATGCTGAAATGACATCTATAAATAGTACTACTTACCTACATACATTAAGCAGAAGGTGCCAGTGGCCCACCCACATCCTCCCAGAACTCAGAGTTCCAGTACCTGCCCACCCACAACATTCTCCAGCAAATCCCTTTATGGGATTCTACCTCAGGGTATTCTCTCAGCCTGGCCAAGGAGCAGGCAAGAAGGGCTGGGGAGTTAATCCTCTAGGAGCAGTCCTCAAATAGCCACAGGTGGAAGTGAAAGATAAATGGCCCAGCTTCCCCCATTCCCTAGAGGGGACTTGTTCAGTGCTCCATGGCAGGAGTGAGCTTCTGCTGTCCACAGTGGTAACTTGCTTATAAGCTGACTCTTGGCTGCCTTCCCTTCCATCTCTCACTTCCCCATTCCTCTGTCAGTACTCTCTGTCCTAACCTCCTAAATAAAGTACTTGTACACAAACCCTTGTTTCAGGGTCTCTTTCAGGGGAACCCAAATCAAGACGCTACATCAATTTTTTAAAATCAATATAATGCCACAGGGGTAATATGAAAGAGATATAAAAGGAAAGTGACAACGTCAAGTTCTGTTTTCAACATGTATATATTCAGGCATGACTACATGTTGCCTAATGTCATACACAGTGAATTAAACAGCAAGAAAGGAAGTAGTCAGATAGTTGCTTTCTTACATGGAAATACTAATGAAGGGGACATCTGCAAATGCAGACTCACACAAGTGCACTATGTTGCCAACTACCATAAGTGGTGCGGCCACCAATGGCATGATTTCCTCAGGCACTCTTGGCAAAATGCTGAGCACACTAAGTACTAACTTCCCTTAATTTTCATGGTGGTTCACTAATATGTTGAAAGCAAAAGGTCTGTTTTTAATGTACCCTGTTGTTTATAAATAGGTTTTATTTATATGACTGTTGAGCAAAACAATGCATAAAACATTGTGCAGGATAAGGAACAGATTCTTAGTGTATCCCTAGTCAGCCCACATGTTGTAGCATCTCTAGTCCTGCCCACAAAATACCAGTAGCACCCCTGAGTCACCCCACAATCATTTTGATTGTTTCAAATCACCCTCACTAAAAGCTCCTTACAAGGTAGTACTTTGGAGAGCCTTGAGTTTCAATAATAATAAATACATTCATACATACAAATAAAAGACATAAAATAGCAGAGGAAAGGGGAAAAGGCACTGAATTTAGAATTTCCGAATTTAAATCCCACTTCTACTTTTTGTTAGAGGTAAGACCTTGAGCAATTTACTTATGATCCTTCTGGCTCATATTCCTCATCTGTAAAGTGGGAGAAATAACACTCCAACTCAGATTGTTCAGAGACTAAATGAGTAAAACACAATGCCTGGCACAAACTGATGGTTCAAAAATATTAGCTGTTCTTATTACTATATTTCCTGACTAAATGATCTAATTTAAGCATGTCTCTGACCAGAAGGCATGGATTGAGTTCAGGTGTATGACTACAAGTTTTCCAGGCATGGTTTGTGAATTTATCATCATTCCATGCTCTCCTTCCTTCTCATCTTTGCTGTCCACCTTTGGTCGCTTGTTATTGCCAGTAATAATGACCTGATGAGAGTATTATTTGAGATTTTGTACCCCTATACCCAATTAGAATATCTTATAAAAGGCAAGCATAGAGAAGAAAGAGGAAAGAAAAAGTCCTGATTTAGCCTTTTTCTCCCCTCTTTGGCTAAATCAAAGAAACACAGGGAGCTAGCTGGACAATTTGAATAACAAATGAGATGATGTATAGGAACACACTGTTGTAAACTATAAAGCGAAGTACAAATGCAAAAATGCTTTTGTTCTTGTTATTTATTAATAGTATCATTAGTTACACATCTGTTAGAACCTCCGCTAGGAAAGACACAAAGACTGAGCATTATCCTTTATAAATGAGATAGCTGAGAACCAAGACTAGATGTTGCTTAAAAAGAGAAGAGGAAAGAAGATCACGCCATGGCTCTGCAGAAGAGGGTGCTTTGAGATGAAGAGCTGGCTAGGAAATGATGGTACCATGTTAGGCAGGGGAGCAGAGGTAACAAATTAAAAGGTCATCTTTTTAATGCTGCAGAAGTCTTCTTGAAGAAGGGACTGCATTGATTGATGTGGTCTGTAATGGAAACTCAGATAATGAAATAAAACCAGCATTTAAAAATTTCAGGCTGAGAACTCATTGTCATGGCAACCCTCTCAGAAAGGAACTTGTATAAGAAAATAAGTTTTAACTTGACTATGCTTTAAAAAGAAAACCTACACTGCAGTGAAACAATTAAATACAGAATTCCAAATTTGCTTATTGCTGGAATGCTTAGTGGAAGCACTGAAATTGTAGGTCCATTGTCTTTTCCATTGGAAATCATTACTTCTCAAAACCTATGACTCATGGAGGGAAAACCATCTGCTTTTGAGGGATCTCTATTGATATTGGGTGCTTTCTACCAGCAAAGATTTACATTTTTTTCCACTCAATACATCATCTAGCATGACACTCAAGTAGAAATCACAGTGGTATACACTATGAAAACACTTAACTTTAGTTGTCCATAATCACATAAAACTATCAAATTCATATATCAATTAGTAGTTACACTTATTGGGAAAATCATTTTTAACCTAAATAAAATCTGGTTTATATTCAGATTATGATTATTTTTATATTAACACTATTTTCTTATTATATGTTCTTCCTCAAAGAACACCAAACTGGGTAAACTATGTTTTGTCAGTTAAAAGGGGTTTTCCTGAATACCCAGTATCTTTGACAGACATGAATCTATGCCTTTTAACTGATGCTGAAGGCAGAAATCATTGTGATCCTTTTTGAATGGCTTGGATTAGGTTTCTAAAAGTCAAGCTGATGAATTTGCCATTGAGGAAATTTAAGATCATATTGCAAGAAAGAAATAGAGAGCAAGAAAAACTCACAAAGATCCTTATAAAATATTTCCATGCTCACTTAAAAACAACAAATGATAGTATGATAGTATATAAAGAGAAATGATAGTATGAGTATAAGATAATATTTATGCTTTTATAGTGTCTCTTACATCAGTGTTATTAATAACAGTCCCTGTGCAATAGGAATATTTTCCTCACTGTCTTCATCCCTACACTCACCTCTTTCATTTGTATGTTTTAGGTTAATATACATTCAAATGAATATTCTGTATATGTGAAGTCCTCTTCCAGTCACACAATACCTGTTTAATTTTCTTAGGACACAGCACTGTCCCAGAAATCAAAATAATACAGTTGTTTGATTTCACCAGCCTGACTTCATTTCTCAAGCCACACATATTAGAATACTGTGTCTCCAAGACCTGGGTACATTCTTCAACACCCACTTTCTCTTTCCCAAGATTTTCCTGAGAAAATCTGTGCCCTCTTTGACTTTTCTTTCAATTTTTTTCCCTGTTCCTATTTCTAGTTCATTCTTTTCCTAATTATCTCCTCCATGGTGCCTACATTTTTTGCCTATCTGGAATCAACATTCTCAAGATTTCAGAGAATGTATACACAAGTAAATCTGCATATATTTGAATTTTGCCCCAGGGGAATTCATGATTGGAGGAAAATAAGTGAATTATATTTGAAGTAGGTTGGAAGAAATAAGGTACATGCACAAACAAGCTCTAGGTCTAGGAAAGATTGGTCAGATTTTTCATTTGAAACTCTTTACGATAAGACAGGAAGAAGAATCATGATTGAAATCATAAATTTAAACATTCATCAGTATTAATAATGCTGTGCTAATAATTCATAGAAGAGATGTGTCGCTGTAAAATGAACCACTAAATTTATTGATTACTTTTATCCTTTTACAACCTAAAGTAAACATGTAGATATATACTGAAAAGGCACCCCACCAAAAAGAATGGACAGAGGAGAGAAATGTAAGGGAATGTTGTATCTTAAATTAATAAAGGAGTATTATTTTTTTGATAGTGAAAAATTTTGTCTACAATACAACCAAAAACCAAATAACTACCTTATTTCTAGGTAGTTATGTATAACTATAACTTTTTCTTCTCTATTTAAAAAGTATCTTTTCTTAGCAAAATGGGAGGTAAGTAAACTTTGTATCCCACTGTGTTTTCTATTTCTCCCAAACTTCATCCAGATCCCCTTCGAATTCCCCTCCTCCCTCAGGCTGAGGTGCTAAGCAATTTTATCATCCTCTACTAATTTATCCTGCCAAAGTGAAAAGTAATTTGATAAATTTCTTCATGTTAGGGTATTAGGAAATTAATTTTCTACAGATCTCATGAGTATTTGCATTTTAAAGGGAAATTGCAGAGAAAGGACAATGCCTGACCATCATAAATTAGTCATTAATTATGGAATTTCAGACATCTGTGATGAGAATCAGAGAATGCTCTCAAATCATACAACGGATATGATGATCTTGTCTATTTATTTGTCTGGACAGGCAGGAGATGGAAACAAATGATATATTTAAAGACAACTATTATATCTTCCAGGGCTTAGGAGATGCTTAAAAATATCTTGGTAGGGGATGCCTGGGTGGCTCAGTAAGTTAAGGAACTGGCTTGATTTCAGCTCAGGTATGATCTCAGGGTCGTGAGATTGAGCCCTGTGTCAGGTTCCTCACTGGTCATGGAGCTTGCTTAAGATTCTCTCTCTTTCTCTCTCTTTCTGGCCCTCCCTTTCCATAAAAAAAAGTCTTAGTACATGATAAATCTTATTAATATTTTTTGAATAAATAAATGATCACACTATTTGTTTCACCTCCAATAAAATTTTAAAGAGTTCCTTCGGAAAAAAAAATGAATTCCTTTGGAGAGATAAGAATAAAGCAGAAATCTCTGACCTCTGTGCTGTGATCCCTAAGCTTTTGGTTTAGTTAAACCAAAAGTAGAAAAGTGGTACCTAGCGAATATTTCATTTATTATGGACATTTCCCTGGTCCCTCTGCAGGTAGGCAGGGCTATGCAAATAGTTCTGGCCAATGAAATGGGAGCAGAAATGGTGTGTGTCACTTCTAAACTGAGACAGTAAAAAGTTCATGCATTAGTTTGCAAGGTCTCTGTTCTGTAGCAGCTCAACAGGTTGTCAATTCAAAAGAGCACAACTATGAGATGATGGAATGTTTTAAGCCAGGGTCTCTGAATGCAGGCCACTGAGATTTTGAGGTTGTTTGTGTTGTAGCACAGCCTTATTGCTGGTCCAGACCATTACAACATTTATCATATTGCTTACATATTTACCATATTGCTACATATCTACTACCCCACCTTAACTAGTTAATCCTTACCCATTTTTGTAGCTTTGCTGTAAAATGACACATAGTTGGAGAAACCATAATGATATAAGACTATTTGTGAAAAGTTAGAGATTAGACTATAAATTTAAGACAGTTAAGTGTGGTGACAAAATTAGTATAATTCAATTCAATGCATCTACTGAGCAGTAAAAGTCTATGGTGTGCTCTGTATTGTCAATACAAATATGAGTTGGTAATACTAACAATCATATTATTAATTATTATAAATAAGATAATATTAATAGTTATAAATATTAATAATAGTGTTTTTTTTTAAATTCTATCCATTTATTCATGAGAGACATAGAGAGAGAGAGAGAGGCAGAGACACAGGCAGACGGAGAAGCAGGCTCCATGCAGGAAACCCGATGCAGGACTCGATCCCAGGATACCGGGATTAGGCCCCAAGCCAAATGCAGACTCTTAACCACTGAGCCACCCAGGCGCCCTTTTTTTTTTTTCCTCTTAAGATTCTATGCATTTATTTTAATTGACTAAATAAATATATTATGAGATAACAGAAAATATGTATTGGTCTCAGTCCCCAGTTCTTGACACAGAGTTCCTAAAACTTTTGAAATGTCCTGAGTAATAAGAACCCTAGGAGGATTTCTTATTCTAATAAAATACTTGTCTTTGACTCCTTCCCTTATATAGGGTTCCTAAAACCCTTGCAAATTTCTGAATGGTAAGAGCACTAGGGGTATCTTTTGCTTTAATGAGGCAGCTCTTGGTGGGCTCCTGGATAGCTCCTATAGGGGGGGTGTTCACTAGAAAGGCCAAGCAATGATTAGAAGCTTGACATTTTCAGCCTTGCCCCTTACCCCCCAGAGAGGGGCTAGAAACTGGAGTTAATGATTGATCATGTCTATGAGAGGAAATCTCCATAAAATTCTAAAAGTGTAGGGTTCAGAGAGCTTCCAAGTTGGCAAAGACAACCACACTGGAAGGGTAAAGCTCCCCTTACCCCCCCCCCCCACAGCTCCATAGGGACAGAAGCTCCTGTGGTTGGGACTCCCACCCCAGACCCTGCCCTATATACCTCTTTATCTGGATTGTCTTCTATATCCTTTATCATATCCTTTAATAAACTGGTAAATGCAAGTGTATCCTTGAGTTCTGTGAGCCTCTCTAGCAAATTAATTGAACATTAAGGTCACTGGACCATAGATCTATAGCTGGTAGATTCAGAAACATCAGTGATAATCCAAGCTTACTACTGACATCTGAAGGGTTTAAGTGTGTGTGGAGGGGGGTTGGAGGATAGGTAACCTTGTGGGACTGAGCACTTAACCTAGGGTATCTGACACTATCTCCAAGTAGATAGTGTCAAAATCATGTTAGGATTTTAGAATACCCAGCTGGTGTCCCAGAGAATTGCTAGGTATGGAGAGAAACCTCCACATATCCGGTGACCAGAAGTGAAGTGTTTTGTGTAAATAGCAAAGGAAATTCATAGGGAATAAATGGACAAGCAGGAAGAACACATTTTCCCTTACACCAGAGAAGGAAAATAGATGAGTTTTGTCATTACAAATGTACTAACTGAGTTCTTGATAATAATTTCTTTCTGGTTTAACAACATCAAGAGATGACATGATAAATGTCTAGAAGTCTGGCTTTCAGAATAGATGTCAAAGCAAGAGCGATCTCAATCTCCTAAATTTGCCAAATCATAAAAAGTGAAAATAACTTATACTTGAAATAATATTGCCAAATATTTTTATAGAGAATCACATTATCCCAGTTATCTTAAATCCATTATCTTGACTGAGCCCCATAACAGTCTCTTGAGTTAGATGGATCTGAGATTATACTAATAGTTTACTGATTCTTTGTATGTGGAAACTGAGGCCACAAAATATTGGCATGGCTTGTCCACGGTCACACAGTGACAACTGGTAAACCAAACACTAAGCAGCTCTGATAAAAGGGTTTATAAGAAATTTTCTGTGTTATGTATATAAATGAGCTCAAATTGTTTATTTTCCATCCTAATAGCCAGGCTTTTCATATCAAACATATCTCCTCATCTATTGTAATAAGTCTATATAGTACAAGCCTATACATTAAAACATATATCTAATTGTAATCAATTTCTAAGAATTTTCCATTTTCCCTACATAATGAGAAATTGATGACATCAGTAATATAATTTTTTTAGCATTATATTTTTTTTGACACTGGTCAAGAACATGATATTCCATATAAAATAGAAAGCTCATTTCCTTCTTTAAGAAAAAAGAGAGGGGGCTCCCTGGATAGCTCAGAGGTTTAGCGCCCACTTTCTGCCCAGGGTGTGATCCTGGAGTCCCGGGATCGAGTCCCATATCGGGCTCACTGTATGGAGCCTGCTTCTCCCTCTGCCTGTGTCTTTGCCTCTCTCTCTCTCTGTATCTCTCATAAATAAATAAATAAAATCTTAAAAAAAAAAAAAGAAAAAGAAAAAAGAGTGGAAAGGAAGGAAAGAAGGTAGGAAGGAAGGCAGGCAGGCAAATAGATTTTTTTGTGTGTGAATAAAAGACAAGACATTTGATAGAAACTCCATTCCACCATGCTGTATGTATGTGGTGATTATCTGGACATTTTGCTTCACGTTTTGCAAATATTTTCCATCTCCATTTTTATTTTTTAATATTGAAGTGACTTTAGTTTAGCACCACCTGCTAACTTAGCACCAAGTAAGATGTAATTAACCCCTCAAAATAATCATCTAAAATAGTTAGATAGACCTAATTCCAATCCCAGGGTGATTAGAGCATTGTTTTTGTCCATCTGCGGGTCATCTGATAAAAGTCAATTAAACTTAGTCCATAATTCCCCCACTCCTTACCTAACGGTGGCAAGTAGTGTAATAAAGATATGATTGTTTTAAGATCATTATCTTTAGAGATATTTCTTTTTCCTATTAAAAGAATGGGTGCTGTTTTTAGACTGTTTCTAGTGGGCTAGCATCTTCTTACTTTCTATTGACTTTAGAAAAGAAGTCATTAGAGATGCCAGTGAATTCATTAGCTAATTCTCTTCAGGTCTCAAGGTCTATATTTCCCAAGCTAGAAACTTCTATACATATCCATTTTTCCAAGCACTTCATCCCCTTGCCTTTTTAATCAATAGGCCATATTGACAAAATTTTAATTATTCCCTAAATGTGCACACCTGTTTTGATTTTCCTTATTTTGCAGTAAAAAACAAAATCAGCCCACTGGTTTAGCAGTTTGCTTTGCTCCATTCTTTTTGAATTTCAGCTTTCTCTTCTAAGGCAGAAGGGTCTTACTTATTGATTCATTTTTTAAAGAACAAAATTTTAAAAATCAAAGAGTAAGATAAAATATTCTGTTCTGTTAATAATTATGCAGAGATTTAAAAGATTGTATAATTAGCTTGCAAAAAAAAGTTTTGTTATTTTGAAGAAACTCACCAATCTATCTTGAAAAAGGCATTTCAAAATTATAATCATGCATGAAAAGTCCAGCAACTATGCAGGATTATCAAAATGTGTCTGACTCTCAGTGCTCCTTCATGCAAATAATAAAACCTTCACTTTTGTGACCTCCTAAGCAATGCTGATCCATTCAGCCTGCTAAGAAGTCAAGGGTTTAAGTATTTTCCTGCCCCACAATTTCACCAAGGTTATAATCCTTGTGAAAAGATCCCAGGGATTCTGTCCAAATTAACTTACTATTGGGTATTTACACTCTCATTTTTCTCATACTTTTATTTTCCTGGTGTAATTGAGATGTAATAAACATAGGACATGTTGCAAAGGAAAAGCAGGTGAATAAATACTCCCAAATCCAGCTCAAAGACTTCCTTTCATCCCAGCCTACTGGTAAGGAAATAGATTAGATCCACATTTTTTGAACTCTGTCTAAATTGATAAAACTTAGAAGGGATGTGACATACCCAGCCACAGACTACTAGTTTAAGAAGAACCAAATAGACTGAAAAGACAGCAACTTTTCAGTTAAAATGAACACATGTACACTTTCTTCAAATCTAATGGTACTATGGATGGCAGAAAGTAAACAGGATGGCTCCATTTGTATGAGTCTAAAGTTTTAAATCCCAAAACATCACAAACAATTAAGCAAATATTTAGGGCATACAAAAGAATGGAGTCATGATAATCAGTAGCACATCACTTACTGAGAATCTTAACCTTAGTTTTCCAAATTTTAGAAATGATTTTCTACCCTTATTTTGAATAAGATCATTTTCCCAAATACGGAGGCTGGAAGAATAAGAAATAAGAAACAGAAAAGTACTTACAACTGATCGGATGTTATTTTCTTTCATCAGCTTCAGAGATGATTTATAGCAATTTGCGAGGTCTTCCTTGTGGGAACCATTAATATGGCCTCTGGCTATTGGTCCTACAGTATGGATGACATCTGCACATGCAAAAGGAAGAAGAAATAGCATAAGCAACGTATTTTTCACTTTTCACATAATTGGTGCTTTATTTACTGTAGGTATTTGTGTTGGAGCCCAGAGACAAGCAAGCTAAGAATTACTGATGTTGCAAATGCCTCCCTGGTAAAAGATTTTATATAGCACAGCCTCATAAAGCAGGCAGTTGCCCAGGAAGGTGATAATTGTGAAAGGGCATCCCCTACCAGTAAGTTATTTCATCATTGGTCAGATCCAAGTGAGACAGATTATAATACAAGATGTGAATAATTGGCACCCTGGCAAAAGACAAATCCTTGGTGGGAAATAAACTGAGAAATAATTGCCTGGAAAATGAGCGTTCTCAATTGACATGGAAAAAAACCAATGCTTCACATCACTTTACTTATAAATAAGGCAATAGTTTCAGTCATTGTACACAATAAAAAAGGACAAATTTCTGAAAATGTGCCAAGATAATTTATAACAATCAGTAATAAACTTAAAAGGAATAACTTTAAAACATCTCTACCAATTTAAAAGTGCAACCTACCAATCCTCATATATATGACATATGCTAAGGATAATAGTCCCTAATAATTACTTTCTATTTTTTACTATATTAAAACTTTCAAAAAGCAATCTATACTTTCGGCCTCTATATTTAAAACACAGATTTTCCTTTGCACATAAAACCAGTCATTGTTATATTTTGTTAATACCGACACACACATAAACTTTTGCATTTAGAAACATAATGCAATAGCACTGTTTTAGTTTTAAAGTCAATAAGGATCATAAGAAAGAACTACATTATAATCCAAATTACTTGAATGAATGCCTTAGAACGTCTGCTTTCCAGTCTTATCTGTTAATCTGCATTATTTGCCCATCTCATTGATGTAACAAAACTAGTCACCTTTGATTAGAAAGACAAATTTGGTCTAATATTATTGGAATATTATAATGAAGTGAAATTATTTGCTTTGGCTAAATAGTACCACTTCATTTCAACAACAATGACAAGATAGGAACATATCACAAAAGTGAGACTATGAAACAGTCTTAACTTGCATAGGAAATTTAAGTAGCAGAAAAGAAGTCATGAAGGGTAAAACCTTTGTTTGCCGGCTAACTATTGAGTGTATTATTTGATGTTTGAGAAAATACTCAAAATGTTGATTTCAACTTTTAGCTCTGAAACACTATTTAAACGCTTGCCAGATAATATTAAAGATGATATCTTGTGATCAAAATAGGCAGAAATGTCACCAGTGAGTTCATGCAGATGCTCTTGCACAGGCAAACCTGACTTTAAAGTGAGAACCTCAATAACATAGGAGAAGAAAAGGGAGATTAGTTTTATTTAGTAAAATAAAAACAAAAATCCAGCACACAGCGATACCATTTTTTATAATAAGAGTAACAAATAAGAGCTGTATGTATTTAAGCAATACAAGTTCTGTGCCAGCTGTAGTGAGTTTTTATGTGAATATTTCACATTAGCTTCTGTTTTGAAGCAAATACCTCATGAATGAAGATGGAAGGTTATACTAGCTTAACTTCATTTTCCCCTTTGTGACTACCTGTTTGTGTCCGGTTGTGATATTCTAAATCCCCCAGTGAATCCAAAGGGAGAGAAGCTGTAGAGTAACATCACAGGATTCTACAAGACAGCATTTTCCAAAAGTGGGTATAGTAAGATGTGGGTTTAAAGGTCAATTATATTTGAGAGTCACTGGGTGAAATTAAATCACAACACCTACCTTAGTTCAGGACTTTCAGGATATTTAATATGCAACAATGGATTATGAATCTCAACAAGCAGGGATACAGAATGGAATACATCTGACTATTGGAAAGTATGTTTTGTTCTGTTTTATTTTTGAAAGATTGTATTTATTCATTCCTGAGAGATACACAGAGAGAGGCAGAGACATAGGCACAGAGTGAAGCAGGCTCCTTGTGGGGAGTCCAATGTGGGACTTAATCCCTGGGCCCAAGATCACACCCTGAGCTGAAGGCAAATGCTCAACCACTGAGCCACCCAGGCAATCTGAAAACTATGTTTTATAGAGTACTTCAAGGGACTAAATTTCCACAAATTTACCTTTGAGAAATGTTGTGCTAGGACAACTCTGGCACCCTCACTGCCATTGTTGAAGGACAAGTCCATGAGTTTTGCCTTGTTTTTTCCCCTCCTCCCCAACTGCCTCTGTATATCAAATACTTAATATATAAAGGTGCAACAGTTTATGCCCTTGGATTCCTTATATTATGGATGAAGGTCAAGAGGAAGTGCCTCTTATCTGGGGTCATAAAGATGTGTCTACTTGAGCCAAGTAAAAACAGGGATTCAGAGCATTAATGGGAAAGGGAAAAAGAGAGTCCATAAAAGAAGAAGATAGTGACATTTGAAGAATCCTTTTTCTTTGCTTTTCCCTGTGGACATCGTTGTTCACATGACTTAAATGGAATTTGTGAAAAATTATTACGTTTCTTCAGTTCTCCATTTAATTTAAAGGTCTGAGGACAAACAGCCAATCAATGAGCCTTCTCCTCAACATCAAAATATTGATCTCTGTATTTTATGCTCTGTATTAAACTTACAACATCCAAGATCAAGTGTTATTATCGACCAACACAATGACCTCTCAGATCCACAAAGCTGAAGGTGAATCAATGTGAGGCCCCAAAGTAAATTTCCTTCACTATTTTAATTGTTCATAGCACTCAGAAGTGATTCTTCCACACTGACAAGTTCTTCTATTCCTGTTACAAAACTCAGGAGGTCTACTTTCCAATTCCAGCTCCAGCCCTACTTGCCAAGTGCCCCAGAAGAAGCCATCCTTTCACTGGCTCCTGCCTTGGTTTCCTTATCCATAAAACAAATTGACTGCTTAGATGATCTCTGTGGTTTATTCTGTGATGTGTGGCATCATTAACATTTACCTTTGTATCAGAGACAGATGGAGTATAAAATGATGCCTGGGCAGTTACAAGAGACCTTAAACAAGTGGCTTGCAAGTTTTATGAGTATTAAGGACACTTTTTTAATATAAAAAATATTATAGACTACCCTTTCACAATAGTAGTTTCAAAATCTATTAATTGAGTACAAGTTCAAGACAAACAGCTGTTATAACATCAACGATGCTTTGCACTAATTTACATTTTATTGAACACAATAGCATCTTGATAGTGGACATGTATACGTGAGATATATGCACCAATCCGTAGATAATGCTTTCACTTGCACATGAATTTGTGGATCCCTTGGTATAAAGAAGATAATGTAAACAGAAGTGTTTAATTCGATTTCTGGTGCATACAGAGGCTCAATAACCAGCAACAAGAGAGGCAACATCCAAGACATCATATACACACAGGCAGAAATGACAGTCATCATCTCTGCTCTGATGTGGAAAAAATACCACATTTTAAGTCTTGAGGTCTGATTATAAGTCAGAAGTTCTGGATCTGTCACTAATCAGTTGTGTGATCTTGGACAAGACACTGTCCTCTTCGAGTTTCTCTCTCCAAGCTAAAAGAAGGATTTGAATAAGATGGCCTCTAGATTCTTTGCTGCTCTCAAATGCAATTCCTCTTCTGTTTGCCTATTAAGAATTGATCTATAGATTCTAAGTAGTCTAATTCATTCTTGTCTAGATAAATGACCACCAGTCATGGTTCACATTTCTCAAACATGCTTGTACAAATAAAGTCCAAATTGGTCAATCCCCAAAGATAGTGTTTTAAGTACCTATCGAAATTATAAATGGAGACTCCTTTTGATCCAATGGTTCTATTTCTAGGCATGTATCTTAGATAATATGCTTACTCATATGCAAAATGGCATTTATACAGGTCATTCATTATAACACTGTATATGATAGGCAAAGATTGGAAACAACCTAAATGTCCATCAATAGTGACTAGTAAAATAATTGTACATTTATACAACGAAATATTGTGTTTCTGTAAAAAGAGTAATGAAGGTGTTTACATGTGTATATGGAAAGGTATCTGAGATATATTACTAAGTAAAAAAAAAATGTAAAGAGGTATAATTAGTAAGCTACCATTAGAGTAAAAATATCGCACAGGAAAGAATACAGGTTTCTTTTAGTGAATACCTGCACAAAACATCTCTGGAAGCAGTAACAAGCAATTAATAACAGTGATTCTCTACCAGGGTCATGATAGAAGCTGCAAAGATGGAGGCATATATGAGAAGGAGACTTTTCACTGTTTGTTATTTTTTTGTGTGTTCAAATTATATGAATACATTACCTACTCAACAATTAAATAAAGCATTAAAACAAAGGGTATGTGGTGTGCTAAACCTTGTTCCTGGATCCCTACCATATCCCTACAATATACAAGTATTGTTCCTGTGCTTTATAAAGATGATCTTACATCACTGCAAATATGAAAATATTCTTGAAAAAGATACAATCCTAAGGGATTTAACAGAATGACTCCACTAGATATATCTTTCCTAATTTTGCTATTCTCAATAATCTCTTTATAGAAAGTCATTATTTTCATGGACACCTAGGTGGCTTAGTGGTTGAGCATCTGTCTTCGCTTGGAGTGTGATCCCAGAGTTTTCGGATCAAGCCCACATCAGGCTCCCTGCGAGGAGCCTGCTTCTCCTTCTGCCTATGTCTCTGGCTCTCTCTGTGTCTCTCATGAATAAATAAATAAAATGTTTTAAAAAAAAAGCAAATAATTATTTTCAGATAAAAGTAGGGTTTAAATGGTGGACAAAAGGGTATTTTTTCTCCTATATGTTTAATATCTATCTTTAAAGTTTCACTACAGTTTTAATATGCAAATTGAACCCTAGAAATTCTTTAGTAGAAATGTAGTACCGGGATATACATCTTAGATATCTCAGTAACCAAATAATTTTGAATAATAGTTAAGAATTTTTAGAAACAAAAAGGACAATATAGAAAATTTAACCTATTTCCCCCTGTTCAAGGGCACCAGAGAGGCAGAACAAAATGTCCAAAGTCACACATCAATGTGGGGAGTTACAATATCACAATGGCAATGTAATTTTGAATAAATTTTTCCTAAGGTGACTACTTAATGAAGGAAATGGCATACATCTATATATACAAAATTTGGCATGTTTATCATGAATCCCATCCCTTAATCTCATAGTTTGTCCACATGCAGATTCTGGTTTGCTATTGCTATGCTTAAAAACAAAAACAAAACAAACACAACAAAAAGAGACAAAAATACTCAAAACATGGTGGCTTAAGATAGTAACAATTTAAGACAGCAATATCATTTCTTATGGTTTCTCTGGGTGAGAAATTCTGAAAGGCCTCAGCTAAGGGGTCTGGTGAAAGGTCTCTCACATGGTTGCAGTCAGCCCATGGCTGGCAGTGGAACAGTGGGGGCTATATAGCAACTAAAAGCTGGATGGGCATCTTGCCTTCCTCATGAAGTCTCGGGTGCTCTCCATATGGACTAGTTTGGGTTTCCTTGCAACATGGTGGCCTCAGAGTAGTCAGATTGCTCACATGACAGCTCAAGGCTCCAAATCAAGTATACCAGAGGCAGAAGCTATGTCACTCTTGTAACCCAACCTTAGGAGTCACACAGTATCACTACCACTATCTGTATTGGTTGCAACCATACACAATCCCACACTTTTCAAGTGGAGACACATAGGCCCCATCTCTTGATGGTAAGAGTAGGAAAGAATTTATGAACATATTTTTAAATGGCCACATCTCAGGACGTCTCAGACACTTGGGCTTTATTTTGGTTAGCATATTTTTAATTAAAGACCTGTGGTGGTTATATTAGAAACCACAGAAAAAGACAATATAATTAAATCTTGTTCCATGTAGCCATTATAGAAAACAGTGTAGAGATACCTCAAAAAATTAAAACTAGAACTACCATATGATCCAGCAATTCTACTACTGAGTATTTATATGAAAGGAATGAAAACATGAACTGAAAAAGATATCTGCACTCCCATGTTCACTGCAGCATTCTTGATAATAACCACAACATGGAAACAATGTCAGTGTCCACCAATATATAAATGGATAAAGAAAATGTTGTAGGGATCCATGGGTGGCGCAGCGGTTTGGTGCCTGCCTTTGGCCCAGGGCGCGATCCTGGAGACCCCGGATCTAATCCCACATCGGGCTCCTGGTGCATGGAGCCTGCTTCTCCCTCTGCCTGTGTCTCTGTGCCTCTCTCTCTCTGTGACTATCATAAATAAATAAAAATTAAAAAAAAAAGTTTAAAAAAAAAAAGAAAGAAAATGTTGTATATATATGCACAGTGGAATGTTATTTAACCATAAAAAGAAAAATCCTGCCATTTTCAAAAATATGGATGGATCTTGACAGCCTTATGCTAAATGAAATAGGTCAGACAAAGAAAGCAAACACTTCCACATTTCATTTTTATGTGGAATCTAAAACAACAAAAACAATAATAACAAACCCAAAATACAAAGAACATATTGGTGGTTGCCAGAGGTAGAGGTTGGGGGGGTGAGGTCACAGAATTGGATGAAGGAGGTCAAAGGTACAAACTTACAATTACAAAATAGATAAGTCCTGGGGATGTCATGTACAGCATGGTGATTGTAGTTTATAATACTATATTGCATACTTGAAAGTAGCTAAGAGAATAAATCTTAGATGTTTTCATGATAATAAAAAAATCTATTTCCAGTGTTTTCTCAGACCTATTATCTGAATAAGTCAGTGACTGATTTAATAAAAATCAGAGCTCGAGAAATATCGAATTAATATATTTATTAATTGTAAATACAATCTAATTTGGAGATTACAGTGTAATTGTAGCTCTCCCTAGCCCAGCACTGGTTTTGTTGCTTCTTCTATACTCAAAGCTGGCAGGAAGCTGTGGGCAAAGGAAAGATAGGGACGGCTGTTATAGAATCAGCATCATATCTCCCTGTGAGCAATAAAGGCAATGTTATTTCCCTGAAATGCCCAGCTTCTCATTCAAGAAAGGAAACACGACCTTCAAATATTTGAGGTCCTTTCTTATACGAGTGAGGAAAACCGAGACAAAACAGCAATGCAATTTGTACATTTAATCAACATTTCAAATGCAAGCCCTTGAAGAGGTATGGAAAATGAGATGGCAGGTCCTTTTGTGCTTTATCAGACTAAAGTGTGGCAAGACAAATGAAAGCTGTTTTTGCTCATCTATTCCAGAAATCAATCAGTCTATAAATCACCTCTTTTGTTTTGAAGCTATAACCACCACCTTGCGTTCCCCCACCTCATTTTATCCTGGGAAATTAGTCTGAACTATATAGAAAAGGGAAGTAGGATAGGTTTTCTTTGAAGGGGGTGTGGGGGAGAGCATGTTTTCATCTCCAGAAGTGTAAATTGAAAAATGTGTGATTGGAATGCCAAATAAGATTTGAAAGCAGTAGAATTATTTACAAAGATTCAATCAGACTTATCCCTGGGGGAGGGGGAGGGGGGAGAAAGAAAGAAAGGGAAAAAAAATCAGCAAAACATTCTGTGAAAAAATATTAGCATAATGAATTTTAAAACAAATGAGAGAACACATATAGGTTGCTCTCATCGTTTTCCATTTGAGAAGCAACTGTGCTACATTCAAACTGTTAATGAACAGTCAGACCAGTGTAGAATCAATTACATGTTGCTTTCATTGACTCCACTCTTGTATTCATAAGCATAATCGGTCCATCTAACAGACTGCATAATGATACAGCACCCTGTCAATCATATTCAAATTGCATGAATTTTAAGGAGAAAACCAATGCACAGAATTAAATTGATTTTCTTTTCTAAAGATAAAACCACATATCCAGGCACTAAAGGTACTATTTGTAAATCTTATTGGCCAATTTATATGATAAGCACTACCAATCTATGACCTGAAACAGCACACTTGAAGTTCAGTAAACAGGAAATTGAATTATCACCTGACAGCATTATGAAGTAAATGCTGCCTTTTCTCTCCATTATAGGTCATTGTTTCCATATACACATTTTCAAAGCTTGTTTTTGTTATATTTCAAGAAACAATCAATTGTCCATAAGATGTTCCTTTTCAATCTGTAGCAGATATCAGTTAGAATGTACTTCAACCATTGCCTTGCAGGTTTCTAAGTTGGGATTATTCTCTCCCTCACTTCTTCAGCTGCATGATGGATTTCTTTCAATGCCCAGAAACACGACAGTCACCCAGCTCTTTACATGAGTTTGGGACAAACTACCACTTACAGTGTCATTTCCTTGCCCATTTTCCTTGGGGTTCTGTGAGTTAACCATTCGTTTTCACTGTTTTTAGTTACAGTTTTAGTTGACCTCTCTTAGCCTCCTTGGAGCTATGATTCCCTAAATAAGATGTCTATGTCTGAGAACAGCTTTAGTATTTTGCAGCTGATAAAGGCATACAGAAAGCACAGTCAAATGAATGCACCCAGCTCAACTTGAAGTTTGATCCCATTTTTTACATGAAAATGTAATGATGTTGCCACCTTTTGGACATCATGTGCTGATAATATGTTTCATGCTTCATTGACTTTAAAATTGTAAGGTGTTAAGCTTAAATTGTGAGGTTTAAATTATAAAATATTACTTGAGCAATTTCTACTAAGATGTTACCCTCTATATTAAAGAGAGAGAGAGAGAAGGAAGAGGCAAATCTTATCTTTAATAGTTTATTAATTCTCCCTCTTCCGACAAAAATCTATTTAAGGTTGATCTTGCTGATGAGGCTGTCTCCTGTTTCAAATGGATCCCTATATATAAGGGTCCATTTTTCAATAACACAGATTGAAATTTTTGTAAAAGGGGTATACTGTGGTCAGCCATTTATAGAATCTTTGGGATTCCACAGGGTATTGGGGGCATCTGCATTACAATAGTGTTATTTCCAACAGAGAGGGGTCTCAGAAAGACTGTGGGAAGCTGAATTATCTGCAAAATTCCAACATTTCACATCATTTTAGAATGAACCAAAAGAGAACACATCTTAGAAGGAAGTGAGTCAAATGCATGGCATTTCTAATGCTTCACTAGCAGGGGTGAGAGGAGGTGGAGGTCCAGATAGACAATATGACTTTTTCAAGGAAGATAATAAGATCTTTGTTGCAGTTCAAGGGATGGGCAGCAATTTGCAGCGTTTTAGAGAGATGCAAAACCAGCACTTTATTAAGATGCAATGGGAAAGAAGGATTTAAGTATCCTACTTAATGGGTAAAAATAAGTGAATGTTAGTCGTCCCCACCCGCTTTCCCGCCCCTCCCACTGTAACGGTAATTCTACAAATGGAGAATCTAGGCTAGGACTAAAGTGTGCAGGGGGGTCGTTGTCAAGACACAAAGGCTGATGCTGTGGTTGCATGTGCTTGCCTGTTACTAGCTTTCCTTTATTGCTCCCTTATCAACACAAGTCTGAACAAGAAAGACTACTAAGATCATTCACTCAGTCATTAATTTTGTTCTTTATTCAATAAATATTCATTGAGAATCCACTGTATACCAGGTACATAGGACAACCACCCCATTCACTTGCACAAAAGAGGTTTCGTGCTTTCTTGATTCCAGAACTTTCCTGGTGTCAAGAGGACCCCCTCATCTTTGCCTTTCATAATACTTACCATTCTATAAAACCTAAAGAGAATTTATCTTCATTGAAGACATGATCTATGAGCACTACTACATGAACTAATTTTGAAACTCATTTCTCCTCGTCTCCAATATCACTTATGTTTGACTATTTATATGACTTTTAACATCAACATTTCTGTACATACAACTAGTAAGATTCCATCAGTCAGAGTTCTCTAAATAATACAACATTTTGCCTGAGGAGGCAGGGCATTTCCTCCCTTTGGAGGCAATCAAGTACGATTACATGTGCTCCAAGATTCTTTCTAATTCTGTGGTGCTGTAATTTTGTGTTTCCTGTCTTCATGTAGAGACTCCCTGCTTCCACTGCAGGGAGCATGACAAATCTATGTGTGAATCTTTCCTACAAAGCCAAGAACTCTATGGGAACAGTTGATTAATGGATAATTAGTGAATTTGTGGGTGATTAAACAAAAGTTAGCCTGATATAATCAATCTAATCAGAGATGATATACTGGATTAGAGAAAACAATGAAGTAGAATGGCCAGTCTAGACTGGGCAAAAGATGGAATGTAGTTATACTGGTTCATGTCATTCAACATACATTTTTATGGAACTGAGAATCTATTTCTTC
The DNA here is from genome assembly GCF_053574225.1 of Canis aureus. Taxonomy (NCBI): domain Eukaryota; kingdom Metazoa; phylum Chordata; class Mammalia; order Carnivora; family Canidae; genus Canis; species Canis aureus. The sequence goes on from NC_135636.1 coordinate 12,977,276, forward strand.
ACAGAAAAAATCAACATAGCTTTATCAAAAATTTCCTAATAAATGTGCAATAGAAGATTTTTAAAAAGACTAAACCCATCATACTCCAACAAGAGCTGTGAGTTTCTTTCCAAAGATTTTCAATAGGGGGAAAAAAAGTGTGGTGACTCCTTTGCCTTTTTTTGCAGAAGGTAATTTAATAAATGCATTTTTAAAATGTGTCATTTTCCTCATCTGCATATAGCTCACTTTAGAGTAAATTTACTTTGTTCTAGAGATTGGTTTTGGCTCTTAAATGACAAAATGGAAAATGACAGATTCTCTACATATCTCAAAAATTAATGGAATCACCATTTGCGTTTCTTCAAAAAGTGACATCTAGGTATAATGAACCTACCTCTCCATGAAAATAAACCAATCTTAGTTTCTCTTAGAGACCAGTGCAGTCATTAGCTCTAGACTATAGGTTTTCTTAAATATTTTATTTGTTTATTTACGAGAGACACACACAAAGAGAGAAACAGGCAGCAACACAGGCAGAGGGAGAAGCGGACTCCATGCAGGGAGCCTGATGCAGGATTTGATTCCAGGACTCCAGGATCACATCTTGGGCCGAAGGCAGGCACTAAACCACTGAGCTACCCAGGTATCCCCTAGACTATAAGTTTTCTGTACATTTACACCTGTACTGTCATTTTGGTTCCACTCTCATGATATATACATCCACACCAGATTCAACACCTAATTTTCTAAAGGAACACTTGTATTTAGAAAAGACAATGAGAAGGACAGAATATTTTAAGAATTAGTTTAGCATATATTCTAAATGAAAGAATATGTGGACATTCCTATACTGAGAAGCTACATTTTTCAGGAGTTTGCTTATACAAATTCAGCAGTACAAACAAGGGGTAAAGGAGGGTAAGAATGACAAAATACTTAAATAATAAGGATAATTTCACTAAGCATTTTCACAATGAGTGTTTGGTCTAGCATGAGCATGAATAGGTGGCTTAGACTGCCTGAATCCAAAAGATCAGTCTACCTCCCCACCGTCCTCTCAGAGATGGTTGGCTCATTGTGCAAGATAGGAGCTGTTTTCAAACTCTTCGATTTCAAGACCTCTTTACACTCTTAAAAATAATTTAAGAACAAAAAGAGGTTTTGTTTCAGTGAGCATATCCATCACCCAAGAAAATAAAAGCACATACTATTAACTATCAGAAAAATGATGTTATCACATGTCATGTAACCTTTGGAAAGCTGTACTATACCCTCAAGAGAGGAAGAAAGGAAGAAATATAAATAACCTGTAAGTATAATATGAACATGGTATTGACCACATCCCCCTGAAAGAGGGGTCCCCAGACCATACTTTGAGAACTGCTATGCTACAGATCTTGCTGTACAGATCTAGTAAAACTATTTCCTTTTCTAATGCAAAATGGACATCACTAAATACTTTATCTGATCCTCAAGTTTGAAGAAACAGTGATCTCTCTCAACTGTATGGGGGAAGACCAGATGGACAGGACTTAAGAAATGGTATTTCTCTGCTTCAACGATTATGTGAGTTACAAAATTTTTAAAAGAATTATCTTAACTAAATGCATTTTTTTGTCTTTTGTTCAGTCTTTAGAACCTAGACTGATACTTCTTTCCTCTTTTGTGAGATGGGGATCAGGTCACTTCTATTTATCAGCTTCTTGAGAGTGGAGAAATATTTCTTTAATAGGCAGCTTATAAGGACTCAGGGAAGAAAGGCTAAGATGACTGCTCCCAGACCAACTGATTTCAGTAGGAAAGAAAATGGCAAGAAGAGCTTTTAAAGCAAGAATTCTACAAGACATCATAGGATAAAGAAAATAAGGATCTTTCAGGATCATGAATTCCCCAGGGAAATCACGACAATAGTTTGACTTCCTTGCACTCACTTCTTTGCAGAGTGAGTTGGAAGCTTCTAAAGCAATGGAGAACAGCTAATGTTAAATCCGGTTGATGGGAATGAAAAGGGAGGTAGATAGTCAAAAAACTTAAAGGTATACTGGCAGAGTTTAATGATAGTTTCAAGGTGCGTGGGAGAAAAGCAAGGTGGGTAGTCAGAATTTATTCAAAGTAACTTCACTCCAGGTGACTAAGGGGTAACAGAAATGGAAAAAACAGAAAAGTAATGGAGGCCTGAATTATTGTGGTGCTAGTCAAGCCTCTTGAAAAATCTATCCTTAACATAAAAATCAAGTGAAGAAGGGGGCCAACAATTAAAGAAGGATTAGTAAAAGAAACAAAAATTGTAAAGTTGAAGATAATAAATTTTCATGTTTCAAGACAGGCTTTTTTTTTTTTAACTTTTCTCCTTCCTTGCCTACTTTGGGCCTGGTAGAGCATCACTGAGGGGAAGAGGATATATCACTGAGCCTTTCAAACATGATTCATGTGAGACTCAGATTTAAAGAGGTCAACATGTGCCTCTGCAAGATCATTTAGTGGAAACCATTAATGTAAATCCATGAAAAAACAACAACAACAACAACAAAAAAAATCAAGAGAACTTTTCACAGTAATTCAGCCAACAAGAATGAAATGTTTGCCTGGATACTTTAATAATTAAGTGAGACTAACATATATTAGAAGAACGAAATATTGGGATGCCTGGGTAGCTCCATGTTTGAGTGTCTGCCTTTGGCTCAAGTTGTGATCCTGGGGTCCTGAGATCAAGTCCTGCATCAGGCTCCCTACAGGGAGCCTGCTTCTCCCACTGCCTATGTCTCTGCCTCTCTCTCCTTTTCTCTCATGGATAAATGAACAAAATCTTGAAGAAGAAGAAGAAGAAGAAGAAGAAGAAGAAGAAGAAGAAGAAGAAGAAGAAGAAGAAGAAGAAAGACAGACCAACCTCTAAATGAAGAAGTGACATCTGGTGACTGATGCTTTAGCAATATACTATTATGTAGGCCAATGAATACAAATTCCACTTCTTATTCAGAAGTGTGGTGCTATTGAGATAAGATAATTTGGCTGAGGAGGTACTACAATTAGATAAATAAATGAAGTACAAGATGGGCAGCTTGGTATAAGTAGGAAAATAATTATAAAGGCATGTCTAGGGATACCAGAAAAAGACGGTCCCTAGTCTGTGTAATTGTAATCACACTGGATGATATCAGGAAAGAGCAAGAAAACAAGTCTTCATATCTCACTGAAAAAGCCCACTCACCAAATAGGTAAACATGGGCAAATTACTTTCTTCTTCTGCAAAAATTGTTATATTTACTTATCAAGTTTGATATGGGATATAAATTATGTATTATATGTGAAAGCATCAAACATAGTACCTGGCATGTAGTAGGTCATGAGCTCTGACTTGATTTGTATTTGCACATAATTGTATTCACAACATCCATAAATGGGAGAATCAGAAGATATTCCCTATAGAGTCAGTATTTCGCCATTATGGTCTCAAAATCCATAACCACTCGCATTAAGCACTTTTGTCAGAATTTATAGTTTACTGGCTCCTTTGCTTCCACTATTATTTGGGTCCCTGGTCTTCTTTTTCTTTAACTTCTTTTTTTTTCTTTTTTCTTTTTGCAGTATATCCTTGAGTATAAGTCTTTCAGAGATATTCTGTAGGTGGGAATTTTCTAAGTCACTGGATTTCCAAATACTTTTCATTTGTTTTGGTTTCTGAGCATTAGTTTCCTGGCATATATGATTCTAGGTTCCAATTAATTTTTCTCTCAGAATTTTGAAGATTTTGCTTCATTTTTCATGAGAAAAAGCCAGTTTGATTTTTATACCTTGATAAGAAAGCTGGATTTCTTTTCCTCTCCAGAAGGTTTAGGAACTTCCTATTTATTCTTGGGATTCTGAATTCTGTTTGGGTTCTTTCAAGACAGGAATTTGTTCCCCTTTTAGTTATAAAGTTATAACTCTTTCATTTTATATGTTCTTTCTAGAATTCTTGACAAATGGGACAAATGGGTTGTATATGTCTCAATTGTCTTCACATTCTCTCAAGTATTTTATCTGCTATACATTCTTGAGTATTTCTTCGACTTGTTTTCTGGATCAGTAAGTTACTTTTCAGCTATTTCCTTTACATTAGGTGTCCCTTCACTTGAAACTTTTATTCTCTGACAGGAAAACCTGTTTCTAATTTCCACATGCATCACATATAATTCTATTCTATATGAACTTTTTTACTGGATATAAATTCTTTTTTCTTTTTTTTTCCATTTCAGGCTAAGATTTAGTAATTAATTCACTTAATGTATACCATTACATTTTTTTCATGATATCTCTATTGCCCTAAACAAATTATATTTATTTTCATCACATTTTTATTTCTAATGAGGCTAATCAATCCCTTGGCAGGACTGATTAGGTATCTCTAACAAGAAAAAAAAAAAGAAAAACAAAAAAATATTAGTAATGTATAATTGTTTACTGAATTACACAAATAGATATTTTGACAAGGAATGTATTTTTCATGTAGCTAACTAAATTGTAGAAATTGCTAAGAATTCAGTTTTTTTAATGTTAAAAGGTATGATTTTATTTTTCTCACATGATAAAGCAGCATATGCTATGCTACCAAGTTTAAAATACACACACACAAATACACAGGTAAAAAAAGAAAAAAGGAATATATTATATATATATATATATACATAACAGATGAGAATATAGTTCCAAACCAGACTATATATATATATATATATATATATATATATATATATATATATATATAACAGATGAGAATATTGTTTCAAACCAGACACATTTTAGGCCACATTTTTATAAATATTATACATTTTAAGTAAAAATGGATTATACATTTATCAGAAAAAGAATAATTCAAATTTGAAGTGTTTTCAGATACCTTATTATTATACATTATTACAAACCCCATTTAAACTAATCAATCTAAAAGGGATATTTATTTTTACCCTAAACATTAGATTTCTGTGCCTTGTTATAATCTTAGCTGTCCAAAGATGTTTAAAGCAGAAACACATCAAGCAGCTGAGTTATTTTCCAAAATACTCTTGCTGTGCAGCATTTTGAATACACAATAGACAATAACAGTAAAGTGTTTGGATAGAATTTTAAGTTTTACTGCTTATTTTATTCTGAAAGGTTAATATCTTAGTTCTCTCTACTATAGCAAATGACATGCAAGAATGTGTTTGACACTGCTGTACAAAAAAATCCTAAAGAATAAAGAAAAACAAAATTAACTTTTCCAATGGAATTATTATTGAAAATTTTATTGATAGCTCAATATCAAAGTTTCTATAAGATTAAACCAAATACATTCTGTTATTTCTTGTCTTTTTTTAAAAAAGATTTTATTTATTTATTTATTTATGAGAGACACAGAGAGAGAGAGAGAGGCAGAAACACAGGCAGAGGGAGGAGAAGCAGCCTCCATGCAAGGAGCCCAACATGGGACTCAATCCCAGAACATCAGGATCACATCCTGAGCCAAAGGCAGACGCTCAACCACTGAGCTACCTAGGTGTCCCTATCTCTTGTTTTTTAAATATTCTTATTAAATAGACAAAAAAAGTCACATAAGACATACAAACACAATAATTTATAGAATTTCATGAAGAAAACATTGGTCCCTTTTGAAATGTATACTCAAGGCCTAAGAATCTATCCATTGCCTAGGAATTTATGAGATATTCTCAGAGCCATCACTTAGGTTCTAGTATAATGCTAAAGTTGCAGTTGTTGGAAGCATATGGTTCATTCTCCTCACTGGCTCCAGTCACAGTAATGACAATCTATAGTTTCAAATGTTTCCATTCATACAATCAAAAAAAGCAAAGCAAAACAAAACAAAACAAAAATGTTTTCTTGTCTAATCTCTACTTTAGTGCTTATAAATCATCACAAAAAGCCATAAAGATAAGCACATTTTGCACAAATATTGTAGTAAGAAGATCTCATTCTCAAACGTTAGCAGAACATTAATGACTTTAATTGAGGCCTTCATTAAAATTATTTAAATGATAAAAATATTAGAGTGCATGCATACTACTTGTGGGAAGAAAGAAAAAATTGAAGAAAGCATGCTTCAGAGTTAAGCCAAGGAACAAGAAAGTCAAACTGAAGAAGAAAAAAGCTAAGTAGGTAATTTGATCTTGAATAGATTCAAGGAGAGGTCAAAAAAGGGATAAGAAATGGTTGGAAAGAAAACATACAAATGGCTAATAAATAAGTACATGAAAGGATGTTCAACATCCTTAGTCATTAAGGAAATGCAAATCAAAATCTCATGGCCATTACCATGGCTATCATCAAGATAGTAACAAGCATTAATGAGTCTTGGAGAAACTGGAATGCTCATATAATAGTGATGGGAATGTAAATGCCACTTTGGAAAGCAGAAAGTTCCTCAAAATGTTAAATATAGAATTACCATATGACTTAGCAATTCTGCTCCTAAGTATCTATGCAAAAGAACAGAAACCATATGTCCACAAAAAAACTTGTACAAAAATGTCCAGAGCAGTATTATTTATAATAGCTCCTGAGTGGAAACATTCCAAATGTTTAGCAATTGATAAATGAATAACCAAATATATACCCCACAAAGGAATACTATTCAGCCATAAAAAGGAATGAAGCACTAATATTTTCTACACCACAGATGAGATGGACTTTGAAAACATTATGCTAAATGAAAGAAATCAGTCACAGAAGGCCACCCATTGTATTATGCCATTTATATGAAATGTCCAAAACCATATAGATAGAAAATCCATATAGATAGAAAGGTAAATCCATTTAGATAGAAAGTAGATTAGTGGTTGCCAAGAATGGGGTAGGCAGAACGACGAGTGAGTAATTACTAAATAAGTATAGGATTTATTTTTAAGGTGATAAAAAAAATTCTACAATTAGATAGTGGTAGCAATGATTGTATAACTGTGAATATACCAAAATCACTGAATTATGCACTTAAAGAAAAACACAAAACAAAAAATAAACTGGAAAAATAGTGTTGGGACATGCCAGGAAATTTAGGTACGTGTAGTTAATACATAGATGGTATTAACTAAATGGTTGTCTGAGTACCTAAAATGGTTAATTAATATTATGAATGTTTTTAAAAACATGAAAGACAGCACCCTAAAATAAGACTAAAAAAATGTAGTCTGTTTAAGGGGTGTTTATAGTGCAACTGGGACAGCCCAGGTAGAGTTTTCTAGTAATGTCCCATAGGACAGACCTTCTCTGACCTAATCCAGCAATAATTGAACAAAACACATTGTAAGGTGAACTATTTGCTCATTCAGAACTTCCTGTGAATATAAGGACTGAGTGCCACTTCCACTTTTCACAAAGCCTGCCAGGACATTTCAGTGCAAACTAGTCAATTGTCTAAGAGCTTAAAATGTATATGAGGCTCATACATAACAAACAGACAGAGATAAACTACTGTGATACTTCAGGAGATCTGAAGTCTTTATATGTGGTTATGCTAGCTGATCGCAGGGCTGTCAGCAAGAATAGAATTACAAAGTCTCACTATATAAAGCACAATGTCTTGCTTTACAAATAAACTGTATGGAGAACCATCTTTTCATGAGACGACTCTGGTCAAAACAAACACTTGCAGGCCAAAGTTACTAACTTCTTAGGAATTGACAATCTCTTCCCACATCCTTCCAGGAAGATTTTCAGAGACTGTATGTTTTGACCCTAGGTTTGTTTGCCTACATTAGTATATCAAAGTCTGAGGTTTCATGTGTGTTTATACATTTGCATGTACAGTGAGGTTCAGGCACAGGCAGGAACAGATAACTCTGTGATGTGTCTTAAGGCATGTTGAGAAAGTTCCTGTATTCACTAATGTGGTGAGGTGAGGGTCTGGGATACATCTCCCTCTCTACCTCTCCATTATAAAGGAAAAGATGAATGGATAAAGAAGATGTGGTTTATGTATACAATGGAATATTCCTCAGCCATTAGAAATGACAAATACCCACCATTTGCTTCAACGTGGATGGAACTGGAGGGTATTATGCTGAGTGAAGTAAGTCAATCGGAGAAGGACAAACATTGCATGTTCTCATTCATTTGAGGATTATAAATAATAGTGAAAGGGAATATAAAGGAAGGGAGAAGAAATGTGTGGGAAATATCAGAAAGGGAGACAGAACATGAAGACTCCTAACTCTGGGAAGTGAACTACGGGTGGTGGAAGGGGAGGAGGGTGGGGGGGTGGGGGTGAATGGGTGACGGGCACTGAGGGGGGCGCTTGGCGGGATGAGCACTGGGTGTTATTCTGTATGTTGGTAAATTGAACACCAATAAAAAATAAATTTATTATAAAAAAAAGATTGGGCTTCCAGAGACACTGAGATTGCACAAAGAAAATAACACCTGCTCCTTGTTGAGTGTTTATCATGTGACAACCACAGTTCTAAGTCAAAAGTTTTTAAATCTTTCCCCAACTTTAGTGCTCACCAATATCCAGTATTAAGTACATACATTTAAAAAAGAAAAAAAACAAAGATAATCCAGTTCTCAATTAAGATTGAGCAGATGGACTTCTCCCTATTCCTCCTGCTGAGAGTAGCTTAAAATCCTGGCCATTGTACATGACACAAATAGAAGAAGACTGTACAGTGGAAAGAAAAAAGCAGGTCTTGAGACCCAAAGAAGGACATAATGGTGTGTTTTCTGGGTTTTCTTTATGCCCCATATATGCTAGACTGGTTGCTGGAGAAGATATAACCCAGAAATATCAAAAAGAGACAAAACCCACCACCACCAAAATAACAAAGAGCCCCTGAATAGTCTGTTCTTTCTAGCCAAAAAAAAAGTCACAAAAGGGTAACTTAGAAAGACAATACCTGCTCTATTCCAATAAGCACCACAGATAAAACAATGGCTCAATCCTTATCCAGTCAGTAAAGGCCAAATGGGGAGCCTTGATTTCCATCCTCATCCAGCTGTAAGGAGGTACTCCTTACCTAAGTGGCGTTAGACGATGGTGAGTGGGAAGCTAAGATTTTCATCCATGGCTGGTGGTAACAAACTCCCTGCTCTCCTTAATGTCAATGGAAATCAGGTGGGAATCCTGGATTCCACCTCCACCTGCCTCAGGGTGGCGTCAGAAGAGCCCATGTGGAAAGCCAGAACTTTCACTACCATTCAGCGCGGGCCTCCTCACTGCTGTGTCAGTGGAGGCTCACTGGGAAGCCATTATAAGAAAATCCTCTTCTTCACAGCTGGGTGGTATTAGCTGAGGCCTAGAAGGAAGCCTAAAATACCACCTCCACCCAGCAGAAGCAAAGCATCTTTCCCTCCCTGGGTGTCATGGATGAATATCATAGACTTTATACTGAACAGAAGAAAAGTGACAAAAAGGAGTACATATATATTCTCTGTGTGGTACCATTTGTAGTAAGAACATATAAAATTAACAAATAATGAAAGAAGTATGAACAGTGATTACCTTTGAGAAATGGGATTCACTAGATTGGGTACAAGGGAAGTTTCTGCCATGAAGGAAGTATTCATATTTACTGGTGTGTATACATTATCAGAACTCACCAAATTACATATTTAATATTTTTGCATTTCACTCTCTGTAAATTTTACCTCAATTTTAAAAAGTATGATAACATAGTGAGCAATAGTTTCATGTATGTCACTGTTCCAGCCTATGATTTTCAAAGTAGAACATAAGTAATGAATATTCATGACTGGTAATTTATTTTTTATTTAATTTATTCATATATAGGTGAAATTCCACATTTCACAGGATAATAGAAAATTTAGGATCAACATTTGCTCTTCTAATTCTTTGTATTTGGAAATAAACTCATGAACTTAATAAAATATTTGTATCTAAACCATACAATTTTAATATTCCTTTTGAAAAAACCAAACATTTGCTCTGCAGAAAAATGAATTGTTTTATTCTTTTTTTTTTTAATTGTTTTATTCTTGCTTTTCATCACACATATGTACACACAAAGCAAAGAGCTATCTTCTTATTAGGATAGTTTCCAGAGGGATGTTTAAGATAATAATTTATATCTGTTGAGGGACTATTCCCCTACAAGTTGCTCCATTGCCCAGAATGAAATACTACAAAAGTCATCCAGTCCCTGTGGTGGGCTATGTTATCTGAATATGGCCACAACAATATCTTCAATCCCATATGCTCTTCTGGATTGTGATTTTGTCACTCCTGCATCAAAAGCTGGAGTATAAATCTCTTCTCAATGAATCTCAGGTGGTGGTAGTGACTTGCTCATTGCCAATAAAATGTGTTGAAATGATGCTTTGGGAGTACCAGGGAAAGGTGAGAAGTCTTACAGGTTCTGCCTTGGTTTCTTGGAATATTTGCTTTTTGATGTTTCTCTAGGAACTCAGTGCCATGCTATCAGAATCCAAAGGCACATGTGTAGGCACTCTGACGGACAATCCCAGCTGAGCCCATTCTGTGAGTCATTCCATCTCAGACATGTGGATGAAGAAGTCTCAAGATGATTCTAGGCTCTAATCATTCACATCTCTCCCAGTAGGGACACACACATTATGTGGTAGAGACAAGTCATTTGAATTTCTGTCACATAGAATCCACAAGCCTAATAAAGTAGCCGCTGGTTTATTCCACCCATTTTGGGGATAGTTTGTTACACAGCAAGTAAATAACTGAAACACTTACTTTCAGTTGCTTAATTCCCAGAATATGGTAATATGAAGTTGACTCATTTCCTAAAATGGATTATAATCACTTCTAACTACAGTACCCTAAAGGGAATAGAAGTATCTATTTTATTTAATTTTTAGGCTGACTTGGAGTCATACTTTAACAATATGATAGTCTATCCTCCAAAGTTCACCCAAGCCATGCCATAGTGTGTATTGAAAATAGCATATAAATTATGGGGGAGGGGGTGTTTCTGTCTTGGTATTTAAGTCCCAGCTTTGCCGTATACCATATGGTGATTTGGGGTGACATTTTGAGCCTTATCTGTAAAATTGTCATACTAATACTTTATTCACAAGGATCCTAGAAATTATTAGAAATAATGATTAAAGTATTGTGCTTTACACAGGGTGTCAGTCTCCAACTTTGAAGTCATTATTATTAGATATGCTCCTTCACACATATAGAGCATTAATTTATCTGGAGATTGATTAAAGGTTTATATTTCTTCTCTACACTAGGGCTGTTCTGTTTCTTAGTGCAAATGATAGTGCATTTAGCATTGCAGTTTTTGGTGGTCTTTACTCACATAATTGGGGCTCCTGGATGATTCCACATCATTATTCAGTGGGAGCCCTTTCTTTCCTGAGCATTTAAAACAGCCACTATAGTATAGAAACTCCCTGAGAAATGCCGCCAGGAATTCCCATTAAAAAGCCTAATAAATGTTTTCCAACTAACACATTATGTTCTGAATTTATAGGAACAATCTGAGCAAAAAAGGCCTTGGCAGTCATTTAATGGAATTATTACAAAGGCAAATTCATATGCAGATTATTGGACAGTATTCATTTTATCATACAGGAGGATTTTAAAATTAGTTTCAGAAAAAGGGCACTCCATAATAAACTTTTAATTTCAAGAGTTGCACAAGGTAAGGGCTGAAAATTACAATAGGCCAGGTACCATGTCAGCTCTGATATACTACAACACTTCTTTATGAGCACATTACAATTCGAAGAGCTAATAATAAAAAGAAGTGATGCTGAGATGATGAATTGATGCTATGCAATTAGACCTATTAGAATTCACAGGAGTCGACAGGCAATAATCAAACCCTTTTCATGCTGCCCATTGCAATTATCTTTGCACTTAAGAATCAACAAAGCACATAATGACTTGCACTCGATTAAGGAATTCATGAGAAATGGAATTTTAATTAGTGTGTAGAAAATTTGAGCCATTTGTTACTTTACAGGACAACAAATTGTGAAAACGAGTTGAGGAGTTAAAAACAGCAGTGATAGATGTTTGCTGATAGTAGTGAGGAACTTAGACAGTGGAAATTTCCAGTAGTTCCCCTCCTCCCCTAAAATTACAATCAACAAAGTGAAACTACTATTGAGGATGGAAAAAGCAGCAAATGGATTGTTGATGTCATGGTTGATTGATAAAACAGACATTAAATCCATTCTCAACCTTGACTTTCTCCAACTATAGTATTTCATATTATTTAAACATACAAATATTCACCCATTCATAATCCATATTAAAATCAATAAATATCTATCCACTGCTATCTCTGTGTGGCAAATCAAGTATATATATCTTTAGAAGAAGTGGGATTTTAACTCAATATGGAATGTTTAAAAGTTCAGTGAGTAAAGATGATGCCTAGTCAACCTGCAAATTTTTCAATTAATTATGAAAATCTGCCCCATAATAGTTGTTCATTTTTAACAATGTTTATTCATAAAATACATTCACTCTTAATGCACTTGACCTTGGGCAAAAAGCTTAGTTTATTACTGTATCTCAGATATAAATAATGGGCTCTGGCATTTAACACATAAGCTAATGGAAATTCATTTTTGTCAAAAATTTCCTGGATTTTCGGTAGAAGGTACCGTGTTTATAAATAAAAAATGTCAAATGCCACTTTGCAATGCAGTCAATTTAATAACATATTTCTCATGCTCAATTTACCATCTGAAAAGTTAGTCTAAAATACAAATAATCAAGGAAACATCCACAACCACTGCTACACTCTGAGTAAATAGAAACAAAATAGGAACTAAATACAACAGTCCTCCCCACTCATTTCATAAAACACACAGGAAAGAAAATCAATACTTATGAAAACAAATCATTGAATCAATCCCCAAACAAAGCCAAATTGTCCATGAACAATTTGGAAGTCATTCTCTGCATCTTATTAAAAAATCTTCTTCACTTTGTGGTTGAAAAATATGCTAATTTGAGATGTAAGATCTGAATGTTTAAAATGTGGAAAGTATTCAAATACAGATCTATCCAATATATCTGATATTTTAAAATTTTGTGACAATTTAAAATTACATATGTTTTACTCTACTGAGAAGTTAAAAATCTCCTCACTTCACCACTGGCAAAGAATTTGTGGCAGAGATTGAAATGCTCCACTCTACCTCTTTCTCATCTCCCCTCTCAGTAACAGGAACTTAGTGTTTAGTTGAGTTTGTTGTTGTCAAGGATAAAATATTACATTTCCCAGCAGTCATGTCAATAGACATGGTCATGTGACCAAGTGTTGTATAGAACCTCCAGAAAAGCTGCAGATATTGAATGACACCATGTTGCTCTTCTAAATTCCTTTTTTCTTTCTATATGAACTGAAATACACAAACCTCATGATGGCTGGAACTCTAGCAGCCATCTTGGGTCATGAGGTGGATAAACTATCATAATACCTTTTAATATAGGAAGTTTTATAACTTAAAAAATTCTAGCATGGATATTATTTTTACAATTTAATTTTACAAACTCTGCAAGATAGGTCACTCAAGTATTTATTTCATTCCTCTCTTGCATATGCTGCTGCTTCTTCCTGAGCTAACTGATGAATTTAAATCATATTAAAAAATAGATGAACTTAAAAGTACAATTCAAACAAAGGTATCTAAAGGAAAGAAACATTAATGTATAGACCTTGGGCTAAGTCAAATACTTTAGCTGAATACTAAATTTAGTGCTGAGCTTCCAGGCAGCTAAAGCAAGACATATACAAGCTTATCTGAAGATGATCGACTTTTCTCTTAACTTGGAAATTAATTAATTAATTAATTATTTTGGAAATTAATTTAAAGAGAACTACTTTAACTTTCATATATGGGATATTGGATGACATAGTGGATGTCTTAAATAGTAATTGTGTACATGATACAGAAACATTCTGTATAAAGGCATTGTCTTCAAAGAAGCAGAGGGCATATGATTATGTCTTTGACACAAGATTCTCTCCATGTAGCTAAAATGATATGACTTCAGTACTTTAATTTTTATATGTTTATATTTTAGGACACTTAGATGAATAAATTAGTTTGGTCTTCCAAATGTCTCTCTCAAATATCAAACACCTTGAATGATATTCAAGTGACAGTTATTTTTGGTATCAGGTTTGTTGTTTTTTTTTTAAGACCAGCAAAAGAGTACCACCCTAAACCTAAACCTAGACCCCTTTCCTGGTCCTGGGCTCTAAAGGTCCTCACATATCACAAACACACATGAGAGTTTACTTCCATCATTTTAGATTTAGCATTTAGTACTGTAGAGTGTGAGGCATAAACTTTAACATCTTATCTCATAGTTAACATTATTCAGGCCTCAGGGAAATGTTTCTCCACATCTCTTATCCTGTATCTCAAACTAAGACTATATCTGAATATCATGAAAAACTATGGATTGTGCAACCACTAACATCATAATGCACATCGTTTCCTAGTGGAGGGAGGATTTAGCAGAAATGTTTAGGTAAGGAAAAAATAATTAACTTGTTAAATCCTTCCTATAACAAAATAGCATGAATGCAACAGATTCTCAAATAATTAAGTGTTGGGCAGCCCGGGTGCCTCAGTGGTTTAGCCCCGCCTTCAGCCCAGGGCGTGATCCTGGAGACCCTGGTCGAGTCCCAGTCAGGCTCCCTGCATTGAGCCTGCTTCTCCCTCTGCCTGTGTCTCTGCCTTTCCCTCTCTCTCTCTGTCTCTCTCCCTCATGAATAAATAAATAAAATCTTTAAAAAAAAAATAATGAAGTGTTGTTTCCTAAGAGAAACAGATACCCATTTTTATTTTCTTCATATATCATACTGTGGTTTTCAGAGATGTTCATGAATTAGTGTTGAATGTGCACATGGCAGCTTAAAAACTTATTGCAACAATAAACAACTCAGATTATTATCTAATGTATTTGTTGGCTTGATGTACAATGTGAAAATGTTGACCCATACTTCATGAGGTCTCCACTTGTCATGGGTCCTCCAAATGTTAGGGGAGACATGGCCAAAGGAATTGAAATTTATGTTTCAGATTAAGAGGGCTCCCTCTGCTTTGTATGCTAAGTATGTTGGAGTAGACCACTAATCATTAGTTTCATTTTATAGTAAGGGAACTGAGACTCATAGACGAGGCCTGTACCAAAACCCTAGTTCCCTTCTAGACAATCTAAGAGACTTTCCATTGAGCCATGTTTCATCCCACTAAAATTAAATTTACTTTATGTCAGAAGAGTTTGAGTACTTCTGAATTGGAGTTACTCAAATTGTGGTCAGCAGATCAACAGCATCAGCCTCACCTACGAACTTGTTAGGAGTACAATCTTGGGTTCCCACCCTAGACCAGCTAAATCAGAATCTCTGGAAAGAGTGTCAGAAATCTGTTCAATGAGCTCTCCAGTGAATCCTTTATGTACTCCCAATAAATAATTTGTTTTAAACCCCTTGCTACTCAAAGTGTGGTCCACAGACCAGTGGCAGTGACCCCTCCTCCTGAAGGCTGGTAAAGAAATGCAGAATCTCAGTCTCCCCCACAACTAAGGAATCTGAATCTTCATTTTAACAAAGTCTCAAGGGGATTCCTACAAACATCAAAGTTTGAGAAGTGCTGCTTAAACAAATACCTGCTAGACTACATGTAGTAAAATCTCATAGTTTCATTCTCTGAAGTACAAATAAGTTATGCATTGTGCCATTTTATAACTTTTTAGCATATAGAGTTTAAATAAAGTGTAATGAAAGCTAACAAATGCAGAAACCTAGGGTTCCTTAGTTAATATGGTTTCATTTAGTGTTCTGTTACACAGGCTCTCTAAATCATATGCCAATTTTACAATGCAAATTATACATACTTTAAATTTACTTTCAGAGATGGGCACATATTGCTTAGCCATTCAAAAATTTAAACATGATACAATCATGTTGGTGAATGAGACAGTCTCTTAAATGTTTCTGCAAACCCCAGCGCCTACTACTAACAATGTTTTGATCTTTTTTCACCTTTATCCCACCGGAAAAAAAAAAAAAAAAAAAAAAAAAATATATATATATATATATATATATTAATTGGGTGAAAGGGTCAGATACAGCAAAGAAAACCAGATGGAAAAATAAAAGTATGGAAATTCGATCCTCAAAAGTTATTGAATATATAGTCATCAAAATAGCACTTTAAGTTTCGTTATTTAAATCAGTCACCATTGAACTCCAGAGAGGGAAGGGAGGAAAGGCCATCTGAAACCATGAAACATTTTTACTTGGCTTTTCCTTCAAAAACACGCTGTCCCATGATCCAGTGCACTAATGATACAGTCAGCTGAAACTATGAAGGCCACATTTCAAAGTCTAAGATAAAGTTGGAGGCAAATTTTTGATAAGAAAACATTTTTCTCTTACTTTTTAAGTGGTGATTTACTATAATAAATGTTTTAGTGTTTTAGATTTTAAAACAACTACAATATGAAGGGTGCCTGGGAAGCTCAGTTGGTTAAGTGGCTGACTCTGGATTTTGGCTCAGGTCACGATCTCCCAGTACTGGGATCAAACTCCCTGTAGGCAGGCTTCACGCTCAATGAGGAGTCAGCTTGAGGATTCTCTCTCCCTTCCCTCCCCCTGACCTCCGCCACTCACATGCGTGTACACTTTCTCTCAAATAAATAAATCTTTAAAAATATTTTAAAAGATAAAACAACTACAATATGATTTGGCATTGTTACAAGTTACATTTCCAGAACTGTATCTTTCTACTTGGCTTTCTGCTTCATTATTGCAAAATAGGTGCAGTGGGGTTCTTTACATTTCTGGCCCTTGATATTAATGATAAAGATCAGATAGCAACAGGAAACTCAATGGTATAGTTACTTCCTTTTCTTTTCTTTTCCTTTTTTTGCTACTTCCTTTTCTGATAAATGCTACAACAACTGTTTTGATCCTCATTTTACAAAACAAGCATAACTAAAATATTTCAACAATATTAAAATAGCAATAATCATCGAAAAAATGAAAATGCAACTACTGAATGGGAGGAAATATTTTTAAATAATATATTTGACAAGAGATTAATATCCATATAATTCAATAGTAAAAAAATAATTTGAATAAAAATGGGCAGAGGATCTGAATACATATTTTTCCAAAGAAGACATAAAGATGCCAACAGGTACAGGAAAGGTGCTCAACATCACTAATCATCAAAATGAGGTATCACCTTATACCTGTTAGAATGGCTACCATCAAAATGACAAAGTAGAACAAATTCTGGCTAGCATGTGGAGAAAAGAGAACCCTTGTGCACTGTTAGTGGGAATATAAATTGATGCAGCCACTGTGGAAAACAGTATAGGCATTTCTCAAAAAAATAAAAATAGAAGTACTCTACTTTTCAGCAATTCCACTTCTGGATATTTGAAAAGATTACTCAACCAAGATATTATTTAACAAAATTAAAACAATTATAGAAAAGGCTGAGCAACATATGAAAGTCAAACCCAGTAAGGCCTCATGAGATAGGCACCATCATAGATATTGGTGGAACTACATATTGAGAATCTTACATAGGGGTGCCTGGGTGGCTCAGTCAGTTAACCATCTGCCTTCAGCTCAAGTCATGATCCCAGGGTTCTGGGATCAAGCCCCACATCTGGCTCCATGCTTAGTGGGGAGCCTACTTCTCCTTCTGCATCCCCCTCACTTGTGTATGTGTGTGTGCATGCTCGCTCGCTCTCTCTCTCCTGCAAAAATAAATAAATAAAATCTTTAAAAAAAATCTTAGATATGCTGGTCTCCAACAGATTCCTAAACTTCTGAAAGTCTATAAATTGGGAAAAAATAAATTGCCAACAATAGAGGAATAGCTAAATAAATTATGGTACATTAACCAAAAGGAATATTATACCAGCATTAAATAGCAATTGTGAGAAAGTTTAATTACACAAGAAAATACTGATGATACAATGTTTTACTGAAAACATGAAGACATTCTATTATATATACTACCATCTCTGGTATTTACAAACATAAATAAATAGAAAAAAAAGTAGAAGAAAATGCCAAATTCCAAAATGTTAATGGCAATTATCTCTGGGCAATGAGTTTATGGCCAATTTTTTGCCTTTTTTTTTCCTCCTGTGACTTCTAATAAATAAATTCACTTGAAACTGACTTGTCTGTGAAGATTATAATTTTATAATTAAAAGAATTATCTTAAACTTTGTAAATTGTGTATTCTAAAATAATTGCAGAAACAATAGATTTAGAAAAGCTACCATATTGATTACATAGGGATTTAGAGGGTTTTAAGAAAGAACATTAATTTAGAGGAAATGATATATATTAAATTTATAATATATGAAACTTGGTTTCAGGTGATTGATTCAGGGGTTTTATGGGTAATCTTGCTCCTCTGCCCTTAACATAAATAAACTTGTCTCTATCAATACAACAAAAATATAATGTACATTTTAAATATTTCATTATTTTCTAATGGCAACACAGTAATGAACAATAAGGTCCAAATAATAGTGTTCAAACTCTAAAAATCTGAAGTTTTATATACATAAATAATTTTTATTTTAAACAATATTTAAGAGTATTCTCTTGGTTTCTAATATAGGAAATCAGTTTCCTTCTTTTGGGGTCTTATTTTCAAAAACAAAACTTTGGGCAAAAAATCTTTCACAGATAACTGGTGAGCTAAATGAAGACAATAGCAGAATACTTCTTTAAAAAAGATTACTTGAAATAAAAGAACAGGGAAGACTATTCACCAAAGTACCTGAAAGGAGCCAGACCAGAAATAGGAAGTCATGCAAATCAAGATGGAATTTGTGACAGTGAATGAAACACTCACATGTGTGAGGTGCCTGGGCAGCACTTCTACCTGCCTGTCAAGTTACCTAAAAATGTGCTCTTGGCATACTTGAGTCCTGAAGACCTCAAGTTTGCTTAGTCTTTGCCAGATTCCTCAAAACATTGGAAATATAAATCTGGCAAGGCCTAAGTCCTTCATCTCCTAAACTGTCTCTGACGGTGTCAGACCTGTGTGGACAGGACTCAGGCACCTTGGGGTAGGTAGAGGAATACTTATAGGGCTGGTGTTTTGATTCTAAGTGTACAACTGTGCCTTCTTCACAGTTTTCCTTCTAAACAGTCCTGGTTAGCAATGAAAGAACCTAAAACCCATTATTATAAAACATATCCCAAACTTGGAAATAGGTTAAAGCGTGTTCTTACAGTGCAGTACTGAGTTTAGCTTAATATTAATTGGACTTTTTTATAACACTTTGATGCAAAATTTTAGATTTTTGTCTAGTAGAGTTGCAAATTCTCTTCAGTGAAATGAACAATCTCAAAGATCATGGTTGAGGTGCTATAATAGGCCAGAAATCTTATTCTAACCTCTCTTGTAAAATTGCTATACAGACCTAGCTTCTCATATGGTCTTTAGACTCAAATTAACATTCCCTAGTTTCCTCATTAATTGACAAGTTAAATGAAATCTTTGCTATGTGTTCATGTTATATTTGTACGTTGTATTTTCAGCCTTTTGAAAATTATCCTTCAACATCACAGAAGTCCAAATTAGAGACACCTCACAAAATAATTGGTCGGTAATCTTAAAAATATCAAGATCATGAAAGAAGAAGAAAGAAGAAAAGCTGAGAAACTACTACAGATTGAAGGAGGCTAACAGGACATGCCAGCTAAATATACACAACCCTGGATTGGGTTGTGGACCAGAGACTGGTTTGTTGTTGCTTTTTTTCCACTGCAAAGGAAATTAGGGGAATACTTATTAATATTTTTATAAGGGTCAAAGATTTGATAACTACTTAGTCACCGTTAATTTCCAACATCAATTCCATGGTACTATGTTATATAGTAGGAAATGTGTCCCAAAGTATCTAAGGGTAATGGGAACCATGTGTGCAAATTTCTCTCAAGTAATTTGGAAATTAATAATTACAAATATTATTGATAAATGACGGGATGACTAAAAAAGATAAAGAGAGCAGTTAGGAAATCAGTGAAGAGTTTGCTGGAGATGTTTGTATTATTATACAGCTTTTCTGTAAGTGAGAAGTTATTTCAAAGTAAAAAGTCAAGAATAATATCACATAAATAAGAATCAAGGTAGAGAATGCACAAAATTGCATCATGAGTGTCCTCAGTAAATTATTAATATACCCTCTGATGTGCTTAACACTTTCTGGTTGACAAAATTATTTTTGTTTTATTATCTTGCTGGTTTCTTATACACTTCCATAATGTAAACATTTCCACCCCCACCCCCCAACTGAAGCTTGGAAAGATTCAACACTGCCATCTGATTGCTGCCAGAGACTCTACTACTACCTAATATTGCTTTTCACTGCAGATGTTGGATGGTGTGTCTCCATCTACCATCCCTCCAGGGAGGGCTGTGAGATGAAAGGAATGGAGGAGAGACAGTGTGCTGGGCGATGACAAGTTGGGTGTGGGAGCCAAGGTGCATGACGGCAGGTCATATTATGTACCATTCACTCCCACTTCTCACCACCATTTATCACCTTCCATTCTTTTCTCCGAAGCCTATCTGGATACAATAGGCCAAAAGAACTGCTTAGGCAGAAACAATTACGGCTCTGTAGACTTGAGTTAATTTTGCAAGGATTTTGGAAGAACAAAAACGAGAGTAATATTCGAATATTCTAATTCTAATATCTGTGGATTCAGAGACACAAAGATGACAAGACAGAGAGACAAAAAGAAAGGAGAGAACAGAGAGCAGATGGGCAATAACTAAACAAGTAAGTACACTCAGAGTTTGCTGGTGTCCAGTGGACTTATTATGCTCAACTCAAAACTAATCTGCTTCTTCAACCACACTGGCTTCCAGCCAGGCCACTCAGACAGCACACAGGGTGTGGGTTCTGTCCCTGTTAATAAAGACTCTAAAATAGCATAGCATTGTGTTTTGACACCAAAAATTCACCGTGGAGTTAGAAACCAGTTTGTTGGGAGCGTTGCAAACTATAAAAATCTAAAAGGTTTTTAAATATTAATAGCACTTGAATGGTTTTCTCCCAGATGGCCACACAGCTGACTACAGTTCCCTCCTAGAACCCTCTGCTGTTTATCCTCTAAATGTCCCCAATATAAAACAGTTTTAATCTTTTGTTGCTGCTGTAAAACTTGATCTACTGTGGGACAACATAATTAAGTGTCAGTGCCTGGATGTATGGAGTGAGAAGCAGACAGAATAATCCAGGATGTATGTCACTAATAATTCAGTTTATGGCTCAGTGATAATGGGATTCCTGATTATTAGCAGGACACCTGGTACTGGAGGCTTCTTAGTTTGAAGCCCATTCACCTGGGCTTCAAACTAAGCAGTGCCAGGTAGACTGGAACTGACAGGGGCATGTGGGTCTCGCTCTCTTCCTCTCTTTTCTCTTCCATGAATCTGTTAAGACCTAGGTCATTCTCACTGGACAATTTCAGAGAAGCCAACCAGAAAGGAACAGCAGCTTGACCAGAAACATTTGATGCTGTTTTGAGCTGGTTCTTGTGCAAGTTATGAAAAGGTTGTTAGTTCAAATGTAATTCATAGATTCCTGTCCTTATGTCAGGGTTTCCTGGCAGCTCTGGAAGGTGAGCCCAGAAGATGACTCAAGGTATATGTACAGTGAGTGATGAACAGAGAGGAGGCAGAAAAGAAGGATGAGGAAGGTGGGGAGGAAAGGCATGAAAGGCAGAAATGAGGGCAGAAAGAGAAGGCGGGGAAGAGAAGGAGTAGTGAGAACCAAGAAGGAGGAATGGGGTATGAAGAAGGAGAGATCATTTTGTGAGTTAAATTCTTCATAAATCAGGAGAGATTTCATCTCCAACAGGGAGATATTCCCTCTTCCCATACAGTCCTTGGGCCAGAGCTTCATCTCCCCTAGACAGCGCTCTACATTAACCTACATTAACCTCATTTATGCTCCTTTTTCTCTCTTTCCATAGCTGACAAAAAATACCTCTGATTGACCGAGGATGTTCTCTTTGGACGGGTGGATGGCTTCTGCCCTGCCATGTGTCTGTGTGAGGTGACTTTGTGTACAGCGGCTTTAATCCTTGATGTACTGACAGGGTTCACATCTCAAAGAGCTGGTTTTGGGGTGCAGCACAGTGTTAATTGTACCTCTGGCCCACCTCTTGACTACAACAGCAGCTGAGGTTTCCCAACTTCCCAGTACAAACACTTGCAGGGCTCTCAGCTTTTCTGTCTCAGGATGTCCCCTGAAGCTCTGGCCATGTACTCAGCCTGTGTGTGAAAGCTCCTCCTGGAAGGGTGCAGATAGGAATGTCCCGAGTCAACCCTCAACTACTGGGGCCTGGGAATTAGTGAGTAAATGTTTCTGCTTCATGTTCTGTGTAGGGACCATTCTAAGGTGCATTTTACACATGTGTTCAGATAACACCCCCCACCACTACCACCAGTGGAAGTGAGTCCCTGTTTCAATGATTCCTTTCCTTTCATTTCACTCTGTATTCCGGTGTCCCTTCCCAAATAAACAATTTGCACCCTATATTAACTACATGGTGCTGTTTTCTGTATTCTTGATGCTCTGACATGTGGGGTCTTGCTGCCTGGGGAGACACCATCCTTCCCAGGGGTAGCATCCCTTCCCGATTCACAAAAGGTAGCAAATGACCTGCACAGGACCATGGTTTATGTTATACATAAACCAACAGAGTCAGAGCCTGTACTCTTGAACCACCTCCTCTATCTGACTCTTACACTCCAGGAAACAGCATTCCTCTGATTTAATCATTCCAGGGTCAGAGAAAGACTAGACAACTAGAAACACTCCCTGCCCAAAGCCACTAACATTACTCAAACGGGCTCATCATGAGCCCGATTACCCTGCTTTGTCTTGCCTTTTCCACAGAACCCACAATAAAGGCTCATGAGCATGCTTTCCCCTTGCCCCCACTTCATGACCAACCTTGGTGCTCCCCTGTGTGGCCCTATATGGCATGGTGCGCCCCCTCCTATCTGGGACCGCAAGTAACAAACTAGCTTTTCAAAGGCAATGATCTGATCTGTCAGCAATCTTACCCACCTGAACAGTAATAAAACCTACACTTTAAAACCCTTGCAAATTCTTATCTCCAGTTCTGCTTGCAGGCAAATACAAATGAAGACCGCTTATTGTTTATAAATAGTTGCTAAATGAATGTATGGAAAAAAACATAGAGGGAATTCTACAGAGGAGGAAGGGGAAGAGCATTCAGTTCAATGGCCCCTACAGAGAAGGGTCTAAGAATGTGGAACGACCCCTGAGCTCACCTCTGGGTCACTCAATCACAGCCTCACAGTATCTACTTCCTTGTGAACCATCCCCACTCGCCTTCAGATCTCTAGGAGAATCCTGAACAGTAAGTAGCTTGCATTATAAAATGCCAGAAGGAGAAAAATGAGACAGAAATTAAGTTAAGAAAATCTACTTAAAATAAGAAACACATACTGTCCTTGTTAGTTTCTAGATTTCCCATTTTTATTTTTAAACCGAGAGTGTATTATAGTTTTATTTTAAATACATATGACAAGAGGATAAAAAATGAAAGTCAACACAAGTGAAAGAGAAAGAAGGAAGTGATACCTCTTTGAGCCTTTCTGTGCGAAAAGAGGACATTTTTCATCTTAGGCCTCAGGGTATCTGTTAGTGCACTGGGAGAGGTAATTCATTAAATGAACCTAAGGTTAATGCACCTTCAAAAGAGAGCAATTTATCTCCTCTTCTTCAATAGGATCAGGCCAGGAGGTTCTACAGTTGGAAAAATTTTATCCTAGTGAGATACCCCTGTAATGATCTCAGGTCCCCTGAATTTCATCTTTCTCATTCACTACGCCCACATGACTAATGTACCAGATGGGAGGACCATGCACTTTATCCTGAAGGGTGTGAGCCCTTAAGTTTTTTCTTGAATACCAGGAAAAATTTATAGTCTACTTTATACACTTTCCCTCACCTACTGAGTCCTCATATCCCAGACTGACCAAAGTGCAGCTTGCTGGGGGTTGTCAAAAGGAAAGATATTTTAGTTTCAATGAGTTGAAAAATACTTAGGAATGGTAAATGGCCTCTTTCAGAATAAAGTCATAATAAAAGTTATGATGTCATTAGAAAAATCTGCTGAGTTAACCAAGGGAAAAACCAGGGGAAATAAACAAAACCACAAGTGAAATTCCTCATACTGGATTTCCCAAATTCCGTTTTTTTTCTTCTCAGAAAAATTCTCTTATTTATTTAGCCTTCCCTCCTCCCTTGTGTATATACATACACACATATATACATAGATATGTATTACATACACATATATAAAGTCATATACACATGTACATTCATACATATAATGTAAACACACACTTCTGCCTTGTGTCTGACTCTGGTGCTTCCCCAGGTAGTCCTCTGCAGTGTGATGTGTTTAGACACAAACACACACAAACATATACACACATTTAGATACGTATATGTACATTTTTACATATATATTACACATTTATATTTTTATATATACACAGATGTGTATAGGAAGAATTACAATAGAATATGGTCAGTTATGTGAGGATAAATATCATACAAAAGGATATAAAGAACTGGAGAGCAGTACAGAGAGAAAAGTAGTTCTGCATAGTCAGACTTGGATCGCAAACTGGAGGCAAGTTAAGGATAAATCCAAAGTGATGAGCCAGCTTTTCTCACTTCCAAGTGCATATTAAACTCTTCTCAGTAGCTTTAGAAAATGACAATACTTGGGTCCTACCACTAGAGACCCAGATTCAGCTGGTCTAGGGTGGATGCCAGTCATTTGATTTGTTTTCTGCTTTGTTTTCATCAGCGGCCAAAATAACGGCTGGCATGCAGGCATTCAATATGTATTTGCTGATTGAACATATCTGTCCCTAAATGTTGGGGAACAGGACTAGAGAGAGGGCAGAAAGCTGCCTTTGGTTGTGCACACTTCCTGGAGGTCAGGTTCTGTGTTTGTAGCTGGCTGCTTGGCTAACTCCTAGGGTATTTCCCACATGAGGACTGTGGCGTAGTTAAGGTGACACCTCTCCTCACAGAGGATGGCCTTTGCTATTAATGAAGGATGACATTGCATGTCAACTCCACTTTAATAACAATAATTTTTTTAAAAAAGGAATGAAGGCAAATACTGCCACTGTTACCAAAAAAGCAGAAGTGACTATTTTTTCCTGACATCAGAGATTAAGGGCAAATATTTCAAAAGAATACTACATGTGCACACACACACACACACACACACACATACACACACAGAGTTGTGCTCTATCAGTCATAGGGAGTAGGTTATGCTGCGATAATAACCTCAAATCTGAGTGGCTTAATACTATAAAAGTGTATTTGTCTCTCATGCTACATGTTCAATAGGGGTCAGCAAAAGGGCTTGTTCATCGTAGTCACTCAGGGACTCAGGCTGATGGAGGCTCCAAGTTGGGGAGGTTTGTCATATGACCTTTTCAAGACGAAGGGCACATGGTAAATCATGCATTATTGCTTAACACTGGAGTAAAATACATCACTTCTGCTCATATTTAATTGGCCAAATCAAATCATGTGACCATACTGAAGCTAAAAGAGGATAGAAAAATCCAATCTTATCATCTGGATAAAAGGTGGGAAGCTAGAAATATTTGATAAAGAGCAGTGACATCTATGACATTTATTAATAAATGACAGTGAAATTCATTTCCACTTGGAGTTCATCTAACTTTAGCTGAGTTCTAGTTTACTATACAAGGCTAAATGTAGCTCCCCCCCCAAAAAAAAAATAAAAACTAGGATAAGTTCTGACTGTTTGAGGGGAAAAATTACAAATTGCCAAACAGGTTTGCTACATGCATTTCAAGGTCAAAAACCCCATATTCCCTTAGGGACAGTGTCTTATAAATAAGGTCATTGTCATAGATGACAGCTTTTTAAAGAATCACACTCCAATCACAGAGAGTTTTCATCACCCAAGTCTCACAGAGTAATAAATGTTCTTGCAATGCACTTGAGGCATCATCTTATGACCTGGGCTTACAATGAGAAAAGCACATCTATGAAAAGTATGAAAAGAAGAATATGGGCTTGCACATGAGGTGAACAGTGCTATATCCAACAAATAGTATGGCTTCACTGGAATCTTTCAGCACAATAAACAGAGGGCCTTTTCCATATACTAGAATCTAAAACTCCATCAAAATCAGTTAACTCTAATAGGTTAATATGCTAAACATGCTATGCGAGTCTGGAGATAGAAGAGTTTGAACACATACCTTCACAGATACTTTATTATTTCAGCACAAAGTAGAAGTTTTCTATTTGGTCTGCTATTTCATTCAAACCAGACTTCTTTACAACATGGGAGAGGGTAGCAGAAGTTTTGATACAGAATTACTTTGAGGGTCATTCCTCATTTAGTTTTACACTAGGAAAGCAAGGGATCAGCTGTGCTTTCTCCAGCACAAGCCAACCTACTAGACAACTTAGATAAAATCAGACTGGGAAAGCTTATTTAAGAAGGTGAAGGCTTTATGCAAAAATGTGTCTAAATATCCAACCAAAGTCCTCAAGTTATCACTGAATGTTCTTTTCCTAGATTGATATGCTGACTTTTATAAAAATCCCACCATCAAGTATATGAAAACATCTAATATATCAGTGTGGAGGGAATGGATGAGGTAGAAAGCTGGGATAATTTTAAAAAGAAAATTAGAGAGAAAATAAAAAAAGAAAGAAAAAAGCAATCTTTTTCAATCTCCCTTGTGGTGAAAAAAAAATAAATAAATAAAAAAGAAGAGAAAAAAGAACCAAACATTGAATAATCAATTTCTGAGAACACAGAACAAACTGCTTACTCATGGATAATTATGAGACAAATGAAAAAATAGCAGGCTCAGAGATTATGATAAACCCTTAAAGGAGAAATGTAATTAATGATTATGATAAAAATGCTAAGTATTTATAAAAATAATTACAGTATGTCTGTCCCCAGAGGTCTCAGTTTTTAATGTTCCTTTTCAGAAACATCATCAGAGTTCAATCAAAGGCAGTGATGGAATATATGGCTAATTTCCTCCCTTACTGGACTGAATGTCCATGAAAAAACTGCTGGTTTTCATTGTGAAGTGCTCCAGGGTCCACTGAAATAGTTCCCAGTAACATGTTATGGGTGAGTATTGTCTTATTGTCCAATAGACCTAAATGTTGGGTATGCACACATGCCTCCTTGCCTCCTGGCCAAAATCTAGTTGATCCAAAATAGATATATCAGACAAGGAATTTATCTAAACCATTTAAAAAGTGATTTATACTGCAAGCCTATTCTACTTTTTTATGTGTGTGGCTTTTTTTAAAAATTTTTATTTATTTATGATAGTCGCACAGAGAGAGAGAGAGAGAGAGAGGCAGAGGTGCACACAGGCAGAGGGAGAAGCAGGCTCCATGCACCGGGAGCCCGACGTGGGATTCGATCCCGGGTCTCCAGGATCGCGCCCTGGGCCAAAGGCAGGCGCCAAACCGCTGCGCCACCCAGGGATCCCCTTGTGTGTGGCTTTGAGTGCTTTCTACATTCACTGTCTTTGGCATAAAGTGTGTTCTAATCTGCCTGATTGCAAAGATCACAGAATTCACAGCTGAGAACCATCTCATATATTCACAGAGATGCAATGTAATTTGCCAAAAGTCACACAGTATAGGATTTAAAATCAAGTCCACCAGACCCCAAAGCAACATTACTTCTTGTGTCAATTAGGTCGAAAGCAGGAAATCTCAACCATTATGCATACCACTAGCTCCTCTGCCAGTCTGAGAGATCTGTGGACTCTTCTCACAGTAATATTTTCAAGTGAATAATATAAAATACATAGGATTACCAAGGAAACTAATTACATTAAAAAATGCTTCTCAAAAAATATAAATAAAAACGTTTAAATTTTGTGAAATGCTATATATATGGCATTATTAGTCAACAAAATAACAAAATCTAGTCGCAGTTCTAATACCCAAGGTAAATTCGAAGCAGTGATGAATATAAATGAGATTTTTGAGATATCTGCCATAAATACAATGTGATAATGCATACCTACAATTTCTATGGGTGGCCAAGTGTCAGGCCTTTTGGTTTGAGGCCTACATTCATCATCAAGGACATACTAAATTTCAGTTATAAGTTAATGAATAATAAAGGTTTTTCTTCCAATTTCACTTCATGGTTCCCTGATATCAAACCCTGGACCCTGACATACTAGATTAACAACCCTTGATAAAGCATTCACACATTTATCGTAATATAAGTGCAGAAACCACTTACAAACTTATTTATACTTATTCTGTATCTCTTATATAGGTTACTGCTCTACTAAGTCCAAAAGAAATACAGTATATGATTCCTGCTGTGTGAAGCCTTAAATTTAACTAGGAAGACAAGACTCACATATGCTAAGATTTAAAAATATTCATTAAGAGAGGAAAGTAGAGTCCAGATCACTGGATAGGAAGGTTATCTAGAATCTGGTGCTACCTGAATGGTAAGCTCATAAATGCAGACGTATAGAACAGGGGCATTAGTCTGTGTCTGCTGACTGCCTAATACACTGGGGGAAGGGAAAGAGCAAATGGCACAAATAACTTGCAAATTTAGGTAGAGAGTCACACACAAAGCAGCTCCTGAAAACCTGTGAAGCAGTATATAGGTAGAGACTAAGTAGACAAAATTTCAGGGGGCTCCAGAAAAAAAAAAAAAAAAGGTGCTTTTACTCCATGTTCAGCACAAAGGGAGTTCTCCAGGCAAAGACTCCATTGTTCTTGGTTTATGTTCACTTTCCATCCATCTGCAAACACACACACACACACACACACCCCAGTCTTCTGCTGATATGAATGGTTCCAAATTTCATTCCCAGTCTGGCAAACAAGGAGTCATTTCTTATGAGTGAGTGATATATGATACCACATTCCTAAACTTTTCTCCCCTAAATTTCCAACAGAAGTTGAATGGCCACTTTGAAACTTAATGATAAATGGTAGAAACTCATTTCCTTCTGGTATTGGTGTTAGAACAAGAGTCATTTAGCGAACAACAGATTGCAGATTCTGAACTAAACCTGAGAATGGCATCTGGTCCACAGTTTTGAAGCTGAGGTTTCTTTTGCCTCTACTGAATAGCTCAATAAATAAAAGGGAAGGAGGGACTAGGTAATTTTAACTTCGTTATCAGGACATCTAAATTATTACATTTATAAATAAATTACATAGTAAATTTAATAATAGGTAGTAGGTATTTGAAACTGACTTATTTTAAACAATTCCTAAGCTAATAATGACTATACTTGCCAAGGATATGACATAATTGCCTTGAAACCTAATCTGATCCACTTTAGCCCAGATAAATGATACAGTGTGTTGCTTAAATGAAATCAACATTTGTTACACAGTCAGGAAACTGTAATTTAAGGCTAAATGTTGTGAATTCTTTGATGATAATCTATTTGGACATCAATGGGCCACTATAGAAATTTGGGGGAGACACAAAGAAAAGAATTCAAAAGAACATTATATTATTATATTATCATACACCAAAAGCTTAAATTGGTAAAAACTGATGAAGACTATTTTTTTTTTTTCTCCTCAAATCAGGAGTCTGTGCTTACACCATTCGGTTTTTTGTTTTGTTTTGTTTTGTTTTTAATGCTTACACCATCCTTATCAGAAACTTATTCATTCATCAATTTGAGAAATGTTTATGGGAATTCCCTAGATGCTAGGTGGTAGGGAGGATACAAAGATGAATAAGGCATAATCTACGTTCTCAAGGATTTTGAAGGATAGTAGGATAAGATGTGCAAATAATCAACCAAGTGTCAAGCTCCATATAGTAAAGAGCACTAATTCAACTCTGCCCCCACTGTTTTTAGTAGCCCATTATAGCCGCCATCATATAGTTCAACAACATACAGTTGTTTGAATGTCTGTCTTTTTACTGACAGCATTAGCTTTCAGGAGAAAGATATGGAGGGTACCTTATCATTGTGTCTCCACTGTCTACTGTATAGTTGGCACATATACTTTAAACATATGTTAACTGGGTGAATGGGCAAACTTGTTTCTAATTAGTATTATGAGGGAGTATTCACAGATCACTTAGGTTTTTAAGCTGGCCCTTGAAAACTCATATGATATTTTCCTCCTGAGGACTCAAGAAGACTACATTCTTCGGGAGTGTTCACATCTGGGTGGGATCAGGTGACTGGGTGCTGGCCAATGTGGATGAAAGCCATGAAGTCCACTTTCATGCCTGGCCATGAAACATCCTATTTGGTCTTCCATACCGTCATTCTTCTGTCCCTATGATTGGAAATGGAAGATTGCAGATGGTAGAAGCACATGTTTCCTACATCTCTGAGTTTACTGCTTATGGCAGAGTCACCCAACTAGGAATATGCTTATTAGTCTTTGTATAAATGTGAAAGAAACCTTTGTTGTGCTAAGAAACTGAGAATCTGGGGTTGTTTGTTACAGCAGTTGTTTATTCTGACTACTGCAGCTGGCCAGGGACAATGGCAATGGGTGGAAATGGAGAGGAAGGTTGGTGAAGGAGGTCATTCCTTTTGGGGGGAATGACATGAGTCAGATCCACAAATCCATGAAGGAAGGAACCAACCACAGTATTTCTTCTGAAGATGCAATTGTTCCCCTAGCTTATTTTCAGAGTTAAAGTATCATATAGCAGAGGTAGCCAATACATGGTCCCAACCTGTTCCTTAGAGTGTTCTATTTGGTTCAGGCAGTGTTGGGCCACAAGTATCATAAAAAGTTGAATTTGTTGTTGCAAATAACTATTTAATGGGAAAGCAGTTTTGATGGTTTGGGGCAGTTGTTTTGTTTTTTAGTCATCTGTTCTGAATGACTCAGACTGAATAGCATCTGATTCTTCTAGATAGGGCCTGGGTTCTCTAGTGTTCTGTAATGCTATCCCACCACTCCCCACTGCCTCAACACCCGGCCTGCTTATGTTACCTGGCTTCTGGCAGACATGTGAGTTTGCCATTATTTCCTTTAAGTCATTGTGGACTGAGGTCTCTGTGGTGACTACATAGCTATTTGATGAGTTGCCCTCCTTTTGTTCTAGGTAGCAGCTCCATGGGAAGGTGTGCACTTTAACTTTTGGTGGTAAAATAAAATAAGAATTTTTTATTCCAGATGTAATTGGGAATACCATAAGCCTGTTACCATGGGTGATGCTCACTCTCTGGGGCCTAATCAATGTGGCCAGTTTAGCCATTTTGCTGGAGACCAAGCAGTTTTACTCTCTGCCCTCATTTCTGCACAAAAGATCATTTTCTCAAAAAAAATTTTTATTTGAGTATATGTTGTAATTTTGGGATCTAGGGGGAAAATAACCCAGGAATGATATCTGGGTGCAATATTGTGAATTAGATCCAATATTCAATTGCTGAGGAACAATAATGTAGAATTACTATGAAAACAAGTTCGAAATTCACTGTTTATGTTGTTGCTGTTGCTTTTTCCTTTTACTTATCATAAGTGGTATGTGTATATTCTAAAGTCCTGGGATCTTGTCACCCTTCTATGTGGTCTGATCAAGGTGAGAAATGCAACAAAGCACCTCTGTGGATAGTGATGGGAATGAAAATGTAAGGAGATGAGGTAGTTTGTACAAAAGTAGCTATGATTTTATGACAAATAAACCAAGTAAAGTTTCCAATCGAAAACAATGCATTTACAATGTAGCCCATGATGATATCTTTTTTTAAAGATTTTATTTATTTATTCATGAGAGACACAGAGAGAGAGAGAGAGAGAGAGAGAGAGAGAGAGGGAGAAGCAGGCTCCATGCAGGGAGCCGACACGGGACTTGATCCCAGGTCTCCAGGATCACACCCTGGGCTGAAGGCGGCGCTAAACCACTGAGCTACCCGGGTTGCCCCCATGATGATATTTTAATGGTATCTATTCCTTCAGGTATCTGTCTACCTGTGTTAATAGAACTGACACCAGTGAAAAGATATCTATGTTTAAGACATAGCCTTACAGTTAACACCTCCTAAATATACCATTAATTTTACCTCCCTCCATGTCAGATTCTGAGTGCTGAATGAACAAATGTATAAATTAAGGCTATATGAACAACTGATGATAAAAGTATCAACCATACTACAGAACCCCAGATGTCTCTAGTTTTCCCCCAAAGCAAACCAGGAAGTCTCCTAAAATATTGATGGAAAGAGATGCCTAGGGGAACACACCTGCATGCCTCTAAGTTATAAATAATGCTACTTTGCTCTGAGTGCCAGGAAAGATAAATTTCTGTGCTCATTGATATAAATTATTCTTCCCTCATTATGGTCTAATGAGCCAAGATTAGGGAAACCTGGAATCAGGGTCTTCCGCTCCAGGAAAATCAATTAGGTTCCCTGTGCCGTAGCTTATGACCTTGCTTAGCTGGTTTCCTGGCCCATATTTTTATACGTTTTCCTAACACTGCTATACACAGCTAGCCAGGCTGTAAATGTAAGATACAATTCTACAATCATTTATACTAGAAATTAAAGTCAGTATTGCACTTACTGGTAACTTCATCACTCCAAACAACCCACTTAATTTTTTTCTTCCCCACCCTCCATCTTCTACACTTTTATCCCCCACTAACGGGGGATACTGTAAGACAACAGAAGGGTATCTGAAGCAAACCAGAGAAGAAATGATAAAAACAAAAACAAAAACAAAAAAACCCAAAAACCTAAAAGCAAAATTTTGTTTAGAAAGCTTCATTTTAAGGTCTGTTCTTTTGCTAATCCACAAATCTAGTTTAAGGTTTTCATTCTATTCAATCCTATGGCAGAACAGATGTGAAGAGTCCTATACTCCAGGGGCATGATATGGCCACCTATTAGGAAGCAAGTTATTTTTTCATTGCGATAAATTGACTCTCAAGAAAAGGAAATTTACCTTAAGCAGAGTATTCAATGGACTTAGGAAATCACAACCTCAAGGGACACAAATAATCTTCAAGGATATAATTAACTGCAAAGGCAGAGACCTATCATTTACAAGAGGAAGCATATTTATTTAGATCTCATGCACTGTGCTTTAGGCATCATTTTGGTGCTGTTATAAAGGCTAAGCCAAGGAATGGAACTGGTCAGATATATGATATAAGGTAATGGGAAGAGGAGTGTTTTACAGAGCCTTAAATGTGAAAATCTACAACATCAAAAAGCATTTCTAAAAAGTACTAAAATAAGGAGCACCATCTATAGTAACCTAAGTATGTTGTTCAAAAATAAGAAAAAAAGGTTTAACTGGCCAGTCTTTAAATTAGAAAAGAGGCTAGCAGAATATATGTGAAAGGATAGAAAAATACTTCATAATTTCTATTGCTTATACCATTTAAGCCACAGGGATGGAGCATCTGGGTGACTCAGTCGATTAAGCATCTGCTTTTGGCTCAGGTTGTGATCCCAGGATCCTGGGATTGAGTCTTGCATCTGGCTTCCTGCTCAGCAGGGGAGTCTGCTTCTCCCTCTCCCCTGTTCCTCCACCCTGCTCATGCTCTCTCAGGTGCACACCTATCCCTTCTCTCTCAAATAAATAAATAAAATATTAAAAAAAACCCTAAAAGCATAAAAATAAAAAAGCCATAAGGATAAAACTGCTTCCCTGTATACTGTTGTTGGTCTTTGGTAGAAGTGTAATACTTTGGACAAGCACTGTGGCAATATCAATCCAGAGTAAGAAACATGATCCTACCCCTATATCTGACTCTTGGGATTGTATTCTATGAATTAATGGGCCACATTAGGAAGGAGCTATTTATTATATTATTATATTAATTGCAAACAATTAAAAATAGTCCAAATGGAAATGGAAATGGAATGTAAATTGGTGCCAACACTATGAAAGACAGTATGGAGTTTCCTCAAAAACTTCAAAATAGGAATACCATATGATCCAGTAATTCCATTGCTGTGTATTTACCCACAGAAAACAAAAATAATAATTCCAAATGATATATATGCACCCTTATGTTTATTGCAGCATTGTTTACCAGCCCAAGTATGAATGGGTAAAGAAGATGGAATATTACTCAGCCATAAAAAAGTATGAAATATTTCCATTTGCCACAACAAGGATGTACCTAGAAGATATTATGCTAAGTTAAATAAGTCAGACAGAGAAAGACAAATACCAGATGATTTCACTTATATGTGGAATCTAAAAAATAAAACAAACAAACAAACAAAAACCAAATAGTCTCTTACATGTGGAGAACAAACTGATGGTTGCCAGAAAGGAAGGGATGTAGGGATAGGCAAAATAGCTCAGAGCAATTAAGATACACAAATTTCCAATTATAAAGTAAATAAATCACAGAGTTGAAAAGTATAGCATGAGAATATAGTCAATAATATTGTAATAATATGGTATGGTGACAAATGGGGATTACACTGATCATGGTGAGCACTGAGTAATGTATAGAATTGATAAATAAGTATGTTGTACACCTGGAATTAATATAACATTGTATGCCAACTATACTTCAATAATAAACATAAAAGCCCAGTCCAAATGCACAATAAGAAAATTGGTAACTGAGCACCTGGGTGGCTCTGTTGGTTAAGCATCTGCCTTTGGCTCAGGTTGTGATCTCAGAGTCCTGAGATCAAGTCCTGTATTGGGCTCCCTGCTTAGCAGGAAGTCTGCTTATCCTTCTCCCCCTGCTCATGCCCTCTCTCTCAAATAAATAAATAAAATCTTTTTTAAGAAAAGAAAATTGGTAACATATTCTACCTAATTAATAGAACTACCATATATAAAGTAATTATAAAGTCAATGTAGCAACATGGAAAATGTTTATAACAGGGTTAATGAAAACTCAGAATGTAAATTTGAATTTACAACATTATAATTTATGTTTTTTAAGGATTTTATTTATTGAGAGAGAAATAGCGAGAGAGAGCATGAGCAGGGAGGAAAGGGAGAAGCAGACTCCCCACCAAGCAGCGAGCCCAATGTGAGGCTCCATCCCAGGACCCTGGGATCATGAACTGAGCTGAAGGTAGATGATTAACTGACTGAGCCGCCCAGACCCCCCTACAACATTATAATTTAACTAAGAAAAATATACCATATTTTCTTTATTTTGTGAATCTGTCCATTTTTGAGGCATTGGTTTATTAAAAACTATATGTAGCCAGTATAACATACATTGTTCAATCATATCTGATGAATTCTTAATAAAATATTTTTTAAGATTTATTTATGAGAGACACAGAGAGAGAGGCATAGACATAGGCAGAGGGAAAAGCAGGCTCCATGCAGGGAGCCTGATGCAGGACTTGATCCAGGACCCTGGGATCACAACCTGAGCCAAAGGCCGACTCAACCACTGAGCCACCCAGGTGCCCCAAGTTCTTAATAATATATTAATGTAATTTATTTCCTTATAAGAAATATTCACTTATTTATCCATATATTATATTTATACTTTATTCATAGACTTCTTAAATATATCACAGTTTAATAATCAAACTCTTTTCTCCAGATTTATTAAGATATAACTGAGATATAACATTGTTTTAGTTTTAGATATACAAGACAATGATTTAATAAATGCATATATTGCAAAATGATAACTGCAGTAAGTCTAGTTAACATCAATCAATCCACATAGTTGCAAATTTTTTTGTGTGTGATGAGAACTTTTAAGGTCTACTTTTAGCAACATGTGATTTACAGTATTGTTAACTATAGTCACCATGCTCCATATTATATCTCCAGAACTCATTTATCTTAAAACTGGAAGTTTGTTCCTTTTGAACAATAAATTAAGGTGGTCAAAATAATCAAATTCTACAGTCCATAATTGACTAATAAGTTTTAGAAGTTTGACTTTCAAGTCTCTCACAATGACAAACTCATATAAACATACAATTCTTATAAACATTTTTATGCACTCTTACAGAAACAGATTTTATTAATAAAAGCTTAGAAACACAAACCCTATCTGTCAGTAATCACAAAATCCAACATTTTTGGATTCAGAGATAAGGTGGCTTTGTATTCAATGGAAAAAATGGGTGTCAGTATGTGTTACTGGCTGTGTGTAATAGGTAGTGACTACACCCAGCTGAATCTTGGGAAAATATACTAAGATTTTAAATGGAAGTTCAGCAAGACATCCCACTGAGGGATGTCTGTCCCTGCGTGGTGACCAGGGAATCCATAGGGAGTATTTGTGTGTCTGGTGTAGTTGATTCATCAGGGTGATCAGTTCGACATTTTAGTCTCTCCAGTATGTCAGTATGTCTATATGTCTGTGTCTCCCATCTCCTCTCCTCCCCTAGAACTCTTGGATGGTCTGGATAAAACCTTCTGCTTCTGGGAGTATAGGGCAAAGGTAGACAAGACAAAGATGGGGCATTAGGGTATGTTGGGGGGGTCACAGAAACACAAAGCCTATGCTCTGAACATACTTGCAATTTAGTACAGAAGACATACAGAAATCATTGATTATAAAACAGTGCAACTGGGTCTATGGACAGGCATATATTTAGACTTGATTTGAGGGTCAGACGAGTCAAGGCTTCTTGAGGAGAAACAAGCTGGGGAAGCTGGGTAATTAGCTATAGAGAGAAAGGTATTCTAGAAGACAAGACAATACATGTGAAGTCTTGGTGACATGATCAAGATCAAACATAGTGTATCTGAGGAACTGGAAGTTCTTTTTAAGGCAAAAAACCTAGAAAATTAATTTCTAAAATGTTATACCTTATGATGTCGATTGTCTACTTATCCCTGATTTACCAATGTTTAAATTCTACAATATAAATGCATGGGCACCATAGCTAACTTAGATCACACTTCATTTAAATTTCTTCTAATTCGAGCTGCCTGGTTGGTTCAGCGGTTTAGCGCCGCTTTCAGCCCAGGGCGATCCTGGAGACCCAGGATCCAGTCCCACGTCAGGCTCCCTGCATGGAGACTGCTTCTCCCTCTGCCTGTCTCTGCCTCTCTCTCTCTCTCTCTCTCTGTGTCTCTCATGAACAAATAAATAAAATCTTTAAAATAAAATAAAAAAATAAAAAAATTTCTTCCAATTCAATTGTATTTAGCCACAAGTGGCAGGGGGAAAAAAAGTACTTTTAGTTTCCCTGCAATCAACCATCAGGTTAGTTGGCTCTGTTAAACCAGACCCAAATTGGGAATCTTTAATAAATTATTAAAGATTTATTGGACAATAAGTTGTCCAATAATATCAAAATGCAAGAAACTCTAGGTATTATCTAGTAAGAATGGCCTTGGCTGTGTCAAGCAAACAATAGCTAGGATCACTTGGAGCAAAAGAGAACTCATAGTTAAAAAAGGTAAACGGTACCCAAAGTTCACATCCTCTCATCATCCTGTGGACTGGTGTGCTTGAGCCTGGCCCAGCTGAGTGCACCATAGGCTGTTCATGGAAAAGGGACACATTCCTTTTTGTGGAATGAGATGGAAGCAGTCTCGTAAGCAGGTTAAAAACATTTTGAAATTGAGTACAGAACAGTCTGGGGGTGTTAACTGCTAGCATCTGACAATTTGTGAAAGTTAGATCTGGGTGCATACCTTCCTCTGGGGGTGGGACGCATTGGGTCCAGGTAGGCTATTGCTAGGCAACCCAGGGAATCTCTATGGTAATTTACTACACAATCTGGCTTGTCTCTACACAAGTAGAGTTATTTCGTATTTGTCAATGAAAAA
This sequence comes from Canis aureus, assembly GCF_053574225.1. Taxonomy (NCBI): domain Eukaryota; kingdom Metazoa; phylum Chordata; class Mammalia; order Carnivora; family Canidae; genus Canis; species Canis aureus. The sequence continues at coordinate 13,015,044 of NC_135636.1, forward strand.
AATAATAAAATACCATAAGCATGCAGTAGTATATTGTATACATTTTCAGTGTACAGTTTCATTTTTCTATGTATGTTTACTCTGGGGTAACCACCACACCAATCAAGAAGAGTATTAAAGAGAAGAAAGGACAATTAGGATCAAAGCAAGATGGAGGTAAACATGGTGTGACTAAGTGACCAAATACCACTTGCTCAGAGACAAACTAGATTGTCTAATAAATGACTGTATTTGGTCTTGTCTTCTCTTTCATTCTTTTCTTTAGCTGCTCCATTTTCCCCTACCCAGCAGGTGACAGGGTTACCAGACTATGGTCACTACGTATCACTACAAGGCATGGAAAGTCGTGGTAAAGGAGACTTGCACAGATGAGCTGTTTTTAGTATGGAATGTTATAATGCCAGAAAGTTTTCTAGCAAATTAGCAACTTGGGTTGCTGTGGTAGTCATTTATAACTTTATTCTGCTATGTACATTCTCCTCCCCAATTGTTGTGGCTAAACATGTGGCCCTGGTTACTCTGCTATGGGGGAGGTGGAGGACACAAGTGCTCTACTTGCACACAGAATTTGGTTCGAGAAACTCAAGTATAGCTCAAAGCATATTTTCGGAACTGACATGGATGTTGTAAGACAGTATCTTCCTCTTCTGAGAACTCAAGAACTAGTATAGCAAATTTGAGTAGAGATTATATACATGAATGCTAGAGTCAAACTGGCTCATCAAATCCAGTTCTATTCCTTCTGATCTGTGACTTTGGGCAAATGACCTTATATAGAATGGTTATAAGGATCAAGTGACATAATGCTTATAAAGTGTGTAAAAGAATGCAAAGCACATAGGAAGCACTTATAGGATGGTAGCCTACTGAGGCTACCATTACTGAGGTTACTTTAGGCTGGTTTGGAAGAGATATCTCTGCTGCCAGGTGAGAAGCACTTGCTTGAGACAGTCCTCATAAAGGACCACAATGTCAAGAGAAGGACAGAAAGAAAGAACTGGAGAGCTGATGATATCCATCAATGTCTGGGGTACTGCCTTGCTTGAATCACAGTCATCGCTTCGTGGGTTGTCAAGTTACCTGAGGGAGTACATTCACTTTCACGTGCCTGTTACACTAGATGGAGTTGTGTCCTGGCATTCTGACTACTTTGCTCACATAGGATTCCCACATCTCCAATGCAGGATGTAAACCAAAGCTCCCTGCCTCACTTGCAACTCACTGCAGGAAAGATACATGCCTATCTTTCTCATTATACCAGGATATGATGAACTGCTAGGAGGAGCAAACTGCAAAAGACCCAATTCTATCTTTAATTTCTATATTCTTAAATAATTGCCATGACTCTGATTTATTACATGATAGCTTTTACTTTCATTTTCTATATTAAAGTAACAGGTTTGAGGAAATAGGACCAAGCAAGAGGAGGAGAAAAGAGATATATTTGCTTGTGCTAGTGGTTCTGTTCATTCTGTCTTTCTAGAACAAGAAAATAAGTTGTAGAGGTGGATTTATTTATTTATTTACCAGCAAATGTCACATTCATTAGTGAAACCCTCAACATACAGTGAGGCAGATGACTGTGAAGACAGAAAAAAAAATGCAGAGTTCAGTCTCAAATTTCTTGTCAGGATACAATCTAAAATAAATTTGGATTCAGTGGGGATGAATGAGTCAAAGATGAGTTTTCGGCAGCAGCTCTGACATGCTTTACCACAGACTGGCAGATTTGTATTTTTCAATTTGGAAAGTGAGGGTGCAGAGGTTTAAAACAAATTCATACAGACTGACAATCTTTACCTTACCTTCCCCACTCCATCCCCAAAAGGCAAGGAGGGTGGCAAGAAGTATGCCTGACCAGGATAGATTGAACCTTCTAGAACAATCTGGTACTCCTGCCCAACCCCAAATTCAAATTTTACATATATATATATATATATATATATATATATATATAGACTCCTATCTTTAATTACTGTAACATCTTTTTACTTGGATTTTCACTCTGAATTCTTTGTTATTTCAGCCCCAAATTGCAGATTCACAGTGATTTTGGGTTTAACCAATTTTCCAATAACTAAGTCTATACGGCTAAGTCTGCCTTTTAGCATTCAGCAATTAAACATTTTAAGTAGTATAATTATGCAAGAAACTTGTATGGCAGAATGATTATCTATGGTTCCTATATTCATTTTAAAAGTTTCCAATGAATGCTTTCACTCCCATATTTCTTACTTAGAAGAAAAAAAAATCTGTGTTGGATTCTCATCTTAATTTAAAATCCTTCTGTATTATAAAGGCTACAAGTAATATTTTGTTGCAAAGGGAAGAAAGCAGAACAGATATGAAGGAACCATATATTCAAGGATTTTTTATTGTTTAAAATGCGGCATTGCACTCGAATGTAACAAAGATAAAAATTTTTCATTTTATATAATAATCTACTTAGTCCAAAATTATGCCATTTAAATGCAGAGCGAGAATTAAGAAAATTATGATGTAAAAGATTTGTGTCTGTGTATATATATTTTTTGTTTTAGCAATGGAGTAAATTTTCAGTGATAAGTTATGTTGTACTCAGGACTAGATTTATAAAATAAGCATCTATTACTGATTAGAAGCTTAGAGAATACAGCCATTGCCATTTTTTAATCAAGGGACAAAACATTTTATCCCAAACTTTATGCTTCAGGGAACACGTAGGTAAGAAAAATAAAGTCAATGATGCAATATTTCATTGAACACCATTAACCAATACCATGAGTTTATGAGGGGAAAAATAGAGTAATACTCAGATTATGTTAGGACTCCTTATGAGTGTTTCAATTAAAAATATGCAACCGTAATATCATCAAGCTAAAAATTGGTTCTGCATGACTGAAGCTGAGGCCAACTGCACTGACTATATTTATACTCAATTATCAATCTATGACCCTTGACTTCCTTTCAGTGCCATCTGCCAAAAAGTTGAATTAAAACACAGCTTGAATTTCAGCCAATTTTCAGAATTCTCCTTAATGGAATGGATTCTCTATGCTGCATGAGACAAAAGTAATATGATACAGTTCTTTGTGCTGACATTCAAAGATTGAGTCCTCTTTTTCTACAATAAGATCTTTTCTGGACTTGCCAATGTAGGTAAGAAAACTGTCCACTCCCAATTAGAAGCAGACCCCACTCCCCCAAAAAAATCTTTTTTGCTTTGATTTTACAGTGAATGTGCTGCATTGGCCCAAAATATTTTGGACAGTTTCCCTTTAACTACATAGGTTTGTTTACCAAACATATAGGGAGAAAGTTCACATGTCTTCATTTGAGGAAAAACCAAAAGAAGTATTTTCAGAAAATCATAATCTAAACCTATAACAGATTATTTAAAATCAATACACAAAATAAATTGTGTGTGTGATGAAATCAAGTTGTAAGATAATGGATAGTTTCTTTGAGTCTAAGATTAACCTAACGTTTATTATGTTTAAACTTTGATAATTTTAAAAAATATTTTGTTCATTCATTTGAGAGAGAGAAAAAGTGCACATGTATGCACCAGGGGAGGGGCAGAGGGAGAGGGAGAAGCAGACTCCCCTCTGAATAGGGAGCCCAATTTGGGGCTTGATCCCAGGACCCTGAGATCATGACCTGAACTGAAGAAAGATGCTTTAACCAACTGAGCTACCCAGATGCCCCCGAATTTGATAATTTCTAAAGTCTCTCAAAGGGTAAAATGAAACAAGATTCACACATACATATAAAAGATTGTTCAGCTTATATATGCATATATATTTTTAAATAAGATTTTTTAAAGCTTCTGTTCATTTTGAACTGCTTTCCATGTCACTGAAATATAAAGGTTAGCCTATTCATAACATACATGAAATATTCCAAACATTTTCTTTAATGAATTAGTAAAAATATTAGCAAATTGCTTTAAAACATATACACTACAATGCTCCCCAATTAATAGCAATTTTCATTTTGATAGTGGCTATATTGGTATATTGCTAATAAATAATCTATAATTATAATCTGCCCTTTAGTAGTCAATATTCTAATCCTTTTCAAGAGAAGCACTAAGTCAAGATTTACCAATTTTGTAAAGGTGAGTTGAATCTCTCTCATTGTTAGGCCTCAGTATTCCTTCCTCAATTTGTGTTGTCCTGTTCCCAGACTTATGACCTTTAACTGACCCACTTCAGACTCCATTCTTTTCCACTGAAGTCCCTAAGTAAGGCTACAGGATTTATAGGCTTTCTTGTTTTGCCTCTGCCTTCACTGTTGTCCTCATTATGGGATCCCTATAACAGTATCTGTCCCATAGAAGCTTTGTACTATCTTATGAATGCTTCCCTGTCTCCTAAATTGATCCCCCAAATCAAAAGGGATGTCATATTCATATTATGTATTTTAGGAAAAACATTTTTAATTCAAACAGTCTTACTTAAGATTTCCTTTCTGGAGAACTTTAAAATCTTTCTTTCTTATTAATTAATTAATTCAGGAAACATTGAGTAAGTACCTTCTATATTCCAGGCACCAAGCTAACTACTGGGTACACATGGACATATAATAAAGGGATGTGGCCCTGTCCTTAGGGAGTTTACACTTCAGTGTGTGGGATAAACAAGCCACAAAACACAAATATATAATGTTAAATGGTGATAGTGCTGTGAGGGATATGAAAAAATGTAGTAGGGCACCTGGGTGGCTCAGTGGTTGAGCATCTGCCTTTGGCTCAGGTCATGATCTTGGGGTCCTAGGTAGAGTTCCGCATCAGGCTCCTCACAGGGAGCCTGTTTCTCCCTCTGCCTGTGTCTCTGTCTCCCTCTTTGTGTTTCTCATGAATAAATAAATAAATAAAAACTTTAAAAAGAAAAAATGTAGTAATAAAGAATTATGGAATAGAAAAAAGTATACATTTCATTATGTGGATTCAGAAAAAGTCTGCTTAGAGAGGTGACTTTTAGCTGAGACCTGAATGAAGCAGGAGGAATAAGTCTTGAGTAAGTGAGGCAGACAGACAGAGACTGAGTGGGAGGTGGGAGTTGAAGAATGTAGGAGTTGGGAATTTTTTAAGGATAGGAAGCAATGCATGAAGATCCTAATGCTACAAAAAGCTTTTGAATCTTGGCTAGTCAGAATAATGAGATGGAAGGAGTATGGTAGAAGGTGAGAGAAGGAAGGAGAGACAGGGCGGGTGGGAGATGAAGGTGGAGTGATGAAGGGGAAGGGAAGGAGGGAGGGAGATGGAGAGAAAGATGGAGGGAGCCTGATGGAGGAATTAATGGAGGAGGAGATGGAGAGAGAGTTAGGGAGGAAGGCTGTGGGAAAATGAGGATAAAGAATTAGGCCAGAGCCAAGTGCTGCCCATAAAAACCAACCTCTGACCCATGTGGCATTGGGGAACATATACAGGATCCTCCTCCACCCGGATTCCAAGAGACTTTTCTTTCTAAGCTCTCCTCCTCTCCCTGGCCCCTCTCAGGACCCTGCTTTGACTTTACCTTAGAGTCTCTGGCATCTCCCATGGTCTTAGGTGATAACTGGAGCTCTGCCCTACTGAGCAAATGTTCAACTCAGGCCAACTGCTGGTTCCTAACTAAGCTCTGCTGCTCTCCCACTAAGCTGGGGCAGCCAGGAACTGGTTGGGAGCAAGGTATTACTGGTGTTACTCCTAGAGGACTTAGTGTTTAACTCCTCATCACCTTTTCCCTGGGGAAGCTAAGAACCCTTTGCTAATTTTAAAAATTCTTGCCTTGTGACAACTAAAAAAAAAAGTTCTTTATGACAACATAGCTAAGCTGGAATTGTGTTCCTGAATCCCTTTCCCCACGTGGCTCTAGTCCAAGTTGGCCAGAAGAGGAAACTATGGGTGCTTTGAAGGTGAACTGATGCAATGGCCATTGCTCCTTTGGGTTGTCATGGTCATGGCTAGAGATGGAGAAAAGCTAGCATGTCCTCACTCCCTGCCGCACAGCCAGCTCTTCTTCCAAACAGTTAACTCCACTGACCAACAGGTCCACCAGTCCACCATCAGGCACAGTTGCATCAGTTCCTCTCTGCAGTTTCCTTCCAGAAGCTGGTCCTATAATTTCTCCTGTGTCGTTATAGACTCCTAGCTGTCCGCTAGTTCCAGGGCTTTGGAGGCTGGGTAGTGACTTCTCTGATCTTCCTACTCTACCTTTTGATCCCTACATTTCCAGCTTTTTCAAATATTATATGACTTCTTGGACCTATACGAAATCCCGTATTCCCTAGTACTCATGAGGTTTTCCTTCTCTGGTTTAACCCTGAATAATACATGTGGTATTATCCTAAAGAAAGGAAATTTCCACTTTGTCTTCAGTTTAAGAACTTATGTATACAAAAAGTATATATGACTAGGTTACATATAGGACTAGGTTACAATTTAGTAAACTAACTTAGAGGATTGAATTTTAGATAAATTACAAGGATATTAACTGTATTAATCAATATTATTATTAATTAATATTAACTGTAATTCTGGTGATACCAACTGCTTTTAACTACTACATGATTTTTAAAGCAACATGGCTGCATTCTGGATGTTGATTTTATTGGGCAGGAAAAACATAAAATTCAGAGACAGATATCCTGGGTGGCTCAGTGGTTGAGTGTCTGCCTTTGGCTCTGGTCGTGATCCCAGGGTCCTGGGATGGAGTCCTGCATCGGGCTTCCTGCAGGGAGCCTGCTTCTCCCTCTACCTATGTCTCTGCCTCTCTCATTGTCTCTCATGAATAAATAAATAGAATCTTTGGGAAAAAAAGACAGATATTTTGATATTAACCTCAGTGTTTCAGCAAAGAAGATTATGATGTTGATGGGTATAAGTAACCTAACTAAACTACAATGATAACAAAGTCAAAGAAAATTGAGAAAGTCCGAGAAAATTGAGAAAGCCACCAATAAATAACAGAGTTCATTGACACACCCATGTTCTTGGTTAAGGGGTCGGAATGTTCTGTAAGAGAAGTGCACACATATGATAGAAAAAAGCTTTCAGGTATTTTGTGTCTATTATCAATAATGTATCTTGTAATTTTGTTCACAGTACATGGGAGTAAGAGGACAGATTTGCTTGAACATGGCATACAACTAAAACTAGACCGGCTGTTTTTGTATAAACACAATCATTTTTTTCTCTTAGACAAAACAAGACCATTTTCTTGTTTAAATGTCTGGAGTAAGTGGGCCATTGCAGAAATGTGTTAACACCTTCAATTCTCTGCAGTGTTAGTGTCTTTTACTCTCAAAGTGGCTGGTACTTCTTTTAAGAAAAATATTGACCTCTTAATAAAGGACACGCCTATGTCAATGAATGCTAATATCCCAGGGGTTAGGGGAAAAAACCCAGTAAGAATAAAAATTGAAAATAGCCAGCTTTCTTTCAGTTTATCAGTTTCCTATTTAGTTTCCTATTTACTTTCATTTGAGTAACTCAAGAAATGGTCCCCCTCACACTTTTCTCTCTTTCCACGTGATGTTATGCTAAAGAGCTTCTTTAAAAAGCTAGGGAAACAGAAATATAATGCATTCTTAGTATGAAGCAAAACACTTTGGTCTATCTTCTTGAGGTCATTTTTTAAATTATGGTGAAATATGCATAATGCAAAATTTACCATTTTAATCATTTCTTAAGTGTATAGTTTAGTGGCATTAAATATATTCATGTTTTTGTGCAATGATCACTACTATCCATCTATACCTTTCCATCTCCCCAGACTGAAATCCATAAATAATAATTCCCCATTATCTTGTCACCACTAGTCTACCTTCTGTCTCTGTGAATGTGAATTCTAGGTACCTCACATAAGTGAAATAATAAAATATTTGTCCTTCTGTCTGGCTTATTTCACTAAGCACGTCAAGGTTCATCCATGTTGTAGCATGTGTCAGAATTACACTCCTTTTTATGGCTGAATAATATTCCATCTTGCGTGTGTGCGTGTGTGTGTATATCACACTTTAATCACCCTTTATCCATTCTGTTAACAGACATTTCTGTTATTCCCACATTTTCAATATTATGAATAATGTTGCTATGACTACTGGTGTACAAAAATGTGTTCAACTCTCTGCTTTCAATTCCATCTTCCTGAGTTTTTAAATCATGGAAATAATACATGTCAAAATACACACACATGTACACATACACAAGTAGAGAAAAAATAGGCCATTGGCTGATGTGTTGGTCAGCTTTCGGCAGAAAGGAAGTTTGTTCTTCCTAAGGAGGATCATAGGATCATAGTACGTCCTCAGTTTATACATATTGAAACCAAGAGGCCCAGAGAAGGGATGTGACTTGCCCAAGGTCACAGCTAGCCAGTGCCAGCTCCAGGACCAGGATTATCCAGAGTCTCTTGATGTCTTGATGAGTAGAATCTGGTCTCTTGATGTCTTGATGTCTAGTCTCTTGACGTCTAACATGGCAACCACATGTTGCCAGTTTAGAATGTTGTTGCCTGCTAAGTCCCTATAGACTTCAAGCAAGGTATTTTGCTACCAGCATAATGAACCCCCCCCCCCCCCACGTTTGTGCTGGCTTCTGTAAGAATTATTACGGACTTTTAGTACTCCCTTACCTAGTCATGATATTTATTATGTGTTTATTTAGTGAAACACTGTTTTGGTTTGTTTTATGATTGAGAGACATGTGAGCTTAAGGGAAAACCTTTTTATTTTATACCTAATTCTACATATTGTCCTTATACACTTTTCCAGATATCGTGATCTCTGCAAAGATATAAATAACCCTTTTCTCAAGAAGATTACAGTCTAATATTTGTGATGTGAACTTCATTTCCTACTACATTCCTGTTACTTCAACACCTCTATGGATGGTTTCTAGAACTCCAGGTTCGTGATTTTGAATGGAAGGAATAGATTGGATGGAGTCATGAAGAAAAATTGGATGCATCCTGTTTTTAGCACTTTGAATTTTTATTCTGCAAAGAATTGGGAATCATTTCATGCCTAAATGGTATATTCTGACCTTTGATATAGAATTTCATAAAATGTAATAAAATTATGGTTAATAATGAGGGCAGAAAAGGCCTTGGAGGAATAATTTGTAAAAGCATATTTTTTTCTGGTAGGTTTCTAAAGATAACTGTAAACTTCTAACTCCCTGATCTGCTCCAGACCTCTTCTGGGATATATAACTAAAAAAGTGAGGAGGAGGAAAAATATGATGTTCTCTGGAATGACACCACTCCACTCAACTTTGCTTTGAAGAACACAAGTTTATCTGAAATTCGGACACTTATTAACCAGCACTAAACAAGGATTATGGATTTTTCCAAATGCAGATGTAGCTATGATGATTAAAAGGACACTGTCAAGAGAAATAGTTCGGCGCTTTTTAGTAAATTTACAGGGTTGTGCAACTAATCTTTTTTGGAACATTTCTGTCATCCCCAAGATATCCTTGGTGACCATTTGCCATCAATCTCTATTCCCACTCTTAACCACATTCAAGCAACCACTATGCTAATTGGATTTGCCTTTTATGGACACTTCATGTATATTGAATCGTGCAATACATAGTCTTTTGCATAGTATTCTTGAGCTTCATCCACGTGGTAGCATGTTTCCAGAGTTTGTCCCTTTTCACTGCATTTACCAGTTGATAGACATTTAGATTGCTTATAGTTTGAGCCTATTACATTAATTCTTGAATATGTACTTTTCGTTTCTGACATTGTCCTTGTTGTGTTTGGGCATGAAGGTACACTGGCCTCTTGACAAAAGTTGTGGAATGTATGTGCTCTTTAACACTTTGGAAGGGCTTTGTAAAGTGATATTGTAATGATCCTTGAAAGTTTGGTAGACATTACTTATAAATCCACTGTAGTGTGGTTTTTGTTTCATTTGGGAAAAGTTTTATTAGTACTAAATTGATTTATTTTATGCTTATAAGACTATTCAGATACAACAATATTGAGTCCAGTTGATGTTACATTTTTCTAGGCTTTTGTTCATTGTATCTAAGTTTTCTAATTATTAGTACAAAATTGTTTTTATCTTTACATGTGAAATTTTTTGTGTTCCTTTTATTATTTATAATATTTTAATTTAATGCTAATATATTTTTATTGATCAGTCTCAGGAGGTATTTCATTAGTATCTCTATATAGTCTTTTTTAGATTTATGGTTTCTACGATTTTATGTATAGTTTATTTGCTATAACTATTAATTTCTGCTCTTTATTCTTCTTTCCTTCTAGTATATTTGTGTTTATCCTGATACTATTTTTGCAACTTAAGTTCTTCTTATAGTTCATGTATATTCAATCTTTATTTTTTCTAATAGAAAATGTAAAAACATGTCCCTTTAACTGGACCTTACAGGTTTTGAAATTTACTGATTTTATTATAATTCAGTTCCATGAATTTGAAAATGTTCATTATAATTTCTACTTTTTTCCATAAGTTGTGTCCTTTGAGCATTTAATTTTTAAAACAATAACTGTTATTTTCCCATTTTTATTCTTCTTGTTCTAACCATTGATCACCATCAAACACACTGTGTATTTTATTACTTACCATATCTCTTGCCCATTGCCCTCACTAAAATGCAAATACCCTAAGGAGAAAGAGTTTTGTTTCTTTTGTTTACTGTAATTTCCCAGTGCCCAGAGTAGTGCCCAGCACACTGTATGTTTTGAAAAATATTTGTTGCATGGTGATTGATATGAAATACATTTGGCTTTTTCTCTATGGCCACAACATAGATCAGGTGCCTTCTATAAAGAGCCAAATTATAAATATTTCAAGCTTTGTGGACCACATATGGTCTCTGTCACATATTCTTTTTCTTTTCTTTTTGAAACTTTTAAAACTTATTAAAAATGAAAAAAAAAAGTTCTTAATTTGAAGGCCAACCTAAATAGGTGGTAGGCTTGATTTGACCCATAGGCCATACTTTGCTACCCTTGGCCTAGATGTCCATTTACTATTAGAAAATATTACTCTCTAATTTTGAAAATCAGGTTTTTACATTACAAGCTTGTTAATTATTCAAGCCTTACACTTTCTTTTCCTAGATTTACCTTTCAATTAGTGAGAATGCTATTTCAAAATCTCCTAATAACATTATAGATTTAAAAGATTCTTTTTACAGTCATATCAATCTTTGATTTACATTTTGATTGTCTGATACAATCATACCTTTCTTTTGATTAATATTTCAATAAGTCTCTTTTTTTCTCTTGTAAATTGTGTATAACTTTGCTGCATTTTCTTTTTTTTAATTCATCCAATCTATAGATAATCCCTGTATTTTAAGGAAGTTAGGTTTTTTATACTTATTGTGATAACTGAAGTAGCTAAATTATTTTTATCATGTGTGCTTTCTTTACATTTTATTTTTCTCTCTTCCTTTTTCTCCCTCTTCCATTTTCTTTTTTAGCAGATAAATCTGTTTTATCATAGTCTCTCCTTTGTTCCATTGATTCATCACTTTCCTTATTCTTCTGTTATTCAAAACAGGTCAAAACATCTTGTTTATCCTCTATCTAAGAATAACACAAGGTTCTAGAATTCTTGTCATGGAATTTTAAATTACTCAGTTTACCCAAATTAATTATGCAATTTACAGAGAACATAAAAGTTCCAAAATTTATCATATCGTTATGCTTTAAATGATTTCTCGCGGATCCCTGGGTGACTCAGCGGTTTGGCGCCTGCCTCTGGCCCAGGACATGATCCTGGAGTCCCGGAATCAAGTCCCATATCGGGCTCCCTGCATGAAGCCTGCTTCTCCCTCCTCCTGTGTCTCTGCCTCTCTCTCTCTCTCTCTCTGTGTCTACCATAAATAAATAAATAAATTAAATAAATAAATAAATAAATAAATAAATAAATAAATCTTTAAAAAAATGATTTCTCTCCCTTAAGATAATGATATATGCGTAAATATAATTCAAGGTGATATTCAAAATATTTAACAACAAAACAGAGTCCTAAATCTCTGCCTTTCTTTTGAATGTATTGAATATCCTATACTCAGACAATTCGAACTTAAAATCTATTCTATTCTTTCAGTGCCATTTGAAATTGTTAGATTATTTTAACTTTCTTTTTAATACTAGAAGGGCTTTAGAGTGCTTTACTTTTTATTTTCTACCTTTCAGTTTACCTGCCATATATATAACATATATATTTGCTCTATCTTGCTTAGTGTCATAAATAAGATAGTATTCTATACAGTCATGTTGTCTATTTAGATTTATTAATGTCTGTCTCTCTTTTTTTCCCATCACTAAATTTTCTTGGATTTTGTATCTCATTGCTGAGATTTTTTTAATTGTTTTTTTTTTCTCTGAAGCACATGCTATATTAGGAAGAACCTACTGATTATAAACTTACTCAGTTTTGTTTATCTGAATTGTATTATTTTACTCTCACTCCTGAAAGATAACTTTGCTGTATATACAAGTATTTGTTAAGAATTATTTAACCTAAGTACTTTTAAGAATTCTGCTCAGTGTTCTTCAGTTGCAAAAAATACTGCCAATCTGATTTTTATTTATTTGTACATCATCTATCTTTTTTCTTTGGCTACTGTTAAGTTTGTCTCTTTGTTGAAGTGTCTAGTTGTTAATTTATTTTTCTTTTTTTTTTTTATCCTACAGGAAGGATATTTTCTAGATCTGAAGATCTATTCTTTCAATAATTCTGAAAATTCTTAGCCATAACTCTTTGTATATTGATTCTCCCAAACTTCTTTTTTCTTTATGATGTATTTTACAATCCTGATCAGTTATATGTTAGATATCACTGCTCTATCCCCTGTGACTCTTACCATCTCTCATATTTTTTGTTTTCTATCTCTTTATCTTTCTATGCTACATTCTAGCTAATTTCTTCAAATGTTTTTCAAGTAAATTATTTTTTCACCAAGTGTGCCGCTGAATTCATCCTTGTGTGTGTGTTGTGTTAATTTTGAGAGGTTCTGTTTTGTTCTTTAATAATCTGCCTAGTTTATTAGTTGTGTATTTTTTAAAACTCTATCTGTTAATTTTTAAAATGACAAATATACTTCTTAGTCTGTATCTGATAATTTCAAAATCTAAATTATTTAGGAGTCTGACCCATTAGGGTTTTTTGTTTGGATTTCTGCTTTGTTTTAGTTTCACCAATTTATGATGTTTCTTTTCCCCCTTCCATTAGTATTTATTTTAATATCATGAATTTATATCTGGCTGAAAGATGAGAATCCAAAGGAAGATTTCCTCCAGGGAGTACTTCTCTCAGGAGCCAATGGGTAATTCCAAAACTGGAATCATTTGTATTTTCATGCGTAGGGTTTGAACCACAGACTGACATAAGGCCAGCTGATAGGTATAAATTCTCAGAAGAAAATCTTAGTTTTTAATATTATTTTATTTCCTATTTGGAGTTGAGATGGGTACAATAAAATTTTATGGTGTCTCTCTTTGCTGGTAGGTAGGTTTTGTTCCTGGCCCATCATTTCAGCAAGAGTGTATGTAGCCCTGTTAGGGCCCAACTTTTTGTGGTGTCTCAGATTCAAATATACCTTTGTGCAGGCCTAAGGTACAGTCACCTATTTTCTGTAGTAAATATTAATCCTCAAAATGTCCTTAAGTTATCCTGGGCCTCAGTTCTTACTTACCTTACCACTCCTCTTTCTAAAATCCTAGTCCTTTTTTTTTTTTTTTTTTTGTAAACTTGGGGATCTCTGTTACTTCCTAGCAACCTCAGCAATTTGTTCAAAAGTTTGTTGTTATCCAGCATCTAGGACTTTTTACAATATCTAGTCTCTTATACTATTACAACAATAATCTGTATTTTAACTTATTTTATTCCAAAAATTGCTTTTAATTAGTCCTATTAAATCATTTTTGAGTGTCATACAACACCTGTATCAATAGACTGCTTTTCAGCTTTTGAACATCTTAAAAAAATGCATTTGTTTCAATCCATATTCAGTATTGAATGCCAACCTGTAGTGAGAGAGAAATTTAATAAAAGGCTTTATTTTAATTTTGACTTTGATTTTTCTGAATGTTGAAAGATTAATTCTATGCTCTGTTGGAACATTGTTGAGGAAACTCTTTATCTCAGCATCTAAGTAGAAATTAAATGTAGCTGACAGGTTCCAGAGACAAGCATTCTAAACTGGATTTTTAAAAGAAAACAATAGATTTTCTTCTTCTTACTGAATACACTCTTGTCTACAGGGAGAAGAAAATGTAAATTAATGAGATAGTGCTGCTATACCAACAACCATATGGTGATTTTAAGATAAAATAGTAATTTACTGGACTGTCTTTTGTGCCAAGCCATATGCTTATTACAGCTTCTTTTCATGTTTTACTAATAGCCCATTTAGAAGAGGAAATATGCCTGGAATCTTGTGAGATTACTTTGGGTCTAAGTTTTGAGGGGATGCATGAAGATACTGTCTTTTCACCTAAGTGCAGTAGTGTTGTTTAATAAAATTTAATTTAGGTCCACTTGCACCATTGACAGACTATCAATGATATTTTTACTGAGCAAATACCATGTGCCATCAACTATGCTAATCATTTCTAGGTAGACTTAATTTAGTCCTTACTACAGCCTAATGAGGATGCATCATTAGTGCCATTATATATATATATACATATATATATGTATATATATATATATGTGTATATATATATATATATCTCAAAGAGGTGAACTAGCGTGTCAAGTTCATAAGCAAAGAGATACTAACACTTGAAGGAGAGCTACCTATTGAACTTACACTTTATTATGGTTACACTTTTTTATGCTTTAAATTTTATTAAAATTTCTTCAATTGCATGTCAGTGTGCATGTATGTCTACACATCTTAGTGTGGTCCTTTAAATTGACCACTCACTCATCAAGACACACATATGTTGACTTCTTGCAAAATCTGTATCTCTTTAGTAACAAAAGCAGTCAAAATATTTTTAAAAGGTAGATTCTGGATACATGAGATATCACCAGGTCAAATTAAGCATCAATAATCCAATAAATTTTTCTAGAACTGTTGCAGATCAGAAAGTAGCAATTAAAAATTTATTCAGCAAAATATGAGCCCAATTTCAAATACATATAGAAAAATCCTATCAGAAGAATTAAATTGGTTTAATAAGTTATTCTATCAATCTTTTCTCTTTAACTGGACAAAGCACATTGGAAAGGGGTTGGGGATGGGATAGTGTCTACTTCTTTCCTGTCTGTGCCTGCCAAAAAGTGAGGGCTCATTAATTTTTTGAGTAAATAAATGACTCATAGGCTTTGCATTTAATGAAGTTCTATAGAATAGGGTCAAATAACAAATATAACTAGTCTTTATTTAAAAATATGTATTTCTCTATTAGACTCACCAAATCAGTCAAACTTGGAAACTTGCCCAACCCTGCAACAGAGTAGTTTTAAAATGTTCTCAATGAACTTGTTAGTCTTAAATTGCCTGTTCTAAAGGATTTTGTCAGATGCTCCAATGCCTTCTGAAGATCTAGCCAGGAAAGGTTCAGGCCTAAAAGGATTGGGGGGCATGCTAACTAGAATCCCTTTAGGAATGTAAATCTAAAGGCCACAAATCTGAACATCTGATGCACTTGGACTTATAAAACCCCCAATCTTTTTATGTTTCATTCCTAAAAAAACAAAACAAAAAACAAAAACAAAAAACAACAACAACAAACTTCCATCACCCTACAATGATTAAGACTTAGGAAGAAATGTAATAAACAATCAGTCCCATAACATCTATTTGAGGACCACCAGAAAACTTCTCTTTTAGGATATCTCCAGCTTGGAGGTATGAAAAGATATTTAGTTACTTAAGAGTTACTTGTAGCAGTAAGTAAGCAGGATATTTAACACTGCTTTCAGAAAATTGAGTGAAGTAACATTCTGAGAATTCACCCAAGTATATAACTATTTTAAGCACCACAATCACACAAAGTTAAAGGCTTCCTGTACCCTTCCTTGGACCCTGAGGGCAACAACAGCAGTGATTTCTTCAGGTGTGGGCTGTGAAAGTGGCTGAAGCACATGAACAGAACAACCAAGGCCATGAAGAGATGGCCACCAAGCTTGTAGAACCTCTCAATAAATCCTGAGTCTAACCATAGTAGCATAAACATGTGGATAAACCCACATGGATTTCATTGATAATCCTTAAAAAAATTGTTCCTGACATAACCTGATAAGCTAAAACCTATATAATTAATTATATGCAGCAGTGACGTCCATTACTAATTCAGTAACTCGTACAAGCATGACACCTGGCACAGATTAACCACCTCCATCAGAAACAGTGGGCAGGGTAGATGGGAGAACTTTTTGAGCTACCAGCTTATGTGTGCTAAATAAGTAGGCTGGTGAGGGATGACATTCATCTGGGCCACATAAGCCAGCATGCAGACTTGTTGGATTTTTCATCTAAACATAGCTCTCTCAACAGTTAGGATTCTAGAATTTCTATAATAGTGTCAAAAGGGATAACTATTAGGCTTGCTTTGAAGTATCATTTGCATAAAAATGCATGGCTTAATTTAGATTGTGGTTATTTGAGGTGAGTGGAAAGGGGTGTTAGAAATACAGAACTGGAGAGTACAACTGTGCTCTCATTGGGCATAATTACCATCTCAAGTCCTTTCTTTGAAATGAAAAAAACTTTCAATGGCCCATAATACTAAAAACTGAACTAATTACAAGTGCTCAAGACTAATGGATTTTTGATACTGCATGAAGAAAATTAAATTTAAATTAAAGGCTCCAATGTGTAATGGCATACACGTCTATAGATATATGCATATGTTTAATGGGTGTTTATTATACCAAAGTATTATTTTTCCTTCCTCTAAAACACAAATCTGTAATTCTGCAGTAGCTCCCATAACTCCCATAACTCTTAGAATAGAGTTACCCTCTTACCCTGAATTTGGCTGACAAGATGCTGCTGGATAGTATCCAACTAAACTTATTCCCAGTCTCATCACACAGCATTGCTTTTACTCTCTGCCCTGCAGACCCATGGCATTATTTCCATTCCTTGGATGAATTCCTCTAGTGCCCATGATGTTCCCACTGCCTAGAATTCCCATCTTATCCCACTCTTTGCTGGCTACCATTGACCCAAGTCAAACATCATCTCCAAAGAAAATTTTTCTCTGATTGCCAACATGCCTTTCCACCTAGCCTCTAAGTGGTACCTCCCTGATAATCTCTCATAGATTCTTCTTAATTTCCTTACTTTCTAAAGTAGATAGTAGTTCTGTATTTATCATATATTTATTATTTTGTGTTTATCTGTTTAACACATCTTCTTTTCCCTTATTCTTATCCACCCCAGATCAAAAGACCCAAGTGAACACTATGCATGTTCTGTTCTGTTCTCTCCCATAGTAGGCATTCAATAGCACATAGTAGGTATTCAATACTTATTTGTTAAATAAGTTTGGTTAAACAACAACAGAATTAGAGACTATTTAGTTTTACCCATTAATAAATTGATGCCCCAAGAAGTTAAATAATATTGTGGTTCAAGTTTATATAGCTTGTTAAAGGCAGACACAGATCTATAGACAAAGATAGCAGCTAACATTTCTACAGCACTTATGATAGGTAGGCTTTCTTTACCTATATTCATTTATTTAATTTTCACAAGATTTCTATGAGATAGCTATTGTAACTTCTCCATTTAATATATGGGGAAACTAAAGCAAAGGAAATTAAAAGTGATTTTTCATGGAACTAGAATTCCAAGGCTTATGACTAGGTGTTATCACCTAGACAAATCCAAATCTCTTTGTGCCTATATTTATGTGGAAATAGAGATATAGATAGATTTACAGATAGCCATTTCATTAGTCTCCCATCCCAACTTCCCTTACCTTTCTCTATCTATTATGTCAATGGATTCATTAACAAATGAAAACCTTGGAATTGTTGTCTATAGTTTCTCAAATCACTAAAATACTTCTGCCATTTCTTTCATTTGACCTGTTTCTATCATGCCACTACCAGTGCCCAAGATTGGGGGTTACTCTTCTTACTGATGCCTTGGAAAATTGCAAGAGCCTCCTTATTATCTCCTTCTTTCCAACTTTTTTTTTCAGCCACCACATTCTACACTTTCTACCAAAACATTAAGGGCTTCCACCTGTTTCTAAAATGCAGTTCAAACTTTATAAGGGTGTCCAGTGACTCTTCATGCTCAGGTCTCTGCTCACCTTTCTAATTTATCTTTTATCTGTTTCTCTCATGGAGCTTTTTGTTTCTATTAAGCTATCAGGATTCTTAGTGTCTGAAAAATATCATAAGCAGTTCTACCTTTGCTAATTTATTTAATCTTCTTGAAATACCTCTCCTCTCTCAGTATTTTCCTGTACAGAAACATCAATTCAAATGCCTCAAAATCCAAACTTTCCAAGGGCTCTCAGCTAGAATTTAGTATCCTCCTCTTCTGCTCCCTAACAGTACATTGCTTACACTTTATTAGACAAATACTTCATATTGTATTTTGGTTGTGTGTCTGCCTGTGCATGCAAGTGTATGTGTGAGGAAGAGGACTGGGAGACAAAGGTAAATAGAGAAAACTCCTCTATTAGATTATAAATCCCTATAGGACAAGGGGACTGGTCCACCCACTAACTTGCATGGCAGGAATATCATTCATTCTCCTATGCCAATCAGTCAATCAATCCATCTACCTCCTTATAATTGTACTTCGTGAAGAAATGATTGTCTTCTTCCATTTGGTTTCCACAAGAATAAAGCAAACCGTATTTTTCTTCTTACCTCCCTCAAAAAGTGAATTATAAAATAATTCTTACTTTATCCTCTGTCAAAGATTATATTTCAATCACTTTACTTCTACACCAAATCATAAAGTTGTATAGTTTTTAAACAGCCAAGATAGATATCCTAATGAATCTTCCTTATTGAACTCATACTATAATAAAATATCCAGAGTAATATATTTGACAACACTGTGGTATACACAAGGAAATAAGAAAAGCCAAAAAAGTGAACCAAAATCAGGCCAAAATGGAGGGAGGATTTTACAAAAAGTCATATTTTCATCATATTACAGAAGGTACACTTTTCCGAAAGGGTCTATCCTTTCTGTTTTATGAAAAAATAAGAGGAAAAAAAATGCAATCTCTATTGAGGGAGTCTAGAAAAGATTATTATGTTAACTGGTTAATAGGGTTTTAAATGTAAATTATATCTTCTTATTACAGTTTAAATATTGTGCTTATCTCTATATACATACATACATACATTAAAAAGGAAAAGGAAATTTCCTTTTTAACTTTGTGGGTAGAAAACAAAAATGTATTGCCTTTGCATTTTAGGGAGAAAAATACATTATAAAAAAGAGAGATAAAAGGGGGAAAAAGGAACTATGATCAACATCTTCAGATTTCCTGCTGATAAATGTGAATTCAATATACGACTTGTCATCCTATAAGTGAGAAGTCCAAGCTCTTAAATCAATTTATATTCCATTAGTGTCTATTTTGTAGTCTACTCAACAAGTTAATGATCTTATCGTAGAATTTCAGAAATTATGGATTCACAGGTAAACACAGAAACCAGCAGTTGTCCTTTAAAAAATGAGTAATATTGCAGGAACTGAGCACATTTCCATTTGCATTGCAAACAGATGACCAAGAACCAAGATGGTTATTAAAATAAACTTACCAGGTATGTAAATTGAAGGCAGTATCACTGACCTCTTAATCTCTGTATTTTAACATTTTTCTTGCTCAGGTAGAGTTGAAATATTTGAACTTGAAATACTTTATTTGATTCTATTCTGCTTTTTGTTAAATTTTGAGGTGCACGGAAAAGACAGTCTCTCTGTGGAACTCCATTTTCTAATCTGTGAACTCAGGGAGGTGGGTGGGAAGTAATTATTACATGAGGGTTTTTAAATTATTTTTTATTATTTTTTAAAGATTTATTTATTTATTCATGAGAGACACAGAGAGAGAGAGAGAGAGAGAGAGAGTGGCAGAGACACAGGCAGAGGGAGAAGCAATCTCCACGCAGGGAGCCCGACGCGGGACTCGATCCCGGGTCTCAAGGATCACACCCCAGGATGAAGGCAGCGCTAAACCGCTGAGCCTCCGGGGCTGCCCTACATGAGTTTCTTATAGGGATAAAATAAGGAACACACATGCAAAAACATGTGCCAAGCGATATAAATGCTGGTTATTATTATTACTAGCAAGTAGTACTGGTGTTATGATCATAACGATTGTTTTACAATTTGAATTACTTTTTAAAAAAGATTTTATTTATTTACTTGAGGGAGAGAGAAACAGCGAGTGACCCTGATTGAGAGGAAGGGCGGAGGGAGAGGGAGAAGCAGGCTCCCCACTGAACAGGAGCCTGACGCAGGGCTCAATGCAGGGCTGATCCCAGAACCCTGGGCTCATGACGTGAGCCAAAGGCAGCCTCTTAACCAACTGAGCCACCTAAGTCCCCACAATTTGAATTACTTTTAACAAAGAAGAAGAGACACCTGTTTGGAGAGTTCCAGAAAGGAAATATGCAAGTTAATAGCCACACATTTCAAAATCAATTTCAAGCCATTTCCACAGAGGGGAACAATATCCTCTATTCTGTCAGAGGAGCATGGTGTGATTCATCATAAAGTGAGGATACATCTTGCATTCATGTCGGAATTGGAATTGCACATTGTGTGTTCCTAATGGGAGGTGTGGTGGGGGGACAGAGAGAGTTGCCACACTCCAAGTGATAACTGGAGAGAGGTTAATGAAGGGGCTATTTTCAAAGGTGGGATGATAAGGTACCCTGAGGCTTGTACCAATGGGAAACCTTTACCACCCCTAGCCTGAAGGGTCAAAGGGAGAAAGTAGTTATTGGAAGCCAGTGAAAACTATAGCTGTGAGAGAGGGGGTGGGGTTCTATACAGTAATAAGGCCACTTCTAATCTTTTACAGGTCAATACACACTTTGCCCTCTTTCTTGTCCTGTACTCAGATCTCCTGACAGTGCCCACCATTGGCTAAAGAAGCCCAAGTAATGCCGTCCATAAAGTTTGGTCTCCTGGAGCACAGATGGGGTGTGAAAGGGTAAAGGAAGAGTGGATGAGGAACAGAAGGAAGGCATCTAGGATTCTAACCTGTATGTCACTATTCAACACTTGTTATTGAGCTTCTCATAAGGGTTACCAAAAAGGAACAAAAAAATCAAAACACACAATCACACAACTAAAGAAACATTCAATGTTAACCACATACACATGACAGGTTCATAATGATGTCTTAAAAAAATGATTAAATATTGGTGAAACATAAATAGTGGGCTAGGAAGTGGAAACATGTAACCAGTTTAGTGCTGTAATTATATAAGACTCACAAAATCTGACACAGATTCAATGATGAGAGTTTTTGCTATTTTACGTTTTAAATTTAATTCTCCTGCCAGGGGTGAGAGAGAAGTACAGAACAAACACAACTGTACAAATGACTCAGCTAATATTGCTATCGAATCTAGGTTTTTACCAAAAGTCTTCTAAGGGGAAGGCTAGAGAAGGGGGAAGTAGCAGAGTAGGAAACTACTCATTTTCCTCTGAACACCTTTGGCCCAACCTTCTTTCCCCTGAGTACTCTTCATTCCCCGCTCCTGGAAAAGGGAGGAAGCTGAGATGAATCCTGTAAACCCAGTGTTGTTATTTTAGGAATTCTATATAAGATGGGCTTAGCAAAAGGAAGCCAGTTGGAAGAGCTGCTTAGGTAATTGTGTTGAAGATGTAAAACACTCTAGATTATATCAGAGTGTCTTAAACTAAGGTGATTTGAGGTGGCACATGATATCAATTATGAGTTAGCGGAGGATAAGCCAAAGGGAACCCATCTTCCTTAAAGAGAAAACTGAAAGAGAAAAAAAGCTATCACACGTGTTACTAAACTGAACAGTAATAATTTGACATTGAAGCTCTTCTCTATGTCATTAATTACTCTAATCAAAGTAAAATAGAAAGCTGAGTGATGTGGTACAATAAGTCTAATAACCAGCCTGGGAAATAAAGGACAAGGCATTGTTACTATAGGAAGCAGTCCCTTACCCAGCATTTCTCTTGCCCAGCTCTTCATATTCTTCCATCACCTCCTTAGCCACATCACAAAGTGAAGGTAAGAAATAAGGAAATTGTAAGAAATAAGAAGTTTTCTAAGTAAGGGTTACAGTTTGGGCTTTCTTTCACCTGTGTAAGTACAATGAAAGTTTATCTAAGTAGCAAATGCCACCTACATGTCACCATCTGGGGATAAGGAAATGCATTATTCAAAACTCAGAGATCCTATGTCTTACTCAGAATTGACTAGCATTGCTGGTAACTCACAAAAGCAAAACAGAAGCCATTAGATAGTTTCTTTCATTATTTTTTAGAGTAGTTTAAGGTTCTCGGCAAATTTAAGAGGAAGGTTATAGAAGTTTCCCGTATTCTCCTTATCCCTACACATGCGTAGTCTCCTCCCTTATCAATATTCCCCAACAGAGTGGTAAAGCGGCACCCCCCCCCTTATCTATGGTATATGGATCATAGATTCCCAGCTGACGCCTGGAACAACAGGTAGTACTGAATCCTATGTATATTATACTTTGTCTTATATATACATATCTATGATAAAATTTAACCTATAAATTAGGCATCATAAGATATTAACTACAATAACTAAAAATAGAACCATAACAACATACTGTAATAAACGTTAATATGTGTATATATATGTAGTCTCTCTCCCAAAATATCTTATTTCACTGTACTCATCCTTCTTCTTGTGATGATGTGAGACTATAAAATGCCTATTTGATGAGATGAAATGAGATGAATGATGTAGGCATTGTGACATAGTGTTAGGCTACTATTTATCTTTTGACAATATGTCAGAAAGAGGATCATCTGCTTCTGAACTGCAGTTGACTAGGGTAACTGTAACTATTAAAAGTGAAATTGCAGATAAGGGAGGACTACTGAACATTTGTTTCAGTTGATGAACCTACTGATACAGCTTAATCAACCAAAGTCCATACTTTACAGTTAGTGTTCACTCTTGGTGTTGCATATTCTATGAGTTTAGACAAATATATAATGACCCATATCTACTATTTGTCATACAGAATAGTTTCACTGCCTACATGCTGCTTTGTCTGTACATCTCTCCCCTACCCCCGACTCCCAAAAACTAATCATCTTTTTACTGTCTCCAGAGATTTGCCTTTTCCAGAATGTCATATAATTGGAATCATACAGTATGCAGTTTTTTTAGACTGGCTCCTTTCACTTAGTAACATGCATTAAGGTTCTTCCATGACTTTTCATGGTTTAAGAGCTCATTTCTTTTTAAGCTCTGAATAGCATCCATTATCTTGATGTACCACAGTTTATCTATTCACCTACCGAGAAACATCTTGCTTGCTTCCAACTCTGGCAGTTATGAATAAGGCTGTTATAGACATCCACGAGCAAATGTTTGTGTAGACATAAGTTTAATTTCCAGCAAATAACAAGGGACATGGTTGCTGGATCATACGGTAAAGATTTGTCCAGTTTTGTTAAGAAATCATCAAACTGTCTTCCAAAGTGGCTATATTATCTCGCATTCCCACCAGCTTGGTACTGTTGGTGTTCCAGATTTTGGTCATTCTAATAGATATGTAGTTGTTTCTTATTATTGTTTTAGTTTATTTTTTTAATTTTTTTTTAAATTTTTATTTATTTATGATAGTCACAGAGAGAGAGAGAGAGAGGCGCAGAGACACAGGCAGAGGGAGAAGCAGGCTCCATGCACCGGGAGCCCGACGTGGGATTCGATCCCGGGTCTCCAGGATCGCGCCCTGGGCCAAAGGCAGGCGCCAAACCGCTGCGCCACCCAGGGATCCCATATTGTTTTAGTTTAAATTTCCCTGATAAAATAGGATGTAGAGCATTTCTTCCTGTGTTTATTTGCCATTTGCATAACTTCTTTGATGAGGTGTCTGCTAAGGTCTTTGGCCTATTTTTTAATCAGGTTGTTTGTTCTCTTAATGTTGAGTTTTAACACTTCTCTGTATATTTTGGGTTGAAGTTCTCTATTATATGTTTCTTTTGCATGTAATTTTTCCCAGTCTGTGGCTTTTCTTCTAATTCTCTTGACATTATCTTTCTCAGAGCTGAAGTTTTTAATTTTAACAAGGTCCAATTTATCAATTATTTCTTTCATGTATGTGTCTTTGGTGTTGTAGCTTTTCTTTTTAACTTATTTTTTTTGTCTTTTAAACTGAACTGCTGGATGTTAATATAGAGATTGCACTCCTAAAGAAGATTACTACCTATGTCTTATTTTATTGTCATTTATTTGTTTACTCATTAATGCATTCAATAAATTAATGCCCAGAATTGTTTTAGGCATTGGAGATTCTGTAGTGATAAAGCCACTATTCTTATACTCAGGTAGTTCCTGGTCTAATGGAGAATTTTATGGTAGACAAAAAGAATATTCTCTGGCACTGTGGATCCCCAGAGCAGGAACACCTAAGTCTTGGGTCAGTAGAAAGAATCAATATGAAGAAGAAGACTTCTAAGGAAAGGAAGAGAAATGTTTCCCAGGTAAATAGGAACAGGATGGGAAAGTTCAGACAGAAGGGAGAGACTAAATGAAGACATGGAGAAGCAATGTGTTAGAGATTTTCTAAGCCTGTAAGCATGGCTAGAGGATAATGGAGAGAAACCCTTGGCAAGAGATGAGGCTGGAGGGGAAGACAGGGCCAGGTTAAAACAGACTGTATATGAAACTGGACTAAAGTATTCTAAAGTCTGTGGGAGCTGGAAGAATTTTCTGTGACAGTCTGACATGATCACATTCATCTGACACACTACATGTATTAAGCAACATATATTGATTACCTATTGTGAATATAGAACTCTGTTCTACATAGTGCTCTTGTTACCAATTAATTTACTTATTTATTTAATTATTTTAAAATTTTTATTTATTTATTCATGAGAGACACATAGAGAGAGAGAGAGAGAGAGAGAGAGAGAGGCAGAGACACAGACAGAGGGAGAAGCAAGCTCCATGCAGGAAGCCTGACATGGGACTCGATCCCGGGACCCCAGGATCACGCCCTGGGCTGAAGGTAGGCGCTAAACTGCCGAGCCACCAGGGGTCCCAAGAGTTACCATTTTTAAAACTAAATATGTCCTCCACCACCTAAGCGAGGGGGGTACTGTTGTTATCCTTATTATTTATTACTATTACTTTCCTAATTTTATTTTTCCTAAGTGCAGAAACAGAAGAATAGGTATTTTCAAATAATTCAGCCTGGGTTTCAGCTGTTACCTGGAGGAAGGAGTCTGGCTATAGATCTCTCACACTTTTCACCATGACACCATTTTGACTCACTGATCGTTCACTTTAAGATTTCTAAGAATAGGAAACTCCTTCCTGTCTAAGAAGCCTCTTTATTCTTGATAGTGCATAGCTTATTCCATCTTCAAAGCGAGACAATGCCATAGGACTCATTTGTATAAAGGAGAAAGGTTCCATTCTGAGAGTTGGCTTACCCTTTTTGCCCAGTGTCAGCCTCTCTCCAGTCAGGCTACTCCATCTCATAGGGTAATAACATTAGTCATTGGCAAGACTGAAAAAAAAAACCCTGCCAGTGCCCTCTCCCAGTCATGACTTTAAGTGAAGGTGAAGGATGAAGACACTGAGCTGCAGGGAAGCTCAGTCCAATATTATGGGAGGGGCCATATTGCTTTTCCTCATGTTCTAAGGACATTTACTTTGGGCTAGAGAAACGTTGGTGGTAGAAATTCTGAACTCAGCAGAGGAAATATAAGGCTCTTCACGGCCAGGTGTAAAAGTGAAAACAAAAAGAGAAAGCAAATTACTTGGAATGAAGTAGGGGCTAGTAGTAGCTCTATTGAGCTTCAGTGAAGATGGGACCTATGGTTTTGAAAAATGTATCCTCAGAGTATTCCATCAGGATGCTGATAATACATATTTCTCACATTAAAAGTAAATCCTTTAATTTTTTGTGAAAGTACAGAAAGTACACACAAGTATATAGCTACATGGATTTTCACAAACTGAACACACTCTTAAAATGAACATCCAAGTCAAGAGAGGACATAACTGGTGCCCCAGAAGCCCTCCTATACACTTTAATCCTGATTTCTGGACACTTACATTAACTCTACTTGTTTTAAAGTTTCACATAATTACACTCTTTCAGTGTGTATTTCTGATGCCTGGCTTTGATCATCCAACATTATGCTTGTGAAATAGGTCCATATTGTTGTGTATCATTATTCTCATTGTTCTACAGGGTTTCTTCCTGAGTTTGTATCTCAAGTTATTTATCTAAACAGTTATAATATTTGTCATTGGAATAGCCATAATGTGGACCCATTTCACATCACTCAAATAGAGATAATAATTTGGTTTATGCTACCAATGGATGTGGGTTCCAGGGCATTGTTTCAGCCTCTTTACAATATAAAAATATATACAGCATAAAAACAGTGTTGATGAGAGAAATGGAATAAAATGTTCCATAGAAATAGATTACTAGAAGGAATCAAGGGTTGGAGGAAAATCCTGAAATGATAATACTTATTCATTTGGAATAAGGCAAAAGCCCCCAACCTGCCAAAAAAAAAAAAAAAAAAAATCAGATGCTAAAACTATTCTACACACACACTCCTCACTTTCCCTTTCCTCTGTTGAAATAATGTGTTTCCTCATATTTCAATATTTCCAAAGTAAAACATTCTTCACAAAATCTGAACTTTAAGTCAAACCCAGTATATAAATGAGATATAAGGAAATTATGTAGTAGCAATTTAGCACTCAATCTCTGTCATTTGAAGATGACAGCATCAGTTGAAAAGAGGAAAAAAAGTGCCATGAATTTAAGCCCTAAAAATAAAGGCATTTGGTTCATCTTGAATACACCATTTAGAACGACAGCCTCGACTTTTCTTCTACTCTGATTTACAACTTGTTCTCTTTGGGGATGCTCTGATTTCGAGGGCATTAAGGTATGATTTATTTACATAAGGCCAATTGAGGGTTATCCTGTTCTCAAAAAGTAGGGACCAGCATTGCTCCACAAATGGAACAAAAATGCTAATCATGTGAAAACTGGGGCTCAGTGATTGAAAGAGTCAGGCTGCAAATCACAATGATTAACCATGATGACAAAACCAGAAACAAATTTATACTCTCAAGAATAGCTTATTATCCCTTTTTGCTTATCTTCTCAAAGCTAGGTGTTAATAAAATTGGTGTATCAGGATGTCTCATCTTGATCTTTCTTGGTTTCAAAATAAAAGAAAAATGACTTTTCTCTCAGCAGCTTCTTTTTTTTATATGTAAAAGAATGGATAAAAATCAGATATACAAATGAACTTTGTTAAACAAAGAGAGGGCCAGAAAGAGAGGAGATAGAAATGTAAAACAAAACAAAACAAAAACAGAAAAATAAAAACAAAAAAAAATGACCAAACAAAAACTACTTCCATAATTGTAACTTACTTCTTTGATTATAACATGCCTCAGTTAACAAAATAGGAGAAAATTGAGAAGACCTTGGTCTATTTTGTTCTGCTCTAATTGTGCTACTTTTGATTGACTTTTATTTCATAAGGAGAATACCATGATCAAATTAGCTTTATATCACTCCAATAATATGTAAGCTTATTCAATTTCTTTACCATCTGCAAAAATGATATGCCAGGGATTAGAGTAAAATAAAACAAAACAAACTAAAATTAGGCCCTGATTCCCATTTTCAATGTTATACTGAGGATTTAAAAAAATGATCAGAACACTGAATATTGAACACCTATATGCTGTATAATACAATGGTTATAATAATTACCAAGATTTCTGGAAATCCTATATTCCATTATATTAAAACATTTAATTCTTCATGAGAAAATAGGAAAACTAAAAATAATTTCAAAGAGAAAATTTAGTAGAAAACATTACTTATGTACTTTCTACTTTATAGTAGAAAACAAGACTTCAATTTAAGAAGCATAGAACACCATGCGTACTTTAATAAATCAAGTACATTTTATAAATTGCAAAATGAATCAAAACTGTTAGGAGACTGAAAGCTAAAACATTGATAATTAATTTGAACAACTAATTTTTCAATCATTATATTCTCTGTATTTAATTTTATTATTTGAAGCAATTGTTAATGAACAATAGACATAAATGCAGATGTTACATTTTAGGTAAGTTTTAAAAATATTTAACACAATTTTCTACACAAATAAAAGATATTTTAAAAATTATTTCATATCAATTGCAGGAAAGCTGTTACCTGCACATTTTCATTCATAATTTAAATACATAATGATGGTAGTATTACCAAGTTTCACATCCAGTTGGTACCTTTGTTTACTTTTTATTTATACTGTATAAGAAAAGTCCACTTTAAAAAATAATAATCATCAGTCATATTCTTGCAGATATTTAAATGTGTTTGGAATTAACATGTTTCTACCCAGAAGTAATTAGTTCATGCTATTCGGAATATCAATAATTGCTGAGGATAATGCTGAACAAATGATGTGAAATAGAAATAGGCAGTCTTTATTTGTATTATTGATGTCATATGATAAAATATACCTTTTTCCAAAAACAAACAAATGAACAAAAAAATCAAGTGATTTCTTCTCCCTCTACCAAGTAGTAGACTTCAGTATGTAAAACCAGAACTCAAAGTCATGGAAGTTTTGGAAGTCCAGGAAAAAATTACAAAGACTTGGCATCCATGGCCATAATTTTTTGGCTTCTTCCTTTAACACCAAATCAGTACCAGGAAGCAAATGGTTGACTACCAAATATTGTCTGTGAATACAGTAGCATAAGAATTTCCTTGTTGTATGTATAGCCATGCTCTGTAAGTCCTCATCCCATGACATCTTTTCCAGGCTTACAGCAAGGCATAAGGGATAACCATTAATTGACCTAAAAATAATCTCAATTCCTAGAGTTTGTCTCTCCAGTCATAAATAAGACAAATTGTTGTTTTGCACCTCTCCCTCCCATAAGTACCACACATACCATGTATGCTGATTTACATTTTGTACTTAGGTATTATGTTCCACAGTAAAATATCTGCTAGCCTTTTAGGATATAGCTGCTTTTCCATGGTGTAGGCAGATTCCAGGAGCATCCATTTGGTTCAGCAATATTGCCAAAAGCTCATTATGCTTTCTCTCTGAACATAATATGTATCATTAAACTTGTGGCTGGTTTTATACTCATCTCAGTCACAGAGTGACATTTACCTAATTTTTCTTATTTTTACAAAGAGTGCTAAGCTAAATTATATTGCTAGGATTTTGGTAACTTCCCCATCTTTTGCAACAAAACACATTCATTTTGATGGGAAAAGTACTATTTTACTTTCTAGAGAATCTTAATTGGTTCAACAGAAAGGTCATCGTGTTTTGTTTGAAAGCTGCAGGAAACTTTTAAAGTCTTCATTGTCTCATAGTGACACACTTATTACAGTTACATGAGAGGTAAAGAAAAATTTTAAAATTAACATCTTTCTTCCCATTTTAACTTTTCTTCTGTAGTTGCTTGAATGAAATCATCACACCATCCCAACAAACCAATTATATTCTAATTTGCGTCAGAGTCTTGATCATCCTTTACATTGTTTTACATTAATCTGAATTATAGTATTTATGTTACTACTCTTATCACAATGTTTATGTCTTATGAAAATGTTTTTTTAGCTGATCTGTTTTTTCATGAACAGAGGGTATAATTCATCCAAATTTTAACAATAAAAAGGAGGAAATTACAGATAAAATAATTAGAAGAAAATTCTAGGAAATTATATATTTGGGGTAAAACTACACCGTTTACTGAATATTGGCTGAGATGACATTCTCAATCTAGACTTTGCAATGTATTCATAATTTTAAAGAGCATAATGGGACTTAATAAGATAACCAAATGCCTATGAAAACCATTTTTGACTTACATGTCGATTATTTTTAGTGTGTGCACATTATTTTTTTTCTCTTAAATTACTTTTTCTCTTAGATTATGTGAGACTGACGGGACCAGTGTATTAACCCCATGGTAATAAGAACTGTATAGAGAGGCTCCAGCAGATCTTACAGCATCACCAAATAATCCAGCAGTACATGGTGACCCTGGAGAACCTCCTCTTCACTGCTGAGTTAGACCCTCATATCCTGGCGGTGTTCCAGCAGTTCTGTGCCCTACAGGCCTAAGGGTCATTTTATTCCCCTGTCAAGATTTTTTAAAAATATCTCAAAATAATTTGTCTTATTTTTTGATGGTTTGAATGCTTGCTTTCTTGTAGCATCCTTTCACTTACTAAAGGGGGGTGGGGGGAACAGTGAAGAATATAGCAGTGATCACCTTTGATTACCCCTACAGAGCAGAAATTCCCAACTGACAATGTGATGATGACCATAGGATGTATTATATATGTGACACATACAACTTTTCTGGTATTTTCTCCTTAAGGCACAAAAGATAACTGATTTGAGGTATGTGAACACTAGAGGTCCAGCTTACAAGGTAGTATATAGAACTGGTGGGTTTACTATCAAGTACCATAGCTTTTCACAGCGCATGGATAACCTAACATGGCTGAAATAAAACTAAAAATGTTTAAAAAAAAATCTGTGAACAGAACAACTGGTTGGTCACTTTTGGACATAATTTTGAGAAATACTGGTGTCTAGGTATTTGCCATCATCAAAAACATTGATCTTCAACCACGAATCTTTTCAAAATCTTAGCAATTTTTTTAGCATGGCATTAATTTTTGTTAATTTCACTTGTATTTGTTGAGCATCATTTTTTACCAAATATTGACGAAGATGCTAGGAGCGGCACAAACCGTAAAAAGACATGTTCTTCACCTTCTGGGAATTTATAATTAATAGGTACTGCAGGTATAGAAACAGCTAGTCATAAGTCAAGCTATGGAGAAGCCCATACACAAATGATAAAAATCTGTATGCTTGTGGGCAAGAGAAAGTGACTAAGATGACCAGCAAGGGGAAGATGTGCTTCAGGTGAACCTTAAAGAAGCTAGGGAAACAAGAGAAGCAAGCACAGGCACAAGTCTTGAAGAGCATGAGTCTGGTTTGACAGGGAGATACGCTGCAAAGAGAAAGGCTAAGTACTGCAACTGAGTCAGATTAGAATGGCTCTTCAATGCCACACCATGAGTCATTCATTTCTTACACAGTGAGGATCTCTCATAAGTTTCAGAGAAGTATTAAGCCTTTGTTTTAAGAAAATCACTCTATCTGTATTTAAAAAAGAAAAACTAGGAAAGAATATTAAAAAGTGGGCTTATTCTGAAGAAGCAGGAAAGAAAGGAGAAAATAAACTAGATGTCCACATCACCTCCCAGACATTAGGAAGGTAAGTCAAAATATGCACAGGAAAAGAAAATTTACACTTTCTGGGGTCACTTAGATTAAGAAATGGAGGTATAGTTGTTTCTTCCCGGACCCAAGCTAAAGGCAGGAGAGGAGGCAAAATGTGTGCAGAGAGAGACAGGCATTTACAGAGCCAGATGATTTGATTTCAAAGCCCATTATTCTACAGAGATGATCTGTAGTTATACACATACATTATGTACACACATGCACACACATTTGTATGTATGCATGTGTGTACATAGGCATACATCTGAATATCATCTGGGTGGATATGAACTTAATGCTTTACCTGGATCGAAATTTGGTTGATAGGGTGAATACCATGACTGAAAGGTGACTCACAAAATATGACCCAACTAGCAGTTATTCAGTTTCCAAAACTATGATTATTGAGGGCAATTGAAGCATACATTAGTTTAGGGAGAATGTGAGGCATTATAAAGGCCTGAAATCAAGGAGCTGAGAGTGCTCCCTGATTCTTTTTCTTTTTTTAATTTTTATTTATTTTTATGATAGTCACACAGAGAGAGAGAGACAGAGAGAGAGAGAGGCAGAGGGAGAAGCAGGCTCCATGCACCGGGAGCCCAACGTGGGATTCGATCCGGGGTCTCCAGGATCGCGCCCTGGGCCAAAGGCAGGCGCTAAACCGCTGCGCCACCCAGGGATCCCGCCCTGATTCTTTCATATATGATTCCTGCTCTCCAGTGACCTGGCTCACCTCCTTTGACTTCATCTATTTCCTCCCCAGGCTAGCTTCCACCCAGCTATTTCCAACCCAGCCTAACTTTTGAACAGAGAATATAATGGTCATAGAAATTTTCTACTACCAGTAATAGTGGAGAGGAATTTAATTTATTGAATGATAGGTAAACTAATGATGTCATAAAATTGATGAGGTTCCCTAAATTATATCAAGTCCTCTCAAATAAAACACTACATTATCCAAGCAATACACTTGCTTGTCCCTGGCCAACCATTTCCATCTCTATTATACATATTATAATGTTTATAATGTTATACACACCTTTTTGAAAATTAGAAATAAGCAAATGAAATCTTTGAATATTTGGAAGGGAGTAATAGTCTTTGATATTGACAACTATGATTTTTCTGCATTTCTCTGAGCCCTTCCAATTGAAGTATCAAGGTAGTTCTGTCAACAGATTCAAGGAAAAGTTGTTATCAAGGGATATAGGTGGCATGATCAGGATTCTACTGGGAGGGAAGATGGGGTGCTATTAATCACTACACCAGGGCAATAGCCATAAGCTGGAACTGTTCTGGGCAGAGCTGGATGTATGTTCTCTCTAGGGATAGAAAAATTTCTAGGGATAGGAAAATAAAAATTATAGGAAATTAGTTAGATTTCTTGTACATGTGAGTTTTGTGGATTGTGTTCATTACCACATCCATATTTTGCTAAACAACTGTCCTTTCTAGTTACTAAACAAGGAAAAAGTAAATAAATTATTGAGCTTGCCTCTTCAATGGACATACCCGTGGAAGAATTGTTTTCCTTTTTAGTATTCAAGTAGCTTCTGTTTTATTTGCCAAATGCACAACAATCTTTCAGGAGTTAATCCCTGGCCACTGGAAGGTCAGCTGTGACCCTGTCACTAGATGCCACTTGTGCATGTCACCACCAGATAAGTGGAAACGACCGCGTGCTGTGTCAGGAGTCTCCTCAGGAATTTCCTCCAAACAGTCTCAGATGTGCCAAGGTGTATTGACACAGCTGTTTCATCAGACTTTACCCAACACCTGCTCTCCTAGGTCTCAAACAGACAGTGCTATTAATTTCAGAATCACATTCTCACTAACACCATTACTAGGCAAATCCACATAACATCTTTTTTTCCCTAATACCTTCTGTTTGGAATCCAAAAAAAATAAAAACAAAGATTCTCTGAGTGGAGGCAGCTCTTGTATCCTTAGCTTATCCCAAGGTATAAACCAGGATAATTATGGGGAGACATATGTTGGTGGTAATAAAGCAGATACGTATGTTCACTACCTGTTTTGAAGATTAATTGTCTACCACATTGCAGTATTTAAGCATGAGACCATTTCAGATTTAATACACATTCCCCAACCCCCCTCTCCACCATAAAACAGAGTCTAGCAAAAGACACAATTTACATAACTTCTAACCAGAGGATTTCACTAATATAAACAATTCTGGTGCATAACAGTTGGCACCCAAAAAACACTTTATGAACTCCCTGCTCTTTCCTGCTGCCAAATCCAGGGTGACATGTTCATTGTTTTCCTCATAAAATCTACGATTGCTTCTGCAAGAGCAAGAACAAGGATTGACTTTTTATTTCACTTTTACAAGCATGGGTGAGCAGATGAAATTCAGAGGGGCCAAAATGAATACCAAGTTTCAGTCTGTCAGAATCCAAAATGGCAAAGACATTAAGCTTCTATACTGTAGCTGCTAAGGGAATCACTAGAATATTGTCAAGCTTTAGGGATGCTTTTAAAATATAAACTCTGACACATGCCAACTCCTTCTATGATTAGGCCTACATTAAAGAAATAGCTAAAACAGTCCTCTAGCACTAGTAAATAATTATTAGCACTTAAGTTAATGTAAATAAATAAACAAATCAAAATAATTCAGGTAATTGAAGTTCAAGTGTGGTAGAAACTGAAGACAAAACTCTCTTCTATTAAAAATGAATGACTCATTCCAGTTCATTCATAACTCCCAAGACATTAATTTTTATTGCTAAATTATGCTTTTATGCAAATTATATGAATTCAGCTACTACTTTAATAACACACTCTACATAAAATAAACACATTAAATGTCATGCTTATACAGAAACTAGTATGCACTGCAACAGCAAAAAAAAAAAAAGCAGTGAGGATGGACTCTTTTTGAAGGTTGAGTTGTTTGAGAGAAAATTAAACTAGTTCTTTAAAAAAAAATCTTTCAGACCAATCTGGCTGAGCAAATAACACTTCCGTAAAGATTAAAGAGTCTATAGCACAAGAAACACAGCATGTTCATTTGATATAGCTTCTACTCCCTGAATTTTACACTGGAGACCTAAAAAAAGAATAGCTTAAGTCTATAATAGTCCATTATGAGACATTTCACATGCATAAGTTCTCCATATTTCATAAATACTGTAACTATGAAAAAATCATTCCTGCCTTACATTTAGAAAATGGACCCTTGTGGAATATTGCCTTTTTCAACCTCAGCAAACATAAGTTAAATATTTATAAAACAAAATTTATTGAAACGATTTCCATTCTTATGGGAGTAGAATAGACACTTGAAAAGAATCAGCCTGAATGTAGTCGTCTTATGTGTATTAATAGTGCATCTGTATATGTAATAGCTCTCTACAGAAATATTAACGTGGATAGAGCCCCTAATTTTCAGCTCACATCAGAATATATAAACATAGGCTGTAGTTGATCCTATCAGAATTATATTTCTAACTGCTTGATACCATCAACAGATTAGTTCTGTTTTTTAAAAGAAATCTAAGACAAGAAACTAAAAATCACTATTGTTCGGAAAACTTCAACTGAGGTACATAATGATTAGATAGTGAAAACAATACAGAAAAGGACAAAATAAAGAGTGAAATTCTTCTTCATTTCATCAACCCATTCCTTTCTCCAAAGCCAACCACTATTAACATTTTCCCTTTTGTTTCCTTCCAGAAAAGGGAGAAAAAAGTTTATGATTGTAATAACAAATACATGAATGCACATATGCAGATTTTTCACATAATTAACATTTTCATACCTCATCTTTAAAATTATTCTTAGATATGCTAGAGTTATTTTCCTTTCAGTAGAAACAGTTGTTTTAAAATGTCTTCAAATTCTTGATCATATTGTAATTATCCTACCAATTTCATGCTGACCAATACTTCAGTTACTTTTGCTGGATGGCACACCTGGGGGAAGGGTATAAAGATGGAACGAACATCACTGTGATGTTCTTCACATGTTGATGAACTTTGCAAATATACGTATTGGATAAATTCCTCTTATTGAGAACATTGGAGTCAATGGTGCACACATTTACATTTCTGACATATATCTATCTTCATACCACCCAAGATTGGTAATCATATTTTATATCCCTACAATTGAGAGTTCTTTATCAATATACTGACTCTGGGTATTTTTAAATTTAATTATCTGCTGATCATGTGGGTATAAAATATTAGACCTTTTTATGATTTATATTTATATTTTTGCCTTTACTTCTAAATGAGGCTGTACAACTATTCATGTGTTAAATATTCACTTATTTTTTATTATTTACGAATTTTTGTTCATATCCCTTGCCTATTTTTCTGTTGTTGGTTGGTCCTATGAGATATTTAAAAATTAAGAAAAATGAGGATCCCTGGGTAGCTCAGCGGCTTAGTGCCTGCCTTCAGCCCAGGGCGTGATCCTAGAGTCCCGGGATCCAGTCCCACGATCGAGTCCCACCTTGGGCTCCCTGCACGGAGTCTGCTTCTCCCTCTGCCTGTGTCTCTGCCTCTGTGTGTGTGTGTGTGTCTCTCTCTCATGAATAAATAAATAAAAATCTTAAAAAAATAAAATAAGAAAAGCTGGTCTTGAGCTTAGGTGAATATTTTTCTCCAGCCTGTCATTTGTCTTTTTCCTATCTCGTATTGTTTGCTCCTCATATAAAGGTTTTGTTTTCTAATGTTTTAAGTTGTAAAGTGTATTGATCTTTTCTGTGTAAGTTCTGGATGTTATACTCTTTTTAGAGAGCTTCCCTCTGCCAGGATTATAAATACATTGAGCGATACTTCTTAAAAAACTTTCTTATAGGCTCTTTTTTAACATTTAATACTTTCTTCCATCTGGAACTTATTTGGAGATTTAAAAAATAGGGATACAGTTTTCTTTCTTTCTTTCAATTGTTTCATACTATTTACTGAATAGCCTCTTTCTTCAATGATTTAAAAATAATACTATTGTCATGGGTTAAAGTGTTAAAACATGCAGATCTATTTGTGGTCCTTCTCTTTTGATCTTCTCTAGTACCAATTTATTTTAATTATTGCAACTTCATGATGTATTTTATTTTATTATTTTTTTTAATTTATTTTTTATTGGTGTTCAATTTACTAACACACAGAATAACACCCAGTGCCCGTCACCCATTCACTCCCACCCCCCGCCCTCCTCCCCTTCTACCACCCCTAGTTCGTTTCCCAGAGTTAGCAGTCTTTACGTTCTGTCTCCCTTTCTGATATTTCCCACACATTTCTTCTCCCTTCCCTTATATTCCCTTTCACTATTATTTATATTCCCCAAATGAATGGGAACATATAATGTTTGTCCTTCTCCGACTGACTTACTTCACTCATGATGTATTTTAATATAGAGTAAAGTCAGTTTCCTTCTCATTATTTTTCTTTTTCAGAATTGCTGTGAATATTCTCAGAAGTGTCTTTTCCAGGTGAATTTTAGTATATTAATAATTAGTAGCAAAGTGATGTTGAATTTTGTCAAATGTTTACTGTTTTCTATATATTTTATAAACTTCCTTTTGATTTCTTCTGTGATCCAAGAATTATTTGAGAGTCTTTTATTAGTGTTGTTGTTAAGAAGGTTAGATTTTATGCTTCCCTTCTCTTAAGTTATAATTTTATTGCACTGTGGTCAGTAATGTACTTCATATTATCTTACCTTTGTGGATTGTGTTAAAGTTTGGAAGGGTCTAGTAAATGCTCCATTTCTACATATGACACATAGGTATTAAAATAAAGATTTATTCTCTAGAGATACCATTTACTCCTTTATCCACTCATCTAGTTATTTATCTCTATATCTATCTACATACAATTTAAATTCAGATATTCAGGCCCTTAACATTATTATTATTTTATTTATTTAATTTATTTTTTTTGGTCTCCATAAGCTTTTAATAGCTGACTTGATGAGTCAAATTCTTTTGCCACCACTGGATATCTGTTAAATTCTCTTTGCATTTCCCATAGCCATATGCTTTTTTTTGTTGTTGTTATTATTTTACTTTTATATGTTATCTTACATTAATAGGCACTATCTCATTTAGATGCATTGATGTAATCAATATAATCAACTTTTCAAGTTACATTTTCTAAGTGTAAACCTTATTTTATTTCTAAACTTC
Organism: Canis aureus; assembly: GCF_053574225.1. Taxonomy (NCBI): domain Eukaryota; kingdom Metazoa; phylum Chordata; class Mammalia; order Carnivora; family Canidae; genus Canis; species Canis aureus. The sequence goes on from NC_135636.1 coordinate 13,052,684, forward strand.
TATATAAATTGTTTTCTTTTTTTTTCTTTTTAATGTGATATGTACATGTTTTCCTCTCTGGTGATTTGACAGCATTACACTCATTTTTGTGGGGTTTTTTGTTTGCTTTGTTGTTGTTTGTTGGTCATTCTATGCTGCACAGGCCTATAGCACAATTTCTAATAAGAGAGTTTCTGAATTTATATACTTCCATCACCAATCCTCTATATCTCAACATTTGTTTTTTATAATCATTTTATATGTTGTCAAAATTTACAATAAAAACAAATTTGTAACTACTTATGTAGTTACTTGTTAAACTTATCGCAATGATCATTTTGCAACATATACAAATACCAAGCCATTATGTTGTATACCTGAAATTAATAAAATGTTATATGGCAATTATAACTCAACAAAAAATTACAATATTTACTTTCTATAATTTTTAGTATCATAATTATTTAAATTCCTCTCTACTTAAATGATATCAATGCTTATCCTCACCCCTTTACCACAGATTTCCCATGTTATATAGTCAGCAATTTGTTTCTGTTTGTGAGTATGTGGATCAATTCTCTTTGATTCCCCTCTCACCATAGCTGAGATTTACTTAGCTCTCCCTAAATACTAGTTTGCGTCTGCATATATCTGTGGCCAGAAGGCAAGGAGAAGAGTATAGGGAATGGTTGACCATGGTTTTGGGCAGTCTCAGCTAGTGTCTTTGGGTTTTGCCATCTTCTCTCTGGTTTTGTTAATTTTCTATGCCAGGGTTTATTCTATTTTATTGGGAATCAATTCAATGCCTATGGCTTCAGATAGTTTCCCCTACTTAGCCCAGGGCATCTGAACTTCTATTTCCATCACAAGCACCTCAGAAGTTCATTTAGTTCCATTAGCTTTTCTCTTCCCAACAGCCAATGTACCTCTTCTCTCAGATACAATAGAGATAAGGCATTAAGGTCATAAACAGGCTGAAGGCAACACTGCTCCTAGGATTCTAGTATATGCTTCTCAATTCATTCTGCTCTCTGCCTAATTTATTTTCTCTTTATGTTTTTTGGTCAGCTAAAATCTTGTTTATTGCTGAAGATAATTAGCTCTGAATGTATGAACATTCTGCTTTTTTTCCTGTTTTCATGCCAGCAAGGAGACACCAAAATAGACAACTTCAGAAATTATTACTTTCTCCTATGAGCTCAGAAGACTGCCACCCTTATGGATATGTCCAAGTTCCCTCTCTCTGAACTGCTCCATTAGCTTCTCTACAGTTGGGTAGTGGTTGTTTTTCAGTGTCTTATTTTACTCACATCTCTCCTATTTGGTTTATGTGGAGAATAGTTTAGGAGCACATGACAGATTACTAAAGGTATCAAGCAGACTCTGAGATTTGGGTCTGCATCCTCTGCTAGTGTTTTCTTCCATTGGTAGTTGGGAATTTTTTCCCTCTTGGGATGTATGTATATATGGATATATATATACACATATATATAGATAGATAGATAGGTAGATATATGGATATATGGATATATACATATATCCATATATATACATATATCCATATATACATATATATACATATATATACTCTTATATATATGAGATATCCATATCTCATATATATATAAGAGTTGATTTTTAATTGTATATGTTGTTTCATGACATACGTTTAGGGAAAAGTGTTTTGAGATTCAGCTTCACTTTGACATTGTAAACTAGATCTTGTTTATAATTATTAACATCAGTATTATGCTTATGTGGACTTTTAGAAGTGATGTTTTAAAATACTATATATCCCTCATAACTTATTTTAATTCATTAAAAATAGAAATTAAACTGAAGCTGGGAACGAGTGACTAAGGGGCATAGAGGACAGAAACAGGACCCTGTGTCCCAAGAACCTCTACCCCTCTACTCCTATCTTCCCCTATTCACACAACAGAAATTAATTCTCTCCATAAACTCTCCCCGCTGTGTCACCCACATTATCTGGGTACCCACAGAAATGGAACAAAGGCAGCCACAGGGGCAGAGGCAGAAAGGCCAAAAGCCTTTTAGGTTTAGTGCCTGAATCTCACCAGGCCCATTCTGTCTTCTGAACACAAACAGCCCATTTAACATAAATTTAAACTACAGAATGAAGAAGCAACCATAGTAACCATTAATAGTGAGGAGAATAGGTTTGACACTGCAGACCCTTCCTTGGAGATTTATTCAGAATAAAAACAATTTAATTTAAAATGAGTAAACGCAGTTGATAACATAATATCTTTTTTTTTTTTTTTAAATTGCAGTTACGGGGACTCCTGGGTGGCTCAGCAGTTGAGCTTCTGCCTTCAGCCCAGGGCGTGATCCTGGAGTCCTCAGATCCAGTCCCACATTGGGCTCCCTGCGGGGAGCCTGCTTCTCTGTCTGCCTATGTCTCTGCCTCTCTCTCTGTGTCTCTCATGAATAAACAAATAAAATCTTTAAAAAATTGCAGTTACACAAGAAAAGTTACCTAAGGCTTTATTAAGTAGTCTGTTCTTCAGTGCATTTAAAATAGGAATTTGTTTTAATTGAATTAAAATTATTAAAGTTGAATAAGACTTTTCAGGGACTGTTCTACTGTGTTACACAAGCCATGCAGGGTAAATCCATGCATCCTATTGGGGTGAGTGGGAGGGGGAAGGAAAGAAAATCACATTTTGTTAATTCCAGTTTGCCCATTAGTTATATGCAGAGATGGTAGTTACAAGGATTCCAAAATTGTAATAAATTAATAAATTACTTAGAAGCTGAAAGAAGTCTCAAAAAAAAAAAAAAAGAAAGAAAAGAAAAAAGAAAAAAGAAAAAGAAAAGAAAAGAAAAAAGAAAACAATGCATTTCTAAGGATTTTAAGTATAATATCAAGAAGTTAGTTTATATGTTTCTAGTTTTTTTCAATTTATATATTAAATATAGATTTTAGCTTTAAAAAAACCTTTCCAAAATAAATTATGTTAAATTAGTAAAAGAGTTCATCTAAATATTTTTTCCTACTGACAACATATATACATAGCTTTGACCCTGACATTTGTCTTTATTATTGTGAAAACACAGTAGGAGAGAAAAGCAATTTATAAAATATAATAAAACAGAAGGATAGATAGTCCCTACTCTTTCCAATCTTCCAGATCTCCAAACTGATAAGAAAGCAGCGTAAAATGGTAAACCATTAATGTTAATGCTGATTTTATTTTGTAATCATCTCTCTCCAATTGCATACTTTTCAGTGAGATGACAAACAGAAAGTAGATGAAAAAAGCATGACCTTCAGCTATAGGATGACCATTCTTCAAATACTGTGCAGATTTAAGAGACCTACATCTGAAAGAGAGTATATAAATCTCTATTAATAGAGGGGAATGGTATATAGTCCAAAGTATCCTAGGGTTCCAATGCATCATTACCACTCAAAATCAGATTTGAAATTAATTTTGCCTTAAATAATTACTTTCAAAAGAAAATTAAAATGTATTTAATCCCTACCTATAACCTGAGTCCATTAGCCATCAGGCCTTAAGGGGCAAATATCCTATGATGAAGGCAACTGGATCCTAGCTCAGAGAATTAAACTATAATCTGTCATACTCCATAAAGTTGTCCCTAGAGTGTTGGTGTGATGAGAAGAAAGGAACTATCTAGGGAAAATGCTAAAGGATATATTAAATAATTAAACACAATTTAATGCTTTAAGAAATGAAAACATTGCAAGTTTTAGTCTTTATTCCATGTGGTAACACAAACACTGTAAATCATGGAAATTTAGAAGAGAGACTATTTTCTATTTCTAGTCAAATAATGCCCCAAAATAGCAACCATCAGGTAATAATCAATGTTAAAATATATTACATATGTGTGTTATATATATATATAGATAGATAGATAGATAGATAGATAGATAGAGGTATATATATCCCACCATTGTTCCCATTCTCTCTATTCTAAGAATAAACAGATATTCTTATAAGTAAAATGTCTGCCTCTTTTAAAAATTATCCTTAAAGAAAAATTAGAAGGTTAAGTAATGGGTATCCTCTCCTAGTTAAAAGATATGGTGAATAGCTGGATGGTTCTATAACTAGGTAGAGTTAATCTGGTCAGAGTAAAACAATACCTGGATAGTTTAGTTTTTAACTTGGAAAATTAAAAGAAGATAGGAATGAGCAACATTCTAGATTGACCAACGGATTCTATTTTTTTAATGTAAATTTATAAATTAATGTAAATTGAGAAAGGTGTGGTAGTTGGCCTCCAAGATGGACTCCAGTGATCTCCATCCCCTGGTATTCACACAGCTATGTAGTCCCCTCCCATGATGAATCTGGGCTGGGCTGGGTGACCAATAGCATAAGACAGGAAGAGATGGTATGTCACTTCTGAGAAAAAGTTATGAAAGATTCTGTAGCTTCCATATTGGTTGTTCTCTCTTTTTTACTCCTCTCTCCCTTTCATTATTCAGTCATGAAGAAGCCAGATGCCATATTGTGAGCAGCCCTATAGGGAGGCTCTTAAGTGAAAAACAAAATAAAATGAAAACAAAAACAAAAATTAAAGCTTTCTGCCAACAGCCACATAAGTAAACTTGAAATTGGATCTTCTGGCCCCAATCAAGCATGCAGATGATGCTGCCCCACTCAACAGTTTGATTGCAATCTCATAAGAGAGACTCTGAGCCAGAATCACTCAATTGAGGTGCTCCCAAATTCCTGGATGCCAATAACTGTGTGAGATACTAAGTATTTATTGATGTTTCAAGCAAGTAAGTTTGGGGGTAAATTGATATGTAGCAATACACAACTAATAGTTTGCTTCCCACAATGTTTTGCACAGTATTTTCCTCATTACTCTGGAAATAACTCTGGTCGACCCTGAGGTGATCTTTGTAAGCTTAGTGTTCTCTCTCTAGCACCTATTTCCTCTATTTCAAACATTTCTTATTTCTACCACACTGGTGAAAGGGCAGGCTATGATATTTTTTTTTATGGTATTTGATTAAGAAGTTATTTCCAGATTGGGAACCAAATAAGAAAAGTTTTCTTCATTGCCAGATGTTTCCCATGTAAAATAAAAATAAAAAATAAAAAATAAAAAAACATCTCCTTTGGAAACCTAAAAGCCTTCAAAATTCATATGTAACCAAGGGCAAGGAGTGATCGTTCCTAGGAGTAGGTGATAAGGGAATGTATTACTTAGGGAAAATTTTTAAAAAATGAACTCAGGAAATTTTGGCTTGTTTTTTTATTATCAACATGTGCTATAATTCTAAACAATGCCAGTAATAAAATATTCCTCTTCCCAAAAATATTTTGTTGATCTAAGTTCTAACTGACTATAGCAGTTACTAAGTTTCAACTTAGAAACTTAAGAAAAATAACATCTTCTTATCTATAGGAAGTTAATTCATAGAAATCCCAGCTATATACCTGGCCCAAGACACATGTAAACACAGCTATTCTCATTTGTTTTGAGACTAAGCTCATAATTCTTTATAATTATTCCATATTTTTGGACAGTTTTTGTTTATATGCTACTACATATTTCTATTTTTAAGCAGAAAGAATATAATAATAATATGTGATTGCAAAGACAAGTAAATATATTTGAGTTACTTTAGTTACTCTTTTCTATTTGAATTCTTGGGTTTTTACTTGTGTTTAGAGAGTGAACTAGAGCAATCTGTGAGATTTAGTAATTTTGCTAAAAAATTAAAAATTTGTTTCATATATAAAATTTTTACCGAATTTTAATATTTTTACTTTTTAAAAAGTTATTTATTTATTTATTCCTGAGAGAGAGAGAGATCATGAGAAGGGGAAGGGGCAGAGGGAGAGGGAGAAGCAGATTCCTCACAGAGCAGGAAGCCCAATGTGGGGAGATCACGGCCTAAGCTGAAGTCAGAAGCTTGACCAACTGAGCTACCCTGATGCCCCAATATTTTTACTTTTTAAATATATTCTGTTCTAAAATGTTGTTAAAAGCTGATAAAGGATTAATATCCAAAAATACAGTTGACTCTGGAACAACTTGGGTTTCAACTACATGGGTCTACTTACACATGGATTTTTTTTTCCAATAAATACAACATAGTACTATAAAAGTATTTTCTCTTCCTTATGATTTTCTTTTTTTTTTTTTTTTTAATTTATTTATTTATTTATGATAGTCACACAGAGAGAGAGAGAGAGAGGCAGAGACATAGGCAGAGGGAGAAGCAGGCTCCATGCACTGGGAGCCCGATGTGGGATTCGATCCCGGGTCTCCAGGATCGCACCCTGGGCCAAAGGCAGGCGCCAAACCGCTGCGCCACCCAGGGATCCCCTTCCTTATGATTTTCAATAACATTTTCTTTTCTCTAGTTTACTTTATTATAAGAATACATTACATAATACATGTAATATACATATAAAATACATATAAAAGTCTGTGTTAATCCACTGTTTATGTTATTGATAAGGCTTCCAGTCAACAGTAGGTATTTACTAGTTAAATTTTTGGGAAGTCAAAAGTTATACATGGATTTTCAACTGTGCAGGGACAGGCATGGGGATCAGCAACCGACCCCCACATTATTTAAGAACTCATACAACTCAAAAGCACAACAAATAATCTGATTATAAAATGGGTAGAGGATCTGAATAGATATTTTTCCAAAGGAAATACATATAGATAGCTAACAGGTACATGAAAGACATTCAACATTACTAATGATAGGGGAAATACCAATTAAAACCTCAATGAGATATCACCTCATATCTCTTAAAAATATGAAGATTCCTCAAAAAATTAAAAACAGAACTACCATATTATCCAGCAATTCCACCTCTGAATATTTATCTAAAGGAAATGAAAACACTAATTCCAAAAGATACATGCATACCCATGTTTACTGAAGCATTATTTACAATAACCAAGACATGAAAGTAACTGAAAAGTCAATCAGTGGATACATGGGTAAACAAAATGTGATATACATGCACAATGGAATATTACTCAGCCATAAAAAAGAATGAAATCTTGTCATTTGTGACAACATAGACAAACCTGGAAGGCATTTGCTAAGTGAAATAAATAAGAGAAAGATGAATACCATATAATTTTACTTATATGTGGGATCTTTAAAAAAAAAATAAGGAAAAAAAAAACAAACAGGCTTACAGATACAAAGAAGATTGATGGTTGCCAGAAGCAGGGGTGGTGGGTGGCTGAAATGGGCAAAGAGGGTCAAATGGTACAAATTTTCAGTTATATAATGAATAAGTCATGGGTGTATAAAATAGAACATGATGATTCTAGTTACCAATGTTGTTTTGCATATTTCAAAGTTTCAAATCTTAAAATTTCTCATCACAAGAAAACAAATTGTAACTGTATGGTGACAGATGTTAACTATACTCATTGTCATAATAATTTTCAATATAGTATTGAATCATAACATTGTATACCTGAAACTAATGTAATATTATATGTCAATTAAGCCTTAACACAAATATATATTTATAAATTATAATTTAATTAATATAGCATGGTATAATATATATTATAATTATATATATTTATTTATATATCTATATGTATAAGCAGATAGATAAAAGAAGAAACTCTCTTTCTCTCTATATACACACAAAGAAGTCATATGAGTACATGGCAACCAACAAACCAAGAAAAGAGGCCTCAGAATGAAATCTACCTTGTGTCACACTGATCTTGGACCACCAGCCAGTAGAACTGTAAGAAATAAAGTTCTGTTGTTTAAAAAACAAAAACAAAACAAAACAAAAAACCCAGAAAATAACAAGAGTTGACAAGGATGTGGAAAAATTTGATTTCTAATACATTGCTGGTACAAATGTCAAATACTGCACCTACTATGGAAAACAGTTTGGCAGTTCCCCAAAAAGGTAAACAGACTTATGATATGACCTAGTAATTTCACTTCTAGGTATATACTCAAAAGAATTGAAAACATATGTAAATAGAAATGTCCATAGCAGAACTATTCATAATAGCCAAAAAGTGGAAACAATCCAAATGTCCATAAACTGATGAATGGGTAAACAAAATATAGTGTATCCATATAATGGAATATTATTCAGCCATAAAAGGAATGAAATATCAATACTTGCTATAATATCCTGAACCCTGAAAACACGCTAAAGTGAAAGGAGTCAGATACAAAAGGCCACATATTAACTTCATGTAGATGGAAAATCCATAAAGACAGAAAATTGATTGCCAGAGGATAGGAGAAAAGGAGATGGAGAATGACTATTAATGCACATGGGATTTATTTAAGGAGTGATGAAATATTCTGGCATTCAACAGTAGTAATGGTTACATAATTTGCTGATTATACAGAACAAAAAACAAAACAAAAAATGCCACTGAATTATATACTTTAAAATGATAAATTCTATGGTATGTAAGTTACATCTTGATAAAAATGAATAAAACAAGAAGATAATGGTTATCACTGATTATTACAGAAAATAATTTTATCAAGGAACTGATATTAAAAATGATCCAGAGTGTCAGATCCATGGAATATTACATTACTAATATATACTCCTTTTCTCCTGGTGGCAGAAGCTGTGGAGTGTTCCCAAACTTTCATCTTGATGACAGATTCACTATGATAAGAGCTTGATAAATATTGGTTCCTGGAATGAATAAATAAACGAATGGATGGATTCCTCGTATGTTCCCAATTTGCTTGTGCAGAGTCTTCATCTTTACCTCCACTTTATAGAGAGAGCCCATAGTCTAGAGGTGTTTTAGTAAGCAATGATCTTTCTTCTTGCTTAGGATTATATTGGAAATGTATTTGTTTGGAGGAAGGGAGTCTGAAGACAATGTTTTGAAATTGATTTAACCTGGCCATTGCTACTCATTCCAGAGTAAGATGAGAGGTTTCCCAAAGAAGAATCTACTACAATTCCATGTAGCTAATGGGAACTTAATATATAGGGATCAACTTCAAGAGAATTAAACACAATTATTTGATTTTTTAGAACTTCCTATTATCAATATTACAAATTTTTCACATAAGCTGTATAATAGTGAAAAATCAAATAATTTCCTTTTTACTCACAGAATTTCCCTCTCATATGCTGACTTTATTGACACTGTAATCAATGATTAGCTTACTGCAATTCTACTTGAAAACTATGCTAAAAAAAAAAATAAAAAAAAAAAAAGAAAACTATGCTAAGCGACAAAATATAAATGGACTTGTGTTTTTCAAATAATACTGCCATTGCTATTCTATTCAATGGTCATTCATATGATCCACAAATGAAGTATAAATGGTGCACTTCATCCCTGGCAAGAAGCTAGGTATCTACACATACCAAGAAAGCCACTGGAGGTGAAAAGCAAGGAACAGAAGTTGGGGGAAGGACACAATTTCAATAACGATGAATCTCCTAAAGAACCAGAAGAAATATAAAAATAAAACCACGTATCATTCTACAAGCATATTTAAATTATCACCTTTGTAGACAGAAATAAGAATACTTCTGCCCTGATAATTTCCTAAAAGTGAAAGAAAACTGTGGTAAATAGAAAGATATATTTAGCGTATTTTAATTTGATAAGGTGTACAGTTTTACTTTCAGGGGCAACATATAGTTTCCCCGAATCTGTATGCATTTATAAAAGATGGAGGATTTCTGTTCTACCGATTACCCAGTGACTTCTAGACCTTCCTCAAAGCTTTTAAATTTTATCTTTGCCTTCTTGTTTTTCAAACTAGGAAATTAAATGTGAGGGCTTAAAAGTTCAAATAAAAATCTTTTTATAACATATCTGGTAATGATTCTGCTATAGTATAAAATCATAAATGTCCACATTTTAAAATTTATCCATTTGTTTTGCCATTGAATAGTCTTCTTTTTCATCTTCCGCTGCCACTTACAAGCCATTCTACTAAGTAAACAACTGCTATTTTAGTTGCATGAAGGATGAGGAAAGAGGGAAGAAAAGTACCAAAACTGAAATGAGCCTGAAAAGAGAAGAAAATAAATGACAATTTGTATAGAAATGAAATCAAATGCAGAAAAGACTGACTAGAATAAATATAGTCATAATTATACCTAACTTAAATAATACTTTTTTCCCCAAGAATTTGATGTTTCATATTTGAAAAGCTGAGACTTAGAAAAGCAAAGGTCACATAGTGACTTAGCATTGCAGGTAGGTAATTAGGAAGATAGGAAGAGGCTGCTTATTTCTAATGCTGGTTTCCTCACCATCCCATCGTGGCTGCCAGCACTTCCAGGAGTTTTAGCCCATTATCTACATCTATCAGAAAAGGAGAATCTCCTCAACTAGGAGCCCCAGAAAACATCTCAAGTCTCCCTGATCTAAATTAAGTCATTTGCTACTACTAGGCACTTATAGATCGTTATTGCCACTGAGTTAACTGAATTTTAAAGTTTCTTCCTCTTAATTAACTTAAAAAACCATATGTGGGGATCCCTGGGTGGCTCAGCAGTTGAGTGTCTGCCTTTGGCTTAGGGCGTGATCCCAGGGTCCAGGATTGAGTCCCGCATTAGGCTCCTAGAAGTAAGCCTGATTCTCCCTCTGCCTATGTCTCTGCCTTTCTCTCTGTGTCTCTCATGAATAAATAAATTTTTAAAAATCTTAAAAAAAAAAGAAAAAGAAAAGGACCATATGTGACCTGTGGTTAATCTGAGCAGCACAGCTCTAAATTATTCAGAGAAACAAACTCATAGACATGACATTCTAATCACACTTGGTAAAATGTTAGGAGGTAGGTCATAATTTAGCTAGGTCATATTACAGTCCATGCTGCAGAGGTAAAGACTTTTTTCATCCTAGTTATTCACTCAGCAGATATGTCCCAAATGTGGCTTTTTACTTTAGAGAGAGTGAGAGCAGGAAACTGTGGGTTACACATTCTTGAGGCAGGTAGTGGTGTTACTTAATCTTGTTTAGTTTTAGGATATGAGTAGAAGTGCTATCTTTCTGCCAGAGGAATGGTGAGAGGCACACATAGATGCTTCATGTACAAAGCTCCGCACCACAGAAAAAGGATGGAAATTGAATAAAATAATGAATATCACTGATACCATAAACTTAGGTTGAATAAAAGGATTATATTTTAAGTAAAAAAATAAAACAAAATTGTCTTTCTACCCTAAAATACTATTTAGTCAAATAATTTCTTTTTTTTTTTTTTTTTTTAGTCAAATAATTTCTAAGCAAGTGTAGAAGTTCCTCTCTGTTGACTTTTCATGCCAGTCGATTGTTGAAAATGTCAAAGCAACAAAAATACTGCTTGGTAAATTTACTACATTGGGCATGTTCCTGAACAACTTCCTGTGTAATGCAGCAGAGGAAACAACTGTCTTTATTCCCAAAGTACACTCAGGCTCATCCCTCATTGCTGGAGAGGGCACGCATAATGGCAGAATGTGTCTTCAAACAAATAGCAATGCATCCAAATGATAGAATTGTGTTACAGAACCTAATGTCCATGAACAATAACCATTTGGAAACATTTTAGTATTGGAGCAACATAGAAGTTTATTACATTGAGAAAAAAGAGGAGCACTAGTTTATAAGAAGATTTAAATTTTCTCTTACTTTATTTTTGAAGCACTAAGAAGATATTAAATTCTAAGCTATCATTATCATGTTGAAAAAGGCATGCTGGAAACAATGGGAAACTGGAAAATACAAAGAATAGGGTATTTCAATGTATAGTGTAGCATATTAGGAAGTGGATATGTTTGAGTTAGGTTTTCTCACCCCACATAGTAATTTATTTCTCTAAGGAAAGAAAAAGAATCGCACAATGATGGCATTCAACCTACTGTAGCAACACTGTAATCTAATCAGAGAATAATTGTTTTTGAAGGCATTGTCCTAGTTAGAGAAATTTCACTCTAATGCACCCAATTTCCTTTCCTATTTGAATAGTGTCAAACACTTTTAATTCATCTCAACTTTAATAATGACCTAGATGACTTTCTCAGTGGGATGAACACATAAAGTATCTTCACGTATAAAACAGGAATAAATAACAAATAGACTGTGGTAAGAATTAAAAAGAGTTGATTAATGCCAAACACAAGAAAATTTAGCCTGGACATATAGTAGACTACAGGGGAATGCACCTATTCAACTCAAGACATTGGCTTAAAAAGTGTGTCTGTGTGTGTGTGTCCCAATCTACTCCCAATTCTATGTATTATGTCCTTTCTAAAAGATAGGTGTTGAAATAACTAGTTTTAGTTCCAAACAGTATCTATTATTTTTCTTTGTACAATGCCCACATCAAATAGAATTGGCAAACGGAAGAAGAAAATATGCAGGAAACTCAAGAGAAGTGAGAGGAGAGGGATGGGTAGGAGTAAAAAATAATGAATATCAGGAGATCTGGTTTTCAGATAGTGCTTCCTGGCACAGGTATGGTGCTCATGGTTGGTGCTAGTCAATGGCAATTATGGTAGAGCAGACCACCTAAGAGAGGATTATAAGTGTTCAAGAAGAAAGTTCAGTGGAGTAGGCCATTAATTAGGAAGAAGCTACATTGTTAAAAAAAAAAAAAAGTTAAGAAATGCATGGGGAGAGGTGAGTGATCAATAAATACAAATCATATCTATGTGATTAGCAAGGGACAGAAAGGAAAACAAAGAATGACAGAATGGTAACAGGATATATAAGTTGAAGAATAGAGTAAATATACTTTTAATCCGTATATTAATAAAGTATGTACAGAGAAAGCTGATGTTTCAGCCCATTTTTTTAAAAAGATTTTATTTATCTATTCATAAGAGACACACACAGAGAGAGACAGGCAGAGGGAGAAGCAGGCTCCATGCAGGGAGCCGGACGTGGGACTCGATCCCGGCTCTCCAGGATCACACCCTGGGCTGAAGGCGGCGCTAAACTGCTGAGCCACCGGGCTGCCCTGTTTCAGCCCATTTAGAGAAATAACTAAATAAGGGATTGTCTGAACTTTGAAAAGCAAACCTTAATAAATATTGTACATAACACAAAATACTTCAAAATGATGGTTTGCAGAATGCTGCTTTTAAATAAAATAACACATGAAAATATTGTGAAAAAATATTGTGTAGAGGAGCAGATTCTGTGTATCTGCTCATTGGTTGGTTTTCTTCACTATACTCAGAAATAACCTTAAAAATCAATTTTATCAAAAAACAATGACATCAAAACTCACACAAAAGGAAATAGGAGTGTGTGTGTGAGCACATCTACAGCCCTTAGAAACTTAATATAAGACAAAGTTAGAATATATAGATGACAAAGATACCACGTACCATCTTTGAATCTGTTTGGTGACAATTATAATAATGCTCATATCTTTATGTTTCTTCGCTTAGCTCTGAAGCAAGAATTCTTAGTTCATTTAGGATGTGTCTGTCATCAAAACAATTCTAAAATGCAAGCAGCAATAAATTTATTAGCACTTACTGATCCCCTAAAGTGATAAATATATTTGTTTACTTATATGTGCAAGCAAAACTGTTGGCAAAAGAGCAAGTGCTCGGATTGGTAAATAGATAAAATTAAATATAGTCATAGTATAATCCGGGCAGCCCTGGTGGCCCAGCGGTTTAGCGCTGCCTTCGGCCCAGAGTGTGATCCTGGAGACCTGGGATCGAGTGTCACATCAGGCTCCCTACATGGAGCCTGCTTCTCCCTCTGCCTGTGTCTCTGCCTCTCTCTCTCTCTCTCTCTCTCTCTGTGTGTGTGTCTGTCATGAACGAATAAATAAATAAAATCTTTGAAAAAAAAAGTCATAGTATAATCCTGGTCATTGTCAGAATCTATTACAGCAATAGTCACCTTCTGTGGCATAAGGGCCACATTGTCAACTTGTGAGAAACTGCAAGGTCATTGATCATTTCCATTACTTTACATAATAACAAATGCTTTGCATCTAGGTACTTCAAAACTTCAGTTTCCTAAATATTAACTGTCATTTTCTTATAGTTGCCTAACATTCAGAGTGTGCCATCCTTTCTTGGGCTTTTATTTCTTTTCTGAGGAATGGCTACATACACTTGTTCAAATGGGTAGAATGGATTTTAAGATGCTTCCCTGTGGGACTTGTTGGCTGGAAGCTTTCAACCTTAATCTCTTTTCCTTTTATTTTCTCCACAATGTGCTTTCTAACCATGTACATCTATTGGAGTAACGATAAAAATCTCTGCAATCTTGTCCCTTGGGATGCTGTGTCATCCCCACTACTGTGTCTATTGATACTCCTATGTCTGAGGATCACAGCGCTGTTTGCACCGCTGTAGAACAGCAGAGCCAGATGGATGTAGATGTGGACGCTATATAAATTGTCTCACTGGTGAGGGAAGATGGGTTTTTGTAAATAGAAAGAAAAAGATAAGCACAAGGCAGAAGGGGCTGCCAAACCTTTAACCTAAGGAAATGACATGGGATAAAGGAGAAATGGGTGGAGAACAGCAAAACGAGCCAGGCAAAACTTAAAAATAGGCTGGCAAGAGATCATTCCTCTTGATGTATCCATCCCTGTGGGCTAATAATCATTTCCAAATGGTACAAAGGAGCAGGATACTCTCAGGCCTTGTGATTTTCATAGACAACAGAAGAGATTAATTGTAGTTCCTGAGGATTTGAAACGCTGGCGACCCTTCACATAGGGTGGAGTTTGATACACATATACACATACCTACATGCTTCACACCAAACCTCTTTTACATCTTATACACACCCAGAATAAAAATGTGGATGTTTTCTCATGTCAGTGCCTATTCCTCTAAAACAGACAACCAGGCTGAGTAAATAATTAAGTTCTCCTGTCTGATAGTTAGAAGCAGTGCCAAATTCTCTCCAGAAATGGCTGTATTTCCAACAAGGTACTAAAGTATATGTAAACAAAAGAAATAATTTTAAAAAATAAAATAAAATTTTATTAACAGTGTTGAAAGATCAACATAGTCTCTTCATAAAGCATAAATGTGTCCCAAATGTGTCCCACTGATTCACTCCACACTTTAAACCCTTCGTACAATGTATTGGAATGTCTAAGGACTGCGAGACTCCTCCATAAGAGAAAAAGAGAAGTTTGAGATTTACCTCAGGTTGAATTTTCTTTGAGACTGGGGATACACGCTTCAAGAAGAATTCTCATTTGTTTAAGAAATGCTGTGTATACTCAACATTCAGTGCTTCCAACAAAGTCTAATCAGTAATAGTACTAGTCATAAGCTAAGTGCTTTAAGAAGCAGGTTTTAAAAGTTAGCAGTCGTTTGGTAATTCAAGAAAGGAAGCTAAGCCTTACACTAACATATCTTCAGTTTTGGTACAATATGAAATGGTATCCATCAGTTCCTGACAAATCTAGTTTTGGTAGGAATCTCTCTCAGTGAAATCACCACAAAAATTAAAAATTATTCAGAATCCTTTGCAAAAAGGCCATTGACTGATCCTTCACAAAAAAATTCATTCCAAAGGTCCTGAGTCTGGGGCTACATAGGGACAAAGAGCTAGAAAGTGACAAATTCAATCTCTAAGCACAAAAAGCTACTGTCCCATTAGGTGAAGTAAAGAATATTAGCTCTGTGGAGCCAATCACAGGAGAAAATAGTGTCAAAACTTAGAATATTCAAGCTACTGCTCAAACACTGAATAAGAATATGTATAACATTTCTAAACTAAATGCAATCTACTTCCATACTTACTGGATCATTCTTTTAAAAAAATGTTATTCTATTGTGGAAGGAACACTTAACACAAGATCTATTGTCTTAAAAATTTCAAGTGCATAATACATTATTCGCATGCTGGATCCATAACTTTTTAATCATAATACATGATATAAAAATAACCACACAAAGTTCCAAATACCAATCCCTATTGACTTTGTCTGTACTTTGGGACATAGTACTGAAAACAGAGTAATGGGGATCATGCTAGTATTCTTCACTCATTCTCAGGCAACATACATTGGCTATATGAAATGTAATGTACTGCATTATAACTTTATTTCTTCATGTAATTAATTATAAAGTTTTTGACAACCTCTAAACACACTGGAGGGTGAGCAATCATCTAATGAATCATGGTGAGGGGTGATGGTCAAGGGGTTTGGGAGGCATGGTAAGACTCAACCAATTCTTTACTGGCAAAATGAAATGGGAGACAGAACCAGTTTTTCCAAGAATACAATCTGACAGCAAAGTCAAGAACTTCCCATTTGAAATCTTGACATTTCCTGAGCTCTAAGATTTATTTCATTTTAATCTACCCTAGAATGTGTGTGAAAGAGAAGGAAATCTTGGAAAGAATCATGTTCAGTTTTACCTTTCAAAGGAAATATAATAAAAACATCACTTCATTTCTTTTAGCAACCCTGAAACAAAACCTCAACTATGTTTTTGTAACAGGAAAATAGGCAATTTAGCACCTTATAAAGGAATTAAAAGGGTCCCTAGAGCAAGACTAAACCCACTAGAGTTTCATAAAATCTACTCTTCGGCTGTTGATTTTCTTTATGTTCTTCTCTTCACCATGGTGCGCTCACATACACAAACTCCATCTCAAACACATTCCCAACTATAACAGCATGGAATGCTATTTATATTTTTTTGAAATTTCATCAAAGCACAAGTAGAGAATTTTTCAGAACAGTTTTAATATGATCATTTTAGGACTACAGTGAAAACTCTTGGTTCAACAAATAAAGAGAAAAAATGCTTTGCCATAGTTGGCATGGTGTGTCACGGACACCGCGATTAAAACATTAACAGCCTTATTTTAACTTCTTTATAAAGAATGTAATTGAGGGACGCCTGGGTGGCTCAGTCGGTTGAGCATCTGCCTTCCTGCCTTAGGCTTAGGTCATGATCCTGGAGTCCTGGAATCCAGCCCCAGTCTGGAGCTTGCTTCTCCTTCTCCCTCTGTCCTTCTCTCCCCCACCTCCCCACCCATGCTTGTCCTCTTGGGTGTTCTCTCTCTCTCAAATAAATCAATAAAGTCTTTAAATATCTATATAATCAAAACATTCACACATCACAACTAAATACAAGAGGGAGAAACTTTATAACACTTTTTCACATAGGCTTTTATTATCAAGGAAAGATTTGTATATCAAAGAAGTGAATCAAAAAACATAATTTCAACGATGGATTGTAATTCTCTCTACTTTTCAGTTCTTATTTTTAATTCTATTCTGGAAATTTCATTTCATTCAAGATGCTTCCTTTATCTTTGATATTTCAGCCCAGGAAACCGACATCTTTACATGCTCAACTTTGAAGATCAAGAAAACCTGCAACTTCAACTGATATTTCCTTTCTCTCTAAGAAATCAGAAAACACATTGTTGGGAGCCATTCTGTACTTCTTTTCCAAATGAAAAAAAAAATTATGGTTTCTTCTCTATAGACAATATCCATCTTGATAATTTTATCCTTTCTGAGTATCTTCTTTATGAGACCTAACCAAAACAAACAAACAACAAAACTAGTCCTGATTAAAATTAGGAAGGCAATCTGACAATTTTCATGTATCCCTTCTAGTCTTCTGAATACAAAATCCTGTCATTTCAATATTCTGAACTCTCCTTAAACCCTGAATGCTTTGGGAGCAACATCGTCAGGAGCAACTAGTGATGGGAAAGGTCTTTTATTTTGTTTTTTGTTTTTTTTATTTTGTTTTTTAAAAGATTTTATTTATTTACCTGAGAAAGAGAGAGAGAGAGCATAAGCAGAGGGGAAGCGTGGGGAGGAGCAGAGTGAGAGGGAGAGGCAGGCTCCCTGCTTAGCAGGATGCCTGATGTTGGGGCTCCATCCCAAGACCCTGAGATCATGACCCGAGCCGAAGGCAAACACTTAACCAACTGAGCCACCCAGGTCTGAGGATGTGTATTTTAGAAAGAAGGCCACAATACTACACAGAAAAAGAAAATTCTAGGACATTATGACAGTGGTCAACACATCAGTTTGAATCCTCTGGCTCAATGAAGAGAATCAAACTGTGATTAATTTAAGCAGAAGAGAAATTTATTTTAAGAATCTAGTGAAGCTCATCAAAAAGAGAAAGCTGAGAAATCAGTTTTGGGAAAGACAGGCAGTAGGGAATCTTCAGAAGAACTGGGAGCAAGAGCGATTCAGGGTATTGCTGCTGGGATGAGTCAGCTTTCTACATGCTCTGCCTTCTTAGTTACTCTTGTCGAGATTCATAGTCCCAGAAAGAAACACCCAATTGGTCTAGTTAGGGTCAGGTGCCTTTCTTTTGGCTGAGAGAAACCAGGGCATCTGAAGTGACAGTACATCAGGTGGAATCCACAGAAGAAGAAATAGGCAGAAAATCAATATAAATATAAAAGGAACAAGGAGAGAAAGGGGAGGTAATGCTAAGAGTATGCCTGATTGTACTGATTTTCTTTTGCTGCATGACCAATTACCACAGATACAACAGCTTAAAAATCACATTGATTATGTTTCCAGTTTCCACAGGTCAGGAAACTGGGTCCTTCGCCCAGGGTCCCCCAAGGCTACAATCAAGGCATCAGCCAGGCTCCTTTCCTGAGCTGGCAGGCTTCTTCCAAGCTCACAAGCTCACATGTTCATTGACAGAATCCAATTCACCACAGTTGTAGGTAGGCTGACTGAATCCCATGTTCTTTCTGGCTGTCAATAAAGGACTATTCTTATCTCCTGAGGCTGCCCCTTCCTTGCCTTATAGCCCTATCACAATATGACAGCTTCAAGGCCAGAAGAATCTCTCCTCCAGTCAGTTAAGGAGTATTACATACTGCTACTTAATCAAATGCATGGCATCCCATCACCTTTACCATATTCCATTAGCTAGCAGCAAGTCATTAGCTAGAGCTATACTCTAGGGAAGAGGATTATACAAGGGCTAGATTCAATGTGGGTCACTTCAGGGTGTGTCACCAAACTAGGGGAAAAAGATCTCCAGATGGGATCATTTGGGAGATATATCCTTCATACAGCACACACACACACATGCACATACACGTTGAGATAGTCACACACCTGAAGAATTCACAACCCAGTACTTATCCACAAATTTTCAGTTCAACTCCCAGTGTATCTTTGTATGACAGAAACAAGCAAACACCACAAAACAATAATAAACACATACTACTTTGTACTGGAGGCTTTCTGAGTCTGAGGCAGATTAGACTCACAATTCACAGCTATCATACCCCATCGTTAAACACACTGTGGTGCGCCTGGCAGAAAACAAAAGCAATTCGTTTTGCAAATTGCTGAGTTCCTAAATGCTGACATTATGTCATTTGTTTTGACACCTCAAAATCACTGACATTTCATCATATTTAATTACTGAAAACTTAAACATGCCCCTTTATTCAGCATGTTTTTGAGGAGCAAAGGAAACATATTATTTGTAAACATCACCAATCATGTGACAGAAATGTGGGTTACACTGATATATATTGGAAGCATCAGATCAGCTGCATTTGGCATTGCTACAATACCAGCACTGTTTCCCTCCTTAGTTCATCATTCAAAGGCAACTTTGATGTTGTCTAAAGAGCACAGGAATATCAAATGGTGCAGCCACATGGAAAACAGTATGGTGCTTGCTCAAAAAATTAAAAAATAGGACTACCATACCATTCAGCAATTCTACTTCTGGGTGTACATCCAAAAGCATTGAAAACAAGGAGATACAGAGATATTTATATACCTGTGTTCACAGCAGCATTATTCACAACAACCAAAAAGGAAGAAACAACACAAGTGTCCATCAATGGCTAATGGACAAATAAAATATGGTGTATATGTACAACGGAGTACCATTCAGCCTTAAGAAGGAACGGGATTGTGACACATGCTACAGCATGGAAGAACATTGAGGAAATTATGCTAAATAAAATAATCCAATCACATAAGACAAATACTGTATCATTCCACTTATATGAGGTGCCTAGAGCTGTCAAATTCATAGAACCAGAAAGCATTATGGTGGTTGCCAGGGGCTGGAAGGGGAAAAGGAGAAAGGAAGTTGTTGTTTAACAGATATAGAATTTCAGGTTGGGAAGATGGAAATAAGTCTGGAGATGCTTTGGTGGTGATGGTTGCACAACAATGTAATTGTACTTAATGCTATAGAACCATGCACTTAAAAATGGTTAAAATAATAAATTCTATGTTATAAATATTTTACCACAGTAATGTTTTAAGAGGACGAACTTTGAGGTCAAGTGTACTTGGTTCTGCTACTTAGTTCTATGACATCATTTCTTTGTCTCCTCATCAGTAAAATAAGCATGAACCTTGATCAACCTTCCTCATGGAGTAATGAGACAGTACAATTTGAAACTTGGAAAAGGACTCAAGGCCATCAAATAAGAGAGTACACTTGATAGTAAATTCCACAAATCGGGGACTTTGTCTATTTCATTCTGTGTTATAGCTTCAACACCTAAGATGTTCATGAAGGTCCTTTGAAATATACAAATTGCTATTCAGTTATAAATTAAATTGTTGTTATAATTCCAAATTCATTATTTAAGCTAGAAGATTTGCTGATTTCAGAAGCACAACCTTCCTCAAGACTCCTCAGCATCTAAGGCACTTCTAACTGGTCTATCCAGTCCTTAACTTTATTGTCTATGTCCCTCTGCTTTATGTCTAAGGCCAATTCCCTACTCTTATACTTCTGAATTCTCTTCATACCAACTATAGAGTGATTAAGAAGATATACTTTCCCAATTCATAGGTGGGAGAAATCCTACCTGCCTCTCAGAAACAGTGGATAAACTAGGACTTCAATGAAATGAAGTAATCTGGTCATATCCCACATCTCACAGTAGGGCCACATTCCAACCACAGAACCATGGAGTGGCTATGTATGAGGTTTTAATGTGGTCAGATCTTGACCCCTAGGACTCTGAGTTGTGGTTTAACCTTTCCCTTTGATCTGTGAACAAAACAGAATATGAATATTAATGAAGGAAGGCACTGTCACATTAATTTCTAAGAGCTTGGACTAGGCAGGGGCTGAGTAGGGGTCCTCCAACATCAACTGGCATCTGAGAGTCTGAAGACTGGCTCAAGGCAGACATCACCCAGTCAAGGGTTTTCTACGAAGTTTGGCCTTTCCCTGCCCCTTGCCTATGATCACTAAAAGTTTTACAATTGCCCTTTATAAAATAAAACTACAGTGAAAGCAGTGATATTTGCATGTGATGCCCACTTAATTTCCCTGGCCTCTTCCACAGTGCACAATGAAAATGGAAAATGTCTTGCTGCAACCCAGACAGACCTAGAAAGGATTGAATATATCCCTAACTTAGATTTCACCTCTAGGACCCTAATATCTCAAAAGTCTAACTCTGCAGCAGTCATTAACTTGCCTCAGCCATATAATTTTTTTTAATCAAATCATTAAATAAATAAATAAATAAACAAATAAAATAGTAGAAGATACTCACTAGAGAGGTTAAGAATATCTAGAATATGCAAGACTCAAGTCAGCCAAGTGACTTGGGAAAGTGAAATACTGCACTACTCAATTGATTTTCTGAAAATTGGATAAAATGACCCCTATTTCGTAGGATTATTGTGAGATTTAAATGAGCAATGGATGTAGGTGCTGAACACAGTGCCTGGTATACAGTCAGCTCCCAGTGATTGGTGGTTGTTGTTAGAGTCATTAGAAATACTACTATAATGATAAAGACAAGGAAGTTCGAGAATTGGTGCCAGCAGTGGACCTGGTTCTCAGTGCTATGGAGGTAAATTTGCCTCTCACACTCAAGAGTTTGAAACCTGTGTGAGAACACAGAGGAGGGGGCGATGGAAGCACCTCTCACCTGTGCATTCAGACACATGCACGTGGGGGGTATTTTACCACTCACAGAAGGTAAAATTGGGTGACATTGGCATGCTCATCTTTTCATCTTTTGCATATATCACCAAAAGGCAAAGAACACAATGCTGGGTTGCTGTCCTGTGATTAAAGTTTTGGGTTTCTCTCAAAATACGTGGAAACATACCTCCCTTCAAAAAGTTACTTTGAGGACAACGGGAATCAGGCCACACAAATTTTCAGTCTATTTCCAAACCTCTTCAGCCTGTTTCCACACTTATTCTCTCTCTTGTCTTTCACACAGCTTCTTTCCTGTCTCCAGTATTAGGACTGGCTCATCAGAGTGTGTGACAATAATGTGATTTTGAATCTTCTCCCCAACACACATCTTTAATCATCTTGGTGCCCCCACTTCCAGTATAGGGTGACCAGCAGTCCCCTCACAAAAATTAATTAAATCATGAAGAAAGGAACCAAAGGGGAAACCATCCTTCTACTCCATTTCTTCATCCAAAAGCACACGCAGATCCCAAGGCCTTTCTCACCTCTCTTTGGATACCACTGCACACAGGCATCAGCCACATACGCCTAGGCCACATAACTTATTCTCTGGAAGTAAATTAAATGATGGTAGCTGGAAACTGCCTTTATTGCCTCAGGCCCCTGGGATGTCATTTCATAACTGTCCATACTTTGAGCTCTTCAGAAGAAGAACCACATCCAAATCGAAGGCTTAGCCACCATCATGTTCCTGGCACATTCTGCACACGGTTGATTTCAGCTCTTGGCCAGCACATTATGACAACCTGTGCTTGCTGCTTCTCTGCACTCCAGTCTCCCAAAGGCAAAACGCCTCTCAAAGAACAAGAAGAGCTTGCCTTTGTGAGAAATATTATTTGTGCTAAACTCTTTCTAGAATTTTGTCATGTTTAACTTAAACAACTGGCCATTTTTCCTGAATGATCGAGTATTCCAATTTCTTCTCCCCATGCAAGCCAGTGGCAAACTTTCTGAGTAGATTCAGCAGGTGACTGCACATGTATTTATGCAAATATCCAGTCATTTCAGGCTCAGAGCATTTTGTACTCAAGTTTACTTTCTTAAAATTCATATTCTTTGTTCAGCTGCTTTTCTTAATCCCCTACCTCAGCGTTGTGAATTTTGCCATTTATTTCACAGCCTCTGCCTCTCACAAATGACATATCCCATTTTATTTGCAATCGTCTGTTCTTTGTTGGGCACAATCAGTAGAGGAGGCCTGCCATCTCTTTAGCTTCCTATCTCTTTCACATTAAGCACTGTCAGCAACCCTTTAAAAATAATTGATTGGGCAATCTGTATCCTGTCAAGCTGTTTTCCCAATAGATATCTAGGTAATTAAAATCACCTAGTATATTCAGGTCCTAGTGTTTGAGTGATTCTTCTACTTGTTAAGGCAACATTTCATCCACTTTCATTAAAGTGGCAGAAGACTCTGATCACAGAGTTCCTCACCGTGAACATTCTGGAATCTATCACTTTTACTCTTGGAATCCAAGTATCATCTGTGCCAGGGGCTGGCAAACTTTTTTTTGTAAAGGGTCCAAATAGTGAATATTATAGACTTTGTGGCCCAGATGGTCTCTGTTATAACTATTCAACTTTGCCCTTGCAGCATGAAAGAAGCCACAGAAAATATATAAATGAATGGTCATGACTGCAGCCCAATAAAACTTTATTTGGGAAAAACAGCAGTGGGGTGAATTTGTCCCATAAGCTATAGTTTACTGACCCCTAATCTATGTAATAACTGTGCAGATCTGAACTATAGAGCAGAGAAGTCTGCACTAGCATCCTGTTTCTGTCACTCACTCGTTGTGTAACCTGGGGCTAATTATTTAACCTCCTTGCCCCTCAGTTTCCTCCTCTGTGTAGCCTATCTTGAAGGACACAGAGAAGGAAGGAGAAAAATGCTAAATCATGACAGGACTATCACTCTTTTCTGAGGGATTCTGGGGTGCTGTGAAATGGCTTTACCTAGATGGTCATATCATTTGAACATTTGAACTGCACATCACAGAGATTGCTCTGGTTCAAATACAGTTAACAGATTGAGAGAACAATACTAAAAGGAAAGATATCTAAGGATGGTATGATGAAAACAATGAAAAATGATTATGTTTTGAACTAGGGTACGGGCAGGAAAAATGGAGAAGTAGTTGATCACAGGAATATCTATAAGGAAACCAGCAGTAAAATAAGCCATGGCCAGGGCAGCCATCACCAGGTACAGAAGAAGGCCACCTATATGAATTACAGGCAATGTGACATGTAGAGAGATAATGTACAGTTTATTTAAACATTTATAACAGGTCAAAATGAGTACTAAGAAGTATCACCTACCCAATGTTTTCAAGTTATTAAATTCCATGCAGGCACTTACGTACTCTATCAATGTTTATCAAAGCACAAGAAGAGGATATAACAACATCACAGCCTTAGCCATTCTTTATTCATTGCTCAGTATGAGCCAGGCATTATCACATAAAATCTTTACCTAAAAGCTCAGTAATATCATCATCATTGTGCAGATGGGCACAAGTGAACACAAGAAGTTAAGTAACTTGCCCAAGTATGACATAGCTAAGCAAGAGAATGCAGGGATTCAATCCCAAGGATGGTTGAATCCAAAGCCTGTGTTCTTAACCACAACTTCTACTGCCTTCTAGTATATCACTAATTTAAAAAGCTTGTTTTCAAGAGTCCATGGGACTTACCTGTTTAACTCATTGCTGCTTCTGAAATCCTGCTGAACCTCGACACCATTGAGTTCCACAACTTTAAACAAGTCATTTATTGTTTATTAGCCTCTGTTTGCTCATCGGTAGCTCTTTGTTTATTCCAAACAGTAAAACTCCCACATTCCCTCAAATTAAAAAAATAAAAAAATATCTTTTAAATAGCAGAAAAAATCAAAATTAGGTCATTTATTCTGTTGTCTCATTGAAACAGAAAATGGACAAAAAAGTGTGAAAAATAGACTAGGGAGTAACAATTATGTCTTTCAGTAGAGTAAAAGTGTCATAAGTCAGAGAGAAAAAGAATGGCCTCAGGAAGAATCAAGTCAGAGGGACAGCAACCCTGGAGTATACACTATTCAGCCTCCTTGATGTAATCACATTCTGGTTTGAAAAAAAAGTGATAAAAACCATAATCAAGAAGGGCATTTAGTATGTTCAAGAAATCATGAATCATAAAGAATTATGCATTACTGCAAGATTTTGAAAATGATAATTAAAAATTTACAACTCTTGAGACTCTCCCAATATCCTTTGGGAAACTCTCTTTTAGTTAAAAGATTTTTTTTAAGATTTTATTTATTTATTTATTTGAGAGAGAGAGAATGCATGCATGAGCCAGGGGGTGGAGTGGGGACAGGGAGAGGGGTAGAGGGAGAGGGAGAAGCAGACTCCCCACTGAGCAGGGAGCATGACATGAGAAGGCTCCATCCCAGGACCCTGAGATAATGACCTGAGTGAAGGCAGACACTTAACCAACTGAGCCACCCAGGTGCCCTAAATTAAGAGCTTGACAACAAATAGTGGGGCATGTCAGCTCAGCTTTCTAGAACTAAATCACTTTTTGCAAAATACAATTGCATCTTTTTGTGACTTGCTAAAAAATGTTGTTTACAAGTTTAAATATAATTAATTTCATATGTGTGTTTGTTTTTAATGTCATAAAGCAGGGAGGAGGTGAGACAGGGTAGAGATCAGAAGGTAAACTGTTCATATTTTATGGTTTCATAAAATGCTATGGGAATTCAAATTCCAGGAAAGATTTTGGGTTATAACAATTATTCACAAACAAAACCCAAAAAACCTTAAATGTTGTAAATCAGAAAAATCTATATGTATACATGCATATAAAACGATGTGTGTAAGTGTGTGATATCATCTATTCCATATGTACAAGTCGTGTATTAGGTTATACAGGTATATGTATGTATCACATGATATTGAATACATACATATTTTTTTCTAAAATATAATGTGTTTCATATAAATTTTATTAGTAGTTAATTGTTTAATGGTAATGCTATACCAAATATTTATGGTCAATCACTCTAATAGGGCACTTACCTTAATTTAAGAAATACTTATTGAACACCTAATATTCATCTAAGTTATTTTCTACACTGGAATGCAAATGGGCTCCTCACAAGGGCAGCATAATCCAGAAGACATAAAAGTAAGGCAAACTCAAGAACCACAATCTGGTGTGATTAGTTCAGCTACCAGGCTGTTGTAGGCTGGAAGGGGATCTCAAGGGGTGGGGTGGGGTATGTAATCTTGCTTAACTCTCCCATTCAAAATTTCTTCTGAGGGTTCAAGATAGATTAGACTATGATGGTGTGCCAGGAAAGGGGAAGACTGCCTGTTCCCTCTTATTCTTGTCACGAAGCCACCTCAGAATGATGTTGGTAACTCATTTCACATTGCTTTTATCCCCTTGCATGTAATAGACATTTGCTACATATTTGGGGAATGAAGGGTTAGAGAGAAGCTAATAATTTTCTGGTTGAAGATCTCTAAAGTGTTCAAATTTACATCATAACATATGTAAAGTCAACATATTAAAGTAAATGCCACAAAATTCTAATTTTGAGAAGAAAAAAATGAAGTCAATTGCTTGACTCAATGAGTGAGTTAATGGAAGAGTTGTATCTGGGAAGGGCAGTGGCATCCTACTTTCTACTCAGAAAGATCTGGGTTTAAAAGTGAACTACACTTCTGTTATGTGAACTTAGACAAGTTCCTTAGTTTGTCTGAGGCCCAGTTTCCTTACCTGAAAAATAAGACTAATGATAAAATATTTGTGGGTAGTTGATGAGATGATGTATATCAAGCACATGGAATGGGGTAAGGGAATCCTTTTTACCCTCTTTGAATCTGGGGTTGCCTCTAGTTGTAGGAAGTTCAGAAGCAAACTATTGAGAAGATTTCTGCATGACTTGTTAACCTTGAAAGAAATATGGTATTGTGCTCAGCAGCTTTTTTTGACAAATTATTAGATACCCAACATGGCAATATCTCTACCTATATCACTATTAAGACCTGATAGAGAGTCTAGGCAGAGTAACAGGCAAATATGTACTTTGGCTCCTCAGCATGCATGCCCTATGTATTTTTGTATTGGAACACCAATTTCCTACTGGGAAACATCCTTGCTCTACTCTTAGGCTGCATATTTGGTAGGATAGGGTGGATTCAATCTTTTCTTCAAAGGGTGGAAAAGGATGAACAAAATCAAGGCACTCTATTATCCTTGATACAAAGGTTGTTTCAGAAATAGACACAGCAGAAGCAATGATAGGCAATGAGATTTTCCCCAGTCTGCTGAATATAGGATTTGAACCTGAGGGGCCATGAGGCTAGTGCTGCTACAGTCATTTTGCCACCATGAGGGGACAACCATTTGCAAATAGAGCCAAGACAAGAAATGGAGCTGAGTTGGAGAAAAACACAAACCCTGGATCTTCCAGTTATGTACAAATATAGTCCCTTTCTAGTTTTAGTTGTATTCTCTGCCACTTCAAACTAAAAGACATATAATTTCTATTATATGTCTAAGGAGCATATATGTCCTTAGAAATTCATCTTACTTTTACCAGTACTCTACATATGGATAAGTGATGTTATATTAGCAAATATTTATGGATAAAGAAGAAAGGTATATGCCTCTTTTTCAAGACTTAAAAAATTGCACTTTTATTTTCATACATGGGAATCAAAATGCAGTTCTAAATGTATCTATTTACTAATGACGAAGTTATTTTAATAGCTAATATGTTTCTTGGAATTGCTTTTTAAATATACCATATAAAGTTAATGGTCTAAATCCCATATTCAAGATGGAGACAGCTATTAGAGTTGATTAGAGCATATCAGCAGGAAAATAAAAAGCCCAGCTCTGCAGGTAAGTAAAGTGCCCCCTGGAGGCAGTAGAAGCACATGAACAATGAGGTCCCTCATGTACCTGGACTATTCCAGTGCACTCAGGAGAAACAGAAATGAGCTCAAAACTACTTACTGAACACAATAGTTTGCTTATTCAAACACGATAGTTTTATAGGATCTTTGTGGCAATATACCTTCCATCTTTTTGCAGTCTTCAATGGTTATATCCTTAATGTGTTTCAATTTTTTGGAAGATCAAGCTAGCCAAGTATATATTAAAGGACTTCCCACCTCACAGCTGGAAGCATGACCTGCAATGATGGATTCTGAACAGTGAGCAGAGATGACTCTGCTGTCTATGGGTGTCTGCTAAGGCATCACCATTGCTGCCACTGCCTTACTGAACTCTGGAAGTCCAAAGAATTCATCCCGTAGTCATACTGTCTTTCTGGAAGGCTCTCCTCAGAGACTGAGGTCATCTCTTTTTAGGTTGTCTTTTCATCTCTGGTCCAAAGAGCTAGCTTATCAAATAAGTCCTAGTTATAATCTCTACTCTGGGCCTGTCTCTGCACCTTTGTATTGCCTTCTTAAACACTGCTTTCCCTTCACTGTCTCCACATGAGTAGGCCCATTGCTCCCATCACAACCCTAGTCCAAGCAACCATCACTTGCCTGGGCTTTTGCAATTGCTATCTGTTAAAGCCATAGTCTGTCATCTGTCATCATGGTCCTGATTAAAACCCTCCTATGTCTTCACATTATCCTTTATAAACTATGCAAAGTTCTTGCCAGGCCTCACTAGACTATGTCCTTGATCCTGCCCCTGAATAGCTTTCAGACTTCATCTCTTGCTACTCTTTTTCTCTCTCTTCCCTCCAGGCACACCAGATTCTTTCCTGATTTGTAGACAATCACCTTTTCAATGTGCCCACATGGCCTTCCTCTTTGAGTACACATGAAGACAAAAAGAACTCTTCTTACAAGAACATTAATCCCATCATGGTAGCCCCAACCCCATAACCTCATCTAAACCTAATTACCTCCCAACGGCCCCACCTCCTAATACCATCATATTGGGGGGTCAGGACTTTAGCATATGAATGGAGTATGAACATTCAACCATAATGATATAAAACTTTGATTATCAATTTATATCACATTTGTTCCTCTAGTCAATAACTTTTTTTAGCCTCCAAGTACCAACCTGCAATCTTCAATGTGTCCTTGGGTATCTCATATTAAAACCTGTCCTCGTTCAGATATATGTTACATTGACTTTTGAATAAAAATCTGGTTAAAGCAGAGGCAGGCCCTTTTACAGTGGCCTTCAGCCTAAAACCTTTCACAAATGTGAAATCCCTTGAAAGGATCTCTGGCTGATAATCTACTTTGAATACAGTCAGTACAATTTTCCATAGGGGAAATTCTCCTGAAGATGGCAGCCTTTCACTTCCAGGCTTTTGGTGTATGCTGTTCCCTTTCTAGAACATTCTCTGCTTTCCCCTTCATGTGAAAAATATCTATCCACACTTAGGTCTTAGATCTTTATTTAGGTTCACTTCCTTAGGTGCTACTCCTCGGTGTTCCTGTGGGTCCTGGTCTACCACCATAATAGTTTCCTTTATTGTGCCGTGGCTTGATTATCTATCCTTCTAAGCTGTAAGTTTAGGACAACAGGAGTCAAGTCTCCTTATTCACCATTATATCCACAGCATGAAGCATGCCTAATATAGTGTTACAGTTGAAAGAGTGAATAACCAGGTGAGAAGGTGAGTCATGGAATAGATATCCAGCCACATAGATGTTGTTCCATGACTTAGATGTCTGGTCACTTCTGAGAAACCTGATGTCAAACACAGAGCCTTTACAGAGGACTTAACATTGCAAAGCTTCTATTTTCTAAATCAGAATGAAGGCAGGGTAGAGAAAAAAAAAAAAAAAAAAAAAAAAGGAACACTATTAGGAGGAGAGCAGTTAAAGAATAACTTTCCAAATCTAGGTGAGAAGGTTTGGAATCATGGAATCTTATTCTTTGTGACTACATTACATAATTTGTGGAAACTATTGTGAAATGAAAATGGAGGACCCCTTATTGAAAAATTATTAAGAATTTCAAAATTGTGGGAGCTTGTTTCAAAACAAGCTTTCAATGGGTCTCTTCTAAGAATGAGGCCTTACATGACTGCACAGGTGTCATGCCCATGGAACCAGATCCACTTCTTTCCATGTCTACACCCCAGAGCCATATTGATTCCACTACATAACAGTGTTTAAATTTATTTGGCAACTTTATCTCAAGTATTTTGAGGCCCTGGAACTCAAAATTCTACAAAACAATCTTTCATAACTACTAACATAAAAGTTGCTATGCCCTTGCCAAATGCCAAAGCTCAAAATGTTAACACTTGAGTTTTTGTAATTAATATTCTCTCATAAGACCTCTTGGTTCTGAAATGTCCATTCTCAAGCTTATCTTGCTTTGATCATCATTAGAAACCAGCTACACATTTAGAGATGGTAAACAGTCTTGCTTGAACTTATCATGGGAGCTTGATCATTGCACTGAAAATAGTATCACCAAGACACCTGCCTGATCTTTCAACGAAACATGTCCTTGTATATTTTTGTTTTGTTGCATATGTTGGTTTTACAACCCTGTTTCCCACAAAGATACCAAAGTCAGGTCAATCTTATTCCTGTGGTGAATTGCATTGCTCACTTATCACTTTTTATTTGGACATTACTCTTACAGCACCTTGCATTAATCTGCCCTAATAACTACTGGGGCATTTTGGAAATAATTGATTTTTAACATCTGAAAGACATTTTTTATGCTATGTTAATGGCAATAACGTAAAATAAATTCTCACAAAAGCAAAGTGGAACTACGTGCCAAAATAAATGTTATATTTTGGCAATATTCTCACAAAATTGCTGACAGATGTTACTATGAGCATTACATTTTGTGTGAAGATACTCATCTTTTCCTATTATTAGACACACTTTATGACATACAGAAAAATATGACGATTCAGGATACCACATTTTGGACAATGCCAAAAGCCAAGTTTTGCATATTATTTTTCCATGTTGATGTGTAAGTATGGTCTGCAGTCTCCAAATTAAATATCAAAGTGATTTCTGGCATACAATCCAGCCTCACAAAAGCAAACAAATAATTTAGGAAATAGCAAGGGACTTATGGCTAATATTTTAAAATAATTATAGAATCCCAAGGGAAAAGTAAACTCGAACAGCAAATTCTTCCTGGTCATTTATGAACTGTATATACCAAAACCCATTTGGAAAACTTTCTTATGTCTCTAGGATCCTATAATGAGCTGCAAGATGATTATGGCTACATCTTGAGGAGGGGTTGGAAGCCAGAAATCAAATCAGACTCCTGCACACAGGGAGAAAGGGATCTGAGAGCTGCTGTTACCGGCAAACTCTTATGAGTGATCTACTGTCTTCCCATTTCTTCAGAACTTTAATTGTATTTAGATTTATAGTTCTATTACTATATATTCACATAAAGAGAGTTAATTCTTTAGAAATGTGTCTGCCTGGTAGGAAAGACACTCATTTGTTAGGTAATCGCAGACTCAGTGATATATGGACTGAGGATTTTAGTGATATTAAAAATTATTTTAGTCAATCTCTGCTAAAGTCTCATAATTCGGATTGTTTTCTGAGTCTACCTTAATCGTGCTTTCTCTTTCTTATACTCTCTCTCTCTCTCTCTCTCTCACACACACACACACACACACACACACACACACACGTAAGCTGTATGTTGTTATCCAAACTTACAGAATGAAAGAAACTCTACAAAGGGGCCAGGAATCCCTGTTGTAAGCATAGTAAACAAATTTTAAACAATAAAAGATAATTCAGGAATTCTCTTTAAACTGATTCACAGGAGTGAAAAAATACAATGGAGATTGAATCCCAAGGTTCTGTTTTACAAATCAAGAAACTGAGACCCAGGGACCTTACTCAGGTTAAACACAAACCCAGCAAAACAGCTGGAAATTTACATGGTTCTCTCCCTTCCATACCCATGATCTTTCTTATGTAGATTTATCATCAGAACCACAATGCCTCTATGTTAATTTCATAAATGCCTGTACCACTAACTTTGCACACAAGGACATGCTTATCAATGCTTGTACATACCATCTTAATGTTTTGATGATTTTAATTTTGTCTCATTTTAAGAAATAAAGAGAATATTTTAAGATCTACACAGAGAAAACAGTCAAACCTAAGATAAATGATCTTTTACTCTTTTTTTTTTTTTTTGTCTAAACAATATAAATTTAGGCAAGGAGAAAAAAATCACCAAAATAAAATAGTAATATGGCTACACTGGAAAAAAATATATATATATGATTCAAACTTATCTTTAAATAGTTAGCACTTAACTTCTTTCTAAAAATTTGATGCAAACTAAAAAAAGACCTGACATATTTAAATATCAGATCATTTTACAGAAAATCCTCTTCCCTGCTTAATGCATTGTTTTTCTACCTTGATTGAGTCTGTTACTCAGAGACCCCTACTAGAAATGAATGGTCATAATAAATAGTTCATAAATATCATTGATTAATTACTTTGCAAGAAAAAATATAACATGTTAAAAATATCTTTTCTGTATTAAAAATTATGTAGTGTTGGGACACCTGGGTGGCTCAGTGGTTGAGTGTCTGCCTTTGGCTCAGGTCATGATCCTGGGGTCCTGGGATCGAGTCCAGCATCAGGTACCCTGCAGCGAGCCTGCTTCTCCCTCTGCCTATGTCTCTTTCTCTCTCTTTGAGTCTCTCATGAATAAATAAATAAAATCTTAAAAAAAATGTAGTCTAAGCAATAAATGTGTCAAGGCATTTCTATTATAAACAATAAAGCTCTGCATTCATTCAAGTTATTTGGACACAGAGGAAAACAAGAGGAATCAGGGACAGCAGAGGATGTGATTGACACTTAAGCTGAAAGTAAAAGTACAGAGGAAAAAATCTATTTGGGATCAATATATCTGCATGAAGAGTTAATCTAAATTTGTTTATCTAAATATTCCTTCTGTAGATAAAACTATCTAAGTAGTGGTATTGACTCTGGCTAATGTCAGTCTGGTATGGAGAGCCTAATGCCATTAACACTTGGGATTCATTTAGCACTCACTGAGAAACAGCAGCCCAACTTAATGAAATGCCCTTCAAAGCCCTGGATTTCTTTTAATATAATTTTTTAAAAATCCAAAATCATGAACTTCTTTAGTCTTTTTTTTTAAGATTTTATTTATTTATTTATTTATTTATTTATTTATTTATTTATTTACTTACTTACTTACTTACTTACTTATGAGAGAGAGAGAGAGCCAGAGCTAGAGGACTGGGAGGGAGAAGTGGGGAGGGAGAGGAAGAAGCAGATTCTATGCTGAGCGGGCGGGGGTAGGGGGGAGCCCCCCTCAGGGGATCAGTCTCACCACCCTGAGATCATGACCAGAGCCAAAATCAAGAGTTGACTGCTCAACCAACTGAGCCACATGAACTTCTTCAGTCTTAAAGATTCATTTACTTAGGAAATCAACAGATATTTCAAGTAATACTGTAGGATTATATAGTTGCATTTTTTCTTCAAATACAAGAAGTTCTATAAATCTACAGCTGCTGTTTTGATAAAAGAACCAGACTATCAAGCAATTGAAGTTGGATTTTGGCAATATTTTAAAAATTGAAGTTGTCCAAAATTATCAGAGTAGTAAACCTAAGATGTTAGCACAGTTTAATAGTATATTTTGTAAACATTTTCTTTTGTAGAAAATCCAAGAACTACAAGCTTTTCTAAGGCCCAGTTATGTTTACAAAACATATAGCTCATTATTACTTAATTATACTTGAAAATGTGTGTAGCCATTGTAATTTTGGGTTAGTTTGTATATAAATCCTTATGTTTAACCTACTTGATTTGAGCCCTTAGTCATATTTGAAAATTTAGTGCAAAAATCTATTAAATAAAAACCATAAATAAAATTAATATAAAACTCAGTTTTAATTTAGGTCTTATTTATGTGCTCAATAAACCTATTAAAATTTCCTTGATGGATGATCAAAGCATGTCCATTTAATCTTGATGCTGGTGGAAAATAAATAAATAAATAAATGAACTTTTTCACATTTCAATTTATTAGGAGAAGAGAAGAGTAATCTAATCTGTTTTCAATAGAATTTAGTGTAGAGGTAAAACCACCCTGTTCCTACACAATGACCTCATTCCCAAGCCCCAGAAATATGATATTCTTTTCCAGCCTAAGCATTTATCATTTGCTATAAAGACCTCAGTATTTAAAAATACATAAATACAATGGCAAAGCATTGAATTGACACTTATGATAAAATGCATCTGATTAAGACTTAATAAAGCACTGTGTATAGTACTAGTGAATAATGCATTGCCAGATAAAGTTGGACACAAAGCAAATATAGTGTCAAAGCTAATCTGGCCTGGCATTATTCAGCCACATTACTTTCTTTATTACTAGATTAAAAAATGCATATTGTGTTTCAGCAGATTTTCATTATTTCAACACATAACACAAGTGCTTTTTGGAAAAGACCACTTAATTCCAAAAAGAACTACTGTAGTAGGAAACCACAGAGCACTAGACAGTGCATCTTTTAGTGATATGGGTTCCCATTATCACAGTAACAATATGTTTTGGCTTAAACATTACATTTTTCAAAAGCTTACTTCTAAAAATGCCCATTGTGTTTCTTTCTTCACAAAGTGCTAACCCAGAGAAACAGTAAAATAACCATCCTAAACTCATGTTCCTTTTAGAGATTTAGTTAAGGAAAAGAAAATAATCTTTTTATTTATCTATATCTCAACTGTCCCTAGTCTATCTTTTTTATTATTTTCACTTTTTCTTTGCATTTTTTTTTCAAGTTTTTGGCAGCTCATTTCATATACAAATCCCACACGAGTTTGGATATCCCCAGAGTAAGGTTTGGGACAAAGATTCAGGTGTAGCAAGAGATTTTGGAGAAGATCCCGGATAACATCAGGATAGTAATGCCAAAGTGCAAGTGGGAAGGGAAGTCCAATAAGCAATTCAGAATATGTTGACAAGTGCTGGTATTATAGATAATTGTAGCTTAACTGTACTAGGGATCCCAGACATGCAATCAAGCTAAGTTGCTGAGATACACTGTTATCTCATCCAAGGAGGGAGGGAGTTGGAATATCTATATATTTCAGTGATTGAAGGACACTATAGTTGGGGCTGGGCGGTGAGGAGGAAAAGTCAGAGCTTCTAAATTCTGTTTATGCACTGCTACACTAGCTCTAAGCAGAGTCCAATGGTCAGAGAAAACTCTTAGGCCAAAAAATGAGCACAATGCCATGTCAAAGTCAGCCCCCTAGATGACAATGTTAAAGTCCAAAGGGATATAAGTGGTGCATAAAAAGTATCCCCTGTTTAAACACAGAAACAAAACACCCACAAAAAAAAACAAAAACAAAACTCCTATAATTCTGATCTACTTCCCTAGGCTTTGCATTTCTGGCTTTCAAAAACAACTTTGTCTCCAAAACTCACTTTATCCCACTGCTTACTTCATGCATGATCTTCTTCCATGTTCCTATGTTCTTTCTATACTTTCAGAGACTGATTTATTTCTTTAGCTTCCCAAGAATACTCCTTGTTCTCCTGAATATGGAGAACTTTGAACTAAACTCTTGAACTAAACTTTCAACAACTCTTTCAGTCCCATCTATGCACTTAATTCTAATGTCTCTTCTTTTTCCTCCAGAGGGACTTATCCTGACAAAGTTATAAGTAAACATGCATGTGTCACATTTATGTTGCTCATAAGTAGGCCAATTACAAACAATTAGATCTGGAGTACACTTCTGTTCTTTTAAGCAGTACAGGAAGTAGAGAAAAAATAGGACTCTGGGTAAACTATATATATATATATATATATATATATATATATATATATAATATAACTATTATAAAATGTGATATATATAATATATAATATATCAAATATATTTTTTATTTATTTATTTATTTATTTATTTATTTATTTATTCATGAAAGACACAGAGAAAGGCAGAGACACAGGCAGAGGGAGAAGCAGTCTCCTTGCAGGGATCTCAATGTGAGACTTGAACCCATGCCCTGAGCCAAAGGCAGTTAGTTGTTCAACCATTGAGCCACCCAAGTGCCCCTCTGGGTGAACAATATTTTAGTGTATTGGGCTGGTCCCTTCAATATCCAACAAAATGATCACCACTTTTGGAAATGATAAACTATATCAAACAAGAATGTTGTGGGTGCAAGAAGTAGTTTGTGCCTAGTGTATAGAAGCTAAAGAGTATTCTTAACCCATCACCATTGAACAATTAATTCCTGCTACTAATTCATATCTGTGCCATAGGCACATACATCCATTTACAGTGAAATTATATGTATATAGAATGACCACTGTCGCAGGTCAATATATATCTTAGATAATTTATACATAATGTAATCTCCTAGTTTTCTTCACCAGTTCAATAGACTGAATCCTAGTGATTTATTTTCTCTCAAAAATCTCCGCATACCAGTCTAAACTATTCAGATAGTTGATCTTGAGTGCCTCTATAATATGTGGCTTCCAATGCTCTTTTAATGACTACATAATTTTTCAACTATCATGGTTCATGTTTGCAAGAAAATTCCCCAATTTCTGAAGGGAAGAATCTCCCTCAATCCAGGCACTTCTTTTTTCTTACATTGATGAAGTTTAGCCAGTATATCTTCCTTCTCTGAGCTCTTGAAGTTTTTCTAGGTCCAACAATGGCCTTGAAAACTGTGTAGTGAAAGAAATTAGTAAGCAGCTGAGAAGGAAAGCCCTTCAACATAGCAGGTCTCAAGGGGAGAGGAGCGCAGAGGGTGACACAGTTGACACCAAGGTCCTAGATAATGTAGGAGGGAGAGAGGCAAAAGGATACCCCTTTGCTTTGAGCCACAGACACAAATGATATTATTCTATATGAGAGAGATTACAGTTTATTCCAGGAATTAGAATCAAAGACTTGACATGCTGAGTTTATGATATTAGCTACGTAGAAACCGTATCTCAGCCTTTGGCAGATTTTACTCCAAGAACTTTATACAATCAATGCTGCTAAATTTTCTTAATTACACTTGGCGAGACAATCATCAATTGCTCATTTTCTACTTTAAAACCTTTCCTCTGCCTAAGAGAGGATAAAGACATCCTTTCACCCATCCCTCTAGCTAAAAACCTCTAAATGATCCTTAATTAGAGTTAAGGTTTATAGGAGCAATAAAAGATAATACAGCTGAGTTTCACAAGAATCTATGGATTACATCTTGTATTTCTTAGTTGAGACCACTGTAAGTCAATACTTTCATAGAATGACAGATCTCTGCAAGACATTGGATCTTACTTAAGCTAATACATGATTATCCTCCTCAACCAAATTACAACTATTATGCTTGTTAATGCTTGTGCCAATAACTGTTGTCTACTGATGAGAGGGGGAAAAAACCAAAAAACATCCTAGTATACTGTGTAAGTATAATCAGTTAAAGCTATGTATTTATTTTTAACTCACATGAGTAGTATATGAATTGGTATTCACTGTAAAAAATATACAAATTTATAAAGACAGAAATATATACAAAACAAAACAAAAGATCTCCTTTCCTTCCTTCCCTAATACCTCTTCTCTCTTAAGACAGTTCAAAATTAGCAGTTTGGCTTGAATCCTTCCAGATGTGTATTATGCATGTAAATACAGGATTGCACATGATCTGACTCTGTCTTTATTAGATTTTTAAGTTACAAAGCTATCATATACTTATTATGACATGTGAAACAATTCAAAAAATGAATCACCTCTCCCATCAACTCTCATTCGGGGCCGGGCACCTGACATAAGCGGTGTTCATTGCCTATGTGGATCCTCTCACATTTTTCTCCTTGGTTATAGATTCATAGATACATAGCCATATCCATGACTTAATTTTTTTCCAAAATGAGCTAATATGTTCATATTTCTCAATAACTTAACCTGCCTTTAAATGGCTACTTTTCCAATACACCAGATACTAATATAATGCACTGCTTTAAACAGTTTTTACCATAGTCCATTGGATAGATGTGCCATAATGATTCGCCCATTCTATTACTGCAGGGTATTCAGTTTATTGCCAAATTATTTCCATTATAGATGATACTAAAAGAGGTACTCTTATTCACTGACCCTTATGTATTGCAATCTGATTTTGGGAAGATAAGTTCTCCAAAGGGTGAGTGCTATATTAAAGGGTACACACACTGCTTAACTGTACTAATATTATTTGATTATACCGCAAATTTTTTAAACATTTCATATTCCTTCAAAACATGTATGATAATGCCCATTTCTCTACATTCTACCCATTATGGCATGAAATTAATTTTTTCCCTGGCCTGAAAAAATATAATTTCATTATTGACCTTACTTACATTTGCCTGAACTGTTAGAGAATTTGAGCATAATTTTATATTTATTGACCAATCTGGGTATAATCTTCTGCATATTATATAGGAAAAATCTTTGGTCATCTTTCTACTGATTTTGTCAATACAAATTGAAAGAACTTTTTTTACATAAGGGATTAACTCTTTATTATACATCTAACATATATTTTTTCTCACCTTATCATTTGTCTTTTGATTTTGTTATTTTTTGCTATAAAATGTTCTAATTTTAAATAGTCAAATATGTTTTATCATTTTATTTACAGATTATCTTTTTTTAATAAATCCTCTCCTGCCCCTAAATAAACAAATATTCTTTTGCTCTTATGTTTTGGATGTGTGTGTTTTATATTGAGATATTTAGTCCATTTACATTAGATATTTAATCCATTGATAGTATAAGGCAGGACATAGCTCTTTCAGATGAGTTGCTGATTTTTGTCAGCTTTATTTATTTATTTATTTATTTATTTATTTATTTATTTATGGGTGGAGGGAGAGAGAGAGAGCACAAATGGGGGGGACAGGCAGAAGAAGCAGACTCCCCCTTGGGCAGGTAGCCCAATGTGAGGCTTGATCCCAGGACCCTGAGATCATGACCTGAGCCAAAGGCAAATAGTTAACTGAGCCACCCAGGTGCCTCTGTCAGCTCTATTTATTAAATAAAACATTCCTGTTTGAATTCATCAAAATGTCTTTCATTACATATTATATTCCTTTGTAAAAGTAGATTTATTTCTGAATTTTTTGTTGTTCCACAAATTTGTACACTACTGCCCTGAAGCCATGGTCTTTAGATTAGAGTATCTCTGAAGAAAGTTTTAACATTTGTTAGGACGCTGTGTTTTGTCTCCTCAGTCATTCTTCTTGTCGATATTTTCATGCTTATTTGAGTTGTCTATAAACCTGTCAATAGTAAGTTAATTCTGCTGAGTAGAGGCCTGGATATACGCTCTCAATATAGAAATGTCTGCCAGTATTCTGCTGATAGATAGATGATAAATAGAAAGATAGACAGCTGATAAATAGATTTTTTTCTTTAGAATTATACTATCAATTATTTTAAAATTCTTTAGAAATATCCTCTGCATTATTGATACCCAGTGGCATGTCAGAAATTCAGGAAAAAAAGACCTCTCTAGGAAAGAAAAGGACGTTTCATCATTGTCAATGTAAAAGGCCTAACATATGCTATACATATAATCAAAAATATTATTTCTGTTAATCCTCTTAAAAGCTTGTGGAGTAGGCTGAGATTATTAAATCAATATTATAGATGAGAAATGGAGGCTTACCACAAGTATTAAGTAAGCTGTCAAAAGTTAGAGAACTAGTATGTAGCACTCAGAAATAAAAATGGACTCCATCACTTCACTAAGATTACCTCCTTTATGCTCTATAAGATATTGTCTTTGTTTCAAAACAAAGATTCATGGGAACAACAAAATTTTAGTCGACAGGCTATATATAAAATAC
This sequence comes from Canis aureus, assembly GCF_053574225.1. Classification (NCBI taxonomy): domain Eukaryota; kingdom Metazoa; phylum Chordata; class Mammalia; order Carnivora; family Canidae; genus Canis; species Canis aureus. The sequence continues at coordinate 13,092,482 of NC_135636.1, forward strand.
AGGCAGAAGTGTGAATTGAAATCATGATCACTGGACAGGTTGGTAGAATTGAGAATTCTATTATATATTATAATAACATTCTGAACATTTAAGGTTGATTATTATTTCCCTCCAGAATTGCAGTTCTCAAATGGGGCTTGGGAGCAGGGCAAGTAGAGATTCAGCTAATCTGACAAAGTCCCTCAGCTGATTCTGATATGTCTCCTTCTCCCCAGCTTGGCTGATAATTGTTGCTCTATTAAAGAAAAATGAGTAGGAGTTTTATTCCAAACAAAATTAAACTTGTTATAAGGAATGAGTTAGCCATTATAGATAGTACTTTATACATATTTTAGGCAATTTGCCATAATCTGCCTTGTAGTAAGTTACCTTTAATAATTTTCTTATTCTTCATCCCCTATGCCAGGGATTCTCAAACTTTAGCATGCATCAGAATCACCTGAAGGAAATTTCTGGGACTGGGCCCCTTTGCTTCCCCCTCCTTTTCTCCTCTGAGTTTCTAATTCAGTAGATCTGGGTGGGTCCTAAGAATTTACTTGTTAGATTTTAAGTGATGCTGATGCTGATGGTCTAAGGCTCAGACTTTGTGAACTATATATCCCTTAATGGAAAAAAACAAAACAAAACAAAACTGCATACACATGTGTGTGTATGTGTGTGTGTGTGTGTGTGTGTGTGTGTGTGTTATTCATCTCTGAATTCTGCAAGATCCAGTATAATGCTTTGAATATAGTACTGGCTCAGTACACAAGAATTTGTTTTGAATCATCATGGTGTGATGTTGCAATATTCTAATGCACTGGAATTGGTGAACCATGTAGACCCGAAGAACTAACTAATAAAAATATTACATTCCCAAGTAATGAACTGACAGGCCTTAATTTGAGCAGCTATAATCCATAGGACCATAGGATGCATAAGGGGTTGTCAGGGGAAGGATCTGTTAAAGGTCACTGATTCATTCATCTCAGTTTGATTAAGGGTGAACTTGTATAAACCCACTAAGTGATATGTCACTATTGGTTTGTCTCTTAAAGAGATATTTAAATTCCTAAAGACATGTCACTTCTTCCTTTTATATACTCTTATTCTGCCCTCTTTGTCTCCCTTATGACACTCACAATTTGGTTGTTTGCTTCCTATAGGTTTTTTTATTAATACCTATCTCCCTACACATCAGCTCCCAGAAGGCAGAATCCACGTGTGGTACACTCAGTATCCTCAGCATCTAGTACAGAATCTGGTACATAGTGGGCACTCTGTTAAATGAATATATGAAAGATGAATCAGATTTAAGATCCTATTTAAGGATCACTAAGACGTACTAGAAAAAAAGGTAAGTAAGAAAATTCCCTGATGTAGTTTTGAATAGGAACACATCACTTATTTATGAGAAGGCTTCCAAGAGTATTATTTAAATAATTTGAGTGCTTTGTAATTACCACCACCCAAGTTTATAATATGCACTTACTTGACTATTTATTTGTATTTACCAATATTTGTATGCTTTTTTTATAATAAATTTATTTTTATTGGTGTTCAATTTACCAACATACAGAATAACACCCAGTGCTCATCCCGTCAAGTGCCCCCCTCAGTGCCCATCACCCAGTCACCCCCACCCCCTGCCCTCCTCCCCTTCCACCACCCTTAGTTCATTTCCCAGAGTTAGGAGTCTTTATGTTCTGTCTCCCTTTCTGATATTTCCCACACATTTCTTCTCCCTTCCCTTCTATTCCCTTTCACTATTATTTATATTCCCCAAATGAATGAGAACATATAATGTTTGTCCTTCTCCGATTGACTTACTTCACTCAGCATAATACCCTCCAGTTCCATCCACGTTGAAGCAAATGGTGGGTATTTGTTGTTTCTAATGGCTGAGTAATATTCCATTGTATACATAGACCACATCTTCTTTATCCATTCATCTTTCGATGGACACCGAGGCTCCTTCCACAGTTTGGCTATTGTTATTTGTATGCTTTTGTTAAATTATTTCCTCCTCTACTACAGTGTAACCTCCCTAGTTTAGAGATTTAGTGATTTAGCTTATCTTGCTATAACTCTTACACCTAAATAATGCCTATACACTTTTATTGCACTGAATGAATTTTTGGTTAAGGTAAAGCTATTCCAGAGACTGGTACAAAACTGGAAAATTGAGGGTCCTAGAGAGAAAAGTTGACAGCCCTAAGGGATGATGATATAGGCAGATTGAGAAAAGTATGACATTGAGAAATTAGGATGGAGAGTCAGATCCATGTAAAAGAGCGATTTAAGTTTAGTAGTTTCATTCCTACTGCTGACAGAAACTTGGGGTGCCTCCCTGTCCTCATTTGTCATAAGAAGAAAAAAAGTGGCTTGCCACTAGAATATTGGGGATGACACAGTTGTCTTAGCACCATGTGTTGAAAAAGCTATTCTTTCCTCCTTGAATTGTTTTGGCACTCCAGTTGAAAATCAATTGACCATATATGTGAGGGTTTATTTCTAGGCTCTCAATTCTATTCCATTGATCTATATTCCTACCCTTATGCTAATACCACACTATCTTGATTTCTAGAACTTTGAGATCCAAAAGTGAGTCCTCCAAATTTGTTTTTATTTTAAAGATTGTTTTGGCTATCCTGAGTCATTTATATTTCCATATGAATCTTAGGATCAGTTATCAATTTCTTCAAATTAGCAGGATTTTGATCAGATTGCATCGATTTGAAGGCTAATGATGTTTCAGATGCAGTGTGCCAACTTCATTGTGAATGTGGCAAATACATTTGTTCAAGAACTTGTCTCAATTTAATTTCACCTCAAATTCAATTCAAATGGCTGGAGTTAAGAAAGGATTGAAAGAATGTTTAGAAGAAAAATAAAACTTATCTTTCTAATTGTGAAATAACACATGATAAAGATAATAGGGAAATACAAAAAAAGATTAAAAGTAGTCACAATCTTAATGCTACAGAAATTGCCATTGGGTATAATTTCTTTCTATCTTCTGAAGTAGTCAGCATTGTATGTGATAAAAAAAAAAAAATGGGCTCTAAATGTCAATGGCTCATTACAAAACAAACAAACACACTTATGTTTTCCTCTAGTTATGTTGGTGACTATGGGTCAGCTGTGGCTCTGTTCCTTCTATTGCCCAGAATTCAGGTCTATAGAGCAGCCATCAGAATGGCCATGATGATTTCATGGCTCAGAGGAATAGCAAGAGAGCTACTAGAAGATTTTTGATGCTTCTCAAAACTTCTACATGTTTGCAGTGTTCATTCATATTCCATTGACCAAAGCAAGTCAAGTGGCTATGGTTGTCTGTGAGGTGTTTACATAGTAGCATAGCAAGTGATCTAGCAATAAGAGGACAGGCATAATCCTCTTACAGGGAAAGGAGGGGCAAATGACTGGACACAATAAATACTCTTCATGTCTTTCCTGAGTGTATGCTCTATTTTGAAATGCTTCAGCCTGCTTCCTCAATCTTCACACTTACTTAAAAATACCTCAGGGGTGTTTGGGTGGCTCAGTTGGTTAAGTGTCTGCCTTTGGCTCAGATCATGATCCCAGGGTCCTGAGATTGAGCCCCATGGCAGGCTCTCAGCTCAGTGGGGAGCCTCTCCCTCTCCTCTCCCACTCTTTCTCCCTCTGTCTGCCTGCTTGTGTGCTCTCTCTCTCTCAAAAATAAATAAAATCTTTTAAAAAGTAAATAAATAAAAGCACCTCAGAAACTCTTTTTCCTATCCTAGATATAAGAAATCATTTCTCTCCAAAATTTGAACCAATTACATACTCAAAACCTCCTAATTTTAATTTCTATTTATTTTAAATTGAAATTTCTAAGGATTTTTAATGAACACATAAGACCATTCTTGTGTATATTCAAGTCTGCCAGTTGCTAGTGGGACTTATAAAAGATAAGGAAAATGGGCAAATTATATCCCTTTAAAAAAATACATTAGATAATCCCCAAACCTAATCGAACCACTTGTGGGAATGACAGTAAAGGTATTACTCACTGATTTGAACTTAATTGCCCTTGTTTTCACCATCCCATTGCAGGTTGAGATTGAGATGGCAAAAATCAAAGGAAAGAAAGGTAAAACACGTGTGATTTCATAAATCTGTGGTCTCACTGAACAATCAATTTATATGGAATAAATTTAGTAGTTTTTGCTACTATGACTCCTATAAATATATAGTGATGCTTTTCCTCTAGCTACTCATGATATATGATTTCCTTTCACAGAAACACTGGAAGGAACATTGCTTAGCACATATGCCCTTATTAAAAATGGCATTTTATTTTGCTACTTGCTATCTAACATGAAATATCTACATTTTATATACTAGCCTAGAATTTTCTAAGAAAATTAAATAAAGGATACTTTATTCCTGACATAGAGGAATAAAAAATAACTAAATATAATTCCTGTTATATATATATATATATATATATATATATATAATATAATTCCTGTTTAAAAAAAAAAACACAAAGAAAAAGAAAGAACACAAGAGTACAAACTTCCTATTTATAAGATGCAGAATTGCCAGAGGCAATTTGTGGCAAATAGGCAACTGTCTAGGGAAAAGTATGATTTACTTTTACTTTAAGGTCAATTAAATTTACTGAAAATTTATGGCAAAGTTGAGTAACTCTTTAGTTAGAATATGGAGAGGGGTTGCTTTTAGTTAGAGAAGAAAATAGGGTATTTGTCAACTTCACTAAACTGGAATTACATTCTGTAGAATCACCTCCTTGTATGCTTGCAGGTGAGAGCTGGCTAACTCAGAAATTCACAAGGCTTGCAAGGTGGATACAAAGCAGCAAACATTTTTCTCAGAGGGTCATCATGGTTAGGTGGGGTGAAAGACAAACACAGAACATGTCAGCATGTTCCAGCTTATCCTCATTCTCTCTTGCTGTTTGTAGCTCTTTCTCTTTACAGTGGCCCAAGCCAACAGTGACTCCAGGTCTAACCATTAAACACAGAAGCAATAGCCTCCCATAGATATCAGTTCTGTTTTGCAGTCCCACTCTGGCAGTTGGACATGCCTTAGAAGGTCTAATGTGTCTACCACTGTTTCAGGAGGGTTAGTGACTATATTTTACCTGCTTTCACCAGAATTTTGTTAAGACCTTAGTTTTATAATCAGTTCTTTATTTCATAATAAACATAGTGATTTTGCTTCCCTTAATGAACTCTGCCTTATACCTGTGGTTTTCAGAGCTGAAGGAGATCTTAGAAGTTTCCTAGCATAACCAGAGGTGAAGAAAGGTCTAATACTAGAAGGAACCTACTTGGAGAGGTAAGAGCCTGGAACCATCATCTGATGACAACCTGACCACAAAAATTGGGGCCACTCTTTCATTGCCTTCTCTATATGTTTCACAGTTTTGATTTCAATATACTTCATCTAGTCACTTTTCATTTGACTTTTAACATTCATGTCAACATATCATCATTAAGAGCGATATAGTCAAACCCATGGGAAAATGTGCTCAAAGAGAGCAAGAGATCCCCTTACTCCTCACCTAACATTTCTGCCTACTATACCGTCCAAGAATCTGTAACAAATATCTCTAGCAGATGGCCACGGGGTCTCTGCTTTTGCTCTAGATGTGCTTGAGAGAGCTAATTGAATATGTATATTAAATATATATGTGTATATATATATAGTTTCTATATATCAGCATATATATATATGTGTGTGTGTGTATATATATATATATATATATATATATATATATAGGCTTCAACTATATCACATCTCCAAATTGCTGAAAGTAGCTATAATTTTTCTTATTTATTCTTCCTCATTTGGGGGGAAAGACACCGAGTTCTTCCAAAAGTATTAATATTCTTTTCTTCCATAAAATTATGTGTGTGTGTGTGTGTGTGTGTGTGTGTGTGTGTGTAGAGGGAGAGAGTGGGAGAGAAAGAGAGACACAGAGAGAGAGAGTGAGCATGATTTTTATAACACTAGGCATCATGGGAAATTACAATAAGAATGAAGTTGTTTTCTGAATTTTTATTGAACAAAAATCCAAGGGTCGGTCTAGTCCTTAAACTCTTCAGTGTTTGTCAAAGCACTGTTCCTATCTTAAGGGATATTCACTCTATAAGACCACTGGGTTGTGACTTTTGTCAGAAACTCACAAAGCAGGCAGTTGGTAGAACTAGAGCCTGTTTTGAAAAAGGAGATGAGTTTCAACTGATAGCATTTTTTAAAAATGAGAATATATTCACAACCTGTTGTGGCTTCCATGTGAGCTAAATACCCCAGGAAAGGCATATAATAAAAAATTTCAGGATGAACAAGATTCAAGATTATGCCACTGTTGGATGAAACAACAGAAATAACATGATTTGGCATCTACAGTTAACAGTTTTACAACTATGAAAACCTACTTCCAACAGTTGGCAGTCCGCTTTTATTAGACACATGAAAAGTATCATTTCTATTGTAGAAAATTTGCTCTATCAAGGAGAATTCTCAATGAGAGCATATGAACTGAAAAGAAGCGTCAGAATTGTGAAAAAAAGCATTGTATGCAAAGGAGGAAATGCTAGCAAAGAGTAGTTCAAAATTCTAAATCTTTGCTAATTTGTAAGAGTGAATCACAAAACTGTTGAAGACCAATTCTCAAACTAATTTCTTGGATTGAAATAATCAATAAGGAAATGACAGCTTCTGTGTTGTAAATACATTGCTGTGATTTCCAAAACAGTTCCGTCTTTAGCTTCACTGTTAAAAATGCCTACAGTTTGACATTGTGATGAAGAAACATTTCGCTGACTCAAGGATTTCTCCATGACTTCAAGGATGGGAGACTAAGAAGCTACTTGAGTTAGAATTACCAGTGCCATTAGATTTGTCAAGATGGAACTCATCAGTGGCTTTAGTAATTGTATTCTGCAGTGGACTCAGAAGTACAAGAAAGAATAATTGTGAAGAGATGGAAAGATAATAGGAACAGGTCTTTTGAGAAATTTTGCTGTAAAGGCTTGGGGCAGTAGTTGAAGAGGGGACATGGGAGTAAAGGATCTTTTTGTTCATTTTGTTTTGAAGATATGAGATATTCCAGTTGGGAGAAAAGACAAGAATGGATGAGGCAGAAAAAAACTCATTGAGGCAGTGAGCACTATGGATCCAGGGAGACTCTCTGGGTAAAGATATAAGTAGGTTGCTGGATTACTAGTTCGAAGATGGAATTTTCTTTTAATGGCTTCTACTTTTTCAGGGAATAGTTGAGAATAAGTAGATTGGAGTTGAGTTTAATGTTTTGGAAAGGGGTAAAATGTTTGTTTTGGTAATAGGGGGGGAGTGCAACTAGAGAAATGTGAAGAGACTCTAGCAGACTGAGTGTCCACTCAAGACCAGAAAGAGTGGTTGTGTGCTTTTCCCAGGCATGTTCACCTGCCTGGTAGTCAGAGTGGGATGCTTAAAACTGCTATTGTGGAGCTGGTACAATGATTGCAATGGTAATATTGAGAGGAGTATGACCATGAGATGAATGATTGAGGCTGAGTAGAGTAGAAGGTAATTGAAGTTACGAAGGTCAAGGGACTCAGGCACTTAGGGGATGGGTGGGCTGGCCAAGAACTCTCAATTCTTGTTGAAGTCATCAAGAATTAAGATGGTCTTCATGGAGAAAGAACAAAAAATGAAAAGCTAAAATTCCTATAGCTGAAAGGCAGGAACCAGGAGAAAAATAAGTTAACTTTGGATGGACATATAAACAGGTTTCAAAGGAGCTGATTTTTTGTTTCAGAAGAGGAACAACAGTCTGAAAATGGTTTGGGGAGCAAGGAGTTTGCCTTCCTTTCCTCTATGTCTTGTGGAACATGATATGTGGGAGGAAGAAAAAAAGAGTCAGGTGACAAGCCCCCTTAGGGGACATTCAGGCTTTGCTCAGAGCAAAAAAGGGGAAGGAGTTGGAGGAGTTACTAACTTGTGACCTACAAAGCCATGGTTGCTCCCAACAGGTCCTGATAATGTCTAGAACAACTAAGGGAAAACGAAAACGTAGATAGCCTAGAAGACACTGACCTTTTTAGAAAGCAGATTTTTTTTCACTGTATTTCTCAAACATCATCTGACCAATTAAAGAATTTTGTAGAGAAAATAATAAAATAGCACCTTGTATCATAATATTATTACCTCTGCCATCTTGAGCAGTCAATCTTTCTATGCCTGAGTGTGTTCCTTTTTATTCTACTTCTCTGGATAGACATTGGGAGGAAAACTGGTGATGCCCCTCAGATGCTTAAAAGAAAGGGTCCCTTAGAAAACCAAGTAAGTATCTGCATTAACACAAGGAGTGGAAACTCAAAACACAAGCTGGAACTACAAAGTAGCTTCTATTATTTTCCAGGACCATTAGTTGCTTTCCAACTGGCTGACTGCAAATTCCATGACTCTGTTCTGCTCCAACTCTTGGATTGATTCTTTTCTTACAATTCCCTAGGATCTGATAAACTCCCCAAGATCCCTTTTTATGGAGAGTGCTGGAATGTCCATAATTAGTTTTCTCATATAAAATCAGAGTATATGAATGCCCAGTGTAAACTGGAGAGGAAAAGTTTGGGTAGCCAGTTTAATGGGGGCCCTTTCCCTCATTGAGGCTCTCAGTTTACCATACTCCCCTCAAAGCCTAAAAAACTCTTCAGAGGCCATATCAACTCTTCCAAATGTCATACAAAGAGCCATTTCTATAGGAGCGTCTTGGCTAGGATCTCTCTAGTGTGCCTATCTGAAATTCAGTGATAAAAGGAATAATTAAGAGAATGACTAGTTAGTTGTACCTATGAGAAAAGACATCTAGATATCTGAAACTTAATGTAGGGAAGGCCCATAAAAATGCAACATGAGCCTCCAATTTCCTTTACCAGAATGGCAAAGGGATTAATTAAATCAAATCAGAAAAAGTGTTTCAACCACTATGGAGGAAGAAATCAGCCATTCTTGGTGTAAAATATATTTTTCTTCTATTCACCTACTTAAAAAATATAAATGACTTATACCAACCTTCAGAAAAATGATTTACCACCCCACGAATACTAATCCTTTACATTCATATAGTGCTTTACACTTTTAGGAAGCTTTCAAATATATTTTTTCCTAGAGTGTTAGATCTTGGAACAAAAATTATAGTTCTAGAAATGAAACAACTTCTCCCTCAACTCCCTCACCCATGGATATACTGATTTTTCCCCCTAATATCATGAACTTGAATCATAAGACCTTTTACCTGTGGACATCAAGTTTATACGACTAAGTTATAAAGAAAATCCGTAACTCTTGTTGGCTTAACAAGAAAACAGCACAGTCAAGTGGGAAATAAAGGTGGATTACAAATAGAAAAGGGTGTTAAAGTATGTGATTCGTCCTTTGTTAACCTTTTCAACTGAACAGAGGTTACAACAACTCAAGGCCTGTTTTGTGTAAACTCCTTACTACCTTTATTAACTTAATAGAGTAATTGAATGCACAATTGCTCTCTATTCTGGCAAACTGCCACAAAACCAAAATCTTTTGTCTCTTCTAAAACACTGTAAACATCGTTAAAGTACCAAAGTCTATAAAATCACTTTTATGAAGTAATTTGCAAATTTTATGGACTTACTAAGGCCACAGCAAATTTTATCCTGAGCTACCAGATATTGCATTCATTCATTCATTCATTGGCTCTTTCATTAATTGATTCACTACTTATCCTAGCAGAGGGGGGTAGCCTATGTATAAAGTGTCACATGATTATTAATTCCTTTTTTTAAAAAATATTTTATTTATTTATTCATGAGATACACAGAGAGAGGAAGAGAGAGAGGCAGAGAGAGGCAGAGACACAGGCAGAGGGAGAAGCAGGCTCCATGCAGTGAGCCCGATGTGGGACTCCATCCCGGGTCTCCAGGATCACACCCTGGGCTGAAGGCAGATGCTGAACCGCTGAACCACCCAGCGATCCCCTGATTATTAATTCCGAAAGCCTGTATAGATACTAGACCAAGAAATAAAAAGGAATAGATTTTAAAAGTAATAAACAAAAAACATAATAAATATCTCATCTCTGCTTTTGTAATGTAAAAATTCTAGGCAAGGAAGGAATGCCCAAAGATGGTGATGAAGGAATGTCAATGATGGAAAACTTATTTAGTTCTTTCTTAGAGGGCCCCTTGGGGTTGAAAATGAAGTTAAATGTCACTATTGCCAAAAGGCAGTTGCTAAATGATAATTATAATAAACAGTAACTTCTTAGAGTCCATGGAATAACTACATGAATAGAAGTACAAACTGGAACAAGCTTAATGTATTGAGTATTAAAAATATTCATATGTGGGGTGCCTGGGTGTCTCAGTCGGTTAAGTGTCTGGCTCTTGATTTTGGCTCAGGTCATGATCTCAGTGTCACGGGATTGAACCCCACCATTGGGCTCCAAGTTCAGTGGGGAGTCTGCTTGAGATTCTCCCTCTCCATGTACTCTTCTTCCTACTTGCATGCTCGCTCACTCTCTAAAATAAATAACTAAATCTTTTTTTTTAAATAACTAAATCTTAAAAATATATATGTATATTCATATAATCTGCCTTAATATGCTAACTAAAAATCTTTTCTAAGGAAATAATCAGAAATTCAAACAATAATTTATTATAAAGATATTTATCACAGTGTTAGCAGCAAAGCAAAAATGATTCAATTTAAACATTCTTTAGTATAGGAATATGTAGGTAAATTTGTATTTTCATGCAATAGAATCTTATGTGGCTTTAAAGAAAATTTATGAAAAAATCTTTATGATATTGGGAAATGTTAATGATACAATATTAAGAAAGACAAAGACACACAAAATTGTATAGTTAGTACCATAACAAGTATTTAACATATGTATGTGCACACACACACACAGAATAAAAGTTTGAATGTCTAGATATTAACTTTGTTTATAAGTGGTAAGATTATAAATGATTATTATATTCTTTTAAAATAGTTTAAAAACTTTTATTTATTTATTTTTAAAGATGATAGGTTTATTTTTTATTTTTTAAAGATTTTATTTATATATTCATGAGAGACACAGGGAGAGAGGCAGAGACATAAGCAGAGGAGAAGCAGGATGCTCACAGGTAGCCCGATGTGGAACTCAATCCCAGGACCCTGGGATCAAGCCCTGAGCTGAAGACAGATGCTCAACTGCTGAGTCACCCAGGTGCCCCAATTTAAAAACTTTTAAAATAGTTTTCTTATTGAATATATATTGCTTTTATAATAACAAAAAAATATTTCATAAAGACAGCTCTCTTTTACAAACATATATTCTACCCACAACATTTTCCTAAAGTACCTGGTGGTTACAGTATTATGCTTTTAAAACTAAGTGTCTCCCCCATCATTTGTTCTTTCACCTTCCTGGAGGATGTCTTAGTCTCCTCACTACCCTGTGGTGGCTACTGTGTTGCTGTCATCTGAGCTATTTCACCTTCCATGATGAGTCTAAGCCAATTCTGGGCTGCTGTCCACTCACCCTCTTAACAGAGTTGGATTCAGAACTGAGGAGGTCTATGTCAATTTAGGACAAAAAGACAGGAGGAGTAGCTAACTTGATGTAACTGGGAGAGTAAATGCAGTCATTTTCACACAAGACTGTGGGCAGCCAAAGTGAGCAAGAGAAACCAGCCTTGTGTTGGAGATGATGCTGTAGGCACCAAATTGCAACTCTTGAGAGAATTTTGAGAAACTAAATTAATCAATCCTGAAGTCTACCCTAACTTTAGTTTTCCTATTCTGTACAATAATAGCATGCCTTTCATTTAAGTCAATTTGAGTTGGAAATATTTTCTGATGGATGTTCAATGTAATTTTTCTCTAACTTTAAGTGCCCTCAATCTTTTTTTAAAAAAAATTTTTTTAAGATTTTATTTATTTATCCATGAGAGACACAGATGCAGAGAGAGAGGCAGAGACACAAGCAGAGGGAGAAGCAGGCTCCATGCAGGGAGCCAGACGTGGGACTCTATACCAGGTCTCCAGGATCACGCCCTGGGCTGAAGGTGGTGCTAAACCGCTGAGCTACCCAGGCTGCCCTCATTCTTTTGATCAAATTGAGGAGAGAACGAATGAAGGACAACTATTCACAGAACTTACCTTTTATTACATCTGCATGGAAATTAAATGCTCACCCTCCTCCTATAAACTCTAGAATTTTTTCATCATTCTATTACGAGAATTTTCAAACACACAAAAGTGGTTGAAAGAACTTTATAAGGAACCCACTTACAATCTACAATTAACATTTTATTATACTTGCTTTATCAAATTTTATTTATCCTCTCTTTACTCATCAAATGATTATATCTTTTTGTTCCATATATTTTTTTTAAAGATTTTATTTATTCGTTCATGACAGACAGAGAGAGAGAGAATGGCAGAGACACAGGCAGGAGAAGCAGGCTCCATGCAGGGAGCCTGATGTGGGACTGGATCCCAGGACTCCAGGATCACGTGCTGGGCCAAAGGCAGGCGCTAAACCACTGAGCCACCCAGGGATCCCGATTTGTTCCATATTTTTAAGAAATCCTTCCATCTCCTCATCATCATAAAGAACCAACTCACATTCTACTGACTTATTTAAGTATTCTATTGCAATGTAACTTTCCCTATATTCATCTCTTTTCTTCAGCTAGATGATAAGAGCCTTAGGGAAGGTGTACATCTTTGTGTTGCTTCCATGTGGATACATGCTGTCAATAAATATATAAAACTGAAATGAAATTCCAGTTACTAGAATACAGTGGATTTGGGTGATTCATTGTATTTTCATGGCAAAACAAAGACACAAATAGTACTTAAATAAACTATAAATTCTGGACATGCCATTTGTTACAATTTTTCTGGTAATATTTTCTGCATCAAACTATAAAAGAACATCATTGTTTTTTTGCTACAAAAATGAACTGGGCTGAAAACAAATTTATATAACAAATGTTTTTTTAACAAGAGATCTAAACATTAGCTCTTGGGTTTTCCCAAGCTTTGCTTCTTTTCTTTCTTTTCTTTCTTTCTTTCTTTCTTCTTTCTTTCTTTCTTTCTTTCTTTCTTTCTTTCTTTCTTTCTTTCTTTCTTTCTTCTTTCTTTCTTTCTTTCTTCTTTCTTTCTTTCTTTTTTCTCTTTCTTTCTTTCTTTCTTTTTCTTTCCTTCTTTCTCCTTCCTTTCCTTTCCTTTCCTTTCCTTTCCTTTCCTTTCCTTTCCTTTCCTTTCCTTTCCTTTCCCTTCCATATCTTTTTTTTTTTTTAAATTTATTTATTTATTCATAAGAGACACCGACTGAGAGAGGCAGAGACATAAGCAGAGGGAGAAGCAGGCTCCATGCAGGGATCCCGATGCGGGATTCAATCCTGGATCCTGGGATCACACCCTGAGCCTAAGGCAGGCACCCAATTGCTGAGCCACCCAGGCATCCCTTCCCTTCCCTTCCCTTCCCTTCCCTTCCCTTCCCTTCCCTTCCCTTCCCTTCCCTTCCCTTCCCTTCCCTTCCCTTCCCTATTTCTTATAGTCTACTTTTATGAATCAAATACTCTTTAAAGTATTATTTCCTTTGAAAACATCTTTATGTGAAGCATTAGTGCAAAGACCCTTACCTCAGTCCAGCTATGTGAATCAAACAAAGCTGGAGATGGACTTAAGAGTATATGAAACTTAAACATAAGATGGAATGTTACTATTGATTAAATCCAAGAAAAACTGTTTTTTTTTTCTTTTCTTCTACTACCCTGAAGTGACTTTTCTAAAGTATGTTCTCCAAGTCAAGCTACTGAGAAGAAATGTTGAGGTATGTGCATGTGTGTGTGTGTGTGTATGTGTGTTGGAAGGATTTAAAATCCAAAAAAAAAAAAAAAAAAAGAAAAGAAAGAATGTGCACACCTCTGTATTTACAGCAACTTAATGCAGTTTCTTATTTTAAAAGATTGCCTTACCTTATAATTAGCAGATTGTAAAGTTTTAGGAGTGGGTGTTTCTAAGTAGCAGGAAAGGCTGAGGTATAGCATCTTTTAAAATTTATGTTTTAACTAGTAACTTCAGTAGTAGTTGGAGATACATTTATAGTCTTGTAAGAGTCCTTAAATATAGATAGCTTTAAGTTTATTTTCACCACTCCTTCATAAGGTTTATTGTTTGATTTATTCTTTTACAGATGTAAGAGGGGAAGTATTCAAATTTAGCACATATATGTTTGATTTTGAATAAAACATTCAGCTAAAATGATAACTGTACTTCTTAGACTGCAGACTACGTAATAGGTTGGCCAACCTCAAACTAGGAAATTTGATAAAAGCTGCTAGACTGAGGAATCAATTGATGGAAAGAAAAAAAAAAAAAGAAATAATAGGACAATAATCCAAGCCATATTCTGCCTTAAAGAGACCATTCTTCACAAGCCCACACCTGGGAAAAAGGCCAAGATGCTAAACTATACCTGGAAAAACAATTTTCTACCCATAAGAATTGTTAGGAAATGATTTATTCATTTGGAATCACCCATAGGTGAAAGATTCCTATCCTTACCATCATCAATGATAGACCTCCACCATGTAGATCATTCAGTAGAAAATTAATTATGCCATCTGTCTTTAAATGTATTAATCATATAGAGATGACTCCAATAGAAATTGTTTTTAAAGATCACTAAATGGTACACCTGAAACTAACATTATACTGCATGTTAACTAACTGGAATTTTTTTTTTTTAATTTTTATGATTTTTTTTTTTTTTTAGATTAGTTGAGAGCGAGAGTAAGAGAGAGAACATGAGCTGGTGGGAAGGGCAGAGGGAGAGGGAGAAGCAGGCTCTCCACTGAGCAGGGGGCCTGATGTGGAGTTCGATCCCAGAAACCTGAGATCATGACCTGAGCCAAAGGCAGATGCTTAACTGACTGAATCACCCAGGTGCCCCACCTAATTGGAATTTTAAAAAAATTAAATAAAAAAAAAAAACTAAAAAAAGGAGAAAAAGATTTTAAAAAGAAAAGAAAAATCAGGCTAATCCTAGGCTTTATGAAAGATACCACAGATTTTCTTTCAATGAACTACTCAAGACTCACATCTATGATTATTTGTTAACAAATAAATAATTATAGAAAAGTTAATCTCTTTAACAAAGCATAAAATTATTCCTCAAAAGACTCACTGAACTCCATTTTATATGTTTATGGGCACCTTAAGATGTTGTTACATTATTAATTCTTTTTAAAAAATACAGCATTTCAAAGAGAAAAAAGATTTACTTTCCTTGTTTTAAAATCATGCTTTTGAGTAATCTTACATCAACTTCTTAGTTACAAAATACATTCTCCCCCACAAAAAAATGTTTTAAAAACAGAAGAAAAAGCAACTTCTAGGTAACAAGTAAGAGGTAAGAGAATCATAACAGAAGAAATGAAACCAAATGTAACAAAAACCTGTTACAGCAAAGTAGCCAACCATAAGGCACGTTTTACCGTGCCTATAGTTATGTTATAATTCTTAGAATTTAAAACTTGAAGCACTGAATTTATTTTGAATAGCAAACCCTAAAATCTTATTTTTTTTCTAAGGTGTTGATTTTAATTTATAGCACTATTTTGCTGTTTTTCTATGAGACAGTGCTTTTATCTTAATGTCTAAAAACATAGATTTGTTTAAAGTAAATATAATGTAATTTAAATTTGCAAAACTCAACACTAACAGCAATAATTTGAAAAAGTACTGAGTATAAAGTACTTAGATATTTTCCATAAATTTTCAAGTACCACTCCAAGATTTTTTTCTCTTCTCCAGACATTTATTGAGCACCTACTATGTTTCAGGTTCTATAATAGGGAAGGAACCATGAATATGACATAGTTCTAGCTTCCAGGAAATCACAGTCGAGGGCAACATGCATTCAGCTAAATTAAATATCTCAAGTTCCTTCAAAGGACTATCTTTTGTCTTACAATGTTATCTGTTTTTTGAAAACTCTTGGCTGATTTAGTGAAATCAGATGTCTTGAATTCCAACTCACTTAAAAATATACAAATGGTCTAAATGGCTTCTTTTTTATCTTCTGATCAAATTAAAAGCATGTCAGTGTGGTAATCTATCACCAACTGTTTGAAACTCCCACAATTGTTGTATTTAAATTCTATTGTCTCTTGAGTCCTCATGCTTTAATCCTCTTTTTGACTCATAAGTTGTTTCAAAATGGGGCCAAAGCACACAAAGCCATTTTTCAAAAACAGTATTCTTGGCTAGAAGCATTTTTATTAAAAAAAATTATTTAATATCAAGTTGGTTGCTTATCATTACTTTTTTGTTATTCATAGACTTAATAAAAGGATGTTTCTCTTAGAAAGAAAGAAAAAAAGAAAGAAAAAAGAAAGAAAGAAAATTAATTCATGTTTATTCCAGTGAAAAGTGAAGTTTTCCCTATCCTTTCATTTACATAGCATTTCAACACTTGTTCTGCACACATCAATGGTTCAAAGTCATTACCCACAGCTGCTTTTGAGAGTGTACTAAAAACTATTAATAATACAGTTGAAGTCAATCACAAGTAGTCATGGGATATATTTTAGCAGTCAATCAAACAACAATTATTCAATTAGCATTTGCAAATTTCATATTCCTTAAGAAGAATATGAAAACACTGCGTTGTATCAGGAGTGTTAGAAGGAGAAAGAAGGAAATTATAATCTAATATGTACTGAATGGCAGAGAAATATCCACCTAGAATATTTTGCAAGAGAAGATACATGGTCAAATTTAAATTTTTTAAAAAAGATTTTATTTATTCATTCATGAGAGACACACAGAGGAAGAGACATGGGCAGAGACATAGGCTCCGTGGGGAGCCCGATGTGGGACTTGATCCCAGGATCCGGGGATCACGATCTGAGCCAAAGGCAGACGCTCAACCACTGAGCCACCCAGGCATCCCCTCCCTCCTTTTTAAAAGATTTTATTTATTCACAAATTTAACTTTTTTTTTAATTAAAAAATTAATATCTAAAGAACAAAAACAGCAAGAAAACCTCATAGCTATTCCAGCTAGGATAACTGTGGCATATGAAAAGAATATAGGCTTTATCTTCTGGTTTTATCTGAAAGGAATATGAGTTACGTGTACTATTTTTTGTTAACTGTGAGTCCCTGGTCAAGTGATTCTTAATACTTAGTTTTCTCAATTGATAAAATACATATTTAAAAAATCATTTTGTGGAGAGTGGATTAAATATTTCTCACACATAACCATCACCTACTCCCACCCAATCTTCATCATCAATAGATAAACTGAAAAATCAACTGTCCATTTATAAATGTGTATGCAATGTTAATACAAAACCTGATAAAGCACAGTCATCTAAAAGAAACTTTTAATAATGAATTTCAAAAAACAATTAAAAAAATCTTTTTTAAATAGAATGATCAGTAATTAGGAAACCATGAAAAGAGATGTATTTTTCCTAGTATTACCGATGTTAGTCTTTGTCACCTAATTTGATGTGACCAGTGGAATGTGGGTAGAAGTGACATTGTGCCAACATCAAGCCTAGGTCTTAAGAAGCATCTGTTTTCACGTGTCCCTCTGAGAGCTTCTAACTTCTGATGTGAGATATCCTGCCTTGAGTAGCCACTGACCCAAGCCTGGGTATGTGGAGTGGACCAAACTCAACTCTCAAGCCTGAAGCAGAACCACCTCAGCTGCTTGACAAATGTGGGAATGAGACATAATGCATAATATTAATATACAATTTTATATTAATTTCTTTGAAATAATACTACAAAAGAAAATCACCCTGAAATAGTTAAAGGAAGACAAAAGTGATGATGTTTCTTGATTAAGAACATAATACAATGACTCCACTAGCTGGCTTCCAGAGGAATGGATGCAGATGTTGTGTTATTTTTCCATTATGAAATCTGAAGAGGTAGTACAGCCCTTCTGAGACAAAAGGAATTGAATGCTTCTGCTTAATCCAAAATTAACACAATGACGTCATGACTTGTCCTCATGCATAGAAATGGTGAGGAAAATAGACCAATCTTTTTTTTAAAAACTTATTTACATTTACAATCTACTTTGAACTACTGTATAAAGTAGCATAATGGCTATTCATATAGCATGCATAGTTAATTTTACGCAATGCAAGACTGGATGTGCTACTTGGCTGTTAAAGTCTGTCCTCACACTTGTTCTGGCATGCCAGCATCACTCAACCTTGATTCAGAGTTCTTTGCCATAACAACTCTCTTGAATAATCATAAAATTTAGAAATAAGTGCATGCAACATAAGGCCAAGGGTGCTGTTTTACAGAGTGTGGTGGAATCTTTATCTTTGGGTCTTGTGGAAACAGCAGCCCTGCTGAGCAAAGAACTCATTCACACATTTTTAAATGGATGGTTGCATTTGTCTGAACTGGTGGGGATAGCGGGGGTGGTGTGTGTAGAATATCACTTATTCAAAACCAGAAAACATTAAAATGCTTAGAAAATAGTAGTTGGTATGGCAAATGAAAACTGGGAATTTACCTACCTGAGTAATCAGTACAGTCAACAAAAGAAGAAAACCCAAGAGTAGGTACTGGGAGACTGTGTTAAAAGAATTTCAATGTGAAAGAGTTGAAAAGCAAAGACTAGCACCTAACTGGTAGGATTTATGTTCCTCATCAAAAGTCCCAGTCAACAGATTCAGTGATTATAAATTATATAAAATAATCTGCATCTGAACAGGCCTCACCCATCTAAGGTTTCTACCCACATGGCAGTTCTGGGGTGGCCTCATAGCTCCTAGCTTTGCTTTCAAAATCACCTCTAAACATTTATCAGTGCCCGTCCTTTATGAGAGGGCAGAGAAATAAGTCATTTCCTCACCTGCTACTTTGAAGAAGGTGCCAGGGTGTCAATTCTGATGGGTCCCCTCCTTCACGGTGCTGACATGCATATCTATCCTCTAAAAAGGAGACAGCAAGTTGTAGTGACTCAAACACTGGCCTAGAAGACTGTTACTAACCACCTCTGCAAATGTTGACTGGGAGCTTTAGGTTTTATGAGCCTCAGTTTCCTTACCTTCAAGGAAAATGAAATTTGGACTAGTAGACTATAGGGGCCAACTGCAGGCCACCCCAAGATGGACCACTTTGGCCTGAAGATGATTTTGAGTTAAAAAGCAATCAAAACTCAGCAGATTCAGGAAAAACTCCCACACAACTGCCTAAAAGAGGAGCACCTGGGTGGCTCAGTCTGATTAAGTGTCCTACTCTTGATTTCAGCTCAAGTCATGATCTCAGTCAGGGGATCAAGCCCTGCATTGGGCTCCACGTTCCACATGGAATCTTCTTGAGATTCTCTCTCTCTCCCTCTCCTCCCATCCCCTCCCCTGCTTGTGCTCTCTCTCTCTCAAATGGATAAATAAATCTCTTGGGAAAAAAAAAAAACTGCCTGTAAGAATTTTCATACAGGACCTGCTGTAGGAAAAGAGCTATCACCATAGATAAATACCTTATGTTATGAACTAGTGATGGTAGACAGAGAAGAACCTAGAAATGCTTGTTTGATCTATTTCCCATCATTTCTGAGTGGCCTGCCAAATGTCTGTTTACCAAACATTTATTCTTTTTCATCTTCGGAATTGCATTCCTTCTCTTTAAAGTTCCAAAGCCCTATCCTCTTCTTCTTAATTATGGGATGACATACATACTTCATTTTGCTTGTCTTTGAAATCTCCATGTCTATGTGGATTTCTCACATGAATGAAATTATATTTGATTTTCTCCTGTTAAGTCTCACATCAATTTGATTCTTAGTCCAGCTAGGACCTTGAAGGAGATAGGGCATTCTTGCTCCCCAACAAGACCATTTAGGGACAATGACATCATTTCCAGTGGTAAAATTTTGGAAATGGAATCATAGTTCTGGATCATGGATCATGGAGCAGCTCCAACCTGTTAGAGATGGATTTGATTTCTCCTACTCTGCACACAGTATAGTACTTCCTTCTTTTCCCTTACAGAATAACTGAATATTATCACTAATGGAGGAAAAACAGAGCCAAGGGGAATTGTTAAGCTAGCTTGAGAAAGAAAACATTGAATTGTCATCCTGTTCAGAGAATATTGTATATAAGAGCAACCCTGAATGACATCTACATGTGCACACACACACTTCTAAGATTAATGCAGACATCAACTTTGTGAAGTGTATTTCTTTGAATGTGTGTACAAACTGTCCTGATACTTTTCTTTTAAAATAAAACATTGAAAATGTAATACTCTCCCCAAAGGGACTTCACTTAAAATATAAGCATCAAGTTAAAAATGGACAGATACAGTAGACAGACCATTATTTCCTCAACTGATCATATTAAACCCAATATATTCTTTCTTGGTGGGCAGCACTCTTTTATTACATGTTCTGTCTGAATATGGTTGCAGTTCAATATCTATATTTGCTTTCATTTTGTGTTCCTCACAGAAGATAGTAGAAACATTTAGGGAAGTAAGGAGAAAGAAAAATTGTAATTAAAATTTAGAAGAGGGAATTGAAGTATTATCTGTTTCTTCTTTATTTTTTCCCTAACAGAATCATATATGATGATATTATAATTTTAAGTTCTCAGAATTTATGGCTTCTGAAGTTGAGGACCCTGTACTTCCTTTAAAGACTCCACCATATCCAGATCCATGGCCTCATCAGCTGTGGGCCATTACCACCACACCATTCATCTCTCTGTTTTGACTGAATAAAGCAAATGAATGAATGGGCAAAACAGACAGAATGGCATGAGTCATGCTGCTTCAAATCTTTTTAGAAATATAGTAGGATATAAAAAATATATATATACCACCAGGTCTAGCTGAAGATTCTTCACTCAAATACCACCTGCAAACAGATCTTAGTGATTTTGAGTAGTAGTGGTGATATTCAAAGTTTTGCTTTTGACAGTGTCCTAGGGGAACATTAGACACCACTAGACAAGAAACCAAGAATTACAAGGGTTGAGGAGGGAATCATCACCTGCTTCAAAGATTTACAGGACCCTTTGGCCCCAAATTCTATTTTGTTTGCCAAGTACATATATCACTAGAATTGAATTCTTCTTTTTAAAATATTTTATTTATTTATTCATGAGAGACAGAGAGAGAGAGAGAGAGGCAGAGGGAGAAGCAGACTCCACACAGGGAGCCCGATGTGAGACTCGATCCCAGGACCCCAGGGTTATGCCCTGGGTCAAAGGCAGGCGCTAAACCACTGAGCCACCCAGGGATCCCCACTAGAATTGTATTCTTATGAGGTCAAGAATTTGGTCTGTGTTGTTTACTGCCATTTGGCCAGGGCTTAGAACTATGCTTGATACATGGTAAGTATTCAATAAATGTGTGTTGAGTGGATTAATAAATTAAAAAGAAAAATAATTAATTAGGTGAAGCATCGGGGATCCCTGGGTGGCTCAGCGGTTTGGTGCCTGCCTTTGGCTCAGGGTGTGATCCTGGAGACCCGGGATCGAGTCCCACATCAGGCTCCCTGCATGGAGCCTGCTTCTCCCTCTGCCTGTGTCTCTGCCTCTCTCTCTCTCTCTCTCGAATAAATAAAATCTTTTAAAAAAATTAGGTGAAGCATTAAGTCATTGTTCACTTTTTTCTCAGTGTGAGAGCAGAGCAAAGCCTTCACCTGCTACTCCAACAATTTATTTTAGCAGTATCCCACCAAGTACATCATCTTCACAATCATTTTGCTTCTAGTACTCTTGGGAACTGAGTTGATGCTCAACTATACAATTCGATGCATAGTTGCCAGATAAAATACAGGATGCTCAGTTAAGTTGAATTTCAGCTCAATTATGCACAACTTTTCTTAACGTAAGTATATCCTAAATTGTGCATGGTTTATGCTTATACTAAAATATTTGCAGTTTTTTAGGATAAAATTTTAATTTTACTGAGTATTCTGTATTTGTATGTGTTAAATACAGTAATCTTACCTCTCAATACTTAGCAATCCAGCTATTCACTTTAGCCTCTTTCTGCTGAGGCCATTTATCCTTTCAGTTGTTCCTATCAGGATCTATGAAATATGTGTATTGCCTCTCTCTCATGCACAAGGCTAACATCCATTTCACCAGAAACTCTCACATTCTTTGTCAGCCCATAAAAAGTATGTTATCAAGTTATTACCAGAATGCTGGAAAGGCCTAAAACTGTAGTATCTATCCTTGCTCTGCCTCACAGGAGCAAGCTGCCCAACTTCTACCTCTTTACTTGCTAGATGGGAGGCAGGCACAGTCCATAGTGTCTCCCTACCTGAAGAAGCAAGTACCAGCTCCACAAGGAGTACTGCTGAAGCCTTTGTTGGACTCAGAATGAGGAATAGGCTCTTTCTATCCTTCTCTGGGTCTCACAACACTCTGGGAATTGAAATCATTTTGAGGCTTCCATGGAAACTTCTAATTTAATAACTTAGTGAACTTTATAACTGAACATCTTGCTTTACCTTGAAAGTTGCTTCCCCTTCTCTTTTTGCTCTATACACATTTTAATATCATAAACAAATCATCAGCAAAACCAAATAGCCAGAAAGATACATACCACGGCTACCAGAGCATGGAAAAGGCCTTATTTTTTTTTTAAAGATTTTATTTTATTTATTCATGATAGACATAGAGAGAGAGAGAGGCAGAGAAACAGGCAGAGGGAGAAGCAGGCTCCATGCAGGGAGCCCGATGTGGGACTCGATCCTGGGTCTCTAGGATCAGGCCCTGGGCTGAAGGCGGTGCTAAACCACTGAGCCACCAGGGCTGCCCAAAAGGCCTTATTTTTAATCCCTCTGAAGCAAGGTCACATATAAGAGTGGCTTATTTGGAGGATGATTCCTGAAACACTAGTATGGGACCAGGAGAGTAAGAGAGGCAAGGGAAGGCAGTCAGTATAGTGTATTCTCAAGCACATTGCCCAGTGAGCAACTCAAGTTCAATCCCACTGGGGAACTCTGAGAGATGACGTGGGGCATGCACTTCAGAGTTATCCCACTGTAAAGGTGTGGAAGAAGCTAGGGTAAGTATCCACTGACTCCTGATTGTCATGGAGTGGTGCCTTTAGGGCACCCAGCATTTAGGTCTTACTTGTGTGTGGGAGATAGACTCCCACTGCCAGACAAAAGCCCAGGGGCAGAGTCATAGCTATTCTAGGAAGTGGCATTTGCAGGTGAGTGCCAAGGCTGTGGGCAGGGCACTGACAGCATCCTGAACATTGAGTAATGAGGGTTGTTTTCACTGTTGATTCTAGAGGTCCAAAGAAGGTAATAATCCAGGTATCCAAGTACATGCCATCACAAGCATCAGGGTCTTTTAAACCACATGCTATAAAGACATTCTGCCCCACTTCTACCAGCAATTTCATACCATTCTGATTTTTTATTGGATTCATCTCTCTGAGCTTTCACCCATACAAGGTGCGTGCTACTCAATTTTAGCAGCAACACCCCCACATGAGTTAAAATCACTGTGTTTTAATGAGGCAAAGCTTTGTGAGCTGGCTTCATTGTGTATGAACTTTCCTCTCAGATGAGATTCTCATTCCCAAGAAGTTCCCATTACTCATGGATACACTGCTCGTGTATGTTTGGTTGTTATGTTCAAATGTAAACATACCAACTTCTCAAACTTACCTGCATCAGGGGCATAGTCTATTGCTTCATGTGGAGTTAGCCACTTTGAATGTGTGCAGGGAGCTAAAAGGGAGCTCTGATAATCAACTGAGCAGAGCTTCAGGGGTGGTTTGTCCTTTAGCACATGAAGCTATGGGGGTTACAGGATTCATGATAGTTAGCAGAACTTATACAGTTATGGAAGAAGCTGGAGAAACAAGAACCAAGGTGTTGGGGAAAGTGGGAAGATCAGGGAAGTCACTATACATGCCCTGAGAAGCTATGCATGCCCAGCCACCAAAAAAGGACTGTAATGGTTGGATTGTAGAAAGGGGAACTCACTTCTATACAGCTGTTGCCTCTGTAGGCCTATAGTCAGACCTCTGGTTTGGGGGGCCTTAGGCCTTGCTTGGTCAACAGGGTAAGCAGGTGGGAAGAAGCACAAGATATGGGGAGGAGAGAGTGAAGACAAGTAATGACTTGCTGACATCTCTGTATCTTTTACCACATTTAACAACGAAAACTTCAGAGACCAATGACTGCTCCTTCACTTCTACCTTCCAAATTCTTCTTATAGCCAAATCTAACCAGAATCATACAGAGAAGGGGATTTAACTGGAATTACATTTCCAGTTTAACCAAGTTGAAACATTACATACTCAGTTTCCTTATATCTGAATTAAGGTGAGTGATGCTAGCTAGCTCTTTCCTTTACAAGGATGCAAAATGAATAGTATCAGAGGGCAATTGGGATATGTATGTATTAGTCTTTTTCTTCACATACTTTTACTATAATAGTTTGTACTCTCATTGGTGGAGATGGCAAATATTTATATTTGCCTCTAATCTATAATAATAGAAAGAAGTGTTAGTGTTGCTAGTGTTATCTTCTTCCTTTTCTGATTTACGGTGGCATCCCACAGGCTTTAGGGAGTCTTTATTTTAATTCACTGAAAATAAATTACTTAACTACATCCATTTTACATTCTTGGCTATGTAAAACTGGTTAGCCAAGAAAGTGGTGTTAGAGACAAAGAGTTTTAAAACTGTTTCTCTTAAGAAATTCTGTTCCCTGTTGTAAATCTTCTGTATGACCTTGAGAAATAACATAAAATTCTTATCTGTTGAGTAAGAATACTCAGTTTTCAATCTTGTGACAAATAATGAGTCAAACCGATTGGAATGGACTCTACTCAGAATGAGCCTGATAGAAATAGGAAGAGAGGATAAACTATTCCTTTCTGAGACACAGCTGCCTTTTCAATGATTCTGAAAGAAACAGAATTCTCTTGCTTCTTTAATGGAAGCAATGGCTTGCTCTAATAATCAATTATTAAATATTCATAGCCCACCTCAAAATGCATTAATTGCTAAGATCCACTTGTCATCATGTACTTTGAGGTTTCCTTTAGTTGTGCTTGTAATTCTAATATTGTACAGATATAGAAGTGATAGATCAGCAATATGAAAATTTAAATTTGGAAAAATTATTAAATAATAGAACCACAGATAATCATATTAGTCAATCACTAAGCATTTATAAGCATCTACTATCTGCAAATTGCTTTTCTAGACACTAAGATGCAGAAAAGATTACTTCCTTATAACTACTGCTTGTTATAAGTTTATCATCTTATAGATGTTGGCTTACACAACTCTATCATATGCAGATACTAGCACAATTTTTTTTAATTAGTCAGTGTTTAACATTTGAGTTGCATTTTGGACAGTTGCATAAAAAAAGAAATTTACAATCCATATCTAGTTTTGAAAGGTTATGTTTGGAAAAAGTGTATTTGACATAGAAAAATATTATTCTGGTACTAAAGCATAGCTTGATAAAATAACCAGATTTGGGTGGCTCATAAGAGCAGATAGCCTAAGAAAATGCCCCTCCACCTAGTTGTAAGATTTAGCAAATGAGAATGGATGCTCCATTAAATTTGAATTTCAGCTAGAAAAAAATAAATTTTAGTGTTAAGTGTGTCCCAATAAAATATTTGGGACATTCTTATACTAATAATTTATTGACTATTTATCGGATATTAAAAATTTTATTTGGAGTCTTGTGTTTCATCTCACAATCCTATCAAGAAGGAAATTAGTGACTGCTAAAATAAAATACAACAGCCCACGGCAATTAAACTTCAAGGGACAGATTAATAGTTCTGGGACCTCTGAAGAAACCTTAAGAACCTATGGCCAACTGTCAAGGAAGAACTTTTCTACACCCCTTATCTGCAACTTCTCCATCCTCACTCTGGTAAAATCACAAATTTCAGTTTTCACGCTTCTGAAGGAGTCAAAATGGTAGGTAAAAAGAAAAATCGAAAGATTGTACTCTTCTTCCACCTTAAGCAGCCAGTCCATAGCAGTCCCAAAACTAGATGAGAGAAAGAAGAGTAAACTTTAAATACAATTCAGTTTTAGTAAACACAACTTGGTATTGTAATTTCTGAATTGAGACTGTGATTATCCTGTACAGTGATGTTAGGATATTTTATTCTCTAAGAGTCATATAAAGTCTGGGAGAAATCAAGTTTTTATCTAGGGGCAGAGGGAAAAATCCCCAATGCATAAAACTTAAGGGGCATTGAGAGACAAGAAAGAGAGAGAGAAAGAGAGGGAGGGAGGAACATTCTGATGCTATTTATTCTGTTCCATGAGTCTTGCTGTTCAACAACATTCAAGTTACATGAGTAAAAGAGCACAGGGGAGTTGACAAAATGGGTAGGAAATAGCATTTAATAGACATACAAATGTCCTAGTCATACCCAGACACCAACTTTCTCCCCATCCAGGGGCAGAATTTAGTGATTTTCCATTGCATATAACACCCAGTGCTCAGTATATCAAGTGCCCTCCTTAATGCCCATTACCCAGTTACCTCGTTCCCCTACCCACCTTTTCCCCAGCAACCCTCAGTGTGTTCCCTATAGTCAAAAGTTCCTTATGGTTTACCTCTCTCTCTGTTTTTATCCTATTTTATTTTTCCTTCCCTTCTTCTACTTTTGAAGCAAACATCTGTCCACTGTGGAATATCGTGGTCTAGCTAAGCTCATTTATGCCTTACAGCATAATATACGCAAACATATAAAAATGTAATATGACTGGAGTCATGACGGGAAAGGAATAATAATTACTTGTGAGAGATATCAGTAGAAAGCCATATATGGCTTCTAAGAAATTGGCCAACTGTTGAAGTACATCTTGGCCTATTCACTTGGCCAAAATAAGTCAAACAAGCCAGAATATATCTGATCTCTGAACTATTCTGATGACCATAAAGAGAAACTCATCTAGTGATATGTGTGTATATATATATATATATATATATTTCTGATTTTATATTTATATTTATAATACATATAGGTAAAATATACATAATATATAACATATACACATATATATTCTAACATGGATGTACATATATATTATAATATATAATAAAAATTTTTATACCCTATTGGTTGTGAGATAAATGTGAAAAAATTTAATGAAGCAAAGAAAAATCAATAGCAAAAAAAAGTTCTAAAAATTACTCTGTTCATTTCGATATAATTAATGCAGACAGCCATTTGTAGTCACAAACTAATTTTTCCCCAATTTAACAGATTAAATCTAATATTTACATTAGTTAAATCAGACAGAAAAGTGGGTCCTCTTGGCAGATTTTTAAAAATGAATTTCAGTTATTATTAGACTCCAGAAAACTACAAAGTTTGGAAAGAAGGAGATATTCATACATGTCAAAAAATGAAGAGTTTTCTCGCATCTGAACCAAATGGAACAAAAACTATTTGTTCAACCATAATTTCATATTTCATAATGGGATCCCCCTATAAAAGAACTTCCAAACTTTGACCACACTTTGAGTCAACAAAGAGTTGTCTTCATTATAATTTATAAATAAGCATACATACTTTAAGTAGGCATTCGACCTTACAAGATGGATGGATTTGGTTTTACCTTCTTTCGGGGGTGGGTGGGTAAGTTTACCTTCAAATGCCTTTCCTTCCTCTAAGATATATGATTAGTTTTTACTCCTTAAAGCAACCTAGGCTTCAAAACACTCTGCAGAGCCACTTTTCACATTTTAGAAAGTGTGTAATCTGCATTTACCTGTCTAATTTTGGGTCACATTTAAGAAGAGGAAAAATCAGCATATATGGACAACAAGGTTAGAATCCAAAGTCAATTTACATATGAGCATTTTCATTATTTGACTGAATTGATCAAAATGTACACTGGACAACTAATCAATTGAGATAAATATAGAAACATATTAGTGTATTAAACACTTTAAGCCCATATTTGTCTTTAAACTGAAGTGATGTGCTGTATCAACAGTGTTTTTTAGTCAGTACCATACAGAAGTCAGGTTGCATCCAAATTAATATGCGTAATTCTATTTTAATCCTGAGATGGAAAAATGGCAGGTCAAAGAGTCATTGAAAGCTCTCTTCATATGATGCTTTAGAGCATAAGGCAGAGGTAAAAATAAAATTACACTAAGTGTTCTTCGAGGATTTCTGTGATTGATTGGTTGTATGGATTTAAAAAACATAATTACAGTCAGGAAGATTTCCATAGTATGAAACATACTTATGTCATGGAGATATGGTCCTAAATGCAGTTATGTTCTTTAAGATATGTTCAAAACCTGTGCCTCTATTGTACTTTTTATGCTAAGGTCACAAACCTTCTCTGGACTATACTCAGTTGCTCCCTACCTAACAAATTTTAATTTGGCTTGTACATTAAAAGTAAAGTTTCTGATTTAGTTTCTGACTTTAAAAAATCAAAATCAGATAGAGATAGATAGATAAATAGATATATTTCTTAATTATCTTAAAAAATCATATCTGCCATTGCTGGGATAGAATTGATGGTGCAAGTAGTGGGCTTCATGAGTGTCAGCTGCTGCCTTTAGAAAGGCATGTGCTTTCCCAATGGCAATAATTTTCTCTTCTCTCCATTTTCTCTTCTCTTGCTCTCCCTCTTTTCTTTCCTCTTGTCTCTTCTCTCTCTTTCTCCCTAATGTCTTTCCTGAGCCCTTATCTCTGATTTTATTAATCTCTCTAGTCTCTACAGGCACTAGTGTTTGCCATCCTAGGTCATAAATATTATTGTTTTATTTTTAACTCTTTCCACAAAGACAGCAGCAAATGTTATGATAGTAGTCCCTAAAACATCCTTTCTTTTGTACAATTTTAAAAATAATTTAAGCTGTGTTAAAAAACCCTTAGGGTATTCATTTTTTAAAAGAAAAAATAATTCT
This sequence comes from Canis aureus, assembly GCF_053574225.1. Lineage (NCBI taxonomy): Eukaryota > Metazoa > Chordata > Mammalia > Carnivora > Canidae > Canis > Canis aureus. The sequence continues at coordinate 13,121,422 of NC_135636.1, forward strand.
TGATTGATAGGTTATATAAAGCATGGTTCATTTATCCAGCAGAGTATTATAAAACCATTACAAGGAAAACTGAGCAGTGTTCAAAATATATTGTTAAGAGACAAATAAAATCGAAAAACATTATGCACAAAAATATGCTTTCAGGCTTAGTCACAAGACACTTAACAGTAGATACCTATGGAATTGGGAATGTGTGTGCTGGGGCGGTATAGAGAAAAAAAAAATTACTTACAGTTTACCCTTCCTTACTATTTAGATTTACCATCAGCAGAAATTATCCTTAAAATTAAGAATGATTTTTAAGTTCCTAACGCGAATACATTTAAAAAATATATCTTAAAAAATAAAAAAATATCTTATATGTATGCATATCATTTTATTTACATAACATTTTCACAAACATTGTTACCTAATATAGTCTTTACAATAACCTTATAGGTACGCACTTAGATAATACACTATTTATTTATTTATTTATTTATTTATTTATTTATTTATTTATTTAGAGAGTGAGCGAGCCCGGGGGAGGAGCAAAAGGAGAGGAAAAGAACCTTATGCAGTCTTTTATAGAGTGCTAGGCATGGAGGCATGTGGGGTTCCATCTCAGGACCCTGAAATCATGACCTGAGCTGAAATGAAGAGTCCAAAGCTTAACTAAATGAGCCTGCCTAGGCATTTTTTTTTTCTTTTTTAGAAAATGAAAAAAAAAAAAAAAAAAAGACAGGATTAATCAAACCTACATAAGATTCTATAACCAGAAAGATATAAAGCCAGAATCACACCAAGTCTGTCAGGATAGGATAGGTTATTATTAGGTAGGAACAAATACGACTCCCACATCAGTAGCTTCAAACCACAAAAGATTTTTGGTTTTTGTTTTGTTTTTGTTTTTGTTTCCTGTCTAGTAAGGATTCGCTATACCTCTGTTTTATGTTATTTTCATCCTGGAACACCAGCTACCATCTAGATTATTGCTAGTCATCATGGCAAAGGACAGGTCTTATGTTGCAGTGAAAGCCTTGGCAACTTCTACTTACAACTCATTGGCCAAAACTGGTCATACACTCTATGCAATCACGAGAACTCCAGTAAATATAATGTTGCTGTATATCTGGAACTGAGGGTGCAGGATAGGGGGATGGATATAATAACTGGTAAACTTAATGACTAATACCTCAAAGCCTCTAACTCCAGGTCTCTCATTATAAATTAATATAGCTTTATGGATCTCCAAGTACGTCATGTTTAGAAGGAAACTTTCATTTACAACCACCTTGATATAAATGATTTAAAATATATGTAGAACTGAGTGCATGTGTGTGTCTGTGTATCACACTCATATATGTTATGTGACTCTATAAAAGTGTCCTGTCCTATTTTTCTTTTTTACTCACATTTGATCAGATTATTGTATTGTATGTACACTTACGTTATATAAATGTTTTGTCTTTTGGTAGGTAGGAAGAACAATAGAAGCTGAGTATCTCAATGCCCACTTAGTCACGTCAAGTGCAGAATATTAACAGAAGAGAAAGCCAGCTGCAGCCTGTAGATAGCATACTGCACTGCATGGCACACACTATAAACAAGTATCTCCAAACATTCACAGGCTCTTAACCTCAATCACATATCCTTAATCAGATGTCAATTCAGTAGCAAATTTTCTAAATAATGATGATGTAACATTCATTAGCAAATAGGAGACATCAATTACATTAAGCATCATGCTTGGGCTGCCAGATAATCATGAATAAAACACATTTATAAGCCATGTGCTTTTCAGCCAAGGACAACAATGCAAGCAGTGATTTAGTTATCAGAGAAACATACAGAAAGATATTTTACTTTAGCAAGTGTCACAGTAGCTGTTAATTAGATGCAGGTAATTGAAGTATATGACAAAAATTTAAGAATATCAGGACCAATAGTGCAGATTAAAAGTCCTTTTCAGGAAGAAAGCACATGCCAAAACTAGAAAGTTATGATATGTGAGGCCTGCAACTGAGCAACTTATAATCCAGATAGGGGGAGAAGACCTGTTGGGCAGGCATCATGATAGCACAGGAGGAGGGGATAAAAGGAAAACACCACCAACAACTCAACTGGAGAAGGGTGTCTTTAAGAGTCACTTCAAAGGAATCCAGAATTTGGAAACTGAGTGGATATGGACAGACAGATAAATAAGCAGAGCAGTACAAGGAATATTAACTCCCTCCCCAGTGCATACGAGCATGTGTGTGTGCGTATACATGGACACATGCACACATGCATGCACACACACAGACACAGATATAACACTAGTTTGCTGGGAGTACTCATATCACAGAAAATCTAAAATTGTTTTATATTTTCCTGCTGGTAGAAGGAAGTCTGGTCTTGGGCATGCTGACTTTAGAGGGTGGAGGGACGTGGGTTTGAAATGTTTTTTGGGGGCAGCCTGGGTGGCTCAGCAGTTTAGTGCCACCTTCAGCCCAGGGCCTGATCCTGGAGTGTCCCGGGATTGAAAAGGAAAAGAGGGAAGGGGAAGAAGAAGGAGAAGGAGAAGGAGAAGGAGAAGGAGAAGGAGGAGAAGGAGAAGGAGAAGGAGAAGAAGAAGAAGGAGAAGAAGAAAGAAGAAGAAATAAAGAAAAGGAGGAGTAGAAGAAGAAGAGGAGAGGGAGGAGGAGGAGGAAGAAGAAGAGGAAGGAGAAAAACTGGTCTGGAGATAAATCAACTGAGAACATCAGAATGAACCAACTTCCTTGAAGTTATTGAGTAAAAAACAAATCTGTGATCCTAGAGGAGAACACAGGCAACAGCCTCTTTGAACTCGGCCACAGTAACTTCTTGCAAGATACATCCACGAAGGCAAAAGAAACAAAAGCAAAAATGAACTATTGGGACTTCATCAAGGTAAGAAGCTTTTGCACAGCAAAGGATACAGTCAACAAAACTAAAAGACAACCTACAGAATGGGAGAAGATATTTGCAAATGACATATTAGATAAAGGGCTAGTTTCCAAGATCTATAAAGAACTTATTAAACTCAACAGCAAAGAAACAAACAATCCAATCATGAAATGGGCAAAAGACATGAAGAGAAATCTCACAGAGGAAGACATAGACATGGCCAACATGCACATGAGAAAATGCTCCGCATCACTTGCCATCAGGGAAATACAAATCAAAACCACAATGAGATACCACCTCACACCAGTGAGAATGGGGAAAATTAACAAGGCAGGAAACCACAAATGTTGGAGAGGATGCGGAGAAGAGGGAACCCTCTTACACTGTTGGTGGGAATGTGAACTGGTGCAGCCACTCTGGAAAACTGTGTGGAGGGTCCTCAAAGAGTTAAAAATAGACCTGCCCTACGACCCAGCAATTGCACTGCTGAGGATTTACCCCAAAGATGCAGATGCAATGAAACGCCGGGACACCTGCACCCCAATGTTTCTAGCAGCAATGTCCACAATAGCCAAACTGTGGAAGGAGCCTCGGTGTCCATCGAAAGATGAATGGATAAAGATGTGGTTTATGTATACCATGGAATATTACTCAGCCATTAGAAACGACAAATACCCACCATTTGCTTCAACGTGGATGGAACTGGAGGGTATTATGCTGAGTGAAATGAGTCAATCAGAGAAGGACAAACATTATATGTTCTCATTCATTTGGGGAATATAAATAATAGTGAAAGGGAATAGAAGGGAAGGGAGAAGAAATGGGTAGGAAATATCAGAAAGGGAGACAGAACATAAAGACTCCTAACTCTGGGAAACGAACTAAGGGTGGCGGAAGGGGAGGAGGGCGGGGGGTTGGGGTGAATGGGTGATAGGCACTGAGGTGGGCACTTGACGAGATGAGCACGGGGTGTTATTCTGTATGTAGGCAAATTGAACACCAATAAAAAATTTTATTAAAAAAAAGGAATCTTTTTTTTACTTGACTGCAACCACATGATTCCACATGTGTGAACACCTGCACATATGGGATTTATGAATTTATCAATTAGAGCCTGATTTATGAATTTACTAAGGAAGTAAAAGAAGGAAGAAAACCAGGTTTCACAACACCTTCATCAGACAGGTTAGGCCTAATGTGCTCTGGGTAGCAGACAGAAATACCTGTAAACACTGTTTTTCCCCTAGGTATCAAATATGTGCCAGAAAATCCTTCACTACATTTCTACAAAAGCCATCAGCATAGATGACACCTGTTGTCATAGCTGAGTGAACTTAAGGAAAGAACAAGACAGACCAGCTCAGGACACTCTTAGAGAAGTGGGAAAAGTGCCCTGTGTCACTGGGTGCTTAGAATTCCCAAGCTTAGGTCTTAACCTCAGAAACTATTTAGAAGAATATTAAAAATTTAACTGAGGGATGTCTGGGTGGCTCAGCAGTTTAGAGCCTGCCTTTGGCCCGGGGTGTGGTCCTGGAGACCTGGGATCGAGTCCCAAATCAGGCTTCCTGCATGGAGCCTGCTTCTCCCTCTGCCTGTGTCTCTGCCTATCTCTCTCTCTCTCTCTCTCTGTGTGTGTTTCATGAATAAATAAATAAAATCTTAAAAATAATAATTAACTGAGTGAAGTTGTGTGTTCTGATTAAGGTCTGCTATTACCTGCTAACATGCACCCAGGGCATGGTGAAGGCCATGATAAACTTGTTTCTATATCTTCTTCAGCTACTGGAGACCTTAAATAGCCCCTATTTTTTTTTCTGTTCTATATAAGCTTAAATATTATTAGGTTCTCTTAGAAACTGGTGCACTGGGGATTCCTTGTGTGTTAAAAGGTTGTTGTATAGGAGTTTAAAAGCTTTAGTTCGGTTACCCTTGACTGTTTTAAACCAAAAATGACTCTATTTTGTAGAAAATTCTTACATTGCCTCTTAACTTAAATGCTGCATTTTAATACTGAATTATTTTTAGATAAGACAAAATATGCATAATTATTATTGAATATGTCTATGGGATAAACGACTACATAGAATGTTCCATCTGGTAGAGTCCCGACAAGAAACAGATGACACTTTCAAATTGAGTAATTGGAAAATGGTTAGTAGAGAGACTATTTACAAAGGTGTGGAAAGGCTTTAGCAGTTACTAGGGCTAGTGCCATTCCTTCAGACTAGTAAGCAGGGCATTGTCACTATCCAAGACCAATAAGCATGAAGAAGAGGAGGAGTTACCAGAATGTGGAGAAAAACAAGAAATAAACACCTCACCTCTGTTCTCCTCTCCTCTTCAGACTTCCTGATGGTGCTGCCTACCACCCAAACCCAAAAGGAAGCCAGAAGGCCAAGAAACCAATTAAGACATTCCATTAGATTACCTTCCAAGGCAGAGAAAAGGAAGAAGAGTGGCTTTGGAGAGCAAACACAACGAGCAGAGATGTACTTACTGACTCGGAGAAGTATGTGTTTGTGTATACAGAAAACAAGAATAATCTTGATTATGGGATTTTGATTTTCAAAATCATATATTTTGGAGACAACTAAGACTTATATTACAGTCAAACTATCCTGGCTGGGATCAAGTGTACAAAGTATTTGAGAGAAGCAGAGTAGGAAAAAACAGAGCTCACCTCAACAATCCCCAGGCCAAAAGCCGCTCTTTGGGGGAAAGAGGAAAGAGAAGATCTACAGACTCAGGAGTAAAGAGGCCTGTGACAATCACTCAAAAAGAACCACTCAGGAAGAGACAAATCCCAGAGAAAGAATGTGAGCATGCCGTGTTGAGGCAAGGTTCAGGAAACTCAAGTGGATGAAGGGAGCCAGGTGCAATACAACAGGGAGTGGTGGGGAGAGAGCCCAGGTCCCATCTAATTGTGGGGGGAGGGGGGAGGGCAGTACCAGCCAGCTGCATGGGGAACATCCATGCAAGAATACACGTACTAAGTCAGTGCATTTCTAATTGTTCAATAGACACCAGAAAACTAGATTATCGAAGTAAAACTTCCAGATTTACATAGTTTTATGGGCTAAATAAAATGCATCTGTGGACCAAACTCAGTTCACACCCTGGTTCTAGGCAGATGGAGTTCTAGAGGTATACTATGCAGCAGGGAGATTTGCTAAACCTAAGGGGCCATGTAGATTGGAATGAAGAACATATGAAGGTAGACTTAGGACCAAGGAGCATGTGGAACCTTCAATACATGGCCTGACTCAACACAAACTTCCAGGAATGTTGATAAAACCCAGGTAAGGGAAAAGGAATATTCAAAATTTAAACTGAATGGTTTTTGTGTCATGTCTATAGAATCATAACCTACCCCGCCCCCTCAAAAAAATAGCATTGTAGAAAAATAAAGCAATCACTGCTCATCTATATTCCCCAGTTCTCTTCAGTAAGCTCTGGCTTTAAAATTGCAGGGCATAATCTAAAATTTCTGCCTACCCATTCTACCATCCTGCTGAAGGTATATAAGCAGATTTGATCACTGGGATCTTCTGCTTCCATTCTATATAACTATCAACTTGGTGATCTGCTGCTGATGAAATTTTAGGTGCTGAGTTGGGAATCTTTCCAGTTCATCCAGAGTGAAGCAAGGGTTCATGGTCAAAATGAACTACATTAAAATGATCCAGACTCTGGCCCTGGAGTAGCCATAATTCACTGTGAAACCTAGAATAAGAGGCTTTTTCCTAGTGTGACCCTAATACTCTTGTCATAAAATGTGAGAGGCAGGTGTCAGATCCTAGCTGAACACTGAAATTTCATTCCATTATACGATCCTATAGGTGATTAGGTGGAAGCATACTGAAAATGAATGAGCATTCCATAAATGAAAAATCTTATTATTTTTGTATAACTGATTCTTCCAAACAAATTCAGCTTTTCTTTTTATAGAAGGAGGTTAGCCATTCCCCTTCCTTTTTTTTTTTTTTGTATACTTTAAAAACTGTTGGAATTTATATATTTCTTCTGCATTTTCCCTCTTTTACAGCAGTCAGTAAATTCTCTGAAGATAGGTTATGGAAATAACCTACAGAATTTCACTTTCTATTTGTCATGGACTAATTTATAACCCAAGGAAACAGAACACTTCCTTATTGTGTGGTTCTTTCTTCTTCTTTCTCCTTCTTCTTCTCCTTCTTCTTTCTTCTTCTTCTTCTTCTTCTTCTTCTTCTTCTTTTCTTCTTCTTCTTCTTCTTTTCTTCTTCTTCTTCTTCTTCTTCTTCTTCTTCTTCTTCTTCTTCTTCTTCTTCTTCTTCTTCTCCTCCTCCTCCTCCTCCTCCTCCTCCTGCTTCTTCTTCTTCTTCTTCTTCTTCTTCTTCTTCTTCTTCTTCTTCTTTTTCTTTTTTTTTAATTTTTCTTTCACCAGTGTAGTCTAAGACCAGGAACCACATATTTATTACTCATGATTTGGGTCTCCAAACTTTTCTGAAATCCTCCCACCAACTTTCTTGTCCCTGAATTGCTTTAAGATCTTCAGGTTCATAGAAACCTGCTTGGCATGCATAATATGGTTCAGTACCACATGTTTTTCTATCATTTGAAGATATATTTCAGTCTATAAGGATGAAAAGATCTCTCTAATATTTTGTATTATTGAACAATGACATGGAACATTTCAATATTAAAACTCAAAGAAGCAATGATAGAAAAATTAAATATTCAGTGTCAAGAAGGCTACAAATCGGAGAAAAGAAAAACATGCAAAATCTAGAAGTGATATCCTTAAAAAAATAGTCTAGAGGTAGATGTTTGTCTGAAATTGGAAATGTGGTCAGATGTAGACATTTGGAATTTTGATCAATATTGAGCAGGTGGTAATATTATTGACAAAATTATTCTGGCCAAGAGATGCCCTCCAATGACTGAACAGTGTAAAAATTAAAATTTTGTTCATGCCCTTTCTGGCTCTAATATTATAGAATTAAAGGAAGCTCCAATTTCTTGGCTTTTTCTTCTTCAAATGGAGGTCACTGACTATTGGGTTCCAATTTTTAAAACCACACAATTAACTGAAGTGAGTCAATAACAAAGCTTGAATATAAAAACAAATCAGTATGTCAAGAATGCATATGACAAGCCATGCCAGTAAATTAGATGAATTGCAAGAATTTCAACCAAAAAGTGAGTTCCAAAAGAATGAAAAAAATGAAATATTTCACCTACTTCGATCAATCATTAATACTTATGGCAGACTTGATCTTTACCCAAGGATCTGGTAACAGCCATTAACACTTAGTTCACCTCAAGAACTGAACTTCATAATTGGATAAAAGTGCTAAAAGCCAAGGACCTAGAGTTACTTAAATATATTACAAATATTACAAATTGCCACAATGAATAGGTCAGCCCAGAAAAAAAAAAAAAAAACACTGAGCATAGCTAAGAGGTTGTTTAGTAGGAGAGAAAATAATGCCATTTGCTGGTCAATGATCTGATGGGGTCAGAAAAAAACATTTTAAACCCATAGAGGTGGGTAGCCAAGGGGGCTCAGTGGTTTAGTGCCTCCTTCAGCACAGGGTGTGATCCTGGAGACCTGGGATCAAGTCACACGTCAAGCTCCCTGCATGGAGCCTACTTCTCCCTCTGCCTGTGTCTGTCTGTCTGTCTGTCTCCCCCTCCCCCATTGTCTCTCATGAATAAATAAATTAAATCTTTATAAATAAATAAATAAATAAATAAATAAATAAATAAATAAATAAATAAACAAACCCATAGAGGAAAACTATACATGGGCAGTTGGCAACCTAAAAAGGATAGAGGAAACAGCAATCTATCATTGGAGTGGAGGGGAGTGAGACTTGAGATAAGGGTCCCCTACAGACACACCCTCACCTCTGTCCTAATTGGGCCACTCCAATTGCCCACTCTAGTACAATCCAACCAGTAGAAACAGAGTCCTTTTAAAAACCCTTGGCTGGAGGCTGTAACATTGGGATAGAGTGTGGATAACAATGACAAGATAATATATTAAGCCATTGTCACTATGATCTAAGGTTAAGTCTGGAGAGAAGAGGGAAAAATTGGACCTGGCCAAAGGTTCTGTTGAGAAGGGTCGCATTAGGGCTCTTGTAAGTGGTGAAAAAACTGAATCTCAGCATAGTTCGCAGCAAATGGACATGCTTCACTCCCACAATATATGGACAATGCTTCACAACCAAGAAGCTCCCTATAGAAACCTTGAGATAATTGTCATTAAAGCTATCAGCAAGGACTCTGAGACATCAAACCCTCCAGAAACTGAGAGTATCCGAAAGTTTACAACGACTAGATTCAGATGACATTCTCACATTGGGAAAAGTTACTCCTAGACTTGGGCGGGTGCGGGGAGGGGAAAGGGAGTGATGATAGAGGTAAAAAGGTAAAACCTGAGATGAGATGTCAGCCATAAATATTACTTGTCTCCAGTTAATTTCTCATTCAGGGCTGCCTTCTGTCTTACCCTTAATGAGCCTTATGGTAACTTTCTGTTTAGTTAAGTGCCACATCCTTCTCCTCCACTCTCTTCTATTTCCCCCTGAAATCCGGCATTTTGTTTTGTTAAGTGGCTTGCCTTTACTAGGAACTCAATCCTTTGTTGACCTAATTAACTCATTAGGAATTTAATGAATTCTTTGCCTGCCTATTTGCATGATCAAATCATACATGTGGTGTAAGGAATGAAGGCTCTACTTCATATCATCATGGTCTTTACCTCACTGATTCATTCACATGAGATAGTATCAGTACATCTCTTGCCTTGCCTAACCTAAGCTGCATTCAAAAGATGTCTTCAGACCAGCCAACTAGGGACCATTACTTTGTCTCAAGATTGGGTAGGTCTGAACTTATCCTTATGAGGTATGTGTTGGTTCCACTACACTGAACATAGAGCCTAAATAACAAGTGAAACGTGTTCTAGAAATTCTGGGCTTGCTGGTTATATATTTTCACTTCAGGCATAGTACAGTTACAAAAATGAACAAGTGGCCTCTGATCATTCATACTTAGGAAGCTCCTAATAGGTTTATCCTATATTTTACAATATCCTTGGCCACAATCAATAATAGAGACCAGAAGTAGGGCATAAGAAAAATACACGGCTAACCTCAAAGAATTTTTGGAAAGAATTCCTTGATTAATAAATTGGAAACTATCCTCAGGTTGTAAATAAAACCTCATTTACAACCAGAAGAACTTATTTCCTCCTTTATAACTAATATTTTACTTCATATTCTTTTCTTGAAATGATTAGAGATAAAAGCCAATCATATACATAATCTAGTTTTGAGGTAAAAATTATCCAGAGATATAAATGTTTGAAATTTTAATGTTTTCATTTCTAATCACACCAAAGAATTAGTGAATGATATGGTGGGGGGGTGGGGATTGGGGGAATAAGATTATTTCTTCTGTCTTAATAATGTGTTACTAACAAAATGGGAAATACTCTAAGCGTTTTGCATACATTATCTCATTTACTACTCTTGACAATCCTGTAAGGTAGGAAACTAATTATGAGATCATCCTATAATTAATACATGGTAAGATCAAAATTTGCAACCTGGATTATCATCAAGTATAACTCAAAAAAAAAAAAAAAAAAAAAAAGAAAGGCAAGGGGCCGCATCAAGGATCAAGGAGGTAGGAAAAAGTGACCAAAAGTGGGGAAATTCTAGTCTGTCTCCAACACACTGAATAAAAGGTCAGCACAGAAGCCAAAACAAAACAAAACAAAAAACCCAAACCCAAAATCCAAAAACTGAAACCATATGACAGTCTTGGTCTAAGTATCATCCTAAAGAGCTGAATTACAAAGGTCCAGGTGTAGTGGTATCTATTCTGGGTGAGCAAGTTTATTTAAAAACGCCACATAAGAAAACTCCACATTAATTCTCCAAATTCATCTTTTTTCCAGCAACTTTTCAAGAAAAGAATTTAAATAAAGTATGGCTTTTAAAGATCTTTCACTAATACCCACTTAAATCATACTTCTTCCTTATATCCTTCATAGGGGATTGAGCCTCTAAAATTAATTTCCCAAAGTGGCAACTGACTTGAATTAAAAGATATAAAGACATTATTTCTAGTACTATAATGTAGTAAAAGATCACAAAGTTTTAGACAGTAAACCACATGTAAATAAGCAGGAAACTTTGTTCTTCATAATTAGCAAAAAAAAAAAAAGAGAAGCTTTAGTTTATTAATGCTTGCAATTTTGGTATAGTGGGTGCTAAACAAATTTGCTTTTTCTATGTGCCAAATTCTAGAACTGCTTGTCAGTAATGAGATGTTTTTCTAAAGATATAAGTTTGGGTACAAAATAGTGATGTTTATTTTTTGTTCACACTGACTTAGCCATACTGTTGAGTTAACTCTACACCTAAATCACAGTGGGTACAAGACCCCATAAGCTAGGTTAGTCCTGATTATTAGGTAGAATAGTGGTTCTCATACTTCAGTGTGTATCAGATTTCACCTGCAGGACTTGTTAAAACAGATTGCTGGGGGCCACCCCAGAGTTCCTGATTCAAGCCCAATAATCTATTTAATATGTTCCTTGGTGATGCTGATGGTGCTGAGCTGGGAACACACTTGGAGAATTACTGAAGTAGAAGAAATGGAAGTAGATGGTCATCATAGTTTACTGGAATCATAGATTATCTATTATTTGAAAGCATTATCTCTCCACTTGCTAGTTGTTTTTATTTATTTATTTATTTATTTATTTATTTATTTATTTATTTATTATTTACTTACTTACTTACTTACTTATTCGTAAAAGACACAGAGAGGGAGAGGCAGAGATACAGGCAGAGGGAGAAGCAGGATCCATGAGGGAGCCTGATGTGGGACTTGATCCCAGGACTCCAAGATCACACCCTGGGCCAAAGGCAGGCACTAAACCACTGAGCCACCCAGAGATCCCCACTAGTTGTCTTTCTGGAGATAATACTGAGTCAAGAAAATAGATGATATTTCAATATGAAAAAACCTGTATTATTCTCAATATTGTCTCTTAGAAGCAAGTTCGAACAAAAAGGAAAATAAATCTATTAGAAACAATAAGAAATTGGTAAGTTGACTAAGTATAAATATACATAACACCTCTACACATAGGCCAAATAAATCAATTGAAGTACTTATTTGGGTTTTATTTTCCCTCCATTTCTTACTCATCTATTCCTCTATACTGGAAAAGGGAGCCAATTAATTCTCAGTACCCCTAGCCTTAGACTTGGGAGTTGCTACACTAAAGGCAACAGTAGCCTGCAAATAGCTGACTGGTCTGGTTTTTGTTTCCACTGAAGCCTGATACCCTAAAAAAGAGTTATAGTAGGAAGAAAAGGGGAAAAAGCAAGGTTGGCAGTGCAAGAGAGAAAAATATCCATGGCTGGGAAGGGAAATGAGTTTGCAGATCCCAAGGATTGCCTGGCAGGTGGAGAAAATGGTTGAAACAGGATCAACTCTTGTAATAATCTCTTGGCCTAGGTAAAGGCCCCATGGCCCCTTGGTATTAGCACAGCAGAAATGCCCACATCTTTTTGTGACCATCTTGTCACACTGATGGTCTCAGCAGCCTCCATGATGAAATGAAGCTACATCCCACTTCTAAGTATCATGTATCTCAGTGACCTTAGAGAAGGAAAAGAAAGTTCCATAAATACTGGGATTGATTTATTTGCCTGATAGGGCAAAGGGATAGGGAAAGGGTGGATGGTTGACCTGAGGTAATACTAAATTTGACTAAAAGAAAATAAAGAAATAAGGATATTTCTTGTATGCCCAAATTTGATTATCAATTTATATTTAGTCTATATTAAACAGAGTCCATACCTATTTTATATTAAAAAAAGCAACTTTCCTATATGACAAGAAAATAATTCCATTAACAATGCAATAAAATTACAAAATACCTAAGACTATTTTTTTTTTATGTGCAGGAAACATATAAGGAAAACTGCAAAACCTTAAGAAGAACATACACAAAAAATGCAAGATTTGGAAATGGAGATAAAGCTATACTACTATGTGGGAGAAGTCGACATTAGAGAGATGTGAATTCTCTTTAATATAGGAATCTAATTCAATTCCAACAGGATTTTTGGGGGGATGGAGAGACTTGACAGAGAGGTTCTAAGTTTTTTTTTTTTTTTTTTTTTTTTGGGAAAATCAGATCATTAAGTCAGTTGATACTGTTACAGAAAAATCAAACATACCAACGGATCAATATGTGAATCTCTTGATAAAGGGAAAGAGGAAGAGAGAGAGAGGAAAAAAAAAAATATATATATATATATAATTAACTAATAATCTGAGGAAAAAATAAAAATGTTCTCCTTCATAAAGCACACCAAGATAATTTTCAGAGAGACCAAAGATACAAATGCAAACAATGAAACCATGCTACAGATAATAGAAACCATAAAAAACTGATTGCAATAAAACATATCATTTCTATAGGCCAAAGGGGAAAGGGAACATAAATAAAATAAACAGAAAAATGAGAATAAAATGTTTGTAACACATATGAGTATTAACTAATATCTTTATTAATTTCAGTACTAAATAAATGAATCATAAATCCATAAGTAAATATAAATATGAATTAGAATGGGCAATTCTTTTGAGAAGATATATAAATGTCAGATAATCCTTGATGAGGTGTTCTACTTCAGAAATTGTCAAATAAATTAAAATTAAAATCATCACATGATGTCAACTTTCACCTACCAAATTGACATCAACTTTAATTTAATTTATTTTCTTTAAGATTTTATTTATTTATTCACAAGAGACACAGAGAGAGGAGCAGAGGCCTAGGCAGAGGGAAAAGCAGGCTCCCTGTGGGGAGCCTGATGTGGGACTTGATACCAGGACCACCACAATCTGAGCTTCTGAAGGCAGACGCTGAACCATTGAGCCACCCAGGTGCCCTGAATTTTATTTTTTTTAAGTGACAATATTCAGCAGTGGCAAGGGTTGGAAAATGGGCTGCTTGGATCCTCCTGATATGAGCGTGACAGCCTATCAAAAGACAAAAACAAATGCTAGAATTTGCTGATTTTGACCAAAAGAAAAGTTTTACAATTTATACCTATTTAAGAGTACTTTTCTGCCTTGTTAATAAATCTCCTGTAAATCTGGTATTTTATAATTTACCCCCCCCCCCCCCCCCAACATACACACATCAGTTAGAGACTGAGTCCCTCCTCGGAGCCTGGCATAAACTGAGGAGGAGGAAAGGAAAGTAGTGTGAGTAGAATCCTAAAGTGTTCCAGAAAGTCATACTGCTAATTTTGCAGTTTATACCTACAGGAACACAGTGTGGGGAATGATTTGCCTCACCTTGTAACACCTCAGAAACCTCATTACTAAAGATGATGCCACTCACATTCTTACAGAGCTCTTATGGAAAGTATATAAAATTACAACCATCAAATTCGGTAGCAGAGCTTTATACTCCTTCTGCAAAATGTAATAATGTCTTCTTAATTCCCTAGGCTGGCAAGGCTCATACAGCATCATTTATTTAAGGATATCTACATTTTCAAACACTGTTGGGTGAAAACCAGTCCCATCAATCACTGTGACAGGCTACGTTCCTCTTGAGTTTATCTTTCTGTACGTTTTGTGCCAGATTTAGTTTGCAAACCACCAAACGGGGAAACATGAGTCTTGTTTAATCTTCACAAATATAAAATGATGTTGTTAGACTATCATTTGCCATTTGAACTCTCATTCATTAATGAAACATTGGTTAAACAACAGCCTATCCACCTTTTAACTACAATACTCCCTTGTATCTGGTGAACCCTTAATGGATGACCTGTTTAAAAACACAGGGGATATTTTATTCATAGTACAATTTGTGTGAAACTTGTCACTGTAGAGGATCCTTTCTTAATGCAAACAGGCTTGTTTATTTTAATTTCCATTAGGGTCTGGGAAGACAAAAATGATGAATGATGATTCTGAAGCAACAGATTTCACAAGTCAGAGAGTTACTGTGGATGCATTTTGCTTATCTCAAGTTATTTTATCAGAAGCACAAACCACTGTCGCTCCCGTGATACATGAAGACCACCTCATTTCAGTTCATGTACTAGAATCATTTCCAAGGTTACCTCAAGTGTATGAAGAGAAAGAGCAAATACCAGGTAGACAAAATGAACAAAGTATATACCAGGCATAAAGCAAAAGAGGAGTTGCTGGACAGTGGACTCTAAAATCACCCTTTTCCCCAGTTTTCCTTCCTCTCCAAACCATGCAACCTAGCCTGCCTGAAGGAATAGAGAATTCTGTTTTAGTTTTTGAGGAAGCACCCAACTATTTTTTTCTACAGTAGCTACAAAAGGGATACTTGAAAAATGCATGCTTCCAGTTGGGGAGAAAGTCAAAATTCAATAGTTTTCCAGTAACTGTGGGAGCTCTGCCAGTTCAGGCTAACATATAGGTGTGAACGTCTTGGAGACCTCTTGGATCCAATAACCTGATTCTCTGAATCCTGGTCGGTTAGGCCAGTTTGTCTGCAGGTTGATCTCTATCTGCCCACAACCTGCCCCAGGACTCCCTGGGGTTCAGGGCTCAAGAATTCCCTGTCAAAATGGCTTCAAATCTACTTTCAGGGCCTTCACAGACATCATCCACCAGTCCTTCCTCCAAGGGCAATCTTTGCTTCAGTGTGTACATGTCGAGGTGACAGGAGTGGCTTTGGCCTGCCCTTTGATAGAGATGTAAACATAGCTTTGGTGTGTGGCCTCAAGTGTGCATACACAGACTTGGAGGCCTTTATACTGTGGGAAAGAGCTGGGCATAGGAAGAGAAGATGGTAAGCTGAGAAATGAGGGCCAGTTCTCCCTGGGCCACCATATCCCAACAAGCAACTCTAAGTAAGGAGCCTGAGAATTCTTTTTTCTTTTTTAAGATTTTATTTATTTATTCACAGACACACACACATACACACACACACTCACACACACAGACATTGGCAAAGGGAGAAGCAGGCTCCATGCAGGAAGCCTGATGTGGAACTCGAACCTGGGACTCCGGGATCACGACCTGAGCTGAAGGCAGATGCTCAACCACTGAGCCACCCAGGCGTCCCAAACCTGAGAGTTCTAATTTAAACCAGATCTCTAAATTTTGAAGTTATAATTGCCAAAGTAGGTAGACAAAATGCAGTTTATTCAATGGTTTGTTAGAATAATTTATCATTTTGAAAACTTTAGATAGAATATGCAGGCCTCCATTTGTGCTCTTCCATTGGAATCCAAAACAATGAGGGGTGGGACTATTTATCTCCACAACAATCAGTTTTTTCACTTACACAAGTAGCATGCTATTTATTTATTTACTTACTTATTTGCTTATTTAAGTTTTTAATTTTAATTCCAGTGTAGCTAACATACAGTATTATATTAGTTTCAAGTGTACAATATAGTGATTCAGTAATTCCATATATCAGGTCGTGCCCTCCTTAATCCCCGTCACCTATTTCATCCATCCCCCCATTAACGTGTTCTCTATAGTTAAGAGTCTGTTTCTTAGTTTATCTCTCTCTCTTTTTTTCCTTTATGTGTTTCTTAGATTCCACATAAGAGTGAAATCAGGGATCCCTGGGTGGCGCAGCGGTTTAGCGCCTGCCTTTGGCCCAGGGCGTGATCCTGGAGACCCGGGATCAAATCCCACGTCAGGCTCCCGGTTCATGGAGCCTGCTTCTCCCTCTGCCTGTGTCTCTGCCTCTCTCTCTCTCTCTCTCTCTCTCTCTCTCTCTCTGACTCATAAATAAATAAAAATTAAAAAAAAAAAAGAGTGAAATCATATGGTATTTGTTTTTCTCTGACTGATTTATTTTCCTTAGTATGCTAACACCATCCATGTTGTTGTTGTTGCAAATGGCAAGATTTCTTTCTTTTTCATGGCTTAATAATATATATAATATATATTATATAATATATATTATATAATATATAATATAATAATATATAATATAATAAACATATAATATATAATAATATATAATAATATATAATAATATATAATATAATAAATATAACATATATATAATATATAATGTATACACACACATACACACACACACACCCCACATCCTCTTTAGCCATTCATCTATCGATGGACACTTGAGCTGCTTCCCTAATTTGGTTATTGTAGATGATGCTGCAATAAACATAGGGGTTAATGTATCCTTTTGGAATAGTGTTTTTGTATTTGGGGAATAAATACCTAGTAGTGCAATTACTGGATCCTAGGGCAGTTTTATTTTTGACTTTTTGAGGAACCTCCATACTGTTTTCCACAGTGGCTAGACCAGCTTGCATTTCCACAAACAATGCATGGGAGTTCCTTTTTCTCATCATTAACACTTCTTGTTTCCTGTGTTTTCTATTTCAGCCATTCTGACAGGGAGGGGTGATATCTCACTGTAGTTTTGATCTGCCTTTCCCTGATGATGAGTGATGCTGAGCATTTTTTTCATGTGTCTATTGGCCATCTGTATCCCACACAACAAAATTTTAAAAAACAGATATTTTCATCACCCCATTTATGTCTGAGTAAATGAAGGCAAAAACAGATTATGTCTTTTTTATATTCTTACACAACTGAGAATTGGTGCAGCTATGATTCACAGTCACCTGACTCCATATCCTATGGTCTTATATTTCCCAAGTGAATGAATTATGGTAACTGTTTTCCAGAGTGAGGACAGAGCCTCAAGTCAAAAACACCGAAATCAAATCTGACAGGAATCAGAAACTGAAAAAGGATAGAGTTAAAGCTATGGAAATCAGCATTTAAGGGGAGAAGTAAAAATACAGAAAGAAAAAGAGATGGACAGATCTACAATAAAATGGAATAATAGGTGAAAATATTTCCTTCTCCTGTGAAACATTTTTTAACCCAATTAAAAACATAAAAATAGTGGAAAGGTCTTTTTTTTCCTGAATCTTTCTAGGCTCTCCCCACCCCAACCCCCACTGTCTCCACATTTCTTAATCTGCCAACATAAATCATTGTGCAAAGCAAATCATTAGGGTTGCCAGGTGTTCAATTTTGAATCAGACAGTCTGGTATTTGAATTTTCTGCCGAGGAAACAAATAGAGAAAATACCAGTGATTTTTAATTAAGTTTTGTTATTATCATGTAAAGATGGGCTTGCAGAGAACATTTTCACTAGCTCTCCAGGCTGCAGTTTACTTTGGGCCTGCTTTCCACTTAGATATTAGCCCATCTAGGCCATGCTGTCTCCAAACTGAGTGCTAAACCAAGCTGATGAGCTTGGCTCTGAACTCATATTGGCACCTTCCATTTATTGGCCAGGGCCAATGCAACTGTGCTAGATCATTCTGTTTTACTGATATCTCCAAAGCACTGCAGCCACTGGCAGAGTTCCCTGGGTACTTTTTATAAAAAAAATAATAATAATGAAATAAATACACAAATAAATACTCAGAAGGACATAGAAATAGAGGCAAATGAGCCACTGATTGAGAGTCATATGAATGACTATGTCCATAAGTCTAATCATGGCCATTGAACAGATGAAGGCAGGAAAAAAATTGTTATTCCATCCTTTACAAATAAATTACTTTCTTAAGTAAAATTCTATCTGGGTCCCAATTACATCTGGCTCTGATAACATAGTACTAAATTGGCATGGGAATCTATTATAAGAGAAGAGCTAGAAATCCTTACATTTTGAGGAAATGGTATATACACTATTCGTGAACTAGTGAAAAGCAAAACAGGTTGGATGGATATTAGTAAGGAAAGAATCTTGTCTCCTTAAATAACTTTGTTTTTCTTAAATAACAGTAAATGTTTGTTTTTAGCCACCGATGTCCAAAGGCCTTTAATATACAAACTGCATTCAGAAGAAAAAGACGTAGGACGTTTGTTTTCCAGAGCACCAATTAAAGTCTGCCCTGGAAGATTTTCAGGAAATAGTAGTCTACCCCAGTAAAACTTTGGAGTTACAAATCTTTTGCCTACTAGGTAATAGTAAGCACTTAAATTGTGCACTTTTAATCCTGACTTGGCTCTTGTGAGAATTCCATTATAGAGGAACATATACATGTGTAAAAATATCACAATAGATGGCTGCACCAAAGAATTTATTATCCTTATTATCAAAGTTTTCTCTTCTCTGCTTCTTACCAATGAATTACTTTATTCACTGTCTCTGAGTGGGTTAGAGAAGAGGTAGGTTTCAATCCTCTTCAGGGTGGCATTTGACAATATCTGGGCAGTTTTGGTTAGGAGGTGCTACTGGCATGGAGTGGCTAGAGACCACAGATGCTTCTAAACATCATACAATGAACAGAAGAACCCCCTAGACTAAAGAATTATTTGGCCCAAAATGTCCATAGTATGTTGGTTGAAAAACCCTGCTCTATAGATCTCTGGAACAGAGAATTCAACAATTTTGGGTTACTTGAATTATCAGAAATGACAATACAAATCTATTGATAATATAGATCATATAGGTCACCTGAGGGTTGGTGAGGGCATAGGTAAATAAGAGTTTGCTCTCTGCCCTTTTGGCCCATGCTTCAGGATCTGGCCAAGGCCATTTGATGAGGCCACCAGAGCTTCCTCTTTTGAAGCAAAGAGGTGGACACCTATATTATCCTGATAGATAATATAGGCACATTGTACTGGTTTATTCAACACAGTGTTTATTAAGAGCCTACTATGTGCCAGACCCTGCCCAGGGCACTGAGAGTGGTGATAGAAAGCCATATATTCTGCCTTCATGATGTTTACAGTCCAGCTAACCACATGGGAGGGACCCATGCCTTTCATTTCAGGAAGCAATCCGTCTCTGATATGGGTTTACATTTAAATATCCCATAGATCACAAATTGGTACCCAGGAGCAAAATCTAGTTTGCAAGTGTTCAATACATTACATAAAATATCTCACACTTTATTATAAAACAGGCTTTGTGTTAGATGATTTCAGCCAATTAAAGGCTAGTGTATGTGTTCTGAGCACGTTTAAGGTAAGCTAGGCTAAGCTATGACACTTGGTAGGTTGAGTGTATTAAATGCATTTTCCTCTTCTGATATTTTCAACCTATGATAGGTTTATCTGGACATAACCCCATCGTAAGTCAAGGGAGATCTTTATTGCAAAATGATCACGACAATAAGTCTAGTTAATCATCCATCACCATACACAGTTACAGAATTCTTTTTCCTATGATGAGAACTTTTAAGATTTACTCTCTTAGCAAGTAAAAGTTATCTTAACATAGCTCCAGAAATGGAGGGTATACACATATATCCTCCACATATATATGAATATACCTTTTGAAATATCAACCATCCAGAGAAGATTAACTTTTAACATTATGATATAAACATAATTAGTCCTTTCCCAAATACAAATAACATACATATATACACACACACATGTAAACACACTATATATGTGTGTGTATATGTGTGTTTACATGTGTGTGTATATATGTATGTATATACATACACATATACACACACACATATATATATACCCTCCCACACACATATACATATTACATATGAAATCTCTCTGAGTCTCACTTCCTCATCAGTTAATTAAGGATAATGGTCACCTCAGAGTTTACACCCATAACCAACATTTCTCTCTCCCATAGGCGAAAAAGTTTAAGCTGCTATTTAATAAAAATTACAAAATTTGATCTCAAATTCTCCAACTGGGAATAATATGGAGGATTTTTCAATGTGAAAATAATATTCCCATTCTGAAAAAATATTTTTCACTTCATGTCATCATATTTATCTTGAAAGCACCAAATGTGTAGTAAACAAAAAAGCCTAACATTAAGGAAGTGACACTCTTGAAAAATTAGGATGTTGTGTTTTCACTCATTCAGGATGAATGCTTATCATTTAGCTAATGGTGAGAAATCTTCTCTAGATGAAGAACACAATTCAAATCTGGATGGTATCCTTCATTAGGGGAAATAAGAACTCCCTACAAATTCTGTTTAGGAGGAAGTTAGTACTTTAGACATGGGACTTGTCTCCCTTAAGGGAAAAGCAATTGCTTGATCTGTGGTTATAGTTTCTCAAGAAAATACCTACACCCTAAATCTGTTAAAACCGGTTCAATATTCTGTTGCCATTCTCATGTCAAATAATGGAAAAAAAATTTCTGTGTTAGCTATAATCTATAGAAATGCAGAATTTGAGTATAAAATCATGAAGTTAACTTTATATCTTTCATTTGTTTAGGACACAAAACCTCAGTTTTTGAGCACTGAAAATTTGTTTTAAAGTATACTATAAATATAAAATGCAATGCAGACTACAATCGAAAATTTTTCATATACATTTTAAATGTTTTCACCTATGATGTTTAGTATATTTACCACTGCTTGACAAACCTACAAATCATTCCTAAGTTCATCATCTACTCAAACTAATTAAATGCATGGGTTTATAGGCAGTGCTCAGAATACACTATAGTTTCCTTCTTCTTGTATCCCTTCCTCTTCTTATTTCTTCTTTACCTCTTCCTCTTAATTCCTTCTCCTTCTTGTTAAGATTCATGGCTTTAAAGCCTCTCAATTGTTTTTTTCATCTGAATGGTGGGTATAAAGTAGTAAACTCGAAGAGAAATTTTATGTATTAAATAATTAATAATAATACTTTTTATTTTTTAATTTTTTAAAAGATTTTATTTATTTGAGAGAGAGAGAGAGAGAGCACTAGAGAGAGCAGAGAGCACAAGTAGAGAGGAGGGGGAGAGGGGCAGAAGGACAAAAAGAAGCAGAATCCCCACTGAGTACAGAGCCCTACATGAACACAGGGCTCTATCCCAGGACCCTAGCTGTGATCATGACCTGAGCTGAAGGCAGATGTTTAACCGAGCCACCCAGGTGCCCCAATAACACTTTTGAAAATATCTAGAGTATGATGGACCCTCAATAAATCTCTTTTGCTACTAAACACAATTCTTCATAGTTCCTGTTCTTTGGACCCAAACAATGTAGTATAGGAGAGGAAAATTCATTGTATTTCATCAACAATTAAAGCCCCCACCTTTGAGAGCCTCTGAGGTACCAAACATAGTACAAGGCAGTTTACATGCTTCTTTAATCTTTGTGACAATTCTAGGATGTGCTGATAGTAATGAGTAACACTGATCTAAAACTAGTGTAGGTTAAACCAGTTCATCCTCACAATAGTCCTCAAAAGGGGAGTACAACTGTTCCCATTTGACTAGCAAAGAAAATGTGGTCCAGGGAGGTTAGCCCAGGTGCTCCTGTAAAAGTTGTGAGAAGTGATCATTCACTTGTTCCTTCAAGTGATGAACAAGGGGACTGCTAGCCTGTCCCATGCTGCTTTTATGTAAGTAGGGAAAGACAACCTCTTTAGGCAGACACATCCTTAAGCCAGGAGTCATAGCTAGATTACCTCCCCTAACTTCCCTTCATGGAAGGGGGAGGGGGTTTGTGAATGATGGCCCTGAGCGCCCACTTAGTACTCAAAAGTATTTGAATGAATTAATATGTCCAATTAGCAGTTCAGAGGATCTCTTGAGATTCCAGCAAAAAGAATATCTTTACCTACCTTCTTAATACTCTGTGACACTTTCAGTAAATTCAGAGTATAGGTGACAGCACTGGAAACCAACCCTAGCATGAAGTCAGTACACATCCTCCAGGGGCCTGATAGAAGTGACCAGTTAATTGCTGCTTTCTTGTTATTGTAGAGAACCAAGTTGTCTTGTACTTATCTTTTTAAGAAGATATCACCAGCGTCTGCAGAAATGCTCTGAAATTGTTCTGTGGATGTCTGATTTAGAGATTAAGTGCGGATGAGACTGTCACATGAAATACACGATTGTAAAGACATATTCATAAACTGTATAGTACATTCTCCTTCAAATAGTCTTTCTAAAGTAAAATTCCATAAAATAAGGCCTGACTTTAATGATACAAGATAATAGTCTACCACCATTAAAAACATCAAAAAAAAATATATATATATATATTGGGAACAATGAAAAGGAAGCCTGGAAATGGAGCTTTTCTGCTGTTAGATCCTAAATACTTCAGACTGTGAATTGATATTTAACATGGAGTTGTATACATTAGTAGGGACCCTGCAATTATAGGTTGATTAGTTAAAATGTTTGTCATGTTTATGCAACACAGAGATAAAAACCAACATTGTATACAGCAACATATGCTTGATAATGGCCTCATAATTACTAAGGCTGCCCATATTCAAGATAATTCTTTAGTGATAAATAAATTAGACACTACAAAAACATTATTGGAATAATTTAGCACGGATCGTGTAATGCAATTGTTATTCCTGATAACTTTGCTTGGTTGCATATATAGCTGCAAATTTGTAAGCTTTTTCTATTTTTTTTCTTTAATTAATGGGCTTTATTTTTTTACAGCAGTTTTGGTAATGCAAAACTGTACAGCCTCTTTTGGAAGCCACTTTAGCAGTTTCTTCCAAAGTGGCTGTGCAATTCTGCATTCCCATTAGCAATGAATGAAAATTTCTGTTGTTCCAGCATTTGGTATTGTCAGAATTTTGGATTTTAGCCATTTAATAGTTATATAGTGGTATCCTGTTGTTGTTGTTTTTTAATATTTTATTTATTCATGAGAGACAGAGAGAGAGAGAGAGGCAGAGACACAAGCAGAGGGAGAAGCAGGTTCCATGCAGGGAGCCCTATGTGGGACTGGATCCCAGGTCTCCAGAATCACTCCCTGGACCGAAGGTGGTGCTAAACCACTGAGCCACCCGGGCTGCCCCCTCCCCCCTGTTGTTTTAATTTGCAATTCTTTTTTTTTTTTTTTCAATTTGCAATTCCTTAATTACACATGATGTTGAACACTTTTCATATGATTCTTTTCCATCTGTATATCTTCTTTGGTGAAGTGTCTGATCAGATCTTTGCTCACTTTTTAATTGGGTTGTTGTTTCTTATGGTTATAAGACTTCTTTGTATATTTTTGATAGCAGTGAATCTGTCCTAGGTGCCTATAGTCTACTGGAGACATAAAGTTAGGAATGTGATAAACTGTAAATAGGCACAGAATTGTGTACACTCTCAATACCATGATAGAGGTAGTAAAGCCTACAACTCAATAAAGTCTAGAAAAGTCCAGTGTCTAGGCCATTTTATTTGTGAGAGGAAGTACTGATATAATGATATTTTATCCCTAGGTATTTGGCCAGACTATAATTCTAAATCTGCCTTGTAATAGTTTTGGGACAATGTGACTGAATTCTGAACAAAGGAATGTGGGTGAGAGGGACATGTATTGGACCTGGACTTGAAAATCTTCCCCCAAATCCTCTACTCAATCTCACCCTCTCTCTCCACATGGTTGAAGACAAATGATTCCAAGACAGAGCTACATGGTGGAAGGAACCAGTCCCCAAGTCACCACTTGGAGTATGGCTGCCCCAGGAGAGCTTCCCAACCCACAAAGAGCTGTAAAGTGAGTGAGAAATAAACTTTTTTACTTTATGGAGCCACTGAGATTTTGGACAAATTTGTTATCACAGCCAGCAATAATTAACTTGACAGAGATTCAGCTGCATGAGAAATGAGGCAATATCTTAACTGCCAGGCTTCTAAGCTAAGTGACTAAAATGTAAAGACACAAGATAAAAATGGTGAGTTTCCTCTTGACTTTGGTTTTCCTTAAGACATGGGATGCAGGAAACACATATGATCATACTCTGGAGGAATTTTCAAAATGCACATGAATTTTTCAGGTAGATCTTAAAGAAGATTTACACTGGGACATGGCATCCAAATCTCCTCTCAGAGCCTCAAACTATTTATCTATATGTACTCCTTTGCCTTAGATACCCTAAGATGAACATTTTGATAAGTCCTTCCTCAAGATGACCTCTCAGTGAGGAGTTGAGGATTTAAAAGAACACAGTAGTGAACCTCTTCCCCAGATTCCATGAACTGTAATACCCATATGAGATTCTAAAGCAAGGGTCAGCAAACCATAGCCTATGGGTCAAATTCAGTGTGCTGTATGTTTATGGATGGCTCATGAATTAAAAATGGTTTTTATCAATGAACATATGCAATTAGATTATCAATGAACCTAGTTTACTAATAAGGGACAGTAACTTTAAACTACAATTAAACAAAATATCCCAAAATAATGTCCACCCTTCTTATTAGAAAATGACCTTTCTTATTTTATATTTTTAAAAATTGTATTCAATTATTATTGTATTTTGATTTTCATCAATAAAAATTTTGTAGAGATTTGTTTTTTCTATTGCTATATAAGCATCTATACAATGTCCTCCAGTTTGCCTCCTGACCCATAAAGCCTAAAATATTTATTCTCTGGCCCTTCCCAGAAAATGTCTGCTGATTCTGTTCTGGAACACTGAAATGTCTAGAACATTCAAATTAAATTTTTTTTAAGTCTCTGAAAAAGACTTCTTCTGTCTCTCTCTTTTTTTTTTTTTTTCCTTTACTAAATTTCCCTCTAAGTGTATCTCTATGTTCTTGAAGACAGAGTATGATCTGGGCTACTGAGGACCAAAAAGGTTTAAAGAAGTTTACCCTTAGGCTTTAGTAAAGGAAAGCTGACTACTGATCAAGAGAGGGAATCTTGGGGCACCTGAATGGCTCAGTTGGTTAAGCATCCAACTCTTGATTTTGACTCAAGTCATGATTTCATGGTTTCATGGTTGTGATATCAAGCCCTGCACTGGGCTTTGTACCTGGCTTGGGCATGGAGACTGCTTAAGATTCTCTCTCTTTCTCTCTCTCTCTCTCCCCCCCTCTGCCCCTCCTCCCACCAAAGGGAGAGAGGGAAGGAGAGAGAGAGAGAGAGAATCTTGACGGAGAGGCATAAATGGTACCGTTTGAACTTTGCTAGACTTTGGTAACTCTGGAAATCCTCATCTATTTTTTTTCTGTCTTTCTCTCTTTGCTTCCCATGTTGGTCAGCTGTGGTATAGTAGAAAAGGGCTTTGAAGTCAGACCAATCCCCTTTTTAACTATTGAAAATTGCTTATCCTTTTAGCATTTCAAGGTTTTTAACTATCTTGTTTTTTTGTTTTGTTTTATTCTGTAAACAGGGGTTGTTTCAATGACTAAATGATATGCTTCTTATAATCCATAATAGAAGCTCATAATTTCATGTCGTTGTAATACCTTAGATCCTAGCAGGAATTAAATGTTTCCTGCCTCCCTTCCTTTCTTCCTTCCCTGTTCCTTTTTTCTATCCATCTATCCATCCAACCATGAGAGTATGCATATGTGTGCATGCATGTGTACACACACATGTGGTACATGTTTGTGTGTATCTATCTGATCAGAGGCAGAAAGGAAAAGAACTGCAGTAATAGTCCCAAGATGCTTCCTGACTTGGAGGAGAGCCAATGCAGTGGGGGATGGATTTTGGAAGCTCAGAAAAGGTAAGGGAAGTTAGCCATTTGAAGCCCAAGCCACTTGCAGTAAGCAAGGACTCAGAAAGTAATCTGCAACGAGATGTGATAGTCCCTTCAATCACCGCCTTCTACCCTTTCCTTCTATCAGTCCTAATGCTACAGGACTCAGTCATGCCAAAGCTTGGGGACTTCATGGCAACTAGACTGAGAGAAAAAAGGCCTAACAGAACAAGAGCTCAGGAAATGTGCATTCCATGAACATTTGTTTATATGTTCAGTGCACCTGTCCTGACAACAGTTAGTATCATCGTTCAGGCTGGCATCAAGAGTTCCAATTCTCAGGACTCTTAATAACCTGTGCTTTTACTTTCATCATTTTTTTCAAGATTGCTACTATACTCTATATATGTCCCTCAGAAAGTATTAGAAAGAGAAACATTTTTCTTAAGACACAGGAAGTGAATTGCCCTCGTTCTCTAGAAACAAGAGAGTGTGACCTTAAACTCTTGTAAGCATAAAAAACGACTTTATCTCTAAGGTTTCTCTAGAAAGATCCGTACCTTGAACTAGGCAGAGAACTCAATGTACTTAGAGTGGAAAAATGAAAAGGCTGAATCAGGATTTGTTTCTGCCAAATAGAATATGGTTCCAAGAGCTCCCATTTTCCAAGCCTTGTGCTTAGAAGTCCTTTATATCTGGTTGATGATCTTGGCTCCCTTCCACTCAGTATCAGCCTATTCAAGGACACCCAAGAAGAGAGCTATATGCTAAAATAGCCATCCTGCTGCTAATGCACACATTTTCATATAACCATTTTATTTTACTTGCTGCTGTACTTCTAACAAGAAGTTTATCAATAGAACAGAACTGGTTTAATGAGGGCTGACCTATTTTACCAACATCAGTTCTTGGATCTTTGTTTTAAAAACTTGAGGATACCTAGAACTAAACAATTATGTCATGCCACCTTTGGCAATCATAACCCACCCTACTTTCTTCCAAACACTGAGGATTAGATTTGTCATTAAATACATTAGCTTTCACCATTAAAGCGCATGGAACATAGGCAAGGAAATCACATTTTACATTATTAATAACTGGGAAAAATTGTCTAATGTGTGCTCTGTCAAAAAAAATTGTTAAAAATTGAGCATAGAGAAAGATAATTAACAACTAGATTTTTGAGATAACAACAAATCTTGGTCAGTTGTAAGCATTCACTTTAGGAGTGTAATATACTAACTTATAAAAGTATAATTTGAAGTTTCAGTTTGATAAATTTCTTTAACATTTATGGAATGTTGTGACTCCTCAGTAATGAACTCATAACTAAATTTTTGTTTTCAGGGATGCCTGGGTTGCTCGGTGGTTGGCGTTTGCCTGCGGCTCGGGGCATAATCATGGAGTCCCAGGATCGAGTCCCGCATCGGGCTCCCTGCATGGAGCCTGCTTCTCCCTCTACCTCTCTGCCTTTCTCCCTCTTTCTGTGTCTCTCATGAATAAATAAATAAAATCTTTAAAAAGAAAATTTGTTTTCAGTTCCTCTGAAGCAGCCAAACATTGAGTGAAACAAAAATAAATAATAGATACTAAAATTTCAAAAAGAATATAAAAGAAGTCTGCATAATTAAACATTCATATAATAGATTTATAATTTGTAGCATTTGTATTTCTGAAATTATTATAGCTTAAAACTGCACAAAGACTTTTGGGACATCTTTATTCATTCTAAAAGGATTCAAGGAGCACCTCAAAATACCATATGGTACTATATAATGGGACTTAAAAATAGGAGTTGGTGTTTTTCTTGGAGAGACAAAAATTACACACAATTATTACAATAGAGCACAATGAATATTGGATTTGTGTAAAACTAAATGTACTCAAAGTTGTTTATGGACTTTATAAACTTCATATATTTTGTCAAATACATTAAATTATATCTTCTGATAGATCCAGGCTTTAGGGTTGCTAAATCTATAACAGATTGTATACCAGGTACCAAGATAGCTTAGATTTTGGTTGAACATTATTGCAATCATTTACATAAAATGATCCTTCAGGAACAATATGGAATGTATGCATAATTGTCGCACATATACTTAACAGTCGCACACAATTGTTTAATTGCAGGCTTGCCTGTTTAGAGTTTAATTATTATTTTAATGAAGCAGTAAAAAAGAAGCATGCAAACCACAGATTTAATACAAAGCCACAAAAAAAAAAAAAATACAAAGCCACTGCCACAATTTTAAGGGTATCCTTTCAATCTGTTATTAACTTTGAGCCCTGGTGATCATTTGCTCTGGCTTCAGGTATTAAAAGCATCTCCAACATATAGTGCACATGATGTTTGTTTTTAATTGCTCCGTATAGTAGATTTCACATGGGGAATATATTGGCAAATATTTTATAGACTATAAAAAAATCTTGATAGTTGGATAAATGCTATTGTGCTGCAATTTCCTTCTTATGCTTATAAAAGCAGAGCTTTAAAGGTAATACTTTGATTTCCTGAGAATTCCTGCAGTACTCTACATTTGAAATGGGAGGGAAATGACACTTATGATAATATTTTCATTTTAATTTTAATTTTAATTTATGCTGTTATAAAGGTAACTACTATAAACTTTCATCAGAAGATGCTTCACATCAGACAATGGGAAGGTGGGGAGTAGGAACTAGATGATACTTTATTTGCAAGCAGCATTTAAAAGTATTTGATGTTCACAAGAAAACTGTGAGATTAGGTTATGCCTGCAAAATATCAAAACAACTGGGCAATCTGTTGAGTAGCCAAACTGCACAGTGAAGGTTGTGTGGCTTCAGAAGAGAGGAGTATGGCCAAGCCCTTCAATTTTGCTTGGTTTCTGAGCCACACTGCAGAGGAATGAGTGATTTTGCATCACCTTCTTAAGTCATGTTGCAGATTATTACCATCCATCCCTCTGCTCAGAATGATCGGCTCTTCATTTCAATCACTCAGTTTTACCATGAGGAAAAAACACAAACTGTTTACGTGTGGTGTTCTAAGTTGAGTTCTCTTGAAAGCAGACTAGCACGCAGGGACATTATCAGGAAGGGCTCTTGGGATCCAAGTCTGCAGAAAGAGAGGGGCTGAAGCTGGACCTGGCAAGAAGAACATCAAGAGAAGTCTCAGGAGCTCCAGAAATGGGTTGACCTGTCAGAGCTACCCTGCGTTGAGGTCTAAAGCTCAGGTATTTATACTCCTACCTCAATAAGTCATTAGATGTGGGCTATCCTGGGAAGATGCTAGGACTTTTGAGAAAGATGTTCTCTTTGGCTGAGGCAGTTCAAAAAGGAGACTAACAGCTACAAATTATCTGTCAGCCTAATCCCAGCAGCAGGGAGAGTGAGTCCTTTCTTCCTAAAGGGGGGGTGTGAGTTGCTCATCACAGTATGAATCACACCCAACACTCAAGGTTAGACTGGTCTCAAACTGCACTTTTATTTTTTAGTACTATTTTTTAGTTTGTTTACATCTCTTTTCTTTTTAAAAAATTTTAATTCCAGCACAGTTAACATACAATGCTATATTAGTTTCAGGCATGCAATATAACAATTCAACAACTCGATACATCACTCAGTGCTCATCATGATAAGTGTACTCTTAATCCCCTTCCCCTATTTCACCTATCTCTCCACTCTGATAACCATCTGTGTGTATATACACACACACACACATACACACAACATCTTCTTTATCCATTCATCTCTGCATGGACACTTGGGCTGGCTTCCATACTTTAGCTATTGTAAATAGTGCTACAATAAATATAAGGATGCAGATATCCTATCCAATTAATTAGCATTTCCTTATTCTTTGGGTAACTATCCAGTAGTGCAGTTACTGGGCCATATGGTAGTTCAATTGTTAATTTTCTGACGAACTTCCATACTGTTTTCAACAGTGGTTGCACCAATTTACATTCCCACCAACTGCACATGAGAGTTTCTTTTATTATAAATCCTCACCAACACTCGTTTCTTATATTTTTTATTTTAGCCATTCTGACATGTATGAGGTGATATCTCAGTGTAGTTTTGATTTGCATTTTCCTGTTGACGAATAACGTTGAACATTTTTTCATGTGTCTGTTGGCCATCTGTATGTCTTCTTTGGAAAAATGTCTGTCTGTTCATGTCTTCTCTCCATCCCAACTGCTCTTTTGTTTTATCTCTTTTCTTCTCCATGGATTCTCCTAACTAGAATTGTGCCAATTCTCTCCAAACACATCTGCATAAATGGAGGCTATGAGGACAGAAGGACAACTTTGCAGCTAGAGTGACCTGAGATCCAATTCCTGCTCTGATCCTTTCTGACTGATGGGTTCAGAACAATTCAGTCCATCCTTCTCTAGCTTGGATTCCTAACTTGCAAAATGTGAATTGTAGTACTGACACTGTTGTTAGATTATTGGAAAGACTAAGATAATACCTATAAAGGTTGTAAAAGTTAGGTCTCTTTTGCTTGCAAGTGACAAAAAACCAATTGGAAAAGGTTTAAACCAAAAGGAATTACATGACTAAAAGGTCCAAGAGTAAAATCTATTCATTTACAGCTGGATTCAAAGCTCAAACAATAGGCCTCCATCTCTCTCCAACCCTCAGTTCTTGCCTCTCACCACATGTGTTGACTCTTGTCATGTTCCATGCACTAGTTAGTCTGACAGACTAGATCACTAGTCTCAATTTTTTCACTCCTGCCTACAATAAAATAATCTATCCAATAAAATACCTTGCCATGGTTTTGTGGTTTTTGAAGTGTACTTTCTGCTTCCTTGACTTTGTGGCTTGCTCTGGCTATGAATGTTACTGGACATGAGAGTAGCAGAGGCTAGTGCCAGCATGACAAGCCTTGCCTCAGGAGTGTGTCATTCATCTGCCTGCCATGTAGTAGCTTCTTGTCCAAGGCAGGTGAGACACATGATGAGCAGATGTGAACCTAACCTAGAATCCTGAGTTCGGAGTCCAATCCAACTAGCCCAACTAAGTCACAGCCAATCTGTTGCCCATGATTGAGAAATAAATGCCCGTTGTTCTAATACACTGAATTTGGGGACAATGTATTATGATGCAGTATTATTGCAGCCATGATATATTGACAGAGATGCCAACAACTTTAAGCCTCCATATACTCTAGGATTTGAATCTAGCAACAAAGAGAGCACCAACTCCCAAAACTAGTTCTGCAGAATGAACCTCAGGGGCTATTGTTGACCAAACATAAGTCTGTGCCTATCTCCAACACAGTCACAGATATCAGAAGGGAAAGCAATTTTTTCACTAGTCAGGCCTGGGTGACTATATTGCCAGTAGGAAAAGGGGCCTTACTCTGAGACTAAGGTTAATGTTAATGGACATCGAGAAGCCAGAAAAGGAATGCATGCCCACCAAATGTCAATATAAATACCTCTCTCTTTTTTGCTCAAACTCTCCAGCCTACCTAGAGTGCCATGTGTGCTCCTCCTAGGCCCAAGTATACGGCAGGCACGTAAGCCGTGGCCGCTGGGCCTTGCAGGCAACAGACTCACAAGGGGTCATGGCCAAGGTGCAGAGCAGACCCATCCAGGAGCTTCATTCGAAGTGCAATTTTTAGGCTGCTGAGGCTGGGATGGCTGAGCTCCCAAGGCAGCTCTAAGGTAGAACAATGATCAGCTGCAGCAGCTGTGCAGACAACTGGAGCCCGGGAATGGGCTAGGGGGAGCTGAGGCAAGGCAGGTGGTGGCTTTTATCTTTTCCACGCCTGGCAGGGCCCATTAGTGACTGGCTCAATATGACAGAGCGAACTCTGCTTTCCTATTCAGATGGGAAAAGAAAACTCAACGGGGTAAAGCGACTGCAGCACCAGCTGTATGAAATTAAAAAGGTTTGCTCTTTCCTACCAGATCCAAATGCTATTTGAACTGCTAAGGTATTCATAGAGACTCTGGGGTTTCCCAAGCACCTTATTATTTTCATGCTTGCCCCCCCCCCCAATTACGGCAGGGGTGTTTTCTTCATCCAAGGCAATTTGCTTGAATGAGCTGTTTACTGTAGCCTGGGGTCTGGATGTTCATTTACTCACAGACACTCTTTAAACAAACAGCCATGAGTTTGGACTCCTGTTCTTCAGTTTAGAGAAAGAGTCTAAATGACTTGACACAGGACTTCTGTGGTCTTACCTTTTTATTATTATTGTTGCCATCATTGTTGCCAAACTTTCACTGTTCTTGATGGTTTGCCATGGTTGGCATTTTCCTCGTTTATTTCCCATCTCCCAATAAAAAATTAATGACAAAATATTTTGAAATTCTATCAAGTCATTGTGAATCTGTGGGTTCATATGGGTACCAAATAAGAAAAAATCCAACTCGGAATGACTCTAATAATAAGAGGAATTTACTATTCACATAACTGGAATATATAGAGGTAGAATGGGCTGAGGATAAAATGACGGAAAGGCTCTACTTCTTTCCATCTCTTCTCTCTGCCTTATACTTTATGTTTCATGCTGTTATCGGTCCCCTTTGGCTCATAATATGCCTTCCAACAGTATAAAGGCTCTGTGCTTCTTCATTCATAACCAGAGGTAGAGACCAGAGTCTGACAAGGTCACAAAAAGTCCTGAGGTTCCCTTGTTAAAACCACATGACCAACACTAGACCAAACACTATACCCAAGGGAATGGGAAGTAATAATATGCTTAAACACATTATGGCTTCCCCTGCAGCTGAGGACGATCCATTCACACAGACCACATGGATGACAGTGGCAGAGATGGATTTCTGCAGGAAATTCCAGGAGATGTTACTACAGAGAAAGCTTCTTCCATGAAGGACTAAGTCCTAAGAGAATTGATGGCTTAAATGCTGATTCAGTAAATACCAGTGTCTGTGCCCTCCTCAAAGTTTACAGCCACACCTTTCCAAAGTGCTCTGATGAGACCAGGGCCAGGAAAATATAGCAAGAAGAATGTGGGGAAACATAGAGCCCTGTGTTCATTGACCTCACAGGTGTGAGCATATATACACATTGATTAGATGATAGAAGAAAAGTTTACCTGTTGATATGGAAAATATACTATGGTTCTAAAAATATCAATTAAAGTCACAGTTGATATTTAATAAAGGATATTCTCTCTCTCTCTCTCCCTCTCCCTCTCCCTCCTTCCCTCCCTTTCCCTCAACTTTTACTCATTCTTCTATACTGAGACAAAAGGATCTGCCCTCCCTCCCTCTTGCTTCCTCCCTCCCTCTCACTCCTTCCCTTCCTCCATCCTTCTACCTTTCCTCTTCCCACCACATAGGAAATCTATTGCAAGATATCACAAATGGCAAAACCACTGACCCCAAATGACACTCTGTCTCAGATCAGAAAGTGGTGTCAACTCAAAGATGGCAGAGGAGTCAGGAGGTCTGTGGACAAGCCACATTCATTGCTCTGTCAACCCTCATGAGAGAGTACAAGTGAAAGGGCCTGACTTGAACATTAATCCATTTTGAATCTGTCTGCCACACAAGGAAGAAGTTGTCACTAGCATCCAACAGCATTGCTTTTTTTCTATCTTTATACGTGGCTGTGATGGTCCACAGCACAGTTGAGGATAAAACTCCAAAATATAAGTAAATTGAAGCCAGGTTCACTCAGTGACTTTGGAGGAAACCAATAGGAGAAACAAACCCATAAGAGAAACAAACCTAAAAATAGGTATTTCAACTTACTGTGCAATTAGGTATGAACTTTTTTGGGATTTCCTGATACACGCAAAACATTTTCAGACACAGCAACAAAGTCACGGATGCCTATTTAAAAAAACAACAACAACAACAACACTGTAGGGGCACCTGGGTAGCTCAGCTGGTTGAGAGTCTGACTCTTAATCTTAGCTCAGGTCTTGATCGCAGTGTCATCATGAGTTTGGGCCCCATGTTGGCCTCCATGCTGGGCATGGAGCCTACTTCAAAAAAAAAAAAAAATCAAACTTAGGCTAATTTGCTTCCTAGCTTATTTATTACTATTATTTCTTTTTAAAAAAGATTCTATCTATCTATCTATCTATCTATCTATCTATCTATCTATCATCTATCTATTTATGTGAAAGAGAGAGAGACTGTGTGTGAGCGGGGGGAGGGGAAGAGGGAGAAAGAATCTTGAGCAGACCCCCTACTGAGCAGGAAACCTGATGTAGGGCTAGATCTCACAACTCTGAGATATTGACATGAGCAGAAACCAAGAGTCAGACACTTAACTCACTGTGGCGACCCAGGCTTCCTATTACTAGTATTTCTATTTTTGCTTTCCTTGTGTTATTAAGCCAAAAATATTTTAAAAATCAAAATAGAAATATAGATCAGTAAATTAATGGATATTCTGGATATTTCAGGGACTAATAGGAACAAATGTTATTTTAAGAAATACTCAAAGCATAAATAGAAGGAATGTTGTGTCCCCAAATCTTATGTATACATGAGTAGAATGAATGCTAATCATTATTTAAGTTATTTGTTGTCATCTGGCTGCATTTACCTATAATCATAAAATTAAATGACCTGCCTTGTATATTTGTTTTAGGCATGACTATTAGGTTTGTGATAACTTGGGACTATATTTCATTGTTCAAGTAAAGTATAATGAGAAATTATTTAGGTGCTTTCTCCCACTGTGTGCTTCTGCTACAGGGGAAGAGATGAAGGTGGCTGAGCAAACATTTAAAGGAAGGTCTTGGGATCCCTGGGTGGCGCAGTGGTTTGGCGCCTGTCTTTGGCCCAGGGCACGATCCTGGAGACCCGGGATCGAATCCCACATCGGGCTCCCGGTGCATGGAGCCTGCTTCTCCCTCTGCCTATGTCTCTGCCTCTCTCTCTTTCTCTCTCTGTGACTATCATAAATAAATAAAATAAATAAATAAATAAAATTTATAAAGGAAGGTCTTAGAGTAAATGTGTAACTATCTAAATGGTGGTATGGTGCTCCTACACTTTCTGGCTGGTGCTGACTCTCTAAATAAGGTTCTACTTAAAGTAAGGAAGATGAGTAATGCTATTTATTTAGTCTTACAAGTCTTACAAAGCTCACATTTCAAAAACATTTTTTTCTTCTTTTTACTTTTGCCCTTACCATTTCTGGCTATCATTATGACATGCTTCTCAATGGTGTGGTGGATTTCTGCACAGGAACATGTTGTTTTTGGATTTATAAATGTTTGAACTCTCCAATCCTAGAGTAAAAGCATCATGTGAGCCAGTTTTATAAAGTTGAGGTTAAAACAACAAAGGAAACATAATCTTGCCAATAACACGAGGGCTAGACAATTTATATATTGGGGAAAGAAGAGAGAATAATACCACTTGCTTCTAAATCAAAATTCTGTTGGAAGTCAGAAGATAAATTTTCAGGAAACACTATAACTAAGCTGAAACAATTATGCAGTGTAAAAAAAAATAGGGGGAGTGGGACAAGATCTCTGTGGCTCAAAGAGTGGAAAAATTATTAAGAAAAAAAAGGTGGGTGGGGGTTTAGTTTATCTTCCATCACAAGATATTTAAATTTCTTAAAATCAGGAAAAAATATTGGCTTGATTATAATAAAAACCCAAGAGGGATATTTAGTGTCATGCTACACTTTTGCTAGAAAGGACAAAAAATTCTCCCCTTAGAAATTCGGGGTAATAATAATTCCTGCTTTCAGACCTCTCTCATCTGAATCCAGAATGGCAAGTGTGAGAAGACACACACCTGGGGTGATGATGGTTTTCCTTCTCCCTCCCTCATTAGTGTGAAAAGTTGATCAGAGGGGCCAGAAGACACCTGAGGAACCATTAGAATCCCATAGCAATCTTTAGGAAGGTTTTATGAATCTTCTGTAATGTTATGATGACAGATTTTGCCAAGAATCCTATATGTTTCAGGCTTCTTCAGGGAAGGATCAAATTAAGGGGCATATTTTTAAACTTGCTGTCTTGATGGAGTGTCTGGAGACCCAAGATCAGCCTGACCTAGGCTGTCCCCTGTGGCACCCATAATTAATGGGCCAGGATACAGGGAAGCTCGGTACCACTGCTGGCTTTTTCCTGAGACAAGGTGCCTTCTCTTATGCTGGAGCTGTACAACCTACATTTGCAGCAAGAGACCCAATGCCTCCTATGTAATCACTGTTCCATCACAGACTAGCCTGCTCAACCCCATGGGTTCTCCTGTTTGCATGAGTAGAGACAGCCACATTACGACTGCACTTTCTGGCAGTCAGATTTTTAAGCTTTCCAACACCTCCACCAAACAGAATAGGAGAAAAGAAGGGGAAAAAAATCCATCCAACCATGACATAAGATGCTTAAATACTTTTAAAGAGAGTGGGCTAAGATACAGTTATCTTAGTAAGATGGTAATGAGACTAGTTCATTAAATTAAAAAGTACTAAATAAACCAGCTCCAGTCATGCTATTCCACCCACTGAAGTACCTTTTACTAACTTTGAATCCTTCTGGTTTGTGTGGACTCACCCATTTTATAAAAAGAGAATCGGTCTTTCTTTTTAAACACCAAAGAACCACTAGCATTTATTTATTACTGCCTAATAAGATAGTTGTCTGCATATCTGTCTTTATCACCAGAGAAACTCCAAGTTTATAATATTGTTTCCAAAGTCCTAACTCCCAAAATCACAAAATGTGACCTAAATTGGAGACAGGGGCTGTCAAATGTGGTTAAAATCAGGTCACTGGGGTTCATTCTAATCCAATATGGTTGGTGTCCTTATAAAAAAGGACAAATGGAAACAGAGATACAGACCCACACATAGGGAACATGCCATGCGAAAATGGGGTACCACTACAGAATGCCAGCAAACCACCAGAGGCTAGGAAGAGGCAAGGGAGGATTCCCCTACGTGTTTCAGAAGGAACATGGCTCTGCTGACACCTGGTTCTGGACTTCTGGCTTCCAGAACTGTGAGACAAAATCCAGTTGTTCTAAGCCATGAAGTTTGTGTAACTTTGTTATAACAGCCCCAGGAAATGGATGTACACTCCTGAGATGTTCTCCCTTTATAGAAAGGAAAAATTAAATAATTTAATAGCAATTTACAGTAATTAAAATACTTCACTAGGTTCCCCTCTCCTTCAACACTTACCAAATGGATTTTAGTTCCATCAGACCTGTTCACTTTAGTGGCTGGGGAAAGTCTTCAATCCTTAACATTCTGAATGCTTTCAAACAATCTAGTGACAACTGCTATCTTTATCTGGGCTTTACCATTTTTTCATGCTATTTATCACCAACATGAAATTTGTTTTCTCTACCCCACTAGACCAGAAGCCCTATGAGGACAGGGAGATTATTTTCTGTTTTGCCACAGTGTCTGGCACATGACAGTCTAGTAAATGCTCATTGTGTGGTAAACCAATATCTATGCGAGGTACAGTGATAGGATTCACTTCAGGTCAAGAAGGAAGCAGGGCAGAGGAACTCTGTTCTGCAGCGGGGTTAGCTGATTGCTGCCCTGAAATACTTACCCACATTCCCCTTTATCATAACTCAAATCCCACAGTTCTTTCCTCTTTGGATTAAAGGGAACAAGTGGGAGATGTGCTAGTCTGGGCATCAAGTGACTGATTTTAAAACACAGCTTTTCTAACTTGCCCAAGTTAAGAAAAACCTCGTTTACAAAAACTTATTAGTTAATGACACTGTCAAAAGGAAGTGAAAGAACAACACAATGGCAGGGCAAATAATGAGTTTTAGCTAAGAGAGTTGAGGTTTTTATCATTTAGAGGCATTAGTCACAGCCTCGTAAAGTTTCAATTTTAACTCATCTGAAAAATGGGAGAAAATAAAGCATTACAACTTCTCTTA
Organism: Canis aureus; assembly: GCF_053574225.1. Classification (NCBI taxonomy): domain Eukaryota; kingdom Metazoa; phylum Chordata; class Mammalia; order Carnivora; family Canidae; genus Canis; species Canis aureus. Next base: position 13,159,632 of record NC_135636.1, read on the forward strand.
TTCTACAAAAGTGTGACAAGAATTTTGCTGGTTAATGGACAAAGTTAAAGTGGAGATCAAAAAGCAATTCACGCTATATTTCTTTCATGCTATATATATTTCGTGGCTTCTAAGATATACTTTAAAAAGAACACTGTCACATTATTTTAAATTTCTATGAAACTCTAAGGAGTCTTAAAATCAGTGGGTGAAATATGTTAGAAAACAAACATTTTATTTCAACTAAATACAGAATAGCACCTTAATTTGCGAATCTTTTCACAGAGACAAACTATTCACTGTACATGAATCTGATAGGCAGCTTGACACTCCTGTGCTTCTAGTGAATTTCCTGTACTGTGGAGGCAGACAGCAAAAACCCTCAGTTTCTAGACTTCCATGGAGCTAGGATTCTGAATGCAAATTGGGTTTCTCCCATTGGATTTGCCTGTACGTGTTTTGGGAAGGAGAATGGAGGAAGGGAGCTCTTTGGCTGTTTTTGACAGGCAAGACTCCTTTCAGATTTACAGAGGTTCCGTGAAGTATCACTCCGAGAAGAGCTGCTTGCTTTGGGAGCATGGAAAGGCAGTTGCGGTGGTCACGGAGGCAGAAGCCTCCAGATTCTCTACTGTCTTGAGCATGTGGAGGAGGTGGCAGCTCCCCGGTGAGCCGGTTCCCACATAATTGTTCAGAGTCATTCCTGGAGGCTCAGGAGAGAGGCCCATCTCCCTGCTCCCTTTTGCTATGTCATAAGCACCTTATTGCCTAACATGCTCTTTCACTTAAAATAGCTGAAATATCACTATCTGAAAGAAGTCTTTTTTGATATGAGATTTCAACAAAAATTGCATAGTTTATTTGCTATTATGTGAGTCTCCACAACACACCTTCCTGAATATTTTTCACACTAAATATTTCAACCCTCCTTTGTTTTTCTGTCTGTTCACCGTGACTAATATTTGACTTTGACTTTGACTAATATTTCTATTAGTATGAGAACCCATTCATTTTCCTCAAACTAGAACCCTTTTTAACCGTTCATTCATATTCTTTTTTTATGATTTTATTTATTTATTCATGGGAGACACACAGAGAGAGGCAGAGACACAGGCAGAGGGAGAAGCAGACTCCCTGTGGGGACCCTGAGGTGAGACTAGATCCTGGGACCCCGGGATCATGCCTTGTGCTGAAGGCAGACACTCAACCACTGAGCCACCCAAGGGTCCCTGTTCACTCATATTCTGAGAGTTCAGTAGCCAATATTTCCATGTCCCATTTCTCTTTATTCATCATCCTACTTCTTCATTTTCATTCATATTCTCACACATCTGCATGGTTGATCCAGCATTTTCTCCCTTACATCTTGGAGCTCCATCCCTGCCAGAGTTAGGGTCTCATTTTGGGTTCTGAGTCTAAGACCTTTAGCCTCTTCGCAGCTCCTGCTCCCCAACTGCCCAATTCATCTTCACACTCACATATCAAATGGATTACTCGTAACTTCATGTGGAAGATGCTTTCTGTCCCGTATATAACAATTAGAGGATCTCATTTAAGTGATATCCCTCACTAATTAGTGAAATAAGACAAGGGATAAATTCAGGACTGAGTGGAAGTTCAGATGAAATGTTTCCCCTGGATGTCAGAGAGCAGGTATGCATACCTATAAGAAAAAAAATAGATGATAGATAGATGATAGATGATATAGATGATAGATAGATAGATAGATAGATAGATAGATAGATAGATAGATGATAGATAGATAGATGATAGATAGATAATAGATAGATCGATAGATAGATAGATAGATAGATAGATAGATAGATAGATAGATGATAGATAGATAGATTATGTTTCCAGTTCTGTTTGCCACTGAATCTTGACTAATGTAGCAGTGTCTACTAGCTGAAATTCCAAGTTGTCCTTCTTGCACTAACCTCACTTATGATGTACTATTATTTCTAGACTCTAAAGTTGAACCAGAGTATAATGTATGACAAGGCAATCTGAGTAAAAATTTTCCTAGTTTCTTATAATTTCCCCTAATCTTCTAAAAGGGTCTTATCCATATTTACTTTGACAACATTTTTTGAAAGCAACTGGCTTTCATCAAAGTTTTGCAGCATCTTACATCTTAGATTTATTTTCATAGAGACAACAACTCTCTTTGTTTGCCTAACACTAAACCAATTGGGATAAACAGGTTTGAGGGAAAACTGACTCTTAATAATTGAACATTGCAGTTTATAGGAGCAAAGCACTCAGCCTTTCTAAAGAGTAGCCAGCCAGTGCAAGATCAACATGCCATGAACATAGCAAAAACATTTTACAGAGATAATAGAAGGCATGTTTATTCTGTTGACTCTGTTAGGTGATGATAATTTCCCAAACTTTTCCTGAACCAATCTTACAGTTCTTTTGTTTTATTTGTGTGTCTTTCTTAAAGATTGAAAATATTTTTTTATAAAACACCTAGTACAGCACCCAGAATAACCATAGGCACTGAATGAATATAACTATTATGTTTATGGAAATAATGAATTTAGGCTAGAGATGATATATAAGGTCTCTGTATTGCAAAAGATTGTAGTAATTGTATGAGGCCAAATTATTTATTCTAATCAAGCTCTTTGAGTCAAATATTATTCAGGGAATCTGTATCAACAGATTACACAATTATCAACCAAAACACTGTAGCTCAAATTGGTTGAACAAGGAACTAGCCAGTTATCAAAACAGCCCTTACGGAATAGAAGTTTGATTGATAGGGTGGCTGGACTGAGCAGAGCACAAATTGTGGGGATGTCTGGGGGCTAGGATGGTTCCATAATACAAGAGCTACCATAGGTGGGGCTAAATTCTAGCCAAAGCTGGGAAAGTACTTAAAGATAGACGAACCAGGGGCTAAAGGAGACAGACTTCCACTATCGCATCAAAGCCAGATGTAAGGCATGTGAGTGTCACTTTCACATTAACTAAAATTCACTCTTAGAGAATTAAAATGTATGGTATGCACCAGAGCTCTCCAACAACAAGAATATTCAATTAAGTAGAACATACCATTCCTTTGCCATGTGAGATAAGGTGGAGTTTGCTGTTCTTACACTCACAAACTCCCACTTGAGCAAGTCTGTACACAAGACATTTGGAAGTTCCCATGAAACAAACAGACGCCTTGGGCTTCTGCAGGTGAATTTAATCATTACCATATTATTACAATGATGAAAGACATGCTGGAAATTGTATTCCTTAGAGCCAACCACAGTTATAGGAAATTCCTGTCTCTTCTACTCTGTCAATAACATCTGCCATAAGATACTGAGGGGTTTACCTTTGGCAGAAGCTTTTTCCACAATTGTTTTTATGTTTGAAGGTGGTTATTTTATTTAGCAAAACAGCCAGGAGGTCTTTGGAGCTTCCCATCTCATTAGTTAAACCGATACTTCATTACATCATTCATATCTAGATTTTTATCACAAATGAATACATTGTTCTTCCATCCAGAAAGACAAAATAACTTTCAAATAGTGATCCTAACTTCCTCTGTACTCTTCACAATTCTATAACTTTGGGGGGACACCGCCTAAAGGGAAGTTCTGAAGAGAATGTAGGAATTAAGCATTTCTTCTCCCAAGTCTACAAAGTTGCATATCCCAGAGTGAGTGCTTATGAGGTTATTCAGGGAAATGGAACACTGGGACCTTTACTGCCTCTGTTGGTGAATAAAACACATTTAACAGTAAGTAGTTTGAATAAAAATCCATTCAGAAATCCCAGAGAATACAGTTTCCATTTATCACAACCAAAGGGCTCTAGAATCAATGACAGTTTATTCACTTATGTGCCTTCCTTGTGGCTGCACCATAGTTTGGAGGTGGAAAAACAAGTGGCTGTCGCTGTTATTTAATCTGAAGCTAAAGTAAGATTGCCTTCAGTGACAAAAGAAATAAAATAATATGTGGATGTGTGTGTGTTTGTATGTAAAGAGCTAGCTAACTAGTTGATAGTATATTCATTTAAGAAGACTAACTGCTTCATTAGTGTAATTAAAGATATGTTTAAAAAGGATGTTGAAACTACTAGTTAATGAGAAATTCCCCATCATTCTCACACTTCCATGACAGTACTTCCTTTAGAAGTTGACTGTGAGATAGTTTTATGACTTGTTTTTACTTCTTGTGACTTGGTTAAAGTGAAGCCCAGGTAGATAAGGATAACAAAAAGAGGAGGGGGACTCATTATTTCTCAATTATTTCCTGTGGCCATAAGAAAAATGTCAGCAAAGCCTCCATTCTCTGAAATTCAACTACACCAATTATTCCTATTACTATTAGAGTTGTTTAATAACTAATCTAGTGATTTGTTTGTTTGTTTGTTTGTTTTTTCCCAGACCAGAGGCTGCTTGGCAAAAGGAAACATGTTTGTTCAGCTTAGTAACCCTAGGAACCCACATGGGGTATGAGGCCTAGATGGCACCTAGTAAATACTATTTTATTAGTGAAGAAATACATGAATGCATTTTGTATTTAGTATTGTTTCATACCCTTTTATATAAACTGTGTGTCCTATTTCCCCTATGTTGGAAGGCTGAGGTTCACAGGTCCACACCATAAATAGCCCTTAGAAAGTATTCTGTTTGGTGCATGGTGATTGCAATAGTGCTTGTTATTTTCTAACTGGATTGGTTTTGAAATTGGAAGATTTCATGTTTGTTTGTTTGAGAGAGAGATATTTTAAGTTTCTTTTGAAAAATCAAGATTTCATAGCAATAGAGTACCCAAATTCCTGCAATACTATATCAGTTGGAACTGAGTAGAGCCAGTCATGTTCAGAAAATGCCAGTTTAAGACCACACCTCATGGTCTTCAGGACATTGAGGCAAATTATCAGGCTCCATTTATAATGGCACACCCTTTCTTGTTTGTCTTACCCCAGGACCACTTTGCTCTTTTAGATTATGTCCGTGGTCCTTTTAGGCCTTCGAGTTTGTACCCACATTAAACCTAGACATATTTTTCTTTTCCCATTTTGTGTATGCACCAGAAAATGAGTAAATATTGGTTGATAATGATCATTGATGATAATGATATGAAAACCAACCAATAAGATAATATGTCCTAGACGTCACTCCTCAAAAAATAAATCCCACTAGAAAAACTCAAGTTTTCAGTTCTCAGACTTTTGTTTTCAAATTAATTTAGTCAAACTGAACATAGACAAAGCATGTTGCATTGAACTACAAGCCAATGAGAAATTAATAACAATAATAGTGTATTTTAAGTAAATATTAAAATGTAATTAAACATGGAGAGTTTGACTCTGGATTTGACCATTTGTCCCTAAACATTTAAGAAGGAACATGGACAAATGTCCACTCTAGCCAACAGAGCAGACAACAAATAAGAAGAAGCAGAGTGCTGCACTACTTTCTTCTCTTATCCCTCAGATAGTGGCTCTTAAAATGAAGGCGAAAAATTGAAGACCCAGATACAGAGTCCCTGAGTAATTGAGTGTTGAGTGAACTGCCCTCAGACAAAAGCACTTTTAGAGGTGATCTGGTAGTTTATCAAATGAACATTTACTCACTGACAGCTGTAGTACTCAGAGTGTTCTGGGTTTCTCTCTTTCCCAAACACCCATTTTCTATAGCTGTTGAGACATTTTACTGGCTATCAATCTAACTCTGTGTGTCCAGAATCCTGCCATTATTCCCCAGATCATAGATGTACAAGATATCGTAATCTACAGCATTTACCAGACTTTTCATATCTTCTCACTCTGCAATAGTTTTTGCTAGGGCCTGATGAAGGGAAAATCGTGGTATAGTACAGTGAAGGCAAAGTTTGGTATTGTTTGGCCCTATACACATCTATAATTAAAGTACAGCCTAAATCAAAATTATTTTTTTGAATTATCTCTTTTGAAATTATTAAGGTATTATAAGCATGTAGAAACACATAGAGAATAACCTGTGTATTTGCCGCCCATCTATATTAAATTTTAATATGCTGCTATATTGACTTTGGAAGTATTCATTCAAATGTAATGCACATACAACAAAGTAGACAAATCTTAAGTTGTATGGCTAGGTGAATGTCTACAAAAGGAACAACGTCCTGTACCACCCCCCAAGAACAAACTATGGAACATGACCCAAATTCCAGAACCCTTGTTTATACCTATTCCCAATCATTTTTAAGAGATCTTAATAGTGGGGAATATAAGTCCACCAAGTTTGTTCCTTTCAAAACTTTCTTGCAATTTTGGGTTCTTAATTTCCTTATTTTTTTTTTAGACTCATCTTGCTACATCACACACACGCGCGCGCTCACACACACACACACACACCACATATACACACATTCACCAAAGTTAGGTGCTGAAAATTTTTATTTACTGCACTAAAGATCACCTTGGATCTGTCTTTTAATTTACTGAACATGGCATATCTTTCCATTAATTTATGTCTTACTTTATTTCTCTAAGTAATGTTTTGAATTTTGTATGTAGAGGTCTCTTTTTTTTTTTTTAAGATTTTTATTTATTCATGAGAGACACAGAGAGAGGCAGAGACCTAGGCAGAGGGAGAAGTAGTCTCCCTCTTCAGGGAGCCTGATGCAGGACTTGATCCCCAGGATCACAACCTGAGCCAAAGGCAGATGCTCAACTACTGAGTCACCCAGGTGCCCTTTGTAGAGGTCTTGTATGCATTTTGTTGAATTCCTAGGAATCTGATAATTCCCCCAAATTTGATATTTTCTGAAGTTATAAATTGCATAATATTTTCTTCTTTAAAACATATATACACATATATATCTACATATAAAACATATATACATATATATGTATTTTAAATTTTTATGGGCTTAATTTTTTTTTAATTTTTATTTATTTATGATAGTCACACACACACACACACACACACACAGAGGCAGAGACACAGGCAGAGGGAGAAGCAGACTCCATGCACCGGGAGCCCGACGTGGGATTCGATCCCGGGTCTCCAGAATCACGCCCTGGGCTAAAGGCAGGCGCCAAACTGCTACACCACCCAGGGATCCCCAACTGGCTTAATTTTTAAGCTATTTTTAAATTTTATTTTGTTCTTTGACAAATAAAAATTGTATTAAAGGTATATAACATGATGATTTTATATACTTACAAGCTGTGAAATGATAACTACAATCAAGTTAATTAACATGTCTATCATCTAACATAGTTAAGAACACTTAAGATTCATTCTCACTAGGACACCTTGGGTAGCTCAATTGGTTAAACATCTACCTTCTGCTCAGGTCATGATTTTGAAGTCCTGGGATCGAGCCCTGCCTCAGGCTCCTTGCTCAGTGTATAGTCTGCTTCTCCCTCTCTCTCTACCCCTCCTTACTGCTCCTGTTCTCTCTCTCTCTCTCTCTCTCTCTCTCTCAAATAAATAATATTTAAAATAAAATATTCTTAAAAAGATTCATTCTCAGCAAACTCCAGGTATACAGTATAATACCTCTTATCACAGTCGCCATGCTATATATTATATCCCCAGAATTTACAAACTTGTACCCTTTGACCAACATCCCCCCATTTACCCCACCCCCATTCCTTGGCAACCACTATTCTATTCTCTGTGTCTATGAGTTTGACTTGTTTAGGTTTCAAATATGAGATCACATAGTATTTATTTCTGTCTGGTTTATTTCACCTAGCATAATTTTTTCCAGATTCAACCATGTTGTCAAAAATGGCACGATTTCCTCATTTTTACAGCTGAATAAGATTCCATTATAGAAAGATAGATGATGGATACATAGATACCTATAGATACAGATCACAATTTCTTTATCCATTCATCCATTGATAGATACTTTCCATATCTCAGCTATTGTAATAATGCTACAATGAACATGGGAGTGAAAATATTTCTTCAAAACACTGATTCTACTTTCTTTGGATATGCACCCAGAAGTGGAATTGCTAGATCATATGGTAGTATTACCTTTAGTTTTCTGAGGAACTCTATACTGTTTCTATAATGTCTATACCAATTTACAACCCCAACAACAGTGTTTAAGTAAAGATATCTAGTATAATCAAGATACCTAGATGTCTTCTTTGTGGGAAAGCTTTAGATGATAGTTTAAATTTCTTTTAAAAATTTTAAGTCAATATTTTAAGCCAAAGGAATTTGTGAACTTAAAAAAATATTCAAATATATTAGCATAAAGTTGTACATATATGTTTTCATGATCATTTCAAAATATTTTTTTTTATGTCCACTGTGATATTTTAACTCCATGATTATTTAGGTCATTTCTTGTTGCTAAATATTTAGATATTTTTTAATTTAACATTTTGTTATTAATATCTAGCTTAAATCCACTATCAGAGAATACATTCTCTATGAGTTTTTGAAGTATTACATATATATGAATTTAAACCTTTGAGATTTAATAAGCTTTACATGCCTATTTGATACTTTTTTCAATTAATCTATTTTCTGTCTAACTTCTTTTCCATAAAATTGTCTTTAAAAAACTTTAATTCCTCTTATAACTTAGCAAATAATTAGTCTCATTTTTTATTTGTAAATATGAATCTGTAGGATGGGTAAAATCCAAACAAAAATGATAGCTGATGTTTCATTTTTTAATCTCTCAAATTATTTTACAACTTAATATTGATTTGTCAAGTGTGTTTTGTGTGTATAGCTGACTATTAAAGGGCCATACACAGTATATATTGAAAAATAAATATTGTTATGCAATTTTAAGATTCATTAAGTATTTGGTTCATAATCAGAGAATTCTCATTTGAAAAAAAAAGTCTGAATCAAAGAGAAACAGTGTTTGGATTACTAATTAGATTCATTGCCTAGAAAGATTATAATCTACATAGGTAAAATAACTGTCAATAGCATTTTTCCACTAGGTTCAAATTATGAGAACTACCCTGGGTAGACCCATGAGAGATACAACTGGGCTTCTCCTTCTCTGTTCCTCCATATCTATTCCCATACTTCTCTGCCCTGTTTTTGCCTGGAAGGAAGTAGGAAGTTGACCCCCTACCTACTGTTTCAGCTGGCACCCTTGCCATCTATCTGGCTTCCAATTAGGTGAATGTAACAAGAGGTCCTAGTAAAACAGGCGGTGGGAAGAGAGATGAAGAATGTTTTTCCTCCCCTAACTCTTCCCTGACCATGATTTTGACAGTAGTTACAACCCTCAAAGGTGACAACTCCCGTCAGGCATTCCTTCTATTTGTGAAAATCCTGGAACTTTCTTTTGTTCTTTTATTCATTCAATTGAGTATCAACAATATTTAGTAGATATACTAAGTGTTATTTAAAAAATTACACGTATATATGCATATATACATCTATATTCTATGTATGTATACATATACGTGCATGCATGTATTTATATGTGTATATGTGTATGTATCCTCTTATTTAATTCCTAATACAACTCTTGGATGGCCTCTCACTACCTATAGTGAAGACATCATACCTGATGTCTACTTGAAGATTCAACAAGGATATTTTCTTTTTTGAAGATTTAGATGCAATTAAACTTTGAAGGCTAACTCATATTTTAATCACCTTGAAAGCCAACTTAAAAAAAAAAAAAAAAAAAAAAAAAACCTTCCTAAGTGAATTCTGGATCCCTTGAAAAAGCAAATAATTCTTTCATAAAGATTAATTCCACCTTAATTTATCTGTTTTCTGAGTTAAAATTTGTGTATTCAGCTTTTCTTTTAGATTTTAAAGTTCAATCTGTACAAAAAATATATATCTTACAAAGCCTTCATTTAAGCTGTCAGTTAAGGAAATAAGTCTTCGATTGTCTACAGTCTAGAACATTTAGTTGTTGTTTTACAGGTGACTTATACTGCTTCAGATTTTTTTTCTTATTAAATATCACAACATTTATTTTCTATTATCCTGAGTGGCATGACAGTAAATCTGTGAAGTTTAAGCATAATATGAACATGAATTAATTTTAATTTATAATTTTACTATCTCCAACTACATAGGTGACAAAATGTTTTTGTGAGACAGAATTTTCTGATCAGTATCACATAAAGACATGTGGAAATTAAATCTTATTTATTGCACACAAGCCATATAGTCTCATAGTTGAATATTCAACTGGTTGTCATTAAAAGTTCACCCAAAGGGTCATACTTCTATAAAGTTTGAGGTTCATTGACCTAAATATAGTAGTAAAGTCCTCTCCCTCATACAATTTTTGTTGTTTTTGTCTTAAAAAAAAAAAAAATAGAAAAAAAACTACCATAGCAGATAACATCTGGTTGCTTGTAATCTGAATTCATCTAAAATCCCAATGTAAACAAGTTCACCAATAGCAAGGGGCAGTTAAACATTCCACTGGCTTTAGATAATTGAAACCATCTTCCAAAAAAGTACCTTCAATTACTGGACTCCAAGAAAGAAACAGCTCTGGCAAAGTACCAGAAAGAGGAAAAAAAAGTACAAGAAAGAGCTGGGGGGGAGTGGGGGGTAGGGGTAGGGTTAGAAAGAAAGAAAAAGAGAATGCAAGTCTATTTTCCAGAATACAATTGAAGATCGTTAAATATTCTACAGTATTTGTAAGACAGAATAGTTCATGTCATGCCCACCCAAAAGTTATTTTTAATGGGAGCACAGGATTAGAACCTAGAAAGCTCTGTCATTTGCATTTATTGCAGATTCTTCCTTTCAAGAAGTAATATCTCTAAAACATCATAAGGAGTTTTTTTTAAATCTGATTTTCAAAGAAATTCAAAGAAACTTCACAATTTCCCAGTTCTTAACATTTTTTAAAAATTTCTTGTAACTTGCAAGTATGCATGTAAATCATTACTTGCATATATTTAAGTATATACATTTGGCTTTTGGAATTATAAACTAGATGCATGCCTAAAAATTTACAATTCTTCTGGTTTATGACATATATTGCAGTAAAGGTATAATAGCCTTCTTTTGAAAGGGTTATCAAATCATTTCATCTTTTTAGTCTTTTCCATAACATCTAATCTCTGAGAACAATGGGACAAAAGATTTACTTAAATCCTCATACCTCTGAAAGGCTACATGGAATCAGGGAAAATGTATAACATTACTTTGGGTTAATCATATACTGCAACATTCAACTAGTCAATTGTTATGTCAACCTACTGCATTAGTGTATTATCAATGATAATAAAGTTTTGATAATAATTTGACCCATCTGCAAGTGATAAAAATAAAATAATAAAGCAATTGATTTTTTTGTGCTAGACACCCAAGTCAGCTTACTTCTTATTGAAATGTCAGGACAATATGTATTTTAACAGGCTTCTAGACAGATGCATCACAACACTTAAATTCTATAGAGACACCATTGTGTTTTATTTACTTTGTAAGCAAGATCATTAAACCAGTTCTGACACAGTGCTGCAAGCTTCCTATGAAGAATGTTGCAAATGGGAAATTTATATTTTAAGAAAAGATTTCACTTCAACAAAGTGATCCTAAAGCCATTTATCTAGAAATAAATGTATTATTTTCTCTATTGCATAGCTTCAAAGAAATTTTAGATATAAAACAAAATCAAGAACAAAACCCAAAAACATTGGCTACTAAATTTAACACAGCTTTTACCATAATTTGTGATTATGTGTGTATCTGTTAACCTGTCTCTGTCTCCCCTTTCCCTGATCCAATATGGCAGAGATCTTGAACACTTTGTACATAGGAATGCATTCTTTTTTTTTTCTTTGTTATTTGTGATAGTCACAGAGAGAGAGAGAGAGAGAGGCAGAGACACAGGCAGAGGGAGAAGCAGGCTCCATGCACCGGGAGCCTGATGTGGGATTCGATCCCGGGTCTCCAGGATCACGCCCTGGGCCAAAGGCAGGCACCAAACCGCTGCGCCACCCAGGGATCCCCAGGAATGCATTCTTCAAAAGAAAGAAGAAGACTTGATAACTAATAGGAACTCAATAAGTGTCTTTTTTTTTTTTTTTTTTAAGATTTATTTATGAGAGAGAGAGAGCACACTGGCATGCTCATGAGTGGAGGGAAGGACAGGGGAAGAGGGAGAGAGAGAATCTGAAGCAGACTGCCCACTGAGTGAGGAGCCTGCCGTGAGTCTCTATCTCAGGACCCATGAGATCATGACCTGAGCCGAAATCACCATTTGGGCACTTAACTGACTGAACGAAACCGGTGCCTCAGAAACTCAATAAATGTCTAATGGATGAATAGATGAAGGAGTAGATGGTCATAGTTGTAACCATTTTGATCCAAATTGTTCCAATTTATTTTATTCCCTGCATATTTGTAGACTTGAAGCATTAATTAAAGGAGTACAAATAGGATAACTGAGTCCCAATCCACTCCATACCCAAACAAGTCCAAACTCCATTCCACTGCCAACTAAAAATTTTTACCTTACTTTGCCTTACCCTTTACAGGCCTATCTTCCCCCCAAAACTTGGATCTATTTTGAAAAAGAACTTGATTTTCAGTCTGCATCAAATCCCTTCCTAAAGTAGGCAATCCAACAGGTAATAATTTAATAAATTAAATTGAAGACTGGAGATAAGGTCTTTTGAGCTGAGAGGCAGTAGGGGCATTATGTCTTTGTAAGCTTTAGTTTGCTTCTTGCAAAGTACACAAGGTAAATTCCTAAGGTCTATCTTTCAAGGAAGTTTGACAAAAATTAAGGCTTAGATATATTCAGTGTGGAGGTTGAGAACTTTCTTTACAATAACATTTAGATGGAGTCTACCCAAGAACTGGATATCTGTTTGATGTTTAGCCTTTTTTTTTTTTTTTTTTTTTTTTTTTTTTTTTTTTTTATGATGCAATGTTGCTTTTATGTTATCAGTGATTCCAGGGTGAGGGACTCCTACCCATGTACAGCCAGTGAGCAAACATCCAGGGAATCAGTTAAATAAAACTTTTTTCACTTTGTTTGTACTGATATCATTCAAGGTTTAAGAAGGACTGAGAAAAGCAGAAGGTGTCTGAAGTCATTTCCCTTGTTTGGAAGGCCACCAAAAGCAGCAGCAGGCCCAGTCAGCTGTGTACAGGGCAAGGAGCTACTTTTACTGTGGCCTGAGGAATTTCACACTCAAACTGGATAAATATGAGGAAAAGGCCAATCTCACTGAAAGGTACAGAATCCTGCCCTTTCTTAATCTCTCTTACTGGCTACTTAAAAAAAAAAAAAAAAAAAAAAATCATTCACCCAGTTTCTACTTCTATAAACACTTAGAACCTTCTTTTGTGTGCCTGATCAAGAATCCTGGGCAAAAAAAGAAAAAAAGAATCCTGGGTAATCTCAGTGATGGTTATGTTCCTAGGCTCAATCACCCCACCTGCTCTGTGATATAAGGGGATCCTAGAGCAAAGCAGGAGTAAGAGGAGATCCTCTTTTTTTTTTTTTTTTTCCCAAAACCTTTCATTGAGCCCCTCCCGCCTTGTCCCAGCTAAAGGCTGCTAGAGTTCCAGACTATTGATGTTACTCTACACATTAAAGTTAAGGAACACTGTTCCCAGTTCCCGTGGTCCTTGCAGAAACAAGGGCCTTTTGTGGGTTTTTTCAGCAAAGATCCAGGCCCTGATAGAGTTGACCCCTTGTCTCCAAAGCTATCTGAATATAGCAGGCTGGCAAGTCTGCAAGTTACAAAATAAACATCCTCTGCTTCTTAACTCCCTTACATTGTGTTCTTCTTCTTTAGCATTATTCAAGCCACATCCTTCCCAGAGGTCTAAATTCACATTTTAAAAAATCTGCTATGAACTCTCAGGCTCATCACATTTCCAAAACTCTTTTATTGACATAGGGAAGCTGGCTCCTCTCTGAAGTCTAGGATTTATGGCAGCAAGTGAAACCCCAGACACACTGATGGAAACCCGTGAAGTAGTTTAACTTTCTGCCTCACCTAACCCATCAGCTGTGTATCAAAACTGACTCAAACTGAGAATTACTTTATTGATGTTTTATTTTTTAAAAGATTTATTTATTTGAGAGAGAGGGAGCATGAGAGGGCAGGGTAAAAGGAGACGGAGAGAATCTCAAGCAGACTCAATACTGAGCACAGAGCCGGACACAGTGCTCCATCTCATGACTATGAGATCATGACCATGAGATCATGACCATGAGATCACAACCTGAGCTGAAACCAAGAGTTGAACCAATTGCACCATGCAGGCATTTTAAATCACTGATAATCATTTTAAATCACTGATTTTGGATAAAATTGGTTATAGCTGTGATCACAGCTCATTATGATCTCCTGAGAATATCATTCCTTTTAAAGTTGTTAATCATATCCAAATCAACATTGAGATGAATTTCCTTCACCCAGAATATTTCTCTGTTCTTAAAACATTGTCAGGTTGGTCCACTGATTATTCCATTATATGAAATTTTCATATAAAAAAATTGATCTTCATCCAAAAGAGCAATATATAAAAATAACTGGGATTTTTCCAAAAGACTAAATTCTATATGTTACCATAAGGGACTATTTTTTTAAGTTATGTAATTAACATACACACACATAAACACATATATCTTGACACTACTTTGCACATAGTAAGCAGTCACAGAATGCTTACTGATGAATTCACCTGTATAAGCTGTGCTTTTATTTTAATAAATACAATCTTATCTTCTCCTTCTTCAAATCTATGAGGACTTTATTATTTTCTACAAATGCATACTCCCATGTGAAAAATCACAGAATTATTTAGAATCATATCAATATTAAAGGGTATTTTTAAATGTCTTGAAGAATTCTGGACATAGATGTTTTAAATGAAATTTTAAAAATAAAACACATGTCCCTTGTATTCTATCAGTTTCCTATGAAAGGAAGTTATATTTGAAAATGAGCTCTGGTAGGTAGTTTTCAAGCCAGCATTGTTGTTGGATGTGTACCTTTTAAAAGTGAGCTCCTGTGCAGAGAATGGCCAGTGCAAATCCTGGGTGTGGGGACTGACAGGCCACTTAGATATACCAAATCCTCAGTTTTCTGTCTGTGGTAAAATAAATTCTATCTTCAGATACAAGCATTGCATGAAGCATCAATGTGACTTGAAGATGCAGTTTCCTCCAGGAGCTTCTGAAGAAGCTCTTCCTTTTGGGGGTGGGGGGTGTTCACAAAGACATCAGTAAGTAAATTAAAATCAGAGAATTTAAACCCCATCTTGGGAAAGACTTTAGCTGTCTTGCCTCATTACCATAAATTCAGGGGGATGAGTATATGATATTTGTAAAGTCTAACTTTTGGATAATACTCCTCAAGATCTTCTACATTAATAGATCTTTCTATTTCTAGGGATAGGAGTCACGGGAGCCACTTCCGGAACATATGGGGAGAAGGTCATTTTCTACTTCTCCCAGTTGCAGAGCTTTACTCTGAAGACTTCGTTCTTCCTGAATTCAGGCTAGCAATGAATCAATTTCTGAAACTTCTGCTCATGAGATGCTACCATGTATCTTAAGTCCTGACCATGAATGAATCCTATTAAAAGCATTCTGAAGATTTATATAACTTGGGATCTCACACAACTCTAGCACATATCATTCAATACATATTTGACAAGTTAGTGAAATGAGGAAATGGTGCAAAAACTATAAAATGTGTCTACAGAGTAAACTAAATTTTGTTATTTTGCAACATATTCCACAGCATCATCTCCTTTGGAAGTGTCCATTTCAGAGGCTGGAAAACATTTAACACATCTCTGATCAACCGATTTTTGGAAATGCCTTCAGACTCTGTAATTTATTCTTCAAAACCTCTGGAATAGTGATTTTTAAAATTTCACACTGAAGACCCATATGATTTTTCAGAAAAGTATGAAAGAACTCAGAGCCATGACTAGGGAGAATAAGTATATGAACAAGTTATCTAATAATAATGACAGCAACAATGTTAATACTAATAATAGGTAACTCCTTTTAAATCCTCACTAGTTGATAAGGACAAGGTTAAGTTCTTCACCTTTCATCCTCAAGGCAGGCTTCTTAGCAGGTTTGATTATGACCCCACTGCAAAGATGAGAAAGTTGAGGCACTTAGAAGGTGAAACAGTTGCCACAAATTGGATGTTAGATTTGAGACTCACAAGTACTTCTGCAAACAGCTGGAAATACTGCTACTCCTAAGAATTAAAAATGAGGTGGGACTAGAAAAGAAAAGAAAATTAATGTTTTTCTTTTGGCTTTTAAATAGACCAAAAGAATTCCAAAATTCTTTAGAAAATGACAGTTTCAGAGGAATGGAATATTTAACTGTTTGTGGTTAAGGATACTACCCCTTGTTTTTATGCAGGAATCTTGGGTGGATGTGTTGAAGACTCAGTTCCATCCTTTAATATAGCCATACTATCTAAAAGGATCACAGGGTCCTAAGAAAAACTTAGTACCAACTCATATTTTACATATTTGTAGGCCATACAATTTTTGTGCCATTGAACAAGGATTTGGTTTTGTGGTTTCCTGAGATTCAGAGTTGGTGATGAGGGGGGAAGTGAGCCTAAAACATCGAGCAAAGGCCACTTGGCTAAGGTGAGCCTAGATGCTCCCCCAACTTCTCCTTCTTCCTTCCAACCCTCCCCCTGCGTCAGAAAAGCTCCACTTTTAGCTGATTTAGTTTATGTTTGGGGGCTCAGAATAAGATTTTTTTTAATGCCTTTTTTGTTTTCAAAGGCTTCTGGGACCCTTTCTATAAACACCTAAGTTGAAGAATCATTTGTGAAACACACCTTTTTATTTGCCTAAATGTTAGCCTCTTTTGCTAATTCTTTTGCTAACTTGACTTAAGAGCTCTAGCACTTAGAAAGGCATCTAAGTTATTTGCCTAACATGTGATTTGAATGCTTCAGAAAGATAAAGTCTATAATTAAGGGATTGCCTAACAATGGATCTACAGGAACTGAAGGGCATTTCCCGTGAAAGTGTACAACCACAGGGAACCTCAGGTGAGCTACATTGCATTCAACACTTGTCATACACTAGGGACATTCATTAACTTTAATTAGGGCCATGAAGAGACGCCTGAAGAAAAAGGAAATACTCATTTTAAGATAACATTTTAAGATAACATTTTAAGATGGTCACTCCCTTATTTCTTCCTGAAGTCTAGACCAAGAAAGGGAATTTTTTTCTTGACCTTTATTTAAACAGGCAACCAGGAGAGAACAGCCATTCAGACTGGGCCAGGTTCCATGTCTTCAATGACCCAGGAATAGCCCAGCGCTGTTTCTATGCCAACTATGAGGTCTATCTCCACTGAGGACAACTTCCTTATCAAAATAAAATCCAAAGGTCATTTTCAATCTTCAAACTAAAATCAAAGGCCATGGGGTATAACCACTCCCAAATACCTTAGTATAGGGTTTGTGATACTTGGCATTTCTTGATTACGGACAACCATAATCATTTATCAGCCTTTAAAAAATAATAATAGTAACTAAAAGTGAATACAGTGAAGATCTCAAGCTACCTTCATTAAGTCACCAAAAAGCTATTTCATTAACTGGAAACACTTGTCCATCCATCTTGCCAACAATTGAGCCTTGACAAGTTTCCTTTGTAAGGTGAGACTTTTATGAGTGACCCCAACAAGCAGTCCTCTGCTGTTGGGACCTAAAAGTCTTGCTAAGTGGATGCAGAGCTTCCTACACACACTCCACGGCTCAAGTCCAAGAAAGGCAAATAGAGGAGACAAATGATCACTCTAGAAATCAGAGACACTTATTAGAGTGAATTCTCTTCCTCTATATGCCAGTAGTGAAGACATCAATAGAAAATTCAAAAGGGTATTTTGGAGGAAAATGTAGCTCAATAGGCAAAGTTCAGAACTAGTGTTTGCTGTGGCATCCTGAGGTGAAAATGTGACTGAATTACCTAAGAGCTCAAAATGCAATTGAGTGAAGTGTCATGTGTTAGATAATGCCAGATGATTGGTAGTGTCACACTGCTGTCTTTAAAGGTGACTTATTTCCATAGATGATGAAAGGATCTCAGAATCCTGAATTGCCATTTCTTTTTTACTCTTATCTGGCCTTTAGTATCAACACAATCTGATCATTAAAACAAAAAGCTTGGAGGGAGGAGTGGAGCATAGTAAGTGGTGTACAAACAAAAACCTCATGTTCCTTCACTATATTTACTCCTCTCTAACTGAATGCCTCTCAAGACTTGAACCCAACACAGTGCCCACAAACCTATTACTGCAGGATTTCCTTCTCATGTTCTTGGCTCATTACTGTCATATCAAAGCAATTTTTCTCTGCTCCAAAATCGCCTTTCCCCTGCCCTATAGCTTTTAGATTCCTTTAGATACATCAAATCTGTACTAATTACTTATTATTATTTATCATATTCACCTGAACAATGTGCTCAACCCTGCCCATCTAGCAGATTCTTCAATATAGATGTAATGTGAATTGTTCTTTTTCTCATTAAAGTAGCAGTTGAGGGACACCTGGATGGCTCAGTGGTTGGGCCTCTGCCTTCAGCTCAGGATGTGATCCCAGAGTTCCAGGATCAAGTCCCACATTGGACTACCTGCATGGAGCCTGCTTCTCTCTCTGATTGTGTCCCTGCCTCTCTCTCTCTCTGTGTGTGTCTCATGAATAAATAAATAAAATCTTAAAAAAAAAAAGTAGCAGTTGATTACAAGCCACTAAAAAAAGGAGAGAAATAAAAAGTGAAAGGGACCTTCCAAGCCACAGAGGTAACTAAGCATATCTTTATTACTTGGGATATTCTTGGCTTCACCTATCAGCCAAAGGAAAGTGATCTCTGAGTTTCAGTAAACAAACAAAAAGACAAAACAAAAATTAACCAGAAACACTACAAAACAAAAACTATTCCCCTTTGGTACTAATCATTCTATGGCTAGCTGTGTGCTCAAGCTCATCCTGGGGCCCATCCTAACAGACCCACTGTGTCCTCCTACCCTCCAAACAGCAGTGTTACAATATACACATGAAATTGTATTAAAATTAAACTCCAAAGCATCTCTAAAACCCAAAGGGGGTATATTGAAATCATATGCTTTAAGGGGAAAGAAAACAAAGCAATCACACAGCCTTTTTTTTTTTTTTTCACACAGCCTTTTCAATGGAGAGAGCTATTGTGCTTGAGTAGGTATTTGAGTTTCCAGTCCTTTTAAGCAGCAGCTGACTTATGTGGCCTAGTATCTGTCCTTAATATTAATAGCAGGAGGGAATCCTCCTGAATGGAGATCAGGCCTGTGGGCTGTGCATTAACAACCAGGCTGGCTTCCAAAGATCAGTAATACTGGTCCATTCCAACGACTTACATGAATTCTGCATATCCCAAGTCATATCTCCCTAAGAAGGGTGTCATTACTACTAACAGAATACCATTCAGACTGTCAGTATCACCACTACCTACCACTACTTGAAGACCTTTATTTGTTCAACCACATACACATATATATGCATGCACATACATTTATGTACATATACATACAATTAGAATCATACTAATCAACTTCCTTTGAGGGAAGTTGGAGCTGAGATGAAGAAAAAGCAAAAATTACCTAGGTTGATGGAGAAGAGAAGAGGAAGAGGATTACTGTTTCCAGGAGTATATCTGGAGCAGCAAGTGAAGGAAGAGCCCTACTGATGAGGCTGGAGATGTTAGCTCACTTGGCTCAACTTAGTGCAGGCCATGATGGGACCGTTGTATTTTTCCTAAGAGCCATGGGTAATTGGAAGCTGACCCAGACATTAAAATTAGGTGGGAGTCACGTACACATATGCACTTCTGTTTTTCAAGGATCCCTCTGACTACATACTCTGGAGGAGAGGCAAGGGAACCCACAAGGCTGAGGAGGCTGGTGGGAGGAGGCTTCTGCTCTAGCCTGGAAGAAGAGAGAACAATGGCTCACATTAGGGTGAAGACAGTAGATATAAAGTAAATTAGACAGAAGGAGAGGTAGAAGTAGAGGGAAGTAGAATAGACATGACTTGCTCAAGGCTTAATTGTCCTGGGTGAGTGAGAGAGGGAAACAGAAAGACATTGGTGCTTTATGTACATTATCCAGTCAACAGAAATGATGACCAATTCCTAAGAATCTACCCAGGTACAAGATAGTGTAGTGTCATTAGAGCAAAAGACTACAGGGACATGAAATCTGGTCCTACTGCTTAGTCATTACTTGACCTTAGCCAATTATATAAGTTCTCTTTGCCCCTGTTTCTTCATTATATAATGAGATTAATGGTTGTGCCCATCTACAGGGCTGTTGTGAGGATTATATAAGGTAATATACTGAGAATGTTTAGAAAGGTACCTAGCATCTATAAGCACTCAATAAATATTAGCTATTATTATTATTGTCACGTGGCAGGGGCCAGTGCACATATTGGATGTGTTGTAACTGTCCGGAAGAGAAGGTATTACCATCCCCACTTTACAGATGGGGATGTGAGGTTCTGAGGGGTTTAAGAACACACCAGCACCACTCATTTAATTATTTAGTGGCAAACCAAAATCTGTTTTGTGTCGTTTCAAAGTTCATATTCTTCTGTTTTATCAGAATGATTAGCTTCTCTTTGAAAGATCTCCCATATGAGAGCAAATGATAAAAATGACAACTTAAGTTTTCTCATTAAGCAAATGAACTAGGTGACCTCCCAGACTGGCATTTGTAAAGGAAAACAAAACAAAACAAAACAAAAAACCCTCCAGTCAAACATTGACATTTATGTCAAAACAGAACGGAATTCATATAACTTACCAAAAAAACATTTCTTTTTCCCTGAAACTCAAAGTATCAGGAGGTAGACTTCTTTGAATAAGCAATTTAAACTATGCTCTTCCTAAAAATCCGTTAACAGGGCATTCTTGTTCATTTTCAGACAATATTTGCCCACAGGCACATTCTATTCTAGATCAATCCCCGAAGAATAGTGAGAAATAAATGTTTTCACAAATTGTCCCATAATCTTGTGTTCATTAAAAAATAAATAGTGATGCCATCCTTTGAAAACCCTGAGCCACTTAGGCAGTTTTTATGTAACCAGAGAAAGAAAAAGAGTTGGCAGAGCTGGAACCTTTTTCTTTTCTCACATACTTTCACATGTTCACCAGGCTGAGGCTGTTAAACTTTTGCTGAACTGTGGCATTGGGTTCTGGAGGTGAAATGGATGCCTGGGAGCATTTGTGTCCTCCTTCCTCTTTTGTGTGGGGAAAAATAAAAAATATGGAGAATGTGAATGACCTTTTCAAGATTATATAGCTAGACGGCGGCTGATGACCAACAAATATGTATGGAGCCCAGTGACTGATAATAGCACACTAGAGAAGCCAGAAAGGATAAAAGACTTAATTACCCTGGCCATTGCCTGTTGAAGTAATGGTTTGTGACTCCTTAGTGGTTTCTGATAACACGATAAATATGGTTGAATTTGCCACCTTAGGAAGAGAAAGGGGGATAGCTTACTTCTGTGATAGGGACACGTGAGCCACTTCAAGAGAAATCTCAAAGTACTTGTGTTCTAATGTAGAATTATTTAGTACTGAATGGATATGTATTATACATGCTTTTATCTTTTTATTTCTGTGGGAAAAGGAAAAACCTCTCAAAATCAAATATGCTGCATGTGAATCCTCTCTCTTAACTGATCTTAGGTTCTTCTTTAAAATGATGGAAGCATGAGGGAAAAATCAAGTCCACTGGGTTCTAGTTACAGCTCCTCTACTTTGGTTGACTTAATCACAATGTGGAAAGTTGGCTCCACATCAGTCTATCTCTGAGCATGCACTAGGAAAGAATCTGAGACTTGAATGTGAACATAGGCAAGAATGAGCTTTGAAAGTTTACTTCACATAAGATAATACACTTTCAAATGGTGTTTTCTTCCTATAATACCATTATATTGGTGTTATTTGAAAATAAATTTAAGGAGGAGGGGCAAGATGGCAGAAGAGTAGGGTCCCCAAGTCACCTGTCCCCACCACATTACCTAGATAATCTTCAAATCATCCTGAAAATCTACGAATTCGGCCTGAGATTTAAAGAGAGACCAGCTGGAATGCTACAGTGAGAAGAGTTCGCGCTTCTATCAAGGTAGGAAGACGGGGAAAAAGAAATAAAAAAACAAAAGGCCTCCAAGGGGGAGGGGCCCCGCGAGGAGCCGGGCTGAGGCCGGGGCGAGTGTCCCCAGGACAGGAGAGCCCCGTCCCGGAGACGCAGGAGCTGCACCGACCTTCCCGGGGGAAAGGGGCTCGCAGGGGGTTGGAGCAGGACCGACCTCGCCGGGCGGAAAGGGGCTCGCAGGGAGGTGGAGCAGGATCCAGGAGGGCGAGGATGCCCTCGGGCTCCCTGGGACAGTAACAGAGCAACTGCGCGCCCAGGAGAGTGCGCCGAGCTCCCTAAGGGCTGCAGCGCACATGGTGGGACCCAGAGCAGCTGGGGCGGGGGGGGGGGTCGGAGGAGACTCCGCGGAGGGGGCTGCGGGGCGGGAGCAGCTCGGAGGGCTCGGGGGCGGCTCCGCGGAGGGGGCTGCGGGGCGGGAGCGCGAATCCACCAGCGCAGGCTCCGGAGCACAGGGCGCCGGGACACAGCCCAGGATCTGGCCTCCCCCGGGACAGGCAGAGGCCGGGAGGGCCCAGGACAGCGAGGACGCTCCTGCCCCGAGCTGAGCAGATCAGCGGCCCGCCCTGGAGCATCCAGGCCCTGCAGACGGAGAGCTCCGGAGTTACTGCGGGGGCTGACTCCAGGGCTCCAGAGCTGGCCCGGCCACTGGGGCTGTTCCTCCTGGGGCCTCACGGGGTAAACAACCCCCACTGAGCCCTGCAGCAGGCAGGGGCACAGCAGCTCCCCCAAGTGCTCACACCTGAGAATCAGCACAACAGGCCCCTCCCCCAGAAGACCAGCTAGACGGACAAGTTCCAGGGCAAGTCAAGGGACTTACAGTATACAGAATCAGAGGATACTCCCCCGTATTTTTTGTTGTTGTTGTTGTTGCTTTGTTTTTGTTTTGTTTTGTTTGCTTTTTGATTTGTTTGCTTCCCCCACCCCCTTTTTTCCTTTCTTTTTCTTTCTCTTTTTCTTCTCTTTTTTCTTTTTTTCTTCCTTTTTTTTTTTTTTTCTTTCCTTCTTTCTCTCCTCTCTTTTTCTCCTTTTCCCAATACAACTTGTTTTTGGCCACTCTGCACTGAGCAAAATGACTAGAAGGAAAAACTCACCTCAAAAGAAAGAATCAGAAACAGTCCTCTCTCCCACAGAGTTACAAAATCTGGATTACAATTCAATGTCAGAAAGCCAATTCAGAAGCACTATTATACAGCTACTGGTGGCTCTAGAAAAAGCATAAAGGACTCAAGAGACTTCATGACTGCCAAATTTAGATCCAATCAGGCAGAAATTAAAAATCAATTGAATGAGATGCAATCCAAACTAGAAGTCCTAACGACGAGGGTTAACGAGGTGGAAGAACGAATGAGTGACATAGAAGACAAGTTGATGGCAAAGAGGGAAACTGAGGAAAAAAGAGACAGACAATTAAAAGACCATGAGGATAGATTAAGGGAAATAAATGACAGCCTGAGGAAGAAAAACCTACGTTTAATTGGGGTTCCCCAGGGCGCCGAAAGGGACAGAGGGCCAGAATATGTATTTGAACAAATCATAGCTGAAAACTTTCCTAATCTGGGAAGGGAAACAGGCATTCAGATCCAGGAAATAGAGAGATCCCCCCCTAAAATCAATAAAAAACCGTTCAACACCTCAACATTTAATAGTGAAGCTTGCAAATTCCAAAGATAAAGAGAAGATCCTTAAAGCAGCAAGAGACAAGAAATCCCTGACTTTTATGGGGAGGAGTATTAGGATAAACAGCAGACCTCTCCACAGACACCTGGTAGGCCAGAAAGGGCTGGCAGGATATATTCAGGGTCCTAAATGAGAAGAACATGCAGCCAAGAATACATTATCCAGCAAGGCGCTCATTCAAAATGGAAGGAGAGATAAAGAGCTTCCAAGACAGGCAGGAACTAAAAGAATATGTGACCTCCAAACCAGCTCTGCAAGAAATTTTAAGGGGGACTCTTAAAATTCCCCTTTAAGAAGAAGTTCAGTGGAACAATCCACAAAAAAAAAGGACTGAATAGATATCATGATGACACTAAACTCATATCTTTCAACAGTAATTCTGAACATGAGTGGGCTTAATGACCCCATCAAAAGGCGCAGGGTGTCAGACTGGATAAAAAAGCAGGACCCATCTCTTTGCTGTCTACAAGAGACTCATTTTAGACAGAAGGACACCTACAGCCTGAAAATTAAAGGTTGGAGAACCATTTACCATTCAAATGGTCCTCAAAAGAAAGCAGGGGTAGCCATCCTTATATCAGATAAACTAAAATTTACCCTGAAGACTGTAGTGAGAGATGAAGAGGGACACTATATCATACTTAAAGGATCTATCCAACAAGAGGACTTAACAATCCTCAATATATATGCGCCGAATGTGGGAGCTGCCAAATATATCAATCAATTAATAACCAAAGTTAAGATATACTTAGATAATAATACACTTATACTTGGTGACTTCAATCTAGCGCTTTCTACACTCGATAGGTCTTCTAAGCACAACATCTCCAAAGAAACGAGACCTTTAAATGATACACTGGACCAGATGGATTTCACAGATATCTACAGAACTTTACATCCAAACAACTGAATACCCATTCTTCTCAAGTGCACATGGAACTTTCTCCAGAGCAACCACATACTGGGTCACAAATCGGGTCTGAACCGATACCAAAAGATTGGGATCGTCCCCTGCATATTCTCAGACCATAATGCCTTGAAATTAGAACTAAATCACAACAAGAAGTTTGGAAGGACCTCAAACACGGGGAGGTTAAGGACCATCCTGCTAAAAGATGAAAGGGTCAACCAGGAAATTAAGGAAGAATGAAAAAGATTCATGGAAACTAATGAGAATGATGATACAACCATTCAAAATCTTTGGGACACAGCAAAAGCAGTCCTAAGGGGGAAATAACATCGCAATACAGCATCCATTCAAAAACTGGAAAGAACTCAAATGCAAAAGCTAACCTTACACATAAAAGAGCTAGAGAAAAAATCGCAAATAGATCCTATACCCAGCAGAAGAAGAGAGTTCATAAAGATTCGAGCAGAACTCAACGAAATCGAGACCAGAAGAACTGTGGAACAGATCAACAGAACCAGGAATTGGTTCTTTGAAAGAATTAATAAGATAGATAAACCATTAGCCAGCCTTATTAAAAAGAAGAGAGAGAAGACTCAAATTAATAAAATCATGAATGAGAAAGGAGAGATCACTACCAACACCAAGGAAATACAAACGATTTTAAAAACATATTATGAACAGCTATATGCCAATAAATTAGGCAATCTGGAAGAAATGGACGCATTCCTGGAAAGCCACAAACTACCAAAACTGGAACAGGAAGAAATAGAAAACCTGAACAGGCCAATAACCAGGGAGGAAATTGAAGCAGTCATCAAAAACCTCCCAAGACACAAAAGTCCAGGGCCAGATGGCTTCCCAGGGGAATTCTATCAAATGTTTAAAGAAGAAACCATACCTATTCTACTAAAGCTGTTTGGAAAGATAGAAAGAGATGGAGTACTTCCAAATTCGTTCTATGAGGCCAGCATCACCGTAATTCCAAAACCAGACAAAGACCCCACCAAAAAGGAGAATTATAGACCAATATCCCTGATGAACATGGATGCAAAAATTCTCAACAAGATACTAGCCAATAGGATCCAACAGCACATTAAGAAAATTATTCACCATGACCAAGTAGGACTTATTCCCGGGACAAAAGGCTGGTTCAACACTCGTAAAACAATCAATGTAGATTCATCATATCAGCAAGAGAAAAACCAAGAACCATATGATCCTCTCATTAGATGCAGAGAAAGCATTTGACAAAATACAGCATCCATTCCTGATCAAAACTCTTCAGAGTGTAGGGATAGAGGGAACATTCCTCAACATCTTAAAAGCCATCTATGAAAAGCCCACAGCAAATATCATTCTCAATGGGGAAGCACTGGGAGCCTTTCCCCTAAGATCAGGAATAAGACAGGGATGTCCACTCTCACCACTGCTATTCAACATAGTACTGGAAGTCCTAGCCTCAGCAATCAGACAACAAAAAGACATTAAAGGCATTCAAATCGGCAAAGAAGAAGTCAAACTCTCCCTCTTCACCAATGACATGATACTCTACATAGAAAACCCAAAAGTCTCCACCCCAAGATTGCTAGAACTCATACAGCAATTTGGTAGCGTGGCAGGATACAAAATCAATACCCAGAAGTCAGTGGCATTTCTATACACTAACAATGAGACTGAAGAAAGAGAAATTAAGGAGTCAATCCCATTTACAATTGCACCCAAAAGCATAAGATATCTAGGAATAAACCTAACCAAAGAGGTAAAGGATCTATACCCTAAAAACTATAGAACACTTCTGAAAGAAATTGAGGAAGACACAAAGAGATGGAAAAATATTCCATGCTCATGGATTGGCAGAATTAATATTGTGAAAATGTCGATGTTACCCAGGGCAATTTACACGTTTAATGCAATCCCTATCAAAATACCATGGACTTTCTTCAGAGAGTTAGAACAAATTACTTTAAGATTTGTGTGGAATCAGAAAAGACCCCAAATAGCCAGGGGAATTTTAAAAAAAGAAAACCATAGCTGGGGGCATCACAATGCCAGATTTCAGGTTGTACTACAAAGCTGTGGTCCTCAAGACAGTGTGGTACTTGCACAAAAACAGACACATAGATCAATGGAACAGAACAGAGAACCCAGAAGTGGACCCTGAACTTTATGGTCAACTAATATTCGATAAAGGAGGAAAGACTATCCACTGGAAGAAAAACAGTCTCTTCAATAAATGATGCTGGGAAAATTGGACATCCACATGCAGAAGAATGAAACTAGATCATTCCCTTGCACCATACACAAAGATAAACTCAAAATGGATGAAAGATCTAAATGTGAGACAAGAGTCCATCAAAATCCTAGAGGAGAACACAGGCAACACCCTTTTTGAACTTGGCCACAGCAACTTCTTTCAAGATACATCCATGAAGGCAAAAGAAACAAAAGCAAAAAATGAATTATTGGGACTTCATCAAGATAAGAAGCTTTTGCACAGCAAAGGATACAGTCAACAAAACTAAAAGACAACCTACAGAATGGGAGAAGATATTTGCAAATGACATATCAGATAAAGGGCTAGTTTCCAAGATCTATAAAGAACTTATTAAACTCAACAGCAAAGAAACAAACCTTCCAATCATGAATTGGGCAAAAGACATGAACAGAAATCTCACAGAGGAAGACATAGACATGGCCAACAAGCACATGAGGAAATAAATGCTCTGCATCACTTGCCATCAGGGAAATACAAATCAAAACCACAATGAGATACCACCTCACACCAGTGAGAATGGGGAAAATTAACAAGGCAGGAAACCACAAATGTTGGAGAGGATGTGGAGAAAAGGGAACCCTCTTACACTGTTGGTGGGAATGTGAACTGGTGCAGCCACTCTGGGAAACTGTGGAGGTTCCTCAAAGAGTTAAAAATAGACCTGCCCTACGACCCAGCAATCGCACTGCTGGGGATTTACCCCAAAGATACAGATGCAGTGAAACACCGGGACACCTGCACCCTGATGTTTCTAGCAGCAATGTCCACAATAGCCAAACTGTGGAAGGAGCCTCGGTGTCCATCGAAAGATGAATGGATAAAGAAGATGTGGTTTATGTATACAATGGAATATTACTCAGCCATTAGAAACGACAAATACCCACCATTTGCTTCAACGTGGATGGAACTGGAGGGTATTATGCTGAGTGAAATTAGTCAATCAGAGAAGGACAAACATTATATGTTCTCATTCATTTGGGTAATATAAATAATAGTGAAAAGGAATATAAGGGAAGGGAGAAGAAATGTGTGGGAAATATCAGAAAGGGAGACAGAACATAAAGTCTCCTAACTCTGGGAAACGAACTAGGGGTGGTGGAAAGGGAGGAGGGCAGGGGCTGGGAGTGAATAGGTGATGGGTACTGAGGGGGCCACTTGACGGGATGAGCACTGGGTGTTATTCTCTATGTTGGCAAATTGAACACCAATAAATGAAATGGTAAAATTTAAAAAAAAAAGAAAATAAATTTAAAAGGATACAAAATTAGCCTTTAGCTATACTTTAAATAGAAAAATTAATGATTTTCTTTTTTTTTTTTCTCCCTAGATTAGGCTATTCCAGTGTTTTCCACTCTTCCTCCTTTTTATTCACACTATGATCCCACTACCATTATCATCTCCATTCTTACACATCGTCACTTACAGTGTGCTAGGAATAGTCAGGCACCTTTACATCCATTATCTCTTTTGCTTCTCACAACATCCTACAATATGGGTATCACAATCCAGTTTCCAGTTGAGGAAGCTGAGGTGTAGAGAATATGTGACTGGCCCAAGGACACACCTAGGGTAACCAACTATTCCAGTTTGTCCTGTTTGGTCTTCAGGTCATTCTAGACACTAATTGTCTGTATGTGTGTATTTGTATTGGCATCTCTTTCTCTTTTTAAATTTCAGAACTCTTGCTCTTATATATTACCCACTAGCATACATATATAAAGGTCATGAAGTATAGAAGCCAAAGGAAAATAGCATAAAATGAAAAAAACAAATTGGGTGCTATAGTGATTTTTTTTTTTTCATTTGGCATGTTAAAAAGAGCTTGACCTGATGTATTATGCCTGGTGAAGATTTGTCCAAAGTTCTGTTGTTTGCTTTGTGCTGGGTAGGGAAGGCTATTATTACTTTTTTTTTTTTTTTTTTTCTAAAAGAAAGATACAGCAGGCTTCTTCCTAGACTATACATCTGTAAATAATGCCAATTCTGACCTTGGGCTAATTTGAAAGTAATTATCTATATTTACCCAGGGGAACTATATTGATATAAACCTGATTTTTCCATTTCCTTATAATATCAGCTAGAATGAGCACATGGCCTCTGCTTTTAGAGAAACAGCTTAATAACTAATCAAATGGATAGCACTCTTCTAATTAAACACTTTAATGAAAATGTGTTTGGATAAAATAATTGAGAATAAAAATAATTGATTATACTTATTGAATACTCAGCTAGGGTCAGCATTATATTTCGCACACTATACCTACATTGATTTCCTTAATCCTCCAAACTAGCATGAGAATACTAGTATCCTGATTTCTCAGACGAGGAAGCAAAAGTACAGAGATGTTAAATAACTGCCTCGAGGACACAGAGCTGGAAGTGGTAATGCTAGCATTTGAACCCAAGCAATAAAGACTATGTCCTTAACCTCTAGGTTAAGACACCTTCCATTCATTTAGATGAAAATTGAGAAACCAGTTGGGTTGGACTGAAAATAGTGCCTCCATATCCAAATCCCTAGAGCCGGTGAATGTTGCCTCACTCAGCACAAGGGACTCAGCAGATGTGGTCAGACCTCCAGGAGTGGTCTGAGGGTCAAACATCCTAGCACATTCAAGCCCTTAAGACAGTATTGGTGCTCACTATATCTCTGAGCACCCTCTTTCACTGCTGTCCTCCTCTTGGCCAAGCAGGATGTTCAGTTCTCTCCATCTCCAAAGAGATCCTAAAGCCATCTGATGAAGATGTCATTCTCCCCTCTCTCCTCTCTGCTGCCAAATTAGAGACACACAGGCTGTCCCCATGCACCACCTGCCCATCACAGCCTATTAGATTCTTTCTGCCTCTCAACAGAATCTAGTCCCCACGTGGAATTTTCTATGGCATTTCCATGGTTGGCAATACTCTGATCATTTTCTGTCAAGTTTTCAGAACACTCTCCCTAAGTATCCGTTTCTTCTCTCAAACTGCTAATTCCGCTAACTTGGTGGTTCTTACCTGAGGGTGATTTTGCTCCCCGACCTCCTCCCACCTACTGCTATATGACATTTGGCGATGTCTGGAGACATTTTTCATTGTAAAAATTTAGGGGAACGGGTGCTCCTAGTATCTGGTGCAAAGAGGCCAGGGATGCTGCTAAATAGACACCCTATAATTCATAGGACATCCCCCTCAAACAAATAATTATCTGGCCCAAAATGTCAATAGTGCCAAAGTTAAGACATATGCTCTAAATGAACCCATTCTCCAAGATCTGGATTTGCCTGTCATTGTATCTATGTGAGTGTGTGCATGCATCCTTGTGTGTGCATACACCTTTGTGCTAATAGCTCTTCTAGACCTACCCAGGCTCAGTTCCACAGTTCACACTATCTGAAAGCATTGCCACACCTCCATCTGTTTGCCCACCCTATTCTGTGCCCCAGGAAGTGGATGACACAGACCATATCAATTGAACTCCCTTGCCCCTGGGCCTCCAGCAGGCTTCAGCAACAGAGATTGCAGGGATTAAGAGGGAGATCAAGGTAATTATTCTCTTTGTTCCTTTCCTAGAAAGTTGCCTAGGGCTGTGCATTCCCTTTAACTAGAAGTCACTTACTGCAATATAGCTGTCTCTACAGGACTCTCTCTCAGGATTCAGGTAACTGGGTTTTTTGTTAGTTTGTTTTGTCCCTTGTCCATTCAGGTTTAGCACATAAATCAGTTCTAAGGCCCAGTTACTGCACTATTCCTTGTAGCCCCCATACTCAAATATTCAGAAGCAATTCCTTTATAAATAAATGCTTCCCAAATTCTCTGCTTCTGAGTAGGTCATAGATTTTCTGTTGTGATATACTCTCTTATCCATTGTCATTTCCCTTTATGCATGACAGAACCAACGACTTCCTGGTGACCCAAATCCAAAAATTTACCATCCCCTACTCTCTGAAGCACTATATCCAATCAATTGTTAAGTCCTGTGGAATTTTCTTCCACATATTTCTTACTTAAATTTCCTCCTAACCCTTTCCCACTGGCTGTTGCCCTAGTGCAGTCTATCATTTCTTATTGCTATAATGATGTCCAAATTTTTTTTTAGGTATCCAATTTCTTCTCTGTTTTTTTTTTTTTTTTTTCCAACTTCCAAAGCCAATACCATCCCCCCATGCAAGCTTCCAGAATTCTCTGGTAGCTAGAAGTGAACTCTCCCCATTTACAAATCTCATTCTATGTCATCCTACCTCAAACAGGTAACTGTCACTTTCATTGTTCTGTTTTAACCATAAAACCATCTTCTATTTTTACTAAAATTAAGTTTCTTGAGGGCAGAATTGTGCTTTTTCATATATGTTTCTCCTAAAGTACTTGATATTGTCTTCCATACAGAAGAGCTGCGGTAAATACTTTTTAAATGGAACAATGACTTTACTACTCCACTGTATGGTTGGCGAAGATAACAAATTTTCACAATTTCTGTGCTAGTTTCATGGCTTTTCAGAGTTACAGCTTTTTATTTATTTCTTAAGTAAGGAAGACAAGCATATTCTTTTGCAGCAAAAGCTACAAGAGCAGTCTAAATCCTAGGAAAATAAACAGTGGCATTAAATAATTCCATTGACTCAGAATTAATTCACACTGTCCCCAAATAATGTCTCTCTGAAAACTTTCCTTGATTTCTCTTCCAGCAGAATTTCCATAATCAAGTTACCATTGTCTAAACAGAAAGACAGCAAAGCAAAGACTTTTCTCTGCCACTTCATAAAAAGTAAATACTGACCTCTTAAGCACTTTGGCTAATGCCAAGGATATTTATTTTGTGTGTCAATATGACATAATATAACTTTAGAAAAAAAATATGAGCATTAATTAACTGTGTGTGATCTAGGATGGATTTCTGTACCTCATTTCTTCAACTGTATAATAGGGATAGAAATAACATAGTTCATATGGGGGTGAATAACAAAGAAGTATATATTCCTTAATATATAACATACTATTATATAAGTAATTCATAGTTAGCATTGTTGCATAATTAATTATTGAAATTAATACTATATATTATAAAATATGTAATATTTAATTATAGAATATATAATAATATATAATATGTAACTACTTCAACCACTGCAAATAGTGTATAAAACATTGCTTAATTACTCCAGTAGCTTCCATATCAACTCATCTCAATGAATGAAAAAATAGCAGCAAGTTTCTGGCTGTTTGAAGTTCTAGATGATACATCATTTGATGAGGCACACCTGAAAGGCAATGAGTAGTAATGTCTTCCCTAATCAGTTGTGTCAAGATGAATCCATTCAAACTGATAAAGCATCCATGCCTCTAGAATTCTGTGTACAGAAGGTAAGATGGGAATTGTAAGCACTCCTCCTAAATGAGTCCAAATTATTCTGCTCTATACCCTGGAATTGAAATGGAATACCAGGGAATATTTTAATATTCTTGATTATTTTGAAATTGCAATTACTAAGTCACCTCAAATTCCTTGTAGGGCATATAGAGCCACTAAACAAAATAGTTCCATTTTATTTCTGGGCATTAGACTTTTAATATGCAAATAAAGATTTATTTAGTAATTAAAACACATCTAACACATCTAAAGCACTAAACATAATAGAAAATGTTATAGTTATGCTAAATCACCTATACATTTGCTTTACCCAGATTCAACCGTATGTTTAGGGAAGA
Source organism: Canis aureus (assembly GCF_053574225.1). NCBI lineage: Eukaryota > Metazoa > Chordata > Mammalia > Carnivora > Canidae > Canis > Canis aureus. Next base: position 13,192,288 of record NC_135636.1, read on the forward strand.
GAGAAAAGGGAGAAGTCAGGAGAAAGGGAGGTGGAACAAGGAAGGAAGAGTGTGGCAGACTGTATTTTCCAAAGAGGCTGCATTAAGATCCCCCAGCCCACATGTTCTTCTGTATTGTGACCCCAATCAAGAAGAGAGGCCTCTTTCTGCATCTTTTTGAATCTAAGTGGGCCCTGTGACTGCTTTGACCAATAAAGCTCAGTAGATGGGACACTATGATATTTTCCCCTACTCCCCTTAATTAGCCTGGCCCTTTGTGTCCTGATCCTTAAAATGTTCATAGTAGGCAAATCTAGATGCCATGCAAGAAGTCCTATTACCCAGAAACTGGCATTCTATAAGGAAGTCTCAACAAGTCTCAACATTTGAAGAAGTTACGTGGAGAAACTTGTTCCAGCCATCCCAGACATGTGAATGAGAATACCATCTCCTATATCCGGTTCAGTTCAGCCTTCAGATGACGTCAGCCCCAAAAGCCAGCTTAACTGTAAGTGCATGACAGACCGGAAGTGAAGCCCCTGTGGAGCCCAGTCAACCTGTGGAGCCCAGTCAACCCACAGAACTGTGAGATATAATGCTAAATTACTTTAAACTCCAAAATTCTGAGGTGATTATTACATAGTAATTATTACATAGTAATAAGTATTTGGAACAGAGAAGAGGAGTGGAGGAGGAGAAATAAGTAATTCAACTATGGTATTGCCTTTTTGCCTATTAGCGTCAGTTAGAGTCTGCTGCTCAATTACCATGGGCTAGGGGATCTGGATTAACTGTTTCAGTGATACTTAGTTCCCAAGCTCCTTTCATACTGTGAACATCTCATAATTCATTAAGAATAATCCAAGAATATTTAACGACACTTTTTATTTTAGTTTTAGTTTTTTGTTTTTATTTTTTTATACAACATGACTATGAATATAAGTCAATCATTTTATCTGGTGTTCAAATGAAGACACAACCTCCCCTCCATGAGAGGAAAAACTTGGCTCTGCTGAGCCTATTGAGAAATGTAGATCTCCCAAACAGAGCCTCCTAGGAGACTGTGAAGGTTAGTTTTGACTGAACTTGCTTTCCATTTATAGGCTGACTTTAGAATCTAATAGCCATATATACTATATACTGTGACAATGATAATGGGATTATTTTTTTTTTTTAAAGATTTATTTATGATAGAGAGGGGCAGAGAGAGAAGCAGGCTCCATGCACCAGGAGCCCGACGTGGGACTCGATCCCGGGTCTCCAGGATCGCGCCCTGGGCCAGAGGCAGGCGCTAAACCGCTGAGCCACCCAGGGATCCCCTGATAATGGGATTATTGATGAGGATGATATGATGATGATAATGATGATGATGATGATGATGATGATGATGATGATGATGAAAAAGGAGGCAGAAGAGGAAGACAAGGATTGTATGTCGACAGCGGAGTAGATTTCATTTATAAATATGTTCTTGAGATCCCTGGGTGGCTCAGCAGCTAGGCGTCTTCCTTTGGCTCAGGGTGTGATCCCGGAGTTCTGGGATTGAGTTCTGCATTGGGGTCCCTGCAGGGAGCCTGCTTCTCCCTCTGTCTGTGTCTCTGCCTTCTCTCTGTGTCTCTCATGAATAAATAAATGAAATCTTTAAATATGTTCTTGTTACCTTTTGGATATCTGAACATTAATGGTTATTAATGGAGCCATAATTCATTTATTTTAAAAAGAGATTTCTATGCTTTCAGTGAATAAAGTATCATTTCATTCTTAGTGCGCCCATCACCCAAAATGAAAAAAAAAAAAAAAAAAAAAACCCTGATACTTATCCAGCTGAATCTAATATAAATGAATAAAACTCTTTAAGACTTCAAAAATAAAAGGTGTAGATTCAAGTTAAAAGCAGCTTTTACCAGGCCAAATCCTTTCAAGTTTTCTTTAGGAAAAAAAAAAAAAAAAAATCAAAGGCACCAACATCTTAAGAAATTGTCTTCCACAGTCAATGATCATTAATGTCTTTATATATTTTTCTTACTACTACAAGGAGACTCAATGTCTTGCTAAATGTTATGAAAATATAAACTAGAGTTCCTGTCTGCTCAATAGGACTGTAAGCTCCTGTGTTTGTAAAATGTCTTATTCTCCTTCTGAGACTACTGTTATCTGCATGGTTGTGGGTAAAGGTAGTTTCATGAAATCTCTGCTGAATGAATGCTTTTTGTTTTATTAAACATTTCAGTTGTTTTAATTTTTTTAAAACAATTTTTTAAAAGATTTTATTTATTTATTCACAGAGACACAGGCAGAGGGAGAAGCAGGCACCATGCAGGGAGCCCGATGCGGGACTCGATCCCGAGTATCCGTGATCACGCCCCGGGCCGCAGGCGGCACTAAACTGCTGTGCCAACGGGGCTGCCCAATTGTCTTAATTTTTATGAATAAAGTTTGTTAGAGGAAAAAATAACTAGAACATATAGATTAAAAAAGCCATCAAATCATTAAGAACCCCAAACATTCTTGATACTACTGCTGTATAGTATTTGCAGACCACATTATTTTCTATTCCTGCAGAGGTTTTTGTTGTTGTTGTTTTTGTTTTTGTTTTGTACTGAAGATGTGTGTTATAATTTTGTAACCTGATTTTCTGGCTGAATGAATAGCACTAAGGTGATCTACATTTGCATCTAGGTTTCATTTTCAAATCCCTCTCTTTAGACATATATTCACCCTTGACTTCACATATCTAGTAGTAAAAGTCATTTCACAGCTTACACTGAAGAGGATACTTTTTTGAAAAGAGGTCAAGTAATATATAGTCAATCCTAAAGCTCTCTCTGACAAAGTGAGAAAATAAATACATTTTAGTACAGTGAAAGACAAAAACAGAATTTGAATGCCAGGACTAAAAGTAGCATATCTGAAATGGCAAAGGATGAGGATGGCCAACAGGTTAGCCACGTGGCAGGAAAGGCAATAGATATCTTGAGCTATAGTCCCCATTAAGCAGCATCAGCATGATCTAGGGCTTTCTAAAAATGCAAATTCTTGGGCCCATCCAGATTTACTGAATCAGAAATTGTGGGTGAAGCCCAGCAATCTATGCATTAAGCCCTTCCGTTGAGCAATTCTGAGTCACACTGCCCTAAGCAAATAGTTGAAGTCTGAGTAACACTGCAGTAAGCAAATACTTAGGAGAACCACAGTTCAAGTTGCCTGTTAGAATCCTTTTGGGGGCCTTTACAACCACTGATGATACTACCCGAGCCCAAGTAATTTAGAGGATCCCCTGGGTTGGTTGCTGACCCTCTTTATTTTTTACAAGTGTCTTAGATGATGCTAATAAATAACCAGGACTGAGAACTATTGTTCTAACACATGTATCTACCTAACAAATTAAGAGATGAGTTGAGAAAGAACTTGGCTGAGAACTTTAATATATTTGGCCAAAGTAGCTGGATGATAATACACATGTTTAAAAAGAGTATCACTTACTTTGTTTTACTTCACTGGGTCAATATGTTAAAATGAGATGAGCAATGCTTTTAAATATTATTCAGAAATAAGTAGTATTATTAACTAATATGTTCTTTGGTCTATGATATAAATTTAAAAAATTTATACACAAGGAAACCTGATGATTGCAATTATGTTTGGTAAACACCTTACCTGCCTGGGACTTAAATATAATACCTGGACATACAGGTGTCAAAGGCCACCAAGCATAAAAGTAATAAGGCCAAGAAGTGTCACAGTACAACAGTATAAACAAGGCAACAGCTTACAGTTACCATATATATCATCCTTGGAGGGTGGGTACTATAACATTTATTGGACAGTATTGGGCAGCCTGGGTGGCTCAGTTGTTTAGCGCCGCCTTCAGCTCAGGGCCTGATCCTGGAGACCCAGGATCAAGTCCCACATCCGGCTCCCTGCATGGAGCCTGCTTCTCCCTCTGCCTGTCTCTCTCTCTCTCTCTCTCTTTCTCTATGTGTGTGTGTCCACACTTAGAGAGGACCCTAAGTTATTAAGTTATTAAGATCATAAAGTTACTCAAAAAACACTAGCATAGAAGAAAAATGGGTAAGAAAACAAGAAATGGAACATGTAAAAGTTGTTGTTATTGGTTGCTGTTTTTTTTTTTCTTTCTAAGCAGGACACAACAATCACTAATTATATAAGAAAAACTAATTTCATTGAAATCCGATTTATAAAGAATTTCTGTTCAGGGTGCCTGGGTGGCTCAATCAGCTTAGTGTCTGACTTAGGCTCAGGTCAGGTCTTGAGGTCCCAGTTGGCACCCCAAGTTGGGCTCCCCACTGAGCAGGGAGTTTGCTTGTCTCTCTCCTTCTGCCCCTCCCCATTTGTGCTCTCTCTGTCTCTGTCTCTGTCTCTCTCTCTCAAATAAATAAATAAAATCTTTTTTTTTAAATTTAAAAGAAAAGAATTCCTGCTCATCAAAAGTTAACATTAAGAGAGTTAAAAGGTAAGATACAGACTAGAAGATGATAATATTCACAGTCTACATCTGCCTTTGGACTTGTGTCTAAAGTATAAAAGAACTATCACAAATCACTGAGGAAAACAAAAACAAAAACAAGAAACCTGATCCTAAATTGTGCAAAAGACTTGAAGAAGCACTTCTAAGAAGAGATCAAAATGACTGATAAGCATGTTAAAAAGTATTCAATACCATTCTTAATAAAATCCAAACTAAAACCACACTGACAAAAAAATAAAAAATAAAAATAAAACCACACTGGCATGCTCAAAATTCTAAGTTTATGCCTACACTGTCACGTAGCAATTCAACTCCCTGTACACACCCAAGAAAAGTGAATGTAATTGTTCACCTGGAGACAAGGCCAAGAATGTCCTTAGCAGTTTTACTAATAATAGCTAACTCATGAATGGGAAAAACTCAAATGCCCATCAACAGAAGAATGGTTAAACAAATACTAGCTACATAAAATGGAATACCGCACATTGATTTTAAAAATCAACTACTTGAATATGCAGCAATAGGAATGAATGTAAAAATGTTTTTTTGGAGCAAAAAGAATGTTTTTTTGGATGCAAAAAGAACATGCTGTTTGAGTCCATGCATATGAAGAACAGGCAAAACTAATGGGATGGTGAATAAGTTTAGAATAAGGGTTGCCTTGCATGAAGGAGATGAAATGAGAAGGTGACAAAGGTGCATTCTGGCATGTTGGACATATCCTACATCTTAATCAGAGGCAGTTACATAAGTACATACAGATTAAGAGTGTACTGGGTTGTATAACAATTAAAATTAAGATAAAAGAGATAAAAACAAGCATAGTCAATCCATCTTCAAAAGGCAGCATTTAAAGTAATTCCACCACCAGCACCTTTATTGCTTATGGAATTAAAAATGAGTTATCCAAAAGAGAGATCTCTTCAGGATTTTGTCTCATTATTTGCCCCATGAAAAATAACTCGTCAGTTTTTGCAAATTCTCAATAATGAGGAATAATATCTATATCTACATCTGTATCTATCTATATCTATATATATCTTCCATCTCCCTTGACTATTCATATAAACATACTCCATCTGAAAAGAGGTCACATTCAGCCTTACCATAATTTCCTCTCTAGTTTTTGGATGTTAAAACATGGATAGGTTAGGATAGCAATAGCCATATCTCCAGCTAATTTATAATGATGAGGCAAAAGGAGACTCTTAAATTCTGGGTATGCAGTTCTATATTGAATAAAATCTATCACCTCTGTAATCAACTTAGGGTATATTCATATATAAATGAATGTTGAATATACAACTTTAAATATTGATATTGCTGCTCTTAGACTGGTCAAGGCAGAAGAGGATAGACCATCATTCTCATAAATTGACACCAGCTGCTTCTTAACAAGCACCACGTGCATTCTTATTTTGCTGACCAATGAAAAGCAGGATCCTTAAAAGCAAACATCTGCTGCCCATTTATAGTAATTTCTGCATGAAAATAGGTTTATCAAAAACAACTGAAGCTTTGCCAACACCAAACATGTGCTTCAAGGTAAACTTCTGCCTCAATTGTACTGATTTGTAATTCCAATATATCCAATACCAAAAAGAAAAAAAAAAAAGATTTTCATAATGTCTTTCTTTCAAAGGGCTTCACAAATGTAGTTTTTCATTCTGTGCTTATTACTCCACACCTGCTTGAATGTGTGGCATTCATGTGTGTCCTCTTCAGAGGACAGAGGACACTCATCTTGGGAGAAAATAATACCAAATCTACTACCTTCCCATTTTAAGTTGAGCATGATTTTAGAAAATAAGCCTCAAGTATAGCATACCAGTTGTGGAAACCAGGCTGCTTGGATTTAAAAATTAAAAAAATAACTCAGTAAATCAATAGGTAGTATTATTTCTGTTGTTGTTGCTATTACTTTATTGCTTACATAGCAACCCAGATAGCTATCATTCAGAATCCAAAGATGTCGGCTGGTATCTTTAAGTCTATATGTTTTAGTTTTAGTTATATAAAATCAGAAGGAAGTTGGAAAGACTAAAATCCTAATTCAGAATGTTTGCTATTCTAAAATATTTGGGGAGAATGAATAATTCAATTAAAATAAATGCAACATGCCATTTATATTTCACTGACATTTTGAAGCCATTCCATATTAAAACTTTGTTGTATATAAAAGAAAAAAATCACCTTATATTCATTCATGTCATCTAAATTTCTGCTGCATTTCCATCTCTATATTGTTAAAATGATAAACTCCCTCTACCAAGGAGTTATGAAATAAACTCTAAATCACTACTGTAAAGACAATATTTATCAAACCATCTATGTCTTATGCAATTCATTCTCTACTTCAAAAGTCAGCATTTGTTTGTAAGTTGTAAGAAGCCAAGAGAAGTCCTTGAATCTAGACTATGTCAAATTGCTCTAAGATTTGAGGATCTTCCCCATTCCGGGAACAACAGGAGGCTTATCATTATGAAACTATGTGAATATCTTTTATTTTTTCTACCTTCTTCCCAGAAGAATTCTGAAAAGCCATTTTCTAGTTCAGCAGGAAGAGGATCATGTGTTCATATTTCCATCTCGAGCTTGTCATGGCATTTTTAGTGTTGTTTTCAAGAGTAATAAGGCCCATAAAATGTCAATCAAAACCCACCACCAGCAGGGAATGTGTTGGAAGCTGTTACATAATCAGCATGCCTGTTTCAGCACAACACAAGTGGCATTTTTCATGTCAATACTGAATTCACAACTTTAAATCTCAGATTTCCTGTGCATCCGGGTTGCCACAGAAGCCAAGACTGGCAGTCTGAGCAGCCTGAGTCAAAACCCAAGTGTCCCATTGCCTAATGGAGTAATGAGTCATTCACTTTCCTAAGTCTCCTTCCCCTGAGTAATAGAATTATCGAGAGAAGGCGTGAGGAAAAGGGCAGACCAGGGCACTTCTGACAGCTGCAGAAAAGACTGCAGAAACATTCAGCCTGTGCAAATACTCAGATTCTCTAAGCTGACACATCCCCAGATTCAAACTTCAATGCTGCTGATGTAGTATTATTCAGTAATCTCTACCTGGCCACCCCAGCCTCCTTTACTTAAGGCCAGAAGCCCACTGCACTGTGCTCTAAGTATCTATCTTAGATGGGGGAAAAACAACGTGGTACAGGTTTTCAACCTCATTTCTGAATTAACACCAGCTAAGACATCATGATGATCTGAGTCCCATACTATCCTATAAATTGAAGATGGAAAAGACATATTGGACCAGCATGCTACCATCTCCTAATATGCTTTTTCTCTAGCACATTCTCCAAGTGAGTAAGATGTGAAGTGACTGGGGCAATGGAGCTTCTTGAGGAGTCTATCCCAGACTTCAGTTAGCAGTTTTATGGCTATGTAATTATATTATGGAATATTCCCTTACTAGGTGATGATGTGGGGAGAAGAAGAAAAAAAGTAAGTAAACAGGAGAAAGAGCATTGGTGAGGATGGAGAGGGGTGGAAGAAGAGGAAGAGAGGAAGAATTGGAGGAAGTAGAGGAGGGAGAAGTAGAGGAGAAGGCAGAGGAGGAGAAAGAGAGGAAGTAGAGGAAAAGAAGTAGGGAAGGAGAAAAAAGGGAGTTGAAGAGGAAGAAGAGAAGAAATAGAGGAGGGGGAAGAGAGGAGTGAAGGGAGAAATAGGAGAGGAAGAAGAAGAGGAAGCAAAGGAGGTAAAGGGGGTAGAAAGCAGAGGAGGAGGAAGAAGAGGAACTGGGAGGGAGGACAGAATGGAAAAGGAGGAAGAGGAGTAAGTGGAGGGAGTGGAGGAGGAGGTGAACATCACAGAGAAGGAAGAAGAGATGGAGGAAGAAGAGCTGGAAGTAAAAAAAAAAAAAGAAGAAGAAGAAAGAAAGAAAAAGAAAAGGAGAAGAAAGCCAAGAGGAAGAAGGGAAGAAGGAAGGAAAGAAAAAATGGAGAAGAGGGAAAGGAGAAAGAAGAAAACAGGAAGAAGAGGGGAGGCATCCTTTTCATAGAGTTTTGTTTACGTGGTATTCCCGCACATCTGTTAGAGTGGAGCTTATCCCCCCTTGCCCCATGGAGCTTTAGTTACTCAGAAAGTATTTCTGAACTTCTTGAAATTTCATAATATACTATGAAGAAAGACTCTAAATAATTATTTCTATTTTCATACGGAACAAAAATTTGTTTAGAGTTTGATTCTGTCTTTGTTCCTGCATGTGATTTCCTAATGACTTAAAAAATCCTCTACTTGTAGTATTTATTTCTTCTATCCTTTACTAGGCTTTTACCTAAAAAAAAAAAAAAAATCTTATTTAAGTCTTATATGGAAGGAATTTTTGGGCACTAAACTAAAAGCAGAAGGAATAGACTTTTGGTAGATAAAAACTGATCGTGCATGCGCAAACATATGCACTCACTACGTTTCATGGATTCTAAAGCAACATGGGTCATAAGATGCACCATTATTTTATGTACCACTAAGAAAGAAAGAAAGAAAAAAAATATTACTCATTAAAGTAAGACATACTATCAATCACAAGATGTGTCCTGATTTCAGAGCTGTTTATAATCTTACTGCAACCATAAGAAATCAGTGGACAAAGCCAAATTGAGAGACATTGCATAAAATAACTTACCAGTACTCTTCAAAAGTGTCAAGGTCATAAAAGACAAAGAAAGACTTAGAAGTGATTACTGAGTGGAGGAGACTAATGAGAAATGATATAAACTTAAGATTACCTGTAGAGTGAAAGAGAGAGAGAGAGAGGAAGGGAGGGTGTAAAAAGTAGAAAAACTGGCAAAATTTGAATAAGTTCTGAAGTATAATATATATTATACCAATATTAATTTCTTGTGATAATTGTCCTACAGTTTTCTAAAATATTAACATTAGAGGAAGTGGGGTGAAAAAGATATTTAAAAAACAAAACAAAGCTCTTGAAATTATCTTTGCAATTTTTCGGTAAGTCCAAAATTAATTCAAAATAAAATATATTAAAATTTTTAAAAATGTGTATCTGAGGATCATTTAAAACCAGTATCTTATAATTCTGTAGAATTTAACACAATTATTCCCAAATGTTCACGTACTTGCATAATTTGTTCATTATTTGAAGAACAACATGGTGTGGTGGTGACTGCCTTGGACCAGGTATACAATTCTTGCCTTTCAGCTTTGATTCTGATCAACTTCACAGGATACATCCTTTAATTCTTCAAAATAATCACTCTGGTTCATAGTTTCTTCAGTCTCCAAGATGAGATTTTTAGGCTAAGTGGTTCTTATGGGCCACTTTACCTCTAATACTCTCAGCATCTATGTTAATAGCCAAGCAGAATATACCAAAAATGTTGCCTTTAATTGAAATCAGCTGAAATGATTCATATATTTGAAAGGTGCACACATACTTATACAATACATATTGTCACAAGCACAAAGTTCTCTCTATATATAACGAATATAGAATAAGCTACATCATGGTGAAAACCATGTCTAATCTGTGTTCACTGAGTGCTTAATTTATCCTTAATGCATAAAAATGCCAGATGTTATTAGTGTGAAATAAAACTCAGCAATTTTTAGTAAGATTAGCACTGTTCTAAACCACCCTCTCAGAAAAAAGAATCAAGCAGGCAGAAATGTGAGTGGAGATATATATCCACTGTTCACCTTTGCTAGAGTCTCAGTTTCTGATACTCCGTCAATTTATATTAATTGATGAAAATAAGTCATTAAAATAATGTGAGTGGTGTCACAGAACTCTTCAGATTGAAGAAGAATCAGTTAAAACTATTATTATGATTGAAAATTAGATATGTATTGCTAAAGAGACAGAAAGCCTTATTGATAAGATGATTTCCTAGAGTTTCTGTGGAATTCTACCCGTAGAAATGACGAAAGCAGAAGTTGTTTTTCCCTTGGATTTTTCAGCAAAGGGGAGATGATGAAGACTTTTTAAAGATTTTTTATTTATTTATTTATTCATAGAGACAGAGAGAGAGAGACAGAGAGAGAGAGAGAGAGAGAGAGAGAGGCAGAGGAGGGAGAAGCAGGCTCCATGCAGGGAGTCCGACGTGGGACTCCATCCAGAGTCTCCAGGATCACACCCCAGGCTGCAGGCGGCGCCAAACCGCTGCGCCACCAGGGCTGCCCCTGATGAGGATTTTTTAAGAGACACAGTGAAAGTCTACGAATTTACCTTTCAATAATAGTCTTTGTGGAAAAGGCACACAAAACGGGAGATGGATTGTAGCATATTAATTTCCCATATTAGGAAAGAAGAAAAAACCAAAAATCTTATTTGCTATTATCCTCCAGGGCACAGATGAGCTACCAAAGCTGACCAAGCAAGGAAATTTAGTCCGAAACATTAAGTCATTAAATTTAAAAGCAAGAGACAGAGCACAGACCTCCTCCTGGAAAGGCTGTGAGTGGGATGGTTTGGGGACCTTCCATTGGGGAAAAAAAAAGGTCACTTTCTCTCCTACTTGCTATAACATTCACAGGAGTGGTAGTTTCTATGTCATTTCAACCTATGCTGAATAATGAGGGCTAAGAACCACTGAGGAGGAAGAAGAAAGTTTCCCAGTCAAGGGTGTGGTGTTGGAGAAGACCCCAGGGCTATGGAGGGATGAGACACAATGATATGTAAATTGAGGTGGCTGATTTAAACTGAATCAGGAATCATGAGCAAAGTATGGGTTGGCCCCTAGTCTACTGTTCCCTTGCTCTTCCCTAGCTCTTAATCTCTTTGGGAAGGAAATTCTGACAGGAGGCACACCCCTGGGTGAGACCAAGAAGATTTCCCTGTGAGTAACCAAGCAAAACAGTGTTTTTGGAGTTCTTATTGAAGGTGGGGCTGTCTGCAGTGTCTAGACTGGTCGAGGCCCAAGGCTATGCCTTGCAGTGAATTGGTTTTTACAAATGGATTTTCTGGCTGTGGATTTTGGGGAAGGCAGATGAGAAGCTAGCTAGAGGCTCCATTCTGTTTGTGGATTCCCTTTGTGAATGAAGCTCCCAGAGTTCTACATCTCTATGGCACCTCAATTCAAGGAATTTAATTCTCTTTTATTCTAGACTGTGTGTCTGTTAGGTGCTTATTTGCTGGTTCATGTGTACTGGGGAACTGGAAGGAGAAGGAATACAAGAGGTGGGAAGGTAGAGCTGTAGAAGTGTTGGAAACAAGCACCAGAGCAATCACTGCTGAGAATTCTCATACACTCTCCACATGTGGAGCTTTGTACACATTGCAAGCAACTACTTGGATAAACAGGGATCACCTATAGGACAGCCAGACCTCTCTCCTTAGCCTCTCCTTTCTCCTTAGCCTAATGGAAGCACATCAAAGTTTGTTTGTTTGTTTTGTTTTGTTTTGTTTTTTTGATACTTACTGTGAGAACTGGTCAAACTCCTAGAGGTAAATCTCACAAAACAGTGGGGCCCCCTCTATGATGGGTCTCCCTAGAGTTTTTGACTCTCAGAGTTGCCTTACACTGGGCCTCCAAAAATTTATCAGCTTAAGTGTTCGTTCTCTGGCTCTGCTTCCCATGGCGTTTCCATTGTGATTCTCCACTCTGATGGGTACAAATATGAATAAAAGATCATCTCTACTGTCAAGGAGCTCTAGTCAAGTGGGAAGGTGCAGGAATGAGACTGGAGTATGGTAGAGACAAGACACAAAGAGCCTTGTGTGCTGTTCTAAGGAGTTTACATGTGATCCCACAGGTCATCTCCCTGGACTGTGAGCTCTGTGCAAGCAGAAATCCTGTCCTAATGGAGCAGTATCTCCAGGGCTTAGTGTAAGACAAGACACACATGAAGCATCCAATATATATATTTGCAAAGTGAATGAAAAAATTAAGAAGCAAAAAAAGAATTTTTTTTTTCACTGAGGCTTGAAATGAGGGGAAAGGGAAATCTTATTTAAGGATTCTTAGGTGTAACCTCCAGACTGGTGGCATCAACAACCTGGGAACTTGTTAGAAATGCAAATTCTCAGGTCCCACCCACCCCAGGGAGACCTAATCTGATATCAGAGGGTGGGGCTCAGCAATGTGTGTTTTAACAAGCCCTATAAGATGGTTCTGATATAGGTTCAAATTTGAGAACCACCAATTGTTTAGAACCAGAATGGGATCCTTAGGAGAAATGGCCTCCTAGACAAAATCTGACATTTTTGATTGAGGGTGATTTGCATACTGGTTTGGGACACTTGAGGGATAGGGTCTGGACATGGGTAACATGCAAGAGTAGAACCTGGCTCATTAGCAGGTTTTCCACAAGCTCTAATGGTGGATTTGGTGCCAAAGAAAACAGCGGTGGCCCTTGTACTGAAACTAAGACTGGGTGGGAGTGCCAAGACTTGGTTTAAAAATGCAAATTTTGGTTTACCACTTCAGACGAGAGTAGAATCTGCTGGTTCAACCCTTTGTCTGTCATCCATCTCTGGAAGCACAACAGAAGATGGAAGATGAAGAGGAAGGAGGAAAAAAAAGTCTCCTATCTCTTCATCTGTGTGTCTGAATATCTGGACCTCTCCAGAAGCTATCCCGACCCAATGCCAAGAACTTCCCACTCTTAAAAAATAGTTCTCATTACTTATAAATCATCTCATCGTATTTCCGATGTCGTGGGTACAAAAATATACGTGTAAATCATATGTAGCCAGGTGTTCCTGGCCTATTAGAAACTTGGAAACACAAAAGATGACACATACACCTATCAGCAGAAAATCAGTGACTGAGTCCAACTTCAGATTCAGTAAGAGAGAGAATCCAGAAAGTCTAGTCCCCAGCTACTTTGCAGAATTCAGTGTAAGGTCGGATAGGTCTTGGAAATATTCATGGTAGATAAGAGTGTCAGAATGTCAGAGTATGATCACAGGAAAGCAAAGGAAAAATCAATTAAAACTATTATTATGATTGAAAATTAGATACGTATTGCAATAAAATCAGATGAAGTCAAATTAAAAAATAACAAAGATGGAGACATCAAGTAGATGACAAACCCAGTGGTCCAATGAGAAAAAGAAAACTTTCCATTTCAATGTAAAACCATAGTGAAGAAATACTCCACCATGGTGTCTGTTCCCCAAAGGAGGAATATGGAAAATTCCTGACACACTCAATACTCCCGCCTCTCTCCAGCCTGGGGCAGTCATCACTATCAAAGCCTGCTCTCCTTCCCTGCTGAGCACTCACTCAGTCTCAGAGTTTTCAACACTTTCAACACCAGCAGCCAGCAGCCAGCAGCCACTGCCAATGAATCAGAATTGCTACTTCACCATCTATGACTGGCAGCAATGGGCCTGGGCTGGCAAGCTCCTTTTGTTCCCAACTCTGTCTCTCGTCCCTTTGCCATAGGAAGCCTCTGCCATATGGTGTCCCAAAGTGTACTTGCTCTAATTAGTACTTACTTGCATAATTCCAGAACAAACCAACAAGTAATTATATAAAACGTGTGCTTTATTTTCATCTCCTTTTTAATGTTTCACATACACAAATGCATTTCCCAGTTCAACAAAGGGGGAAAAATAATCAATGATTCTGGAAGTATAAAAAATAAAACTATGTAGTTATGAAAACGCATGGTACATGTATAGATTATATAAGTGTATCCCAAAATATGGAGCATTTGCATGGTGGTACACAGTATTTTTTTATATATAAAAATTAAAGTTGTTTTTTTTTAAATAGCAACAATTATGTGGGTTTTTTTGATTATGTGTTTTTAATGCATATAAAAATAACTCAGGCCTCTGAATTCATTATGGATATTATTGTTTGTTTCAAGGATAAGTGAAAACAAAGCAAATAGCGACAGTAGCTTAGAGAAAAATATTAAGCAAGTAATAGTGCAGGCAGCAAAGGTCTTGCAGGTAGCATGTGGCTGGCCAAAGCCTGAGAAATGCTGTTATATAAATTGTACACGTGCTGAGTCTCACCTAATTTCACTGCTGATTTACTTATGCTTTAAGGAGAACATGCCAACCCCAACAACACAGCACTAACATTTCCAACTGCCCCCCAATTAAGTGTGAAGTTACCCTTGCCTTCTCAGAATTGTCTTGCACTAAAATTTTATGATTTAAAAACAACTAATTCATGAACTTAGCTAAAACGCGAGAGGTAAAAAAGCTTAGCCTTTTATCTGACCCATAATCTACAATTAACCTGGTTATGTCCTCAGCCACAACTAACTAGTGTCATTCCCAATTAACTTCCCCAGAGAATTTTTCAATTAGCACTAACAGTTCAAACCACTAAAAAGCAACAGCACAAGGTGGCATGGTAATAGGCCTGCTTCCAAAAGTATTAATTCACTCTGACAACTGACAACAACAACAAAATCCTAGGGAAAAAAAAAATTAAAAATCCGTTCTATTTTATCTTTGCCATTATAATATGGACCCTTCTTAGAGGCCTAATTTATTTGACATGTTTTGAGAAACCATTTTTATTATCACATATCTGAATTATATTCCTTTTTTTTTTTTCTGGTTTGGAATAGTACCCGGTTTCCATTTGTCAGAAGCATTTGTCATTGAGTGATGAGGTTACATTGCAAGAGATGTCATAAGCAGTGGTTTGTCACCACCTGCCACATTAAATGAACCTCAAGGTAAACACCAGGTTATAGGGCAAATAAGCAAGGCTTTTTATGCCTTCCTCCCTCAGCCATGCACTAATTTGTACAAGCAAAAGCAAGCCTAGATTTTCAATCTAGTACTAGATATCTAGTACTAGATAAAAATAATGACTCTAAATCAATAAAAACTTCACATGAATTACCAAAAAGAGTTGAAAGTCATATTTAGTTTGAACCCCATAACTTTTTGTTTTCTTTTTAGAAAAACAGATTTAAAAAATATTTCTATTAACCATATCATGCAATTTCCAGGTAAATCTGTGAAATAAGTGATTGTAAGTTTTCTATTTCCAGAGTGCCTTATTTCATCTACCCCAGGCTACCTCCTCCTTCACCATCTCCTCTTTCCTTCAGCTCTCTTTAGGAATTTGTCACAGGACTGGGGCCCACATTCAGCTCCAAACTCAGGCATTGATGAAAAGTTAAGAGATATTATGATGCATTGCAATTGGGAGTCTCAGAATTATAAAATCTGCAAGACAGAAAGTAATCAACTCCAAGTAGTGAAATTTGGGGGCAGCAGTGGGAGAAGAGGGAACCTTGTTTAGGTGAGATGGTAGGATTCACATGCTTCAGAAATGGTTTCTCGGTACACAGACCTGGAAAAAGGAAAGCATATCTTCTACCTTGGATATGCTAATTAGGTGCTAACACACCTAATAGCATCCACACCAAAATATATGATCAGGGGTGTCTGGGTGGCACAGTTGGTTAAGCGTTCAACCCTTGGTTTCTGCTCAGGTCCTGGGATAGAGCCCTGCATCAAGCTCTGTGCTTAGCATGGAGTCTGCTTGAGATTCTCTCTCTCCCTCTCCCTCTCCTCTCCCCACTTGTGCTCTCTCTCTCTCTTTCTCAAATAAATAAATAAAATCTTTCTAAAAAATATGATCAAACTCATCTGTGTGAAGGTACTATATACATAGATGCTGGGATGTCAAACATCGTGAGGAGGAAATGGACAAAGTTTCTGGTAATTATAACTACTGTATATAAAATTCTATCTTCATTTTACAGATTAGGAAACTAAGGCATGGGGAGGGGTTTCTTTTCTTTTCTTTTCTTTTCTTTTTTCTTTTCTTTTCTTTTTTCTTTTCTTTTCTTTTCTTTTCTTTTCTTTTCTTTTCTTTTCTTTTCTTTTCTTTTCTTTTCTCACAAGTTTACCTGGTTAACTACAAATCCCAATTGGCTTTTCTTTCCATTTTACCACAATTAGTTTCCCCAACAATCCATGTAGGTCCAAAGAATGCAGCATTTGAATGTACCTTGTATCTTAAAGTTCTGTACTATAAACAAAGATGGCCAGGTTTAACATTTAAACCAAAAAGAGGCTAGAAGCAGTTACCACTCTGCAAATTCAGAGCAAAGGGAGTATGAAAAAATTGTTTATAAGCCTCCCCAGGTACTGACTTTCATTTGAAAAGCTTGTTTCTACACATCAGTATCATTATTATAAGTTTGTTTTAACACCAATCTATACCAAGGTTATGCCATGTTAACAACACAGAAAAACAAAAACAAAAACAAAAACGAATTAATGTATTAGAACTCTGAGAACTAAAGCATTTGTACATATGCTCCTCTGAGAGTTAGAAACTAAATGGGTTAAGTATCAAATTTAAAAAAGCACAGGTATTATGCATTCTAAATGGATACCCCCCTACCCTCATAAATAGTGAGACTAGCTACTGTTTCTAGTGCTGGGTACAGAGTAGGCAATTAATTCTGTTTATGGATTGGCAGACAAGAGAATTCAGCAGACTCACATCAAATACTTCTCTAGTGCCTAATTTGCAATTTGGAAAACCGGGAGTAACAATCATTCCTTTAGAAATCAAACAAGGAAGCTGGCCTCAGAACTCCCTAGGTTCTGGCCTTTAAAGCTATTTTCTTGAGAGGATTCTGTGTGACAGACACTGCAACTGCTCAGCTGATGGGTCAGAGCACTTTCTTTTTCTCCTTTATAACTTTATTAGAGAATGAATACTGCTCACTCTTTGAGGGCACAACTTTATGGGAGATTGGGACCCTTCACACTTTATGGAAAGGTCAAAGCTCTCCTAAAAATGGCCAATGAACCCAATAAATTCTTGACTTAGAAGTCCAATCAATCTGCGTTTCATCATTTCACTTAAAAATAAAATGGCCAAGCCTGCTTTGCCTGGACTATTATTTATTAGATTTCAATAAAGAAGCTTGCCTTTCATTAAAATTTTGTCACAAAACACCCCATGCTGTGACTTTCTCTTGCAAAAGGCATTTTCAATTTTTCCCTCCTTTCTTGAAAAAAGAAGTAATTTTTGGCTCTCTTCTTTCTTGCTACTTTCTCTTTCTGTCTCTACATCTTTAAAGAAACCAAGTAATAGAACTACTTCCTTTTTTTTGTCTTAAAGAAATATGCAACAAGTGCTTTTTTTTCCTTTTTTATTTTCCAGCAGAAAGTCACAATCCTTTAAAAAGAAGAATTTTAGATACTGAATATCACAGTTCTCTATTTGTGAAGACTGGATTAAAAAATCACTTTTAGGTGAACAACTCACAGAATAAAAATTTATATATAAATACATATATGTATAGACACATATATACATATATATGTTTTCACTGATGATATACAGTATGGAAAGATAAGGCAAATATTACAAAACTCTTATAGATTTTACAAGTAATGAAGATTATAGATTATACAAGTAACCAAGAAAACTACTGAATACTGAGGTTATGAGTTGCTAATGAGACATGAAGGTTGAAGACAGTACCATCGGCATTAGCTATTTAAATATTAATAAGTTGTTTTTTGCATAAGGTCAATTTAGGAAGAGAATAAGTTCAGAAAACATAACCACATTCCAAAATCTCAATTTCAACTAAACTGGAAATATTCAGGACCTCTCTCTGAGCATAGATCTTTGCACTTCAAATACATTAGAACACAATTTTGATAACAGATATAAATTGTATTTCCTTCGAACTATTAGATGGCAACATTATACTCAATTTCTTTATCCTTAACCATGAACTTCAGCTCATGTAATCAAACAAAATCAAACTGATGTAAGACATGCTCAGCAAGTAGTGGGAACCAGGAAGCTGAATTTCCATTTTCCTTTGTATTTTACAAATCATGCAAATTCAATTCAAAATTACTTAAAATTGGGACTGCGGTCTGATAACTTGATGATAGAGAAAAATTAATTTGAAATAAAGAAAAACAGTAATTTGTGAAACCCACGGCCACTGGTAGGTTAGACACACAGGAAAAGGTGGGGCTGTGTGGGAGAGGTGTAGAGATTGGGAATGTATTTCTAAAAAACTTTACTTCTCCACATCAGCTCTTTCCTTTTAAATTGTGGGTAATGAGCCTGAAGAAGAGAATAAGAGGCTGGCTCTAAAAAGGTGGAAGGATGCTTTATTCTATATCATAAAAACAAAAACAAAAACAAAACAAAATAGACAAAAAACACAAAAGGAAAGATGGGGCGGATAAGAGACATTGAGTGATAGGGCAGGAAAGCAAGGAACTCATGTGGAATGTTTTCCTTCCTTCCTTCCTTCCTTCCTTCCTTCCTTCCTTCCTTCCTTCCTTCCGTCCATCCTTCCGTCCATCCTTCCTTTCTTCCAGGAAAGCCAAAGAATTGTCAGGATTTTATGAACTTATAAAATATGGAAATGGTTGCACACAGCTGTAATGGAGAAGTGAGTTTCTTAGGTTACTTTACTCACATTAGTTGGGTTTGTCTTGCCCAGACTCTGGGACCAATGCTGTCCTCAAAGTTCTATAGCTCCAAAGCCATATCAGAAATGATAAATATGTGTGGACACCAGGGTGGCTCAGCAGTTGGGCACCTACCTTCGGCTCAGATCGTGATCCTGGAATCTGGGATTGAGTCCCACATCAGGCTCCTGCAAGGAGCCTGTTTTTCCCTCTGCCTATGTCTCTGCCTCTCTCTCTCAGTCTGTGTCTCTCATAAATAAATAAATAAATCTTTAAAAAAAAAGAAATGAAAAAAAAAAAGAAATGATAAATATGTGGCACATGTATTACCTCTCCTCTTTTACCTCATGCCCATGACAGACATTATTGATCAAATATGACAGCCTTTCTCACTGAGCTGATATAGAACCTCAGAATCCCTCTCAACACAGGGCTCCAAGTGGACATTACTAATTGATTAAAGGAGGTACTTGAGGGATCCCTGGGTGGTGCAGCCGTTTGGCGCCTGCCTTTGGCCCAGGGCGCGATCCTGGAGACCCGGGATCGAATCCCACGTCGGGCTCCCGGTGCATGGAGCCTGCTTCTCCCTCTGCCTGTGTCTCTGCCTCTCTCTCTCTCTCTCTCTCTCTCTCTCTCTCTGTGTGTGTGACTATCATAAATAAATAAAAATTTAAAAAAAAAAAAAAAAAAAAAGGAGGTACTTGAGATGAAATCTAGTCATTATTGAGCAAAGCACAAATCTTGTGGTGGACTCGGTTTGCCCGTAATAGGGTTCCTGCTTCTGGATCCATGGTGAGTTAGTTACTTAATCCAGTCCTATAAGGACTGGATTATTTGCTTCTAAACTTCAATATATTTATTAATGGGGATCTGATACCTCCCCCCAGACCTCTCAGACAGCAACCATGAGTCCAGAGGGGGCCCACTCATGAGTACCATAGACCACTGAAGAAAATCAAGGTCCTAAATCTCTACTCCTCTAATCCATAATCATCAAGACTCATTCCCCAACTGACTTCCACTGATAGAGAAATCTGATGTTTGTTGATAGTAAGTGAATTACACTGATTCTCTACATGTAAGCTTCATAGTGGAGGACAATACACTAAATTTGAATGGTCCCCTAGTAATGTGGCATAAAAAAAAAAAAAAAACAGATCAAGTAAACCAATAAATCATCTTTGGCCTTTTAATAACTGTAAGCTTGGAGACCATACTCTGAAAACATTAGGTTCTCCTGGCCTCAAGTTTTCTGCTAAAACATTTTCCCTAAAACAGGCCCTGTGTTAGCCCTGGAGCTCAGGAAATGTCTCTAGGAATGTCAAAAGCTACTTCTCCCAAAATTTCAGACACTCCCTTCAGTGGAGTCCCTGAAATCCAGAGGTAGTTCAGGGTATAGGCTTGGAATCAGGGTCTTATTCCCTAGAAATTTCTGAGCACTAAGTAGGCATTGCCCTCTGAACCAATGAACCTACCAAAACCATATCTGCTGTGGTCCTGCATATGTCCCCAGGTCCTATTGGGCTTGCTGGTTCATTGATGGAACCAGATCTCTGACCTCTCCGAGGTCATTCTTACTTTGATGAAAGATTCTAGAATCCTAGGGTTTAAGCCCTACCTTGAATTCAATTGTTTCTTCTGAATCATAGGATGCTAATCCAATTATTCCTTTAGGCCCAGGCAAGACTGTTTGTATGTTCCATAATAGAAGAGATTGGTGAAAGAACCATCTCCCCTGGACCAGAAGAGTCCCTAATGAGCATCCAGTGTCTTCAGACAGCATAAGTCTAGGAACTCAGGGTCGTCCATTCTAGTAGCCTACAATAACGGAATCCAACCTTACTATGGCCTGAATCCTAAGAGTCTTCTACCCTAATGAGCCTGGCCCCAAGTTTTCAAGAATTCTATCTTTCAGAAATCAGACATTAGGAGCCAGTATGTCTCTTATTGCCAAAAGTTCAGCTGAGAAGTTCAACCTCAGAGATGTTCAAGAAGGATGACAGGAGCAAACATGATAGAAAAATAGTATATTTGTCCTTATACGCACTTGAGTTAAAATCACAGCTCTGTGACTTTACCAAGTTGCTTTGTTTCTCTAAGCTTAAACAAGGGTAAAGTAGAAAGATAATAAGAATATAATAGAGTTGTTGAGATCCTTAGAGGTGATATGTGTTAAGTGCTTGGCACATGACAGGCACTTTCAACAATCATACCTAGTATAGCAGTCTCTCACCAAAGTGTAAAATTAACATGTAAGCATATTTGAAGCATAAGGCTTGTCACATAATAGGTACTCAAATATATAGAGAAAAAATTAGTAATAAATAAATAGATGATCCAGTCATGTTTGTTACTGTGCATAAGAAAATATTTTTTAAAAAGAGACACATTTACCAGGCAATCAACTTATCTGAGCACTGGCAATACTTTTTATTCACTGTTAGTTTGATGCTTCAATTAAAACAAGCAGTGACCTAAAATAATTTTATAAATGATTTCTGAAAAACCATCAAATCCACTTAAGCTGTGATTTTTGACCTGTAAGTCACATTTGAACATTTATATGGAACTCAATAATAAAATTCTGCCTTTGAAGGGGAGAAGAAATCGTTCAGCAAATGGGTGCTTTGCAATAGCTAAAGTCATTCCCGTATCTGAAAGATAAATTTCTCCCATCAAATGACAGTGTATCATTTTTATGCTGAACCTCAATTAGAGTTAAAAATTTCAAACTTAGACATGTAAAGATTATTTTTGAAAAGTTAATTCCCTTATTGGGTACCCACAGTTGAGTTTTGATTGTACAGAGAGAAAAAAAAAACATCTTTTCAGAACTGAACACTTGGTTGGTTAAATGTGTGGCCAGTGGCAGAGAAAAGTCAAATCCCTAAAGCATAATTCTGAGACTTGTAGTCATTGCTGAGAGGCTATCAAAGTGAAAAGTATGCATATTTGCTATAAATAACTGACTATTGAGCCTCTCATTTTAGGGTATTCAGAACAGAGAGATGCTTTCACACCTGAATGATCCCACTGACTCTTATATGTGAAAAGATAGTTCTGATTATACACATAGTTTGCTTTGTAATAATGTCAGTCTGTTTTGTAGGCTCCTAAAAGGAAGGCATGTTCCATCAACCTGACTACCATCTAAGTCAAATAGCTCTGAGTTCAAATCCCAGTTCTGTTTCTTAGTAAAAGTTCCACCTTGGGCAAAGTACTTAATGTCATGAAGCCTTTAGTCTCTTAAATTTTCATTTAAGTACTTGTCATTTTTTGTCCTCTGTCTATTATCCCAAGACATTCTCTCTGACGCTCTGCTCTGCTCTGTGCCCAGGGAGGCTGATTCTGTGTTTCAGCATCACAGGTTCAACTGAGACAGCATCAGCAAGAGTCAGAGGACAAGTCTATGTTTCCATTAGAGCTCCTGGAAACAGTCAAAATCTTTGTACTATGAGTACTTTTGTCACCTCATTTCCGAGGCCACAGACCCATTGGAAAGATGAAAGGAGATGCTGAATGCAAAGCACTTGGCAAAGGCCTGTCACAAATGATGAGTGATAGATGTTCAAAGCCAAAATAAGCAAATGGGGTTTGAGGAGGGTCCACAGCTAGTTAAGCTGATTGAAATAATGCCACCAAAGCTGAGGCAACAGTTTCAATTAAGTGTGAGGGAATGAAATACTTGGTTTCAGCCATTCTCCATCCCCTTCACGTATTTGTCCATTGTCTGTTTAGCATACTCCAAACCTTCCTCTGACAAGATCCAAGGAAAAAGATTCTCTCCTGAAGAGTCATCAGAACAGAATAAAATCACTGCCCAAAAGTACTGCAATTAGCAGCGGTCGGGGCACAGGGGTCACGACCTGTGCTCAGTGCCAAAGGAGAGCCAGATTGAGGCAATGTAATGACAGCCCTGTGATGCCCTGGGGAAGTTGCTCTGGGATAGGTGGATAAACTGCTCCTTAGAGGTTCAGGATGTGAAAACCAAGACAAAGTGTTGAGATGTTGAATGCTATATATATAGGTTCCCTTAAAGATCTAAGAGAGATGTGAATAAATACAGGGATTCCAATTTTGTTGTACCTTGATAAATAGACCCACTGGCTTAGTGTGTCAGCACTAAACCACAGGGATCATGATTTTAGAAACATTGCCCAAAGGCTAAAGATTCTAATCTTTCTGATATTTCAGTCTGTTCCACAGCCAAACTACCCAAGAAGAATAGTCTGGAATATAAGTGTCTGGTTCTACGGTTCTTGAAGTGTGGTCCTAGGGCCAGCAGCAACAGCATCCCCTGAGAATGACTTAGAAATGCAAAGTCTAGGGTCTCACCAGACCTACTGAATCAGAATTCTGCAGGTGGAGCCCAGAGATCTGTGTTTTAATAAGCTCTCCAGGGCACCCCTGGTGGCTCAGCGGTTTAGCGCCACCTTCGGCCCAGGGCGGGATCCTGGAGATCTGGGAATGAGTCCCACGTCGGGCTTCCTGCATGGATCCCGCTTCTCCCTCTGCTTGGGTCTCTGCCTCTCTCTCTGTCTCTCATGAATAAATAAAATCTTTAAAAAAAACATAAGCTCTCCAGGTGATTCTGATCACATTCAAATTTGAGAACTACTGTTTTGGCACAAATGTCTTAGTACCAATACATATTATTACTAATAGTCACTGCTTGCTACCCACTTACTGTGAATTAAACACAGTGCTAAAATCTTTACTTGAATCCCCGCATCTAATATTTACAACAGCCTTGTGAGGTAGGTACTGCTGGCAACTCCATTTATGAAAAGGAAACTGAGCATCAGGGAATTTGCAGAGCATATCAATGGCATTGCCAGCCAATGATAGAAACAGAAACGGAATCCATGCTGGCCTTCCCAATGATCCTAATTACTTTATCTTGATACTCCATAAGGAAAAAAGATTCATCCTTGTAGAGCAAAATGTATCTTTTAAAGAGGTGCATTTGTTGAATTATATGAACTCTTTTTGGAAGACTCCAGAGACTATTTCTCAGCTTGCTCAGTGAAACTGGGAGCTGCTCTAACCAGGAACTCTCACCAACCCTAAGATGTGGTCTACTCTCAGAAAAGCACAAAAGGATATTTAGGAGACAGGGAATGGGCTGAGCCAAGGATCTGGGGGCCAGATAGCCATCTGGAAAAGGATCGAACATGTAGAGTTTCTAACTTGTCCAAATAAATGTCCTCTTTGTCTCCACCAAAAATCAATTTATCTATCTATCTCTCTATTGATCTGTCTATCATACACACACACACACACACACACACACACACACGAGTATATATTGCTCATACTTTTATCAGCCATTGGAGGAAAATATAAATTTGGATCTCTTTCCTCTTCCAAAAAAGAGATGAGACTGAATATAAGTGAATTTAAAAAACAAAAAACTGGCACGCCTGGGTGGCTCAGTAGTTGAGCATCTGCCTTCGTCCCAGGGCATGATCCTGGAGTCCTGGGATTGAGTCCCATGTTGGGCTCCCTGCATGGAGCCTGCTTCTCCCTCTCCCTATGTCTCTGCCTCTCACATTTATTCTCTCATCAATAAATAGATAAAACTTAAAAAAGAAAGAAAGACAAAAATAAATAACAAACAAAAAAACCCAAACTCTAAAAGGGAGTTCCTAGGAATTATTAAATGGAGTATACTAGTGTCTAACACAATGCAATTCTTATATTCTGTATTCTACATTGATGAACAGAGGTCTACTTTTATCTGGAGGAAACAAGTATCAACAAATGTTAATCTTACAATGATCAACAGCTGATTGCTGTATTTTTATTTCAGCACATAAAAAAACCTTCAATATAAAGATCCTGCTTCAAAAATTACATGCCATAAAATTTATGTGACATCCAGCAGATAAAAGGTTAAAATATATATAGAATTAATTAACCTAATTATGACAGATATATTTAAACAGAGTATTCTCTTTATCCAGCAAGGCTCTCATTCAAAATAGAAGGAGAGATAAAGACCTTCCAAGATAGGCAGAAACTGAAAGAATATGTGACCACCAAACCAGCTCCACAAGAAATATTAAGGAGGACTCTGTAAAAGAAAGAGGAAGTCCAAGGAAACAATCCACAAAAACAGGGACTGAATAGGTATCATGATGACACTAAATTCATATCTTTCAATAGTAACTCTGAACTTGAATGGGCTTAATGATCCCATCAAAAGGCACAGGGTTGCAGACTGGATAAAAAAACAAGAGACTCATCCATTTGCTGTCTACAAGAGACTCATTTTAGACATAAGGACACCTACAGCTTGAAAATAAAAGGTTGGAGAACCATTTACCATTCAAATGGTCCTCAAAAGAAAGTAGGGGTAGCCATCCTCATATCAGATAAATTAAAGTTTATCCCAAAGACTGTTGTAAGAGATGAAGAGGGATGCTACACCATACTGAAAGGATCTATCCAACAAAAGGACTTAATAATCATGAATATTTATGCCCCGAATGTGGGAGCTGCCAAGTATATCAATCAATTAATAACCAAAGTTAAGACATACTTAGATAATAATACACATATACTGGGAGACTTGAATATGGCGCTTTCTACAATTGATAGAGATTCTAAACACAACATCTCCAAAGGAACAAGAGCTTTAAATGATACACTGGACTAGATGGATTTCAGAGATATTTAGAGAACTTTCCATCCAAAAGCAACTGAATACACATTCTTCTCAAGTGCACATGGAATTTTCTCCAGAATAGACCACATACTGGGTCACAAATCAGGTCTTAACGGATACCAAAAGATTGGGATCGTCCCCTGCATATTTTCAGACCATAATGCTTTGAAACTAGAACTAAACCGCAAGAAGAAATTTGGAAGGATTTCAAACACGTGGAGGTTAAAGAGCATCCCACTAAAAGATGAAATGGTCAACCAGGAAATTAGAGAATTAAAAAGATTCATGGAAACTAATGAGAATGAAAATACAACCGTTCAAAGTCTTTGGGATACAGCAAAAGCAGTCCTAAGGGGGAAATACATCGCAATACAAGCATCCATCCAAAAACTGGAAAGAACTCAAATACAAAAGCTAACCTTACACCTAAAGATGCTGGAGAAGGAACAGCAAATGAAACCTTCAGCCAGCAGAAGAAGACAGTTCATAAAGATTTGAGAACTCATGAAATAGAGACCAAAGAACTGTGGAACAGATCAACAAAACCAGGAGTTGGTTCTTTGAAAGAATTAATAAGAGATAAACAATTAGCCAGCTTTATTAAAAAGAAGAGAGAAAAGACTCAAATTAATAAAATCATGAATGAGAAAGGAGAGATCACCACCAATACCAAGGAAAAACAAACGATTTTAAAAACTTATTATGAGCAGCTATACGCCAATAAATTAGGCAATCTAGAAGAAATGAATGCATTTCTGGAAAAACACAAACTACCAAAATTGGAACAGGAAGAAATAGAAAACCTGAACAGGCCGATAACCAGGAAGGAATTTGAAGCAGTCATCAAAAACCTCCCAAGACACCAAAGTCCAGGACCAGATGGCTTCCCAGGGGAATTCTATGAAACGTTTAAAGAAGAAACCATACCTATTCTACTAAAGCTGTTCTGAAAGATAGAAAGGGATGGAGTACTTCCAAATTTGTTCTATGAGGCCAGAATCACCTTAATTCCAAAACCTGACAAAGACCCCACCAAAAAGGAGAATTATAGACCAATATCCCTGATGAACACAGATGCAAAAATTCTCAACAAGATACTAGCCAATAGGATCCAACAGTACATTAAGAAGATAATTCACCATGACCAAGTGGGATTTATCCCCGGGATGCAAGACTGGTTCAACACTCATAAAGCAATTAATGTGATAGATCATATCAACAAGAGAAAAAACAAGAACTATATGATCCTCTCAACAGATGCAGAGAAAGCATTTGACAATATACAGCATTCATTCCTGATCAAAACTCTTCAGAGTGTAGGGATAGAGGGAACATTCCTCAACATCTTAGAAGCCATCTATGAAAAGCCCACAGCAAATATCATTCTCAATGGGGAAACCTTGGGAGCCTTTCCCCTAAGATCAGGAATAAGACAGGGATGTCCACTCTCACCACGGCTATTCAACATAGTACTAGAAGTCCTAGCCTCAGCAATCAGGCGACAAAAAGAAATAGAAGGCATTCAAATTGGCAAAGAAGAAGTCAAACTTTCCCTCTTCACAGATGACATGATACTGTACATCGGAAACCCAAAAGACTCCTCACCCCAAGATTGCTAGAACTCATACAGCAATTTGGCAGCGTGGCAGGATACAAAATCAATGCCCAGAAATCAGTGGCATTTCTATACACTAACAATGAGGCTGAAGAAAGAGAAATTAAGGAGTCAATCCCATTTACAATTGCACCCAAAAGCATAAGATACCTAGGAATAAACCTAACCAAAGATGTAAAGGATCTATACCCTCAAAACTATAGAACACTTCTGAAAGAAATAGAGGAAGACACAAAGAGATGGAAAAATATTCCATGCTCATGGATTGGCAGAATTAATATTGTGAAAATGTCAATGTTACCCAGGGCAATTCACACATTTAATGCAATCTATATCAAAATACCATGGACTTTCTTCAGAGAGTTGTAACAAATAATCTTAAGGTTTGTGTGGAATCAGAAAACATCCTGAATACCAGGGGAATATTAAAAAAAACAACAACATAGCTGGGGGCAACACAATGCCAGATTTCAGGTTGTACTACAAAGCTGTGGTCATCAAGACATTGTGGTACTGATACAAAAACAGACACATAGATCAATGGAACAGAATAGAGAATCCAGAAATGGACCCTCAACTTCATGGTCCACTAATATTCGACAAAGCAGGAAAGACTATCCACTGGAAAAAAGACAGTGTCTTCAATAAATGGTGCTGGGAAAATTGAACATCCACATGCAGAAGAATGAAACTAGACCACTCTCTTGCACCATACACAAAGATAAACTCAAAATGGATGAAAGATCTAAATGTGAGACAAGATTCCATCAAAATCCTAGAGGAGAACACAGGCAACTCCCTTTTTGAACTTGGCCACAGCAACTTCTTGCAAGATACATCCATGAAGGCAAGAGAAACAAAAGCAAACATGAATTATTGGGACTTCATCAAGATAAGAAGCTTCTGCACAGCAAAAGAAACAGTCAACAGAACTAAAAGACAACCTACAGAATGGGAGAAGATATTTGTAAATGACGTATCAGATAAAGGGCTAGTATCCAAGATCTATAAAGAATTTATTAAACTCAACAGCAAAGAAACAAACCTTCTAATAATGAAATGGGCAAAAGACATGAACAGGAATGTCACCAAGGAAGACATAGACATGGCCAACAAGCACATGAGCAAATGCTCTGCATCACTTGCCATCAGGGAAATACAAATCAAAACCGCAATGAGATCCCACCTCACACCAGTGGGAATGGGGAAAATTAACAAGACAGGAAACAACAAATGTTGGAGAGGATGTGGAGAAAGGGGAACCCTCTTGCACTGTTGGTGGGAATGTGAACTGGTACAGCCACTCTGGAAAACTGTGTGGAGGGTTCTCAAAGAGCTAAAAATAGATCTGCCGTATGACCCAGCAATTGCACTACTCAGGATTTACCCCAAAGATACAGATGCAGTGAAATGCCAGAACACCTGCACCCCAATGTTTATAGCAGCAATGTCCACAATAGCCAAACTGTAGAAGGAGCCTCGGTGTCCATCGAAAGATGAATGGATAAAGAAGATGTGGTCTATGTATACAATGCAATATTCCTCAGCCATTGGAAATGACAAATAACCACCATTTGCTTTGATGTGGATGGAACTGGAGGGTATTATGCTGAGTGAAATAAGCCAATCAGAGAAGGACTAACATTATATGGTCTCATTCATTTGGGGAATATAAAAATTAGTGAAAGGGAATAAAGGGAAAGGAGAGAAAATGTGTGAAAATATCAGTGAGGGTGACAAAACATGAGAGACACCTAACTCTAGGAAATGAACAAGGGGTAGTGGAAAGGGAGGTGGGCGTGGGTTGGAGTGACTGGATGATGGGCACTGAGGGGGGCACTGGACAGTGCATAACACCCATGAGCACTAGGTGTTATGCTAAATGTTGGCAAATGGAATTCCAATAAAAAAATTTTTTTAATAAAATAAATTAAAAAAAATAAACAAAAAATAGAGTATTCTTCACAATATTTGGGGGGAATTTTTAAGCTCACATTTTTATGAAATATATCCTTTTATTAAAATATGCACATATATTTGTATTTAGATGTAAAAGAAAAAAGACAATGATTAACAGAAAAAATATTCTAAATAAATATATATTGAGAATTTGCTTACTTGGAAAAAATATATATCTCATATCATTTACTAAGTTTACATTTTATGAAAATCCTAATCAAATGCAGATAAAATTCATCAATAATAATTGGAGCATTAATAACAAGTGAAACTGCCATAAAAATCAATCTGAAAAATCTATTTGAATAATTAAAAATACCCAAATAGAGAGCTAGTGAGTTTACTTTGCTTTACAAAAAAGGCATTCCATATATTTTGTTATGATATGACAGTCATATGCTAATTTCTCTGCCCTTCAGTTTCATACCCAAACATTTTGAAGACATTGGGTTTGTCTTTATACATCTCCATATATCCTGGAGTTCCTAGGAAACAGCATTGTAATTGATAAGACCTCCATATATTTATTAAATTAAATCCCTTTTCTAAGACTAAGGTGATATTATTTAGAAGGGTAGGGGCACTTGGCTCAGATTGTGGTCTCAGGGTCCTAGGATAGAGTGCTGCATCAGGTTTTCCACAG
Source organism: Canis aureus (assembly GCF_053574225.1). Classification (NCBI taxonomy): domain Eukaryota; kingdom Metazoa; phylum Chordata; class Mammalia; order Carnivora; family Canidae; genus Canis; species Canis aureus. The sequence goes on from NC_135636.1 coordinate 13,222,005, forward strand.
GGAGCCTGCTTCTCCCTTTGTCTATGTCTCTGCCTCTCTCTCTCTGTATCTCTCATAAATAAATTAATTTAAAAAAATAAAAAGAAGGCTAGGGACACAAATGCAAAACCCAGGCTGGGCAGTGAAGCAGAGAATTTTATATATATATATATATATATATATATATATATATATATATATATATATAATTTTTATATTTTTATTTTTAATTTATATTATAATATTTAATATATATTTAATTTTTTTATTCTTTAAAGATTCTATTTATCTATCCATGAGAGACACAGAGAAAGAGAGAGGCAGAGACACAGGCAGAGGGAGAAGCAGGCTCCATGCAGGGAGCCCGACCTGGGACTCGATCCTGGGTCTCCATGATCACTCCTGGGGTGAAGGCGGTGCTAAACCACTGAGCCACCCGGGGTGCTCTATCTTTTTTTAAAAGGTGCAGCTACTCCTCAGCTCCACACAAATGTCTTCAGGCAAGAATGAATGCTGGTCTAGTTCTTTCTAATATTTCAATTTTTCAAAGGAAAAAATGGCAATGAGGACTTCAAAGAGAAATGTCCCCACTTTTAAAATGCAGGTTGCAAATATATTTTCCATTAAAGCAGTGTGCAGTGATCCGGGCTTGGGCACAAAAGCAAAGCTGCTCTAAGATATTCCAGAAACCATGCATTTCATATGGGATTACGCAAATGATGGGCAAGCAAGAGTAGATAGGTCAGGAAAGTCACTGTGGAAGTTCTGGGAAGTGGCAGCTATAAGGACAAGGAGACGAGCTGGAGACCTCATCCTGAAACACCAAAGTGGTGGTTCTCAAAGCTTTAGGGGGAAGCTGTTCTGGAAAGTCCCTAGAAATTTTCTACCCGTGATTACAGTCTGTAGCAGCGAAGTTAGTGGTTCTCAAGCCACTAAGCCACCAAGAATCCCACATCTGCCCACTGCTCCACTTCTGCTTCCCAGTTTCCACATCAGTTTCTCTAACTGGCAATCTGGAATCTAAACCATAAAGGCAAGAGGTTCCTGGGGTATGTGCTTCTCAATCTCTCCTCTGCATTACAGACCAGAAAGATGGGAATGATGCCACACTGACAAAAGATCATCCTAAATACATGCATAAAATCCCTGATTAGAGTTCAATGAACACTTTGTTGGGTTGAATCCCTAAATTTCCTTTATCCCCCCTCTTCAGGTCTCCTTCCCTCCCCTACTTTTAAATTTTGTTTCTTTATTTTTCTCTTTCCTCCCCCACCACCACCCCCATCTTCCTCTCCATCTTCTTTGTATCTTAATAGCAACAAAATATCTTCTCAGTGATCACTAGGAGTTAGGGCTGAGGAGAGCATGTAACTAAAAAGGGATAGCATAGAAGGGTGTTTGGGGGGGAAGATAGAAGTATTCTATATTCTTATTGTGACAGTGGTTACAGAAATCTATTTGTGTTAGTTCATATACTGTGTACCAACTGAGGTCAATTTTACCATATACAGTAAAATTACTGAATGATAATAGCATTATACAATCAAGAAAAAAATAACATACTTTCTGCATCAAAAGTAGGCTTCAGGGCACCTGGTGGCTCAGTCAGTTAAGCATCTGACCCCTGATTTCAGCTCAGGTCATGATCTCATAGTTGTGAGATTGAGCCCTGAATAGGACCCCTGCACTGTGCATAAACCTGCTAAAGATTCTTTCTTCCTCTCCCTCTGCCCCTTCCCTGCTCCTGTGTGCTCCTCTCTCTCAAAAAAAAAAAAAAAAAAAAAAAAAAAAAAGCAGCCTTCATTAAAGCAATCTAAGTTAATTAAGTGCATATAGTCTGTAGATAAAGAAACTAACTGAACAATACCATGTGGGACCTTATAGAAAGTCAGACATACAGAAGACAACATTCAGTGGTAGATGCCTTTAAATACATCAAGGGAAATAATCCATCATTAATATCTAGATGTTGATCCTTCGTGAAGGCTAAATAAACCTATCTAAAAATATGGGGGGGGGGCATGTTTGTTATATAAGAAGATATTCCTTGTGTATTACTTACTCTCTGTAGAGGGAATCAGTCATATGCTCTTTAGTCATGGTAAAGAGTAAAAATTGAAATTATGGTAGAAAACAAAATCCATTTTGATAAAGGATAATTCTGTGATTGGGAAACAGTATGATAGCAGTCGTTATTATGAAACTATTAAATAGACTAAACAAACCCTAAAGGAAAAACAGCCTGTAAAACACTTGCTGTTTCTACTCGCATATTGACTTGGATAAAAATCCAATGGATAAAAAAAAAGGTATTAAGTTGCTTTGACAAAGTCTCCACAACTTGCATAAAAAAATGTATATTGTTCAAATTGCTTAAATGTAGATATTCAATATACTTAAGGCCTATTTTAATGATTCATCTTATCAACATCCTGACTTACGATAATACTGTCTCGGCGGTTGCCTGCCACCCTCTCTACATTTTGAAAATATCTAGTCAAAATTCAACAATTGGTGGATGTAGACAAAATCTCTCAATTCAAGCCCGCCTTAACACTCACACTGAAGCACTTTTCAACTGTCATTTCAGAATGTCAGTGATTAGCATGCAAAAGGTTTATTTAATTTCTTTCTTTTCAGGGAAAAGAGGTTAGAAACAGCTGTCATTCAGGTGATGAATACAAGCTGCCAGCCTTTGAAACAGCAGGTGAAGTAGTTGAGGTTGGAATTAATTAGCATTTAGAGAACCCCCACACTGGATTTCACCCTGGCAAGGAAATGGCTGTCCCTCTTTGCAAATTATTTCACCTGTTAAAGTAGTGTGGCTGTAAGGCATTAATGCAAACATATAGCCAAAAGTTTGAACCTTCAGAAGCAAGCAAAATAGTTTTTTGCTCTTTCTAAAATTCGAGGTTCATATGAATAAATCTAAATGTAACATTCAGTAAAAAGTCACACCCCAGCCTACAATAAGCTGTTTAAAAAATTATGTTCAGGGGATCCCTGGGTGGCTCAGCGGTTTGGCGCCTGCCTTTGGCCCTGGGCGTCGGTCCTGGAGTCCCGGGATCGAGTCCCACATCGGGCTCCCGACATGGAGCCTGCTTCTCCCTCCTCCTGTGTCTCTGCCTCTCTCTCTCTCTCTCTCTCTCTCTCTCATAAATAAATCTAAAAAAAAAAAAAAAAAAATATGTTCAGAGGCACAGAATGATTTCCAGCACACATGTGTCATTCAATGTTAACATTTGAAACCATCGTCAGTGCTGACCAAATAATGGCCTGAAGCCATTTGGTTTGTAACCTATCACAAGAGAAAGAATAATTTTGAAAAGAATTCTCTCCCTGACCACATATTCTGTTTGGTTTGGGTTTCATTAAGATCATATCCTCAGAGCACACTCAAATATCAAAAGCTTATCAGAAAAAAAAAAAAAAAAAGTCAAGTCTCTCGTGTTTCAGAACTACATGTAAGTCTTAACAACTGTTTGTTTCAAACAAGCCATCATAAGTCATATGATTTTAATGTATATGATGAACTCATTTTAAAAGCACATCAATGATTAGTTTCAGATATTTAGTGATAGGTAGTAAGTGAGCATTGGGCAGCCTCCAAAAGTAAGAAAAGGCAGCACGTTGTTGTAGTATGTAGAAAACCGTGATGTTGATGCTAATTCAAAAGGTCCTTATTATTGTTTAGGAGCCAAATGTCAAAACATTGCAACCAAATGGTCTCCCTATGCCAAACTGGGCCAGAGTCAGGGCAGAAGTTCTGATTGTGATTAAAGTCTTTGTTTTGATGACAGTAAGAGGGGATGGTCTGTGTCCTCTTTATTCACAAGAACGTGTGTGTTGGGGGGGTGGGTGGTGCTGAATCAAAACTAATCATGAAGTGAAGCATTTCATGAGGCAGGAACAATTTATCTTGAGAGGCCCGAATTAATCTTGAGGGACCCAAATAAGACAAATCTGCCCTATAGCTACGACCACTACTGCTACCACCTCATTTCCTGGTCCTGCTCACCACCTCCTACCATTTCTTCCACTGCCTTCACTCCCTACCTTACCCTCCTTCCCTACCCTTACAGGGTCTGCTACCCTAGCCCTACCTCCACCCACCATGTCCTAGTTGTCCACTCCCCCCCTCACCCCACGGACATACCCTCCCAACCGGGACCTCTACTGCCTACACCCCTGTCACCTTCTCTTCCCTCTACCCCTTTTTCAGCACTTAGCACTTCCACCATGATTGATATGGACACCAAGTCTAATGGGAAGATAGGCTGAAGGTAGAGAGGGTTATGGCTAACTCTGCCACTTAGCAGTTGTACTACCACAGAGAAACTATTTATCCTCTCTTTTAGTTCCTGAGCTGTTTTCTTAATTGTAAAGTGTAAGTAGTAATAAGTAGTAGTAGTAATAGTAGTAGTAGTAGTAGTAATATCTCTCTCAGGTTATGGGAATTAAATGAGTTACCACTTACACAACATTTAAAACAGTCCTTACCACAAAATAAATATGTTTTATTTTATTTATTTTTAAAAGATTTTATTTACTTATTCATGAGAGACAGAGAGGCAGAGGGAGAAGCAGGCTCCCTGCAGGGATCCTGATGCGGGACTTGATCCCAGGACCCCGGGATCATGAACCTGAGCCAAAGGTAGACACTTAACCACTTGAGCCACACGGGCACCCCCAAAATAATTCTGTTTTAAATATATAAAACTAAAATTCACATCTCCATTTTGCAAATTTCAGAGAAAACCAATATCTTTAATAAAGAAGGTAGCTTATGTTATTTTTCTTCTATAAATAGCAAGGATATTTTTAAATGGCAAGATATGTTCTGCAGAAATTAGTTTTCTCTATAAAGAACTATCAATGTATAAATTATGACATTAAAATTTTTTTTGAGACATTTAAACTACTTGTATCAATACAAACTTTGAAAAATACCTTAGAGGCTAAAAATTCTAATGCTCTTCTGTGCTAAGATGCAGAGAACATGGTTTGGAGGAGCCAATGCTAGTATTTTAATCATCCATGCCAGCCCCGTCCTTGTTGCCACAGATAATGATAGTGTGTTATCTGTTTATAGGATTGTAAGAAAACTGAGTAAGACTTCAAACTCAAAACAAAACAAAACAAAACAAAAGACTTCAAACTTATTCAAAAAGGACAGTAATTTCTGGCATGGATAATTCTGCTTCTGCTGTTGTTAAAGTTTAAGGTTTCAAAAGCCATGAAGCAGGAGGTTGACAACCCCGACAATTCTCCATTGAAAGAAACTACTCTCTTCTGTTAATACTTATTGAAAAGTCTCAAGAATTATGTTTGTATAAAAAGAAGAAACACTGGCATCATGTCTTAATGCAGCTAGATATTACAGTTCTTTATCTTCCACCTCTCATCATCCTCTCTACTATTTAACCTTCAATTTTAAAAGACCATTCTGGATCATTTAGAATTTGAGAATAATAAACAAAGGTGTTTGCATGGACATCTATTTTAAGGAAGAGAGATAGATAACTTTTCAAGGTTTTATATGATGTATCAGAAAGGAGAGAAGGAGAAGTAGCAATGGAGAGAAAGGGACTGGGAGCTGAGGAATGCTAATGATTAAATGATTTACTCTGTCTCTGACCAGGGCCTGTCTCCTGCTTAACTGAAAGTCAGTGTCATGGCTGTTTCTTTAGCACATTTCCATTTGCTGGAACAATGGCTCTGAATTAAAAACTCTGACTTGTGGACAAAGTCTGCAGAGTCTATAACAGGAACTCCCAATAACTCCCTTCTCTCAAGGAAGTGGGGAAGGTCCTATAAGGATATGCCAATGCCTGGTCCTCTCCTTCCCAGAATTAGAGGCAGCACCAGTTCCAGGACCTTTCTCCACACTGCTTCCTTTTTGCCCTTCCAGGTAAGGCCGTAGATTATTAGGTTTGTTCAGTTCTTTGATATGTTTAATAAGAATTTAATAAGAATTGGAAGCTATGTGGAATATATTTATTCATTTATGTTTCCTTTTAAAAAATTATTTGGAGGTCACTTAAAACTTTTTACTAAGTCTCCCAAAGCTGATCACAAAATTTCTTAGAGAAAATCATGTTTTCTGTGTATGTATGCACCTTTTCTGTTTGCTTCCTAATTTTTATCTGAATTAAAAAATGTTTAGGATCCTATATAAATAAAAACTTCACCTGTTATTCCTGTGTGTCCAGGGCCTAGAACAGTGCCTGGTACATGGTAGTTCCTCCGTAAATGTCACTCAAACAACTAAAAAAAAAAAAAAAAAAAAAAAAAAAAAAGTAGAAACAAGAAATGTTGAATTCTAATACTGAGCTTTAACTCTGAGCAAGGCACATAGCAGGTACCTGACATGCATCATCTCCATCTCCCAACATTGCTGGAAGTTAGATACTTTATAGATGAAAACACTGAGGTGAAGAGAAGGCAAGTAACTTGCTGAGGATCTCACAGCTCAGAAATGGAAGATCTGGACTTGAATATACATAGCTGTACTCCAGAATCTATGCTCGGAACCACACAACTGCTATAAATATCACTAATCCCAACTTCTCATTTTTCCCTATTCAAGTAAACACCTGAGAACTCACATATGGCTTTTTATACACTGATGAGAAATTATTGTACATTGACAACATATCTGTGAAAATGAAAAATGTAATGACTACCATGATTTTATGTTTTCTGGAAATTGGATTAGCTATCCCTTTGACACCTTCTAGAACTAAAAATATCCTTCAGTTCCTTACCTTTTAAGGCTTTTATTCTTAGTAAATTCTAAATCCTAATTAAGGATTTATTTATATCTCTAAATCCCTCCCCTGCCTTTTTAAAAAATGCTTCTGAAGTTTGTTTATAAACGAATAGAAACAGGTAGGTGACTTAACTGGGGTTTCTTAGGGTTTGGTTACTTGGAAGGGCTGTGAGCTTGGGAGAAGAGAATGCTAATTCTACATCTACATTGTCATGCAGCCAAACTGCCTCTGGATCTGATGGAATAAAATGGTGAGATAGCAACACCCCTGAGGTCCTGCAGTTGGTAGACAAGAAGTTGTATGACAATGCATGCTACCCAGAATTTAGCATAACATCAATGTTTCTACTCAAGAAACACAATTTGGTTTTGTTTTCTGGTGTGTGTGTGTGAGTGTGAGTGTGTGTGCGTGCGCGCGCGCACACACACTTTGGGCACAAATAAAAAAAATGCAATACACTGTTATAAAAATAGACTCATATTAGGGGCACTGGGTGGCTCAGTTGATTAAACCTCAAACTCTCCGTTTTGCCTCAGGTCATGATCTCGAGGTCATGAGATCAAGACCTGCCTCCATGCTCAGCAGGAGTTCCCTTGAGATTTTGTCTTTCCCTCTCCCCCTCCCCCTCTCCTATGCATCTCCTCTCCCTCTCTCTCTCAAATAAATAAATCTTTAAAAAAAAAGACTCAGATTAAAAGGGTCTGAAGACAACAGCAGTGTCCACCCATTCCTAGGTTGACATTTTAAGTTGATCACCAGAATTTTTTTTTTGAAGATTTTATTGACTTTTTCATGAGAGACACAGAGAGAGGCAGAGAGAGAGGCAGAGACAGGAGCAACAGGCTCCATGCAAGGAGCCTGATATGGGACACCATCCTGGGACTCTGGGATCACGCTCTGACCTAAACGCAGACGCTCAACTGCAGAGCCACACAGGAGTCCCCTGGATTTTGCAGAGTTGACCACATAGCATGATAAAATCTGGGTACCTCAAAGAGAGTTTTGATCAAGTGTATAAGAAAGGAACAATTATTTTCTGCAAATACTAATAGAGCTCCTGGAAAAGAAAGTGACTCTCTAATATCAACCAATGTAGAGTAAAAATAGCCAATGTTTTAAAAAAGATTTGCAGAACTTGGACAAGATTGAGTCTAGAACAGAAGAAAATGGAAATATTCTTTCAGCTATTCCTTAATTAAGTGAAACTACACTTTACTTTTTTTTTTGAAACTACACTTTAATATCTAAATCCATTATATATCCATGAAAGTTTGTTTCATATATTTATACTTAAATTAATATGAAATACAATTAATATGTAGTTCTCTTTTCAAGGAACGACTCACTCATTTCTAATCTCTTTTATCATTTTCATGAAGTTCTTAATTCTGAACTTTTATCATTTCATGAAGTTCTGAATTACAAAATACCTTACAAAAGATATGGGTACACATGGATTTCGGAGTAGGTGAGTCCTACCTGTGTATTTTAGTCAAAATTCTAGTATCCAAGATAAAGAGTGAGCAAACAGTTTTGGTTCTTACACATTGCTGACTTAATAAGTCTCAGTTCTGTCTGCCTATGCTTAAATTTTTAAAAATAATGCATAATAGTGAAATGTACTAAGAAATGCAACATTTGTAATACCATTTAGTTTAGTCCCATTAGTGGCAGATACCAACAAGTGGTTTAATAAGCACCTATCCAACTTATTTCTGATTTACTTCCACAGCTATACTACAAAATATAAAAAACTAAAACTATATTTCTTCTAGGGGCTGGCATGTAATATGGATCCCTCAAGCAGAATCCAGTGTGTGAACCCTGAAGATGAATAATATAAAGTATCAGATGCATGAAGGGATGCCTCTTTGGCAAGCATCATGGCAATATAACTGGTTTTTTTTGAGGAATTATGCCAGAGTTTCTGGCACCTAGAACTTACTGTCCCATGTCAAGATGTGGGAAGTAACAGCAATGGTGTTTCTGCTTGGACAGTGTATGATTGAGCATTTTTCAATTTATGTCATTCCTGGTTGTATTATTCTCTGCTTAATCCAAATAGGATGGATTCTGTAGTATGCAACCAAGAATCTTAATAACATACTGTCTATGCCATAGTCTTCCTTTTTTTTTCCTCTTGAACCTCCACCCTCTAACACAACCAGCCATTAACAACGTATTTCTTTTTCCTTTCACTTTGAACAAAGCTCTTGGAGAAGACACTCTCTTGAGATCCACCCTCAGTATATCTTGGAAAGTTTTAAATGGGTAGAAGGTGGCACAATTCTACTAAAACTATATACATATAGTTTTATATATAGTGATAAATATCCAAGAAATTGAATACTAGGAGTTTTTTCCCCCACAATGCAAAGTGTGTTATGTTGAAATGTATATTCACTGGAATTACAGAACACCCAATATAATTATCACCAATCTGGTAAAGCTGTGAAGTTAGTTAATTTTATTTCTTGAGACATTCAGAATTTTTTAAATGAACTTTTATAATTAGTAACTGCCTTTGTCTTTTTTTTCTCCTTTTTCTAGCCTATATACAGATGACAAACAAGATATAGCAAGCTGCAACTTTTCCTTCCTCCTAAGGAAGAAAACTACTCATGTTGGAAGAGTTGAAATCATCTCCAACAGTCTGCACTGGCTCTAATTTCAGCCTCCTATAATATTCCACTCTCATTTCTATTCATTCAAGTAATCTCTTTGGCATGGCTACAGTGGGTTTCACTTTTTCATGTAATTTTCTGAGGATGCATGAGCATTTAAACAAATTCCTTCCTATTTAAAAAAATCTGCTTCAAACATTCTCAGTTAACAAAAACAATGACAAATGTCTCAGTACTACCTATAGAAAACTCTGAATTCTGGCAGAGTAGTGAAGAGGGGGACAGGAAGGAATGGGAAAAAGAAAACCAACCACCACCAAGAGGCTACTTGTTCCAGGTATTTTACTGATTCAGATATGTTATTTGTTTCTTTTTCTCAACAACCATGTGAAAGCCAAATAGTTTGCCCAAATTCATTAGTATACCACAGAGACAATACTGGAACTCAGAACTATCTGTCCCCAAAGCCATGTCCATTAGACTTGCCAAAGCTGTCAGGAATATATTTTGTTAAACCCCTGTGAATCAGGCAATTGATCAATCCTGTCCTGTATCTCTCTCCTTGCATCTCTTCCAAAGAAATACACTAAGACATCTTGTTCAGAGTTTAAGGTACATTCAAATGCAAATATTGCTGTACAATAAATGTAAAATGTCACACCGAATCAGTAGAGAATATTGTTACATTTTGTATAGAAGGAAGATTGGCAAAGCACATTCCATACTATGAATCACAAATCAATAAATGACCAGGGGTTCTGAAGAATATAACAGATCAAGAGTCTCATGTGCAGAGAACTTTAAGCCTACTTACTATATGTATCCCTCAACTTCCAATGGGAGCAATGTCATTTTCCTTTGTAAAGATTACTCATGTAGAACCAATAGAGACAGAAACATGTAATGGCCTTTAAAAATCTAGCTTTTTGATGATTAAGTCATCCCTTCAAAAACTTTCCTTGATTTTTCATTACACAACAGCATCCTGGTGATAAGGCATAATGGATAAAATAATCATTATGTATAACTCCTATGTGAGGCTAATTATCTGAAGCTAAGGTCAGTCTAGAGCAGTAAGGTGAGTTTTTGTCTTGCTGTGGATTTATTACCCCATAGCACCACAATGTTATATTACAGAAGACTATAAAGCATTTGGAAATGGGCATAAATTTAGCCAGAGCTTTTAGTTCTTATGTATCAGAAGAGCAAAAGGAAAAACCCAGAAGAGATTATCCTCTAGTGAATTCAGAAGATGGTACCAGTTTCTCTCTGAAGATGGCCATAAAAGACAAGCATTGCTTAGTTCCAACCATCTGCATCATGAGAAGTGAATAAGGAAAAAAAAAAAGTTCTGCCAGTACACTATAATCTACAGAAGGAGAGGAGGCAAAGCAATTGGAAATACAAAGCATATTCCACGCTGATGATGCTTATTAGATCTGGAGCCTTCCTTTCAGCCTTCCTTATGCTTTTAACATGTGTTAAAATGGTAGTAACTTGTGACAAGCAGAGAACAGAATGGTTGATAGCAGCATTTTTGCTTTCATCTGTGTCTCTTCAGATCAGAGATTAGGCTTCAGATTTCACAGTCCAGGTGTTAGCATCTATTGAAGGAGAATATAGAGATAGCACTAAGAGGACATTTGCTCTGGACTCCTACAGTGTTCTGATTCAGATGGAAGTGCTAACAATTATACATACAAGGGTGATTATTTAGTCTGTTTATTCTACAAAAGTTCTTAGATAAATCATTTGCCCTCTTTTACCCTTCCCTAGTTCCCAATCACATCATTCTTTTCCCTTTGATACTGCTTGAACTTTCTATATGTGTGGTATTTAATTCTACTTCCATGTAGTAGGATTTTTTTTAAATTTATATCATATGCTTAAATTGGTTTATAATAAAAATCATGTTTTTATGACAATTTTACAAAAACTTAAAATGGTTCCCTAGTCTAATTTAAAACACTTTTATAGCACTTGAAAAGAGATACAATCTATAGGAAAATCATCTCATCATCGCATACAATATATACAATCTAAAAGACCCAAAAAGGTTTGCTTATAAGTTGAAACATTTTTTTTTTTTTTAATTATCAACAGTCATCATCTTTTCTCAGACTGGGCAGTGATGAAAAAAAAAAAAAAGCAGAGACATATAATAAGATGACTAATTTTCTACTTTTATGGAGATTATTCTTTTCCTCCCCCAGATCAAGAAATCCTGAAGCAGATGGCCTGTAATTCAGCATGGCCCTGGAGGCCTATGCAGTCACCCATATTGGATATCCTGACAAGATAGAGCCCTGGAGTACATACGGAAGGAAAGGAAAAAAAAAAAAGAAAAAAAAAAAAGGAAGAAAACCATTGTCTTAGCCATTCTAGAGTTAAAGATAATTCTCAGATATTCCTACCTCCTGGAGAGCTTTGAGTAAATGCCACATCCTAAAGAGATTTAAGGTATTCTGTGGCAAATTGAAAGCAGTTACCTCTCCTCCAGTTGCCCCTCTAGAGTTAGTTCTGCCTGAGACCATCACCCACCTTCTCCTTGGCTCTGACTCTTCAGATTATTTACTTCCTGCAGATTGTCCATAATTCATACCTCAAAATGAAATGAAAGGGGGAAAAACCACAAAGGAATCAATAGAGAAGGAACTATTGGCTTATCATTTGCCATGGCAATATATCAATATATTCATTCATTCAAATAATATTTATTGGCCACTTGCTACATTGTAGAGGATACTATATAAACATGACAGACAAAGTGACTACACTTATGGAGCACATCTTCCATGGGGAAAGACATCTATAGATGTCAGAAGATGTCATCTATAGAAGACAGCCAATAAAAAAAGTAAGCAATATGTGTAGGTATAGAGGAAAAATAAAGAACTAGAATATGGAGTGCCCAGTTGTTGCTATTTTAGGTAGGGTGGTCATAGAAGGTCATCCTTATAAAGGTGACTTTTATATAGAAACCTGAAAAAAGTGGGGGCAGGAAAGAATATAATTTCCAAGTGAGAAAGGAATGAGAAGATCCCTGAAACTGGGAAAGATGGGTGAGAAATAAAACAGCAGGAGATGAGGTGGACTTTGCAAGGATTTGACTTCACTTGAATGAGACTGGAGCACCAACAGAGGATTCGAAACAAAGGATTGACATGATGCAGTTTACGTTTTCCTTTTCTTTTCTTTTTTTAAAAGATTTTATTTATCTATTCATGAGAGACACACACATACAGACACAGAGACATAGGCAGAGGAAGAAGCAGGTTCCATGCAGGGAGCCCTATGTGGGACTCAATCCTGGCACTCTGGGATCACACCCTGAGCCAGAGGCAGATGCTGAACCACTGAACCACCCAGGTGTCCCTGATTTATGTTCTTCAAATAATCACTCCAACTGCAATGTTGAGCATAAGCTACAGGAGGGCAAGTTCTGAAGCAGGGAGAAAACTAGAATGCAGCAGTAAAGTAAGTGAACAACAGCAATGATCATGATGATGGGACAAGAGTGGAGAAAGTAATTCAATGTGGTTGAGAGATGGTCAGATACCATGTTTGTTTTAAGGTATAGCCAATGAGATTTCTTGAGAGGCTCAACATAGAAAGTAAAATAGTCAATGAGTGCATCAAAGATTTTGCCCTAATGATGGAAAGATGGTGTTCCCATGAACTAAGATCAGAGAAACTTGGGAGAAAGTGTATATCTGTGTATGCAGGGGGCTCAATATAGTATTAAATTAGAAATTCCATTTCTGAGATGATGTATTTTAAATGCTCATTAGAAATCCAAGTGAAGCTATTGAGTAAGCAGTTGGATGTACAAGTCTATAATTCCGAGAAAAGGTCTGAGATGGAATATAAATTTCTGCTTTATTAGCATATAAAGCCCCAAGTCTAGTTGAGATTACCAAGAATGAGTTGATAGATAAGAATTCAAGGATTGAACTCTGGGGCTTTTCAAAATTAAGGGGGCAGCAATACAAGTGTATTTTACAATACAGTAAAAGAGATTGTGAGGGAGTAGTAGTCAGTGAAGTAGGAGGAAATTGTTTCATATGAGAAGAACAATCAATTGGGTTAAGAGAGAACTGATAATTGGTAACTGAGAATGGATACACTAGTTGCTATAAGACAAAGAGGAAAAACTTTTTTAATCTCCAGCTTCTAACTTTGACCCCAAAGCAAAAGCTTTTGTAGTAATATCCTGCTCACTTATAGAAATACCCCACTTATATTTGTAACACTTAGGATTTAAGTTATTTTACTTATATTGTATTGAAATTCTGTTGATAGTTCACATTTTAAGACGATGTCCCTAAACCATATGCTCAAAATACCCTCAGGCTTTTAAAACCCTTACCAAATGAGGAAATTATTCAATAAAAGGAAATTATCTCAGTGACTGTGTTATTAAGAATGCAGCTTAGTGATTTTCCAGAAAGACGAATTGCTTGGCCCAGATGGATAATTTTCTTAGTCTGGTACCATTGAAGCTGATAAAAATTAGTTCTAGTCACTTTTTATGAATATTTGCCACTTCCCCTCTGGATACCAGTGTGTTGTCTGGGGCTTGAAGAAAACTGTAGATTCAGTAGGCAAAGAGCACCTCAAAAGGTCAAGATCCAAAAAGTTTATGAATCAAATTTCTGTCTAGAAATTTGTCCAGCAGCATATCTTAGCAGCATTCAGGGCAAAAAGGGGCAGACACCGATGTTTTCTAAACATAATGATAAAATAATTTGGAACATGAAAACTGATTGAGTTCTAGAATATTCTTTGACTTTATATATTATATACCTAATATCACATCCTACTTGGATGTGCTTGTGTTAATTAGAGGTGGCTAACAAGCTATGCATTTTTCTCTAAGCACTGTAGGAATTCAAGACAGTTAAAGAAGGAACGATGGAAAAAAAGAATAGAGTTAAGAGTTAGGTTGGGAAATAAATAGCCCTAGAGCATGTATAAAGCATTGCGGGGGGGGCGGGGGGGGGCATGGAGACATTTAAAATATAAGTTCTTCAATACTATGAATTGAGAGGCTAGGAAGAGTTAAAGATTAGGAAAGATTGAGAGATTTGTCCAATGCCATAGGGTAGCCATACACATTCCTAGAACCTGGAGTTCTAGGTTCTAGAAAGAGTTAAGCTCTTCTTAACTCCAAGTCAACCAGTTCTGATAAGGCTACCCTACAATCAGGAAACAATCAAAACTATTCCTTCAGATGCTAAAAGATTTGGTTAAAAAATCTAATGTAATTTGATCTTCTTAAATAATGCACATATGATATTGGACATTCTTAAAAACTGCACACAGTGATTGCACACTCACAGGGAATTTGATCGGTAGCATACAGTAGATGTTAATAAGGAAATACTAAGATAAATAATTTCATCATTTGGCTGTTTTACAAGGCACTTTGCTATCCCTGCTGCCATTCTCTCAACTCTATCTTTGTTACAATTTACCAAAAGATAATCCCTGACATAAGTGTATCTTGGTGTCTGCTTAATGTTCCTGATATGCTGTTTATGTTGCCATTTGCAAATAGCATATATTCAGAACAGCTGGGCAGACATAGCATCTGGAGCAGGAATTAGTCTTCAGGTATACGGTGACTAACAAAGATGCCAAGGAAAGAAGTATAAACATTAATAGTTTCATGCTTTTATATACATGACAATAATGCTTAGCAAAATGGCTCAAATGTATCCAAAGCTCTCTATTCCTGAGACTTTTCAAAACCAACCTCAAACATTTCTGGATCAATAGGAATTAGTTTACATTGTGGTTGTCTCAGGCAAAGACTGCTATGAATCAATCTCCTTCCAACTATATACATGAGCAGCTTAAAATTACATCACATGCCATGGCCAACAAGTGTTGGATGCCAAATCTAAACAGAGTAGATCTAATTTTCATTAGATTGGAATATGTACTACAGAAATGGACTTTTAAAATGTCATGGGAAATAACTGTCTTGCTTCTAATGGCAATATGTGTCTTAAACACCCAATACACAGATCCAGTAGAGTAGTAATCCATGTCACAGTACATATTTGATTCATCAATATTAAATATATATATATCATTATAGTTTAAATGAATGATTGGCTATATTTTCTAAAAACTGTGGAAAAGTTGTATTCTGTATTTCTTGTTTATTGCTCACCAAGGGAGTAGTACAATATAGGGTTCTTGTTCTTACAGACTTTAAAAGAAATGAGGCTTGTTTAAAGTTTATTTCAACAGGTCACTGCAAGTAGCTGTTATAACAAACATGCTTAAAGCCTATACTAGACTGTAACTCTGGACAAATATGTGCCTGCATATTTTCTATGAATCATGAGCACCTCAGATATTCTAAATCTGTGAATACCTTGAAAATTTTCATCTTTAATAAGTTAATCTAAAAAACAAAACAAAACAAAAATTTGAGAGAGATGAGAGGCCTGAGAGATCAAACTTAAAACCTAAGAAAGTTTTTAATGAGATTAAAATAAATAATAAATAATAAATTTCTAAATAATAAACTTCTAACTGGTTATAAGGTTTTCAAAAAAAGAACTTTTTTTCTTTTTTGCCTACTTATATTTGAGAAACCTGAGATAAAATCAGACTTATGAGGAACATCCTTGTTTGGGATTTGGCTCTATGCTAACCCAATATTATCTTGTTGAGCCCTGAACTATTCCCTGGTTATTCACACAAGGCAAGTTAAATGAAAGACTGAACCTGGATTTTTGAGCCTGGGGCAAGAGAAAGTTGAACAGGTCACCTAGAAGAAAAACTATTTGGTTTTCAAGGAAGGCTGCTAACTGCTCTAACCCAGCAGGGTGGTTATTGTGGGGAGCCAAGCTGGAGTTAACTCAAAAGGGACTTAATTCATCTGCCTTATTTCAGCAAAGGGGAGAGATTTCTGCAGGGATGCCAGCTGTTTGAGATGCAGAGAAATCACTAGAAATGTCTGCCTGCAGGGCTCTCAGGTGTGCTAACATGCTGGCTGTAGGCTCATAGTAGGGGACCCAGCAGGCTCTATGAAAGTCTGGAAGCGACTATTATTAATTGCTCTTGGGAGATGCTATGCTTTCTTCCAGGAAAGAAAGATAAAGGAGGGGCTCATGAGGCCAGGACAGGTGGAAACTTGCAATATTTTCTATTTATTTCTCTTGACTTTTTTTGTTATTTGGCTTCATCATTCATTCAAGTTTCTTCTTCCCTATCTGGTTAAATTTAGGGCCAGTGCTTGTTTGTTTTTGTTGTTCTCCTTGATTTCCTGGAAGACTGACAAACAGTCTAAAGAATGTGAGTGCCTGCTTTGAATTAAGCCCACTGAGTCAAATTACTGATTGCAAAGGCCGCAGTTAGGAACAAGCCAATTTTGATTCATGTTAAAGAGGCACTCATGGTTCCAAAGCAAAGCAAGGAGCAGAGAGAACATGGCTGTGTTACTTGGTTGCTCTCACGGAGGCAGGGATAAATTGCTTGTTTGTTTAACAGCTTTTGAAAGTAGCAGATAGATTGCTTTTGGTGACTAAATGTGGTTATGAGAGGTTGAACAATTGGAGTCATTTCCATAATCAGCAATTGCTGTTGCTGAAATTAGAGAGAAAAGTAAGTGATAAATAAAGGGAAAACATGTCTGGCAGGAAGCATTATTCAATCATAAGCTATCCCAAATGGTTAAAAATGTAGCTTATATTACACTCCTGTGAATTTACAACAACACAGAAAAAAACAGACCACTCAATTTCACAGTTCCAGGGAAAAATGAGGCTCTCTCTGGAACTTTTACTTTCCCAGCAATGTGTTTGTGATGCATTCCAGATGGACAAGCCTTGAAAAGTGACAGTATCCATCTACTTGTGAGAATGAACACAGAGAGAGTGAGAGTTTTCACATCCCTGTCTCTCTAAAACATAAACACTAGAAACCACAAATGAATCCACTTAATCCAATTTGGGAGGACTCTTCAGAATGAAAAGGTTTATCAGTTATCATCAAAGCATCCAGTCTATTTCTTGTTTGCTCCAGTCTCTGGGAGGGGGTGGGGGGAGGCAGGGCGGTTGATGAAATGAAAATAAAATAAAGCAAAAGATACTTGTTTGAATAAAGACACGCAGCTGATATTTTAATGTGCAGGTGATACAAGACTGAAATATGTCAGTGATATGTTGTGAGTTGAATTAAAATATAAAAAGCTCTAGAAAATTGGAAATGTGATCTAAATCTAACAGAACGACATTTAATGAAAATGAATGTTAGGACTTGAACTTGGTTTCAGGAAGCCATGAGTGTGGGATAAGAAGACATTGTTTGGTGGGAACACATAAAAGAAAATGTCTGTTGTTTGCAAATCAACTCCAGAAAAAAAACAACAGTGTCACAGGAAGAGCTGATGTGATGTGAAATATGTTAACTGAATAAAGGGAGGTAACGGATCTACTCGGCCGGCAGAACTGCAGCCAAACGGTGGCCCAGCCCAGCCCTCCTGCTACATACAGTAGGAGAGGAATCCTCCTACTGAGGGTCAATCCCTTCTCTGGGTGTTTGGATTCTATCTCATCATCCCTTCTAGACAACCTTCCGCTGGCAGTCATTTCCTCTCTCCTCTATGTTGGGAACCTCCAGCCCCTTCTTCTTGTCAACATTTGGTCACACTCAAGTCTTTCTCATGATGAAAACCCCTCCTGGTACCCTATGTTACCCCTGTGATTGCCACCCTCACTTCCTTTTTGCTGCTGAATCCCTCAGAGTTGCTTTCCCTTGAGTTCCTTTTCCAGAGTCCTTTTCCTTGCCTCCCTGTCATCTTCAGCCCACCAGGACTTCCGCCCTTCCCTGGAATGGCTCTTTATTCAAATCACCAGTGCCTAAGGAACAGTGGTCAGTCAGTCCTTATCTTCTTTGGTTGCTGGATATCATTGACCAGTCTTTCTGGAATGAGTTTTCTTTGGGCTTTCCAAGCAGCTGATGCTGGTTTTTCTCCATTGTGAGCTGCCCATTCCCAGTTTTGTTAGTGGTTTTGGTTTTGTTAGTGTGTTTTGGAAGATCCTTCTGCTCTGCTTAAACTATAGTTTTGCTCTTTCTTGGGTGCCTCGTCCTCTTCTCTATCCTTCGCCTACAGGCAGGTGGAGGAAGTTCCCTGGATGGAAATCGGAGGTCGAATCCCTGCTGTATCGGAGGGGCCTCTCTGCATCGCCTCATAGGGAATGCCCACCAAGGAGGCAATGCTGAGGAAACCATACACAACAGAACTCCCTCATCTGGGACCCATAATAGAACAATCAGCTGTCTTCATGCAGCAGTGGTTTCAAAGAGTTAACGACATTGGAAACTTTTAAGAAAATTCTGCCATAAGGAAGCATTTTTGAGCTTAAATATAGGGAAGAATAGAGACCCCCATGTTCTACAAAAGCTAACCCCAGGCTCTGCAGAGAGGGGTACTGGAGTGAATCAAGGATACACAATGGAGGGTGGAGTAAAATGCTGCCACAGAAATGCAAAACAAGCTAAACTGGGTTGGAAGAAATAAGGCCCTGGGTCAGCCAGGCGGATGATATTTGGGAGACTATTCCACCCTGAGTGAGAGAAGTGGCAGCTATTCCTTTCTTTCCATATTGCTTATGGCCACCATTTATTATTTTGCACTAAGGATGTGCCAATAAATATTTATGTTTGTGTGACTGAGATTCTGATGTTGCTACAATCTCTTTCTTCCCCTTCTTTCTTAGAGGGGATATTACCTAGGTTCAGAGTGGTCCATGAAAAAGACATTTTTCTAGTATGTTCTGAGATTCAGGATGGCCATGTGACTACATTTGGGGATGGAAGTAAAAGTAGTGGGTGCAAGCATTGTATTTACACGGAAAATATTTGCCCTTCTAAATCTCTTCCTCCTTACTGAGATGTTTTCAAACACACAGAAAAATTGAAAGAAATATATAGTAATCATCAAAACACCACGACCTATATTTAATGTTGTTAACATTAACATTTTGCTCTACTTGTCTCATATCTTTATTATTTATCTGTCCATATACCCATCTATCTTTTTTTATCCATTTCAAAATTGTAGACATGAGTACGCTTCACCTCAGGAGCTATCTTTTATATGTTTCCAACAATCCATGAATAGATACGATCATTTTTGTTTTACAAATGAGTAAGCAAAGGGCCAGAAGTCCAAGTAACTTGCTTAGGTCACACTGATAGTAATTGGTAGAAACCCATTTTGAACTTAGGCCTATTGTTCTCCAAAATTCATGCTATGAGTTTCCCATCCCTTGAACTGCCCACCCTCACCCCCCACTCAGGGACCTCTCAGAGCTTCCGAGGCTTTGGGGGCATAAACCACTTTTAATTTTATCATGAGTTGATATTCTAGGGATACTGTAAAAGGAGAGTTCTGATGCTCAGCTCAGCTCCTAAGCTAGACAAGAAAGAGGGATTCTGAACCATCAGGGAACAATAACCCTGCATTCTGTGATGCTGCCTTTGGTTGTTTTTCCTTTGTATTCTGATGGAGGGATAAAAAGAGCTGTGCAGGATAGAGCCTCAACATAGAAGAGAAAATGTATTTTCCATTTCCACTACAAATATTTCTCTGTGGGGATAAATAATTCCATTACATGGGGTACTCCTTTCCCTCTGATTAATTTAAAAGAAGTCAGAATCTTTCTTCTTTCTTCTTTTCTTTTCTTTTCTTTTCTTTTTTCTTTTCTTTTCTTTTCTTTTCTTTCTTTCTTTCTTTCTTTGTTTCTTTCTTTCTTTCTTCTCTCTCTCTTTTTTTTTTTTTTTTTTTTTTTTTTTTTTTGAGAGAGAGAGAGCCTGTGAGCAGGGGTTGGGGGTAGAGAGGAAGAGGGAGAGAGAGAATCCTAAGCAAGCTTCACACCCAGTGCAGAGCTGACATAGGGCTCAATCTCAGGATCTTGAGATCATGACCTGAGCCAAAATCAAACTGAGCCAACTGGATGATTGACAAACTGAGCCACCCAGGCAGCCCATCTTTCTTCTTTCTTGAAATTGAATGCTTTTCACCTTACTTACTGCTATGTATGAGACCTATGTTTTTTAAACTGTCTCCCTCCCTCCATATTTTCTTTTATTTTGTTTTTTAAGATTTTATTTATTTATTCATGAGAGACAGCGAGAGAGAAGGGCAGAGACATAGGCAGAGAGAGAAGCAGGCTCCATTCAGGGAGCCCGATGTGGAACTCGATCCCAGGACTCCAGGATCATGCCCTGGGCTGAAGGCACGTGGCCAACCACTGAGCCACCCAGGCATCCCTGTATAAGACCTATTTAGTATAGATCTGCAGGTTGTTACGCACTTTGGGGTTTGCCCAACTTCCCTCTGATGGACAAAATTTCTGAAGCTACCTTCTTGAGTCTCATCAAGAATGATGACTCTCAGACACCTTAATTAATATCATGGTCAAAGTTCCCAAAGCAATGGGTTCAGTATTTTGTGATACATGTTGTGGCCATAAAACTTTTAGAAGTAGACCTGAAGTTCCAATTTAAAGATCTGAAAAGAACATTTTCAATCTGTTGGTGCAGATTGTTTTCCATCAGCCCACTGCTAGTGGTTACCCCTGGCCTGGGTGGCCTCACAGTCAGGCACAGACACTCCTCTAGATGCAGAGGCAAGCAGAGCCCATGGATTACCACATTATCATCTCCCAACTGAAACCAGAGTTCCATTTAACAAGCTGACAGGAACAACAGGACCACAAAATAACAAGCAGATACATGGTATGGTATTTGTCAAAGGCAAAGGGCTGAGCTTGAGTTTAATGCTTCTAGAAGCTTTTGGAAGACGTTCAAATCATTTACTCCAAATAGTTTCTGTTGCTTGAGCTTCTCACATTTCTCTTATTTGGAGTTGCCATTTTGACACATTAAGGTTCATTTGGTGGCAATCTTTTGAAGACACTAGAAATGCCATTAGAGTCTGTGCTGATTTCATTGATACATCTTATGTTTCCACATATACACTCTACTGAAATTCTTAAGGGTGGGAGCCAAATTCAATTCTACTTTATTGCTATACTTTCCTAAAGCTAAATTTACAAATTGCACACAAACATGCACACATGTTTGCAATAAGACTTCCCACAAGAACACACAGCCTCATTTCTATATGGTTATAAAGTAAGCATAGAAAGAGATTTAAAAAAAAAAATCGAATCCAATCACATGTGCTTTATTGCCCATACAATATAAAATAGGATTTTTTTTTTAATCTGTCATATCCATTGCCATTTTAGATTTGGTCTTCTGAGAGTATAACATCCTATATTTCTCTATTACCTATATACACAAATTAAATTTGAAAAAATATTATCTTTCCTGTTTTCTTCAGAATGTGCAAAAGTAGTCAACATAACATGAAATATGGCATGAATTAGGAGAATTAATTTTTGGATGTGTCTGACAGTATATATGATGTGGACAGCTTATGCCAGCAAAAAACTAAAGAGAAAAGCTTATTTTTTAAAACCAAATATATAGATTTAGAGGAAGTAAATGCCCTTTTATTTTTTAAGATAAATTCTTATAAAAATAAAATTTTTATAACTGTCAAATCTCCACTTAGCCTGAAACACTTCAAATACTGAAATGTGTGGATAGATCTCTAATTGCTTTTTTATTGTTTGTTAGGAGAATCACATTGTAGAAGAACATTTTGTCAAAGCAAAGTCTTCCTTCATTTGGATGGCTCTTTCATTTCCCCTATCCCCAGAGCTCTTACATAACTTTTTATCCGACTTGCTCACTGCAAGGTCAGTTTCTTTGGCCACTGTGGTCTGGGGTTCTCTTCTATGTTTTGACTTTTGCAAGTATCGCTCTACCTCCATTTAAATACATGTTACTATCACACTAAACATTCTGAGGGAGATTCTTTGACACAGGCTGCGAGCAGTTTGCTTCCCGACTGTTTAACAGAATGATCTTAAATGATATGTACCTTTGTGATGTTCTCCTCAAGTCTGTGGCAGGAATGAAACACTCCAATTGAGATCAGTTATAACAGCAAATTCCCAGCATGTTTCCACTAAGTAAGGGAACAGAAAATACAACAGCTCTCCGTGTCTCAGCAACAAAGAGTGAGTGCTTCGGTGCCGAAGTGAGGATATCCAGCCAGAAGAGCTGGGCTTGGGGAATTTCTTTTTAGAAACATTTCTTATGGAAGGAAGGCTGCAAATTGCTTGGAGTATGAGGTATTTGCAGCCAGACAAAAGGAAATGATTCTAGCACCACTTAGCAGCTGCTTGCAACTATGGCCCAAGGAGGCCTGGGAGTAAGCTTTACTTAAGCCTTGGCTGCTGGTTGATTCTTCCCCAACATGGTCCATGAGACAGGCTCAGAAGTGCCCTATCAGGGTTTGATATGACAAGATTACAGTACATATATTCCAAATGAATATGAAGAAATACACTATGAATTAAAGAGCCTAAAGGGGAGGGAATGGAAAAGTATGTTGAAGGGATAGAATTTTGTATATGTCAAGAAAAAGTTAAAAATAATACATAACTAAGGAAACTGGCAACTTCTTAGGTAGGAACTATGGTCTACACACAAATGACATTTCTTTAAGCATTATAATAACTATAGCAACTATCGGGGAAGAAAACTTTTCCCTTCTTCCCTTCTATGCGTCTAATAATCAAATTGACATAAAACAGATTAACAAGAGAAAAAATTTCATATGTACAGGAGCTCAAAAAATATGAAACTCAAAGAAGTGGTCAAAGCAAGCAGCTTTTATACATTTTAGACAAATAAAAAATGTTTATAAAGAATTGACAAGACAAAGATGTTTGGGTTTGGGGTAGTAAGTTACTGAAAAAGTAACAGGGGTTGTTTTTTTTTTTTTTTTTTTTAAATTCTTTATTTATTTATGATAGTCACACACAGAGAGAGAGAGAGAGAGAGGCAGAGATATAGGCAGAGGGAGAAGCAGGCTCCATACACTGGGAGCCCGACGTGGGATTCGATCCCGGGTCTCCAGGATCGCGCCCTGGGCCAAAGGCAGGCACCAAACCGCTGCGCCACCCAGGGATCCCCAGGGGTTGTTTATACAGCCTTCTTAGCCCTAAATTCCTTGTCTCTGGTAATAAGGATGTCTCCACCTCCTGGTAGGGGTAACTTTTACATGGAAGATTTATTTCCTGCTTTTAGGGAAACAAAGGAAGGTCAAGTGTCCTTTTTGCACTGGCTGTTTCTTAAGTAACTTTAATTTAAAATAATCAATATGCTAGAGTGGCACATTTTGGGGCACTCTGCCTTGAGCCCCATCCATCATAACTAAAAGCCTGATGATTCAAGGATTATGACAAACAATGGCAAGTGAAGAATACTAAGAAGAAAAAAATAAAATTACTTTACAGTTTTGCAAGTAATTTCTCTATTAGTCTCTTGGATTAAATATGGATCATTCTACCATATATGTGCAAGATATACTTATGTGCAAGCACACATGAATGTATAAACATACCCCCCACACACACACACATACCACACACATACTATCTTTACTCTCACAGCCATCACAACCCTGCAACCCTTACTTTCACCTTTGTTCCCTAACTGAACTGGACTATGGAAGAGAAGGGGCATTTGGACTCTCACCCTGCTGAGTAGCTCTAGGTCCTTTATGTGCTGGAGCCAGTCGCAAGGCCCAAGCCATGTCTCATGCACATTTGCTTACCTGGGGACACAGATGGAGCCCCTGCCATTAGATCCTGACAGGTCTCTTTCATAAACAACTGAGTATAGGGGTGAAAGGAAAGCAAACCTGAATTTATAAGCTTACAAATGACTACTCAGTTCCATATAGTCTTCCCCTGTCTTGTCTTGCATTATTTCTCCTTTTATCCAGTACTAGCTTTTGAAGACATCATTGTCTTTCTTGTCTTCTGGCCTTCACATATGTCGTGTTTTCCTGCTTGTCCAATAGTCATTATTTAGCATCAAAGGTAGACCCCAAAGTTAGAGAGTTTGAAATTCATTTTGGTTTTAAGTTTGGGTGATGAATCCAATCCAATTGGATGAAATTGGTTGTTTAGGTGATAGAAATAATAGTATCCTAACAGGAGACAATGGGTCAATGTTAGAGAGAGAACCAGCAGAAAGTTGCTACCCTCCCTCCTCCTTAAGGCTAAGGGACAAATGGAGGAAGTGTAATTATCAAGTTACCAGAGCCAAAGGTAAGAGATGGGATCAAACTGCCTCCTAATTTCCTTTCCCATTGTACATTGTGGGTTACTGGAATAATCTAAGAATTTCAGGGACAAATACAGCACACAAAACAGCATGTTGTTTAATTCATATAATGTACTTATAATAGAATCTTATGTATTATTCTTTTTCTTCTGACATATTATTATTAGCTGTTCAAAGTTTCTGGTACCTTTTGATCTGACCTATAATTCTCCTAGTACAGCAAGCTAAAGCTATGGATACTTACACCAAGTAAGGGGGAGAAAAAACCTCAACTGGCAAAGGAAAAAACTTCCTGTGAGTAGTTAAAGAAGTCAGAGATGGTATTTGAACTTTAAAACCATACCAGGGAATTGGTTAAGCTGTAGAACCTGCCAGTATGGACCCTGATGCAGTGGGTCTGGGGTTAAAGTTCAGGACCAGATTTGTTGTAGATGGTCTGAAGACTTCATCTCGTGAAGTACACTCATTGTGATTGGAACTGAGGAAGAAATGATCTTCCATTAATCTTGACCTGTATTTTTTTTTAATGAAATAGACTTGAAGAGAAGTAAAAGTATTAGAGGACATCACACACAGTATTTTTTTCATGAAACTTTAATTTTCAATTACATATGAATGTGTGTACTGGTGGACATAGAATGACTTTCTTATTATGTATTACAGATGAAAAGTTGAAAATGCTTTGCCCTAGGGAACTCATAGCACTCACATTAAGTGACTCACAAGACATTCTAAACTCTGAAGCCACCTGACAAGTCTAGGATTAAAAAAAAAGGAGGAGGAGGAAGGAAGGAAAGGCTGGTGGGATATCAACTGGTATAAAGAACTGAGTTACCAAGATATAAAGAGAGAGCAGTCAGTGGGCTGTAACCAAACTCTGACCCATAATTAGAGTGACATGCATGTGTAATGCTTAATGAATGGATCAGGGACCATGGAGCCCTGACAAATGGTAGAGGAAATCTAAATTTAAAAGAAGCTTTACATTCTAACCAGCTATTATTACCAGTCTCTCCTTGGTCTCTCAATAAATTTCCTTTCTGTTGGAATTCTTCATGCTTCCTCAAAGCTTGATGGTGATTTCTTTTTTTTTTTTTTTCTTTATTTACTTTGGAAAGGCAAGGCAAAATTGTTTCAGTATGTTCTTTAAATTAGTTTCCTTGAAGTGTTTTCCTTGCACACATTAATTAGAGCTCCTTGGAGGGGCTGAAGTACCATATAATACACTGTAATTCTGCTCCCCCATCTCCCTTCTCGAATTCAAGTTGCCAATTCTTCCTACAATTTGGGTTCTATATTAATATGTAGTCAAGAAGTACCTGGCTGAAATTCTTTTAACTATAATATAAGAAGAAAAGAGAAAATGTGATCATCAGTGCTTGAGTATACCAAACGTAAAATGAATAGTCTGTGGCCCATAAAATGAAGGAGCTAGATTAAATGACCCCCAAGGTCTCCCCTTCTAACTCAAACATACTCCAAAGAGAATTTCATTTAATATCTCAAAGTACAGAGAAGAGATTGGTGGGACTTTGATGAGGCTAAGTGATTCTTATTAGCATGATCTGGTTAGAATTCCAGAGACTCTCAAGAAAATATTACACATCCAAGAATCTACATTTTAGCTGTCACTGTACTAACACTCGGATATGGTAGTTAGTCCAAGAAAATGTAATTGCTTTTTCATCCCTGAAGATAGCAGGTGTTCTAAAGTGGCCATGATACAATATTATATTTCATCCCATAGCCACAAGTCACTGAGGAAGAAAAAAAAATTAGCTAAACACAAAATGTAGTTCTAAAACAGTTTTTCAAATTCCTGCCTTTTCAGATAGAGTTGAAAGCAATAGCTTTGAGAATCAGAGTAGCTCGTTCACCAACCAGTTAGAACTGGAGATTTCTTAGGAAATTTCAGAAAAGAGGTATATAAAGGAGCCTCCTGGCCAAACTACCTATTAAACAATTCCTATGTAGAGGATTTATATGGCAGATGTCTTCTATGGGTTATCTCATTTCCTCAGCCTGTCCCTATGAAGTAGGTGTGTCTACTCCCATTTCATAGATGGAGAAACTTCAGCTCAGTGCAGCAGAATCAAAGTCAGATCTTTAATCCAAGTAATAATTTACTCAACTTCAGGCAGTTTGAATCAGAAGATAGGCCTGTTGGCTTTATAAACATCATATATGTGATCTAATAACATCCAACAGAGGGTTCCTTAAAATTTATCATCTTCTCCATTCTTTTTACTTAATTAAGTTCAAAGCTCTGGGTAGGTTCTCACTGTCAGAGAGTGGGTTAAGCATTCACCAAGCTGGTTCCAACAGGGAACAATATTTAAGAAGAGTTAAGTCTGAAATTCCTGAAGCACACAGCAAGCCCCACCAAACCTCTACCTTGACACCTCCAGCTCTTCTTAACTTATGCCTTTTGCTGATGAGATCTCATTCTCTCACAGTATTAAAATCCATGGCTTCTATGTGATATATACCTCTCTATACACCTCTCATCAGAATATATACATATAAAAAAAACTTCAACATTGATTTCTCTTTGACATGCTAATCTATATGTGCAGTGGCATAACCTACAGGCACTATAAATTTATCATGCCCACTGAATTCCCCATCCCTCCTCATGAAGCTGCACTTATGTCTGAAATCAGTATTTCAGTAAATGACACCACCATTCACCCACTTAACTCTTGCAGTGTTCTCCTCAATAGGTAGATTGACACATACAAAGCAGGAGGCAAATTAAAAACAAATATTTGCTGCCACCTTACTGCAAACCTTCAATGCTTGGCTGAAACATTGCAATAAATCCGTATATTCCCTAATAGGAGTCTCATCTATTCTCCACATTCTCAACATTCCTGCAAGTGTTCTCTCTCTGAAGATACACTTTTGATCATGTTGTTCCCCTGCTCAATGACTTTTAACCCTTCCTAGGGAACTTTAACAGTGGAAAGTAGCTTGGACTCCAAGTTCATGGATATACTTATATGCAAAAGTGACTCTGTGTGCATGGTTTTCTTGGGGGGTGTCTTTGAGCTTTCTTTCAGCAGATTCCTAAAGGGGACAGTGCTCCCAAAATAATGAACAAAAAGCAAAATGATAAACCATTTGAAATAAACAGTCAAGATCCAAACTTTTTTCTTTCTTTCTTTATTTTGCATCTACACAACCATTTATCATTTAGCCCCTTCCAATCTCCCTCATTCCTTCTCTCTCTACATAGAACCTCAGACCTAGGCTCATGTCATACTTATTTTGCACTATCTCCTATCTTCCTTCTTTGTCTTTGTTCTTTCTATCCTCTATGCCTGTGTTATCTTTTTCCATTTTCTGATACAGCAAAGTTGAGACTTAATTTAAGAATCACTTTCTCAAAGATCACTCCCCACACCCTTATCCTCCTGAGTGACTGAGACTGATCACTCTCTCTGGATCATGTACTTAGCTCCATTCTAGCACTTACCACATTGTATATAATTATGTATTTATGTGTCAGCCTCCTGTGCCATGGACTTTTCAGTGGCAGAAACAGAACCTTAATTTATTTTTTCCCTACAGCACTCCAAAAGTGTTCAATGAATTAATTAACAAATGCTGCAACCTATAATAAGACATTGGGGCTGAATAGATTTCAGAATAGTTTGAATTAAACAGTTTTAAGTTCTGAGAAGACTTATGAAAGAAATACAGCATACTTGGGGACCAATATTAGAAAATAAGCTGAGTCTTTTTTGGAATATAGGTCCTGATGTCAGTTTTATTTTTTAAGATTTATATATTTGAGAGAGAGAGAGAGAGAAAGAAAGAGAGAGAACACTCTTGGGGGGGAGGGGCAGAGGGAGAGGGAGATAGACACTCTGAGCTCAGAGCCCTATACAGGGCTCAAGACCTGAGCCAAAGTCAAGAGTTGAATGCTTAACCAACTGAGCCACCCAGGAGTCCCCTGATGTTAGTTTTAAAAGAGCATTATTGAATGATACTTGGCATATTACATATTTATTTATTCTCAGTGAAAAGATTAATTTTCTTAGTCGATTGTCTGATTATCTCTGCTAAACCCAATTCACCAAAAGTAAGCTACTACTAAATGTTACGTAATAACTAAGTCATTGCTACTGCTGACTTGAACAAAATGTAGACATAACTCTAAGAAGGAAACCCCAATTATATGGTATATATGGTGACAAACAATATTTTATTCTTTATAAAAAGGATTACTTTCACCATTAATTTTTGTCTATTTGTTTCTCTTTGATATTATTTTCACTTCCATTCTTTTAGAACAGTGGAAGTACCAGTTAGAAAACATACACACACACAAACACACACACACACACTGAAAAACTAGGAGAAAAACAATAATATAGGGAAAGTGAAATGAAGGAAAGAAGTGAGGTGAGGACTGGAAAAGCCCCGAGGAAGAATTTAGAGACAACGGAGTGAGTCAGAAGCTAGGCATATGGGCAGGCAGGATGCCTCTGTGAATAAATGAACTACTGTATCTCATGCCCCCTCACAAGGAATGAAAGGGAGACCAGTAGAGAATCAAAAGCCAGAGTCTGAGGGGGGCAGGGCAAGAAGGCGGAGGAGCAGGGTCCCCAAGTCACCTGTCCCCACCAACTTACCTAGATAACTTTCAAATCATCCAAAAAACCTACGAATTCGACTTGAGATTTAAAGAGAGAACAGCTGGAACGCTACAGAGAGAAGAGTTTGTGCTTCTAACAAGGTAGGAAGGCAGAAAAAAAAAATAAAGAATCAAGGGGAGGAGGGACCCTGCGAGGAACCAGGCTAAGGCCACAGTGAGAGACTCAGGGACAGGGAATCCCAGCCCCAAAGAAGCAGGAACTTTAAAAATCGGCACCGGATTCTTCCCGGACAGAAAGGCACTCGCAGGGAACTCGGGAAGAACCCCAGGAGGGGCCTGGAGCCCCCGGTCTCCCGGGGTCACTAGCAGAGGAGGTGCGCCTGGGGGCGAGCACGCCGCACACCGCGGGCTGAGCGCGGTAAAGGGCTGGAGCGCCCGGCGGGGCCCCGAGAGCAGCTCAGGAGGGGGCCCTGGGCAGAGGGGACTGCGCGGCCCTGGATCCCAGGGTGCCGGGGGACACAGCCCGGGATCCTGCGCTCCCCCCGGGACAGGCAGAGGTGGGGAGGGCCCATGACAGTGGGGACGCTCCTACCACCAGGACCCCCGAGCTGTGCAGATCAGCGCCCCCCGCCCTGGAAGCATCCAGGCCAGTGCAGACTGGGAGCTGCGGTAGTTACTGCGGGAGCTGACTCCAGGGCTGGAGAGCTGGCCGCCGCCAGTGTTGTTGTTGTTCCTGGTGTCACCTTGTGCCTGAGATGGAGCGGGGCCACCAGGGAACAGAGGCCTCAGGGGGTCAACAGCTCGCACTGAGCCAGGCACCCGGTGGGGGGGGGGGGGGGCGGGCAGCTCCCACAGGTGCACACACCTGAGAATCAGCACAGCAGGCCCCTCCCCCAGAAGACCAGCTGGAAGGACAGGGGAAGAGCAAGTTCTTGACCCAGCAGTGCTGGAAAGCTCCAGGGGAAGTTGAAAGATTTACGGTATATAGAGCCAGAGGATACCCCTCCTTTTTTTTCTTCCTTTTTCCAGTACAACTCATTTTTATATCAGACTGTAAATTTCCTTTTTTTTTCTCTTTTCCCACCTTAACTACAATATTTTACCACCTCTTCATTTTTAAGATTCTACCTTTTTGACTTTTGTATTTCTACAATTATAGGTCCTAGATATATTTTCTACTTCTAGATTCCCTTCAACATGCTCAACTTAATTTTGGGAGATATACAAAATTTTTTTTTTTTTTAATTTTCTCTGCCTCATTTTGTTCTACAATGGCAGAAGTTAATACCTTCTAAAACATGACCAGTATGCACCCAGAACCAAGCGGTATACCATGCTGGTTCATTCTGTGAGATTCCTCATTCCTATTCTGCCCCCATCTTTTACCTCATTTATATTTTGGTGGTCAATGTTGGGGCCCTCTGCAAGTATTTCTGGTTTATATAAATTTGGGACTGAGCATCTTCTAATATACAGAACTTAATATACTCAGAAACAAGAGGATCATCCTCTAGAACCCCTCAGGTAGACTACATTCTCCTTCGACTACAACTTCTTCATCACCACCATCTCCCAGTCCCCCATTTTTTTTCTTTTTTCTTCTTTTCTTTCTCTTCTTCTTTGGGATTCCTGGCCTTTGATTTTTTTACTACTTTGTTTTAAAATTTGTTTTTCACTTTAGTGGTCCTTTTGTTTTATTTTGTTCTGATCTTCATTTTCAGTTTCTGGTCTCTGACCTCGGCAGAATCATCCAGGGTGAAATTTACTTAGGTCATGGTTGATATTCTTGACTCAGCCCACTCATACAGCCACTCTGAATTGAGAAAAATGACTAGAAAGAAGAACTCACCACAAAAAAAAAAGAATCAGAAATAGTATTCACTGCAACAGAGTTAACAGAATTTGGATTACAATTCGATGTCAGAAAGCCAATTCAGAAGCACATTTATAAAGCTAATGGTGGCTCTGAAAAAAAAGCATAAAAAATTCAAGAGACTTCATGACTGCAGAATTTAGATCTAATCAGGCCAAAATTAAAAATCAATTAAATGAGATGCAATCCAAACTGGAGGTCCTAACGATGAGGGTTAATGAGGTAGAAGAAAGAGTGAGTGACATAGAAGACAAATTGATGGCAAGAAGGAAGCTGAGGAAAAAAGAGAAAAGCAATTAAAAGGAAGGGTTAAGGGAGATAAATGATAACCTCAGAAGGAAAAAAAAAATCTGTTTACCTGGGGTTCCAGAGGGCGCCAAGAGAGAAAGAGAACCAAAAAGCATATTTGGACAAATCGTAGCTGAGAACTTCCCTAATTTGGGAAGGGAAACATTCAGATCCAGGAGATAGAGAGGTTCCCCCAACTAAAATCGATAAAAACCGTTCAACACCTCAACATTTAATAGTGCAACTTGCAAATTCCAAAGATAAAGTCCTAAAGCAGCAGAAGATAGGAGATCCCTAACTTATATGGGGAGAAATATTAGATGAACAGCAGACCTCTCCACAGATACCTGGCTGGCCAGAAAGAGCTGGCAGGATATATTCAGGGCCCTAAATGAGAAGAACATGCAGCCAAGACTACTTTATCCAGCAAGGCTTTCATTCAGAATAGAAGGAGAGATAAAGAACATCCAAGATAGGCAAAAACTGAAAGAATATGTGACCACCAAACCACCTCTGCAAGAAATATTAAGGGGAACTCTGTAAAAGAAAGAGGAACCCAAAGAAATAATCCACAAAAACGGACTGAATAGTATGATGACACTAAATTCATATATTTTAATAGTAACTCTGAACGTGAATGGGCTTAAGGATCCCATCAAAATACGCAGGATTCCAGACTGGATAAAAAAGCAAGACCCATCTATTTGCTGTCTACAAGAGACTCATTTTAGACATAAGGACACCTACAGCCTGAAAATGAAAGGTTGGAGAACCATTTACCATTCAAATGGTCCTCAAAAGAAAGCAGGGGTAACCATCCTCACATCAGATAAAGTTTATCCCAAAGACTGTAGTAAGAGATGAAGAAGGACACTGTATCATACTTAAAGGATCTATCCAACTAGAGGACATAACAATCATGAATATTTATGCCCCTAATGTGGGAGCTGCCAAATATATCAATCAATAACCAAAGTAAAGATATACTTAGATAATAATAAACTAATACAGACTTCAACACCACACTTTCTGCAAATGACAGATCTTCTAAACACAACATCTACAAAGAAACAAGAGCTTTAAATGATACACTGGATCAGATGGATTTCAGAGATATTTACAGACTATATCCAAACAACTGAATACACATTCTTCTCAAGTGCACATGGAACTTTCTCCAGAATAGACCACACACTGGGTCACAAATCAGGTCTTAACTGATACCAAAAGATTGGGATTGTCCCCTGCATATTTTCAGACCAAATGCTTTAAAACTAGAACTCAATCACAAGAAGAAATTTGGAAGAAATTCAAACATGTGGAGGTTAAGAGCATCCTGCTAAAAGATGAAAGGGTCAACCAGGAAATTAGAGAAGAATTAAAAAGATTCATGGAAACTAATGAGAATGAAAATACAACCGTTCAAAATCTTTGGGATACAGCAAAAGCAGTCCTCAGAGGGAAATATATTGCAATACAAGCATCCCTCAAAAAATTGGAAAAACCTCAAATACACAAGCTAACCTTGTACCTAAAGGAACTGGAGAAAGAACAGCAAATAAAACCTACACCAAGCAGAAGAGAGTTAATAAAGATTCGAGCAGAACTCAATGAAATAGAGACCAGAAGAAGTGTAGGATAGATCAACAACCCCTAGAGTTGGTTCTTTGAACGAATTAATAAGATAGATAAACCATTAGCCAGCCTTATTAAAAACAAAAGAGAAAAGAGTCTATTAATAAAATCATGAAGGAAAGAGGAGAAATCACAACCAATACCAGGGAAATACAAATGATTTTAAAAACATATTATGAGCAGCTATACACCAATAAATTAGTTAATCTAGAAGAAATGAACACATTTCAGGAAAACCACAAACTACCAACACTGGAACAGGAAGAAATAGAAAACCTAAACAGGCCAATAACCAGAGAGGAAATTGAAGCAGTCATCAACCCCCCCCGCCCCCCCCGCCCCGCCAAGACACAAAAGTCCAGGACCAGATGGCTTCCCAGGGGAATTTTATCAAATATTAAAGAAGAAACAATACCTATTCTACTAAAGCTGTTCTGAAAGATAGAAAGGAATGGAACATTTCCAAACTTGTTCTATGAGGCCAGAATCACCTTAATTCCAAAACCAGACAAAGACCCCACCAAAAAGGAGAATTGCTTTTTTTCTCACCCCCCCCTTTTTTTTTTCAAAAAGGAGAATTATAGGCCAATATTCCTGATGAACACAGATGCAAAAATTCTCAACAAGATACTAGCCAATAGGATCCAACAGCTGGATAATTCACTATGAATTATCCAATTCCCGGGGATTTATCCCCAGGATGCAAGGCTGGTTCAACACTCATAAAGCAATCAATGTGATAGATCATGTCAATAAGAGAAAAAACAAGAACCATATGATCCTCTCAATAGATGCAGAGAAAGCATTTGACAAAATACAGCATCCATTCTTGATCAAAACTCTTCAGAGTGTAGGGATAGAGGGAACATTCCTCAGTATCTTAAAAGCCATCTACGAAAAGCCCACAGCAAATATCATTCTCAATGGGGAAACACTGGGATCCTTTCCTCTAAGATCAGGAACAAGACAGGGATGTCCACTCTCACCATTGCTATTCAACATAGTATTTGAAGTCCTAGCCTCAGCAATCAGACAACAAAAAGAAATCAAAGACATTCAAATTGGCAAAAAAGAAGTCAGTCTCCCTCTTCACAGATGATGACATGATACCATACATTGAAAACCCCAAAGCCTCCACCCCAAGATTGCTAGAACTCATACAGCAATTCGGCAGTGTGGCAGGGTACAAAATCAATGCCCAGAAATCAGTGGCATTTCTATACACTGACAATGAGGCTGAAGAAAGAGAAATTAAGGAGTCAATCCCATTTACAATTGCACCCAAAAGCATAAGATACCTTGGAATAAACCTAACCAAAGATGTAAAGGATCTATACCCTCAAAACTACAGAATACTTCTCAAAGAAATTGAGAAGAACAAAAAGAGATGGAAAAATATTCCATGCTCATGGATTGGAAGAATTAATATTGTGAAAATGTCTATGCTACCCAGGGCAATGTACATGTTAAATGCAATCCCTATCAAAATACCATGGACTTTCTTCAGAGAGTTGTAACAAATAATCTTAAGATTTGTGTGGAATCAGAAAAGACCTCGAATAGCCAGGGGAATATTAAAAACAAACAAACAAACAAACAAACAAACAAACAAACAAAAAACAGAGCTGGGGGCATCACAATGATGGATTTCAAGCTGTACTACAAAGCTGTGATCATCAAGACAGTGTGGTACTGGCACAAAAACAGACACATAGATCAATGGAACAGATTAGAGAACTCAGAAATGGGCCCTCAACTCTATGGTCAACTAATATTCAACAAAGCAAGAAAGACTATCCACTGGAAAAAAGACAGTGTCTTCAATAAACGGTGCTGGGAAAATTGGACCAGACACATCGTTGTGTCTGTCTTACACCAGACACAACGATGAACTCAAAATGGATGGTGAAAGATCTAAATGTGAGACAAGAATCCATCAAAATCCTAGAGGAGAACACAGGCAACACCCTTTTTGAACTTGGCCACAGCAACTTCTTGCAAGATACATCTATGAAGGCAAATGAAACAAAAGCAAAAATGAATTATTGGGACTTCATCAAGATAAGAAGCTTTTGCACATCAAAAGACACAGTCCACACAACTAAAAGACAACCTTTGATCTTCTCACTCCTTGCTTACAGAATAAAGTCCAATTCTTTAGAATGGCGCTGATGCCTTGATTATCCAATTTGACCTCACAGTTATTCTTCTCTGCTTTTTCTCAGTTATGCCTGAATATGTGTGCTTTTTCCTGCCTCTCTTCATCTTTCTAAAGGGAATGTTCATGTTATTCTCTCTGGTATGCCTCTCTACCCTCTGTCTACTTCTTGAAATTCCAATTTCAAGAGCCAGTTTAAAAGACTCAGTTTTAAATGTCTAAAACAATTTATTGAATCCATGTCCTTCCAAGAAATGGTTTTCCTTATTTTAAAACCATATATCTCTTTGTGGTATTTCTCCTCTGCAAATGTCACCTCATGGTATGACTGTTGGGGTTCTCATAATCAGGTGGTAAAAGCTTTAACAATGATAGAACTGTCTCAGCCATTTTTGTTCTCTGTGTTCATAGCTCAAAGCTTGTTCGCATTAAAGATCTAACAGTGTTTGCTTAAGGAATGAATAATGAGTGGAACTATTAAATCTCAGCACCCAGCATATTTCCTCTATTTTTGTGTTTTTCTGCGTTTATTTTATTTTTTTTATCTGCGTTTATTTTTGTGTATGTTATGGAGACTGTTAAACTTGTATATCTTAAACTTCTGACTAGGCCCAAAATGCATAATATATACCACTGAACATTGACTATGTGCCAGATCCTATACTAAATGCTTATATATAATCTCATTTTATTATTTACAATCACCCAGTCTAATTAATAGCTGTTACCATTCCTACTGTAAATGCAAAGTAACCAAGCTTTATTTTTTTATTTTTATTTTTTTTTAGTAACCAAGCTTTAAGAGATTGAATGATTTGCTTAGGGGTCATCCAGTTATTAAATGGCATTACAGATAATTTCAAAGTCCATGACACAGCAAAAAATGATGAATTTAGCTCTATTTTTGTGGAGTTCAACTCCACAGAACCTTCTTTAGTTGTATACACTGACACATAGTATATACTGTGTACATCAGTATATATGTACTAATTTAAATGTATATATGGATATGCACACACAAATGTGTTCTAATTATATTCTGAACGTAATATTCTAATCAGGCAGTCATTTATCAAAACAATGTCTCATTTTTAGTTCTCTCATAATAATCATTTTTTAAGAATAAATTCAGTGAATAATGCCAATTATATAATAAAATACATTCTGATGTTTCCTATTTTTATATGAATGAGTCACATAAACCACAGAGATTAGAATATAAGTAAAATATAGGAAGAAATCTATGCCTTAGCAAAATTTGACTCTATCCAAAAACACTTTATTGATGCTGGGTTGCAAAATGCATTGAATTTTATTCAAAAGCCAACTTTGTAACCCATTCAGGAGTCTACCCAGAACCTGGTATGTTCTAGAGCTCTAGGGTCATTGGTAGAGGAAGACATGGTATCACAATCCCTCACAAGAGTTCAGTGACTGCCTGTACCACACACTAATGTCTAATTATTCACCAAAATCTCTAATTCACCTCTTACTAGACACTCAATTGGACACTTCCCAGTTTGCCCCGCAGTTTTAGGGTAGCCCTGTGATTATATCCTAATGAAGAGAATGGGAGGGAAAATCATAAGACCTATCATGTATATTCATTCCTACATGCTTTTATCCTTTCTGACAGAGGGATATCAATCCCAAAAGTAATCATGGAAGCCATACACTGATAGCGGGAGAGCTTCTATGAGCTGGGTTCCTAAATGTCTATACCTAGTAGCAGCGGATCTGTCTCCAGCTTCTGCTAACCAGGAACAGCTACCCACGCAGGACTGTGATATGAACAATGACCAAGGTTCCACTGTGTTAGACAAAATTTGAGAGTCATTTATTATAGCATCTAACATCGTTCTACTACATATAGCAACCTCTCAATAAACTAAATGCTCCAAGGTTCAGGAATTTTTACTCCTAATAATATATAAGTAAGATTTTTTAAAAATATAAATTTAGAAACCATAACCAAATTATGCGATTGATTGACTACAAACAAATTCAAATATGTAATTAAATAATTTCAAATACATTAACAGTTTATCCTCATGAGGAGTTGATAAGAATTCTGTGATCTGCCAAAGTTAACTGTATCAGGTCAGTCTTGTCCCTGGTCATTGACTTGTTGATCTATCATCTACTTTTGCCTTCTTTTTTCTAATTTTAAAATATCTTATTAAGTTTTTTTTTAAATTCTAATATAGTTAACAGTGTTATATTAGTTTCAGGTATAGAACATAGTGATTCAATGATTCTATATATTACCCAGTGTTGATCATGATAAGTGTACTCTTTAATCCTTATCACTCATTTCACCCATCCCCCCACTCACCTTCCCTCTGATAACCATCAGTTTGTTCTCTATATCTAAGTGTCTGTTTCTTGGTTTCTCTCCCTTTTTATTTCCTTTGTTTTGTTTCTTAAATTCTACATGTGAGTGAAACTATATATTATTTGTCCTTCTCTGACTGATTTATTTTACTTAGCATTATACTCTTTAGCTCCATCCATGTTGTCGCAAATAGCAAAATTTCATTATTTTTATAGCTGAATAATATTTATGGTATATATATATTAGATATTAAATATATATATACATACACCATACACTCTATCATCTTTCCATCTACCTATCTATTGCTATATAGATAGATCTATCTATCTATATCTATATCTAGATATATATCTGTATCTATCTATATCTATATCTATATCTATATCTATATCTATATCTATTTCTATCTATCTATATACTATCTTGTAGCTTTGTTGATTGTTTCCTTCACTATGTAGAGCTTTTTATTTGATGTAGTCTATTTTTGCTTTTATTTCCCTTGCCACAAGGAGACATATCTAGAAAAATGCTGTTATAGTCAATGTAAGAGAAATTACTGCCTGTGCTCTCTTCTAGGATTTTTATAGTTTCAGGTCTCACATTTAGGCCTTTAATCATTGATCTATTCATTATTTGGTCATATGTTATTTAACCTCCTTGTACTTGTTCTCTTTCCAAATTTTTCTTATGATTGATTTCTAGTTTTTGTAGTGTTGTGGTCAGAAAAGACACATGGAATGACTCCAGTGTTTTTGAATTTCTTGAGACTTGTTTTGTGGCCCAGTATTTTATCTATTCTGGAGAATGTTCCATGTGCACTTGAGAAGAATGTGTATTCTGCTGTTTTAGGATGGAATGTTCTGAATATGTCTGTTAAATCCATCTGGTCCAAAGTGTTATTCAAAGCCACTGTTTCCTTGTTGATTTTCTGTTTCGATGACCTGTCCATTGATGTAAATGGGGTATAAAAGTTCACTACTATTTTGTCTTATTTAAGTAAATCTTATCAGAAACCTTCAGATGTGCCCTCTC
Source organism: Canis aureus (assembly GCF_053574225.1). NCBI lineage: Eukaryota > Metazoa > Chordata > Mammalia > Carnivora > Canidae > Canis > Canis aureus. Next base: position 13,260,545 of record NC_135636.1, read on the forward strand.
TTACTTATAGCCAACTTTTTTTTTTTTTTTACTGTATGGGTTTGCTGGCAGAAAAGCCAAAAAATGACCTCTTATCTATCTTTATTTTATTTCTTTTGTTATTTTGTACCTAGTATCCTCTATACTTACCTTTCATGTTTCTTTCTCCTCTGTAGCCTTTGAACTTCCATTTATGTACTGAGTTTGATTTTCCTCATGTTGTGCTCATGGTATTCCTTGAGTCCCTCCCAGCTTTTGCTCTCAAAGTTCAACTTTGTTTTTAAACAGGTTTAAAAGCATATACTTCCCTTAAAGTCACTACTGTGGCCTGATGGATGCAACATTCCTACTTTCTCAGTCTTTCTCAGCTATGTTCTGATCCTACTGCCTCTCTTGTCCTCTTAGACATTAGGTCTTTGGCCACTCTGACCACAAACTTACTCTCACTTCCCCCCAGACTGACTTATAGGACTGATTTGACTTTGAGCTCTCTGGAAAAGGTCATTTTTTCACCCTTGTGGTATGGGGAGGGCAAAGGCTAGTTTTCTAAAAGAATGCCACAGGAAGACTATTTGAAAAGAACATTGAACATGGTTTCTCTGATGCCAACTTTGCTTCACTTTGAAATATTCACCCTTTTGCATCAGCAAGACAAGGAACAAAGTGGCTGACCTAATATCTGCTGCCCACCTGCCAAGTTTGGCTTAAAGAATAAATGAAAGTTAAAAGGTAGCTCCTCTCTACTTAAAAACTTAACTCCTAGCCACAAATTTCAAAAACTAAGACAAATAACTACAATTGTGGTTGACTTAGGAAATTTTGATTTAAAAAAAAAAAATCTATTCCTAAAACAACTAGAGGTCAATGTTTTACATTACAAACATATAATTATTTTTTTTTTTCATATAATTATTTTTTACACAAAAGGGCCTTCAATGTTTCCATTGAATTAGAAGATTTTTGCACATGTAAAATGTTAGTTATTCCAGGTATTACAGCTGGCTTTAAAAGAATCTTTCTAGGAACATATCTACCTATCATTGACTGTTTAGGATGAATTTCAGTGTATAAATTTTATACCAATTTTGTGTGAAAGTTTCAACAGATGCTTGAAAATTACATTTTCCATTTCCCATTACATTTCTGAGAGGACCTTTTCCACTTTCTGTAATAGTCAAATGAAGCAAAAGGCAATGAAAACTGATAGACACACAATCCTATAGTAATAAAGTACCTTAAATTTTCAAGATATTCATTCCCTTGTCTCAAGGCAAATGAGGCTAGAGAAACTATTTCCAAGTGTAGATTCTGGTTTTCTTTCTGATGCACTTTTTAAAAGTCACCTAAACTTACCATGATACTGATTTTCTTTAGATGATTTGAGATTTTTTTTTTAACACAAAGGGTATTTTAAACACACTATTATAATCTATATGTTTTTATAACACAAACTCATGTATTTAGATAATCTCCAATACTTGAGCTATAGAGCATTTGAGAAAAAAATAATGCAGTTACAAATAATAGGTTATAATCTAATATAATATATCACAAAGCTTGTTCACGGATTTCATACCAACTTTGTTGTTATTGTTGTTGTATTAACTGCAATGACTTAAATACTGCCGCTTTTAAGAGTATTTGGGAGGTTTTCCTGTTTTTAATTTTGTTTCATTGATATGAACTAGAATACATAAAGGAAAGATAAAAAAAATGTCATGAACTTTCCTTTTACCAGTTTACTGGAAAACGAAAATAAATGCTTTGCATTGAGGAATTACAGGAGCTCCATTTCAGTTTTTAATTTACAAAGAATATCTTTTCTTTTAACAAAGCTGACATACTTTATCTAATACTGAATGGTATCTTCAGAATTTTTTGAATGTGGTAGTATTTAATATACCTCATATAAACAAAAATTAAAACATTTTACATTAAATAATCCTATCTCCCATCAGAGCCCTTAGGAAGAAAGTTGAAAGAACACGATAAAAATATTTGGAATCTAAGTGCTCCTGTTTTTAAAGATGTTCTTTTGACTGCATCCATATATGCAGTAAAATATTTTCTTGCAGGAGATCTAACTTATTCATTTATTTATTTTTATTTTTATTTATTTATGATAGTCACAGAGAGAGAGAGAGAAAGAGAGAGAGAGAGAGAGGCAGAGACATAGGCAGAGGGAGAAGCAGGCTCCATGCACCGGGAGCCCGACGTGGAATTCGATCCCGGGTTTCCAGGATCGCGCCCTGGGCCAAAGGCAGGCGCCAAACCGCTGCGCCACCCAGGGATCCCTAACTTATTCATTTAAATAAAGTTTCTATTAAATCTGCTTCAGGTTATTATACTAGTATTCCACTGATAAAGCAATATTGAAAGAAACCAGAAATTGGTCTAAATTTTCTAGTAATTCAGAGCACATCCACAAAGTTCTAGAGGAAACTAGAAAAAGAAGAGCAAACAAAATCCAAAGGAAAGAAAATGAAAGGAATAATATAGATTTTAGCAGAACTAAGCAGAACTATGAAAGAGAAAATAGAATAACAAGAGAAAAACAAATAGAACCAAAAGTGAGTTATTTAAAAAGATATATATTTTTTAAATGACAAACTTTTTAGCTAATAGTCACCTAGTAATTCCTTGATTTTTCTCAAATAAAGCATTCTGCCATGTTCAGCCCTAAAATTAAGATGTGTACATGTATATAATTTTTGTTGGTCAGTCAAGTCTGCCTATGTATATATTTTTTGGTTAAAAAATTAATGCCACAAAGGACTCAATATTTCAAAAACTCACATTGAAGAAGAAGCCATTTAAGAAAATATTATAGGTTAAATTATGTCCCAAAAGTAGTATGCTGGAATCCTAACCTTGCAGAGGTAATCAAAATAAAATAAGTCATTAGGATGAGTCCTAGTCCAATATGACTGGTGTTCTTACAAAAGACAGATTTAGAGACCGATGTGCAGACCGGGCATCATGTGAGGATACCATGTGAAAATGAGGACAATGATCAGGGTGATGCTTCCACCAGTCAGAGAATGCCAAGTTGCCAGTAACTCAAGGGGAGAGATATGGAACAGATTCTTCAGCAGAGCCCTTGGAAGAAACTAATTTGCCAAAATCTTAATCTCAGACTTCTAGCCTTCAGAAGTGTGAAACAATAATTATCTACTATTTAGCTACTCAGTTTTGCAGCACTTTGTTGTGGCAGTCCTGGCGAACTAACAGAGATCCTCAGGAAATGTTTATTCATTGTGAAAATCATGGCAAAATAAGCAGAGGGAAAGGATGCTGATTTAAAAATATGGGTTGAGTCATAAGGCGAATATCTGCCTTCTCTTAAACTTGGAAATATCAGGCAAGTGTGCACAAAAGGAAGGTTGGCATGCATGTTGAGAACAGTAATTATGCCTTTGATATAGTAGGAAAAGTCCTGGGATAAAAGGGTACATCCATAACAAAAAAACAAAGGAAAGAAAAGGGCACCTGGGTTACTCAGTCAGGTGAGCATTCAACTCTGGGTTTCAGCTCAGATCATAATCTCAGAGTTGTGAGATGGAGCCCCTCATGCTCTGTGCTCAGAGGGGAGTCTGCTCCAGATCCTCTCCTTCTCCTTCCTCTGCCTCTCCCCCTGCTCACACATGTGCTCTCTCTATCTCTCTCTCTCAAATAAAATAAATAAATAAAATATTTTAAAAAGAGAGAAAAAGGGATGCATGGGTGGCTCAGTGGTTGAGAGTCTGCTTTTGGCTCAGGGTGTAGTCCTTGGGGTCCTGGGATCAAGTCCCAAATCAGGCTCCCGTCAAGGAGCCTGCTTCTCCCTCTGCCTATGTCTCTGCCTCTGTCTGTGTCTCTCATGAATAAATAAATAAATAATCTTTAAAAAAATAAAAAGAGAGAAACATAAACTAGAAAATAAAAAAGTCATGATTCAATAGAGATTTTTTGCTGTCACGCACCTCTGTTGGTTCCTAACCACTCTTCTTCTCTAGACATCCAGCAACAGAACTCCTTGCCTAATTGGACGACATCTTTCACTGCATAGGCTCTGGTGAAAGAAAGGCTTCACTTCTCATTAAGAAGTTAATGGACCAGGTAACCAAAGAATTGGCACATGGCCTAAACTCAGCCAATCAAAGACTCCCACTTAGAACTTTGAAGCTCTAGAGAATGATAGAAAGATGCAAGGACAGCTGATAAATTATCTTTAGCAGGAAATCCCAGTGCAGCCACAATCTGGTGCTTTAGTGGAGGCGGAGACAGCAGCGTTGTGCCCTACAAGACTATGACTATGGCTTGAAGTAGGCATCTTACTACCCTATTGGGGAATCCAGATTCCACTTGGTTCTCCTGTATATCTGCCCAGTGAATACCTTTCCATATTCTTCATTTAAATTAGCCAGAGGCAATTTTTATAGCTTGGAAAGAATTCTGATATGAATCACTAGTTGAAGTTAACTATATAAATTCCATGTGCTGAAACTAAAATCTAGTCCTACGGTTATAAGTAGAAATCATTTTATTCTGATATCATTATTTATATCTAAACTTCTAATGGGGGGGCATTAAAAATATATTTATAGGAACATGTTCTGTAAAATTGACCACGAAAGCACATTACTATAAGATCTGATGGATACAGATTTTTCTTCAATTTTGAAAAAAAAAAAAAGTATCATGGTGTGAACCTCAGAATCTAATAAAACTGTAATTATCCCCTTAAAATTCAATTTTGTTAGATGTCTACTTTCAAAAGGAATGCAACACAATCTGACTGTGATTGAAACCCATCTGCAGTCAGTCCACAGAAAGGTATCTGCCTCATATAGCCTTGTCATCTTGTCAAGCAAAAAAAATCACGTAATCAGTTTTTGCACTCCCAGGCCTTCCAATTCTCAAAGTAATACACCAAACAACTCAAGAAGAAAATACAAACCCGGACTCCGTGGTCAGTTTATTCTAATGCCATACAGGTGGAGACCTCATCATGGCAGCGTAGGGTCAAAAAAATCTCATTAGGCCATCTGTCTTGCAATATAAACCAAAACCAAATGCCTATCTGTTGCCACCTTTTATTTATTTATTTTTAAGCTAACAAGGAACTAGCTACACAATTATAATTACCTGGTCACCGTAGCTGAATCAATGCGGCAGAGTTTTTCTGAGGTGATTAAAGACCTGTTTATCTTGGACAGGTACGAGGTAGAATTCATCATGTGAACTGGCATTTTGCCTGCTGCCATATGCCATCTGTCATTTTCTTTAATGAAGTTTGCATCAGTTTAAAGAAAGCACCAAATGCCATATAACTGGTAGAATTACTTTACACAAGCAGATCAATGTTTGATGCTGCGTTTTCTGTGGAAACTAACCACTCTAATACATGTAAGGAAAATGTGAGGAAAGCTTTCTGAGGGTCTGGTCCCTCTGGTGACAAGAGTATCAGAATAAGTTTCTTTGAATCAGCATATTGAAGAGAAACCTGTGAGTTCATGAACTGAGGCAAACAAATAAACAAACAGGGAAGAAATCCATGAATCTTTCAGAACTGTAACTATGCTGGTAACCACAGCAGATTTAGAATTTTTTTAATCCTTTTTTTTTTGGTCTTGAAGAAGGAATTCTACATTAAATGAAAAAAAGGCAATGACATGACTATCTTAATTCAAAACAAATACCCTTTTTAAAAAGATTGATAGCAAGCATGTTCTTTCCATATGGTATTTGTCTAATTGACTTAGCTCATTTTCCATTTTAGTGAGGTAAGTAGTGAGATCCAAGCTTAAATTTACTTGGAAGTAAACTAGTATTTAAAAATATTTGAAAACTCTCCTCCTTTATCTTCCAAGGTTTGAACCCTAAATTTTCTGACCCTTGTTTAACAAATATGTATAAAATATTTCAAGCAGAACAGAACTCAATATAAAGTAAAAAGGTAATCCCTACCATTTGACAGATGGTAACATTTTTTCTATTAAGATTTTTCTTAAAAAAAAAAATAAAAAAACGTTGATGATTCTGGTAAAACTTACCTTCCTTCTCTAGGGTTAAACACTACCCAGAAATCAGTGTGCATTAGTTACACACATGCTCATGTATTTTTGTTCAATTCCATGACCCCTTCTTGTCCCTAGTGCACAGAAGCAATATGCAGCTATATTCTCCTTTCCTCTACCCATTGCTATAGATGTTTGTTATTAGTGCATGACACTTGCATCAAAATTTGGGAGAGTGGACAGTAAGATTCTCTCCATCTCCTACACTTGTAGTCTCAACCATCCCTTTTAGACATACTCACATAGTATCAGAATTCTTATTCCCCAATCCAGAACTACAGAGCAAGGTTGGTGTGGCTGTAGCAATTTCTTAATATGACAACTATGAATTGCCATATCAATCAACTCTTCTTTTCATAAATTATTTCTCTGTAGCATGCAATACTGTATGATAGCATTTTACCCACAGTAGAACTTCTTTCAAAGTTGGAGTCAATCATTTCAACCCCTGCCCCTTCTTTAGCAACTAGGATTATGTGATATTCTAAATTCTTTGTTATCATTTCAACAATCTTCACGGCATCTTCACCAGGAGTAGATTTCATCTCAAGAAACCACTTTCTTTGCTCATTCAACTCTTCATCTGTCCAAGGTTTATTATGTGATTGTAGCAATTCAATCACATCTTCAGGTCTCCCTTCTAATTCTAATTTTCTTGCTATTTCTACTGCACCTGCATTTACTGCTTCCACCAGAATCTTGAACCCCTCAAAGTCATCCAGGAGGTCTGAAATCAACTTCTTCTACATTCCTGTTCATATTGATATTTTGACCTCTTCCCATGAATGACAAATGTTCTTAATGGGATCTAGAATGGTAAATCCTTTACACAAGTTTTTCAATTTATTTTTCTCAGATCCATGAGAGGAGTCACTATCTATGTCAGCTATAGACTTATGAAATGTATTTCTTAAATAACAAAGTTGAAAGACAAACTTATTCCTTGAACCATGGGCTGCAGAATGGATGTTGTGTTAGCCAGCATGAAAACAATATTAATCTCATTGTACATCTCCATCAGAGCTCTTCAGTAACCGGGTGCACTGTCAATGAACAGTCCTATTTTGAGGGAAACTTTCTTTTCTTGAGCAGTAGGCCTCAACAGGGGGCTTCAAATATTCAGTAAACTATGTTGTAAACAGATGTGCTGTCACCCAGGCTTTGTTGTTCCATTTAGAGAGCACAACAGGCAGTGTAGATCTGGGATCATTCTTAAGGGTGCTAAGATTTTCAGAATTTTCATCTTTAAGTCATAGCTGCATTAGCCCCTAAACAGTAAGTCAGTCTATCCTCTGAAGCTTTGAAGTCAGGCATTGACTTCTCCTTTCTAGCTCTGAAAGTCCTGGCATCTTCTTCCAGTAGAGGGCTGTTTCATCTACATTGAAAATCTGCTGTTCAGTGTAGGTAGTTTCAAATTTTGCTTCTGCAGCTTCTTTGCCTCTCAAAGCCTTCATAGAATTAAAGAGAGTTAGGGCCTTCCTCTGGATTAGACTGTAGCTTGTGGCTGGTTTGAGCTCTGATACAGACCACTAAAACATTCTCCATATCAGCAGTAAGGCTGTTCACTTTCTTATCGTTCATGTGTTCACTGAAGTAGCACTTTTGATTTCCTCCAAAAACCTTTCCATTGCATTCATACCTTGGCTTTTTGGCACAGGGGGGGCCTAGCTTTTAGCCTGTCTCAGATTTTTGACATGCCTTCCTCACTAAGCTTAATCATTTCTAGTTTTTAATTTATTTTTTTTAAATTTTTTTTAAATTTTATTTGTTTATTTATGATAGTCACACAGAGAGAGAGAGAGAGAGAGAGAGAGAGGCAGAGACATAGGCAGAGGGAGAAGCAGGCTCCATGCACCGGCAGCCCAATGTGGGATTCGATCCCGGTTCTCCAGGATCACGCCCTGGGCCAAAGGCAGGCGCCAAACTGCTGCGCCACCCAGGGATCCCTCTAGTTTTTAATTTAAAATGAGAGACATATGACTTTTCCTTTCATTTGGACACACAGAGGCCTCTGTAGGGTTATTAATTAGCCTAATTTCAATATCGTTGTGTTTCAAAGAATAGGGAAGGCTGAGGAGAGAGAAAGAAAAGGGGCAATGAATGGTTGATAGAGAAATCAAAACACACATTTATGGAGTAAGTTTGCTATCTTATATGGTCATAGTTAATGGTACCTCCAAATAATTACAATAGTAACCTCAAAGATTACTGATCAGAGATCACCATATCAAATTTGATAATGAAAAAAGATTGAAATATTGTGAGAATTACCAAAAGGTATCGGGCATGTATTATCTACAGATTTCATTTGGTCACTAATTTTAAGGCCATCACTTATTTTTGTTTTATACTATTCTTACCTTGCTATTGAACTTGTCACATACATCTGTCTTCCCTCCCTGAAAGGATTGTAAAGTTTTTGAAAGCCAGAACTTCTAGCAATATAAGCACTATTCTCTGATCACTTTCTATTATTATCCTTCTGTAACTGAGTGAGGCTTACCTATAAGAGAGCAAGAGTAGGTACCATGAACATAGAAGATTAAACCAACAAATGTTTACTGTATACCTATTACGTACAGGACATAGCCAGGTAATGAAAATACATTAGAGGAGTAGAAGTTCTGGCTGTTGTCTTCAAAGAGTTCACTGTTTTGTTAGGGAAGCCATGCATACACAACAAACAAGTTAAACCTTGTGTATACTTTGAGAAGAATATGTGATTTCTATTAAATTGTCAAGATGTAATAAAACAAGGTACTGATACCTTTTCTCCATAGTCAGTGTATAATGCAATAGCCTAAAATAAGTTAACAATTTTCTAAAACACTTATCTGTATCCTTGGATGTTTTATTCACAGATTACATGTGAGGATAATTAAAACAAATGCCAGTTTTGGAATATTTGGAGCAGATCAAATCACTGAAAATCTTCCAACTGTTTAATAACAAAATTCCCAAAGGGATTCATTAAAATTGTACCATCAGTAAACATCTGAGTATGAGTTTTTAGTCCAGTTTGATGGCAGAAAAGAAGAAGAAGAAGAAGAAGAAGAAGAAGAAGAAGAAGAAGAAGAAGAAGAAAGAAGGAGGAGGAGGAGGAGGAGGAAGAGGAGGAGGAGGGGGAGGAGGAGGAGGAGAAAGTGAAAAAATCGCTTTCTGTCCAATCAAGATCTCATTTCCAACACACCACTCAAGCTGCTGCCAGCCCAATCCACCTGTGACCTCAATATTGCTAAATCCAGTGGTCATTCTCAATCTTCTGCTTATTTTATCTTCCAACAATATTTGACACCATGGTCACCCACTTCTCAAAATACTTTTTTTCATCAAGGCAGACCAAACCCTGTCTTGGTTTTCTTCTGCAGCACTGGCCATTTCTTCTTGGCCTCTCTAATTCTTACACCTTACTTTGACCTTTTAATTTTTATTTATTTATGATAGTCACAGAGAGAGAGAGAGAGGCAGAGACATAGGCAGAGGGAGAAGCAGGCTCCATGCACCGGGAGCCCGACGTGGGATTCGATCCCCGGTCTCCAGGATCGCGCCCTGGGCCAAAGGCAGGCGCCAAACCGCTGCGCCACCCAGGGATCCCTACTTTGACCTTTTAATGGTAAAATACCTCAGGGTTCATACCTACATCTTCTTTTCTGTCTATTCTTATTCCTTTGGTGTTATCAATCTTCAATAATTTAAATACCAATACTTGTTAACAATGCTCACATTCTGTCTTCTCTCCAGACGTTTCTCCTGACTCATATGTCCTGACGTCTACATATCCTACAGTTGGATGTTTAATTCTCTCCTCAAACTTGACATGTCCATAGTTGAATTCCTAATCCAAGCTTGAAAATCTGCTCATCCTGTGGCCATAATCTGTATTGGCTGATAGCAGATCCATTCTTCCAGACATTCAGACCAAAATCTTTGGATTTGTCCTCAACTTCTCTCTGCCGGTTCTACCTTCAAGCTATGTACAAAACCTGAACTGCTTTTGCTCCTCCTACTGCTACCTGCCAACTTCTGCCAACCATATATATCTTCTAGATTATTGGAATAACATCCTGCTTCTCTCTTGTCATGACTTGCCATCTTCCTCAAACAGACTAGTCTGGCTAATCTTTTAGAAACTTTTAGAAACAAATTAAACCCAGTCATGTAATATCTTCACATAAACAACTTCAATGGCTTCCCAATCCACTTGGAATTAAACCCAGATATTTTACAACAGTCTACAAGGTTCTAAATAATCTGCCCACAGCCCTTACTCTCACCCTAAACAGCCACCTTATCTTAAAAAGCTCATCTTCAATTTGCTCTCTTGATTTTATCAACAACGATCTGTAGGGATTTCCTTGGCCACTTTAGGTCATCTCCTTAGTATCCTTGCTTTAATTAATCCCTTGGCCAAAAATAATCTTTCCCCAGATTATCTGCTTGGTTCACTCTCCTGTCTCCCTCAAGTCTTTGCTCAAATCTTTCCTCTTCAATGATATATTTTTTGACTCCCTGTTTCCTAATTAATATTCCTGGAGTCCACTCCCTCCTTAATCTGCTCTAGCTTTTCCTCTATTTATAGCTTTAATTAGTTTCAAGCATGCAATATAATCTAATTCTTTAAGTACTTATGGTAATTGCTTGTTGTCTACCTCTCCCTAGGCTCCTGATAAAATATAATCTTTATGAGGGCAGGGATCTTTTCCTGTTTTGTTCTGTTTTGCTTTTTACTGATGTATCCCTAGTGCCTACAACAGTCCTTGGCCCATAGCAGACACCCAATAAACCTTTATTACATGAACGAATAAAATACTGTGAGAAACACATGAGATAGAACAGGGTGGTTTGTGCTTTTAGTGTCAGTTATAATTCATGAAATTCCACAGAATTTGTTTTTATTCATATTGCTGTATGCAGAAAAATATCCGTAGTACAAAAAGATGTAAAGCCACAAGTTTGAACATGCAAACTGATGCAGCAGTAATGATACTAAAGGTATAGCAGTGGTGCCTTTTGTTCAAGATTAAGTAAGTAAATAGAGTTTTCTCCCCAAAGATCATGCAAAATCCTATATGAGGAAGGATTATTATTTAATAAAGAGACTCCCAGAGCCCCTCAATGTTATCATATTGGAAATAATTACTTATGCTACTGAAAGAGACATCTAATTTAAGGAGATCTCATTTACTGAGAGATTGTTTTGTTATAGATGTTTTAAATTACAGTTCTTTAAAACTTCAGGCAAAACATGGTTCAAGTTTATCATGCACAGCAAACATAGTGACTTCCAAGTCAGGTCATGACAATAAAACTATTCAGGTTAAGTGACTCATTCTGACACTGTGTAATTGTGCAAATGCTTCTTCAAATCAGAATATGTGCTTGAAATTAATTTGATGTGATGTATTGCATGTCCTTCTTGCCATATAGTTATATCAGAAGGACATCACCATCTCTTTCTGTCTGGATCAGTCTATATACATGTAAAGACGGTATAATTTCAATAGGCAAATGACACTTCTGGAATTAACTAGAGATATAGAAAAGTGTAGGTATCTGACTGGAGCTCTCTTTTCCTTTCTGGACCTGAAGCAGCATGCCAGCTCTCCACGTGGTCTGGCAAGCTGGATGCTGTGCAGACAAGCCCAGTAAGACTTGAGACTCAGCACCCCCATTTCCCGTCCTTTAGCTGTTCAGAGCAGCAGGAGAAAAGAAGAGGGGATGCCATGGCAGACTCAGCTCATAGTGGTGAGGCTGACTCTGCAGCATCTTTTATCATTCTGCATACAGTTAATGAGGAAGCTCAGCTGACAACAGGAAGCCTTCATAGTGCACTCAGACTTTATGCCTGACAACAGCATGTCTAGACTGAGTAAATGAGAAGAAATCAACAAATAAATGAAGGCAGGGGCTTATGGTAGAGAGAATATCCACTAATTAATCGCAATGTACTTCTGTGGAGAAGATGGCCATTCTCTTTTTTTGATTTAGGTAACAAAAGGTAGCCATTTGACTGGTCCAAAGCTTCAGAGGTCTGGATTTCCTCTTCGTTCCTCCTATGTGTGATTTTCAGCAAGACTCTGTCTCTTTGGGTCTCATTTTCTTTACATTTTAAACGAAAGATCTAAAGATGGACTTTTGTTTTGTTTTTTCTAGTTTGAATATTCTGTAATTTCATAGGATAAGCCAAATAGTGAATCTCAAGATGCTACCCCTCTCCAATTGTCATTTTGGTCAGTAAACAGTTGTTCATGATGTATTCAAGAAATGCTAGCCATATACTCAAATTTAGCATATTTCTCTACCCAGTTTATTCTGTTCTATTTACTTCCTAGAACTGATATTTATTTCCCCACTATAGTACTCTCTACACTGTTCTGTAATTGTGTAATCCCAATGAGTCCATTGAGGGCAAAGATCTCTCTGTTGCTAGTGCTAGGCACATAGTAGAAACTGAAACCTTTGTGCAATGTGTATATACACATGCAGTCAGATGGAAAATGAATTTTTGTAATATGCTAATGCCCTCACCATTCTGCCTCATTATCCTCATAATGGCCCCAAAGTTGAAGAGCCTCTCTTCCCCTGCCAAATGGGCCAATATAATTCTCTACTAAAGAGCTATGGGTAGAAATGAGAACCTGTATTTCTGAACTTACAGAAGGCTACCATGAGTGCTCTAAGGGATTTCATTTCCTTCCTTTCTTTTTCTCTCTTGATCACTTCTTACCCCTACCTCTCTGCCTCATTTATAAATTGGGGTTTAATACTATGAAACTGAAGAAGTTGTTGTAAGAAATAAAAGAGCTAAAGATTAGCACAGGGGCTAGCACTCATTTATTCATCATTTCAATGAAATCAAATATGTGTTTATCAAGAACCTGTGGCTCCTGGGCTCTGCACTGTTTGGTGAGGAAAAAAAAAAAAACAAAACTGAAGAGTTGAACAAGCACCACTCTTCACAGAACCTAGACACTAGTCAGGGACAGAAGCAAGTTATAGCACAGGTGAAGAGTTTTACGATGGAAGTACAGGGTAATTTGCAAGAGGACCCTCTCAAGGATTTGGGGATAAGCAGGTGATCCCTTAAATACCTAAATCAGAGTATGATGCTCCTCTTCTCAAGTTCTTCCAAACTCTCCCACTTTACTTAGAGTAAAAGTTGAAGTACTCAATGACCTAAAAGGTTTTTTGTTGGGACACCTGAATGGCTCAGAAGTTGAGCATCTGCCTCCGGCTCAGGGCATGATCCTGGGATCCAGGATTGAGTCCCACATCAGGCTCCTTGCAGGGAGCCTGCTTCTCCCTCTGCCTATGTCTCTACCTCTCTCTTTCTGTGTCTTTAATGAATAAATAAATAAAATCTTAAAAAAGAAAAAAAGTTTTCTGTGATCTGGGCCCTATCACCTCTCTGACCTCATCTTACCTTCCCCTGCTTTCTCCTAGTTAACTCCAGCCACTCTGGCCCTTTGCCATTCCTTACACAAAGAAGTGCATGCCTATCTCAGGGCCTTTATACTTGTTATTTCTTCTGACTAAAATGGTCTTTTCCCAGACAACCTCATAACTAGCCCTTTCACTGCATTCAAGACTCAAATGACACCTTCCGTGTGAGGCCTTCCCTGGCCACTATGCCTAAATTTCAACATCCCCACCCTCCAACCTTTTATATTTCCTATCCTGTTTCATTTTTTTTCCTGCTTAGTACCTATCACTACTATATATTTTCTTGTTTATTGCCTGACTTTTCCACTGGAAGTTTAAGTTCCATGACAGAAAAATCTTTTATTTTGCTTGATATGGTATCCCTGGGGCCTAGAAAAGTACCTGGAACATTGTAGGTGCTCAATCAATATTTTGTGTATGAATAAATAAGTTACATGTTATAAAATACTTCAGCAGAAGTGACCAATTGCAAACTAAATTGAAATCTGAAGAATGAGATGAAATTATCTTGGCAGAAGGAGTGGTGGACAGTGAGAACAAAGTGGAGCAGAAAAGAGCATTTCAAAGAGAGACCACCCTGCATAAGTTTCAGAGGTAAGAGGATGCAAAAGCATTTGAAGAACATTAAGACTTCATCAACGCTGAGGTCTAAAAACCAAAGGTTCACCAAAAGATGAAGAGATACAGCTAGAGAAGGAGGTAAGGGCCAGATCATGCACAACCTTATGTGCATGAAAAAGCCATGAAAACAAGTTTATACTTTACCCTAAGAGCAAGGGGGGACATTTGAGGACTCTTAATCAGAGGAATGTTGAAACCAAAATCACTATAAAAACCTAAATCATTATGCAATGAAAACTAAAATCACTATGACTAGGTTGAGTGGGAGCAAGGCTGGAGGCAGAAAGACCAGTCAGGAGGAAGGTGAGGGATGCTGTGTGTACCAGAGTAGTGCTGAATACACACAAAGGAAGTGGAAAAATTATAGAACCAATTAGAAAGACTTAGTGATTGATGATAGATAGATAGATAGATAGATAGATAGATAGATAGATAAATAGATAGAGATGATTCTATAATTAAACTATATGCATTAAATAATATATGTATTTCTAGGGTGGATCATGGAAAGGAGGATAAGTAGAAGGGAGGGGAAGGTCAAAGGTGATGTCTAAGTTTCTGGCTTCTGCAACTGGGTATCAATTAAAGAGAGTGATAGTATAAAGATGATCAAATTATTTGACACTCATCCCAATGACAAGTAGAATTCTATGTCCCTTCTCTTTAAATTTGAGCAGGACTTGTGATTTCTTTGACTAACTAAATATGATGGAAATGATCTTTGGCTAGATAGGAAGAGCCTGGAAACTTCTAGTCCCAGTATCTTGGACCAAATAAATGAAGGTCCCCAGACAGTGAACCCAGTTGAGCTTCCAGGCAATAGCCAGCACCAACTTGTCAGGCATCTTAGTGGGACACTTAGAGGTGGATCCTTAGCCTAGTTCAGCCACACTAACTGACTGTGTGGAACAGAAACAAGTCATTCCTGATGAGCTCTGCCCAAATTGTAAATTCATGAGCAAAATAAATAATTGCTATTGTTTTAAGGCAATGACTTTTAAAGTGGTTTATTTATATGGTCTTCACTAACCATAGAGAGACAAGCAATGAGGATGATTTTTCTGTGTGGAACCACACACCATTAAGCAATTGTGGTTCCCCAAATATTAAAGTGGGATGTTACAGTACAGAATACCCTTTAGTACACTGTATCTTCAGATGTTCTTGGAAGAAGTTAATTCTGATCCAAATTAACAAGGGAGGAAATATATTAAATACTCTAAGATCACACTTTCATTTTGTTTGAACCACTGGAGGGAATTCAATCCCAAATTAATATAACAAAACCAGAAGCTCACTTAAAATATATTTCATCAGATTCCAAAGTTCAGCTTGGTGTAGGGCATATTGGAACCCTTTGATAGTTACTCTAGTAAAGACATTCTTTTCATTTTGTAAGTGAAAAAAGAAGATTAAGTGAGTGCCTCTGGCACTACCTAAGTTATTGGTAGACACTGTCCCTACATTAAGTTGGAGATCAATAAGGCTCCAGATCAATATGAGGGCTTCCTACCAGGGACCGGTAGATGTATGTGACAGATGTAGGCAGATGGCAAAGGAGAGCAAACAACTCTTTGTTTTTATTTGAGGTCCTTTTTTCTTTTTTTTTAAGTTAGATGTAGACAGTTCATTCTAAGCACTGGGACTCAGAGCTGGAATGTGGATAGGACAAAGATAGTTTTATTAGAGAAAGAGAAAGCCCAGAGGCGGGGAAAAGGCATGAAAAACTCAGTGACTTCTAAAAACTGACATCAGTCCAACATGCTTACTGCAGAGCTAGAAATCACCTTGGTAAAAATCAGCTAAGGTTTCTATAAACTCAAGCATTATTTCTATTATCATCCTAACTATTCTCCTTATTGAAAAGGAAGAAGACACACCCTCATTGTAGACGTAATGCTCAAATTATGTATGTGCCCTGGAGCTTAAGAAAGGTTAGATATGTCTCTTGGTATTTCATGAATATAACTTAGATTTACCCTTTCAGGCTATTAATTAGAAGCATTTTTTAAATGTGATTATAGTGTTTTTAGGAAATGGGTTGTTGTGTACTTTTCTATTCAAAGACATAATGATGAGTCTAACACCTTTATGGTATGTAAAACATGTTAGGTCCATGAACAGGTAAGTGGTTCAAAGGCAAGAGAAACCGTATTGCCATCATTAACTATGACTCAGGATATGATGTGGCTTCTGATGAAGGCAAATTAATTCCAAAGACCTCATCAGAAAAATGGGGCCATTCTCACCACTTTAATGACCCATTTAAGAGGGCTTTCTGGTATCTTCTGTAATTTCATGGTTGACAGTATTGTTTCCTATGCCCATTATGTAAGGTCTACATAATTGATTCCTACTTGAATATAACGCCAAGAGCAATTTTATTTTCAGAGAGGAATTTTAAATGCTATTTCTTTTCCTTAAGAAAATGGAGATGATGCAATCCACCATATTTCCTTTACTGACCTGAAATCCTAGTGACAGAATCATTGCCCTAATATTTTGATCTCTTCTACTCAAGAGTCTGGATGCCTTTTATCCTATTCATCTATTCACTTATTTTAACTTTAAGTGTTTTGTCATATTATATTTTAATCTTTAAACTATTCAACCAAATAGCATTTTGTGGGAGGAAGCAAAGCAAAGGGATCGGTTGGAAAGTAAATTTATCTCTCAACAACCCAAGTTTCCAATCTATTTAGAGAATTCTTTTAGTTCTCTTTTAGAGAATTCTTCCAATTCAGCTATTGTCATGGAGATTATATAAGAGATATAAAGCATGATACTTCTCTTCAGGAAATTATCTCTTATAGTCTGATTGGGAGATGACAATGTAAAGACAAAGAGATAGCTAGTAAAATAAGGAAGAAAAAATTCCAAATACTAGGAAGATAAAAAAGTAGAAGAAAGTTTCAATGAGAGGACTGGAATAGTTATAAAAGCATAATTCATTCATATATTCTCTTATTAAGTATTTATAGAGCGCATGCCATATTTTAATGACTAGGCTAAGATCTGGAAACTCAGTGATAAGCCAAAGACAAAACATAACGCTGGAAATCTGGCATAATCTCAAAGCTTGTGGTCCCATGAAGGAGGAAGGCCACCTGAGCTTGAATCCTTACCTTGCCACTTAGAAACTCAGCCTTCTAGGGCTTTGGACTAACTCCTTAATCTTTTCTGTGCCTCAATTCCCTCTTCTGTAAATAGAGACAAGAGTACTTGCCTTTTAGAACTGTTATGATAATTAAATGAATTAAACATGCAAAGCATGGTACACTAACCACTATAAAAATGTAAGTCTATGCCTTATAATAGAGAGGGAGGTAAAACAGTGAAGAGGCAAACCTAAGCAACAAGACTTGAAATGAGTTAGAAGCCCTAGACGCTTCCCTCAGTCCCTTCACTGACTTAGATTTAGAGGGCGCTGGCTCCGGGAAAAAGTGGAGCATACAAGTGAGATCTAGGATTCTTGCAGAGTATCCCACAGATCTTAAACTCAAGATGCAGGCCAGTGTGCTAATAACACCACACAAGAGTATGGAGAAGCTTGGAGAAATTCCAAAGCCTGTCAGTGCAGAAACCAAGGGAAAACATGACCCATCTTTTCATTGCCTAGTTTTCCAAACTGAATAGTTTGAGAGTTACCCCTGATTCTTCGTGAAGAGGACTGTGTGGGATGCCAGGCCAGGGACTTATCTCATCGATTCCCAGCAATAAACCTCTAAGATAAGGACAGTGAGTTTCATTTTATTAATGAGGAGACTGAGACATCGGGATGTTAAGTACCTTGTCAGTGAGAAGTTCATCAGCTCTTCTTTTTGTTTCTTAGATCTAGAGAACAACGCTTATTCTAGCTGAGTTCCTGAACCATAAGCCAACAGAGGCGGTAAAGCTTAGAGCTTAGATCAGAGGTTAGAGTCACAGTGCTTGATATTGAGGGTGGTCAGTCAATCCCATGAAAAGAAGGGAATTTATAAAGTACCCTGGCTGATTGGCTCCAAAGCCTAGGATCCTGGCTCCAAAGACCTAGGATCCTAGCAGAAGAGAAAAGGGAGAAGATTTCACTGATAAGGCCCCTAGCTGGGCTAATAGTTTCCTTTCCATTGCAACATCCTCTCCTTCCTGATAAAGAATTCTTAGAAGCAATGTGTGTTGTACCCCCCTCCCTGGCCAGGGCAGGTCATCTAGGCCCTAGCTGGGGGATTTACTGGCAAGTGCATACCCAGGCATTACACAGGTTTGTGACAAAGGTCCTGAGGAGTCACACAGCTTTCCAAGGCTCCAGGACCACCCAGGCAGGACAGGGGCACTGTGATCGTAGCTGCCCACGCTGGGAGGCAGTAGCTCCCAGCAACAAGAGGCCACTCTGGCCTAGCAAACTGATCCTCACCATGGTGGGAGTCGTATTTATTTTCTGAGGCCAAGTTCAGACCCAAAATAATGCATGGCAGTCCAAGGCATCAGTTGGATGGTTCCACCTATGCTTTTCAGATGGTCTTTAAAAATTTCTGAAAATACAATGTAATTATTTGGGCTTCTCATCATAGGCCTTGGAGGGCGCCTGAATATACTAGATTAGCTAAATGCATGAACTACTCTGAACCTTGAATAGTGCTGAGCATAGGATATGGGGGATCTGTCCTCATACTCTTCACAGAGATCTGTGTGTTTTAGTCCACATCAGATGCAATTAGGTACAGTTCATCTCTCTTAAATTCCCTACAGATTTATTACATGGGCCCTTGAAGGTTTCCCTTTCAAATGGTCATAGATTTTTGTATTCAAATCAGTGTTCAGTGATTACTCTGATTCTGGCTGTAACTCTGCTGCACTCCTATGTCTATGAAATCTGAGGATGCAGAGTGAGAAAACAGATGTGATTCTCTGAACCAGAAGATGTGGTTCTTCTGTCACATGAAAAGCAGCAGAAAATAAAAAATAATTCTGTAGCATACCAGGTGATCAGAGGCTGTGTTGGCAGTGAAGCTATCAACAAGGCTTCCACATTCCTCCAACCCAACCCTGGGGTCAAGGGAAGACAAGCATCTCTTCTTATAAGGACAAGAGGAGACTCACTTCTCCAAGGTATAAAGCTTCTTTCTCAGATCCTGTCACAACATGGAAAGTAAATTGATCCTATGTCTTATGTCAGAGTGGGCATGATACAATCTACAAAAATCCATTGACCTGCTTTCTACCAGTTCACACACAGTTTGTATATTTGTCATTCTAGATAAAAGTAAAATGTATGCTCTGCTTTCAGGAGGCCAAAAAGAGACAGGGGTTACACAAGTTTAGTTCTTAGTTAGAGGTTTTTTGTTTTTGTTTTTGTTTTTAATCAGTTATGAAAGGAGTTTGTGGCTTTGAAGGAACTTAAAAATGACTTCAAGAATTTCTGTCTATTTTCAAACCCAGGTATATTTAAAATTATTATCACAGTTTGTTTTTCATCATCAGATTTCATGATAAGAACCAGGCGTCTGTGCTTTTGTAAAGCGCTAACTTGCTTAAAAAAAAAAAATACACACACACACACACACACATATATATAAAAGCACAATAACCAATTGTCTTCTGAATCAAGTATACTCTGTATATACCACAATTAACCCAACAGGTTGTGATGAAAGAATAACGTAACCTCATCATGTTCTTTAACAGTGCGGAGTCATTTCTCCATGAAAGGACTAATGAAGCAAGCTTATTTCTCATCTTTTCTCAGTCAGGTTTAGCTATGTTATTATAATATTTCACCTCCTATAGCCAACCCATTCTTCTCTGAGTCATTGTTTTTCTCTTTCATAATTTAACTGGACAAAAATTATCTCAAATGTCAAATTTATCTGTGTACATGTTAAGTCTGCGTTTCAAAATTGGTTAATATTAATATGAGTGTACTAAAGGAACAATTTATTTATTTATTTATTTATTTATTTTTAAATATTTTATTTATTTATTCTTGAGAGACAGAGAGAGAGACAGAGAGAGGCAGAGACGCACGCAGAGGGAGAAGCAGGCTCCATGCGGGGAGCCTGACATGGGACTCGATCCCGGGTCTCCAGGATCATGCCCTGGGCTAAAGGCAGGCGCTCAACCGCTGAGCCACCCGGGCTGCCCTAAAGGAACAATTTATAAGACAGGTCAAGTTAATACTGTTTTGGAGGAATATTTTTTATTAGCCCAAAGATCATATTCATTATATATACAAATAATATATGTTAAATTTACTTAACGAGCAACTCATCCTTATTCTGTCCATCTAAACACTAATCATAATGTCTTGTTACTGAAGGCAGAGGATGATATAATTCATGTATTTATCAGTATACCCAATACTTATTTGCTGGACATTTACTCTGTGCAAGGTTTTATGGTATACAGTGCATGTGAATAAAGATAAAAATATATGGAGCTTAGAGTCCACCTGTCAGTACAACAGGAATGTAAGTATGAGTAAGATGAAATCCACAGAAGAATAAAATAGTGTCATGTGAGAAACAGAAGAGACAACATCTGGTTGAAGTATGTAGAAAATATATATGAGGGGACCTTTGACAAAGATATGGGTATGGTGGACAAAAAATGTAAGTACTCCAAGTAGAAGGACAGGTATTAGGGTAGAGTCGGAGGTGCTAAAGCATAGGCTATATACATAACAGAAGCTGCCCAGTCTAGGCAGGCTTTTGAAAGGAAGAGTAGTATTTGAGCCTGGAACAGTAGGTTAATTTTTTAAAATATATTTATGCTTATAAATATGTTTTTTAGAGGAGGGGAGGGGCAGAAGGAGAAGGAGAGAAAGAATCTTAGCCAGTCTCTACCCCCAGCACACAGCTCTGACACAGGGCTCAATCACACTATCCTGAGATCATGGCCTGAGCCAAAATCAAGAGTCAGACACTTAACTGAGCTAACCAGGTGTCCTTTGAAGGGTAGGTTGAATTTAATCCATGGAGGGTCTTGAAAGCCATATTAACACTCTGCTGGTTAATAACAAAGATAAACAGTGTTTTTACTTTGGCCAAACAACTGTCTCAAAAAAAAAAAAAAAAAAGCATTTGTTAAATTAAGAGGAATAATTGAAAATATCCTTTTAGATTATTTGTTTTAATAAAGGTAGTCAGACTATATGGGCTCATGGTTATATCCTATGTGATCCCAATCCTAAATCTGTCTTTATCTTGTAATGTTTCTCTATATAATATTTACTACCTCTCATCAAACAACTAATAATGCTGTAGCTTCTCTTTAAAGGTATCAGGTATCAAACAATACACAAAAGAGAGGGCAGACTTCCTAACAAAAAGAAAAACATATGAATGTGCCCTAAGCAATCATGCTTTGATGCTATCTATGCTCTTTCATGGAGATGTACCATTGTCAGTTAATCTTGTGCCATGTCTCAAATCCTGCATTTGAGTACACATGCCATCGAGGCCAAGCAATATTTGTAGAATTTAAAGATGTACTCTTTTTCTCTCTCTCTTTAAACCAAGAAATGTCAAATATTAAATCTTGCCAATCTTTATACACATTTAGCTGTGAGGCAAGCTGAAAATGACATGCTTAGACTATTCTCCATTAGTTTACTCTGTACAGTGATTCTCTTTTCTGAATAGCCTTTGCAAAATTATAATCATAGGCATGTTTGTAAAGATATATGTAAATGTATCCTTCTAATCAGTGACAGATGGGTTAATAAGCTCAATGTAAAATTGCTACCTGGTCTAGTATTGTCTCTACCTTTAACATTAAACTCAAATCCAGAAGTTTCTAAACAAGTTATGGTGGACTCAATTGCATACATGTTTAAAATAGTTCTTATCAATTAAATCATCAACATTTATCAATGCTTACTATGCTCTCTTGAATAAATGCATATAACATTATCAATTTATTTACATATGTACGTATTTATGGCATTTTTCATTTCAATCTGAAAGCATTCCACTACATTTTCAATTCTCAATAAACAAATAAGAAGCAATTTATAAAGGCCTATATAAGTCACCAAAGATCAGACTAGATCTAGCAAAAGTGAATCTTGTGATTGACCCAACTAACAGATAATATCCAAAAAGAAATCTGAAAAGAGAAAACCAAAGAGATCTAAGAGTTTCTTAAGAGTGAAAAGTCATAAGGAATTTAAGTATAATATCAAGATGACTAAGTAAGTTAAAATAATAATAATTCTTATTATTATACTTACTGAGCTTTTACTATGTGCCATGCATGTATTCAGTACATTTTACATATTAATTTGTTTCCAAATATGCTACCCTTCCTTAAAATCATAGTGCTAATAATAATAATAGCTAACATTCATGGAGTGTTTGCTAATTTCCAGGCACTATTATTAAACCATTTTATTTGTAGTATCTCATGAAATCCTTACAACCCTAAGAGCTGCACTGATTATCTCCATTTTACAGATGTAGAAACTGAGAAACAAAGAGGTTTAATAATATGCCCCACATTACATACATCATTAGTCATTTTCCCCTTGTGAATGATTTTCTGATTACTGAAGTGGTAGAAAGGTCATCTGAGTCCTTATTAGACATCATGTGAAAGGTATCATCTACCTATTTGCCTTAGTCATTTCTTTTTTCTCTTAAGCACACAACTAGTTTTTTCCAGCATCCTTTGTAGGTAGGAGGAGTCCTGTGACTAAGATCTGGCCAACGGAAGTGCTAAGTGCCACTCTCAGGCCTGGCCCATAAAAACCTGCCATGCAATGCTTTCTGTAATCCTCTTCTCCTTTCTGCAAGATAGATATGAATGTCCACAATTATGGAAACCTTGTGTTGAAAATAGCAGAGCCTCTGTCAGTCTTGGTTCCTCAATTACTTTATGATGTAGTTATTACCCTCTCCCTAACTGCTAGATAGTTTGATGTAAACAAGACATAAAATTTGGGACACCTGGGTAGCTCAGCAGTTGAGCATCTGCCTTTGGCTCAGGGCATGATCCCACAGTCCCAGGATCGAGTGCTGCATTGGGCTTCCTGTGTGAAGCCTACTTCTCCCTCTGCCTGTGTGTGTCTCTCATGAATAAATAAATAAAATCTTTAAAAAAGACATAAAATTCTATTGTATTAAGTTATTGGATTTTAGTGTTTATCTGTTATAGCATCCAGTATTTACTTTAATAATGGCTTGCTCTCTTCTTTTAGATATTTATATAAATATCCAATGCTACTTTACCAGCAATGCAGAATCTAATTTCTTCAAATGTTCTCTCTTACTAAAAATGAATTTGCTTTCAATACAAGTTAAAATAGCCAAATACCATTAAATCCCTTTTTACTATTTTCAGTTTCATCAACAAGAAGACTTATGCAAGGTACAGAAGGAAGAAGAACCTTGATGGTTGGTAGCTGTTGTTCCTCTGCAGCAATGATCAGGCATGACTTTGGTGAAAATCATCCACCATAGTGCTGCAGATAGCTTGGTCACTACTAAGTGATTTTGTAGAGTTTCTACACTCTCTGGAGTCTCTGAAAGCTAACATACCTTTCCCTGAGTTTTGATCCTTCAGCCTTTCCAAGCAGTTTTAGAAACACCTAATGTGAAGTATGAAATCCAGCTGAATAGAGGAGTTTCTGTTACTTTAATAAGACTCTGAGAGATACAATACGATCTCTTCTTCTCAATGCAATTGATAACTGGTTATTGTCATTCAAATTATTTTGTCTGCCCTAGCATGTATCTCTTCCAAATCTGGAAGAAAATGAATATCAGGATACAAAAATCCATTACTATTAAAATCTTACTGTCAACATCAACCATCAAAAATAGGAAAGACTTCTAGGGCATGTCACCTGTGTAGTTGCACAGGATTCCATCCATGGAAGGGCCCACTTGTTGTTTAATGTTCCACCATAGCCTTTTTGAAATTCTTTTTGAGAATTTTTCAAAGAGGCCCAGATTTTCATTTTTTCCTGAGTGCTACAAATTACATAGCCGATTTTTTGTTTTTTTAATCAATGATAGAATTTGATCAAGAATCACAAGGGACATGTAAAAGTAAAGAAATTCAAGTACGCTAATTTTTTTTTTTTTTTTTTTTTTTTTGCTTCTATACCTAAGAAAGTACAACTTTTCTTTGCACTTTACAACTGCCTCTCAGGGGTCCTTTCCTCTAAGACTTATGGCACATAGAAGCTGCCCAAACTACATGCTCTCTGGGGCTGGTAATTTTCAAGGAAGGAATTGGACTATACATACTCAGTTTCTCCTAACCCACTCACCAATAATGATGGTAGGGGACAGAGAGAACCCAGGAGGGTAATAACAATCAAGCTCCCCTCATATGGAAAGAAACATTAGAAATGAAGAAAAAGCATTTCCCTTATATTTTGTCAACACATAAAGTACAATCGTGCATCTAATCTAACTTTGACATCCCAACACCAACAACATACTACCTATAACTAGAGTGGGTATGGTTACTATGGTTCTACTGCCAAGTACATGAGGACCTGTGAAAATAGGATCCGCTATATGTTGAAAAGAAAACATATCAATTTCAAATTTCCTGATGGCTCTTTTCATGTTTGAGAGTGAAGTCATCATAATGTTCCTCCTTGGATATGGAAACTCAAGCCCCAGACTGTAGGCTGGAGTAGAGTTCAAGAATTCAAGTTTTCTGTGTAATAAAATAATGAGGCTTTTGTTATTGTAGTAGTTAATTATAGGGAACTGGAACTCTGGATTAGGAGATATGGGAGAGAAAGGACCTGTTCAACATGGCAGAGTTTTGGGCCCAAAAAAGCCAATGTCAGTGAAAGTGTCCTTGTGGCAGAGAATGGCCAGTACATCCCTAGGAACAATGCTATTTACACTAAAATTCAACGTATTTCTTGTTCTGTGTTTAGATGGCAACAACTAAGTCCTTCTCTCTCCCTCCCTCTCTCTCTCTCTCCTCTCTCTCTCTCTCTCTCTCTCAATTGCCACCATCTTTCTTTCCTTTGCTTAACTTTAAGGAAAAAAGTTAATTTTCAATGACATTATTGGTGTCTTAAACAATTGATGGGACATGACAATGCAGAAAATGGCAGTAGCCATGAAAGGTGAGTCCATGAATAGGGATTTGGAATGAAATATGCAACGCACAACATCAGGCTTTTGGGACAACCCGGAAAAGTTAAGTACAACATTGGACCTCTTGAAGTGTACTGAGTGGAGACAAGTAATTTTATTTTCCTGGGAAGGACAATAGTCATCTCAAAATCCAAGATGACTTGGAGACAACATAATAAACCAACATTTCCTAGAAATGAAATTATCTGTGAAAGTAATGGGAAATAAACACATAAAGGAAATCAATATGAATGATGAAGATAGAAGGCTGGTTCAGAGTTAAGGTATGAGGTAACCTACTGCATAGAGATCCAAGTAGATATAGGAATCCTACCACCTATAGCAACTTTCCTGTGGTTAAGAGTCCCATTTATTAGAATTCAGGTTCTTCCACAGACATAAAATTCACTTTCCAAATATACTAGAAACAAAAACAAAAACAAAACAAAACAAAACAAAACAAAAAACAGGTTCAATGGAAGCATCATTTACACTTCAAAGAAAATGTCACCTGGCATATTTCCAGTTCCTTAGTCAGAAACAAAAGTGTCAGTTTAGAAGCCAATCTACACTTCCAGGATCAAGACTTAAAATCTACAGCAAGTATACCCTTTATATAACAGGCTCAAATAAAAAGGTCCTGTCTTCACAAGAAAATAATATCATGTCATTTACAAGGCAGCTATCAAAACTGTGCTGTGCCTCAATTCACCAGGTTTCTCTAGGAACTTGGTATCTATTTACGAGTATAATGGAGCTTCTTAGAAAAGCATCAAGTAGGGCCACCTAAATACCATGCTTGAAAAATGCACACAATAACAAAAGTCAGATTGCCCTCAATTACATACATTGACAGCTTTCATATCACAGAGCTCTAAAATTATAGACATGGGAAAAATATTCTTAGACAAGGATAATATAGTTTGAGAGATGGTATATTTATTCCTTAAAATAAAACATCTTTGATTTAACTACTTTTCAGATTTGTTCTTCTTGACAAGGTTGCATTAACACCTTAACCTAAAGAAAATTCGTATTTATCCAACATACATTCTATGTGAAAAATTGCTTTTTTTTTCCTCCCAAGATTCAAATACATTTTATTAGACATGGGTAGGCAGGAGGCACCAGTGGAGTTCCCAGAGGGAACCCCACCTCCAGGAGGATTGGGGGGGTGGCTAAAAGGTTAAAAGTGCCAAGGCTGGCTTGTGGACTCACTGGATAACATTTAGGCACACCTTCCCACCCACATTGACCAACTAGAATCAAATCATGCAAGTGTATATAACAAATACTGAAAAGCTCACTCTACCTACAATCAGAAAAAAATAGTCAAATATATAATAGTAATGGGGACTGTATTGGTCTTAAAAGAATACATCTGCAGCATTACAGATTAATTGTTGCTCTCCTGGATGATTTTATGCTCAGGTCAATTTAATAAATTTGAATATGTCATCTACCAAATTATGAATCATCAAGAAGACCTACTCACCCTGAAATTGTTGTGTGGTTTCAACTGCAACTTAAAAAAAAAATCATCATCTATAGCATTGAGAAGATTAAATTACCTGTTTTTTAATTTCGACAAGCAAATGGAGTGTATCTACCTGTGGATCCTCTGCCAAATGACAGACAAAAGGCTGAGAGGAGTGTACTTAGGATGCTATCAATTAAGAGAAGGTGGTTCATTAATCTTTACTGTCAATGCGTGAATTCTGCTCTGATGGCTCCTATGGTATGTTGTTGGCTGCTTACATTCTAAACCAAGACCCATCCAGCTTAATTTACCTTGTGGAAGAATAACTTAAGCTTTTCCTGGTTAATTGTGAGTCCACTAACAAATAACCAATAACATGTATTGCTATGAGAAAGAAATATTTATTTATATTTATTAGTTTTAGTAGTAGTAGTAGTAACTCAATTTTAAAATGATGTTATATTAAAAGATAAGATTTGAAACAAGTTATTTGTGGAAACAGTATATTCTAAAAAGCTGGTAACTTGTAGAGGTAGTTGTCATTATTTTTCCATGGAATAACTAACTCCAGCAAACTTTTGGTATTTAAATGGCAACTTTCATCAGTTAAGGTCCAACCAGGAGCACACAAGCCAATTAGTAACTTCAGTGAAGGGGATTTAATTCAGGGAATTGGTTTCATAGATGATAGGAAAGTCAAAAAGCCAATTAAGAAACGTGAGGCAACCCAGGAATTACCAAAAGCAGAAAACAAAAGGCCACAGAGAAAAGGTAGTATCACCAGAGCCCAGGAACCAAAGTTACATGGAGAGAGTTGTGCCCTTGGCAGGCTTCTCTGGCAGGAGATAATAACACAGAGAAGCTGCCAAGGCAGAGAGGGAAGAGGAAGGAAATCCTCTGACTTCCCCTTCCTATCTTTCCTCTAATCTCCTGACAGTGACTTCCATCATCCAAACCCAGGGGGCAGTCAGACATGGGAGTCTGGGAAATGCATTCTGCAGGGTGCCACTCTTCTGTGATCCAGGGCATAGCAGGGGAAGAAAAAGACGGGATGCCAGTCCATCAGGCCCCGAACCACCACTGGTTCCTAGATCTATTCTGAGGGATTTGTCAAGGTCAGAAGCTCCCACATTCTGTGATCCTGGAGTCACCATGAAATTCAACTTCAACCTAAGCATCAGTTAACTCCTGTGTACCCTAAATTTCCTTTGATTTAACATTCTCATAGAAAATTTGCAAGACTTATATCGACATTGGTAGCACAGATTTAGGCAACCTGAATGTATTACTTTTGAAAAGCAAGCTGGGATTTTATGTCCAAATATCCATTAGCAGAAGAGGGTAACTTTGAAAACTATTGTTTTCTCAGGTATCTTTAGTAGCACTGAAATTGCTCCAGCTGAAACATTCTCAAGGTCCTGGCACATTTTCCAGTGTTTAGCTGGTTTTTTTTTTATTCTAAAGACAAGGTCCCTGGGTTCAACAGCCACTGTTTCTCTGTAATGAAGAGAAGTCTGCTCACACAGTATTAGTTATCTAAAACTTTCTAACTTCTTATTACAGAAAGCAAAACTTAATAGTAAATTAGTCTAGCTTTAGGAGACAGAATTGCCTATATGTTCAAAATGAGTTAAAAAAATTAAAATCTTAAAATTAGGGTTTTATAGTATAAAAATAAATAATTGTTTTATAAATCCATAACTATTGTAGGGCTTGTGATTACACTTATCCAAGACTACCTGCTCTGAAAGGTACACTAAGGGAAATAAATGTGACTGTTATTTGGGAAAAGGATTATCCGGACAAAAATTATCTTTGCTATAGCATTTGACATGCAGATAATCATATCTTAATCACCAAGAAAAGGTCATGATATTTAGTATTCATAAGATATATTTAACAATGAACTTTTTTGTTTGTTTGTTTTTGCAGAATACCAGGAAGAGAGTGTTCTCAACCATATTTTAGAAAATGGGAGCCAAAGAAAAAAGAAATAAATCACATATACTCAGGAAACAGAATGGCATGATGTAGTATGGACCAAATTCTGACCATAAAAGTCACCTAGGAACTTTTAAAAATACAGATTCCTGAGAGAATATGGCAAATGTACTTTAAACCAACATCCCAGGTGAGTTTGTCAGTGGAAAAATGAGCCTGGGGTTTGAAGGTAGATTAACCAGGGTCTGAATTATATGGCTCTGCCACTTTCTAGCTACATGAATGTGGACAAGTTTCATCAGTTCTTGGAGCCTTGGTTTTTCATCCTTAATGTGGGACTCACAATAGTTCCTATTTAATAGGGTGGTTGTGGGGCACCTGGTTGGCAAGTCAGACATTGGACTTTTGATTTCAGCTCAGGTCATAATATCAGAGTTGTAGGATTGAGCCCCACATGGGATTCTACATTGAGCATGGAGCCTGCTTGGGATTCTCTCTCTCCTCTCCCTCTGTTCCCCCTCCAACCCCAGCTCCCATGCTCTAACACTATTACTACTACTACTAATAGTAGTAGTAGTAATAATAATAATAATAATAATAATAATAATAATAATAGGGTTTTGTGAGGATAAAATATATCTACAGCTTTTAGCAATAGTGCTGGCAAAAGTTACTTGCTATATAAATGTTATTAATGTTAAAATTTTAAGATTGAAATGTGTTTTTTCTTCTTCTCAATCTGGAAACTTACATTTACCCAATTAACATTTTTCCCAGGAATCTCTATTCTAACCCTTAGCTTCTTGCCTCCTATCTAATATGCTTTTACATTATTATAATTGGTCATACTGTATTTGCAATGCATATGTTAAAATTAAAATCTTCAGGAAAAGCATTTGGTATAAAACAGTCAAATTCATAACACCTGTAAGGATTGTTTCTTTATTCCTCATCCTTAGCCTTCTGCAACCTCTACACCTAAACTTTATAGAGACATTATAAGTAGCCTTTGTCAGCATGATTGGGAGGAAATAGGAGGGGCCAGGGCATCCCCAGTGTGAAATATGCCCATAGATGTGTGCGCTGGCCAAACTGCAAGTGCCACTTATGAAATGTGGCTACCCTTCAGGGATCCTGTTTTCCTTCCTAAGAATGTCTGAAGAATGTGAAGCTTACGGTGAAAGAAATTGGTAAGAACTCGTGGGCATGATGGGGTATGATAACTTAATCAGTTGTCTGTGTCTTCCTATGACTGTGTTTCTCTAACTTGACTATTCATTACAATTACTTGGGCTGCTTTTAAAAATCCTGATGCCCACTAAAGATTAAATCAGAATCTCTGCGAGTATTTCAATTTCCCCTAGTAATATCAATGAGTAGGCAAGAGTTGAGAACTGGTGTTCTAGGACAACAGCTACGCTGAGTGCCTTGTTTCCCAGGGCTCTAGCTCTCATGGGATTCCAGTAACACTGCCTTCTCCTTCCCCTTTAGCCTAGGGGGTGGTTATAGCTCCTACCAGAAGTTAGGCTCTGAAGGACTCCACTTCTGGTGTCAGTTTCCTCAACTCAGCCTACATTTTAACTACTTCTCTAGTCAAATTCTCTTTTTTAAACCATCTAGGTAAATTCTATTTCCTACTATGACCCTTTTAAGATCCTTTGTTGCATAAGAAAATGGAAATAGGGACACCTGGGTGGCTCAATGGTTGAGTACCTACCTTTGGCTCAGGCCGTGATCCTGGGGTCCTGGAATCGAGTCCCGCCTCGGGCTCCCTGCGGAGAGCCTGCTTCTCCCTCTGCCTATGCCACTGCCTCTCTCTCTGTGTCTCTCATGAATAAATAAATAAAATAAATGAATATAAATAATGAATAAATAAATAAAAAATAAAAGAAAATGGAAATAGTAAACTGGTGAACTGATAAGCATGGGATAAGCAAATAAACTAAAAACAAAACAAAACAATATATCTAGATTGGGGCCATCATTAGAGGTGGAGACAATCTAATCCAGCCTTCAGATATCCAAAAGAGAAGCCTGAGGAAAGATTAAAAAAAAAAAAAAGGAGCGAAGTTACATTTATTTTGGAGGGTGGTAGAGTAGATGTTGTGGCTTGCAGGTTAACCAGGGGCTGTTAAATTCATCTGCTGGCCCCAGTCCCAGCAGTTGCTTAGGCCCTGTGCTCCTGTGGTCACAGCTCAGGAAGAGAGAATCTCAGCAGGGACTCCCACCTGGATTCTGCTGCCCTCTTTTCATGTGAATCCACTGCTTATCTTTCCATTTTGTCCTGCTGCTTTGAGAAGACTTGCTGAAAAGCATCAAAGGGGCCAGTGAGAACTGGAGGGCATAAGCACAAGTCCCAATTAGGCAAACAGAGACATGGATCACAAGAGCAGGATTCCAACAGGGAAACAGGGAGTGCAGCACTGCTCTCTGCACTCAGGCCCAGAAAAAGTTCCCACTCTCACTATGCATTTTGCTAATCCTTCCACCTTGCTCCATACAAAGTGATGAGGAATGAGGATAAGGACAGAATTATTCCAGGGTCTATGTGGCTTATTAAAACAAAACAAAACAAAACAAACAAAAAAAAAAAAAAAACCTGGTTTAGTCTCTTGCATAAATTCTTTTGCGTGACTTTTTTTTAATCCTTTCCTCCTAGAGGTTAGAAGCACTATGACTCCAGGATCTGCATTTGACAAGGATTAAAGAGATGCTCTTTTCAATTTATCAGAAGGCATGTTCAGAAATGGACTAGTAATCTGTACAATTTAGGAGGCAATCAGCCAATATATTACCTTTTCTTAGGGTTCTGTCACATTTTTTCCCTACTACAATGTTTTTTTCAGGAACCTTATATAGCTTTAATTTTTACTCTTCAACAACCCAACATTAATATATGTATATTATTTAAATTATTATATGATTATTTATTATTATTCAATTAATATATTTTTTTAATGTGTGCATTTACACAACGCACATTTTAATATGTGATCTGTAGAACTATTGCTCTGGGTTCGCCTCTGGCCTGCTGGCTGACATACCATATTCTCCTTATCTATCAAATGAGGATGCTGGAGAGTCACCTCTAAAGACTCCTTTCTTAATTTAACATTCTACTATTTTTTTTTCCTATTTAGCACTTTAGAAAACTAAGAATGACTTTTATTATAAACCTCAGACTGGCATCAGGGTATAAAGTAGATCAATCCCATATATAATATTTAGAGAGCTAACTAGTAAGTTAGTTAATAACTAATAAGTTGAGATTATGCACTGAAAAAATAGAAGATATTGGCATTTTCCAAATGGAATTATAAATGAAAGAAAAGTTGTAGGCCATGAAAAAATAATATCAACATCAGAAATAAAACTATCAAAGACTTAGAAAAGAAAAATCTCTCACAAAATTGCCACTCCAGTGGGTTAATACTCTCCAAGTGAGGCTATTGTATAAAACATTTCCCTATTGACTAAATAACTTCACAGAGGTACTAATTGTTAGTTATTAATATTTAATTTTATCAACCTTATGTGAAAATTTCTTGAAATTAGTATTTAATTGTCTAACCACTTCCTTTTTTCTAAATCAAAACTTTCACTTTATACATTAGTTACCTATGAACTTTCTGGCTTTTAATTCAGAGTTTTATAAATTAGGACTATTTATAATTTGTGACATCTGAGCATATGCTAAGGCAGCATTTCCATTGTCACACCTTACTACATACTGTATTCAACTATAGAAATGTCCTGATACATTGTCAAAAACAAAAAAGCATACTTTAGGAGTTGATGGGTACCAGTGTTGGGTTGCTTCAAAATGAAGAACATCTACATCAATCCAATTCTAACAGGCAACTATTGACCTTCACCCTGTTCAGCTCTGCCCTATGAGCCTGTGAGCATGGGAAGGAGCTTTCAGGGAGGCTTCACGAGGGACAGGATAAATAAATATGAGTATTTTGGTCAAGAGACTGCACGTGCAGAATTTGGAACTACGAATGAAACTAGCCTGTGTGAAGGACAGTGTGATAACCGCCTTGCAGAATAAAGACACAGACCTATTATTGGTGAGGAAAACATCAGAATGAGCATAGATGCTCACCTGAGTGAACCTTGAAAGAAGTGATGAGATCTGGAGAACACACTCTGCAGGAGAAATCTGTCTACATTTTGTTCATGCTGGACCAGAGAGGGTAAGACTCTGAAATAAATATTTTATTAACTGGCTTTACAAAAAGTGATAACCAAGTTGAGATAAATCATATGATACTATGTAACATAAAGAGATAAAACTGACATCATGGAAATAACACACCACACTCGAGAGGTGATGTTATTTAAATATCATCATCAGTACAATTATAGTGGTGATGGTGGTGGCAAGGTCCCAAGTCAATTTCTTTATTTCACTGCCCAGGACCTTGTACTCTAAGTGCAGTCCTCAGACGACAGCCTGGACATCACTAGAAGTTTATTAGATGCAGAATCTCAGGCTTTGTCCCAGACCTACTGAATCAGAACCTGTATTTTCACAAAATCATTGGGTTATTCATGTCCACATTAAAGGTTGAGAAGCACTGGTTTAATGGAGTCAGAAATCAAATTTGGGAAAATAGCTTGTCAATCTAAATTGCTACTTAACAAGTGGAGTGCCTAGTTTTTCACACTTTCATTTTATGGTTTTAATAAAAAGAAAGATATAAAAACAACCCAATTTTTACTGTAGGTAGAAATTCAACAGGACATGTTTTGTTTATTGAAAATTCTACCTAATAGTATAGACAGCTTTTACAACTGTGTTTCCCTCTTCCTCCCCCTTTTCTGAATGCTGGCCTCTGTTTTACTAAACCTTTATCCAAGTCAAGTATAGGTATATCTTACAACGTCTAGACTTTCTGCCAAATTTTACCAAGTCAAATCAGATAATTAAGCTCTATTGAATTTTGTGCATATTTATTTTAATTAAATTCTATTTAACAGCCACCAGACAGCCTTACTAGGGAAAAATCCAAATTAAATTTGATCAAAGGCGACTTGATTAGGTTGCTGGATTTGTGTACATAGAGGGGGTAAAAGGCATTGAAAAAGAGGGAAACCTAAGCATCTTGAATGAAACTAAGTATGTTTAATGCAATAAAATAGATCTTGGTAAACTTAACAGAAAACTATATAAAGTAAAGTGAGATCTTTATATCTGTTATGAAAGCTTTCTTAAATAACAAATCTCATTTTAACACTTAGAAATAACATTTTAAAATGTTAAAGATGCTCTGTATAAGGTGCTTTACTTAGACATTCAATATTTTTATTTACATAGTATCTGTCAAGATTACTTAATATTTTATATGACCACAGCTAATTTAGTCAGCAGATTACAAAGGACATACCATAAAAGATAACATCTTAAAAAACGTTTTCATGTTCTTACATAGGAATTTAGTCTCCTTTCAAGCTATCAAGGATAAATTAAAGCTTGTAATAGATACAAAGATATTAACATAATAATCTTACAATAAGCCACTGTATGCCACTCAAATCAAGAGATAAGATTTGAGTTGTGCCTTATTTATAAAACTCATTAGAATCACTAAAAATTTGAATTCTTCCTCAACTAACTCATTGCACATAAGTACCAAGAGTTATACTGTTTCATTGGACAATTGAATATAATGCTCTTTGAAAAGATTCAGTGAAAATTATGATGCTATTAGATCCAAGACGGATTTACCACGAAACAGTGGAACTTAAGCTTCAAGAGCCTCATTTACACAGTTCCCTGTAAAGCTCTTGGATGAGGTCCTAGCAATGTGTTCACATGATCATATACGTATATTTTTTTAATTAGCAAAAATGAGAAACAGTGATGGTAAGAAGCTAGATAATGAGGATAGTTAGTTTCAAAGGTATTTAAGATTAGTCCCTGCACAAGACAATTTGAAATGATCTAAAATCTTGCAGCTATTTATAGAAGAGTCCTAAAGAAGTTTTCCCAAGTTTGACCACAATTCTAATAATGTACATGACGTTATCAATGAAGAGCTAAAATGGAGAACTTTTCTCAACCATTAATATTCTTGAAAAAATTCCAACAACTTAGAATGAATTTAAATAACAATTTCACACTGATTTTATATTTGTAAGTTTTCTTTCTCTCAAAGAGGCCTTACCCCAAATGTTGCGTAAGTTTCAGACCCCACAAATCCTGGATTCACCCCTGCATTAGATACAGATGTTTCTTATTGAGTAACAAACTTAAGTTTTAAAAAATAACCTTTGAGGTGTAAAATATAATCTATTTTATCTCCATCGCATCAAGGGAGAGTTATCAGCCCAAGCTGTGGCAAAATAATTAAATTTAAAATGTTCTAAAATAAATGTAGGTAGCCAATCCAGCCACACATAGTAAGACATTTCATTGTTAAGTCCATCCAGGTCTACCAACTATCAGTATTCAGTGAGTCACAGATTAAGGGCAACAATGCAGTACTATTAACTATCATTACAGGCAATATAATTAACAAGACTCCCAGATCCCCATTTTTTTAAATAAATCAAATTCAAGAATTGGTATTCAGGAGCAACCCATTATTGCCTTTCTCACAGGAATTTCTAATTTTTCTAATTACTGATTAGGTGAACCACCTACTTATCTGACCACAGCTTTCTTCTAGTGAAGACCGATTTCCTGAAAAGCCGTCTACTTTCTCTGGTGCCTCCCTGCACTCAAAGACAAAAGTCAGGGTGATGATGAGGGTTAAAATGTCCTTCTGGGGTCACGGAGTAGATTAAAACCAAATGGCCTGCAGAAGTATTAAGCTCCTAACTCCGACCTCATTATTCCAGAATTCCAACCAAATGAACAAACCGCCCACCTGGCTCAAGAAGCACAACTGAAATACACTCTGAGGGCTAAGTGAGGTCCATTCAAATTATATTTATGCTTAATTGTTCTTTTTAACACTCTTCCCATTGTTTATTTAATCCTTGGCATTTCTCCTACTTATTTTTTTTTTTTAATTTTTTTTTTTTTATGATAGGCACACAGTGAGAGAGAGAGAGAGGCAGAGACATAGGAAGAGGGAGAAGCAGGCTCCATGCACCGGGAGCCCGACGTGGGATTCCATCCCGGGTCTCCAGGATCGCGCCCTGGGCCAAAGGCAGGCGCTAAACCGCTGCGCCACCCAGGGATCCCAGTATTTCTCCCACTTCTATCACACACATACACACACACATTCCTTTGACTACCTTGCTCCTTGGAGATGTCTGATAAAATGTCATAAGCACATTCTTGGCCACCGTCATAGTGCTTCCAAGAACTCACTTCTCAGATACTCTCTTCATGTAAGTCATGGTAATTCCTTGAATAGACAATGCTCATTTCTGAAGGCATTTAGTGATAATGATGAAGAAGAAGAAGAAGAAGAAGAGGAAGAGGAGGAGAAGGAGGAGGGAGGAGTGAGGAAGAGGAGGAAGAAAAGGAGAAGGAAGAGGAGGAGGGGGAGGAGGAGGAGGAGGGGAAGTGGGAGGAGGAAGAGAAGAGGAGAGGAGAGGAAAGGAAAGGAGAGGAGAGGAGATGAGAGAAGAAGGGGAAAGGAGAGGAGAGAGGAAGGGAAGGGAGAAGGGAGGGGAGGAAAGGAGAGGGGAGGGGAGGAGAGGAGTATTGCTGGAAAACTGAAACCAAAGGTGACCTCACACATGGGTCCCACAGCAAATAATTACTTGCCTCTCCATTTTTCTTTATTGCTTTCCATCATGGTTTCCCACTCCCTCCCTTGCTCTGACTCTATACAGCTCTGCCTTTGGTCTCCAAACTCCACCTATTTTTAAAATGTCCACAAAAAAAAATCACAATTTAGATGGGTATACGGTTCTCACTGAGCCAGAAAAGTATTTCTGGCCAACTAGGCCAGAACTTGAGAGACTACTAAGCACCCAATTCTTCTCCATCCTAGAATTTGTTCATGAACAAAAGCCAGTTTTACCTGCCTTCTCCAACTGTACTTCCTCCAGCCAAATTCAGGCCATAATTCTTACCTCGAACCATTGCTTTACATCCCAAACTGGTATCTCTGCCCAACCTATACACACACACACACACACACACACACACCCCTCTTAGAGTAATCTCTGTAAAAGACTAAAAAAGTCAAGTGCCTTCTTTCTTAAAACACGATAGTAGCTCCCCATTATCCATAGAATAAAACACAGGAATCCTGACATGACATGTTCTTCCATGACCAGGCCCTTGCTACCTCTCTGGCCACATTTCACCATTCACAATTTTCTCATGTTAGTCTTAGCCTTACATGGTTAACTAACCACACTTGCTGATTCATACTTGGAAATCTTTTCTTAGGGCTTTTGTTTGTTTGTTTGTTTGTTTGTTTGTTTTCCTCAGCTGCCTGGATAGTTCATACCCATTTTCAAGACTTGGTCCAACTATCGTCTTCTCCAGAAGCCTCTGAGATGCCCCAAGTTGGATTAAGTGCCTGTTATCTGCACTCTCATAAACCATTAACCACTCCTCTGCTATATCAACATTAATTGGATTATAATGAAATGCTATTTAGGTTTCTTGCTTCCCCAAAGAGATTGTGTTTCTTGAAAACAAGGACCTCTTTTAACTATGTTGTAGACATTGAGCCAAAGCAAGGCCTCACACAGAGTACTTAGGGATATGTTTTTGAATAGGATAGGATAGGATGGAATGGAATGGAATGGAATGGAATGGAATGGAATGGAATGGAATAGAATAGAATAGAATAGAATAGAATAGAATAGAATAGAATAGAATAGAATAGAATAGAATGGAATAGAATGGAATAGAAAGAATAGAAAGAATAGAATAGAATAGAATAGAATAGAATAGAATAGAATAGAATTAAACTTGGCCCATGTTAGGACATGGGTGGCTTCCCAACCTAGGGCATTGCAAATGCTAAGCAATGAAATCAAATTTCTGCAAAAATTTTATCTCCAGGTGGACAAGTGTGATTTCTCATCAGTCTCCCAGACTTATGCCCCAATCAGGCTAATACATGGGGGTATGGGAGTCCTGTGACATGGTACTGCAATGTGACCTCAGGATAGCATATCCAGAGTGTAAGGCCTGCCATGTCAGGGCATGCTCCTATATCAAATGTTACCATAGGTTCTCCAAGATGAGGATGCTACCTTGGCAGGCAAATGTGCAAAGGTGACAAAGCCACATGACCTCCTTCCATCCCTTATCAGATTTCTTGAAAGAGTGATCTACTTTCATGTCTCTGTTCTCACCTTTTACTCCCTCCTGTGCATAATGTGATTTTGCCCACCCCCCCATGCCTCAACCCTACTCTAATTAAGGTGTTCTTTCTACAGTTACCACTGAACCCAAAATCAAAGTGGATAATTGGATCTTTATAGTCCTCATCTATCTCTTTCTCTCTGAAGTTGACTGTACTTTATTTATGCTTACCTGGTAACTCTTACCACATTTCACCTTTTAACTTTGTACAACTTTGTACCATGACACTCAAGCCACCTTAATTAAGGACAATCATTGTCTTTACATTCATCTTAGCACCCTACAATTCCTAGCACAACCTTATTTTTCACATGTGAAACACAAACAAATGTCTGTTGACTCAAATTAACTCTAGGATAGTTTATCCAAAGATACAGTTTTGTCCCTCCATGGAAAAAATCTACCAAGAACTCTTTATTTTTATTTATTTATTTATTTATTTATTTATTTATTTATTTATTTATTTACCAAGAACTCTTTAATCTGTAAATGGGGTCTGTAAGTGGGATGAGGGAAGTTAAATAGAATTTGGTGAAATTCCCTTACATTCTTGAAAACTATCCTTATATTTCATGAACTTGGGTGCTGGGATCTAAGTTCATTAGCTAAAGTAATCATATCTCTCTAGGGACTAAAACTCAAGAAAGGTAAAACCGTTTGTTTGGGTTTTTTTTTTTTTTTTTTTTTTTTTTGGTGTCAAACCTCCAGTTTAAGTGGCTCTCCAGGGAGAATGAAATCAAAATGTCCAAGAAGTTCCAAGATTTAAAAAGTTATCTGCATACTCTGAAATTTCCTTTAGAAATTAAAACATTATTTCATTATTTTTAACTCTTTATCTAAATGACAACTTGGTTCTTTGTGCATTTCTGCTGCTCTCATAGATACAGTCACTTATTTTCGTATCAGATGACTTATTAAAAATTAATGTTAGACATCATTTTCCATTAGCATCATAGACTGCATGTCATAACACAGTCCTTCACTCAGGGCTCGAATATCATTGCTATTATGAAAAATGTTAGAAATTGCAAAATCAGGACTAAACTCTTTTTTTTTCCCCTACTATTTCTCCCTCTCTAAAACATTATTATCTTTCTATGAATCATCATGGCTTTATCATCTCTTTTCCTATGTTGAAGTCCCTTACATATTAACATCTTCATATTTTAATACTTATCAATCCAATGTCTTCCATTCTAAGAAACCTCTATGTGTATATAGACCTAATTCTAAAATACAATGTACATATGTAGTAATCTCTTCAGTATTTTAAATTACTTAGAGATTCTAGCTGCATCTAAGACCAAACTTTTCAAAACCCACCCGTCAGCTTGAGGGGTCCTGTATTATCTCATTTCTCATCAGGAAGGGGACTAATTAGCTCCTACAATGGCATCAGGGTGCTGATTAGACACTCTAGTTATATCCCTGATACAACAGTAGCAAACAAAACTCAAATATTTAATCCTGGCTGAATGTTGAATCTTTTCTATCTGAAGGAAATCTATATGTATATTCTTCCCCTTGAGTTAAACTCATGAAGTTCTGAAACTGTCTGAGAGTGAATGGGTAAGTTGGCCCTGTGCCAATCCAACTGATTTGCATATTACCGTTTCAAACCTATTTGCATATCTTCAGGAACATTCGTTAGAATGTTTTATATTTTATTAGGCTAGGGTTTAGAATTGTTATAGAGCTTCAAATCATCTACATAATAGAGGCATGAGATGTCCATCTTCCTAACACTGGGCTCCTTTGTTTTCTCACGTAACAAACTGCAAACAGAATTGCAATGGCCTACATGACTATAAATGTTCTGTACTTTTAAACTATGACTCTCCTTCTTATATGTTTTTGACCATATGTTAGTGATATTTCATTCAGTCACTGTATCTATAAGAAATCTAAATGTTGAGAATCCAGCATAGAAGCATACCTAATCTTTGGTAGATTTTGGGTTAGGATTTTGAAGTGATAGGTTATTTTACTTCATTAGTAAGAGAAGCTTCCTTTTCTTTGACTTTCTTGCATCATAGACACTATGATGGAACACAAATGCCAGAAAGGGGTCAGTAGCCTATTTTTATTGGCAATGGGACTTCCAGTTACTGCCATCTCCTCTTGCTTTCTGATGAGTTAGTACCTATCAAGAGAGAGCGTGGGCAAGGACATCATATAATGCCTAATGGGACTACACTTTGCTCCCCACTGCTTGAGAGAGCCCCAGCATGCTAGAGTTAGAGCTGCAACATCAACACATCTTTAATTCGAGGACACCAATTTATTCATTTGAAAATATTCTCATACTCTAGTGGTAAAACAATGGCGAGATTAGGAGAAATACTGAATACAGTGGGAGGAATGAAATGCAATGACAAGAATGATTAGCTGGGAAGGAATAGTCAGGAAAGGCATTAGGAAAGGTAAAGAGAATACTGTAGTTCATCCACTCAAAAATGCCAATATCATCACATCTTCACATCTCTGTAATTGGAGGCTGAAGATAGGCTGGGATCTTGCAGATCTGTGCACGGGGTCAGACAGATCACCTAACTTTAGAGGAGAAGGCTGACCAGACCAAAGTTGACAAATATGTTTACTTCATTTGCCAACTCTGATCAACAGGTAGGGGCTGTCTGGATCAGAATGTTGAGAATTCTGATGCTGTGTCTTAGTATGTAGGGTATTGGTTCTGTGAAGAAAGAGGTTGTAACTGATGAGTGATGTCTACCTGAGAATGAGGATATCTATAGGATTACCATGAATTTGCCATCCTAAGCTCAGGCTATCATAATTAAATCGTTCAAATTCAGGTAGATAATTCTCCCCAGAAGTAAAGAGTTTGATTTCCCTGAAACTCTGCTATATAATCTACTCATGGAATAAAACAAAACAAAACAAAAAATCCCCACTATTTTAAAAAGGCGATTTTCAACTTACCAAGAAATGCTACTCTAAAGATAAAGGAACAATTTTTTCTCTACCTTTACTCTCTCCACTGTATGAACTCAGAAGATGCCTTGAGGAGATCTAAAAGGAAGAAAATGCTAGTAATTGTCATAGGGTAACTAGGGAGAGAGATAAAGCTTTATAAATAGGCTACCATATCCAGGGTTATATGTGTGTAAATGTACTTAAGAATGTATGTGTGTAAGTTCTTCATTCAAGCTCCAGAAAGTCCATTAAGTGAAACAAAAGCAGAGTTGGATAATAAACCATAAAGGAGCATTGTTTTAACAACATTAGTAGCCTTATTAAAATATCCATCAATTTTAATTTCACTGTAGTTAAAGAAGGCAACAGCTCTGGTCTCCTGTGTACCTAGTGGGATGAAAGTACACCCATCATCAGTAATTATCAAATCATTTGTTTAAATACCATTTCTCTGCATTCAGCCCCCCATTTTCTTCTTGCATAAGAATAATGTTCCCTGAGAATCGAATTTAGTGATATATGCTTCTAAGAGAGGCACAGACACCCTGGAACTCATTAATCCTGCAACCTTCTGTGAGTTGAGGGCCTGAAATGGTTGGAGTTCACTTTAAACTGGACTGAATTTCAAAGCAAAGGGCTTAGAGGTGGCAAACAGCTCATTAATTCAGAGTGCAATTTAGTGACAGAAGAATTGTTTTAAATGCACAATCTAAAACTATTTAAATTCACATTATAATTATAAGCAAAAATTGCAC
The DNA here is from genome assembly GCF_053574225.1 of Canis aureus. Lineage (NCBI taxonomy): Eukaryota > Metazoa > Chordata > Mammalia > Carnivora > Canidae > Canis > Canis aureus. The sequence continues at coordinate 13,302,133 of NC_135636.1, forward strand.
TTCAAATTTGAAATCTGGATATGTAATCTACCGATAAAACTAATGAACAAAAATTTTTAAAAAGAAGGGACTGTCATCTTACCAAGAAATGCTAATCAACCTGCTTTTTGAAGTGTTCCTCATTTGCATCACAAGCATTATTATGAAAATTCAACATTATGCTTCTGTGTATTGTATTGTACTGCTCTGCTGAACATCAAAAAAAAAAAAAGAATAGGCAACACTTCCTCAAAGTGAATAAAGTAGAATAAAAAATTCTGATCAAAGATAACTTCAATTCCTTGTTAATTTTACCTTAATTCCACTCCTGGGATAAGAAGTCTTCTTCATAAGTTTTCTTTCCTATAACAAATTCTCCAGCAAGCTTATGGTCCCTAAATATATTCCCAAATGTAATGCATGCAAAAATAAACATCAGTCAAATTTGCATAGCCTCTACCATAAATATGGCAGCACATTCATAAACTCATTAGAGTTCACTGTGAGAAAAACTCATTACACTCCCATTAGAACATGGGAATTAACTTTTTAAAATTAATGTTACAGTAGTTTTACTCTTTTTTAAAAGTAACCGGTAACAATGAAAAGATTCACTGGCGCTTTGGGTTTTTTCCTTTGTCTAAAGATTAAAATAATAGTTATTTCTTTCGGCAATATTCATGGTGAAAAATTACAAATAGATATTTTATGAAGCATCTGTGGTTATGCACCAGCTTATTTTCTATAAATTTAAAGCATTATTTTCCTGAAAATTAAGATAAGAAAACTAAACATGGAAAATTCTAATTATTATTATTATCTTAGTTTAAGGGTATAACAAATAGTAACAAATATAACTGAAATTAAATTTAATTAAAAATTTAAGTGCTCAAATATCACATGTTGAAAAATAATGTGTAATTTTGTCAAGAAAGTGTAAAGTCTACCTCATATAATAAAGTATATATATTTTTTAAATGCTGACATTCTTAAGGCCTATTTTTTCTTTAATTGGTTTTCTCTATGAAATATTCATATATTTGTTAGTAGAAGTCTAATGATATTATATTACATTTTGACTACATCAAAAATATTCTCAGGGGAACCTGGGTAGCACAGTCAGTTAAATGGTAGACTCTGAGTTTTACCTCAGGTCCTGATTTCAGGGTTGTGAGATCTCTGCTGAGTGTGGAGTCTGCTTAAGACTCTCTCTCTGCCCCTCCCCAACTTCCACCTATCCAATAAATAGACACATTTAAAAAAATACTTTTGTGATACTTCCCAGGTGAAATAAAAATCAGCAATAGAATGCTTACATGTATTAAAAAAAAAAAAAAGCTCTCATACTCCAAGTATGAGAGCAAGGTTTAGACTGAAAAAAAAAAAAAAATTGCCCCTATGATAACTAGTGCTGTGAAATGCTCAGGTTCTTGGTCAGTTACTCGGCACCAAGTGTCTCTGTTATAACTGCTACTAAAAAAAGGCCATTTGGAGGGAAGAAGCCTCTTTAATAGCCCAAAGTCAACCAAATCTTACTGATTGTGACTCATTTCTATAGCAAACCTCTATAACTTCTCTGACAGATCAAATTAAATTCTGCTTGGGGAAGGTATGGGACACTCCTCTTGGTTAAAGCAATGCTGTACTTTTTATTCCTGCTGAGTAAATAGCCCTAAGTCAAACTACTTGCCCTGACTAATGATCAAACATATCCAGGAATTCTGTACAAGAAATGCATTCTTCCCTCCTTTGAAGTGCATTGCTGGTAGAGTAATTGGGTTTTCTGGAGATTTTTTCCTTAGAACTGCAAAAGAAATTTCTTGGCTAAGCATATAATCAAGCTACATATTTTCTTTCTTTATTAAATATCTTCTTGTAAGAGGGTGGGCACTGAATAAACATGTGCCTCAAAGGAGTGTCAGAATGATGCACTACTATCTCTTTGCTGACTGAGGAATTCTCAGCAGTGTTAGGTTAAAAATTCCATCAAAAGAATACATCATTGTGAAACATTTCCTTTAGTCATATAATCTCTTCCAGAAATACAATTGTGCCTCTCATACATTAATATCATTATGACTAGGCAATCAGGAATATACAAAGAAGAATATGACATAGAACCTCTCCTCAAAGAACTTACAAACTAGCATATTACATATTATAAAAATACATTTTTAAAAAACTATACAAAATAACCATAAAGTCAGGATATTATAAGCCTATAATAAGAATGCCACAAAATAAATGCCACTAGGCATCTGATTAGAAATAAAGAGGGTACTGTTGGTGAGGATAATTACTAGAGGCTGTTGTATGATCAACACCATTATGTGAGCTAGATATGCAAAGATGTATAATATTTCAACAGGCAGGTTGTGACAGGAGAGGCATTTTAGGCCAAAGAACCTCAGACCACAGCAAGAAGGCCATTTTTAGCTCCTAATGCAAGAACAACTCATAAGCAATGTAATGAACCATGAATTAGAAGGCCAGGGAAATCTCAGAGTTAGTACTGAGATCTCTATGTGATGGAGGAAGTATAAGAGAGGTAAAGTGAATGGATGAGGGTAGGACAACTTGGTGATGGTGGCAATGGTGGCCATGGCAGTACCAATAGCACCAGTGATCATGGGGTGCCTGAGTTTTGAAAACTTCCTGTGGGCTAAAAGCATCTCAACACAGTACTATAGGTTAAGACTGCAAGGAAGACAGTGACAGAATGAAAGAGAACATGTCCAGACAAGAATGTGCATAAAGAACACAGTAAGATAGGTATAAAGGAGTAAACAAGGGGATGCCCGGGTGGCTCAGTGGTTTAGCACCTGCCTTTGGCCCAGGGCATGATTCTGGATTCCTGGGGTAAAGTCCCACATTGGGTTCCCGGTTTGGAGCCTGCTTCTCACTCTGCCTGTGTCTCTCTGACTCTGTGTGTGTATGTGTCTCTCATGAATAAATAAATAAAATATTTTTTTAAAAAAAGAACTAAACAAGAATAAGCAAATAAGAGCCATTTCAGGCCAGATATAAGAAATGGGTTGGTAAAACCTTTGAAATATACCAAAGAGAACAAGAGTGGTCAGAAAGTAAAAAAAAGTAAAAATGGCTCCATTATATATATCAACTGCTTTTGTATGAAGAAAATGGTAAGCAAATCTAAACTTCTATAGCAGATTTACAGAATGTCTCTAGGTTAGTTCGGGACCTACCAATAGAAGGTCACTGCCTTCCCAACCTAGTGGAAATGGAAAGAGGAAAGAAGGATGTCACATCAAAGATCTACAATTTGTGTGTTTTTGTGTGTGTGTATTCTTTTAATAAAATGTATATATATATATATATATATATATACACACACACTCTTATCCATCAATTATATCTGTGTGGTACTATATTGGTAAAGTATATATGTTATAAAATATACACAAACATATAAATTTAGAAGGATGAGAAAAATAAATTTAAAGAGTAGCTCTAATATTTCTTTCAGAGTCCATTAAGTCGGATAATCGCTTTATCTCCTGGCCCCAGTCATAATGCAGGGCTTAGATTTTATATTCTGTAGGCAATAAAGAAACAAGAAAAGTTTATGAACATGAAATGAGATGATCAGATGGTTGTTTTAGGAAAATTAAGTAGAGGATCAGAATTAGGAATGATAAAAGAGGAGCTAATACAGTAGACCAGAAGCCAGAGAGAAAGCCACATTGACAGTCATAGCAGAAATGACAAAAGTCTGGATTTAGGTGTTGATGGTACAGGTGGAGGGGGTGAGGAGGGGGGACATACTCTCTGACAGTTAAACTTTACAGAAAACAACCATATAGGTGCAGTCCAGTGAAGACACAGAATGGAGCCCATGTTTAGCTGCAGACATGCCTCCGAGAGATGACTCCTGGATTCATCTCCTTTCATTTTCTTTTCTGATTGAATATTGGACTCCATTGCTTCTCTGAAGAGACTTCAACATAGTATGGATGGTATTTTAAGTGATAATGCTTTCTTATATTTAAGTGAAACAATCCAAAAATGAAAGAATTTAGAGATAGGAAAGATCAATTCAGAGAGTCAAAGAACTTCAAAAATGTCTCAACAATTGTAGGGTGTCATTTCCTACTTTAATTGCACATAAATATCTCCTCTGAATCTAGAAATCTATCGGAGCCCTCTTTAAAGTTATTATATCCGCCTTAGTAATAAAGCATTACAAAGAATAACAATATACATTTTTATTTTCCTAGGTGTATTATAAACAGCAGAGAAGAATAACATATATTTTTTCTATTTTTTAAAAATAAACAGGTCTCAATTTTGAGAAAATACTTCTAAACGTGTTTCAGTGAAATACCTAGAGCTAGTGATTACTGCTCTAGGGAGATTATATGAAAGGTACTAAAAAAAAAAAAAAAAACAATAAAAGTCAATAGAATGTCCTAATGTCTAGGGAGGGAAGTGACATGGTCTCTATCCTATAAAACTCCACTCAAAAGAAAAGTCTTAAAAAACAACCTTGGTTTAAGTAATAAGATTATGGAATATTTCTTTATCACCTGGAAGATGTGATTTCTTTTATGGTGATTTACTATGTTACAAATGGCAGGTAATAAGACAAACTCAAGTTTACTTATACTTATGTCATTTTTAACTTTTATTTATAACATTGTAATGTAGTAACTGCTTTGATGAAGGATGTTAAAGCTGAAATTCAATTGAAGATCAAGACACTTCTATCTGATCACCCAGGAGATCTGCATTATAGTGTCATTCAAATATATTATATGTGGAAATGGAAGGCTTTTCCCCTTGCTTTCCTTCTTTTATTTTCTGAAAATATCTACTGGAAAGGTAAATCTCAGGTGGTCTCCAATACTTCAAGCTAAGGTGTTGAAAGCTGGGGAAAGACTTCAAAAACTCATTATTTATTTGTCTTTTTTTATGACAGTGAAGATGGTGGGATTCCCTTTGCCCCTTGCATCAGTGAAAAGTTCCTACTAAAAGAGATTACAAAGAAATTAGTTCAGTCACTCAATCTACATTAATAAGGGAATTTCTCAATCAAAACCTCTGATTGGATTGTCAGAGGAAGTCTCAAAGGAATGCTTATTTAATTTCTTTTCTTCATTATTTTATCTGCATGATAAAGTTATCCTACAGAACATCAGTAATTTAACTACAGTCAAATTCTCTATTTTCATGATTATTTCAATGTACAGAAATTACAATGGAAATAGTTGTGATATTCATTAAAGGAAAATAGAAAATAAGAAATGGAGCAAATTACATTAAAATGATATTTGTTAAATATATTTGAAAACATTTAATATCACTCATGGTTTTTACCTAAAATTTACAAATGCACATTTTGAAATAATATCACAAGATTATTTTATTTTATTTTATTTTATTATTTTATTTTTATTTCATGCAGTAAAAGAAGTGAAACATCATTATGGAACATCGATGAAGACAAATAAATCACTTTGGCTTATTTCAAAGTGCAGTGTCATTGCATGAGCCCTGTATTCTTTAAGACATGTTCCATTCTTCATTCTGAAACCTATCAGAATCATGATAAAATATTATAGAAGAACCTGTGATGAGCTTTCAGATAAGAGCAAAAAAGTACAGTTAAGGGAAAAAGGTTTCTTAAGCTTCCAAAATGACCTTCCTTTGAAAGAAGCTGTCAACCTTTCCAATGATGGAACATCAATATTTTTAGGGCCAGTTTAACTCAATCTTCCCTTTCTCTCTTTTAATTTTAATGTATATAGTCATGGCTGATAAGAGAACTAATTATAATCCTCCCCAGTCTCCCTGGACACAAATGAACACAGAGGATATTCCCCCAAAATATAGCAGGGGCGAGGTTAAGATTTGGTCATTTTACCACTTTGAGAAGCTAGTTTGAAATGGAGATTTTAAGAGACATTTTATATCTTACTTATCTCAGATCATGAGCTCTATAGAGCAAGAGGCGTGAGCAACAGACATCCCCAAGAAGAAAGGGGGAGGGAAGAAACATTTTACCACTTTCACTATTTACTTCAATCTGAGAAAACAGAGAACAAAGGATGTGCAATAGTTTGGAGATCCATCTGTAGGATATTGAGAATTTCTGATAAGCCCTTACCTAAATTTTAGAAAACACTTGCTTATATTTCTAATCAAAATTCAGCAATGGAAGAAAAATTCTCTTTCCTAATATCAATCAATCAATCAATCAATCAATTAATCTAGTTTCCTTCCTTTAAATGTCAGTTATACAAAATACTGGCCATCTGATGACTGTCCACCAGCAGCATTTTAAATGGCTAATGTCTTTAAGTTACTATCAAATTCGGGAACATGTTCACAGATCACTACAAGAGACTAGAGCAAAAATTACTTAGGGACCAATTCTGAGCCCCATCAGGCCATGATAAACATTATTTTATGGGAAATGGGAAACCTCAAGTGACCTAATCCATATAACTTACATGTGTGTCAACTGGAGAGAGGCCAACAGCCATTACAAAGATCATGTTGCTTTTTTGTCTTACATGCTGGCGTTCCAGAGGCAATGTAATTTAAGACAAAGCTGGTTTTCAAATGTCTACAAAGTACTCAGCATAAATCAGATTTTTTCAAGCTCTCATTCCATCAGACTTGTGTTTTAAAGTATTAGAAAACCAAAGGAGTTTAAAATCACAAAGGGAAATGCAAATCAATCTACAACAAATCACCTAACAGGTGCTCTGGAAGAGAATTTTATTGCTACTGGCATTAACCATTTGCTTATCACCAATATTATCCTCTTACTGGGCAATATGTGGTTAAACCCCTCACAACTTAAAGAGTTACAATAGAGGGAAAAGTAGCCCAAACAACTCTTCCATTGCTTCAAGGAAAAATGCATTGAAATGACTAACCTCTCCCGAGGTCATTAGGCCAAGAGATGGGTTCTTCTGTTTCACGATCACTTTCCTCCTGACCCAGCATATGGTTTCTATTACTGCCAGACCATGACCACAAAGACATTTCAAATCCCTGTGAAAAATGTGATTCTATGTCTCCTGCTCAGTTATATGTCATAGAGGACAGTTGAAGTTCTGGTGGATGAGAGGGAGGGGGGCAAAGGGTGGCAGCAGGGATTAAATCCATGCCATCCCTTTATATGATATGACTAGGTTTGTAATAAAAACCTTCTCACTTCTGGTTTCTCTCTTTTATCTTACAAACCACTTAATGCTCACAAGGGACAGTGAACACACTTCACTGTATCATGTTTAAGCTCTCCAAAGATGTGAAACAGCTTTATCAAGGGTGACAGCCATTCACTAACCTGGTTTTCAAAACTTGTTTTTTTAAAGGGAGATAAAAGTAAATTTATGCCATTTAATTTGCATTAACACAGCAAACAATATTGTGTCTATGATGATTAAGAAATGCTTATGAAATTATTTCGAATAGATATTTACTTGTAGGTATTACAGTTGCCTCAGAATATTAATAATGAGGACAAGAATTAGTCAGTTAATACAAGACATGCCACAAAGCACCTTTAATCCATTAAGATTAGTCAGACTTTCAGTATGAACATAATAACGTTCTGCCTTATTACATTTCACAGATGACGTTTTCTCAGTTTTTAATATAACATTAAATGTAGAATCATTGTCTGGTCTTGTAAAAGAATTTTATACAATTAATTATGAGGTTCTAGCATAGCCTAATTCTATAGTAGCTGATTTACAACATATCTCTGGGCACAGAATTTAATGGTTCCTGACAAAAGAGATGGGCAAAAGATTATACACACACAGAACTATTTATGCAAATAGAAGCAAACAATCCCACTAAGCCATCTTGTATAGAGTGAAATCCTATCAAATAGAAAAGAAAGCTTTGAGCAATTTTCCTAATTTTATCTTTTTTACTTATTTTTGTCCATAGTATGGAATTAGCACTTTTCAGTGTGTCCTTCTCATTCATTTGTTTGTTTTGGCTATGCTCTATAGTCTATTTTTCCTTCAATGGGTATGCCACTGTCTGTGATCGTTTTGGAATGTTTTGTGGAAAAACAAAACCAAAAGCATATCATGACACCTCCCCATGAAGTCCTGAATGTGTCTAGATAGAGATATTATTTTAGCATATGCAAAACATTAATCAAATCAAACTCCCTGGTTGAACATGATATAGGTAAATCCATTGGTATCTTGTTTCCTATGCAAGACATACGCATTTGTCATACTAAAATATGGTTTTGCCATTTAGTGGGAAAAATTAATTAAAATGATTATTTTATTGAGTTGGCTGATCAATTCCATAAAAAGTGGTCTCTCTTATTTCTAGTACCCTTTTGTAGTAGCATATTAGACATCTATCTGATCTTGGGAACTATGAAAACAGGGGCTTTCAAGGCCCGTTCATTTTAAGGCCAGAAATTTACAAAGAAATGCAATTACCAGGAGGAAACACATTGCCAAGGCTTTGTTATATACCCACTTACACTCCAACTAGTTAAATAACAAGAATATTAAAAAGCTGAGTTGTTTTTGTTTTCAAGGATATACTCAAATATCTTTATCCTCACTGGGGGCTTCTAAACATGTCTGAATTTTTCCATAGCTGTGGCAAGCTTGTTTGTTTATTGATTCAACAATTTCTTGTCTGTTGGACAATCAATAATATTCTAGTAGTAAGCCTGTGTCTTTTTTTTTTAAGAATTTATTTATTTATTCATGAGAGACACAGAGAGAGGCAGAGACATAGGCAGAGGGAGAAGCAGGCTCCATGCAGGGAGCCAGATGTGGGACTTGATCCCAGGACTCTAGTATCACGCCCTGGGCCAAAGGCGGATGCTTAACCGCTGAGCCACCCAGGCATCCCAAGCCTGTGTCTTTATGAAGAAATTCACTCATAGCCTATCTTCTGGTCCTTGGGAAGACAAAATTCATTCTGAAATTTGAATCATGTTTTCTAGATATTATGCATATATAATAAACACTTTCCATTTTCATCTGTAGAAGTCAAAATTTGCTTATGAAGTAGGCTGATGTGTGAAAAGGAAACCATCTATCTTTAATTTATAGACCAATCTATCACACCCTTCTAATTATCACAGAATTTCTTCTTCTTATCTTTTAAAAAAACTTTTCTGAACTTTAAAGCACAACTGTTTTCTTTACAATCTATTATCATTCATTCTTTCATCAAATATATATTGACTATCTAATATTTGTTATCAGTTGGCTTATATACAGACCTGTTTCTGGAGAAGGAAAAGTTTTGATTCTTGTGCATATTTCTGCCAAACTGATTAATTCAATTTGGTATTGTTTCACTGTCCATCATCACTGTATCATCAAGATGCAGTTAGGTAAGGGTTTATACAGTCAATTCTGTCTTCCAGAGTTTTACTAAATGACATGGGCAACCTGTGTATAGATTTATAGTTTTATACACTGCACTTATATCACTACAGAAACTGCCATTGTTGATCAAAGATCTCAGCTTCATAGACAGTCCTCATATCCCTTCATTAACATTAATCCTCTCTGGATCCTCTGTGTGAATCTTTCTGTCTTTGCCTTTTTTTTTTTTTTTTTTTTTTTTTTGAAGTCCTACCGGTAGTTCCATACCCAACATCTCTCCCTGAGTATAGCTTCTCTTAGTGATGGATAAAACTAGGACATTGGGATTTTAACAAATTGTGCTATAGGAGACCAATTCCTTAAGGTGCTTTCATATAAACTGGTCCCAGATCAGATGATTTTGGGAAATTGCGTACATTATTCCAACTGGGATATTACACTGCATATTAGCAAATTTAAAGACTCTGATGGGCACTGAAGTAAAAGTAAAATAATCTGTTTACCTCTGTTTAACCCACCATTTCCTAAATATCTTTTGAGTGAAGAGCCCACAGTCTTTTGTATGTTTATTGGTTGGGCAATTTTTGTTTGTTTGTTTGTTTGTTTTTGTTTAGTAACTATAAGCAATCAACCCTTTTTGGAACTCTGCTATAAATATACTCATTTGAGGATTTAGTGTCATTTAGCAAATACAGGAATAGAAAAGCCCCATGGTACAGTCTTGCATTGCAGGTTGTTATTTGATATATTAACATTTCCTACTATGTCTGTAGCACATTTGCCTGTCCTTTTTCTTAAGAAACAGTGTGTAGGAAAGGATAACCAAGAAGAAAGAACTTAGCTCCAAATAGTACCAAGATAACACGTGTGATGGGGCCTAGTACAATGTCTGCCATCTACTAAGAAATATGTAAAAATAAATAGAATTAAAATAGCCACTGGCTTCTCAATTTCCAGTTTCTAAGAGGATGGAATAATGAATAACCCCTCTCAGAGCAATAGCAATAGAAATTACTCTGGTCCAGTATCTGAGCAGGTGACAATCACCTCTTAGTGATACATTGACCATAGACATCTACATCCAGGTTGGTCTACCTGAGTGAGTTTCATAGGAACTATGATTCTGTGTTATTCTGTCTTTTGTTCCCTCATCTTCTCTTGGACTTTTAATTACTGAATTTCTAGATAATACTCCCTAGTGGACCAAGAATGGCTTAATACATATCAGTTTCCCAATAGTTGAGCCCCAGTGATGACTACCAAACTTCTTTCCCTAAAACAGATACTTTATTGGCCTTAGATCTTACCATCTGTCTGCCCAGTATGAAATCCTGGACCTGTTACGGACAGTGTGCTAACTCATATTTCATATGTTCTTTATTTATAAGCAGAACTTCTGCTTCAAATACATGGTCTTCATATGTCCACCTTACCTTATACTCCGATTCCTGAACTTTCCTAGGTAGAATGGTCTGGCATTCTAAGGCTGTCTTTTTCCTCATATGTCCATGGCCCAAGTAATAAATAAAAAGTAATAGTGGGAGAACCACTAGTACCAAGGAACTGATTTAGTTTAAATAAAATAGTTGTTATAGAGGAGTTTACACACAACAGCAAAACTAAATTCAACAAATGTTCTATTAAATTCTCTTCTGCCATACGATGGGGACAGTAGGCTTTAACAAATCAATCTTTCTCTATCATTCACCCATTCAAATAAATACATATTCTCATAGACAAACAACTGGTTAATGCACAGAGAGGAATAATTAAAACATATTTCAAATGTATGCCTCCCTAATGTCTATTACCCTAATTCCACTGAGTTTTATCAATGGTCAGTACAATCTGAAAGAGAGTAGAATAAAATTATTTCACCCAATGTTTCTGGTTGTTCATGGGTAGGTGTTTCATAAAGAAAAGACTTTACAAATATAAAAATTTTCTAGTACAGTTTGAAGTATCTTCTCGAAATTTTAAAATATATACAGTAAATACATAGGATTAAAGAACCTTAATAACCTAGAGTCTCCAACATAGTTGGTCTCATTTTATTTTAACTCTTCACCTCCACTGGGGGATAACCTATGCCAACTGGAATCATTCTCCCACTTTCATTGTCAGTTATGATTGAACCGATTCATGGCCAAGCACAGTTTGCGCTCCCTATATTGTACGAAAATACTACTCTGGAAAGTTAGTCATGCTAAGTATTTTCTATCAATGTATTTCCATTTCTAATATTTTTCTTAAGTTTGTTTCTTCTACCCCACACTAATGGCAAGGGGTAAAGGTCACAAATCAGCATTTCTTCATAAAATATCTCCATTTAAATGCAAATTTTAACCTTTATTCCTAACCTTTAAACAGTCATTTCATAGAAATGCAAAAAGTAAAAGTAAAGTTTGTGTTTAATATCTTATAAGTACTCTAATGCGTTATATAGCCTCATTTATGCTGTATAAACACTATCATCTTAGAGCTTGATGGATTTCTTTTGAGATAAGCAGTATTTTCTCAGAAAATTCACTCTAAAAAATTGAATACACATAGGATGGTTTAAGTCCAACTTTAAGAAGATAGAGCCTCATCATTTTTCATAATTTGAATCACTAGAAGTTGCCACATTGTTTTTGTTACTTTTTTATTCAGCTTATATAATTCACAAAGCTATGGCATTCATTAGTGACAACTTGAAATAGTCTTTATTATTGTTGAAACTGATTTAAATGCACTTCTATAAAAATAAAAATGTAAAGCTGATAGCATTTTCTACTTGCATTTCAAAATGTGATAATTGAAAATGCAAAAAAAATACTACTTAATGAGGTGATGGTTTTATCCTAGTGACTAACTTAAAATCAAAATGAATAAAGTTTTAAAAGAAAAAAAAACCCAACTATTTAGAAAACATTAGAAGTTTTAAAGCATTCAATTAACTTAGAATTTTAGGATTTATACCAGAATTAATTTTGTGATGTGAACTTTGATATAGAATCACAAAAATAGGTTTGAATGTACCAAGTTTGTTTTTTTAATGTTCTGCAAGACACATAATAACCATTTTGTACCACCAGCCTAACCCAGTAGCCCTTCTGGGGTTTTCCTACAGCTGTGTAAAGCAGTTTCCTTTTACCACAGCAGTGGTGTTCTTCTCAACTCTTCTTCCTCAGGGATTCCTCTCTAACCCTGGCAGATATCATAGTGTCCATGAAGGCTAGGTTGCAAGTATGACAGAGTTAATACCCTTCTGCCTCCCAGGAAGACTTTCAGGATATACTCCTTAATTTTCAAGGCTTTTTGGAGTTAGACTTCTACATCTTTCAACATCCTTTCTACACTGCTCTCAAAGGGACCCAACACAGAGTACATCCCCAATAATAAAGCAATCATCAGATGTGAACCTTACAATTGTACCATAGTATCATGACTTATTTAGAAAGAAAAAACAAAACAAAAAAAAAAAGAAAGAAAAAACAAAAAGCAAAAACTATGACAAATTCATAACAAGTTGACAATGTGACATTAACAAAACATTTTTCCCATATTTGTAGAATTAAAATTATCTTCCTTCATGCATGTTTCATTATTGGCACCACTATGGAGGGTAAAGAGGGCAACCTAACTTCTGAAACAGTTTCTATAGTTTATAGTACTTAGGTGAAAAATCATTAGGCTAGAGCTTTCGTGGTTTTTTTCTCCCCTATTTAAGAGTAAGGTAGACCATGAAACTTACAAAAATAGTAATAATACTCTGACTGAAAATGTAGGTGATTTGATCATTTCTTTTTAAATCAATATTCCTGTTAAACATACTTTTCCCAGCTTCATTATCAAAAGAATTAAAATAGCTTTCAAAGCCCAAAACACATTATCAATGAAATTAAGAGATACACTGAGCAGGAAAGTTCATACACCAATTTTTACATTCTCAAAAGAAATCTACTATACAGAAGTATTAAGTTTTAATGAATTGAATTTCACTGGTCCTTTTTTTTTTTTTAATTGGGGTGGGGATGGAGCAGGAATGTTTGAGAGCGATTGCCAAAAAATAATTATTACACTGATATTCCAAAAGGATAATTAAAAAGAATTTTTCTCTAAACTTTTCTTTCTGTAACTCTGTTTTCCAATCAATCACATAAATAAAATTGGAAATACTCATCAAACAAATAGTAAATTCATTCATCCATACACCCATGCATTCACTCACTCACAAAACATATTAAGCATGTTTATGTCATCCATTGCACTGGATGGTAGGAATCCAGGGTAGTTAATTTATCCAACAAATGTCTGTAGGACACATATTTGCTAGGGCTGTGGTAAATGGTTAAGGTAAGAATGGTCACCAGTTCTTCCCATTGGGGAAACAGAAGAGCGGGGAAATCAGATAACCAAAGTGAGGTTTCCAATGCTGCGTGATGCATGTTATCCTGGAGAGACATGCTCACAGCTACCACCAGAACAAAATGTGCATATGAAATAATCAACATTGAGCTTTAAAAGTATGTATAGAGAAAAATATTTACCCATTTGGACTAGGTATCAATAAGGCTAGTTTAAATTATTTTTACATAAGTATTTTTAAAGGATAAATTTATTACTTATGAGGACATTTTTTTCTAGTCAGCAAAGGAAAAATAGATTGATCGTTTGGGCTCATTCTAATAAAACAAATATTTCTGGCTGGTCCAGTTATGGAATATTTATTCGTTCTCAAGGGCCTGAAGACAAGTTGCTTTCTTATGTAGGTTAAATAAGCCCTTCCCCTGTGGTTCTGGCTATAATGTGCATCGGTCTAGTAATTCCCTGCCAATTAACAACTTCACCCTCATTGCAGTCCACATTTTATTAATTATTATATTTTCAATATGGTTTCTCTTGATCCGTATGTTGGACATTCAATAAATCAGTATCTAGGTTACTTACTGATTTTTAAAAATTTTTTTTAAAGGTTTTGTTTATTTATTCATGAGAGAGAGAGAGAGAGAGAGAGGCAGAGACACAGGCAGACGGAGAAGCAGGGTCCATGCAGGGAGCTCGACGTGGGACTCGAACCCGGGTCTCCAGGATCACGCCCTGGGCCAAAGGCGCCACTAAACCACTGAGCCACCCCGGCTGCCCACTTACTGACTTTTTTAGTGCTATCTGTGCATACAGACATTCTATCCCGTTTGAGGAAATGAAAAAAATAAAGATTGCGGGATGCCTGCATGGCTCAGCGTCTGAGCGTCTGCCTTACGCTCGGGGCGTGATCCCGGAGTCCTAGGATCGAGTCCCATATCGGGTTCCTTGCATGGGGCCTGCTTCTCCTGTCTCTGCCTCTCTCTGTATCTCTCATGAATAAGTAAATAAAATATAAAGGATAAAAAAAAACGAAAAATAAAGATTGCACTAACATGTTCTTTCTAATAAGTGAAAAGCAAACCCAGCATCATATTCAAATTTGGTATTCAAATAGCATGTATATGAATCTGATTTTTTAAATCTCAATTCATAAGCAGAAAAATGCCATGCCTAAGAAGCTTGCCAATATTTTATAGAACGCAAAGCTTACCCGTTAAAGTTAAATTTTTAAAAAAAGGACTAAAAACCATTGCAGAAGTAAAACACACAGCATAATATTGCCTGATTACCACTCAGAGAGGCCTGGCCATCACAGCATGACCAATTCAAATTTCAGTGATGCCTCTTTAAACCCTAATGAACCGTAGTACCCTAATGAGAGGTTTCACTGAATCCTAGTCAACCAAGCATAGGTTTCACAGAGAAAAGGGAAAACTAGGAACCTGCTGCATTTTAAATAGTGATATTTGTATCAACAATGTTTATAGGTCATTTTTTCCTTGGATGAAACAAACAAATAGCTACTGTTCTATGGGATTTACAAAAAAGGCTGTTTGCTTAATTCAGTATGAAACTCATTTTACATTATGAAGTATTCTGTGTGAATTCATCAGTGTTAAGAATTAATTCATTAACTGAACTTCTGGGATCCCTGGGTGGCGCAGCGGTTTGGCGCCTGCCTTTGGCCCAGGGCGCGATCCTGGAGACCCGGGATCGAATCCCACATCGGGCTCCCTGCATGGAGCCCGCTTCTCCCTCTGCCTGTGTCTCTGCCTCTCTCTCTCTCTCTCTCTCTCTCTCTCTCTCTGTGACTATCATGAATAAATAAATTAACTGAACTTCTAAGAAAGTAATATTTGCACAGTTTTGTATAGTGAGGAGTACATTTTGAAATGTTTAACAAAGAATCAAAGATATTTTGTCTACGGAAGACTAATGCTGAGACTAACAAAAACTTATTCACTAGAAACAAAGATATTCATTTAAGTCAACACATAATATAGGTCACAAGTGTTTCTGGCATCATATAGGTCAAATTACATTCAAAGTTCACATTTTTTCATTCCCTTTCTAATGATTTTGGCAAGTGTAGACAGAGCGATGGGTAAAATATGTCCAAAGAAGGAAGGGTAGACTCAAAGGCATTACTGTTCATGTTCTAAATATGGCACTGCAATGCATTCTCTTTTTTTGCCTTAAACTCTTAATGATGATCATTAACTGTGACTAGAACTTCACTTGGCTTCAAGAATGGCATTGAGTAACCTGAATATATCACCAATAAGATGAAACCCATCTTGTTGATGTGCAACTCTTTCAATATGGGCATTACTTTTTCCCTTAAGAAATAGTTCTGGATCATCATAAGTTAGTGATTGTAATTGTGAGCAAAAGAAAGAGAAGTGAGATGGAAGAGAGACATGTAGACCATTTTTCTTTAAAAAATTGTCCAATAGGGATCCCTGGGTGGTGCAGCGGTTTGGCGCCTGCCTTTGGCCCAGGGCGCGATCCTGGAGACCCAGGATCAAATCCCACGTCAGGCTCCCGGTGCATGGAGCCTGCTTCTCCCTCTGCCTGTGTCTCTGCCTCTCTCTCTCTCTCTCTCTCTCTCTCTCTCTCTGTATGACTATCATAAATAAACAAAAAAAAATTTAAAAAATATTAAAAAAAATTGTCCAATAATAAAATAGAATAAAACAAGTTGATGTAGAATATACCAAAGTATACCTAGCATTATCCAGCAAGAATGAACTGTTTAATTGTTGTTAGCATTGATGTAACACAATATATATTATATCCCACCCACACCTTCCAAGAGTCAAAAGTATTTCTTTCCTGACTCCTCACAATATATCAGATTCAAATTCCCTGCAACTTTTTCTTCATAAAACAAGTTCTATCAAGAAGGCATTTACATAGTTATTTATCTCAGATTCATCTCTACTCACTGTGCAGTGAGCAACAACAGGCCCATTTGTTTCATATCATTGTATCTTGGGCCAACCACAGTGCCTAATAGTAAGCATCCAAATGGCTTTGAATCAAGGGATCAATGACCATACTACCCCAGATAATCCTAAAAGTAAAGTGAGGATCAGGCAATTTCCTACACAGGTATATAGTTCTAGAGGGTATTTTAGCAATGTGTCTAAATATTAAACATATGTAAACTTTTACCTTCTTCAATAGAAGCAGTATACACAAGAATGATCAAAGAAGTCTTGTTTAGAATCGCAATAGCTCAGAATCAACTTAAATTCCAATAGCAGATAATTAACTAAATAAATTATGGCATATAATTAAAGTGGACCAACACAAAATTAGTGGCATAGATTAGCTGCAAAACAGTGTACATAAAACATACGTGGAAAAATGGTATACATGGGAAAATTTATGTGAAAAATTCTGAAAGAATGTCAACCATTAACAGGATTCACCTTTTTCTTTTTAAGATTTTATTTACTTATTCATGAGAGACACAGACAGAGTGAGAGAGAGAGAGAGAGAGAGAGAGAGAGGCAGAGACACAGGCAGAGGGAGAAGCAGGCTACATGCAGGGAGCCTGATGTGGGACTTGATCCTGGGACTCCAGGATCACACCCGGGCCGAAGGCAGGTGCTAAACTGCTGAGCCACTCAGGTGTCCCAGGATTCACCTCTATGATCTTTATTTTCTTATTATGTTTTCCTATTTTTCGTAAACTTTAGCAGTGAGTATATGTTACTTTCATTTAAAAAATTAAAGTTATTGGGCAGCCCAGGTGGCTCAGCGGTTTAGCGCCTGCCTTCAGCCCAGCGCGTCATCCTGAAGACCTGGGATCCAGTCCCACATCGGGCTCCCTGCGTGGAGACTGTTTCTCCCTCTGCCTGTGTCTCTGCCTCTCTCTCTCTCTCTCTCTGTGACTATCATAAATAAATAAAAATTAAAAAAAAAAAGAAAATTAATTAAAAATTAAAAAAAAATTAAAATTATTGAAAGAAAAGGAAACCAAGATAATAGATTATGACAATAATATAGACAAGAGCAATGTTTCTTGCGTACAATCCCTTCTACTTCATAAGAGCCTATTAAGGCTTCTATATTAGATATTATGTAAAAAAGTAAAGTTATAAATTTGAAATATTAATAAATATTAACTGTCTATTCAAATACATAGCAATAATTAGGCCAGTGAAATTAAATATCTAACCTCCAACACTTTTTTTTTTTTAACCTCCAACACTTTAAATAACAAAAATAAAGGCTGATAGTTTGGGAAAGGGACCACAGCAAGGACTATGTTCTGGCAGCTTTTACTTTTGGCAAGGAGAATATGTGTATATAAAAATAAAATGAAGTCAAGAATTAGTAATATGACCTGTAAAATACAAACTCTGAATTCTATCAGGGTGCAAAACCTAGGCAAAAAACTTCTTTCCTGGAGCACCTGGGTGGCTCAGCTGCTTAAGCATCCGCCTTTGGCTCAGGTCATAATCCCAGGGTCCTGGGATCCAGCCCTGCATAAGTCTCCGTGTTCAGTGGGGAACCTGCCCCTCCGTCTTGGCTTGTGCTCTCTCTCTCGCTGTCTCTCTCAAATAAATAGATAAATATCTTTTAAAAATAATAAAACTTGGGATCCCTGGATGGCTCAGCAGTTTGGTGCCTGCCTCCTGCCTAGGGCATGTTCCTGGAGTCCCGGGATTGAGTCCCACGTTGGGCTCCCTGTATGGTGCCTGCCTCTCTCTCGCCTTTGTCTCTTCCTCTCTGTCTCTCATAAATAAATAAATAAAATCTTTAAAAAAATAAAAATAATAAAACATCTTTCCTATAATTGTGGTCAATGGCATCGGTTTTGGTGTGTGACACTGGATCAGTGACAGAAATATCACTCAAAGTCTCAGAGAAGGGATGGTATCTACCTAAGGGTTACTGTGAAATAAACCTAGCTGTACAAAAGATGTCCATGCCATGCCTGGAACATACTTTTCATTCAAGCTACTTTTACTACTGTTGTTGTGATGGGGATGGGATGGAGGGGGGTTAGTTAGAGAAAAATAATTCACTTAAATCATCAACATAACTGTTACAGCTTCCTACTTAATGTAGTCTTTGTGGAAGGAGACTAACTACTGTGAAGATTGACAGACAAATCCAAAGGATATCAATAGAGTTCAATAAGTCATTTGATGCCAACTTAATTTTTTAATGTAGTTGGAGTAGTCCCCAAGGGCCCTGTGGCTGCCTCGAAGTAGTTTTGTAACAGCAAATGTCACAGCCATCCAAGGACGTAAGGATGCTAATGTAGCATTCTTCATAAAATAAAACCGAGTTGCTGTCCCCCTGACATCATAACAAAGCCCTGATGGATGTGCACTCTGCGTGCTGAATTGATTTTTGTTAAGTCCAAGCTCTCATACTATTTTATCCTAATGTGCCTAAACAAGCCGTGTTGACTCCTTAATTTACTCATTTTAACACTAGCAGCTTCCAGGACTCCATTAACATGGCGCCGCATTTAGGTTGTCTGCTGAATTTGCTAACCTCAAACATATTAAATCTGAATTCTTAAAATTGATAACTCTGACAACTGCCAGGAAAATCATTTCTTTTAAGACCAATGGGAATTCATGTATCAGCATTTCAAGGAGTCACGCCCATAAATACGTAAGCTGGAGGGTTCACTGAATTAATTAGGACACTTGGTTTATTAAGAGGGTTGATTGTGGGTACATGTTACAAATGGTAACCTGAAGGTCCTAAAGAAGTAGTTTAATGCTTTGCCACCAAACGAAGCCATTGAAGAGACATTCACTGAAGGAAATTCAACAAAACAGAATGCAATTCAATAGATAAACAAATTCTGCCAAAAGCAAAATAGACTATTAGGGTCTGGAGTAATTTGAAAATAAACAGTAAATTCTGTAAGAAAATAAAAATAGAAAAATTACTTCAAGTAATACAGTGTTTTAAAACAAAGTGAAACTACCATAAAACAGAAAATTATTTTAACCAAGGAGAATTCAAAAAGAACTTCTGTTAGGGACATTTGTATGATATACAATGATGATGCTAATCCCTTGGGGATATAGTAATACATATATTTCTTTGGAATATGAGAACACTATTTCCTTAGAAGTCAGTGAGGGGTATTGTGGGTTCAGATTTGTGTTTTGTTTCTTTTTTAACTATATAGTGTTTATTTCTGAGTGTTCAGTGGTTGTATTTTTCACTCAGGGAATTGAGCTATTGCAGGGTGATATATTCAATGAATTTCTCTTTCCATCAAGTTCAGTGTTTTACTGGTTTTAAAAGCAGCCATTATTTTTATTGTCTCCAGCAAAACCAAACACATGCTTTACTTTAGTTCCACATCTGTATTGATAATGATAGGTCACCAGCTCTTCAGTACAACCCAAACTGTGACATTATAAAAGCCTGCCTCCTTAGTGAAGCTTAGCCTTTGGTTGTAAAAACAAGGCGAAGGTCCAATTAGCAATTCAGAGGAAAATGGGAGGGCAGTCTTTTGTGTATAGGCATCCCCATTCGAAAACCTATAATCCATAATGAGCCCTGTTTAACACGATGGATGCTTTCCTTTCAGACAAGTCTAAATAGCAGGTCACTAATGAGCAAGAATTTAAAACGCCGAGGCCATGAATGAAACAGGTTATTGTGAAAATTGGCTCATATTAAGAGATTTAAAAGACCTAGCTAGTTCTGTTTGGCCTGACAGGTCTAACTAATTAATCAAATACTTTGATAAGTAACTAACTTCTTGTATTTTAAAAGGGAACCCTGATCTGCCAAATAGTGAAAGAAAAGAACAATCTCAATGCTACTTAAAATGTGAAGAATGGAATTTCATGGCAATGTGCATGACCCATGCTTATTTTAACAAGAGTGTTCTAGTAAAACTGTGATATCTGGAACACACCACTTAGGAAGTGTTGAAAATTAGCATGTTGCAACGTCCCTGTTAACACATTTTTATTCTAGGAGAAAGGTACCAACATGGGGAACTTTCTAGAAAAGACCTGAGAGGCTGTTACCACTGCTGAGATTTGCCGAAAAGAAAGAACTTGCAATGGCACTGAGCACAAAGGCGCAGGTCTCTTGTCTTGTCTCAAGGCCAGTGCTTTCTTTCTTTAGCTTTCACTGTTAGGCAGCTCTGTGACACAAGCTGCTCTTGGTTAATTAAAAGATCTAGGAGACTCCTTCTCTTGCCCTCAATTGAAAAAAAAAAAAAAAAAAAAGCATCAGGCGGCAAAGGCTTTTGTTTGCTTAGAGTAAAAACACATGGAGCAGATATATCTGCTGCATCTACTGGTTAAGAAGGTGGTTGTAGAAAGAGGAAAGGCTTTGGAGGCATTCAGAGCTGGGTGAAATGCTTGGCACCACTACTTAGAACTTTGTGATTGCCTACAGGTTAATCAAAATATTTGAATCTCAATTTTCCTATCTGAAAATTGTAAAAAATCAAACCGTCCTTGCAGGGCAATTGTGTGATTAAAACAGTAACTGGCACATGGTAGTAAGTCAATAAACAGTGGCTTTTAGAATTTACTGTGGTAGAGAGTTCCTTTGGTGATCCCCAAAGAACCACAACTCTTGCTATTTACATACCATTTGTAGTCCCCCCACTTGGACTCTATGATCTGTGTCATAGGGCTAGTTTTGGTCCATGGGACATTAACAGAGGCAAAAAAAAGCAACTGCTGTTTTAAACCACTAACTTTTGGGGGGCTCTGTTAGTAATAGACAACCTAAAATACTTATTACTCTTTCATGAAATGCTACTGATTATGGACTCCCAAGAATTCTGTATAATGTTTAAAAAAAGAAGCTACAGTCTCTAATACTTGCAAAGAGCCTGATACTTTATGGAGCCTTGAGAATTTTAAAATTGTTCATAAACTCAGGATTATCCTTGAAGATTGACTAAATAACTCTAGACAAAATATACAACCACATCCCTTCTTATAAATGTTCTAAATAAATGGAGTTGCTAAACAAGTGATTGGTGTACAAAAAATTTTAGATTTTTCTCATATAATCATTACATATTTTTATGTAAATATTTAGGTCTGGTATTTTGTACCTTCTGCCCACTTTTGTTTTCTTTTGATTTTGATTTTGACTGATTAATTTCTATACCTTACTCAGTGTTCACCAAGACAAGCGTATCACCACCTGTCACCATACAACATTATTACAATATTATTGACTATACTATGGTCCTTTTAGATAAAACCTCATAGCTGTCAATAAAGCAATTTGCTTACTAGCTTTGTTTATATTGTTTATACTATTGTTTCCCAATGTAGAATATAAATAATTGTACTTTTGAGTGCTTTTAATTTAAGCATGTCTTCCAAAACAATCTGAAAGCTAATGTGCCAAAGATTGCTATTATTTACTTCAATTTTCCTCTTCCGTTTATTAATCATTTGTGATGGGATTACACCCAACTACAGTTCTAAAATCTGAAGTTCCCATTTCCACAAGGTATAGCCATGCTCACTAGCTTTGACAATGAGGTCTAAGCGGAAGTGATGTATGGGATTTATAGAAACTTGTTACAAAAAAAGAAGACAACATTTTTGGCACCCCACTCCCTTTTTCTAGCTTCCTTCCTACTGGGAAGGCTGGAAATCCAATAGCACTGAGGTGCTTGTGGTGATCTTGAGAGTGAAAGTCATGTGTTAAAAAATTCAGAAACCCAAGACTCTGGTAATAGTCAAGCCACCATCCCAGTTATAGACTCCTTAAGTCCACATTTATTTTACATGAGGATAAAAATTAACTTCTACCTTGTTTAAACCATTATTATTTTAAGATTTCTGTTATTTTCAGATAAAGTTAGTCCTAACAAATACCAATAACCTAAGCATTGCTGTATGTGAACACCAAAAAAAGGATTTGATTATAGTTTCAAGTAAAATATTTTTAAAGGAAAAAAAAATGTCTGAAGAAGATGTTTGTGGCTAGAAAATCAATACACAAATCTAGAATCTAGCAAGAATGTATGCCTTTTTGCTAAAATTTGTTTTGCATATTGAAGGATAAGTACAATAACAACCAAAAAACATGGAAAAGCACAGGAAAACCACCCATTACTGTTGAATTTCTTCAGTGGCTTGGCTATGACATTTATGTTTACTTTGAGAAGATTCAGCTAAAGAAGACTTAAATTCAAATTCCAGATTACAACCTAAGTGAGATAACTTGCTTAACTGTAAAAAAGTGATAGCAGAATTTTTGAAATTGTTGAAATACAGAGATTCTATACACTAAAATCTAACCTAGAATAATTCATAACTCCACTACTGACATAGATGGGAGATGAACACAACAATGGGTGTGTGGGTACTCATGGGCATATAGTAATAAAGACCAAAAGCTCTATCAAAGCACATTTTTATTTTTCAGAGGAAAATTGCAATAATGATCTTAACTTTTTTTCAGTGGTTGAAAAGAGCTGGGATGCCTGAGTGGCTCAGTGGTTGAGCATCTGCCTTCAGCTCCAGGATCCAGGATCAAGTCCCACATTGGGCTCCTTGTGGGGAGACTGCTTCTCCCTCTGCCTGTCTCTCTCTCTCTCTGTGTCTTTCATGAATTAAAAAAAAAAAAAAAAAAAAAGAGCTTATTTTATACTGAAATCTCAAATTCTCTGACATACTGAAACAGAATTTCATGATGGAAGATTGTATTTTTAACACAATATTCAGATGCCTTAATTAAATGAGTATCTTGCCTAGGGAAAGGCCAAAGTTCAATTGTTTTCCTTAATAATCATTGAAAATACCAGCTCAGAAGAGATTTTGACTTCTCCAGACCCTATAGTGCCTAGTCATAGTTCGTATAGCATTATAAGTCCAGCTAGTGGATTGCCCAAACTCTATCTGGGAGAAAAGGTAAAGGTATATTTTGAATAACAGAGTTTGCCATAAGGTAGAGCATTATGTAAGTTATATCTATCCTGTTAAGAAGTCTCAAATACCATAAAACATTTTATTTTTTATATAAAACTTATTTTAAAATAATGATTTAAAATATTACTTATACATAAAATTATTTTTCCATGAGCAAATGATCTCAGTCCTTCCATTATATGTTTTTATGAGAGATATTTTCTTAAAACTATAAGGCAAGCCAGATTCTGAGCTGACAATCTTTTTGAAACTGTTATCCATTTTAATGGAAAGAAATCTTAAGGGTTTTCAATAACTAGAATCGTTCTCACCATTTTTCACCAAAGCTTTACAGTTATGTACAATTCTTTTTTTTTTTTTAATTTTTATTTATTTATGATAGCCACACAGGGAGAGAGAGAGAGAGAGAGGCAGAGACACAGGCAGAGGGAGAAGCAGGCTCCATGCACCGGGAGCCCGATGTGGGATTCGATCCCGGGTCTCCAGGATCGCGCCTTGGGCCAAAGGCAGGCGCCAAACCACTGCACCACCCAGGGATCCCGTTATGTACAATTCTTAAATAAAATCATCCAAGGGTAAGTAATATCATGTTCTTAGCCAATGTCTGTCAATTTTTAAAGGAATATGGGCTCCTGTTTTATACAATAATGCAGAAAATAGGTACCAAAAGCACCATAGGATTCATACCTCCAGTATATGTTTTGATGTGCCATCTTGTTCAAAAATATGAGATGACAAATACTCGCTTTTTGTATTGATGCATAAACATATGAATCCTAAAATAAATATTAAACATCATTTGAAAGCATGAAATGAAACAAATATATTTTTAGTAAAAAGCCAAGTCCAGCACGTAGAAGATGAAATCGTCCTTACTAGACAGAGTCCTTGTCGATGTAAGAGTCCACAGGTAGGTCTTGACTGATGAGTGTGCCTGGGTGAGCTGGGAAGTGACAGAGGGGCTCTCAGACAAACAGATTCACCTGCATGGTAGCATACAGGGTTCTTGAGGGTCTTCTTTAAATTTCTATATGGTCAATCCGAGCATAAAATGAAACCATCTGAATCTCCTTGGACTGCTCAGCAGGTCCCTTATTCTAACAATTCAGATCTATGCCCTGAGATACTACCCAAACTTAGTGAAAACAAAAGAGAAAGGACGAATAATAGGGAGAGTTACCTTAGGGAAGTATGCTGTCACATGGGAACACTCACTGGCCATCAACCTGGTTGCATATTAGAACCATCTGGGACCTTTAAAAAAATCCAGATCCCAGGCTGCACAGAAGACCAATTAAACCAGGATCTGGGAGAGATAGAACTCAAACATCAGGGCTGTTTTTGAAAGCTCCAGGTGATTCCAATCACTCTGTCTGACAAGGTCTCTCTCAGCTCTTGGCATTGTAGGAGGTCATCAAGAGAACAAGGAAAAGGAAACATGTAATTTCCCCTAGTCAAACTGTGATTGTGGGTATATAATCTAATTCCTGACTAGCAGATTAAGATATTAGCCCAATTATGCTCATTTTATTACATTGAAAAAAGTAGAACCATCATTTTATCTTAATTTGTTCAACTGCTAAAAGAATAATGTATTCTAGTGTCAATATGCCGAACCTAGTACATCTCATATGAAAGGCATCTATTTATGACTTCTAGCAAGATTGAAAAACTGCCAATGCACATTTCCCAATAGATCTAGGAAGGTTAGCAGGTAGTAAGCTGAGCTGGCATGTAGGACCTTGTGTTAATGAAAACCCAGAACTCTGGTTTCCTAACTATTCATGATTGGGAAATTAGAGTTTATAGTTCTGGAAGCTTTCACGTACCTCACATCATTTGAGCATAAGGAAAAACTGACCCCTAAGTACCCAAACATCATGTGAACACTGTGCAAATGCTATACAGAAGAGAGAGGCACAGCAGCTTAGCCCACTGGAGAACAAAAACACAGTAACACACAATTAGGAACTAAAATCGCTGAATCAATTCACTCAGGCATAATATCCTACATCTTTAAAACACACACACACACACACACACACACACATACACGTTTCAATAGTATACCCAAGAGTGATTCATGTAACAAGCTGGTTAATGACAATACAAGATTAAAGTAAACACCAAAAAAAACACTATGCCTGGATTCATATTACTTAGAGGAGAAGTTAACTTGAGATACTTTAGAAAAGCTCACTTAATTATCCTGGTGATGAAATTATCTTTTCGTTGGCTTAGCAGTTATGATTTGGGCCCAATTTTCCTGACCTTCTAAGTAAGTTGAACCACATGTTCACTTGATCATAGTAGCTGTATCTTTTTTTTTTTTAATAAGAAAATCTCCCTTTTAATTATAAAAGCAAAGAAAAAGAAGAAAATAGAAGGAAGAACAATTACCCCTAATCCTACCACCTTCAAATACCCAGACAGTTGCATTTGCCAGCTCTTCCAGTTTTTGACCAAGATTGAAATCAGTTTTCATACAACTTTCCTAAAGGTCTTCAGAAGCTGTTCACTAACACGCACTGCACTGCCCAAATCAGAAACCAAGGATTTTAATTTCATTATGGACTAGTTTTATGATTTTAGACATGTTAATTAGCTTCTCTTAACTTCAGAGGAGGAGGAGGAAGAAGAGGAGGAGAAAGAAGAAGGGAAAGAAGCAGAAGAAGAAGAGGGGGAGGAGGAGGGGATGAGGGAAGGGAAAAGGGAAGAAAAGAAAAAAAAAAAAAGGCCAGAGTCACTCTGGAAGGCACTAGGATTCTGTACATTTCCATAAATGGAGTAAAAAATTCAAATTTCTGTGTACTCTGAAAACTTTCCATGGCTCATCCCTGCCCCCACCCCCTAGCTCATTACCCTGTGAGTGCCTCAGTCATGATAATATGTCATATTCTTCCCTCATGCCTGCCTCTCTGACTAGAATGGTAGCCCCTAGAAAGAGAAATCAATAAATGTGTGTAAACTAATGAATTAATGAATATACAATTGAGAAATAATTCCTTTATATTTCTGCAGATAGAGGTAAAATAACATTGAGTGAACATAAGCACAAAGAAAATACGGCAGATACTTTGGATGGCCTTCCTAGTACTCCCGGCTATCTTTGCTTCAGTGAGCTCCAACTGACTTCCAACTGCCAGTATTCTCTTGGCCTTGAGGCTTTCTCTGAAGCTTCAAAGACTACTCTGCCTATTCGCATGGCAGGCCAGACCAGCCAGGAAAAACACATCTTCTTCTATCCTTGTGGCATTCGGCTGATGCCTGATGAGGGTTAGTGTATAAACATCCCACCTCCCTTGTCCTTTGGGTAAGATAACTTTGAGGGGCACCTGGGTGGCTCAGGCAGGTAAATGTTTGACTCTTGATTTCAGCTCAAGTCTAGATCTCGGGGTCGTGAGTTCAAGCCCCAGATAGCTCTGAGACAGTTTTAAATCATTCCAAATATTCTCCCAAAAGCTTCCCCTTTCCTGTTTTATTTCTCACTCTTCTAGTAACTTGTGAGCTGTCCAAACAGACCACTCACACAGGAATCCTTGACATAGGATCTGTTTCTTAGGGAAATTCAAATTAAGACAAAAAACATACACAAAGAATATAGAAGCTAAAATGTAATCTAGCTTAGATAGTCCAAAGAAGTCAGTAAAATATTATACCAGGTTGCCAAAACATACAGTTCTCAATAAAATTTTCATTAATTTCCATGGATTGTAATTTGCTAAACTGTATATCCTGATATGAATAAAACAACTTAGTGTACACATCCCTTCCATGCAGTTTTCAACATTAGCCATGTATGAGCCACAGGAACAATGAACATTGTGAAAATAAACCAGTGAACTGGTCATGGACGATATGTTCTTAATGGGAGAACTGGCTTCCTGCCACAAAAATGTTTCTTCAAGCATGATTTCAAATGTGATATTGCCCAACAAAGAATGCAGTTTCAAAATAAAATGCTCCAATAGTTCTATTTGCATAGTTACAAGTATATCAGTTAAGAAACCTAATGTTAATTAGCACTCCCATATCAAGTCTTCAAAACAAGAGGATGAGGGAAAAAGAAACTATAAATCAGCAGTTTAAAGTTCAAAGATTTATAAACAGCCAAGTTGTCTTTGAATGACATGTTGGAAATCATATTACACAGTGATAATCATTCAGTTACACATTTTTATAAAATGTTAGTATATGTGCTTTAGACGTTTAAGTAAATATAATTTAGGAGAGTTTTCTTTTTATTCTGTATAACTAGTACTGTATCTTCCACTTTGCATACCGCAATTATTTATTTTTTATCATTTACACAATTCAAATGCAACTGTGTTTCATCAGAAGATATAAAAGAATGACAGTTTTAAGGCCAGCACCTCATAGAATATAATTTAGTTCCATTACCCAATTTGTCCAACTATTTTGCCTGAACACGGTCAATAATGAAAAACACTTCAATCCCTCTCCTTGCTGAATCATATCATAATTTTCCATTCCTAACACTAGTGTTAGGTGAAAAAGAAAAATATTTAGATGAATCTTTAAAGTTTATATATGTGTATTATACATGTATATAAAGGAAAAATATAAAAGTGGCTCTGTTACAGAAGAAATGGCTTTTTTAAAAGTTGAAAAAAGTGATATATTTTTACAGATGAATAAAACAGATATAAAGCAAAAAAAAAAAACAGATATAAAGCAATTTGTACAATACTAAGAAATACATAAGCTTCAACAAACTTTTGAAGGTCTTTAGTAATGTAACTTCTTTAATGATTAGTCCTTTCATGGATCTGGGCCCTTGCTTCACACTGGGTATCCTACTTTCTCCCTAAAATGTTACAAACTACTGACATCTCAAGCAACATATTCACTGTTATAAAACAACAGGAGAAATGAAGATGTTTGGAAAATAGAGGAAAAAAGGGAGACCAGAGCTGCAAGTTTTCTGTGTTCCATATCTGGGAACTTAACCCAACAGACATTCCCCCTTTCTTCTACACCTTAAATCCCTCAGCTATCTATCCCCCCCTCCCCTCTTCAACAAACCCTCCTCTATCCTGTTCCTCCACAAACCTAACATCTTATCCGTCTGTACATTCATTGACAAGTTTCTGGAAGGAAGAATAAACCTAGACTCAGTTTATTGCTCCTTCCATTTTCTACCCATCTCCCTTTAATGTAGGTTCTAAACTCTTATCATTTAATGACTTTTATCTATAAGGCACAGAAGATGAACTCAAATGATATGGTTATAAAAAAAAATATACTGACTGATGTAACAAAGAAATGGAGGTATAGGTCTAGCCATAGGCACTATCAGATTAAGGCCCTCAGTGTCACCAAGAAATCTATCATGTCTATTTCTTGGCCCTGTTCCCTTCATTCAGTTGATCACATGAACTGAGAGTGGATGGAAGGCTAGTTCTCAAAAAAAAAAACAAAAGAAACCAAACAAAAAAAACCTTCTGATACACTCACACACACACACACAAAGTACGGTCAAACATTCAGTAATTTATCAATATTGGTTTTCATTTTGTTTTGTTTTTTTGCTTTGTTTTTTTTTTAAAGATTGATTGATTTACTTACTTACTTACTTACTTACTTACTTACTTATTTTAGAGAAAGAGGAGGAGTAAAGGGGTAAAGAGAGAGGAAAATTCCATGCCTGACTCAGGGCTCCATCTCACAACCCTAAGATTAGGACATCAGCTGAAACCAAGAGTCCGATGCTTAACCAACTGTGCCACCCAGATGCCCCAAGTTTTGTTGTTTTTTTGTTTTGTTTTGTTTTGTTTTCCAGAAGTCACCAAGTCTTGGGCAATTCTAATGCTGCCCCTCTGCCTCTTTCCCTATCTCTTCATACCCACCACTGGATAATGAAATCTTCCCTGACATCGCAGAATACTACTCAGTTTCAGAATCTGCCCTTACTTATTTGGCTGATCATTTTAAGTTCCCTTTGGAGGACTGCCTTTGACCAAGTTCTTAAACACAGATATTCTTCTCAGTTTACTCCTTGACTTTTTTTCTTTCTTTACCTTTGGCAGGGCAACTTTGCTTCCACATAGGCTTCTACTATCATCTATATGTTAAAGACTCTGAAGCATATAGGTCAAGCTGCAAGTCTCCACCTGTTATAGGCTGAAGTGTCCCTCCTAAAATTCAACCATTGAAGCTCTAACCCCTAATGGGATGGTATTTGAAGATGAGGCCTTTGGAAGATAATTAAGTTTAGATGAGGCATGAGGATGAGGCCATTACGGGAGCATTATTGTACTTAAAATAAGAGACGACAAAAAGCAGGCTTCCCTCTTTTTTTCTCCACCATTGAGGATAAAAAATAAAGGGAGAAATCTGAAAATTAGAAAGAAAACCTTCACTGGAGAGCTAAACTGGCTGACTCCTTGAGCTTGGATTTGCCAGCCATCATAAGTGTGAGAGGGAAATTCCTGTTGTTTAAACCAGTCCATCTGTGGTATCTCATGACAGCAGTCTGAGCAGACAAAGACTCCTCCCAACTCCAAATCTTCACATCCAGTTGCCTGTTGAATGTCATCTACACAGTTGTCTTACTATTGGGGCAAATTCAATAGAACCACAGTAGTGGCTACCTTCTCTCAACAAACTGTGGTCCATAGCTCAAGGCTATTTTTAGAAATAAAGTTTATTAAAGACACAACCATGAACATTCTTTTATGTAGAGTTCATGGTGGCTTTAACAATACAAAGGCAGAGTTGAATAGTTGCAACAAAGACCACATGACCTGCAAAGCTTAAATTATTTGCTCTCTGACCCTTTATTGATCTTTTTTTTCCTGACCTTTGTCTAGAACAAAGATTGTTATTCTTAGCTATATATTAGGATTTCATGGGGAGTTTTTAATGATCTCCTGCCCTATCCAGCTAAACTACAGTCCCTAGAAATTCAACCTAGGTATCAGTATTTTTAAAGGCTCTTCAGGTGCAATTAAAAGCAAAGAATGGAGAGTCACTGTTAAAAGAACCAACTTCTGCTCCTGAATTTCCAATCTGGAATATTAGTGCCACCATTCTCCAAAGGCAAACTTATCACTGGTGCCTTTTCTCCCACCTACTTTGATAACTTATCCCATACACTGTTATGTTCTTCTATATTTAGATAAGAAAGTTTTCTTGATTTATTCATCCCTTTTCTACTCTGACTTCATTGTCTTTCATTCAGTCATTTCAATAACCTCTTCATGAGTTTTTTGTTTGCTTGTTTGTTCTTTGTTTGTGGGTTTGTTTTGTTTTGTTTTGTTTGCTTTGATTAACCCTAATGACAATTCCCAGGGTTTTACTACTAAAAGAAAGGTGTAATCAATCATGCCACTCTCATACCAAAATAGACCTTGACCTTGGATACTTACTAAACTGTTTTATGAATTGTAATGGTTTTATTTTTATAAATAGATAAGTATATAATCTGAAAATAGTGATAAGTTTGTCTTTATGTGTTTGTGGGTGCACGTGTGTGTAAGGTATGTGTTATTGCATTGGCTAAAATATCTGTTATAATTAGTATAATGTTGGATAATAGTAAAATAGCAGGCATTCTGGTATTGTCCCTAACTCATGGGAACACTTTCTCATTATTCTTCAGTGCTTTTATAGATATATTCTTTTTTTTGTCCTTGTGTCTTTTCCATGGAATTTTAAATGAATTGTGCATGATCTGCCACTTTGGTCTACTCCAATTTTCCTTTAAGATGATATCTGGGGAATAAATCAGATCCAAAGTTTATCTAATACTTCTTATTAATATTTTAAATTTATCTACCTCCTTTGAAAGTTACCACTAAAAGAAGAACCAGCAAACAAACATGAAATCTCAAGTCTCCCACTTGAAATAGAGATCTCTGTCAATCAATAATACACTAAAAGAGAAAACTATGAATACCTATCATTTGAAACACGAAGACTCCAGGCTTGATTCATAATGAGAGTGACATAATTAAGCTACCTGTTTCCTGAAACTCTTTCCTGAAAAAAAGATATGGCATAAGTCATTTGTTGTAGTGGAATCAATAGGTTACCTAGCAAAAAACTCTGAAACAGTGAACAAGTAAATAACTTCTTGCTTCCTCTATAGCCAAGCTGACTCAGTATATATATATAAAATCTCAAATTAGATCTGTTTACTCAATATAACCTTTATTAGACCTGGGTAAAGATCTGGCCTCTGCTGCTCATTATACACATAGCCCTGGGAAGTTATTTAACTTCTTTTGAGTCTGGGTGTCCTCATCCATAAAACAGGATCGATCAATAATATATGCCCAATTCAATTCCTTATGATATTAAACAGATATAATATGGTGAATTTTGAAACTCTTGGTATATTTAAACATTCATTATAAAATTATGATACTATTATTTTAATTATGGCAAAAACTAAGGAAAATTTGGAATGAAAAAAAAAAAAAACAGCCTAGCCTCTGAGAAATCTGGATTTGGACTTGGCTTATCTTATAAATTGGGCAAATAATTTCATCTCAATGTACTTGCTCGGACCTACCTTCCTGGTAGCATTAAGAGCAGGCCTCCCAACAGACATGAAAGTGTTTAAGAAAGTTAAAATTACTATAAAATCTGTAGTATCTTTATTATATATTCTCAATAAGGATATTTGTTCTAAAAATAAAATAAATTCTGGTTATATCTATTGGCAAAGACTTTTAAATCAATAACACTAAAACAGGATTACATTCAAGCAAAAATTTCTGTCTTATAAGGGAAAAATAGGAGAATAAAAATATAGGAAGAACAGGCTATGGGGATAGTGTCTGATTTAATCCAGGGCTTCCTTAAGGAACTGAAGAATCAGGACAGAGAATCATTGCAATTGTAAGCAGAAAAAAACTGATGGAAAGGAACATTTGATGGTTCTTAGAAGAACTGAGTTATTTAGGGGCAAAATCAGCAGCTAATTATGTACTTTAAGTGCAACAATTAGACATAAAGGATCAAATAGAATGTGAAAATGCCTACTTTTAAAGAAAAGTGATGAATTCTATAATTGGCACCCCAAAAAATGGTTTCAGATTGTTAATCATAAAGATTAAATGAAATCATGTATGGAAAGAGTTGACAGCATTGTTTGGGACATAGTAAACAATTAGTAAATGTTATATTTGGTATTGTTAATGTTATTTTTATTAACTTGTGACTGAATGCTACACTATCCCAGAGGAAGAAACTTATTCAAAGAAAAATTAGATTAGGATTAGCTAGAAGATTTAATAACTGAATAGTACCTCTAAGCCTGATATACCAATTTTTATTTTTGAATTTCTATAGAGGCAATTTAGATGTTGAGAGATATATACACACTCACGCACATGCACATATACACACACGCATACAAATGATTCCAAGGAACAGGTGTAGTGATATGTTCTGTTATGGTAAATATTTAGTCTATGAAAACTTCAATGTCATTTAGAAACTTAGACGTGAAAAACCTATTTATGAAAGCACATGTGCAAAATCCTAAATCAAAAAGCATCTACTTAAAAAATAAAAAAAAATAAAATAAAATAAAGCATCTACTTATGATTTTAAGGGATTTTTTTCTTTCCAAAAGATATACTGCTGATCTTTTTTAAAAAGCATATCTCTGTTATATAGTTTGAAATAAGATATCATATGCAAAAACTTGACCTAGACACCATTTTCCCCAGCAAGTTACACCTTTCTGTAAATAACAGCATGTGATTTACATTACTTAACTACATATTACTCAATTTTTAGGGAGAGGTAAGAGTAATAAAGCAACTCCTCTTGCCTTGAGGCTACAGTGCTCTGCAGTATGGATTCTGCCCTTGCAAGTCCAATGAACCTCCCCTTTTATTTGCCAAATACCAGGTCTTTGTCACAGGGCACACCATTTATCCCTATGAGCACATAATTTTTTTCATACTATTCATTCATTCATTCATTCATTCATTCATTCATTCAGTAAATGTCCAATGCATGTACCTTCTTCTCTGAATCTTCTAAAAGTCCTAGAGCCAACTCCCTCACCTAAGCTCTCAGCATTCTTTCCTTACTTTTATCATCATACTCATTGTCATGTTTTACAATTATTTCTTTGATTACCTGTCTCCTTTAGGCAGTACTTCAAGGGCAAGGATGACAATGATTTAGTCATCTTTGTTGCCCCAGCAAATAGTTATGTACCTGGAACATGGGAAATATCCACAGCTGTTTGCTGAAATAATTATGATCACAAAAATAGATCCTCCTTTAGCAGATACTATAGCTCAAAATTTTCCATTCTTTTGGGGCAACCATTTCTCTCTACTGATGGTTTTTATTTACATCTCTCATTACAAAACTTTAATTTTTTAGTGTCTGCCAAAAAATGACTTACTATGTGCACACACACCACTAGAATGTTTTATTACAAAGATATAATGTCTGCTAACTCTGCTAACTCGTCTTCACAACTTATTTCCATAACTGTATAATATCAATTTTATTTTGCAACAAAATTGCAAGCATATTCACCATTACCAAGCAATGGAAAGCTATAAGGCTGCTATTTCCAATCGCTTCTCCTATGTAGCCCCTGGCTGCCACCAGGGCCAAGTACTTAGTACTTACCACTAAGTAGTGGTAAGATGGCTAAGTCCTTAAACAAAACTTTAGGTTCTGCAGTGTGAAGAGAGGTGTGAAACAGTGCTAAATTGGAATGCACTCTGTTGATGGTCTTTCTGGGCTCATCTTCCAACCCTCTCCACTCTGATATTTCAATTGAGTCTATCAGAAGATGTGCTGCAAAACTGTTGGAGCTGAGGAGTGTGGAAAGATAAAGGAAGGGAGAGGTTATATTCAGACCCACATATCATTCTAAATGAATCTTTGTCATTTTCATGTCGATTTCCACCCAAAGGCATATTAGATGCCCTCAGGAAATGAGACTTTCTATTTGAGCTGTGATTAATAATTACATCTATCTTTTATTGACTGCCTATTGTGTACCAGATTTTTAATGCTTTATTTGTATAAACTTATTGAATCCTCACAATGACCCTGCTTTAGACACGAAGAAACTGAAGCATAGAGAGGTTAGATTATGTGCCCAAGGTCAGAGAGATGGTGGTAGATCCAGGATCTGAGTGCCTATGAAAAACCAAACAAGAAGACAATCTGTAATTCTAACTTTTGTCAACTGAGTTAAGAGCAATAGCTTGCTATGGTACATTTTTTTTTTTTTTTCTGGTTAGGCCACTGCATTTAAAGCCCTGAAAGAGGAACAAAAAGGAATGTTGAGAAGTTGACTTTTGCTAGATGCATGACATTCAAAAATGTGAAAACTAGAGGGCTTTGTCCACCCACTTG
Source organism: Canis aureus (assembly GCF_053574225.1). Classification (NCBI taxonomy): domain Eukaryota; kingdom Metazoa; phylum Chordata; class Mammalia; order Carnivora; family Canidae; genus Canis; species Canis aureus. The sequence continues at coordinate 13,337,093 of NC_135636.1, forward strand.
ATGCTGGAATCAGAGCATAATGTTTAAGTTCATGACCTTTAAAAATCAAAGAGACCTAGATTTGAGTCCTGGGTATTACTTCCTAGGTATATCACCTTTGATAAGTCATTTAACCTATCAGAGTTATCATTACTATCAGAGTTTCATTACTTTTTTTAAAAGATTTTATTTATTTTCTCACAAGAGACACACAGAGAGAGGTGGAGACATTGGCAGAGGGATAAGCAGGCTCCCTGTGGGGAGCCCCATGCAGGACTCAATCCCAGGACCCCGGGACCATGGCCTGAGCCAAAGGCAGATGCTCAGGTGCCCAAGCCACCCAGATGCCCGAGTTTCATTGCTTTTTACAAGGGTTTGGTTAATACATAAGGCTTTTAGCAAATTGGTTGGCAGAAAGCGAGCCCTCAACAAATAATATAATGGTATGAACTGATGATTATGTATTGTTTCCACTAAACTGGTGGCTAAATTGCCAGCTGTCGAAAAAACTTACAGGAAACTGCTAGCAGAGAAGAGAAGCAATACAATACATGCCTATCATATACTAAAGAAGAGGCTCCATTTACTTATGATGTGTAAGTGTGTGTGTGTGTGTGTGTGTGTGTGTGTGTGTGTGTTTAATGTGGTGTTTTGGGTCTCAATTTTAGTTCTGAAAATCATGTAATCATGTAATTCATATCATGCTTTAAATGAGTACTATAATCATTCAAGTGATCAATATTTAATGTAAAGAGAAGAGACTACTCTTCAATATGGCCTAGAAAACATAGGGGTAAAAGAGGAAAATAAGTGAAACTGAACATGATAACAGTCAAGGCATTGCCAGAAGCTAGCAGGAATTTTGTCTAATTATCAGATCATTTGAACTGGACTCTAAAGTACAGCTTTGATCCATACATGCTGTGACTGCCCAAAACTAGACAGGAGAATAGTTTTCTCCTCAAAGAAATAGGAAGTACCCAGTAACCAGTATGTTGGACAACCATTATCCTACATGAGGTTCCACAGGATTTTTCCAAATAATTACCTGCAAAAGTTATGGACACTAAAGTTCACAATTTGTAGTATCAAGTGGTAAACTGTTCATAAATTTTTCCCCCCCAGAAAAGCAATTTTGCATTATTTGAGCTATACAGCCAGGGTAAAAGTCATCTTTTTCTATTAAAGGTAATTTAGTTCTATCACTAGCTAGACACTTATCCAAGTGACACTAAGAGTCATACAGTAAAATATACTAACTTCAAGTTGGGGAAGAACTAAATATACTAGAAAACATTTCTATGACATTCTGAGCTAAGTTTGACTTAATTTAAGAATAGTCACCTTAACCTAAGCATTTAAGAATTCCAAAAGGCATAGAACAGCGGAAAAGACTATATGATTCATCAATAAGTTCCTTGCTCTATCCTCTTTTTTTTAAAAAAAAATACCCAATATATTTCACTTTAGGAAACCCTGTGTTTTCCTTCAATTCTGTGCTGCTAATAATTAATTCATTTTACTTACACTGCATCCAGATTCAAATCATGGTATCCATTTCTTGGTAATAGATTCTGCCACAGGCAATATGCTGTGCCATAACCTCAATTACAACTTACAAAGGAGAAGACTGCACTTATTTTCTGCTGGAGCCGCTATTTTATCTTAAATGAAATTGTATATGGGTGATAGGGAGCACTGTTGTGGTAGGAACTAGTGGGTCTCATCCATATTGAATGTATGTAAAAGTCTTTCTTAATTCAGGGTCTAGGAATGAAAGATCCATTGACATTAAGCAGCTGGTGAAATATGACTAGTAAAAAATTTCAATTATAGTAGGAACACCAATAATAGACATAAATCTATATTATCATTAAAAGTGAACAATTCTAACCAAGCAAATCTTTGGGCAGGTACCAACAAACCATAAAACCAGTTATTTCTTTTGAAATCACGAAGTGTTTGGGTCTGCATATGTGTAGAAAGAGAGATAAAACAGAGAGATAGAAACAGAGATGTAGACAAGACACAGATTTTCATTTATAATACAAATTTAAAAGGGTATAGATGGAATAATTATCATATTGTCTTATTTACTTTATTAGAAGTAAATAATTTTTTATTTTAAAAGTATTATTGTTATAATTTCCATTTATATTAACACTCAGAATGTGTAGTAGATATGAGACCAAATTAAAAGGTAGAATTGTACATGCATGTGTTAATGTGCAAGCACATGTACTAATGGTGTGTGCTCGGGAGAGTGATAGTTTTAAAGGCATTTTTTGCTTCTTAATTTTCTTCTGAAATTATAAAGCAGAAGGGAATATTTAAGAATGACTACAAGGTGCCCCAGATCTTTAAGTCTTCCTTTAATAAAAGTGTTTAACTATAAATGGGAAACTCAATTACTGTAAAGATATCTGTTAGCAAGTTAAAACCTTATCCAAGTCTTTTTGCTTCAATTTTTACCTCTGATTTCTCCCACTTGTGAACTAGATTCCTGCCTTCTCTGGTCAGAAACAATTTGCACGCTGAATGCTGATATTACTATGTATCAAAAGGAAACTGAAGCACATGCTGTCTCACGCTTCTTCCATAGGAACACCACTCAGTTCAAGGTATGTAACATCATGGTTGATGATGGGCCAAGATGCCCTTGTCAACTACTCACAGGCTCTGTAATTTGGTAGAGACATATATAATTAATTCTGCATTGTCTCTAATGTTTCTAGAACTTACTTATGCCGAAGTCTTGGAAGTCACTGATATTGACCAACTATGCCCATGATGGGTGAAACTTAAGAGAGGAGTTCCTAAGATCTCATCTTTTTGTAAAGTCAAAAGCAAAACAATCAGAAAAATAGGACTGGGAGCTGTAGAAGGAAAGCACAGTGGTACTCTGTGTTAATCAACCATCTGCTTTTCTGCTTCTGCCTTTTACTTTCTTTCTTCATAGAATAGTTGGAATGGCTGTGGATCATTGAGTCCAATCACCTTAATATCACATGTGAGGCCTCAGAAAGGCCATATAATTTCATCAGGGTCACACGACTTGTCAGGGAGCCAGGACTGGGAGCCAGGTTTCCTGGCATCTGGTCAGACTGTCTCTCCACTACGATGCTGCTCCTAACCTCTAGCTTGCAGTATGAGGAGATAATGTGTCTTTCACAGAAATCAGTTTTTCCTAGGAACAGTGAGAGAGGGAGAGTAGAAGTAGGAGATGAAGAGGGAATGCGACAGGACAGGAGAGAACTGGAGAGGCCAGGAGAGAACAGTGGAGAACAGGAGAGGACAGAAGAGAACAGAAGAGATCAAGAGAGAAGAGGAGAGAAGAGGAGAGAATAGGAGAGAATAGGAGAGGACAGGAGAGAGGAAAAGGAAAGGGAAGGAAAAGAAAAGGAAAGATTTCATCCCTCCTTCAATATTACAGTGTAAGAGGATCTAGGCCTATAGCGGGGTCATATCCAACTCATTGCCAGGTTGACCTATCAATATATTATATATATAAGGAACTGAGGAGCCTCCTGGAGGAGAATCTGTCCTGGGCAAGCATCTATAAACAGCACTGCACTGAAGGGAAGGAGTGGTGGGAAAGGTTTGCCAAGCAGGGAAGAGTATTTTTTTTCTTATATTGTTTAGAATCATCAGCACATGGTGATACTAAAAAGCAGACCAGATTTCAGCCAATTTTGTTATGGTTCTAAATTCTCTACAAAGCATCTCACTACTTTCTGTTCCAAGAGTGTACTGCTCCCACTGCCTCTAGAGCACCCTTTTTGCTCCTCCTCTCTGTCCCTGCTCAATCCTACTACTGATAAACCTTGGACTGTAACACAGTGGGAAAAACTCCAGAACTCTGGATCCTCATCATCCAATAGAACCCACCAGGCAGGGCAGTCCCGGTGGCACAGCGGTTTGGTGCCGCCTGCAGCCCAGGGCGTGATCCTGGAGACCCTGGATCGAGTCCCACCTCAGGCTCTCTGTATGATGCCTGCTTCTCCCTCTGCCTGTGTCTCTGAACCTCCCCCCCCCCCCGTCTCTATGAATAAATAAATAAAATCTTAAAAAAAAAAAAAAAAGAACCCACCAGGCAATGGTGAGAGAGGTGCAGCTAAAGGACATCATCTAGACCTGGCATCTAGGTATCAGGGTGTCAGCGGGGCTGCACAAAACCAGGGACCTACCAGACTCGATTCAATAATGCACAGTGAAAAAAAAAAAAAAGCATAGTGAAGAGTGTCCAAAGCAAGAGACAAGGAAAAGAAAAAACTAACACATAGTAGCAATCTGTACAGTTGACTGGGTTATTGGTAAGTATGCGTGAAATTCCTCTTGGGAACTCTAAATATGCTTAGTTTTTCTGATGGGAGATTTTTTAGAAATATGCCTTAGCATACGGTTAATATACATTTGTTACTGTAGCTATTGTATGAAAAATTCCTACTGTAAGAATATGTAAAATAAACATTACAGAAAGAACTCTTAAAAAATCCTCAGGGATAAACGTTAACGGTACAATTTTTAACAAGTTTATGAATACAAAAAGTCTAAACAAACACTTTGACTACTAAGGATGTTAAAATGGACAAATTGACCGATGATTAAGTCCATGTACCAAAAGCACTGAAACCTCCGGTCATATTGCATAGACACAGTAGCTCTTTATGGAGTAAAGTACCAGTCTGTGCACAGTGGCATGCTCTCAGTTTTGGAGGACACAGGAAAGGTGATTTCACAAACCCTGTCAACAATGCTGACGAACGTGTTCTAAGCATGATCTCAACTAATTCTGAAAGGCAAAAATTATCTCAGTTATTAAAAAGTTTTCCACCAGCTTTTCCATTTTTAAATTGTTTTATCAGAGGTGTGATTATATTTCCCCCTTCTATTATTTTGAAGCCAGAATTTCAGGAGAATTACAAAATTATGTGCTAAAAATTCCCTTTATATAAACATTGAGTAAAGAGAAAACTCACATGTGCCTTGTCAGGCTAAATTATGGGTGAAACGGAGGACTGTAACCATATGCATCCACATGCGTTGATGGTTGTGGCAGATTTAATTAGTAAAATTAGTCAAACCCACCAGCCAAGCTGTGTCGAATCAAACCAGCACAACCTGTGTTTGTTGGCAGAGTACTGCAATTAAATAAGCTGAGATTATTTAAATTTAGGAGAACTCTGGGTTACTAAGTATACCTATGACTAACCTTCAGATGAAATTATAAAAGTATTCTGGCCTTCAGAGACAAAAAAAAAAAAAAAAGTAGACAAGTTTCCTAAAGTACTCAACAATCCTTTTATTGTATCCTGCAAGGACTTATTTTTAACCAATCTGGGAAAATTCTCTAATAGGTTAATTTCCAGAGAAAATTCCCCACTTAAACACAAGAAGAGAAAACCTTTCAGTGACTCTTAAATAGCATCGGGCAACCTAATCTCATGACATACATTAAATTGTAAGAGGTAGGCTATGAAATATTTTTAAAGAAAAATGACAGAAATAACCTTAGCAAGGCAATGATTTCCACCTGTAATTCCACCTATAATTCCATCTATAGCCATCAACTCAGTTCTAAGAAGGATTTTTCAGGCACCAGGATATTTATTTACACTCTTTACACACTCTAAAATACTAGGAATTTGAGGGGCATCAATCTGAGTAGTTGAATTCTTTCTTTTAAATACAAAATTCCTTATGGAGTTAACTGAAATAGTTATGGTTCTGTCCTTTAAAGTTTTTTTTTAAATTTTTTTTATTGGAGTTTAATTTGTCAACATGTAGCATATCACCCAGTGCTCATGCCGTAAGAGCCCCCTCAGTGCCCGTCACCCAGTCACCCCAACCCCCCCGCCCACCTCCCCTTCTACTACCCCTTGTTCGTTTCCCAGAGTTAGGGGTCTCTCGTGGTCTGTCACCCTCACTGATATTTCCCACTCATTTTCTCTCCTTTCCCCTTTATTCCCTTTCACTATTTTTTATATTCCCCAAATGAATGAGACCATAAAATGTCCTTCTCTGATTGACTTACTTCACTCAGCATAATACCCTCCAGTTCCATCCACGTTGACGCAAATGGTGAGTATTCGTCATTTCTGATGGCTGAGGAATATTCCATTGTATACATAGACCACAGCTTCTTTATCCATTCATCTTTCGATGGACACCGAGGCTCCTTCCACAGTTTGGCTATTGTGGACATTGCTGCTAGAAACATTGGGGTGCAGGTGTCCTGCCGTTTCACTGCATCTGTATCTTTGGGGTAAATCCCCAGCAGTGCAATTGCTGGGTCATAGGGCAGGTCTATTTTTAACTCTTTGAGGGACCTCCACGCAGTTTTCCAGAGTGGCTGCACCAGTTCACATTCCCACCAGCAGTGTAACAGGGTTCCCCTTTCTCCACATCCTCTCCAACATTTGTTGTTTCCTGCCTTGTTAATTTTCCCCATTCTCACTGGTGTGAGGTAGTATCTCATTGTGGTTTTGATTTGCATTTCCCTGATGGCCAGTGATGCGGAGCATTTTCTCATGTGCTTCTTGGTCATGTCTATGTCTTCCTCTGTGAAATTTCTGTTCATGTCTTTTGCCCATTTCATGATTGGATTGTTTGTTTCTTTGCTGTTGAGTTTAAGAAGTTCTTCATAGATCTTGGATACTAGCCCTTTATCTGATATGTCATTTGCAAATATCTTCTCCCATTCTGTAGGTTGTCTTTTAGTTTTGTGGACTATTTCTTTTGCTGTGCAGAACCTTCTTAACTTGATGAAGTCCCAATAATTCATGTTTGCTTTTGTTTCTCTTGCCTTCATGGATGTATCTTGCAAGAAGTTGCTGTGGCCAAGTTCAAAGAGGGAGTTGCCTGTTGTTCTCCTCTAGGATTTTGATGGATTCTTGACTCACATTTAGATCTTTCAACCATTTTGAGTTCATCATTGTGTCTGGTGTAAGAGAATGGTCCAGTTTCATTCTTCTGCATGTGGCTGTCCAATGTTCCCAGCACCATTTATTGAAGAGACTGTCTTTTGTACAGTGGATAGTCTTTCCTGTTTTGTCGAATATCAGTTGACCATAGAGATGAGGGCCCATTTCTGGATTCTCTATTGTGTTCCATTGATCTATGTGTCTGTTTTTGTGCCAGTACCACACTGTCTTGATGATTACAACTTTGTAATACAACCTGAAATCTGGCATTGTGATGCCCCCAACTATGGTTTTCTGTTTTAATATTCCTCTGGCTATTCGGGGTCTTTTCTGATTCCACACAAATCTTTTTTTTTTTTTTTTTTTAATTTTTTTTTTTATTTATTTATGATAGTCACAGAGAGAGAGAGAGGCGCAGAGACACAGGCAGAGGGAGAAGCAGGCTCCATGCACCGGGAGCCCGACGTGGGATTCGATTCCGGGTCTCCAGGATCGCGCCCTGGGCCAAAGGCAGGCGCCAAACCGCTGCGCCACCCAGGGATCCCATGATTCCACACAAATCTTAAGATGATTTGTTCTAACTCTCTGAAGAAAGTCCATGGTATTTTGTTGGAGTTGCATTGAACATGCAAATTTCCCTGGGTAGCATAGATGTTTTCACAATATTCTTCCAATCCATTAGCATGGACTATTTTTCCATCTCTTTGTGTCTTCCTCAATTTCTTTCAGAAGTGTTCTGTAGTTTTGACCTTATAGATCCTTCACCTCTTTGGTTAGGTTTAGGTATCCTAGGTATCTAATGCTTTTGGGTGAGTTGTAAATTGGATTGACTCCTTAAGTTCTCTTTCTTCAGTCTCATTGTCAGTGTATAGAAATGCCACTGATTTCTGGGCATTGAGTTTGTATCCTGCCATGCTGCCAAATTGCTGTATGAGTTCTAGCAATTTTGGGATGGAGGCTTTTGGGTTTTTGATGTACAGTATCATGTCATCTGCAAAGAGGGAGAGTTTGACTTCTTTGCCAATTTTAATGCCTTTGACTTCTTTTTGTTGTCTGATTGCTGAACTACTAGGACTTCTAGTAGTATGTTGTGTAGCAGTGGTGAGAGTGGATATCCCTGTCTTGTTCCTGATCTTAGGGGAAAGGCTCCCAGTGTTTCCCCATTGAGAATGATATTTGCTGTGGGCTTTTCGTAGATGGCTTTTAAGATACTGAGGGAGGTTCCCTCTATCCCTACACTCCAAAGAGTTTTGATCAGGAATGGATGCTGTATTTTGTCAAATGCTTTCTCTGCATCTATTGAGAGGATCATATGGTTCTTGTTTTTTCTCTTGTTGATATGATTTATCACTTTGATTGCTTTATGAGTGTTGAACCAGCCTTGAATCCCAGGGATAAATCCACTTGGTCATGGTGAATCATCTTCTTAATGTACTATTGGGTCCTATTGGCTAGTATCTTATTGAGAATTTTTGCACCCGTGTTCATCAGGGATATTGGTCTATGATTCTCCCTTTTTGGTGGGGTCTTTGTCTAGTTTTGTAATTAAGGTGATTCTGGCCTCATAGAATGAGTTTGGAAAGTTCCATCCCTTTCTATATTTCAGAACAGCTTTAGTAGAATAGGTATGGTTTCTTCTTTAAACGTTTGATAGAATTCCCCTGGGAAGCCATCTGGCCCTGGACTTGGGAGGTTTTTGATGACTGCTTCAATTTCCTTTCTGGTTATTGGCCTGTTCAGGTTTTCTATTTCTTCCTATTCCAGTTTTGGTAGTTTGTGGTTTTCCCGAAATTTCTCCATTTCTTCAGGATTGCCTAATTTATTGGTGTATAGCTGCCCATAGTATGTTTTTAAAACAATTTGTATTTCCCTGGTATTGGTTGTGATTTCTCCTTTTTCCTTCGTGATTTTATTAATTTGAGTCTTTTCTCTTTTGTTTTTAATAAGGCTGGCTAATGGTTTATCTCTTATTAATTCTTTCAAAGAACCAACTCTAGGTTTTATTGATCTGTTCCACAGTTCTTCTGGTCTCTATTACATTGAGTTCTGCTTGACCTTATTAACTCTCTTCTGCTGGATGTAGGTTTTATTTGCTGTTCTTTCTCCAGTTCCATTAGATGCAAGGTTAGCTTGTGTATTTGAGTTTTTTCCAATTTTTTGAGGGATGCTTCTATTGCGATGTATTTCTCTCTCGGGACTGCTTTTGCCGTATCCCAAAGATTTTGAATGGTTGTATCGTCATTCTCATTACTTTCCATGAATCTTTTTAATTCTTCTCTAATTTCCTGGTTGACCCTTTCATCTTTAGCAGGATGCTCTTTAATCACCGTGTGTTCGAATTTCTTCCAAATTTCTTCTTGTGATTGCATTCTAATTTCAAAGCATTATGGTCTGAAAATATGCAGGGGACAATCCCAATCTTTTGGTATCAGTTAAGACCTGATTTGTGATCCAGTATGTGGTCTATTCTGGAGAAAGTTACATGTGCACTTGAGAAGAATGTGTATTCATTTGCATTTGGATGTAAAGTTCTGTCAATATCTCTGAAATCCATCTGGTCCAGTGTATCATTTAAAGCTCTTGTTTCTTTGGAGACGTTGTGCTTAGAAGATATGTCTTTTGCAGAAAGTGCTGTGTTGAAGTCTCCCAGTATTAGTGGTTTTTTTTTTTTATCTAAGTATGTCTTTACTTTGGTTATTAATTGATTGATATACTTGGCAGCTCCCACATTAGGGGCATAAATATTCATGATTGTTATGTCCTCTAGTCGGATAGATCCTTTAAGTATGATATAGTGTCCTTCTTCATCTCTTACTACAGTCTTTGGGATAAACTTTAATTTATCTGATATGAAGATTGTTACCCTTGCTTTCTTTTGAGGACCATCTGAATGGTAAATGGTTCTCCAACCTTACAGTTTCAGGCTGTAGGTGTCCTTACGTCTAAAATGAGTCTCTTGTAGACAGCAAATAGATGGGTCTTGCTTTTTATCCAGTCTGAAACCTGTGTCTTTTGATGGGATCATTAAGCCCATTCACGTTCAGAGTTACTATTGAAATATATGAATTTAGTGTCATCATACTATTCAGTCTGTTTTTGTGGATTATTTCTTTGGGTTCCTCTTTCTTTTACAGAGTCCCCCTGAATATTTCTTGCAGAGCTGGTTTGGTGGTCACATATTCTTTTAATTTCTGCCTATCTTGGAAGCTCTTTATCTCTCCTTCTATTCTGAATTACAGCCTTTCTGGATAAAGTATTCTTGGCTGCATATTCTTCTCATTTTGGACCCTGAATATATCCTGCCAGCCCTTTGTGGCCTGCCAGGTCTCTGTGGAGAGGTCTGCTGTTAATCTAGTATTCCTTCCCATATAAGTCAGGGATCTCTTGTCTCTTGCTTTAAGGATTTTATCTGTATCTTTGGAATTTGCAAGTTTCACTATTAAATGTCGAGGTGTTGAATGGTCTTTATTGATTTTAGGGGGGGGCTCTCTATATCCTGGATCTGAATGCCTGTTTCCCTCCCTAAATTAAGGAAGTTCTCAGCTATGATTTGTTCAAACACACTTTCTGGTCCTCTGTCCCTTTCAGTGCCCTCTGGAACCCCAATTAAATGTAGATTTTTCCTTCTGAGGTTGTCATTTATTTCTCTTAACCTTTCCTCATGGTCTTTTAATTGTTTTTCTCTTTTTCCCTCAGCTTCCTTCCTTGCCATCAACTTGTCTTCTATGTCACTCACTCTTTCTTCTACCTTATGAACGCTCATCATTAGGACCTCCAGTTTGAATTGCATCTCATTTAATTGATTTTTTAAAAATTTTTATTTATTTATGATAGTCACACAGAGAGAGAGAGGCAGAGACACAGGCAGAGGGAGAAGCAGGCTCCATGCACCGGGAGCCCGACCTGGGACTCGATCCCGGGTCTCCAGGATCACACCCTGGGCCAAAGGTGGGCGCTAAACCACTGCGCCACACAGGGATCCCTCATTTAATTGATTTTTAATTTCGGCCTGATTAGATCTAAATTCTGCAGTCATGAAGTCTCTTGAATCCTTTATGCTTTTTTCCAGAGCCACCATTAGCCTTATAATTGTGCTTCTGAATTGGCTTTTTGACATCGAATTATAATCCAAATTCTGTAACTTTGTGGGAGAGAGTATGTTTCTGATTCTTTCTTTTGTGGTGAGTTCTTCTTCTTGTTACTTTGCTCAGTGCAGAGTGGCTAAAAACGAGTTGTACTGGAAAAAGGAAGAAAAAAAAGAGAAAAACAAAACAAAACAAGGAGGGGTATCCTCTGGTTCTATATACTATAAATCCCTTGACTTCCCCTGGATCTTTCCAGCACTGCTGGGTCAAGAACTTGCTCTTCCCCTGTCCTTTCCAGCTGGTCTTCTGGGGGAGGGGCCTGCTGTGCTGATTCTCAGGTGTGTGCACCTGGGGGATCTTCCCCACCCCCTGCCTGTGCATGTCCCAGTGGGAGCTGTTTATCCTGTGAGGCCTCTGTTCCCTGGTGGCCCCGCTCCATTCCAGGCACAAGGTGACACCAGGAGGAACAACCACTGCCGGCGGCCAGCTCTCCAGCCCTGGAGTCAGCTCCCACAGTAACTAATGCAGCTCCCAGTCCTCACTGGCCTGGATGCTTCTGGGGGCAGGGGCAGCTGATCTGCACAGCTCAGGGGTGCCCGGTGGCAGGAGTGTCCTCACTGTCCTGTGACTTCCAGCCCTCTTCCTGTCCCGGGGGAGCATAAGAGCCTGGGCTGTGTCCCCTGGTGCCCTGGGATCCGGGACCTGCACCACGTGTAATCGCACTCCCGGGCCGTGTAGCCCCTTCTGTCCAGAGCTGCTACCTGAGCTTCTCCTGAGGCCCTGCCAAGCAGAGCTCGGCCCACGGTGTGTGGCGTGCTTTCCCCTGGCAGGCACTTCCTCTGTTAGTGACCCTGGGAACCTGGAGGCTCCACTGCCCCTCCTGTGGTTCTGCCTCCGTTCCCTCCAAGCACCTTTCCATCCGGGAAGAATCCGGTGTGGATTTTTAAAGTTCCTGCTTCTCCAGGACTGGGCTTTCCTATCTGGAGGCTCTCACTGTGGACTTAGCCCGGCTCCTCATGGGGGGCCCCTCCCCAACTTGATTCTTCTTCCTTTTTTTTAAAATTTTTTCCATCTTTCTACCTTGTTAGAAGCACAAACTCTTCTCTGTAGCGTTCCAGCAGTTCTCTCTAAATCTCAGGTCAAATTCGTAGGTTTTCAGGATGATTTGAAAGTTATCTAGGTAAGTTGGTAGGGACAGGTGACTTGCAGACCCTACTCTTCTGCCATCTTGCCCCACCCCCCCCGCTTTAAAGTCTTGCGAAATTTCCTTAACTTCTTGTGCAAGATGACTAATTTGCCTAAAATGGAATGGGGGAAAAATTCTTAGGACTCAGAAATCAAGAAATCATTAAGGCATCTTCCTCCTAGTTTTCATTACTAGAAGTTTCAGGGATCTCAGCAAAGGTAGTCATGATAGAATGCCTGTCTGAACTGACAGCTTGACTAAGTACACTTCTAAAGCTTTCTATATTGGCATTTAATCTTTTATTTAGTCACAGAAACATGAAATCACCATTTTAAAAACTGCCAAGAGAAATTGGGGGAGAAAAGTGTTATCTTTCTTCAGCTCCCAGCAAAACATTGCAAGATAATAGGAAGATAAGAATATTTCTTCCATTAACCCCTTGACCTTGTAAGTTAATAATGGCTTTTTATTGCAAATATATCAACAAACAGGGCCCCATTTGAGATTCTAACCCAGGGAGTAAGATCTCTGCAATAACATGAAATAGTGTCCTTGTACTCCATACTAATACCTAAGATACTTAATGTAAGGGCCATCCCCCCCAGAAGCTGGCCAGGAAGCCAAACTATTATCTTTTCAGAGCAACTTCTAAAGAAACACAAAAAGACATTTCAATTGTTATTTTAAACATACCAGAAGTGTTGCTATGCCTATTTTTTGCCTTTACTATTGTATGATGAAAGTGATATTTTCACCCGTCAATTCAGAACTCAAATCTTCTATGCTAAGAATAAAGTGAGTAAAAAAAAAATCACACAAACCTGGAAACATAATTTTAAGCAATTTCCTAAAAGAAAATACATTATAATTTGTTAAACTCTAATTGGTATGCTTTAGCTACTGTTTAAAGGGATGACAATGATGATCAAAATTACTATCACTTATTATTTTAATATTAAGATTGTGTTGGGATTTCCCAAATTAAAATGTTAATAAGTAAGGGCTTCATCAAGTTGATTTGGGATACAAGAAAAAAATGACTTAATTTCTGCAAAATCAAAACCTCATCAGAAATGTACTTATGCAAGTGAGAAATCTTTAAGGGATAAAAGAGCATTAAATTATTATATTTTCATAACTTTTTCCTAATTGTAAAAGCACTCCTCTAAAAATTTCTTCTGAATAAATTTCTAAAAGAGGAAATATTATGTTAGGGAACATGTTGAAAGACCTCAAATTATACTGTTAACCAGTTCTACTGTAGAAAATCTGTCCCAATATACATGTCATTACATTTTTGAGTAATAAAAAGTCTGAAAATGATAGTTTTTAACAGAATGACTTAATTCAAATCACAATTAAAAATAACTTGGAGTAAAAACTCAGCAGACTTATAAATATTTCACTATTTCTAAGTTATTATTAGACATACTGACATCTCTTCTCATTTAAGTGGCTGTAACCATACATCAAACCAAAATAAACAATGCTTTAAGAAACAAGAAGATTTTTAAAAAAGATTTTATTTATTTATTCATGAGAGACACACACAGAGAGAGAAAGAGAGTGAGAGAGAGGTAGAGACATAGGCAGAGGGAGAACAGGCTCCACGCAGGAAGCCTGATGTGGGACTTGATCCTGGGACTCCAGGATTATGCCCTGGGCCGAAGGCAGGTGCTAAACTGCTGAGCCACCCAGGCATCTGTAAACAAGATTTGTCAGAAAGATGATGAAGTAAATTTGGTTCCTAAATTATAAATTACACTTGGATTAACATGATCAATTAATATTTATTATAGTTCTACAATGTTGTAGGTGCCAATGAAATAAAAGTAGTAGCTACTTTTATACTAATATGACAATTCAGGTTTGATCTATAAAAGCTAGTAATGAGACAGAAAAGTCTCTCTGTGATCAACTGTGTGACTACCAATTATCCATGTGACATACAAATGATGAACACCCTTTCTGGGAAGAGACTTCAGATACAAATAGAAAAATTATGACCTTCTAAAATCAGAACAATGTCACAAATTTATCAAGATAAATCCAATTTGTCATCAAAAAAAGTAAAAATAAAAAATGGAAAACTGAAGAACACAGAGGAAAATATTAAACCTGTGTTCAGTATACTATAGTAAAGTTTACTCCAAATCTATACCTGGATCATTGTTTCTAATTACATTTAATGCTAAATTCATTTAAAGTAATGAAGTAAGGCTTAAAAGTGGGTTTTGCAAGACAATGATGCTGGTTGTTACAACTGTGAACAGTAACAGTAATAAGTGCTATAGAACATATCTGAAAATAATTACTTTTCTGTGGTGTCCCATATTCTGGCATTCTTAATTACACATCAATCTAGACATAGTAAATTAATAGCCAGTCAACTGTAATCTTAAGGGGATCCCTGGGTAGCTCAGCGGTTTAGCACCTGCGTTTGGTCCAGGGAGTGATCCTGGAGTCCCTAGATCAAGTCCCATATCAGGCTCCCTGCATGGAGCCTGCTTCTCCCTCTGCCTGTGTCACTGCCTCTTTTTCTCTCCCTCTCTGTGTCTCTCATGAATAAATAAATAAAACCTTTTAAAAAAAAACTTTAATCTTAAAATGTATTGACATTTACATACAAAGAAGGTCCTATTAACTCAATAGGATATAAACTTTGGGTTGTTTTTCCAATTCTGATAATTAAATGCACCAAGTCAGTCTTATATCTTATTCCTTTCAAGACTATTCATTTGTTCATTTCTCAACAAATGCTTACTGTGTGTTCTTATACTACTAGCACTAAGTACTATAGATATAAGATGAACAAAATGAGGTATGATCCAGGTCTTCATGGTTATCATATTAATCAAATACCCTTCATAGCAGTTATCACACAATAGATAAACATCTATAACCATGAGAAGTGCTATGAAGGAAAGGTAGCCAGTGCTACAAGGGGATAGGACTAAATCTGGGATTTGGATTTGGGGAAGGCTCCATAAAGAAGTAATATTTAAGTGGAAATCATAAGCTCAAGTAAGCATTAAATGGGTGAGAAAGAAGGGGTAGAGGGCAGGAAGAGCCTTAGCAGGGGACACATCAGGCATACAGAAAGAAATGAAGGCACACATCAAGAGTTGGGGGAGGGCAAAGTGTTAGGAGGGTAAGACAGGAAATAATTTCCAGGTCAGATCTTGCAAGCTTAGCAGAATGGATTAAGGAGTATTAACCACTATCCCAAAGACAACTAGAAGGTCATTGAAAGGTTTTAAGCAGAAGTGTGACATGTTAGATTTGGGTTTTTAAAACAGCATTCTGCCTCTGGTCTGGAGAATGGGTTGAAGTAAATGTACAGAGACCATTTAGAAGCAAATTGCAACAGTCTAGGTGAGCGGTGATGGTAGTCTGGCTGGGTGACAGGACAGTGAAAATAGAGAAAAGTAGATACAAAATTAATATATTTAGGAGGTGGGGTGCCTGGGTAGCTCAGTGGTTAAGTGTCTACCTTTTGGCTCAGGTTGTGATCCCAGGGTCCTGGAATCAAGTCCCACATCAGGCTCCCTGTGGTAGTCCCTCTCCCTCTACCTGTGTCTCTGCCTCTCTCTCTGCGTCTCTCATGAATAAATAAATAAAATCTTTTTTTAAAAAAAGATATTTAGGAGGTAAAATGGACAGATCATGCAGTTGAATTGCCAATGGTTGTAAGGAAGACAGAGGGCTGGAGATTGTGTCTTGACATATTCAGTAATACCACACACTGTAATAAAGAACAATGGAATTGGAGATTTATGTAGAAAGATCATAAGTTTACTTCAGACATTTGGCACCCTAGATATCTAAGAGAAGATTTCAAGAAAAGTGTGGCCTACACAGAACTTGCCACAAATTTATAAGGCATCAGCCTGGGGTTTGTTGGAATAAGGCAATGATAGGATGTCCCTTCAAAAAATTAAAACTGGATTTAAAGTAAAGTTCATAAATACAATAAAGCTTTTACACAAAAGTATATATTAAAGGTAAAGGCGTATATCAGGGCCCCCTGTGGTAAAGCAAAACTATGCATGTGAGAATATGAATGCTACATTTCTATACTTCTGACCCAGCATTCCCAGTATGCTATAGGATGGCAATGCTTTTTGCCTTCCAGAATTAAAAAAAAAAAAAAAAAAAGAGTGCAGTTAAGAAAAGACAAATGCTATATTCATCGAAATTAACTAACAGAAGACAAATTCAGCTTGCCTTTCAATAAGTAAATAACTTAATATCATCTGCAGAGATTAGGTTTTCTGCTATATAGTATCCTCAAATAAGTAAAACTTTATTTCACTTTTTGTTCAAGTAATTTATACTGACACTGAATGAAGATGAAACTGGTCACATAAAAAATATTACTGTAACATTCTTAAAATAATCTAGTTATTCAGATGAAACAGCTCTTATTTTCCCTTCATTGGTTACTACTAGTTCTCCCACACTGGCTGCATGAACACAATTCTTGGTCATTATTTTCAGTGAGTCTCCTACAGAGAAAAAGCCTCTGAGGTTAAACAGGAGGATAGCATTCTTTTTACCACACTGGATCAATTTCCAGTCATAGAATCCAATCACAGAGGGGGCAGAAAACCTTTCAGAGGAAATATTATCTCCTAACCAAAAATGTGAGAAGTCAGCAGACAAGTTCTTCCTCAGACTTGACAAAAATTGTGATGATTATTTTTCCTTCCTATCAACCACCTGAGGCTCATAAAAACCTAAATATATACAGGGTCATAAAACTTCATATACTATGAAACTGTACATGTCAAGGTCAATGAAAACCTCCGTGTGGCCAAATACAATGGATCCTTCACTCTTTTCTTCTACTTGGACTTCCCAACACTTGGTTTCTGCAGGTTATACTTGGCTCCTTCTTTCATGTAATATTCTTCTCTCTTGAATTTCACAAAGCTCCACTACTTTTCTTACTAACTCCCAGACTGCCTTGATCATCTTACTATCCCATTTTCAAAATGCTACATGTTTTCTCTACTATGCATATTATTTCCAACATGACCATATCCAGGCACATGGCTTTATATTCCACATCATGAGTTCAAAAATATAAACACAGAAAAAAATAAGCTACCAATTTTTAACACTGGCCTTGACTACTGCTGTAATTTCCAAACTAGATATTCAACTGCCTGTTTGATATCTACCTTTTAATATCTTTTGGTGCCTCAAACATCATATGGGTCTAAAATGGGATTTACTTTTCTTCTACTCTTACAAGTGTTCATTTCTCTCTTTGTTTTCACCAAACCCATAATGACATCAACATCCATCTAGTTGCTTAATTCAATCCACAGGAAGTGTTATTTCCTCCCTCCACTCGCCTCCACCTACCAACCATCACACCTTATTTACCAGCTAGCCCTCAAGGGTCCTCTTCATGACCTTTCCTGAATTATCAACATCATCATTGTCATCATCATCATCATCATCACCACCACCACCATTAGCTCTCGTCTAGATTCTAGCTTTCTTCTCCTACTCCTTTCTTTGTATCTACTCTCACTCCTAGGATATATTCTCCACAGTCACCAAGTGACCCTTAAAACCATAAATTGGAGGGCACCTCAGTGGCTCAGTCAGTTAAGCGTCTGTGTTTGGTTCAGGTCATGATCTCAGGGTCTTGGGGTAGAACCCTATGTCAGGCTCTCTTACTCTAGATTTCTTAGATATATTTTAGCATATAATAAATGTTTAATTTCATATAAAATTTCTTAATGGTAATGGTCATCTTTCTAACACAAACTGCAGAGATTTGACAAGGTCATATTTATTTCCATTTGAATAAATGAATAAATATTTCCCAGACTTAAGTATCTTTTGTTGATACCAACAGAATTATATCAATATTTGCCTTTTAGGAATCTAAAAGGAATAACACAAGGTGTTTTGGAATGGTGATATACTAAGTAGGAAAAGTCGTGTTATTTGTTCTTCTAAAAGGGTTTCTTTTTAATAGTCAAAGGAATTTTAAATCTCCACATTTGAGTATATAACCACAAATATCTACTTTTAACATTAACGTTGAGTCTCTTCAAAAGTGAACATAGCATATTAAATTAAACCAAAGGAACCAGTGAGCTCTCAAGTCCTTTGGGAGTAGATTTCATCACAAATCAGGGAATGCTGCCATTCTGCTAATGCAAACCTGCGCCAGTCATTAAGCTCTTGTCTCTAAGCACCAATGCCATCCTTCCATTCCCCAGCTCTGGGACTGTGAAGCTCCATATCCTATCAGCTGGCTTCCTGTTACATTGTACCAACAGGGGCAGTAGAAGGAAACTGGCAAGAGGGGAAGGGATGAAAAGATAAGCTCCTTCCATTTTCACTCATCACAACCGTCAGTGAAGCCCCTGCCATAACTCTTCACCCCAGCAACAGCAGCAGTTGGTCTCAGCCTCTATTTTCTGGTTTCTGGTACTCCCAGGATGTTTTGTTGTACCCTCTCAGAGATCCCAGCTTGAGGAAGATAGCACTACAGAAACCCTCCTCCAACTTGTGAGGTATCAGCACCAGGCAGAGAACACCTCTCCTCAGTCACCAAGTGAGGCCGAAGTTTTATGGGGGTACTTTTTTGAGAAACCTAACCTCTGTCATATGTTTCCCCATTCATAGGATTGCTGTTAGCTCATAATTCTCTTTTTGCCTTGGTAGCCCTCCAACAGCTGTACCATCAATGCCCTATATTAAATTTTCTCCATTAAATAACTACTAGAGATGCTCCTTCCTGACTAGACCCCAGATTACTCAAAACAAGACAAGATGGGTGGCCTGTGGTGAACTAAAAAGAGGGATGAACCAGAAAATATACTATAGGGAATTAATTGCAGTATCAGTATATTTTTTTTGTTTTCTGTTTTTGTTTTTTTGTTTTTAAAAATAATTGTTTATTTACTGAACCTCGGACAGATTAGATATACAACCAATTTTAAATGTACATCTTTTAATTTTGAAGTGTTTTCACACACACCAAATTAAAAAAAAAAAAAAAAAGATGGCATTGCAACAGTTGTCTTAAGGTAAAATACCTTAAACTGTTGCAAGTATTTTCATCCAAGGTTGAAAAATTGTTTATCCTGAACATGAAAACCTGTAACAAACTTAAATTAATTATATAAAACTCATTACTTGTAGTTTTCCCCTTGCAAAGATCCAAAAAAAGTACAAGTAACTGATATACATCAGTCACAACATAATGCTGGCTCACCCCCACACCACAACCAGCTGTTCCTTTAATTTGCAGTGTTAGTATATTTTATGAATATACTGTGTGTGTGTGTATATATATATATATACACACACACACACACACACACACACATACATATTAGGCATCTCCTAAGTTATATCAACAAAATGTAAACTTTTTTGAGGACCAAGGCTGGGTCGTATAATACCACAATGCTGAGAACTATTACTTACTCTGCCATTACACTTTCATTGAGTATTATACGAGTTACATAAAATGTTTAATTTTCAATCTACACTATAACCTAATGGAGTAGGTATTATTCCTATTTTATTTTATTTTATTTTATTTTATTTTATTTTATTCTTTTTAAAGATTTTATTTATTCATTCATGAGAGACACACAGAGAAAGGCAGGCAGAGACATAGGCAGAGGGAGAAGCAGGCTCCATGCAGGGAGCCTGATATGGGACTCGATCCTGGGACTGTGGAATCATGCTCTGAGCCGAAGGCAGATGCTCAACCGCTTAGTCACCCAGGCATCCCATTTCCCATTTTAAACACACACACACGTAAAAATAAGATAAAGCCCAAGGTCACAGGTAATAAATGACTAAGCAAAAATTTCGACTGTCTCTAGAATTAGAGTACCCTCATTCTCCATGAGACCAGACTGCTCTCACTCATTTACCATTATATTCATTGCCACAAATAAGATAGAATCCTGTACAAAATAAATGCTCAGTAAATGTTTGTTGAGTAGATGACTGAACATTTTTTTCATAATTGAAATAACTTTAATCTGGTATCTTTATGATACTAGTATTCATAAATAAATCTGATAACATTTCTGTTTCAAAGGTAACATGGCTTTGTGGCTACAATTTAGTGATCACACCTTCCTAATAAATAAGGGGCCTATTGATTGAGTAGGACAACAATGAATAGGAAAAAAAAAGCTGAATCAATTTAGTAAATGGAATTTCCAATATAGTAATAAATCTAAGATGTTAATCTAACTAGAAGATGGGAATACCAGTGTTCAAGGTGACAACCCAGGTTCTCAGTGCATGTTGGGTAATCAAAGTGTATGGAGGTGCAGGTGCTTTGCCCTAATAACTCCACAGAACTGTGATATTTGTTCAGAAAATCTGCTTTATGTGTCTGATTCTTTAATAGAAAAGCTTCATTTCTGAATGAGAGGATTTTGGCACATTACCAAGTGATCACTCATATCCAGATAAAAATTTGAAGATTATTCCTAACCAGTATTCAGCCCAAAATAATGAGCACAATTAAAATCTTAAGAAC
Source organism: Canis aureus (assembly GCF_053574225.1). Classification (NCBI taxonomy): domain Eukaryota; kingdom Metazoa; phylum Chordata; class Mammalia; order Carnivora; family Canidae; genus Canis; species Canis aureus. Next base: position 13,357,805 of record NC_135636.1, read on the forward strand.
AGAAATAACCTGACACTGGCACTGGAATGTAGGAGTACATTTATTATGATCAAGTAGGAAAAATAAATATATGCAGGAGATATATAATATGTTCTGCATTAAAGTATGTGGGTGTAACCACAATTAATACAGAACAAAAAAAATACAGAACAATTCTGTGCTAATTCAATAGTCTTATATCCACAATTGATACAAAATGGTTCTGCATGGATTATATGCAGAAGGAAACAGTGACTGCCATTCTATAATAAAAAATTCCCCAAATTAAATCCTGAAGTATATGATATATGCTATGATACAAGCTTTATGATCCATCTACCATGGGGAAAAAAATACCCTCAAAAGTTATAAAATAGAAATATTAATTCTAAACATTATTTAAATGTAGCATAAAGAAAATATTCTTAATGTTGGAGAGGATAAGGATTTTTTCCTTAGAAATATCAAAAGATTTTGCAAAAATTTTAGTGATATCAACAGAGTACCGTAACTTGATTACCATTAAGATTTCAATATTAGGATATATTCAAATTTGAAATATTTACCAATTGAAAAATAAATATAAATGCATATATATATATATAAACAAAGTACACATTCATTCATATTTATACATTATATGCTTTTGGAAGCGCTTTGATTATAATATACCAACTTCAGTGTATAGTCATTAATATATATACATATATAATATATAATATGTAATATATAGTATACTGAACTTATGAATGCTAAAGAGGGTTTGGTGGAATATGAGGGATGGTGGAAATAGCTGATGAGTTTCAAAAGTCTTTGATTTATATTCCAGCTCATCATTTCAGAATATTCAAAGATCTACAGTCATTTTGTTCATTTTTTTCATGTTCCACATAAAGAAACCAACGCACACAGAGAGATTATATATCCAGACAAGACTATACCAAAACTGGGGGAAACAACCAGTTCTCCTGTTATCAATATTTGTGTTTTTAGCCCCCTATTCAATTCTGGGTCTTAGATTTGTTTAACTAGAAAATTGAAATAATGACTCCTTTGTAAACTTCACTTTTTTTTTTTAAAGATTTTAATTTATTTATTCATGAGAACACACAGAGAGGATTGAGAGAGACGCAGAGACACAGGCAGAGGGAGAAGCAGGCTCCATGCAGGGAGCCCGACGTGGGACTCCATCCAGGGTCTCCAGGACCACGACCTGGGCTGAAGGCGGCGCTAAACCGCTGAGCCACCAGGGCTCCCCAACTTCACATATTTTATAAGGATCCAAAGATGATGTGTGCTCATGAAAGCACTTCTCAAATCATGAAGCCCTCTACAGGCATAGGGATTGTTGAAGCACAGATGTCATGTATTTCTTTAGTCTTGCAGTACATACACAGGCCCATAATTTAAGCCCAAATATTTGCATGCATAATCCAATGTACTGTATTTAAAGAGAAATGCCTTCTCTCATTTATTAAATTGACTTATTTGTACAATATAGAACTAATTAGGTTTTAGCATACTCTGGGCAAAAGAAAAAATGCATTATAAACTGTATCTGAAATTTTATATGTATTTTTTTTTCTAAAAGGGAAAACACTATCTATATAGATATGGTTGATTTCCTGCCTCATAGCCCCTTGGATCAGCTGAGTAAATCTGCAGCTGAGAACACTTCCTGGTTGCTAACAATTTCCCACCTCAAACACTTTGGTTTCTCTTCTCCGCCTTTCTATGGCACTCCCAGAGCTCCAACAGAAGTGCAACCTGGAAGTCAAATGAAAAAAATACACAGAGGAGACTTAACACTCCTGGAGGCAACTCTTAACCAGTGTGGAGGGACAGGGAGTGGGGGTGGTGAAGCATTATTTTTAGTATCTGTATCTAAACCTCACCTACAAATTCATTCTGAAAACAGAACTGATCTCTGCAAAACTCTGAGGAGTAATTAGTTAATTGTGGCTCCTTCAAATTTGGGTCTTCGGGGTCTGCTTTTAATTATGTGAGCAAGGTAAAGTGATGAATAACTGGCAATATATATAAACACATATAACACTATTACAATTATGTCTGGCCTATACTACTCACAAAAATTTAATTAATCCCTTAAGTACTACAATGCAAAGTGTCTCTGCCTTGGTGAAGGTCACTTGACTAGTCCTAGTGCGTGAAATGGTGTTACTTTCTCAAACAGAACAACTTCAGTTGCAGTTCATAAGGTCAGCTTGGTTATCTCTTTTATAAGAGTACCTATAAAATGTTACATATGATCCTTCTCAGCAACTCCTTCCAACTTATATCTACTCAGAAAGCACACTACCTGTACTCTGCCCTGCGCCTTGTAATGGCCTTTGACCCAAAGCAATAAAATCTGACAACAGTGGAGAAAAGTTTGCATTTTATGAACCCAATTATCACCGGATATTTATTGAGCTCATTGATAGCTATGGCATATTTGCAGTCTTGAGAATCAGTAAAATATTTTTACATGCAGTTTTTATTTCTAAACAAAATAATGTACGTGTAAAATATGTACTTAAAGAGAAAAATAGTTGCCTATTGAAAATAAGGAGAAGATACTGACTTTTTAAATTAACATATTTGATATGCTACTTAGGTTTGTTTAAATATATGTGAAAGTGGATAAAGGCACACTTAACATCTTTAGTTATCCTTTAAATATTCTATTTTCTTCTAATAAAAAATGCAATCTAAGTTTCATTTTTAAATGGTTTTTAATTTCAAAATCACTTTTTTTCTTTTCCAATTTGAGTACCCTAATTTTTATATGTCATCATATTTATGCAATGTCAGAAAGGCAAATACAGCTATATTTCTAATGGAAATTAGGTTGGATGGTTTCTAAGTTTGCATCATAATTTGCAATGCATGATTAATCTGCAAGATAAAGTGATATTCTTTCAGAGGTCATGTTTTTTTGTTTTTTTGTTTTTTTGTTTTTGGCGGGGGGGGGGGGTGTTCTGGATTCAAGGAAAGGATGTAAAATGATAGATTTCTTTCTCCTTTAGCCCTTAGAACACCTATATTTAATCAGTGTAAAGTCGGCTTTTATTACAACTTGGGCATATCACATACATGTGGCAAAATTCAATTGCACTTAACTTTTTCATTCTCTATTTTTCTGAGTAATTACATAAGAGACCTTAATGCCATATAGTTTATGATACAAGCCTCAATTTCTAATACATGAATTGAAACAGTTTGTACAGATTTTAAAACAGCAGCATCATTAACATTTAAAAATAAATATAGGGGCACCTAGGTGGCTTAGTCAGTTAAGAGTTTGACTACAGCTCAGGTCATGGTCCTGGGGTCCTGGGATCAAGCCCTCCCTCTGCAGGGGGCCTACCTTTCCCCCCTCTCTGCTGCTCCCCCTGCTTGTGTTCTCTCCTTCTCTCTCCTAAATAAATAAATAAACCAAGCAAGCAACGTATTTAAAAAAATGAAATACAGCAGGGATACATTAAAAAAATTTCACTAATTTGATTTTTAATATAGAAAATATGAAAAGAAAATGAGAATAGCCCACTATCTCATTGCTCAGAGAAACACTATTAATACATTTTTAATCAAACAGTATAAAAGTAGATAATCAGACTCTTCTCTTTCCTAACAGTCCTTGTTTAGAAAGATAACAACTATTAAAAATAATTTTAAGTACTTATCTTCATGTGTTGCAGCCAGTTACCCTAATGTGTCTGCTTATCCATCCATCCACTCATCCATCCACCCATCCATCCTTCTACCTAGCCATCTTTTAAAGGGAGGGATAATATTATAAATGCCATTCAATCTACCCCATTCCTTGGTGTTTAATATATCCTAGAATATTTTCCACATTGGTACAAATTTGCCTTATTTCTTACAGATTGCATACTATTTCAATATTTAGAGAATATATATTTTTTGAATCTTGGATTTCACTGTCAGAGAATGGGCTAGACCAAACTTAATAAAAAGCCCTTCTAGGTAGATATTTTATAGAGTAGAAAAGCCAAGTTATAGTAAAGAGATCTCATAAACTTGTTCTGCTGCTCCCTATCAACTGCATTTATGTGGTTCACAAATGACTCTGCAGCATTTCTTTATAAAATATTTAGAGAAAAGTATTATCTGAGACAGATCAGCCCCTAAATCCTCTCAAACACAATAAAGAGTAATAATTTTGTCCTTCCATAAACCATGCTCTAGAAAAGAATAGGGGTTCCCCTTGAGATTGTCTGAACAGGGCAACGCGGTCTCCTCCCTGGCATGCAAAAAATGGGGTGTAGTGTTATGTCTACAGTACACACTTTGCAGACAGCATCAGTTACTACTTAAACCTCCTGGATACTTAGGAAGATAAGCAGAACAAGGATTTTGTTTCAGGTGAGATCATGGAACAGAAGATAGGGGCCAAGGCTCCTTGGTAAACCTTATCCTGCTTGTCCTGTCAACCCACCTTTGCTTTGACTTCATATTACATCTCTTCAAGTGAACTCACTGTCAACTTTGAACTTTTCCCAGGAAGGGAAAAAAGGCTATATGTTCCTTAACAATGACAGGTATTCTTTTTTTATTACCTTGAAGGTAAGTCAGAATTTACCACAGACGTGTACTTTTATTTTCACTCTTTACAACATATTCAATGATTTCCTTTTAGAAAGGCTTTCAAAATTGATCATTTAAAATGTAATTGAGAGAACATTCATGAAGGTGTTTCTTTTTTTTTTTTTAATTTTTATTTATTTATGATAGTCACAGAGAAAGAGAGAGAGGCAGAGACATAGGCAGAGGGAGAAGCAGGCTCCATGCACCGGGAGTCCGACGTAGGATTCGATCCGGGGTCTCCAGGATCGCGCCCTGGGCCAAAGGCAGGCGCTAAACCGCTGCACCACCCAGGGATCCCTTCATGAAGGTGTTTCAAATTAATTATTATAACTTAATAACTAACCATCCCTTTAATAGACATTCAATATGGAATGAAATAGTCTATTCCATTTAGATCATATTGGATATGGCATATCAAATATGAAGATCAATAAATATCCAGTAGTTATGATTACCACTATGTATGTAGGTGGGGAAGATATTAGAGCTAAATGATCCTTGTATGACTTAAAGTTGCAACCTCTACTTCCTTAGAAAGGAATTCCTATAATTAAGTGAACTCAATGATGGATGTTCTGAGGGTCTTGCAAATACACTACTTTTCCTATTTTAGCTATTCCTTTTCTCCATTTTCTCTTTATTAAGGCCCATTGTGGGATTTGAGAGCACAAAGAGAGCAGAATTAGAAACCTGAGAGCCCATAATCCAACTTTATCATTTTTACCGAAAAGTGAAATGGGAAATTCCAAATTTGAAATTCTAAAGAAGTGGGTGATATATCAACAAGAAGCTACAGATAGGCCTCTCTAACAAATGCTACGGATGTTGGTGCATTGAGCCTCCTGCAACCTCAGGATCTACTCTAGTTTTTGTCTTTAAAAGTACAAAGTTCAACTTGGGTTTCCTGGTCTCCATTCCCATTAAAGTCCACTCAGATCTCTTTTTTCTTCTAATAATAATGAAACTATAAGAGTTCAAACATGGATTCAACTCAACTTCTTTTGAAAGCTAAGAATGAACAAAGAGACACAGCTTTGGGTAGTAAAAAGAATAATAATACTTGCTTCCTTCCAGAGCAACCTCTCCCCAAAGGAAGGAATTGTCAAGGCTATTAAGAGGCAAGGACTGAAATCACGTTAATAAAGGTCTTGAGCTGTCCTGCCTTAGAGTCCAGCACCATATAATACATATAATCTCAATATATAACATCCAATGTTTAGCATTCTAGATGCTGAAATGTGTAAGCTATCTCAAAAAGAGATTTCTGTACTTCAGACAATTTCAAGCTTCTTCTTTAGGTCTGTCTGTCTGTCTCCTTTCTCTGACTGAGTAAACAAAACGGTATTGACAAAAGAACTGGGGATTCCAACTTTATGCATGTGAAGCATACTGTCAGTATGCTTCTGTAGTCCTACCTACACAAGCATCTAAACAGAAGCAATACTGTGTATGTCTGTGTGTTCTGCCTACCTAATAACCACTCTCCTTTCTTAAGAAATAATGATTTTAAAATAATTTTTAAAAAGCAAACAAAAAACAAATAAGTGAACAGACTGAGCGAGGAGCATAGATACTAAAATCCATTTCCTATTCTACCTTTCAGACCAAGGTAGCCAATAAGATGTAAGAGAAAGTACTTGAGTGGAGTTTCCAGGAAAGCTCTTCAAAGGATGCTGATGAACTCAGAGAACATTATTTTTTATCTTCACTCTCTTTTCCTTGCTCCCTCTTCCTGCCTGGAAGAGAGAAGTGATTGATGGAACTCCAGCAAGGCATCTAGGACCACAAGACAATACTGAAGATGGAAAATGGACATTAACAGAGAAAGATGATAAAAGGAACCTAAGTTCCTAATGATTGTGGATCTCCCATATTAACTTTGGTCTCAGCTTTTTTTGGCCTGATTTTTTTTTTTAAAATAAAACATCAAACAACAACAACAACCAAAGCTACATGTAGTTTAAGCCACAGAGTTTGGGGCTTCTGGGGCTACTATCGCCTACTGGTATACTCTGTATTTGAGCATCATTGTTTGGGAGAGGCTTAGTAGGGGCATGTGAAGAGATAGTTTGAAGGGGATGGATGGTTGGCAGAGCTTGCCCATAGTCCTCGCCTTGACTCCAAGTCCCAGTTGGGCACTGTCCTTCCTCCCTTTTCTTGAATTATGATCCATTTGAATTCATTTAAACACAGCGTGGGCCTTTCTTTTTGTTTATATCTTCTTAAAGTCTCTTTCTCCTGCTAAATTAAATTTAGCTTCAGAAGTATGCAAAATGTCTAAATGTGTGGGAGAGCAGGAAAGTGGGGAGACAGTGGACATTTTAAGGAAAGCAGAGTGATTTGTCTAGCTCAGGTCCTTAACTCCTAGGCCAGTAGGTTTGCCCAGACTCCTAAAATGATCTCTCTCAGAATTGCGTGTGTGTGTGTGTGTATGTGTGTGTGTGTGTAAGAGAAAGGAAAGAAAATTGTTTCTTTTAGCATGTTGCCACACAGAAGTTCACAGAAATTATTAAAGGGTAACTAAATGGGTATTGTCTTTTTTTTTCTTTTAGGAGAAAATGCTTTTACAGAAATTTACTATCATTCTATTGAGTTTTCTTTCTTCTCAGAAAAGTAGTATGTTACAGAGCATCCCTGCCTCCAGGCCCTGTTTTACTCATTTGTAATGATATACTATATGTAAAGTTATATTACCAGCAGTTGCAATTTCCCAACTGCTTGATGCCTGATGTCACAAAATTATTACTAAGAGAGGCTGTTACATCTACTGCTTCGAGGCATGGGGAGTATTATTTCAGCAACAATGAGAGCGTATAATAAAGGACTTTAATTTTAATGACAGCTTGAATGCAAGCTGTTAGAAAAATCGAGTGTATGTTTTCCCTATGCAGGTAACCGAATCAGGTGGCTCCCTCGAAACAGCATCTCTTTTCAGCCTACTTTGGATTTAAATTATTCAATTTCATTCAACAAGCATTTATCAAATACCCATTATACATGAAGCACTGCAGTGGGTGCTACAGTGATTGAACAGCAACACCTGCCCTTCAGGAGTTCACAATCTAGTGAGAGAGATGCCTATTAACATTACTTTAATAAAATGCAGATATTGAGAAGTGCTAAAATGAGACCACAATGAAGTGTCACGAGTTGCAGGAGAGGGATGCGTGAAGCATCATGGAGAAGGTGGTGTTGGAGAAGGACTTCAATAGGAGTATAATATACACATTCCAGCAAAGGTACCCAACCTCCAACTAAGCCAGCTTAGAGGTGAGAACTCTTGAGGTGTAGAAAAGAAATCAGACATCCTCAACTAGAAAACAGCAAAAATAGCAAAGAAAGGAGAAGCTCTGGAGCTAGCAGGGTGGCAATGTCAGTAAAAATTGGGAACTAATTAGGTGTAGGAGGAGGAAGAAACAGACTGTACAGTATGACTACAATATCTGTGCTTTCATTACCCTGTGAGGCTGATGTTGTTACAGGATCCACTTTCACATTCCCTTGCCCTGACCATTTATTTCAGTGCCCACAGTCCTGACTGCTAGCACCTGCAGTTTATTCATATATTTATTATGACAAAGGGGTTTCTTTGGCTTCCAAAGCTTGGTTTGCTCCAGCACATGGGATCTGGGAGGTGCTGAGGAATTCACATGCAAGCAGAGCAATTCCTAAGAGATGACTGACAGGACTTGGTGTATTAGTGGCCAAGCTCCTTTGCCACTGGGTGAGTAAGAGCAAGGTACATATCTACATGGGCTTCCAGAGTTCTCTAATTGGATTAAGCTCAGTTACTTGGTGATACTCCTTGACAGATTGCCTCCTCTTCCCTTGCTCACTTTTCTACTCTCCTATCTTGAGGCACCCTGTCAATCAATATACTACTTGCCCTCACATCTTTGTGCCTCAATCTGTTTCTGGGAAAACCCAACTTGAAGACGACTATCATCAGGATTTTCCAAGGCTTTCCTCTGAAACTGTGTATCAGTGTAAGCAGAGAAAAAAACCAGAACTCTGAGCAGAGCAAGTTATGCTGAGTGGAGATGGCAAAATATGAGACAATAGAATAAGAGGTGTTTACAACCAGTACTTAGGGTGAAAATATTGATTCACATGACTGCACAGCCATTTCCTGGAAGTCAGAGATACATGACAATCCTGAGAGAAAGGCAGCAAAGTTCTGAACAGGGTTCTATTGCTATAAACACAAGTGCCTTCTTGTTTGCCTTTGTGGGCTGTTTCTACTTAATGATATTCATACAGATCATTAAGATTTTGAAAGAGACCTCGGGAAGGTAACAGTATAGGACTAAGATCTCTCAAATTGTTATACACAGGCTATAAACAAGCATGTGTGGGGAAAATAACAGTGTTGAATTAACATTCTGAGATGGGTCCTTTGGGTGCAAGAAGGAAACATAGGAGAACCTTCCTCTGAGAAATCTTACTTGGCTACGTTGGCTCTCAGCAATCTTCCTGGCTTCTGAGGTAGAAAAACGTCCAGAATCTCAATGGTTCATTTGGCCCTCAGCTCATTCTACGCTATACCTATACTATGTACCACTGTGTACTGTCTTTTAAATTAGACTGTAATTCTCCTTGAACAGAAGTCTTAGTGGCTTACACAAAGTGACCTATACTCTAGCATGGTAGTTTCCAGGACAGTAGACTCTGGGACAGAGAGTGGACTACAGGAAATTTATCAAGGAGTGTTCTCAAGATTAACAGCTATGGTGAAAGTAAAGGGAACAAGACTGAATGGAGAAGAAATCCGGGTTGTGATACAGTCACCACAATGCCACAACTGATCCCATGGGGTGCTCTGAAACTGGGACTCCCTTTATAGTTGCCACAAATTGGGGTGAAGGAACTGGGCTTTTATATATTTGCATTAATCAGTCATTGGATGCAGACATCCACAAAAATGACAGATGATATATTTTGTCTGATTTGGGTGAGGTTAATGTCCTATGAGCATTTAGGGAAATATTAATAATTTATTTTTGCCATGAAACTGAAGAATTATGCTGAGAATATTGTATCTATGATTAACATGAATTCAGTAATGACAACATATGCTAACTTCTGTTGCCTAGCTATATGAGTTCTATGTTTTCTAGCAAGATGGTTAAGGCTTTAGGGAGCAAATCTCTGTACTTCATTCTTGGATTCAAAGTATTTTTACCATAATAATTGTTCAGTTATTGTTTACAGATGATGATCATTGTTTTATTGAAAGCAACCCTAAGAAGTAACATCTTTTGATCTGCTACAACACAATCTGAAATATAGGAACTTTAAAAAGATATATAATAAGCTTCCTAGAACGTTTTCTTTTAGGACTTAGAATAAGGAAAATACTGCTATCTCTGTTAGGTATTATCTTCTGTAATAACAAAAATTTTAACCAAGTCTGCCTTTTTGGTGTAGCTGCCAAAAAGCTCTTCAAATTGATTCTTTTTCATAATTCCTCACATTTTTATCATTATTTATATTTATAATTATGTAACTTCATGCCCATTCATGTGTATTGAACAAAGCTGTATATAAATAAATCAGCATTGTAAAACTGTAAAACTTCTCCTGTGCCCCTAAAAGATATAAATGAAGTTCTACTTTACTCTAAAGTTTTCCTAAGAATTCCAGTCACTCCATACAGACTTTTTGCTATGCTGTTACATGGTTTTGCAGTTCATAGCACTCTAAAAGGAAAAGCAACTGAGGGAAGACTTGAGTAGATTCAAACATAAGAAAAATAACATCAAAGGACGGGAGCTAAAAACAAATAAAAGGAGACCTAGGAATATTCTACTGCATAGTAAAATTTTGGATTTTTCAAGTTATGCCCTTTGGGTTGTCTGTCTAAATACACAAGAATGTCTATAGAATATTTTAGAAAGATTTCCATTAAAAGTTGCCTTTTTAAAGTTTTGGTACCTGAATCAATAAAATTCAGTTATCTGAAAAAAGTTTTTTGTAAGGATGCTAGATTTTGTGACAATAGCCAATTGCTATTATCTGAATAGATTTTGACTAACACAATCCCTTTGCTTCTCTGTGTACTTATACATTTGTTTCATCACTATCAATTCATTGCAATTACATGAATCAGGGTTTTTTGAATTTCCTTTTCTTTTTTTCTTCTAGGTAAAATAGTCAATGTGAATCTGCAACAAAAAAGAAAAAGCAGAATAATGTACTCTCACTCTTAAGAGCAATTTGGTATCAGATTGTTCTGATCATGAATCCTTATTTGACCTCTCCTATGTATGATACTGGGACAATGACTCAACATCTCTGAGCCTCAGTTTCTTCATCTGTGAAAAGGGGGCAATAATACCTATCTCACAGGATGAAGTAAGGACTAAGGGCTTAATTTTTTTAAAAGATTTATTTATTTATTTATTTATTTATTTATTTATTTATTTATTTATTTATTATTTAAGAGACAAAGAGAGAGAGAGAGCAGAGAGAGGAGCAGAGAGAGAATCTTCAAGCAGACTCTCCACTGAGCACTGAGCCCAATCTGGGCTGGATTCCATGACCTATGAGATCAGGACCCATGAGATCATGACCTAAGTTGAAACCAAGAGCTGGTTGCTCTATCAAGCCACTAAACCTACTCTAAAGGGGTTACTCTAATTGCTTAACACAAGACCTGACCTACAGCAAACAATCAAACTGCCTATGCTATTACTTTCATTGTATTTGTTAAAATACAAGAAATGAATCTACATACAGGATATAATGATCCAATAAATACTGACTAGTGATTATTTAAGATATTACAAAGTTTTAAAATAAAAGGTCTAGAGTAGATAAAGAGGATATGATTAATATGAAGAATGCATATATTAGTAAATTATTTAAAAAGCTATTATTTGTCAACCTCTTGAAAATTCTATTAAGAAGAATTTGGTGAATAGAATTTTATTTTTATCATTTTGCTTAACAATATAAACCTATCACAACTAAGAAAACTGGGTTATAGTATAGCATATGTAAAGTTCCTGTTAAACTCTAATTTGAAAAACAGAATTGCAAAGGCCACTGTGACCTGCTGATTAAATGCCTTTTGTTGTCAGCTTTCTGTAAATGATGTAATAGAGGAGGAAATGGAGATGATGACACAAATCCAAAGACTCTAGACTCCTTCAGAGCTTTTCAGTTGGAAGTAGGAAAAATGCACTTGTGATCTTTTCACATGAGTGTGTAATCACACAAAGGCCAATACAATGATTGCAAATGCCTTTTGAAAGGTAAAAGGTGCAATGTGTCTATGAAGCGAGAAAATAATCCAAATTTTTATACATAGAAAAAGCATGAGCTAGTATTGAGAATGGGACATTAGATGACTACAATCCTGATTTAGGAAGAGAAACTCTCATGGTCATGAGCAGATTGTTTTCCATATACTCTGAGTTTGGAATGAGGAGGGGACTTTTGGTAGAACAAGTATGACCATTTTTTTTTCCCTACCCATAGTCTTGTCCAATCCAATGTCAACTCTTATGTACTTCCAGGTCATGCTGGAAAGGGAGCCTGCCCTGAATGATTTAACCAGCTAGTCTCATTTTGCTTAACTTTAGTCATCTATAAGATTATAATAACAAACTGGAAAAAGATCAAATTACATTTGAAAAAGAGGACTATACTATGAATTGAGAGATTTTCCTTCTAGTCCTAACTTCTCCCATATTTGGCATTCTTGGATTTGACCTTTTTGAGCTTCAATCATTCGATGAGATGCTTGGATTATATAATCATTAAGATACTCTCTATCATTAATCTCTGTCATTCAAGTACCAATTTTAGATAGTGCAAGGAGTTGAAACACTTCTTTCCCCTGGGATACTAGTTCATATACTAAGCTTGAGCTTCATAATAAAGCTCTCTAAGTGAGATAGCCAGGCCCAAAACACCTCAAAGTCACCTTAACTTATGTAAACTATATCTGCATAAGCCATATGGTTTGATGGTTCAGATGTGGTTCCAACCACAGCCCAAGAAGACCTGTCTGCACAAATATCACTCCCCCAAACTAGCATGAATTCCATGTTTTGACACCCAATCGAATGTTTCCTGAATTCATTTTAGAAATGGGCTGGGTAGGTTGTCATAGTGAAGACTTCTGAATAGTTTAAGGACCTATTTTACTGATAACACCACGAGGTGAAAGAGGAAAGAAGTAGAAAACTAAATCATAAGGGAACAGAGATGGATACAGAGGGAGAAGGGAGGATGGCAAAGACAGTTGTCCAGGCCTGGCTGGCCTTTCTAAGACAGCAGAAAGAGAAGGAATCAAGTGGTATTCGGCTTCTCCTATCAGAAAGAATGGAAGAAGAGAGATTTAAAGAGCATTTGTAAAGTCTATCAGATTTTTAAAATAGTTTTTCTGCTCTTTACTGCCAAAATATATTACTTCTCTTTCATGTTTCTATGACAACATGAGGCAGTAAAGAATCAGATAAACCTGGACTTGAAAATGGCTCTGTCATTTGCAAACTTTGGGAACTTGGACAAGTTACTTAACATCTCTGGGACTGATCTGTAGGGGAAAGGACGGTGAAAATACACAACTGCCAGGGTTAGAGGATTAAAGTGGGAAAAGATACCTCAAGTACAGTAAATGCTCAATCCATTACTGAAATTTTTACTTGTTCCTGCTGGCTTGTGGTTTTAGGGTAAACTTTCCCAAAATACAGAGGTTTGTGAATGGTCTGAATTAACACAAGATATCATATTTATAACCATTTTTCTCCTCATTGCTAAAATTTGAGGCTACCTGAGAAGTTGAAACTGCTGCTGGTTTGAGGGGATGGATGTCACCATGAAAACTCACACATTCCTTATGCTTGCTGTCAGACAGTTCTACAATTTCAAACAAGTTTTTCGTCTTAACCTTTTATGTTTAAACAGAATATTACTAAATTTCATGCCTGGATCTACTAGTTACCCAACGAGTAAGTTTTTTCTTTTTTGTTCTCTGGCACTACTCTAGCCAATATTTGTGTTATCCAATATGCCTCTTCTAACTTGTGTGGTCTATATGAATCAGGCTGCTTTCAAACCCACTTCAATTTCCAAGAAAACATTAGGAAAAGAAATCCGCAGCTGTTAAAAATTGCTATCAAAATATATCAAGCCATAAAACAGAGGCAGAAGTGCATGGTTCTGATAGCTCTGTAGTCTCTCACACATATCACAGGGCATGCCCTACTCTCAGACATCCTTTATGAGATCTAGTGCCTGGCCCTTAATACAGCTGCATTCTGCTCAGCTGAATGCTTCAAGAGTAATCACAACGCAGGAAGAAAAATTCTTAATAAGCAATAATCATTCAAAAGAACACAGTTCAGGGGATCCCTGGATGGCTCAGTGGTTTAGCGCCTGCCTTGGGCCCAGGGCGTGATCCTGGACACCCGGGATCAAGTCCCACATCCGGTGCCCTGCATGGAGCCTGCTTCTCCCTCTGCCTGTGTCTCTGTCTCTGTCTCTCTCTCTCTGTGTCTCTCATGAATAAATAAATAAAATATAAAAATAAAAGAACACGGTTCACTGCTGGTGGGAATGTAAATCAATACATCCACTTTCCAAAGCATTATAAACATATGCACACCCTATGACCTAGCAATCTGAAACCTAGGTAAATATCCAGCAGGGGTACTCATTTGTACCCTGAAAGGCATGCACAAGAATACAGAATATCCCCAAACTGCAAACTAACCAAATTGTTAAAAAGAAAATGGATAGGGAACCTGGGTGGCTCAGAAGCTGAGCATCTGCCTTTGGCTCAGGTCATGATCCTGGGATCCTGGGATCAAGTCCCACATTGGGCTCCCTACAGGGTGCCTATGTCTCTGCCTGTCTCTCTGTGTCTCTTATGAATATATAAATAAAATCTTAAAAAAAATAAAAATAAAATGGATAACATGCTATATTCACACAACAGAATATATTAAACAGAATTTTTTTTATGGACAAAACTTACAGACTTAATGTTGGGTGAAAGAACTGGGATATAAGTATGTATAAACTATATGGCTCTATTTTTATAAATCTCAAAAACAGGCAAAACTAATCTATTACTACTCAGGATACACTCCCTGCGTGATGGGAGAAATGTAGTAACTGGAGAAAATGTTCTATTTCTCAACTGGGTGCTAGTTACAAAACTGTTTAGTCAGTAAAATTTCATCAAACTCTATGCCTAATATGTATATATTTACACATACACATTATACTCAATACAAAATTTTAAAAATTGCAAATGATTATGCAAATGTATGTTCATCTCTGACATGACCTTGGAGAAAAGCAAGAAAAAAATGTTCAAATGGTAGGAAGAGATCTAATGGGTTCAACAAAACAATATGATCACAAGTTCAAGCAGAGATTCTGGCAGGGACTGGATATTTCTGTCCCACCAAAATTCATATGTTGAAATCTAATCCGCAATGTTCTGGTGCTTGGGGGTGGGGCCTTTGAAGGTGGTGAAGTCATGAGAGTACAACCCTCATAAATGAGATTAATACCCATATAAAAGAGGCCCCACAGAACTCTTTCCCCCTCCACCATATAAGAACGCAGCAAGAAGATGGCTGTCTATGAACCAGGAAGCAGGCCCTTGCACACACCAAATCTGCCAATACCTTGATCTTGGACTTCCCAGCTTCCACAACTGTGACAAATAAATTTGTATTGTTTATATGCTACCTAGTCTATGGCATTTTGTTATAATAGCCCAAACTAACTAAGATGGACTCCAGTGACAAATCTGACACAGTACATTTGAAGACAACTGGGCCGATATCCCTGACATATATGGCTGAAAAGGGAATTACTATTAATATCCTTACTACTATAACAACTATTATCTCTTTATGGACCAGGCACTCTATTGTGGTTTCAAAACAATAGAGTGGTTTCCTTTCAAAAACATGACCTCATTCATCCTTACCAATGACTCTATAAGAAAACACTCAAGTGTCTTTTTTGCAGGTATGGAAACTGATGCTCAAACATGTTTAACTACTCATCTCAAGTTGTTAGAAGACCCTACATGAGAATAATCACTCATACCAGTAATCTATGAAACCCTTGAGTCCAGATCGTGGGCTTCTGTGATTCTGTTCCTTGGCTCCAGTAAATTCCCTTCCCACTTCTGTGTGACATGGCCAATGCTGGTTCTTCTGGCATTCATCTTCCTTTGTGGGTTCAAGTCTGTTCAGTCAGTGTTCTTCAGTCAGTCTGTGAAATATGGGTAAACAGCCATGGCAATCCAGCTCTCCTCCCTCCCACACGCATGCGGTTCAGTTTCACTGATTCCGACATCAAGGCTGCCAGACTGGCTGGACTCCCGGGACTCATTGTGACTACAATTTGCCTATTGCAATTATCAATGTCATCACAGAAGTAACCCAATTTCCTGCTTGCTGTTAGAATTTTTAAAGGTTGATGTGAGGGTAGGAGGTTTTCAAATTCCCAAAGAAATCAAAAAAAATTTTTCCCTCATGGATCCATATAAAATTAGTTGTACTCAGCATCAGCAAATTAGTGGAGATTTTCTTGTAGCAAAAAGGAAAAATATGGTCAGTATGTGCTTATGTATGGTCTCTAGAGATAGACAAACCTCTGCTCAATTCCTGGTTAAGCTACTTAGTAAGTTCTAGTTTCTTTAATAAATGAAGAAAATACCTTCATCAGAGAATTATTATAAAAATAAATGAGATGATGTATGAAAAGCACTTGGTTCAATCTCTGCTATGTGCATTCCTATTTCCTAAGTGGTAAATAATCACACATAAATACATGCACATATAATTTATTTATAGCATGCTGCATAGTAACATCATGTATTATATACAAATACATGCATATACACATACTCCCACAGAACCAAAGGTTTGTGATTTCTTAGTCTTATAATTTTGGTATGAAACTCTGCTTTTGAGAGAGGTTGGTCACGTGGTGGTTTATTCAAATAGCCAAGAATGGCAGAAAAATACAGAATCATGAATACTAGTATAATAATCTGTGAGCAGTAAAATAGGTTTTATAGAAATCTGAGGGTCTAAATTCTGAGAACTCAAAAAGTGTGAAATCTGTCCAGCACCATGTATTTCCAGGCCACCAACTCAAATGGCAATGCTCACCATACATGTAGCCTGACTTGCATACTATCTGACTCATTTATAGAACATGTTGACACTTTGAGGTTAATAAACTCTTAATTATTAACAGTCTGTAAGTCTACATGTAATAATTGCCTTTTAATCCATTGTCTTCCCTACTCTTTAAGGACTACAAGAGTTCTGTAGTCTTCCTTTATATTTGATATGACCTCTCAAAGAACTGAGAAGGGAATGTTCGGATGGAAATTAGCCACAGCCACAGCTGTGCTCAGGAAGCTAATTCACAGCAGAATTCAAGAAGACTCTGTTCCTTTACTCATTGGTGTTTAATGATTTTACTTCCTCATTACAGTTCTCTTGCCTCAATAGAGAAAAAAATAATTAGACCTTGAACGTGGCAATTAAAAAGCAGATATCCTGAGCTCTGACACTTCTAGCAGACCAGCAGACTGTTAAGGAGAGTATCTTTACCCTGTTGGCAAATTTCTAAAAGGTTATAGAGCACTGCTGAGAAAAAAAATCATTCGTTGGCAAGTATGACCTCTGAGTTTAGATGTTCTAAGTTCAGGTTCCTACAAAGCATACAAATATCAGAGTTGGTGCTTTTTAATGCTGCCATATTTCCCTTAAGTCACGCACTAATACTTTATTTCCAAGGTCTGTAAAAGTTTTTCTTCCATTATAATGTTAATTATAATGGAACAAAACTATAACCTGGGTTAAAAACACCAGTAATCAAGTAACTCTATGTTGTGAAGATAATATATACTGTTTATAAAAATGCTACTTATTAAACCCAATGAGATTCACTTAGAAAAGAAATGAGGCTTCTTTATCAGCTGGCAGTTCGGTTTCTAACTGACACATATTAGGAAAAGACAGGATATTTTTCACAGAAGAAGTAAATATAGCTATATCATATAGACACTCTGCAATCAGTGTGCATGTTAATATGGGAAACACAACAAATTTCTGTTGTTTAAGCCACCCAGTGTGTGGTAATTTATCATGGCAACCCTAGCAAATTAAGACAGTTACCGTGCTTAATTTCAGACTTACTGCATAGTGAATTCAACTATACATTAGAGGTGTTACAATTTGAATCTATCACTGATGAACTGCTCTACAAAACCACATTCAATTGAGGCACAATATTTATTTTGCTTGAATTGAAGCTTTATTATGGGACAATCTACTGTCTGCTGCCATCTATACATGCAGCTGATAAGGAACAGGAACTCCTGCTAACAGTAAGTGAGCCACCATTTAGTAGATCCCAAATTCCTGATCTATAGAAACTGTAAGATAGTAAATGTTCATTATTTTAAATCACTAGATTTGGGGTTAATATATTACACGGAAATATATACCTAATACATTTATCTGATATTCATTTTCTCTTTCTATTGGGAGAAACCTTATTTATCATTCAGGTGACAGTCTTTAGTGGTTAAAACATACTCCCCAGCTCTGTGCAAGTAGAATCGACCCTATGAGCACAATTATGGCAACACACTGCAGACAGGAACTTTCAGAGAATGTCTAAGAATGTTTTGCTCTCCAGATAAATATGTTTTCTCTCATCCCACCTTGAATGTGTGATGGCTAAAGCTACACCAACCACCTTACCATCAACAGGGAAAGGTCAAGAAGATCATGCTGACCTTGGCTCTCATGTCATTGAGCTGCTGAAGTAACACCAGAATTACCTGCTTTTGGACTTGTTATGCAAAGGGGAAAAAAAGTCATTTTTAAATCGGTTTTTCTGTGACCAATAATGGGAATACAATCTTTCCTGATAAAAGCTACTTCTCCATCTTACATCATTTTGGGAGTTCTGGCAATAGCTTCTCTGTTTTTATTATCAGAAAAGATTATTCATTTACTGGCATGGAAGGTTTTACTACCTTATTTTTAAACATTACTTAAAACCGGATATTTTCTTTTTTTTCTTTTTTTTTTTTTAAAGTTTACATTTATTTATGTATGTATGTATGTATGTATGTATGTCATAGAGAGAGAGAGAGAGAGGCAGAGACACAGGCAGAGGGAGAAGCAGGCTCCATGCACCGGGAGCCCGATGTGGGATTCGATCCCGGGTCTCCAGGATCGCGCCCTGGGCCAAAGGCAGGCGCCAAACCGCTGCGCCACCCAGGGATCCCAAAACCGGATATTTTCATATATTATTCCCATCTACAGTATTAGTATAAATAAAAAGGAACTATCAGAAAGAGAAAAATGGAAGTGATAAAAGGAATGAAAAAGGAGGAAAAAAAGGGAAAAAAAGAAAGCAGACAAGATAAAAAGCTATAGATCTGGTAAAGAGAAAATGATAAAGAGGAAAAATATATTTTTTAAGCCTGTGGAAAGAAATTGGCATGAAGATAGTTAAAAGAACCTAAACATTTAAAGTGTAAAAACATTTGTTGTCCCCTTCTAGATGTCAAGTAGTTTTTAAATATCATGTGCAATGAGATTTTTATAAGGATTAACTTTTTTTCTTAGTGTTTGAACTTTGACATTAAGCAATGAAAGTCTAAACTTGAGATGCTTTTGATAACTGTCTTTCCTGAAAACAAGATATGAGGTGATAATGAGTTGAACCTTTGAAAACATAGAGTGTGTTTGCAGGTTCTGGTTATTTTATGGGTTACAGACAGAAATTTTTTAAAAAACCAATTATTCTACAGAGATTGAATAGAGATGGGATAAATACACCTCCCCCCAAAAAATGTTGTGTTAATGGATGGCATAAACGGTTTTCTTTTCACATTCATATAAAATGCATTGCACACATATTATCAAAAAGAGAAGAAAATTACAAGTCAAAGCTCTTTATAAGCCATTTGTGAAAATAATACCCTTTGGAATATTCTCCTGTTAAAATTATCAACTTTATAGTTACAGGAAAAATAGACTGATATGTTGTTTAAAGTTTCATTTCATTTTAAGTGGGTGTTTTTGTTAATTTCAACTTTGGTAAATATTAAAATATTTTATGACACCAGAGTCATCCTGTTTGACTTGAGTCTCAGGTCTACTACAAGGTTATATTGCTTTCAGAAAAGACTTGCCTTCCCTGGGCTTTGGTTTCTTCCCATGTAAAATGGGGAAAAGAAGGGCAGCCTGGGTGGCTCAGAGTTTTAGCGCCGTCTTCAGCCCAGGGTATGATCCTGGAGACCTGGGATCAAGGTCCCACGTCAGGCTCCCTCCATGGAGCCTGCTTCTCCCTCTGCCTGTGTCTCTGCCTCGCTCTCTCTGTGTCTCTCATGAATAAATAAATAAAGTCTTTTTTTTTTTTTAAGTGGGGAAAAGAATAATACCTACCTTATGGGGCATTTTGAAAAGTAGGTAAGTAAATCAATGTTAAGTATTTAGAATAGGCATGGTCAGCAATCAATGCATTTATCTATTACTTTGTGACTATAGATGTAATAATGAAATATCTAGAAGTGAATATCACCTATAATTGTTTGTCAAGTAAGTAGAAAAGTGAAAATGTAGGAATTAATCACAAAGTGTGAATCCATAAGAGATATATGAACCTCAGAATCAAAGACATGCAAACAATCAGTCTTCAGACTTAAGGCTTAACATTTTTTTTTTCTTTTTGATAGAATTGATAAGAGAAATCCTAAAATTAGGATAAACCCACAGCAATTTTACCACCTTCCTCTCCTATAGTCCTCTTTGAAGATGTGTATATTATTTTAAATAGTTTTTCTTACTTTTTTATGATACAAATAATACACGTTCACTATGAACTAAGATACAAAATAGCACTAAATAGACAAAAAGAAAAAATACATAGTATGTACATATTCACTATCAGAGGTGAACACTGTCAATTTGGTGTATGCTCTTTCAGACCATATTTTGTGAATTTTTAATAGTTTAAATAGATTTAACAATCTACATATTTTCATATAAAATTGGATAATATTATTCATGCTATTTATAATATGATTCTTTTATTTATAATTACATAAAATGATTTTTATGTCAAAAAGCAGTTTTTATAGTATTATACTCAATAGCTAGTTCTTATGAATTTTTCAAAATTTCCTTATACCATATTAGGTATTTAATTAGTTTTTGTGTTTTCTCTATTATAAACAGTAGTGACTGTTTCTTGTAGCTGGTAGTTTAGCATATGCTTGAGATCCACTGCTAAAAATAAAAAGTTTTAGACTTTTGACACATGGCATAGCTGTACTCCAAAAATGCTGTACACCATGTGCTATGTTTTGGGTGCTTCTAATGGGTCCCTACAGGCATCGAGAAAGTGACCTCAAACCACATATGGGTGTAAGAATTCTCCAAAGTAACTTTTTTTCTTTAAACAGTTAAGTTAAATAGAACCCAGAATGTCTTGGAGCATATAGCTTCTGATGTAAACCCAATGTCTAGATCATGTGTAGTATACAACCAGAAGCTAAGAGAGTTTAAACTGAAAGCCTGACAGATATTTAAAGAAGGATGTATCATTGTTCTAGTTTAAAGCAAGAGAATTGTATGAATAATTCATCCCTCCCCCCAACAACAAAAAAAATGTTTTTACACTTTCAAATAGGTGTAAAAATAGGAAATTATTTGCCAAAAGTAAATAACTAGAGTGTAAATTTCTCTTCCTGCTGAGACAGAAAAGTTTCAACATCACAGCTGGGTTAGGAAATAAGATGTATTACCAGAAAATATTCTACAGGAATGACCTCTTAGCATTAAAAAATAAATAAATAAAAATTTAAAAAGGAAAAAAAAGTCAAAGAAAACCTTCAGCAGAAAACCAAACAGTTCCGTTTAATGATACATGAAGCATGGCCACCCTGTGTCAGATTTTTCCTTTTCTAACTACACCAAGAGGGAAGGTTTCTGGTGAGGGAAGCATATTGTTTTTGGTAAGCACATCAATGGTTGGGTCTTAAGGGTACCACTTCATATTCTACAGGAAGTCATTTCTAAAATGAGGTCTAAGGCCTTACTATTAATAATAGATTAAGAACTATCTTAAATTCTTTCTCCTGTTCCCAATCAAACCCAAACATCTCTTTATTCTTTTTTTTGAATTTCAAAACCTGAAGAGGGGTGACACTCCCACTTCCTCTATTTTGAGAAGTAAGTTCAAGGTACTCCTTAGGGGATGTTGGTTAAAAAGTAACTGTTACTGGTATTCTCTGATTTTGATGGTTACTCATCCAGTAAGCCACACAATCAAATATTCTCTTAGAAGGAAAGATTTATATCTAGCTAAGTCTTTAGGGTTCCATATGTTCCATCTGAGAACAGAGAAATCAAACTATTATAATTCTTAAGTTCATACTAAACATTCATACACATTATCCTATTGGGTACTCAGAAACCCTAGGAGTGTGTCAGGTATGGTCATTGCAATTTAATCAGAGAGGAAACTGAGTTGTGGTAAGGTTGAGAAGATTCTGAAAGGGCATAGCACTAAGTGGTGGAATCAAGAGTCCAATCTACTTTTCTTTTTATATGTGTTACATTTAGGAAAATTGGAATTTAGTATATTTCATCATTCAAGATTTCTAACTAAGGAGCATTACTTTCTCACTGTGTTTCTAATGTTACTCCCAAAATTTAATTACCTTCAACTTATATACAATTGGTTACAGCTAGTGTTTTTCCTTTAAAAAATCATTTTGTGCTAAATCTGATTCTGGATAATTCTTGACCATGCCTGCCATATTTGTTATGAGTTAGTGGCTATGCCAATGACTTAGTGGAAACATTCAAGTATCATTTACAGTCCAGTGAAGTTGATGTGATCAGTACTGTTTAAGCCCTTGCTTATAATAAAGCTGAAACTTGTTTTGAATATGTAACAACACAAAGGGAGAAAAGATCTTGCCTACCTTTGCATTGATTACTATATCTTTATCTGGACTGATAACCGAATATGTCATTTAATTTGAAGAAAAAGTTCCCTGAAATGGTAGAACTAATCCATCCTATGTGGCATCCTTGGAGCAGTCTTTATGAATATGTCTTCCCAACATCAAACATAAGAAATCACTCTTCTTTTCTCTCCATGTTTGTTGAGGTTGAGATATGCCTCAGCAATAGTTTTTTATTTATTTAATTTTTTATTATTGGTCAATTATCCTAGGCTGCAGCAAAGTTTACAATACTCCTCTCTCAAAGGACTTCCACCAATCCCTAATTGCTTTCTGAATTTCACCCTCTTTTTCTCTCTGGAGCTGCCATAAAATTTGCCTGACCACCCAGTGTTCACTTTCTCAGTATGCCTAGTACTATCACTTGGATTCTTTTTTTTTCAGCTCATAATGGTCAAAGCTGTACAACAGAGCAGGAACATGAGGACCATGTATAGAAAGACTGTAGTAGAGTAAATAAACAACTTAGGGATGCCACTCTAAATGAGGGAAGTACAGCATGAGGTATGATCAAATACTCATCAGCTAAGAGGGTAGGCTAACATTCCCTCTACAGAACTGGCTGACTGCTCATAAGAAAAATCAAAATCACTACACTCATCAAGTATACTCACATATATGCATACATACACGTACGTGCACACACACGAGATAAACAGCTCTATAGTAAATAAGTAGTGTAGGGGCAGTGCTGAATGAGGTGTCAGATCTCTTAAGTCTAATGCAGATTTTAAGAGGCAGTGTGGAAGAAGGCAAAGTATTGTTTGTGTTTGAGAGGCAGTTTCTTAGATACAAGATTCTCTAACTAGCTAGGTCATCTAACTTCCATGACACAGCAGACTGAAGGCTTTCAAACTGGATTTCAGTGAACAATGTTCACTCCTGTGAACACCAGGAGTTCACACCATGGTGACAATAGAAGGAGCCATGGATGTTCTCATATGGACTCAGACTTTCAACAAATTTCACCCAGAACCTGATTTTGTTTGAATATAGGTTTTTAAGATTTTCTAATGTAAAAAAATAAACAAATTTCTAGGGTCTCTTCCAACTCTTATATTTTTATACCCCAAATTCCCCTAGAAGAGAAAAGAGCTAGATGATTCCATTCACCCTGTCACAAACAATCTTATCCTCCAACTTCTGAAGAATTACCGATTTGGCTACATTTTAGGATGGCATGTTATAAACATGGCCATACAAGGTCAGTGGCCTCCAAGTTATCTGATGTTTCACATTTGACAAAAAGGTAGAAGAAAAGAATATGTTGATGCAGTGTTTCAGTAGGAAAAATCAGGCAGGAGAAAGATTAACAAGAGTATAGGGAAAGGGTGTTAGTTTCTAGCCCACTCCTTATACTTTTGCCAACTCAGAGAGAGAGAGAGAGATAGAGAGAGAGAGAGGCAGTGAGATAGAATCAGAGAGAAAAATAGAGAAAGGAGTTGTTAATCTGATTGGTTAGTGTATGAGCTGTTGATTGAGTTTAAATTGTATAAAGCCACTCTCTTACTTGATTCATACTTTCAAGTTTGAAGAGCACAGGAATTTCTGCATAAGTTTTGAACTGCAGCTCCCAATGAACCACTAGATATTAAAGCAATATTCAAATGCCCCATTCACTAGCATTGCTTGCATGGAGCTCTCTTGATTGCTCCACTAATAGAGTTTTAGCAGGGCAAGACTGAAGCATTCCTGGGTTCCTTGGATATCAAAAACTCCTGTTTGCCACCAAAAATAGTTGAGGAAGAAATATGCAAAAATACAACATGAATGTTCAGGTTAGATTGGAGTTCTTAGTATAACATCCAGCCAGCCTTACTTTTGTAGGTAGACCTTTTCATATATAAATGGCACACATTCTGAACTCTCATATTTCCCTTTTTCTTTGAAGCTCAGCAATATTCAAAGCCAGCCCTTGAAATCTGGAACAATATTTGCTAGGTACAATTTTACAAGATGCATAGTAATGATAATTTCTTGTCACCCAGAACCTAGAAAGTGTTTAAAAGTGAGTCTGTTAAAATATCTGATTTTCTTACAGGGTATGGTTCATAGGCCACACTTGTGGGTGAGGCCATTTCCATGGTTGGACTGAGTGGTTTTGTTTTGTTTTCTATCAGAAAAGCACAGCATAGAGTATCAAGATATGACACAGGTACCATGTAGTAGTCAGGAATCTGGCAAGAAACAATTCACCTCTGATGGTACAGAGACTGGAATGAAGGGCTTCCTTAGATGCGATGGTAGATTTCATGCAACCAGGAAGATACATCAAGACATGAAGATATGGGCAAAAACAGGAAGAAATTCTTAGCCCAGCAATGAAAGCACAGGGAGAAAATGTTGTTACTGGAGGCTTGTGAGCACTGGCTCCATGAAAGATGGTCTCTGGACAGGAGCTATAGTCTTGGACGAATATAGCCTCTGCCAGAAATGCAATTCAAAGCAGGAAGGGAGAGGTAAGAAATATTGCAATCTTTATCTTCCTCACTCCTCTCATTTCCTGCCAGTGACTCCCAATGGCTAATCCATTAAGTGACATATATCGAATGGCAAAGGAGTCCAGGTTATATAGTCCAAACTATCAGCCTGTTGGTGGCACAGATTAGGGTAGAGAACAGATCTGGAAATATACATGTGTAGTGGGACAATTGAAAATAGCACAGATGCTTAGCCTAGGAAAATATATATGCACAGAGGGGGTTTGTGAAACCCCTAAAGCCTATATATATATATATATATATATATATATATATATATACACACATATATCAGGTTAAGAAACTGAGAAACTGAATATATTAATGACTTTCAAATCTATATCTACAGGCTATATAATCTTATCTTCCTCCCAAGTATGGGAGACATATACATATATCTACCTACTGAAATAGGTAGATCTTCTCTCATATATCTCTATATCTATCTATCTATCTATCTATCTATCTATCTATCTATCTATCATCTATCTATCTATTCATCTATGATTAGACATCTCTCAGATATCCATTGGGCATCTCAAATTCAAGGTACTCAAAACAGAAATAATTATCTTCCTCCTTCTTTAAGATGTGTTCCTTCTCACAGATTCCCTTTTCTATTAGCTTGAATCAACTTCACTAGACAGGCCAAATCTCTCACTCTTTTTTCCCTTCACTCTGAAATCACAGCAGTGACTAAATCCTGTTAATGCCACCTCTGAGTATCTTAGGAATATATACTCTTACTGCTGATCATGTTACCACTTCCTTGATGAAGAACTCCATCACCTCTGGCCTGGACCACTGTCCCTTCACATGTTTTCCCTACCTCTTACTTCTTCCCATCAGTCTATTCTCCACAAAATCATGGAATGACTTTTCTAAAAATAAAATCCCATCATGCTATTCCCTTAATTAAAACACTTCATCTCACCCTTTTACTTATAGCAATTCAAATCTATCCAGAGTCAATTGCATGCACAGGAGATTTGTCTCCACTGTTCCAAGTGAGTAACAGAGTTTTTTTTGTTTGTTTTGTTTTGTTTTTGTTTTTTTGATAGCTTTTGTTTGTTTGTTTGCATATGTTTTGAATGTCTTTCTCTCATCTTCACCACAATTTGCCTGGTGAGTTTCTGTTGACTTTTTATTTGAAACTAATGTTTAAATTACAGGAATGTTGTAAGAATAACATAATGATCTCCCATATATCCTTTCTTAGCATTTTCATTCATTCTTTAAAATACATTTTCTGGAATACTTTTTATGGTCCTAACCCCATCCTGTGAAGTTCATTTCCTCTTTTTCTGTGAACTGTTTGCCCCCCCGCCCCTTTATTGTGACTGCACTTTCTATACCATTCTGTGCTTTGTTTATCTGTCTGCATGTCACTTAACAGGCCAACTTCCATAACAACAAGGGCAATGTATCATGAGGGAGTAGTGCAGAGCTTACCTGCAGCATGTATAAAAGAGATTTGTGCTGAGTAAGTGAGTGAATGCCCAATCTTATGATTAAGAAATTTAAAAAGACATAAGGGTATATGGGTTTTTTATTGTGTGTGGTTTTTGCCTTGTTTTGTTTTGGCTTTGGTTTTGTCATCCTATAAATTGAATTGGTGCCGCTAGCTTCTCTCTATTCCAAAGGAACTAGAAAAAAAGAAAAGAATCTGTTACTCTGTGAAGAGACATTATGACACCATCCTGGGTGAAACTTCTTAGTTCATATAGACACTTGAGAGGAGATAAGTTCAAAAGGAGAGAATCCCTGATATACTATGTGATGGCCCACGTGAAAGATTGTGCCAAATGTGCTACATAGTCCCTGACAAGCATGGGCGGACTAATTATCTCTCTTGGGGAAACCTATAGATTCCTTGCAGAACTAAGAAAGTTCCCAGCAATGAGGTGAACAGCCTTATCAGCAGGAGGCAATGTAAGATATCTGAGGCCCTGAAAGGGAAAATAATAGATCTAGAGTCACATCTATCTGTACAGACCATATTGAAGGATGTCACATACATCTACCTACTATGGAATGGGAAGAGGTTTGGAGGAACATGGTGGTGATTCAGAACTAGGACAAGTTCCCAGCAAAGAAGATACATAGGCATTTGCTGATTTGTCTTCATTCTGGGCAAAACTTCCTTCCAATACATAGTAGCCCAAATGCTTATAAGCTGTAAAGTAAGGAGCATATAGGTTTGTGTGTAGGAACTAAAGCAGGGTACCTAAGACCCAAGGGCAGCCAGAGCATTTTCAAAATAAGCTCATCTATAGCTCTATCAAGTATAAATGGTATTTCAGATTTGTGGCCTTAAAAAGCAGTCAGGGAAAATGCACTCCAGGAGAGGAACCTAAGGAATATAGAACAAGTGTGAGGAGTCAGGACTCTAAGATCTACTCTAGCATATCAATGAGCTGAAGCAACTATCCCCTAATGAGGATCTTGGGAATAAAAAACAAGTTTAGATAAGGACTAAATGGATGAGGGGGCAGTAAGCCTACCAAAATAAATGTATAAAATTCTGAGTGTTCAACAAAAATGGAGTACAGTCACTAGTGTAAGTGTTGTGCTGGGAATTTTATGAGGAATTTGTCATTCCTTGTACATCATGACTAGACTGTTAGTAATATGCAGCAATGGAAATGTTTCAATACATTGCATCCAAAAAGAAGTCAACCCTCAGCAAACATTTATTGGGAATTCTGTCAATGATTTTCATAGTTATATATGACAATTTCCTGTATTTTAGGTCATTCATTTTGCTTATCCCTCAAATACCCTCTCCTCTAGCAACTATCATTCTGTTCTCTGTACCTACGAATCTGGTTTGGTTTTGTTTGTATTCTTTTGTTTTGTTTTTAAATTCTGCATATAAGTGAAACCATATAGTATTTGACTTTTCTTCCTGAATTATTTCACATAGCATAATATCCTCACAATACCTCAATGTTGTGGCAAATGGCAACATCTCATTCTTTTATGAATATTATATATATGTGATATTATATATTAGATATATACAATATATATGATATTAAATATATATATATGATTTCAGAAATCTGTCCAGATTGACCATTTTTAAGTAGAATTGTTTGGGGTTTTTTGCTATTGAGTTGTATGAGTTCTTTATGTATTTTAGATACTAGCCCCTGATCAGATATATGACTTGCAAATATTTTTACCCTTTCAAGTAGGTTGCTGTTCTGTTTTGTTGATGTTCTTTCTCACCATAAAAAGCTTTTTAGTTTGATATATTTCCATTTGTTTATTTCTGCTTTTGTTGCCCTTGCTTATGGAATTAAGTCCAAAAAAAAAAAAAAAATCACTAACACTGTCAAGGCATTATATTTTCTCCTAGGAGTTTTATAGTTTCAAATCTTACACTCAAGACTTTAATCTTTTTTGAGTTATTATTTTTAAATATGGTGCAATATAGTGGTTCAGTTTCATTCTTTGCATGTAGCTGTCCAGTTTTCCCAACAACATTTATTGAAGAGAGTAAAGAGATTGCCCTATTGTATATTTTGTCTCCTTTGTCATAGATAGATAATATATGTGTAGGGTTTTTTTTTTTCCCCTAAGCTCTCTATTCTGATCCATTGATCTATGTCTCTTTTTGTGCCATGCCATACTGTTTTGATTACTATAGTTTTGTAGTATTGTTTGAAATCTGCAAGTGTGAAACTCTATTCCTTCTCAAGATTGCTTTGACTACTTGGGTTCTTTTGTTCCACAGGAATTTTAAGATTATTTGTTCTATTTCTGTGAATAATACCACTGGTATTTTTATAGTCTCAATAAATTTAGGGGCACCTGGGTGGCTCAGTGGTTGAGCATCTGCCTTTGGCTCAGGTCATAGTCCCGGGATCCTGGGATAGAGTCCCACATCAGGCTCCCTGCAGGGAGCCTGCTTCTCCCTCTGTCTACGTTTCTGCCTCTTTCTCTGTGTCTCTCATGAATAAATAAAATATTTTAAAAAATAAATAAATCTTAAAAGACTGAATTTATTTTATTTTAAAATAAATTTTAAAAGACTGAAACCACATGGGTGGCTCAGTCAGTTAAGTGTCCAACTCTTGATTTCAGCTCAGGTCATGATCTCAGGATCCTGATACTGAGCCCTACCTAAGGCTCCATGCTCAGCAGGGAGTTTGCTTGAGATTCTCCCTCTTCCTCTCCCTCTGCCCCTGCCCCCCACACATGTGTGTACTCTCTCTAAGATAAATAAGAGAGAGAGAGAGCGTGTGCACAGGAGGGGCAGAGAGAGAGAGAGAGTCCCAAGCTCTCTGTTTGATTCTGCCTGTTTTGCAAATTACCTATCTATTCCTGTCTTAAAGGAGTGGCTCTATGTAGGAGATGAAACTTTTTTTTTAACCCTCCTCTAGTTCTTGGTTATCTCTCAAGCTAGGCTCTTTTGATTTTCTCCCACCAGTGGGGTCCAGAAATCCAATCCCCCTAATTACCCAATGCTGGCACTCAAGAGGTGTTCTCTGTGTGGGTTGTATGCACCCATTGGCTCTGGCTGGGTCATGTGACTGGTGCTGCTGGAGAGAGGCAGGGGTGCTTGCCCATCAGGTGTGAAGGTACCATGTGAGCAGCATGGGGCAAGGGCATGTGTCCATGCAGCATATGCTGTGGGAGGGGGAGGTCTACTTGCATGTTGCACCTAGCAGTATCACCTAAGTGGCACATGGGGAGGTGGTGCTGCTCACCCACATCTGGCATTATCATTCAAGCAGCTGGGTCTGCTCACCTGCTGCTATTAGATGGTTGGAGTAACTGTACAAAACTCACACTCAAAAGAACCAGCAAGGTAGACAGAGCCCATAAAAATGTCATCTGCCAGTGTTTGGTTCCCAGAGAAAATCTTGATAGACCTTTGCTCCTCTGGCATAAGCTTTAGGTTTAGCGATTTCCTTCACCTATATCTAGACTCTTTTCAAAGTGCTGCTTTTTGTACTGAGTCCTGGGGAGAGTGGGTCTGTGCACAACCCCTTTAAGAATGAAAACAGTTCCCTATAGCCCTAGGTTTCCCCTGAATATAATTCCCTGGTTTTCAAAGCCAGATGTTTTGAGGGCTTGTCCCTTTTGTGTAGGACCCAAGGGTTAGGATGCCATGTGGGATACAAACCCTTGCTCCTTAGGGAGAAGTTATATTTATATTTTTGTTGTTGTTGTTTGAAATCCTTCCTGATTATAGGTCACTGTGGGTGATGGTGGTGAGCACATCTCAGCCTTTCCTACCTTTCTTGATGTGGCATTTTTATCCTTTGCTGTGGAGTAGGTATCCAACTAGTTCTCAGGGATTTTTTTCAGAGTGATAGTTCCATATACAGCTGTATATTTGTAATGTCTGTGGGAGGAGGTAAGTTCAGCATCTTTCAACAATGTCACCTTTTTTTTAAAAAAAAAAAAAGATTTATTTATTTGAGAGAGAGAGAGAGAATACGTAGAGCACGGGGAGGGGCACAGAGAGAAGTAGAGAGAACCTCAAACAGACTCCCAGCTGAGCATGGAGCCCAGTGTGGGGCTTGATCTCATGACTATGAGATCATGACCAGAGTCAAAATCAAGAGTTGGATGCTCAACCAAGTAAGCCACTCAGGTAACTTTACAATGTCATCTTGAACCACCTCTCTGTATTTTATTTTAAAAGATATATAAGGGCCACATCTGTAATAATAAATAGTGAATATAAATAATTTCCATTCACAATTGTATTAAATGCCAGAAAATAATAAGAACTAACATTAATTCATTCTTTACTATGCACTTTGCCCCAGGTTCAGTACCTTACCCTTGAAATACAATTTTGAATAATTTCTGTATACTAAGGTACAAAATACCTGCACAGTATGTTAGAGATAAAATTTTAAAAGTATGAGCACTTCCAAGATTATAAATACTCAACTTGCCAATACCTTGAAATAAAGAAATTGCCATCTGCTCAGGACCCTCCCTGCCCTCATTCTCTCCTGCCCCCAACTCTCCTGGCAACATGGGGATCCGAGTAATCCAATATCTCTTTCTCAGCAGTTCTTATTTTTCCCCTTAAGAGTTCTGTACAATTCATGAACCCTCCACATCCCTTAGGACTTCAGTACTTCATGGCTCATTTGGTGCTACCTCAGAAAATTTCCCTCAAATCCATAAACTTTCCCTTTATCAGATGTTTTTTTGTGTTTCCAGTTCTTATCTGGTTACCTCAGGAATATCAATTCACCTATTCTATCATTAATTCCTTCTCTTTTCTATTACCCATTCCATTTTCAAGGCAAAAATTAACTTAATCATGTTGATAAATGAAAAAAGTATCTACCACTAATGCTATATTGACAGAAAGAAGAGAAAACTCATATATTGTGAAGCAAAATTGCACAGCACAATGAATCCTACTGCTTTTAAGTATAACCAGAATTTCTCTCTAGAATCTACATGAAATTTTGTATCCACATCCTGATCTTCTCATTATATTACTTTTGTCTTGGGCTTCATAACTGAAATAAGGAAATTCTTAGTCTTTTTTTTTTCTATTTTAAAATGTAAAATAGTTTTCTTTTTCTGCAAAGTCTCTTAGAAATTATTTCCTTTACACTATGAGTGAAACAAATTTTATGGGCTAACCTAAGATCCTAACCCATTTAGAAATAAATTGTTCATCAAAATGAATTCTGTGCTCTAAATAACTAATTTATAAATATACTTTTAAAATGCAATCTCTTTGTATGCTAGAAACCGAATATAAGGATAAAGCATATGATATTGCTATGGAAATTATGCCATGGAATATAAAACTAAATATTAGAGATGCTTTTCTAAAACCACTAATTAATTTTCACACTAGTTGAGTTATGCAACCATACATGCTTATTTTATCCTTGAAATTCTTATCAGTTTCCTTTACAGTTGAAATGTTTAAGAAAATTAACTCAAATATAAGATATAAAAATATAGTAAGAGTGTAAGACCTTCCCAAAGCCTAGTTTTGATATGCCCAATAGTATATAAAAAATTCTCTATAAATTCTCCTTTGTTCTAATGACTTGAAAATTACAATGATCCAGGCAAGCAATCCATGCAGTAAATAATGCATTAATAACTCACCTACTTTTAAAAAGAGGTTCAAGTCTGCTTATCAGAAAACATTTAATCAACCAAAATGCAATGAACTAAATATAAACAAGAAAAGGGAGTTAAAGGAAAGGAAAGCAAGATGGAGAAAATAGGTAGATTCATACACAGATATATGCCATGAAATATTTGGATATAAGTGGGCCGCTAGATTTGGTTCTTAGAGTTCTAGAAGCTAATTTAAGAGAGGAAAAAATGTTCAATTACAAGATTCACCATGTTTACAAAGTAAAAAACTAGCCTAATGGAACTTCTTCAGGAATAAGAGCAACTATTTCTGATACTAAAATCCTTAAGTGATCCTCAGCATCTTCAACTACATTCTTAGAGCAATCTCAATGACATAATCTGTAGTGCTGGGGTAGATATTATCCAAACAAGTAGATGAACCTTCAAAGCTTAGTTGGATAAAACCAGCTCCATGGGAGCTACTAGAGTGCTGTTAAGGAAATGGGTCCTCCAGTGAATTTAGTCATAAACTGTTAGATCATCTATAATAATATATGGACTAATTATCTTTTAGTAAATCATACATAAATATTAATTCCCAGTCTATGTTTTGGAAAATACTGAGCATCACCAATTCCCATGTCTGGATCCAGCTACTTAATATGGCTAGGGAAATATAAGACTTCATGTTTTAATAAGCAGTGAAGCTCAGGGAAGCATTCTGGGTATGAAATTGCCATTGAACAATCTAAGTAGATTACTTCTGCTTTCTACAATAAACAAGTGTTGATATTATCCTAAAATGGATAATGATATTATAAATACTGAAGTAAGTAACGCTTAATGCTATGTAAATCCAGTGGCACAAGTGACCTCCTGGTTAAACAAAAACATACACAAAAACAAGGCACTAGAAAATTGAAATTTCTATGCTTATTTTTTCTCCTAATAAATATGAAATTGGCTAAGTTTATATACAGCTTTTTAAAAGAGTCATATTGGATCTATTTTCTTTAATAAGATGTGTACTCAAGAAATAACATTATTGTACAAATTGGTACTTTGTAATTTCTTGAAACTAACTGAAGTTTACTCTTCTGAATTCCCTAGGTACATTTCAGAATATTATGGCTTTCAATCTCAGATTTATCTAACAGTGCTTTTTTATATTTTTTTAACTTGCTTCACAGAAAATAAAATATAATAAATTAAACTTTTAATCTATTCTGTCACTGAAAGTGACTTCCTTTTAAAATCCTGACTATATAACTCATTTGCTAAATTGTCCTAAAGCTTCGTATTACTTCTTTATCTCCATTATGATAAGAATAATAAATGAAGTAAACCAAACTATGAAAGAGAACTTTCTTTTTCTTTCAGATATTTAATTTTAAAATGTCATATTTTACAATAAATTTATAAAACAGTATAATAATGTCAAGATTCATATTTTAAACAGTGTCTTTCTGTTCTTTTTATATTGTTGGAAATGTCTTGATAAAGCTGGGAGCATGTGGGCTAAAGCTTTATAAGATCAAGACTGGGGATACAGGTCAATCAGTAACTGTAAAAGGGATGGACAAGTTTTCAATACACAGCTGAAATTAATCCCTTCTAATTTTTATGATCACCTGCTATGCAAGAAAATTATGAATTCTGGGGATCCCTGGGTGGCTCAGCGGTATGGCGCCTGCCTTTGGCCCAGGGAGCGATCCTGGAGTTCCAGGATCGAGTCCCACGTCGGGCTCCCGACATGGAGCCTGCTTCTCCCTCCTCCTGTGTCTCTGTCACCCTCCCCCGTTGTCTATCATAAATAAATAAATAAATCTTTTTTTAAAAAAGAAAGAAAATTATTAATTCCAAGGAGATAAGGTTCCTATTGTCATGAAGCTCATAACCTAATAGAAGTTTGATTCATTTTTTAAAAACCACAGGCTGTGTTAAATGCAATAAAGATAATAAACAGATATTATGAGAATAACAAGGGATATAAAATTTGGATTGGTGGTCAGACAGAGCCACTCTGAGAAGGGGGTATACTTAAGCTTTACCAGAAAGGGAAGGAATCAATTATTCAGTGTAACCTAGGAAATATATAGAAAGTAACAAGGCCCTGAGGTAGGAAATTTTTTTTATATATTTCAGGAACTGATGGAGCCAAGGTGGCTAAAGTTTAGTGAGCAAGAGATGACTTGTATAGAGGCCAATCATGTAGGGCCATAAAGGTCCCACTAAGATCCTTTATTTTGTCCTAAGGAAATTGAAAAATCCTGAAGGATTATAGGAAAGTGACAAGGACACAGGCAATGCATTTAGAAAACAGAATGAATTAACAAAATTAAGCCTTCTTTAATGACCCTAGATACTAATGTGCCTTAAGAAATCACTTTTGAATAAAAGAAATCTTAGATAAACAAAAGCAAGTTAACTGGCTATAACATATAACAAATTTTATGTTTAGAATATAACAATCTCTCTTTTATTTGTTTTAAGGCTCTTGCTATTGATGGGATATTTATTCCTTATTAATTTCATACATGCTGACCCAGAAGCCTCTAAGAAGATTCTTAGAACTAGGTTTTCTTTCCAAAGGGGAGGGGACAAAACATAGAAAAGTATGAATGATAACATAATGAACACCTGTATTCTCACTATTAATGATTTTTACTTTTTCAGATTTACTCACATTACCAATAATGTTCATATAACACACTTTAACTAGAGTAACCTAGGTAATTTTCCCAAAAATGAAGTCCTCTTTTCCTGGTAAGTATGCTATAAATTGGCTAAATTTACTGAACTTTATTAATCAAATTTTGGTGTAGTCACTGTTCATGAGGGGTGCAATTCTCTGATCATTGTACTTATAACCAAAAACACATATATAAGAAGCTGTTAAGCACTTGTGTCATTTAAACATTATATGTGGCATCCTTAAATATATGAGTCAAGAAATGTTCCCAATGGAGTGATCTCTTCCAAAATGCCTCTGAGGGGGAATGGGAAAAAATATAGCTAAGCTGAACCTCACCTGAGCTGACCTCATCTGAAATGACCCAAGAGCAAAAGGAGAGGGTGGCTCTCCCACTCTGATGGGGTATTTGTTTCAGTACACAACACTCTGGTTTCTCCATGCATCCTATTTCTGAAGGATGATCTCAGAAACAGAGATTAGAAGATGAATCCTGTGCTAGAGTTGCCACTCCACCAAGGCACAATCTATACCTTGATTATTACACAATCATCAGCTGATAGGAAGTAAGCCAAAGTTTTCTCAGGACAAAGATGGTTTCACCTGTTTATTATAAGCAATTTTTAGGGGCATGGGACTTTAAAAACATCATGACATGTTTATCTGCAACAAACAAACAAAATCCAGGAAACTTCTTCTTTTGCATACTCAGTCCAAAACTATGATCACTTAAGCTCATGTCTGTCTGCCATCCCTTTGGCATTCCTCAAACAAGTCTACTTTATCTACAAAGGTCTCACATGCAGGAGTGTGCATATCCTGGAATTGCAGATATTCCCTGATTTCATATGTACAAGCCAAAGAAAATACTTTTCACAATGTCTGCAGTATAGGGCAGAATTTTGGAGAAATTACTTCAAGGCCCCAACATCTTCAATTCATGGGCTTACAAGCCATTTCAATTTATAGCCCTGTGCATAATTGTGACAATTACCAGATCAGAAGAAACACTTGAAGCCCACTAGACGTTCAATATCTTCCTCTCCACATTCCCCAAATGAGAGAAACTGAATATAAGCAACCACTAATTGACAGCAACCACTAATTGACATAGATACAACTACTTTCATCATCTATTCACTATCTTAATAATCCTTTCACCACAATTTATCTCTTTAGTGGCTGAGGCTTGAAACCAAATCAGAAGCATATTGCTCTGGCTTCTCTTCAGTGAAATTAAAAGAAAAAGGTTCAGTGTATGATGGATGTTTTCAGAGAAAGTATTTGCATTTTTTATAATATAATGCCAACTGTATCACAATCTCTATAAAGGTGCAGACCATGTCCAGCCTATTTGCCAATGACACCATATTACTTCTGCATGGTAAGTGTTCAACCACTATTTGTTGAATTAATGCTGGGTGATGTGAAGTGTAACATGATAATTTGACAAATGGAAAGAATAGATTGAATGTGGATAACTTACTATTAGTAGTTTATCTTTATGGAAGTATTACATTCTCATTAAAATAATTTATGTAGATTTCTACCTGCCTTGCCTTTTCCTTTTTGGTTGCTATTATCCTACATCAGCATGAAGCCAGAGACTGAAAACTGATTTACTTTCACAACACGTTTCCTGCTATAAAATAATAGCTCTGAATTTGAGAAGCAAAAATGTGCATTTGGATATGATATTTTAGAGGCTAAACACACACACACACAGAGTTTTAAATACTCAAATCCTCAAATTGCCCAGAATTGCCAAATATGGTGCTCTCTTCCACTGATGAGTATAGGATTGTACAGGGCTGTGTTCTAGGATCTAGTTATTACCCTTTTAACTCAAAATCTCTATATAATTAAAGAAAATGCGTAGCAATAACTTTCTTTAAAAAAGTACTAACAATACTGTAAGCTTATCAGATCAATCAAGATGTATTATAATATATTTTCTTTTTTTCTCAGTATGATTTCTTCTAAAAAGAATTCTTTTCATATAATCTGACTGTATAAGTACTGAAGAAAGCAATGCATAAAAATAGAACAGGACATTTGAATTTAAAAATAACTTTTTGAAACTGATAGCAATCTATTTATACCCTGATAATTCAGTTTTGCTTTATAAATATACATGTGTGTATGCAGAGACACACACGTGTGTGCACACACACACACCCTATACTTATACATTCATAAAAAAATATATTGAACATATTTTATGCACCAGGTCCAGGTTTTGGTGCTGACAAGACAATGATAATCAAAAGCAGACATGATCTCAGGTTTTCTCAAGCTTGCAGTCCGAAGGGCAGAAAATTTTTAGTGAAATAATCCCATAGCAAAATGCAAATTCATCACTGCGACCATAAACTGACATATATATGGTATGTTAACAGCACATAGTAGAGGCACGCGGCTTTGTTGGAAGGGCTAGAAGACCTGTTTTATTTAGAGGCTGGAGTTTTCTGGTACATGAATAAAGTGGGATCTGAAAGTTGAGTAGGAAGTAATTAGGCAAAGAGCACAAGTATGACTCTGAAATGCTGGGGATACAATCCTCAAACAATGAAGAAACAGCAGACACATAAAACTAGCTGTTATCCCTCAGGTATAGAGTTACAGGTCCTATTCTTTATACTTCCCAGAAGTCTTGTAGAATCAAGCCACCACTGTCTATAGCAGCAACCTCTGTAGAGTACTCTTATGACTTCTCCTTCTTTTCTTACTCACCTTCTCTACTCTTTTACTGTTACTTTCTGGCTCCACTTTCCAAATAAAAACCCTACAAAATAAAAACCCAAAACCTAAATTATTTGCCTCATGTTATGATTTTTTATTTGCTTATTTATGTGCTTGAGAATGAAAACTAAGACACTAAGCATGACATGAATGAGATAAGAACAAAACTGTATAGGTCTGAAAGGCATTTTAAAGGTGGGAAATAACTAGACTTGTTTTTCAATAAGATGTTTCTGTCTGCAATGCAGATAACAGATCAGATGGAGGTAAGAAAGGATGAGGCTCAGAAGTTATTACCATGGTCCAGGTGAGAGAGGATGGTGGATTACATCAGAAAGGAACCATAGTGATAGAACAAAATGGATGGATCCCAGAGCTATTTAGGTAATAAAAGCAACAGGGTTTAATGATGAAAGAATAGTGTTAAGGATGACTCCTAGTTTTTTGCCTTGCATAACTTGATGGATATGGTGCCAATCACTGAGCTATTAGGGACCACTGAAGAAGTTTGGAGTAGAATGAGAGAAAACAACAGGAATGCTTTAAATCTAGGTCAAATTTCAGGTATCTTGGAGATATCTTGTAAGAATTACAAAGTAGGTAGATAGATATATGATTCTGGAACCCAGAAGAAAATTTCAAGCATTTCTGATTCATCTTTATTTTGGTGGTGATGGAGTCTGTGAACCCTGGATTATATGTAATTAGGTCTTGAGGACTTCCAACTGAGTTTGAGGAAGCTGGACTGGAAAAAGAGACTAAATAGCTTGAGGCAGAGGGATGGGATGAATATCAAGGGGATGTTTCATCATAGAAGCCAGATAAAGAGGGTATTTCACAAAGAAGGCAAAGGTCTATAATACCTATCACCACTGGAGAGGCAGGCAGGTAAGGTTATTGTGATAGACCATGTTATGGGTCCCAATTCACTTCCCCATATATCCAAATTATTTACTATGTAACTTTGCAGTTCCATTCACTAAAAGAGGTGGAATACATTTTTCCATTTGAATTTATTTGGCCAAGTGACTTTCTTTGGCAAAAGAAAACAAAAGGGGGGGGGGGGGAGGCAAGCAAGCAGAATTGATGGCGTACAGTTTCTGAGCATTTCTACTTGCCTTCTTGCACTTCTGCTATCCTCATGAGAAAGACATGCCTGGTCTAGCTCATGAGTCCCAGGAGAAAGAGACTGTGGAACAGAGCCCAATGGTTCAGCAGATGCACAGATGTAAAAACCAAACAAATACACAGTGTT
The DNA here is from genome assembly GCF_053574225.1 of Canis aureus. Lineage (NCBI taxonomy): Eukaryota > Metazoa > Chordata > Mammalia > Carnivora > Canidae > Canis > Canis aureus. The sequence goes on from NC_135636.1 coordinate 13,396,696, forward strand.
GCGTGCCCCTCAAGTTTTATCATTGTTTATTATGCAGCATTACCTTGATAATAGAAAACTGACATGCTGACTAAAAACCTATATGCTAGAGTAAGAATGCAGGTCACTGATTGGTGTAGATCAGTTTTGATCTGGAGACAAGGTAGTGAGAGAAGCTCATGGATTTGAGAGAAGTTATATGAGTCATTGTGCGCTTTTTAATTTTTTTAAAATTTTTTTTGGCATCGTGCTTATATGTCCTAAATGGCTGAAGCCTACACCCAAAAGAGATTTTCATGGGAACAGAAAGATCCTAAGAAGATGGAAGAAACTGATTATCCAAAATAAAGAGGGAAGATAGGATAGGATAGATAGAAGATATGATAGAGAGATTAGGTAATATGTTATGGGAGTTCATATTAATGATGACACAGGTCAAGGGTAAGGTTGGCAGGTCTTATAAAGGACCAGAATGTTGGGTTCATGTACACTGCTCCTGATAATAATATAAATTTTTCTTCATGCTGTGCTTATTTCCATAAATATGAAACTCAAGTAAAGTGAAATTAAAGTTTGGTAGCATCTATTAGTGTCATTTATAGTGATAGAAGATCTTACCATTCTTTAATCAAAGACCTCACTAGTGGGAAAAACAGAATAAACCTTCTGTCTTTTGTATGTGAAGTCTAGTATAGAATGCTGAAAACATTATAATATTAAAATGAAAAGAAATACAGTCGACCCTTGAACAACAGGAGTTTGAACTGCGTAGGTCCACTTGTACAAGGATTTTTTTTCGATAAAGACAGTACATTATTGAAAATGTATTTTCTCATCCTCATGATTTTCTTAATAATGTATTCTTTTTCCTAAGCTTACTTTATTGTGAGAAGACAGTGTATAAAACATATAACATACAAAATATGTAATATTTGTATTATTAGTAAGGCTTCCTGTCATCAGTAGGCTATTTGTGAAGTTTTAGGGAATCAAAAGTTATATGTGGATTTTCCACTGCTCAGGGGATTGGCAATCCTAATCCCTCTGCTGTTCAAGGGTCAAGTGTAAATAAAAGATGTATCTGTCCACAATAATATTCATTTTTTATTATTTATTTTATAATTAAATATTTTTAAAAGATAACATTAGTTCTGACATTGACTAGATTTTATATTTTATTTTTATGAATTATAAAATAACTAATTAGAACACTTCAAATTCTGATGATAGTAGATAAAATATTTAGCATTCTAGTTAAGTAAATTTGAGGAAATTAACATTTTTATGAAACATGAATTAATATTCAGATAAATATCAAGTTTTGCCTAACTTTTAAAGAGTCAGTATAAATTCTCTGTAATTTAATGCTGTACTCTAAATCAACCGTTTTTTTAAAAAAAAATCCCAAATAGGTTTCTATAGTATTAGAATACAGATGCAGCAATTTTTATTCTAAATTTAGACTTCCATACAATATCAAATTAAAAGATAAAAAATACAGATAATTTCCAAAACCAAGAGAATACCCAAATGTGTTATAAATATTTCATATTTTTCAAATTATTTCAATAATAAAATTTACACCAAGATACCACTTCCTCTTAGAAAATTAATGTTTGGCACACCTGGGTGGCTCAGTGGTTGAACATCTATCTACCTTTGGCTCAGGGAGTGATCCTGCACTCCCGGGATCGAGTCCCACATCAGGGTCCCTGCAAGGAGCCTGCTTCTCCCTCTGCCTCTATCTCTGCCTCTCTCTGTGTGTTTCTCATGAATAAATAAAATCTTAAAAAAAATAAAAGAAAATGTTTATTCTTGGTCAGAATTAAATTTAAACATCAATCTTTGTAGGCTTATATAAGATGAAAAAAATTTTTCATATTACTAAAATGAAGTATCTGAAAAAATAGACAATTTAGAATTCATATTTTCCTGACATTTTCTGAATTACATATTTAGTCACAAATGCCTATGCTTAATTTTGACTGAAAATCTGCACAGTACTCTATTAATTATTCCTATTTTATATTTGTTTTTTTAAGTTCCAAGCAATATCATATAGTAGATTAATCTTTGAAGCTTTCTATGGTTGAAATATCATATTCTCTTTAGAGAGATGGTAAAGTGTACCTGAAGGACATTTTCTTTATTTCTTTCTTTTTAATATATTAGAAAATCTAAAATGTACAGCTCATATCAAACCATCACCATTGCACTGAGAAAGTCTGAGTTCATTGCCAAGATAGCACTTGTTCAATCTCTGATGGCTGCAAGAGAATGGGTGGTAGGCACATTCTCATTACATGGTACATGATAAACATGTTCCAAAATGGTAGCATTTCTATTTTTCATGTGGCATTGGCTATAATTCAATTTATCCCCAAGTAAAATGAAGAGACCCTGATAAAATGCTGAAATGTAGTAGTGTTGTGTCACTATGTCAAGCTTTGTTCAAATAAGACAAGCTCCAAAGAGGTAAAGATAAATGAATGGAATCACAAGAGATTTGTTGGCTAAAATAGTTCCTTTGTGAATGGCATGAATTCCTTAAATTAATGACTTGGGTGGCTAGAATTAAAACCAAGTTCCATTTTGTTCTATTATTATTAATTTCTACACCCAAGGTTTCTGTGAATATATCCAGTTTTTTTTTTTTTTTTCTCAGCTATTCCAGAAAATCACAGGGCATAGAGCACAGAGATGCTGACTTTTTAACATCCAATCTTGCTTCTGGCCTAAGAATTGTGTTCTGTTCAATGCAGCAAGCCAGGGGCAACTCCTTCATCTTTGAAAATCTAAAGTGAATTCAAGTTGAAATAGCATTAACTAATTTGGAATTGGGGTAGACAACTATAATTTTTACATAAAATATATAAACTTGAAATAATATAAAGGCTCTCTAGACTCCATCCTTATTCTCAGCAACAAAACATTTAGGTCAATTTCTTTTATTTAACAGTTTTCTAATCTCCTTAGTATCTCACTTAAGTTTTTTTTTTTTTAATAATCAAATGTAGACATTAAACGTGACTTCCCTACATATAGATAAACATACTTCCTGCTCCTTAATGGCTCACAACAAATATTACTGAGGACCTGCAGAGTGTCAGCCACTATAGTAGGCACTGGATTCAGTGGTTGAGTATATACCTAGGTATATGATAATAGATAGTAAAACAATAATTTAGAAAGCAACAATAAAATATGCTACAAGAGTGCTTTTATCTCTGAGCATGGCATGGACTAAATGGCGGAGATGTTCAGGAAAGGTTTCCTTGAGCACAAACACATACATGTTCAGGGATGAGTAAGAATTAACAAGGTCAAGAGGACAGCTACCCAGGTACCCCTCATTTCATTACTAAAATGACAATGGTTTTCTAACCTAGCTCTCAATCTTTCTCTCCACATTCTAATGTGTCACCACATCCTTATGACTCTCAAATAATTCTGACATTCTCTTTAGCCTCTATCTTGATGCTTCAACCTTATCGCACAACTCCCCTGTCCCCAACTCTTGACCTAAACAATAAAAATCATTGTTGCTGGATTAAGGTTGAGCTGTGTCCTAACTTCACATCATTTGAAGTTTGAGGAATGAAGACAGGAAAGTCCTCACCCCTACTGACAGGCTGGCTATAGAAGAATGAGCCTCAGTCTTCTCAAGCTGGATTGTAAAAAACATGTTACCCTCCTATGAACCGCTATTTATATTGTTTAGACTAGATAGTAGCACCACAACTGAGAACGTGATGGGTTAAGTTGGCTTCTGTGGGCTATTCTGGGAACACACCCAAAATTTGTGGCTTTTATTTTTCTATTGAAAAATACCTTCTAAGTTCTAAATAACCAACTCACAAATGACTTTTTGGAATTGAATGGTTTGTAAAATGAGGGACTGACTGCACTTAGAATGAAACAATGTAGATTAGAAGAAAATTCAATTGAATTAACAAAAAAGCAGAAAGATGAAAGGCTATTCCACAAAAGCCAATTAATTCCTATGAAAAGATACCACTGGCCAGTAAATTAGGTCCTTTTTGAAACCTACATTAACTCTTTCAGGACACAGAGTAGTAGTGCATTGATGCCTTAGTGATTTGAAAAGTATCCTCAAAAGGCCTCAAATTAGTCCCAGCACTGGGTACATTTGATTCATTATTTTACATGAGGCCATGGAAAATACAGTTATCTAATCAAATAACTAAGCATGAATGTAACAGAATGATATGTATGAGGCAAGCATAGTTGCTATAATATCCTTATATGTTATAGACTGTACACACACCCCTTCTCAGTACAAACATTGGTTCAGAAAATGTAAATTCTTCAACTTTGACCCAAATAGGGTTATAAGATTCACTTTTTTTCTCCCTCCTAGGTCAAACTATTTCTTTGGCAAAAAATAAACCCTTGAAAAAAGGTGCCAGAAATTTCTTTTACTAACAAGTGCTATTAAATCCCATTTTAATTTTTAATTTTCACATGCCAGCTCTTCTCAAAGGAAAAAATTATGATTTTGCAACCATGGATGGTCACAACAGAGGACAACCACAGGTGTTCCTTGATCAAAATGGAAAGACAGACCCCTAGAAGTGAAAACCTGAAGCAGCTGGGAAGCCAGAATGGTTATTTTGGTTGACTGAGTTCATGGTGAAGAGGACAGATTCAGTGTGCCATCCCCAAAGGAGTCAGTTAGCTTTGCTGTATTCCAGAAATAAATATCATTTTCCCAATATGTATGGAATAACCATGATATTGTAATACTAGAACTGGAAGAGATTTTATTTTTTTTAATATTTTATTTATTTTTTCATGAGAGACACAGAGAGAGAGAGAGAGGCAGAGACACAGGCAGAGAGAAAAGCAGGCTCTATGCAGGGAGCCCAATGTGGGACTCGACCCCGGGACTCCAGGATCATGCCCTGGGCTGAAGGGAGCGCTAAACCACTGAGCCACTCAGGGATCCCCTGGAAGAGATTTTAGAGATCATCTGATAAGAATCAAACTATAAGCCTTCAGGGCTCTAGAAATTAGGATACAAGAGACAATGGGGGGCACCTCCTAAGTTTCCTACCTTCTCAGTAAACTTCCTGGTAATAAGTTTTCATGGGAACCAAATGATCTCTGGTTTCCTTTTTACAAAGCTCTGATCTCAACCGCTTGATTCAAATGTCTCAATAAGGTAAGGCATCTTCTTAGCTAACCCTACCTCTGCATATCACAGAGGTCTATAAAAATATAGAAGGTACTTAGTCATAAGTACATTATGTTTTCCATTGAGTCTATTCATAGGGTACAAAGCTTTTAAAAAACAAAACATTGGTAATCAATTTTTGTTTGATATATTTTGGAAGATATGGATAAAAAAGATTGAGGCTAAAAAACCCAAGTCAAGTGCCTCACCTTCATTCATTTCAAGATACCTGCAAAGGCCCTGATATGATTTCTAGCACAGCCTCCTGAAAATCAAAGACTACAAATGATTTAATAGAAATATAATGTAGGACATCTAAACGCTACCCACTTGACATTGTTGGAGGAAGTCATGTCTAAAATGTACCCTACAAAAAAGTAAATAAATAAAATGTACCCTACATCCTGAGAAAGTAAATGTACTATATTGGTATCTATTGCTGCAAAACAAATCATCCCCAAATTTAGTGATTTAAAAGAAATTATTTATTACTTCTTATGATCCCGTGGACTGGGTGAGTGGTTCTTCCAGTCTGCACCAGTTTGGCTAGGGCTTGGTTACAATAACATCACTGTTGTGTTAGAGGCTTTAGTGGGGGCTTCCCTACAAGATGTTTTTCACCCTCCAGGAGGTTCAAACTGTGAACCAAAAAGTCGCAGCTACAAGCGCAAGCCCAATGCAAAAGCACTTTTTTAATCCTCTACTGGAGCCATCTCTGATATTTGTCCCATTGGTCAAATTCAAAACTGTATGGGAGGGGCCTACTCTCTGTGTGAAGATAAGAATATAAACTGTGATAGTTATTTTGTTACAATCTTCTATATTTTAAGTTTTAAAAATTGAATCCATTTAGTACCAAATTAAATAGACTTTTATCTGAAAATATAGCTTCTATGATTTTACTAACATAATTTTTATTCAAAGATTCAAAATCTATCTTTATGCCTATGTGGCTTTTTACATACATAAGCCTCATGTCTGTACTACTTTACTGCTATACAAATTTCCATACACTTAAAAACAATACAAATTTATCCTCTTATAGTTCTGGATATCTGCAGTCCAAAATCAGTTTCACTGAGCTAAAGTCAAGGTGTCACCACTATGTTTTTTCCTGGAGGCTCTGAAGAAAGAATCTGTTCCCTTGTATGTTCAAGCTTCTGGAGGTTGCCCATATTCCTTGACTTGTGACCTCTTTCCTTCATCTTCAAAGTCAGCAATGTTGCATCTTTCTACACTTTTCTTCCATAGTCTCATATCTTTCTGACTATAACAGAGTAAGGTTTCCCATATTTAAGGACTCCTGTAATTACACTGGGCCTACCCAAATTATCTAGGATAATCTCCCCATCTCAAGGTTCTTAATCATGTCCCTTTGGCCATATAAAGTAATATCCATAGATTCCAAGGATTGGACTGTGATCTCAGAAGGGCCATCATTTGACTACCGTAACATGTTTTTGGGAAACCACATCTAAATAAATCTCTAAATGTAAGTCATATTGAACTGCATTGGAGAAACTGCCCATTAAAACAAAAACAAAACAAAACAAAAACAAAAACTCTGGCATTTCGTGATTCCTTTTTAATACAATTCAAGCTTTTAAATAAAGTTTCCATTACTTTAGAACTTTAAGTTGTAGTTTAAATATTTTAGATCTATTTTCAATACTTTGCCTAGAATTAGTGTCTAGGACTAAGCACTTTAGCATGTGAAAGCAATGTATCTAGCCTGTGGTACAGATTTCAATTATGATTTTACCATTTAAAAAATAAAAGTTGAATTTTCATGGTACAAATGAATTGAAATAGAACACACTTTGAGGTGAATTAATGATAGTTTATATTAGGTACTATTATCTCTATCTCTATTTCAAAACTGTTAATAATCAAAGCTACATATGATCCTGGTTGCATTTCTAGACTTTCATTAAAGGTCTATTTTCCAACTTACTGCAAATGCAACCTTGGAGAAAGTCACTATATGTGACAATGACTTCAGATTGCTATGATTTTTGAAGTTATTAAAACTTCTGTCAGCAGTCAGATCCAGCTCCATTTCTCACAATAGAAAATCATTTACAGGCACTGTCTCCTTCTTTCTCAAACTATTGAAATGGGTTCTCATGAGATTCACATTCTGTTTACAAACAACTAAAAATGACCCAACTATAACGGTAGCTCAAAATTAGCTCTGATAAATTCTTCCAATAATGGCTTTATAAAAGGGCCTCATAAATCCTTTATTCAAATCACTATGAACAACCTGTAAGCAAGGTTTGGGGGCAGAATCTTAAGGTAGATGAATGATAATTCTCTGTGATTCCAAATACTCTTTTTATATTCTTGTACTCCTTTTTTTTTTCATGATTGTAATAATGTATGTACACTGAACTGTGAAGGTAGATGAAGAAGTGTAGCATGTCAGGTCAGTAAAAATTCTTGAAAGCATTTGACACATTTTTTCTTGTCTAATACATGTTTTTAAACAACTGCTTGATTTTTCCTGACTTTTTTTAATCCAATAGGCCTATTTTTAAAAACAGAGTGTGAATCTATGACCTCTATGACTGGACTCAAATATTTCATTCTTAAAAAGAAAATGTTACTTTGTCAAATTATTTCTTTATAAGCATCAGATAATCCTTTGGACTAATAGAGAATTTCTTAAAGGTGTGGCAGATTTGATTTTTTAAAATTTGTTTTAGGTAATTGTAATCATTCCTACATTCTGTCATTGGGAGAACAGTTCTTTTATTCTTCTTACATTTCAGTATTGCATATAGTAGAGTAAGATTAGCAAATAGGTAAATTCATGATTTACATAGTGATATCACCCCAAACAGCATGGTTTTTAGAGGATGACCAATGAAGTAATAATAAGCCAAATATTATCTTCTCTGAGTTCTCTATGGCCAAACACAATTAAAAAAATATTGCTTATGAAGTAAGAATGATTTTTAAAAATGTTTGGATAGGTATACACAATACACTGTCTAAAATAAAGTGCCTACATGAAATTGAATATGTGCTACAATAATTTTACACAAACATGCATGAATATTGGCATAAATAATTCAAATTCTGAACCTCTCCCTACTTGAAAATTAATAAAAGTTGGATTTCACTTTGTTAATGATGACAATATATATATGACCAGAAATGAACACTATCCATTTGGTGATAAAGCTTTGAAATGAATGTCAGATTAATTATTTCTGAGTGATTTGCTTTTTTCTTGCTGAAATCCAATATATTATTAAGATGCCTAGACATTCCTGATAACAGAGCAAGGTGAGGCTTCTGTCAGCACACACAAAGGAGCTGAAGCAGAACTCACAATAGTACACACAAACCAGGTTGCTAATCTACAAAGGAGCTTGGCCCACAAAGGGCCAAGATGGCAGAAAAAAATCGCAGGAGAGTGCTACACTTCAGTAACCAGATTTTCTACGAGCTCATTAATATTTACCAAAGCCACAAGAGCTGTTTTTTCTTTCATTTAGCCAAAAATGCTTCCTTAAAATTATTCTTATATTGAGACAGCATTAGAAAAATAAACTATGCATATAAAAGAAGCCCCAAATTAAAGACAAGCAGCTTTTAAGATAAGTCTGCTTTCATTGTGAGCATCTGTACCCAGAAGACCATTTACACAAATTAACATATTTTATCTACTGTAAAAAAAAAAAAAACACGAAATAACTCACATATACAAGATTGTTTAAATTACTATCAGGGAATGCTTGAGCATTATTATTACATCCCACAAAAACATAAGTCCTGATAACCAAGTCAAAGATTTGCCACTTAAAAAGAAAACTAGTTGGAAAGGTATTTTTCTTCTTCTTTTTTTTTATTATAAAGGATTTTATTTACTTATTCATGAGAGACACAGAGCGTGAGGCAGAGACAAAGGCAGAGGGAGAAACAGGCTCCATGCAAGGAGCCTGAGTGGGACTCCATCTCCAGTCTCCAGGATCACACCCTGGGCAGAAGGCAGCGCTAAACCACTCAGCCACCTGGGCTGCCCGGAAAGGTATTTTTCTATTACAAGCAGTGTTTTATTAACTTATTTAGCAGGATGATCAAGAAATGAATGTTAAATGTAAACAGATCTGGGTTTGCATCTGACATTAGCTATGCAGTATTGGGTAGATTACTCCATCTCCCTGACCCTTAGATTTTCCATCTGTAAAATGGTTAATAAAACCTACCTCCTGTGGTTTTGAGAAATTGAAGACTGTGGCCACTAAAAGCTGAATGTAGCACATGCCCCATTCAAATCCTTCAATAAATGTTAAAAGTTTATGTTTCTGTAATTATTTCTTAGAAGAACTTTAGAGATTACAGATAATATAAAAGTTACCTATCAGCACACTACCCTGAGAGAACCACAATTAGCAACTTGTGAATATCCTTCTAATTCTTTATATGCATGCATGCATACTTTCCAACTTTTTATTTTGTATATGGAATCCTACTTTGAATATCTCACTTTTTCCCCTGTTCCCCTCACAGTATTTGGGATGATTCCAATATTTAATCAATATAAACAGTAGTGCAGTGTGTGTCTGGCAATAAATATTCATATATATCTTTAATTATCTTTTAACTCAAATAATGTTATAATAAATATCCCACAAAGACATGTGAATATTATTTCATTCGACCTGAAAACATGCATTTGTACATAGCTCACATTTTTCTAATTTTTTAATACTTAATTTTTTAGTAGATAATACCTTTGTCTTACAAGTTGTCTTTAAATCAATATAATATAAATAAAAAGTAAACAGTAAAATACCTTGCTCTCATTACTGTGACTTATTTACCAACTTTCCACCATATCTACCTTGCAGGTAACATTAATGTATGTATATAGTCTTTTAGATATATCTATGAATGTATAATATAAACATATATGTACCCCTTTATTCCATAAAGGAAAGCATAAAATACAAACCATGCAATTTTTGCTTTTCCACTTTTAAGAATATGGTTCATACTTCTTTCTATATCAGTATTTATCCTATTCTCTTATTTACAGTTGCATAGTAGTCCATTGTATATTTATACCCTGATTTACCATAATTCTTTTAAACTGCACCCTAATGATTGGTATTTATCTTCATTCCAATGTTTTGCTCTTGAAAAAAAGTAATTAATATTGTGACGTGATTAAAAAAGTGATTAATTTTATGTATGCAAACATATCTTTAGTTCAGACTAATATTCAAAATGTTTATTAATTTATAGGCCATACTAGTGTTTATCATCTGATGATCAGTTCTGTATGTCAGTTAAATTCTTAGAATTACTCACCTCAGTTCCGTATACTTTTTAAAAGGAAAAAGAAAAAAGATGTAACTTTGTATTCTTTTTTTTTAGATTTTATTTATTTATTCATCACACACACACACACACACACACACACACACAGAAGCAGAGACACAGGCAGAGGGAGAGCAGGCTCCATGCAGGGAGCCCGACATGGGACTGGATCCCGGGTTTCCAGGATCATGCCCTGAGCCAAAGGTGGTGCTAAACCACTGAGCCACCCAGGCTGCCCATAACTTTGTATTTCTACTACATGAGTAACTTTTTTTTTTTTTTTTTTTTTTTTAACATGAGTAACTTTCTGTACTCACTGGGTCTCATTCCCTGCAGCTCCTGGCTGATCTCTGCTACTTTGGGCAGCCCTTCTACATGTTTTAGAGTTTGTAGATTTTATCAGTCTCCTAATCTTACAGATATATTTATTATATCATTCCTCTATATCTTTTGCTCACATTTCTATTGAAGCATTAACATTTTCCTTTTTGTATTCCAACATCATGCTCCGTGTTAAGGTTATTTGTGATTTTTTTTTTTATTTCTTATCTCTTAATTTTTATTTGGGAATGTTTTGAAGATATTCTTATTTATACTACCTCTATTTTTTTTTTCAGAAATAACGGATTCAAGGAAACAAGAAGTAGATTCATTCACTCATCAAAAACATACCAAATGCCTGCACGTACCAAATATTTTTCTAGCCACTGATGACACAGGGGGGATTAAGTTCCAGTTCTCTTTGCACTTATATTTCAAGAGGGGAAAAAAAAAAAACAAAGAAAGGAAGGGGCTAGATACTGATAGGTGAAATAGGTTTTGTTTTGTTTTTTGACAGGATAAATAAATTTCCCATTTATTGATCAGAGGCCACCTTGAAGCTAAAAGGAGTTACCAAATACAAACATCTTTTTTCTATGACTAAAGTCATTCTTTCGATCAGAAAGAAACATTTTAGTATATTTTTAGTCTTTAGACATATTTCATCTTGGTTAATTTTTTTGAAATTATTCTGTCTTAATTCTATTTTACCTTTTATAAATGGCTTGACTAAACAGCTTTCAGAAACTTTTTTCAATACTCTCCTAAAATGCCACAAAGCAACCATATTTATCCTTAAATTTCAACATTGATTCAAGAGATGAAAGAAAACACTTGATAAGGACACAAATAAATATAGAGATGTGGTGAGAAAATCAAAGTAGTTCACCAATAACTGAAAAACATATACAGGAACTATTATCAGAAGTGGAAGTAAAATTGACCACAATGCTTACAGAAATAATAAAATAAACAACTAACTCCTAGCATGTTTGCTCTTTTAACATCCTGCTCAGGCCAGAGGGTTTCTGCTCTTCCAAAGAAATGCCTGTCCCCTACCTCAGTTACAGAAAGCTGTAAGGACATAGCAGCGATGCAGATTCTGCTGCATAGCTTTCCTAATGTCTCATCGGAAATCAGGTCTAAGTAGGATCTGGGCTTGTTTTCTGTTGCAAAGACATACAAGGTCCTGGTTAAGAACTTCCATTTCAGAAACAAATCCCTTAGTGATCATTTATTAAGTATGTGACCTCATGCAAGTCACTTAAACAATCTGTACCTCAGTTTCCTCACATCAAAAAAAAAAAGGTAGAAGAATACTTATTTCATACAGTTGTCATGTTGATTATGTGAGCAAATCCACACAAAACACTTAGACTAGGACATTGTGCATAGTAGGTACTCTCTTATTATCCATGATTCTCACTAACTATTGTATTACTGTTTTGCAGATATATTTCATGTAGAAAACAAGGTATGATTGGTTTGTCCACTGCCTGAAAATTTGTAAAATATTTCATTGATTTATATTTTTTATTTTTGGTTTTACCATTTAAACCATTCTAGTGTATAATTTGCTGGCATTTAGTACATTTTCAATGTTGTGCATTGTACAACCATCAGCACTATGTAGTTCTAGAATATTTCATCACCCCAAAAGGACATCCCATCCCATAACCATTAAACAGTCACTCAACATTTTCCCCTCTCTCCCTGCCCTGGCAACCACTAACTTGCTTTCTGTTTCCATGGATTTCCCTATTCTGAGTATTTCATATAAACAGAACTGTACAATGGCCTTTTGTATCTGGTTTCTTTCACTTACTATAAGTTTTAAAGTTCGTTCTTATTGTAGCCTGTATCAGTCCTTTATTCCTTATTATGGTTGGATGCTATTCCATTACACAGAAGGCATCCTGTTTATCCATCCATCAATTGATGGATATTGAGTTATTTCTACCTTTTGATGATTGTGAACAATGCTACTATGAATATTTTGTGTACAAAGTTTTTGTATCTGTTTTCAATTATCTTGGGTACATATCTGTAAGTGGAATTTCTGGGTGTTACAGTAATTCTATTTGACTTACTTAGGATCACTAAATTATTTCTACAGTGGTTACAACATTCTACATTCCCACTAGCAATATATGAAGATTCCATTTTCTCCATTTCTTCAACAATATTATTTTCCCTCTTTTAAATTTATTATAGTCATTCTCATAAATGTGAAGAGGTACCTCATTATGGTTTTCATTTTCACTTCTATAATGACTAATGGTTGGGTATTTTTTCATATGCTTGTTGGCCATTTGTGTATCTTTTCAGAGAAATGTCTATTCAAGCACTTTAAATCCAAGTTTTAATGGGGTTCTTTCTGCTGGTTGTTGAACTGTAAGAGTTATTTATATATTCTGGATAGTAAACTCTTCAGATATATGGCATATACCCATTCTGTGGGCTGTTTTTTCACTTTCTTGATTATGTTCTTTGAGGCACAAAGGTTTTTAATTTTGATGATGTCTGATTTATTTATTCTTTTGTCACTTGTACTTTTTGCATCATACCTACGAATCCATTGTTGAATTCATGATCATGAAGATTTGCCTTTATGGGGTTTTTTTGTAGTTTTAGTTTTATATTTATGACTTTGATGCACCTTGAGTTAATATTTGTATGCAGTGTAAGATAAGGGTCCAATCTCACCCTCTTGCATGTGGATATGCAGTTCTCTCAGTGCCATTTGTTAAAGAGAATATTTTCCCATTCAATGGTTTTGGTTGGAAATGGCCATTTTTGAGCAATGGGCAACGGAATCTTTGCTAAAAATCAACTGACTTGATTTTATCCCATTGATCTATGTATCTATCCTTATGCCTTATGAGGTACCTCTCTTTTTTGACTACCGTAGCTTTGCAGTGAGTTTTGAAATTAGGAAATGGAGTCAAATCACTTTATTTTTAAAAAGTAATTATTAACAAAACATAGAATTGGATTTTAGGTAAAGATATAACTAGACCCTATCGCTAGTAATTTAAGTGCTAATTTTAATATAAAATATTTATCAATCTCATCTGGATATCTAAAAAATAATGTGTTTTCAGAGTTTTCAGCAATTTTTAAGATATGCCAAAATAGAATTTAAAGGAGAAAGCAGTTTAAAGATATTAATAACAATAGTAATTGGTAGTAGTAGTATTTAAAGTCAGTAATATTAGATTGTTTTTGAAAGCACTTGCACATACTTTTCACAAGAGTTCTATGATATTTTTTCACAAAAGTTCTATGAAGCAATCAGGGCAAGCATGAGTATTCTCAATATGCAAATGGAAAAACTAAGGCCCTGAGACGTTAAGCAATGAGCTCAAGATTGCACAGTAAATAAATGCTAGAACCAAAACACAATACCAACTTCTCTAATTCCCAGGTCAGTTACTTCAGTTTGGTAAGTTAATATCAGCTTTGGATAAATTTGGTCTTATGTAAAATTTTACTTCAGTTTTGGGAAAAAACTTTGTTATAAGTAATAAGTAATAAGAACTTTTATAATTGCTTCTGCAAATCACTTGCTTATTCCATGCTCTTACAGAAATAAAAGTAAAATCAAATGCCAAGGGTTTTAGCTCTCCTGAGAGAGCTGGGTTGACTCCTTTTATACTCTTAAGTTATGCTATGATTCTTCTCCACAAACTGTTACATTCTCAATTTCTTATCCCTCTCCCTTGCATAAAGTTTTTTCTTTGACATTTAATTTATTATTAACTATAAAATGTTTCCATTACTCAGTAAAGCACCATTTTTCTGGACAATCTGTGATAAAAATCCCATGCAAACCAAATGTGCCTGGGGGAAGTGGCCTGAACCACCTCTTTTGTATCCATACACTAGTCCCATTAAAGTATCGCAGGAATATTATAAAGTACTAGAGAATGCAATTTGGAAAAGTATTATACTTGTTGCCCTTTGGAGAACTTATTTAATGTCAAGGAAAGATAAACTGGGCATTTTGTAGATCAGTAGGATGTGTCTAAAACTCCAAAGACAAGTCTGAGAAGGACCACTCAGCCCATGTTCCTTCAAAGCAGTGAGTTAAATGGTCTCATTATAAATATGCAGCAGAGAAAAAAAAAGTACTCACTTTCATAAGACAGTAGAAATAAAAAATTCCCGTGAAAGCTTGAGCCACTGTGATATAATACAAACCTATTTCAATTATTCTCAAATGCAGCTATGCTGTGTCTTTTATTCTCCTATTTGGTAAGATGACAGTCTTGGTAATTGAATATTAATTTTCACCAAAAAAGCATTCCAAACTCTCCTTCAAAGAGGGAATTAAGCTTATTAATTCACTCCTTAACAAGAGGACAAAGTGCATGACTTGCTATATAAGGAACAAGAACTCCTGGGGGCCAAGAAGATTTAATCAAGGCTTGGAGGGGGGGGCGGGTAGTGAATAAGCCAGAAGGCAGAAAATGTGAGGAGGTCACCCAACTTTTCAGGAAAGAGAGGGGGGAAAAAAAAGAAAAGAAAAGAAGAGAAATGAACTTTTCAGAACTCAGCCAAAGTGAAACAAGGCAATCAGATGTATAAATTCCTCCTGAGATCCAGGCAAAAAAACACTGACTTCCCCTTATAATGCCATTTTAATTTCTGGTAAAGTTCCAAAGCAAAGGTTTATATTTCATGATATTATCAACTTTGTATAAGACTACTTGTGCTACTCGTGACTTACATGGCCTTAGGGACACCATTGATTTTTTCCCCCTCATAAATCTGAAAATGCTCTCTGCCTTCCTACTAGACCCCTAGTACTTATTGATGTCTCTCCTAAAACAACAGTCCAAGGTTGGACCTGGGAAAACATTGAAGGCTCTAATTTACCATTAAGTCTACTAAAGATTACATATAATACATAGCACTCAAAATGTGCCCAAGAAATATTAGAAACACTTCTGGGCAGCCCAGATGGCTCAGCGGTTTAGCACCGCCTTCAGGCAGGGCCTGGTCCTGGAAACCCCGGATGGAGTCCTGCGTTGGGCTCCCCACAGAGAGCCTACTTCTCCCTCGGCCTGTGTCTCTGCCTCTCTCTGTCTCTCATGAATAACTTGAAAAAAAAAAAAAAAAAACAGACTGAAGAAATATTAGAAACACCTCTGGGGATCCCTGGGTGGCGCAGCGGTTTAGCGCCTGCCTTTGGCCCAGGGCACGATCCTGGAGACGCAGGATCAAATCCCACGTCAGGCTCGCGATGCATGGAGCCTGCTTCTCCCTCTGCCTATGTCTCTGCCTCTCTCTCTCTCTGTGTGTGTGACTATCATAAATAAATAAAAAAATAAAAATAAAAATAAAAAAAAGAAAGAAACACCTCCGCCTAAACACACACACTGTTTTTTTTTTTCCTAATAAATGTTGCTACATGGGAAAATTACAAAGTGACTCATGCTACATTCCCCTCCAACATATCTGCAGAGCTGCAAGTCTATTTTAAGTATCATTTGACTTGTAAATATTTCTTTTCTATTACTTTACATTTTTAAAAATTATTAAAGATCTCAGAGTTTTTGTTTCTATGTTACATGTATGTCTCTGTGTGTGTGTGTATATATATATATATATATATATATATACACCATATATATTTACCAAATTTATATATCATATATATTTACCATATTATAAAAGTTAACAGAATTTTAAAAATATTTAGTTGATTTGATTTAAAAATAATCCTTGCAGATTAATATAAATAGCATATACATTATGAATAACCATGTTTTCAAAACCAAAATATCTAGTGAGAAATGGCATTGTTTTAAATTTTTCCAAATATTTTTAATGTCTAGTTTAAAAAGAAGACAGGTGGATTCTCATTTCTGCTTCTTCATTTAGTATAAAATATCACTGTTCATGTAGCCTCTGGCCTGCCCATACACTTAGGAGAAAATGACAATGAAAAAAGGCAAATAATGCCTTAGTATTATCGTAAAAATCGTGTTGATATCATAGATCCTCTGAAAGGGTCTTTGGGAATACCGCCCTCCCTCCCCAGAGATCCCTGCATCACACTTTAAGACAATTGCTTTAGAATATCAGAAAAGCATACACAAGTTGGAGCTACACATGGATAACTATTAACAGACACCTAGGGATAGCCACGGCAGTATCCAACAAAGATCTCGTATCTTTAAAGTGCTGTTTTCAATGTATTGTTAAGTTTATGACTGCTTCAGTAACCAGAGATAGTCACTGACCAGTTTTGCATTACTCTTGTTAGATTCAAGTAAGACCTACAAGATGATATATAGACAATAGCTCCTGAAATTACAAAAGACACTACATTTGATGCGCAATTTATGTGTGTGTGGTGTTGTAACTGGTTTGGGAGATTTACACTTAACTATTTTAGTAGTTATCCTATGAAATATAATATGCAACCCTAGTTTAAAAATGTTTTAGTGTAATCCAAATTTTCATCCTGAATAATAAAAAAAACCTTTAAAAAAACATTATTTCTGATTGTCTCTCCTTAGCTTCCATGCAACTTTTGTCCAGCACTTGTTTTATCTTATCGGTCTCTGAATCCTTCAAACAGATGCTATTATTGATTTATACAATCCATATTTTGTTAAATTTACCTATATATTTACTAATTTATTTTCTCATCATTTCTTCTTATACTACGGGCTTCCCTTCTAGGACTGTCTTTCTTCTTGAAGTATAACATGTAGAAATCCCTTATAATATGTAAAAGTCCCTTCAGTCCAGATCTTCTGGTGACAAATTCTCCCAGCTTAAAGATATTTATTTAGCTCTCATTCTTGGTAGACAATTTCACTTGGTTTATAAATGTAGTTTGATATAGTTCATAGCCCTCTAAACCTTTATCTAATATTTTCTGTTTGTCTTTGATGCTATGAGAGAGACTTGTCAGTCTAATAGTTGTTCACGTAGGTACCTTGTTCTTTCTCTGAGCTGCCCTCAGAATTTTATTCTTGTCTTTGGAGTTCTACAGATAGCCTTCAATGTATCCTAAGAGTGAGTTTTCTTTCTATTTATCCTGCTTGGGATGTGTTGGTGCTCCTGAATTTAAGGATTTGTGTGCTTCATTGATTCTGGAAAATTCTCAGCCATTATATTTTTAAATATCAGTGTCCTCCATTTTTCCTATTCTCTTCTGAAATCCAGTTAATGTATATTAGACCTGTTGTTCACCATACCCTTCACATCTCTTTATCTGGCTTTTATGTTTTCCTCTTTCTGCTGCAATTCTTTGCATCATCCAGTTTGTGCTTAATTGTTCAACCCATGTAGTGATTTTTACACTTATTTTCCTTCTTTTTCTTTTAATTCCAGTACAGTTAACAGTGTTAAGTGAATTTCAAGTGTACAATGTGGTGATTCAACAATTCTGTACAGTACTCAGTGCTCATCACAATAAGTATACACTTAAGCTCCTTCACCTATTTCACTTATCCCCCCACATCCACTTCCTCTCTGGTAACCATGTGTTCTCTATAGGTAAGAGTCTGGCTTTTGGTTTATCTTTTTATTTTCCTTTGTTCATTTGTTTTGTTTTTTAAATTCCACATATGAAGGCAATCATATGGTATTTGCCTCTCTCTGACTGACTTAGAACTATACTCTCTAACTCCACCCATGTTGTTGTAAATGGCAAGATGTCATTCTTTTGTACGGCTAAACTTATTTTAATTGCTAAAATTCTATTTGTTCTTTTAAAAAGCTAAATTTGTAATAGTCTCTCAACCCTTAATAACATTTTAATTCTTAGTTTAGTAAATATAATATGCAAACTCATTGATATTCCTACCTGATGATTCCAATATTATGATTCTATCTGTGTTGCTTTTGTTGCTCCTAGATCATGGTGATTTCTTTGTGTGTAACTTTGCATACTGAACTTGTGGCTACTTTAACTTTATCTATAAAATTATTTAGAATTTGTACTGAGAGGTGTATCTCTAATGGGGATTTTCATTTGCTTCTATTTCAAGAGTATTTTAAATATTAAGCTCAGAAGTTTTCAGGCAAATAAGTAGTGTAAATACATGCTGCCAGTCCAGAAGATGGTCAACTCATGATTACAAATATTCCTCCATTTGCATGGCCCTGGGTCCTGGGCCTTCGTTCTTCCCCACTACACAGGTCAGAAATTATCTGGGTTATAGGCAATCAAAAGAGCACAGGAGAGCAGCAGATTTGTGTTCTCACTCACAGTTTAACCTTGAAAGATGTTTTCATTTCCAAGTCAGTTCAACCGTATATTTTCAATGGTTATTAAACATGTTAGATAAAATATTTTAAGGATATACAGTCAGTCATATCCTCAGAAATAGATCTTCCTTGCCTTGAAGTATATACTGTAGCATTTTTATGTGGAAAATCTATTGCTAAGGTGTATAACTTTATTTTAATTTATAATATTCAGTGACAGTCATATTATTTTTAAACATGATAGTTCAAATTTATAGTTCTTATAACTTATCAACTATTTCTGTACCATTTATTTTAAACTATATGAAGGCTAGAACAACTGTGTTATACTAAACCCAATGAAATGTTTTCCATTTTTGTTTAAAAATCCTAAAACTTAAATACAACTAGACAAAACTGAAATTACTGTATCGGCCAGACTCTACAGAACTTAACATCAACCTCTAAATGATTCTGAAAATATCTGGAACTCACCTCTGCCTCTACTGACATAGATAGATGTTAGCAGTGAAACAGTTTCTCATGTTCTGTAAGGTTTTCTAATAGAATCTGGCTGTAACCATCAGACAAAACAGACATTAAAGAGAGGCATGGGTATTGTCTTTAACCTTCAGCTATTACATATGCCATATGAAATTGCATAGTTCCAAGCTAATATCAGAAAAATAAAGAAAATAATAAAAAAAAGAAAATAACAATTCAAATAGGAAGCACTTAAGCCTGCTTATTTTTAAAATACTTTTCAAAAAATAATATTTAAATTATAAGGACTTTGGCTTAATTCATTTGCTTGCAGTTCTCATAAATTAACACTAAAAAATATAAATTGCTACATCTGTAAATGATTAGAATTATAGGAATATGCCATAAGTAACAACAACAACATCAGTAAAAACTGACAACACAGACATACAAATTTGGTACCAACTTTTGGAACATAGGAACTTGACATTTTAAATAAGAGAAGAAATACCGTGTTATAATTTCATCTGTGGCTCTACTTTAACATAGATATAAGTGGAAACAGAATTTTGGGGCCAGTGACTTAAGTATTTACTAATTTTGAAATGCATGGGCTATGAAAGGATTGCAGAAGGACCTTTAAATCTCCTCCAGTAGGATTTAAATAGTACCAATATGAAGTAGCATGGGGGAAGTAATCATATCTTAGGGGTTAATAGGACTGGAGAGTTCTTCCATATGGGGCAGGAGCTACTAAAAACAGCCCTTTCTCCATAAGCTGAGATATCCGAATGTCCTTTGTCATGAAAGTGACCTCCTTACAAACCTAGTATGAAAAATCTCCCTGTGGCCAAGTGACATAACATATTTGAAATTGTTCTAAAAATTGTGATTAGTCATTTGGTACAGTGAGCAAGTAATAACAAAAGAAACTAAAGAGGAAGTAGGTAAATCATATTTGGGGAATGATACAGTAATAGCATCTTTCTAAGGCAAATATGTAAAGGAAACGTTTCTCAGAGAAGAACTGGATCAACACAACTTCCTCTTGGAAGGGTAAATAAGCTGGCTGGCAGACCTTTCTTAGCCAGATTTTTAGTGGAAGTTTATTGGTAGGAGTATTTCTAAACCTAACAATAAGATATAAGAATTCACAAAAGGGAAAATCACATTGTTAACAGATTGTATATTAGAATACAGGAAAAACTAGTTACTTGAAACCATACAAAAGAGATTTAAGGAAAATATACCCCAATTTTTTAAATTAAGAATAAGCCTGTTGGTGGTGAGGTTTCTCTTTCTAAATCTCTAGCAAAATGATTAGCAAAGTGACTTTATGGAAGAAGTACCAAACAAATCATATGAGTGATTTATCTAAGCAATTCAGTGATAAGATCTGAACCCACCCCTGCTACATAAGCCCTGTAACATAGTGATTCAAGGAGAATGGACTCTGGAAACAAAATGCCTGGCTTTGAATCCCTGCTTTGCATCTGAGATGTGAACTGCACAGTTACTTAATCTCTATGACTCAGTGGGTAGGATGGGGATGATAATGCTACCTTAAGTTAGCACATTTTACAGAGTGCCTTTGGCAGTGTCTGGCACATAGTGAGCTTAAGTAAGCATTTTACCATTTCTGCTATGGCAGAGAAAAAAGGAAACCAGATCAAATGCCAACAAACTTGAGTCTTGGTCTCAATATTGTCACTTGCTCAGATAAGAAGCTTAAAAGCAATTCAGTTTTACCCGTGACACTCCTCACTTCGCTCACTACCTTCCCAGCAGTTAGGATCAAGTGATTTCATGTGTACAAGGTGTGTTGAAAAGCATCAAGTGTAACCTTTGAGTTCTCTGGGAGAAAAACATTGAATTTCAAGGTACTGTATCATATGATTCTTATTCTGACATTCCAAAAAATATCAAACACTGAAGTCATACATGCTTATCTTCATATTTAATGGTGTCCCATTTAATGGTATTTTCAGCACTGAAGAACATGCCTTAAAATTCAATGCCACTTTAGGCCAATAATATAAGGAGAATTACATACCCATTTATGAATATGCTTCAACTAGTTTGTGATATCTTTAGGTATGACCCATAATGAAGGATTTTTAATTTTCTCTTAATAATTTAATGTTATCAATTAGAATATCTTTTGTTCTTATTATATTTCAAAGAACAAAGGTAAAATGACTAGAGACAATCAAGTGAGGAACATAACAGTAACAGCTAACCATACTAACTCTGTTGGTCCTCAACCCAGATCTGCTTAGCATTTGCTCTGGTACATGCTGTGGTATCCTACTGGGAGTATCTGCATACCTCCTGAGGGCTTTATCTTGGGGGCAGACCAAAAGTGCCATGAGTTAATATCCCAGAAAGCCCATCTCAGCTACAGACAAATGTGGGTGGAGGATAAATACCCCTCATCCCTTGGGAGAGGCAACTCTGAGAAGTACACCATGCTGTTTCCCGGCGGTCAGCAACAGGACTGAGTTCCAGTTTCTCCTATGATGACCTGCTTGCTAAATCATTTCTCATTGGCTTTCTCCCCTGCTCTGTCTCAGTTTCCATGTCCTTACCAGCACTTCCTGGGATCACTTCTCAATCTACCTGTCTCAGTATTCTGAAGAAACTCAGATAAGATACTAACATTTATAGTGAAGTTACTACATACAAGCATCCTCAGGGCTTTATGTTCTGGTTTTCCTCCTACTTCACTGCATGTGCCTTTTCGGTATCCTCTGCTGACCCCTCTTCTGGCTGACCCCTAAATGTTGGTAGAGTATAGGACTCATCTGGGAGGCCTTCTCTCTTCCATTTCCATTCTCTGCATAGATGGTCTCACTCACCCCCCGGTGTTTATGTGTCAATGACTAAAATTCCTGTTTTCAGCCCTGACTGGTCCCCTAGACACCAAATTCGTATCTTCAGGTGCTGTTTAACATTCTCACCTAAATGTTAACAAGGCCAAAGCAGAATTCCTGATATCCTGTCCCAAACTGCTTCTCCTCCATCCTGCCCAATTCAGGAAATGGTGTCACCACCCATCAGTTGCTCAAGTTAAGAACCCAGGATTTGGGATGCC
The DNA here is from genome assembly GCF_053574225.1 of Canis aureus. Classification (NCBI taxonomy): domain Eukaryota; kingdom Metazoa; phylum Chordata; class Mammalia; order Carnivora; family Canidae; genus Canis; species Canis aureus. The sequence goes on from NC_135636.1 coordinate 13,419,315, forward strand.
TGAGTGACTCAGTCGGTTAAGTATCTGCCTTCAGCTCAGGGCATGATCCCAGGGCCCTGGGACTGAGCTCTGTATCAGGCTCCTTGTTTCTCCTTCTCCCTCTGTTACTCTCCCTACTTGTGCCTTCTCTCTCTCCCTCTCTTTCTGTCAAATAAATAAAATCTTAAAAAAAAAAAAATGTCTGATTTGTTCTTGATTCTTCCCATCCTTTCACTCCTCATATCCAATCCTTTAAAAAAAAAAAAAAGATTTTATTTATTTATTTATGAGACACACAGAGAAGGAGAGAGAGAGAGAGAGAAAGAGAGAGAGAGAGGGGCAGAGGGAGAAGCAAGCTCCATGCAGGGACCCTGATGTGGGACTCCATCCCAGGACTCCAGGATCATGCCCTGGCCCAAAGGCAGGCGCTAAACCTCTGAGCCACCCAGGATCTCTCCCCATATCTAATCCATTAGCAGGTTGTGTAGATTTCACCTTTGAAACATACTGTAAACTACCCATTTGTCTCCACATCTAGAACTACCAACTCATCTAACTATATTTCTCCTCTGAGCTATTGCAGTGGTCTCCCACAAGTCTTCCTTCCTTTGTGCCATTGTCCACAAGCTATCTCAAAAAAACATTTTTAAAAATATTAAGTAAGCTATGGTGTTCCCTTCACTACACCTTTCAATGGCTCCCAATAATGCTTATGCATAAAACCTAGACTCCTTTGTCCTGGCTTAGAAGGCTCCACAATTTCTGATCTTTTCCTTCTCTGAACTCTGTATAGCTTTCACCTTAGATCATATGCTCATGTCTCACAGGCTTTTTTTCTGTTTCTTGAACATAGCAAATTCATTCTTGTCCTAGGGCTTTTACGATATCTGTTTCCTTTTCCTTGAATGTTCTTCTCTGAGATCTTTGTATGGTTACCTCTTTCTCATTCAAGTTTCAGCTTAAATATATCCTCTCTATAAAGAATTTTAAAAATTATCTAACCTAATATGGTACCCAGTCACTATTTTATCAAAGTGGTTACCACTGTTTTTTAATGCTTATTTATTTTATATAGTTCAATCTTCCTCTGAGTAGATGTCAATAATAGGAATTTTGTCTTATGGGGCATCCCTAGCATCTAGCACATAAACTGACACATGGCAGGGCTATAATAAATTTTGTTGAATGAAATAAATGGCAGGAACTATCATAAGCCCCATTTTGAAGGTAGTGAAATTGAGCTTTCAGGTATTTATATGACTTGCTCAGGCCAATAGAGGCAGAAAGTGTTACATAAATCAAATCAGTCTGACCCAGAGCTCGTGCTTTTAACAATTATACTGAATTTCCTCTATATCTGGGTGGGAAGGGGATATTAATTTGAAAAAAACAAAAACAAAAAATCTTAGTCCAAGAATTTAGCACATCCATTTTTACAGAGTGCCTGTTTTGTTTTTGTTTTTGTTTTTGTTTTAGAGTGCCTGTTTTTAAAAGACTTAGCATGTTTAATTATTTTGAGACCTGTAAAACATCTATAGCTCTAAAGAAATAAATCTTAATCTTTTTGCTATGTCAGTATACTAAGAAGAAAGGAAAGGAAAGCTATCTCAGTTCTCATCCTCTACACAAGTCTAGTAAGAGATATCCAACAGTTTAAACAACAGAATATAATTTCAGACCATTTCTCACAGGAAAACTAAAAGAATCCAGATTACAATACAGCATAATTCATTTTGCATGGAAACCATTAGAAGAACAGTCAGTAATATTTCCTTTATGAGAATGAAATTGCAATTAACACATATTATATAATTTGGAATCAGAGTCATAATGGCCTACACACCAAGGGATATGAATATATATATATAATATATATATATTTCACACTATATATATATATATATATAGTGTGAAAAGCTGAATAGCATCAAAATAGAAATACTCATAAAAATTTATATAAGGAAATACAGCTAAAATTAACCAGTGGACAATAGACATTTAAAACAAAGTCTTCTAAAATTATTTTGATATGTTTTATAATGAGACTCTGGCATCCTGGATAACAAATTCCATCCAAGCTTTCTAAGAAACAATGTAAGAAATTCAAGGAATACAGAAATATCAAGTCTTTAGGAGGAGGTAAACATATTTTTTTACAATTTTTATAATAATAATAACAAAAGGAATATGAGCTTTCATGCTAAATTCCAAAATAGTGACTGGCAATGGCACAAAACCACATTATATAATATATATATATTATATTATATAATATATGTTATATATTCATTATATTATATAAACATTATATAATTATATAATGTTTTATCTCTTCTACTCTCTTTTTAGCCCTTTAATTTTCAATGAATGGAGCTGCAAAATACCATAATCAAAAATATATGTGTATATATATACACACACATATTTATATATATATATATATACAAACACACATATATATACATACACACACATATATATTTATACTATGAATATATATCACAATCTTTGTGGTTGCATACAAATTTTAGGATTGTTCTTTCTAGTTCTTGAAAAATGCTATTGATATTTTGACAGAGATTGCATTAAATCTGTAGATTGCTTTGGGTAGTATAGACATTTTAACAATATTTGTTCTTCCAATCCATGAGCATGGAATGTCTTTCCATTTGTTCATGTTATCTTCAATTTCTTTTATCAACATTTTATACTTTTCAGAGTACAGTTCTTTTACTTCCTTGGTTAAGTTTATTCTTAGGTATTTTATTATTTTTGGTACAGTTGTAAATAAGATTGTTTTCTTAATTTCCCTTTTTGCTGCTTCATTATTAGCAACGTATAGAATTGTTAAATCACTATATTGTACATCTGAAGCTAATATAACATTGTATATTAACTATACTGGAATTAATACACACACACATACATGAGAAAAAAAACTTAATGTATGTAACTCACTCTCCTGAAGAAATAACTGAGACCCAGGTAATGAGTGCCAGGGCAGACATTACACCCAGAACCTCTGATTCTCAGTTCAGCAGTCTTTCCTTCTTATCACAGTCACCCCACAAAGAAGGTAGCACACAAGTACATGTTCTTTGTGTCATTTTCCTTATCCTGCCTTGCTATGGATATCTGTGGCAATAGGAATGGCAAAAAATTTGAGTTTAAGCCACTCAAAAAAGTATGAAATGCTGATAATTAAAAGGGAGATGTTTGGGCTATGATTTGAACCTCCAAAGTGGTCACATAAGGTAGTGGTCCCACCAAATGTCTCTCATGGTCACTGACAGAGACCAAAGTCAGACTAATATAAGCTGACAAATCATTTCCTATATCTCAGGTTCTTACTAATATCATTTGATCTGATATAAAATATCATCTTTACTCTGCAGATGATAAAGTCAGATATGCAGTCAGACTAGCATTTTATGCAGAAAGTGCAAGTCAGAGGGACAGAAAAGACATGGGATCAGCAAACTGGCTTGACTCAGATGTGTGAGGATCAGGAGCTCTACAGTCTGACAAGAATACCAGGAAGAATGAAAAAGGAGGTGAGCAGGCATAATGTTTCCTTTGTGTAATTTCTGCATGGTCAACTCTCATACTTGTCAAGAAATTATCACCTTTGTTCTAAGTAAATATGAGAGCTTAGATTAAAGATTATATGCATATAATATACAACTTCATTTCCAGTTTACTCACAAGCTTGTTATTATAATTTTGGGGATTTTTGAAATAATTTTATTGATTTTGATGTTTCACTAGGTTTGGGAACCAATATGGCTTCTTAAATAGAAACTGGGTTCTACTTGAGCTGATAAGAAAATTTAAGATTGAGGAGAAGATGCAGGGCTATATCAGCTGCACTATATATATATTTCAATAAAAGAGAAAATAAAAAACTGATTGAAAATTTATGTCCAACAAATATTCACTAAATGCCTACTGTGTGAAAAGCACAGGAAGTTCCAGTAATAAAACACTATTTACAAGTTTTACAACCCACTTATGATGATTAAACTTAATATAGGGGAAGAGATAAAGGCCTTAAGTGAATTATTATAGACAATGCATTAAGTACTGAGGAAAAAGCAGTTAATTTTAATTAGAGGTGAAAGCAAGGGAAACTTCATAAAAGAGATGACATCTATTTTGAGACTAAAGGACAAAGAAGGGTTTGAACAGGTGTGGGTGGGGGAAGTAGAGAGAAAAAGTCAAATGTGTTGACTGCCTTTGTGCCACATGCTATACTTGAAACCTAATCTAGATGATTCAAATTAATCCCCCAATAATACTACTGTCATAGACTCCATTATTGTTTCCAATTATCCACCATCATCCTTTTATCCTTATCTTTTCCCCTATACAATTCCTTCCATTAGGGGTGGATTTTATTTCGCTACCCAGTGATGTGACATCCATAGGACAAATTGGTGCAAAGACTTAAATTGTACTTGCATAGTTTTTACCATCCCTATGTGAAATACAATCCTTGTATGCCACTGATCCTCCAAAGTATGGGAGACCTGTGGAGAAATACTAAACTGAACTCAGCACCTAGAGGTGAGACCAGCCAATCCACAGATGCATGAGAAAAAACATTTAATTTTATGCCACTGAGTTTTTGTGGTTGTTGGTTACATTATTGTACCAATAGCTAACTAATATACCTGTCCAGAGTTAGGAACTAAGCCCTAGAAGAGAGAATTCATTTACCCAAAGCTACCTACTTAGTAGGAGAAAGAGGCCAGTTTAGAATTCTGGTGTGTCACAGACCTAAGTTTACATTCTCTCTATCCCAGTGACCCTTTGGGGGGGGAGGGTGGGCAGAGATTAGAGAGAAGGATATTGCAAGGTTAGGGCAATTAATGGAGGTAAGAAGAAAAGGCCACCTTGGTTGAAATCATCTAAGATGATCATGGGGTTAAGAAGATAACTTTGGTCCAAATTTACGAGAGTTTTGAACGTCAAGCTTAGAAATTTCAACTTCTATTTAAGGACATGAAAAGCCATGAAAATGTTTTGAATATGGAAGCAACCTACTAAAGTAAGGCAATTCAGGAAGCTCCATTAAGTATACATTTTGTGGAATCACTCACAGGCTTTTGCAGTAATCTAGGCCATCAAACAAAGAGACACTAAATAATTATTCCTCATTTTTAGGCCAAGATTAATTGTGCTTGCTCCAATAGGCGCTCGTTATAGAACTGAAAGATATACTCCTATTTTAAACACATCTTCTAGATTGATCTAAATGTAAATATACTCCACGTGTTTTAACTTTTAATTTATTTCAACATATCTTTCATCTAATATTTATCAATTCATTATGTGTGTATGCAGATGCATCCAGCAATTTGTAAATGTGGTTAAAAGAAGTTGCTTGGCAGCTGGGAAATGAATCAGTCTAAAAAAATATAAATCTTCTGCCTTTAGGCTAAAACACTAACTAAAGGAGGAAATGACTATGATATGACAACTGTATCAACCAAAACAGCAAATTACTCATGATGAATGTTCAATGCCCTGGTTGATGGGAGCCCTTTCCCAAATCATCTGTGCCAAGGGCTTACAAAGAATATATATATATATATAATTTACTTACTTCCTTTAACAAAAAGAAATTTACTTAAAGCATAACTACATCTGATATATTAACTGAATCAATTAGAAGTACTGCAACTTAGTATAAAGATCAATTAGGTTTATAGTCATAATATATAGTTTGTGGTTTTTACTGAAGCCTAAGACTTACAAGTATCAAATTACTAGACTCATTGTGTATTCATCACTATATAAAAGAAAAAAAAATACCAACAAAAGGAGGATGTTTTAGCATAACATCCTCCATTTTAAAGCATATACAATTATCTTTTTTAAAAGTTTTCTGTAAATCAGCTGATATAGGAGTCTATCTCCAGGAAGATAAAAGGTGAAATTATCGACATGAGAAGGACACAGCTGCCCACATATCCTTTCATACGTACCATCTACTATCTATCAGTTTTATATTTCTTTTCCTATTATGCTTTCTCTACCCACTGAAGGTCCAAGGCTTGCATGGGACATGACTGTGGATTGTGTATATGTTGAGGGCACAGTCACGGTCTTTAAAGTGCTTCTTCCATCACCAGTCACAGGCCTCAAATAAGAAGGAATGCAAAGTATTATTTTCAACTGATATCCACCTGAAATTCAGACCTTCTTTTTCTTTCTCTTGAACACACATCATTTCTAGGGATTCAGGATACATAACAACAGTCCTTTTTCTTTCTTTCTTTTCTTTTTTTAAGAAGTATGTATCTTAGGATAATTTAATTAAATCACTTATTTATTGTCAATATTCTTAAATAACTGAGAGTGAATATCTCAAAAATTAGAAGACTTTTTTTTATTTTTTAAAAATTAGAATCAGATCATCTATAAATTCAGATAAAATCTGAAATGATCTATAAAATCAGATCATCTATAATTCCAAAATTCCCATTCTCATTCCCTTTGCACCTCAGTCTTGGGAGAAATATAGTAAAAATGGATTATATGAATAAATTCAGTAAGTGAGAATTGAGGGATTCTCAAACTCTATCAAGACTTTGGGAAGAACTGAGAGGAGGTGAAAGAGGGCTCTGAAATGAGATTTTCAAGTGGACAGAAAAGCTTATTTTTCTTTTGCTTGGGAAGCAGGGAGCCCAGTGCAGACCTCCACCTCAGGACTCCAGGATCATGACCTGAGCCAAAGGCAGCTGCTTAACCAGGCTTCCAGGTGCCCCATTATATACTTTTTTAAAGTGTAAAATGTATAAGCATTCTAGACAAGAGGCAATCATTTCCTCTTTATATATTTTATTTAAGGAAAACAAAGACAAAAAGAATAACTAAATCTAGATAAAAGAAGCCTAGTTAGAGTTGAACTTTCTTTTTCTGTGGTGAGACTGTGTCCCTACCAGCATTATATTACTCATTCTATCATTTTCTGGAAAAGTTTCCAAACAATTTTGTTTCTCATAATTATTTCTTAGAAACTCGAGTATCAACGATGACTGTTTCAGGCTGCTCTGATTCTCTGATAATTTAAATTCCTAAACAGGGTTTCTCATCCAGGAAACCATGATTTGTGTTGAACAAGAACCCAGACACCATAAATTATAGGATCTGAAGCACCTTCCATCAGCCTCAAAGGCTTGATGGATTTATGGGAACAAACTGTATAAGAGCGTTGGGGGTTCTGCACTACCAGATGAGAGGGAGGCTAAAAGACATCTACTCACTGACCAGCTTCTCTTTCTGCCTCAGTCTTACAACACTGATATCTGAACCACAAATACGACAGCATTTTTTTCTAATACTGTGTCCCCGTGTAATTTCACCTTATTAATATATACACATATGTATAAATTCACATATATGTGTGTATATATGTGCATGCTTCTGTGGTGTGTGTGTGTGTGTGTTTTAAAGGTACTATCTTGGACTATGTGTTTAGGGAGAATAATTACTCCTTCCTGCTGTGTCTATCACTCCACTTTTCCTCTGACTCCAACTAGCTTCAGCTAAGTCCACAGTTATTTCCAGAGGTCAAAAGCCATGAAGGCACCTTTCCAACTCTTGGGCCCCTGGCTTTCTAGGAACTCAGGCAAGTAACTGAAAATCACCTTCTAATATCCCAGTGACTCCAGGGTTAGTTCTCCTACCTGTCTTCAATCTTTTCCCCCTCCCCAAAGCCCTACTTCCTTATCCTCTTGCTGGTCATCTTAAATCTTGAGGAAAATGAAAATTTAATCCTCTTTCTGCAAAAGGTTAGGCACTCCTCAGTTAATGAATACTTATCCCTTAAGTATATTTGGAAATGTTAAACAGAAAACAAAACAAAACAAAACAAAACAAAAAAACCCACATGAAAGGTATTTGATATAGCAATCTGCTAATAACTGAGAGATTAAAAAAATGAAAATAAAGTATAGCATTTTATAAGATTTTTAAATGAATACTTTTATTCAGTTTTTTAAAAGAAAGAAATATTTAAGGTTCATTAATATTTATTCTTACCACCCTCCTACAGTTTCACCTCTATCCGCCCCTAAACCCACACACACAAAGCAGCCCTCAAGAAAAGGGACAGACAAAAAGATAGACATATCCTGAATAACTTGCTGATGATTGTACAAGAAACAAACATATCAGTTTGCATATCTTTTTATGCAAAGAACTGTAAAATTCCAAAACAAAACAGAACAAAAACGTAGTATAATTTCTTTTCTGTATTTCACATTTTACAGTACTTTAATTTGTTTACAGTACTTTTATAAAATTAATTATTTTGATTCAGTACAGAAAATTAGAGATTTCACATGCAAGAATTTCTAGTCAGTGCTTATAATAATACTCAAAATATCTTTTTGTTTTAATTTTTAAAAATAAATGAAGGGTTTTTATTTCTGAAGGTTGTCTGTTGACATTCAAGATTAAAACTGGTTTTAGGACATATTGCAAATTTCTTTACAGAAACCAGATATGAAAATTTCTGCATCTCTAAAATCTACATCTCTAAAAACAAAGCCAATTAATATGCCAGGTTCCTTTTCCCCACCGAATATAATGGAGCATGTGCATAAAGCAGAGCTAGGAAGCTGGTCCCGCTCATCAGCATATTATAATGCTTCCTGACAGCCTCACACACTGCCTCATCAACATCATACTGTTTCAATTACACATTTTTTTTTACCCACTTCACATGTTAAGCCACCTTCACTTCTATCTCGCCTCGAGTTGCAGTATTAAATTTAACTACATTTTTCCAATTATAGATGGATTTTCTGCAAGTCAGGAACTGAAAAATCACTAACATTGTATTGTTCCAGGCCACAAAAGAAAGAAAAGGCGGGAGGGAAAAGAACTGTGGTGGATTTTAAAGAAACAAATAATCCCTCCCCACAAAAGCCTGACCCTCTGAACCAATGGCAGAAAGAATTAAGAATTGGCTGCAACACAGGATGCGGTCCCTTTGCCAATGAAATGGAAATTGTCTTTTCAAGAAATGTTAGAGCCTGCTCACTCTCCTGTGATCATCCTACCAGTTCTGCTCCACCTTGCAAGGGTAACGAAGCAAGGTCTTTTGATTTTGCCAGCAAACTATTGAAAAAAAAAAAATAAAGGATGGGCCTGAAAAGATGAACTTTAATTTAGCAAACACCATAGAGACATGTCCCAAGACAACTGCCATCTCACATAAAAAATACCTTCTAATGTTTAGATCATGAGAAGAAATTTCGATACTGTAAAGCAGAATCATTCCAAAAGAGCATGACTCTTATTATGTGGCTGTTTTTCTTTGGAAAAATTCTAAGTAGACTGAAGGAAAACTCCCTCATATCATTGCAGAGTCCATCTCTCAGAAATAATTTTAATTGCATGAATATGTAGTGTTCAGAGAGCTGAGTTACGAGAATAAGTTTTCATAGCAACAGAGCAGGTTGGAAGTCAGAATGTAACAGATTTCTTGGTGTTTAGATGACTTATGAAAGTTTCACATTACCTTTCTCTCAAATTGGCATTTCATCCTGATTGGTTAAGTATCATTTTTTTATTTTAGCAGCAAAAGGATCCTGAATAATGCAGTTGCAGCTGGATAGTCTTTAAGTGAATTCCAAGTTTTGTGATTTCTGTGTTTTCTCACCCTCAGTTTATGTTTAACTTAAAAACTACAACAAAAACAGTTCCCTTTTGTCTCACAGACCTTAAGCCTTACTTTAAAATCTGCAAAAACTAGAAATCCTGTCTTGTTTTGGTTTTCCTAGGGCTCAGAAAGCTTGACCCTGTCTGAGCAGATGGGACAATTTGAAACAGGGCAGTATTTTTTTCTCCAGAAGTTCTCTGCATTTCGGTGCAGCTTTACATCCCTACAGGATGTTTCCTGACACCTAGGTTGGAAGGATGTGAGGCAGAGCAAAAAGTACAATCTTAGCCCTATTATTAACATGATCAGTCTACAATTTGATTATATAATTCTATTGCCGACTATATATCTAATATATATACTTCTACCACTGACTATTTTTTTAAAAAATCAATGTCAAAGGTATGTAAAGATAACATTTCCAATAACTGAAGACTTCAAATGCAGAAATTTTCACATCCTAGATTTTAATTATAGTCCTCCTCCATCCCCCGACACACACTATATATTTAGTAAGACTCTACTATAGACTAGGCATATGCTAGATTCTGAACTTCAACAAAAAGCAAAACCAAATTGTGGTCCCTGGGGAAAACCAATATTAATCAAGTAATTGGATAAAAGTAGAAACTGTATATATAATAAAAGCACAAAGGAGAGAGAGAGAGACATAGGGCTATGAGATCCTTTGATGAAAAGATTTGACCCTAGTCAAGGAGGTCTTGAAAGAAGACTGGGCTGATCTGAAAGATAAGTAAAAATTTATAAGACAGTGAGGGGAAAGAAGAGCATTTCAGGAAGAGGGGATACCATGTGCAAAGGATCTACAATGGGAGGGAGCATGATGAACACAAAGATGAGGATACTTTCTTTTTTTTAATTGAACATGCTTAGAGAAAACATGTGAATAAAGTGGAAGATAAGACCAGAGAGAGGGTGGAAAGCCACACCTTGTAGGCCATGTTTAAGAATAGGACACAGAAATGAAAATAAGAATAACTTTATAGGCCATATTGAGAGTTTTTGTTGGGAGTGACAAGCAACTGATATGTTCCAACGATCACTCTGACCACTGTGAGGTGACTAGATGGGCAGATGAATTGGGGGCTCCTTGCATACAGCCGGCTGAGCAGCAGTGGTGAGAAGTATACATGGTGAGGTGAGCTCATGGTCTGCCCCACTGCAGCAGAGCTACACATGCTGCCTCCCCTTGTAGACATCCATTCTCTGCCCTCCACTGTCTAAATACTTTTCTTAATGGACAACTCTGATCATATCATTTTTCTATTTCTGTCCATTTGCCTCACCTTCAGAGCAACAGGTTCAGTCAATGCTGGCACTCCAGGGCTGACAACATGACTTTTTAGCTCACGTTTCTCCAGTCTATTTGTCCAAGTTCTTCTCTATCCAAAGTGATTTATTGATCTCATTTTTGTTTGTGTCCTTGGACCCACTAGGGATAATAATCTTTGTCTCTTACTGTGCTGCCTCTCTTTACACTTGTGCTCTAGCCTGAATTAACCTCCCACCTTTGTCCTTACTTCCTAAATTCTGCCCATCCTTTCCCATCCAGATTAAATACCTTCCTTGTTTTCTATTAAGAATTCCCAGATGAAAAAAAAAAAAAAAAAAAAAAAAAAGAATTCCCAGATGACTGCAATCCATAACAGATCACTTAACTTCTTCCACATGCATTTCATGTTTTTTGGCAATTAATCATGACTTGTTCTACTATACCAAATTATTAATTGATAAGAGTATTGTCTTTAGCTTTTTATATGTGTATATGCTTTATTTCTTCATCTAGTTAATCAGGTACTGGTGGCAGGGAACATGTCATGTATTTCTTTCTTTCATGCCATTTTTAGTACCTGCACAATGTTTTGTACATTCGTAGGTTTTCAGTACATAAATATGGCTTAAGATTTGCTCTGAGGTACGCTTTACCTTTACCTATGTGAGTAGGAAGGAGTTTTGGAAGTCTACATATACTCCGATCAGATTTGCAAAATTCATGGAATAACATGTGACAAAATTTCCAGAGTAATATCAAATGTGACTTCAATAACTGTGGTTTCACCAATAAACAAAAAAGAGGTTTTGGGGTGACAAATAATATGGATTCAAATCCTGATTCATCCACTTATGTTCTAAGCGATCTTTAACTAGTTCCTCACCTCTTTAAGACTCTATGTCTTCATTTGAAAGATGGGGATAGCCTATCTATGCAGCATACTATATATAAAGATTTAAGTCTCAGTGAGTACTTAGAAAGCTGTGAGGTCATTACCTCAAAAAAGTTAATACTTTCTCCTTAACTCTCTTCATCAGCTTGACTCTATGTACATAAATGTATTTCATGTACAAGCTCAGACAAACATGCACAAACACACTTCCTTTAGTCCTTCCTCTAGGCACATTTTGTAACTGCACTGGCTTCTCAAATTTATCATTTTTTTTTTCCTTTTCTCTCTTTCTTTTCTTCTCTCTTTATTTGATGAATACCTAACAATAAGACTTTGGAAATCACAATTGGAAAAGTACAACCACTGTTGGTAATCTTTTCAATATATGGTTACATTATTGAATGTAAACAGGAAGGGTAAGAACTTCTACAAAATTCCCTTTTCTATTGTCCAGTAACCAAACATCTCTGTACTGAGCCATTAATCCCTCTATTGTATTCCCTTCCCCACAGTCGAATTGAGTAAGATTAGAAAGCAAGAGAAAAAAAAGTTGAGAGATTAGGAGACAGTGACAACTCAAACTCACAAAAAGTTTCTGAATGCCCAAGAAACAAGAAAGGTTGGCCTTTCTCATTAAAATCTTTTTGAATCAGTGCAAAGTCTGAAGCCATCGTGTAGTGTTTATTTGTAACTTTCATGTACTGAAGTGTGGTAAAATAGTCAAATCAAGATTGGCCCCATTTGATATTGGTTTCTCTAAATGACCCAACAAAGACTATTCACTTAAGAAATGTAATATGCAAGGTATTCAACATGTATCAGGTGTGAGAAACAGAAAGAAAGAATGCTGACCGGTTCCATTTGTCAGTATCTATCACTGTAGATATGCAATATTTAATGTCATGTGAAAATAAGCAAGCATTGCTATGTGGCTGCTTACCAATAAATTTATTAATTTATTTTAAATAATGCATACTAATTTTTATGTATCACTGGCATTCAGCCACCTAATTTCCACTAAAAATATTTTTTTTTCTATGTGTAAGTGTAGGAATGAAATCAATGTGTATTTCCAACCCAAAGATATAGACATTTGACCAATTTATGTGATTCTGGCCTGGGGGCATATTAAAAAGATAAAACTCAAAATTTTAGCAAAATAGGTCTAACCTTGTAAAGATATATGTGAAATTTCCCTGAATCTATTAAAGTCTTTGATGATTACTGTTTTGAAGAATTCTCTTCTCTAATTTCATTAAACTTCTGACATGAAAAAGTGAGTGTTTCATACAGATGGAAGAGGTCTGGGCACCACTTAACTAGCTGACTAAAGGTGGCTTAGCTAGCTCCAAAGTGATTCCTATTAGAATGAAAAATAAATAGACTAAGTGCCAAACTCAAAACTATTCTCTTACAGAGATAAACTGTAAGTGCTCTACAGAAAGTGAAAACAGCTCTCTGGGAATGCTTGGGATTTGGGCAAAAGAACAATGCAACTGTTTCAGTAAATCAAGTGGAAATATGTGGGGGGAAGGGAGGAGTTGAAGAGTTACCAGAAAGGGATACTTGCCCAAGAGCAGGGCTAGACCTATGGACCTTTTTTTTAGTTCACTGACCACGTAGACAAGCACTAGGTCAGTTCTGAAAGGGAAATGAAGAAACCTCATGATGGATATGGACCCCATTTGTAACAGGGCGGCTAATTATATTTGTTAAGTCTTTGGCAATGTACCTAATCTTTAGAATTGATAACATCTTTCAATGTTTCAAGAAAAATGAGTTTCTTCAACATGACTAATAATTCATATATTTTGCTTTTGCAAAAACCTATATAATAATTAACTTGGGTGTTTCTAACTTCTTCAACAACATAAAATTATTCCTCAAGAACTATAGAATGAAGATGAAAACATGATTCATTCTTCTTTTCTTTCAATTAAAAAAAAGCTGAAATTAACATCAAAAGGATTATCTAGAAGTTGTAATTATGCTTTAGCAAGAGACTCCAATAAATCAAAGATGGTTGTCTATTTTGAACAAACATCCAGGAAGAAAACTTGTGAGCCACTCCAGAAAAATCTGAGCAATTTTCTCAATACTTAGAGTACAAACAAGTCTTTGCTTGAATTCATAACCTGGTACTAAACTTGGGTATAATTTAGGAAAAGATAAAAATGATCGTACGCTCTCTCTATTTTAACTCCAATATGCTTAGTAGGAAAGTCTCTCCATTGGGAAATGCAATTATGGACAGATGGCAGAAGCTGATCAACAATGAGAATGTGAGCCCTTAGAAGAAGAGCCTATGGGGACTCTACTTTTAGAAATAATTGTATGCCTAGATATGGAGGCAGAAAGTGGATTATCAATTTTGAAAAATGCTTACTGAGCTCAATGACATTTGCTTGTTTAGAAAGTTTTTTAAACTACTGGCAATAAGAATTAATGAATGTGTAAGTAAAGGTAGTAAAAATGAAACTAAATAATATAAAATTATATAAATATAACTATATAAATAGTATAAAACTGTATTGTATGGACAAAGCAACAGAACACAAAATGGCAATGAGTAGGGAGTGTCCCAAAAAGGTAGAAACAAAGGTCAAACCCAGTATGCCAAGTGAACTCTGTATTTTGAATCATGTTAAAACATACCTTAAATTTTAAATTTTCCCTCAAGGGAGTTTCAGTCAATAACATGTAAAAATCTGAAACTTGAACTACACTTCTATGAATATTTATTGAAGCAATAACTATTTTAGGAATTCTACATATATGGCAATGAGCCCTGTGCTTATCTTTTTTCCCCATCATACAAGATGAAATTGCAAACCAAATATTTACTGAACTTGATTTTTTAAATACTAAGGCATTAAACTTCATGTTTTAAATGTTCAGTGAAAGGAGCTTATTGAATATTTATTGACTGTCACCAGTCCAAGACTGAGTAGATAAAATAGGAATACATGTTCAGATAGGTAGGACTTCATTTCCAGCCCTAACACATGCTGTTTTCCTATGGATTGCAGTATCCAGTTTTATCAAGTAAATATAGCTGAAGCCTCTGCTTTGGTCCATTCGAGGTCTTCTTTACTTCCTCATTCTCAGAGTATTCAAGGTAGTTTGCCTCATTAAGTTGTAAATTTTCTTCTCATTGCTGCTGTCCCTAGATTTATCCTAAACTAATAGACACAATATCACTCAGCTGAGTAAAGAGCTATTTCTAATTCTATCTGGCATGAAGAAATATATAAATGAACATAAATATAGCTGATCAATTAGGAAATGTGTTTAAAAACATGATATTAATATTCTTTTTAAAAAGATTTTATTTATTTATTCATGAGAGACACAAAGAGAAAGAGGCAGAGACATAGGCAAAGAGAGGAGCAGGCTCCATGCAGGGAGCCTGATGTGGGACTCAATCCCGGAACCCCAGGATAATGCCCTGAGCCAAAGGCAGGAGCTCAACCCCTGAGCCACCCAGGTATCCCAAAATTAATATTCTTATTTAAAAGGTGAATTCTAGACTATAACATATTTATGAATATGTGAAAATTGCACATTTATCCAACTTCAGAAAAAGAGGTGTTAGACTTGAGTGAATTTACCAGAAAACTGGATTTAACATGCTAAAAGTCAAAACGTCTAATTATTAGAACAACTTTAGAGCAACGTAATCCTAAAAGATACTATACTTATTTCTGTTAAGTAATCAGTGTGTAATGTATATTATATATTAACAATGGATTCAATAGTTATCATAGTATGGTTTTTCGGTTTTCTGGTTACTTCCTTTGGGATCCAAACATCAGCTGTCACCTCTCCCTGCAGGCAGTCACCCTTTACTAACAATACCTCTTTCCCTATTTATTGCTTCTAATTTGTGGTAGGTTGAGAAATTTGATACCAAGTCTATTCAATTTAAATCTAAATATATATAGATTGAATCAGAATAATAGCCTGAGGCAATCTCTAAAGAGTAGACTCTGAGAGCTTAGAGAATATATTTTTTTTAGATACCCAAATACCCTCTTTACTTCATGTATAAGTGTGTGTATGTATGACACAGAGAAACAAAAAGGGATCAAATGCCTGTGTGAGACAGTATGTATGAATTCTACATACATGGTATGAATGTGTATCCTAGAACCATGTGTAAAAGACTGTGCAAGCCACAGACT
Source organism: Canis aureus (assembly GCF_053574225.1). Classification (NCBI taxonomy): domain Eukaryota; kingdom Metazoa; phylum Chordata; class Mammalia; order Carnivora; family Canidae; genus Canis; species Canis aureus. The sequence continues at coordinate 13,435,340 of NC_135636.1, forward strand.
TCATGCTCCTCTCTAGGGATTTCTTTAGAACCAAAAAATAAAAACCAAAAACTCTAAAGTTAGAACTTGTTCCATGAAAGTATCTTACAGGTTATTTTTTCAGCATTTTGATCCATATCCCCCAAATAAGCCCTTTCTTTTAAAGATACAGAACCAGAAATACATTTTTGAATGAAAAAATACATTTTAAGTATTATTACAACTAGAGACAAATCTTAAAAACTGATCTGAGGCTCTACGTGCCCTTGATTAGGACTGATATAGGCACCTGCTTTTGCCCATTTCTTCTTATGATGGATTTGCATGCTAGCAAAAAAGGTTGCCTTGATGTTTAAAATTGAAGACTTGGCCACAAAACAAAGTAAAAACAGAAAGTTCATAGGAACCCCATGTTCTAACCAATAATGCAAACAAGTCTATTTCTCAGGTAATGCAGGTGATCACTAGACAAGAAATGGCCATCATAAACTATTCTGCAGGAAAGCCCTGAACTGAAAAATAACAATACATATTACTTTGACATATACTGCTAATCAGCAATGGGTTCATGGGCTCAATGGGCTTAACAATTTGCCTCTTTGTTCTTATTTATAAAACTCAGATAACAGCAAATAGGGAGTTGTCAAGAATCAGCAGACTACAGTCCCTGGGACAAATCTACCTGCCACCTGTTTTTGTAAATAAAGTTTTACTGGAACACAGATACATCCCTTCATTTATATTGCCTTTGGCTTCTTTCACACCAGTGGGGCAGAGCTGAGTTAGCTGCAATAGTCCACAAAGCCAAATATATTTACTATCTGGCCCTTTACAGAAACCATTTTCTACCTGTAGTATATATTACATTACAAGGCTGACAGGAAAATTGAACGTCATAATAAACAGGAAAGTGATTTAAATGCTATCCCTAGCTAATACTGATACGCTTAGTGAGTTTCAGCTACTGTGGTAAATGTCATACATGTCATCCCATTTAATTCTCAGAATAATCCTAATGTATTTTACAGATGAGGAAACTGAAGTCCAGAGTTCAATAATTTCCTAAGCACATATAGCTGGTTAGATGAAAAGCAAAGCTCAAACCAAGGTTTCCAGGTCTAGAGAGTTCTTTACCACTAGGCTATGTTGCCTTCATATAACTAGAAATTTCTAATTGTTAGACATGTGAACATTTTTATTAACTCAAATATTATTAACATTGTTTTAATGTAGAATCTAAGATAATACATAACTGAATATTTGTTATATGTGTGAACTGCTAATGATAGAGAAGTTAATCTTTCTCTTGTGTGGGCTCATGATTTGTTTGAACAAATAGCTGAGATGACCCTCTTCCCTATCATATTTACATATGTGTGGTTTGGTTATAAGTTTTCATTCAAAAGTAAAAAATGTGCCTGCTGAGTCTGAATGCAATACTGGTAGAAGTAGGTAGGGAATTCACTTTGACCTTTGTGCCTGTGCAGAGTATCATCCTAGAAGGGGCTCAGCACTGAAAGTTACACTAACACTAAAAATCAAGACAGCTCCAGGGAGGCAAGAAGAGAGATATTGAAAACACAGTCCCAGCCTTTATACTCTCAGAACAAAAACTGAGGTTCCCCGGTGGAGATGTATACATAGAAATACAAGATAAAATGTATACATATAAAACATACAGAATTCTATTCAAATTGTTTCATATTTAGAACCAGTATACCTTGGTTCTAATGCAGGGAACCTCAACAAAATTACTGGAGCTTGTCCCTATGAGTCTCCTGGGCAAGGGGTAAGCTTTTACTCTCATTGCTATTCCATGAAACCTTCTGGACTCTACAAAGATCAGGAAGCTGATTCCATGTGGCTGCCACCTCCGTCTTTTAGAGGCTGATTGGGATTATGCTAAATTCTACACTGTCACATGTTTTGAAAAGAGAGGAATAAACAAATGTATAAAATCTTGCATCCTCTTCTTTCACTTGCCAACCCTGTCAATCCCATCACCTTGGGAAAAAGCAGAATAAAAAGGGAAGAGGGAAAGAAAGAAAGAATCCGTGACTTAGATATAAATTTTAGCTCCTAGACTTCTGCATCCAACTTTGCAAACTCCCCATGTAGGATATCATGTATTTATTCTCCTCATTTCAGGCAAACAGCTTTTCTACAGCAGCACAAAATAAGTTAAAATTAGAATGAAACCTGAATTGAAAGAGGAACCGTTCAGCAATTGTGCCCCGCAGTCTCTGCACTGCTTGCTTTCTGCCAACAAAAGGAGATCATCTGTGATGAACTCTGGAGACAACTGGAGGGACAATGATAAAGTCAATTTAGGAAGAATAAAGCAGAGCAAACGGGGAGACCTCTTCTGCCCAACCAGATTGTACACAGCTTGAAAAGAACTGAATCTGAGTAATAAGCTTTTGGGAATATATTTTACAAAATCAATACTCACTAAACAGGTTCAAACAAATGACAAATAGAATGCTATACTGTTGAGGGGGAAAAAAGTTTCCAGGCCTTAAAACTCATGAAATAAGTAATAAAGCCCTCAGTTGCTGAAAGTTTTGGAAGTGAGAGGCCACAAGTATTCATCTTCATTTCACAAAGAAAGTTAAAAGTGGAGCCACAGCTTTTAAGTTTAGGAGAATTAGTCATTTACTGAACAAAACTATAAGCTGTCAGTTTCACTCGAGTGCATCTACCAGTTTTTAATCATATGAGATATTTAACCAAAAAAATAGAGAATTTTAAAATTTGTATTTCAATCAGTCTGATTCCAAAGAGAGAGACAGAGAGACAGAAGAAACAAAGAAAATTAATGTAGACTTCATCTCACAAGGGGAAAATATGGTAAAAATATTTGAAGCAAAACATTTGGAATCATTAGTATATGAGTTTATTTTTAAATTCATACAATTTTTGACAATAAAACAATGATATGGGTAAATTTGGAATTAAAAATATTAGATAAAAATTGAAAATTCAAATTGCTACTTCCCCACACATTTGTATTCCTACTTATTTCTGCCAATTTGCCTGAAATATTCTGAAAGCGTGACCAGAGAAAGCATTTCTTTATATTAATCCTATAACAAACTGCATAGCCCAGTCTGTAACCTTCTGACTGACTGACAGGTTCTTAGGAGGTCACCAACAACTGTAAGCCTAATGGAAAGTTAATTAAAAGGCAAAGAAGCAAGATGCCTGACATCCACAAAAATCTGGCCTGGGGGTGGTGGGGTATGGACCTAGTAAGACTACTTTATTCATTCAACGAACACTTGCTACATGTGTATATTCTGTGCTAGTTCCACTCTAAGCACTGAGGAACATTAAAAAAAAAAAAAAAAAAAAAAGGCAACACAAGACAAGGGTTCCTGACTTTTGGCAGTTCATTTAGGATTAGAAGGAGGAGGAACACAAAGGTAAGAATATGAGTAATCACATGCTGTCTTGCACTAATAGGTTCAAATGACAAATGCCATGAGGGTCCAGAGCAGCTTTATGAGTCTGAGCTCCAGGAGGTCAGGAAGAACCTTTGAAACCTATAGAATTGGGCTAGGGGTAGAAGAGACAAGATTTGAATGGATCAGTATCTTTGTTTGAGTTTCCCCTGTTAAGAAGATCCTGTCATAAGCTCAGGTTACAATGGTCCAGGGTGGAAAAGTCAGGCAGGAGGAGTACACTGCAGTAATCAAGCCAGATAATACTGAGGATAACTGGACCCTGATGTCCTTGAGGAATCTGGGGGTCACACATGGTTCAGGATTGTCCCTTCCAGGCATTCTTGTCTCTCTCCAAGAGAACTGGAATATTTATACAACAGGAAAGGGAACAATAAGCTGAGGGACCAAAAGGACCAAATGCCTGGAACTCTGGAATTAGGAATGGGTCCTCCATTCAGGGGAATCCTAGAGGTATAACAGACTTAGTTGGGCCTATGGATCATTTAGTTCAATGATGAGCAGGTGTGTTAACATTAAAGAAAACCTGGCCAAGCCTGAACTCAGAGAGTCTAGTGCTAAAAAAATAGTAAGAAAAAAAAAATCTACTACTAAAAATTTCCCATCTTTGGCTAAGAAAAATCAGACTCAGAGTCCATTAATGTATTGTTTTATGGCATAAAACTAGGTTAGAGCACAGCTGGGTTGAAAATCCAGGTCTCTTGCCTCTTAGCTCACAGTTCTCTTTATTAAACCTCACATAAACCTAACATTTATTTGTTGGGGCTTCATAAAGCATGGGCACAGATTATCTGTTAGCAGTGGAATTTATTATTAATCGTCATTATTAACCATTATCATTAATCTGATAGTAATGCACTTGCTGATTATTTCCTTTAATTCTCAAATTGTCCTATGCTCACTGCTAGAGTAAGCTGTATAGCCCTCCCGCCAGCAATCCACTTGAGGAGGCACATGTATGAGTCAAAAGGTGTTCAGCATTGTCTATAATAGGAAAATGTTGGAAAGCACCGTTTCAACTTTGGTAACAAAATCAGCACATAAAATATGGCATACCTATAAGATGGAATTAAATACAGCTATAATATATATTATTAAATTAAATTAATTATTTAATAAATTAAATAAATTAATAATTAATAAATTAAATACAGCTATAATATAATAAAATATAGCTGGATAAAGCACTATGGTTTCAAAATATTGGATAAAAAGGTAGAGAAACATATAGTCTGTACAACATGATGCCTTATATGTACATTTAAACACATAAAACCATAGTGTATAAGGTTTATGGATATTTTTCTATCTGTGGTAGAAATATAAAAAATATAGTCTAGAAATTTTTATATCCAGCTGTGATTTTCTCTGGCCAAGAAATGGGAAAGAGAAAAGGAAAGAATGGGATTGAGGAGAAGAATTTTGTCAAAAATGTCTTTCTTTTCTTTTTTAAACAATGAGTGGAAATAAAGAGGCCAAAATAATAGATTTTTAAAAAATATTGGTAGTTGATGCATGGACACTTGTTATTTTTCTCAGTATTTTTCTGAGCTTAAACTTCTGATCTTAAACATTTTTTTTAAAGATTTTATTTATTTATTCATGAGAGACACAGAGAGAAGGCAGAGACACAGGCAGAGGGAGAAGCAGTCTCCATGCAGAGAACCTGATGTGGGACTCAATCCCGGAGCTCTGGGATCACACCCTGAGCCAAAGGCAGACACTCAACCGCTGAGCCACCCAGGTGTCCTCTTAAACATTTTTTAAACAAATAAAGCTTTCTATATATATCATCAATTTTCATAAAACAGGGAAGGAAATCAAAGAGAAATAAGATCAATAAAATTAACTCATAGATAAGCAAATATCCATACCTAAGGAAGAGATCAAATCTTGTTTATGAGTGCAAAGCTATGGAGTGGGACTGTCTGAGTCTGAATCCTCACTTCAGGAGATCCCTGGGTGGCTCAGAGATTTAGCACCTCCCTGTGGCCCAGGGCGTGATCCTGGAGTCCTAGGATTGATTCCCATATTGGGCTCCCTGCATGGAGCCTGCTTCTCCCTTTGTCTACTTCTCTGCCTCTCTCTTTCTTTCTTTCTCTCTCTCTCTCTCTCTCTCTCATGAATAAATAAACAAAATCTTAAAAAAAAAAAAAAAAGAATCCTCTCACTCCTCTCTTACCAACTGTGAGATCTTAGGAAAGTTATTTAACCTCTCTGTGCCTGATTTTCCTCACGTATAAAATGGGGATGATAACGGAATCTATCACACAAGGTTGCTTTGAAGATAAAAATGAGGTACTTTTACAATAGGTATCTACAATAGGGCCTGACACACAGAACTCAGTGACATACAGAAATTGATCAACAGCCTGCTTCATGAAACTGCCTTATATTTTCTTCACAAGGGTATTTCTCCATTTAGGGAAACTACCTTGAATACATTGATACGATTATTATAAGAAGACATGATTGTACTAGCTCTTGTCCACAGCACCAAGTCTTGCTTGGTGCATCAAATAGCATCAAATTCTAATGATTTGCAACAGTAAAAGTCCCATTCTATCATCTAACAAATAAGTTAAAACCTCATTATAATGTAATTTACTGTATAGTGCACTCAGCACAAGAGATGTTTCTTGGGCCTCGGCTAGAAGGATTTAATTACTGGATTACCAAGAGGATTTTTCAGTCAAGTGGCATCACCTTATGAAGCAAACTTGAAGGACACAGTTATCAAGAATCCAACATCATATTTTAGAAGTATAGATATTCAAGAGTGACAGGAAGAACATACAAGACCTTAAAAAGCTTCAATTTAGACTCAAAATAGAATGAAAGTTTAAAAAAAAAGGGTGAATAACCATGTAATCTCTACATTTGAAATATCAGAAAGTTATAGGTAGAAAGTGTCTACAAAATATATGTAGATACCAAAGACATACAGAAATGCAAAAGAAGAGAAACCTGAGTGCTTCGTGACTACAGAAATCATTTTTTAATATACTTTTGTTTTATCCATCTATTGCAATGGTAATATTAATGACATTGCTTTCTACTTCTACTTTGTAGTTTTAAATATCAATGTTTCAGTAGATTTATTGTTTATCTTTTAGACGGTAAGCCTTGGGACGCCTAGGTGGCTCAGTGGTTGGGCAGCTGCCTTCGGCTCAGGTTGTGATCCCGGGATCTGGGATTGAGTCCTGCATCCAGTTCCTGCGAAAGCCTGATTCTCCCTCTGCCTATGTCTCTGCCTCTTTCTCTCTCTCTCTCTCTCTGTCTGTCTCTCATGAATAAATAAATAAATCTTAAAAAAAAATAAACTGTAAGCCTCATGACCACAGTCTCTCATCGAAGACAAGTAAGAAAGATGAGTCAGAGTCTCAAATTTTTGCCATGCTACAGGATGCATTTTTATTACTTGGAAAGTTCACTCTGAAGTTTAAAAGACAAGGGCCCCTAGGCCATCAGTGATAAGCCCTTTCTCTGGAGAGGAAGAAGGAGAGACTGTTTTGGCAAACTAGCTCACTCCCAAAGCTCCAGCAGTGACAGTTTGTTTTGAAAGCTAAGTGCATATGTTTGGTATGTAGATTATGACTGTGTCAGAACCTAAATCAGCATGCATCAAAAAGTACCAACATTCACTGAGGGAAACATATTTTACTACTGTAAGCAATTTAGTTGCCCTATTTAAATGTATTTTGTACAACGTGGATAGAATGGCATAAAATAAGTACACATGTCACAGATCCTCTTTCCCCTAAGGTACTAATAAGCAAAGGTTTTGGATATCTGGCACATCTATCACAGAAAAATAAATGAACACCATATGGCCTAACTGTAAAAGAACAAGTTTACCCATCTACATCCAAGAATAACTGAATAATTGAGTGATATTCAGCTTCACAAATGGAACTTTTGTTTTGCCTTATGCTAGATATTTAAGATCTGAAAGCTCTATTACTTAAATTTCTGAAATATTTCTATAAAATTATATACTAAAAGTATATAATATTTTGTAATTTAATACTATATGGCACCTTACTTAAAAATAGCACCTAGGACTTTTACATGAATATAAGATGCTAAAGACAACTTTTCCTTAAACTATAGTGTGAGTATATATCACACACAAAAAAGTCATGGTTAAATATCATCTCTCAAAGAATACCCCTAATGTTCTTTTAATGTAAGAATAAATTAACCCCAACTTCCAGATTAAAAGTTCTGTGGTAAAACCAGATCCTTCTAGGAAAGAAATTAGTTTTCATTTAGATATGAGGATATGTATTTTAGCACATATACTTAAGCATATTTTTGCATAAATATAACTAAGTTGTGAGACTGATGGCTATAATAATAATAATAAATGTATGTCTTTGGTCTTTGTTTCTGGTTCCTGACACCGAGCTTCTAAAACCCCTGGAATTTCCTAGTAATGTGTATGATAGAAACATCTGTTTTTCATAACAAGCCCCTTTCAACCATACCTGAGTTTATAACTCATAAGTTGATGTTTAAATAGCTTCAGGATGGGAGGATTGGTCACCAGAGGTACCATGTGATTAGAGAGTTAAAATGTTCAGCCCCACCCTCTAAACTCCAGGGAGCAAGAGGGGTTAGAGATCAAGTTAATCAATGGCCAGTGATTTAGTCAACCACGTCTATATAATGAAGCTCTAAACAATGGATTTTAGAATACTTCCAGGTTGACCACATTGGGCACTGACCAGTTCCAAACACTCCATATCTTGCCCTCTGCATTTCCTCCATTTGACTGTTTCTGAATTGTATCCTTTACAAGAAATCAGTAATAGTAGGTAGAGTGTGTTCCTCAGTTCTGTGAGCTATTCTAGCAAATTATCAAATCTGAGGAAAGGATCACGGAACCCTCAATTTTTAGCTGGGAGGTGGTGAGAAGGCCACTAGTCTCAAAGCTGCCTACAAAGGGAAAAATCATACCAGGACAATGGAAAATACCTGTGGCTACCGAGAAGGTAGTCAATATTGGGGGTGGGGAAGATGACAAAATCATGAAACTACTGAAACCAGTGGATAGTCTGTGAAGGAGTTGTCTTATTTAGCGGATCTATGCCATCAGGTTCTTGAAGAATCTTTACTAAAATGGGTTGTGAAAGTGGATAATTTAGGCGTACATTCTTTTGTTTTGAATGCTATAGGGTAGAAGAACATGTTTAGGTTGGTACAGGACTCACAGCTGAATGAAAAATAGTCACAGATGGCTATATATAGTCCAGATACAAACAAGTTATGCCCAAGGTAACAGCCAGCATGGTATACTGTAAGATCAATTGACTCTGAGAAGAGGAACAGCCCAAGTCCCTCTATAAATGTCATGTGGAACACTCCAGATGAGATGGTTTATATGTTTCATGTTTAAACCAGGTGGGACTGGTTTTATGACAACTGGGGTAACCACTTACTGAATCTGCCCATTATCCAGGTCAACGTGAATTCTTCAATTAAAGGGGGCTCTTTTGCATGAACATCCATTTACTGCTACAATATCAAGCAACAGTCTGAGAAGCCTTATCAAATTTGCTGTCTCATCTTCCCCTCATTAGTCTTAAAGATGCTAATAAAAATACTAGATTAATCAACAAGAGAATGCAGAGAGGCAGAGGGAAGGGTCAAGGGACTTCTCCTAGCATGGTAGAAATTTTTTCAAATGGTTAAGAAATGGGGTGAATATAGTAAACAGTGGTGGTGAAACAAAGGAAAAAGAAAGAGGAAATTCAAGAGTGGAATCCCAGAAGGGTGCAAATCTTTAGATGGTTATTAAGGAAAGGCATGAATAACATGGAGATTGATCAGTTTGAAAAAACTCTTACGGGTGCCTGGGTGCCTTAGTTGGTTGAGTGTCTGCCTCTAGCTCAGGTCATGATCCTGGAGTCCCAAGATGGAGTGTGGGGCTCCCTGCTCGGCTGGGTGCCTGCTTCTCCCTCTGTCCCTCCCCACTGTGTTCTCTCTCTTTCTGGCTCACTCTCTTTCAACTAAATAAACTCTTAAGAAACAAAGGTCTTAATAAAGTACTATTAAAGACTGGGTGGACCAAAGGGCCTCCCTGCATGTCCTCCAACATGAAAAGGCCCCAAATAAGTCTATTTTATTCTAATTTGGAGGAATTTTAAAAGCCAGAAGGCAAAGATTACAATGAAAAATCAGACCTGGAATGGCATGGGGCAACAGTCAAGTAGATTAGTTAAGATAAATATTGGCAAAAAAGGCAAGGTCCCCTATCTTGACCCTTCACTGGAAACCCAAAGCTATATATATATATATATATATATATGGTTAAAATGGTCAGAGTTGAAGAGAAGTTACCAGGTTTCCTAGGTAGGAAAGCCACAAGAACTGTGGTACCAAAACTCACTGGTGAAGCCTGGAAGTGGACTACAACTAGATTTAGAATATAAAAATGTAAAGGCTAGGATTATGAAAGCTGGAATATTTAAATAGGCTTTATGTGAAGAGGTTGTATCTTGACCTGAATATTTTATGGGAATGGATATGATGTCTGGCTGAGGAAAACTCCCCCTACCTAGGCTGTAAAATAAAAACCTATTAATGAAGTCCTAATGGAGGCTACAGTTAGAAATGTAAGGGTTGAGGGGATTAAGCTGACAGTTTAGAGAATTGGTATGTTTGAACAGGCTTCACAAGAAGTGGTTGCATGTCTACTATCTGAGTGTATTATGGGGATGGACACTGTATTTAAGGGATGTTTTCCATATCATAGTATTATAAAAGAGAAGGTATACAAATCTGTTCCTCAAGCAGTATTAACTGGATCTACTAAATAGGAATGGATAAGATTGCCCAGACTCACACAGTTTAGATTAGAACTCAGAGTGCTGATAAGAACAAATTATCTATAAAACATCCCATTGTGGAGTGTGGATTGGAGTTTATGGCAAAAGTTAGTTAATCCCTCACCAAAGATAGCTATGGGACTTTGGACTACAGAATTTCCCTTTGAGGGAAAATTACTAGCTTGCTATTAGACATTAATTGAGATTACCTTTATGACTGAAGGACATAAAATAATCTTGAAGCCTGAAATACACATAATGTGTTGGATAATGTTAGAGAAATACTCTGATAGGAAGGCAGTGCCCAGATGAGTTCCCTAATAAAATAGAAATGGTTTACATAGGAACATGCTACAGGGGAATGCAAAGAGAAGATATTCATGAGCAGGGAGCCTCATATCCCCTACGATTAACTTCAGAACTGCATGAGGAGCTGCCAGATTCTATCATCACTTGGACAGTGTCCTATAAACAGCTCTTAACCAACCAACATAGAGCCACTTAATGTGTGGACAGCAGTTCCATGGTGAATAGACAATATTCTGTTTGGAAGGCAACAATTCCAATAGAGGAAGGTGAAAAAAACAATCAGTTTGGTGCTGCTCTAAGATAAAAAGCCCCTACATTTCTGTTTTTTACCAATGAATGGCCAATAGCCAATGGTCTGGCCATACAGTCAGGCAGGTGGGCAATGGAAACCTGGCCTATTAAAGAGATGCCCATATGGAGCATCTGTGAAAATCACTATGGAAATCTAAAGAATGTGTTAATGTGGGACACATCAATGCCTGTCAGAAGTCCCTTCTAGGTTCAGAAGGTGATTGGAATCGATAAGCAGATATCCCTACTACACTCGTTTAGTGTTGACTTGGCTCCAAAAATGAGTGAATACAGAGGTACCTGCAGCAATGAAGAGATGGGCTGAATTTCAGCATATTGCTTCATTCACTCTCTGAGGCACAAATGCCAATAAGAATTGCTCTGTCTGCCAACAAGAGACAGAGATTTCAGGCTATATGGTAGATTCCCTGGGGAAGGCCCCTGAACATAACTAGTGAGTGAAACTTATGCAGGTAGTCCATGGGGGTTGCAAATAAGACTTGACAGAAGTAGACACTAAGTCAAGACTGATTTTTGCTCACCCAGTGGTAGATGTAAACACTCAGAGTGCTGTAAAAGAACTAGAACCAGGAGACAGTGTACCAATTCAGACCACTGAGTCACATTTCTTCAGACTAAGGATCAACCTTTACAGACTCTAATATCCAGCAATGAGAAGAGAAATATCTTTTCCAGTTTAATAGTTTTAGTAGCTACTTGGAATGAGCAATTGAAAAATTGACTATCTAAAATAGAGAGATAGAAAGACATAAATGGCTGGCTTAAATGCCTTCACAAATAAATACATGCTTACATTCAATAGGAGTGGGGCTGAAGGAGGGGCTCTACTAGATACTTTTCTGTTTTTTAGGTGGCTTTAGGGAAAAGGAGGTGAAAGGTGAAGAAGAATGTCTATGAATATGTAATTCTTGCCAAAGGCAGGGAAGATGCTAGTATGACTATTTTTTTTTTTTCTTCTCCATCTCTTATATCCCTGGTCCATCCTTCCTTTTTTTTTTTTTTTTTTGAATGCCATGGTCTCAGGACCAAGAAGATGCTACAAATTCTGGATACAAGGATTATTCCTCAGCAGAAAACTGTATCTGTATTTTTAAGCCTTTTTTCAGAAGTCCTAAAAGCCTGATGGGATGGGTTGTGCCTTTACTCCATCTGGCAATATTGAGGTTAATGGTGAATGCTGCTCCACTGCCTAGTGGTCAGATAATTACCTTCTTTGTAATAAAAGGAAATTCTATTTATGGCAAATTAATATTCTCTAAGCACTATCATGCTATTTTCTTCTCTACCCCAAGCAGCAGTGAACTCTGGGGGTTCATAAAGCAGAAGATGGCCCCAATCACTCTAACACAAAATAATAAATAGATTCTCTTGTTGCTGCAAGTCCCTAGCATCCTATTTGTGAACAACAAGCTGTAAAGCTTTACTATTTCCCATAAAGCCTGAGTAGTTTGAACACAGAGGAAACACACATCAATATTTCCCCTTTTAACACATTTACCATGCAAGTTGTAAGCACTGAGACCAGTGGTCCCAATCAGAGTCATTCCTCACATATTTCAAACCTATATATTTATCACTTTATTTTAATAAGTTTTATAGTAAGTTGAGCTTAGAAATCATCTTTGAATACAGACTCTAAATCAATGGGAAAGGATCTCACTGTCTACTCACTAGGTTTTAATTAGATAAGCCAAGACATGGTTCCCAGGCCATTACAGTTCTTTAAATCTTTTCCTCTGCTTTATTTCATCCTGATACTACTACTTAAACTACAGAGTCTTGAAAAATAGGAAAAAGATGTGCAGCATACCTAAAACATTCTTGGTAGATATATCAAGTGTCAAATACGACCTTGAACTTCTCATATATTGGTGCTATTATCCTGGCTTATTTATAACTATTAGCATATTTACTTACTAGAAGAGCAAATGAACAGAGCATGAAACTAGATGTACTCTTAGGCTAGTTCTGCCAGTAACTCTGCTAATAATTTTTCATAATTAAAGTTTCCTGCGCATATATATCTGCTCATTCACAAACAGTTCTGAATACCTTTCTAGGATCTGAAGGTGCAGCAGAGAACAAAGTCCCTGCTTTCATGAAGATTACAGTCTAGTGGAGGAGACAAGCACTTAACAAATAAACCAAAAGATACATAGATGTCAGCTAATGCAGGGCAACAGAATAGAGAGTGATGGAATGACATTTTAGGTAAGATGGTTGGAATGACCTTACTAAAAATAGCTAATCTTATACAACATTTACTCAGAGGCAGGCAGTGCTCTGAATGCTATGCTGACATTAACTCATCATAATCAACATTTCTGTGAGGGTGCAGTTGCAGTTATTCTTACTTCTACTTGGCAACACAGAGGTACAAAGAGGTCTCATAACTTGACCATATCTAGAGCCTGAATTTGATCCCAGGATGTTTGGACTTCAAAGTCCAAATTCTTAACCATTTTATGAGATGTAGACATCAAAGGAAAGAAAGTTCTAGACAGGAATGATACCCACTTAAATATTTCTAGTCAAGTTATTCTTACTTCAGGAAGTTCCAAATCCTATCTTCAAAATGGATTGTACCACAAGTCAATCAAAGAGCTTAACAAAATTTTGAGACACAGTTACAAAGCACTAAGAAAAACAAAATGAAACAAAACAAAAATCAGGGCAAATGGAACAAGAGTAGATAGGCCATAACACCAGACAAAAAGACAAGGATTCCACCAGAATTCCACCCATGTGCTTTATGTCTGGGAAATATAACTCGGTACAGATGCTGATAGATATGCGTCAATCTTATTTTTAAAAGGCACTGCTAAGGAAAATAAACAGAATAAAACCATTAGTAATAAATCAATCTATGTTTAATTTGTTTCCATATTGTATAACAATGTATGTTTGACATTCTGATTGAGGACCCATTGATTCAAAAGGTTTTCTTCCTAAAACATATGGATATCAGATTATGAGTAATTATTGAAATGAATGTTTACAAATCACTGTCTGTCTTATCCTTAAATAGTGTGGAACATAAAACTCTTTCAAAGAGATTACAGGGACATGGTCTATATGTCATTAGAAAATGTATCATTGATGGGGGAGTAAGGAGAGCATTAGTTGCAATGAGCACCAAGTGTTGGATGTAAATTTTAAATCACTAAATTCTACACCTGAAATATGTATTGTACTGTATATTAACTAACTGAAATTTAAATAAAAAACCTGAGGAAAAAAAAAAAAGAAAATGTGTCATTGAAAATGTCAGGCAGCTGCCATACCATATCCAGTCAAGAAAGGCCTGTGCCCTGATTAGAAGTTAGAATAATAATTTCTAGAATAATTTTCTATACGAGCCTGGGAGAGACTTGAGCATATGACATACCCTAGTATAGGAGTAACATTAAAACAGACATTTATTTATTTACTAGGCATTAACTATACTGCATCATGCCCCTCCTCCCCATTCCCAGTACAAATGTATCAGAACCCACTGACCATTTCCACTGGTCACTGCCTAGGAAAACAAGAGGCAAGAATCTTATCATCATCAGATCTTCTCATTATTAGATCCTCCAAATAAAATCTCCATGGAAAAGAGGAAAGGACCATAGACTGAGAATCTGACAATTTCGATTCCTGGCAAGGTTTTATAACTTAAACATCTGTGTGATCTTGAGCAAATCACGTGAATCATTTCGGCTCAACTCAACTAGGTTCCATGAGGGTGAGGGGCCTATCTGTGTTGTACGTCATTCTTTTCTAAAAGATAAGCAAAGCAGCTGGCACATATCTTTGGAACCAGTCAGTGTTTTCTGAATGAATGAAACACTTATCGCTATCTACTGTAGGTAGGTAGGTAGACAGATTGTTAAGTGCAAAGTATACAATCTTAACAGGATAAAATGTCTTGCCTACTCCTTAATGAGAGCAAAGGCTCATTTGCTAAAAGAGTTATTTCTACATATCTTTACAGCTTTGTGGTAACTGTAAGACTCTTACCAAAAGCTCTGTTGTCCCAAATGTATGTCCTCAAGGATAGTGATGAATAAAAGGTTGCTATTATACCATGGTGAAAAATAAATAGATATAACTCACATACAGGCTTTGAAATATTGATCCCATCATTTCTGAATGGAGTGGTAAAAGACAAATGAAAACAAGAGGGAAAAATGCCATGTGATGGTTAATCTCAAAATAGGCATAAACAATAGAATGTTGCCTAGAGTGTGATATTGTGTTTAAAGTAACAGCTTTGGTGCCCATGACAACCAGTTAATTTGGTATATGGAGAAGTGCTGCTTTGGGGACAACAGGAAATATAAGGAAATGTTTGAAATATTAACTCTTTTATGATATATGGTTCTCTAAACTTCACCTCCCTCTATGTGGATAGCTACGTGAATTGATCTCACAACTATGCAATATTCTACATACAGAGACCTGGCCATTTTTGATGGATACACTTTGATGTGGGGTTTCTCAATCTCGCATTATTCTTGGCAACCATGACTTCTCTTAATTTTAAAACAAAGGGTAAGATATGTCCTGGACGCGTGGAGGTGGAGGGCCCAGTCCTGCTAGCCTGCCCAGCACAGCAGTTATCTTTCTTCTGCCTGCCTTCTGGGAGTTCCCAGGAGATCCCCTCAGACTCTCCACCACAGTTCTATCAAGCAACCCACAAACCCAAACTCTCTCAGAATGCTTTCCAAACAGCTCCACAGACTGAAAAAAAAAAATTCCTTGAATTCCATTCTTATAAAACATTATAATGCAGATGAAAACCTGTGCGCAGCATAATGAGATATACTTCTAATGGAGTACATGAAAAATGACATACATATGTGTATGCATGTGACACACCAAAGCACAGGAGGGACGTTAAAACAGGAACACAATCACCTGGCTGAGTAAGCAAAGACAAATTTGGCATTACAAGCCATCATGTAAGAAAGCAAAATCTGAGTACCTGTAAATGGAAGGAATTTCTAGGATAGCCCTTTTGCACTCTGCAGACTTTCAAATAGGTAACTATACTCTAAATACAATACAGACAAGATTTGAAAGAAAATTTGCAAAAATACCGTCAAAGTTGTCTCTAGTGATCTTCGCTAAGCAGAATAAATATAGAGGAGGAATAAATCTTTCCTCAAAATGTCACAGGTAGGAAAAAGAAAGCTTCAGAAGGCCTTAGGAAATTATAGGGATTTCACATATAGCATGTGATTAGAAATGGAGCAAACTCTAGGTGGTTCTGACAAATGAAGGAGCTAATGGGAAACACACCACCTGGTAGAGCAAACAGATTTAGAAGGGCATTGCCACAAATGTAAATAGGAAGCTACCTCTGCTTCACTTAGCTTGCAGCTTCCACACAGGATAAAGGCTGAATTAATTTTCCCCCTCAAAATGAAAACAGCAATTCCTAACAATAAAGAGCATGTGAGTAACAAGTGTAAAGACTAAGGACACTTAAGGAATTTCAGGGAAATATCAACACCCAGTTGGGTGTTTAGATTTATGTTGTTTTTCTCCCAACACTTTTTCACTAAGCTGAATTTAGTTCTCTTTGCCTTTAATCTATAAATCTATCTTTATAAATATATATTTAACATATAATAAATTTAAGATATAAATATTTAATATAAAAATGACAAGTTTCTATTCATAACAGTTTTCCAGTGTAGTATACTGTCTATGAAGAGGTATGGTAAGGAGTATGGCTGCATTTTTAAATTTAAGATCACTAATTGTCACATTACCTCAAATTCTTTTTGCTTTCACCTTGCACATCACCTCACCTGTCCCCCAGCCTGGCAGATCATGTGCTAAGAAAATAGACACCAACTATTCTGTGAGTGGGCTGCTTACCTTGTTAAATAAACTTCATGGCCATAGTTGCTGTATTAGTTACCTATTACTATATACCCCAAACTTAAAAGAATAAATATTTGTTATCACAAAGGAATTTGAAAGTGACTTAAGAGGTATTGGTTTTGGCTCTGTGTCTTTCATGATATTGCAGTAAAGCTCCACCAGGGTTGTGAACAGCAGAATGCTCAACTGTGTGTGGAGGATGTGCTCCCAAGCTCACTATACTGACTATTGGCAGATCTCAGAAGATCCTCTTCAAAGTTTACTCATATAGTTACAGGTAGACCTCAGTTCTTGCCTTATGAGTCTCTTCAGAGGCTATCTGAGTTCTTTCACAACACAGTAGCAGGTTTTCTTCTCCTCAGAGCTACTTCATAACATGTAAACTGACTTTACCCAGAGAGAATATGTAGTAGATTGACTGGTAACCCCAAAAAGATATATCCATGGCCCCAGAATCTGAACGTGAGCCTATTTGGAAAAAGGGTCTTTGTGGATGTAATTAAGGATCTCAAGACTTTGAGATCATTCTGGAATAGGGTAGGCTTAATGACAAGTTGACAAGCGTCCTCATGGGACAAGGGAAAAAATAAAAATAAAAGAAACAAAAACCCAGAGAGCATAGGGAAGATGGCCATGTGAAAATGGAGGCAAAGATTAGAGTTATGTTGCTACAGGCCAAGGAATATTTGGAGCCATGAGAAGCCAAAAGAGGCAAGGATGGATATCCTCCTAGAGTCTCCAGAAGGAGTAGAGTCTTGCCAACACCTTGATTTCAGAACTCTGGCTGCCAGAGCTATGAGAGAATAAACTGCTGTTTTAAGTCATCAAATTTGTTGTGTTTTGTTGTGGCAGCCCTACGAAAAAGAGTGATTTGAGAGAGAATGGGAGTTAAAGATCGAAGCCATAGTCTTTTTGTAACCTAATCTCAGTATTTCCTACTTGTCAGACATATTCTATTCACTAGAAAGGAGTCATTAAGTTCAGGCCACATACAAGGGGAGACGAATTAATTTTTCTGGGAGAGAAATACCAAAGAACTGTGGACGTATCTTTAAAACCAATAAAGTTCTCATCTGAAGTTTCTCAAAATGGCTTTTGAAAACCTTCCTTTTCCTCTGAGAGCAGGATACTGGAAGGAAGCAGGAGCAAATGTCTGAGTCTTGAGGATGGTATGGGATTATTTTTTCTTAATTCCTATCTGCAATTCCCATATTTTCTCAAACGCCAGTCACTACTGCATATGTTTAGATGGATCTTTGTCACAAATGTTACTAGTAGACCTCATGATGTCATATATTTGTAGCTCATATAAAATAGCCATTAATAAAGTACCATATAAAATAATGAGTATTTCAAAAGCATGTTCATTTACATCCTCTCACTTAATAGTTGATTAAACTCTCATAATACTCTTATAGGAAAAAAAAAATCTCTTATAGGAGAGTTAGTATTATCTAAGAGACCAGGAGAGGCAGTTAAGTTTCAGCAGACAGAGCACTATATTTATCTATGATAAAAAGAAAATAAAAGTTAAATCATCTTTCTGGGCCTCAGTTTCCTTAACTGTAAAATTAGGAAGTCAGATGAGATAATCATTAAAATTCCTACCAACTCCAGCAGCAGCATAATATTTATTAGTCCCTAAAACTAGACTAAAATTAAAATGATACATATGTCAGAATTGAAATTTAATATCCATACCAAGGAAAAACAGTTGAAAAAGTCAGGGACTATCTCATTTTAGATATCAGGCAAGGTGAATTCTTCTTAACCCTTTAGTAAAGCTCTTTCACTTTGCCAGCAAAAAATTTCACTTAGATAGCTTATACCTCTCAGCTCCATTACCATCTCTGCAAGGTGGTGGGAATAGTAGCCCTTCCCCTCCACTCTCCATTTTGTTGTCACTCTTTATCCTCCTCAGATCTGTTACCATGATCTGAGGTGCTTTGCACTTATGTGAATGTGTTTATTATCTGCCTCTCTGTGCTAAGAACCTAAGGTCTAAGAGTACTCGAACCTTAAGCTGTCTCTTTTCACGATAGTTTTCTACATCCCAGAAGAACACTCTAGCTCAGAGTAGGTACCCAGTAAACATTGGTTGAATAAGTAAATGAGATATAATAAGTATTTTACAAATAATAATAGAGCCATATATTTATATTATATCTTACCCTGATAAAAAGTGGTTCTGCATATTACCAAATTCACCCAAGGTAGATATTACTACCCCCAGATAATTACAGATGAAGAATCTCAGGGTCAGAGAGGGATTAAGAGACCAAACCGTTATAATATCTAGGTTCAAGACCTCTCTTCAGACTGTCTACCTTGATATTTAGTGTTCTTGATCCATAATCAATCTTTAGGGGATCCCTGGGTGGTGCAGCAGTTTGGCGCCTGCCTTTGGCCCAGGGCGCGATCCTGGAGACCCGGGATCGAGTCCCACGTCGGGCTCCTGGTGCATGGAGTCTGCTTCTCCCTCTGCCTATGTCTCTGCCTCTCTCTCTCTCTCTCTCTCTGTGACTATCATAAATTTAAAAAAAAATTTTAAAAATTAAAAAATAAAAAAAACAATCTTTAATTCTATTTCTTTTTAAGATTTTAGTTATTTATTTGAGGGAGAGCAAGAGAGCACAAGCAGGGGGAGCAGCAGAGGGAGAGGGAGAAGCAGGTTCTCCATCAAGTAAGAAGCCTGACATGGGACTCAATCCTAGGACTCCAGGATCATGACCTGAGCCAAAGGCAGATGTTTAACTGACTGAGCCACTCAGGTACCCCTCAATCTTTAATTCTCTAGGGAAGAACTTGGTTTCATCAATATTTTCAATTGGAAACACACCTCATCAAGCCATAATGTAGCCTAATATTTAATATTTGTGTTGATAATTAACTATAAGGATAATAAATTTACAAACTGTTATGTGTTGTCTACTTTTTAATTTAATTATATAGGTTAGTAATAGCTCAAGGAACATCTTAGCAATGGAAGAAAATCTTCATTTAACCCAGCATTCACTATTTATTTCAATAAATGTATTCTGCAATTCCTGCACATTAACTACTGTGGCTCTGAGATTAACCTTACCTGTTTGCTTGTGCCTGACCTCAGAGCATTCCAAATTACTCAAAGCAATTCTGATGGCATTAATTTATGAGAATACCTTCAAATATTCATCTTTTAAGTCCTGAAAATGATTATCCCCGCACAACAGTGGCTCTCTTTTTAATTTTAGTTGATAACTCTGATTAAACACATCCAAAGGCTGATTACCCCCTCTGTGGTTAATGCCAGTGTCACAGCTAACTACTTATTTCACAGCAGGAATTGCCTTCAAGAGCTCATTTATATTATTGCCCAGAATTGATTTTTACTGTTATTTCCTATTGATCACATAGGTAAAAGAAGGTATGGACAGTGTCCTCTGAAGGCCTGCTAAGATCTCAAATAATGCATGCCAAACACAGGAGCTTTCTACACACTGTTAGTAATACAATGCAAATACTAGCTGCTTCCAAAATGTAGTTGTTTTTAAAAGACACTGTTTACTATTAGAGTACTTTAGTTACTTCTTCCCAAAGTTACTTGGAGATTAAATTTGTGTTATTACAATGGATAAAAAAGAAGAGAGAGAGAGAGAAGATGAAAGAAAGTGTTTTAAGTGTAGGTTATCTGTGTGCCATGTGGACAAGTTAAGCACGTGCTTTCTTGTACCACTAGAGTCTTTGAGCAAACAGCATGGTTGGTGACAAGATAATGGAGATGCTACAATGGTAGCAGTACTAGCTCTGCAGATTTCTGGAATCATGTAGTCCTTTCTTAGTGTCTTCTTGGTTTGTTTCCTGTGGTGGCATCTATCACTATTACAAAGAGGATGACTTCATTAATTCCTCCAGTAAGTGTGTATCAAAAACCCTGAACTTGGTTCTGGATACTATGTAAGATACTAAGGATATCAGGGGTGAATGAGACTGATAGGACTTCTCTCTCTTTAAACTGTTATTCTGTTTGAGAAGTCAGGCAATAAACAAGTAAACAAATACTAACCGTAAACATGCCACAAAGGAAAAGAAGGGCATGTCTGAGTTCTCTTCAAAGAAAGCCCTATTCCACAACACAAAAGGATGCCTATGTTGTAACATAAGGGATCCAGGGTAAGGAATCAAAAGGCAAAGGGCTCTGCTCAGAATTCCACTAATGTCCAGGTCAGAGATGTTCAGGTTTGAACTTGCATCACTCATATAGAGAGCTTGTTAAACCACAAAGTGATTCAGTAGATCTGGGGTGGGGCAAAAGAATCTGCATCTCTAACAAATTCCCAGGTGCTGCTGCAGCTCCAAGGAGTGCATTTTGTGAACCACTACTCTGGGTTTTACAATCTTCCTGTCCTTTTCACTTCCACATTCATCATAAGGATCACTAAGGAGACAAAATATATAAAATCGCTTAATATAAAGGAAAGGGGTGGTAATTATGAAGAAATAGATTCAAATAGTAATTAAATGGCTAAAGCACTTAAGGAAAATGAGCCAATCAGGGTTGGTTTTAAGAGGAACAACCCCATGTCTCTCTTTAGGAAGGAAGATGGTTTTATGTTCTTCAAAAGCCATTTTTCTCTTTGTGTAATATAAGTCATTTAATTATGGAAGGGGCTTATGAGGGCCCTTAGATCTCCATCAAAACCTGGCAGAGTCATATTCTTGACAGCATGCCCACTCCACTGCCTTCACAATCAGACACCTGCTGGTGGAGCCCATGATGGCTGAAATCAGGTCATGCGTTGCAGAGGACTAACTCAGAATCATCTTATGAGTTACCTACTCTAGAAACTGAATTTACTCAGGACTACAGGCTCCCTTTCAGCATATTAGCTACCACCCCTGAAGGAAGCAAGGAATAAAGATTTATTGCCTAATACTTTGGTGGTTTGAATTAACTCTCCCTTCAGAGACTTGACTTATTCACTTTCCAGTTCTGGCCCTACTGAGAAAAATGACCATTTTTTCAAGGTATTTTTTTCAAGGTGGCCTTATAATTTAAAAGATTTAAAAGGCTTCAGATCATCCTCCCAAGGTGACGTTCAACTGAGGCAACAAAAGCAAAAGCTGCCCCAAGAAATAGATGGCAGGTATTTTAGTCCCACTTTTGTCAATAGGGATCTAAATCACATACATTCAATAAAACTCAATACATATTTAAGTTCTCTGAATCTCAGCTTCCTTCTTTATTAAAAAAAAAAAAACAGGGATTGCCAAAGACCAGGAATTGGCAAATCCCTTTGTAAAGGGCCTAATGGTAAATGTTCCAGGCTTTTTGGCCACACAGTTCCTGTGCAACTACTCATGAAAGCAACTACAGACAATATGCAAACAAATGCTGTATTCTAATAAAATTTCATTTTTAAAAAAGAGGCAGCAGGCCTTGGTCAACACCTGCCATAGACTCTCACCCTATCCAAGTGACGCTTGAGTTATCTGCTGTGCCCCTAATGTGGACATAGTTTGTTACTGAGAGCAACAAATTTAATCACTCTGTACCTTTGTGTTGAAAGAAAATACCATTACTTGCCATGTTACTTCACATAGAAATTTCAAAAGGACTGATGAACTAGCTAAAATTTCAAAGTCCTATGATTTCTTGATGAAGGGCATAGGAGAAGTATTAATTATTATCAACAGTACCTTTTAAGCTACTATCATCTGATTATTATTGCACCTGGGAATAGAATGAGGATTCTGATTCATATCATTCTATGATATTCAAACATACTATACTATGGTCTCTCACCCTACGGTTTCCTTTCAAATGATTAATAAAAATCTGTGAGCTGGATGCTAAAATAACTCTTTTATATCTTCCAAAGATTAAATGGAAAGAATAAAAGAAACAGATTCTACCATTTTATATACAGATTTTAATATTTTTCCATTTATCATCCATGATTATTCAGCCTTAAAGCTTAAAAATTGAGCATTATCAAGAAATAGAAGAAACATGTAAGGTATGCTGAAAGTCATTAAATAAAGTTGATATGGTTTTTTATTTATATTTTTTCACCTTTAAGAGAAGCTCCATTAATAGTAAATCCTTAAACAAGAGACTTTGGAATTAGATGTTAGATGTATGTTAAAATATGATTTAAAAAACCCAAGGGATAACTAACACTAATTTCATCATTTCTCAGGGATATTAACATAAATTGTCTTTTACATCTTACCCATTGTCAATTATCAACAAATCTTCCACCTTTAACAAGTAATTCGTTCAGTAGATGTTTCTCTAGTACCCATTATACACAAGGGAATGATAGAAAGGTGGAAAGCTTGTATATATAATAATAAAAAGTAGTGAAAAAATAACCCTTAGCATGTTAACAAGCTGTATTCATGAGTTTGAAGGAAAAAGAAGGTGCTTTAGCTGAGTTGATAAGGAAGACTTGTTTCATGACAGAAGTAATATTTGAGCTGACTTCTGGAAGACAAGAAAGGGGCAAAGAGCTTCCTAGATGGCCCCAAATACAGAGCCCAAGCACAGGCACACCACTGTCAGCAGTTCAGATCAGGAAAAAGGTTATTAGTTCAGGATATGGTAGTAAATGATGGAAGGGCAAAGGTAATCAGGCTAACAAGTCTGTTTAAAGAAAGACCCATCCAAGGATTTTGAGGAGTGGAGTTAGGTTTTGCTCATTCATTCAACAAGCAGATTCTGAGCCCGTTATGTGCCAAACATTTTTCTAACCTGTATGGACACAGCAATAAGTGAAAAAGATATAGAAAAAAATATCTGCCCCCATTTTCATAGGGGGAGATAGACAAAAAAACTAAATGATACCAGGTATTTGAAGGTTAAATACTACAGATAAGCAATTATTATTAAAGCAGAAAAGTAATTATAAACAGGTTCATTAGGACGATACTGGAGGTTACATTTGAGCAAGGGTTTGAAATAGGTGAGAGAGAAAAAAAAGAAAAAAAAAAGAAATAGGTGAGAGAGCAAGCCACATAGGTATGCAGAAGAATAAAATTCCAGGC
Organism: Canis aureus; assembly: GCF_053574225.1. NCBI lineage: Eukaryota > Metazoa > Chordata > Mammalia > Carnivora > Canidae > Canis > Canis aureus. The sequence continues at coordinate 13,459,146 of NC_135636.1, forward strand.
AGGAGGAAAGCTAATGTGAATACATTACAGGTCAACAAAGCAACCTGTGTGAGCAAGGAAGAAGATAGAGGGAGATGATGTCAGAGATGTAAGGAGGGTCACATCATTTAGAATCTTACAATTATGAGCACTCTGAATTTGGGAATATTAATCTACCAGCACTGGGCAGAATGCATTGCAGGAGGGAAAGAATTAGTAGAGGAAGCACTTGCAAAGCTATTTTCCAGGTGAAAAGCTCTAAAACCAATCATCTGATCACTCATTCATTCAGATTAATTTAGCACATATTCAGGAAACACTGTACTAGATATTGACAGTAAAACTGTAACTCTGATAGATGAGCTTCTCCCACATGAAGCTGACCATCTGGTAGAATGATGATAGCATGAACAGAAAAGTTCTACATGTTGATAAGCTTCTAAAACTCTATGGAAATCTCAATTTTATTATGAATTCAATATCGTAAAAGAGAAGGTCTCAAAAGGTCCAATTGTATAAACAGTTTTTTTTAAAGATTCATTTATTTATTTATGATAGACATGTAGAGAGAGAAAGAGAGAGAGAGAGGCAGAGACACAGGAGGAGGGAGAAGTAGGCTCCATTTAAGGAGCCCGACGTGGGACTCAATCGTGGGACTTCAGGATCGTGCCCTGGGCCAAAGGCAGGCACTAAACCGCTGAGCCACCCAGGATCCTTGTATAAACAGTTCTTAATCTACTTCTTAAGTCATTTCTTCAGCAATCACCTGTAATGAAATATTCGCTAATATTCTTTCCACTCTTAAGATTACTTTTGAAAAGAACGATTGGATATTCTACATCAAAAGAAATCAAAACATCAAAACAATGAGGAGTAAACTAAATCTCTGAGGCTTATCTTTCCAACAATTATAATGAGTCACAGAATATACACTACAAATATGATTAATTCAAATACAAGCATTTATGAATAGATTAACTCAGCAAGCATAAAAGAAGCAAAGACCAGTCCAAAATTACCAAGTTTATCTGTAACCTAGACAATAGCATTTTCCAAATAAATTGCTGATGCATGAAGATATTAACATTGGTGGCTGGATGACTGGCTTTAGTACCCCATAATGATAAACCCGCTGTCACAGAGGACAGATAGGAACTAGGTTCTGCTGTCAAACTGTCATGGAATTATTAAATATGGAGGGGGAAAATGACCCAAACAGTATGTAATGAGCTCCTTTCATTCTCTCTCTACAAAAGCACATCTGTGGATTTTTAATGACTCTGAAATGGATGAACCAAATTGATGAGAAAGAAAAACATCTTTCAGGGATAGGAAAAGGGAAAATGAACACACACACGATGTCATAAAATATAATTTAAAATATAAAGGCTTGTGAAAGTACTGTGGAAAACTATAAAGTGGCATACAGATGTAAGCTATTATTACTCATTTCCACATTGCTTTATTGCTTTCTTTGCTTTTCTTTATGTTTCTAATATAGATCAATAATCTTTCAAAATATAGATAAATACCAAGACTTATTCACAAGTAGTCCATGTGTGTGACTTTTATGAGGTGGCACTGCCATCCGAAGTCTAGTATTTTCTATACTGCTGGATGATTTTTTTATTTTTTTTTTACTACATGTGCCCTATGGGATGAGGAAAGTGACTTGAATGTGTATAAGGCTCTCAGTATCTCAGCTCACACAGATTGAGTACCAAGTCCTGAGGACTGACTTTAGTTCACTAGAGTCCTTGTGCCACAAAGACTCAGTTCGTCTGGGATGCCCAGGAAAGCCACACCTTAGCTCAGAGATATGACTCAATCATGAAACTCCTCAAGCACAGGTATTGGTGTTATTGATCTTCATACCTTCTCAGCAACCCTAAGCTAAGCTAGACAACTTAGAGGGATGTCATACAGAAGCAAGCACATAAGATAAAACCATCATGGCATTAACTCATACACGAAAGCCATCATTTTATGTGTTTATCTTTAGTGATACTGAGGTTATCTGCCTTCAGAAATCTCAGAGTTAGAGAATTTATTTGTGCTTTAATACACAAGAAAAAAAGGTAGTAAAGTAGTAGAAAACCAAGCCTTATTCCTTAGTTTAAAGACAGATATAAGTCTGGAAATAATCAATAATCTGCTTGCTCTCAGGGTGGTATCAATTAGCCATATCACAAAGGTGTCAAAAAGAAAAAAAAAAATGACCGGTATTTGTAAACACAGATACATCTAATCCTGGAAAGGGAAATCACCTTTAATACTCAGGTTTTCTAACTTAGAGGGAGAACTGTTTGAAACACTGTGGTACACAAAGGACTTTATTTGACACAAGTACACATCTCAAGTGAGAGAAAGGGGCCATTTGGCACATGATTTGACTCTTTCACACAAAGTAAAAACAGAAGAAAAAGAAAAAAGAAAAGAAGAAAAGAAAAGAAAAGAAAGAAAAGAAAAGGGAAGAGAAGAGAAGAGAAGAAAAGAAAAGAAAAGAAAAGAAAAGAGAAAAAAAGAAAGAGGGAGGGAGAGAAAAAGAAGAAAGAAAGAAAGAAAGAAAGAAAGAAAGAAAGAAAGAAAGAAAGAAAAGTGAGAAGTCATTGAAAGAAAACATTAAATAGTATACAGTTGATATACTTTCACTAGAACCCTCTGAGAAATATAGAATGTAGTATTATAATGTTTATAAAGAAAAAAATATCATTTAAATATATTACACTTAATAGAAAATCTCAGATTTAAATATTCTTTAAAGTAATCTTTAAAATATAACACACCATCTCTCCACTCACACATATCCATAGGAAATTCATTCTCACACAATATGTTTATACGGAGCCCAACAAGTATCCTACAAATTGTGTTATATTTTTTTAGTCACGTTTTCGCCACTGAAAAAAAAGAAAAACAAAAACTTGCTTCACTTTTATATAAAAGGTATTCACAGACCCAGGCAGTATCAAAGAAGCAGATGAATAGAATAAACAATTAATTGGTGTCCCAATTTCCAGATCAATGAACACTTTAACAGTGCAATGAAACCCTTTACCTCCACCTGCTAACCCCTGAAGATTATGTGATTAAAAAATCTGTGCCTTTAACCAGCTTCTCTCTCAGTATTTTTATTCCACACAACACCACTCAGTTGGCTAAATGACTAGGCAACAAGGTCAATCAAATGCAATACTTCTCTCTATTCAAATATAATGGAAATTTTGACCATTCCACATTCAAAGAGCAAATACATTCTCACACTGACAACCACATTCCATTGGCTTTTCCTGAAAGCAAAGTGTGACAGATGCCTTGGCTGTAATTGCCAATCAGCCTTTACATGGCAGCTGAAAACACAATACATCACTTTGATCTCCTTTGCTCTAAACACATCCACAATCAAGAAACCTGAACAAGGAATAAGAAATTGGCATCATTTCCAGAAGCTGTCACTCCATGGCAGTTAAATACTATAATGTATATTTTGCTCATATTTTTATTTCTCTGTTTCAGAGATGCTCTATCGAAGACCTGAACAAAAATCACCTACACTTATATATTATACATATAAATTTGAAGAAATATTTGGAATACATATATTAATGCTAAGTACAAAATCTGAATATAAGCACATTTAATTAAATATCACCACTACCATTTCCTTTTCCACTTAACACTTTGGAATAAAACAATATACGTGTGCCTATCTGATTTTGAAATAGTGCTCAAAAAAGTTGTACTCACATTTTGCAGGCAGGTCATAGCCACATGTGATTTTTGCATGTCCAGTTTCACAGCCGTTCAGGTTACGACATTCAGCCAGTAAACAGGGGCCAGCTGCTCTGTGAATACAGCCATCCACTAGGAGAGACAGAGAGAGAGAGAGAAAAAAAAAAGTTAGCTCATATTTGTTCTTTCGGAAGTAAATGTAAAACCCAAGACAGGAAGAGAAAAGGAACTCAATTTGTTCCTCTTGAAAATCACTTTAGCCTCATGGAAGAAAACCTATGTTGTCCAATCCTTCAAACACTGTTTCCTTGTGTGTGTGTGTGTGTGTGTGTGTGTGTGTGTGTGTGTGTGTGTGTTGAGCAGAGATAGTAGGGTTATAGAAGACATGTAGTGTGCTGGTAAACATTAAACAAGAGTTTCTTTTGGGATGGAGGAATCCCTGATTTGTAGCATTTTCCAATACCAAATGTGTAAATATCCAATATCCAATATCAAACTATCAGCTCAATGTCACTGAACAGAGTGTGAAACAAAAGCTAACAATTCTGTCTCGCAAGCTGGTAAGTATTGCCTCCAACATACCACAGGTTAAAGAAGAAAAAGGTCAAGAAGGAAGAACAGCACTCTAAAACATCTGTACTCACCTCAAAATAGAGTAGAATTAATTAGCCATTCAAAAAAGAACCAGACCTCTGAGTTCCTTCTCCCCCAATAGGATGACACAGAGTTGTGTTTCTGCAGGGTATCTGACAGGGCATAGATGATGGGCAAGGGTAGTTTAGTTCTTAGTAAACACCCAGAAAACCACCCTCACTCACCCGAAGGGACTAAGCCAAGAACTCCGGCTGCTCTTGCCTTACCTCCACTAAAGGAACGGCTTTCTGCCTTTCACCAATCAAGTCTCATCAGTCCTCTGACCTCTCATCCCCCCCTCCCCACCGCCTTCACATCTGGCCTACACAGTGAGACTTGCCTTTTGAAAACACAAATCTTTTTTTTTTTTAAGATTTTATTTATTTATCCATGAGAAACACAGAGAGAGAGAGAGAGAGGCAGAGACACAGGCGGAAGGAGAAGCAAGCTCCATGCAGGGAGCCCGACATGGGACTTGATCCCAGGTCTCCAGTATCAGGCCCTGGGCTGAAGGCGACACTAAACCACTGAGCCACCCAGGCTGCCCTGAAAACACAAATCTGATGCTGTGGGAAATTAAAACTTTATATGACTGGATGGAGCGGGTATGAGTGCACAGAGGGAAGGCTCAAAGATCATATGCATATAAATTAGGAAATTGAAAACATGGGTTCTTAGTTGCTGTTGAATCAGCTTCTTGACTGAAAGGAAATGCAAGACTGCTAAATGAAGGTAAAGAGACAAAGAGGGGGAGAGTAATAGTAAGTGGAGGTATGAAAATAAACCAGGGTATAAGAGGTCAGAAGATGCCCCCCTCTCTCCATAGTCCACACACCATGTAATTGATCCAGAGAATCTTCAACATTCCAATGCATATTCTTTCGCTGTTCAGTAATACACATACTCACATATACAATTTGTCTCTTAAAAAAAAAAGCTTGATAAATTTTGTTCAAACTCTTTCACTAGCAATTATACTTTCTTTTAAAAAAAATTATTCTGTCCGGGCACCTGCGTGGCTCAGTGGTTGAGCATCTGCCTTTGGCTCAGGGAGTGATCCCAAGGTCCAGAGATGGAGTCCCACATCAGGCTCCCCACGGCAAGCCTGCTTCTCCCTCTGCCTGTGTCTCTGCCTCTCTCTGTGTCTCTCATGAATAAATAAATAAAATTTTTTAAAACAAAATTTATTCTGTGGAATAATTAACACAAGTGTAAAAGCTATAAGAATGTCAAAGTTGTTTATAATAATGGAAACTTGAACCTACTCAGATGGAGAGCTAGTTAGATAAAGTCCACCAGTGCAATCCTATTATGCAGCTGTTAAAAAGAATGGGCCAACTCTATATGTAAATAGTCCTAAACATGGAAAGATTTCTAAGTGAAATGTCAGGTTTAAAAGAGTATGTAAATCATATAGCCACAATTTTGCTTACAAAGTTATACATATACACACTTAGATACATTTATGTATACACACATATATGTACCACAAAGATACATCAAAATATAAAAAGTGATTATGAGATGGGAAACAAGAGTGAGACTATTGGGAAAAGTCCTAACTTATGTTTGAATTTTTTTTTACAAGATCTTCAAGAGAAGTGTTTTGAATTGAACATTTTTTCTTGGCAAAGAGATAATTAGTTACTTAGTTTGAAATGGATAATTAAATAGGATTTGCTAGTGTACTTAATCATATGCTGTCAAATACTGTCTGCATTATTTAGATTGCAGTATAATGCAGTTTGTGGATATCTAATTCTCAAAATCTTCATGTTATACCAGCATTCATGAATAGAGCAATGAAAGAATGGCTGAAGAGCTATCTAATAATAATGACTTCAGCTTAAATTCTTGAGTGTATCTATATGCCAGCCACTATACTGAGGCTAACCTTACCAGCAGATACTGATTTTATTGTCTTCATTTTATGAAGCTTAGAAAAAGCTAGTAACCTACCAATATTCACAAAATATTGGCAATGTGATTCAAAACCTCAGGTTTGTCTGATGTAGCAACCATACCTTTACCCACTATAATTCACTGTCTTCAGGACTGAATCCAGGTAGTCTTACCTGAATCCCTACATGTGGCCTGTTGAACCATCATAATATGCTGTTTTTCAGTTCTCATCAATTCTGCTTATGAATTATAAAGGTCACACAATCATATGCACAGATTTCAAATGTGCAGTTTTGATGAGTTCTAAGAAATGTATATACTCATGCAATCATGACACCAATAAAGATGCAGAATGTTTCCATCAATCCAAAATGTTCTCTTGTGCCCTTTCCATCCAATTTCTCTTCTAATGCCACACAGAGAGCCCCTTTTCTGATTCTGATCACCCTGGCTAAGTTTTGCCTATTACATAACTTCAAACTTCATATAAGAGATGCAGAGTAGGGACTAGCTTCTTTCAGTCAGCTTATTTTTGAGATTCATCTGTGTTGTTGCATACAGTAATACTTCATTCCTCTTTATTCCTGAGTAATATTCCCCTGTTGAAAAATACCATAACTTCTTATCTACTCATCTATGAATAGCAGTGGCATATTTACAGTTTTTAGCTATTGTGAATAAATTTGCATGGTTGTACAAGTCCTTTTGTGGCTTTATGTTTTCATTCCTATTGCACATATAACTATGAATGAAATTGCTGGGTCAGCATATATTTTACTTTATAAAGAACTAATACCAGTTTTCCTAAGTGATTATACCAATTTATATATACCTCCAGAAAAGTTTGAGGGTTCAAGTTTTGATAATGTTTTGGTGTTGTCAGCCTTTTTAATTTTAGCAATTTCAATGGAAATAGAGGGGTATCTCACTGTGATTTCAATTTGCAATTCCCTGATGATTAATGATGTTAAGTATCTTGCCAAGTGCTTATTGGTCATTCATATATATTCTTTTTGGAAGTATCTGCTCATCTTTTGCTAATATTTATTATCTTTTTTATTACTGAGTTGTGTTAAATCTGCTGTTAGTTCTATCCAATTTTTCTTTTTAATTTCAGAGATTTATTTTTTAGATATTAAGATTTTCATTTGGTTTTTTGGTTCTTTTACTTATAGTTTTCAGAACACTCCTGAATTTTCCCCTCTCCTCACCCTCTTTTCACCAAAATGCCTTCACAGATTCTGGATTGTGGTTTGAACATCCTATCTGCCAATTCCAATACCTGTGTTAGCTGTGAATTTGTTTATATTAACTGATTTTTCCCATGACTCTGGGTCACATTTTCTTGTTTCTTTGCATGTCCAGTAATTACTGATGACACATAAACATTGTAAATAGGTTGTAAAGGCTTTAAATTATCTTCCTCCAAACAGCACTGAAGTTTGCTCTGGCAAACAATTAAATTACTGCCAGGTAATATAGTGGCTTAACTATAGGCTTTGTTAAGGTAGGTTTAGTCTAGTTTTTCCTTTACTTTTAGGATATGGTCTTTTCTCCTAAAGCATGAGCATTCCAGAACTTCAATGGAAAACTCAAGATGTTTGTCATATCCCTCTAACTCGGGGGAACTAAAATTCTAAATTCTATTATCACTGAAGTGAGAAACTGAATGTTCTGCTCTGTTCTTTCAGCCTTCTAGTTCTTGTTTTCTTCCTGGGTTCCTTGGACTCTTTATCTGTACATGCACAGTTTAAGATTAGACCTTTAATATATAGATTAGACCTTCATATATAGATTTGGGGACTCCCTCCTCTGTGACTTTCTCTCTTCAGGAATTCTAATCTCAATTCCTAGTTATTCTGACAACACTGAGTTCAGTCCTGCGATTCCTAAAGTCAATAAAACTACAGTTTTTTGTTTTCTTTGAGCCCTATCAGCCACTTCCTATATGGGACCTGGAGAGCCCTTAGGGTCAAAGCCATTTAAAATGCGGATTTCACCAAGTGTGGTTTCCTTCTTTTGAAGGTTGAATCCTTTTTAGTTTCAGCTTGTGTTTAGATGCTCTCTAGTGCCAATAAATAGTTTCTGTCGTTGCTTTTATATTTTATCAAGAATTTTAAATTACTATTAATAGGAAGTCTACTCTGATACAAGCTAGTCTGCCATTAAAACCTGGAAGGAAACACATAGCATTTTCTCTTGGCTATGCTATCATATTATTTTAGAGCTATATATGGCCCTTGGAAAAGAGCACCAAAGAAAAAGAAATGGCATTATCTATTGTATCCATTCTGTAACTTAAAGTGGGTTGTTGTGTCTTTGAAAGAAAATATAAATAAATAAATTAAGTAAGTAAGTAAGTCTCCATATGTACAAATACAGTATAAGGTTTTAAAATTCTCTAACCTAAAAACAAAAAAAAAATTCTCTAACCTATTGTCAGTTCTTTTGCTAGACTTCTTTTTCCTAAAAGGCAAATCTGACTTTACCATTTCCATACAAAGTAATGTTTGCAATTCCCCATATCTCACATTATAAAACCTTTAATTACAAATTATGGTCTTTTAGACCCTTCACAAACGTGGTTCCAACTTAACTGTCCAACTTCACACTCTCACTCCCTTGGCATCATCTACTTTGATACATCTAAATCGTCACCATTTGTTAAACACAACAACACTTTCTTTACAAAGTACTCTCTACCCAGCATATCCAGCCACCCCTCATTTCCTGTTTAGCAAGGTCCTTCTCCTTATTCAACTTCTAGTTCCAATGTTTCCTCCTATAAAAAGCCATTCACAACATTTACAGGACGCAATAATGCCTTTTTACATACCCGTATTCTGGCTTGTACTCTTATTTTCATACTTATAAATTGTTTTATAGCTATTTTATAAACATATCAGACTGGTTATATGCTAAAAAGTCTCTCTCCTTCTTTAGTCATTTAGCTCCTTGAGGGTGGCTAATTCTTTTATATTCCTAGTTTTTTTTTTGTTTTTGTTTTTTTAAGATTTTATTGCTTATTGGAAAAGCAAACAAGCAGGAGGGAGCTGCGGAAGGAGAGAGAGGCAGGCCCCCTGCTGTGCAGGGAGCCCAACACTGGGTTCAATCCCAGGACCCCAAGATTACAACCTGAGCGGAAGGCAGATGCTTAACTGACTGAGCCACCCATCTTAATAACTGACTTTTTGTAAGTGCTTAATACAGTTGAACTAAATGCATCTAAATTTAAGAGGAAAACTAGTATAGCTTTTTTTTCCTTTTTTTAAATAATAATGAGGAAGTAGGCTAGTCAAATCCAAAGAACCAGAAATGAAAAAGCAAAGTTAAATACACAGTCACCATGTTGTGGTCACAAATCTAGTGATGAGTTTCCATATTAAAAGTGTTAACAGGGGGATCCCTGGGTGGCGCAGCGGTTTAGCTCCTGCCTTTGGCCCAGGGCGCAATCCTGGAGACCCTGGATCGAATCCCACGTCGGGCTCCCAGTGCATGGAGCCTGCTTCTCCCTCTGCCTGTGTCTCTGCCTCTCTCTCTCTCTCTCTCTCTCTCTGTGACTATCATAAAAAAAAAAAAAAGTGTTAACAGTTCACAGAATCTGAAAATTCACCCATTTCCCTCAGGTCTGAGGCAGCCCACTAAAAAATATGCTCCTTTACCTTCCCTTTGGGTCAGCCTACAAGGCAACTGGCTGAGTAGTAGCAAGATGTGAGATTTCAACACAGTAGCACTTTTTCCATTTCTGTCACTCCCAGTCCCCGGGTAGGAGGGGATAGAGGACCAACAGTCAACACTTACACTGCCACAGAAGATACTCAGACTGACCCAAAATATCTAACCCAATTACAACTAAAATACAAAACCAAAATCAACCAATCAAAAATCCCAAGACCAAAAATCCAAATGAGAAATGAAAGATGACCACAATTTTCCAGAGAGCAATAGGATTACTGATGTCTCTCATCCTATAAAAGAACTATTCACATAGGAAAAAAGAAAAGATGACTAAGCTCCATAAATAAATGTGTTCACTGAAGTCTACTTATTTTTCTTTCTGATTATATAGATAGAAATCAATTTCCAGCATCTCTGTAGTTATATAAGGTCATGAGTTTGAATTCTGTTCTAAGGAGTATCAGCAAAAATGATGTAACTACATTTATGTACAATCCCTAAAAATCCTGTACACAGTTCTCCATATCGTCTTCTGTTATCTGTAGGCTGCATGCAGAGGATCCATTGGAAGACTCTAGGAGATGGTTCAGCAACTAAACAGAAAGTGCCCGAATCCTTAAATGACTGTGTGGAACAGAGCTCCACCTCACCCCACTTCCTATAGTGTACTGTCACTACCATGATAGACAAAGCTTTATAATGTAAAGCCACTGAGATTTTGGGATGTTTGTAATCAGTAGTTACCTTGACTAATACTTTTACTTCTATTATAAATACTCCAATGATAATTTTCATTCAGCTTCATTACTGCTATATTTTATTTTTATTTATTTATTTATTTTAATTTTTTTATTTGTTTATGATAGTCACACACACAGAGAGAGAGAGAGAGGCAGAGGGAGAAGCAGGCTCCATGCACCGGGAGCCCGACGTGGGATTCGATCCCAGGTCCCCAGGATCGCGCCCTGGGCCAAAGGCAGGCGCCAAACCGCTGCGCCACCCAGGGATCCCCATATTTTTTAAAGTTGTATGCAAAAACTTTCAGATTTTACTACTTGAATGAACATATTATCTTAGCCAAGTTAATTTCCTTAAGTATGCCTTAGATTTCTTAATTACGCTAAACACTGAGGACTATGAACACCAAAGCCAGACTGTCCTCTTCATTCAAATAGTTGTTTCTCTTGCTTTGTGATTGAAACCAGACTAATAGAAGATGAAAGCTGAGGACTGCTTAAAAAACTGTCTGTGATATGATCAGCTAGTAACGCAGTGAACACTGAGGTCACTCATTAAGCTACTCTTCATCAGGGCTAAGAGGAGTCTGCTACTACTTCTTCCAAAAAAACGGGTTATCTGCTGTACTGACACACCGCCATTTACCATCCTGATAGCAAGGCCAAAGGGTTTACAGGTAGATGGTTAACTAAGGCAAAGGTCTTTAACTCCTGGCATATTTCCTCCAGTTATCCAACAACACCTAAATCCTGAAGACTTCAGCCTATTATATAATTTTGGTTAGGTTTCCTTACATCATAGTGTAAAGAATTAGACTGTCTCCAGATGGGGTAGAAAGATGGGTTTTGGTTGTGTTTGAGGGGGGGTAATTATTTTTTACTTCTGTCAGTAATACCTTGGGGTGTAGAGTTTGAGTATGTTTTTATAGGATTGTCTTAACCACTATTTGAATAATTAAAATAAAGACAAAAAGATGGGACATGAAACCGCATCAGTTTTTCTGACCTATGATTCATTTTACCCCATACATTCTAATCTGCCTTTCTGGCCTTCCTCAGGTAAAGCTCTCCATTTTATACACAGATGAACAAATTGACCCTGAAAATAAGAAAGAGAAATCAAGCCACAAAGCACTGAACAGGAATCCATCAGATATAGTAGACCAGTAAATATGAGCTAGCAAAAAAAGAACCAGGGAAGATGTCTAAACATGTGTTTTGAAAAATACTAAACATATTATTTAGCAAAATCCAGTTATTTTATAAATTAGCTCTATGAGCTCTCTGTCTTACAAAGACACATTTTTAAACAGTTTTTAGCAAGGGGTATTTCGAAGTTCTTCAATCTATACATATTCATTTAATCTTCTTTTGTAAATAAAAGGCAATAACTTAATCTAAAAGCAGCCACATGAATCACATTAGCCTGAAAAATAAGAGACTCTCTCACTGAATGTATCTTTTAGAAGCCCAAGAGAATACAACCGAGTTCTTTCCAAATCAAATCAACATAAATTTATTAAACAAATACCTTGCACAAAGCATTCTGCAAGAAGCTGTGAAGAAATCAAATAATGATAATAATATGTCACATCTTTTGAGGATTTACTATGTGCTTTCTGGTATGCTAAGTGACTTGCAAGCTTCCCCTGTATAAGAGGCAGTGCTGCAAAGTGGAAAGAGGATGGGTCTAGAATCAAAAGGCAAAGGTTTGTGTCCCAGTGCCACCATTTAACTTCCCATACTTTGATTTTCTCATCTGCAAAACATGGGCCCTCCATAGGACCTCTCTTCAAAATCATAGGGTTTTTGTGAGCAAATGAGTTATTACATGACAACCACTTTGATTAATGTTTGGCATGTAGCAAGATGTAGTAAATGTTGGTTATGTCATTACATTTAATCATCATAAACTTTTTTACAGGTAGGAACTATCAGGATGACTACTTAACAAAGGAGAGGATGTTAAGGAGTTAGTGCAAGATCACATAGAAGCTGGGTCAGAATCCAAGTTTGCTTGAACTTAATCTATATTCTTAATCCTTATTCTCTCTTCTTATCTCCATTAATGCAGATAAGTATAGTCATGGTCTCTTCCCTTGGGAGGCAAGTGAATAGGACAGAAAGGCTTAGGAACCATATTTTCACTGAAATAAAAAGTAGTTGGCAATATAAAGAATATCTTAGTTATGGAAATACATCTTTAATAGATCAAAAAATTAAAGGAATATGTCACATGTTAATGTGTTACATTTCATAAAAATCCTTTGACAAAATTACAACATATTTCATTCTCAAAACAATCTTACAAGGTAGTCCTGAACTTTATTACTTTTCCCATTTTATAGCTGAAGAAACTCAACCAATGCAAGAGAAAATGTCTCAGGTCATCCACCTGTCAAGTGGCAGATATGAATTCAAGGTTTATCGCTCTTGAAGTATTGTCAATACAACCTGGGAAGCCTGAAAAAAAAAAGTGGATTCCTAGACCCAACCTCAAATCTAGAGGATCAGTCTCTCTCGCAGTGGGACCCCAGAATCTGCATTTAATAATCTCAGATAATATGGATGCACATTACCAACTGAGAACTTTCAGCATTCCTCCTCTAACTACCTTGTTTTCTTGACAAACCTGCAAAGAGTGGTGAGTGGTTGGGTCTGTGGCAAGTAATCTGAGAATTCACTAGATGCACAAATTCACAAGTAATGGCTCTACCAAATCAGAGGATCCCCTTTAAATTTAATTACAGCTTCACTCCCCCATGAGTCCTAATCAAATACTGAAAGAAACCCTGCCCTTAACAGCTTACTATTAGAGCAAGCAATATTAACTGGAACTAGAAATGAACTCTAGTAGCAAGTAGGATTTTTAAATGCTATTTCACTCAAAGATAGATACAGTAATCATGAAATTCCTTGGGCATAAAGAGGTCCTTGGTGTATGGTTTCCAAAGTAAGGTTACAAGACATCCATACAGGGGATGGAAGAATATATTCAATCTTTTCTTGATATTTATATTTTTTTAAAAAGATAAGAATGAAGTTCAAGTTTACTAATATTTAACACAGAGATTGACAATAGTACCTGTAACTAATTTATAAGTAAACACATAAAATTTAAAAGTACATGCTCAAAAATTTAGTACTGAGAAAGGTACTAAATTAAAGTACACAATTAAAAAACAAATTAAAGTCAGTAGACAAAGTGATGAACAGGGCTCTAAAATCAAACTGCCAGACTCTATCACTTAGAGTTTCTACATCTATATAATGGGTATAATATTATTATCTACCTTCCAAGGTTCTTATTCTAATTAAATATGGTTACATTTGTATAGTGCTTACCCTGTATAGTGCTGTATAAGTGCTCAAAGAATGTTACTGTGGTAGATATTTCTACTAGTGCAATTGCTGCACATAAAATTGCAACAATTATTCCCATTTTTGCATCCATGCTCTTGGAAATGTGACTCTGCAGCTCTTTCCATCAAGAAATAGAATCTGTTTCCCCACACCCTAAATCTAGATTGCTATTATAATTTGCTTTGGCCAACAGAATGAGACAAAAGTAATCCTGTGGTAGTTCTAGGCCAGAGGCCTTTCACAGTTTTGCTCAGCAATCATATAAATAAGCCCAGGCCAGTCTGCTGAACAGAAAGACAAGCTATCCCAGCTGAGGCCATCCTAGACTAGTTGATACTCAACTTTCCTAGCAACTGACCACAAACATATTTGTTAGAATTGTCTATGAGAAGAACTGTCCAGCTTATTGGTGAAACCATAGAATTGTGAGTTATAGAAATAGTTGTTTTGAGCCAACAAACTTTGGGGGCGATCTGTTTCACAGAAAGGCCACCATTATCAGAAAAAAATACAAAGCAATAACCCACTCTCAAGTGATGATACAAAGGAAAAAGAGTTTGAATAGCTGTCCTAAACTCTTAGGAAAGAAAAACAATATAGCTGAAGTAATCAGGTGAATGGTTGATTTCATTAGAGGTCACCTGTAGCCTGCACAGAAGATTTATGCGTCAGGTAGTAAATCGCATCAGTGTTCCCTCTAGGGAGGAGAAGAAATATCTGTTAGATAAAGCAATACAGTGACAAGGAGATCCACATCTTGAAGCTTCACAGATTCAAGGAATTAAGCTATCTGAAACAGCCTTGGGCTGACTTAAAATTTAACTTCTGTTATGAGCCTCCTGAGTTTGCTGGTCAATTTGACTATTAGATCTTGGCTGTGATCCCAGTAGAAAATTATGAATTTAAGAGAATAAAAACTGACACGTTTCTTAGCTCAGGAACCTGGAGCAATTTTCAGCCAAGGGTCACACACCTAGCTTTCTTTATCTCTAAAAGTTTAGGGACCAATCTTTAAAAATTAGGAAATACTTCTATCTCCTAGATTCTAAGACCTTGCTAATTGTGCAGATACCCAAGATGACCTGTGTGAGTGTATCTCATTGTTAAACTTGAATTCCCAAGTGAGGATAAAAGAGTATGTCTCAGAAACAAACAGACTTTCCAAAATTTTTCTTGGGAAAAAATATGAATCAATGACTTCTAACTCATCATTAGGTTTGAGATTGAGAAAGTCAAGTTGATTAAAATCCTATTCATATTATAATAAAGATATATTTAGTCAATGCTAACTTCATGGTAAACACATTACTTAAGATCTATCACATGCATTTCCTTCCACATACCTAAGTTCACTCTTAAAAAAAAAAAAATCCTTGACCAAAGAAAATGTCATTATGACATAGATTACTTGTTGTCTATCCATTATCAATTCTTTTATTCCCTACTAGCAGAATCCCTATATTGATGGGAGAAGCTATATGCTCAACTAAAAACCTGGATCATTTTTACCAGCAGCTCTTTAAAAAATGAAAAAGATATGCATGAACAACTTAAATGGAAAGGGATGCCATTAAGTGCATTTCCAAGAAATCTCATTATAGGAGGTTTACTTACACAGTAGATGTATGTATGTATGTATGTATCTGTCTATCTATCATCTATCTATCTATCTATCTATCTATCTATCTATCTATCTATCTATCTATCTACCTATCTATATTATCTACTGCTACTACTATGAGGCTTTCTTACTGTTCTATTGCTAGTGTCTTTCTTATTGTTCTCCTTTGAGACTTAAACTTCGTGGCCTGATTTCAGTAGTCACCTACTAAGAATGAACATGAAGGCTACACTCTGGTATGGAAGAAAGAACAGCTGGTAGGTGCCTGAATCTGTGATGGCATCTGTTGATGTCACAGTAGGACTACTTTTCATTCAATGGGAGACAATGGTTTTTGTTAATGAGCATATGTCTTGTGCAAGCCGCTATTTGGTGTAAGAATGGGATTTCTGTAACTTGGAACCTAATGCCATCTTTAATGTTGTAGACATGCATTTTAATTTAGCTGAGACATGTTCCTTGAAGTTCTGGATGACTAATGTCTCTTTCATTACAGAAGTATTAATTACCAAGAAAATAATGTTCTGAGCTGACAAAACATTGGAAAGGGAACAGGAGGCAAAACTCCCAACTAATCAATGAAGGGGGCCAGGGCAGTGCTGACTACAACACTAAAGAACGAATGGCAGCTAGAAGAACCAAAATGTTCCAGTCAAACAGACATGTGACCTTAAGATATTTCATCAGCTGTCACTGAGGAAAGATATTTCCATCAGCAACGAGGCTGGATTTACTCAAGGTAGGTGCTACTAAAGAATCCAGAGAAGAGAACAAGAATCATAGTTCTCTGGAAGTCCACAGAAACAGTTTGATGTAGGGTAAATTTGCCATCGGAGATGACAGGGATTTTCAAGCAAATGATATATTATCTGGTATCTCAAAAGCTCTGTAATAAACCCCATTTCTTCTTCTTTTTTTAATTTGGCAAGTTTACTTTGGAAGAAAAAAATATCCAACTCAGCTCTTATTCAAGGGCAACTGCATTCCTCTAATCCAAGCAGAGACCCTTCACAAAAGAAATATGAAAAGGCAGGTCTTAACACTATACTTCTTGAAAGAATAACTCCTCAAAATAATCTTCAAATCTGATGTTAATAGAGTCTAAGCATTAATAGAATGTTGACCTTAAGTGAGGAAGAAATAGTAACTGTGGTCCTGGAGCAGCAGGATAATAGATCTGCTTCTAGAGTGTGGTTTTGCCTGGGTTAAAGGCATAGATTGTGCCCCTATTTCCAGATAGGTCTTCTGAATAGAGAGTAGGTCAAACAGAAATGCAGTGCCAGAGAGACCTCTCTCTTTCCAAGAAATAAAAAATGAGTCAACTTACATACTGCCTCTTGTATCAGAAACTTCCCAGTGGCTGGGGACAACACTAGGGATGATGCAGGTCAATGTTAACAGATGCTTCTAAGACAACCTCATTTGTTTTATCAAAAAATGAGACCTATGGAGAAAGGTAATCTTCCCTCAAGGAATTCAGCTTTTAAATTTCAATTGTGTCATAGAATCTTCTCTCCTTATTTTCTTCCTACATAGAAGTAAATATGTCACTTTGAGGTTCATACTCCCATCTGCTTCAGGAAATACTAATGGTTTCAAGTGAGATGATAAAGGATTAAAAATCTTTAGGACAAAAAAAGAAAATATCTTTGAACTTTCAAGTGGTTTTCTGAAGGAAAATGATAAAAGACTATCTGTATACGTGTTTTTGCAAAAATGTAAAATCTTGACATACACAAAAGAGAATCTTTGTTTTGGTAAATTAAACTATTTGCCATTCACTCTGCTTGAGTATTATAAGGACTAATATATATCTCAATATATCTGTAGGTCTAGAGAAGAGATAAATAATAAGCAGCCCTTTCCTCCAAAGTCCACACATGAAGATGGCATTTATTGCCCCAATCCAAATATCAACTTTCTCTTCTCCCATTATTTATTTTCAAAAAAGAGCTTTGAGGGATAATCTTATGTGAAGAAAAAATTTAGGAGTAAAAAAACATTGTGACCATTCTGTCAAGCAATAAAATTATTCTTTCTTTTCAACTTTTTCTGGATTAAAGAAAAAGTTGAACACTCATTAAAAACTAATTTCTAGAAAAGGCTTGGCTCTTTTTTTTTTTTAAATAGAAAAAATCCAATCAATGTACTTTATAGTAGTTTAAAATTCACATGTAATCCCCTTATTTCTTTCTAGTAAAAACTGCAATATATGTGTGCCTCTGTGAATGAAGATTTTCCTTAACAATTCTAAACTCTAATGGGAATATACAAGCAAAAATTCTCAAGGAAAAATAAAAGAAAAAAGTACCACATATCAAATGAAATTTTGCACTGGGATCCCTGGGTGGCGCAGCGGTTTAGCGCCTGCCTTTGGCCCAGGGCGCGATCCTGGAGACCCGGGATCGAATCCCACATCAGGCTCCCGGTGCATGGAGCCTGCTTCTCCCTCTGCCTATGTCTCTGCCTCTCTCTCTCTCTGTGTGTGACTATCATAAATAAACGAAAAAAAAAATTAAAAAAAGAAATTTTGCATTAGAAAACAATATTTAATCTAAAATGATACAAGAACAGAATAGAATGGTGTCATATGTAATTTCTATAACAAAAAGTTCATTCCCATGTACATATTTAAAATATTTCTAAAAAGAAATACATTGAGACCGTTTTTTCCAGAATATGTTTTGAAAGAAAGAAAGAAGAAAGAAAGAAAGAAAGAAAGAAAGAAAGAAAGAAAGAAAGAAAGAAAGAAAAAAGAAGAAAGAAGAAAGAAAGGAAAGAAAGAAAAGAAAGGAAGAAAGAAAGAAAGAAAGAAAGAAAGAAAGAAAGAAAGAAAGAAGAAAGAAAGAAAGAGAAGAAAGAAAGAAAGAAAGAAAGAAAGAAAGAAAGAGAAAGAAAGAAAGAAAGAAAGAAAGAAAGAAAGAAAGAAAGAAAGAAAGAAAGAAAGAAAGAATTATTTCTTTTGGGAATAAAAGTAGCAATTTGCCAAGTGGAACCTGAAGGAGGGTCCTAGTGCTAATCTGACCTGCAGGTAGGCATTCAATCCCCCAATTACAGGTCTGTTGTATTTTAATGCCAGTTAAGTTCCCCATATCCAGACCCTCAAAGGTGCCCTCCTCCTACAAGGTTGCTGCCAAAGGAAAATACATTTCTGGAAGCAAATGGAGCAAAACTTTCCATTTGTTTTCCTTTTCCCATGCAGGCCTCGTCGAAAGTTCTTGTTTTATGGCCTCTTCTAGACAAAGTCCTTCTAAACCTATGTGTTCCCTCTCCAAAACACTGGAGCTTTCTCACCAGAATGGCAAGTGAATGTGAAGAAAACTTCACAAAGTTTTCTGCTAGAGGAAGTTCTATTTGATAAGAACTTTTGATTCACATGTTCACCCACTAAAAATTTAAAAATGCAGGGCTGGACAACTAGTGCTGGCTGTGGGAGGGAGTAAATGGGTTCCTCTGTGCCAATAAAGAAAGTTTTGTTCATTCTTCAAATTCATAGAAAAGAGATTTCAGGGAGGAGAAAGCCATGGTTTGGATACTCCTGCAGCTCATCAAAATGCCTATTTTCTTTTTCCCCACTAGAAACATTTTGCCCCATCTAAAATGCTTTTGGGAGAAGTTAAAATAAGGCACATGTTGCTTTCCTCCACAAAGGAGCCTTGTATTTTAACATAGCACATGCATCCAACACCTCAAACGGTTTTGAAGAAAGCTGTGTTTATTATGTGGGCTTATGAAATAAAAAGTCCAAACTTTCTCATCCTGGAAAAATATGCAATGAAATTTACAGCCAAAATAAGGAAGCTGTGCATAATGTAACACTTGGCAAGAATTTTAATCAGTGGATTGGCAAGGCTGGATGCAATACCTCAGCTCCTTTCAGACATGTCTGAGTTTTCTTAATTTAAATACCACACACTGGGTCCGAGGAGACCATTCAGGAGACATTGTCCTTTCTTCAGGAATGCTGATGAGCAATACAAGTGAACCGAGAAAGGAGCACTGTTGATGTGATAACGGTTTCAACTTCTGGGAAGGGAAGATGGCGAGAGATAGACACGCTGTTATTGTACAGCAAAATAACACAGATTGACATTATGATAAGGCATTCCAGCCACATTACTTTAAGCAGGTAGAGATGCTTCCAGGTATCAGCCTGACTCAGTTTGGCTCTAAAGGGCACAATTCTGGACTTTGTCAGGAGTTTTCATGTAGGATTGTTGTTTTCCCAACTGGAAAACAGCAGAACTATCCAGTAGCCCTCAATTCCTGAGCAGCCTAACAGCAATTCAAATGAGTTGAAAGTCAGGTCACATAATGTGGACCCAAACTGGACCATCTCAGAAAGAGTTATAATGTGATGAAAAGCTCCAGAGAACCTATTAAATCCACCATCCTTGTCAGGATGTAACAAGAGCAATCCTGCCTCCACAGCCACAATTTTTAAAGGGCCCACTAAGAAAACATTTCAACCCTCTGCCATCTGGCACAATGCTCTAGGAATTAGTATCCAATATATCTCATGAAATGTCAGGAACCAAAATATTAAGAAGACTTAAAAGTTAAATGATAGAAATGTAAAGTATACAGTGTTTAGACTTAACTGTATCACATGTATGGAGTCTTTTTCTTAAAAAAAAATCTTTGAAAATATTGCATGTCCTTAAATTTGCAAATGAAGCAAGGTATGGAAACACAAGATGTTTAAAAATGTTTTGCAATGAATCAGAACCATAGAAGATATATGAAGGACTGGGAGGACAATTCACTCCACTACATAGGAATCAAAGGTCAAGGGACACAGAAAGCTCCCAACCCTTTGTAAACTTTCCTGCTAAGAATATTTTCAGAAATTAATTCAGAAATATGATCTATTTAGAGAAAATGCTGATTACTTTTATGCTACTGTATTTCTTACTAGGCAATAAAGAATTTATATGTTATAAATACTAGGAACAAGTTATGATCTGGGGGATTACTCTGCTATAAGTTTTGTAAAACTAGAAATTAAAGTGAATACAGTTTGGGACACCATTACTTCATTGTTACTGCTGCACATTTGGCTCCTAAATCTCAATGAGAAGAGCAGAAAGCTGAAATCTTGGCAGGGCTGGGAAACCACACCTCATGGATTTTGTTCACAGTCTGTTT
Source organism: Canis aureus (assembly GCF_053574225.1). Lineage (NCBI taxonomy): Eukaryota > Metazoa > Chordata > Mammalia > Carnivora > Canidae > Canis > Canis aureus. The sequence goes on from NC_135636.1 coordinate 13,479,939, forward strand.
TAATATGGGCCCCGTAGAAAAGGAATCTACTTTTTTTTTTTTTGAAGGACATTTAGGAGGACATATTTTTCTTTTAGCAAATAGCATAATGACAATCTTGATAGTTTCCATTGACAATGATTTTTGGAACTGATGAAAAATAAACCCAGTTTATTACCAGAGGGCTGAAGAAAAGGGTACTTCCAAATTCATATGGAGTACCTGATACCTAATAACACATGGAGAATGTAAAGGGAAGTGTTTTTGAATGGAGAGATAAAAATGCCCTGGAGAATTTGATGACCAGGCCTAATGGCTGTGGGAGAAAACAAAATTCAAAGGGTGGATATAAATAAGTTAATTATACTAGGAAAGATGGCTTGAGGGGTAAAAAAATAATAATAAACTAATTTAGGAGCATAAAAATTATTTCAGTATGATTGATATTAGGTAAGAGTGCTTGACAATTAAAGAAAAAAAGAGTGAGACTCGAGTAATATAAAATCAGCAGGCTTAATATTTGTGGGAACTAGGCATTTCCAACTAAGGAGAAAGCAAAAAATATAACCAATTGGAAAAAGGAAAAAAGAAAGAAGATAGTTACTACTTTTATATGTCAATTTCTTTATCAAAGTAATGCTTAAATTATGTGATTCATTAAGTGAAGTCTTAGCACTCTTTTTAAAATTGTTTCTAATTCTATGTAAGCCTACCTCCCCCACTCTTCATCCATACTGCAGTTAAAAATAAATAAGTAAACTGTTCTTAATATCTTAACTGGTAATTCCCTCCTAAATTTTCACCCAGTTCATTCTGGCCACTAAGATCAGTAAGATGCTGTCCAATCAGTTATTTTTCTATTACCTCATTTATTCCTTTTTTTTTTTAACTCAGTGAAGACTCCTCAGACACCTACCATGTGCCAGGTACTACTCAGCATTGTGGATAGAAATATAAAGAAGCCTTGCCTTTAACAAAATGGCATCAGAGTTACATGTCATAATTGAGATATTTAGTTGCAATGGAATATTACTTAGTCATAAAAAAGAATGAGTTCTTGCCAACTGTGACAATAGGGTGTTATGCTAATTAAAATAAGTCAGACAGAGAAAGATAAATACCATACAATTTCACTTGTATGTGGAATCTGTAATACAGAACAAACAAACCCAACCAACTAATCAAAAACCAGACTCTTAAATAGAACAAACTGGTGATTCCAGAGGGGAAGTACGTGGGAGTATGGGTGAAATAAATAAAGGGGATTAATAAGTACAAAGTTCCAGTTATAACAGGAGCAAGTCACAGAGATGAAAAGTATAGCATAGAGAATGTAGTCATTAATACTGTAATTACGTTGTATGGTGACAGATGGGGACTACACTTATCATGGTGAGCACTGAGTAATGTAAAGAATTGTTGAATCAGTATGTTGTACATTTGAAACCAATATAACACTGTATAATAATTATGCTTTCATTAAAAAAATAAAATATCTAGCAAAGTTCTTTGCCCTTATATATCTGAGGATTTGTCAGTATTTCTCTGCTCCACTGCAGTCAGCACAGTCTGCCATGCAGGTGAAATCCTAACATTGTCTTTATGTGACTTCTCTCAGCCATGCCGGTATCCATTTGTTATCCTTCTAACTTTGGACAGGTTTTGTGAAAAAGGCACAAGTTCCAGATTCATAAAAAATGGGCAAATTTTTTATTCACCACTATTATTCAGGATGCTGAGGAACCTAGTTAGCTCCTTTGAGCCTGTCTTCTTATTTGTAAAATGAAAATAATAATTCTTATCTTTAAGAGTGTTTCTCAAGATTAGCTTGGCTCAAGCATGTAAAGTACTTCAGACATGGTAATGTTCATTAAATGGAGTGATGTAATCACTATTAGGTTCATCTTTTATTTTATTTATTTATTTATTTTTTAATATCAGGGTGCTCTTGCAGAGGTATTGGTTTGGAGGGGAATTGAAAAGGGTCAAGAGGTGGCCTTGGTCCCAAGTCAGGATGATCACTTTATAGGTATTACAATTCTAGAACAGTGAGACACATCTCGCCTTCCTGCAGACAACCATGTGTTGACAACAGTCTAAAAAGTTCCATAGTGAATCTTGCAATGTTATTATATGCCTAACCCAAAGGGAAAAAAGGCAAAGGTTATTATACAAGCAAAGATGATTTTTTCTTTCAAAGAGGATGCCATGTTCCTCACCCAGCCTTCTGAAAAAGTTGTCATGTGAAATTATTTCACATTCTTTTCAGCCCACTCAAAGCGCATAAGGGCTTTCTGAAACATAGGTCTAGTAAATATGCCTGAATGTCAGGATTTTGGCTGTAACAGTGGAATTAGGAAGGACTCCAGTTTTATCTTTCTGTGCTCTTCCTGATTAATGAGCCAGAACCCTGGTATTTGATGAGCATGTGAAAAATACAATGTTTTCTTCTTTATCTATTGTTATTTTTAAAAACCAACAATTATCTAATTCTCATCCTTAGTAATGAACAAGAAGCATTTAAAAAGGAAAAATGTATTGCCCAGCAGCAGATAAAAAAAAGACAATACTATATGCAATAAATGCCTTAATTAGGTCTTGAACATATAATCTATACTTTAGAACTAGAAAATCAGAAGAGTTATAGTACATTAAAGAGTCGATCTATTGATAAAAATAGATAGCCATCAAGCCTTTCCTGTTAATGATAATAAAACACAAAGTAGTAGAGAAAAAGTCTTCTAAGTGTTTCCTTTAGTCAAAACCAAAATTGTTTACTCAAAATGTTATATGATCAAGAGTTTTTATAAATTATTTAATTATTATACTAAATGTCATGACATATAGAATCAAACTAAATACCATGATATAAAGAATCTGAGAAACACTGCAGCAATTAATGCCTATCTACATATTGCATGGTCTTTTTATTTTTTATTTTTTGATTATTTTTTGTATGGTCTTTTTAAATAACTTACTACATTTGTATAATTTATTACAAGGTGCCAACTTGATGCTCTATCTTTCATAAATGTTCCAGTCTGTATTTTCCCAAAGAAAGGATACCCACCCCCCTTCACAACCACATTACAACCCTCCAAGCCAGGAAATTGATATTGGTACCATACTACTATTCTATTTGAATTTTGTCATTTGCCCCAGCAATGTCCTTTTTTGCTTTCTGGGTCAGAATTCAATCCAGTGTAAGTGTATTTAAACCCTACATAGAGTTGAAAGATTTATGAAAGAAGATTTCTTATTAGAATAATTGTTATTCATAACTATTTATTTTTTTAATATTATTTTAAGCTTCTTTGCCCCCAGATGAGGAACCAAGTATTGAAAGTAGACACTTCCATAACACCTGGAAACAAATTACTAAAAACAGAGAAGAAGGAAATTTGTTTTTGAAGGGATTGAGATGATCAATCTGCTTTCATTGCTTGAATTCATGCATTTGTTAGCAAAACATGTGAATATTTTATATTTCTATTGTTTCTGAGTTTCTGAAGAAAATGTATTTTAAAAACATGTATTTAAAGTTGTGATCTCAACTTCAACTGGGCAATATTACACATACTATGTGCTCAGCAGAGTGTCAAATAAAATATGTATTTTGAGAAACACTAAATTAGCAAGCAAGTTAAATATCTTCAGGAAAATATAACAAATATTTTTGAAGAATAGCGATTAACATATATATGAGTAGGTTTAAAGCTATTACTTATAGTTTGACTATAAAGTCAACATCTTGAAAGCCTTCTGTGACAAGTTATTTATTTACTTTGATAACGGAATATGGACTTTTCTCTAGAAAAGCACAGGCTCAACTATCTAGCAAGGATCTCAATACTTTCCCGTAAGTAAAGTATGACATCTACATGTGGCAAACTCACTTAATCCTGAATGCAATTCTAGACGAGTAGAAGGGCAAGAGGTTAAACCACTGCTGTATTTATCAATATGCTTTTAAACCAATGAGTGGATCAAGTAACATACAGAATGAATGGGAATTAAATGTAATTAAAATCACTGTCTCCACAGACAGGGAAGGTTATAACCTTTATTCTCTAACTAAGTCTCCTCCCCTCATATGCCTCTAAGAGTAATAAATAAAAGAACCCAAGATTTTTGAAAGTTTTTTTTTAAGATGTTATATTTAGTTTATTTTTTTAAATCTGGGATTAAAAATACAAAGCAAAAGTGTATAAGAAGGTTATTGGAAGAGAAACACCAAGAGAAATGGCTGAAATTGTGATGGCATATTTTATTTGACTTTATATATACTGTTTGATTTATTTTAAGGAACTCTGTCTTAATGAAGCAAATTTGTCAGAAATGAATACAGTCCCAGAGGGGAGAGCAGAATTTCTCAGTCTCGAGCATACTGGTGCTCAGCATTTGTCCACCAGACCTCTTTTTTTCCAATGGTGTATTAGTCAACACAAAACTTTTTTGGGGGGGTTGTAACCTGGAGCTTAGGCATGAGGGTAGAGTTGAGGATTTAGAGAACAAAAAAATAATGAACATTTTTCAAGTGTAATTAAGTGATTTGCAAATCCCTAGGGAGTCAGCATTCCTTGTACTAAGTTCTACTACAATTAGAACTGAACTATAATAAGAACCAAACAATCACTTGCAGACTGCTGAGTGAAAGACACCTCAGAGGACACAGACGAGAATGCCTGCCTCTGGCAGGTGAGACAGACATCACTACACTGCTATAAGATACTGAGAAGGGCAAGGTGAATATAGATTAATGAATTACTACTTCAACATGATTCTTTTAAGAAGGTTCTTTTTCCTAATTATATATAAATAAATACATAACTTGTAGAAAAGGTGGAGAATACAAAAAATAAAAATAAAAATAAAAGTGCAAAATTACCCAGACTCCCATAACCAACTTCTCTTAACATGTAGTAGATTTCCTTACTGCTCCTTCATAGCAGGGGCTGGTTGTTTTAATGTACTAGTTCTCAAAGTGCAGCCTCAGGAACTAACAATAGGATCACCAGGGAAATGTTAGAAATGCAAATTTGGGGTCCCACTCAGACTCATGGGGTCCCACTCAGAAGTTCTGGAGGTAGGAGCCAACAATGGATTTTGACAAATCCTTCAAGTGATTCTGATCATGCTGAAGTTTGAGAACCACTGTTGTGAGATATTCTTAATGTACAGATTTGAAAAATCTAGGCCAAAATTATCATCCTCTTTTTTTCATTTTATTCTATTTTGTCATCATGGTAAGTGTACTCCTTAATAATCCCCATCCCCTATTTCCCTCATCCCATACCCTCCCCTCTGAACCATCATCTTTTTTTTTTTTTTTTCTTTTAATGGAAAAATAAACAGTACTGGGTTTAGTTTGTGCCTAATTCCCAATGAAGAGATTAAACCCAACAGCAGAACACAGGCTCTAACTCCTACTTTTAAGAGTATAGTCCTCCTGCTGGAAGAAGAAATAAAATTGAGGAAAACAAAACAAACAAAAATTTCTCATATCTTTCTTTCATTCTGGTCTTCTTCCAGAAAGTATTAAGGTGACTTAAGTTTCTGAAACCAAGATACTGGTCTACAGAAAATTTTAAGGGTTCCATATACTATGGTTTAACCCAATTTCCTCAAATTGAGTATAACTTGGAAGAAAAGAAAAATTAATCAGAGCATGAACATTACCAGTTAGCAAAATTATAATTAAAGTATGTAATTAGACACAACTGACTAATTTTAAATAGTCTCACAATAAGAACTCCAAACTTTAATCATCTTTTTTCCCTCATCATCCTAGAAATGAAATAGTTTATTGAATGGATAGTATGCACATAGATAATTCACTTTTAATAAGGTTAAAATGCAACACAGTTACTACAGATAGGTTAGTAAAATTATCAGGTTATTTATAGTCTTTTAAAAAAAGATAATATGCCCATATTCCCTTGGAAGAGGAAAGAAATAAACCACATATATATTTTAGAAGACATTTGCTTACCAAAACAAGTGTGACTTAGAAGTCAGAAACAAGTTATTACAAGTCAGTGGTTTTACTTATTGGCAGAGCATTGTTCTTTCCTGGGTGGTCTGATAAAGACTGGTAATTCCTTAGAATTATCATGTATTTGAAACTAAATACTAGTGAAGGGAAATTAAAAATAACAACAAGAATAAGCCTCTCAAAGAGCCTTTTCATATTGTTTAACATCATTTTATGTTTAAGGTTTTCTTATCACAACTAAGCCAGAAACATATATACTATTACCCTTATGATAATGATTTAATTATTTTATATTCTTGCCCAGCTACACAGGTGGCACTTTTCATGAACAAAGAAAACCCCTAGTAAATGGAAGGCCAAAACCCTAGAGATATGTAATCTTTTTTCACAGTGTGTAACAGTTCCGGCTGGTATTTTTCCACGTGCAGCCCTGCAGTGCTTCACTCCGCCAAACCAAAACAGAAACTACTGGTTTATTTCCAGCTGTCACTGAGGTTTTTCATCTGATTTTATTTACTTGTCTAAAGTGGCTGTAACAAGCACCAAATAAGCCACAATTGCCAAGAGCAAAATATAAAATTAAAGGGCTTCAATTAATGAATAAGTAATAACACACTTAGAGAGAGATGCTAACATGAATCACTGAATGAGGCACTGTAATTTATTAGATTATATTTTTAAATGATTTTGAATCAACATATTTAAAATTATATAAATGCTATTTGGTACATGAATTTTAAAATCCATAATGCTAATGCATTTTAAAGTGTAAAATAAAGCACAGATTATGAAAATAACAACACTGCAAGACCAGTTTATATTTCTCCTATTGTAAGAATGTGTGGGTCTTTATGTGTGTGTATAAGTGTCTGTGTGAGAGAGAGAGCTGTACTACATACATGTTACAACAGGTAACCAGCCCTGTGAAAAGGTCATGAGGTTTAGAATGTAGTAAACATTCATGTACATGATAACTCCTACTTAAAGTCTAAGAAACAAGGAAACCCAAGACAGCACGTAGAAAACACTATTCCAAAATAAATAGAGAAGTAACAATTTTCAAGATGAAAAGTTCACAATTCTGTACCAAGAATATTAAAAAACAAACTGAGTACAATATAACCTCTACAGTAATGACACTTCTCTCGTATCAGCCAGAACAGTCCCTGGTCTATAGCCAAATTCACTGGCTGGCATTTCCCCAGCAACAACCCTGAGCCACATATTTAAATCATAATGCTAGTAAAGGGCTGTTAAATGTATTATAATAAAACACGAATACTTTTTTCTCTATAAGCTATGGTTCGGCCAACATGCATTGCCTATTTTGGCAGGGATGTAAAAACTAGGCCTGCTAACCTGTGTTATAGAGAAAGGACATGTGTAAATGAACTAGGACACTTCTATTGGTGCCAGACAGAAGTGAGTAGCTATTATATATAGTGTCACAAGTTCCCTCTTAAGCTTGATAGACAAACAGTGAAGCTCATGCTTCAAATGCAGGTTCAATCCCTACCCTTTTAAAGTTAGCATGTATGTACTAAGATCACAAATTGGCTGTATGAATTTCTTTGCCATCCCAATTCTCTGGACTCAGTTTTCTCCTCTGAAGTACAAATGGGGTAGAGGTAGGGAATCTCTGAAGTCCCTTGATGGCTCCACAATCTCAAGACCTCCACCACCCTACTACACAGACATACCAAGGGAAGGCACAAGCTAGCCCCTGCAGAAATGCCATAAGACATCCAGTAGAAAAACTAGATTAAAGAGAAACAGACTGGGAGAACTGGGTTCTACTTCACGCTTTACCCCATACCTGGCTATGTGACTCTGGGGAAGTTTCACAAACCCTCTGGGCCTCAGTTTCCTCATTAATAGAAGGAGACAAGTTGATCCTGAAACTCCAACTCTGTTTCCAGGGAGTGAGAATCAGGCCCTGTGTCAAATGACTTCTCAGAAAATGAAAAGATATCACAGATCTCTGGGATTTAAAACAGCCTCTATCATTTCATAGAAAGCCAATTAACTCATTATAGCTAAACTGTTCAATAGCAACAACAATTTTGAGTAAAAGCATGTCAATAGAGTTTTATTGATTAATCACAGGGGGTTAATTTCTACTTGATCTTTATGTTAATTTATCAACAATATGAGCTACCTTTACATAAACCCCTGTAAGTTAACAAAAAGAATGTTGCTTCATTAGGAAGAAGGAAAAAGAAGGAATACTAAGATACTGTGAGAAGGTTAAAGCAGACTTAAGGCAAAAAATAAACTAAACATTTTTTCTTATAACTCAGTAATAATGTTAACTGGAATTTGTGAAGAATGACTTTTGAGAAGAGTAAATTTTAAACCCCAGACCCATCTAGGTATGATTTTATCTTTATTAAGTCATTCATCTCTAAAGACCTGGTATAATAATAGATGAACTGTTGGGATGCATGGGTAACTGAATGGTTGAGCATCTGCCTTTGGCTCAGGGCCTGATCCCGGGGTCCTGGGATCAAGTTCTACATCGGGTTCCCCACAGAGAGCCTGCTTCTCCCTCTGCCTATGTTTCTGCCTCTCTCTCTGTGTTTCTCATGAATAAATAAATAAGATCTTTAAAAAAAAATAAATAAACTCTCAACAAGTGAACACTGCAGAAGCAAAACACAGTCATGATCACACATGCACACACACACTCAACACATATAACAACACACACAATACAGCATCTACTTTTGACTTATACATAAGTTTTGTATTAGAGAATAACTAGTGCATTTCTCAACACTGTTACTCCACTGACAATGAGCTACACTCTTTAAGAATAAAGACACAAAACAGAGGAGACATCCTACCTTCTAATCTAATGTTTAAGGTTGTAATAAATAGTTAACCATTCTCAGCTAGTCTGAAAAGAAAAAAAAAAAAACAGTAAAATAATCTATGGTCACCAGTTCTGGATATTGCAGAGGGCAGTTATGGTCAGAGAAAATACTCAACACAGTTTTATAATTAAAAAAAAAAAAAACACTGTGTATGAAAGAACTCAATCCATCGTAGTAATTGCTTTCTGTGAAATCTAACCCTTGGTCCAAATTAATGAGTTACAGGTGTGAATCTAATACTTTCCATTTTGCCTAAGATGTTACTGTTGCTTTTTTCTGAGACACTTGGCCTCCAAAGGTATTATAGTTAATTTATCATAACATACTATCAATGTTCAGTGTTCACTAAAAGAGGGAAACAAAGCCTTTTTGGTGAAATAGAGAGCTCTTGCTTTTCTGTAGGGCTGTCAGATACTAATACAATTTTTCTTACCTATACATTTAAAATTCTGCTTTCATTATTTTTTCAGATGAACTGTCAGACCAAAATAGGTGCTAGAAATTTTTATTTTAAAAGACAGAAAAATTAGTACAGGCAGTCATTGCCCACATTTGCTTGCTGAACATGTTCCTGCTATTCAAATAGAAAACAAATTTTCAAGAAACTTATTTTCTTGAAACAAGAGAAACAGTGAAAAATAAGATTAGCACTTGTGGCAGCCAGTAGGGTGGTTGTCAAATATATAGCTCTTTGTTTTTTTAAATAATTAAATATATTTTCTGGAATTAATACCTAGTATCATTTATTATGTGCCAGACACTGTGCTAAGTGCTTTTCACATATCTTATTTTGAGTTCTCTCAGAAATAGACCTTGAGACAAGGATCTGAGTTCAAGTAATTTATTTGAAAGGAGATCCCAGGAAAATCAGTAGGGAAAGGAAAAATGAGACTGGGAAGGAGGAGAAAGGAGATGTATCAAGCAATTAACTTCTATGGGCAACTGGAGCTCTCAATCCTGCCAGGGAACTCTAGAAAATGTGTAAAACATGCTTCAGAGATATTCCAAATAAGAGGCTGCATTTGGAGGTGTTACTTCCAAGTTTGTAGACTTCCAGTGTGCCTTGTGAACGAGCCAGCCATTCTTCTACAGCCAGAATGAACGCAAGGAGCAGGGCATGTTCTCAGGAAGTAGAGTTGGCGGTATATAAATGAGGGCTCAGGGAATATAGACAGGACCCTACTAGTCCACTATAACACACTATATCATTTAAACTTCACAGTTATCTTGTTGATGTTAATAATAAGACCCTCATTTTACATAATATGTGGAAGCTGAGACTCAGAGTTTAAGTGGCTTACCCAAGGGTGTACAGGACTAATAAATTATGGAGCAGAGACCAAAAACGCTGGGCCATTTGATTTCAAACCTTGGTCCCAACCATATTTCTACACTGTAATACAGATAAGGAACGAACATAGGGTCCATGAGACTATGTCAGAAAGCCTAAGTATGAGAGAGATAGAACATTGCTGACGGCCTAATTCTGTCTCAGTGGCAAAAGAAATAGCTATTGGGACTTATGGAAAATGAATGGAAGGTCACATGAAACCATGAGGGCCCTCCCAAGGATAAGCAAACAAATGAGAACTATCGCCCTTAGTTGTATATTTAGGTAATTGTGTAGTCATTTTTGCCAAAAGGTTTCCAGTGTTTGAATTCCTTCAATTTGGTGGTCTGAATGAGCCCAGGTCCTTATGATATGGCTCATAAAACCCACCTGTTTGCTGAACAGTCAACTGTTTTTGAGTTATGTGTAAGGAAAACTGGTAGTAGTGATGGTGGTGGTGTTTTTGACTTTCAAAGTTTTTTTTGTTACAGTTTTATTGTTAAATTCAATAGTTAAAAAATCTGACATGGTTTTCCCCAATATTAGAAAGAGGAAGAAACTAAATAATTAAAAAATAGAATTTCAGTTGAATAAGGGATGTGTTTGAAAGACAGTGTTTGTACCTTACCTACCCCTCATTTTGGCTCTGAATGCTTCTCACAGACCAAATGATATGTTTACTTTTCAATCCAGTAAAACACTCAGTACTGCTTCCCCCAACTATTCTAAAGGCTGCCCTTTGGTATGGGGTGTGAAGGTGTATTAACAGTTAACTTTTTGCATAAACAAATGGGTTTATATCTGCACCTCAGAAAAACTCATCATTTGGTGGGGAAACAGTATAAAATAATAAAAGGAACTTATCTTCATTGGGATTATGTGATCCCAGGAGAACAGTTGTTTGCTCTCAGTCTACCCAGACAATTGCAAGACAGGAAAAGTTAGTTCTACTTGAGTTTTCAACCAATAAAAAATAATAATTACTAATTTTTGACAGTGGAACTCTAACCTTCCTGTGGCTGAGAATCGTTCACAACTCCATTATAAATTGTATTCTCCATTATCATTTTTCAAAAGCTCAAAGCTCAAAAAGGGAGCACAAGTGAGAAGACAAGTACTAATGTTGTTTTTCCAATCTAAGGTAAAGTAATAGATCAAGATAGTGGAGTATTGACAGTTTGACCTGCAAGAAATGATAGTCCGCAGTGATAGCCACCACTTCTAGCTGGTGTTTACTAGCTAGGAGTCCTATCAGGACATGTTTATGCAACAAAATATTTAAGCTTTTAACACCTCAGACTCTTTAGTAAGTTATAGACATGTCCATCTCACTCTTTTCCAAGTAGGAAGCCTACCCACCAAAATGTACTATCAATCAGTGTGGGGAGACACAGGTTTTTGCATATTTTAGCTACTTAAGCACCCACAATAAATCCACTGGTAAAAGGTAAGTCTAGGCACTATAAAGAGGGACAAAATTGTCCCCTTCTATTGCCTGCCTCCTTTCTGAATGTGTGGAGTTGGTTTCTTCTGAGAAGAAAGTTATTAAAGCTCAACTCAAGGTTCCAACTGCAACACACTGTGAAAACAAGTTATTAGTCTACTAATGCCCCACTTGGATCTGGAGGTAAGAGCTGAGGATATTCATCGGCAGGTCCAGCCTCACCCAGCCTGTGACACAATGAGCCTGGTTATGTCTTAAATGTGGAGTTTTAACAAAAGGTGGGTACTGGAATTAGCCTCTGTGCTCTAATCCTGACATCTAGTGTACAGGGCAAACCTTTGGGGGCCTGTGTACTTAGAGCTACAGCTGGATGCTAGCCCCCAATATAGGTGCTCAGTGTGATGAACAAACTCCAAGCTCAATTCTTTGTTAGCAGTCCACATCCTTGAGTGAATTGCAGTCCTACTCTGAAGCTTGACTCACTGGGTTAAAATCTTAGATACTCTTCTCAGTCTCTTCAGGGGCTAGATCCTGTTTACTCCCCCAAGCATGGCTGTGGTCATGGCTCAATCAGCAATGATGATGCTCTCCACTCAAGACCTAAATTGTTCTGTCCAGATATTCCTGCCAATGAGAATAAACCTGCTAGATACCAGTGCTGCTCCATATCCGTGTCTTCTTTGGGACTACTTCCACTAGCCCTGATCTCAGTAATATCTAAAATTCTTTCCTCATACCAGATGGCACTTGCTTCATGGATGGCAGTACTAAGTGGGCCCAGGACAGGAAAAAGGTGTGCTGGATTTCAGAATATAAATTGCTATTTCTTTTCCTTCTATCCATGTCCTAAGATGTAAACAAATATTTAACAAAACTGGGTGGAGGGAACCTTGAGTATGGGGACCTTGAATATGGATGGGAAGAATCTAGACCTCCAGAGTCTGAGAGGACTCCAGTTCTGTTGACAACTCCCAAGAAAACACATTAGTTTCAGGGGTCACCTCATGGACCCCTTGCATGTAGTATTTTGAGGAGAAACTGTGGGCTTTCATCTTTTTTTTACTCTATATTTTTCATATGAGAGAAAGAGCTTAAATTCCTAGGAATAACAGATTAATAGGCATAGGTGAAACTTATTTAATAGAGATATTCTTGGTTGAATATATAATGGCACAAGCTACAGGATATTATATAGTTATTTAAAAAATAAACTAAAATTGATCAAGATCCAAATGAAAGTTCATCATTTACTCTTAAGTAAACTAATTAATCTGAAGAGTAATATGTATAGTATGACTCCATTTTAATAAAACAAAACAAAAATCCTCTGGTATGAGAGATTTATATATATTGCAATGAACAAACAGGGAGAAGTAGGAAGATCTGTATTGGATTGCAAGCTCTGTTACCTAAACATTTTTATATTTCCTGGCTTAATTTCATTTGTTTCTTTGAACATGGTTTAACTTGTAGAATTTTTTGGATTTAACAGATTTTTAGAAAGATTATATTGAAAGTAAACCAGATTTTAAATGTCATAGGGTATGTTCAGTTAGAGAGTACCATAAGAACCATTTTGTAAATTTTACAAATGACCTAATTTATAAAATAAATATTGGTATTTGCATTTCTGCAGATTAACAAACTACCTATTGTACAGGCATCTTACAGAGAAACCATTCTGATCTTTAGATTTCCTTTTTTCCAGTGAAAATCAAATCGTGGAGATTTTGAGCTATAACACTTGCCTGCACTAATACTCTATTTCTCATGCCACACAAGTATTAGCTATTATTGCTCTGAACAGTCACCACTCAGTAACATGTATTTAAGCATGTTATTAATTTAAGCATGTTATTAACATGTACATATCCAGCACTATGGAGGCTAAATAAATAAATAAATAAATACCTGAGCATTGCCTCTACAGGTTCTTAGTCTAATGAAAAATATTTTCATCCCACCTGGGTAAGATACAACAGTGTTTCCTTGGGGGAAGAGGTGAACTTAATTTTCCTCATTCAATGAGGAAGGTAAGATATTGCCCTCCCGAGATAAGAGTGACACAAAGGTAGTCTGAAAAGCAGCCAATTCTAAGACAAAGGGAAAAATGTTTAACAGGAATGGTGATGCCTGAATGATCATCATCTTCATGGATGATGTCCCCCAGACCTAGAGAACTGTGTCTCAGTTAAGAGTGGCAGGAATATTTATCTATTCTATTAACATCATTTTGGGGTACATTAAGAAACAAAGCCTGGAGGCCTGGTTGTCTTACGAGAAATAAAGGAATCAGTGACAACTCAGTCCACTATTTCCCTCACTGTTGACCTGACAAATAAGTGAGGTACAAGTATTGAGACTGAGATGTCATTAGCCATGACAATTACTTCATACTTTTAATACACTGAAATATTTTCACATACTTTATAAATTGTACTTGCTTAGTGTTTTCTTTTTCTTCCTTCCTTCCTTTATTTTATTTTATTTTCCTTTTTTTTCCAGAAAACAAAACATTGTTCCTTTTATCATCACACCACACTCAAGATTAATGAAAAAATTTTACATGTGCACCCATAATATACATTACTACTGAGGTTCATTTGAGATTCTTACCATCCCTAAAATGTGAAAGGAAAGCATCAGCTGCTAAAACAAATGTTCAAATAATAGAACAAACTGGGTAACTTAATTTAAATCCTTAAAATCAGAGATCCCTGGGTGACTCAGTGGTTGAGCATCTGTCTTCAGCTCAGGGAGTGATCCTGGGGTCCTGGGATCGAGTCCTGCATCCAGCTCCCTGCATGGAGCCTGCTTCTTCCTCTGCCTATGTCTCTGCCTCTCTCTCTCTGTGTGTCTCTCATGAATAAATAAATAAAACAAAAAAAAATTCCTTAAAATCTCAAGCTCCAGGAACATTACGAATCATGCAGTATGATCTTTTTACAAAAATAGATTTTTCAGAGAACTGAAGAAAGACTAAATAAATCCTCCTGAATTAGTAGCTGCTCACTGTACAGCAAAGATCCTCAAGTGTAGGAGAGATTAGTTTAACTGGGATTCTCTCCAACTTGTTTTAGAGGGAAAATGCTGATTGTTTTATTAAGGTCACACATGAGGTGTGCCAGCATGCTCAAAACATTAACAGAAGACTTCTCAAGAAGGTCGACAGCAAATACTCAGACACATGGAAAGGCTTCCCACCTCTCAACTAACAGTAAGATCCCAGAAACATAACATATTTATGTGTATGAAGGCAGATAAAGAAACACATAAACACACACATAATAGCTGTGTTTTAGTAGAAAGTATGATGGCATAGTGCAGAAATGTAATTACATAGTACCTTCAAAGATTGTTTTAAGCAAGATAGGAAAGTAACTATGTCTGGTACTAAAATGATAAATGATAAATGAATTAATGACTTTAAATATGGTTACTCCCCATGAAACTACGACTATTATGCTAGGAATAAAAGCTAGACAACAACATAAGTAATTCAAAGGAAAATGAAGTGTGCTGCCTTGTTCTTCCAACATAAAAATAAAAATCCACTCTAAAAAACTTTTTTCCTATGGAAGAAAAAATATCCCACCATTATAACTCTTAGGATAGGGATCCCTGGGTGGCGCAGCTGTTTGGCACCTGCCTTTGGCCCAGGGCGCGATCCTGGAGACCCGGGATCGGATCCCACGTCGGGCTCCCGGTGCATGGAGCCTGCTTCTCCCTCTGCCTGTGTCTCTGCCTCTCTCTCTCTGTGTGACTATCATAAATAAAAAAAAAAAAAAAAAAAAAAAATTAAAAAAAAAAAAAACTCTTAGGATAAATCCACTGAGTCCTATAACTGCCATTTATATGTCACTAATTTTCCTTCTCTAGCTAGATAGTATAATGGTACTATAACGGATAATATAATAAAAGACTTGAATATTAATGAAAGATTTGGTTAAGAGGCACCTGGGTGGCTCAGTGGTTTAGCATCTGCCTTCGGCTTAATTTGTAATCCCGGGGTCCTGGGATTGAGTCCCATATCAGGCTCCCTACGAGGAGCCTGCTTCTCCTTCTGCCTGTGTCTCTGCCTCTCTCTCTGTGTCTCTCATGAATAAATAAATAAAATCTTAAAAAAAAAAAAAAGAAAAAAGATCTGGTTAAATATGAAAGCTGTTTGGATAAAACACTTAAGAAATAAGGTAGCTTCATCAACATTAGATTTTCATCACGAGTTTTAAGACATATCATGGAACATAAGTGCTTTTATGAGTTGTAAAAATTGCTTCAGTTTTTGACACTCTGTGCTTCAAGGAATCCTGATTGGCAGCTTATTAGACTTTTGCTCCTGTCATTGCCTTCTTTAGTGAAATTAGTAGGCTGGAAAATTGCACTGTAATTCATCAAGGGGAATTAACATTACAAGAGATCTTAAGGCTATGATCATATATTTATTTAGTTTACAACATAAATTTTTTCAAGCAATTTCTAATAAAAACTGTGCCAGAGAGTATGTATTATCGATCCATCTGGAATTATGACAATCCATTTCGGCACATTTGGTCTCCATAAATAGAGAAGTTTTATCTGCCTTGAATTCCCCGTGTGATGGCATTAAAATACATCGCAGAGAGAATAAGATCTCTCTGTTATTACTGTCTCTTGTATGTTCTATTTAAAATCAGCTTATGCACCATCTACTCTTGAAAGGATTCTTCAAATGCAACCAATACTAACAATATTTTCACCTTAATACAAAGTAAATAATTCACTGTCAGAATTTCTCTCCTAAAAACCAATGTGTTAACATTATAGACAATGCTCTAGAAATCTAGAAATCTTGCATATGAAAGCATCATAGCTAAATAACGATGTTAATTGAACTCAAAGATAAATAGACATATTTTAGTAAAATAAAAATGTTTTTTAAAAAGATTACAAACTGAATGCATTCCAGTCTCATTGAATTAGAAGAAAGGAAGCTATCAAATGACTTTAGGTACATTCTTATCAGTCTTCAGAAGTCAATTCAAAGTTCTCAACATGTATTCCTTTAAAGTAGACATAGAGGAGAAAAAGTTTAGTGTATGAAATTTGTGAATGATAAAAAGAAGTATCTGAAAATGGAGAAACTGGTATAGTATCTATTCATTCAGCTACAAATAAGGATATTTAATCTACACTGGGGTGAGGCAAGCAGGACAAAAATACTATCATTAATAATCTGTAAATATAACATGTCATTGGAATACTAAATTATAAAAATAATCTTTAAAAATTCTATGAAGGGGCAGCCCAGGTGGCTCAGCGGTTTAGTGCCCAGGGTGTGATCCTGGAGTTCCAGGATCGAGTGCCACGTCGGGCTCCCTGCATGGAGCCTGCTTCTCCCTCTGCCTGTGTCTCTGCCTCTCCCCCTCTCTCTCTCTCTCTCTCTCCCTCTCTCATAAATAAATAAATTAAAAAAAAATTCTATGAGGATGAATCCCAATTTTTATTTTAGTGAGTTACCAAGAAAAGGTAACTAAACCGCTACAGAGTAGCAAAGGGCTTGTGAAGA
This sequence comes from Canis aureus, assembly GCF_053574225.1. Classification (NCBI taxonomy): domain Eukaryota; kingdom Metazoa; phylum Chordata; class Mammalia; order Carnivora; family Canidae; genus Canis; species Canis aureus. The sequence goes on from NC_135636.1 coordinate 13,497,108, forward strand.
TCAACATTCACATTTACTGAACACAGCTTTCTAGCTAACAGATCACTTAGACCCTTCCACTGCTACTAGCAGTTGTTAAGCTGCATCATCCAGCTCTTAGTTATAAAAAGAAAGCGCTTATAACCCATTACTTCATTAATACCATTAAATTAATGTTTCTTTTCCTCTTCCACTTCCTTTCTGGAAGAGTAAATTATGAAGTGGTATATTATAAAGTAATATGAAATGCTATAACATCTCACTTCACTTACAAAATTGAAATCTGTGAAAGTTCCCAAAGTTCAAGACTGTCTTAATTGCAAATGGAACAAATGAATCATAAACTTTTTACAGTGTTTCCACAAAATTCCAGTGCCATTCACAGTATTAGTAAACAAAAACACCAGGTATGTGTTGTTACATTAGCGAGTGATTATTACAATGAGTTCTGAATTTTATAAAGGCTCTTGGAAAAATGACAAAAATGTATGCCCTACTCTGAGATTACAAAAAATGGTGTTCCCCATTAAACTGACTGGAGCTATACTTGTGCAATACTGTGTTAGCATTGATGTATTATTCCTAATACTGAAGCAATCCTGAAACTTAGAATTGAATCAAGGAGGAATTTGAGTGGTAGCTCAGTAAATCCCACTTTTGATGGTGTACAACTGTAGTTGGCTAAAGGGCTGTGAACTGCAAGAGAATTAGACAAGCCTTTAGACTTTTTTATTGAATGATAGCTATTCTGTAATCAGCTTCTGAAGGAGGAAAAGTGGTGGAGAAATCCCCACTGAGCTATGTAAGTGTATCCTGATTACAGTTGAATGAAACCACAGTCCTGCCTGTCCATAGGTCATTGAAAAACTACTGACTAAAGGAATTTCCTAGCCACAGGAATTAACCCTATTCAAACCTCATAAGATAGTTAGCTAAATAATAGTAAACATTTTAGACAAGATAGACAAGAATTGATTGCATTTCATAAAATTGGGCATGATATGAGTGAACTGAGTGGGTTCAAGGAGAAGGTACTGAATCTCACTGATGTGCTAATTCTTTAAGAGATGAACTCTTACTTGCTAAAAGCAATTTAAATTTACTCATAACAGACTCCTCCCCAAAAAAGGAGTGGGGTTACATTAGACTCTGCTAATATATAAATGGCTTACACTTATTAATTGCTCCACATTAGTCATGAAACCCAGGGGACTTATTTGGAGAAGTGAGCAAAATGTTTGTTGCTGCCAAGTTTAAAACTATGAATACTACTGGTGGATAAAATAGCTGGTGGCCCTGTACCAATAGGAAGTTAGATTAAATATGTATGTATATCTTTATCACATGTACATAATGCCTACTATGTGCTGCTAATGCTTTACATATATTCTCTTATCTGATTTTTACAACAAATTGATGATGTGAATAATATTTTTATTATCCCCATTACACAGATGAAAACACCAGGGAAATCAGAAAGTAAGGGACTTGCTGAAAGTCACACAAATCCTGGCAGAATCAGGTTTGGGGCCACACAGTCTTCTAAGACCACACATTCAACAACAATGATGAGCTTCCACTGTATCAATAATCCTGTGGAGGTATAACCGCAGGGTAGCCTAAATTGTAATGCCCAATAAGAACCATTAAAGTCATTGCTTGAAGTAGAAAAGAAAGCAGCAGGAAAAGATTTCAGGTGTGTTAAAAAGACTTTCATTTCATTCTCTTAGTTCCAAGTGAAACCAATTCTGAAATGTCCATTTTTTCCCCCAATTTCTTTTCCTCCTAATGATTTTAGAGACTGAGAAGAAAACTGAGAAGGTTGGAAAGAAGGGTTTCCATGACAGGGACAATGTTCCCTTTTCCACTTCCTTTCAATGTATGCTATATTCCTGTGTAGGAAATGAGCGGGATTTTTAAAGATCAAATGATATCCTAAAAATGATCACTGAAAGGTCATCTAGACATCAACTCTTGATAGAATTCAATTTTAAATATAACAATGTTAATTTAAACTACTAGTAAAAAAACTCATCACAGATTCTATTGGTGGATTCCATCAATATAATGATACCACTGACCTGTAGGATATCCTCTATCTCAAATTAAACACAAAAAGGAATTGAACTATCTTTTCTTCCCAGCTTAGGTTATGAAAAAAAAATAAGCCTTAAAAAGAAAAAAATCATAATTTAGACTTCAAATACAAAATTATAGAAAATCACAACTGAAAAGAAGTTGTTCCCTGACTTCCAAAAACCTGACAGGAGCTTGACAGGAAGCATTTTTTGGAAGTCAACCATCTAAAATGTTGCTTATTCATGATGTGCCAAGGTAGAAAATACTGAGAGGGAAATGAGATTGCAATCTCTCCTTGTCCAGCTGTCAAAGATGACAGAAAATTTCTCTTCCACTGAAGAGACAAAACTTGAAAAAAAAAATCACATTTTCTGAAAACCACACATCACCTCAGTGAGTTTGAAGAACATCTAAAAATGGATGTAATGTGACAGCAGCCCCCTGGACACCAATTCAGAAATGACAAAGATTATTGCTGTAGTACAGTGTGAACAATAGGAAATCAGCAAATCATAATGAAGAAAAGAGTCTATGCATGTAAAACCACAAAGCAAGATTAGGCCTTCAGCGTGTTGGGGAACATAAAGATACTGAGCAAGGTGACAGCTTACAAACCACAGATAGAGGTTTTTTTCCTGGTGTTCACTTAATATGTTACCCCATCTTCTCTTCAATATAACTACCAATTACACAGTTTAATGGTAATGAATCAGTGACCCTGGAAGGATTGCCAACTCATACAGGACTTATACATCTAGTGGTTGACTAGAACACTACACAACATCTGGAGAGTACCTTATTTTTTTTAAAGATGTTATTTATTCATGACAGACACACACACACACACACACACACACACACGGAGACAGAGACAGAGACACAGGCAGAGGGAGAAGCAGGGGGAGAAACAGGTTCCATGCAGAGAGCTTGACATGGGACTCGATCCCAGGTATCCAGGATTACACCCGGGCTGAAGGCAGCACTAAACCGCTGGGCCACCGGGGCTGCCCTGAAGAGTACCTTAAAAGAATGACTATAACATCCAACACAGAGCAGTTTTTTTTTTGTTTGTTTGTTTCTTCTTAAAGCTAGAGAACCCCAGTCAAGGCAAGCTAATCCTTTAAACCACTATAGAAAGGCAGCTACAAGAATGTCAGATGGAAACCCTTCTCCTTCCACCTGCTCTCTCATGTCACCTCTCATCCTCCCGGTTCTCTTCAGTTTCACTTTCCAATAGATATATAACACTAAAAAACTACATCTCATTTGTAGAGAATGAAAAGTCATCTCAATTCAGTGATCCTGTACTTTTCTTACCCACTATAATTACTCTATATCTTAGCTATTGGCTTTCTTTCCTCATATTTAATTCCAGTCTTCATGAGAGTTTTATTTTTTACTCAATTCACTGCCTTTAACAAAGCAGACTCCATCAGCATCATTGCTTTCTTCCTCAGAATATCCTTCATCTTACCTGTAACTAATGTGCTTTTGACCTTCTCCAAATGCAGAGGGAACCAAATTTTATTATTTTTTGAATCTCTGATACCAGGCACAGTCCCTTACACTTGGAAGGTGTTCAAAAAGTGCTCATAGGTATTAAGTACAACACTCTGAAAGAGTTCTAGAACATTTTGTGCTATCCTCTTTTTTTCTTGCAAAAATATATACCATAAATACTGGAGCACAGGTGCAGACCCCATGAATAGTTAGAAGCCTGGGCATCTAGTCAACCTGATGATGGATCAAAACAAAATCCCTATGCATCATTTCCTCTCTTCTACAGGGTTCCCATTCCACTTTCCAGGATCTCTCTTGCCTTGCTGGTCTCAACATTGCAGATATTCCCTCTTGTACCCCAGAAGGTGATACAGTGGTGTAAGTTTAAATGCTATAGTGGTCCCCAGAAAAAGAAGGTGTGTGTGGAGGGGGAGTAAAGAGAATAAAAGCAATGTTCTAACCTTTGTTAATTCCAGATTAATGAAATTACATAGCAGAAACATAGTCTTTTGCATCCATTGCATCTTTTCCTCATCTTTACTATCCCCTCACTTCCAAACTATCTACTGGAGATACTGCTTGGCTTTAGGCAATACAGCTCTCAGCATATTCTGGTTTTATTTATTTGGGGATGATGGTTGGAGGATGTAAAGTTGAGGAGGCTTCAGGCTGCCCTTTGGAGGCAGAGAGTGGGGGAATAACAGGGATGAAGTGGGGAAAATTATGTATAATTTTACATCATAGTAATTATGTCCTCTGAAAACAATCAAGGGGATGAAAAGATATTTAGAGATTCACTTCATCTCAGTTTTACAGATGATATGGCAGAGAAAAAAAAAAGCATTATCTTCCATATCAATATTCCACTCAAAATACTTCTGGCTTAAGAGAACTTTTGAAATAAATTGTATAATGAAAAATAAAATTAAGTTAAACTCCTTTTAAATTCATTATCACATTAAAATGATGTTTTAATAAAATTCTTATTCTTATAGATGACAAGCTCTGTGTATTGTAATAAGCAATAGAATTACACCAAATAAATATGAAGATAAATAAACCTTAAAAACAAATTGTGCAATATTTAAAAATTAATAGATGCAGTAAAGCAAAACATAAATCAAATTCCATTTTTCCATTCAACATTAGATTAGTTTATAAACATTTTCTTAAAATTTTGTTTTCTGTCAAATGTGTTTCATATCATTGAGGGAAAACTCAGCATTTGTTACCATTTGTCATAATATCCCTACAGTTTTTATTCTAATATTATATGAGAATTAGTTTTATACTCTTGGCTTTGCTTTTATCTTCTTGATTTTTCAAAGGATGCTTACACCCCATGGTTAATACTCATCATACATTTAATACTTGTAATTTAAGACTTGAACCTAATTCAAGATGGCAATTAATAAGGAAGTCACATACATGAATAAAGTTTTGATCATGAAAAAGAATCTCAAAATTGAAATAGGTCTTATGTCTGTTTTAATGATAAATACATCAGTCAGAAAGTAATTACTATAATCTATTAATAAACAAATATTGTCAGCACAACTGATAACTGTATGTCAGCATTTTTTACCTCTGTATTACAGAAAGGTCCTCTCATTTCTGGACACTATTGTGACAGGACATTCTTTCTGAGCACAGAGAATTCAGCATTAATGAGCGGGATCATTTACTATGAGCATGGTCAGTATTGCCTCTGCTTTTTTGGAAGGTTTAAAAAAGAACACTTTAAGTGACTTTTTCCAGGTACAAATCTGGCTCTGTTGGATCTCTGTTAGCAGGCGTAGTGAGGCAACCTCTGCCTTACACTATGACAGGTTGAATAAAAGCACTGGTGAGAAGTCTAGTGATAATTTCTAACAATTAACAGCAAGCACAAAATGAGAAAGCCACTACAATGCCAGCTTTCCTCCACTGGTGCCTGATCCTGAAGAACACAGAAATAACTCCACAGTGATTACAAAGATGAGATATTTGCATTTTTTAACACTCTCTTTAGGGGTTTTATGCATTTTTTTCTTTTAAATTTTGGGGGGGGGGGGGTGTGTGTGTGTGTGTCTCCCAGACCAGTATAAAGACATAGCTCCTTAAAGATGTGTCTTTACGGGATCCCTGGGTGGCGCAGCGGTTTGGCGCCTGCCTTTGGCCCAGGGCGCGATCCTGGAGACCCGGGATCGAATCCCACGTCGGGCTCCCGGTGCATGGAGCCTGCTTCTCCCTCTGCCTGTGTCTCAGCCTCTCTCCTCTCTCTGTGTGACTATCATAAATAAATAAAAAAAATTAAAAAAAAAAAAGATGTGTCTTTACCTCCTCGTCCTCATTGCATTTTACACTCAATATTCACCATATAATTGTTGACTAAAATGCTGACTCCAGAACTCTGCCTGGGAAAGGATACTAGAACAAAAAATTTCACTAAAGATCACAAGGAGGTAAAGGAGAATGAAGCTGAGGGTTGACATGGGTCTGGACTTTTTATTCTCTTCCCTATAAGAAGTATGCCTCAAGGCCATAGCCTCCTATTCAGAGCTGTTAGTCTCAAACACATAATTTCAGATTAAAGAAAGGATAGGTCTAGGGTTCTTACTTCAACAGGTTATAACTATTTTGGATATCTTTTTTTTTTAAGACTTTATTTATTTGAGAGAGAGCACATGCACAAGTCAGGGAAGTGCAGAGGGAGAAGCAGACTCCCCAAGGAGCGGGAGTCAGACTTGGAACTTGATCCTGAGACTCTGGGATCATGAACTCAGCAGAAGGCAGATGCCCAACCAACTGAGCCACCCAGGCAAACTACCTGCTTTAGGTATCTTGAAAACAAAAAGCTTCAAATATTGAAAACCAGAGTCATCATCTACATGTGATGCTTTCTTCCCATGCTTTCTTCCCATGCTCCACAATATTTGTAGCCATACAGGCATGCTATGTAAAACCTCTGATGAAGTGCTGGTTTGAGCAAATTCTCTGAACAATTCTGTGGTAGGACCATGTATGAAAATGAATTTGACACCCTCAGTGGAGAGGGGGCAAAACAACAAAAAAAAGAGCCAAAATTGTGGCCAAATATTAGGGTTGAAAAATATTCACAAAGGATGTTCTAAACTAATAGAATATGAAAAGATATGATATTTGCCATAATTGAGCAGAAGCTTAAAATTTCATGTTCCTCAGTCTCTCTCTCTCTCTCTTCTCCCAGGCATTGTCATTTCCCAGATAGGGGCTACTCCTCGAGCTTGGATCTCAGAATTAGGAGAAACACTGAACAGAGAATCCCAGTCTACCTGTAGCTAAGCAAAGCCATACCTGTCACATAGTAGATACTTAGTACATAAATTTAAATTTGTATACATATTTTATGTGCATAGAAAAAAAAAGGCCTCAAAACTCACACTAAAGTATTAAAGCTGATTTCATCAACCTACACATCAATAATTTTTACTTTGTTCTTTACTGTATTGTTTGAGTTTTTAAATGAATATGTACCGTTTTTGTAATTTTTCTTCACTTTATTTTTTTAACTATCCATGCTGGCCTCTATTTAACATAGATTGCTGAGATTATATTATAATGAATTTGCTTTTCAAGAAAAATAATAACAATAATAAAAATGTGTTAATTTAAATTAAAAAAAAACAATCAAAAGGTTCATGAACAGTATGTGATCAGAGGAACACATGGAGCAAAACCAGTAATACATTCCATCTGTGGCCTTTAAAAATTCATTTAAAATATATTTGTTAAATATTAAATCTGTGCAAAACAACACAAGGAGATAGAAAAATGGACAAAACATAATCTCTGTCCATTAAATGTCCATCTTCCAAAAACTTGACTTGCTCATTGATAAGTACGAGTCAAGCTAGTAATATTATGTCACCTACGACTGTGAGAGGGAAAAGCCTCACTTCGGGCCATGTTTCAGAAGCATTTTGAAAGGTAAATAAATTTTGAAGGGCCATGTGGAAAAAGACATGTCAAGGAAGAGGAAAAAGAATTCAGAAAATAAGGGGAAATAAATGGCATAGGGCTTTGAACAGAGTTTTCTTAGAACCCAAGGATCAGGTAAGAAAAACATTAGAATTAAAGCTAAAAAAAGTAAGTCAGATGGTCCTTGTCACTGTCTGGAGTCTTCCTATTGGCATGCTCATTCCAATAGCATATATATTAAGTGTCATACCAATACAGAGAAGATTGTCAAGGGCATGCAAGTTCATGAAGAACCTCATGTATTTCTTAAAATAAGCAATAACAATTAAGAAAAAAAAAAAGACAAATAGAAATGTACTGATAATCCCAACTGATTTAGTAAGAGGCAGACAAATTAGTTGTTGAAATACCTGAAAGTCCAAAGGCCCAAAGAGTCATTCCATTGGTGAATTACATTCCATTGGTGAATTACTTTTCCCCACTTTAAGTGGGGAAATGTAAAAAGTCTATAAGTACAAGAAAATGTTTAAAATTGTTGGGTTCAACTAAAGATCTGTGAATCATCTCCTTGAAAGAATGTCCCAAACATACTTCAATAAATATTAGATAATATGCAACTTTCTCCACTGTAGATAATAATGTTCTTTTAGGTTTAAATTTTGTTAGCTTATCTTCTTGAATGCTTATAAATGCCTAAATAAATTTATTTTCTTGATGATGGGTATAGTTTTATACTAAAAACGCAAGGCACCCAGTCTGGTGTGAACTAATTAAAATCCTATTTATATAAGAGATCAATAATCTAGGGGAAAAGACATTATAATTAGAAATAATCTGCAAATATAGTTAGAAGATCTATATCACTGCTGAGTTACATGAATTTTTAGAAAACAAATGTTAATTTTAACTGACTGCAATTTGATCTTTGAGTTTCTGGGACCTACTTCTTGAAGGCTAAACAAGTTTAGCTACTCAAAATTAGCTACTGTCAACAAGTTTAAGCAAAAACAAATAAAACAATTTTTTAAAACTTCTCTTGCAGTATAAGTTTTAGAAATTGGTGTAGATAGGCTTTTAATCTCAGCCACCTGTGAAGAATTCTTTTCTTTTCTTTCTTTTTTTTCACTCCATTTCTGCCCAAATCCCCCAATTGCATTCTGCAGCACACCAAATATCTTGTGTTGTTTTAAAATCTCACACTGTTGAAAGACAGGATAACAGGATGCTTAAGAGGATGGGCTCAAGAGCCAAAGTGCTGAGACTCCAATTCTGGTCTTGCCACTTTCTAGAAAAGTTACTTAACTTTCACCTGCTTCCATTTTCTCATCTATCAAGGATAATTATTGCACCAACTTATAGGGTTGTTGTAAATATTAAAGGAGTTAATAAATGTATAAAGAACTTGGCACATAATAGGAGTTGCTAGGAGCTAATGCTCTGATTGTTTTGTATCTATAGCTCTCTGAGACGGAAAAATGAGGACAAACCTTTATGTTTTAGAGTCAAACATAATAAATATTAAGATTGATTGATAAGAAAATAAATAGATGGACTGCAGTTTTTTTTAGATTAGAAAGATAAAGGCTTTGCTTGAGGGAGAACATCCAGACTCCAAAGCTAATTTATAGCACATCTCTGCAGTGTGACCCTTCCCAGCATCTGTGCATTTACTATGCCTCTTGAAGACTTGGAGAGATGGAGGCAGAGAGAAAAGCTGAAATCAGTCACTCAAGATTTAGAAAGCCACTCTTTCTGTAGCTTCACAATCATTACATGCAACTGAAGATGCTACACATAAATTATATATTCATTTCAGGTAAAAAGAGTTTTAAAAATCACTTAACTTCTCCCAAAATAATTAATAAACAAATAAATACTATATGCAAGAAAACTATCTCTTTATTAAAGATAATTGTCTGTGACCTGCTTTTAACGTTTAAACAAAGTTTAACATGTTTTCAGGTAACAAAGTATAACTAATTCTCACAAATCAAAAGACTGTGTGCTGAGTTTTGAATTATACTTGAGGGACTTTTCAATTTTTGTTTAAAATCTGGTTCATTTAAGGGAGGGGTGGAAACATACTTTAAGGGGTGAAAATAATTAAATGCATTTCTTACTCAAATGATCTTGCATGCAGAGCCAAGTGACATCCTGAACATATTGTCCTATCATGTTGCTTTGTCCAAGGACTACATTGGTTTTCAATACACAACTCTCTTAAGACCTGAAGTTATTGCCATTCGTGCACACACTTTAGAGAATGTGGTACTCCTATTTTCCTGGGACAGTGGAGCATATGCCTCATTAGGAAGGCTTCTTAATTCTGGTCTTGTCAAATATGAAAACAATAAACAGAATGTGCCTAATTCCACACTATACAACTAAATGGGAAGATAGCAAACTTGACCAAAGTTCCAAAGAAATTTGTCATTAGAACTTGAGGGAAAATTAAGAAACTTGGATTATGCATGTTGGGTAAAAGGCCATAGTAAATAGTGTCTTATAACTCAAGATTCCTACAGAGAGGATGATGAAGACAGACAGCTCTTGTTACTGTCTTTACTGAAGATAAATCCAGCATCACTTTAGTCTCACTCTAAAGTGGCTTCTGGGATAAGATCATCACATGACTTCCACTGCTGATATGATGCAGTCTCCTAAACCCAGATCTCTCAATGTACACAACCAATTGCCTTTGGATAAATATCTCAAAGTTTCTTGAAAGAAATGTCCAAATACAAGTCATCATATTTCATCTCATCTGCATTACACCCAATACTTACAAATACACTCACAGGTACCACTGTTACCCTCACCTTCATTGCTTACTTTGGTAAATGGTACTTCGAATTGCCCAACCCAGATAGAAAACTGGGGGCATCTTTAGCTTTTTACATTCCCATTAATCTATCAGCCAGTTTTATTGATTCAATTTCCTTTCTATCTCAGGAATCCATTATTTTTTATCTTCATTTTCTCTGCCACCACAGCAGTTTAAGCTATCACTTCTTAGCCATACTGCTATAAGGAACTAACTGGTTTCCTCTCTATCCTGTTCTCTATACTTCCACCAGACTAGAGTATTAACTCCAAAATGAAAATTGGACCATATATCCCTCCTGTTGAGATGAAAGCCCATAGCTCTCTGTTCCTCACCCTAGTCTCCAACACAGCCTTTGGTCTGGTTCCATTGAAGTGCTTTCTTACCTCCAAACCTTCTTATTCACATCATTCCCAGTGTTTGAACATATTCTTTTTTTATCTAAATAATTTCTACTTATCCTGAAGGCTCAGATCAGACTTTTTTTTATTTTTATTTTTTATTTTTTTTTTTCAGAAAGCCTGAAAGATTCCTCTCTCTATTACCCTGCTCAACAATCTAGATTAGATGTCCTACTTCTGGATTCCCATAACATGCCCTATTAATCATAGTGCACTTAATTGTCTGTTAATTTAACTGCTTCTCCCATTCCATCAGGTCAGATATTATTTGTCATTAAATCTAGAATTCCTGGCACAATGCCTAACATATATCAGGCACTCTTGAACTGTTGAATCAAATATAATGAATAAAAGACATCGATCTTTAGAATCAAAACATGTAAGGAGAATGCCTGGGGATGTTTTTGTATGTGTTAATAATGAAAACTCATTAACTAAAATAAATAGATACTAAAAACAATAAGCAAATAAGCAAATACAAGTATTTTTAATTAAATTGTATTTTAATGTTGGGAACAAGGTTCTAAGTACCATTCCCCACAAAACTGACTCTTAGGCAGAGATCTGGGTGCAGAAGTTCATTAAGGAGTTCTCTCAGGAACAATGCTTGTAAAAGAGTATAAACAGGAGGACTGAAAAAAAGTCGAACTGAAGTGCAGTTGCAGTAGAGAATTCAGCTGATCCCACCCAACCTCTGAAACTGGGAGGGCCCTTCAGAATTAGCCCCTATCAAGGCAATGGAGCTAGGTTTTTGTGTTCCTGCATTAACAAGTCATTAAATGCAGACTACTCCTGGGGAGGGCCACAACATTGGTGAGACAGTTACTTTTAGCAGAGAGGTCAATCCCCACAGAGGCAATTAGTTTTGAATCATCAGCAGTTAGTACTTTTAGCAACTCACAGAAGGAATGTCTCATCCCTAAAGGGGTTACCAGAGTGGTAACAATGGTACAAATGTCCCATCATACTGCGGACCCCTAAAAACTTCATTAATGTAAAGGGCTCCTGAATTTCCATAAGGTTTATCTCCTACCCTCCGGATCAGACATGCTAATACATCTAAGAATTTCTAATACATCTAAGGCTTGCAGCTGACTGCAGATCAATCTGATAAACACTGATGAACATGATGTCATCAAATAATAGACTAATGTGATGTGCATCAGAACATCCAGACAGTCCAGATCCCTTCAGAGGGCAAGACAGAACATAGCGCTGAAGCAAGACATAAAATTTTACTGTTGTCTAACCTAAGTAAATGCAAAGTGTTTCTGTTCCTCTTCCCTGATAGGGATGGGAGAGAATGCAGTTAACAGTTCAATGGCTGCAAACCATGTACTTGAAGCTTCATTGAATTTGTGGTAGTCTTCTGTCATTCACCAAGATGTATCTTTTTTTGCAGGGGCCAGACCATGTCCATCATCAATGACTTTGCTATCAGAAAATCCATTCTGTAATGGCATCTTTTTATTCAGCCTTGGCCAATAAAAAAAATACCTACCATTGGGCTTCTCAGAGATAATGATTGCTCCTCTCACTAATGAATTCATTATCATTTGGTAAATGGAGCATCCCTTAGATGGAGATATGGCCATCTGATTGGGTTCCCAATCTTAGGTGTATTTGATCAATCAAGCCAACTTCTCTGAGTCTTTTAATTCCTTCATTTACTGTCTACCACAGTAATTCTGGTATATCTATATTTGATTCTGTAGGCCATCACTTTTTGCAAGCTTCCAAGAGCCATCCTAGCAATATGTTAAAACTATTTCCAAAAGTCATTGCTAGAGTATTAAATTGTGTTTTGGGAGAATCTTCCCAAGTTAATAAACTTTCCCATATTCAACTTCATGTTCCAGCCACTTTGATCTAGCATTCTTTGGATCCCGTCCCAATAGCCTAGTTCCTGACAATACATATTAGCTAGGGTCTACAAAGCTTTGGGCTTTCTCCTATAGCATACCTAATATTTCCTTTTGGCCATATTATATTGTAAATTGACCCTAGATATTGTTCTGACAACCTGGAGAATAGTTGAAAAAAGAAACTAAATCGCAATTCAGTTATAATAGAGGCCTCAGAGTCCATCCTACAGGAATCTTTTCAGAGTTGTTCCCATCAAGGCAAAAGGCTATGACTTTGTACTGTCTATATTAACAGTCACTAGATCTGAGTTAGCCCCAGGGAGGCAGGTATGACTTAGGCAGAACAGCTTCCTTCAAAAGAAGTCAATGCAGAGGGTTTTAGCTCTGAGTCATCAGCAGACAACACTCACAGTAACATGGGATAAGTGTCTGAGTTCTAAAAGGTGAAAAAAAACTAAAAAAAAAAAAAAAAAAGGTGGAGCTGGGTGGCACAGCAAAGCAGCCACTCTCAGAAGTATGCCAGAACCTAAAAATAATGGAGCAAACTTTAAAAATTCAGCCATTATTCTTTTCTTTGGCACTTATGAGGGGATAAACAGCCCTGGTATATTGGCTGTCATTTCATGAGGTCAACATTTTCAGGAATAAACTGATTGTAGGATTTGTTGTTCTTGCAAATATTTAGGTCCTCACAAGAAGTGTAAAATTTGAGGAAACAATGATGCATCAAGAGTGGCCTAAGTGGGGGATCTCTGGGTGCTCAGCAGTTTAGCCTGCCTTTGCCCCAGGGTATGATCCTTGAGTCCCGGGATCGAGTCCCACATCGGGCTCCCTGCATGCAGCCTGTTTCTCCCTCTGCCAGTGTCTCTGCCTCTCTCTCCCTCTCTCTGTGTATCTCATGAATAAATAAATAAAAATCTTTAAAAAAAAAAGAGTGGCCTAAGTATTTGACTCCTCTGATCCTAGAACACTAGCCTCTGAAAACGTTTAGTCTCAAAAGTTTCCTGAAGCATTTATTTCCTACAGTATAACAATATGATCAAATTCTAAAACTCTTCTTGTGACTTGGACTTAAATGTTAGACTTCTTTGGTAAGAGTTTTATTCTTTTGTATACTAAACAAGTTTCTCTTATATTCATAGTTCCTAATAATTTAATGCTGTACAGATCTGCATACACAATTTAAGAAAAGCACAAGAGAGAGAGAGAGAGAGAGAGAAAAGGATATGCAATTATAGCAATGGCCAAAGTGCCCACTCAAACTTCTGATATTGCTTCAATGTACTTAATGAACTCAGAAAGTATGTATTGATTTCTTTCTCATCATGCTATAGGATTTAAGACCAAAGATATGGACTTTAGAAAGTCTGAGGGAAATTATTTGAGTTTCTATTATCCTTATTATCCATGAAAATATATTTAGGGGCTTTTTAACTCAAGAACAAATTAAATGTAAGATAATTGAAATGTTATATAAGTATTTCACTTAATTTGTAAAACATTTTTTTCAAAGATCTACTTTCTTTGACACTTTCCAAAGCCCTTGTATATTGTACACACATACTGTATATGAACACTAAGACAGATATTAAATTATTTCATCAAAATGCACACAATTAATAAGCAATCTTCCAAATGCCTGACTGTGGTCTTTTTGCCTCAAAGCCAGTATTATTTAGCTCTATCATGTAGCCATCTATAAATATGGTATGCAGTTGACCTTCAAAAGAATAGCTTATTTTAATGTACCTAGAAACACATTTCCCAATAGAGAGTCTATAAAGCAAATGGAACTTAATTTGGGTCAGGGTTTTAACTTTTTACAAATGCAAAACATAGCCACAGATCAGAATTTCTTTCCTCAGGAGGATACCTCACTTGTTTTAATCCTTGAAGCAAACATTGTGGGAAAATTAGAAAGAGCTGGTTCAGCTGATTTAAAGTTATCTGAGCAAGAACATTTCCTATCTCATGCTGAAGTAGAAAATGCCTGAAGTTTCAAATTTTGCACGTTGTTAGACTTTTATTGAAACACAGGGCTGTATGAGGTTTTAAAGAATTGATTGATACTTTTAAAGTTAGAGCGATTTCCATTTTTTAAAAGGAAGATCATTTCCTATCTTTTTATCTTGAAGAGATACTCTTCATAATGATGATTGCCCTAGCTACTGAATATTTTCTCCAGGCAAAAAAAGGGACTAGAGAAGCACATCTGTAAACTTAAACTTACCCCACAATCCACGTGGATTCTGACTTCAAAGCAGAGAAAACCCTAATAAAAATTAAACATAACACACTAATAATACTTCTTAATAATAGCACCTAACAATTATACAACACTTTTCACTTTCAAAGCATTTTATAATCATTAATTAGTTTATCCACACAACATCCCTATGACTTATGCCAGAGTTATTATCCTCATTTTAAAGATGAGGAAACTGAGATCAAATGTGATTAAGTGCCTTGCCCAAAGCCACATAATGAACCAGTAAGATCTGTGCCTGAGTTCATAATAGCTCAGGACTAGCAGAGAGTATGGAAATTCTTGAGATCCACAAATCATCTGCTTGAAGGATAAACCTATTATTATCCCCACTCATCAATGATACCCTCCTTTCTTCATTGACTTCTGTTAAACAAAGCTAAGAAATTAAGAATCTTCCCTTTATAATATCTAATTAGTGAGCTCGCTTAAATCAAACACAAAGTAAAAGAAAAACCAGTATGTTAAGAACATCCCGGTCTCCAATATTATTGTCATTGGACCAGATATACTTGGTGATGAATCACTGAAAGATTCTCTGTTTTTAGTAGAAAAGAAGCTGATAAATTGGCCCTACCCTGCAGCTATAATTAATACAGCCTCCTTGCCCCCAAATGCTCACTAATACCAAAATCACAACTACTAGTCAAATAAGCCAATGCAAGGAGCCTAAGCAATTTTTTTCTCCCTTTGATAAATAGTAAAAAAAAAAAAAAAAAAAATGCCCTGAGCTCTTTAACTTTGAGAACTTATAAATCTACATGGGTGAAAGAAAATTAATTTTTTTAACTTCTGGAAATGAATTCTTTTTTTAAGATTTTTTAAATTTATTAATGAGAGATACAGAGAGATACAGAGAGAGAGAGAGAGAGAAAGAGGGAGGCAGAGACACAGGCAGAGGGAGAAGCAGGCTCCATGCAGGGAGCCCAACGTGGGACTTAATCCTGAGTCTCCAGGATCAGGTCCTGGGCTGAAGGTGGCGCTAAACTGCTAAGCCACCGGGGCTGCCCTGGAAATGAATTCTAATGTGTTCCTTATCTGAACCAGTTAGCAAAGGCCAAGATATGTTGCAGGAACAAACAACCTTCAGATTTCAATGACATAACATAATTATTATTTCTTACTCATACTATATGTCCATCTTAGGTTGGAAGAAGTCTCTGCTCCATTTTGTCTTCAGAGACCCAGACCAACAAAGCTATGAGCATCTGGTTACTCTGACAAGAGGAAAGAACTTTACAAGTTGGAAACTAGATCTTGAAGCTTCAACATGGAAGTAATAAAATAACTCCATTCATATTTCACTGGCTAAAACAAATTACATAATCATGGCTAATTCAAGTAGGGGAGAGAAGTGCAATCCCACCATGTATACAGGGAGGAAAACAAGAATACATGGGAATCACAATAATAACTCTCATCAAATATTTTATTCATTCTTCTTCCAGTCTGCTTCCTGCCTCATTGTGACAAATGCCAGGGCCAGGTGCTTTTGTCCAAAGAGATATATTTAAAGCTATCTTCTTGGCCAAAGACACCTAGCTTTAGCATTTTTCACTTTGAGGCAGGCCAAAGATATGTTAATAACTATCTTCCTGGATTTACAATCAATCTACAGAAATCTGTTGCAGTCCGAATACACTAATAATGAAAAAGTAGAAAATGAAATTAAGAAAACAATCCCACTTACAATTGAACCAAAAGCAATAAAATATCTAGGAATAAACCTAACCAAAGAGGTGCTAATAGAAAGAAGTCAGTCAAAGAAAGACAAATGCCATATGATTTCACTCACATGGAATTTAAGAAACAAAATAAACGAAGAAAGGAAAAAAGAGAGGAAGAGAAAAAAAACAAATAAGAAACAGACTAGACTCTTAATTACAGAGAACAAACCGATGGTTACCAGAGGGGAGATGGGTAGGGAGATGGCTGAAATAGATGGTGAGGATTAAAGAGTACACTTAACATTATTACAAAAAATGTTTTAAAAAGAGCTATCTCCCTTTTGTCTGTCATGGCAACTAGCATGTTTCAAATGGTAGAGGCTCGGTTGGCCTACATCCCTGAGTAAGGATAAGATGTGATGGAGTTCCTATCTAATCAAGAGTGTAACTGCAGCATAAACAAGAAATAATGTTTTGTTGCTGTTGATTTAAGTCCTGAGATTCTGGGGTTGTTTTGCTATCTCAGGCTAACCTGGCCAGTCCTAATTAGTATATCATCTTACAAGATAACATGGATTGATGATAGCTTGTATTTCTCTCACTAAAGCCAGATGAAAAGCTTCATAGTTAACAGGGTCCAAAAAGAAGAGGAAACAAAAAGCTTGGTGAAGGTGACAAAATTGGCTCTGATATCCATTATGTCTAGCTCTCTCCATGTTCTCTTGTTTTTCCTTTTCTCCCTTTCTGCCATCCTTCTTCTCTTCCTCCCTTCCTTCTTTTAAACACTGCAAACCTTCTAAAAGCAACTTAAAGTGAGCCTTTGAAATCAGCTATGTCTCTGAAATCATGAAATCACTTTAACATGTAGTTTATGGATAAAAAAAACTACAAGCTCCAACAAAGGTACTGCTCCTAAGACAAAATACTTTCATGGTACTTGTTATTTAGAAACCTTCCATCTTGTTACTTTCTGAAGAAACAAGCAAATGAATGGTATCTTTACATGGTAGTGAGCATTGTTTTTCTTGCCAATTCCTTAGATCCTGGGTTTTTCTTAGTATAATAATTACTAATAAAAATAAATCATTTATTACATCCCTATGATATATCTGGCATAAATGTGTATACTATTTTATTTATCTTTTATATAATACAAGAAGTATTTTTTTATCCAATTTATAACGAAGAAAGTCAAGGTCTAAGAGTTTGAATAATTTTGCCAGGACAGGCAACTAATGAGTGGCTGAGCCAGTATTAACACCAGGTTGTGGTGAAAGCCCATAATATTGCCTATATATCTTTCCCTTATTCTCAAATGCTCAGTTATTTTCCATATGAGAGTATTCACAATGGTTGCAAGACTTCAACATGGCCTCTGTTAAAGTTCTGTGGTTGCAGAAGAGGGAGCTCCTCTCTCTCTCTCTCTCTCTCTCTCTTTCTCAAATAAATAAAAAAAAAAAACCTTAAGCAAAAGAAAGAAGAAAGAAAGAAAGAAAGAAAGAAAGAAAGAAAGAAAGAAAGAAAGAAAGAAAGAAAGAAGAAAGAGAAGTTGAGGCATAGTGAAGTAAGTAATTTGCTGAAGATCACAGTAGGAATTTGATCCCATAGTAGAAATTTAAACAGGCAGTCTATTTCCAGAACCTATGCACTTGGCCATCTTATGATATTGACCCTCCAAGCAAGAAACAGGTAGACTATATGTTGGCAAGTTGAACTTCAATAAAAACAAATGAGAGGGATCCCTGGGTGGCTCAGCGGTTTAGCACCTGTCTTCGGCCTGGGACATGGTCCTGGAGTCCTGGGATCGAGTCCCGCAGCGGGCTCCCTGCATGGGGCCTGCTTCTCCCTCTGCCTGTGTCTCTGCCTCTCTCTCTCTCTCTCTCATGAATGAATAAGTAAAATCTTTAAAAATGTAAAATAAAATAAAAATAAATGAAAAAACAAACAAACAGATAGATAGGCAGGATAGGCAGGTACATAGGTAGATGAATATATGACCCAATAGTTCCACTATTGGATATTTACCCAAGGAAAAGAAAAACATTAATTTGAAAAGCTATATGTACCCTTATGTTTATTATAGCATTATTTACAATAATCAACATATAGAAGTAACCTAAGTGTCCATATATTTATAATAGACAGATAAAGAAGGTGTGGTACATACATAGTATGTATATACATTATATATACAATGGAACACAATATACATACAATCAAATATTCCACAGCCATAAAAAAGGATGAGATTGTGCCATTTGAAACAACATAGATGGATTCAGAGGGTATTCTACTAAGTGAAATAAGTCAGACTGAGAAAGACAGATACCATATGATTTCACCCATAAGTGCAATCTAAAAATAAATAAATCAGGGGATCCCTGGGTGGCGCAGCGGTTTAGCGCCTGCCTTTGGCCCAGGGCGCGATCCTGGAGACCCGGGATCGAGTCCCACATCGGGCTCCCGGTGCATGGAGCCTGCTTCTCCCTCTGCCTGTGTCTCTGCCTCTCCCTCTCTCTGTGTGACTATCATAAATTAAAAAAAAAAAAATTTTTTTAAAAATAATAAAAATAAAAATAAATAAATCAACAAACAAAAAGCAGAATTAGACCTACAAATACAGAGAACAATCTGATGGTTACCAGAGGGAAGGGATGTGAGGGGTTGGGCAAAATGGGTGAAGGGGAGTGGGAGATGCTGGCTTCTAGTTATGGAATGAATAAGTCACAAGAATAAAGGGCACAGCACTGACTATAAAGAATATAGTCACTGTTATTGTAACAGTGATGAATGAGGACAGATGGTAGCTACACTTGTAGTAAACACAGTATAATGTATAAATTTGCCAAATCACTTTGTTGTATAATTGAAACTAATGTGACATTGTATATTAACTATACTTAAAAAAAAAAAAGAGGTGAAGTAGCGTTGCCTTAGGAGGTAGGCAACTGTTCTTCTGAATTCTCTTTTTCCTTGACTTTACTCATCTATTCATCCACAGGACCTTCTAAGTATCAGGTATTAGTTTAGGTAACTTTTGGATACATTGGTAAAGAAAAAAGTTATGGGGGGTCTGCAGACCCCTTCTTGTGACCCTGTTAAATCAACCAATTCCTCATACTGTTGGCTGCCTTATCCTTAACATGACATTGTTAATCAGCATGATACTCTTCTTTGCCTAAAATAAGGGAGATTGAAGAAACTTCCTTTCATGGCTCCCTTCAGCTCCAAAACTATGACACCTAGTTTGGTACAACTCATTACCTAAACAAATAACCATCAAAGCACTTCCCTCTCTTCTTCACTATAGTGAGGCTTTGACTTAAGCCATTTGGAGAAGGCTCTCTCTAACATGATCCATAAGGGCTCAAAATTTCAGTAATAAGCAGAATTCAAATTCAGCAGAGTCTCATAGCACCTTGATTCTCTTACTGAGAAAAGAAAGTAGATTTTATTTTAATTTACTAGGCATAAATAATAGATGAGAGGTGTACTTGAGTAAGCTAGTTCTTTAAAAGAGAGAACTAGTTCTTAAAGAGAATAGTTATTTATTATCCTTTAATGTGACTTCTAATGTAAGTACTAATAAGCATCTTTGAAGCAACTTAAATGAGTCTTGTTTATGGCTTCTCGGTCTTTAGATTAAAGAACAATTTTTGCAGAAAAACAGAAGAGGGTGGCATACATTTATCTTTGCTAATAAATAAAGAATGGTTTGTGTTCCCCATAGATCAGGTGCAGAATCACATTCACCACTCAGAGAACAGAATTTGTTTTAAAGACACAGAAAAGGAGGGTAAAGTCTCAAATATAAGCTCATCACTGATACTGGAGGCAGGCAAGTGATAAATTATCACAGTGAATCATTACTCTAAGAGGTTTCTTGTAAACATTAACAAACAAAGAAGGAAAGATTGGCCACTTGGAAACACACACTAATGACTTAGAATGAAAAATAAATCATTTCAAATAACTGCATTGGATCTGCAAGTTAAAAGAAAGACACACACACACACACACACACACACACACACACAGAGCCAGAGTCAGAGAGAGAATAACAATCAAGAAGAGTGAGTTGCCAACCCAAACCAAGGTTGAGTTCTAGTCACAGCTGGGGAAGTGCTCTGAATGACAATGTCATACAAGGTAGTTCAGGTAATAGGAGTGGATGATATATGACTAGGAACTTCCCAACAAGCTTGATTTATCTTCCTTTGAGAAATATTTGGGGACCATAACCAGATAAATGCTAAATTGAAATTTCTTTGCAAAGCAATAAAATCAAGACTCTCAAGTGTCTATACCTCAATTACTTTCTTCCAAGGTTTTGGAATAGAAAGAGAAATTGTGCAGAGTTCTGTGACTTCACAAAGTGACTAGTTGGGCACTAACGATATTATAGCACAGCTCATTTTAAAATAGGGCTCATTTAAACTGCTCTTAAATGAAACACCCTAGACATTAAGATGAAGTAGGAAAAGCTCCTTCATAATGATAAATTACAGGATGATCAATTCATCCATTTCATTTCTGTGAGAGAAAGAAGAAAAAAAATGATAACAATATTAAGGCATACTATGTCCTATAGCTGAGTCCCCTGTAAGGCAATGTTTATAACACTCCCACACCTCCTTACAAGGTTAAGAAGCTACAAGTATGACTTAATTTTCCATTTTGTTCAAATCCTGAAAATGCTGGCCCTCAAAATTAAATCACTGAGGATGACCTTACACTTAACATCATTTTCCAGGGCTCAAAAGTCCTCTTGCTCAAAATAATATCATTCACGAAATTCATTTTTAAAAGACTTAGAGTTTAATTCTACAATTCACAGGCTTCTTAACAAATCTATACTTCATATTTCTCCACCTTTACTTCTATTGTTTCCTGTACCTGGAATAATCTGCACTTCATCTCAGCCTCTTAAAATCTTAACTGTCTGTGAGTATCAAATTGTAATGGCATCTACTTCAGAAAGTAGTCCCCAATTCACCCCAGCTCTTCTCTCTCAAGCTAAATAAATGTGAACTCATTCTTTTCTGAGTCATAGTAATTTTTTTGTTGTTATTAATCTCTTTTATTTCATGCAATGGAAGTTGTGATACTCTACCCAAACCCCCCTTTAGGATTTAAGGATGCATTCCTCTATCTGCAAAAAAACCTGCTAAAAGACATCTTGAGCTATGAGTACCCCCTGGAGATTATCTCAGCTAAAGAAATGTGTCTTACCCAAGGTCACTTCTTCCCAGAGCTCTATCCAGCTACTGATCAACATGGAGAAATAAAACCCCTTTCTGCCTAACTTGAGAAAACCCCGAGTAGCTGTCCCAACCCCAAAGCTCCTCGTAGGGTTGGTTGAAAACTTTGTTAGCAATGAGTTGAAATTTAACTTCTACTCCCTGATCAATCATGCTTCGTCTGTGCCTCTCCCTTCCCCCATCATACACAGAGATATTGATCCCAAGACTACTTCCTAACAAAAACAATACATGCTCCATCTTACAGTTGGTTTCCTAGGGAATCCAAATTACAACACGGTCAATATTCCTTCCATTAAAGTCTTGTCTGTATTTGTTTATGTTCCCCATCACACACTAGATTAAAAACTCTTCAGAGCATGGAGTGTATTTTCTTTTTTTTTTAAGATTTTATTTAATTATTCATGAGATACACAGAGAGAGAGAGAGAGAGAGAGAGAGAGAGAGAGGGAGGCAGAGACACAGGCAGAGGGAGTAGCAGGCTCCATGCAGGGAGCCTGACGTGGGACTCAATCTCTGGGCTGAAGGCGGCGCTGAACTGCTGAGCCACCCAGGCTGCCCTGGAGTGTATTTTCAAGTCATATATGCCTGCAGTGTTTAGCATGGTATATCAAGACTATGTAGAGTATATAAATGAATAAATGAGGGAATAAATAATTAATGCTTAAAATTAGCACCTCTGTAGTGCTGCAAGGTCTTTACAATTCTAAAGAATCATCAGCATGGTTTCCTTAATTGGCAAGTATTTGATGAGCATTAGTTACAAATAAGGCACTTGAGCTAGATCCACAGGGGAGGAGTGTATAAAAAGAGGTAACATACTCCCTGCCCTCAGGAAGTTTATAATTTAGTCAGGAAGATAATTACAGCCAATGTTTATGATAGTTGTTATTAATTTGACTGCTCATTAGAATCACCTCAAGAGTTTTAATGACTGCCACTATTGGGTTCCACCCACAAAGATTGGGATTTAATTGGTCAGGTGTGCAGCTTGCACATCAAGCTCCCAGGTCATGCCAATGTGTCTGAAGCTGAAAAACTGAATTATGAAGAGCATATGAATTCTCAGTACTGTTCTAAATGCTTAGCCTAAATTAAGTAACCTCCATAACAACATTAATAAGAAAATTACTACTATCATCATCATTCTATAAACCAAAAAATTAAGGCACAGGAGTATGAAGTAATTTGTCCAAAGTCACACAGTTGGTTAGGTATGGACTCAGAATTCAAATCCTAGAATTCAGGCTTTGCATATGTGATTCTTTATCATTACACTATACTTTTTCACTTGCAGAGACAAAGTGAAATGTCATTACACTATCTTTTTCTCTTGCGAGACAAAGTGTAAATTAATTTATGGTCAGTATAGTTTTATAGAAATATTTTTTATTTTAAAATTAGGAGGCTCTATGGCAGAACAGTAATTTCCACCTTTGATTCTTGGATTATACTTCGACTCTAACTATTAGGATAAGAAGAAAATTTAATTTCATCTATTAAGGGAACCTAAGAATAATGATGAGTTTACACAGGCAGGTGACATGAAAAATTAAGCTAGATAAATTAACTTGATATTTCTTTAGCACTTTGAAACTTATGGCTTCAAGTGGACTCTCATTGAATTGTTCTGTAATATAGATGAAATATTCTGTGTGATTTCTTAAACCTGTTGTTCCCCTAGCTAATTAATTGTGTCCAAATAATTTTAAAATATTCCCTCCTTCACATCCAGAAAAAAAGTAGCAACATGCAAAGAAAAGGGAATAATGGAAGCCATGTGAACCAGAAGAAAACACTGGGGTATCCTTTCACCATTGTATTTTGTCTCCTTAACATCCTGTTCTCTCTTCTTCTTATAACATTCCCTCATCTCCATAGTTAACAGACTTGCAAACAATTGTCAAATAATAATTATCCTTAAATTTCTTTGTTCCTCTCCATTGCTCTCATTCACACTTGCTAAGCTCTCTTTTTCTCCTTCCATTCTTGCCTCTTACCTTCTGTTGCTCCCCATATACATTAACTAATGGAAGTAGAAGTATTTCCCTGTCCAAAAGAAATCACTCTATCACAGAGAATAAATGCCCAAGAAAAGATGTACATAAATCTCTACTAGGTTTAGAGCATGATTTTAGGGAAAGCATATGGATCATATTTCTTATGGCTCTCTATGTGTATTTCTCATATACAAAGATGTATCACAAACATCCTTCAAATGATAGAACTAGAGGACAATGTAATAACCAGGTTCAAATCCTTCATGTGTCAAAATTGAGACTTGAACAAAAACTATTGATCTTTACTCTAATGCAATTTCTACTATATCACTGGTTTTAATATTCTATTGAAAGTGAAGCTCCAGGGGCACCGGGGTGGCTCAGTCAATTAGATGTCTACCTTAGGCTCAGGTCATGATCTTAGGGTCCTGGGACTGAGCCCCCTGTTAGGCTCTCTGCTCAGCACTGAACCTGATTGCCCCTCTTCCCAGTTTGAACTCAATTTCTCTCTCAAATAAATAAATAAAATTAAAAAAAAAAAAAAGGTGGGAGCATCTGGGTGGCTCAGGAATTGAGCATCTGCCTTTGGCTCAGGTCATGATCCTGGTGTCCTGGGATGGAGTCCCACATCAGGCTCCCAGCAGGGAGCCTGCTTCTCCCTCTGCCTCTGTCTCTGCCTCTCTCTGTGTATCTCTCATGAATAAATAAATAAAATCTTTTTAAAAAAGTGAAGCTCCAAATTAATATTTGGGAATAGCTTCCTAGGTCTTCAATGAGACTTGTAAAACTCAAAATATTTTTAAGCTCTTTCCCAGGAGGATTTAAGAATTTAAAACCCTTGTAATATATATACCTCAGAATATTTAAAACAAATATATATATATATGCACATACATATATATATATATACACACACACACACATATATATATAAAGTATTACATTGAAAATACAATGGGACATATAAGTATCTGTAGAAATACAGTAGGGCACAAATGATTTTTGTTAAATAGTGGCTGATTGTTTTCCCTTTCTTTGTTTCTCAAACCCAAATCTACTATAATTTTATATTATTTTATAATTAGAAAAATAGTAAAGAACATTTTCAAATTCACATAATAACTATTTTAAGAACTTTATATTTGGGATCCCTGGGTGGCGCAGCGGTTTGGCGCCTGCCTTTGGCCCAGGGCGTGATCCTGGAGACCCAGGATCGAATCCCATATCGGGCTCCTGGTGCATGGAGCCTGCTTCTCCCTCTGCCTGTGTCTCTGCGCCTCTCTCTCTCTCTCTGTGTGACTATCATAAATAAATAAAAAAAAAAAAAAAAAAAAGAAGCCCATCATTAAAAAAAAAAAAAAAAAAAAAAGAACTTTATATTTATGATTATTTTAGGAACTCCTACTTCATAACTTATTAAACATATTAAAGTAACCCACTCCACATTCACACAGTCTTGTTGGTAACTATGTAAGAGTTGAGTTTAACTGGAGTTAAGCAACTGAAAAGCAATATTATGCAATTTTATTTTTATATTCATGTGTGGTGTATTTGTGGGAATGTGTGTGTGTATCTGTGTATCCCTCACATGCCCACCCTGTCCCTGATCTCAAATACTTCCATAGGCCCATAATCAATTGGTGTCATTTACTTGCTGAGAAATTACAATGCAATATTATACCTGTTGCAATATCCATAGTCTAGAATAATCATAAAAGATAATGATAAAGGCAATCAATATCCAAAATTTGGGAAGCCCCCTATAATGAACAGAATAGTCCCTGATTTTGTAAAATTTATGGAGTTTCAAAAGTAGATTTTTATGGGACGCCTCGGTGGCTTAGCGGTTGAGCACCTGCCTTCAGCTCAGGGTGTGATCCCAGAGTCCCAGGATCAAGTCCTGCATTGGGCTCCCTGCATGGAGCCTGCTTCTCTCTCTGCCTATGTCTCTGCCTCTCTCTCTTTCTCTCTCTCTCTCTGTGTCTCTCATGAATATATAAAATCTTAAAAAAAAAAACACTAGGTTTTTGTATCTTTCATTTTATGTTATCTAAATAGACTTATCTATATATATTAGGGGAATCAAAAGCCTGATTTCATGGCCTACCGCTGAGAATTAACTACTTGATAAAAGAAGACTGTGTTAATTGTATTTAACTTGTTTCCCTTTAGTGTTTAAACATCTGGCTAGATAATTTGCACCTAAAAAATCTCTATAAACAACATGGTTCCTAACAGATAGAGCCCAGTATTTTTAAATGCCAAGTTGATTAAAACTGCAGAATCCAATGTAGGAAAGAATAAAAAAGACCATAATTCTACTTCCTTTCACATACAATAATTTCCTACTTTTGCCTTTAGAAAAATTGACACTGTTTACATTTTAAGTGTTAGATGAGTGCCTGAATAATCCACCATATAATTTAAAATCATACAACTTTTAGAGGTAGCTAATTGAAGAATAGAGAAAATATTAGACAGCTAAATGAACTGACGTATGTATTTTTAAAAAGCTTAATATTTCAGCCATAATAGTACACCTCCAAATTTTCTGATTTTCCTAAGGCCAAATTTAAGATAAGAATACTTTACAGATTTACTAAGAATGGAGACCCAAGGCCGCTCATTATCACTGTCCTGGGCAGACAACGTGGAGTGAAGCTAGGTCTACGGTGGGCTTACTGCTCATCAGGCCCTGAGCCAGGACCTTGAGTACATACATTCAAAATGCTGTCTTGTTTTTTCCTTTTGAAGGCCAAATTCTTTCTTCTTCTTTTTTATGAAATGTAATATTTAGGTAATTATGACCAAAACAAAAATAGGTCATAGCTGATCTCTGCACATACAAACAAGACTCCCAATAGGACCAGTGTAATTTGATAACTAGTAAGCTTAAATTTTTATCAGGCTTGTGCAAGAAATAATAATTGATGACATTTGTTTTTTATGATGTGTCAGACTTTCTTCTTTATTTATATTGTTCATTTAATCCTCAAAACTACATAATGTTTTTAGCATCATTTAACAGACAAGGAAACATAAGTACAAAATGGCTATGATACTTGTCCAAGTTCTTACAGTTAATAAGTGGTTCAGGTGGGATTTGAATCTAGGTAGTTTGGTACAATAAACCACAGTCATAACCACCATACTATCTTATAAAAACATCGGAAGGAAATATTCCAAAAATGTTCATCAAGAAGCAATGCATTTGCACCAAAGCCTTCAATGAAACTCCTAAAAGGCTCTTCTAAAAAAAAAATGCTTGAAAAAAAAAAATGCTTGTATAATGATTCTTCACTACAGAATTAATTATACTTTGTTTTTCCTAATTCTTGAATTACAAACCAAGCTAATAGCATTATCTTGCATACCTTAATTATGACAAATAATAACAATAATAATAAAAATAACATATCAGCATACTTTTACCATTTTCAAAGAATTTCCATCTTAATTCATTATTATTATTACTAATGTATATGTTCACATATATTATTTCACCCTTAGTCAAAAGAAAAAAGAAAAAATCTCAATCCAAATTAGACTTTACTATTTAAACTGCCAATCTATACTTCCAGAATTATTTAAAATAGATAAGAAAAAAGAAAATGCATGTTTAGCCCAAATATAATATCTACAACAAGTAAACATTATACCCACTCATGAATAAAAGACATTTTTTAGCAAATTATAACTATTTATGAATTTATCCCAACATTATTGCCAAGTTGAGAAATAAACTGATCAGTGGGTAAAAAAGCAACCCCAGATAGAAATGGTAAATCACCAGAAGCTCACCTTACAACAAAAAGTAGAAGAAACTTTACAGTGATAAGTACTTTATTATTCATCAAGGAAATTAAAATATTCTTGTGTTTTCTTGGAAAATGAATCTCCATGTCAACTTTCCCTACATATTAACTAAAGACATTTAAATACAATACAGAAGATCCGTATTAGATGAAATGGATATGTGGATATGTCTCAGAAAAACTGTTTATAAAATCATATTTTAAATCCTTTAATGTTCATTATTTAAAGACATCCTAAATAAACCATTTCCAAAGTAAATAGCCCATCCTATTAATTTTTATTTTTTCTGTTGCTCATTTGTTTGCCAAATTCAGATTTCTCAATTTAAATCAGAGAACACAACATTTGGATCTGGTTATAGAAAAAGTCTGTTTATTGCTGCTTGAAATTTAAAGACAAGAGAGTGATGTAAGATCATGCAGTATACATAGGCTTTAGACTAACTTTAAGAAATAAAAGAACGAAGGAAATAGAAACTTCCTAATCTATTCACTAGAAAGAGATTAAACTCTTGAAGATTTTTTTTTCCCATGTGTTAAAACATTGATTCTTGGTATTTTCTCTCCAGCTTAAGAAAAGAAGTTTCATTCTGTTCAATGGTCTATGACCCCAGAGAGCCATGCTATCTACATCAGTGATCACAAGATAGATGAAGCAACATGGAAATGCCTGTTTCCATATAAATCTATTTTTCTGTAACCACAACTCTGAACATGTGACTTAACTAAGAATTGGTCATTTGCATAATCTTCATATACGTAAGTATTTGGCAAAGATAAGAATGATGCTTCATAGTGTTTGGTATTTCAAAAACTTGGTTACAATAAAGTTCAGAGTAAAATGTTCTTGAAAGATCTTCTAAAAAAAGATGTATGCTCTAACTTCTTGAGCAACCACAAAGCAAAAAGACACAAAGGATAAAGAGATAACTTTTAGGTATCCCATACCACTGTTCCCTTCACATATTACAAACTAGTTAGTACTCCAACAAGAACCCCTTATCCCATAAATGGCAACATTATCATCTCAGTTGTTCAAGAACCAAACCCAGGAATAATCCCTGATTCATCTTTTCTCACCAGAAGAACAACAGCAGTTGTACTACTACAGTTCAACTTCTCCAGTACATTTTGAATCTTCCAATTTCTCTTTCTGATGGTACAGAAACACACCACTACTTATCTCATACCTCATACTTCTTCAAAACACTTCAAAACATACTACCTCATACTTCTTCAAAACACTTCTAATGTATTTCACCTGCTTTCAATCTTGACCCCAGAACAATCTTTTTAAAACCTTGATGAGAATATGCTAACTCCTCTGCTTAAAAGCCTCCAATGCAGGCTTCTGTGATGCATTGCAATTATAATGATATTAAACTGCTTTCTGTGGCACACAGATCCAACATAACTCTGAAACCTCAATTACCATTCTCTTTAAAAAATTCTCTGTCCCTGGCGTGCCTGGGTGGCTCAATCGATTGTATCTGACTTTGGCTCAGGTCCTCTTCTCAGGATTTGGGGACTGAGTCCCAGCTCCAACCTGCTTGCTTCCTCGCAAGCCTCCTGCCTCTGCCAGCAGCCAGCTACCTACTCAGCAGAGAGCCTGCTTGTCCCTCTCTCTCCCTGGCCCTCTGGCTGCTGGTGCTCGCTCTCTCTCTCTCTCTCTCTCCCTCTAATAAACAAATAAAATATTGTTAAAAGAAATCCCTGTTCCTGCCACATTGGCCTTCTCACTGTCATTGAACAGAGCTAACTTATCCACATCTGAAAGTAGTGATCACTGTTTGAAATTATATTATTCATATACTTGGTTACAGATTTACTAATTACTTACAAATTACTAATTATTTACATTTGTTACTCCCTTCCCGCCCCCAATACTACCACTTTCAGAAGGCACACTCCATGAGAATAGGGTCCTAACTCTTTTATTCACTATTTTAGCACCTAGTAAAGCCTGGCACACTGGGATCAATATCAGCTAAATGAATGAATGGATAGATGAGATGCAAAGTAAAATACAGAAAGACATGCTGGCCTGGATAATTCCCACCCTCTAAAGCTATCTTTAGGTAGCTGGCAGCACTTTCTCTGCCTTGGGTAACCTCCAGAACACACAAAAGCTACCTCATTAGCATTATTTCTCATTGGCAGAGGCAAGAGTGATTTTGCCCCCAGGATGTATTTGACAATATATGGGGAGGAGAGAGAGTGCTACTGGCACCTAGTAGAGACCAGGGGTGCTGCTAACTTTCTATAATGCACAGGACAGTCCTAGACGGCAAAGAATCATCTGGTCCAAAATGTCAATAGTGCTGAGGTTGAGGAACTATGTTTTACAGTGCTCACTTGGGCTGGAGTTTTTAAATCTAGCATTGTAGGGCCAATGTGGAATGAGAAATGTCTTTTTTTTTTAAGTTCCTTTTTTTTTTAATATATAGCAAAAGAGTATTACTGAGAATTTTATGGATGCCAAGAGGAAAATAACAAAGAGTCCTCACAGTATGTTATAGGACAAAAATATGATAAATCATTGGTAGATATTTTCCAGAGAACCTTAAAAACAACAATTTAAAAGATTTCAACTAATTATCCACCATGGGAAAAGAAATCTTGTTCCTTCTTTTGTCTTCTGCTTCTACTCTTTTTTCTTTTCTTTCCATAGCCTTTCACTGTGTTCCTCTCAATTCAGAGACAGAATTATGGCATGGATTTTTCAATTTAGTGTCCCCACCAAAAGATACCATTCATAAAGGAGGCAGGTGGGGAAGTATCAATATGGATCAAATTCAATTTAGCTAAAAATGGTGTAAGAATTATAAGATAACCTTAAGAGGTGTTATCTCAAAATGCAAATGTTGATTTCTGTGTGGAGTATGAGAGTATGGGTGGCTTGATTTGTGTGTGTACATTTATCTTTTTCTTCCCTTAATAGATATGTATTACTTATATATAACAGCAGTTTGCTCTCATGAGGTTTTTTTTTTCTTTCAGCTAATAAACTAGCCCTCAAAAAATAAAAGTAGGTAATATCAGAAAATGCACCTACTCTCACAATTAAAACAACAAAAATTCTTGCACAGAAAAAGGTACCCTAATGCTAAAGACAGCAAAAATCAATAGCCAAATGACAAAATAAATTAAAACTTTAAAAATCTTATTACTCTGGGTATATTCTAACTCAATATTTATTATTGCTACAGAAAGAACCATTTAAAATAATAGACCCTTAGTTATACTCTCAGACATAAAATAATAATTTATTGGCAAATATGCCTCTAATATTGTTCTAAGTATAGAACTACAGCAACTGCTGTTCTTCAGGATCAGGATTTTCATTAAATAGGGTCAAATAGTAATTATAATTACAGTGGAACTAATTACTTTAATTAATGGTGATAATATAGCTGGTTTTTATTATCTGTTCACAAAGTACCTGGCACTGTTATAAGCATGCTACACATAATTTCTTAAACAATTTCTCCAAAAGTCCTCTAAGGAATGTGTATTATTGTCTCAATTTTGGACATGAGAAAACTGGAGTTTAGAAGTTAGGTCATTTGCCCAAGTCACTCCTATAATAATAGCAGAGTTGAGATCCAATCATACCTTTTTTTTTTCTTTTTTTTACCAGAAAGCCCATTTTTCAAACTACTGTGGTATATGTGTTTTACTTAAATGGATATCGAAAGGATAATGACAGTTAAATTAATTTGTTTATATTTAGAAAGCCTCTCAGTATTATTCTAGGCCATGCTTAGGAACAGTAACAAGTACTCAATCTCTTTTACAATCTTCCAATTACTTTTTCACGGGGTATCCTTGTGACTTGATAAGGCACCTATATTTACAAAGAAAACCAGCAAAAGCAAATAAATCTTTCACCCTATAATCCTTAGGTAATATGTCTGACTAGACAAAACATATACATACACACAAATGTAATATTACAAATAAGTATATTCTATATTATCTGCAGGTACTGTTCCCTTATTTGCTTTTCTTTCTTTATTTTTTTTTTTGCTTTTCTTTAAAAGTCTGACAATCTACTTTGTTTAAAATTTGTATTTCAAAAAATTTTAGAACTATTAAAAAACTAATTATATTAAGGCAATAAGATAAAATTCAGTTGAGAATTTTTCAAAAAGAAACTTTTGAAATAACAAATTATGTAGAAGAATCAGAAGCCATTAAATCTATAACAAATAAGTAT
Organism: Canis aureus; assembly: GCF_053574225.1. Lineage (NCBI taxonomy): Eukaryota > Metazoa > Chordata > Mammalia > Carnivora > Canidae > Canis > Canis aureus. Next base: position 13,528,923 of record NC_135636.1, read on the forward strand.
ATTCTTGAACAAATGTTCTAATGAATACTGGAAAATTAAATTAAAACTCTGTGGAAATTAATGTCAGAAAACCTAACTTACAGTATATGCTTCCCCACCTTTTATTGGCTGAATTCTGTCCCTTATAAAAGATGTTGATGTCCTAAGCCTCAGTGACTGTGGACATGATTTTGGAAATAGTGTCTTGGCAGATGATGGAATTAAGACCCATGAGATCTTATTCCAATATGATTAGTGTGCTTAATAATGAAGATGTTTGGATACACAGACAGAGAACACTAGAAACTTAGGAGATAGGCATGAAACAGATTCCTCCTCAGCCCTCAGAAGAAACCAACTCTGCCAACACCTTGATTTGGTATTTCTGACCTCCAGAACTATGAGACAATAATTTTTTTGGCTAAGCCACTGTTTGTTGTACTTTGTGCCAGCAGCTCCAGGAAACGAATATACTCCCTAACTAGCTATTTGGATTAAGTTCAATTTAATAGTGTTCAATCTTTCTACTATGAATTGGAGAAAGTAATACATGTCATAGGTACCTCACTGGGGTTTTGAGAAGCAAAGGTAGAAGTACAAGCTATACAGCATTATGAAGATATATGTGTGACAAAGACATGTTTAGACAGAGGATCAAGTGGTATGCCCGTTGGAGATTTATGATAGCTGCTATTCCACATGATAGCTGCTATTCCACATGTAGATTTTCTTGGCCTCTTGAAGGTACCTCCTTAGCCATATGAATATAAGGCATCAAAGAAACTTCTTTCTTGAAGAAGGGAGAGGATGTGGAATGTGGCCAAAGATGTCATTTCCTGGGACCCCCGATCTTCCTGGAAGAAAGAACTTGGGCCTGCTCCCTAAGATTCAAAGATTGGGAGACCTATTAAAAGGGATCAGGATGATCTCCAGCAAAACTCTGTGGCAAGAAAGAACAGTAAGACACTGAAATAAAACTGCCTTGAGGAAAGGAAGCACATCATCTAGAGGCTTGGGTTTGACATTGGAATGTATTTGAGAGATAATTTCAACTTGTAATTTCTACAAGAAGCTCTTCCAAACTCAGACGCCCTGCCATAAGGCCACTCTGCTTTGGGGAATAATGGTTAGACTCGAAAATCTGAACAAAAATTAGGTATCCCTGTGGGCTGGTAAGGGGCCACTTACACCTACAAGGGTAACCAGGGATTAAATATTAGCTACAGAACTGTGCAAGGTGAGTCTACCAAAGCAACACCAATTGTGTCAGGAGGCCTGTGGTTAGATCTTACTGACCTTTAGGGCTTAGAAACAAGGAAGTCTTAAGTAATAAGGTATTTCAATAAAAAGATGAACCAGGAAGAGGTCTCTAATTCTGCTACTTACTGTGAGATCCTGTCTAAGTCACTTGAAGTCATATAGCTCAATTTCCTCATCTGTAAAATATGGATGGTAATAATGCTTTCCTCATGGAATTATGAGCATCAAAAGAAAGAACACCTATGAAAACATCCTTCCAACTGAAAAACGTCATGCTAACAGTAGATCCTAATCAATTATTATTACTAATATGAGACAATAGTCCAGTAAAACCTCACATCAAGGTAATGATTACCTATGTTTCTTCTTAATCATCCTTCCTTTATTAGCAACTTAAACAACTTTAGAAGAATCCAATAAACATGAGAGTCCATGCCAAAATTCAGAAATTTCATTCTCTATACATGAGCATACGTTGGTTTTCCACAGCAAAAGCTACCCACTTCTCGGTCAAAGAGATATTGAGAATGGAAAATAATCTCTGCAAGTAGCCAAGCCTATTATAGGACCAAACTTGAGGAAGAACAAAAATTACCCCTTTTTCCATCTTCTTTGATATAATTGGTACCATCATCCACAATTTTCCAAACTGCAAACAGTTTCTTTCCCATATAGTGCCTCACTCTTCTATACACCACAAGCTATTAAGATGTAAAAACTCTTTAAGCCTGAACAAGTTATATATCAGAGAGGAAGAAAGACAAAATCAAATGAAAAACAAAGTAGCACTTGACAGTCTGTTAAAAAATAAATAAAACTACTATATGATGCAAACTAATCAACAACAAATTTCTTAATAACTTATTATATGTTCTGTTCCTCTTCAGAGAAAATAAAACTTTTATAAATAATATTGAAGTAAAATAAGAAAAGCCATTGTCCATTAAACTAGATACTTAAACTCGAGTAGTGATATACGTTGTCTCTTATTCTGTAATTAGGTAATGCTCGTATGTCTTTGGTACTGAGGAATTAAGATTCATTTCCCTTCCTCTCACATTATATTTCTATTAGGTCAGTTGGGCATAATAATTTATAACACAAAAATGTATACATAAAGATATCAAAGGGCCTTGAATATTTTCATAGGCCCTATTTTAATTAAATTAACTTAGCAAAGGAGGGAAGACAACATGAAATTATTTACCTTTTCAATTTTTAAGGGATAATAAGGAAGGTAGAGAGTAGTGATGAAAGTACAGAAAAGTCATAAGTAGATAATTTTGCAGGATGGATGACAATTTCTCATTTCAGCTATTTAAAGTGCTAGGTGAAATCTTAGTTACAAAGCACATTTACAGGGATGCCTGGGTGGCTCAGTGGTTGAACGTCTGCCTTCAGCTCAGGGAGTGATCCCTGAGTCCCAGGATCAAGTCCCACATCAGGCTCCTTGTATGGAGCCTGCTTCTCCCTCTGCCTGTGTCTCTGCCTCTCTCTCTGTGTTTCTCATGAATAAATGAAATCTTAAAACAAAACAAAACAAAACAAAAAAACAATGTCTTTAATGCAATCCCAGAATGTAGGAGACAGATAGGGAACTGGTACTATTTTTCCCATCTTAGAGCTGAGAAAATTAAGCTATTGAAAAATTAAGTGATTTGATTGACCGCTGAAAGTTTTTGGGGTATATTCCATAGATGATAATGGCCTTGCTACATTTTCAAAAACTTAATCATTTTTTCCTGAAAATATTAATTTTTTGACACATCTCCCCTATCCAGACAGTGTGGTGGACATAATACTTGAGTTTCTTCTACTCTCCAGGCTCTTAATTCCAAGTGACTGTTGAAAATGTCAACCTCTCTGTGCTTTAAAAAAAAAAAAAAACACCTTAATTCAACTCACAGCCCTACTCCTATTGCAGTGATAGCTATCTTGGTCACTGGTACAACCTTCCTCATCACATGAAGTAAAAATTCCGCCCATCCTGAAATCCTCCTCTGATCCTCTCCCTATGTGAGGCCAGTACCAAGTCATGTCGATGCTTCATCCACAGTGTCTCTTACATCTGTTCCCACCTTCCCATTACTAATGTCACTGCTGCTCCATTCAGGATTTTATTAAATCTTCTCCTTATTATTATAATTCAACTACTGCCTCTTGACACATAGCATATGGCTCTGCTTTCAATCCATCTTCTAAACCATCCTCTGCACTGCTGCTGAAAGAATCTTCCTACAGATGAGCCCATGCAGCTTAGTTTAGCTTTGTAGGCTCCCTATGATCTGGTCTCAACCTATTTCCCCATCCTTATCTCCCTCTTATGTAGCTCATATCCAGTCAAATGGAATATTGCACAATAGGTCCAGCATGTTCCCACAATTTTACTTTCTACCCACTGTTTCACTATTTGGAGGTCTTTTACTCCATTTATGTTTGTCAGAATTCTACTAGCCCTCCAAAGCTCCAATCAAATGCACCATCTTCCAATAATCCTTCTTCTATCTCCCACCAGTTCTCTCCCCAACTTCCTGCCATCTGTGTCCTCAATGCTTCAATAGCATTGATTTTTCATTGTAATAGGACTCAACATAAGTGTCATATCTTCTGGAAGATTTTGCCACCCCAGCCTCCACCCCTTCTATTCTTCCTCTGCTTTCTAGAATTCTTTTTTTCAATACCTTTATTACTGTGATTAATACACAGATGTATAGCTATTTGGCGATGCCTGCACTCTGTTAGATGGTAAACTCCTCACACTGACATATCCAGAACACCTTTAGTGGACTTCAACACAAATATGTATCCTTTAATCAATATGTATAAATTAATAATAGCTAGCCCCATTTTTAAAAAAGATTTTATTTATTTACCTGAGAGAGAGAGAGAGAGAATGAGAGAGAGAGCACGAGCAGTGGGGAGGGGCAAGAGAATGGGAGAAGCAGACTCCGTGTTGAGCAGGGAACAGAATGTGGAGCTCCATCCCAGGACCCTGGGATCATGACCTGAGTCGAAGGCAGATGCTTAACTGACTGAGCCACCCAGGTGCCCCTAGCTAGCCCCATTTATATCTATATTTTGTCTGACACTTTAAAGCATATATTCAAAACCAAAAAAAACATTATCTTATTGATATAATATGAATATAATTAAACCGTGCTTAGAGTATCATAACTTTTCTTCTATCATATTGATGATTTTTATATGCTATAATTCTTATGATCTAGTCCAACATTTGTGGCATGTGTCATAGCACCACAGAGAATATATATATAATATGAAATTGCAGAGCAATAGGAAGTCTGAAATCCTTTATTACAGGCATTTGCTAAGCCTTAGACTCCTTTCCCCACTACATTTCTTCATGTGCACCTAGGTTATCAGGAAAGCTTCACAGTAAATAAATGCCGTCATTTGCACTGGAAGTACCCATAATGAAAATTACTTAATTAACATGTAAATAAGTATATACATAGTTTCTTCAGAGAAATACTGGTTAAAACAATGTGAAAAATAAGAATTCAAAATATAACAAGAATACACTTAATCACTGAACATAAAAATTTGTATTGGGACACCTGGGTTACTCAGTGGTTTAGCATCTGCCTTTGGCTCAGGTCATGTTTGTGGGATCCTGGGATTGAGTCCCGCATTGGGCTCCCTGCAGGGAGCTTGTTTCTCCCTCTGCCTATGTCTCTGCCTCTGTGTGTCTCTCATGAATAAATAAAATCTTTAAAAAACTTTTATTACCATCATAAAATTATATTCAATACTACCATTACTATTTTTTAAAGTCACAATTGTAGGTAGGACTTAATATTCCTACTTAAATAATAGCAAAAGTATTAGAATATTCATACTAGAAGTCAATATGAAATGCTAAGAAGATAAACACTTCTGAAAAATGGTTATTGTGAATGCAAAAACATATAAAGGAAAAAAGACGAGGCTTTTGTTTTACATTTTAAATTAGAAATATCAGGGTTACCTGGGTGACTCAGTTGGTTAAGGATTAGACTCTTAATTTTGGCTCAGGTCGTGATTTCAGGGTTGTAAGATCAAGCCTCGCACCTGACTCCATGCTGGGCATGGAACCTGCTTGAGATTCTCTCTCTCAACCTTTCCTTCTGTGCCACCCCCTGCCCCCAATTCATTCTGTATCTCTCTCCCTCTCAAAATAATGATAATAATAATAATAATGATAATAAACTTTTAAAAACTAGAAATATCAGAAGAAATATGAAAGATGCAATGAAACGCCGGGACACCTGCACCCCAATGTTTCTAGCAACAATATCCACAATAGCCAAACTGTGGAAGGAGCCTCGGTGTCCATCGAAAGATGAATGGATAAAGATGTGGTCTATGTATACAATGGGATATTACTCAGCCATTAGAAACAACAAATACCCACCATTTGCTTCAACGTGGATGGAATTGGAGGGTATTATGCTGAGTGAAGTAAGTCAATTGGAGAAGGACAAACAGTGTATGTTCTCATTCATTTGGGGAATATAAATAATAGTGAAAGGGAATATAAGGGAAGGGAGAGGAAATGTGTGGGAAATATCAGAAAGGGAGACAGAACATGAAGATTCCTAACTCTGGGAAACGAACTAGGGGTGGTGGAAGGGGAGGAGGGCGGGGGGTGGGGGTGAATGGGTGACGGGCACTGAGGGGGGCACTTGACGGGATGAGCACTGGGTGTTATTCTGTATGTTGGCAAATTGAACACCAATAAAAAACAAATTTATTAAAAAAAAGAAGAAATATGAAAGAAACTTGCATATAGCTTAAGCAAAACGATCTTAGAATTTTTAATACAATCATGAAGTTTGAGTGAGTCTGCAGATGAACATCCTGCTTGCAGAAATGCTTCTGGGAATGTCCATATGTTTGACTGTAATATTCATTACTTTTAAACTCTAATTAAAATAAACTTCCAACCTGGAGTTGGAAGTCTTTACTGGAGGCTGAAAGCAAGCAAACAAAGAGAGAAGAGCATGGATTTGTTTATGTTGGAGACCTTTGATAAGAAGAGTATATTTTTTCATAAAAACAGAGTACAAACATGGTTGTCAGAGGGGGGACATGGGTAAAATAGATAAAATAGATTAAAAATACAAACTTCCAGTAATAAAATAAATAAGTCATGGGGATGAAAAGTACAGCTTAGGGAAATAGTCAATAATATTGTAATAACTTGTATGGTAACAGATGGTAACTATACTTACCATGGTGATCATTTTGTGATGTAATTGTTTAATCACCATGTTGTACACCTGAAACTAATATAATATTGTATGTCAACTATATCTCAATTACAAAAAAAAGAAGAGTATATTTTTAATCACTCATATTGGGATACAGCCATAGTATAACAAAATACCTTAGCATAAAGAAAAGTTCCATAGATAACTCTAAAATATGAGTTTTAAAGCACAAAATTTTAAATTTACATTAATGTCAGTGAAGTATAATCAGAATTGCAAAATTGAAAATATATAAATTGGAAGCATTAGGAGGCTTTAAAAACAAAATAAAACCAAAAAAAAAAAAAAAAGGAAAAGGAAAGGATAATTGGATTTTACTACATATGAGGTAAAAGCAACAATTGAGCTAATTATAGCCTCTCTCCTAAATGTGATTATCCCTAAGGCTAGTGAATAATGAACCAGATTTCATTTCAGCCAACTTGCCTTCTCTATTTTCCTTGAAACAAGATAGTTGGGTAAGCCAGTTCCTCAGTGTTAGAAGCTTAATTTTCAAAGCAGATCTTCCAAAATGATTCCAGATTTTAAGATGATAAATTTCTTGATATTTTTCACATGTTTTTTTGAGGGCGAAATAAGCACTTCCAGGTCAACTCACTCTTCGGTACTCCTCCCTCTATATTTCTTAAAAAACACTACTGTATTTGGAAATTAAAAGATTAAGAAATGCTTTCGTGGAGAAATGAAAAGCCAGGGATTCCTGGGTGGCTCAGCGGTTTGTCGCTGGCCTTTGGCCCAGGGCGCGATCCTGGAGTCCCGGGATCGAGTCCCGCATCGGGCTCCCAGCATGGAGCCTGCTTCTCCCTCTACCTGTGTCTCTGCCTCTCTTTCTCTCCCTCTGTGTCTATCATAAATAAATAAATAAATCTTAAAAAAAAAGAAAGAAATGAAAAGCCAAGAACAACAAACTTCTTTCATTCCCATATAAGACTTATTTGGTTTCAATCAAGTGTTTATATAGTAATTTATTTACACCGTAATGAAAATATATCCGCTGTGTGTAAGCAATAGTGATGCAATTTTATCAAGAAGTCATCACTTATATCCCCTGAGAGAGAATAAAACTGTAAAAAGTGTTCTTCAAATGCAACGCTTTAGCAGATCGTATTTCTGAGACCAAACAAACATTTCTAAAGATGACACTTCATTATAAATTTCCAGTACAGTGATGTTTAAAACCATGACATCGAACACCAAATTTCAAATCATAATAATTTACATGATGGAAGTAATTTTGAATGTGAAATGTTCAAATGATAACAGGTTGCACATGTGTAGGTCTTTACAGATTACAAATCACATTTACAAACACATCTCATTTGATTCTTCAAAGAGTCCAACAAGGCAGGTATTATTAACTCTGTTGTTCCAATGAGCAAACTGAATCTTAGAGACATTGGGCAACTTGCCTAAAGCCACAGCTTAACAAGTGTATGATCAAAGGAATCAAAGCTGGGTCTTCAGATTCCAATTTCTTTACATTCTGCTACCTCTTAAAATGTAAGTATAACAACAAAAATGGACACATAGTCATAATAAGTTGGCAATTTGACTGGTGAAATAAGATAGGTACAAGTACTAAAGGAAAACAAGAGTACTGAAAGAAGACAGAAACTCCATTTTTACACAGACTAAACCATAAATTTTATAAGGTAACTAATTGACAGGAATATTTTTTAAAAACTTCATTCAAGAAAATCAGCACTCAATAATAACTTTAGTTAAGTCACAGGTGCTCATCCTTCTGTGAGAGTGAGATTTCCCACTATTTAATTACTATCATCTCAGGAGGACTTCGTCTGAATGAATGGCAAGGTGGGGAGGCAGAAGGAAAAATAAAAATAATCATATGTGTGATTATGATTGTGAGAATGTGTGAGAATCACATTTATGTCTTTTATGGTAAAATTTCTCTTTAGAGATCCTCTACTTCAGTTTCTTACCATTCCCTTGGGCAAAGTTATTTTCTCCTTCTCTGTATTCCTACTATCATCATTCCTATATCTTTAATAGCATTTACCAAGTCTCATTTATTATCTCTTTACGTGCTTGAGAATCTCACTTCGTCTCTGAAAGCCTCTGTTCTAGCCCTGTCTCCGAGCTTCATGCTTCCATGTAAAAGATGCTTATGAAAAATGTTTTTGATGGATGGAAGGATTGAAATGAATTGAGAACTGCCTTTCTTACTCCATTCTTGGAAGTCAACAATTCTACATATTCATGACGTCTAGTTAGGTAAAAAAGAAGCAATTAACAAAGAATACGATTTCAACATAATTTTTTTTTAATACTACAGATACATATAATTCTGGAAGAATACAAATAAATATATTAATAGTAGTAGTATACTTGGCATCTATGTAAATTTATAAAGGAAAAATTTGTTACTATATATAAAGTTTGTGAAATTGATTACATAAATAACTTCTCTGACACAAATATGTCAAATACTTGTTTTTTCTGCTGTGTCAAAAAAACAAATAAATATTAAGAACATAATATTTTCCCAAAGAGGATGTCGTGATCCTACTTATTATTAGCTATTCCAAATCACATTTGTTTTGCCACACAAAGCTGTTAATTAAAGCAGCTATAATGCAAACTACTAAGTCTGTTAATTATATTCCTTATTCCTTCTTCCCTTACTCACCTCACCTTGTTTTATTCTTAATTCACACTGCATATAAACAGCAATTAAAATACAAATCAAAATGTTACTTGCACATATACATCTCATTATACATATAATCCATACTTTTAAATATATCTGCCTTTTACAAGAGATTTATCCAATATTTTCCTCTAATCAAGAAAACTAATAAGAGTATATGTAAATTATGACAAAACACAATAATATATTTTACGAAACAACTTAGAATAGTTGTAACATTTTACTCCTGGAAGATATCACTGGTATATTTAGTACCTGGTATGGCAGAAAAATAGTTTTGGATAACATTAAATATATCTCCTACTTTTTATCTGATTTATAGAAAAATTATTCACATACTGTAATGCATGTCTCTAAATAAAATTTCAACCTAACATTTTGTCATAATTAATATACTGGGTAATACTGATTGTAACAATCATCTACAATCATTTACCTAAACTCAAACTATCCGAAAAATGTTTTAGGATCATGCAAGGCCTGGGATCCCTGGGTGACGCAGTGGTTTAGTGCCTGCCTTTGGCCCAGGGCGTGATCCTGGAGACCCGGGATCGAATCCCATGTCGGGCTCCTGGTACATGGAGCCTGCATCTCCCTCTGCCTGTGTCTCTGTCTCTGCCTCTCTCTCTCTCTCTGTGTGACTATCATAAATAAATAAAAATTTTTTTAAAAAAAGGATCATGCAAGACCAGAATTTAAGGAATGACTTGTTAGTACTAAATTTTCTAAATATGAAAAAATATCACAGTTAAACCATAAACATAAAGGAACATATTAATTTATCTTGCATACACTAGAAAAAATGAAATATTGTACAACCTATTAATGTTGAGTTAGATCTGCTACAGTAACTGCACCTATGCACACCAATAAAAGCAATCTATCTAAAAGATGAGAAATTAAAATACCCAGAGACACTAAAGAACATGTATTTCCTCTGTATTATAATTTTCCCTTCTCTTAGCAGGCCAAGTCAAATGTCCCAAAGTTCCTAAAACATAACAACTATATCATGAGCTACTATCCTTGTCATTCATTCATTCATTCATTCACTCATTCATTCATTTCCTTGATTTTTGAGATGCTTCTTCCAAATCAGCCTAGCCATGGTATAGTCATAATAAACCTTCTAAAAATCAGAGTTTTTTTTTTTTTAATTTTTTTTAAATTTTTATTTATTTATGATAGTCACAGAGAGAGAGAGAGAGAGGCAGAGACACAGGCAGAGGGAGAAGCAGGCTCCATGCACCGGGAGCCCGACGTGGGATTCGATCCCGGGTCTCCAGGATCGCGCCCTGGGCCAAAGGCAGGCGCTAAACCGCTGCGCCACCCAGGGATCCCAAAATCAGAGGTTTTTGTGTCACCTTCTCAATCAAATATCCTTCACAGCTGCCTCTTATCAATGAATTATCCATTGTTTGGGGACTAGTTTTTAAGGAACACCAGAGCAAAACCAAACAAAAAACAAAACTATTGTGATTCCATAACAAATACAATTGATTGTGCAGTCATGCTCTTCATTTCTATTTGCCACGGCCTTCCACACCCACCTCCCTCTATCGAGAAAGTCTTCCTTTCTCTTGTCTGCCCAATGATTTTCTGCTACCTTCGTATTCAGTCTAGAATCCTGACCAAGTACTGAGCTCTCCCTTCTTAGAAATATTATAAAATTGAAATGTGTACTCATTCATTAATTACATAATCATACATTATTTAATATTTCTAGACCTCCCACAGCATACTACTTGATATATAGTTGGTTTTCCGTGAAAATTTGTTTGACTATTGCAGCAAAAGGCTGTGGTAACACTAGCTAGGCTGTGAAGATAATACTGTTCCTGTTCTCAGAACCTCTTATAAAGGCATTACACTAAAGCTTAAAGTACATTTTAAAAAGCTTCTTCAAATTTTATGAGGATGTGTATTTTGTTCTTGATATCAAACTGTGCTAAGTTAATATTCTTCTTTTGCAGGGATGAACTGGTCATGTCCAGTTCATCACTGGTTTTGGTGTTCTGAAAATTCCCCTGGAATTAGAGGTGGCCAGATTTAAGCACAGTTGATGTTGAAATGGCTTTTAAAACTAGCATTTCTGGAAATATTTTAAGTTTCTTTTGCTACGAGATATTCTTGTAGGAACCCATTCAAGCCAAACTATCAAGGAAGGGAGACAGCAATGATAGCTGACATACAATGAGTTGAGTACAGCCTCTTATCTCTAGACCAAAGAATTCTGTTAAAAGCCCTGTGTTCTTTTGGGGACAAAAGCAATGAGGGAATAAACTGAATTAAATGCATTAAGTTTGGGACACAGAAGGAAGTCCAATGGCACCAAGCTATACAAAAAAAAAAAAAAAAGGTCATCCAATGCACAACTGGGTATGCCACTAGAAATAGAATAACTATTAAACTATAAATATAGGGGAAACATGGTAATATACCCATATAAGTATAAAAAACAAGGCAGTAAAAATGGGAGAGAGAAATCAGACCTTTAGCACATTGTGCAAAATTGATGAATTTGGATTCATATGTCCTTTCAGGGTGTGTTTACAGTTCCACCCTGATAACCAATCAAGTGTATAGAGTATGCTAGGAGGTTGAATGTACCCTACCTAAACCATGTCACAGCATCATAATCTCTTCTCTCATTCCAAACATTGCTGTTTCACAAACCTCCAAGCCTAGCCTTAAAATTCTGCCACTTTGTCTAGTAAGTATTTCTATGATAGAAGACATGGGAACAAATTTTCATTCCTATTATACCTATAATCTTTTCCCCCTAACTAGTAGATTTAGGATGACTTTACATCCCATTTTTCCCCAGGTGGCCCCAGTTTGTACATGTTTATATAGTATAGTTAATAGTGCTCCCCTTTTATGGTCAAAAGCATTCAGCTTAGATAATATATTTATGATCATCTAACTGTAGTGAAAATACTTCTAAAGTGATCAAGGGATATGAATTATAAAATACTGAAAATATAATTCTCGTAGGTCTCTAGAGAAGAACAATTATCCAATATCCAGTTGTTGTTGTTGTTGTTTATTTATTTATTCATAAAAGACACAGACAGAGAGGCAGAGACATGGGTAGAGAGAGAAGCAGGGTCCATGCAGGGAGCCCGATGTGGGACTCGACTCCAGAACTCCAGGATCACGCCCTAAGCCAAAGGCAGACGCTCAACCACTGAGCCACTCAGGTGTCCCCAATATCCATTTTTCAATCCTAACTCCAAGAACCTGTCATGTAAATGTATGTCATGGCTCAACATAACTCTTCACCAACACATGAAAAGCAGCTCAAAGTACGTGTCTCACAGATGCAAAGAGCAGTAAGTCACCTTTGTATATCATAATGGCATTTTTTATAAAGTGCTGCAAAAATTCATGCCATATACCAGTGTGTAGCATTTTGTAAACTGCTGGTTCCAGCTGATTGTTGTTTGAACACTTCTCTCTGAATTTAAAATAGATTTTACCTGGACACTCAGCTTAACTTGACATCTGGCTGCTACAACTAATGTAGCTAGAGGAGGGGGAAGTAGTACAGGCAAAAATAAAAAATGAAATGCCAGTAATAAGCCTGAAGAGTTTAATCATTATAATAAACATGAATGGTTTACATTTAATTATTAAAAGACAGAGACTCTTAAAATGGGTAGAGCTACATATAAAATTAAATGGTTACAGATTCTCACTAGAAGATATAACAGTATAAGAGACAAGAAAACAATGAAAAAGCAAGAATAAATGATATATTACCATCAGATGTAGTATAATTCAATGTGAATGGCACTGGATTTTGGACTTTATAATGCATTTGCTACCTCTATAATTATAAATGAGTATATGGTTTTATATTTTTAATTAATACAGTGAATTAGTTGAGTGATCATGTAATGTTTAAAGACTCTTGCATTTTTAATATAAATAAAATGAGATATTCTTTTCTATGAAAAAGTACAAAATGGAATCAAGAAAGATATTTTATCTTAACAGTTTTACTTATTACAATAAGTTTGATCCAATCAAACACATAAAGTAAAATCACATACACATAAAGTAAAATACACATACTGGAGAAATACACCCCATGAATCAAGAAATAAATTCTTTTCAAAAACAAAAATAATACTGCAAAAGAATCATGCATTAGAACACAGAAAATTTCAACTCTAAAAATAGAAAATTATATAACATACATTTTATGAGGCAGTGGAAATTATAATTATAAAATTGCAAGTTAATAATAGAAATTACTTGCCACTTCTTTAAAATAATCTAATTTCTGAGAATTTTTTAAATGTATAATTACTGGTTTAAAAAGCAAGTAAAAATAATACTACAAACTTCTTAGACATGAATGACAAAATGAACCATACGTATCAAAAGCTGTGAGATGAAGTCAAAGAGTATTTCTACAGATTAATGTCTTACAACTTTTACTATGTAATGGAGAAAATATGTAATTTTGGGACGCCTGGGTGGCTCAGTGGCTGAGCATCTGCCTTCAGCTCAGCATACAATCCCAGAGTCCCGGGATCAAGTCCCACATTGGGCTCCCTGCATGGAGCCTGCTTCTCCTCCCTCTGCCTATGTCTCTGCCTCTCTCTCTCTGTGTGTCTGTCATGAATAAATAAATAAAATATTTTTAAAAATACGTAATCTTAAATTTATATATTAGAAAATGAAAGATTTTGAAAATAAACATTCACTTCAAAGCTGCAGGAAATAAACCCCATGAAAATAGTAAATGTGAGAGAAATTACCGAACAGTGAAAGAAAAGAGAAATATGTGTCCAAAAATGAATAAATAGAAATCATAGAATATATAATTATAAAAGCAAAAGCTGTCCTTTTAAAAGATATATAAAATATTTTTTTCATGACCTATCAAGGTAAAGAAAATACACTTAAATATCTACAAAGTAAATTTAAAATAAAAGCATATATTAGCAAATGTCAAACTATTTGCCAGTAATTCTGAAAATTTAAATAAAATGGATAATTTTCTAGGAAAACATAGATAACCAAAATTAAGATTTGAAATTTTAATGGAACAACAATGAGGAAAAAATGAAAGGGTATTCAAAGGATCTACTCCTGCTACTCTCTACTTCTACTTTCTATAGAAAGGAGTTACTATAAAATCATTAAAGAAATAGATGATTACTATGTTATTTATTGTTTCTCAACATATAGATGGAAAACTTGATTTCCTAAATTCAAAGATAAATATAAAAGTATGGTCCTGTTTTCCTTACAGAATTAGAAGCTGAAATCATAAATTATAGTAATCAAAGCAATACATTTGAATAGGGTAATAAATAATAACATTACTATATTCATTTATCAAAACTGATAGAAATAAACACTAAATGGTAAATTTTACTGTATGTGAATTATCCATCAACTCTAAAAATTAATTTAAAAATACCATGTGAAAATAAAACAATATAGCAAAAGATTAATGCATCTTGACCAAGTAGAGTTTATCTCAAAAATATGATGGTTCAATATCATGAAATTCCTTGAATTAACTCATTTAAAAGAAATGTGTATATGCATATATACATATATAAATTCAACTCTATATTTATAATTTTTTAAAGATTTTATTTATTTATTTGACAGAGAGAGAGAAAGCCCAAGAAGGGAGGTGCATCAGAGAGAGAGGGGTGAAAAGCAGATTCCACATTGAGCAGGGAGCCTGACATGGGGCTCAATCCAGGACCCTGAGATCATGACCTGAGCCGAAGGCAGATGCTTAGTCAACTGGGCTACCCAGGTGCCCCTCTATATTTATAAATATTTAGTAAAAATTCCATTTCTAACATGAAAGAGAATGCTGCATAATCAAAGAATACAAAAAACTTTCCTCACTTGAAAAAGGGAATTTTCTTTGGAACTTAAAAAAAAAAAAAAAAAAAGCTTTTAATAATGAAATATTAGAAGCATTTTCATTTACATCAAAATAAAAATAAAAGACTATTTCCAGAAAAATTTTAGTACAGGGGTGCCTGGGTGGCTCAGTTGGCTAAGTATCTAACTTCAATTCAGGTCATGATCTCTGGGTCCTGGGATTGAGCCCCATGTTGGGCTCCCTGCTCAGTGGGGAGTCTGCTTGTCCCTATCCCTCTCCCCATTCCCTCCACTCATGCTCTCTCTCTCTTTCAAGTAAATAAAAGTCTTTAAGGGAGTTTCTTTTCTTTTTTTTTTTTTTTAGCACAAAAAGGGAATACAAAGTAGCTAGATAGGCAAACAATAACCTGAAATATTTATTAATCATTATATACCAAGTTAAAAATTAAACATTCTAATCACAAGAGTAGCAATGAATATAGATTTGCAAAGTACAAGATTCTATAAGAGCTATAAAAAAGACACAAGTAAATGAAAATGAAAACACACATTGTTTGTAAATAAAAAACTCAAATAAAAAAAAAATCTATGGTTTCCCTAAATTAAGCTGTAAAATCAACTGTGACACCAGAAGGATATTTTTCAGAACTTAAAATAATTTCTATGTTCATCTGATGGGGGGAAAAAACCTATTGTGTATAAATCCTGGAAGTTTTTGAAAGAGGAGTAATGAGGAGGTACTGGTCTCTTAAAATATTGAGACTATAATGATTCAAATAATTTGGAACCAGAGTTAATAACTGGCAGACAGATGAATGACACAGAATAAAAATTCCTGAACTAAATCCCAATTCAGAGTATATTAAAACACTGGGGAAAAGACAGATCATTCAGTAATTGACTAACTTTTGTGAAGACTAAGTCAGAAGAGGTGTAAAATAAAGTAAGTCCATAGAGCAAAACTATGCCAATTGGGAGTATTTTTGAAGAATTTGTAATATTTGAAATTAGTTCAAGTCACTTTCTTCCTTTCTAATCCGTTAACTACTGAAAAAATGACATTCCTTGTACAGAGTTCTAAATAAGTATTTATTTTAGTTGTTTGATATTGAAACTTGTACTTGAATTTTTCATTGTAATAGCAGAAAGTCTCATTCCTTAGGGTTGTCTGCATATGCACAAATTTTTCTTTTCCATCCTTTTTGCATGGCACCTAGAATTAGGAAATCAATTAAATCAACTTACCTAAAAGATTCTAAGAAAGATTATAAAAGACCAACTTATTCAAAGAATATGAAAACACCCATCACCAAAGTTAACATTTAAAACTTAAACACGCACACACACACATTACACCTGTCTTGTATCTCATCACACTTTTTCAGATGTCCTAAGAGCACATTTACCTAGCAAGAGAAAAATAAACTGTCTTGATTTTCTTGTTTCATAAATTTATATTGCCTCTTTTTCTATCAACCTATGAGTCCCTAAATTCTCTAAAATGCAAAAAATTAAAAGAAAGCAAACACATCAACACATGTGAGACATCATAAGTTTGTGCAATTAAATACAATCACTGGCTTTTTGTCATATGTTTTTTAATGTATACAAAGACATAGCTATAATTTTTCTTTGTGTTCCTCAATGGTGTTTAAATGGTTAGATTTAATATTTATTGATTGGTTCAAAATAAAATAACTACATAGAAAGCTACATACTTTAAATACTACTAAAGAACAAAATTTTCTTTAAAAATATTTTAATTCCAATACAAACATTTTAATCTCCCAAGATTCTGTGTCTTTGAAAAAGAAGAGCTCTGTCAAAATTACTATTGTTTATTATCCTCTGTGGAATGGTAAGTAGCCTCCTTAAGATGGCTCCCTAAATGGGACAAGAATAATTTACATATTTAATCTTTTTGTGTAAGTTTCATAAGGTCAGGAATCATATCTATCTGGTTTATTGACTATTGACAGTAATTACTTAAGTGGATATATATATATATATATATATATATATAGTTGTGAATACTTTGTGAATGATAGACTAAAGCAAGTGTAACTATTAGCTTTGTGTCCCCCAAAATTCATATGTTGAAGACTAATCTCCAATGTGATAGTATTTGGAAGTTGAGCCTTTGGAAGTTAATTAGGTCTTGAGAGTTGAACTCTCATGAGTAAAATTAGTGCCCTTATAAGAAGAGAGACGAGAGAGTTGGCTTCTCTTCTCTTTCCTTTCAGCCCTGTCAGAATATAATAAAACAATGTTCATCTACAAATCAGCAAGTGAGCCCTCACCAGACACTTGATCTACTGGCACTCTCATCTTGGACTTCCCAGCTTCCAGAACCATGAGAAATAAATTTGTTTTTAAGCCACACTTCTCATTAACTAAAGTATCACCAGATTGTAAGTTATGATAACCCTAAGGCATACATTTAATGCCTAAGGCATTAAAACTTTTAATTAGGCTCTAAGTATTCTATGAAAAAAGGTAGGAAAATGTACACTAATTTTGAAAGATTTGTCACCCTCAATATTTACTACTTTTCATTTAAAACAAAATGACTCTGATTTTAATATTTGTATTAAAGCAAACAAAATTTAAAGAAGTGCCAGTTACTCAGCATGCTCTGTATATGGAAGAGTTCATTTCAAAACAAAATAATGCAGGCTAAATGAAACACTTGTGGAAAATTTGGGCCCGCTTAATATTTTAGAATGGAAAAACCCTTGATAGAAGTAGAATACTTCATTGGTTGAAATAAAATGTAATGGGACTAGTTAGAAGGTGAGTAAATTAAGAAAATGAAGTTGAATCTCTAATTCCTGAAAGTATGTATTAGAGAGGAAGAAGGAATCAAATATAGTAGGAAACCTCAATTCAAAGTAACATAAGTGCAAAGACTAATTCTGTGAAGGGATTGATCATGCCTTGTGATAATAGTCTTAGAATGATAGAAGGGAAGAGTGATTTCTCTTATATGTGGAAGATATTATATATAATACATACGTTATATATTGGTATATGCTATAAAATAAGTCAGAGAAAGACAAATACTATATGATTCCTCTTATATGTAGATTATATAATACATACATATATATTATATATAATATATATCACATATATGTATATCAATACAGATATGTCAACATATATATTGTCATGCATATAAATATATAAATCTCCTCTCATATTTGTGTATCTGTGTATATATGTGTACATATATATGATGCATATTATTCAGCCACAAAAAAGAATAAAAATTTGCCATTTGTGAAAATATGGAGGGACCATGAGATCATTATGCTATCAAATAAATCAGAGAAAGACAACACTGTGATTTCTCTTATATGTGGAAGATATATATAATACATATATTATATATTGGTATATATGCTATAAAATAAGTCAGAGAAAGACAAATACTTTATGATTTCTCTTATATGTGGATTATATAATATATATATAATATAAAAATGCTCATAGATACAGAAAAAAGATTGGTGGTTACCAGAGGTTAGAAGGAGTAGACAAACTGTTTTTGTATTTGGGGGAATTTTTTTTTTTTTTTTTTTTTAGTTTAAATGAATTTTAAAAGTATTAGCAACATGTAGAGAATTCACCCTTCTCATTTTATCAAGAAACATTTAATGGGAAATATTTGTCACCAATATTTGAAAATAAATTATACTTCTATAAAGTCAAAGTAGCTCCACAGATTTCACACCTGCAGGAATAACTAGGAAGTAAAATGATGTAGTTTTTGAGGTCTTGAATTTACCATTCAGGCTCTTTGACTCATGTAACTTTGTTACTATCTTGTTGCATGGTTTTGGAGAAATCATTTAATTTCTCTATGATTCACTTTCCCTATTTCAAAAATTGTTTGGTTGGTGGCATGAGTGTAGGAAAAGATTTTAAAAGATAATCATTCATATTTCTCCCAGCTCTATAATTTTATTATTGTTTCATATTCTCCTTTCTCTCTTCCCAATATTCTAAGATATAGATAAGGAATTATTCAAAACTGAGGGGACCATTTAGGAAAATAATCAAACTTAATATTAAAGGCTAAGAATTTGAAATAAGAAAATCTTTTTTTCTTAATTCATTATAACATTTTATAAAAGTCTTCACAGTATTCAAATAAATTTGTTTTCATGGTGCTCAACTGAAAAAAAAAAGGAAATCCGTTCAATGTGGAGGGCAAAAAATGTGTTGTCCTTATTAATATATCTGTTAACTTTATTCATTTTCTGAGCAACAGAAGATGCAATTATCCTGAACTGGGACCCCAACAATAAAGTGCTTATCTTTCTGCTACACAAATTGTATCACACTGCATCAGCATCATTTTTCTCTCTGCAAGATTTCTCCATTCCATTTAATATTATGCTGATGCTGCTGAGTTACACATGATTTGAATCTACAAGCTGCATGGTCTGAAGAAAGGTGTGAAGTGGGTACAGATCAAGATTACAGGGTAAATTAGTGGGAAGCGATCAGGAATAGTACTCAAGATGACCAAATTACACAAGTGATGAGGGCAGGAGATGCAAGAGCTGGCCTGTGAACTGATAACAGGGGATGAGGATCTCTTCTGGCATTCAAAATTTGAGATTAGATTGTTTCCTATAATAATTCAACAAAACTAATATATTAAATACAAAAACATGTGACAGAAAATCACAATAGAAAAGGGAGCATACACCAAAGCGTATCCACTATGATTCTCTCCTTCTGTACTGTTTCAGCTTGGATGAAACTAAACAGCAGAGATTGAGATGATCTCCTACATGCAAGTTGTTCATTTGGGGAAGTGATCCCCAAGAAACTAGGATGGAGATTGAGGTGGCTGGAAGTAGGAAACAAGAAGGGGGAAAAGCTAATCCAAGGGTGTATAGTTGAGCTGGTGACTAATGTGAGGAGCTAGGACTCAACTTATTGGGGACCTTCTCAGGAAATATGTAGAAGACAGTTAGAACTTCTGCCTAAGGCACAGTAAAGAGGATCATGTTACCCTTTGGACCAATCCCATATTGATCAAAAACTGAGTCAGGTATGTGAATGTACTAGGCTAGCTGAGTTCCATTACCTCAAAGAATAGTGCTAAAAGAAGTAGCCATTTAGCCCCAAATCAGAAAACATAGTTTGGGGTACAGCTGAGGTGAGGGATCATCAGGCTACATCTCTTTTGTACTCTGCTGATGCAAAAGTGAGTTAGGAGAATGTGAGGTTTTGCATAAAAGATGTCTAACATTCATATTAAAATGTACTCTTTGTCCATCATGTAAATCAAACCATGGTGACAATATTTTATATATTTAAATAATATAAAAATAATATAATCCCTGAATCACAGTCTACTGTGATACTCCCAAACCTAACTCCATAGAAGGGACATTTTTAAATAGAAAATCTTCTATACCAGCATTCTAAGTTATTTCTAAGAAAGGCATAATACAGGATGTTGGTCTTAATAATCAAGAAAAATAAATAGCACAATGGATTAAGAAATAATAAATGTTGAAATCAGTGATTCTCACCCTTGCCTACATGCTGGAATCATGCAGAGAGCTTTAAAAACTACAGATGCCCTTTCACTATTTTTTATATTCCCAAAATGAATGAGACTATATAATGTTTGTCCTTCTCTGAATAAAGGGGAAAGGAGAGAAAATGAGTGGGAAATACCAGAGAGGGAGACAGAAGATGAGAGACTCCTAACTCTGGGAAACAAACAAGGGGTAATGGAAAGGGAGGTGGGCGGGGGGTGGGGGTGACTGGGTGTTGGGCACTGAGTGGGGGACTTGATGGAATGAGCACTGGGTGTTATGCTACATGTTGGCAAATTGAACTCCAATTAAAAAAAAAAAAAAAAAAAAAAAACTACAGATGCCCAAGTCCCACAGTCAGAGATTCTGATATTGGTCTGGAGTATGGCTGGGACATGAGAATTTTTCAAGTTCCCTAGGTGATTCTAATGTGCAGGTAAAGTTGAGGAGCACTATCTTAAAGTACAAGTTAAAAACCAAAACTGTTTTAAGTAACTCAGTAGGGCCTAGAATACATGTTTTCCCTTCTAATTCAAGTATTTACACCATATGTTTCAACTGAGAATGTATGGGCTTATTATTGTTTTAGATTTCAACAGGAGTTCCCAACATGACACTCACAACATCAGCCTTTGAAACTCCTCAGAAGCACACTGGTAGTTAACTCACTTTATAGTCAAAGAGGACTGCCAGGTGACTGGAGGATCAGTTTAACTTTTTAAAAATATTCTTTGGAGATCAAGCAATTCAATGATTGAATGAATAAATTCATTGATAATAAGTGAGGCAATATGCTACTGGATGTTTGCCCCCAAAGTATGCATTACTAAGTAAGCTGGAGGTCATTAGAATGTTGAAAGAATTTTTTTAAAATACTAACAAAAGAACATATTTCTACTGGGTGTCTTATTGTCATGACTTGTTAGCTTCAAGCTTCCTTTCTTCCGTAGAAGGTAGGCACTAAAGTCATAACTTCTCATTTTCGTTTTAAGCTATGTATATAAGATGTATTCATGTGTGTATGTGTACTATGTGTACTAGGTATCCATCAGTACTTTGACTTGACCATTACTTTAAAAGAAGCCAGAGCCTTACTGATGTTTTTACAAAGCACAATCTGGAGTATGCCAGTTTCCTTGTGTTAGCATCAGAAATGTCTTGAAGTACAAAATACAGATATGAGAGATGACATCTAATCTATGCTTGACAGTTACAAATAATATTTTATAATAAGAATGATAAAACGTGCTTTTGGCATTTTTTTTTTCAGGCAAAGAGGGAAAAAGGAATCAAATTCTACTTTTCTGGATCATTTGAAAAATGAAGTAAACAATGTAATAATCTATTTAGTGCTTTCACATGAATCTCCTTGGATTTCCATTTTTTTCAAACTATTAATACACAGTAAAATACTATTAATGCTACAACTATGCAAAGCTCATCAGGATTTTGCTGAACAATTAAGTTCATCATTGTGAACATCTGCCAGCATATACAATACTGTCAATTTTCTTCCAAACTGGTTTCTATCTACATAACTGAGTTTGCTTTTACAACCAGATTATCTGAATTTAGATGTTTAGTTTTTTGTTGTTGTTTTTTAAAAGGAAGACCTCTAATCAACCTGCTTTGAAAAATTCTACTTAGCAGCAAGGCATTTAATTATCTTGCTCACCTTTTGTTCAGTTGCTTTGCAAATAATGACATGAAACATTCCATCCTTTTACTTCTAAGCTTTTCTTCTTCCTGATTAGGTTCTACATAAATAGCATCATGTTCCTTCAAGTTCCTCTAGGATGAGGGAATTTCTTTAATCACCTGAAACCTGCTGGTCTGCCTTTTTAGCATTCTGAGATAGCTCATTCAACAAGCTTAAATCAACAATACAACTACTTACTCCTAACAGGCTGAGTGCATTAATTCTCATCTCTTTATCAAGCTTTTATATTAATTCAAGTATACAAAGATAGGCAAAGTGGATTTTGCAAAATTATTGCAATACATTAAAGTGGGCTTTTCCCTGAAGCTCCTTTATATCTTTATAAAAAGGAAAAGTTAATATAATCAAATTGTACATCTATGTTACAAAAACTGAGATTCTATTAAAAATAAAGTGTCATAAATTAAAAATATTGAAAGGTTTGAAAAGTTCAAAAAGTAAGTGTTAAACATGTATTTTTAATCTGATTATAAAGTGTCATTTGCATCTGTCAAGCAAAGATTGGTTAATAAAAATTGCATATAGTTGTTGCCTGAGGTAGGGGTGGGGGGAGAAGGTTTTCAATATAAGCAAATATATGAATTAAAAGGGAAGAAACAGTAAAAAGCAAGGGTAAGTACTTTAAGCCTGCAACAGTTTAAAGAAAGGCAACCCAAAAAATTCACAAAAACTTTGAAGAAACATGTGAGGGAGAACATTTAAGCTCAAAAAAACATAGATAAAAGGAATTTGTAGAAAAAACATCTGAAAAACCTGTAAACCAGAGCTATGCACCCCACTTTGTAAAACTGTAAAGCTGTAGATAAGTAAACTATTATTCATAGAGTCCTATCTTAGTTTTCAATGAATTTACCTTCATCTGATATAAACTTATTGTTTTATTCAGAAACATCTGAGCACTTAAAACATAAAAATCAAACTGCTTTTAATTAAATCCACCTGATATTTGGTTATAATATTATCAAAGTCTTGGATGAATAAAGACAAAAGCATTTATAATTAGATGCACTGTTTTTAGAATTCTACTCTACAACAATTTAAAAGGCAGGAAGGGGTTCCTACATTACTTTCTATTAGAAAGCAAAGTAAACATTTGACTCAACAGGATTCTTTAAGGAAGAAATGACATTTAATCAAAGACACATTTCTAAAAGGCAGTCATTTGAATAAAAATCACTAGACTATCAATCCCTATATTAAATATAATGCTAAAATCCCTTCCTCCATTTTTTAAAATGAATCAAACACACACATCACTTTCTTTTTTATGAAAGTACAGATCTTCTATTACAAACTGCCTTATTCATGAATATTTTTAGTATTTTTGTATCTTCTAAAAAAATTCCAAAATTCATCAGATACATTTTATCAGGGACACCTGGGTGGCTCATTGGTTGAGTGTCTGCCTTTGGTTCAGGTCGTGATCCTGAGATCCTGGGATCAAGTCCCACATTGGGCTCTCCAAAGGGAGCCTGCTTTTTCCTCTGCCTATGTCTCTGCCTCTCTGTGTCTTTCACAAATAAATAAATAAAATCTTAAAAAAAAATTATCAACTAACTGACAATGGTAATAAAACATTAAAAATTGTGTAAAGCACAACAGTTAAATTTTTTTAAAAATCACACTATCAGATCATTAAACAATTATGTGATATGTAAAGACAAATCATGAAAAAAGATCAAAATGTGATAATAAAAGCATTTAAATTGCTCAAATTTAGTATTTCTGTAATATATTTAAATCTGTGCTAGTTTTTACTCAATCTGTGAAGTTGTTATTTATAGAAACATTACATGTATATATAAATCTTTATATATCTTCATATATGTAGATCTTTGGACTACAAATAATTATGTTTCCTCTTATAAGACCCTTTCATATTCCATGCCATATTTTGAATCTATAAAATTTAAAAAGGTGGCAAATCAGAGAATAGAAATAACATCAGATTGTACTTCAGAAATTCTAGATTCCAGGTCTGGCTCTACAACAACCTTGCTTAGAGAAATCAATTAAATCATCTTTAATTGAGGGAATTGGCATTCATTTCCTCAACTTTCCTTTCTAGTTCTGTGATTCTAAATAAAGGGAGAATTTTCCAAATTCTAACTCCAAGCTACTCCTTATATAATTCTAATAACTGAGCCAAAATTCTAAAGGCATAATTATAAAGTTCAGATTAAAATAAAGTTATCATTTTAATCACTTTTAGGTTAAAAGAGAATTTTAAAGTACAGTGCTTTACAAGTACAGTAGAGTAATCCTCAATATAAAATTAGTTATTTATTGATGCCTATATATTCATATATTAAATAAGATTTTTCTCCAGGGTGAGCATATTATGTTTAAGAACTGCATATTTGGAGATTTCATTAACAGGTTATTTTACATATAATATTTTAAAATTTGGAAAACTATTTCTTCTTTAATAGTCACATCCTGCATGATTTGACCATCTAATGTCCTTAGGTTTAAAAACATTATCATGGGCAGCCCTGGTAGCCCAGTGGTTTAGTGCTGTCTTCAGCCCAGCCCATGGAGACCCAGGATCAAGTCCCATGTCAGGCTCCCTGCATGGAGCCTGTTTCTCCCTCTGCCTGTGTCTCTGCCTCTCTCTCTCTCTCTCTCTCTCTCTCTGTCTCTCATGAATAAATAAATAAAATCTTTAAAAAATAAAAATAAAAACATCATAAGTAATATCTGATTTTTTTATGATTTATTTATTTATCTGAGTGAGGGAGCAAGAGAGAAAGAGCATGAGTGGGTGAGGGACAGAGGGAGAAGCAGATTCCTCGCTGTGCAAGGTGCCCAGCATGAGGCCAATCCCAGGGCTCCAGGATCATGACCTGAGAGGAAGGCACATGCTTAATGGACTGACCACCCAGGCACCCCAATAGTATCTGATTATTGATGAAGAGGTTTCACTTCATTAAGTTCGAGTAGCAGTGCCTATCATTTGAGGATCACACCCAATAAGGGTTTCAAATTTAGGATTTAATCTTCAAATGAGGTAATTCACAAAGACAAATAGAATATTCTAACTAGATGAAAAAAAACAGTTTTTACCATATACCTCAAGCTCATAACTACTATTGGATATATTGACAAAGTTGAAGTAACAAACTTT
This sequence comes from Canis aureus, assembly GCF_053574225.1. Lineage (NCBI taxonomy): Eukaryota > Metazoa > Chordata > Mammalia > Carnivora > Canidae > Canis > Canis aureus. The sequence continues at coordinate 13,554,382 of NC_135636.1, forward strand.
ACTTAAAGATAACTCAGATAAATCCTACACACAATGCAAGGGAAACAAATCATCATGAAGGAGTATGAGAATCCGGAGTTCACCTCCTACTGTGGACACAGGAAGGCTACAAACAGAAAGAAATTCTGAGAACAACCCAAAGACTAGCAGAACAGCTCTCCCACAGGTAAAAGTATAGAGAAAGAGCCAGAGGGGGTACCTGGATGTCTCAGTGGTTGAGCATCTGCCTTTGTCTCAGGTTGTGATCCAGGGGTCCTGGGATTGAGTCCCGCATTGGGCTCCCCGCAGGGAGCTTGCTTCTCCCTCTGCCTATGTCTCTGCCTCGCCCTCTGTGTCTCTCATGGATAAATAAATAAAATCTTAAAAAAAAAAAAAAAAAAGATCCAGAGGAAAGTACAAGAGACAGAAGTATGTTCTGGTTGGGAGACACATACTTCCAGAGTGGTGATCCACAAGTAAAAGGGCAATTATGGGCATAGAGGTCCCCCTGAGCAACAAGGGGCTCAAAACACCACCCTGGGTACAAACCCCACCCAAGGGACCTGCATCAGGAAAATGAACCCCCATAACATTTGGATTTGGAAATCAGCAGGGCTTAACTCCAAGAGAGCTAGAAAAGTATAGAAAACTGAGACTTCATTCTTAAATGGCCTGCACACAAACTCGCTCCCTCTGAGACTCAGCACAGAGGCAGCAGTTTGAAAAGTGCCTAGGCCAAACATGAAGATTTATTGACTGATGTTAAGGTGTGTGCCAGTAGCCAAAAATCTGTAGGAACTTTCTCAGGAAACAGAAGTGCTAATAGGTGCTACTTTTCTTGTCCTACCTTCTGCACAGCTGATCCAGTACGAGCTGGTGCCAGTTCTGGCACTTTCCGTCTACTCTTTACTAGCTCTCTTCACTCAGGCCCAGCATTCCCCTATAGACTTGCCCTGCCCAATCCATCTGAAGCATTTCCAAAGCAACTTCCACCCTGCCACACCCAAGAGACAGCCTCCGTAAGAATCAGCACCCCCTAAAGAAGTTTATGCCCTGCCACAATTGATAGGTAGCTTCAGCTGGACCAGCACTACGTGGCTACTGAACTGCCACACTTGGTGCAGCCTTGGCTGGTAGTCATACCTCTCCAAAGTAGCTCCTGCCCTGTGGTGAGAGACCAGACACCCATACCAGCATGCTCACAATATCTGTGGCCAGGATGCACAGCCTCTCTCACTGGGGGCTAGCCTCACCCAGCAGGACCCCACAGTTATTGTGGCCCAGGCACATCAAAAGGGCACACACAGACCACAATGGGACATCCCTGGAGCAACTGCTTCTATCGACCCGGAGGGATTGTGCTTTGGGGCTCCACAGAATGCCTTCTACATAAAGCCACTACTTCAGGACCAGAAGATGTAGCTGATCTACCTAATGAATAAAAAGAAACCCAGAGGGATCCCTGGGTGGTGCAGTGGTTTAATGCCTGCCTTTGGCCCAGGGCGTGATCCTGGAGACCCAGGATCGAATCCCACGTCGGGCTCCCGGTGCATGGAGCCTGCTTCTCTCTCTCCCTGTGTCTCTGCCTCTCTCTCTCTCTCTCTGTGTGTGACTATAATAAATAAATAAAAATTTTAAAAAAAAGAAACCCAGAAAGCCATGCAAAATGATAATATATAGGAATGTGTTCCAAGCAAAAGATTAAGATGACATTTTAGAAAAAGAACTCAATGAAACAGAGATGAGCAATCTACCTGATAATGAGTTCAAAGTGATGGTCATAAAAATATTACCAAACTCAAGAGATGAATGGATGAATGATAAAAAATATTTTTAAAAACCCAATTAAAGCTAAAGAATATAATAAATGAAATGAAAAAATACATAACAGATTACATGATATAGTAGGATAGATCAGTGATCTGGAAGATAGGTGAGTGGGAATTATGTAAGCTGAAAAGAAAAAAAAAATTAAACAAATTTAAGGGACATCTGGGACATCACATATACTAACATTTGCATTATAAGGGTCCCAGAAGTAGGAGGAAAAGGGGCAAAAACTTATTTGAAAAAATAGTACCTGAAAACTTCCCTAATCTGGAAATGGAAACAGACAACCCAAGCCCAGGAAGAGAAAGTCTCAAATAAGATAAACCCAAGGAGGTCCACATCAAGACATATAATAATTTAAATGTCAAAAATTTAAAGCAGCAAGAGAAAAGCAACTAGTTACATAGGAGAGGGGACCCCCCCCCACACACACACACACCCCAAGAGTATCAGTAAACTTTTTTTTTTTTTTTAGCAGAAACTTTGCAGGGCAGAAGAATATATTCAAAGTGCCAAAAGGGAAAACAACAACAACAACAACAACAAAACAAACAAACAAAAACTACAACCAAGAATGTTTTACCTAGCAAAGCTATCTTTTAGAATTAAACGAGAGATAAAGAGCTTCCCAGACAAACAAAAGTTAAAGGAGTTCATCACCACTAAGCTGGCCTTACAGGAAACATTAAAGAGACTTCTTTAAGCGGAAAAGAAAAGACCATGAAAGAAGTAAGAAAATTATGAAAAAAAAAATCATTGGTTAAAAAGCAAATATACACTAATAGTAATAGAAGTAACACATACTTATAAAGCTAGTATGAAGGATAAAAGACCAAAGTAGTCAAACTCTATCTACAAAAAATAGAGGATACATGAAATAAACATATATAAAATACAAGGTCAAAAACATAAAATATGGAGGGGGAATAAAAATGTAGTGCTTTTAGATTGTGTTCAAGCTTGTGCAAGCATCAACTTAAAATAGACTGCTATACATAGAGTATTATATATAAACTTCATGGTAACACAAACCAAAAACTATAACAGATACATAAAAAATAAAGAGAAAGGAATCTAAACATAACCCCCAAAAAAGTTACCAAAACATAAGGGAAGAGAGCAAGACACGAAGAAACAGAGAACTACAAAAATAAATAACAATTAACAAAATGGCAGTAAGTACATGACTATTAATAATGACTATAAATATAAATAGCCTTAATGCTATAATCCAAAGACAAAGGGTGATTGAATGGATTAAAACAAAACAAAACAAAATAAGAGCCAAGTATATGCTGCCTACAAGAGACTCACTTCAGACCTAAAGGAACAGAGACTAAAAGTGAAAGGATGGAAAAATATATCCCATGTAAATGGAAACAACAAGAGATCTGGGGTAGCAATACTTTTATCAAAGTAGACTTAAAATCAAGACTGTAGCAAGAAACAAAGAATGGCACTGTATAATGACAAAGAACAATCCAACAAAAGGATATAATCATAAATATCTATACACCAAAAATAGGAACACATAAGCACATAAAGCAAATATTAATTAAGACAAAAAGGAAGAAACTGACAATAATATCAAGGGACTTTAACATCCCATTTACATCAATGAATAGATCATTTAGGCAGAAAACCAAAGGCAAAGAGTACCCTTAAAACAACACATCATGCCAGGTAGATTTAACAAACATATACAGAAGATTACAAGCAAAATGCAGCAGAATACATATTCTTTTCAGGTGCAAATGGAACATTCTCCAGGATAGATCACATGTTACACCACTAAACAACTTTCAATAAATTTTAAACAAACTCACGCCAAGCATTTTTTTAACAACAATGTGAAACAAGAAATCAATTACAAGAAAAAAACTAGAAGAAACATAAATACATGGAAGCTAAATAGCATGCTAAAACAGTGGGTCATTGAAGAAATCCAAGAGGAAATATATATATATATATATATATATATATATATATATATATATATATATATTTATACAAATGAAAATAAAAACTCAATATTCCAAAATGTATGGGATGCAGCAAAAGCAGTTCTAATAGGGAATATAAGCCTACCTCAATAAATGAAAAAAATCTCAAACAAACTAACCTTATACCTAAAGGAAAGAGAGAGAGAGAGAGAGAGAGAGAGAGAGAAACAGGAATTTTAGTAGATTTAGTAGAAGAAAATTTAGTAGAAGGAAAAAAAATTAGTAGAATGAAAAATATAGTAGAAGGAAAAAATTAGTAGAAGGAAAAAATTATAAATATCACAGTGGAAATAAAGAGAGAATTAAAGAAACAATAGAACACATCAATTAAACTAAGAGCTGGTATTTTAAAAGATAGAGAAATAATAGACCTTTAGCAAACTCATCAAGAAAAACAGAGAAAGGACTCACATAAATAAAATCAGAAATGAAAGAGAAGTTATAACTGACACCACAGGAATACAAAGGATTATGAGACTACCACAAATAATTACATGCTGACAGATTGGATCCAATGGATCCAATGGATAAATTCATTGAAAGTTTCTAAGACTGAATCAGCAAAATATAGAAAATCAGAACAGACTGATCACTAGTAATGAAATTAAATCACTAATTCAAAATTTCTCAACAAGCAAAAAGTCTAGGAACAGGTGGCTTCACAGGTGAACTCTACCAACCTGAAATTAATATAACACTGCATATCACTATGCTCAAATAAAAAATAGATAAAAATAAAAAATTAAATTATAAACAAAGAAGACTTAATACCTATCCCTTTCAAACTATTCTTAAAAAATGGAAAGGAAGGAATGGTTTCAAATTCATTCCATTACCCTGACATGAAAACCAGACAAAGACACTAAAAAAAAAAGAAAATTATGGCCTAATATCCCTGATGAACATATCTACAAAAATCTCCAATAAAATAATTGCAAGCCAAATTCAACAATATATACAGATAGATATATATAGATTATATACACACCACAAGTAAGTGTGATTTATTTTAGGGATGTAGGAATGATTCATAACTGCAAATCAATCCCCACATTAACACAATGAATAATAAAAATCCTGTTATCTTCTCAATAAATGTAGAGAAAGCATTTGACAAAATTCAGCCTCCATTTTTGATAAAAACTCTTAATAAAATAGGTATAGAGGAAACATACCTCAATGTTATAAAGGCCATATATAGCAAACCCACAGCTAACATTACACCCAAGAGTGAAAATATTATTTCCTCTAAGATCAAAAACAAAACAAAGATGCTCATTGGCACCACTCTTATTCAGCATGGTACTGGAAGTCCTAGCCAACAGCAATTAGATAAGGAAAAGAAATGAAAGGCATCCAAATGGTAAGAAGTAAAACTGTCACTATTTGCAGACATTACAATACTATATGTAGAAAATCCTAAAGTCTCAACCAAAAAGTAATAAGAAATAATAAATGAATTCAGTAAAGTTGCAGAATACAGAATTAATATGGAGAAATTTGTGGCATTTTCACACACTATTTACAAACTATCAGAAGGAGAAATTAAGAAAATAATCCCATTTATAATTACATAAGGAGACTAAAACATCTAGGAATAAATTAAATCAAAGAGGGGAAAGACTCATTCTCTGAAAACTATAAGACATTAATGAAAGAAACTGAAGATGACATAAATAAATAGAAAGATATACCATGCTCATGGATTAGAAAAATTAATATTTTTAATATCCATACTACCCAAGGCAATCAATGAAATCCTTATCAATATATCAATAGCATTTTTCAGAGAACTATAGTAAATAATTCTAAAAGTTTATGAAATGACAAAGACCATGAATAGCCAAAGTAATCCTGAGAAGTAGTACAAAGCTGGAGATATCATGCTCCCAGATTTCAAACTATGCTACAAAGGTATTACAGATCAATAGAACAGAATAGAGAGCCCAGAAACAAACTCATGCTTATATAATCAACTAATGTGTTACAAAGGAGGGAAGAATATACAATGGGAAAAGACAGTCTCTTTATAAAAGATGCTGTGAAAATTGGACAGCTACATATAAAAGAAGAAAACTGAATCACATTCTTATACAAAAAGAGCGTCAAAATGGATTAAATACCTAAATGTAAGAACTAAAACAGTAAAATTTCTAAAGGAAAACATAGGCAGTAAACCCTTAGACATTGGTCTCAGAAATGTTTTTTTTGATCTGTCTCCTCAAAAATTTAAAAATAGAAATCACATACAATCCAGCAAATCCACTTCTGGATATTAATCTGGAAAAAAATGAAAACACTAACTCAAAAGGTATATGCACATTGCAACATTATTTATAATGGCCAAGATATGAAAGCAACTAAAGTGTTAACTAATAGATTAATGGGTAAAAAATGTGATATATATATATATATATATATATATATATATATATGTAAAGATACACTCTATATATATCACATTTGTGTATATATATTATTAATGTATATATTAATGTTTTTTTTATATATATATACACACACACACACACACACACACAGTGGAACATTACTCAGCCATATAAAAGAATGAAGTCTTGCCATTTGTAATATGGATAGACCCAAAGATTTTATGATAAGTAAAATAAGTCAGAGAAAGCTAAATATCCTATGATTTCACTTACATGTGGAATCTAAAAACAAACAAAACAAAACACAGATTCATAAATACAAAGGATAGACTGGTAATTTCTGGAGGGGTGGGTGGTAGAATGATAGAAATAAGTGAAAGGGATAAAGAGATAGAATTCCAGTTATAAAATAAATAAGTCACAGCAATGTAAAGTACAGTAAAGGAAAATAGTCAATAATACTGTAATAACTATGTATGGTGACAGATGGTAACTAGATTACAATGATCATTACATAATGTATATAAATGTATATATAAATCATATACATAATGTATAAAAATATAGTCACTATGTTCTATACCTGAAACTCATATAATATTGTATGTCAACTATACTTCAATGAAAAAAGTAAATCCTGCAATTACCTTGAAAATATCCCAGTTATATCACACTATGTTTGTATTAAAAGTATTAACTTGTCCAATATAGGTCCTTAAAATATAATTCAGTTTTTAATATTGCTTTTGAATTTCTTCATCTTTGTAATATACCAAAAGTTTTGAAAAATGGAGTGGCCTTCTGCTCTCTTGACCTCTGAGAACCCTTATTATAACAATGTTTGCAAATAGAAAGTCAGATGTCACTAAAAAGTGTCACATTTAAGTTGAATCTGGGCCTTTTAATAATATCCAAATACAACAAAGTCCTATAGAGTGTTCTTAACTCAGGGCCTCTATGTTTTGCATTGTCTAAATTAATCATTTGGCTTCCAAAAGCAACTTTGTCATTAGCAGCTCTGAGGCATATAGAAAATGGCAGTTGCACTTTCAATCCAGTAGCAAAGATAAAAAAATATTCAAAATAGATTCTGGCAAGGGAACTAGGTTCACATAAAGGGCCTCTCAGAAGAGCTTCCTTGAATTGGAGGAAAAATCTGTCAGGTGGCAGTAGGGCTTTGTGGTTACTGCCATCTCACTCCCGTTGTCTTTAATTACCCATGAGGAGATGCAGCTCTGTTGCTATTGGCCATTAAATCACATCACAAACTGTGCCTAATTCTACACATTTTTAAAAAATATTTTATTTATTTATTTTTTGATGAGAGAGAGAGAGAGAGGTAGAGACATAGGCAGAGGGAGAAGCAGGCTCCATGCAGGAAGCCTGATGTGGGATTCGATCCTAGAATTCTGGGATCACAACCTGAGCCAAAGGCAGAAGCTCAACCGCTGAGTGACCCAGGGGTCCCTGATTTTGCACATTTTTGAAGCCTCTCCTTCAAGTGGCATAAGCCTCTCTGTGTCATCTTGAGGATCAAGTAATGACATTTTTCTTCCCTTTCATAAATATCAATGTAGGATAGGGAATCTGAATTAGGAAATCAGCATACTGACTTCTCTTCCTGATGCATATTACCTAAAAGATCATGTACCTATGAAAAATGGAACCTATGAAACCTATGTACCTATGAAAAATGAAGACAGCTACTTATTTAGGTGTCTGTAACATATACAGGCATTTTAATAAAAACAAGATTTTCTTCCAACAAGTTCTATACAGTTAATTACAGCATTATAAGTATCATTCAATAGAGAAGAAAATATTTGTCTAGGTAATCTTCTAACACTATTTTGGCAATAATATGCCTTTTTCATAAAGTTCACTAACCCATATAGAACATGTCCTTTTTCAAATTACACTTAAAACATTCCTTATTCAGGGAAGCCTGGGTAGCCCAGTTGGTTAAGTATCTGACTCTTAGTTTTGGCTCAGGTCATGATCTTAGGGTCATGATTTGAGCCCTGTTGGGCTCAACAGTCAACACAGGGTCTGCTTGAGATTCTCTCTCTCCTTCTCCCTCTGCCCTTCCCTCCACTCACTCTATCTCTCAAATAAATAAATAAATCTTAAAAAAAAATTCCCTATTCAAAATAACACTTAAATACTGGCAATTGTAATTTTTGCCTACATTCATAACGTATTCTAAATATGTACTTGTAAAAGATAGATATACCAAAATTAATAAATCATTTTCTTATTTGATATAGGATTATTAAAAGTCTATGAATACTCATTGAAATTCAGTTGATCAAATGTGATGCAATATGAAATAAATAGAATTGCGAGTTTCTGACATCATTTCTCAAGTGTAGTCCAGGAAACTCTGGGCATTCTCTAGGCTTTTTCAAGGAGTCCATAAGGTCAAACTGTTTTCATAATAATACTAAGACATTATTTGACTTTTAATTCTCATTTCTCAAGAGTGTATAGTGCAATTTTGCAGAGGCTGTATGATGTATGATGTCATAACAAGTTGATGTAAAAACAGAATCCAGATGTCTTCTATTAGCCAGGTATTAAATATAAATGTTCTTGCAAAAATATAAAATGATGCCACTCTTCTTACTACATTTTATATTTGAAAATATAATTATATTTCATTTAAAATATATTTATATTAATGGGTTTTATTTTTCTATTTATATAACAGGTATATTATTTGAAAGTGATTAACATTTATCATTTTCCTGTTTTAATTTCTTTTTCTTAAAGACTTTATTTATTTATTTGAGAGAGAGATCAAGCGATAGTGAGAGAGAGCATCAGCAGGGAGGAGAAGAAGCAGGCTTCCCATGAGCATGGACCCCAAAGCTCACTGAGCTGAAGGCAGATTCTTAATGACTAAATTACTCAGGTGCCCCAATTCTGTTCTAATTTCTAGCCCAATAAATATTGTTATATATAATTCTTTGAGGTACTCAATCATTTTTAAGAATGGGATCATGATACCAAAAAACATGTATTTTTTAATAATATTTAATGTACTATATATATATTCCATGATACTTTACAACGTATATATTTAATTCATATATAATAATAATATATAATAATATATATAATTTATAATTTATTAAATAAATTATCACTTCCAAAATGTAGAATACTGACCTAACATTCTCATGTTCATCATTAATCTACCTTAGGATAATAGTGGGTACACGAACAGAGACTTAATTAGAAAAGCCTAGACTGTGAGCCCCCTGCAAGGCGTGGCATCGCCACCAAAGAAGAGATTCTGATCGCTCTCTGTCTGCCCACTCAAATATAGGCTTAAACATATATTTGATGAATGAATGAATCTGAAGGGCAGGGTAAATACTATGTCTTGGTCATAGAGATGTAGCTGAGATTCAATAGAACAAGACCAGATAATACTCTGGATGGGTCAGCCCAAAACAAAGAAAAGAAAAGAAGAGAAAAGAAAACAAAACAGAAGAGGAAAGGATAGAAAAGAAAAGAAATAAAGGAAGGAAACAAAGGGGAGGGAGGGGAAGATGGAGAAAAAGAAGAAGAAAGAAGAAAGAAAGAAAGAAAGAAAGAAAGAAAGAAAGAAAGAAAGAAAGAAAGAAAGAAAGAAAGAAAGAAAGAAAGAAAGAAAGAAGAAAGAAGGAAGGAAGGAAGGAAGGAAGGAAGGAAGGAAGGAAGGAAGGAAGGGAAAGCCCAGGCAAGAAGTCTCCACTCTGAGCCCCAGGAGCAATGAGAGCAGAAACAAGACACAAAATTTGAGCCAGTACAGGAATGACAGCCTTAGGAATATCTCATGTTCTCAGAGACACTGCCACCCAACCAGTATCATTACATCACATCCTTTATGGAGCCCAGAAAGTACCAGGAAGGTCAGTTCTTCACATCTGAGATTACTTCCTCATGTACCCAGAAGGTATGATGGAGGTAGCACTATATTTTTGGGAAATAAGTAACAGCAGAGCCTGGAGGTATGGTGTGCCTATGGCTGGAAAAGGCCATTCCTCTGGACTTTTGATGTACAGAGGCCTTTTAGTTTGATGTAGTCCCACTAGTTTATTTTTGCTGTTGTCTTTGCCTTTGACATCAAATAAAAAAAAAAAAAATCATTTCTAAGACCAATGTCAAGGAACTTACCTTCTACATTTTCTTGAATTTTAGTTTCAGGTCATATATTCAAGTCCTTAATTGACTTTGTTGATTTTTTGTATGTGGGATAAGATTGGAGTCCCATTTCATTGTTTTTAACTGCAGCTTTCCACTGGTGATCTTTAATGATAGTCTGACAGGAATAAGAGCAGAATCTAAAATGTGCACAGATTTTCTAATTTCAAAGTTCCTTCAGTATTCTTGCTTTAGCAATTTATTCACTTAAGAAATATTTAGCAAGTGCTAGTTATTTGCCAGACATAATTCCAGGAACTTGGACATTATAATGAATTAGACAAAAATCTCTACTCTTATCAGATTCACATTCTAGTAAACAAAAAATATATAAAATGATATATAATACCAAAGACTCACAATAGATCCATACGGCCTTAGATATTATTATAACCTACTTTTATGTAAGGAAACTAAGGTCTAGAGGGGTTATGTGACCTAGCCCAAGAACTCAGTTTATCAGGGACAAAGCCAGAACTCAGATATGGTTTTATGACACCAAATCCCAACATTAAACTGTCTGGCTTTCCCACCTCCTTATCATACACTAAACGTGATGCAAAAATAAATAAATAAATAAATAAATAAATAAATAAATAAATAAATAACCACTATTTCATGATGCCTAATGATACTAGACATAGAATACTTAAAACTATTCTCTACTGTTCTGAGGCCAGCATTTCTAAAATAGGTGCATATAAGGATAACTGATAAGAACTTGAAATTAATTCTAGTTCACATAAAACTCATGCTTATAAATATCTTTAGACATTTTATTAGAGGATGACATATATATGTAAAAGGGCATCGTAAATGGACAGCTCAACGAATTTTCATGAACTAAACATAACCTTGTAAGCAGCGTCAAAAAAACCAAAACCCCAGAACATTACTACTCCCCGTCCCCGTTCTTCCCTGCCAAATACCTTCTTATACCCCCTTCATTACTATACAAACTACAAGAATAATCACTGCCCTGGTTTCTAACAGCAGAGATTAGTTTTGCCTATTTGGTGGCTTTGAATAAATGGAATCAAAACTATATATATTCTTTTCCATCTAACTTATTTCTCTCAATATTGGCTGTAAGATTCAATTATATTATTGTAATTAGAGACTGCCCATTCTCATTCAATTTATTTATCTTCTGCACACTATTGATTGGCATTAGACTAATTTCTACTTGGGAACAATTATGGATAGTGCTGCTATGAAGATTCTTATGCAGTCCTTTGGTGAACATTTTACATATTTTTCTTGAGTATATTGAGAAGCACTGCTGAGTCAGAGGGCAAATATATGTTTAGCTTTAGTAGACACTGTCAAACAGTTTCCAAAGTGGTTGTGATAATTTACTCTCTTGCCAGGAGAGTTCTAATTACCCAGGCTGTAACTTTTTCAATTAGATGCCAAAATTCCTTCCAAAATGGACACCAATTTATCTCTAGGCATAACTTCATTATTTTACTTATTTTCAAAGAATTTCAGATAGGACTGATCTATATTTAAAAAATAGCAATAACATAATAAACATATCTTAGTGTTCCCTGTTATGAGCCTCTTCTCTATAAGGTATTTCCATGTGCCAACAGGAATGACTGAATATTGGTGGCAAAGAAATGTCAGGAATTCTAAGATCTCATATTACCTTTGATAAGATGTATTAACTAAACACTTCCTACCTGAATTTGATCATTTGATTAGAGTGATAACCATCTTTCTCCTTCTTTTCATTCCCATATATCTGTACATTCCTGAAATAATAAAGTGCCTTCTCCTAGAATAACAGCAACTACTTAATTCAAAAAGATAAGGTGTTAAACAAAGATTTTGGGCAACTGAATAATTTGGTCTTTCTTAATTGGAAAAAGAGCCCATGATTATAATTCCCAAGGACTGGTGAATCTGCATTATAATAAACTAAACCCATTTGTGACAACTTCTCTGCACTTTAATAAAATGCCTATCAAAGAATTTTGAGCAGGCAAACAGTTATCTGCATTATAATTTTGATGAATGAAACATCAAAAATTCATGAGGCCCCATACCATTTGGAACATGATTTTTTTTTGCCCCCACACTTCCAATTAGGGCCCATAAAAATGACAGGAACCAAAAGATATCTCAGCCACGTACATACTAGATACTCAATAAACCTTAAGACTGGCAAAATAGATTACTGTTTTATTAAAAGTAATGTAAATATAAAAGGAAATAGTGCTCCTCCGTTAATTTCTAACAATGATTATAATAAAACAGTGCTAAAAGTAACTTCAATCATCTGAACTTCATGACTTCCCTAATGCTCACTGGCTAAGCAGTGCATTCATAGATACTATGAAATTTCCCCTAAAAAAAGGAAATGAGACACATTTCCCCTCTCCTAAGACTTTAACATTTATTAAACACTTAATAATAACCAATGTTAGATAACTAGCCCAGCCATAAAGGAGAAAAACTAAGCCAGATGTATCTGTTTGGCCAATGTATTATTTTTCTCTGGCCCCAGTTTCTCAAAGTATACTGAAACCTAATCTGAGTACCTTTTAAGGTACTTATGAAAAATGTACATACCTCTCATCAGACTTAACAATTCAAAATCCTTAGGGTGAGACCAAGAAGTCTGTATTTTTAACAAGTGCTTAAAGCAAAGTTTGAGAATCACTGCTCAGATTGGAATTTGGGATTGGTGGGAGGTTGGGGTGGAGGAAGGAAAACAGGAAAAACGCAGTCTACATAATTTTTAGCTGTTAGAAAAAAAAAAGGTATCACAAATTTCTGTTTCTCACATTTTGACTAACCATTAGAATCATCTAAGTCGTGTTTTAAAAATCAAAATACCTGACCCCATGCCTAGTTTAAACACACTAAACTAGAATTTCCCAAAGAGGTTGCCGAGTCAATATTTTGACAAGTTTCCTTAAGTGATTCTAAAGATTAGGACAGTTTTTAACATGGTGGTAAGGTTTTGCATTCTGTTCAAACAATAAGCTTTGGCCACTTAGAGAGTTCAAAACTTTGACTCAGATTTTCACAGGCTTTAAATATACACCTCTTTCTTGATCTCTTTCTATGGTTGAAGAAAATAAAATACTCTTTTATGCTGCCAATCCTCTTCATTTCTATAGCTGGCTTTTTTCTTCATTCTTTTCTTTTAATCTTTTTTTTTATTGAAGTAAATAAATATGCACAAAATTGCAAAAATCACAAAGTAAACATATTTAGGTAACCAGCACTCAGATCAGGAAATGGAATACCATCAGAACTCCAGAAGTTCCCTATGGGCCCCCTTTTTGTCACTACCCTGTAATGCTAACCACCACCCTAACTTTTAACATATAGATTAGTGTTATCTATTTTTTTTAAGATTGTATTTATTTATTCATGAGAGACACAGAGAGAGAAAGAGAGAGGCAGAGACACAGGCAGAGGGAGAAGTAGGCTTCATGCTGGGAGCCCGTCGTGGGACTCGATCCCAGGTGTCCAGGATCAGGCTCTGGGCCTAAGGCGGCGCTAAACCACTGAGCCGCCCAGGCTGCCTAGTTTTATCTATTTTTGAAGTTTATATACACTGAATGAGATACACTTATCAGTATCCAGCTTCTTCCATTCAACATTGAGCTTATATAATTTGTCCACGGTGTTGAATGTACTTATAGTTGGCTCATTCTTTTTGCTATCATTATTCTTTCACAATAGTATGCCATGATGAATTCATCCATTCTTCTGTTGATTATTTCCACTTTGGGACTAGTACTAACAGCATTCCTACGAACACTTTTCTGTGTGTCTTTGATGAACATAGGAACTCATTTCTGTTGGGTGTATACCTGGGAATGGAATTGATGAGTCAAGGTAGGTTTGCATGTTTAGCATTAGATTTATTGCCAGTTTTCCCACATGGTGGCACTTTCTTCAGGAAAGAACCTTAGTTGCCCCAATGCCTGATGTTGCCTGTCTTTTCATTTAAACCATTCAATGTGGTTTTTATTTGCATTTCCTCTGGCTTGGCTGGTTTCTGAACTATCTTCCTTAATAATGATGTTTAGGATCCAGATCCCTTTGTTACTGTACTCTCCACAGTCTATAATATTCAATCTGTCATCTAAGGCTTTGGTTCCTACATACATCTAGCCATATAAAAGATAGTAGGTTCACCCTAAAATAAATTTGTCTATTCCCATTTTACTTTTGCTTTATAAGCAGAGGCAGAAGCAGTCATTTTCAGTCAATTTCAGCCTCTGTAAAAATTGAAGAAAAAAAAAGGTGAAGAGACATAAATGATGGTAGATTGCTAAACCAAATCTAGTAGATAACTTCATCAAACAAGAGTAGTTTCATTAAACTGGACTGAAAAGGAGATCGGATTGGCAAGGAGGGATGCAAAGTCAAATATATATATATATATGACTATAGTCTCCAGCTAACACAAATTCATTTTTAAATAATGGCTCAATATCTATACTATTAACCAATGTATCTGTAAAACAACATCATGTAAAATTTAAGTTTTAATTGTTTTCATTTTTTTAAAAGAAGAAGTGTAATTAAATCATGGAAGGTGAGCTAACATTATTCAAGACATTATTGATAATAATTGATAATAATGTCTGAATAATTAACATTATTCATTATTATTCATTATTCATTTTTCATTTTCCCCGTATGCTATTTTGTCTCTAAAAATGCAGTGTAGACTTAGCTAGAAATCTAACTCCTAAGAGGGACTGTGTCAGGAATACCAGCCCATTAATAAGATACCTCAAAGACACTGAGGTAGACAAAGAAAAGGAAAAGACTACTGGTTTGAAGAGAATCATGTCTCACGGAGAATCTCATTTTTTTTTTAAGCAAAACAGAATTTCAGATTTACATGCTGCCGGAATATCTCTCCTTGGCACTTCAAAGATAGATGGGAAAAGAGAAAGAACGTTTTGTGTACTCCCCATGGTTTGGTAATCTGAAAGCAGACTGGGGTTGTATCATTTTGCAGGGAGGGGGCTAATTTGAGAGTGAGGAAAGATACAGCTAATCCACTCCCTCAGGCAGAAGTTGAAATGGTGTTTAGGAAGAGATTTAGGAAGAAAAAAGTCTCTAACAGAAAAATATGATGTTACTTCTCAAAAAAGCCTAAATTTTCTGAACGTCTGAATAATCTTTCCTTGCCTCTTTCCCCCCACAAAGAATAAAGCCAATGCTATTATTTAAAGATTAATTAAATTAGGCAGGGAGAAAGTTCACCAAGATTTATATAATACAAATCCATACAATGATTTTTTTTCTAATTATAAAGATTTCATGTTTGAACAAACACCCTCTTCTAAGCTGCTGAACATATTCAGAGGTAAATTAAACTATTTGAGTAAGTTAAGCAATTACAACAAATTAGACAACAGCCTCACTTGCTCCCTAAATCATACAGTCTTCATGAAGGCTTTGCAATGACCCACAAATGGAACAATAAGAAAGATGTTAAAAGGTACTGTCAAAGGAACTGAATGCTAAACGATGCAAGCTTTGTCTAAATCCATCCAAATACAGGCAACAAATTGCCATGTCATGCATTGGGGACCCTTTCTTGTAAAGACCTGGGTAATAATGAGATCCTTTGCCCTTCTGCAGTGTCAGATCATATCAAATACAAATGAGCAAAATATAACCTGGATATATTTATTTCTTAAATAATCTATTTGTTTATAAAGCCAATCAAAATATTCTTTCATTCTACTATTATATTTTCACTATAGAAGAAAGGTAACATAAATCATATAAAGCTAACACAAAAAAAAGGCTTATTACTCCACTAAATAGCTTAAAGCCCTGAATAAAATGCTACCTCTGTGTCTCCGTAATGTATCTCTGACACATCCGTTATGCTTTATAACAGTATCTCCTAAACTTCAGAGTTTGGCACTCCTAATACATGCTCCAGTATCCAGAAGCCCATGGTGGGAGTAATGAGAAATAATGCTTTGTCAGTATTCAATTATAAAATGTGTAAGCTTTCTCTCCTTCCATATGCTATTTATAATGCAGAGGGAGTGTCTATTATAAAGAGCTTACCAGAAAGAATTAGAAGTCTTTATTATAATTCTAACTTGTTTATATTTGTTATACAAACATTCTGGATTCAATACTTCCTTTCTCATCCAAATGTCTGACATAATTTGAATACAAATGTGGTTTATTGAATCTTTTTTATTTCTGTAGCCAACTATATACAGAGGCCTTCAAAAATTGTCAGTCAGCTGACAATATGCTTTACAGGCAGGGACAGCAATCAAAATAATTAACAACCAGGGCAGAACAGGCACTGACTAATCATAATAAACACCCAGCCAATCAAAGTGGTCATCATCATAAATAACAAACACAGCCATGCAAGCATGCTCTGGCTGAGGAGCAGCTCTAATAAAGCATGTTCTTCTAACAGTCATTATTATTTGTTGACCTTCAACGAGCAAGAGACACACATGTACAAATTCACACACACACATCTATAACTTGCTTTTCATTTATTTTTATACAACATTGTATCACTGACATTTACATATCCTCTGCATGCCACCAGATACAGACGTAATTCATTTTTCTTAGCACCATCAGACCTCAGAGCATGGATTGGTAGAACATTTCCCTATAGATGAAATATTTAAACTTCTTTCAGTTATCCCAGCAAATAAAATTGCAATACACATTATTTATACATATATCCTTATATTAGTGTTTTCTTGCTTTTAATACTGAAAATTATGATTGATAAGTCAAAAGATACATTTGTTTTGTTTTGTTTTGTTTTGCTTTTAACTGATTATGTGAGATTGTTTTCCAAAAGAGATTGCAACAATTCACACTGCAAGAGTTCCAATATCCATTCAGGTTCACACATGTTGTACTGTGGTTTGAGTTCCCTGGAAAATAGCCTTTTGGAGTTGTCCAGCCTGGAGGCAAGGAGTTTGACTTTTACATCTCACATTACGAGTCATTGCTTGCAGGCCATCCTCAAAAAGAAAGCATAATCTTGGGCAAGATAGGTCTCGGAGAACTCTTGAGGAAGGAATCAGCTGAGTGGTCGGCCACCCAAACTCTCAGTAGCAGGAAGAATTCTTCAACCAAAAAGGAAATCTGACCCCATCCTATGGGTAAAAAAAAATGTATTTCATTGTTGTTTTAATTTGTATTTCCCTAAATACTAACTTAGAAACATATCTTCACATGTTTATTGGCTGTTTGGAATTTCTCTTCTGTGACATGCATGTTCATACCCTTTGCCCATTTTTCTTTCAGTTATTGACTTTCTTCTTATACTTTTGTAGAAATCCTTGTATATTAGGAAGAGCAAATCTTTATTTATCACATGAGTTACAAATATTTGCCCCAATCTAGCTTTTTTTCATTCTGTTTAACTCATCAATTTATTTTTATTTTTATTTTTTTTAAGATTTTATTTATTTATTTATGAGAGACACAGAGAGAGAGGCAGAGACACAGGCAGAGGGAGAAGCAGGCTCCATGCAGGGAGTCTGATATGGGACTCGAAGGATCACACCCTAGGCCAAAGGCAGGCATAAACCGCTGAGCCACCCAGGGATCCCTCATCTATTTTTTTTTAAGATTTTATTTATTTATTCATGAGAGACACAGAGAGAAAGAGAGAGAGAAGCAGAAACATAGGCAGAGGGAGAAGCAGGTTCCTCATAGGGAGCCCTATGTGGGACTCAATCCCCAGACCTGGGATCACACCCTGAGCTGAAGGCAGATGCTCAACCGCTGAGTCACCCAAGCATCCCAACTCAACTATTTTTTGCCAAATATATCAGGATCTTGGCAGGGACAGATGGCAGCCTCAAAGGTTTTAACTGAAAATAATTAAATAAAAAGGCTATGTCTAGAGACACAGGCAGGGTTAAGGGAAACAACAAAGAATAAGAGAATCAGAATAAGAGAAAGCTATTTCTATCACTAAGTTTCAGGAATAAGAAAAGATAAGAGAATGAACAGAGTATGATAAAAGGTAGAGATGTGGAAGAGGAGGGGCCCAGGTGGTATAGTCAATAAAACAATCTCCTGCGGCATAAAGTAAGCCCGAGAAGAATAGAAAGGATTCAGGGTTCGATGAGGAAAAATTTAGATTAATCAACATTTCACATAAAACACCGAAATTTATGTGTAGGCCAACATTAAAATTAAAAAAAAAAAAAAAAAACTCTTGAAGCACTACTATTTTTATCATTGCTACAGGTTTTTTAATATTTTTTAAAATAGTTTAAGACCCAAGAAGTTGCAAAAATATATAGAACTTTGACCAGTGAAGATAACCAAATGAACACAACCATAGCACATTATCAAAATCAGGAAAGTGACTCTAGTACAATATTCTTCACTCAGGTGCAGATGTTATTTAGACTTCACCAGTTTTTACATGCACTCAAAAGTGTGTGTGTGTATGCATGTGTGTGTGTAGTTCTGTGAACTTTCCTTGAAAGTATAAATTTGGGTAAATATCAGTATAATAAAGACACAGATTTGTTCCATTACCGCAGATAAACTCTACTATATTAATACTTAATAGTCACATACTTCTCCAAACGCTAACTCCTGGAAAATTTTGTCACTTTGAGAATATTAACAAATAGGATCACGAAGTATATAAATATCCGAAATTGGCTTTTTTTTTTTTTTCTCAGCATAATGCTACTGAGATCTATCCTAGCAGCGTCTGCAAGTATTAAGGATTTGTCCTCATTATTGAGCAGCATCTAATTGTATGGATGTATCACAATTTGCTTATCTATTTACCCATGAAAATCTATTTACCCAATGGCTTACTTCCTGTCTTTGGCTATTACAAACAAAGCTGCTTGGAACTTTAATGACAGGTTTTGTGTGAATATAAGCCTTCATTTCCCTGGGGTAAATGCCCAATTGTCAGATAATATGGATGTTTATGTTTAATTTTATAAGAAACTGCTATTTCCACTTGTCAGGTACATGCAATTTTCTTTATTTCTCATGCTAAAAACAACTAAGAACCCTGGATTTTATATACAAAACAAATACAAAAAAATTAAAAGTGGAATAAAAAAAGCAATTCAGAAATGACCTGAAGACCCAAAGAATGACAGAGTATTGAGTTCCCTGGATTTATTGGGTTTACTCCTTGTTCCATGTATCCTAGACTTGGAACTGAAGAAGTTGGTAGCCCAGAAATGCCAATGGACAAAGGCCAAAAAAAAAAAAAAAAAAAAAAGCCTATCAAAATCTGGCTGCCAATCAAGAAAAATTTCAGATAATAACTCATCTATTCCAGACAAAGACAACAGAAAAATAATGTGCCCCAAGCCTACCAGTAAGGCCAATTGAAGAGTATAGACTTCTACCTTTGGAAGGCTGCATTGAGACACTCCCACTTCCCCTTCCCCATTAAGGAGGGGTCAGAGAAGACCAATCATGGAGCCAGGACATTCATCCTCATCAGCTGATGGTGAGGCTTCTAAACACACAATATTAATGAAGATTAGCTAGAGAGCCAGAATTCCCTACTCTCACCCACCAGCAAAGAGGAAGTCCATTGTTGGGCATGAACAGAGGCCCAGCAGGATACCTGTACTTTTTCTATCTGGCTGTAATGAGGCAGTTCCCCATCCCTTCCTCTACTAGTTCCTAGTCAGAGGAATTCAGTTAAGACAGGAAGTTTAAATAAGATTTAGAGTCTCAAAAAAAAAAAAAAAAAAAAAAAAAGATTTAGAGTCTCATAATATAGAAATGTCCAGGTTGCAATAAACAAAAATTGCTCATCATACCAAGAACCAGAACAATATCAAACTGAATGAAAAGTAACAATAAATGCCAAAATTGAGATGGCAGAGATGTTAGTTATCTGATAATGATTTTAAAGCAGCCAAGATAAAAATACTTCAATAAGCAATTAAAAATACACTTGAAACAAATAAAACAATAGGAAATTTCAGCAAGGAAGTAGAAGATAAAAAGAAGAACAAAACAGAAATGTTAGAAATGAAAAATAGGATAATCAAAATAAAAAGATCAGGAAATGAGCTCAACAACACAATGGAAGGGACAGAGGAAAGAATCAGTGAACTGAAAGACAGAAAAATAGAACTACCAGATCTGAATTCATGTCATCTGAGTCTTTAGAGAAGACAAAGAGGGCAGAAAAGCTAAAAAATAAAAAATAAAAAATAAAAAAAAAAAAGGAAGAAAAAAGGTTGGAGACTTCTCAAATTTGGGAAGAGTCATAAACTTACTGATTCAAGAACCCAAATAAATCCTAAGCAGAATAAACTTTAAAAAAGAAAAAAGGGGATCCCTGGGTGGCTCAGCGGTTTAGCACCTGCCTTTGGCCCAGGGCGCGATCCTGGAGTCCCAGAATCGAGTACCACATTGGGCTCCCAGCATGGAGCCTGCTTTTCCCTCTGCCTGTTTCTCTGCCTCTCTCTCTCTGTCTCTGTCTATCATGAATAAATAAAAAAAATAATCTTAAAAAGAAAAAGAAAAAAAATCCATGCCATATACACTATACTTAAACTCTTGATAACTAAAGACCACCCCTTCCCCCCCAAAAAAAAACCTCTTGAAAGCAGCTTAAGGAAACAATAACTTATTTTGGTGGAAAAATAATCCACATGACTGTGGATTTCTCATTTAAATCAGGGAGGTAAGAGTAAAGTGGCACAATTTATCTTAAGTGGTAAAAAGAACTAACCCCGAATCTCATATGTAGTGAAAATATCCTTCAAGGATGGTGGAAAAATCAATGCATTCTCAGATTAACAAAAACAATGAGAATTTGTCACTAACATACCCACCCTATAAGGATGGCTAAAAAAAGTTCTCTAAACAGAAATGATGGAAAAAAAAAAATGAACCTTGTAATACCAGGAAGGAAAAATGAATATGGCAAGAAAAAGTATGGGTAAAGACAATAGGATTTTCTTCTCCTTATGGGTTTTGTAAATTATGTATTACAGTTAAAAATTATGACCCTAATATAGTTCAATTTTTTTAAATTTTTTATTGGAGTTCTATTTGCCAACATACAGCATAACACCCAGTGCTCATCCCGCCAAGTGCCCCCCTCAGTGCCCATCACCATCACCCCAACACCCCGCACACCTCCCTTTCCATTACCACTTGTTCATTTCCCAGAGTAGGTGTCTCTCATGTTTTGTCACCCTCACTGATATTTTCACGCATTTTCTCTCCTTTCCCTTTATTCCCTTTCATTAATTTTTATATTCCCAAAATGAATGAGACCATACAATGTTTGTACTTCTCCGACTGACTTATTTCACCCAGGATAATACCCTCCAGTTCCATCCACGACGAAGCAAATGGTGGGTATTTGTCATTTCTAGTGGCTGAGGAATATTCTATTGTATACATAAAACACATCTTCTTTATCCATTCATCTTTCGATGGACACCGAGGCTCCTAGCACAGTTTGATTATTGTGGACATTGCTGCTATAAACATCGGGGTGCAGGTGGGTCCTAGGACAGTTATATTTTATCTCTTTGAGGACCCTCAACACAGTTTTCCGGAGTGGCTCTACAAGTTCACATCCCCAACAGTGCGAGAGGGTTCCCCTTTCTCCACATCCTCTCCAACATTTGTTGGTTCCTGTCTTGTTAATTTTCACTTCTCACTGGTGTGAGGTGGGATCTCATTGCAGTTTTGATTTGTAATTTCCCTGTTGGCCAGTGATGCGGAGCCTTTTCTCATGTGCTTGTTGACCATGCCTATGTCTTCCTTGGTGAAATTTCTGTTCATGTCTCCTGCCCATTTCATGATTGGGTGGTTTGTTTCTTTGCTGTTGAGTTTAAGAAGTTCTTTATAGATCTTGGATACTAGCCCTTTATTTGATATGTCATTTGCAAATATCTTCTCCCATTCTGTAGGTTGTCTTTTAGTTTTGTGGACTGTTTCTTTTGCTGTCCAGAAGCTTTTTATCTTGATGAAGTCCCAATAATTCATGTTTGCTTTTGTTTATCTTGCCCTCACTGATGTATCTTGCAAGAAGTTGCTGTGGCCAAGTTCAAAAAGGGTGTTGCCTGTGTTTGGATTTTGATGGAATCTTGTCTCACAATTAGATCTTTCAACAATTTTGAGTTTATCTTTGTGTATGGTGTAAGAGAGTGGTCTAGTTTCATTCTTCTGCATGTGGATGTCCAATTTTCCCAGCACCATTTATTGAAGAGACTGTCTTTTTTTCCAGTGGATAGTCTTTTCTGCTTTGTTGAATATTAGTTGACCATAAAGTTGAGGGGCCACTTCTGGGTTCTCTATTCTGTTCCATTGATCTATGTGTTTTTGTGCCAGTACCACACTGTCTTGATCACTACAGCTTTCTAGTACAACCTGAAATCTGGCATTGTGATGCCCCCAGCTGTGGTTTTCTGTTTTAATATACCTCTGGCTATTCGGGGTCTTTTCTGATTTCACACAAATCTTAAGATGATTTGTTCCAACTCTCTGAAGAAAGTCCATGGCATTTTGATAGGGATTGCATTAAATGTGTAAATTGCCCTGGGTAACATAGACATTTTCACAATATTAATTCTTCAATCCATGAGCATGGACTATTTTTTCATATCTTTGTGTCTTCCTCAATTTCTTTCAGAAGTGTTCTGTAGTTTTGAGGGCATAGATCCTTTACCTCTTTGGTTAGGTTTATTCCTAGGTATCTTATGCTTTTGGGTGCAATTATAAATGGGATTGACTCCTTAATTTCTCTTTCTTCAGTCTCATTGTTAGTGTATAGAAATGCCACTGATTTCTGGGCATTGATTTTGTATCTTGCCACACTGCCAAATTGCTGTATGAGTTCTAGCAATCTTGGGGTGGAGTCTTTTGAGTTTTTGATGTACAGTATCATTTCATCTGCAAAGAGGGAGAGTTTGACTTCTTTGCCAATTTGAATGCCTTTGATTTCATTTTGTTGCCGATTGCTGAGGCTAGGACTTCTAGTACTATGCTGAATAGCAGTGGTGAGAGTGGACATCTCTGTCGTGTTCCTGATCTTAGGGGAAAGGATCCCAGTGTCTCCCCACTGAGAATCATATTTGCTGTGGGCTTTTCGTAGATGGCATTTAAGATGCTGAGGGAGGTTCCCTCTATCCCTACACTCTCAAGAGTTTTGATCAGGAATGAATGCTGTATTTTTGTCAAATGCTTTCTCTGCATCTATTGAGAGGATCCTATGGTTCTTGTTTTTTCTCTTGTTGATATGATCTATCACATTGACTGCTTTACAAGTGTTGAACCAGCCTTGCATCCCAGGGATAAATCTCACTTCATCATGGTGAACTATCTTCCTAATGTACTGCTGGATCCTATTGGCTAGTATCTCGTTGAGAATTTTTGCATCTGTGTTCATCGGGGACATTGGTCTATAATTCTCCTTTTTGGTGGGGTCTTTGTCTGGTTTTGGAATTAAGGTGATTCTGGCCTCATAGAACAAGTTTGGAAGTATTCCATCCCTTTCTATCTTTCAGAACAACTTTAGTAGAATAGGTATTGTCTCTTCTTTAAACATTTGATACAATTCCCCTGGGAAGCCATCTGGCCTTGGACTTTTGTGTCTTGGGAGGTTTTTGATGACTGCTGTAATTTCCTCTCTGGTTATTGGCCTGTTTAGGTTTTCTATTTCTTCCTGTTCCAGTTTTGGTAGTTCCTGGTTTTCCTGAAATGCATTCATTTCTTCTAGATTTCCTAATTTATTGGTGTATAGCTACTCATAATATGTTTTTAAAATCATTTGTATTTCCCTGGTATTGATTGTGATTTCTCCTCTTCCCTTCGTGATTTTATTAATTAGACACTTTTTTTTTGTTTTTAATAAGGCTGGCTAATGGTTTATCTTTCTTATTAATTCTTTCAAAGAACCAACTCTAGGGGTTGTTGATCTATTCTACAGTTCTTCTGGTCTCTATTTCATTGAGTTCTGCTCGAATCTTTATTAACTCTCTTCTGCTTGGTGTAGGTTTTCTTTGATGTTTTTTTCTCCAGTTCCTTTAGGTACAAGGTTAGCTTGTGTATTTGAGTTTTTTCCAATTTTTTGAGGGATGCTTGTATTGCAATATATTTCCCTCTGAGGACTGCTTTTGCTGTATCCCAAAGATTTTGAATGGTTGTATCATCATTCTCATTAGTTTCCATGAATCTTTTCAATTCTTCTCTAATTTCCTGGTTGACCCTTTCATCTTTTAGCAGGATGCTCTTTAACCTCCACGTGTTTGAATTTCTTCCAAATTTCTTCTTGTGATTGAGTTCTAGTTTTAAAGCATTATGGTCTGAAAATATGCAGGGGACAATCCCAATCTTTTGGTATCAGGTAAGACCTGATTTGTGACTCAGTCTGTGGTCTATTCTGGAGAAAGTTCTATGTGCACTTGAGAAGAATGTGTATTCAGTTGCGTTTGGATACAAAGTCTGTAAATATCTCTGAAATATATCTGGTCCAGTGTATCATTTGAAGCTCTTGTTTCTTTGGAGATGTTGTGTTTAGAAGATCTGTCATTTGCAGAAAGTGTGGTGTTGAAGTCTTCCAGTATTAGTTTATTATTATCTAAGTATATCTTTACTTTGGTTATTGATTGATATATTTGGCAGCTCCCACATTAGGGGTATAAATATTCATGATTGTTATGTCCTCTAGTTGGATAGATCCTTTAAGTATGATACAGTGTCCTTCTTCATCTCTTACTACAGTCTTTAGGATAAACTTTAATTTATCTGATATGAGGATTGCTACCCCTGCTTTCTTTTGAGGACCATTTGAATGGTAAATGGTTCTCCAGTCTTTCATTTTCAGGCTGTAGGTGTCCTTAGATCTAAAATGAGTCTCTTGTAGACAGCAAATAGATGGGTCTTGCTTTTTTATCTAGTTTGGAATCCTGCTTATTTTGATGGGATTATTTAGCCCATTCATGTTCAGAGTTACTATTGAAAGATATGAATTTAGTGTCAACATAATATTATTCAGCCTCTGTTTTTGTGGATTGTTTCTTTGGAATTCCTCTTTCTTTTACAGAGTCCCCCTTAATATTTCTTGCAGAGCTGGTTTGGTGGTCACATATTCTTTTAGTTTTTGCCTATCTTGGAAAGTCTTTATCTCTCCTTCTATTCTGAATGAGAGCCTTGCTGGATAAAGTAATCTTGGCTGCATGTTCTTCTCATTTAGGGCCCTGAATACATCCTGCCAGCCCTTTCTGGCCAGCCAGGTCTCTGTGGAGAGGTCTGCTGTTAATCAAATATTTCTCCCCATGTAAGTTAGGGATCTCCTGTCTTCTGCTGCTTTAGGACTTTCTCTTTATCTTTGGAATTTGCATGTTGCACTATTAAATGTCGAGGTGTTGAATTTTTTTTTTTTTCGATTTTAGGGGGGACCTCTCTATCTCCTGGATCTGAATGTTTCCCTCCCCAAATTAGGGAAGTTCTCAGCTACGATTTGTTCAAATATGCTTTCTGGTCCTCTTTCCCTCCTGGTGCCCTCTGGAACCTCAAGTAAATGTAGATTTTTTCCTTCTGAGGCTATCATTTATTTCCCTTAACCTTTCCTCATGGTCTTTTAATTGCCTTTCTCTTTTCCTCAGCTTCCTTCTTGCCATCAACTTGTCTTCTATGTCACTTGCTCATTCTCCTACCTCATTAACCCTCGTTGTTGGGACCTCCAGTTTGGATTGCATCTCATTTAACTGACTTTTAATTTCGGCGTGATTAGATCTAAATTCTGCAGTCATGAAGTCTCTTGAATCCTTTATGCTTTTTCCTAGAGCCACCAGTAGTAGCTTTATAACTGTGCTTCTAAATTGGCTTTCTGACATTGAATTGTAATCCAAATTCTGCAACTCTGTGTGAGAGAGTACTGTTTCTGATTCTTTCTTTTGTGGTGAGTTCTTTCTTCTAGTCATTTTGCTCAGTGCAGAGTGGCTAAAAACAAGTTGTACTGGAAAAAGGACAAAAAGAGAAAAAGGGGGGAGGGTAACAAACAAAAAACAAAACACAAGAAGGGGTATCCTGATTCTATATACTGTAAGTCCCTAGACTTCCCCTGGAACTTTCCAGCGCTGCTTGGTCAAGAACTTGCTCTTCTCCTGTCCTTCCAGCTGGTTTTCTGGGGGAGGGGCTGCTGTGCTGATTCTCAGGTGTGTGCACCTGGGGGAGCTGCCCCGCCCCGTCAGGTGCTTGGCTCAGTGGGAGCTGCTTATCCTGTGAGGCCCCTGCTCCCTGGTGGCCCTGTGTAGTCCCAGGTACAAGGTGACACCAGGAGGAGCAGCAACAGTGGCAGCGGCCAGCTCTCCAGCTCTGGAGTCAGGTCCCCCAGTAACTACCACAGTCTCCCAGTCCACAGCGGCCTGGATGCTCCGGGGGCGGTGGCCGCTGATCTGCACAGCTCCAGCCGCCCGGTGGCAGGAGTGTCCTCCATGCCCTGTGTTCTCCCGGCCTCCACCGTCCCGGGGGGAGCGCCGGATCCTGGGCTGTGTCCCCCGGCGCCCTGGGCTCGGGGCCTGCACCCCTGGAATCGCGCTCCCAGGGCCGCGCAGCCCCCTCCGAGTGGAGCCGCCTCCGGAGCTGCTCCCGAGGCCCTGCCGGGAGTGCGCTGCAGCCCTTTAGGGAGCTCGGCCGCGGGGTGTGGCGGCTCTCCCCGGGGCGCAGGTGTCTGTTGGTGCCCCTGGGAGCCGAGGGCATCCCCGCCCCTCCTGGGATCCTGCCCGAGGTCCCCGCGAGAGCCCTTCCCTCTGGGAATGTTGGTGCAGCTCCTGCTTCTCCCGGACAGGGCTCTCCTGTCCTGGGGACACTCGCCGCGGCCTTAGCCCGGCTCCTCGCGGGCCCCTCCCCCTTGGAGGATTTTTTATTTGTTTATTTTTTTCGTCTTCCTACCTTGATAGAAGTGCGAACTATTCTCTCGGTAGCATTCTAGCTGTTCTCTCTTTAAATCTCAGGCCGAAGTCTTAGGTTTTCAGGATGATTTGAAAGTTATCTAGGTAATTTGGTGGGGACAGGTGACTTGGGGAATCCTACTCTTCCATCATCTTGCCCCACCTTCCCCCCTAATATAGTTTTAAATGTATATAGGTAAAATGTTTAAGGTAATGACACTGTAAATGTAATGACACTGTAAATGTAGGAAGGCAAAAAGATGTAAAAGGAAGTAAGATTTCTATGCTTTACTCAAACTGATAAAGTGACAGTACCAGTATACTGTGATAAGTTATATAGTATAGGTACTATAAGCAAGATTGAGGGGTATTGGTGGAGGGACAGGCACATAGATTACAACGGAACAGAAAGATTAGAAAACCCAGAGACTGACCCACATAAATATGCCAAAGGATTCTTAACAAAAAAGCAAAAGCAATTAAATGAGAGAAAAAGATCTTTTCAAGAAATAGTGCTAGAGTAACTGGATATTCACAGACAAAAAATAAATCCTGATCAATGTTTTACACCTTATACAAAAATTAATTCAAAATAAATAATGGACTAAAAAACTTTCATGAAAAAAAAGTAGAAAATCTTTGATTCTACAGATAAATAGAGTTCTTATCCTGGATTCCAAAAGTATGATTTATAAAAGGAAAACTAGATTTCATCAAAATTTATAACTTTTGTTCTATGAATGACATTTTTAAGAGAAAATACTTGTAAACCACATACCCAACAAAGCACTAATACCTATAATATATAAAGAACTTTTAAAAATAAAAAATAAAAAATTTCAATTAGAAAATGGGCAAAAGACATAAAGAGACATTTCATTAAAGATGATAGACTAATGGCAAATGAGCAAATCAGCCATTAAAAGTTCAACCATTTGGAAAATGCAGATTAAAATCAAAACAAGGGTATCCCTGGGTGGCCCAGCGGTTTAGCACCTGCTTTTGGGCCAGGGAGTGATACTGGAGTCCCGGGATGGAGTCCCACATCGTGCTCCCTGCATGGAGCCCGCTTCTCCCTCTGCCTGTGTCTTTCTCTCTCTCCCTCTCTCTGTCTCTCTCTGTCTCTCATGAATAAATAAATAAGATCTTTAAAAAAATAAAATAAATACAGTCAAAACAAGATGTCAAATGCCTATCAAAACGGCATATATATATATATATATATATATATATATATATATATATATTCAACAGAAATGCTGGTGAGGACACAGAGACATTGGATTACTCATACATTGCTGGTAGGAATGTAAAATGCTACAGTCACCCTGGAAAATATTCTTACAAACTCTTTAAAAAGTAAACATATAACTACCATATGATCCAGCAACTGAGCTCTTGAGGATATAACCCAGAGAAATGAAGACTTCTGTTGGCACAAAAACTTGTACATGAATGTTTATAGCAGCCATAGTCAAAATAGCCAAAAACTAGGAACCACTATGGATGTCCTTCAGTAGGTGAGACATACTTGGCAAATCCATACCATGGAATCCTTCTCAGCAATATAAAGGAATTACTGATACATGCAACAATCTGGATGAAACTCTAGAGAAATATATTGAGAGAAAAGGACAATACCAAACCTACACACTATATTATTCCACTTATAAAACATTCTCAAAATGACAAGAGGGCTAAGGAGAGGATATGGTGAGAGGGAAGTGAGTGTGACTGCAAAAGGGAATCATGAGAGATCCTTGTGATGACAAAGTACTCTTTCTCTTGACTGTCAATGTCAATATCTTGGCAATGATACTGCGCCATTGTTTTGCAAATGAAAAATTAGAACTTCTCTGAAAGAAATAAAATGTATAAAAAAGAACCAAATAGAAATTATAGAACTGATATTGTAGTATAGCTCTACGATGTGTTACCATTGGGGAGAACTGGGTACAGCGTACATGGAATCTCTCTGTATTATTTCTTACAACTACATATAAATCTACAATTATCTCAAAATAAATATTCTAACAAAAAAAACTATAAAACTCCTTTAGAGAAGGGTTATACCATTTTATATTATCATCAGCAATGATGAGAGAACTAGTTTCTCTGCATTCTCAGCAGCATTTGGTGTTGCATCATTTAAAAATTGTAGCCATTCTATGGGGTACCTGGGTGGCATATTTGGTTAAGTGTCTGACTCTTGGTTTCAGCTCAGTGTGTGTCTCAGGGTCATTATCTCAGGGTCGTGATCTCAGGTTCATGAGATCAAGCCCCACATTGAGCTCCACACAGTCTGCTTAAGACTTTCTCTCCCTCTCGCTCTGCCCCTCCCCACTTTGTGCAGCTGCACTCTCTCTCCCAAATAAATAAATTTTTCAAAAAATTGTTAGCGATTCTAATAGGTGTGTTGTGGTGCCCATAATTTTTAACCTTTAAATATATGACACGCTGGAATAATGAAGTGTTTTTCTTCAATATAAAAAAGACTGATTCCAGGGATCCCTGGTGGCGCAGTGGTTTAGCGCCTGCCTTTGGCCCAGGGCGCGATCCTGGAGACTCGGGATCGAATCCCACGTCGGGCTCCCGGTGCATGGGGTCTGCTTCTCCCTCTGCCTATGTCTCTGCCTCTCTCTCTCTCACTGTGTGCCTATCATAAATAAAAAAAAAAAAAAAAAAGACTGATTCCCTTTTTGAGGGTTGCTCTATGCCCTGCACACTGCTATGTTTGCTTTCATTATACTCAGAGTTCACAGATCATTGCGTATTCCCTCTTGTACTTGACTTCCTGGAAGCTTGTGCAGGGGTTTTACTGCTGCAAGGGACTAACACATCCTAGCTTTATGCTATCCACCAGAGATACAGGTAAAGGAAGAGGGAACAATCCAGGGGCAGATGCTAGTGGGAAATAAATTAGAAGCATTGAAAAGTGGGGACAGAATTGAGCTTAATTCTACCCTCGACCTGCATGCGGAATGTCCATAGATTGATTGGATAGTCTAGTCCAAGGAAGGTTATAACTGTAGGTCCTGATCATTTTAGGTCAGTGATGAGGTCCAACAGAAATCTGATCTAGGAGGAATGAGTAGACACAAGGCTTGCAAAACACAGAACAGAAATGATCAAAATGATCCGATTTTTCTAGGAGCCTTAAAGTGAGACAAAAGAGCACTAAAACAGAATATAGTGTAACCCCACAGGAGAGAGTTGGAAAGAATATGGCAGGCAACAGATCCAGAGAAAGGCTTTCCTGCAGAATCCCCTATCCTTGAAGGGGAGGAATGAATTCAAGAGGAGAAAAACAAGCCAGGAAGCTAAGAAACCCAGACAGAACAGGTGAACAAACTAATTCATTTTTAAAGTCATCCCATTTTGGTGTATAGAGTATTAGATTCACTGATATTCTCACTTCTTTTTATCCACAAGAGAGAAGGAGATGCTTCCAAAAGATAGTTGGACATAATTTTAAACAGTAAGAAGATGACCTGGGGTTGGAGTATATAGGCCTAATTTTTTAGTTAACTACAGTTATACCTGACAAATATATTTTGGTTTGATCATCCTTTTGCTATCATGCATTCCTTAGTGAACATTACTGCTTTTATTATACCTATTTATTTTTAGTGTAAAATCGCTTGCCTCCTTTTTGAAAATAGGTGGATATATATAATAATAAATAAACCAGAGGCGCCTGGGTGGCACAGTTGATTAAGTGTGTGATGATCCCAGAGTCCTGGGATGGAGTCTGGCATCAGGCTCCCTGCTCAGCAGGGAGTTTGCTCCTCTCTCTCCCTCTACCCCTTTCCCATGCTCATGCTCTCTTTCTCACACACACACACACACACACACACACTCTCAAATTAATAAAATCTTTAAAAAATAATAATAAATAACCAATCTAAATAAGACAATGTTGAATTCAGAAAAAAAAGCGAACTACATATTCAGGATAACAGGGTTTACTAAGAAGTGAATTTGACTCCATTTACGTATTTGGACAAAATGAAAAATTTTGATCACGGCAACAAAGATATTTGAGGACATTCCATTTCCTAATCTCTTTCTGTGTGGAAGAGATCATGAAAAGAACAGATGTTTCAAAATTATGGCCATTGGTTTTACATTCTAAATCCCAAGACATTAAAAAAAAAGGAATTCTCTGCCAAAATATCTACCTAATCATTATGCCTTCCCTCATCCAGAGGCATAGGTTCTATTTAGGATGTCCAGATGGTAGCAGAGTAATGTTTGTTTCCTGTTAAAATCAGTAAATTGTCAATTACGGCTAAGGACTGTTAAAGTTAAAAAAATTTTTTTTTTTAAATCATGCCTCACAGTCTGCATTATTTACTTTCTTGACCCAGACTTGCAATTCTCATCAGAATAATTTCTTGGGCATTTTATGTTTCTTATCCCAATTATTTCAGCTTTTAAAACTGACTGCAAAGTTCATTCTTTATGCATGACATGAAGAGTGCAGTTTAAATCATAGTAGAGAGGACACAGCACGAGAGATATGCTTCGAAGTGTATTTTTTCTATTACATGACAGCTTTTGATTTGTCATTTTCAAGTAACCCACATGAACTGTTTTATGTGTTCAATATGCTATGCCTTCCTCATCAATAAAGTATTTATAAGTGGAACTCTTGCAACTGAAACAGTAATAATACCATCAAGATTTAAATTGTTTCTTAGCTATTAGAAAAGCAAATAAGAAGTTTACTGTCCAAAATGAACAATCAAAATACCTGGAGAAATCCTGTAATGTATTAAAAATTAAAAAATAGAAAACTTCCCTACCCATCCCCAAAAATCTAACATAGGAATCAAGATCACTTTGTTAAAATTCAAAAGTCCATATAACATGTTGAAAAGTCCATATAACAAGTCCAAAACATGTATATAACAGTCCATATAACAAGTCCATAATAAAAGGTCTTTCAGCAACTATTATTTGCCCAAACTTATAGCAGTTTCTAGTACACAATCATAAGACAACTTACAACTGAACTAAAATGTCCTGAAGGTCAAGGCATTTAAAAAGAACAATTTAAAAATGGATGTTTTCTAATCAAGTTACAACTCTAAAAATAAATCTAATAAAATTCTTTTTAAAAATATCATCTTAGATTATAAACAATCCTTCATATATAATTTACATAAAATTATAATAGACAGAGATGTTCCTTGGCCTACATGCAGTATTACAAATTTACCAGACACCTCTACCTACATGCCACACTGCAAGACTCAGGATCTAGGTGTTAATCTATCTGGACAATATCTTAATTACCACATATTACCATAAAGCAATAAAACTTCATTTGGATCTGACAGTCCATCTGTTAAAGTTCCTGGTATTTCAGATGAATGAAAATAAATCAAACTTTATTTCATGGAAATTGTTTCTGAGGTTCTTTGTAGGTTAATAAGGTCAAATTCTAAAGTTTATTCATAAAAAGAGAAGGAATAAGAGGTAAAAAAAATTAAAATTCAATATATTTTATTAGTTTGTTTGCTGTCATATAAAAATTGGAAATAAGTGACTCTGCAATCAGTGCTAAAATAAGTGTTGGCATTCACCAGAAATCAATACTGCTTAAAAGTGGCAGTGACATACATAGGTTGGACAAAATATGACCCACTCTGATGCACCAGGTCTACTGGAGGATGCAAAACACATTAATAACAGTATTCTTGAGAAAATCACTTCAGAAGAATGGTGTTTATGATAGTCAAACATAGGATGAATTTTATTACTTAAATAATAAGGTTGGATGGTTTTCATTCATAGAATGAGTTATGACATTTAAAATGGTCCTATTTTTCCTTGCTCTTACAGTACTGGTTCTCTGAGGTAGGCTGCACTTCCTATTGCAGTCCCTAGATGACCTAGGTAGACAACTACAGAATGGTGTTTGCATCTGAATATTCTAGAGGTCAGTTTTTTATACCATTTTCATCTCCTATATTATTTGTGTATATGTACATGTGTGTGCATGTGCGTGTGTTACATTAAGCATAGCTGTCCATTTCCAAGCAACAAAGTATGAATAGCAAACAATTCTGTCTAGCATCTCCATGAAACTCACCACTTTCTTGTGATATGTCAAAAGTTTCTCTAACAATCCTAACAATTGCTTGCTTTTTAAAAGTCTCTAGAAAGGGCTCTTTAAGACAGGTAGCAAGAACTCTTCCTCTCTTGGCTGGTCAAAAAGCACAGGTAGAATTATTAATAACTATGCAGTAGAGCTTGAATACTTAAACACAGAAATACACATGCTATTAAAATATTTTCATATTTAGAAGGTCAAAAAAAGAAGAAGAAGAAGAAGAAGAAGGAGGAGGAGGAGGAGGAGGAGGAGGAGGAGGAGGAAATGTGAATGCTTAAAGGAAAGACAAAGCTCCAAATTGCAGCATTAGGTGGATCCTTGAGCCCTGTTCAACACCAGAGTGGCAGAGATGGGAACTAGTAGCAGCCATTATTGTCTTCAGTTGATGACACAAGTAAAACCTCTGAGAGTCTTGGGACTTTCCAAGGGACCTACAAATTATGCATGACTCACATATTTGGAGATCACCTTGGTCAACCTATAAAATGGAGGATTTGAAGGGTGCCTGGGTGGCTCAACCGGTTAAGCATCTGCCTTCAGATCAAGTCATGATCACAGGGTCCTGGAATCTAGCCTAGCATCAGGCTCCCTGCTTGGGGAGCTAAGCTCCTGCTTAGCAAGGAGCCTGTTTCTCCCTCTCCCTCTGCCTGCTGTTCCCCCTTGCTTGTGCTTTCTGTGTCAAATGAGTAAATTAAAATAAAAGAGAATTTGTTGTAAAAGCTTTGGAGGTCAGCCTTAAATCCATTTAACATCTATATAACTAAAAAAATTGTTGAAATCATAGTTATAAAATTTACAAATAAGTCTTGAAAATTTTAGAAATCATAATATAAGCTGAAATCATAATATAAGCTATAAATATAATAGAAATCATAATATAAACAAAGAACAAGAGAAAAGTGTAAAAGTGCTGACATTCTAATTTTGCATACAGAAAGGTTAAGAGGTAATGCTTGAAACTAATAAATCAAGTAAATAGATTTGAGTATATAATCTTGGTGTTATAAAATTTCTAACCAAAAAGCGGACCAACAATGAAAAAATGAGGGTTGGTGGTTGTGGAAGGAACTATATAAGTATACTAGCTTCATCCTCTCCCATAGCTGACTACTTTAGAGGTTATTTATTCTACAGGATAGGATTTATATAGATAATGTATTAAAATTACCAGATGTTATCTAGTATTTATTTATATAAAATACAATTATTTGTCTAAATGACAATTGTATATTATCTTATTCATTTAGAAAAAACAAACTGTTAGAATGTTTAGTTTATATCCCTTAAGAAGAGTAAATTCAAAAAACACAATTATTATACCTAATAAAGTTCAGGGAGATAGCAGGCAATTATACTTCCATTTGATAAATATTCCTAGCAGTTAGTTTATTGCTCCCAAATATAAATACTGAAATTTGCCTTTACTTCTAAAATTCATAATTTCTCCTTAAAGATAGAAGAGTCATAACAATTCTCAGTCACAACAATTAGTAAAAAAAAAAAAAAAGTCAAAAAAAGTCACTTTGGAACAGATATGCATATTATTGGATCATTTTTTAAATTCACTTTGCTAGAATCTGTTTTTTATGTTTCATATAGACCACTTACATTTTTAGCAGCTTTATGATTGACATCATACTATCGGCTCATTTAAAGTCCACAATTCAGTGGCTTTTGTATATTCATAGGCTTGTTCAACTACTGCCATAATCAATTATTGAACTTACACTATCCCCCCAAGAAACCCATACCAATTAGTATTCACTCTATGTTGTCTTCCAATCCTCACCTCAATCCCAACTACCCCACCTCGACTCCATCCTAGGAAACCAGGAGATTGTTTCCTGCATCAATAGATTTGTCTATTTTGAAACATTTCATAGAAATGGAATTATATAATATGTAGTCTTTTATGACTAGCTTTTTTCACCCAGCATAAAGTTTCCAAAGTTCATTCATGCTATAAGATTCAGTACTTCCTTCCTTTTTATGGATGAACTACTTTCTTTTCTGAATATAATACATTTTTTATCCATTTACCAGTTGATGGACATTTGGATTGTTCCCATTTGGGGGCTACTATGGATAATGTTGCTATGAACATTCACATACAAGTTATTGTATTAATGTATGTCTTTTTATCTCTCAGGTATAAACCTAGAAGTAGAATTGCGATATTTTGCAATTTGAGAACCTGTCATAACATTTTCCAAAGTGGGCATACCATCTTAGAGTCCCACCCACAACATAGGAGAGTTTCGTTTTTTTCATATCCTAATCAGCAGTTGTGGTTTTGCTTTACATTTCTTTGATGGCTAACAATGTTCAGCATCTTTCATATTCTTATTGGTCATTCAAAAAACTTCACTGGAGAGGTGTGTGTGTGTGTGTATTCAGAACCCTCACACACTCCTTTTTTACTATTTTCTCCAATTCTTTGAGTTGGTTTTCACTTTCTTTGTGGTATGATTGAAGCAAAAGTTTTAAATTTTTATGAACTCCACAGTATCTATCTTTCTTTTATTGCTTATGCTTTTGGTGTCACATGGAAGAATTCATCACCTAACTAAGGTCATGAATTTTATACCTACGATTTCTTCTAAGAGTTTTACAGCTTTCATTCTTACATTTAAGATCTATGATCCATTTTGGAGTTAACTTTCATGGATGGTGTAAGGAAGAGGTTTTGCCTTTATTCTCCTACATGTGGATATCCAGTTATGCTATTACCATTTGTTGAAGATTATTCTTTTCCCATTGAATAGCCTTGGCACTCTTATTGCAAGTCATCTGTCCATCAATGTAAGAGTTTATTTCTGAACTATCAATTTCATATCATTAGTCTATATGTCTATTCCTATACTAGTATGACACCACACCACTGTATCTTTGTAATAAATTTTGAAATTGGAAAGTTTAAATCCTCCAACTTTGTCCTTCCTTTTTAAGATTGTGCCAACTATTCTGGGTCCCTTGCATTTCTATAGACTATTTCTATTTAAAGTAATATATTGATATTAGGGCTTAAGTCTGTCATTTTATAGTTTGCTATGCTTTTTTATCATTTTTAAAGTTTCTTCATTTATTTACAGTGTCTTTTAGTATATTGCTTTGGATCATTTTCTTAGTGTTTCTCTATATATGATACAATACACATATATAACTTATCATAGTCTAACTATATTAGCAATTAATGGGCATGGGGGAGGATCAACTTTCTGTTCAGCACCCCTGAAACCATGTAGGGGGGAAGGTATAGTTTTTCTGATGGTGTTTGGAAGATACTGCCAATTTTTGTTTTTTTGTTTTTTTTTTTTTTTTTGTTAGGTTGTCCTTTTCTTGGTCCTTTAGCTAAGGGAAACAGGATTTTCTTGGAGCTTTTGATGTCTCTGCCTATTGATGGTCCAGGATTGGAAACTTCTGCAGCACTCCATCCAGGATATTTGAGAAACAATAAAGAAATCCAAGGATCTCATGGCTGTATAGTTCCTCCAATCCCTCAAATCCCTAGGCAGCTCACCTTCTTCTTTGATCTTTCAGAGAGCTCCTGTTCTTGTTATATCTAGAGAGTTTTAGTTGTAAGGGGGAGGACTTGGCAGGAATGGGGCTACTCCATCTTAGTGGAACTGAAAGTAATATTTCATTTAGTATGAAGAATACCCATCTATGTCATTTGAATTCCACTGATACACTCTAATCTTTCCTTAGGAGGGTTAGAATATTTGAGTGAAGATACCAAATTATTCCCTTTGCTACTAATATGCAGGCAAACATTCATTTATGTTTATCTAAAAGTAATTGTAAACATTTTAAAATAATAATATGGTTAAGTCACTTCAATTAGTTAAAACAGTTGGATGAGAACACAACAGAATATTTCAAGTAACAGCTGAGTAGAAGATTTTAATCTCATTACAACAGACGTCAGCATTCTACCTGAGGCAAAACTAATTGCAGCAGCTTCTACCCACAGTCCCAACTCATCACATACTCACAGTGAATAACCATGCAAAAGAAAATGTGCTAATGGAGAGATACGGTGCACACAGGTTGTATTTGGGCCTTTGTAGTCATGCAAGCTAGCACTTGATGTAGGCAGAGCCTTGTGTACATACCAGAAGGTGTCCATGTTATTTCCAAGTCCTGTCCTTGGTGCCAACATTTAATGAAATGCTGGTAACATGCACTCCTTTTAGAAACAAATGGACTATGTGTTTTTGGGTTGGGACAAAGCTGATTTATCATCTCAGTTCCATGTTAGGTAGATTACTTAACATCTCAGAACCTCAGTTTCCTTATCTAGAACACATGGGCTCCTAAAGCTGTTAATTCTCCAGCTGTTAAGTGAAAGTATATAAAGTACCTTTTGCAGTACTTTGGCTAACAGAAAATGTTAAATAAGTACGTATTTAACACCCTGATTTTTCACCTGAAAAACAGTGGATCTAGAGCTCACATATCTCTGGGCCACCTAGATTGGCTTTGACATTCCCCCAAATTCTAATTTAAGGGGTAGAATCCCAACTCTATAATGCTGAATACCAACCAAAAAATGATATTATGGGTTCGCATACCCACTTTTGTTCTAAGGAAATCTCTCTCCCAAATGTGTGTTTAAAAAAACACACGCACACACACACAAAAACAAAAGCTTGGCTTCAAAATGCACTCGTATTTAATTTGAATAAATGTAAAAATTCTAATCTTCCTGATAAACTTTCTCTATAAGTCATCAAGTTCCAAGTATACTTTCTCTAAACATATACTCAAGGACAAATCTCAAGAACTTCCATTTTAATTCTGTATTTTTTTTCCTAAGAGTTGTTTGAGGATTAAAAGGAATTTTTATATCATGTAAGATTCCCCCACACATATCCCTTACAAATAAACAACAGAATCTCATTAATTAAATACTCGTTCATCACTCCCTCTTTCCCAGTATTCACTAAACTAAAGGGTAATTCTGGGTTAAGTGGAGTTTCTGAAGATCAAACTGCTATCATAAATTCTACCTTCCTGATCTACAGGGATGGGGAACACTTCAAATAATAAGTCCAGTTTATCCAATGGAATGTTCTCTGAAAGAGTAACCCAAATTCTCCAGGTTGTAATCCTGGCTTGACACTGATGGCAAATCAGTTGCACAGCCCTGGCAAATTATTAAACTGCTCAGGCTTGAGTTTCCCAGCTAAGTGCCAGTAACAGCACAGCATTCCTCTTCAACAAGCATTTTCTCATCTAGCCTGACCACTCCTTCCAGTGTCAAGGGAAATGTCAGCAGCCATTCCTGCCCTCATTTAATGGCAGAGAAATGAACGTTGAGAATCTTGGTGTTTCCCACAGGGTGATCTACAAATTGTAGATGATTCATAGGCAGCCGCTGAGATAGAAAAAACATTGCCTTTGAGGGCTAAAGAGAAAAACTGGAAAAGCATAGGAATATGGAAAGGAGGATTAAAAGCCCAAAATAATAGCAGCTAACAGATATTAAGGTGGCAGATGAAAGGATAAAGAAAGAGCAAAACAGCTATACAGGACATGGGGAAATGAGACAGTCAAGAAAGTTGAGTTCTGTGGATGACTCTTATTGCCATCCAGGGCCAGGAATTTTAATAGTAATAGTCACTTAAACTGTGACAGATAGAAAACCATGATTCAAAGTTTTGAAATGATTCAGATAATGGAAGAATTAAAGTTAGCAAGAATGCTTCCCAATATCTTACTTCAACTTGGACTTGGTCTTGACTCATATCCTACCACCTCTGATGGACATTAGCCAGCTGCCCATGCCCTAACACTCTAAATTTTGGCTCAGTAGGTTTGGAATATATATTTTCTGCAAACCTCCTTGCTTAATGCTGAAGCCTAACACATTTTGAAATTGTCCATCCTATGCCATAGACCTTTTTTTCCATGTGCACTTTACTCTTCTTATGGCTAACTCTATTGGTGGGGTGGGGGGTGAGTGCATAAGATGTGGTTGTCTGCTACTTTCCTGAGAAAATAGGTGTGAGGACATCTTTATCCATGACCTTTATCCACACTCTTCTTCCAACAGGCTATGAATAATCTAAATTTTACTTCTTATAAAGATTAAAAGAGATAAGTCAGCATAAGAGAGAACTCAATATGTCACTGAAATATAAATGAATGAGAAATGGAGTCCTTTTCAAGAAAATAATGCAAGAACCATTGATTGCATCATTCCATGGTCAAATTAAATAAAGAATAAAACCAAGATGTTCTAATACTAGGTTGAGCATGGCACTTATGGTTTCTAATCTCCTTAATGAGAAGTCCTTGTTATTTTAAGGGCAAAGATAAAAAGCATATACTTTTATCTGTAAAAAGTATTAAAAGAATTAAACATTTTTTAAATGTAACATTCATTCAGTGCCATCCTGAAAAAATATTCAATGATCAACTTAAAACAAAGTAGAGAAAAATGAAGTTTCAGCTTTAAAATAACTCTATATATATCCATGCATATATAGCCTTCAAAAAAATACAGAAGAATGTTGTTACACATACAAAAGCATATTAAATTATAGCCAACTTTACAGTGGTAATTGCATAACAACTCAGGAATATCCTCAAAGTTTAATATGTAAACATTTAAATAAAAGAATATTAAGCTGCCTTTTTATCTTTTATAATTTCAATTTACTTAATAACTATAAAGCTCTATTCTTATACATTCCTTTATAAAATAATACAAGTGCATAGTCATGTCTCAAATGGTAATCCACCTCAAAATCTAGGTAAGGAAGTTATGCCCTTTTAGTTCAGCCATCTTTGTAACAAATAATAATTGCAGTGGCAGAACTGATCACTCCATCAATCTGTACCCCAATCATCTGGCATATTTATAAACAAAAGTCTATTGTTAATTTAATGTCTCTTTTTTCCTCAACTAAGTTACTGTGTCAGAAATTATGAGGTATGAAGAGAAGTGTGTTTAACCTACGTTCTACTTCTGATTTTATTGCAAGAAAAGGAAAACATTTTCATGGCATTCATGTACTGTGGTAGAAGCAAGACTTATCTTTTCAACCATACATAATTTAATATCATTACTTAAATCAATATTTAAGAACTAATAAAGGCATGACTGAATCACAAGTTGATTTAATTTACACTATAGTCTAAAACTACACACTGTATTAAAGAACTGATTCTACTACCTTATTCCAAAAGAGGCCAAGTACAAATCAAATCTTAATTTTCACGTTTCTTACAACAGTCTATAAAATGAAACTACATAGCACAGAACTGCACATAAAGAGCATTCTACTGCATGTATGGAGACCTTGTATTACAAAAATTATTCAAAGCTAGTAACAATTACACTGAGTGAAAAGAGGGGAAAAGATTATTTTTTCCCCTTCAACTTGAATATCTCCTGTATAAGAAGACAGCATGTTAGTCGATATGAGCAGGTGAAAAAACAACATAATTAGTTATAGGTCTTCAGTGGGAACTAAGAGGTAAGGAAGCCATAGCACCATTATTCTTCAAAACAAAACTACTGCTACTACTGATAGAAGATGGGGGTCTCACTCAACACCTTCCACCTCACTCTGTCATTCCTCCTTCCAATTTCCATGTAAGTCCTAATTCACTATATGATATTGGCTTCCCCCAGTTTTCCTACCAACAAGGATCCCCTCGCCTTATGCATGATGTTTTATTTATTTTTTAATAATTTTTATTTTAAAAAATATTTATTTATTTATTTGAGAGAGAAAAAGAAAATGTGCACAGCGACATGAGTGGGGGAGAGAGATGGAGAGAGAAAATTTCAGACTCCTCATAGAACACAGAGTCTGACACATGGGTCAATCTCACGACCCTCAGATGATGACCTGAACTGAAATCAAGAGTCAGATGCCCAACTGACTGAGCCACGCAGGCACCCCCCCCATGATGTTTTATTTTAGCTACGTATTCAATCACTTATTCCTCCATTTATTCAGCAAAAAATAACCAAGAGCTTTATTTTTGCTAAGCAAGGTACAAAGTGCTACAGACCCCCCCAAAAATGAGTAAGATGCATTCTTCTATTCAATGACTTTACAGTTTTAACATTGTAGAAGACTGTGTGATTCGCTTCACTATAAGAAAGTGCTCAATAGGGACCTTCTGGTCTACCACCTTAGGTAGTGATTTTCCCTTTGTTTCTTAATAACAAGACTCTTTGTCTAAGCTAAAAAGATACCTTGTATCCTATGGATATTTCCAAGAACACTAAAATGGCCAAAGGTGGCTTTAAGGAGAGCATTCTTCCTTACAAGATGATGAAAGAATGCACAAATGAAGGTTCTACACAAGTGTAATGGTCTTCAATTTATTTCCTTTACCAACTTTCTTTACTTACTTTTCCAGATGAAAAATCATCTGGAAATTTATTTTAGCAACATAAGTTTTCTCTAGGTAAAAACTTACTCTGCCCACAATATAATGCAGATAAAGTAGAGGGTAAAATGAAAGAAAGGAAATCATAGAACAGATTCTGAAAAAAATTAAGTCACAGTTTTAGAAAAACAGGGCTGAGTCTCATCAATATTAAGTTCCTTACCAAGTCATACAGCAAGAAAATAACAAAGATATTTACGATTAGATTTTCACCACATTATTTTCCACTTTTCTTTATTCATTCATTTATTGATCAAATAATTGTGGAATATCTACTACTATCAGACACTTTTTGAGGCAATGGGGTCACAACGATGTGCAACAACAGATATGAACCCAGCTTCTGTGAATTTAGGGCCCAAAGCCCTCATGTTCCGTTCTAAAAATGAGAGGCCATCAGGGTTAGGTGGTGCTTTGTGAAACAGCTATTCCCCTATCTACGAATATAATCTTTAAGAACTTCTTATGATGCCACCTGGAACAAGTGTGATGGCTAAAAAAGCGTGATTTTTTCTTCTTGGTTCTCCTTTTAGCTAAAACTTTCTGGTAGGAGGAGAAATTGCCAAATGACCCTGTCCTTAAACAAAGGCTGATGAGACAGCTAAGCCTTCTTTTGAGGAAGGGATGGAAGAGGAAAGGAGTGGATTTGTGTGTATGACATAGCTGATGGTATCCTACTGATCAATGCCATTGATCATTTCTATGCCATTGGTCCAACTTCCAGTACCTGTGTCTTTCTGCCGGAGGACTTTCTCTGGCCACTGGAGTCTGCTTTGCCTGTGGACAGCCGTAAGTGCTAATGACTGTCCTCCAGCTCTCTCATCGCTCATGTAAAATAACTTGCACATGTCTACACTGTTTCCCTGAGTCCCCTTGTAGAAATAACCTCTAACTGCTCCAAGTTACCTGCTTGACACCCCAAGGAACTCAGCTCCTAAAGGAACTACTTGCATTTTAATCTGTAACTCCGTGTCTTTCTCTATACAAAGAAACCCCAAGACAGTATGTATGTCTAATATTCCTATCAGAAAAGAACTTGAAAGGTAAAAAAAAAAAAAGAGAAAAAAATCAATATGTAGAATTACTTTATAACAGCAATCTGAATTTATTATTCTAATTTTTTAAATATTTTTTTTATTTATTCATGAGAGAGAGAGAGAGAGAGAGAGGCAGAGACACATGCAGAGAGAGAAATAGGCTCCATGCAGGGACCCTGATGTGGGACTCAATCCTGGGACTCCAGGATCACGTCCTAGGGCTGAAGGCAGGCACTCAACCACTGAGCCACCCAGGTTCCTACCAGCAATCTGAATTTATAAAACTAAGTTTATCACTGAAGGTTAGAGATAAAGCGAGAGGTAGAACTATCATTCATTCAAGAAATAAAGAGTGAAATATTTTCATATTCTGATCCTAAAAATCTGAAGAAGACATAGTCCTTGCTCTGAAGAAATCAAAGTCTAATGGAAGGGCCTGATACAGTGTAAAGATAGTCTCCAAACATGGCCACCAATTACTCCTCCCGTGGTTGCACAACATGCTCCTTTACTATGAGACTTTGCTGCTCCTCTCATCAAGAGATGAGGTCTATTTCCCTCACTGTGAATCTGGGCTGATCTTATGATTTGCACCTAAATGCAGTAGAAGTAGTATCTGGGACTGCTAGTGTGCCCTAAAGAGGACCGACAGCTTTGACTTCCCTCTCTTGGAGCTTAGACATCATTCTAGAATTTCAGACTAGATTGAAGAATTACTAGACTCACAGAGGAGACTTTGGAAGGAGAGAAGCCATCCTGGATGTTCAAGCCCCAAACACTCTCTCAGAGGAATATAGCTGCATGAGTGAACTCAGCTACACAATCAAGGAAGAAAAATGCCCTGAGCTGAGGCCACCTAACTTACAGAGTCATGAGGAATAATAAATTGTTGTTTTAAGCCACCAAATACTGGGGAAGCTTGTCAAGCAGCACACATAACTGAAATAGCAAGAGATTATTATTATACAGCTTAATAAGTCTACTGGAGTGATGTATAAAGTGCAAAGGAGGACAAAGAAAAGGTAGTTAGTGGGTGAGCACCTCTTATGAGATATTACCACACAACAATGTGATTGCTGCTGTAAATACCTATATTTTTCTAGCAACAATGGCTATTATTTGTAATTATTAGAGAATATCCAACTTATGAGCAGTATGACTGTGACCCTGTGGACAATAAAAGTTAAAAGAAAAAAGATATATATTTGGACTGGTTGAAGGATAGGCGCTAGGATCAAAAGAAGGGAAAGCCATCTAGGAAGAAGGAGGAGTTGAGAAAAAAGGCAAGAGGCCAAGGAGAGATAACAACAAGGATCTATCTTATAAGCAGGTGAGAGCAGTAGGAACTGTGGATAATAAGATCTCTCTTGTTTTCTTATTTCATTATCCTAAAGCTTGCTTTCTAAAAAGGTATAGTGATTATACCTTTTTTTTTCCTTTGAGCCAGTCAAAATGTTAAGAGAATCACTTATAAAGGGTGGCAAAATATTACCCATCTTCTAATAACTGTTGAAAAGTAGATTTGTAAAGAATTTACTTCTTTTCTCTCCCAGACACCTCTTCATTCTATTTAGGCAAACCACATACTAGTCAACCACATACTTATTGCTATAACTATATAATATCTACTGAAATGCTTACCTTAACAGTTGATGCTATCAATACATGAAAGGTTGTAGAAATTATCTCATATTGCCTTCTATGACAGATTTTTAGCATATTTAAGGAGAGTTTCAATGGCTTCTAATTTCTACAATGTGGATGCACAGCATTTCATGCTTCAAAAATTAATAGGGGGATCTATTTTCCTATTCTTATTTAAATATAGTGATTGTTAATATATTTACTTCTTTAGTAATTTGTTCTCACTTTTCAAAGTAAAAATAATAGAGTACATTCATGAATTTATAGGAACACTGGTAAAAAGAGTTTACCTTTTGTCTTTGACACTGCAAGCAACCAGTCAATGCAATT
This sequence comes from Canis aureus, assembly GCF_053574225.1. NCBI lineage: Eukaryota > Metazoa > Chordata > Mammalia > Carnivora > Canidae > Canis > Canis aureus. The sequence continues at coordinate 13,599,229 of NC_135636.1, forward strand.
CCATCTTGGTTAAGTATCCAGGACATGGCTGAAATAAGTACACATGTACACAACTATCTCTAAACCCATATATGTAAATGACTGTTTATGGCTTGAATACCTTCTAAGATTTATTAAAGAAGACACCTTCAGTGCTTCCCAAAGATAATAGTCACCAGAACACACAAAATTCTAGGAGAGGTGCCTTATCTCTCTCCTCCACACCTTCAAATTAATAGTGTTTTCCTAATAACTACCACAACTTCTCAAAAGTGAACTTTAACAAACATAGCATTTAGATATTATGAAATGCATATCTTAATGTTCATAAAAGTTATTGCTTACACCCTGCATGATTGCTTAATTGCTATGATTCAATTACGAACAAAACAAAATGCAAAAAGCAGATCTCACTTGCTCTCTTGCCCAGAAACCACATCCCATAATTAAATTGGAAGATGGTGGGATATCTCCTCAAACAATGCAAGGGAGTGGTGGAACTGCTCCTTCCTGCTCATTAGCTTTGGTTAAGTTGAATCATAGCTATTAAAGGATCCTGCAGGCCGTAATGACTAGATCACCTCAGACCAAGGTTGCTGGCTGGGAAGTGCACACTGCTCTAGGAGATGAGGTCAGAATAATGAACACTGCATTCTCAGATACAAGGAGCCGCCAATAATATACAAAACCTACCCAGGCTCAGACAGACCTGTACACAGTACATGTGTGCCCAATAAAATGACTCATTGGCCAAGGCTAGATTAATTCCCAAACTCTCAGATAAATTGTGTGTACAGGTAGGCAGACACATAGTGCTTCTTTTTCCTAGACAGGTTTCTCCCTGCATTTAATCATCCACATTTATACTTCATTTCTCAGAAAAGATATACATCCCACCCCACCCCCACCCTTCATTAAGTAGTCTCAACACCTTGGACAGATACTATCAGTACTTGGTCCATATCTTCTCCACTTGACCATTTCAGACATGTCAGGCTGACTTCTAACTGTCAACACCTGAGTCACTGACTAAAGGCTTTCTCTACCTCTCAAAGACCACTCTGCCTATTAATATGGCAGGCTACAAATGCCAAGGAATTAATATCCCCTGAGAGCAGCCCTCTACCGATGGCTGACAAGAAATGTAAACACCTCATCTCCTTTACCCCTCAGGTGAGATAATTCTGAGGTACATATTCTACACTGTCTCTCAGGACTCCCTAGCATCATTAAGCTCCAGTTGTCCATCATCTTATTGGCTTTCTTCCTTTTCTGACCTTTTTGTTTAATTAACTTTACTACCAGTGTCCCTTGGGACTGCCTCCTACACAAACTGCTTATAGTATAATATTTGTGTCAGGTTTGGTTCTCTAGGAACCCAAATTAAAACTATCATTATCAACATCATGACAAGAATAATAATAGTCCTTACTAGATATTGGGCTACTACTATATGGACTTGAGACTTCCCTTCATTATTCTGTTAAAATTTTAGTGTTCATGACAGGCAGCTATATTACCTGTATCTCACAACTCAGAAAAGAGAGGCATGGGGGTTTAAACAAGTTGCCAAGATCTAGATCACTGACTTCATAAACGAAGACTAGAGGGTAAGAGCTGTTTGATTACAAACACATTTTGTTCATTCTACTGTATTCTACTCCCACCCATATAAGCAAAAATTAAAATTATTTAGAAACAAATTCACATGTTGAGCCTTTCTCTATTTTCTTAAAAATAGAAGTAAATAATTTTATTCAACTATGTAGTAATAAATGTCCAATACATTTGTCATTTCAAAAAGAGTCATTAGAACATGCATAGTATTTTAATTCATTTGGAACAGTTCTTCATAAAATGCTTGGTTGTGTCTCCTTTTTGCTACAATAGTATTTTTATAGGTACATAGGGCCTCCTCAAGGGCAAGGGTGGTGTCTTATTGTGTCTACATTCCCAGGAACTAGCCTAATAGGCATTCAGTGAATATTAGCTGAACTGTGTTCTAGTAAATTTTAATGAGACAGAAATATTTGGGGTGAAAATTCATTTTAATAAGACTCAAACTGGAGCAATAAAGATTGGAGCCCCTTCATAGGGAAGAGAAATTTTACTAAATGAGGAGAAATGAGTTCTATGGTCTTCTTGATGATGTTATTTGTACAGAGAATGATCTGTACTTCGAAGACATCTGACATTGCACTGTAAGTGATGTTTTGATATACTAAATAAATACCTTGAAAAAAATAAATTGAATTTAGAGTGACCTGGAAGAAGGAGAATTCTAGAGTTTAGAACTCTGGATGTTACAGCATAGATTTGCTTCATGTCACTGAAGATACCCTATTGCAAATTCTAATCATTCTGCCAAAGAACAGGTGGTGGGTTTCTTTTCCAAAAGGAAGGAAACAGCTTTACTTGAAGACTTGTAGACAAATTCTGTCCACTAACAAACCAAATATTTACCCTAATAACTTGTATCCTTTAATCAAAAAGTAAAGCTTATTTCTCGCTCGGGGTTGGGTAGTTTAGCCATTACCTACAACACTTTACCACTTCAAATATTTACAATTAAGTCCTTTTAATAGTACTACAAACTCCTATTTATAATTGCCAAGGAGAAATTTCTAAATATATAGAAGAAGCAGTCTCTGCAAGAAAAACAAATCTTTTGATTATGGCAATATGCCAGTTATTTGCAAAAAATGTGTATGAATTAATAAACATTCAAATACTTGGCTTCACCTTACAAGTGTATAGTGAAACTATAATCAGTTAAAAATAATTCATACCTCACATATAAGAGTTTAAAAGACCTGAAACTTAAGGGGCCCAGAGAATACTATTTGAGATATATTGGTCATGTGAAAAATGATCTAGGAAAGAGTAAGAAAATGAGCAAAAAGGATAATTTTCTGCAAAATAAAAATATCCCACAATTACATTTCTAAATTACTCTTCAGGTTTTTTTTTTTAATATGAAACTCTTCTATTTTATTTTTTTAAGATTTATTTATTTATTTATGATAGATATAGACAGAGAGAGGCAGAGACACAGGAGGAGGGCGAAGCAGGCTCCACACCAGGAGCCCGACGCGGGACTCCATCCCGGGACCCCAGGATCACGCCCTGGGCCAAAGGCAGGCGCCAAACCGCTGAGCCACCCACGGATCCCCATGAAACTCTTTTAAAAGTAATCCTAGAGAAGCAGAATAAAAAAATTTATAGGAATTTCCTATGTCCTTAATTGTGTACATTTTTTACATTTTTAATGATTTTTGTAACTTAAATTCTATTTAGTGTAAATTCTAGTGTAATATTAGTTGCAGGAGTAGAATTTAGTGATTCATCACTTACATATAACACCCAGTGCTTATCACAAATGCCTCCTTAATACCCATCACCCATTTAGCCCATCTCATTACCTACCTCTCCCCCACAACCCTCAGTTTATTCTCTTGAGTTAAGAGTCTTTTACGTTTTGCCTCCGTATTTTTTCTTTCCCTTATGTTCACGTGTTTTGGTTCTTAAATTCCACAAGTGGAATCATGTGGTATTTGCCTTTTTCTGAAGGACGTATTTTACTTAGGACAATATACTCTAGCTCCACCCACATCATTGCAAATGGCAAGATTTCACTCTTTTTGATGGCTGAGTAATATTCCATTGCATCTATCTGTCTATCTATCTATCTATCTACTTATCTATCATATCTTCTTTATTCATTCATCAGTCAATAGGCATTTGGAATCTTTCCATAATTTGGCTATTGTTGATAATGCCGCTATTTACATTGAATTTCAAAAACAATTAAATAGCAGAAACAGTATGCAAATAAGAGTCATAGTAGCAATTCAGATTTCCTCAACATTTGATTATCAATTTTTTTTTCAAAAACAAATGTTAAGTGGTTCAATCATAGGAGACTATATAAACCCCACAATTTGCCTTCTCTTGCTTGGAATTTCACACTATTTCATGACTTACAGTTCCCTAAAGTAGTATATATTTATGATGACCAGATCATTCTTTTAATTATAAGACTTAAAGGTTGTATTTATTAGTATATTTTAAAAGCTTAAGACTTGAGCAGTTAGGTACACCAGATCCCATTATAGCAGATATCATTGGATCAAGAGAAACAAAAAGTATATAGTAATACAGTTTCTTTCTCCCCAGGAAATACACCCATATACACTCTCATGAAATGGGACAGATAAAATTGGGAGTTTTGATGCCAGTCCCTCTCAATTCTTCATTTGTTCACTTATGCATTCATCTGACACATATATAGTGTGTATATGTGTACCAGACACTGTCCTAGGTCCGCTAATATAATTGTAACTAAAATAAAGACCCAGGATTCATGGAATTGAGTTCAGGAGAGATAGACAACAAATGTATACATGCTTTGTGATTGTGAGTGATAGGAGAAAAACAGAGCAGGATAGAGGTAAGAGGATTGTATAAGGTGGTCAGAGAAAACCTCTCTGACAAGATGACATCTGAACAGAGGTGAAAGCAAGTAGAGACAGAATCCTGAGAATATCCTGGAGGAGGAGGGATCCATAGAGAAAGAATTTGCCAGACTAAATGGAAAGACCTCAGATCCATCTTGCAGAAGTTTGTCACTAAATGCCAACTAATATATGTGTGCTTCCCTTTAAGCATGAAGTATATACAAAATATATCCAAACTGAGATAACAATACATTATTTGGGATTTTAAATTATAAAAATCTATCAAGGATTTATCACAAGCTTATTATTCAGAGAGATCAATTCTTTAATAAGAAATAATATGATTTACAATTTTTGATGTACACTTCCTTTTTTGGAATTCATTTATTACATGAAGGAATAGACTCTTATCAACAGAATTCATAAGCACTATATATTACAGTGTAGAGTAAGAAAGGCCTAATTATGGACAGCTGGCATTTTCTTCATATAAGAAAATAAAATGTAGATGAAGAATGAAAATGTGGGTTCATTATATAGTCTTCAGAGATCATGCCTGATTTTCTATCCTTGAGCCCCTTTGAACAGAGAATATGATCCTGAAAGCTAGAGCCTGTCCATTGCCAACCCCTCCAAGGTGCTGGTAGCAGGTGCTGCTAATATACCTTGACACAGGATTTTCTTGCTCAAGAGCTCAAAACAGGGAAAAGGCATTATGGCAACAACTTCACCTGACCCAGCAACGTCTCTGTCTTTTGTCACCCATCATGCCAGTTTCAGAAAAGCCGGTATAACATTTCAATCAGAAACTGGCAGAATTTGCCTCTTTCAAACCTGTCAAGACCGAAGGTAATTGTGCTCCCAGGGCCATTCCACTTGAAGGAAATATATGGAAATTAGAAATATACCACATGCTACAAGAAACTGCCAGCTTCTCTGTACCTTTGTGAACTTCCTTTCTTTTCTGTTAAATATAAAAATAGAAAGGGAAGGACAGGAGAAGGAAAGGTTGGAAGCACACAGTAAAATATGTTCAGCTGTCTGCAAAGTTACCACATTGAAGCTTCTACTGCTTCTTGCCTTGACATAAACACTTCATTTATGTCTCCAATTATATTAATTGCTCATGTGGTAAAATACCATCTGGGTAATAAACATAACCAAGTTCACAGACATGATTAATTTGAAAATGTCCTGAATGCAAACAAGAGCAGTATAAAGACATTGTCCCATCATTTTCAGTTCTCGAGTTTTATTTTTAATAAATTGGGACTCTTGAAAATCTACACTAGACTCAGGTAAACATTAAAACTATGGCTGTGCCATTACTTAAGGACATTGCCTTAACATCTCTTCTTTTAAAATATATATGAAGATAGGGATGCCTTCATGGCTCAGTCAGTTAAGCATCAACTCTTGATTTCAGCTCAGGTCATGATCTCAGGTTCCTGGGATCCAGCTCTACATCCGGCTCCCTGCTCAGCAGATTGCCTGCTTCTCCCTCTCCCTGCCACTCCCCTACTTGTGTTCTTTCTCTGTCAAGTAAATAAGTAAAATCTTAAAAAAAAAAAAAAAAAGCTACCAGGACCCTTTAAAAAGAATGGTAAAACAGTGCAAACAATAAAAGATCCCCAAGATACTCACTTGAGAAGATTCACTTAGCATCTAGAAACTGGCAACAGCTGCCCTTTTTTTGTCTAATGCATTCCTCCCAGCCTACCTTCCATAAACCAGTGGACAAACGTGAGTCACTTCCTTACCAGAATTTATTATCTCTATATTTGGGGACAAAAACAAGACCCAAGCTCTCAATTTCTCCAAAACAAAACTAAGCAGCCTGTCAATATGCCAGCAGCATTATTTTTTCAGTTCCCATGGCTTATTTAAAAAAATAGTGCATTTATGGTATATATGCTAAATGCATCTTATTAATTTTTTTAAAGTTATTTGCTAAGGAAATTTAGATATAATTCCGTTTTAGAGGAAACATTTTATAAAATATTTTAGTAGTTTGAGGGATAATATATTTACTTGTGCAAAAAAATGAGGCTAATTCTTAAAAGTTCTCACTACTGACTCAGGGCTTTTATATTGCCTACCTTCCCTAAATGATGCAATCAAGTCATTTTCATAAAAGTTCTTTCCTCACTCCTCCTAACACTCTCTATTTTCCTACCTCACTCTGCTTTCCAGCCCACTCTGCTACCTCTGCCATTCTCCCTGAAAAAAACAGGAGTTAAGGGAGGATGGCAGAAGAAGGTATTTATAAAGTTCCTTGTATGATTATCTAAAATTGACTAGGCAAGCTAAAAGAGGTGCCACCCTATAATATGTGGGTACTTTCCTCTGGGGAGAAAAAAACCTCCTATTATATTCTCCCCCCCCCCCCCCAAATAAGAGAAAAGTGGAATGTTAAGAGGGAAAATGTCTCTGGCTCAAAACATTATACACAATGGTTCTGAGATCATTGTGAACAGTCACATGAGCAGGCCAGAGAAATGTCTTGATTTCAAGTATTGCCAAATTTTGTGTAACTCAAGATACAGTAACTAAATTTATAGATCACTTATTCATTCATTAATTCATTACTTTATTCATTAGTTAGCCAGTCATATATCAAATATTTACTGAGTACTTATCATGTGCCAGAAAGTTCTGGGCATTAGGTATACAGTAGTGAAACAAGACACACAAAGTCTTGATTCTCATAGAACTTAAATCTGGAGGGGAGATGGGGCCAAGGAGACATACAATAAACAAGTAGGCAGATAATAAACATGAGGAGATAGCTTCTGAGCTAACAACTGAATGATAACAAGGGGCCAGCTGGATAAAGATGCAGGAGAGAAGAGTACCCCAGGCAGAGTGAGTGAGAAATACTCACTCCCTGAGGAGGGGATCAGCACAGTATGTACCTGGAACAGAAAGGTGGCTGGTGTGAATGAAGCTGAGAGGAGTCACAGCAGAGAGATGGGAGATGAGGGCTGGGATCAGAAAGAGTGGACACATAGATAGCTGGGTTCTTATAGGTAAAGATAAGCAGTGTGGATTTTGCTCTAAGTGCAATGGGATTCCAGTAGAGGGTTTTAGGCAGGGGTAGTGTGACCTGATTTATGCAGTATAGTTATTACATCAGATGTTGCATGGAGAATGAACAATTCAGAGGCCATTTTACACAAGATGCCCAGTAAAACTGAGCCCTAGCAACTTCTTTATTTTCTTCATTAAGAAAGATTTTGGGGCATCCTATGCTATCTTTGCCTTACTCCTATTTCTTAAAGTTATCAAATAAATACTATATCCAAATCATTGGTTTTGGAGAAATCCAAACCAGGATACCAAATAATGTCCCCAAATAGCTCAATACTCATGAATACTCCCTTCCACAGTGGAGAAGAATTTCCAAAACCCATCCTAATGATCAATTACAGAGTGGAGTGAGAGTGGAAAGAAGATGAGGGGGTATAAGGAGAAGACTTACCATTGGTAGGAGGAACTCTAAGTTAACGTCATGGCCAAGACACCTCGAGCCTTTCTGACTAGACTCACAGTCACATAGACACTTCCATAAGAAATATATACAAAACGTCTGTGGCATTATTATCTGACTCAAAATTTTGACAGAATTTAGTTAAAAACTGAACATGTTGGGCATCCTGGGTGGCTCAGCAGTTTAAGCGCCTGTCTTCAGCCCAGGGTATGATCCTGGAGACCCGGGATCGAGTCCCACATCGGGCTCCCTGCACGGAGCCTGCTTCTTCCTCTGCCTGTGTCTCTGCCTCTCTCTCTATCTGTCATGAATAAATAAATAAAATCTTTAAAAAAAAAAACTGAACATGTTGAGACAGGCACTGGCACAAAGCCCCAACCTAGTCAGATGTACCTCTTGATTTACTGCAGATGGGCACCAAGTCATTTTGCCAATTTGGATGTTCCCAATAAGGTTTCACAAATAGATCTGTTCTCCAACAATATATGCCTTCAGTCAAAAGTGGTACAAAATAGGAATTCACAAACACACACACACACACACACACACACACCATGGCAACCAGTCACGTTCAATTACTTTAGTAAACTACTAAAGTACTTAATATTCAGCCCCAGTTACTTTACTTTTTGTTCAAAGTTCAAAATAATTCATCATCATATTATACTATTTTACTATTAAATAACTTGTATTTAACCATTTAATACTTATCTATAAAGATAAACTTTCCTCATGAAGAATAAATTGCCAGCTATTTCATGCATGTTTTCTACATCTTTGATTCTCATATGCTTTTCTTATTATTCCACAAGTATAAAATGAAACAAAGTTCAATTCTCATCTGTCCATGCTATAAATTTGTCTTCATTCTTTGGTACTCAATGAAATTCCACTTGAGACATGAAAGCTTAAAAGCATCAGCTAGTTAAAATCCAATAATGTTATTGATAATGCATTTTTAAGAAATGACAATGGTAACAGAAAAATATTTTCTATTAAATGGTAATGACCAAAAATCTATGTTGCACATATACATGTTGTTGGGTATCATGGCAAGGTTCTTTTTTATGAGATCTCTGTAAAACTATAGTCAATTTCTCCGAATGACAAACAGTTCAAAGATTTTACTTCTAGAAGTTGCCATGTCCCAGCTTGTATTTTGTGTAGCTCTGATGTGTTTTTCTCCAATAATCAAGAGAGTTATTTCCATAAAATTTAAACTCTTTCATATACTACTCCATAAACAAAGTAGTTAATATTAGTACTAACCTTAATACTTTCTATCTACAAAGATATATATATATGCTTAAATAATTAAGGAAACCTTCCACAAATTCAATTCTAGATACCTTTTTAGGATTCAGTATGATAAGTTCAGTTTCTCATGCTTAAGCCTATCATCTGAGCACTACCTGGCTATTCAATTCAAGGAATGTGAGAGTCTTGGTAAAGTCATGACAGGTAAAGGAGGATTCTGGGGAGACCTGAGTACATAATCAATTCTGCATGGCTTCTTCATTATTTATTCAAGACTTTGATGACTATTAAGCCAGAGCCTCCCAGACACTAACCAAAGAAATACCCAAGTCTTTGACAAGACTCCTTGTAAAATAAGAAAGTAATCCTCATAAATATGCCTGATTCAACAGTAGAGTAACTTAATCTTAAATTCTGAAGGGACCTTGGATGTTCCTTTAATGTTCCACTCAAATGTTACAGTACTGAGATAAAATCATTCTTTTATTTTCTATTTTAAATATTTCTAAGAAGCACTCACTAGCTTCCAAAAGGGTATCATTGTATTTTTTTGCAATCTGAAAAGAATACAAATCAGACTTGAAAGTCTTCTATAAAGGAAAAATTCCAACTAAAAACATAATCACGACTTTTTTTTTTTTTCGCAGAAGAGTATAATTATTCTGGTGAAAGAGATATATAACAGAAAAACAGTTAAAACAATACTATTTAAAGGTAAAAGAGAATTTCATAACACGACCAGATGTTTAGATACAGGAATGAATGTAATTTTGTTATTTTTATCCTACTTCCAGTCTCTTTTTCTTTTTCCAAGATCAAATGTTTCACCACCTGGTTCTACTACAAAGCAAAAAATAGCAGTCATTTAAATTATTTTCTTAATAAATTTGTGAAACTTAATGACCAAGGAATAATTTACAACAAATAAATAATCATAAGTCATTTGGCTACTTGTTTTTTTACAGATAAATACACCTTCACATCTTTCTGTCCCTCACACAAAACAAGAAGTATAGCGAGACACCACAGCTCAGCACACTTCTCCATAATCTCTGCTACAAAGGCATACATCAACCAGACCCAAAACTTCAAGTTCATCAATAATTCATCAATAATTCATCAATAATTCAGTACTATGAGCAATATATGCAGTAAATTTAAGCAAAGATGAAGTGGCTAATATTCTAAGAAAATGCCAATGGCAACAGGTGTCCAAGTCATCACATATGAAGCATTCACTCTTAACCAAGAGAAAAGGCATTAGAAAAGAACAAAAGCAAACAAAAAACCTACTAATGAAAACCAAATTGTCCAAATATTGAATGACTATAAATGGTCTCAATCACATAGTACTTGCACATATATAATACTAAGTAATAGCTCTTAATATTGCAAAAATTTTACACTGAAAATTTTTATTAGTTACAGAATGGTATTTTGGGCATCCTCTCAAAGCCATGCTTCTTAGAAACCTTGGATCTAAAACCATCATACTGTTATCGTTCAGAATAAGCAAGGGTTAGGCCCTTAGCAAATACTAAAAGTGCATGTTCATTCAATAAAGAAATGAATGGGCACAAACTGAAATAATCATATAGTAAAGAAAAAAACAAAAACTCATTGGAATGTGTCTACACAGTGAACATGGAGTGTTCAAAGGAAATTTTCATGAAAAAATTGAGGGGCAGCTTTTGTAAAGTCGGGTTTAAAAGACGAAATCAACAGTGTAGAGATACAACTTTTCATAGGACTTATTACTCTTCAAAGGCTTGAATAAACTCCTCAACCTTTCCCCCCAACATAGCTGGCCCCCTATGAGTTGGTGTCTCTCTATCTGGTGCTTACCGCCAGAACCTGGGCAGTTCATTTCACTAATCTGGGTCATTCAGTTCACCATTTACTGTGAGAATGAGAACATGTGATAAACTATATAAAACCACAGGCAAAAACAAACAAACAAATAAAAATGTATCACCTCCATTATCAATACTACCACTAATGTGATTATCTGCTGTATTAATTTCCTAGGGTTGCTATAATCAATGACCACAAACTTGATGGCTTAAAACAACAGAAATTATTCTGTCACAGTTCTGGAGGCCAGGAGTCTGAAATCAAGATGTCAGCAGAGCTGCGCTCTCTCAGAAGGCTCTGGAGGAAGAATCCCTCCTGGCTTCATCCAGCTTTTAGTGACTCCCGGCATTCCCTGGTTTGGAGCTGCATGACTCCAGCCTCTGTCTCTGTCTTCTCATCCTTGTGTATCTGTGTCTCAAATCTCCTTCTGACTTTAAGCCCACCCTAATCTAGGATGATCTCATCCTGAGATCCTTAACTTAATTACATTTGCAAAGATGCTTTCTCCAAACAAGGTCACCTTCAAAGGTTCTAGAGGAACATACCTTTTTGGGGAGCACAAAAGTCAACCACTACACCTCCCGATCCCTCCTGCTCCCACTTGCCCTGCCCTCAAAGTACAAATGGAAACTAAAATGATTTCCAGAGTTTTTCATATGCTTTTAGCTAACTGATTATTGTATTCTTGGGAAAACAAAAGGAGAAAATAACAAAAAAACAAGCTGGAGAAAATACCTTGCCAGGTAAGTATACACAATGATTATTTTATTATTAGCAACCTTTTGCAACTGGAATACACAAGTTTGTTTCACTAGAATGTGATATTTGTAACAGTTAAATGAAACACAGCCTGCCTGTTTGAACAATGATTCTCTTACTCTGGATTTAATAATTAATTGACATTCTGTTATATATGGAATAAATGAGAAAATTAAACACACACTGAAAAATAGAAGATAAATTGTATTTTGGTGCACTTAATCAGGTTGGAAGGTGGAAGGATACCAGTATTTACACCAATGCTGTAGGGATGCCTGTGTGGCTCAGCAGGTTTAGTGCCTGCCTTCCGCCCATGGTGTGATCCTGGAATCCCAGGATCAAGTCCCACATCAGGCTCCCTGTGTGGAGCCTGCTTCTCCCTCTGCCTATGTCTCTGCTTCTCTCTCTCTGTCTCTCATGAATAAATAAATAAAAATCTTTAAAAAAAATAAATAAACCAATGCTGTAATATCAAAATGTACTCAGCTACCCAAAACTAATATTCTTAATGTAAGGTTTCAACTCTTATATTGCCTTAAGTATCAAGACAAATCCTGTAGGTGATAACATCTATTTTTAGAGCTATTAAAATCAGGTTTCTTCTGGCAATGTATCTGATTGTAAGCAGTGTGCAGGGGAACAATTCACTATAATACATATTCAAACTGCCCAGTTTTAAAAATGACTCCTTTTGAGACCTAAGTAAAAAATATGAAAGTGCCTCCTCCTCCTCCTTTTTGTCAAGACAATTCCCAATAGTTTTGCTGGCTCTCCATCTATGCTCTTTATAGTGTTAGTCATAAAGAAATGTGGTAGTTGCTATTTTATCCTTAGCCCATATCCCCTGAACTCATCACTTCCCAGAGACTTCCAATTTCCAATACCGATGATATCTTTGTCTGAGCTTCCCCATATACTGCAAAAAGCCACATCACAGGGGGGCCTGAGATATTAATATGCTCTCCTGATTTTCTAAACAGATGACTAATAAAAATTGGGGCACGAATACCCCAGTTCCCTTACTCATGTGGGATGACTCGGTCTAATTTTTTTTTAAATTTTTTTATTTATTTATGATAGTCATACAGAGAGAGAGAGAGAGAGAGAGGCAGAGACACAGGCAGAGGGAGAAACAGGCTCCATGCACAGGGAGCCCGACGTGGGATTCGATCCCGGGTCTCCAGGATCGCGCCCTGGGCCAAAGGCAGGCGCCAAACTGCTGCGCCACCCAGGGATCCCCTCGGTCTAATTTTATACTATTTCCCAAAGTGTCCGTATGGCATTAGGTTTCTATCCCACAGAAGCCTAATGCCATGAGGCATTAGGGACTGGTTTGATGCTTCATCCCTTCAGCTGCTTTCTCTTCCCTGCTTTCCTATATCATATCCCATTCTTCCCTACCTTCCAAATAAACTGACCAGGACCTCAGGACTCAGCTGCGGGGTCCGGCGGAGGTGTCCTCCCGTGTGCCTACGCCCCCAGGGCTTGGGTGGGAGCCACTGTGTACCCCTCAAGCTCTGTAGTACCCATTTGCACTGTTGCAATAAAGGAAATAAAGCCCCACTTCCCCGAAAAAAAGAAAATAAAAAACTCAACGCTTCTAGAGTTTGCTTCTAAGGCAATGCAACCTAAAACAGAAAACAAGAAATAGTATTACCCTTCAAAAAGGAAATAATACTTCTTTGCTTTAAAATTACCTTAAAGGCGAATTTTTCTGCAACTATTGCCACACACTAAATATGAATATACTAACATTAAAAATGTAGAACTCTGGGCAGCCCCGGTGGCTCAGCAGTTTGGCGCTGCCTTCAACCCAGGGCAGGATCCTGGAGACCCAGGATCGAGTCCCACGTCAGGCTCCCTGCATGGAGCCTGCTTCTCCCTCTGCCTGTGTCTCTGCCTTTCTTCTCTCTCTCTCTCTCTCTCTCTCTCTCTCTCTCTCTCATGAATAAATAAATAAAATATTTTAAAAAATGTAGAACTCAAAATTGTATAGAATGGTGGCACATACTGATCATTAACAAAAAGGCATGCTTTATTCCCTTCTTCCCTCATTAGCATTCCTATTTCATTTAAGTGTTGATGGCTACATGCCTCTGGGCAACTCAACTCCTCCAGAGATCTAGGAAGCAAACCTTGATCAGTATGACCAATCATGTTCATTTAATTCCCGTTTCACTGACTGCTCAGGAATGCACAGGAGATGTACTTCTGGTTGATGGGACCAGCCCAGGAGAAGTTATAAAGCTTCTGAAAATGTTTACCTCGATATTTAAAGAGGACATAAAGAGAAGCCTTTCTCTCCCCAAGCCTTTACACACCATGTAAGGAGGTGGTCTAAAAGTCATGGTAGCCGTATCACAAGCATGAAGTGACAAGCCTGAAGACAAATGTCAGCATGCTGAGGGTGGTAGGGCAGAAAAATAAAAGGAGGATTGGATGTATGATCTCTATGAACACCTGTATTAACTAAACATGAAATAGGCATATCTATGGAGTTGTGATATGAGATAACGAGTCTTATTGTTTAATCTGTTGGATTTCCTGTTACATTCTAAAACCAAAGTCTGTGCAGTGTGCAAACTGCTTTCACATAGAGTATGTCAGCTCTCTAGATAAGGGCAACTTAGCTAGTAGATCCTGTAGTGGTCTCAATCATGACGGTATATCATGTTCTTTCCTGAGCAGTCATGGAAAGTGGGAAATGAATAAACACAGTAAGTCATGATTAATCAACGTTTACCCTCCAGGATCTAGTTATATGCAACAGAAAAAGGCAAAAGATCAAAAGTTACTGAAAAATCAGTGCTTAATCTGTGTTCTAGTTATGATTATATAAGATCCATCCTCATATACCTGTCTTAAGTTTAGTATAGAGGTTAAATGAGACAACACACATACAGGAGTAACCAAGAGCCTATCCTATTGCTCTGCAAATCCTGGTTATTTCTTACTACTGGATCAAAGAAGATGGCCCAATCCACCCTGATCAATGGTTAACGTTTGTTTTCTGGGTGACAGAAGATCAACTGACCCTTGAAGTAATCCACCAGTGAGGTGAATAGGTATTAGAATGAAAAAAAGATATCCCAAAGAAAGATGTTAGTTTATATTATACTGATGGCTACTGAGGATAGAATTGAGAAAGACAAAACTATAGAGAGTCTCATCCATTTCTCTTGAATCAAGTCCCTTCCTCATGAACCAGGCTGTGTATTTTACTCAGGCTTCTGAAGACAGCTATTTAATCAGCCTTTTCCCCTAACCATAATGATTAGAATAATTGCCCCCTAAGTGGACCTGGAAAATAAGACTAAATCTAGAGGCACTCATTTACTTCAGAATAGTGTGTCATCTAACTTCACAGGCTCATGTGAAACACATTAGGACATTTGGGGATGTGTCTAACAGATCATTAAGAAATAGTTTTCCAAACATGTACTCTTTCTTAGCTATTTTAATGCAAGTCACAGAAAATGAAACTGCTGAAATTCGTGATTTCATAATGCACAGTGTGAGTCATTGTCCCCAAAGCATTCTGTCTATAGAAATGGTATGTTAGCATATTTTCCTATAATGTTAGTGTAATCCATTGATGTATATTTTATTTATGGTTTTCAAGTTGTTCACTAGAAACCTGTTTTTTGATGCCTATGTAGTCACGATTGGTTGTAAGCATATTCTGGAAAACTAGCTGATGTGAGGAGTGTTGTCAATGTCTTTGAAGGGTTGAACTCAAAACTGCAATCTGAAAAGAAATATAAATGAAACTTGAAAGACTTCTATGAAGAGAAAATTCCAACCAAAACCACTAACAATAGCTGGCAGCTTACTTTGAGACATAGACAAGACAAGAAGGCTCTCTTATAAAAGTGTGAATGGGCAGAATATAAATGAAATTCTGAAAGATAACACTGGATCTTCATAGAACCACTATTACTCTCAAAATAGATTTTTTGCAACCGCAGAATTTGTGTGATATTTATGTATCCTATGTTAACAGAGAAATAACGAAGAAAGATAACAAGAAAGAGAACCAGGATTTAAAGACAGTGTGAAAAAGTATTTTGATGTGACTTAAGCACCACAAGAATCACAACTGGGTTGAAAGGAACATGAGAAACACCAATGTCAGAGTCATTCTGTCATTCTGGTGACTTTCATTGAACCTTTATTGTACTCTAAGCTATGCAAGATATTTCATTACAGCCATAACAATATTAGAAAGGACTTTTGTTTTTTAAGATTTTTAAAGTAATGTCTATACTAGCATGAGGCTCAAAATCACAACCCTGAGATTAAGAGTTATACTCTCCACTGACTGACCCAACTGCCCCTGTTTTGTTCCTTTTTAATCAGCATCCTGACATCAGTCTTACTACTGCTCTGTCCTTAGAAATCAATTCCATGGTAAATGTTTGTCCCCCCACAACCTCTCTAACCCCCTCCAAACACAGGGAGCATGATTTAAAAAGATTTAACCTGGTCATCACCATGTATCCAATATTTGCTGGCTTCATTGAATAGAAAACCAGAAAGAGGGGGAGAACATAACAGGCAACTTGAAATTAATGTGAATATATGATTTATTTGACATCTTCATTTACACTCTTTAGAAATACAAATGATCTAGGAAGTTATTCTAAGTGCTTTAACATCCAACTGTTCTAATTAATATGCCTAAATGTCAGTAAAAATGCAGAATAGGGTATGGCACCTCTCAAAATTGTTCATAACTTAAAATAGGCATACCAATATAGTAAGATATGGCTGAGCACAGGCAACCACATCGCATGTAGAAAGATGTCAATTATAAGCCTGACAAGCTTGGGCATGAAGCTTAGCTTCATCATTTACCATTATGTAAATTACCATACAAGCACCTGAGACTTTTCCTCTCTGTGCTTCACTTTCCTCATCTGTAACATGAAAATAATACTTGCATCACAGTGTGGGTATAGAAAATAATGAAAATGTAGTGACTAGCACAGTACCTGATACATGGTGGATGCTTAATAAACATTGATGCTAAAATAAATAAATAAATAAATAAATAAACATTGATGCTCATCATTATCATTAACATTGCTAACTTTCAACAGCTTGGAACTGAATGTGTTCAAATGACAACCAGTAAATAGTATAAACAGACCTAATTATAAATAGACTATATCTCTGAATTTCATCTAAGCAAACTTGGAGAGTTAACCTCAGATTTTTGTATAGAAATATTGTTATAGTTGGTGAATAGGTTGACAAATAAGAACATAAATGTCTATTTAAATGCCAATATTATTACCAATGGGTACTTACTACTAGTAGCATTCTAGAACAAAATGGCTAGTTTTAAAGGAATTTCAATGAGAAAATTGTTTCAGAATTCTAAACTGGATGCTAAAACCAGTCATTCTTGATATGGAAAAAAGGAAAATTGGGGTTCTTTCCAATCCCTCAAACTTTCATTCTTAAAGATTCTCCAAGCTTTTACCCTAGCATGCTAAGGGAGTTCTTGCAAAGTAGAAACAATCCAGAGTGTGAGACATGTGAGAAAACATGAGGCTCTGCTAGGAAAAGCAGTACAGAAGCCATTCAGGACCATGAAGAAGGACCAGGAAGCTAATGAGATCAAGGACTTGGGAAGCACTGGTGAAGGGGATGAAGGAAGACAGGGGAGAGTATCCTAAATACACCTTCCTTTTCCCCATCAGTGGAATCTTTAAGGTAATCAAGGGAGTAGTGAGTGAGAGGTAAATGCAGGTAATGGCCAAAAGCATAACAGATTTTGACATGTGCCTAGACGGTATGCATCATTCCTTCATTCTGTCCTTCCCTCTCCCCTCTAAGTCATCCCTGCCTATGCAGTAGTCCATACTTGGCACTAGGACAACATAAGAGTGAAATTCCAATTTACTACAATAAATTGGAAAAGAAAGCCTCCATTTGTCCAGTCTACTGGTTTTTGTTTAAGGTAAAACTTAGGGCATCTCTAGAGCCCTAACCAACTTCTAATGCTAAGATGGAGAAGGGAGCTAAGAATATGAAGAATTTGAAAGTGTGGATGAATTTAGACCATGGAATTATATTGGAAAGGACATTGATAGGTCTGAAAAAGTGAAACTTGAAGGTAACAGACTCAGAGGAGTTCTGAAATGATTTGGTGAAATAAATTGGAGACAGGCTTTTCCAACAGAAGATTTCTGCCATAACCAGAAAGACTGTATGTCCTGGTTTATGACTTCTGACCCGATGTGATTATAAATACTACTCCCTTTCACTTTCAAAGTGTCATGTTTTAAATTATAAATCCTATCATCAATTTAACCATAACCTGTAGGGTACATTCCATAAATATTAGAAAACTAAAGATATTTTAAAGTTCATTATTTCATTTGCTTTTTATCAAGAATGATGTCCAGATCACCAAACCTCTCACAATGTCTTCGTCAACCAGAGAATGATCAAAGTGCAATTGCTGGAGACAAAAGAGGACCATTAAAATTAGCCCCTGCACTCTTGTGAATACACAAACACATGTAGATACATTAAGTGCTCAGATACAGTATTAGAAGGCCCAGAATTGGATCTTGTTATATAATTTGAAGGTACCCCGAAAGCATAAACTAGAAAATTCCTGGAAGAAGACTTAATGTTTGAGATTTGTCAGCGGACTAGATAGGATCTCTGCTATTTTATAAAGTACAGCTGGAGGCCAGTCTGTAGAAAACAGACACTGAAATTA
Source organism: Canis aureus (assembly GCF_053574225.1). Taxonomy (NCBI): domain Eukaryota; kingdom Metazoa; phylum Chordata; class Mammalia; order Carnivora; family Canidae; genus Canis; species Canis aureus. The sequence continues at coordinate 13,617,764 of NC_135636.1, forward strand.
ATGGTCATGATTAGCTTAACACTAGATGCTCCCAGTGAGGTCTAGTAGGAGCTCAGCAACCATGAGAAAAGAGGAGATGAGAAAATATTAGAAGACAGAGTACCCTGGTTTCTTGAGGTGGAGGCTCAGTGATTACAAACAATCCAAGAGAGGCAGCACATGTGTTATACCAACATACGAATATAAGCTGGATGCCTCTGATTCTGAATCTGTGGATCATGCCATTAGCATCAAGACACAGAAAATGTAGCAGAAGGACCAAATACCTTGAGCAGGGTAGAGCTGGACAGTCTTTTATGAGTAGAAAATGATAACTCCTTTTAAAGGAACAATGGAAAAATCTACCCCCCAATCAACTGTACTTTGAGGAATCGGAATGCCAGAGAGGATGTTACTTGTGGACAATGTGGAGACTAGTGATTAACACCAAGCTCTCTCTGCCTGCTGGCAATTGGAGGGAAAGCAAGCCATCTATGCATGAGGCCACAAAGGGCTCTCCTGGGGAAGAGAGTGAAAGGAGTTGTAGCTATTCCTGAAGCAGGAAAATACTAGCTTTTATTTGTTTCTTCAGGAAGTGGACCTATGAAAACAAGAACACAGAGGATCTTCTATACTATATCTAAAAGCAAAGAAATCTTTTTAGCATGATTAGTAACACAAAGATGGATAAGCCAAAGAAACATTCAGTCTTGGTTCACTGAAGCTCACTGAAGCTTCTATATCCTACAGTTGGGACCTTACATGATAATGCTTGATGTTGAGACCAGACCCATGAGGGTGGGATTTTGATTGCCTTTATCCACAGAGTGGACCAGAATCCCATCCAAGGAGATTAATGAATGGCAACCTGGGCCAAACACCATACAAAGAAGACAAAATGGCAGGGAACAAGGTACAGAAAGTTTTAAGAAACCAAAAAGCCTGTTGAGAAGAGAAATGAATTGGAGGTTCCACAAATAAAAAAGGGTAATGCTTGTGTAGTTAGACCAAAGGCCTCTGGCACCCACTGAGAAGCTAAAGGGACAAGCCCAAAAAAGTAGAGGTACCTCACCCAACAATGGTCTCTGTGTAGATTGCCATAGGCTTCTCAAATTCAGAGTAAAGAACTTCCTTCTGGATTTACTGCTGTGACTGACCAGCAGTCTATAAATAAATTCTAATTTAATGATTCTAATTTATAGAAGTTTAAATAAAAGTCTATAAATAAATTATAATTTATAGAATTATAAAAAGTCTCTTTATCCTTGCATCTGATTTTGGCTTTTTTTGTTTGTTTGTTTGCTTGTTGTTTTTTGAGGGTGGAGTGGTTTTTTGTTTTGTTTCATTTTTATTTATTTTCAGAAATAGACTATATTGTCTCAGCCTTCCAATGTTAAGGGCACATTAGATGGCTATCTGCATTATTTAACGATACCAATATTTTAAAAAGAATAGTAGGATCCTAAATTGTGGATTTTTCTATGAATTTCTACCTAGTGATTTTCAAATAGGTCCTAATAACAGTATTTCACTGAAAAGATGAATATGCAGAAGAAGCAGCAGCAAAGTTGCTGTTATTGGAACTAGAGCGGGTAGGAGGCTTCTATCTTTCCTCCTATCATAGAAGCCTTTAAGGAGCTTTGCTAAACCCCTCCAGATGCTCACAAACACAAGCCAAAATTCCTGGCCCATCTACATTCGCAGGATATGCTCCCTCCCATCCACACCATCCAGCCAACAGCACTGCCCTGTACTAGTGAAAAGGGATGTATCAGAAGGTATAAGCCATTTCAGTGTAAACAAAGAGAATCCTGATTAAAAGATTTCCCATGGGATAACAAGCTGACAGAATATAAGAACTGGCAATACCCATGGAGAGTAAAGTGACAACTAGAGCCTGTATTGACCACAAAGACGAATTAGCAGAGGAAAACCACAGTGAAATGAAAACAAAAAACAAACATGAAAAAGAATTATGACTAAGGGTATTGTGAACAGGCTGATTCTTCTCACCACCAATTAGAGTACATTCATACACCTTATTCATCCAACAAGCATTTGTAAAGTGCTTACTATGTGCCAGGCATGTTGCTAGGTATTACAAATACAAAGAAAAATAATATGCAGTCCTCACTGTGAAAATGCTCAGTCGTCTATAGGAGACAGACCTGTAGATACAGAAATATAAAGAAAATCTCATTTAAATGTGTATATGAAGTACTTAGCATAGTATCTGGCATATGGTAAGCTAACTATAAATGTTAGTTATTATTAACAACTTAATCCTCTATTTTCATTCACTGGCTCTCAAAAAATGATAAATTTTTAAGGAAAGAAGACTTCGACAAGTGCTTATGGAGAGCCAATATAAACATGTTAGTCTTCTTTCCCTTACTTGCTGACTCGTTCACAAGAGTAGGAGACAGGCTTTATGTTGTTATATGAAGGGCCACTCCTTTCTTGACTTCTCTCTTGGATTCTGAAATACCAAAACCTCCTCTAAGAAGTAATAGGAGAAAAAAGAAATAGTTATATCAACAAACATCTAAAAGTCATTTGGTAATATTCAGTAACCATCTAAATAAGAATCCATTTAACACAAGTAACAATATTCATCTTAAAGACTATCAAAATCCAACAATAGTGAAGCCATTTCAATTCAAAGAAAGAAAGAGAGACTCCTGCTTTATCACTATTATATCAATATTTGTCTTTGAAGTTCTAGCTAATGACTTACTCTCAAATTATATGATTGATACAAATATTGGGAAGAAAAAGACAAAATGTCTTTATTTCAGATTTAACAAACGAGTAGAGTAATAAGAGAATTTAATGTGGTAGCTGGATTCAAGTAAACATATACATAATCAATAGCATTTCATTAGACTAATAATTATTAGTGGACATGAAAAAAATAAATTCTATTCACCAAACCAATATGAACTACAAAATATGTAAGAATAAGTTCATAATAAAGTCACAGTGTCTTCATAAACAAAACTAATCATATAAAAGACATAAAATAAAAAAAAAACAGTTACAATGTCAATGTTTTGTGGTGACTGTTGTAAACTGGCAAAAGATTTTAAAATTCATAAGAATAGAAAGCCAATTTTTTTTACAAAAAAAGAATACTGAAGGAGTACTTTTCCCATCAGAATTTCAATAACTTATAAAGATGTCATAATCAATACAGCATGATATGGCTACTTGAAGAGACAAAATATCAGTAAAAAAGAACAGAGTCCAGAAAATATGTATCAAGAGGATGCAATATATGACAAAAGTTGCATTATGTCAAATCAGTGGGAAAGGATCCTTTATTTATTAAATGGCACTAATAGCTGGCACTGGGTGGAAAAAGTAAACTATATAAAAAGTAAATAAAACTATAATTTAAAATAATAAATGTTAAAAAGTAAGATAACAGCATTAGAAAATAGATTATTTAAGAACTCTGAGGTAAGGAATATTCCTTAAGACTAACGGTATACTCAGATGTTTAAAGGGTTTATAAAAGTTGCATTTTGATTTCCATGTAAATTTCACAGTTTTTCAGACTCAGTTCTATAATTAAAGGGTTTTCTATTTCTATTTTTGCATTATGTTGTAGAATATTTACTTGATCTACAAAATTAATTCTGCATGATAAGCAACAAGATTATTCTCATTTTCAACTCATCTGCTGAGTTTGGTAGTATTTTGATTTTTCCTTTTTTTTTAGTTCCAGAATACTTGGATGCACTTCTTAAGTATTCTTCTTCCATCTTCATGAGAGCACTTTTTTTTTATAAAGTTCTCCTCCAGTTCTTTATTTCTATTTCAATGGGAGTCTATTCTTCTAGTTATCTAAATGTTGCTCCTCATCTAGAATATTCTTTAATGAATTGTGAATATCCTTCCCTTTATCGCCTGAATGCTTCTTTAGCAAACATATTTGCTAGACAGATACCATTTCCCAAGCAGTGCAAAATGTACCATGTAAGTCCCAGCTGCAGCTGTTCCGGGTTTTATAGTCAGCACTTTGTGGAAGGTGTGGAATGCATCTATCCTAACCAAGATCTTTTGGTAGTGCATTCTTCTCCAATCCATAAGGTCTTGGTACCATTCGACACACTAAAGCAGCCTTCCTCCAGTTCTTCTGGGGTTAAGAAGGTTAGGAGACCTCTCCAAGAATGATAAGCAGCAAGATATCTTCACCTGAATTAGTGAAGATATTAGTTGCCTTAAAAATTTAGTGGTTTTACACAAGAGAAGTATATCTTGTGCTCATGCAGCAGTCCATCGTAATTGTTTCTTGCTGGTAGACAGCTTTCTTCCATGCAGTGATGCAGAAACCCATACACCTTCCATCTTGTGACTCTGGCATTCCCTATGTTCTCAGAGGCTTCTATCCTCAGACAGCAGACAGGGAAAAACAACATGAACAAGTCACCCCTGTTTTCGAACAGCTGTGACCTAGAAATGACACATACCATTTTCCTTCACATTCAAATTAGAAAACTAGACACAAGGCCCATTTAGATGCAAGGGGGATGGGGAGATGTTGGCTGGCTAAGTAGCTGATTCCTGGCAATAATTCTCTATTATTTACAGGGTACTCATACTTCAGTGGACTATTAGATGTCTGTGCCATATTATTCTAGCCCTCAAAGAGAGTGAAGCCTTCTCTTCTGCCCCTAATTCTAAGCATCTCATAATATAATGAGACAAGAAACTCACTTACTTTTGACTCAGGAAGTGATGAAAAGTAAGAAGTCACTTTACAATCAGGCCAGTGATAAAGATATCCCTTCTAGCACTTTGAAAAGTATAAAGCCATAATATTAAGAGTTAGATGAGAAAACCATGGATAAGCCATGTTTCATAAATTAAAGCAAAAATAGCATAGTATTGGGGGGAGAATTTTATTCAGTAAAAAAGGGAGAAAAAATTTAAATGCACCTCTTTATCCTGTAAAAACTAGAGAAATGTAATGGTAACTTAAAGAACAGCATTAAAAAAGACAGAGTGTGAGATACAAAATACATAATCAGTCCATATAAGAGAGTCATAAAAACTAATTGCTTTAGTATCATTTCATTCAATTAGAATTAATCTAGATGTACCAAACCAAATATACTCAAGTATCTAGTATTTAGTAAGCTGTTTGTTTGTTTGTTTGTTTGTTTTTAATGCATTACTTCTGTGGGAATTATCTGCAATTTCTTTATTCTGCTTGGGGATTTTATTTAAAGAAGCTACTAAAATAAGTCCCCACTGGCAATTTGTAAATTTAGTGTAAACTTTAATATTTTTCATCAGTGTGTCAAGTACTTAGGAGATTTAACACAATTATATTTCCTTAACCTAATTTGATTAATTCATGAATTTTGCATCTTAGAGAAATAACTTGGAAGAGATAAAGAAGAAAAAATGCAATGAGTGTTTTAGGGTTTGTGTGTGTATGTTTGTGTGTGATTTTTTTTTTTTATGAACAATACTAATTACTATATACAGTGTTTAAGTCCTATCAATTGGGACCTGTTTAAACTTTTGCCATGCATCCTAAAATACTTTGTCAAAACAGGCATCTGCTCAGAGATTTTATGATTTCTTATGGTAACTGAAAAATCTGTAGAATAAAGTAACAGAAAAAAAGAGACTGTACCCTTGCAAAGGAATGATGCTTCTCATTCATGTCAAATGATGAAAAGCTTACAGTCAACAAATAAAAAGACCTCAAAAAGACTCCACACAGCATTTATCACAACCTCACTCATCAGACCCAGACCCACTTCAAAACTTTCAAACTAAAGAAACCCAGCATGAGAAGTTTGCCAACTCTTCTTGCCAAGTTGGCAGAGCCCTAAAAGTCTGAATGGGCTTCTTGATATGTAAGATAAAAGCAGGCATTTGGAGTCTGTGAAGCTCCCTGGACACAATCAGATCTTAAGTGAAATTCCATGAACCACCGCCATTTGTACACGATGTCAGGTATGCAGATGGCACAACTTGGAGTTCGGGCTACATGAGTAGTTTTGCTGAGAAATCAAGACAGAAAAAAAAAATTCTAAACATGAGGTAGAACTCATAGATGAGTCCTTTCAGCTTGAATCTTTCATTTCTGGCTACTCTATCCTATGTGGCATGGAAGGGCAAAGTTGGTCTCAGACAAGAACAGTTCCTCTCAAGTACATGTGTGCCTGTGAGAGACAAGAACAGATTCCAGTGACTGAAATTCCTCCCTGCCCACTGCTTTATCCACTAGGGAACATTACTTCTGAGCTATTTGCTAGCTTCTGGGCAGCAAATCTCTGTTCATTTCCAGATGAGTAAGCAATCAGAATTCTTCTTGACAGATTTAATTTTCCTTCCCCCTACTCTCCTCTAACTGGTATGTCTTTCGTTCATCCGGCCTAACACAGGCCTACTGCCTCCAACACCCTACAGATCCCCCCCACCTCCACACTTCACCCAACCATGCTGTCATCCACACACTGCATCTTTGCCTTCCCTGACAGAGGGAGCTCCCTGAGTCTAAGAATTCAATGTTCTTTTTCATCAGATGTCAGATGACAGATGCAGAATGCTTCCTCATGGACTGGGAAACAAAGGTCAACTCACTTGTTATGGGATTTCTACAAATCACTTGCAAGGTTCTCCTTAAGCCTAATTTTTCTTTCAATATACCCTCCTTTTGGAAGAGAAAATCTGCCTGTTTGCTCCAGCTAATATCATAGATCATAGGCCTTCACAGACACCCTTCCCTCTGTCTTTGTATTTTAAATTCATTTTTGCCTCCTCAATCTACCCTACTCTTGACCTCCCTGGGAATTCCTGTCAGCTAGAACAGACTCTCTGTTATCTCTCTGTCTTACTAACTCTCCATCTCATTTCAAATACAATGGAAATCCTCTATTTTCCCCCTCCAGACTGTACACCTTAAATAATAAATAGGTTGAAAGAAATTAACTCTTTATTGAATTGTGTGGTACAGTGCTATGGGGAAAGTTAGGATAGAGGTGCTGTGGCAAACTCTACACAGAATAAAATTTTATTAGTACCTCATAATTGTTAAAGTATAGTATCCTAGAGGAGATGATTAAATCAAACTTGCAACAATATATACAACCTTTTTTTTCAATGTCAGCAACTTTGTATAGTTTATGTGGAGAGTCTTATACTACAAAATCTAAAATCTATCAGGAAAGCCATTTGGTTTATGAAAGTTGTGCTTTTTCATAAGCCAAACTCAACAGACATCATGTTTATATATTTCAAGTGTGGTTTGAAGTCATTAATTAAATTTTATGAGGTATAATATCTTTCAAAATATTTCAGATTATCTCTAATAAAAGCATCTAAAGTCATTTTCAGAATACAAAATCCAAAAAGACCACAGATTTTAACTGGACTGGGAATAGTCTTTATTTATATATTATATATTACATACATAAATGTAAATAATAATTATAAAAATATATTTTTACAAATATGTACATATATAATTTCTATCATATATTTATAAAACATACATATATCATTTTTTTCTTACTCAAAAGTAACCTTAATCTTCAACTTTACTCCTGACAACTCTTGTCTTCATCACTATCTGAACAGTCTTCCTTCTGAACCATGTGTATCAACTCTGAGGAAAAGCAGTTCATTGACAAACAGTTAAGATCTGATGTTCTTTCATTCTGTCTTGCCAAAGACCTCAAAGGATGGTGAGGAGTAGAGCAATCATGTAGGTACTTTTTAAATTTTTTTTTATTTATTTATGATAGTCACACAGAGAGAGAGAGAGAGGGAGAGAGAGAGAGGCAGAGACACAGGCAGAGGGAGAAGCAGGCTCCATGCACCGGGAGCCGGACGTGGGATTCGATCCCGGGTCTCCAGGATGGCGCCTCGGGCCAAAGGCAGGCGCTAAACCGCTGGGCCACCCAGGGATCCCCTTATGTAGGTAATATTAAATTATCTTCTAACTTATAAAAAAAAAAAAAAAGGTTCTACAAACCTGCAGTTCTGAAACTGGCCCCACACAGTCTTGCTACACCATCCATTCCCTGCACCTACCCTTTCTCAGTGCTTTCATGCTACATCAGGTTTTTAAAATTCACCACTTTAGCTTCAGAGTTTCCCTATGAAACTTATATAAAAATAACACACAATGAATAGAACATAATTTTTTAAATTTAGGTTCCACTGTGTAAAACAAACAAACAAAAAAAAAACTTTCCTTCGAGAGAACTTTATGGACAAGCAAAACTAAACAAATTTTTTGTGTCCTCCTGAAAATAAAAACTGTAATACAGACTGGAAAATCAGGTGAATATAAAGAGGTTACTCCATTTTTATAACTCTTCTCCTCCTTCATCTTCCATAAACACAATCCAATTATGAGTTCTCCTGAGACAGGATAAAACTTGCTCCAAAGTCATTACATCATTCCATCATTTTCATCATAATCTTGTATGTGATCCAAATTATTCCCATTTAATGACACTAAAATATTCAGAGAGAGAACTAAAAACTGGCAACTTTTCCAACTTCAGTTCCTCATGGAAAGGAGGTAAAGACACACAAATAAGTAAATAAATGTTCTCTTTGTTGGGTGATTTGTGAGATAAGCCTCTATATTTTCATGTGTTTCCGCTCTTCATTAATCTCAAAATATTTACATTTGTATTTACTAAGAAATCACACAATATACTTTGAAAACTCAAAAGAAATTTTTCTTTTAAATGTAGCTTTCTACTGGCAGTAGGCTTAGAGCTAAAGAGAAACTGCTTTTCATCTGACCACATGTCCTGATCAAACGTAATCCTTGAGCAAGTTCAAAAGGCTGTCCATAAATATGGAAAACTTAAACTAAGATAGTTGAAACTATGAATGACTCTCTAAAGAAATCAATCTGTACCATAAAACAAATAATTTTGTAGCTAGAGATGGATTTTTCCTCACATTTCTTAATAGCTGTTTTGCCAAGAAAGATTTTTAAAAGGGAATTTAAATATATCAACCTGAAGTAAAGTGTAAGGTTTTAAAGTCTGCACATCTAAACATAATTATGTTAACTTTACTTTGTTTTATTAGAGCACATAAATTAAAATATGTATAAATACATAACTTATATTTGTTGTTCTGAATAAGGCTCTGATTGTAGAACCTTAAAAACAACACATTAGGGCAGCCGGGGTGGCTCAGCTGTTTAGTGCCGCCTTCAGCCCAGGGCCTGATCCTGGGATCCAGTCCCATGTCAGGCTCCCTGCATGGGGCCTACTCCTCCCTCTGCCTGTGTCTCTGCCTTTCTCTCTCTCTCCCTCTCTCTCTCTCTCTCTCTCTCTCTTCCTCTCTATCTCCCATGAATAAATAAATAAAAATTTTAAAAACCACATTAATATTAAATGGTAACAACAGCCGATATTTGTTTCATACTTATCATATGCCAGACACTATTCTCAACATTTAACTTGTATGAACTCATTTAATCCTCACAAATTCTGAGAGATAGGAATTATATTCAACCTCATTCTAAATGAGGAACTGAGGGAAAGAGAAGTTTAAGTAACTTGCCCAATAGCAAACAGGTGGTATGAAATGAAGCCTGGAAGCAAACAGAGGCAGTCTGCATTCAGAACCCACTTTTTCAACTACTATATAATATATACAGCATAACTTTTGTTCATCATATAGTTATTCTTTTAAAGACACATAGTCTATAACATATTGTAAGCTTCTAATGGACAGGAACTCTATTTTATTCATCTTATATGTGAGCACTAGAAAATGTTCGGTATACAGTTACTTAATAAAAGACATTCCAATTTATTCCCTGCCCTGCTAAATAATTCTGGATATACATCCTAGTTAATGGTTTAACTGTCCTAACCTTAAAATGTTAAATGTGTGCAATGAATAACAATGCAATAACTTTAATGAAAATCAAAATAAAGAGAAGGAACAAATATTTACAAAAATTCCTCTACCCTAACAGATCAAGCATCTCTTATTTTTCTATATTCATTTATGGTTCTTTCCATTTGTATAATTTGTTTTATGGTATTTAAATCACAATGTGCAGCGAGTACTTTCATATTCTGTTATTTTATCACTAGATAGAGGATTTTCTATATAGACTGAAAATTACAAATTTGAATGACTGCATATACTTCCATGGAGTGGAAGCACTGATCAATTTATTTAACTAATCCCTATCATGGGACATTAAGTTATTTCCATTTTGTTCTCTTACATATAAACCATAAGAAAAAAATGGATTGATGCATGGATAGATGGCTACACAGACATAGCGTGATAGCACAAGTATAGTCAAATATTAATGGTAAATCAAAGTGGTGGACATATGAGAGATCACCATGAAACTTTTAACTTTTCTATGTGTAATTCAATATGTAAATTTTGTTTTAATATATTTTCATTCCTACCCTCATTTGTGCTATTGTCATCAAATGTAGCCCGCTTATGTATGTTATAAACCAATCTTATATATTTTAAAGTTAATAAAGAAATGAGAAAAAATATATTTATAGAGTCTTTTATATCAACCCACATATTTATGATGTCTGGTGCTTTTTTGTGTGTATGTGTGGTTTCATGTAACCATCTGGTATGGTTTTCCTTCAGCCTGGGGACTCTAGTATTTCTCTTAAGTATTTCTTTTAAGAAAGGTCTTCAATCTTTCTTTATCTGGGAATGCCTTTATTTCACCCACGTTTTTAAAGTTTTGTAGATATTGGATTCTTGCCTGGAAGGGTATTTTTGTTTGGGTTTTTTGGGGGACTTTAAATATTATTTTATTACCTTTGGCCTCCATTATATGAGAAAATAAATTAACCATTAATCATATTGATGGTCCCTTGCACATGATGACTTATTTTTTCTCTTACTCCTTTCCTAATTTTCTCTTTGTCTTTCAACAGTTCTGCTAAGCAGATCTCTTTGTACTTACTTATCTTACTAATGGTTCTTGTAGTTTCCTAGATGTGTGACTTATGTTTCTTCTCAAATTTGATAAGATTTTGGCCATTATTTCTTCAAATATTTATTCCTTCCCTTTTTCTATTCTTTTTTGGGACTCCCGTTACAAACATGTTGGTATGCTTGTTCTTGTCCCACAGCTCTTGAGGCTCTGTTCATTTTTCTTCAATCTTTTCTTTTTCTCTGTTTCTTTAGATTGAATAATTTTAATTGACCTGAATTCAGGTTCAAAGACTCTTTCTTCCGACATCTTTCATCTGCTATTAGATTTCAGGGCTCTTTCAGTTATCGCACCTGTCAATGTAGAATGTGATCATTTCTATATCATTATTGAGAGCCTATAATTTGTTGATTCATTATTATCATACTTTCCTTTAATTATTTAAACATGTGCCCTTTTTGTTTCTCAAATATAAGTTGACCCTTTAACAACATTGAGGTTAGGGGTGCTGACCCCTCACAGTCAAAAATCTCTATATAACTTTATCTTCCCCCCCAATCTAACTGCTAAGAACCTACTGTTGACCAGAAGCCTTAATAAGTCAATTAACACACATTTTGTATACGTATTACATACTGTATTCTTACAATAAAGTAAGCTAGACAAAAGATGTTATTAAAATCATAAAGAGAAAATACACTTACAGTACTGTATTTATAAAACAAAACTGTATGTAAAATGGACCCACCCACTTCAAACCCATGTTGTTGACCCATGAAGGGTCAACTGTATTTATAATAGCCTTCCTTAATTATTTGTATGCTAAGCTGGACATCTGAGAACATTCACTGACAGTGTCTACTGACTGCTTTTTTTGTTGCTATAGTAAAATATATATAACATAAAATTTACTATTTTAACCGGAAGTGTACAGTTCAGTGTCATAAAGGGCATTCATGCTGCTATGCAACCATTACTACCACCAATCTCCAGAACTTTTTTCATCTTCCCAAACTGAAATTTTGTACCCTTAAACAATAACTCCCCATTCTGCCGGTCCCTGGCAATCACCGTTTTACTTCCGGGCTGTATTTCTTCTTGAGCATCCATCAATTTCCCATTTCTTTCATGTCTCTTTTTTGTTGTTGTTGTTTACTAGAAATTTTGGATAATATATTACAAAAGCTCTGGAATCTGATTATTTTCCATCTGAAGGTTACTGTTGGGAGTTTGTGTTTGTTTTGTTTAGTAACTTACCTGGGCTAAATCTGTGAAATATGTTTTTCCCATATTTTTCTCTTATATCCTTGCTTATGTTTTTAATTTCCTGTTTTTATTTTTAATCTGAGCTAGTTAAGAGTTGCTCTTGTTTCATTGTAGCCTAGTTGTCAGCCAATGATTGGACAGTCATTTTGGTCAAATACCACTGATGGAGTTAGGCTTCCATTCTCTGCTGATAGTTCTTGGTGTAGGTTAAGAGCACAATCAAAGCTCAGACTATCTTCAAGTCTTCTCTGGCTTTTATACTCTGCTGGGCCTTGTGTGTCTTCTATGCACATAGATACAGCCTCAGGATTGACTGGGAATATACAAAAATCTTGGAGCCTCCTTGGTCTCCACTGCACATGTGTTTAGCCTCAGCTAGAAATATGTTTGTCCCAACCACAACCAAAACCTCAGGCTTTGACCCTTCAGCTGGCCTAAATCCTGTCTTCTACTAACACCTCTGCTGGGTATGACCATTACCACATCCAAGTCAAGCGAGTTTCTTTTGACCACAGCCACACAGCCTGTCTCTCCCTGCAGAACTTCCAAACTGACTAAAAGAGCAAAGAAAAGATAGGAGCAAGAATGTCAAGATTTCCACCTTTCTTATCTGAAGTTCAGCAACTTTTGAAGCAACTTTTGAAGCATATACTCTTTTCAGATTGTTGTATTCCATGGCTTGAATTCTGGAGATCTGAAATGGTTGTGGGGTTGTTTTGTCCAGGTTCATAGTTGCCTTTTGGGTGGAGGACGCTGGGGAGGAGAAGATTTACCAACCTCCTCACTATAATATAGCCTGAAATCTGCTCTTTAATGACTGTCTTTTAGAGGAGAAATTCTCAAAGTGTGGTCCTCAGGCATGTTAGCATCATCAGGGAACTTGTTAGAAATGTAAATTCTTAGGCTCCACCCCAGACCTACTAAACCAGAAACTCTGGATATGGGGCTCAGTAATTTGTGTTTTAACCAACCCTTCAGGCAATTCTGATGGCACACAAAAATTCAGAACCCTAATTCAGAGTATATTTAATAATAATAATTGTTGTTGGAGTTTTCTATTTCAAGGGAAAATAACCAAATATAAGACCTTTTTAGATGTTTTATCAAAGTTACTTTATATGATTTGACAAAGGATGATGAAACATTGGCATATCCTTTGAACTCTTCAGTCCAAAGGCTGGAATGATTTTTTTTTTTTAATCTTTAGGTCAAAAACTAGTGTTGCCTGATACATACAAAGAAGGGCTAGACAGGATTTAAGAGCACCAACCTGAATGTTATCTAGATGTACTACTGTGCTACATTCCAATTTATGGGAGCTGAGAAATGAAATCCAGAGAAATTATCCAGAGAAATGATGCCTTTTCAAAAATGTATGCCCAATAATACAGTTTTTCTTCACTAAAAAGACTTGGCTGTACCAAGATAATGAAGACATATTTTTGCACAACTGATATGTATGTTCCTAAAAGCCACATTATTTATAGGCCTTCATTTTAAAGGTAGAAAGCCATTCTTCTTTCAAGCAAAATCATCATCCTTAAAGTAATCATTTTGTAATTAGTGGTCCCTATACCTCCATAAATACATGCTTAAACAATGTTTACTGAAAAAACTTTAGAAATACCTATAATATATAACGTTTTTATGCAAAGTTTTAAAATAAAACAATATTGCTTATTTATAAATACATATGTCTATAGAACTATGACAAGCAAAAAGATATACATCAAATGCATGATAACGACTATTTTCATGTGAAGGAAAAGTAAAACTGGGAAGATAAGTCAAAGAGGTTTCAATTTTATAATGTTTTCTTTTATTTAAAAAATGACAAAATCGGGCAGCCTGGGTGGCTCAGCGGTTTAGCGCCACCTTCGGCCCCGGGCGTGATCCTGGAGACCCTGGGTCTAGTCCCATGTCGGGCTCCTTGCATGGAGCCTGCTTCTCCCTCTGCCTGCTTCTCCCTCTGCCTCTGTTTCTGCCTCTTTCTCTCTCTGTGTCTCTCATTAATAAATAAATAAAATCTTTTTAAAAATATGACAAAATCCTCACAGATCTTGAACATTGGAAATACTACTTTCTCAGGATGAAGTATAGGGAAGAACTCTTGGGCTACAGAATGGACGCTGTAGCTTACTTGAACTGAGGGCAATTCTCAGACAGAAGGACCAATAGACCTAGTAATTACCGATTCTTCTGTTCTCAGAAAATAACTCTGAGGGTTCGAAGCTATTTCCAGAGAATGAGAATTAGACATGGGAAAGAGATACTGGAATTTAAGAAGAATAAAATTTGTTATCCAGAGAAATCAAAAGAGGAGAGTTAGAAGACATATAAATTTATGGCTATGTCTTTATACCATAATTAATTCCAGATTAATCTAAAATCATGGTTTAATGATGTAATGATTAAAAGATGGAGATGTCAAGTCAGAGAGACTTAATAAAAATATTGGATCTGCCAATATGTTGTCATCCTAACCTCTGAACTTTCAATCTTTCACTTCTAAAGTGAGAATAATAGTACCCTTCTCCTAGGACTACTGATAGGATTAAAGGAGATAATGAAGGTATCAACCTTAGTATGGTGCTTGGAATAGAGCCAGTATCCCATTAAGGTTAGTTATGATTATCATTCCTTTATTCATCTGTCCAATGTTTAGTTGGTCAGTGCCTAGTATACGTCAGATACTCTTCATAGTTCTGAGGATACAGCAAATGAACAAGACAGATGCAGCCCATGGTATTAAAGAACCTATAATTTAACAGGAAAGAGGGACAGTTACCTAAGAAAACACACTACCTTTGATGGAGACACAGCAGGAAGAGTTGCATCCTAATGTGTTAGGCCATGCAGAGGGGTCTGCTGGAGAACTACTAAATGGAGATCTAAAGAATGAATAAGAATTTATCTGGCAAATATAACAGGGGATTTGGACTAATAGACATGTAGAATTATTCCTGGTTTAACAAAATCCAACTAGTAAATTACATTTTTTATGATTATAGTAGAAATGAAACTTGGAGATTTACAAATATTTTTGTGAACTAGATCTTGCAAAGCTAACCCTGTAGGTACAGACATCATATATATTACATTTGTGATTCTGAGCCTGTGTCCAATCTACAGGAAGTTGCAAAAATTGGCATATTTAGTTTAGCAGAGGGTTCTGTGCCCCTTGCAACTATTTATGAGATTTTTTTTTTTTTTTGCCAGAAATAACCCTGCAGCAGAAGCAGAGGAAGTGTTTTAGCTGCATGCTCCTGACACATTACCTGTTGTTTATCATCTCTGAGAAAATGGTCTGATGTTGTCCATTTTTCCATCCTCCTTCTGCTTCCTCTAAATTGTTCATACTTGAATCCATTGACACTCACCACATAAAAGTTCTGTTCATCCCAAAGCCAATTTTGGAGGCTCAGATACTTCAGGAGCTGAAGTTTGACTTAGGTCACCTTTTCTGACCCAAAGTCTGGATATTGACCTCAGCACTGACCCCTGGGCTCCAGACCATTGCCCAGGTCTCTGCAAATGCCATTCAGATCCTGGATGAGAAGCCTGATGGGTCTCCTCTGCAGTCCTCCAAGGTTCAGGACACTTCTTCCTTCCAACCCTTATGTGTTCAGTCAGCTTCTGTTGGATTCCTCCTTCCCTCCTCCTACTCCTAGTCCTGGCCATACATGGCCATACTCTATGCCTACTGGCCATACAAATTAAATGGCCCATCATTTCAGTTTTGTAGGATCCCTCACTCTTTCACAGAGCCAAGTAATTGCCTGAATAGGGATACCCTGCTATTTCTTGTTCTTCTTTCAAGAGTGCTTTGCGAGATAGCCTCAGCAAATGTCCTGTTCTAAACAATGTGTTTAGTTCACCTTTTCCTAGTCTGGTAATGTTGCATGAAGCTGGAATACTTCATGTACTAGGATAAAATAATTTCTGACTCTGGGCATTTAAATGCTTGAAAGAAAGGTTCCTTACAACTACTACTATAGAGTATGAAATGAACTGCAATCAGAATAATCTTCTGTCTATATTTACATGTAAAATCTGTGGGTTTACTTGGGGTTAACTAAAGCACAATTACCTATATTATCTTCCAACAAAAGAAACTCGCCTCTACCACACACAGGTATTTGGATTTCTGTTATCCAACAATCCAAGTTACTCTTCTTTATTTGGATATAACATCACATATCTTACAATTATCTAGTACCTTTCATCTCTCAGTTTTAGAATATAATAATAATAACTACAGTAATAACCACTTTGTATTTGAAAAGCACTTTACAATGAGCAATTAGTTATTCCACTTCTACAAAGTTGCTACATATTATAATCATCTTTTCAAAGAAGGAAACTAGGACACAAAATAATGAATTTGTCCTAACTCATGAAAAATAAACAACAGCAAAAGCTATTAATAACTTCTGGCCAAAACCACAACTTCAGCAATAAGTGATCATGTAAAGTTAAAGGTCTCTGAGTGGAACAAATCCTCAATGTCTGTGACTAGACTCGTGGTATCTCCTTGGATATGTTGCCATTCAGAAGTGGCCAGGTTCATTCCTCCCTATACTCTACTGCACATCTCTAGCTTGGAGTCCAATTAAGGTAGCTCCAAGGAATGGAATAGGATTCTTAATAGCACTGAAATTAAAAAGATTATAAAGCAGCTTTTAAAGAAACTGGCCCACTTTGTATTACTATGGAGCCAAAAAAGATACAGTAAAGAAAACCATCCCTCACCCCGCCCCCATAAACTGAAGGGATATAGACTAGTAATCCTACAACACAAGAGATGTGACCTATACTATTTTCTTGGACTTTTTTTTCCTACCGTACCCTTAGCAGTCACATTCAGAGTCTCCTTGGGGATAAGGAATGATATTTAAAACAGGAATTCTATAAATTTTTTTTCCTTTGTATACTTTTGAAAAGAGTATACCTTTAATACAAGGAGATCAGCTGCACAAGCACACTATACCAGATCTACTATATAATTAGATAGATAAATAGACATATTCTGGCAGCTATGTAAAGTACTTCTGAACTCTAAAATATTTTGTTGGGGGGGGCGGATATAAATATCTGCATCTAAGAGTTTGGGTCCTATTTAGCTAGCCAAATACAGTAGGAAAGCTTAGAAAAGCCCAGAATTTTTACAAGAAATTTCCATGTCTCAAAAGGTTTTTGCAAAATTATTTTGCAATTATTTATTCTTACCTTTGAGTATGATGTACCTATCTAAATATTTTTTAACAAATGACTTAAGCTTTGCTTTTTTCCCAAAAAGTTAACTATGAGACAGAATTATAAAAGTAATGTCAAATGTTTAACAATTATGAAACTACATTTTAAAATACAACTCCTCCAAATCAAGAACAAAATGAAAACAAAATAACTTAAATAAGTATCCAGTTGAAAGCATAAACACACAGAAAAACTATCTTTTAGAGATACATACTGAGATCAGATATGGAGGAGGAATCCATACATTAAAAGAGATGAAAGTGACATAACAATTAGGCAAATAAAACCTCTCATTTGTATCCCAATTCAACCAAATATACTGTAAAAAATTATAAAGGAATAATCCATACACTACTGGACATTTGATAATGGTAAGGAGAGTTTTTTTAATTTAAAATTTATATTTTATTATGTTAAAATAAAAATAGAGGAAAAATACAGCCCCTACCTATTAAATGTGCATACCAAAATATTTATGAGAATGATTCTTGGATTTGCTTGAAAATAATCTAGGTTTTTGAGTAGATAGAGGTATAGATGAAACAATATCAGCTATGAGTTGAAAGCTGTTGAAGCTGCATGATGAGAAAAGTGGATTTATCACATTACTCTATATACATTTCTACATGTGTAAAATTTTCTACCCTAAATCTTAGAAAAATAATAATACAATAGAGTTGTCATAACAATCTTTTTTGAGGTGTGGAAGATGGATTCAAATTCCTTCTTCACATTAGGTTTTGGTAGTTCTCAGCAAGTCTATGATTAATTTTCTTTTCAATATTTATATGAAAATTATTTTGCCTCAATACTGAGTGATAGTTTTTGTGGATAAGGAAATTCCAGGTTAATATCAATTTTTCCAAATATTGCTTTGTTGCCTTTTAGTATCTATTGTTGCTGATAATTCAGCTGTTAGTCTAAACATTGTTTCTTTGTAGAAAATTATTTCTTTCTGGTATCATTTAAGTTTTTATCTTTCTCTTTCATATTCTACATCTTCACTATAATGTGTTCACTTCTGGATTTAATTTAATTTTTCCTCACTCGAAATCAGTATGTGCATTCTATGGGATAACTTATTTCTGAGGCAATTGTGAAAAATCATCAACTATTAAGTCTTCAAATATTGCCTTTCTTTCAATCTTTTACTTTCTGAAATTCCCATTGTATACATACTGGATACTTTCCTTCAATCAGTCTTCTTTCTATCCCATCTTTTCATATTTACCATTTATATCTCTGTGATGCATTCTGGGTACTTCCTACAGTGCCATCTTCTAAGTCACTAATTCTCTCTCTGGTTAGGTCTAATATTTTATAAAATCTGTTATTAGAGTTTTTAATTTCACATATTTCACTCTTAGGATTTCAATTTGTTTCTTTTTCACATCAGCCTCTTTTTGGTATTTTATCATTTTTCTTAGAATTTCAATTCTAATTTGTATGCCTTTAATTATGTTAAACATATTTATTGGTATTTTCTATTCTCTATTTGGATGCTATCTGACTACCTTAGTTTCTTGGGAGTCTAGCTTTTTTTTTTTAAGATTTATTTATTTATTTTAGAGAGAGGGAGTGCATGTAGAAGGGCAGAGGGAGAGAATCTCAAGCAGGCTCCCCACTAAGCAAGGAGTCCTTTGCAGGGTTCAATTTCATGACCAGAACCAAAACCAAGAGTCAGAGGCTTAACCAACTGGGCTACCCAGACACCCCTATTGGGAGTCGAGTCTTGATGCTTACTCTGACTCTTGCATATTTGGGATGCATTTGGGACTGATTCCTCAGTTTTTTTCATAATAGACTCTCTTTTAGAAGAGTTTTGGGTTTAACAGAGAAATTTAAAAGATGTTACAGAGTTCCCATGTACTTCACACCAAGTTTCCTGTACTGTTAATATCTTAAGTGAATATGCACACTAATTGTTTGTTGCAATTAATAAACCAATATTAACATATTATTATTAACTAAGTTCCAAGTTTATTAACATTTCCTTAGTTTTACCTAATGTTTTCTTCTGTTTCAGGATACGACATTACAGTGAATTGACAAATTGTAAGTTCCTCTTAGTTTTGAAAGTTTCTCAGATTTTCCTAATTTTTGATGACCTTTGTAGTTTTGAGGCATACCAATTAAATATTTTGTAGGATGCCCTTCTATTACAATTTGCCTGAGGATGCCTGGATGGCCCAATCAGTTAAGAATTTGACTCTTTGTGTTGGCTCAGGTCATGATCTGACATTTGTGGGATTGAGTATCTCATCAGGCTCTGTGCTCAGCACAGAGTTTGCTTCAGATTCTCTCTCTCTCTCTCCCTCCTGTTCACTCTCTCCCCTCAAATACATAAATAAATAAAATCTTTAAAATAAAAGAAAATTCATCTGATATTTTATTCATGATTAGATTACAGTTATCAGTGGTTGAGAGGAAAATAACATGAAAATGAAACAATGAAATAATTAAAATTGCATTTTCATTAAATCATATTAAAGGTACATCTTACCAATGTGATTAATCACTGCTGGTTGTGACTTTGATTACCTGGGTGAGGTAGAGTTTATGAGGCTTCCCCACTGTAAATTTCCTCATGTGTTTTATAACTTCTGATAATTACATCATTTTGCTATGGCTTTTTCTTTTGTGGGAATACCCTGTGGACTTCTGTTGGGCATTTACCTTCAAAGTGATTTTAAATTTGCTTTGATAGTAACCCCTAGGACCAATTTTTATTTTAATTTCTTGGGTCTGGGATTCTTAGACATAAGTAATATAAATTTAAATACTAAACACAATGAAGTTGCAGGCCTGGGACACTTACTGTTTAGGTGGGGGGAGTCTTTCTTATAACTTTCTTGAGCCAATGGGGAATTTTTTTCAAATGTAACAGATCTTGGCTTTTGATAAGAATCTAAACCTTAACCTACTTTATACAGTCCTATTTTGTATCCACAAATGAGAACTATCCTCAGACCTCACCATCTGTACTACCATAAAGGCATCTATGATATGATTATATTATAGGTCTGATTCACTTTGTTTTTTCAGTACTCACTTGTTTATAGCATCCAAGGATTCTCATTCCTTCTTGCAAGCTGAAATACTTAAATTATCATATTTTACCCATAATTTATGTGAGTTTGTTGTAAAAGGTTTTTTATTTCCTCTACCATATTTTTGGAATCTAAAATCCTTTCCTCAATCTTGCTGGATCTCTTTCCCCCCAGCAATACATGTGTGAAAAACCCCTTTCCATGCTATCTCTTCTGCAATGATACCACTATTTTATCCAAAATTTTCTAAGTCTCAAAGGTTAATATTATTAATAGGGTAAGCAGCTATCACAATGTATGTAGACTATTTCTTCACATGATCAATGAAAGATTTAATAAAGATAAGATATATCATTTTAACTTAAGTGCAATTAAGATTTTAAAATAAACTAAACTTCAGCTGCGAAAATTTAAGAATAAATGTTTTTACTTAACAGATCCTCCTTGACTCATGATTGGGTGACATCCTGATAAATCCATTATAAATTGAAAATGTAATAAGTCAAAAAAGTATTTAATATACCCACTACCAAACATCATAGGTTGGCTTAGCCTACCTTAAATGTGCTCTGAATACTTATATTAGCCTACAGTTGAACAAAATCATCTAATACAAAATCTATTTTATAATAAAGATTTGAAATACTTCATGTAATATGTTGAATACTTTACTGAAAGTGAAAAAAAACAGAATTGTTGTATAGGTACAGAACGGTTGTAAGCATATCAATTATTTACCCTCAAGATCACATGAATGACTGAGAGCTGAGGTTTACTGCCACTGCCCAGCATCACAAAAGCATCATCCCACACATGGCTAGCCAGGGAAGAGATCAAAATTCAAAATTCAGAGTATGGTTTTAATTGAGTGTGTATAGCTTATGCACCTTCATAATCTCAGAAAATTGTGCCAAACCCTTATGTGAGCAATCATCTGTATTTTTCTTCTAAAAGTTGAACACAAGGATCACACAAAGGTTTTATGAAACACCCACAAGCTAATTAAATAAAGCCTATGTCAGAGAAAAGAATCAATTATCTTTAATAAAACAAAGCTATGAACCTAAAAAGTGATTATTTATTTTAATTAATCATAATATAGAGGTTATGGTGTCAATGTTCACACTTCTATTTCTAAGTAACCTCCCATTTTCATATCCTAATATTTTAAATTAGAAGTGCATTACAAAATCAATTCATTGTTTTCAATGAGAAACCCATATCAAGTAAAATATTAAGAGATTACTGTCCATAAATCTCATTGTCCAATGCTTTTCAAGTGTGAGTTTCAACAGCTAAGCCAACCTTCTTAAAAACTTTTCCTAAGGTATATCCTTGATCCTTTTTCTAAATGAACGTCAAATCTCATTAACTGGCACATAAGCAGTTTATTCCCTAATTGGAAATGTATCCTTCCAGGTTCTATCAGCTATGGCTGGAATGAAAAGAGGCATTTAATCTGCATAGGGCTACCCCTTTGACAGGGTTTTTAGATGGTGCGATTTCACTTAGAAGGGGGAGTAGGTATGCAGTCAATCGGAAGAATGACTTTAAAATTTAGCTTTAGACTAAAGACATCATGGTGTTCAAAGTTAGAAGTGGAATAAACAAAACATGTCCATGTAATGGCCATTAAAATAGAAAAGTTCAAGCACAGATATGACCTGGACCTCACACTCCTCTCCTTCCTCCACCAGGAAGCATCTGGAAGGCTTAATGACAAATGGCAGACAGGATTAGGGCAACTACAGCTGGGTCAAACTCCTACGAATAGAACTAGACAAGCTTATGTGGAATGAGAAAATCATATAATCAAAATCCAACTGGTATGAGCAGCTGTAGAACTGGTCCCTAGACTGAGATGCAGGTAAGGTCATCAGAGGAGAAGGCATGGCAAGGAGGAGTCCGTGCTGGGGTTGACCACCTTGCCCAGGTTGATTGGTAGAGGTTTGCTGCCGATACCACCAGCATCAGAGCTCCTTTCTTCAGTTCTAACATGGTTGACCCCATTTTAAGTGGCATGCCTAGATGGTCAGGCATCCACTGTTTAACCAAGGTCCAGATATTCTGACTGAAGAGTTAGGAGGCTAACTGAAGTAGAGCAGGGTGTCTATATGATTTCTAAATCACACAGTAGGAAATATAACTGAGTGGGTCCTTTCCTTCCCCTCCTGGTAAATCATATTCATCCTCCAAGCGTGACCTCTTCTGGAAAGGCTTCCCCAACCACTCCAAGATGTTGATTTCATCTTTTCTGCTTCATTTTTTTCCCATATTAAGAATCTTTCCAGTTCTCAAGATGATGTATAAATAAAAATGTTTAGCTCTAACTGTACCTACTTATAAGAATCTTTGCTATCTCAACATCAAAACTAGTATAAAAGAGGTAATCAGACATGCTGTTGACTGAAAAGGGGGGGGGAATGAAAGGAAAGAAAAAAGGTGGGGAATGAGGGAAGGGAGGAAAAGAGGGACAGAAGATGGAGGGAGAGGGGACAAAGGCAATAACTAAATGTTGTCAGATCTGGCCTGACTCCTGGCCCCTGTATCCTCCTTCTTCTCTCCTTCCTCACTTCTTAGTCTCCTGACCTCTAGGAGGCTTAACATTCTGCAGTGTCTAGGATCAATCCTCCCTGAGGCAGTCAAGATTTAAGCCTATTTTCTATGGTTTAGTATCATGTCCCTTCCTGTCACTCTTATCCTAAGACTGGGTCCCTGACTGGCCAACAAGGCCAGGGTTCCTGAGTTTCTCTTTCCATGCTGCTCTCTCTCAGAACTGAGATCATTACCACCATCCAGGCCCATGGCTGGGACCCCTCCACCTACTGAGCCTAGGCCAGCTGGCTAACTCACTGTCAGACATGCTTTATGACCTCTCTTCAGGGGCAACCCAACAACCAACCAGCTTTCACTGGCCTTGGTCCCTCTCTGCTGATCATCAGCAGCAGATAATGCTGATCATTCCTCTCAGCATGCTCAAGGCCTGGCCAGATCTCAAGGTTCAACAAGAGTGAAACACAGAATCTCTGTGGGGATTTTTGAGCAATGGAGTGATATATGCCAGAGGAAGGCTCTTTGGTGTGTGGAAAGAGGGTGAGAAGGCAATCCACTTTGCCTCTGAATGTTTACAAAGTAATTTATGAAAAACAGCCACTTAAACACACTCAACAAGCTCTTGAAATATGTTGTTTTCCATGTTAGGAATTCTTAGAAACAAATCAGATTTTTTTTGTAAAAAAGATTATTTTTCAGCACATCTGTTTTGCTTTTTAAAGAAGGAGTCTGATACCTGAAACACTTGAAAGAACCTGAGGAATTATATCAGTGAAACAGGGACCATGATTAGTTACAGGGAAAGGGTGTGTTTATTGCCAAATCAATCATTAATACTAATACACAGTAGTGACTGAACCAGTGTTTGTTGAATGAATGAATGAATGAATGAACATGTCCACATCTATGTGTTTATATGTAGAAGAAGGTGATAGGTGGATGGAGATTTACCAATGAAATCTATTGCGTAACACCAAATAGTTTTATGATTTCAGGGCTTTTGAAGCATGTATTTTGATATCTCACACAAACTCCATGAACATATAAGTGGACTTTAACAAAAAGCATTAGGAGTTCTCTCTGCAAGTACAGACTGTCTAAACAAGAAATAAGAGACCTCAGAGGAACAGTTACTAACCCCAGGCCACTGAACCTTATTCATCTAAGGGGCACAAAGAAAGCAAGAAGCCTTTGGAAATGGTAAAGGTGATAAAATATGCTATATCTCATTCTAGAAAAATGGCTTTCACGTACTATTTAGTGGTAGTTGCTTATACTTAGAGTTTTAAGATTAACCCGCCACAGAAACACCTCAAGGATGAGCTAAAAATTATAGTATTGATACAAATATATGTGTGCATATGTTTAAAACAGCAGCCCTACTAAGTTATATGTATAAAATGCCACTTTGTCAGGAAATGCATTTAAATAGTCTAACACTGTGCTTCAAGGTTTAGCACTAAGAGGCTCTGACAGACTGGAAAAGGAAGCAAATTCCATGAATAATGTCCTATTTGGTGTATCAGAAAGTACTGTTCTTATGTTAATTATTGTGACAATGAGAGGGAAAATATCTAAAGTAAGAGATTATAAATTTTGTTCTGGTCTATTTAATGCAATGATCTAAAAGAAATCAAGGACTTAACTCTTTAATTCTGATTTTTCTTTCTAATTCCGCTTCTTCACATAATTTGAGGCTAGATGCAAAGATTGGTTTTTTTTATTATATATTCCAAAAGGACATCACAGGACTTTGTGCATTTAAGACATTCTTATTACAGACGAGTGAACAGGTATTTAAAATGCAATGTATTCTAAGACTGAACCTCAAATACACAAAAAAAGTACAGGAATCTGGGCAGCAATCCAAAGCAATCCAAATACTGTAAGACAGTGCCATTGTATGTACTTTCAAATTATCAATTGAGGCTGAGACTTGTGAAAATAAGCCAAGGAAAACATCTCCATATCCCAGATACATGTTTTCCTGTCCTCTCATTCATTTTTCCTGGTATAAAGTTATTTACCTGAGCACAGAAATAGCAAATCAGAAGAACAAATATATATTAAAAATCACAGAGGAAAGGCAAAGAGCTCTAGAGTGGAAATCAAGAACCCTGTCTTCTCATTCAATGTTTGCCCTTTATAAGTTATATAACATTGAAGAAGTCACTAAATATCCCAAAGTCTCATTTTGCTCACCATTAATTTAATAATAATAATAAGAAGAAGAATAACACTGATCTCATTTGAACACTGTGGCAGAGAAAGTTACTATGTATTTACCATATGATTTCCTCTTCCTGGAAACTGCAGGATCCATTCTTCCCAGTCTTCCTTGTGGTTAGGTTGAATGGGGGGTGTGGAGGTGGTTGTCACCTGCCTAAATTCTAACCAGTGAAATATGAACAAAAGTGATATACGCCATTCCCAAACTGGTCTGTAAATATATTTCACAAGATCCTCTAGCTCTCTCCTCCTATACTGTGACATTCTTAGCAGCCACACATCAGTGTAGTTTATAACACCCTGAGTCTCTGAATTGCCACCTATAGGAAAGCATAAGTAGGAGAGCCAATAATCCTATTTAACCTACGATGTGAGCAACAAAGGAAACTCATTTTATTAAGCCATTAAGATTTTTAGGCTTATTGGATACCACATATAATATAGCCTATCCTTACTAATAAAATGGCAAAATTAGAAAATAAATTTTACTTGGTTTATATATTAATGGGCTATACAGCTAGCTATACAGGGTAGTATTGGTAGCAATGATAGAAAGCTTGTAAAAACTTATCAGAAATCCTAAGGTATTTTTGACATTATACCATTACGTAGGTAACATAAAGTCATCCTGAAAGGTAGAATTCAATCACCACAGACCAGTCAAATACTTATGTAAGAAATTAGCATTTGACTCTGCCTTTAATATATCTAGGAAATAAAGACAGAGATGATCCATTTCACCTGAAATGATTGGGTATCTGTAACCTCATTACCTGTGTTTATTACAATGAATGAAGTCTGATCTGTGACACTAAATTTCTAGAAAAAGTGACCTCTAGCCCAAAGATAAAAATTCACACCGGTGTGAAGTGATTCTCTCACTTTCAAATAAGAACTGAGAGAATGATAGTGACCTTTTTTTTTTTTTTTTTTTAAATCTCCTTTTAGGAAACCATTCTTCTTGGTTTATAAGCACTCAGAAAAAAACAACACAATGTGAAGATTTTACAGATAATACAATTTTATATACACTGATTTTGTCTAAATTTCAAGTACTATTTACATACAATTGGAGGGGGGAGCCTTCCTGAGGGCCTGAAAAAATGGTACCTAAGATAACATTATTATTTTCTCGATCGAATTGTTTAGTCAACCAATAAATTATTCCCTTTAGAGATTTTTGGAGATATATTAATTCAAGAGAATTACATCAATTCAATTGTCCTTTATTGGATAATTATTGAGTGTTATTTTACAAATATCACTGACAGGATTAAAAAGATTTGTCATAGAATCAGAAGACTAAAATTCCATTCAAAGAAGGATAAAAATGTTCCTTAAATTTGATTTCAGACATGTACTTTAGAGCAATCTTGACATATCTGGAAGTACATAAATAAATTTAAACCCATCAATGACCTAAAGAAAGAAATTACAGCCATCTTAAATACTTGCAATTTATCTTTATGATGATGCCAAGTCACTAATTTTAGAATTTGGAAATTAGAAATTATAGCAAAAACTGCATTTTAGCAAAATCAACAATCTAGAGGCAGACAGTAAAGTATATACTTCAGGTAAACAGAAACCTAAGTTTGCCTATTTCTGAATTTCTTGACACTGCTAAGAATTCATAATGTATCTTCTCACACAGGTTAGAAGAACCATAGGAAAATACAGGCCAGATCACTAGAGTTAATTCTATATACATATATACACCAACTGTGTTTCCATATACTGAAACAAAGCAGCTTGGTAAGGCTTTCTGAACAGTAGCCTACCTTTCACTATGGTAGGGAACTACTTGCCTATCAAAACCCCCACTCTCCCCTTCCTTCTTAGAGAACAAAGCCCTAATTCCAGCAATTCCATTTTTAGGTATTTATCTGAAGAAAATTAAAATGCTAATTCAAAAAAACCAAGCACTCCTATGTTCATAACAGCATTATTTACAATGGCTAAGCTATAGAAGGAACCTAAATATCCAGAGACAGATGAACGGATAAAAATATAGGAGATATATATATCTGATTTTAGTTTCCAAATAAAATGTGTGTATATAAATATAAGTATATATATATATATGTGTGTATATATATATATATATATATATACACACACACACACACAGACACACACATAGTGTGTATATCACACACACACACACACAATGGAATGGCACCCATCCATACTAAAGAATGAAATCTTTCCATGGATGGACCTAGAAGGTAATATGCTAAGTAAAATAAGTCAGACAAGACAAATACCATGATTTTACTCATGTGTGGAATCTAAAAAACAAAACATCATTGAAAAATAACAAATAAGCAAACAAAACAAAATAGAAACAGACTTATAGATACAGAGAACCAGAGGGTAGGAGAGTAAGAGGATGGATGAAATAAGTAAGGGAAATCAAGAGGTACAACTTTCCAGTTATATAATAAATAACACAGAGAGATGTAATGTACAGAACAAGGAATACAGTTAATAATATTGTAACAACCTTGCATGATGATAGATGATAACTAGACTTATTATAGTGACCACTTCATAATATATGTAAATTTTGAATCATTATGTTGTACACCTGAAATTAATACCACTTTGTATGTCAACTGTTCTTCAATAAGAAAGGGAAGGGAAAGGAGAGGGCAAGAGAGAGTGAAAGAGAAAGAGGGAGAGAGAAGGGAGAAAGGAAGGGAGGAAAGAAAGCGTTTCAATCTCTCTGGTAGTGAGATCTAAAAAACCTGCAGAATCTTCTGACCCTGCCCTTGATTTCAACTAAAAAGAAGTTTCTTAAATACGTCACTCCACTTGTCACTCCTACCTTTAATAGAGATGACCTAACACACATCTGCTATATGCCAGAAGTACCAAGTTCTTCCCCCTTCTTCCGCATGCCCATTCAAGAAAACTATTGTTTTTCCTTAAAATTCTGTTTGTGATTATCTAAGCTTCATTGAAACAAAAGATAAATTTGGCACATGTCAACCTGTGTATGTGATATTTTCCACTATTAAAATATATTGTTGTTTTTATTTCCTTTGTAAAACAGCTAAGATCATTACATTTTAAATAGAAAGGTATTGAGGTAAGTAATAATCAGTATTAGTTAAATATAATCTGGCCAAAAGAAAATACACACCAAGTACTTTTTGATGAATGCATTGTCTTCTGGAATGAAATTACATACATCTACAAATGACCATTTGGTAAGTTTTAGGATAATGTAAGATTTCAGAGAAAGCTGCTTAAAGAAAACAGACTCATCTTTTAGGGGCCAATTTTTTCTTCCCCCAACTTTCTTATTCCTCCTGACCCCCATATCTATAATGGTTAGAGCTCCATTTACTCCAGTTACTACCATGGACCCCTAAGTTCTATGCACTCTGGGAAAAAGACCAAAAAAGTAAGAGTTTAATGTTTGATGACACCATGGAATTACTCTCCCACCAGCTAGCCATGCCTGCAGCTCCCCAGGATCATGGGAAACAGGGGCTCATTCCATCCATCTCCGTGGGCCACACACAGGCACTGGGAAAACCACTTTATAAGAGTGCACCATTTTCAACAGAACCACATCAGCCATGGGCCCAGGGCTGGGTTGGCCTGTAAAATGCTGCGAACGGTCACAGGGGTCAGCTAGGGTACATTCACGGGCCACAGGTCGGGTCAGTAAAAAAAAAAAAAAAAAAAACAACAACAACAACAACAAAAAACCCACTCCCACTCTCTAGTCTGTATCTAGACTACTTGTACATGAGAAAGATTTTTCCTATTTAACAGTATTCATCAAATTTGTTAAAATACTAATGTGTTTTGTAAGAATATCAGCACTGTGGGGGATTTATTTTAATAATGTTTTCTTTACAAAAGAGACCTAGAGATAAAAATTCACTGGAACCCAACTCTGAAGGAAAATTTTCCCTTCTAACTTCCCAAAAATATAATGAGAAATCCTGTCGATTTATATTTTCTAAAGTACTTTAGGGAAGAAAACAAGAAATACTCTACCATAGAATGTACATTAACGTGATAATATGAAGAGTACTTTCTAGATTTATTTTTTTATATTTCTATTTCCAGGATTCTGTTTTCTAAAAATCTATTGATTCCTATATATGAACAATGATTAAGATTTTAGTTTCCAAATAAAATTTACTCAATAACCTCCTCATGATGGCCAGGGAATTTTTTTTGAAAGCCTAAATCTCAGTGCAATTATATTTACTTCAACAATATACATGAAAAGAAGGAGCAAATGGGGAAAAAAGAAAGAGGAAGAGAGAAAACAAACCTATTTATGTCTACCTGGGTCTAACGCGACTGTATTCTATTGTATATTCCCCCCCCTACTATATTAGATATAGATGGGATAGGAAAGTTTTCATCTTTCAACCCAGAAATTAAAATAATAATAATAATAATAATAATAATAATAATAATAATAATAATAAAGAAATTAAAATAATAAACATCTCCAAGATTTTGGTATCAAAAAAATACTCTCTTCATCTCAATTTGATCTCATTTATTCTCCTCTAAACAAGCTAAGAGAAAAAGCAAAATGCAGATGTTAATTTCCTAAGTGGCTGATATATCAAGCTCTCATGCTACAAAGCCATAACTTTTGTAATATCATTCTGATAGAAAAAAACCCTAAAACTGCAAGTCTCCAAATGCATTGTTTTAGAATTTATATCAAAAGTGACTCCATCATTTCCTATATGTGTGTTTGTCTCAATAGCTTAGAGCTGTTACAGCTTATGCCAAAGGTAGAAATACAGCTTGATGAGAAGAAAAACAATGTTCCACATATTTTGAAGTCTTTCAAAATTACATTTAGGCTAACCAATGTATATATTTTTATTATAAATTATTTTCTAGAAGATTATAATTTTTTGTTTAATAATTACAGTTAATTTCCTTATAAGTATCATAGAACTTACTTAATATCTTGTGGTTGGTGTAGTAAAAAATATATTTTAAAATAAGTGATGTTCAGGACTTACCACCTCCTCCTCCAAGAAGACTGGCATTTGCTGTTTAAAACAAAACAAACAAAAACAATTAAATAATATATAGAAACTATAATATGTCGATAATATGTCAGATAGTCTAAGAAAAACCTGGTGGTGATCATGTCTCTTATAAATACACACAAACTCACACTATGTACTTTCATATAAAGATAGCATTTATTACTGCTTTATGATGATATGAAAATTAAAATAATTCACTTTTTTCTCTTCAAATGACTATTTTTATATGTACTCCCTTCTAATAAATGAGGTACATATTATGATTCTTTTATTTTCTATTCTGTATCGAAATTAATCTTCTATGTTCTCTGTTTTATCAAGTAGAGATAGAATAATGCTATTTAGGCAATTCAATGATTTCAAAGGACAATGTAACATAATAATAATAATAATTTTAATAAAATCTCATCAAATAAACTATCCTAAGACACTGTACAGTAAGAACCCTTAACCAGTAACAGATTTATTACTTTTAGCATTAACTTTTTATTTGAAGGAAAGAAAAGCATTTTCATAAAATAATGTTGTGCCATTTCTTATACAGTTATCCATTATTCTAGCACACATATTTCTAGAAGCCAAATAACAAGCAAAAGATAAGATAATTCCATTTGAATTCATTTCAAGAGGTCAAAGTTTTATGAAGTTCCATTGCAGGTTTCTATGTAAGTAGTAAAAACATTATGCCTATGTTTATCTTGTCATTATAACAGCCAGAAAACAAAAGTTAATACACACTGCACTGAGCTTTATTCCATAGAGTTCTTATGTATAATAGGCATTATCTCATGCTATTATAAAAAAAAAGAAATCCTACAGCAGTATAAAGAAAGAATGTGGCATCCAAGATCTCTTTCTTTGTGTAACTTGAACTACCAAAACATTAAAGAAATCATTTAGGAAAGAGAAGTAGGAATCTTTAACTTGAACTTCAGTGTGCTGTCCACAGACCATGCATTGCCATAGAAGCAAAAATCTGTTACTAATTCCATCAATAGGCATTTTTGCAACAAATACCCATATTCATAGTTCCATGAGGTTAAATATGTGATAATGTATATAACACTAAAGAGAATATCATGAAAATGCATAAAGACCACATGCCAAGACCAAGGCCTTGTCAATATGTCAGTATTAGAGCATCAATCTTATTTCATATCACCTTCCAAGGACAGGGTCATCTAATTGCTGCTCTTGCCTTCCTCTCAGTACTTATTCCACAAACATGGACTAGATAGCAATGTCATTAATCAATCATAAATAAAACACATTCCTGATGTCATAAAATCTTCTGTCATTCTGTCAACTCAGGTCCCAAATCTATCTGACTTCACAGTGAGAGTGTATAGTTAGTTACATAGATGGTAGCCTGGACTTAATGTCCTGCACCAAATTAATCTTTATAGCTGTTGAAGTGATAAATTGTTGCAGGGACAAGAGGAAACATGCTGTGAATTCTATTTTGGTTCCCATACTCCTTCGTGAATGGCAGAATTTTCATGATCAACCCATGTCTCTTGGCTAAATCAAATATTTTCTAAAATCTTAGCTATATGCATTTATAAAACCACATGGCATTTCACACTCCTGCTGATTATTTTTATATTTCCTTGAGAACTACTTCCCTATCTATAAGTTTTCCAGATCCCTGAAACTGTTTTTCTCCAACTTTCACATATTCATTCATAAAGAAAGTTATTTCCAAGAAAAAATAACAATAGTGGTAGTTTTTCACTCAAATTATGGCCAGGAGCACAATAACACAATGTAGCTACTTTCACCCAATGTTTTGCTCAATAAAGGTAGAGGTTGCCTGTTTTGAGAACATAGCCCAAGGTCCCTCTATTTAACTAAGCACTTATCCAATAGATGTGGGTGGATGAGTAGGCGTAGGTATAGGAACTAGAATCCCAGTGCTGGAGAACCATCAAGTCAGTATATGTCAGATGTGTGCTCATGTCTAGATCAGTGTATCTGGTCACATTTTAATATCAATGTAGAACTACTTTACCAAACTGTGGCATTCTACATGGTATATTATCTTTTTTTTTTTTTTTTTTTTTTTTGAGAGAGAGAGTGAGAGAGAGAGAGAGAGCAGGGGTAGAGAGGAGGAGAGGGAGGAAGAGACTTTTAACCAGGCTCTGCACTGGGTGTGGAGCCTGAAACAGGGCTTCATCTCACCATCCTCAACATGACCTGAACTGAAATCAAGAGTTGGAAGCATAACTGACTGAGTCACGTAGGTGTCAAGATTTTTAAGATAATTTCATGTGCATTATCATTCATGTAATAGGACTTAATCTAGGCTGCTAAATATATTCACACACACGCACTATATATATAGTGAATATATATATATGTGTATATATATGTGTGTGTGTGTGTATATATATATATATATATATATATATATATATTCAAAGCAATTCTAATAGCTATAACCTGGGTAATGATTTTTCTAAAGAATTCATGAAATCTAAGCCTATTTTATCAATTTCTGTGCTCATATTTTTTTATTATTTTTAATTATGATAGTCACACAGAGAGAGTGAGAGAGAGAGGCAGAGACATAGGCAGAGGGAGAAGCAGGCTCCATGCACTGGGAGCCCGATGTGGGATCCCGGGTCTCCAGGAGCGCGCCCTGGGCCAAAGGCAGGCGCCAAACCGCTGCGCCACCCAAGGATCCCCTGTTCTCATAATTTTTTTAATAAAATGTTTATTAGCAAAAATATCAAGGCAATTTTCTTCAGTAAAAATGACATAAATGAAGGCAAATAAAAGTGAACCTTTTATCAGGATTTTGAATATAACCTTTCCCTTCACAAAGCGCCTTATATATAACTGATGCTCAACATTTATTAGTCAGATGGATTGTTTCTTCCATTTTACAAAAGTGAAAATGACTTTTGTATCTTTAAAATTAATAGTCATTTAATTTCTACTTAATTATCTCTAATAAATTGAGGTACATCCCAATTAAATAGAAGCCCCTAAAGATGTGGTCTGAGTTTAATAGTTTGGACTACATCTAAGAAGCTCTCAATACATTTTTTCTAACGGGATAATTGGTAAGTTTAGTCCAACTTCTTTTGATACTAGAGGTATTTGTTTATTGAAGTGTGTGGAAAGAGTAAACATTGGTCCTTTTTCTGCTTGTAAAACCAAGGACTATCAAAAAAAACTCTTAAAATTTCTTTGGAAATACTTAACGACTAAGGATGTAAAAATGTTTATATATTTCTGTCCCTATATAAGTCCCTTGCTAGAGGGAATTTCAGAAGTGCTTCTTGTTATTCCCAAAGCTTCTCAGAGAAGGAAAAGGAGAAAAGAAACAAAGAAAACTTGAAGTTTATGAGCATAATATCACTGCTTCCAAAGTAAGATTTAAAAATCTCTTTTCTGAGCATGCTTACTGACACTATTATTATTCATATTTTCCTAAATAAAATATCCTTTCTATTACCAGAGAGGTAGAGGAAAAAAAATCAAGCTACAGTAATCGCCTCAAAAATCAATTAAATGAGAAACTAAAATGAGCCATTATAAGTTAATGAATCTGTGTATTGCACTTTTTTGTCCCCCCCAAAATAACAACTCAATGAGATAAACAGTTTCACTGTTTATAAAGCAAAAGACAAAACAAAACAAAAAACAAAAATGAAAAACAGTGAATATAAAATGGGAGAAAGATTTACCTAAATCTAATTTCAAAATGGCAAGTATGGAGAATTTATTTATGATATCCTAACCAAATGACTTAGAGTTTTTGAGAAATTATTTTCTTCCATTTGAACTCAGTTCTGAAATTTTTAATGAAAATTATCAAATTTTTATAGGTATATCCACTTTTAAATTATCAAAACCATAGGGAAAAGTGAATTCAATTAGGAATCCTTTTCTTGGGATAATCAGCCTAAATGAAAAATGATCATGGTACTTACCAATAGTATTATTCATTATTTCATGTGTTTCTCAGAACATAAATGGAATATTACATTACCTTCTTTCTAAAAAGAAAAATATCTTGAATGACCCTCTGTGTGCATATACATGTCTGTGTGTGCATGCATGTGTATCTTTTTATAAATACAATTAAATTATGGATCAAATGATGAAAAACAAAATTACTATATACTATAAGTAATCTTCCATTACTGGAAGATCCTAAGTGAAATGCATGCCATAACATTGTTAGAAATTTAAGACAGCTGTAGTTAATCAGACCCCTAAAGCACTTTTCCTCCTAATATCTCAAAATCCTTTTTAGTCTGTATAGGGTAATAGAAAGAGCCAGGTAACCTGTTTTACTTCTGCCTCAGTTTCTAAATAGTCCAGTGGGTTGAGTAAGTCATAGTCAACTACCTTATTTATCCTCTTCCATCAGGAAATTTAGAATTACCAGGGATGGCAAACAAATTTCAAATAATTCTGATTCATTAATTAGAAAAGACTGTCAGTATCTCTCTCTCTCTCTCTCTCTTTTGCTTTTATTTATTTATTCATGAAAGACACAGAGAGAGAGGCAGAAACATAGGCAGAGGGAGAAGCAGGCTCCCTGCAGGAAACCTGACAGGGACTTGATCCCAGGACCCCAGGATCATGACCTGAGTGGAAAACAGACTCAACTGCTGAGCTGCCCAGGTACCCCAATTGTCAGTATCTCTTGATTTGAGCACAATTCTAAAGCTAAATCTAGGCTTAGTGGGAAAGAGAACTATGATCAGTTAATAATACTGATCACAGTCAGAGTGGGGTAAGGAGAACTGAAATGGCAGCAGACATGACATATATTGGAGATCTGTACATCAGTTAACTTCTCTTAGTTTTGACAGTTCTCTTAGATTTGACAGTTTCTGATGCAATAAAATTTTATTCAGTAATCTTAAGAAACAAAGCCACTACCCAATACATGCCAGCCTTGTATTTTAGCATACTTAACAGCCCCCGCAGTTTGTGAGTCAGAAATATAGTAGCTCTTGTTTATCCACAGGGGACATCCTCGAAGACACCCGCAGTAGACGCCTGAAACCTCAGATAGTACCATAATCTATGCATACTATGTTTTTTTTCTTTGCCTATGGTAAAGTTTAATTTATAAATTGGGCACAGTAAAAGATTGAGAACAATAATAATAAAACAATTTTTTAAAAAGTACTGTAATTAAAGTTAGGTGAATGTGGTCTTTTTCTCTCTCAGAATATGGTGTGCTGCACTCACACTTCTTTTTGTGATGATATGAAATTATAAAATGCCTACCTGAGAAGATGAAGTGAGCTGAATGATGTAAGCACTGTATGCAATGTTAGGTTTTAATGTAAAGCAGGTGATCCTCCTTCTGATAATACATCAGGAGGATCACCTGCCTCCAGATCATATGGTTGACCTCAGGTAACTGAAACCCCAGAAAGTGAAATGCAGATGAGGGGGAACTGCTGTAATCCAGTCTGTGAAATAATCCAGATTGGGAGATGTAACTCATGCTATGAGCTAAACTGGCCTGGTAAGTGTTTGAAACAAGTTTGTATTCCACTTACCAAGATAATTTCTATTATCTTTACAGTAATCATTTGTTTGCATCCCATTTCTACCCCCACCCAAGACTATCTGGCAAACAAGCAACAGCCTGGGAGACTAGTATTTAAACATTGATTAAGAGCAGTCCAGGTGGCTCAGCGGTTTAGTGCCGCCTTCAGCCCAGGGTGTGATCCTAGAGGCCTGGGATCAAGTCCCTCTGGAGTCGGGCTCCGCATGGAGCCTGCCTGTGTCTCTGCCTCTCTCTGTGCCTCTCAGGAATAAGTAAATAAAATCTTTAAAAAACAAACAAAAAAAATTGATTAAGACTGTGCAGAGTTTGTTTGCTTTTTCATCGTTATAAAAGAAATTGTAGTTACTTTTATTCTAACAGGATCCTGACCACCAAGTTTGTTTATTCTGCTTTCTTATTACAATAGAGCACATGGGATGTCAAATGATTGTTGGCAAAAAATTCCCCAGAAGCTCTATGTAAAACACTATTTCATTCACAACATGTTATCCTAAAAGATACAAAAGATGAGATATCACCTGTTAGAATGGCACATTATATTCCTTACAATGTGAAACTCAAAGTAGGAAGTGCTAAAACATCTAAGACTAAAATCCCAAGCATGTGAATGACTCTAGCACTACTTTATACAGGGAGCAACCATCCCAAGTGACAGCTGTGGAAATACAATCTACACAGACAAATCCAGCCATCAGTTTGGCAACAACTCTCTGTTCATGCTTTACTAGATTTATACCTTCTAAACAAAATCAAGGGAATGCCAGAGGTTTGGAGCAATGGTATAATATCCTGCTTTGAAGCTGACAGAGAGAAAATTAAACATAGGCTTAACTATCTCACATGCAGAAACCAGGCATAAACACAGGATTAATAGTTTACATTTTATACTAACTGCAGAATTTAAAGAAACCATTGATTATTCCAGGGTCTGTGTGTTTTATATAAGTTGGAACCTACTATGAAGCCAAAAATAGAATACAATAAGCCTTACTGTTGATGAATAGGTGAAAAAGCATCAGGAATTAGAAAACTTACTTGGGAGTATTAACAAAGAAAACAAAACATAATGACTTTTGTTGCAGCATGAGGGAGGAGAAGAGCTGCCCCTTGTTAGCCAATTTGGCTTCACCAGCTACAACTCTATGTATTCAGTGACTTCAAGAAATACTGCAACATGGGAGGAAAACCACGTATTTTGCCCAATTCCTTCATTTTACAGAAGTGGATCAAAGAGGTCAGGTGACTTGTCTAGGCTCAGATGCAGGAGAACCTACTCTACAATACTGCCAATGAAACTGGAAAATCACACACACAGATGTTTCCTTTACTATCTGAAAAAAGAGCACTCCCATGAAACATTTTTGTAAGCTAAAATGGTATAAAGCAAAGAAGTAATTATCATTCATTTACGTGGAAAATTTTTTAGCCATTCCCAGACCCAAAAAATAACCTCTTTTATGCTTTTCTGATATCTTAGGACACATCTTGCTAGTGGATACACAAAATAAACTGAGATAAGGGACAGATGCTCACAGAGTTCAAAGCTATGGCAACTTGATGCTGAGATGCTGGGCCTAGTTCTCAAAGAAGGACCTTGGCAGGGCCGCTTTCACTGCTCAGGGTGCACGTTGGTTCTGCATACTGGCTTGCTGCAGAAAAATACTGAATGCTATTTTCACTTCTTTGATAAAAGCAAAAATCCTCTTCAGTTTTCTTTCAGTTAGAGAAAATAGGTACCACTGTATGTCTTTTGTACTAGCTAGGTGGTATAATGTGAACTTTTGAAAAGCAGGGGATACATGTATGTATGTATGTATGTACACATATTTTTTCTCCTCATAAATCACATCCAAAGATGGTAACAAAACATAATATGCATGGAATCTACAGAATGTTATCCTACTGAAGATCACCTAATTTAATTATAAAAGGGTGAACTAAAGTATTGCCAGGTCCTACAGCTCCATAATGCAATGTAACTAATGCAAAATGAGAGGAATCAGCACATGCTTTTATGTCACAGTCCTCTTTCTCGACACTATGTATCGAATCAGTTGTAATTTTGATGATGACAACACTGGCTCAGTTACAAAAATAGGATTACTTAAGTAACCCAATCTGGGACTTTCCAAAGAGTGAACAAGTGTGTCTAAATAGGGAAAAAATGAGTTCAAATGTGTATTAGCTTTGTGGTTATAGTGATACAAGACACTTGAACAGCAGTTTTAACTTGTCTTTGACAAGAAAGATTTTTAACAGAAACCAATTCTCAATTTGAAAAATGGAAGATGTGCTTATTTAAGGGAATATGATATACTTTTAGCCTGATTAAAACACAGGCCTGAACTTGTACCCTCATTTACATACTTCTTGGGCAGACCAATTTGTTTCAATAAAACTAGGTAGTCCCTTTTAAGAACACTGTTTTGCATAGTTTCCTTATTTCATATTTCTTTTAATATTATGGAATCTTTATTTCTCTTCAATAATGAAACAGCATTGAGTTTTTTTTTAAAGGTTTATTTTTATTACACTTTAATTTAAATAAATAAGACAAAGGAACAATTCTCAGTCATAGTAAATAGATGGGAAGATTCTTTGAGACAAAGAATCTCAAAGGTAAAAGATTTACGGTTAAGGGGAATACATAGGATTGCTACCTGGAGAACACTTCTTACAAGCATTTGTTGGTATCAACAGCACTACACATAATTCTTAGGACAGAGCTGGTACTAAATAAATATTTGTTAAATATATAAGTAAGGGAATGACTGAAAGACAGGGGAATGAGAGAGGGGAAAAGGGAAAATCATATTTGTGGGACAGGTGAATAATAGTTAATGACTCCACATAGCCAAGTAGAGCTATGCCAGAAAAGCCAAACAGATCTAGATCCAATTCCAGATTCTATCATCATCTTTGAGAAAGTTCTTGAACTCCAGCTAATTAACCCATTGGAGTGTCTGTTTCTTAATCAGTAAAATATTGGTAAAATAATGGCCATGATACAGGTTTGATGAACAAAATATGATTGATGACTATGTAAACCACTCCAAGGTACCTGGTAGGTGCTAAAACTCAGTAAATGTCAGCTCCCCATCCATAACCTTGATTTCTGCTACATCTGGCACTCATGCTAGAAGTTTAAAAAAAAAAAAAAAAAAAAGACCCAGGGTGCCTGAGTGGCTCAGTCAGTTAAGCATCTGCCTTCGACTTAAGCCATGACCCCAGAGTCCTTAGGCTCCCTGCTCAGTGGGAAGTCTGTTTCTGTCTCTTCTCCTGCTCCTCTCCCCTGCTTATGTGCTCTCTCTCTCTCTCTCTCAAAGAAATAAATAAAATCTTTTTAAAAACACACTATTAAAATCATTCAGACCAATCTACACTTTGCAGGGGCCACAGCCATGTTCATTTTAGACAACTACAGACCCCTGCCCTCACTCGGAGATGTCATGTGCTATACCCTCATCAGGATTTTAGGAAGGCACTAGGATTTAGGTACAGAGAGTTAGGAACAATGCCATCTGCAAATTCATTTTTTTAAGATTTATTTATTTATGAGACAGAGAGAGAAAGAGAAAGAGCATGAATGGGGGGAGGGGTAGAGGGAAAGAGAGAATCTCAAGCAGGCTCACACTGAATACAGAGTCCAACATGTGGCTCAATTCCAAGACCCAGAGATCACAACTTGAGCCAAAATTAGGAGCCAGATGCTTAACCACCTGAGCCACCCAGGTGCCTTTCAATTTTTTTTTTTAATTCTGTCTTTGGGCTTAGGCCAATTAAAGAATAGTTCTGTATGCCCATGAAGAAAATGGATGTCAATATTTTGCATGTTATAAGATTTCTCCTTTCTGGGTTATATGAATTATTTAGTTCAAGAATGATGTTAGAAATATATATCAGATAGCTTCTGGTTACTCCTTAAGACCCACTTTCTATTCAATGCCCTGTTCTCTGCCCAAAGTGGTCTATATAGAGGACATCTTACCCTCTGGTTGGGTTCAGTTAAATGGGGAGCCTTGGTGAGAGCTAGTGGGAAATATAAAAACAGCTCAAAGTTTTTATTTCCTTGGTTCTCTGTCTATAAGCTTACCTTGAACTGACTATGTCCCTTACACAAAGATCACTGCACTAATCAAGGTCATTTAGTATATAATATGACTTCCTCTCCTTTTGAGTTCTGACTTATCTCCCTCCATTTATCTCCTTGAGCTGACAGTGGTAGTAGTTGTGCTATTCGTAATAGTTGTGCTGTTGGTAACCACTGGTTCCTGAACAATCCTTTGAGTTTCTCCTATACCATTCCTGGCTCTAACCCTTGTATTTATTCCCTTTATAAACATGCCATCCCCGAAGTATCTTACTTTGATTGTGCCAAGGTTCCTATAGGGATCTTGATTGAACAGATATGGCTTACCCAGACTGGTCACAACTGGTGACCTGCCTAAATCTCATCACATCCCTTCCCAAACTAACTCTCTTAGTTTATAAGTCTTATGAGGATGGCCCTTGTTCTTATGTTTCTATTTGTGGAATAATAAATACAGTAGACTAATGTTTTCCTATTAATTAGAAATATATAAATATATTAAAAATATGAACATAAACATATAAAATAATATATACTCATTTGAACATGTGAATCACGTATTTTATTAAACAACTGGTCTTATCTATTATTCCTCTATGTTCATACAAATATATATACATAATTGAGTCTTCCTGAGGCTGTTGTTTAAAAAACAATGGATTCTACTACAAAATAATACCATGTAACATAATTTTCAAATTTATCAATACATTAAAAGCTCTAACTAAAAAAATAATATATAATGTATTATAACTTTCTAAAGTCTGAGTGAAATTACTCCTATTATTTGTGGGCACTTAATGTTGTTTCCAGTTTTCCCATTACAGACAATGATCTACTAAAAATCCTTGTGTGCATGTGTATGTGTATTCCTACATACTGGTACTTGTACTATAGAAAAAATCCTTCAGAGTATTTATGCATAAAAGAGCATATGCATTTTTCAAATTTAAGAGTTTAACAAGATTATTATAATGTGTATATTAAAATAAGTCAAAATTAGCAAAAATTTAACATTCATAAGTATACCCTGGGAAGCACATAAAACATCAGTATCATTTGATATCTGCCAATAAATAAGCTGATCAAAATGTTTTGACAAGTACATGAAGTTCACTGAACTGCTTCTGATTTAAATGTAAAATACATCAGTGAAAAGTTCTCACTTATACCTGAAAGGATCTGAGTTTCTGATTTCAAATATATAAATTTTAAAATGGTCTGTTTTTAATGTAAAAATAATAAAGCCATCTCAACTGATGGTGAGTCTCTTTAACCACTTTCTTTTCATGTTTACTAGATACAAACCGTGACAGGTCTTGAACTTCAAAGCAAACTAAAAACTTGGCTAGAAAAGATTAGAGAGAGAAAGTTTCCACTACTTTCTAATTAAATTCCTTGCAAATTTAAAGTATACTTCAGAAGTTTAAAGATATAGAAGTTCAGAAGATACCAACTTATTAGAAAGATATGGAAGGGAAATTTATCAAAAACACAGATGCAAGAATGCTTCAGCTCAGTATGAATTTCAAGGCTAAGCAAAACTATTTCTTCTCTTTTTGAGACTACTGTAGCATATGAAGACTTTCTCTAGCAGTGCCAATTCTACTTGTTAAATTAAATAAAATTCAATATAACATGTTTCCATTTTTTTCTTTCTCCAATCTAAATATAACATTTTAAAGCAGCATTCTTCTTCCAATTCATTGAAGTCTTGTTATACAACTAAAATGTGCTGTCTCACAGAGAAGCTGACCTGGCTTTCCAACCCAACATAATACTTGGATCATCAAGCAGTCCTGATCTCACTATTGTACCCAATTTGGTCTCATGATATGGCCAACTTATGAAAATTTAAAACGAGCTCTAGTATGAATCATTTTTATCATAAAGTCATGCTCTGAATCACCAATCTGACACATACTTTAGTAAGCTTATCAAGATAAAAAAAAATATAGCCATTATCACAAATAAAGGAACATACAAGTAAATCATGATGACAATTTTCTGAGCATCTATTAAGCAGTGTCTAAGAGTTGAACTGTATGGTATCTGTCATATTCCAAACAATCTTTTATATAAAGTGGGAATTTTTACTTTTTCTCTAGCAAATGAGGAAACTAAGCCTATTGTAACACTAAATTGCTTGCCCCAAGTAATGGGCTGCTAAGTTAAGTATTCAACCCAAGGTTTGAGTCCTTTCATTCAACACCTAATCAATTATACTTACAGTATGCCAGACTCTCTCTTAAAGAATTATTTTATTTCTTCCAAATAATTTTAAAATAGTTGCCTATCCAATGACCATGTATTCAAACAACACCAATGGTAGTATTACTGGTTTTTGAATCTAGCTCGGGACTAAAATTGGATAGTATTTATATCCATCATACAACTTAAAATTATAAAAATTTAAGTATCTTCAGTTATACTTTCCCATATCATTTAATAACATTATAATAATAATCAGCAATTTAGATCTCATAAAATCTAAATTGTCTGTAAGGAAAAACTCCTTTGAAACTAATCTAATATTTTGTATGCTTATAGTGAAAAACACAAAATGAAAATAAATATATGCTTTCATTTGTCCAAAACTTTCCATCATTAGGATTCTTCATCCTTGAATTTAGGATTATCAAATAAAGAATATTTTTGATAACTTTTTAAACGTATTATTATTTAACAAATCTCATAGGATAACCAAATATTTACTAAAAATAATTGCTTGTCTAATGTTATTCTGAGATATCTAAATATCAGAAATAAAATAGAAGCTGCAACAGTTAACAAAAGAATTTGTTTCCAGATATAATGAATTTGCTGCCTACTGAAAAAAAATACTTAATATTAATCCTTAATTTCACCAATAATTAGTTATATAATTTTGGGCAAGCCATCTAAACCTCTGTGCCTTGATTTATCTTTTATAAAAATATAAATTGTAATTTAATTGTTTAAAAACCATTTGTTAAGCAGACACTGTGTGGGTGCTCTGGGATACATGCTTTTGGAATAAATAGCTGAGCAAGATAGACACATTAAATTAAATCTACAAATTATAAATATTCACTCAATATTTTATAATTAATGCATTTAATACCTAAACATTAGAATGATGATATTAAAGGTCATTTAAAAAAATACTGTTTTACAGATTGGTGGTACCTTAGGATATTTTATTTTCTAAAATTTTGCTCTCTCAGACTTTCAGTCTAGGCAAGATCACATAGATTTCTTTTTTTCTTATTCTATTTTTCCTCTCCACTTCCTTGCTAAGTACAACTAAAAGTGCTGGAAATAATGAAAGAGGCAATCAAAGGAGAACTCAGAAGGCTCAGGGCAGGAGGGGAACTGATGAGAGATCCCAGGGTAAGAAAGAAGGTAACCCAGGCCCTGAGTTTCTTGACATCCAACCTAGCAAAATGAGACAGTGCAGGTAGGTTCTTTCCTTCCCTGGATCAACAGGAGGACCACTAACAATAAGTCTTCAATAAATGTGTTCTCCTTCTCCTCAGAAACTAAGATTCCTCTCCCACATGGAAAAACACAGGACAGCACTAGCAAAGGTGATCCTATCTCAGTAAGTTCTCTGCTAGGAAGATCCATGAGGTCTGAATGAGACTGCATGCCAACACCAAAAGACACTGGGTGGTTGAGGGTTGATGGCAGACACCAGCAAAAAGGATCCTACTACAAGCACCCAGGCTACGAAGGTCTTTCCATACCCCAGAGGCATAGGGTATCTACCACAACAAGCCCTGGCTTAGGAAGTGCTCTTCTTCCCCACTGGGACTGAGAATCCTTCTATGACTAAGAAATATCAAAGGGGAAGGGGCACAGAGTTGGCAAAGGGGAAGCTCCCAACCCAATAAGCTGCCAGGTCCAGGAGTACTCTTCCCCCCAACAGGCCAGAGACTTTCTTTCCCTCAGCTAGAAGCACCAGGAATCCCTGCCTCATAAAATGAGTTCTGCCTCTCAGGCAGAAGCAGTAGAGACCACTGGGAGCCCCACTCACTCCTGTTACACAAAGCCAAAAAAATAACCATCACAAAGACCCTTACAATTCCATCATCCTCAGAACTAGAGCCCACTAAAGTAGACTAGGACCTGTGAGCTAAACCTAAACAGAGCCATTGCCTAATAAAATAAAAGATTTAAATAGGTTCCTGAGTCTCCTAAAACACAGACTGTGAGACTCAAAGGACAAAAACAAAAGATTCCACAAAATGAGGAAAAAGAGAGTAGGGTCAAAGGATTATCTGAAGAATGATTAGCAGAAAACATCACAATTTTGGTGAAAGATGTAGACCAATAGATTCATGAAGTGAACCCCAAATAAGATAAATCCAAAGAAATGCATTCAAAGATATCATAATTAAATCCAGAAAACTAAAGACAAAGAAAAAACTCCTGAAAGTAGCCAGAGAGAAAGAAAACATTATCTTTAGGTAAACATCAATTCAAAGGACAGCATGCAGTCCTTAGCTGGTGGCCTCTCCAGGGACTATATAAGCTAAAAAACACTGCTTCACTCTCAGTCAAGCCCTCATCCTGTGTAGCTCATATCCCATAGCTTGGGGATATAAAAGACTTATCCCCTGCCCAACGACTGACGATAAAGAGACAGAAAGGCACAGCCTTTGCTCCAACTCAAGACAACTCTGAAGGGCCACCTTAGCTTCCAGATGTTCAAC
This sequence comes from Canis aureus, assembly GCF_053574225.1. NCBI lineage: Eukaryota > Metazoa > Chordata > Mammalia > Carnivora > Canidae > Canis > Canis aureus. The sequence goes on from NC_135636.1 coordinate 13,662,398, forward strand.
CGGCTTTTGTTGAGACTACAACACAATTCAAACTCCTCCTCATATACCACCCCTGGCCTGGTTTTGCTTCATTCCTCATTCTTTCTTTCACAGATTTTATTTTTAATCCTAAGAATGCTCCCCAATAAATATCCTGTATGCTAATTTCTATCTCACAGTCTGCTCCCCTAGGAATACAACCTGTGACTTCAGCCATGGAAGTGAGCGGAAGCTTTTATGGTTAAATGGAATGAGTCTTTGAGCACCAATTGTAAGAAACTCTCTTTAAAATGTGGGCACTTAATGCCTTTTCACCATTAGTTTGAGGTCTTGGTTTTCAATCCCAGAGCAACAAGAAAACTATTCCCCAATATCTCGCTACATTGGTCTAGTCTGAACATACAATAACAAATATTAAATGTTGCTTTAAATTAAAATCCTAATAATTCAATTTCTAATTAGATGTTAAACTTCCAACAATGAAAATTCAAATAAATATATGTAGCATTAATGACAACAGTAGTAGATATGGAGTTAATGCTGAAATAAAGGGAGAAACTGGAAAGCATTCTGTAAACTTGTTTTTATTAAACAATAACAACAAGAAACAGAAAACAAAACCCTGGAAAGAAGTAAACCTATAAAAATTTGTAAGAAGAAACAAAGAAGCAAATTCCTGGACACAACTATTCTCACAGTTCTGAATAATATGAATATCAAGAGCATGGTGTTTCTTGTATAAATCTTTACATCTTAAGTTTAAAATTACAAAATTTACTATCCATTTACTTCTACTCAATGAACAGTGTTGTGCTAGCTACAGAATTTGCTAAAATCATCTCATGAATCATTTATCTTTTATAGAATAATTGCTCTCAGTGTACAGAGATATCAAAACCCACTTCTTAAACGATCCCAACTTTTGTATATTTTCAGTAAATTCCTTAGAATCTCAAGGCTTATTATTTGCTTCCATGCGTAATAGCACCCTTTTCCCTGTGCATTTGAACTCCTGGTCATCTGATTAATGCCATCTGCCACACCCTTCCAGCAGCCAAACTCAATCCAGCCCTAATAGACCTCCTTCCCTCTTCTCAATTCCTTAGACGTGCTGAGCCACTGCAAAAGGATTACTCTGATTTTAACTCTCATTGCTTATCCATTATCTCTACCTCCTCCATGGTACTTGAGAGACTGATGGAGTCAGCGGACACAATCCACTGTCAATTGGCAACGATTGTGCATCCAATCCAATGGAAAGACTCAACCAGTGACACCTAACTTAATATAGTAATGAGGAAGAAAAACAGAGCGGATTAACTAATGGGAAAAAACGATCTAATGTGGTCTAATCCTCTCATCTTTCTTACTAAAAAATGTTGCTTTGTATTAAAACATATATGCATGCAACTTTCTTAGTATCCATAAGTAACTCATCTTTGGCAGAATTACAGTAAGACCAAGAAACAGCTGAGAAAGTGGCTCATTGGAGGAGAAAAGTAAGGAATGAAGGTTCCTATATAATCTATAAACTGATTAGGTGCTCAGGAATCAAAACTAGATTGCACGAGATTACATAATACTAGGGAAACACCCATATTTAGTATTAATGAACTTGAAATGGTAAATGTTTTCTTCCCATTTCTAGACTTTAATCCTAATAAGCATAGTTTCAATAATTTGTTTTTATAAAGTAAAAGATATTTCTAATTGGTAAATTTTAAAAACAGGAGAATAAACTCTAAAAGGATCTGTGATAGATACATTTAGCAGTTGGTTAATTGAGCTACCCTAAAGTTACTTCTAAAACTTTTAAAGCATTTTAAATTTTTGTATATTTTTTGAACTCAATTTGTCAACATATAGCATAACACCCAGTGCTCACCCCTCAAGTGCCCCCCTCAGTGCCCATCACACAGACACACCATCTCCCCGCCTACCTTCCCTTCCACTACCCCCTTGTTCATTTCCCAGAGTTAGGAATGTCTCATGTTCTGTCTCCCTCTCTGATATTTCCCACTCATTTTCTCTCCTTTTCCCTTTATTCCCTTTCATTATTTTTTATATTCCCCAAATGAATGAAACCATATAATGTTTGTCCTTCTCTGATTGACTTATTTCACTCAGCATAATACCCTCCAGTTTTATCCACATTGAAGCAAAAGGTGGGTATTTGTCGGTTCTAACGGCTGAGTAATATTCCATTGTATATATAGACCACATCTTCTTTATCCATTCATCTTCCGATGGACGTCGAGGCTCCTTCCACAGTTTGGCTATTGTGGACATTGCTGCTGTAAACATTGGGGTGCAGGTGCCATGGTTTTTCACTGCATCTGTATCTTTGGGGAATTTCCAGCAGTGCAATTGCTGGGTCGTAGGGTAGCTCTATTTTTTTAACTCTTTGAGGACCCTCCACAGAGTTTTCCAGAGTGGCTGTACCAGTTCACATTTCCACCAACAGTGCAAGAGGGTTCCCCTTTCTCCACATCCTCTCCAACATTTGTTGTTTCCTGTCTCGTTAATTTCCCCCCTTCTCACTGGTGTGAGGTGGTATCTCATTGTGGTTTTGATTTGTATTTCCCTAATGGCAAGTGAGGCGGAGCATTTTCTCATGTGCTTGTTGGCCATCTCTGTGTTTTCTTTGGTGAAATTTCTGTTCATGTCTTTTGCCCATTGCACGATTGGATTGTTTCTTTGCTGTTGAGTTTAATAAGTTCTTTATAGATCTTGGATACTAGCCCTTTATCTGATATGTCATCTGCAAATATCTTCTCCCATTCTGTAGGTTGTCTTTTAGTTTTGTTGACTATTTCTTTTGCTGTGCAGAAGCTTTTTATCTTTATTAAGTCCCAATGGTTCATTTTTGCTTATGTTTCCCTTGCCTTCATAGATGTATCTTGCAAGAAGTTGCTGTGGCCAAGTTCCAAAGGGTGTTGCCTGTGTTTTCCTAAGGATTTTGGTGGATTCTTGACTCACATTTAGATCTTTCATCCATTTTGAGTTTATCTTTGTGTGTAGTGTAAGAGAATGGTCTAGTTTCATTCTTCTGCATGTGGATGTCCAATTTTCCCAACACCATTTATTGAAGAGACTGTCCTTTTTCCAGTAGATAGTCTTTTCTGCTTTGTCGAATATTAATTGACCATACAGTTGAGGGCCCATTTCTGGGTTCTCTATTCTGTTCCATTGATCTATGTGTGTGATTTTGTGATTCTTGGCTGCATGTTCTTCTCATGTAGGACCCTGAATATATCCTGGCAGGCCTTTCTGGCCTGCCAGGTTTCTGTGGAAAGGTCTGCTGTTAATCCAGCATTTTTCCCCTTATAAGTTAGGGATCTCCTGTCTTCTGCTGCTTTAGGACTTTCTTTTTATCTTTGGAATTTGCAAGTTGCACTATTAAATGTTGAGGTGTTGAATGGTTTTTATTGATTTTAGGGGGGGACCTCTCTATCTCCTGGATCTGAATGCCTGTTTCCCTCCCCAAATTAGGGAAGTTTTCAGCTATGATTTGTTCAAATCAAATGCTTTCTGGCCCTCTGGCCTTCTTGGCACTCTCTGGAACCCCAATTATACATAGATTTTTCTTTCTGAGGCTATCATTTATTTCCCTTAACCTTTCCTCATAGTCTTTTGTTTTTCTTTTTTCCTCAGCTTCCTTCCTTGCCATCAACTTGTCTTCTATGTCACTCACTCTTTCTTCTACCTCATTAACCCTCGTCGTTAGGACGTCCAGTTTGGATTGCATCTCATTTAATTTTTAATTTTGGCCTGTTTAGATCTAAATTCTGCAGTCATGAAGTCTCTTGGATCCTTTATGCTTTTTTTCAGAGCCACTAGTAGCTTTATAATTGTGCTTCCGAATTGGCTTTCTGACATTGAATTGTAATCCAAATTCTGCAACTTTGTGGCAGTTGATTCTTTCTTTTGTGGTGAGTTCTTTCTGCTCAGTGCAGAGTGGCTGTACGAACTGGCTGAGTCCAGAATATCAACCACAAACTAAGTAAATTTCACCCTAAATGACTCTGCCGAGGTCAGAGGCCAGAAATTGAAAACAAAGATCAGAACAAAATAAAACATAAGGACCATTAAAGTGAAAAACAATTTTAAAACAAAGTAGTAAAAAATAAAAGGCCAAAAATTCCAAAAAAGAAGAAGAAAAAAAAAAAAAAGAAAAGAAAATAGAAGAGAGGGGCAGAATGGGAATGAAGAGAGAATATAATCTCACAGAGTGAACCAGCACAGTATACCACTTGGTTCTGGGTGCATGCTGGTCATGTTTTAGATGGTATTAACTTCCGCCATTGTAGAAGAAAATGAGGCAGAGTAAACAAAAAACAAAACAAAACAAAACAAACCATATATATCTCCCAAAATTAAGTTGAGTATGTTGAAGGGAATCTAGAAGTGGAAAATATATCTAGGACCTGTAATTTTAGAAATATAAAAGTCAGAAAGGAAGAAACCTAAAAAGAGGTGGTAAAATATTGTAGTTAAGGTGGAAAAAGAGAAAATTTGGATATTTACAGTCTGATATAAAAATGAGTTGTACTGGAAAAAGGAAGAAAAAAAATAGGAGAGGTACCCTCTACTTTTATATACTGTAAATCCCTCGACGTCCCCTGGAGCTTTCCAGCGCTGTGGTTAAGAACCTGCTCTTCCCCTGTCCTTCCAGCTGGTCTTCTGGGGGCGGGGCCTGCTGTGCTGATTCTCAGGTGTCTGCACCTGGGGGTGACGCCCGCTCCCTGCCAGTGTGAGCTCTTTACCCCATGAGGCCTTTGTTCCCTGGGGCTCCCCGCCTCCCAGGCACAAGGTGACACCAGGAGGAACAACAACACTGGCAGCAGCCGGGTCCCCAGCCCTGGAGTCAGCTCCCGCAGTAACTACCGCAGCTCCCAGTCTGCACTGGCCTAGGTGCTCCTGGGGTGGCGCCGGTGCACTGACCTGCACAGCTCGGGGGTCCTGGTGGCAGGAGCGTCCCCGCTGTCCTGGGCCCTCCGGGCCTCCGCCTCTCCCGAGGGAGCGCAGGATCCTGGGCTGTGTCCCCCGGCGCCCTGGGCTCCAGGGCCTGCGCTGCTGGAATCGCGCCTCAGAGGCCGCAGTTCCCCCAGGCAGCAGGGCGCAGCCCCCTCCACCCCAGCCCCCCCACCCCGACCTACAGGCTGCTCCCGAGGCCCCGCCGGGCGCGCTCCAGCCCTGGGTGTGTGGGGCGCTCTCCCCCCGGCGCACCTCCTCTGTTCGTGACCCGGTTGACTAGAAGTTCCACGGCCCCTCCTGCGGTCCTGCCCGAGTTCCTTGCTAAGCGCCTTTCATCCTGGAAGAATCTGGCGGATTTTTAAAGTTCCTGCTTCTCCCGGCCTGGGTTTCCCGGTCCTGGAGGCTCTCACTGTGGCCTTAACCCGGTTCCTCGCAAGGTCCATCCCCTACTTGATTCTTATTTTTTTCCACCTTCCTACCTTGTTAGAAGCGAAAACTCTTCTCTCTGTAGCGTTCCAGCTGTTCTCTCTTTAAATCTCAGGTCAAATTCGTAGGTTTTCGGGAAGGTTTGAAAGTTATCTAGGTAAGTTGGTGGGGACAGGTGACTTGGGGACCCTGCTCTTTGGCCATCTTGCCCCCTGTGGCTAAAGCATTTTTAAAATATTGGCTTATATAGTGATATAATGATGTGGCTCTGCTTTTATTCAAATTGATCGTCAAACCAAACTGGAGGCTCTTTACCTTATGGCCTCAACCTACCTTTCCAGCCTCTTCATACCACTCTGCTAGCCCCTCAGACCTTTCAGACCCATACCAATCTCCCCTCCCCCCCACACACACACTCACCACTCACACTCACCCATAGACACATATAAACACAGACACCCAAGTCTCCTGCCAGGCAAAGTTAACTTAACGGAACCACCAAATAACTACCAGACTCCTTCACCACTTTTTGCCATGGTATGAACAATCTTTCTGCCTTCACACCCCAGCAAAATGTCTATTTAACATTTAAAACCCACTTCAAATGATTTCTTTTGTGATAACTTCTCTATCGTGCACAAATGGATACACTTCTTCTGAAGATTCATGGCAATGAAAACAAGCTGTCCTACATTTCCCCCATAAAATTGTAACTATCTGTTTTTCTGAGTCCTATTCCATTTGACTATGAAGGGCAAAGATTACGATTTATTCATCTCTTTTCACCCAGTGCTGCCATCAATAAAATAGGTTATCTTCCAGTATAGGATTGTGAGGATTAAGAAAAATAATGAAAGCACTTAGCAGTACTATAAAAAGTGTTCAACATAGGTTAGAAATTGCTTTTTTTAGGATTAAAAACAATGCTTATTCTGTAGCAAGCATTCTATAAAGGCTTAGGAAATGAATAAAACAGGAATGAACAAATGATTGTTTTTAAAATTCATTTCAAACAGAGTGAATAAAAATCAAGCAAAAAATATGAATGTGATAATCCTTATCATTACAAAATTAATTGCTTCTTAAAAGGATTGAACAGAATGTTTATTCTAAACACCAATCAGTTACTAGATTATTATATACAGAGGCAAATGAAAATATCAAAATAAATGAGAATTATAAAGAACTTTGTTAAATAGAAACTCAAGATTTGTTGAAACTCTTCTTAATTAAGATTTCCTGAGCCAGTACTTAAGGAAATGCTTTTATTTTATTTTTTTAATATTTTATTTATTTATTCATGAGAGACACAGAAAGACAGAGAGCGCTCGCAGCAGATACACAGACAGAGGGGGAAGCAGGTTCCATGCAGGGAGCCCGACGTGGGACTTGATTCCAGGTCTCCAGGATCAGGCCCTGGGCCGAAGGCGGCGCTAAACCGCTGAGCCACCTGGGCTGCCCAAGGAAATGCTTTTAATAACTAAACATAGGCCAATAGTTGTCTGTCTTGTAAACTCGAAGTCATTTAAACAATGCTGAACATCATAACAAACAAAAGATAATAATGCTGATTTTATTTCTTTTATTTCCTGAGTTTTCCCTGAGCAAAAATAATCGATTATTTTGAGGGCATCTGGGTGGTTCAGTTGGTTAAGCATCTGACTCTTAACTTCAGCTTAGGTAGTGATCTCAGGGTTGTGAGATCAAGCCCAGTATAGGGCTCAGCTCTTAGCAGGGCATCTGCTTGAGATTCTCTCTCTCCCTCTCCCTCTGCCCCTCCAACTCCCTCCATCCCTCCCTCTCTCAAATAAATAAATAAATCTTTTAAAAAATAGTTGATTATTTTGAAAGACTTAATGTCCATTTTGCACATATTTTCAAGATTACTGTAATAAATTAATTATTTTTAAAGAAGGCTTTTCACGCTTTACCCTCAGCATAGTTCTTCCTAAGGTAGACTCTTGTTTTAGACAACTATATGGGAATCTCAGAAGGTATTCCTGCAGTCAGTGATACTATCACTTATGGTTTATTTAATGTTCTTATTCTTTAATTCATAAAGTAATGAAACAAAAATTAGTAAAATCAGCATGCACTTTATTTTTTGCATTTAAAATACTGTGTCAGGGATGCTTGGGTGGCTCAGTGGTTAGGTGCATCTGCCTTCAGCTTAGGGCCTGATCCTGGAGTACCGAAATGGAGTCCCACATCAGGTTCCCCGCAAGGAGCCTGCTTCTCCCTCTGCCTATGTCTCTGCCTCTCTCTCTATGTCTCTCATGAAAATAAATAAAATGTTTAAAAAAAACAATAGAATACTGTGCCATAAGTTACGATAAAAGTGCCACCAATTAATAAAGGCAGCAAAGATATTACTTAGAAAGATAATTCCAAATGTCAATAATGCTCCAGAAATCCTCCAACAAAATGGAAACCCGTTAAATCTCACTTATAAGCCTTAACACAAGTATTTAAACATGAAAAAACTTTTAAGACTGTCATTCAGTATGTCAAAATGCATCAGCTCTACAAAATAATTCCTTATACTTTTAACTTAATATTTATAATTTTCATAGATAAAAATCTAAAGTAAAAAAATATAAATCAGTAAAATTATATGCCATTTTTTTCTTTTTTGAAGGGGAAAATGTTAGAGCCAAGCAACTAACTTCTGAAGGAAAACTGTATTTCATAGATAGATAGATAGATACACAATACAAACATATATAAATCTGGTTATATATGATTATATATATATATAGTCTATATATAGATATATTTCAGATATGTTCACATATGTACATATATAATATTTTACTTAGAGTATTAATATACACATTTATGTACTTTTCCTTCAGAAGTCAGCTCTTTTGTGTAAACATATACGGGCATACCTTGGAGATATTGTGGGTTTAGTTCCAGACCACTACAATAAAGTGAATACTGCAATAAAGTGACTTAAGAAAATTTTTTGGTTTCTCAGTGCATATAGAAGTTATGTTTACACAATAACATTGTATTGTAGTCTACTAAATGTACAAGATAGTTTTATGTCCAAAATAAATGTATATAACCTTATCTTAAAAATACATTATTGCTAAAAACTGCTAACCATCATCTGAGCCCAAAGGGAGTTTTAATCACTAATCACAGATCATCCTAGCAAATATAGTAAAAATGAAGGTGTTTGAAATATCACAAGAATTACCAAAATGTGACACAGAGACATCAAGTGAGAAAAATCTTTTGGAAAAATGGTGCCAACAAATATGCTTGATGCAGAGTTGCCACAAAACCTCAATTTATAAAAAAACTCAATATCTGCAAAGTACAATAAAGTGAAGTACAATAAGGTGAAGCACAATAAAAGGAGGTATATCTGTATATACCTCAGAATTCTCATTCCCATGATCTCAAAAGATTGGATCTTTTTTGAATACTATAAATTTTTAAAAATACTTTTATTGCAAGGCCAATCAATCTAAATTCTCTTCCCTAGCCCCTAAGTAATCATTTGAAGTGAATATACAGAAAAAGCCTTAATTTCACAAACATCTAAAGGAAACAGGAAATTCTATTATGGATAATCTTTACAAATGTCTTATCTGGCATGATACTCAGAGCTCTTAGGTTAGATACCTTCTTCTTTTGATAATAAGTCAGTAACTATTGAGATGGGTGCTAAAGAAAAAAAAGATGGGTGCTAAAGGATCAATTAAAGATATATATACACACACACATATGTGTATGCATATATAATATTTAAATAGTCTTTAAAGCATTATGCTTATATTTCTTATTATTATTAAATAATCTAGTTATTTATAAACTATGTAGAATGCCAAATATTTCAAAACATAAAGCAAAACAAAAATTTATCTCTGGTTTTTCTACATGCTATTTTCTTAAATTAACTCAAAATATGACTTAAATAAACTCAAATAAACTTAAATAAATAAACCTAAAATTTGGCTATTCTTCCCTCAGAAGAATATTGGAATTACAATACTATTTTAAAATACAAATGATTAAAGTAATAAATAAATGCAATTTACTTGCTTATATATTCATCATGCCTTAAAGTAGGGCTAGTTCTTATTTCTAGTGAAGTCATGTCTAATTTACAAAGCATATCATATAAGAGAAACTTAGTAAATATTTGATGATTAAAAAAATGAATGAAAGGATGGATGGATGAAGAAATGGGGACTCTAATGAATGCCTATAGTGAGAATTCAGGACTGAAAACCACTCTTATGAACAGCTTTGTCAAAGCTGCAATTTTGTGCAATAGCAGTGTGATAGAACTGAAAAACACTACACTCTGAGTTATAAATAAGTACATGTCCCAACCTTTTTGCCTTACTAGTTGTGTGATCATAGGGCATTTACCTAATCTCTCTGATTCTCAATTTTTTTCTCTATAGAATTAGTATAACACCTGCTCTCTCTGTTTTGTAGGGTAACTCATTTGTATGGATGTTCACTATAAAATTGAACTTTTCTGTATATTTGAAACTTTTCATAACAAAACCCTGGAAAAATATAAAAAATAACACCTTCTAAATTAAGAGTTTCAATAGATTTTTACCTCATTTGTTGAAAATATGAAAACACATCTGAGTGCTTTCACATAAGTAAGAACAATTAATGCCTTCCCATTAACCACATATTATCTAGAAGACATTTGAAAAAGTTAAATTTTTTATTTCTAAGAGTTTTAAGTATGCTACTGCTCTTGAATGACATACATCCTCTCTAATAACAGGATTACATAATGAGGCGAGCATTTCCAAATAGCTATTTTCAGAACGCTCTCTCAATGGGTTCTTTTTGAAAAGCACTTACTTTTTCACTAATTCCTAGAACATTGACTTTACTGTGTTTGGGACAATTAAGTATATTGCTGGTTTTTCAAACTAACTGCTTTCTGACAACCACTGATCCTGACACAAAAAAAAGGTCAAATAAGCTGGAACTTTGCTTTTATATGAATCTACGTTACTCATCTTAAACATTCTAAGTACTTTGTCATCAGAAAGCCTAGAGACCTCAATGTAATTTAAAACATTTTCTTGGTCATTCCTCATTTCATTAAAAAGTATTCTAAGGACCCAAATTTTTAAAATCTTTATTGTATAAGATTAACTATATTAATGGCATCCAACAGTATATGAATCATAACATGTTGCAATAATTGGAAAGTTAACAAATGGCTTCTGTCAATGATTTTGGATTATGGAATTCCCACTCTTCATTTGAAAACTTACCATTTCAGATCATCTCTGAATATCAAATATTAGTAAACTTTTATTTATCCCTGAATTTTAAAATGATATAAATAGGAATAGCAATTCCAGCATTTTCTCATTTCTTGTCATTGAGATGTCTTATACGCTTTGTTATGAACACTGATGGATCACCATTTCCCAACTTGTACGCCCAACAAAGGTATCACAGAAAGTCCTCTTGGTGCATAGTAACATAACTTCCTGGATCTCATCATCAGATCCCTAAGAGAATGGTATAAATTATAATAAATGTGATTGCTCTGTGTGTGTGTGATGGGATGTGTGTGCACATGTGTGATTATGCATACACAACTAGGTTTAGGAGTATAAATGGATAGAGAACTTCACTGACAGAGACAGAAGTTCTGTCTAACCAGCAGAGTTGGAAAAGAAAGGGAATGCTTCTTTGTTATGTCCAAACAAGTCAAAGGTGTGCCTTTAAGATTTTCTAAACATTTATGACTGTCTTCACTGCACCAGTCCCAAAGATGGAAACCAGTGTAAGCAAACCCAAAGAACCTAAACAAAATTCAATCTGGTATATAAAAGTGCCCTAAAACTGTGCTGATGAAACACTTATATTATCATCATTTAGGACCAAAACTAAGAAACAAAAAACAAAATAGTTCACTGAATAGCTCACTTATTTAAATTTTAGTTCTCTCACAAATGCAAGCATTCAGAGCACTATCCTGAATTAGAAGTAGGAAGATAAAGACCTCTGAAATCTTCACCCTATCATTTTATAACAGCACATTTAACAAATTTCTCATAATCACACTTATTGGCAAATAGTACTAAATAAACTCCATTATTTAATGCTTTAATGCCATAGAAAACTGGTAGCAGCAAGCTGAAGAATCAAGGTAGAGGCTTATTAGGGAGACAAGTATAACAACTGCAAAATAAAGCTAACAGAAAACTAGACAGTGAAACTGAAAATCACAGAACCAGATGTTAATATGGTGAGTTAATGGCAGCTCATAAAAGATGATCCTGAATCATAAAGGAAATATGCAATATATTTAGCATTATTTGTTTAAGAAGGCATGAAAGTGGATAATACATTTAAGAAGGATTTCCATTCAAAATAGTTAACATTTTAAAATATTCCCTTCAATCTATAGTCTAGATTTCATGAGTGAATTAATATAAGCCCGAATATCTCTAACTGTAAACAGAATTCTAAATTTGGTTAGGAAGGCTGCTCCCCAAAATCTTTCAATGATTCTTGAAAATTAGCTGAAGATACTTCTTTAGGCTTATGTGTCTTTAATCATGAATGATGAGCTACTTTTGAAGTATCTGAATTGCTTTTAGTAGGATCTGCAGTCATTCTGAACAAATTATAAAGCAGCCTGGAAGAAATAATGTGCTATGTCATATTAATGCATTCCTAACTTTAGCAGATTAAGGGAAGATGATTATAAAAGTGAAATGTGTATGTAACCTTATTCACTCCTGGGATCTACTATTGAAAGATTAAGAATGAAACTAAAATCTTTTCAATGCTTGTGAAAGGCTGTTATTTGAGGCTGTTTTTTAAAGCTAAATTATATAAAGTATCTACTAATAGCAAAGACGTCCTTATTAATATGCTATTACCTGACAGACAATATATCTGAGCCATAATTTTGATTATGATTTTAGGGAAGCAAGAAAATTCTTTAATTCACATATTTAACAGAGTCACTGAAAATCTGTCCTATTGTTCTTCATCTAAACTCCATAGTAACTGATTGTTTAAGCCATTGCTTCTTAAAGATTGAGACCTGTGATGATTTTAGGTGGTACATAGGGACCATTTATTTTATTTCAATAGATTTACTTTTACTATTAGGTGTTAAAAGAAGTATAGCTTTAAAAACAAGAATAGCTAATAGATGAAACTCATGAGTTCATAGGTATTATTACATAAAAAGAAGTTATCTTTTAAAAATCAATCAACTTGGGGCACCTGAGTGGCTCAGCTGGTTCAATGTCTAACCCTTGATTTTGGCTCAGGTCATGATCACAGGGTCATGAAAACTGAACTCGTTGTAGGGCTCTATGCTGAGCAAGGATCCTGCTTAAGATTCTCTGTCTCCCTCTGCCATTCCTCACCTCTACTCATGTGCATGCACTGTTTCTAAAACGATAGATGATGATGATGATGATGATGATAGATAGATGATAGATAGATAGATAGATAGATAGATGATAGATAGATAGAAAAAATAATAAACAAAAATCAATTTAAAGTTATTTTAAAGGAATATAACATGTTAATATTTATTTAAAATAAAATAAAATAAATCTGTGTAGTTTATAGTTGGTTTAAAAATGAGTAAAGTTAAGAAAGCAAAATGAGAAACTAGCCCACCACTGTTACAACTTAATACATACTTCTGCTTATGCAAGAAAAATAAACCCCCCTCTTATTTATGTCACTGTTAATAAAGATTTCTGTTACTTGTCAGTGAATATATTCATGAGAAAACGGCAAAAAAAAATCACATGGAGAAGAACCAATACACCTGACTACATAAAAATGTAAAGCTGAATGTTTAAAAAAACCTGCCAAATACATGCTATGAATATGATAAAAATTAACATATGTACCATGAAAATTACTCATTACATATCAATAAGAAAACCTTTGATAAAACAAATTGATAAATGGACAAAGACTATATAAACAGAAAATTCACAAGAAGGGATCAAGTTTTAAAAACATATGACAGTTGCCCACTCTTACTAGAAGTCCAGTAAAAAAAAAAAAAAAAAAAAAAAAAGAAGTCCAGTAAAGTCTTATTTTATAGGAAGATGGCATTTCTTATCCAGTGGATTACTAAAAACTATGGTTTTAATTAGAATTACTATGAATGAGCATGGTTTGGTGAAATCGGCACTATCATACATTGCTAATAAGATATGAATTTTTATGACACTTTTAAAAGACAATTTAGTGATATTCACTAAAATATTGAAAACATAACAGTAGAGGTTTGGTTGAGTAAATTAAGGTATGAAAATCCTTTCTAAATGGCATATAAATATTAAATTATACTTATAAATTATATATGTTAAAAACTACAGATAATATCTTGTTAAATGAAAGAAACTGAATATAAAATTATAGACATATTAGCCATGAATATAATCTTTTTAATTACATGGAGAAATAAAAGAAACTGTTAACAGTAACATTCTTTGGGTAGCAGTTATATGGGTAATTTCTTTTCAACTTTTATAAAGTTCTAAAATTTCCACTTAAGATGAGAAAACCAATACATTCTATTTTTAATGTAATATAAAATAAGATGAAGGGGGAGGATGAAGGTTGTTCATATCCCTGACATTCAAAACATCAATGGATTCATGTACTCAAAGCATCGATCAACTTCCTATCACTGAAGTGTATTGCTTAGGCCTCGGGTTAGGAATACAAAGATAGATAGATAATAACAGAATTCCTAAGCAACTGCTTATATTGTGCAATGAGATGAACTAGAACAATGACATACAAGGTAAGTAGGGAAAAAAAATGCTATAACACAAAGCAGCCAAATAGCCTGAAGCTTGCACATTACAATAAAGTGACAGCAGTGATCAAAGATAGAAGACAAGGACCCTAAGCCCAAGGGGTATGTAGGCACAAGCATCAGAGAAGAACCATAGCCCCTAAGCTGCTGACAAACTATAAGCATCCTCAGGACTGAATTTCAAGTCACATGAAGGCCTTGGTGGTCTGATGTCCACCAGAATGCAATAACTCCATCAGCACTGTCATTTATCAATGTAGATGGGCATAATTTTTATGTCAGAACAGAAAAAAAAAAAAGCATCTTGCATTAGCATACATCTTTTCTTTAAAAACCCTTTTTTCAGAGTTAGGCATTATATTTTTCACTTCTTATCTTAGATTTAGCTTTATGACCTTCAAGAGGTTACTATACTTCTCTAGGGCTGAGTTTTATCCCCTATAAAACATGGAGAGAATCTTTATTCTGCATAACTTTTAAAGAAATCAAATATGCAAGTAGAAATCGTAATTCAAGGTAAACAATGGGCACTGGGAAATATTAGCTTCCTTCACACACAAAACTGGCAATCTCTAAAAACATCTTGTAGCAAATGCCATAAATGTTCCTCTCATATCCTTTGGCTTTACCACTTAATTGCACAGAGTCCTACCTCAAGAGCCAGTACTTAAAAATCTTTGCCTGAGAGCTCTTTCTGGCCTTGAGGCCCTGCTCTGCTGTCCATGCTATAGTCTGTAAGTGCTGCAGAATCAATGTGCCCCGGGAAGATCTCTCAGTTAACTATAAGTGGAAGTATATGACTAAATATCCCAGTTTCTGTCAACTGAGGTAATAATTCAGGTACAGAGGTTTCTGCATTTGCTCCCAGAGCTCCCTGTGGGATTAAGCTCTAGTTACCCAAAGTGGTAACTTCCTTGATAAACACATTCTTCATTGTCCTCCTTCTCTCCTTTGTCTCACACTTCATCATGCCTCTACCAGTATGTCCTGGGATCATCTCCCATATAGACTCCTCCACTCAATCCTTCTCCTAGGGTGTAATTTGGGGGTAACTCAAATTAAGTGACATTAATTATTTCATTTGCCTCCCCTATATCTGCTTTCCTCTTTGGGAATAGGAAACTTCTGTAATATGAGAATTTCTGACTTTTCCAGCCACCTTGTCTATTAACACAAAAAGGACTCCATGTTCTCATCAGTCATCTCTTTACAGGCATACCTTGGAGATATTGCAGGTTCAGTTCCAGACCACCACAATAAAGCAAATCAAACAGATTTTTTGTTTCCCAAGGCACAAAAATCACACACTGATTGGTTTTTCCTTTCACGAACAAATGATGCTGTTTGATAGCATTTTACTCACAGTAGAACTTCTTTCAAATCAGCATCATTTCTCTTAAACCTTGACATTTCTTTATCAACTAAGTTTATGTAATATCCCAAATTCTTTGTTGTCATTTCAAAAGTCTTCACATCATCTTCACCAGGAGTAGATTCCACCTCAAGGAACCACTTTCTTTGCTCATTCATAAGAAGCAACTCCTCATCCATTCAAGGTTCATCATCACAGTTATTTCCTCCAGTTTAGTCTTGAACCCCTCCAAGTCACTGAGGAGAGTTGAAATAAACTTATTCTAAACTCCTGTTCATATTGATATTTTGGCTTCTTCCCATGAATCACAAATATTCTTAATGGCATCTAGAGTGGTGAATCCTTTCCAAGAGGCTTTGAATTTACTTTGCCCAGATTCATCAGAGGAATCACTATCCCAGTGGTAGCCCTATTAAATGTATTTTGTAAATCATAAGACCTGAAAGTTGAAATTATTCCTTGATTCATGGGCTGCAGAATGGATATCGTGTTAGCAGGTATGACATTTATCTGATTGTGCATCTCCATCAGAGATCTCAGTAGCTAGATTCATTGTCAATAAGCAGTCATATTTTGAGGAAAATCTTTTTTTTTCTAAGCAGCAACTGTCAACAGTAGTCTTCAAATATTCAGTAAACCATGTTATAAAGAGATGTCCTATTATCTAGGCTTTTTGTTCCATTTATAAGAGCAGAGGCAGAGTAGATTTAGCATAATTCTTAAGAGCCCTAGGACTTTTAGAATGGTAAATGAACATCAGCTCCAACTTAAAGCTACCAGCTGCATTAGCCCCTAAAAAGAGACTCAAGTTGTCCTTTGAAGCTTTGAAGCCAGGCATTGGCTTCTCCTATGAAAATCCTACATGGCATCTTCTTCCAATAAAGGCTGTTTCATCTACATTGTTATATCTGTTGTTTAGTAATCTCCACTAATTGTCTTAGCTAGATTTTCTGGATGACTTGCTGAATTTTCTACATTAGTATTTGCTGCTTTACCTCGTACTTTTATGTGGAGACAGCTTCTTTCCTTAAACCTCATGCACCAATCTGTGCTAGCTTCACTCTTTCCTTCTGAAGCTTCTTTTTTTTTTTATTTTTTATTTATTTTTATTTTTTTTAATAAATTAATTTTTATTGGTGTTCAATTTACCAACATACAGAATAACACCCAGTGCTCATCCCATCAAGTGTCCCCCTCAGTGCCCGTCACCCATTCACTCCCCACCCCCCGCCCTCCTCCCCTTCCACCACCCCTAGTTTGTTTCCCAGAGTTAGGAGTCTTTATGTTCTGAAGCTTCTTCACCAATCTCAGGCTTCAGAGAACTGAAGAGAGTTAGAGCCTTGCTCTGGATTAGGCTTTGGCTTAAAAGAATGATGTAGCTGGTTTGATCTTCTATCGAGACCATTAAAATTGACTCCATGTCAGCAATAAAGCTAAAGCTATTATGCTTTTTTAACATTTGTATATTCACTGGAGTAGCGTTTTTACTTTCCTTCAAGAACTTTCATTTTGCATTCACAACTTGCCTAACAGTTTGAAACAAGCAGCCTGCCTTTCAGCCTACCTCGGCTTTCAACATGCCTTCCTTAGTAAGCTTAATTCTTTCTAGCTTCAGATTTAAAGTGAGAGATAAATGACGCTTTCACTTGAACATCTAATGGCCATTATAGGGTTACTAATTGGTCTAATGTCAGTATGGTTGTTTCTCAGGGGAATAGGAAGACCTGAGGAGAAGGAAAGATGGGGGAGGGGGCAGTCAGTGGAGCAGTCAAAAAACACATAATATGTATTGATTAATTTCTTCCATCTTATATGGACATGATTCATGAAGCCCAAATAATCACAATTGTAATATCAAATATTACTGATCACAGACAGAACACCATAACAAATATACTAATAATGAACAAGTTTAAAATATTGTGAGAATTACCAAAATGTGACACACAGACATGAAGTGAGCAAACAATGTTAGAAAAATGGAGCTAATAGAATCGCTTGATTCAGAATAGAATTGTTGCCACAAACTTTAGATGTAAAAAAAAAAAATGCAGTACCTGCAAAGCACTATAAAACAAGATATGCCTGTACTCCTATTTCTGTGTCTCTGCTTATGTTCTTAGCCTACTTCGCATTACACCCTCCCCTGCATTCTTTCTCTTCGTATGCTCCTTTTAGTATTCTCATAGTAATTACTCTTCAAGTATTTCTCAAACTTAAGAGTGAAAAATGTTCCTAAGTCCTCAATGTTAGCCTTAAGTATAATTATATAGTACATTCTTATTTAAATACATACGAACTTAAAATGATATAAAATCCTTTTGTTGATAACACTTAGGCAATTATGAAATCAATGCAAAGTTATAAATACCAAAATTAAGATAAGAAATCAATAAAGTTCAAATTAATATTAATTCAATATAATTTTTACTTCTATTAACTGCTTTCACTAAAGATGTGGCTCTGGTACAAGTCCTTAGAAGTTTGGTGTGCCCATCCTCCTGAAAGCTATAAGATGAAAAGTGTCTCTCCTCCCTTTTTTCTATCCTATTTAATGTGAAAGCTTTACTTGCTCAGTTTGTGCACTCTGTCATCAATATTTACTTCCTAAAACAGTGTAATTTGATATGAAATTTGCTTCTGTTCTATTCTCATTAGTGCAATGAGTACTTCTTATCACCAGCATCCTTACACACAAAAGTAAACATAGTCATTGTCCTAGACTCATATGATTTGGATTATATCCATATTATTTTTAATAATGACACAAAAATAAGGGCACAATATTTTAAAATTACATTTAGAAACACTGAGCAACATCAAACAAGTAGCATTGCCATCATCTATTTGTCCTCTTTTATATATAATATCTCAATGGCTTCTCATTAGGAATGTAGAATGAGGGACAAGGGAGCCTGCTGCTCCCTCTGCCTATGTCTCTGCCTCTCTCTGTGTGTCTCTCATGATTAAGTAAATAAATTCTTTTTTAAAAAGGAACCTAGAATGAACCCCATTCTCTTGCATGGAATTCATGATCTTCCACAATTATGCCTCCAGTCTCTCCAAGTCTTCTAAGCCATGTCCAACTGCAATAGACTACAATCTACCTGAGAAAACTTCCTTCCTGAGTCTATACCCTACTTATACAATTCCTTGTAATCTGAAATGATCCTTCACAAACTCATACTTTACAATATAGCTAAAAAGAACATAGGCTTTGAAACCAAATAGACCTGGATCCTCGATGCTGGTTGTGACACCTATTAGCTATGTGATTTGTACAAAGCTGCTTATGTTTGCTTCTCCCTCTATGTCTCTGCTTCTCTCTGTGTGTCTCTCATGAATAAATAAATAAAATCTTTTAAAAAATCCACTGAATTTAGTTGGACTGAATTCTAAATCCTTACGGTGCCAGGCAGAGTACTAAGAACTTAGTAGATGCTCAAAAAAAAAATGCCTGTTGATTGATTCATTATGTGACATGATCCAAAGAAGTCCCTGAAAACAAATGCCATGCCAGTCTCCAAAAAAAACCCATCTGTTCACTTCTCTGGTTTTGAACAACTCTTTCAACTTAGAGTCAGGGAAAAAATCAATCTGTCAAGCTTCTAACATAAACTGAAGATATCCCTTCTTTTTCCAAGGACTCAGATAAAGAGAGAAAAAAGCACAGAAATAAAACCAATTCAGTTAAGCAATCTCACGGCCACAGAAAGACATAGAAACTGCCTATGCTTTCTTAAACCTCTTCATCTAAAATCTCAACTTTCATAATGTACCACAGAAAAGAGTCTCTAAGTGGTAGATTTATTTTTTATTTTTTTAAATATTTTATTTATTTATTAATGAGAAAGAGAGACAGAGACAGAGACACAGGCAGAGGGAGAAGCAGGCTCCATGCAGGAAGCCTGACGTGGGATTAGATCCCCGGTCTCCAGGATCAGGCCCTGGGCTGAAGGCGGCGCTAAATCGCTGAATCACCCGGGCTGCCCTAAGTGGTGGATTCAATTTATAAATTTATAAGTCTCAGATTGCCTGGAATTTAAGGTACATACCAATCAGCCATCAATGAATTAAGTAATAGCTTTCTTACCCTTTAAAAGGTAGAAATGTGATACATTCAAATATCAATATGGAATTAAGAATTACTGATGCTAGAAAGTCTGTATTTACTGAAGAGCAACATTTTGCTAATATTGTACATGCAATATAATCATAGAATATAGATCATGGAATGTAACCCAAAAGCAACTTTATATTTGTCTCCTAATATCTTTCTAAAAGATACTCGCTGGGGTAAGTTTTTCTCTTACCAGTGAATGAAAACTCTAACAGGCTCTATATTTCTGAACAGTCTTAGGTAGAAAATTGCTTAGTTGCAGAACAGTCTCAATTTAGTGAATGAAAGGTTCAGTCTAAAACATTAAACAGTAGTTACCTTCACTCAGGCTAAGCTACACTCCCTTCTCCCCTAGCTAACTCCTACCCTGTAGTAAACCGGTTTCTCTAGAGCTTAAACAAAAGAAGGGAGATAAAGAAAGGGGAGATGAAAAGTTCTCCCTTGACAGGTACTCTTATAAAATGTTTCTCACTCTCTTGGCCTTGCAGGAATATAAATATATCTCTGTCTCTCTGACTCTCCCACCCTCTCTTGCTGACATTTTTATGAGTTCACAGAAGTTCCCTTTCTGAGCTCCTTGGATTGCAATTCTAGTTCTATGGATCATCCATCCTATTCCTCCAGCAGCTAATTCCCCCAGGCCCTGGGTTCCTGACAGTCTACTGTTCAGACTCCACTGGCATTCCTTTGTTCTCCCTGGCAGTCTTCTCAAGAGGGGTCAAAATTACTCAGCACAATCATCTCTCCTTCTCTGGGTCCCCTATTTGGTCCTCAGGATTTACATATTCTGTCCCATTCAGAGTGGAATTCAGTTACCCAGACACAGCCCTCTGCCTAGCTTCTGAAGGCCATTTTAGCAGGCCTTTCACTTTTATACCTCAGGTAGGCTTCAGAAACCAGCTAAATGTGTTCCCCAAAGTCCAGAGGAGTCACCCTCATCAGAAGATAATACAATAGGTGTCAAATAACAGTACAAGCTATTTTCCAAAGGAAGCTTCCTCACCAAATCTCTCTAATCTCTAACAAGTTGATCCCTTTTTAATATCTTCTGTGGAAGATGGAATCTAGTAGTTGAATATTTCCTTTGAAAATCTGCATCTTGGTGTCTTACAACTCATTTTGGTATCTGATGTCTACTGTACCCTCATGGCTCAGATGAAACTAAAAAGATAACATTCTGTTGCATTAGCATAAAATGTATCGGCTTTGTTTTCTTTTCTTCACATGAAGTATCACTAATGGCTGGTATTATACAAGTATATAGATTGTTTATAACTAGTACCTGTGCTTTTTTTTGTAAGGGAGTTCATTATAATTACTGTACCATTTTCAGTATTGTTTGGTGAAATACGTTTTAAATTAGGAGAGTTAAGAACTATGAAAGTACCCATGATGAAATGCTCTGAGTGGATTTTTACACAAACAGGGCTATGCTTTTCACTCCATCCTTTAGCCCCAAGTTTTTACTCTATTTGGGTGCAGTGGTCTAGAATTGGGAGGCCTTGAGTCATTCTGGTTAGGAATTGGGGACATAAGTGTTGAGGTCAAATCAGCAAATGAACTGAGGCCATCTGAAGTGGGGTGTCAAGAGTCCCCCCCCACCCCAGGCTTATCCTACCTCCTTGAGAAGCAATATCATGTCGAAAATATTTTCTAACTCCCTTCAAAACTTGGGAAGCAATACAGTATGCTTGTGAGGTAGACGGACTGAGAAATCAGACAGCTTGGTTAAATCTTAGCACTTAAAAGATGATGACACTAAACATATTATCTTTTCCTTCAATTTTCTCAATAAAACAGTGAAAACAGTCCTACCTTACAAGTTTGTAAGAATTAAAAAATATAATTAGTGAAAACCAGAAAGTATTATTATCATTATTATTGTTGTTATTAGTATTCTGTCCAACACTAAGCAAAAAGAGGATCACTATTTCAGAGATGTACAGATAGGGAGTGAAGAAGAAAAAGGAAGGCAATATGAAATGTAACAGAGGCTCTAGACTGGTCATCACCAAACGTTCTTCTGCTGCTTCCTGGGCACACAGATGAATCATACTGCCCAGCTTTGCTAAAACTTAGTAGGATTATTGAGTGAATTCTACACAGGGGAATATGAGTGGAAGTAATGTATATTCCCAGGCCTGTTGCATAAAGATTTCCACAATAATCTTCTAAAATCTTTCCCTTTTCTGTGGTAAACTTGTATGATGGTAGGTCTGTATGATAAAAGATGCCACTTAAAAGCCAGTGATTAGAAACACACTTTTTTTGCACTTTACATAACTGAGGAGGAAGAGGGGAAATCTGTGATGTTAAGCCACTGAGATCTAGGGAATTACCTTTTAGAGCAAGTAGTGCTACTTTATACAGATATACTTTAACTTTTGCCCCTAGAATCTATCTTAAGATGATTTTAAACATCAAATGGAAAAGTACCACAATAAAGAAAAGAAAAAGGGAAAATTCATTTTTCCCAAGCCATATATCGACTTTTGCAAGACCTAGTCCAGGGTAGGAAAGAACAGTATATTTCACCATATGATAAATGAGGGGAAGGGGAATGAGAGTCTGAATACAGAACACACAGGAAAATGGGGAATGAGGAAAATGTGTTAATTATCTGGAGGGAGAAGAAACTGAATACTATTATGATATGGGGATGACCACAAAAAGGAACTAACTTTGGAAATGTAGAGTTGGATATTTAAGTGAAGATATAAAATAGGCAGCTGGCATGTGGGTCTGGAATTAAGAGATACGAGCTAAACATATAAATTTGGGAGGGTATGTGTATGCACATATAGATTATTTAAATATATGTATATGATATGACATTTACAGATATACATGTACATGTATCTACACACATATATTTCCATATATATACAGTAGTCTCTCCCCTTATCCAAGATCCCAGTGGATTCCTGAAGCCACAGACTATACCTAGTTTTATACATAGTATGCTTTTTCCTATACATACCTAATTTATAAGTTAGGCATATTAAGAAATTAACAATAATAACTAATAGTAAATAGACCAATTATAACAATATACTATAATGACAGGTATATGATTGTGGTCTCTCTCTCTCTCTCTCTCTCTCTCTTTCTCCAAGTATCTTACTGTATTTCATTCACCCTTCTTGTGATGATATGAGATGGTAAAATGCCAATGTGATGAGATGAAGTGATGTGAGTGACGTAGGTACTGTGACATAGTGTTAGGCTACTTTTGACCTTCTGACAATCTGTCAAAAGGAGGATCATAAAAAAAATAATAAAAAATAAAAAAAAAAAAAAGGAGGATCATCTGCTTCCAGACCCTAGTTGAGCAGGGGTAACTGAAACAGAGGAAGTGAAACCACCAATAAGGAGAGTGACAGTATTTCAATCAGATTGTAATTAAATCTGTGAAACTGAATGAGATCACCAAGAGTGACTGTAGTTAGAAAAGAGACCAAAGACTACTCCTTGGGACACTCCAGTATTTAAAAGCTGGGTAGACAAGGGGGAACCAGCAGAGATTGATAAGCAGAAAGAGAAAAGAAAAACCAGACAAATGTGGTGTCTTAGGAGAGAAAGAATATGTTTTAAGGAGAGACAGTGTGTCAAATTCTGCTGCTCAGTCATGTATGATGAGGGCTGAGAAGCAGCCACCTAATTTAACAATCTGAAAGATTTGGAGATATGAGAATGCACTCATTTTAAATAATTCTCCTGGAGAAAAGTAACTTCCTGACAATAGTATTCCCTTTTAACAGGGTCATAAATGATTTTACCTAAATCTTCGGTTATAATTCTATTTTACTATATCCCTTAATAATATTGTCCTGTTTTTTTCAGTTTTTACATACTTTTTGAATAACATTGATACTAGCTATAAATCACATTCATCATATTTTTTTATTGGGGTTAAATTTGCCAACATATAGCATAACACCCAGTGCTCATCCCATCAACTGCCCCCCTCAGTGCCCGTCACCCAGTCACCCCCACCCCCCGCCCACCTCCCTTTCCACCACCCCTTGCTTGTTTCCCAGAGTTAGGAGTCTCTCCTGTTCTGTCTCCCTTCCTGATATTTCCCACTCATTTTTTTCTCCTTTCCCCTTTATTCCCTTTCACTATTTTTATATTCCCCAAATGACATTCATCATATTAGAATTTTTAGATAAAATAGTACAATTTGGCTGGTTAATGCTTCAACTAAATTATTTTAAATGATAAATTCAAATTTAATCTGTCTCATTATCTGAACAAAAAATTTATGCCACAGTAGTATCTATCACTAATGAGCACTGACTGTGTGCTAGGCACTGTGTTAAGTGCTTTAAATGCACTGTTTTATTCAGTTTGGACAGTACTCCTATAAGGCAGATCCTATAATCATTCCCATTTTACAGGTAAGGAGACCAGGGTTTAGAAATTAAATAATCTACCCAATGTATCCAGCTATCAGGTAACTGAGGCATGATTCAGATTTAGATTAATTCCATGCTACCCAAACATAACCACTACATAATGTACTCACTAATACTTCTCCTATCTTAACTGAATTGATTTGACATTTTCCCCCATAACCAATGTATTTCAGTATTTATTAGTAGTAAGATAATGAGCATGGGTCATATGCTCTAAACTCTCTTCATTTAATCTCATAGGGCAGCTTTTTCTCCTACCTTTAGCCCAGGCTCTGCCCAACCCTTTCTTGCCCATCCCTTTATCCTTAGGAGGAAAGAGCGTTAAACTTGAGAGGCCATGATACCAGAATGTGGAGTCTTCAGTGGAAGGGTCAATATTCTGTTGGTCAATGCAGCTCTCACTTTTCACTATTGTGCTGTTGCTTATGGATAAATCTGGAACATACTTGAGCCTTGAGAACCAAGCAAGGCCAGGCTGAAGTCTTAGGATATACAAAGTAGACAGCTTGGGTCTGGCCCTCTGCTCTATCAGAGTGAGACACTAGGGATTCAAGTGGAAGTTCCAGCAGGAACTCAGTGTGAATACAGTTGTGTTCACTGTTCACTCCTCTTTTAGAGAGACTTCATGTTATAGAGAAAGAGGAGGGGAAGAAGGAGGAAAAAGTAAAAGAAACTTGTGTGATTCCAATAAATGTCTAATATTTTTCAGTTTGCAGTCAATATAACTGGTTCCATAGCTTAAAACTAAAGGAAAAAAATCACTGGAAAGTCAAAGGAAATAAAACTTATAAAATCGTAAGATAGTAAAATTTACCAAAATACAAATATTTTACTGCTTATTTAACTTTCTCTATTAATTAAAAATAATTTATATATATATATTTTTAATTTTACAGAGCATTTAACTTCTAATTTCTCTTATTCCTTCAGATTCTTGTTGCACTTTTTACTGGCTCATTAATATGAGTTTCTGGTTCAGCATTTTTAAAAGTTACTCTTTTTAAAAAATGGACATTATCATTGACAATGTAACAGAGCACCATTGGTGATGATGATGTCTGGAATTAGGCAGGGACTTAGCAGTTCTTCATTTTTAATGTTTCTGAATTTTTCACTGAAGTCTTCATGAAGCATACAGTAACTAAAAAGGCAATCAGCCAGCAGATATTTCCAGGCCATATGAGCATCAAAAATTATCCTGGAAATCTCTGTATATAGTTTTTTTTTTTCTCTCTCTCTTACAGACCAAACTGATCTGTACAATGCAGTAATATCTCTGTTCGTGAAAGGGAGATGTTTGTTCTGACTCAATGTCTTATCATTGAAAGTATCTTTACTGGAATCTGAGAGACTATAAGCATTAGAAATGAGTTTTTGATAGAGATTAGTTTGATTGTTCTTTCCCCTTGGGCCTATATAGGTATATCAGTTATTTATCATAATGTAGCAAATCACCCCAAAACTTGGGTTTAAAACAAAACCTATTATTCTTGCTAAAGAATATACAGATCAGCAATTCTGTGACTAGGCAGTGATTCTTCTGGTCTTGCCTGGGACCACCCATGAAGATGCAGCTGTCAGGAAATGCTGGCTGTCAACTACGGCATTTCTGTTCTCTTCCACATGACCTCTCATCCTCTAATAGGCCAGAATGAGTTTTTTTTTACATAGAGCAGAATTCCAAAATGAAAGCTTCAAGGTCTCAAAAGATTTTAGCCTTAGAAGTCACATAAAGTCACTCCTATTACTCTTTTTAAAAAATGGACATTACCATTTGCTTTAGTCAAAGCAAATCACAAGACCACCTCAAAATCAAGAGATGGGCAAAGAAACACAAATAATGCACATGTTTTCTAGTAAAACAGAATTTCTCCTAATCTTAAGTGCTTTCTGGTCAGGACAGATGTGTTTGATTTCTCAGGCTGTACCTGCCCAAGTGTCTGGATAAGGAAGTACATTCTGGGCTCTTCTTATCAAGCCATGAGCCTTGCTACATTTATGCCCCCAGAGAAAGGCACATCTTCTTCTAATCTGCATAAAGGAATAGAGGCAGTTCTATCTGTGAGCTTTGGATGTGGTCTTCATTCTCTGGGCTCCCTAGCTGTTCATTAGAGACCTGGAGTTTCCTTGGTATCAATGCCCCCAGAGTCTCTGAAATAGCTGCCATAACTTCAGCAATGAACCTTTCCAAGGCTAACCTTGTGCCAAAGTAGCTCAGGAGCAGGACACTCATTAATCATGTCTTCTATGCAAACTTCTCATTTTTTAATCTGTTCTCATATAGAAGAGCAAGTATTTTGTTTAGAATTATGTATAGCTTACACAGATCTCATCATATATCACTCTTCTGCTCACAATTTATAATAGCTAATTTCTACTGAGCAATTACTATTAGCCAGGTAGTGTTCTAAATATATTACCTACATTGCCTCATTTAATCCTCACAACACCCTATAATATAGAAATCATTATTATTACCATTATGCAACTCGGGTACAAAAAAAAAAAGAAAGAAAGAAAGAAACCAATCCCAGGAAGTTTGGTGGTAAAGCCCCTGTACTATCTTCAACATTTCCCTTGTCTATACAATAAAGCTCAATTCTCCAACAATGGCAAATATGTCAATATTCTTAGAAATGATCTAAGAGATGTTGCCTTGTTGTGGTTTCTCCTCTGGAATGTTGAGGACAAGATCTCTAGGACTTGACTCCAAACTCCTTTCCCCTACTCTCCCTTATCAATACTCCTTAAAATTCCATGTATTCCTATACAAATCCCATGGATTCCTACCTCTGTGACTTGCCCATGTTACTCTCTCAAACTGAAAACATTTCTTCACCCGTTCTCACTTAATAATTTTGAAAAATAAGTACTTATTCAGTTCTTACTATGCATCAGGCACTGCTCTGTTTTCAGTGATTTAATTAATTAAATCCGCACAACTCTGTTAGTAAATAATAACTACCTTCATTTTACAGATGAAAATGAAAAAACTGAGGCATGTAGAGAAAAAGTATTCTTTTTAAAATTTAAGTTCAATTTGCCAACATACAGTACACCATTGGTTTCAAATATAGTTTTCAATAATTCATCAGGTGCATATAACACTCATATGCCCTCCTTAATGCCTGTCACCCAGTTGCCCCATCCCCCCACCCACTTCCTCCAAAGCAACCTTCACTTTGTTTTCCAAAGTTAAGAGTCTCTCATGGTTTGTATTCCACCCAAAGTTCCACAGCTATACATATCAGAATCCAAATTTAATACCTGGAAGATTGGATCTGGAGAATGTGACCTTAACCCAACTCAATGCTTTCATTCAACAGCTTATATAGGTAGTTCTTAGAAATATATACTTTCAAATAATACTATTAGACTTTAAAACTCATTTCTCAATGACTTAATATAATTTTGGGAAAGGAAAAATTAATAGAATATTTTTGAAATGGCCCCAAACTTCCCAAAAATATTTTCATTAAAATACATTGAGTATTATAATGCAAAGTGAAATTCATTTATGTAAGTTCTAAGACTTCAATTTTCAAAGTGATAAAGTAAAGAGAGAATTGACAAATTGACTAAGAGAGGAGATGCATATAAGAAATATTTAAGGAGGAAGCCTTTTTAAAACATGGTGAATTGCTGGTTATAAAATATAAAAGGATTTAAAAGTTAAGGATGACATCCAATCAAAGAGAATAGCCTGTGAGAAACAGTAGAAAGCTTAGAAAATATCACTGCTTATTTTTCTCTTATAAAAATGTGCTTTATGTAGACAATTACTCCAAGACATATCACTAAAATATCATACTTAATGGCTTTTAAAATGTGAGCCATTAATTATGCTTTCTATTTATTATGTGGCTGTAATTTTAAACCTTAGGTCCTGCCAAACTGAAGCATCCATGTGTTTCAATTAAAAGTAATTTTGCATGATATGAAAATCCATTGTATTTTCAGGATATGTGTTTAAAGCAATAATACTAAAAATAAAACCAAGCAATGTTGATGACGAAGATTTACTGAGTGCTTACTATAAGCTAAGTACACTACTAAGTGCTTTACAGGAATTGTGTCCTGGAAAGTTATACAGCCTCATAAGTCTTTTCATTATTTTTTTTTTCACGAATGATGACCCAAAGTTAGTTAAATTGGCAAAGAGGGATTCAATGCCAAACTGCCTGATGACATAATACATCAAGGTCACTACCATCCAAGCAATCTTGCTCCTGATAGTTGCCAATCCTATAGCTGACTAAATTTAAGTCATCTTTAAGTATCTAGTCCTACATGTCATACACTATATTAAATACTAAGAAAAAAATACTAAGAAAAGAGAAATAGAAAATATATGGCCTCTCCTCTTAGGGAATTTACTATCCAGTAGTGGGATGCATACGGGAACATACTGGAGGATGGTTAATGATAGGATAATAATGATGAAGCACCAAGTGCTTAGGCATATAGTAGGTACTCATTTACTCATTCAGGGGTAACAAGAATAATAACATACACAATATGCAGAGCCAGCAGGGAAGAAAGCATAACTAAGTCCTTTAGAAAAGAAGGAAGCAGGAGAGATTTTACAGAAACAGAAGTTAGTTTGAAATTGGCTTCTTTGGGATCCCTGGGTAGCTCAGTGGTTTAGTGCCTGCCTTCGGCCCAGGGCGTGATCTGGTGTCCCAAGATCAAATCCCACATCGGGCTCCCTACATGGAGCCTACTTCTCCATCTGCCTGTGTCTCTGCCTCTCTCTCTCTCTCTCTCTCTCTCTCTCTGTGTGTGTGTGTGTGTGTCTCCCATGAATAAATTAAAAAATCAAAAAAAAAAAGAAAAAAAGAAATTGGCTTCATGATAATAGATGATACATTGTTTATATTTACTTTAATTAGACTAATAATGTGGTACAAATATAACATTAATGAAGGAAATCATCATTCTATCACTTTCTTACTTACCCTGGGGGTTTACAATCACATTATTAGGTCTTTGTGTTACTTGTCAACACATAAATATAAATTTAACCAGACTCTTGGCACTTCGTTTTTCCTTTTGCTCTGGCACATGGGTTAAACATCTGATACATAGTCTGGCAATGAGCAAACCAGAATATTATTATTTAGAATTCTGTTTGTTCTGGATTTTATAACACTATCACTTCTGGCAACTTAATTACAAGTTAAAATGATGTGTATAACTATAGGAAATACGCTCTTGTACTTTAAGTAATATAGTCAGACCAAAAGGATAATTCTGTTTCTCCCCTGACTAGCATGCAATTCCATGAGAGTAAGGATTTGCTTATCACTCTCACTCTAAGACTTAGAATGGTGCCTGACACATAGGAAGGACTCAATATTTACTCATTGAATGAAAAAATTAATTAGTTGTTAAATTACCATCTTCATTAAAATACTTTATCATACCTCTACTATAAATAAAAACACCTAATGAGGGGATTATTATTATAGTGGGTTTAATGGTGTAATGGATTGAATGAAAGATACAACCACATCCTAATCCCCAGAACCCTGAATGTGAGTTTACTTAGAAAAAAGAGTCTTTGCAGATATAATTTAATTAAGATCTTGACATGAAATTATCGTAGATTATCCAGGTGAGCCCTAAATCTAATGATAATTGTCCTTTTCTTAAAAAAAAAAAAAAGATTTTATTTATTTATTCATGAGAGATACAGAGGGAGGCAGAGGGAAAAGCAGGCTCCCTGCGGGGAGCCCAATTGGGAACTCAAGTCCAGGATCACGACCTGAGTCAAAGGTAGATGCTCAACCACTGAGCCACCCAGGAGGTGCCCTGATAATTGTCCTTATAAGAGATATATAGAAGAAAGATACACATATACAGAGAAGAAGACAATGTGAAGATAGAGGCAGAGATTGGAGTTACACAGCCACAAGCCAAGAATCTAGAAGAAGTAGGGAAGGATTCTCTCCTAGAGCCTTTGGAGGAAGTGCAAATACCTACAAATGCCTTGAGTGCAGACTTTTGGCCTCCAAAACTATGAGAGAATAGATTTCTGTTGGTTTAGGCATCGAGTTTTTGTGATACTTGATTAAAGGCACCTGAAAAAACTAATACAGTTACAACAGATCATCTGTGGTAAAAATTCTCTACATGTAGTTGCTTTGTAGCTTATTTAATTGCAAAGATATTGAGACCTTAAACTTATTAGACATCAGTCCCTGGTGTATATAATATGCAAATGAGAAATGACCATTTGCACTCATTGGCAATCTTGATAAGAGCAGTTTCAGTAAAGGGTTGTGAAAGGCTAATTACGTGGACTAGAGAGGAAAAGGAAGGAGAAAACATCAAGATAATTAAGTATGAACAGCCATTTCAAAATGCTTTGCTGAAAAGTTGTAAGGGAAATAGAAATGAAAAAGGAAAAATAAAGCATATTTGTATGCACAAGCCAATAGAGAAGGGAAAACTGATGATTCAGAAGGGAAGGAAGAACCATAGAGGAATGTCCTTGATTCACTTCAGGTTGTTTTTTGTTGTTGTTTTTGGTTTTTTTTTTAATTTTTTAAAAAATATTTATTTATTTATTTATTTATTTATTTATTTATTTATTTATTTATTCATGAGAGACACAGAGAGAAACGGAGAGGCTGAGACACAGGCAGAGGGAGAAGCAGACTCCACACAGGGAGCCTGACGTGGGACTCGATCCCGGGTCTCCAGAATCATGCCCTGGGCTGAAGGAAGACACTAAACCGCTGAGACACCCAGGAATCCCATCACTTCAGGTTGTTAATAAAACTGACATCATCCCTGTCTTCAAGGACTTTACAATTAAGTCAAGATGAGAAACTTTTTTTCCCCAGCTTTTTTGAAGAAAAATTGACAAATAAAAATTGCATACATTTAAGGTACACAAAGTGATACCTTAGTTTGATTGCATATACACTGTAAAATGATTACCACACTCAAGCTACTTAACATATCTATTATCTCACACAGTCATCATATTCTTTTGTATTTGGTGTGATTAAGACACTTTTAGTAAATTTCAAGTACAATACAGTATCATTAACTACAGCTATGATGCTATACATTGGATCCTCAGAACCTAATTCATTTTATAAGTGAAAGTTTGTACCTTTGGACAATCATCTCCCCATTTTTCCCATCCCCAAGCCCATGGTAACTACTGCTCTACCCTCTGGTTCTGTAAGTTTGGCTTTTTTAGGTTCCATACATAGTTGAGATCATATAGTATTTGTCTTTCTCTGTCTGGCTTATTTTACTTAGCGTAACGTCCTCCAAGACAAATGGCAGGATTTCCTCTTTTTTTATGGCTGAATAATACATACACAATGAAATATTACTCAGTCATAAAAAGGACATTTTCTTTATCCATTCATCCATTAATAAGCACTTAGGTTGTTTCCATATCTTGGCTATTGTGAATAATGCTGCAATGGACCTGAGATAAGAGAACTTTTTAAAAAAGATTTTATTTATTTATTCATGAGAGACAAAGAGAAAGAGAGGCAGAGAATAGGCAGAGGAGAAATAGGCTTCCTTCAGGGAGTCTGATGCAAAACTTGATCCCAGGACTCCAGGAATCATGCCCTGATCTGAAGGCAGATGCTAAATTCCTAAGCCACCCAGGTGCCCTGAGATAAGAGACTTTAAACCAATCATTGCAAGTGGACCGAGTACCAGAAAGGGAGGTAAAAGTGCTCTCAGAGTGTATAAGAGAAGAACCTAATCCTATGAAAGAGGATGATGGTGGATGTAGGGGTCAGTGAAGCTTTTTGTGAAGAACCATTATCTGAGTTAGAAAATGATAGAAAGCCTTAGGTATAAAAAAAAAAATCAAATATATAGAAAGTTCAAAATAACTTCAGTTTGCCTGATTTGATTTGGTAACCTCTTACATTTATTTCATAAGTTACACTATGGCATTTTTTTCCTCTTTGCTTTGCAAGCAATGTCAAGTATACACAGAAAAACATTATTGTATTTGAGAACTTAAATTGGAAGTTCCATATCTTTCACCTAAGTCAATCACAAGATTAATTTTGTGCCCATTTATCTGCTGTATTTGTAACTTATTGGCAATAAAAACATAATGAATAAAACTAGGATCAACCATTCATGACACTTTAAATATTTAGAAAATCCACAAATTGCCTGTAACTTCTAGATCTGTGTGTCTTCAGTGATATATGACAATGGATAAAAGAACTGTGTGATTTTTGCCATAATATTACAACATTAACTGTGTATGCAAGCCATTTTCATATATAAAACTACATTAGGAACAACCAAAAAAAAAAAATCACTTGATGAATTTCTCTATTTTAAATCTGCTGGGAATTGCTTTTCCAGGTTGCAAAAAATGTTGCTCTGTCAAATCACATACAACCAAATCAATTCTTCAGACATTCCTGTAGAATACTAACAAATTTCTTGATGAGAGAATATTCCAGTAAACTGGTCATTTTCTTTTCCATTTCACTGCACTGCTGCCATATGCTAGTTGCTAAAATTTTCTATTTTGCAGTCATCTTACTTCTTCAGGAAACTTAACAAAAGATGGTTGCTTTGTTTAGCTAGGAATGATCAACCTTCCATCTGGTGAATGCTGAATCTTATGATTGCGACATTATTCTGCAATTCTTTCCATCTTAAAGTACTTCAGTTGCTTTCCAAATACATTTATTTATTGTTTGTTCTGCTGTACAAATCTTATCCTTTTAGTAATACAAGAAAGTCAACCTTTTCTGTTCATTTTCTGTATTATTTGTCACATTAGAAAGTTAAATATCTTCCAAGCCAAAAAAAACTTTCCATTTATTCTCTTAATAAGATATATTCACAGAAATTATCTGAAGACATTGCTTATTACACATTCATTGCTGGTTATGCATAGTTTATGTCTTTGTCACCTGAAGTTTTATTATGGGTGTGCTTTATGTCTCTTTGACCATGTTTCTGCATTCATTGCTATTTATTGTTTCTTTAATCTCCCTCATTAAGACCATAAAAATTACAACTTCCTTGAAGACAGGTAGAACTGTCCACTATCTTTTCTGTTTAAGAACACAAACTGGTTCTGTAACTGTCTAACTAGAAAGTCTTCCCTACATGTTAATGGTGACACACTAATTAGAAATTCAATACATGTGAAATGCTTAGACCAGTGCAAGCACATAGTGAGTGACCAACAGACATTAGCGGCTGCTATCATCATCCTCTCCCTCTTCCTCTTAGCCATCCTTCTCCTCATCATCATCATTTCACAGCCATATTATTAGGAAGTACATTTCTAGGACTATAAATTTGTATACATCAAATTTTTAAACTCTGTGCTGAAAAAAGAAAAAGATTTATACCCTGAAGTAAATTCTTCCAAGTTACACCTGATTAATAATAATTAAACTATACCAGCTTAGTCTGGTCATGAGAGGGTTATTTACTGTCAAAAGGGAATGGTGACAGAGTGCCCAGACCTAGCTCAAAACTGCAAAAATATTCTGGAAATTTAGAATAGTTGAAGAATAAGAGAGCTCTTGTTGGCTACTGATGGAAGACTCAGAAAGGGCCTAAAACACAAAATGTTCCAAATGAATAATTTTTAACATTACTTTCAATATGTTAAACCTTCCTAAATTACAATAATTCCATAGTGGTTTTTAAGAAAAAAAAAACTAAAGCTATTGAGCAGGCTCTCAAATTATAGCCTACATTATAGAATATCACTTTAATAAGTTGGCCCTCATCTCCTGTCCTCTTCATTCTACATCTTTTACTGAGAAACTACTATGTGTTGGGCAGATGCTGCTCTAGGCATTGGACATGTAACAATGAGCAAAACAAAGCACCTTCTCTCATGGAGCTAGCAAGAGCAGACAGATTAATGAGTGAATATACAAATAAATGATCCTGTTTAAACAGATCAACAGTAAAACATCCTATGAGGTGACAAATTGCACCCAAAAGAAGTGAGGAATTAAGCTCTGCAGATAAGGTAGTAGATATTTGAAGCAGAAGGGACTATGAGAGAGACTATCCTGAAGTAGAAACATAGTCAACATTTTTCAGGAACAGCAAAGGAAGTCACTGTGGCTAGAGCAGAGTAAAACACAGGGAAAGAAATAAGACAAGGCTTTGCATGCTCAAGTGGTGAGTTTAAATTTTATGCTGCTATGTTCTTTGCTCAAATAGCACATTAAACCATAACCCAAATTTCCTGAGGAGGAGAACTGGGACTAGAAATTTTGCCTAGAAATAGATGGCCACCACAGTTGCATTCTGGCTTGACTTTCCCTCTGTGCTGTAGACTCTGAACTCTGGGAATTAGAATCAGCAAGACCTCAAGAGAAAATCACAGTGGTACTTCACTCAGCCCGGCATGGAGGAAACGTGAGAGTGAGTCAGAAGATGGCATTATTGTCTCGGTTCTGTCCAAGTTGATATGTATTATAACTTTAGCAAGTCATTCAACAACTTCAGTCTAGTTTCTCATCTGAAGAGTAGGGCATTTGACTGGATAACTTTTATATTCTCTTCTAGCTTTAAAATTATTGTATGTCTCTCCATTTGTTTTGGCCTCATAGAATTCTTAATAAAAAATCTCTAAGAAGTTAGGAGGGAATATTAATAAACTTCCCTATCTTACCATTTATTATAATTCAGATTGATAACTGAATTTCTTTATTAATATAATTTCTTTAATGACATAATGTTACTTATAAGTCCTGTGGAATCAAGTATTTATGTACACAGTATTTTTAATAAAAATTTTGCAAAATATTTATGCAACTAATATTTTTGTGCTCTCAGTTTTAAAGATTCTTCTCTCAGCTCATCTCCCTTAAAACTAAATCCTTGTTGCCTTTCTTCTGAGTTGCCACATTGTAGCAAAGAGTTTATCCTCTGGTATCAGACAAATCTGAGTTTCAATCCCAACTCTGTCACTTACCAGTTGTACATCTTGTACCAACTGTTAAGCCCTTCTATATCTGCATATAAAATAAGGACCTAATATAAAGTTACTGTATCAATGCTAGCTGCTACAAATATTTATTTCTCAACTGATTGATCTCTATTTCCAACTGCCTATTGAACATCTTCACCTGGGCAACCTCCTCTTAATTCAGTACACTCTGTGTCATCATTTAGCATTAGGTACAATTGCCATCAAGAAAACCCAATATACCAGTGGCTCAGAGAAGACGAAGTTTGTCTGTTATACAAGTTTGTCTCTGGAGGTGGGCAGTCTGGGGATGGTATAGTCTCCCTAGTTCTAAGAAATTCCTTTGACCTGGCTTCCATCCTCAAAGTCACCTCATTGTCCAATATTGCTCCTGGACTATTGTGTTCCATGTAGTAGACAGGTGGAATGAAGGCAAGGTGAAGAGACACATCTCCAGATGAACCTACTTCTCATATTGCAGTCTTCAATGAAGTCTAAGACAACGCTTACACTTACATGGCATTATCCAGAACTTAGTTACATGGCTACAACCAGCTGCAAAGAGAACTGGTAAATATCGTTGAGCTGACCACTTGAATAAAATGAAGATTCTGACACAAAAAGGAAAGGGAAAATGGACATTGTTCAGGCAACTGATAGATATTTAAGAAACAAACATTAACATTTTCCTCCTCTAGGTTTTCTACTTTTTTCTTTTTTTTTTTAATTTTGTTTTTATTTATTTACGATAGACACAGAGAGAGAGAGAGAGAGGCAGAGACACAGGCAGAGGGAGAAGCAGGCTCCATGCACGGGGAGCCCGACGTGGGATTCGATCCCGGGTCTCCAGGATCGCGCCCTGGGCCAAAGGCAGGCGCTAAACCGCTGCGCCACCCAGGGATCCCTAGGTTTTCTACTTTGAACAAAGTATTGCCAGGCAGCTTTGTTGCTCCCATGCAGCAATTGAGGTTAGTATATTTGCATTATTTTTAGTGCTTTACAGTACCCTGACATCCAGATCAAACTAATTACCAAATGTAGCATTTACCATCCTTCCCTTCTACTTCCACTAGGATGATTACCTCACTTAGATTACAGAATGGTCTCACAGACACTCCCCCTACTCTCTGTCTCTTCTAACTCTATCTCTCCTAAAAACTGCCACCAGCCTACAATTTGCAAGCAGACCTCTGATCATTTCACCTTCCTTTTTTAAGTGTATTGAAAATCTGCAATACCTGAAGAAAAGCTCACAATTCTTAGTCTATCATTAAGCCCTCTCTGATCTAACCAATTTTATTGCCCTGGAACCATAAACCCAATAGTCCAATTAAACTGAGGCATTCACTGACACTGTACTTAATCTTTACAACTTTACCCAGACTATTCTTCCATCTCCACCAAACTGTTTTAATTTGGGTACCACAAAATGTAGATGTTGGGATAAGGACTTTGGAGTGGTTTATTTGGGCA
Organism: Canis aureus; assembly: GCF_053574225.1. NCBI lineage: Eukaryota > Metazoa > Chordata > Mammalia > Carnivora > Canidae > Canis > Canis aureus. The sequence continues at coordinate 13,698,929 of NC_135636.1, forward strand.
GTGATCTCAAGAAGTATAACTAAAGACATGGAAAAGTGGAAAAGAAAGAAAACACAATAACGCTGCATTCATGAGCATGCTACCACCATAAGCAATAGCAACACCATCCTGTTAGGTTCCCTCTGGAGAACAGGGAGGTCATACCACTAAACTGTACTCGTGAAGGAGAGTGAGGAGGCTGGGGTGTCCATCTATGGATTCTTTATCATCTCCTACTGAGACTTCTGAGCTCCCAAATGAGGGTGGCTTACAGGGGAATTAACTCTTCCATGAAGCTTTTTCTCTGATCTTCCAAACTCTCCCAAAGTATTTGATCACAACTTGAGCTCTCTCTCTAGATAATTTTTTTTTATTCTTGTGGAGATGTTATATCTGTCACATTATGGTTCTTGAGAAAAGCTTGGTATCCAAGTTGTTAAGTGTAAACTTTTTTACCTTGCAGTCCCATGAACAGGAAAATAAGCACCATAGACTTTTAAAGGCCACAAAAACCATTCTGATTATAAATTTTAAAGGTCTGGCACAGTGTAAAAGAAGTAAGTACATGTACATAAGGAAGACTGTAGATTTCTTACAATCTTAGAACGTCTACCTCTGGCAATCATTTGAAGTGAAATATTACAGTAAGTTTAAATATCACTAGGTGCTTGGTTTAAACAGTTCATGAAGGTTAGGCTGAACTCTCAATTCATTAATAATAGGCTAAGAAGAGTACTTACTTCAGTTTTTAAAGCAATAAATATTATATGTTAAAAGGTAACTCCTCACTGCATCACTCTAAATTTAGGAGTAAATTTCAGAAACCAGCACAGTATTAGACTTCCATTCAGGGGTTTAGTTACAGGAGGACCAAAATGACCTCATCCAAAAGCATAATATTTGTGAGCTAACTCCTAGGCAAAGCTCCATATAGACTCAGGAGTGTATCAGGTTATACAATGAAAATTCATTCATTGAAGGTTCTTATTCATTCTAGTTAATTTAAGAATTGGATATTTCACTGACCATATTTATCTTCACTGTTAATAAACATCCACATTCTACTAATTCAATATAAGTACCTAAAGAAAAATTCTAGTCAACAACTCTTACTGGCACTACCACTTCAAGTGATAACACTCCTACAAATCAACTCTACTATCAATACTTAATTGCAAAAGATTTATCTTCTTTTAAGTAATTTACTTTCACTTCCAAAAACAAATTTAGTAAAAATACAGAAGTAGTATGAAATTAATATCAGGATGATGAAATTCTGTGCCAGTCTGCCTAGTCTAAAAAGATAACCACAGGCATTCTTTCTATCTTATAAAACAACAGGTAAACTTTGATTTATCTTCTACTTACTCTTCTAAATTCTAAAAATTAAGGAAATTCTCTTAAATGCTAGACAAAATTTCTTCTTGAGAAAGTGAGTGTTAAACAGCCACAGCCTGAACATTATTAATCAATAGTCATATATTTTAATGTTAATAGCATTACTGTCATATGTAAAATTAGAATGCCAAGATTTTACAGGCATATATCTTGAAGACAGTGCAGTCTGGTCTAAAAGGATTAGCTATTATAACACTATTAACCCATTTTCATATTTCTTTCCATCTGTATTTCAACCCATTAAAAATTGAGTTCTGTCAGTTTACAAAACAGCTGTTTAATATTTTCTACTAAATTATATTTGAAATTATATCTAAACTGCCTCACATGATATTATTTTATTAACATTTTCATTAAATTACCAGTCTGCCCATAACTATGGTAGAAATTATAATAAGACTACAAATAAGGAAACAGAATTACTATCTGTCCCCAAATTTTCTAGGACATTTACATTATACTACTAACCATTTCCATTTTCTAAGAGAATATTACAGAATCTGCCAAAGTTTTCTAATTCAGCTATTTGGTAATTCCTTACTCTCAAACTGAGACTGAAGAATTAAGTCAATTAAAAAAAAAAAAAAAGCTGGGACACCTGGGTGGCTCAGCAGTTAAGCACATCTGCCTTCAGCTCAGGGCATGATCCTGGAGTACCAGGATTGAGTCCCACATCAGGCTCCCTGTATGAAGCCTGCTTCTCCCTTTCCCTCTGCCTATGTCTCTGCTCTCTCTTTCTGTGTGTCTCACGCATGAATAAATACAATCTTTGGTGGGGGGGGAACCTATAAGGAGTCAGGACTGAGGATCTCTAGGTTTACCATTTAATCAACATGCATGAAATCAAAGGAACACCAGTCATCTTTCTCAGCATGTTTTCTAGGCCTACACAGAGGAAAAAAAAAAAAAAAGACAAATCATCCATTACAGGGCAACTTTTCCAAAAGTTGTAACCAAACTAGATGATGGGAACTCGGCATGTATCATAGGTATGTATGTGTATGTATGCATATATTTGACTGAATGGGTTTTGGAGGTGGGGAATAGAAAGGTTGCAGAATAGAAGCAGAAAGAGAAAAATAGCAGAAGTTACCAGAAGGGATGAAATATGTTCCCCAAGATAAAAATTCCCTTTGGAAACAAAGTGGAGAAGGAAAAAAGGAAAAGAAGGAGAGGAAGGAGGTTTCAAATAAATGGTGGAAGTAGAAATGGAAGTTGGGCCTTGCTATGTCCTAGTGCATGTAACATTATACTGTGGTTTGAACACTTCACGGAAAATTATTTCCTGTATATGATGACCTCCCTACAAATGAGAATATGAAGTTTTCCAACTATTTGTTGGACAACTATTTGTGGAACTATCGAATTCCTAACAAAGATATGACTGCTAGTCAAATTAACTCAATAACAACGTTATGCTTTTTTACATAATAGTCTGGGGAGTAATTTTTCCCAAAGATCCCTTCAACTGTAAATTAAGAGAGTTGAAGAGGAGGTCCCAAAAGACCTTTTCAACTAGAAGATTCAAAGATTTCCATCAAATAGATAAATGGATAATGCTAATAAATGCTGTAATTGGCCACCTCATAATCTCTCCAGCTAGAATGAAGATGGTAGAACAGACCTCATGCTGTAGGGTCTATGTTAAAAATTCTCAGTTTTCACATTACTTTGTTTTAAAATATGCTATAAATTAATATTATTATGGAACCAAAAATTTATTTCTAAATGAGTATCTTAGTTATCTCTTTATTCCAAATGTGAGGGCAAAAAGGTCTATTTCTGTTTACCATGGAGTATATTAGTCTAAAAGACACATAAATTCAGCAATTCAAACTATAATTGCAAGGAAAATATATATCATATCAGTATATATAAGAGAGAGTCTTCATTTCCAGTTTGCTTACAGTTAAGAAGCTGAGTCAAGTTTTTGGCTGACAGAAAAAAAAATTAGCTGTCAGAATTGCAAACTCCTGATTTATAATAGAAGAAGTAAAGGAACACTAACTAGAAGGTGCTGGTATAATTTCTAAAATCCATCATATCTCCCATGCATCATTTTTCTCAAGGACCGTTAAGTGCTACCACACAATGTATTTTTTAGAAACTGAGCCCTGGGCTTGACTATGATAGACAAGTCTTCAAGGAGGATTCCAAACAGAACTAATATACCACTTAATCTATACTTAAATACAGGTCAGGTTCAGGCAAAAACTCCATCTTCTTTTGGGACTGTGGGAAACCTACACAAAGTTCAGACACTTTTCTCTTGTTGAAATGAATGCATTTGCAGAGAACTCTCTTAGGTAGCAATCTCCCCTCTGGACCAAAGAAAAAGTACCTGATGTGAAGGTATAATACTGGGAAACACCAGTAATAGGACAGGCAACCTCTAGACTCCATTTAAATTTTGGAACAGATGATCAGGTAAATAGTGCAGCACTTCCCCATCATTTTCTGTCTAGCTAATGGTCTGTGGGAAATAAGTTAATAAGTCTATTTAATTTTCTGTAAAAAACATTTCATCTAAAAAAAACTTTCATCTTCTATTACATCCGATCTTGGGTTTCAATCTGTCTTTTCAAATCTGTGGACATGGAGACATTTATTTCATATTGATTCAATGTAGAACATTCCCTTCAAAAAGATTTGCTACAATATAAAATGTAAACAGTTGGGCAGCCCGGGTGGCTCAGTGGTTTAGCACTGCCTTCAGCCCAGGGCGTGCTCCTGGAGACCCAGGATCAAGTCCCACATCGGGCTCCCTGCATGGAGCCTGCTTCTCCCTCTGCCTGTGTCTCTGCCTCTCTCTGTTTCTGTGTCTCTCATGAATAAATAAATAAAATCTTTTTTAAAAATGTAAACAGTTAACTACTCTAAAACAGAGAACTCAGAAGAGGAATAAGGAAAAAAAAATAAAACAAGTCTAAAACCTAGGGTGGGGGTGGAAAGGAAACCATAACAACTCTCAAGAGATAGAAAAAAAAGAAAGAAATAGATAGATAGAGGATAGAAAACATAGAGAGACAGGAGTAGAAATGTATGTGTGCATGTGGTATAATAACAGGTTCAGATCAGATTTCAGATTGTTGAAAGACTAAAGTCAAACAAACAAATGATTAAGACTCCCTTAGGGAATGAAGGCAGCATCCTTTCCTGGAAAAAGCCAAACTACCAGGACCCCAAATCCATGGAAATGAGCCTCATCTTCCCCATGTCAAGCTAAAAAGCCAGGTGCAGGCCAACTCCAACTATATTCCTATGTACCTTGAGGAATGTACTATGTTGGAAGCTACTCCAACATGGCCTGGGATTGCTAAATTATCCGTCACACCATCTTAACTTGGGTTTGCATCTTTATTGCCTGGCATATAGTAGGCACTTCACTATTCAGACAGGAAGAATGGAAAGGAAGGAAGAAAAAAGAGAGGAAGAGAGGATGGGAGGAAAAGAGAAAGGGAGAGAGAAAAAAAGGAAAGATGTGCTTCTAACAGGATGCTTCCTACTTCTAATTTTCCTGATCTAAAAAGGCAAGTTTCAACATTAAAGTACAGTTTTTATATGACTCAATTTTTCATGTAAAAAAAGATTCTTTTTCATATGCTTGAAAATCAAATCATGGTTTCATCTCTTATTGTCTTAGTGTTCTTAGAATATAAACAAATATATAAAGTATATGTTAATAAATTATGTAACAAAACACTATTTATGAATACACTACTTGCTACAATATATAATTAAAATTTATACATATTTTGGCTTGTAATAACTTAAAAATTTTAGAGTAAGTCATCAATTTATATCGAGAAAAAAAGCAAAATGTGAAGATAGGTTTGGTTTAATTCTATATTAACAGTACTTTGATATAAAAGCTAAAATCTACAGGAAAACAGCAAGGTAAAACATAGCAATCTAAAGATTTCAACATTTCTAATAAGAGAAAGAAAGCAAGCAAACAGGTAACTATGGGATTTCACTTGGACTTTTAATCATGTAATTAAGTTATCTTATTACTTTCCTAAGAATACTGGGAAAATAAAGACAATGCACCTTACACCTGTTACTGAAACTTCAATTTGTACTTTGTCACCAGCTTATCAGTGTAATCACCACAATTATTTGCTCTTTGGATACCATTCTAGTTTCCTACATGAACAGTTGTTACACAGTTCAACTGATACTGTTTCCTTCTGAATGTAAATTTCCACTGCATATCAGGAGTTCTTCTGTTCAGCCAGTTTCCCTTTCCTATGAGTGCAGGAAATTTTACAATCCAAAGAGTGTCAATATTTGGATGACTTTCAAGTGAAAATCAAGGGAGTGGCGGATTTACAAACTGGCCTTTTTCTCAGCAAATCTGAGCTGCATTGACACCTCAGCATGGTGTTGGTGGTCACACAATTGGCCAAGAATGCCTTTCAAATAAGCAGGAAATATCCATGCAGAGAATAACAGGTAAATATTTGGGGGAAGTTAGAAGTTCATTTCAACTGTAAAATTTAAAAGATACTAGGTTGATAAAAATGAAAACTGGCAGTGGCAAGATTTTTAACATTTTACAAAACCTAACTTGCACTCAAGTAGTTCAGTCCCTTGTGTCACAATCTGACACGAAATTTTTCATCCTCTGATCTATAAGTCCTCCCTAACAAAATTTCCTTTTGTGTTTTCATTCTGGTGATAATTGTAAAAAGCTAAGCATTCATTGATTCATTCAACAGATGTTTATTTCACACATATCAAGTGTCAAGTAATAGTTTAGGTATTAAGGAAAAACTAAGTCTCTGTCTTCATGAAACTTATATTCCAAGCAGAGAAACAGACAATAAGCAATTTATAAATATATGTATACAATACCATATAGTATATAATGTATAATACATACAATGTAATAAATGGTGATGGATGCAGTAGAAAAAAAGCAAAGCAGGTGAGGGAGTCAAAGGAAGAGCTGGCTGGGGTCGGGATGTTTTATAGCATTGCCTCACTGATAAAATGGCATCTAAACAGAGATCAAAAGAATGTGGGGGTGCAAAAAGCCTCACTGATAAAATGGCATCTAAACAGAGATCAAAAGAATGTGGGGGTGCAAACCAGGTGGTCACCTGGGGAAACAGGGTTCTCAAAAAATGAGTAGTGGTGCAAAGGCTCTGAGAAGCTTCATGCTTATAGTTTGAGGAAATGTGTGGCTGAAATAGCCTGAGTAAGGGACAGTGGCAGGGCGCTATAGAGACTTTAAGGGTTTTGGTTTCCATCCTGAAACAGGAATCTTTGGAGGGTTTGGAGAAAAGCAAAGCTATAGTAATCTGCCAGGGGTTCTACTTTCTTTTTCTTTTTTTTTTTTTTTTAGGGGTTCTACTTTAAAGGCATTGCTCTCCTTGCTGTAGAGAATATACTTTGTACCACATAATCAAGAAGGCCAGGGTAAAAGTACTGAGGATACTACAGTCATCCAGGCAAGAAGCAATGGTGTTCTGGACCTGAGAGGCAGCAATGGAGATAATGAGAAGCATTCAGATTCTGAGGCATCTGGGTGGCACAGTCGGTCAAGCATCCAACTCGATCTGAGGAGCTCAGGTCTTGATCTCAGGGTCATGAGTTCAAGCCCTGCATCAGGCTCCACTCTGGGTGTGGAGCCTACTTTAAAAGAAGATGAAGTATTCAGATTCTGGATACTATGAGGCAAGCAGGATTTTTCAGTCTGATTAGATTCAAGATGTGAGAAAAAGAGAAAAGCAAAGGATGATGAAGGTTTGGGGTTTGAACAGCAGGAAGGAGGAACTGCCTTTCTAGAGTATTGGAGGAGAATGTAGAACCAAGTTTGGAGCAGGTCAGGGAAATCAGGAGATCTCTTTTGTATGTTAACTATATTAAAACTAACTTGTTAACTGTAAGATGCCATTCGGAAGTCTAAGAGGAGATGTCTACCAAGCAATTAGATACATAAGCCTGGAAATCTAAAGAGCAGTCTAGGCTATAGATAAAATTTGGAGCTATGAAAATGAATAATCCAATTTAAAAACGGGCAGAAGTCATAACAGAAATTTTTCCAAAGAAGTCATAGATGGCCAACAGACACATGAAAAGATGCTTAACATCACTAATTATCAAGGAGATACAAATCAAAACTACAATGAGATAACACATCAAACCTGTCAGAATGACTAAAAGCAACAACAGGTGTTGGCGAGGATGTGGAGAAAGGGGAACCCTCTCACACTATTGATGGGAATGCAAACTGGTATAGCCCCTCTGGAAGACAAAATGGAGGCTCCTCAAAAAGTTAAAAATAGAACTATCCCCCTCCCCAAGATCTAGCAATTGCACTACTAGCTATTTACCCAAAGAATACAAAAATACTAATTTGAAGGGATACATGCACCTTGATGCTTATAGCATCAAGCATTGCTTATATATGGTGGCCATTATGGAAACAGCCAAAGTATACATTGATTGATGAAAGGATAAAGAAGATGTAAGATAGATAAATGGAATATTACTTCACCATAAAAAGAATGAAATCTTGCCATTTGCAAAATGAATGGAGCCTGGGGTGTAAGGTAAGTGAAATAAGTCAGTCAGAGAAAGACAAATATCATATTTTTCATTCAAATGTAGAATTTAAGAAACAAAACAAATGAGCAAAGGGAAAAAGAAGAGGCAAACCAAGAAACAGAACCAACTGATGGTTACCAGAAAGGTGAGTGAGGGACAGGCTAAATAGGTGATGGGACTAAGGAATGCACTTGTGATGAGCAACCAGGTGATATATGGAAGCTTGAATCACTGTGCTATACACCTGAAACTAATATTACACTGTATGTTAACTAAATGGAATTTAAATAAAAACTTAAAAAAAATTTGGAGACGTCAGTGAGTAGAAGGTATTTAACACTAGGAAACCAGATGAGATCCCTTTGGGAGAGAGTGTAGATAGTAGTACAGAAGCTAATTATTGTCATCTGCGTGACCCCTCTGACCAAATACTGACAAGTCACTGCAGACTCACATTTGTGTTTGTGTTTACAATAAATTTGCATAAAGTAGCATTATTTTAGAGGAACAAAGACAGACTGAGGTAGACAAAGGCATTGAGTACATAAATGCTGCATTCACACCAAGGCCAAAGGCTGCCTCTACCCATTGTGTGAATGAAGGTTTCATAGTCCTTTCATCAGAAAAAACAGAAAGAAAAAAAAAAACTGTAAAAGAACATTTCACTACTTAAAGACTGGTGTGACTGCCATGTTGAGCTCTAAAGATCCTTTTTGGGATAAGTCTATATCATCCTGATTTCTCCAGCAGCAACTTCATTTCAGTAGAATATCATTATCTATCCTGTGAAACTTGTGTTATTGTTTTTTTTTTAAGGTTTTATTTATTTATTCACGAGAGACACAGAGAAAGAGAGGCAGAGACATAGGCAGAGAAGCAATCTCTATGCAGGAGCCCCATGTGGGACTTGATCCCGGAACTCCGGGATCACGTCCTGAGCCAAGGGCAAAACGCTCAACCACTGAGCCACCCAGGCGTTCCTAAACTTGTATTGTTATTTGAATTTCATTTATTTGTAGTCTCAAAATTTATTTATCTTAAAATAACTTTAGGAACTAAAAGCATAAGAAATTTATACTTGTGTGTTTATTATATGTGATTACATATATATTTAACAATAACCATAGAAAACTATGTCAGTTATAATGATCCATAAGAATTTCTTTAAAAATAATCCATAATGATGGGATGAACACTGGGTGTTACATGTTGGCAAATCGAACTTCAATCAAAAAAACATATATATATAATAATCTATAAGATATTCAATTTAGGAAGCACCAGTGACAAATAGATAAATTTCATTTATAGATGAATATAAACAGGGGGGCATTGTTCAAATATAAAGGAAAAAAGTGTTTTCTAAACTTAAAAATATTAATTTTTACGGGGAAATACATTTAAGGCAATGTAAAACTGCATACATAATATTTATATCATTATACTATATGTAAATGCTTATAATTTGTTATTTATGTGTATAAATAGGTAAGTACATATATATATTTAGAGAGACAAGAAAACATAGTGATTTAAGAGCACAGATTCTGAAGTTGGATTGTTTAGGTTTCTTTTTTTTCTTTCTTTTTTTATTTATTCATGAGAGACACACAGAGAGAGGCAGAGACATAGGCAGAAGGAGAAGCAGGCTCCCTCCAGGGAGCCTGATGCAGAACTCAATCCCAGGACCCTGGGATCACGACCTGAGCCAAAGGTAGATGCTCAACCACTGAGCCACCCAGGTGCCCCTGCTTATTAGGTTTCATTAACAGCCCAATCCTTGAATAGCTATAGGTTTCTCATTTGTAAAACTGGTATAATAACAGTACAACTGCTGAGTTTCCTGACAATATCAAAGACATATGTGCCTAGCACATAGTAAACACTCAAGAAATAAAAATGATTAGTATTATTGTCATTATTATAGAATTACATATCCATGAGCAAGTGTGTTTTTTCTAATACTCTCAAGTTTCTCTTTATTACTTTTTCACTCTTCCTGAATAACTTTCCTTTTTTATCTATAAACTGCCTCAAGTCTAGTAAAGTTGATGTGATGTTTCCATTAAGGTCAACTGGATTTATTGGGATTTATTCACATCATTTCTTACTTGTTTGGAACTTTGTGATAATACAGTCTATTGTTAAAACATAAGAGATTATTTTCTGATAAAATGTATAGCATACAGCATATGCACAGTATAATGAATAGTTAAAACTCACAAGAGCCGGACTGAATTTCTATCTGAGCTTTCCAATTACTAACCTCTTAGATCTTTGTCATATTACTTAACCTCTCTCACATCAGTTCCTTCATCTACAAAATGGGATGATATTAGTATCTACATGTTCATAAAAGTGAAATAGTTAATATATGTAAAACATTGAAAAGAAATAGTAAATGTTACGTATGTATATTATTTTTATTGTTATTGTTATACTAGGGTGCATATTTTTATTTTACATTATAAATATGAATTTGGTTAAGTAGATTCCAAAACAATTCCTCACAACTCTAAAGTTTTATGAATTACAGTATTTATTATACAGCCACTCTTTAAAGTATATGTAATATTCAAGAATTCACAAGAACAAAACAAGGATAGCCTAAGATACTCTGTTTTTTTTTAAGTAATCAACACCCAATGTGGGGCTCAAACTCACAACCCTGAGATCAAGAGTCACATGCTCTTCCGACTGAGGTAACCAGGCACCCGTAGCCAAAGGTATTCTAATGTTCATAATATGTATTTTTCAAAAACAATGTTTACAATACGGAGGAAATCATGTTAATACTATGATATAGACAATATAACCACCAATGTCAGATACTTATAATGATCTTCATTTTTCTAAACATTTACTATATTTATATTAGTTCACTTAATCGTCACTGTGGTTTTTCTACCCCAGTTTATGAAGACAAAGAAGAAAATTATCTAAAATTTTTACTTATACCTGAAACACTGAAAAACTGGATGTTGGCTAAATAAATGATTAGTAACAACAAAGATCTTCTCGAACATGTGTTCATACACAAAAAACACACACTGTCTCCATTATAAAGTTGTCTTTTGAGAGCAAGAAGACAGGGGTCTGCCAAACAAGACACTATAAAAAGAGTATTAAAAGCGAAAGAATAAAAAGAGCTAGAAAGCTACAGGGGGCAGACCAAGATAAGAGCACATTCTTGGATTTGAAAAACAGTAGAGTGGATAGATACAAAGACCAGAAAGATAAAAGAATGACTCAGCCTTTAGTGTTAATTTTTATCTAGAAAGTAAATTGGTTCTAAATACAATCTTAAGTTACAACTATATGTGATTTGGTGTTGAGAATTAAATAACTGCTATTTTATTTTATTGAGATAACACAGGATAGCCAAAGCAGGAGTAACTGGCTTCTGCCAAAAATGCTAACAGAAGACTATGATTGCATCTGTGGATAATATCACCTCCTATAGGGTCTGAGTATCTATCACTGGTTCTAAGTCTCTCGGGAGTTTATACGAAGATGTTCTTTTAGTTTATGCTAATTACAATATGGGACCACTATTCTGCCAAGAGAGGTGTGCTACTCATGCCACCCAGAATCTCTAAATTCTCCTTCATTGGACTTTTCTATCTTCTGGGTGGATTCAAGTTACCAGTCTAAAGCATGATGCCACACCTCTCACACACAAATTTAGAGGTTTTGTGACAGTAGATTTTTATTTTTTGAGAACTTATTAGACTCTATGCTAAGAACCTTATGAACATTAGCATGTTAATCTGATTTTATAAGAGCCTTGTGAGATAGGGATTATCATTTCCACTTTGCAGATGAGAAAATAAATTAAGTAAATTGCAAAAGCTTACAGATCCAGTACTGCAGTTAGGTCCCTTTGAGAGCTTTGCCATAGCTCCAATCCCTATGTTTCTACTTCTCATTATTATTGGCATGAATAGAGGCTATGAATTCTGGAATTCAATCTTTTTACTTAAGTTTTGCAACTGCTGCTAGTCATTGAGAATGGCTCAGATCTCACACTCTCCTATGGTTTCTATCAATCACTGGCAAAGAAAATCAGTCTTTTGGGGGGAGAAAAAGATACAAAGAACTGTTTCCATTATGGCCAAGGTGACATCTTCACTTGAAAGGTTTTCTTAGGCTGCCTTGGAAGCAGGGCAACATCAAGATAAAAAGCTAGCTCCAAAAAAATCCTGGAGGGAACTAGAATTCCCTGAGGGCCCAGGGACACGGCTGAGATAGAGGTCCTCACAGTGGTATATTTGATTAAGGCTTAGTATCATCCTTCAATGGGCTAAATAGAAAGAGCAGACAAAGAAATTACAAGTTTAGAAGCTGGAGGCAATATGAGCTTAGAAGAAGATAGATTTCTTTATAGAATGAAAACCATTCTTTTGGTTGGGGAAAAAATACTTTAATGAGATTTTTGGTTATACTATGGTAGAATTCTAGTGGCACTTCTGGAAAACGGAGGTTTAAAGAAAAGTATAATAAAATAATAGAAAATTTTACAAAGCCCCTGGTTTCATAGGTACAGGGCCTGAGTCTTTTAGGGTTGAGAGAATGCAAAGCTGCCTCCTTGCACAAATTTTCTACCACATATTATGTAACTTGTGCCCTCCTGGAGTTGCACAGCCATACAAAGAGGCTCTGGTAGGGAAGGGCTTGGACTTAGAGATGATAAGAAATAAAGTGGGTTCTAAGGGCCAACAGGAGAAGGAGCCACCAGTATGGGAAGCCTGCAGCAAAATGGATGCCAAATCTTACTGACTCCGATCATGATTCTTAGTGACAGATAATGATAGTGATTCGTACTGATTCCATATCTTAGTGATACTTAATTTCAAGTGTTCTTTTATCAATTCCCATCTTTTAACTTCAGACCTCCTGGAAAGGTCTAACACATTGAATAGTATGATGGGAGTATGCTGTGGAGAATGTTGTAGAAGGAGCCATGTTTAAATTTGGAGCTAATGAGAACCAGAGTGAGATGCAGCAGCAAGTAGAGAGGTTAAAAGGGATTTTGATTAAAAGGACTTCAGTTGAAAATAGGAATTCAGAGTGAAAGCATGCAAGTGACTAACCACTCCCTAACTTTTATTTTTAATGAATCCTCAAGAGGATGAGAAGCTTCCTAGGGTTGGGGATTTGGGTCTTTGCTTTTGTTTCTTTTCCTTCTAAGGGAAAAAATTACCTAAGAACTTAGGACTTGTAGTTCATATTGAGTGGATAAGCCCTATATTTTCTAGAGAGAAATACAGGATCTTTCTCATACATAAGGGTCCTGGCAAATCCCCAAGGGAAGAATGCCAGCTATCCCCTCATCTGCAAATACTTTCAGATCAATACAGGCAAAGTTCTGGCTAGCTCAACCTGAGCCATCTCAAGCCCAGTGAGATAGACCTATCCACAGATGACTCCGTGTTAGCTAAAATCTTGAGCACTAAGCACAGGCCCACTATCTTATTGGCATTCTATTCCAGAATCTGGTGGTCATCTGCTTAGTTTGGACTCTACCAGAAGATACTGAGATAAGCATGAGAATGCAAGTAGTTTATTTGAATCCTGATGCCAGAGAGACTAAGTAGAAAAATGAAGTTGTCAGATAGGAAAGAGAAAGAGATAATTAAACATTCACTGTTTAGCAAGTTACATTTATGGGCAACTGAAGCCTAATTCTGCTAAGGAACTTAGAAGAGAGTATATAATAAAACTCACATTTATCCCAAAGGAGAGCCAAAGGAGCTAGGGTCTTGCTACTCAAAGTATGGTTCAAGGATTAACATCATCTGGAAGCTTGTTAGAAATCTAAATTATGGACCTCATCTCTGATCCAATAATTTTTAAACAATTCCTATATTCTTAAGCACATTAACATTTTAGAGAACCTAAGTATTGCTCCATCAACTCTTGTTAGTCATTGAATGAGGGCTCCTGGATATTAATTCCCAAACACCTTGTGCTTACTCTCTCTTTCCATGCTAAACTTGCTTCAGGAGCCAAAGAAAGCATTCAGGCAACCAGTAGTAGGTACTTACAATTGGAAATCTTGGTGTCTACCTACCAACAGGAATTGGTGAATATCTTGGGGATATGGGAAAGGCTGTAGCTCTACCATACATCTAGGTCTCTCCATCTTTCATAAAGAAACTGGCAGTTAGAGTTTCCATCCCACATACTTGTTTAGTCTGTGAGCATTCTGGGAACAAATTCTTCCCCAACCCAAGCAGTAGGTAAGAACACAAGTCTCAGGTTCATGAGAATCTGAAGATCTAGTCAAAAGGACAAAGAAGTTTTCAAATTCACCCCATGTACCAACAAGACTAAGCTCTAAACACGCATAACACAGGCAGGAATTGTTGCAGGGCTGAAGGCTCAGTATGCAGTGGTTTAGCTAAGATACAAAAGTAGGATAGACAGGATTACTTTGACTGAACTTACTAGTAAGTCTGAGGAACATACTACAAACAACCCTAAGATGAGTCTATTGCTAGGGCCAGCATCTGTGGCAAATAAATTTTCTTTGGAAACAACCAAGTTCTCTCCAGAGTCATTCTTATTTGACCTGGAATAGCCAGTGCCTGTAAAAAAAGGTCCACATAGATTTAGACTTTATCCAGCTAAGAGCTCTCTATTGCCATGTCTATGGCTAATGGGCCAATACAGATACCTGAATGCTTAGTAATATCTGCCTACTTGGCTTCTTCTTCTTTTTTTTTTTTTTTTTTTTTTTTTTTTAGATTTTATTTATTTATTCATGAGAGATACAGAGAGAGAAAGGCAGAGACACAGGCAGAAACAACACAGGCAGGGGGAGAAGCAGGCTCCATGCAGGGAGCCAGACGTGGGACTCCATCCCGAGGCTCCAGGATCACACCCCGGGCTGAAGGCGGCGCTAAGCCACTGAGCCACCCAGGCTGCCCCCCTACTTGGCTTCTTTTGGAGCCCTTCCAGGTCCTATATCCCTTCAAGGAAGGAACTAACATCCTGGCAGTTGAACCTAACATAGTATATATAAGGGGTGATTAAGGATGGCCTCGCTAGATGGCTGTGCAGGTAAGCAAAATACCATCATTAGAAATTTAAATAATGTGTGGAAAACTTAACTTACAGAATTTTTCTAAGGGAAGATTAGGGGCAAGAGGCAGGAGTCAGACTCCCAGGAGTCTGCTTAAGCACTCACAGAGGGCTATTACACTGCAGCCCAAAGAGAATGCAAAACTTGCATTCTGTTAACTAGTGTATGCAAATTTGGTGTGAGAAATAACCTGCTGGTTCAGTAAAATAACCTTTGGTTACTTTTGCATCCTTCACACATGTGAGGTTGGAAATATTGGACATTATCAACTACAAAAGACAAAAAAACTATAGCATAATAACAAATAATATTTATTAAGATCTAAATATAAGCTATGCACATTATGAAGTATACAGTTTATAAGTATATTAACTCTGATTCGAAAATACTATAAAGAGGGGCACCTGGGTGGCTCAGTCAGTTATGTCTAACTCTTGATTTTGGCTCAGGTCACGATCTCAGGGTCATTAGATCGAGCCCATGCTGGGCTTCATGCTCAGCACAAAGTCTGCTTGAGCTTCTCTCCTTCTCTCCCTCCCCCCATTCTCTCTCTCTCAAATACATAAATAAATCTTTTTTAAAAATCCTATAAGGAAAGGCGGAGCAAGATGGTGGAAGAGTAGGGTCCCCAAGTCACCTGTCCCCACCAGATTACCTAGATAACCTACAAGTCATCCTGAAAATCTACGAATTCGGCCTGAGATTTAAAGAGAAAACAGCTGGAATGCTACAGTGAGAAGAGTTCGCGCTTCTATCAAGGTAGGAAGACGGGGAAAAAGAATTAAAGAAACAAAAGGCCTCCAAGGGGGAGGGGCCCCGCGAGGAGCCAGGCTGAGGCCGGGGCGAGTGTCCCCAGGACAGGAGAGCCCCGACCCGGAGGAGCAGGAGCTGCACCGACCTTCCCGGGCGGAAAGGGGCTCGCGGGGAGTTGGAGCAGGACCCAGGAGGGCGGGGATGCCCTCGGGCTCCCGGGGACACTAACAGACACCTGCGCCCCGGGACAGTGCGCCGAGCTCCCTAAGGGCTGCAGCACACGGCGGGACCCCGGGACCCGGAGCAGCTCGGGGGGCGGGAGGGGGCGGCTCCGTGGAGGGGGCTGCGGGGCGGGAGCAGAATCCAACAGCGCAGGCCCGGGAGCAAAGGGCACCGGGACACAGCCCAGGATCCGGCCTCCCCCGGGACAGGCAGAGGCCGGGAGGGCCCAGGACAGCGAGGATGCTCCTGCCCCGAGCTGAGCAGATCAGCGGCCCCGCCCGGAGCCTCCAGGCCCTGCAGACGGAGAGCTCCGGAGTTACTACGGGGGCTGACTCCGGGGCTCCAGAGCTGGCCCCGCCACTGCGGCTGTTCCTCCTGGGGCCTCACGGGGTAAACAACCCCCACTGAGCCCTGCACCAGGCAGGGGCAGAGCAGCTCCCCCAAGTGCTCACACCTGAAAATCAGCACAACAGGCCCCTCCCCCAGACCAGCTAGACGGACAAGTTCCAGGGCAAGTCAAGGGACTT
This sequence comes from Canis aureus, assembly GCF_053574225.1. NCBI lineage: Eukaryota > Metazoa > Chordata > Mammalia > Carnivora > Canidae > Canis > Canis aureus. The sequence continues at coordinate 13,715,450 of NC_135636.1, forward strand.
AAAGTACACAGAATCAGAAGATAATACCCTGTGGTTTTTTTTTTTTTTTTTTAAATTTTTATTTATTTACTTATGATAGTCACAGAGAGAGAGAGAGAGGCAGAGACACAGGCAGAGGGAGAAGCAGGCTCCATGCACCGGGAGCCCGATGTGGGATTCGATCCCGGGTCTCCAGGATCGCGCCCTGGGCCAAAGGCAGGCGCCAAACCGCTGCGCCACCCAGGGATCCCTCTTTGCTTTTTGATTTGTTTGCTTCCCCCCCCCCTTTTTTTTCTTTTTTCTTTTTTTTGTCTTTTTCTTCTTTATTTTTTCTTTTTTTCTCTTTTTTCTTCCTTTTTTCTTTTTTCTCTTTTTCTTTTTCTTTTCTTCTTTCTCTTCTCTCTTTTTCCCCTTTTCCAATACAACTTGTTTTTGGCCAATCTGCACTGAGCAAAAGGACTAGAAGGAAAACCTCACCTCAAAAGAAAGAATCAGAAACAGTCCTCTCTCCCACAGAGTTACAAAATCTGGATTACAATTCAATGTCAGAAAGCCAATTCAGAAGCACTATTATACAGCTACTGGTGGCTCTAGAAAAAAGCATAAAGGACTCAAGAGACTTCATGACTGCAGAATTTAGATCTAATCAGGCAGAAATTAAAAATCAATTGAATGAGATGCAATCCAAACTAGAAGTCCTAACGACGAGGGTTAACGAGGTAGAAGAACGAGTGAGTGACATAGAAGACAAGTTGATGGCAAAGAGGGAAACTGAGGAAAAAAGAGACAATTAAAAGATCATGAAGATAGATTAAGGGAAATAAGTGACAGCCTGAGGAAGAAAAACCTACGTTTAATTGGGGTTCCCAAGGGCGCTGAAAGGGACAGAGGTCCAGAATATGTATTTGAACAAATCATAGCTGAGAACTTTCCTAATCTGGGAAGGGAAAAAGGCATTCAGATCCAATAAATAGAGAGATCCCCCCCTAAAGTCAATAAAAACCATTCAACACCTCAACATTTAATAGTTAAGCTTGCAAATTCCAAAGATAAAGAGAAGATCCTTAAAGCAGCAAGAGACAAGAAATCCCTGACCTTTATGGGGAGGAGTATTAGGGTAACAGCAGACCTCTCCACAGAGACCTGGCAGGCCAGAAAGGGCTGGCAGGATATATTCAGGGTCCTAAATGAGAAATACATGCAACCAAGAATACTTTATCCAGCAAGGCTCTCATTCAGAATGGAAGGAGAGATAAAGAGCTTCCAAGACAGGCAGGAACTGAAAGAATATGTGACCTCCAAACCAGCTCTGCAAGAAATTTTAAGGGGGACTCTTAAAATTCCCCTTTAAGAAGAAGTTCAGTGGAACAATCCACAAAAACAGGGACTGAATAGATATCATGATGACACTAAACTCATATCTTTCAATAGTAACTCTGAACGTGAATGGGCTTAATGACCCCATCAAAAGGCGCAGGGTTTCAGACTGGATAAAAAAGCAGGACCCATCTATTTGCTGTCTAGGAGAGACTCATTTTAGACAGAGGACACCTACAGCCTGAAAATAAAAGGTTGGAGAACAATTTGCCATTCAAATGGTCCTCAAAAGAAAGCAGGGGTAGCCATCCTTATATCAGATAAACTAAAATTTACCCCGAAGACTGTAGTGAGAGATGAAGAGGGAGACTATATCACACTTAAAGGATCTATCCAACAAGAGGACTTAACAATCATCAATATAGATGCCCTGAATGTGGGAGCTGCCAAATATATCAATCAATTAATAACCAAAATTAAGACATACTTAGATAATAATACATTTATACTTGGTGACTTCAATCTAGTGCTTTCTACACTCGATAGGTCTTCTAAGCACAACATCTCCAAAGAAACGAGAGCTTTAAATGATACACTGGACCAGATGGATTTCACAGATATCTACAGAACTTTACATCCAAACTCAACTGAATACACATTCTTCTCAAGTGCACATGGAACTTTCTCCAGAATAGACCACATACTGGATCACAAATCAGGTCTGAACCAATACCAAAAGATTGGGATCGTCCCCTGCATATTCTCAGACCATAATGCCTTGAACTTAGAACTAAATCACAACAAGAAGTTTGGAAGGACTTCAAACACGTGGAGGTTAAGGACCATCTTGCTAAAAAATGAAAGGGTCAACCAGGAAATTAAGGAAGAATTAAAAAGATTCATGGAAACTAATGAGAATGAAGAAACAACCATTCAAAATCTTTGGGATACAGCAAAAGAAGTCCTGAGGGGGAAATACATCAAAATACAAGCATCCATCCAAAAACTGGAAAGAACTCAAATACAAAAGCTAACCTTACACCAAAAGGAGCTACAGAAAAAACAGCAAATAGACCCTACACCCAGCAGAAGAAGAGAGTTAATAAAGATTCGAGCAGAACTCAACGAAATTGAGACCAGAAGAACTGTGGAACAGATCAACAAAACCGGGAGTTGGTTCTTTGAAAGAATTAATAAGATAGATAAACCATTAGCCAGCCTTATTAAAAAGAAGAGAGAGAAGACTCAAATTAATAAAATCATGAATGAGAAAGGAGAGATCACTACCAACACCAAGGAAATACAAACGATTTTAAAAACATATTATGAACAGCTATCCGCCAATAAATTAGACAATCTAGAAGAAATGGACGCATTTCTGGAAAGCCACAAACTACCAAAACTGGAACTGGAAGAAATAGAAAGCCTGAACAGGACATTAACCAGGGAGGAAATTGAAGCAGTCATCAAAAACCTCCCAAGACACAAAAGTCCAGGGCCAGATGGCTTCCCTGGGGAATTCTATCAAACGTTTAAAGAAGAAACAATATCTATTCTACTAAAGTTGTTTGGAAAGATAGAAAGAGATGGAGTACTTCCAAATTCGTTCTATGAGGCCAGCGTCACCTTAATTTCAAAACCAGACAAAGACCCCACCAAAAAGGAGAATTATAGACCAATATCCCTGAGGAACATGGATGCAAAAATTCTCAACAAGATACTAGCCAATAGGATCCAACAGTACAGGGTAGCCCCGGTGGCGCAGCAGTTAGCGCCGCCTGCAGCCCAGGGCGTGATCCTGGAGACCCTGGATCTAGTCCCACGTCAGGCTCTCTGCATGGAGCTTGCTTCTCCTTCTGCCTGTGTCTCTGCCTCTCTCTCTCTCTGTCTCTATGAGTAAATAAAATCTTAAAAAAAAAAAAAAAGAGGATCCAACAATACATTAAGAAAATTATTCACCGTGGCCAAGTAGGATTTATTCCCGGGACACAAGGCTGGTTCAACACTTGTAAAACAATCAATGTAGATTCATCATATCAGCAAGAGAAAAAACAAGAACCATATGATCCTCTCAATAGATGCAGAGAAAGCATTTGACAAAATACAGCATCCATTCCTGATCAAAACTCTTCAGAGTGTAGGGATAGAGGGAACATTCCTCAACATCTTAAAAGCCATCTACGAAAAGCCCACAGCAAATATCATTCTCAATGGGGAAGCACTGGGAGCCTTTCCCCTGAGATCAGGAACACGACAGGGATGTCCACTCTCACCACTGCTATTCAACATAGTACTGGAAGTCCTAGCCTCAGCAATCAGACAACAAAAAGACATTAAAGGCATTCAAATTGGCAAAGAAGAAGTCAAACTCTCTCTCTTCACCAATGACATGATACTCTACATAAAAAACCCAAAAGACTCCACCCCAAGATTGCTAGAACTCATACAGCAATTTGGCAGTGTGGCAGAATACAAAATCATTGCCCAGAAGTCAGTGGCATTTCTATACACTAATAATGAGACTGAAGAAAGAGAAATTAAGGAGTCAATCCCATTTACAATTGCACCCAAAAGCATAAGATACCTAGGAATAAACCTAACCAAAGAGGTAAAGGATCTATACCCTCAAAACTACAGAACACTTCTGAAAGAAATTGAGGAAGACACAAAGAGATGGAAAAATATTCCATGCTTATGGATTGGCAGAATTAATATTGTGAAAATGTCAATGTTACCCAGGGCAATTTACATGTTTAATGCAATCCCTATCAAAATACCATGGACTTTCTTCAGAGAGCCAGAAAAAAATATTTTAAGATTTGTGTGGAATCAGAAAAGACCCCGAATACCCAGGGGAATATTAAAAAAAGAAAACCATAGCTGGGGGCATCACAATGCCAGATTTCAGGTTGTACTACAAAGCTGTGGTCATCAAGACAGTGTGGTACTGGCACAAAAACAGACATAGATCAATGAAACAGAATAGAGAGTCTTGAAGTGGACCCTCAACTTTATGGTCAACTAATTTTCAACAAAGGAGGAAAGACTATTCACTGGAAGAAAGACAGCCTCTTCAATAAGTGGTGCTGGGAAAATTGGACTGCCACATGCAGAAGAATGAAACTAGACCATTCCCTTGCCCCATACAAAAGATAAACTCAAAATGGATGAAAGATCTAAATGTGAGACAAGATTCCATCAAAATCCTAGAGAAGAACACAGGCAACACCCTTTTTGAACTCAGCCACAGTAACTTCTTGCAAGATACATCCACGAAGGCAAAAGAAACAAAAGCAAAAATGAACTATTGGGACTTCATCAAGATAAGAAGCTTTTGCACAGCAAAGGATACAGTCAACAAAACTAAAAGACAACCTACAGAATGGGAGAAGATATTTGCAAATGACGTATCAGATAAAGGGCTAGTTTCCAAGATCTATAAAGAACTTCTTAAACTCAACACCAAAGAAACAAACCTTCCAATCATGAAATGGGCAAAAGACATGAACAGAAATCTTACAGAGGAAGACATAGACATGGCCAACAAGCACATGAGAAAATGCTCTGCATTACTGGCCATTAGGGAAATACAAATCAAAACCACAATGAGATACCACCTCACACCAGTGAGAATGGGGAAAATTAACAAGGCAGGAAATCACAAATGTCGGAGAGGTTCGGAGAAAAGGGAACCCTCTTGCACTGTTGGTTGGAACCTGAACTGGTGCAGCCACTCTAGAAAACTGTGTGGAGGTTCCTCAAAGAGTTAAAAATAGATCTACCCTATGACCTAGCAATTGCACTGCTGAGGATTTACCCCAAAGATACAGATGCAATGAAATGCCGGGACTCCTGCACCCCGATGTTTCTAGCAGCAATGTCCACAATAGCCAAACTGTGGAAGGAGCCTCGGTGTCTATTGTAAGACGAATGGATAAAGAAGATGTGGTCTATGTATACAATGGAATATTCCTCAGCCATTAGAAATGACAAATACAAAAAAAAAAAAAAAAGAAATGACAAATACCCACCATTTGCTTCGACGTGGATGGAACTGGAGGGTATTATGCTGAGTGAAGTAAGTCAATCAGAGAAGGACATTTTATGGTCTCATTCATTTGGGGAATATAAATAATAGTGAAAGGGAATAGAGGAGAAGGGAGAAGAAATGGGTAGGAAATATTAGAAAGGGAGACAGAACATGAAAGACTCCTAACTCTGGGAAACGAACTAGGGGTGGTGGAAGGGGAGGAGGGCAGGGGGTGGGGCTGACTGGGTGGCCAGCACTGAGGGGAGCACTTGGTGGGATGAGCACTGGGTGTTATTCTGTATGTTGGCAAATTGAACACCAATAAAGAATAAATTTATTATTAAAATAAATAAAAAATAAATAAAAAAATAAAAATCCTATAAAACAGGGCAGCCCCGGTGGCTCAGCAGTTTAGTGTCGCCTTCAGCCCAGGGCCTGATCCTGAAGATCCAGGATCGAGTCCCACATCAGGCTCCCTGCATGGAGCCTGCTTCTCCCTCTGCCTGTGTCTCTGCCCCTCTGTGTGTGTGTATGTGTCTCTCATGAATAAATAAATAAAATCTTTTAAAAAATCCTATAAAGAAGGTACTACTATATCCACTTTATAGATGAAAAACTGAGGCAGTGAAATTAGCACTAAAAGTCACACAGTCAGTAAATGGCAGAGGTGGGATTTGACCCTCATAGTCTGGTTTTAGAGCCTGCTTTTTCACCACTAAAACATATAATTAAATAATACTAGTTTGTAGAAATACCACACATCTAGCCTTAATGGGATATCAATATGTCTTGGCCCAACCATGAATTTAGTTAGGGTCACAAATAGAAATGTGAAGAAAGAATAAATATTTTCCTTCTGTAAAAAACAAAAAATAAAAATATTCTCTGACCTGCTAAATGAAAAAGTTCATAAAGCTTAATTATTGTGAATCATTTTTTTGCCTAAATAAAGGCAAGCAAGTTTTAAAATGCATTTTCAGAATATAAAACTCAGCTAAAACACTGGCAGTTTCAGTAAATGTAGTCACCTAATACCACCCCAGTGAAATCTCCAAAACATTACAAATTTGCTTCATTTTGAAAGCATACTTAACAATTCCCACAAGGAATTCGATTTTACTGAGAATGGCTTTTTAGTCTATTAAAATGACACATCGAAACCTAATCTTGAACTATATGACAAAGTTGTTGACTGCTGGGAATCAATGTTAGCAATCAGACCATACTGACAGGCTGTAATCAAAGACAGCTCTTTTTTTTTTTTTTTTTTTTTTTTTTTTAAATGCATAAAGCCTTCTATGAAGCCAGGAAACAGAGTCGACATCACCTATAGGGGTGACACAAAGTCAGAATGGCATCCAAAGAATGGAGGACGGGAAGGAATGGCAGATTATACCTGCCAAATAAGTAAGTATAGATCCACAGATGAAATGCTAAAAGGAAACAAGGACGGTGCCAAAAAGAGAAGAGCAAGAAAGAATTTAAATTAAACTTAAATCCACATTCAATAGAAATGGTACTATACTTTTTTTACTGTGGTTTTTCACTGCTACCAGATGTAGTATTACTACATCTGATTAAAGGATTAGTGAAAAATACGGTGGCCCAAAAATGTCTGCAGGCCATTTATAGCTTTGTAAAACCATCTGCAAGGCTGTATTACAGTTTCTCATAACAACAACAACAATTCTTCATTTGAATTCAACAATTTTGTGCAAAGGCTTGTTCTGGGAAAGGCTCTTTACTAGGTGCAAGGAAACAAAAAGTAATTTAGGGCTGAAGTCATAAGAACACCCCCTTTGCTGCTGAAAGGTCAATGATTAATATGTGGTACCTTCAAGCATTTCCCTAAAGACCTCTGACTGAGATGACAGCAAAGCTATAGGTGGTAGGTTTGAGTGAATTAGTCAGTTAACAAATATTTACTAGATATTTACTATGTCAGGCAAAAGGCTAGAAAGGTTTGGCATATAAGAAAGCCAAAGACTTTATACAAACTAATACATAATTCAGAAACTAATAAAATGGATATCAATTATTTCTAAATTAAAACAAAAAAAAAAAAAAAAAGAAAGAAAGGAAAGAAAAGAAAGCCAAGGGCAATGTCTTCCAATCCTGAGGAAATGTAGCATCTATTTAGTTAGAAAGATAAGGGCAAAATAGCTAACCCCACAATGGTAAGGGGCAAAAGCTGAAGGAGTTCAAAGGAAGAAGAAAAAATAATTGTATGACAGCTTCACTAGATAAAGAATTTACAATGTGATACAATCTAGTATTGTCCTGGTTCTACAAATAATTTACCACATCTAATGTCATTTGTCTACTAAATTACCTTATTCTCTACCAACTCTGTTTTGGGTTACTAGCAGGAACATAAAAACAAAATATTTCTAAATCAAGACCTAAACATTTATCTCTTCCATTTACTAAAGGTGATATATAAATAACTTAGTTAGTTCATATTTTAGAAAGATACTTATAGAATTTTTACTGCTATCCTCAAAGCAAAAAAAAAAGTGAATCTCAGATGAAGAATAAAAATCTTCTATCCATTTTTTGGTGTTCTTCCCATGAGATATATCAGAAATAAACAAGTTGTTCTCAAATAGGTCTTTATAATTCTATAAAAGAAAGTGACCTATAAGTACTTTTCCATATTTAACATAAATATTCTCATCTTCTACCAGTCAAATCAGCCAGTTATAATCCACAGTAATGATTCAAGTTTTTCAGATTAAATAGTCAATCTTTATTGGATAAAATCAGCCAGAAAAATTCCATACTAATGACCCAAGTTATTTTGGATTCTGACCTTTAGTGGATGAACTGGAACCACGGTGTTGTGAACTAAGCTATATATTAGATTCTTCATAGTTACTACTTTTTAAAAATAGAAGTATCTGTAGCTTATAGTTTGATCTCACCTCCAATAAAACTATAACTGTGCATGGTATGTTACAAATAAAACGTCTAAAAATGAATAATACCATATATACAAATATGAATTTGTAAGCAATCACAAGTTATTCTGTAAGATCAATGAAGTCCCAGTTTTCTGCCCATTGGTTGTTCTATAGGCATCTTTATAAAAAGCTCAATGGAAGCAGATTCAACTCCATTCTAGCAGCAATGTTCTAATGAGTTCAAATAGCAGGAACACCTGAATGTGGCTGAACACAGGACAGGACAAAATTCTCCTAGACTCTATTGAACTCCCTAGATTTTTTTTAAAGATTTTATTTATTTATTCATGAGAGACACATAGAGAGAGGGGCAGAGACATAGGCAGAGAGAGAAGCAGGCTCCATGAGGGAACCCTATGTGAGACTTGATTCCGGGACTCCAGGATCATGCCCTAAGCCAAAGTCAGACACTCAACTGCTGAGCCACCCAGGCATCCCAAACTCCCTAGATTCTTAAAACTTCATTCCTGCAGAGATGCCTATATAATGCTACCAGCCAACACACACATTCTGAATCCATTTCACTTAAGAGACCATTTCTAATATTTATCAATGAATGCCGCCTTGATAATCACACATGAAGACATTTAAAGTCTTGTGGTAACCATTTATAAAAAAGGACTTCTGGTTACAGTCTTCCTATTAAATAACCATCTTGCTGTATTAATTTCAACTTAACCTCAAATGCTGACAACACTAGTGTTCTTTCAAATCTTCTGTATTTTTACTTAATTATTTCATCTGGGTATATGAATCACTGTTAGAGATGTGTTTAAAAGTCTCAATATGGTTTTGGATTTGTGAATTTTTTTCTATATTTGAACTTCATATTGAATACATGTATGTTTAGAATTCTTTATCTCTAGCAACATGCTTGCTTTAAAAATATGTATTTTATGATGTAATCAGAGCTATGCCATCCTTCTTTGGTTGATATTTGTCTGTTGTATCTTTCTTTTACTATGTTTTTACTTTTAACTTTCAACATGTTTACATTTTAAATGTGCCTCTACTCTGACAATCTTTTGATTTATTTAGTGAGTTTTGTCTATAGGAAAGTATTGTTATTATCTATCTATCTATCTATCTATCATCTATCTATATTTCTAGAGCTATATTTTGTGCTTGTCTGCCCTGTTTTCTCTTGCTAATTTTTGTTTAACTTTTTTTACATTGATTGAATCTTCTTGTTCATTTCATTTGAAATCCTTTACTGGTTTAAAATTTATATACTCTATTATTTCAATTATTAAAACAGAAACTATAGCATGAATAATTAACTTAATAATATCCAGAGTTAAATGATATGTTTATCTTCCTTTTAAATAATACTTGAACATTAGACTGCTTTATAAATAATTATCCCTCTTCTGTTCTATATGCCACCATCCAATTTTTTAGTTTTCTTTGTTTGACCATAAAAATTGGTATACTTTAAAATACAGTCAGAATCTAAATTTTCTCACATATTTTACAAGTGTTTTTATTCAATATTTCTATTTTGGTTTTAGATTTTATTTTTATTTTTAGATTACTTGATTTATCTTGTTTTATATATATGTACTTCCCAAATCACATCTAGAAAGTTCTTAGCCATTATATTTTCAAATACCACCTCTACCCCATTCTTTTATTATCTCATTCTGGAACTCTAATTAGATATACATTCTAACTCTCTCCTTGATGTCTATGGATCTCTATTATGTGTTGTGTTTATTTACCTCTCTCTATCGTAATATTGGTAATATCCGCCAATCTACATTTCATTTCATTTCACTTTATTTCATTTTATTTCATTTTATTTATTTAATTTTATTTTATTTTATTTTATTTATTTTATTTTATTTTATTTTATAGAAGAGAGAGAGAGAGAGCATGCAGGGTGGGGGCAGGGACAGAGTCTTAGGCAGACTTTTCACTGAGTACAGGGTCCCATGCAGGGTTGGATCTCACGAACCTGAGATCTCAACCTGAGATGAAACCAAGAGTCAGATGTTTAACTGACTGCAGCACCCAGGCAGGCACCCCTCCTCAAATATATATTTTATTAATTCACTTATTAAATGTGTTCATTCCAGTCTACAGTTTCAATTATTATACATTTAATTTATAATTGTTTATCCTTGTTTTCTCCAATTTAATGGATTTAAAACTGATTGTTTTAATTAACTTTTATTTTCAATTCCTCCAATTATTTCTTCAACTATATTAAACATACATATCTCTATTCTGTTTCTAATTATTGTAATATCTGAAGTCTTTTGGTTCCCTTGTTTTTGGCTTCAAGTTCAAATTTGTTAGAGCTTTATCTGTGAATCTCTGAGTCCTGGTTTATTGTATATTCCTCTTAATAGATTTGTATTTCCAAAACATGTGGGGTAAATGCCTACCTGCAGCTACTTTAAGCTAAATTCTTATTTTTGGAATTTTGGACAACCAGGTACTTAATTCCAGAAGATTAATATTCTATAAAAAGGATATTTGTCAAAAAATAAATTTAAAAAAGATATTTGTCTCTTCTATATAAGGATATAATGCTGTTTTTATAAGCAACAAAATATACCAATTTGGAATTGTAGAGCAAAAATTATTTTTGCTGCTGCAATTCTATTTCAGCCTTTATAGTAATTTGAAATATGTTTCCATAAAAAATTGTATATTAACTTCTGATCATTTACTGAATTGTTTCACATTTATATTCTTTAAGCTATTAGAAAATAAATAATACCATGTCTTGATTTTTATTTAAAATAAAGCCAACCAAATACTTTTGGAAGATGTAGCAAATGTTTTTCTTCTGTAAAAGACAGTAAGACAGTGTCTAAACCTATCCTTATAAATAAGCTAAAAAAACTCACGATTTTCCTTAATTACTGAAAATTGCCTAAGTGTTGGTAATGTGAATTTGAAGGGGGGGGGAAGAGGGTACAATAAATCAATAACATGATAAACATTCTTTATGGACTCCTTAGAAATGACCATTCTGATTTTAGCTGAATTTAAACAAATTCATAATTCTAAATTTCTCTCAACTGGAGAAAATTCTAATGTAAAAAAATTTATTTAATATTCCAAAATAAAATACAAATTTCCTTAATATCTTATCATTTTTAAACAAAAAAAAATTTAAAGAGGTAATGATTCCTTTACGAATTAAAGATGAACTCTAGATGTTGAAGTGTTTATAAGCCATTTTAATGCATTTGAGTATCTACCTACCCATGTAAGCTGCCCCCTTGCAGAATGTGGACTCTTCCTCTTTTTTAGTCATGAAAACTCAGCCCAACCTTCTGTGGTTGCCAAAAGGAACTATTGTAACATAATCAGATTAAAGGCTCTGGAACTGTTTTTTTTCCCTCTAAAAAAAAAAGGATTTTTTCCTTAATTGTCATTATTCATGGTAGCTGACTGACTGAGGTCTTATTAGGCAGCCCTAAAGGAGTACTAAGGAAAAGGGTATCATTTGTTAATTTTTATTAGGGTATCACCTCAGGTTCATTTAACTCAGCCATAACTAAGGCAAATCTTTTATGAACTATCAAAACATTTCTAGGATTTAACATTTGTAGTGTTTGCAGGTACATGCACACACACAGACACACACACACACCATACTTTCCCTATGTAGATCCTTCTTTTCATTTTGCAACCACTCTCATAAAATGCTTCATCTAGAGAACCCAAGCCAGAACAGTTAGGGCAGTATGTTTATAAAGATCAGGATAAGGCAACAATTAATCACAAGCAGCACATAAATGGGATAAACACAATCCTCTCAGGCACATTTTATTCCAAAACATCTTTTGGGTCATATTTTAAGTGCTATTAAAAACTGTAGACAATACAACCAGAACTTAGCTGTTTCAGAAAAACACACCAATAAAAGAGTCACTTACCCTCAGAGTTCATAATTTTTAATCCCAGACAACAAAAATTCAAGCCAGAAGACACTAAGCATGAGACACACATACGCATGCACACCCACATACTTATAGTCTAACTTAGAGTGCACACTTATTGAATAACTATTTGTGCAATAAAAACAGGTAATATATATTATGTATTATGAAAATATTTTTGTATCTTACAAATACTAAAAGAACTAACTGGACCTATGGTGCATCAGAAAATCTCTAGTTTATCACCAAGCTGCATGTTCAGAAAAAGTAACAGCTGGTGGATGTGACTTCAATTTGTGGATCTAAAGCAGGAAGTAAGAGTATTGACATATTCTCTCCCATACATGTTTAGTATCACTGTTTAGCAGAGGGGAAAACAAAGGGAATCATAATCTAGATTATGATGGAACTAAAGTATATGATAGTAGACTTAAGTTTGTATCAGAAAAAAAGATAGATTTTCGAACCAACAAAACCACTATGAGATGCCTTTTCACAGTCATATCCATCAATGTTGATAGGTGGGGACTTACAAAGAAAAAGGAAGTAACACACTGAGTTTTTACTTGGATTGAGTCAATACAAATAAACACACTGATTGGATGGCCGGCTGTCAAATGAGGTAGAGTATATCTGAGAAGAAATACACATGACTTAGATTTTTATTCTGATAATTTAACTGGAAAAAAACAATTTTAGTCTGATTTTATTAATTTATTTTAAAATTATGAATGTAATATATGCAAACTATAAAATTTCAGTCAGTAAAGAAAGGCGTAAAATAAAAAGAAAAATTGGCCTCTCTCTCAGCACTGTATTTCTCATACAGTACACACTCCAGAAATCATATTGCACATAATTTTCTTCAATTTGCTTTTGTTCCCCTGGAAAAATATTATAACAGTTTTCTATATCCATGAACACAGACAGATATATGATGTTATATTTCAAAAAAATAACTGTAATATTATTTATAAATATTTGGATCACTACAATAATTTTTATAATCATAAACAATGTTGTAATGAATGCTCTGTAAAGGTCTTTGGGTGTTGTCTACATGCAGGCTATATTCTGGCAAGGAGTTGAAGCTTCCCCAGGGGGAAAAAAAGAGTAATTCTCTTTATGCCTCCTTAGCTATAAGACTCTTCATTGCTCCCATCCCCACTCTCTCCACTCACCCCACCATTCACACATACTGATACTCTTGTTTAATTCCTACTACTCCATAAAATCTCAAGTAAAAAGTTACTTCTTCTAAGAAGTATTCTCTGATTACTTCCATCCTTACCCTTCTAATTTATTCCTGTAAGATATTGTATAGACATTAAAAAAATTTTTTTTCAATCACTGACACACCAAACAGAGTACTGCTATTCACACCTCACTTTATTTTCTACTGGAGTGGAATATATAGCTTCTACCATCCCTATCTGTTGGCAGAAGCAATAAAACTAGATTATACTTACACTCAAAAATCTGCTCAATTTAGTTAACTCAATAAGTGATTAATTGATTTGAAGAAAGACCAGGAAAATTAGTTTTTGATGGAATTAAGTGTTTAAATTGACTGGTCAATTCAGCCAAATCATTTAGTCTGTACAGACCCACATGAATACAGGATATACCATCACAATGATAATATCTTATGGCAAATCCTATAACACAAACACACCAAAGGAGATTGACCATCAACACTATAAATATTAATAATCTATTATTATAGATTATTATTACTCATAATGTAATTTAAACATAGTAAAAGCACTTCTACTCTAGGACAAGATAGAATAACAGGGATCAGATATAAACTCTAGTCTGAAGCAACTAAAAATATGAGGCCAAATACATAACACAACAGTTTCCAGACAAAGGACATAAAACAGTATAGAATAGTGATCCCTAAAGGAAGAAAAACAAATTAAATGAACCCTAGGATTGTACTAGCTAATTGCTAGAAATTATTTTCCATATGGCAACAATACCAAAAGAGAACCAAGATGGATTCAGGCAGTGTTCCTAAGTTGAAGAAATGTAATACAGTACCCAAAAATGTTAAAGCAGCTATAGTTCACTAGCAAAATATTAACAGAAAAAAAGCCATACAAAAGAGCTACAAGATCTACAGAGAGTAATTCCTTATTTTCAGCTGAGTACTAATCAGTACATGCATATGATGGGACTATCTAAGAGGAATAATCTCTGGTATGCATGCATGTCTGAGAAAAGTTGATGTTTCAATTACCTGAAATTGAAGAATCTCATGAATTATAGCACACCATGTAGAGTACAAAAAGATGCTAAATTCAGTAGTGAAAAAATTAGTCCTAGAAGAAGCTCTACTCTGGTCCTGCCTAATAAAACTTAAAATCAAGCCCCAAAAGAGTCCAACTATTTTCAAGTAAATTCAATATTCCAGAACAAAAGTCAAGATGTTAATAGAATACAAAAATATTCAGTACTGACAATAGTAAATTTCATATTTGTGATCTAGTCAACAATTGTAATGCATGGAAAGATACATGTACATCACATAAAATACAACTATAAAGAGGAGAAAAATCAATCAATTGAAAGACTTGGAGATGACACAGATAAGAAAACTAGTAGACATGGTATTAAGAATCTTTATAATTATAGTCCATATATTGAAAAAGAAGACTAGAACACAAGATTGTTAAAAATCAAATTTCTAGTGTTGAGAAATATACTAAATTAAAATAATACAGTAGGAGTGGTTGGGTGGCTCAGCTGCTTAATCATCCAAATTTGATTTCAGGTCAGGTCATGATCTCACAGTTTTGAGACTGAGCCCCAGGTCAGACTCCACACTCAGCACAGGGTCTGCTTGAGATTCACTCTTTCTCCTTCTCTCTCTGCTCCTCCCCCCTACTTATTCTCTAAATAAATAAATAAAATCTTAAATAATAGTAGATGTGATTAAAGACTGATTAGACAAAATGAAAGGAAATTTAGTAAACTTGAAAACATAGCACAGAAACTATTCAGAATGAAATAAAGCAAAAGGACTGAAATCAAAAAGAAAATGTACAGAGATCAGCCAGCTCCAGAACTATTTTAAGCATCCTAATATATGTATTGAATCCCCAAAGAAGTAGGGGTAGAAAAGGTAGGAAAAATTTTTTGGAAAAATAACAAAGAAAAATGTTCAAATTTTATGAAAACTACAGATCCACAGAACCAAAAAACTCAACTAACCATAAGCACAAGCAAAATGATGAAAATTCTACCAAAGTAAAATTCTATCAAAATGATAAAAACTCTACCAAAGAATGACAGCAGACTTCTCTTTGGAAACAGTGCAAGAATAAGACAATAGGGGAATACTGTTAAAATACTGAAAGAAAGAAAAAACTGTCAACCTAGAAACCTATACTCAGTGAAATATGCTGAGTGAAGTAAGCCAGTCGGAGAAGGACAAACATTATATGTTCTTATTCATTTGGGGAATATAAATAATAGTGAAAGGGAATATAAGGGAAGGGGGAAGAAATGTGTGGGAAATATCAGAAAGGGAGACAGAACGTAAAGACTGCTAACTCTGGGAAACGAACTAGGGGTGGTAGAAGGGGAGGAGGGCGGGGGGTGGGAGTGAATGGGTGACGGGCACTGGGGGTTATTCTGTATGTTAGTAAATTGAACACCAATAAAAAATAAATTAAAAAAAATAAAAATAAAAAATAAAACACAGAAAAAATGAAGATTTCTTCTGAAAGACTTTTTGCACAAATGCTGAAAAATATATTTCCAGGAGAACTGTACTATAAGAAATGTTAAAAGGTAGGCACAGTTGGTTAAGCATCTGACTCTTGTTTTCAGCTCAGGTCATGATCTCAGGGTTGTGAGGTCAAGCCCTTCATTAGGCTTGGTGCTGGGTGAGGAGCCTGCTTAAGATTCTTCTCTCCTTCTCCCTCTTTAATATATATTTAAAGATAGTATAACAAAATATATATAAATATACAAAAATATATTTATAAAATATACTATAACAAAAAGATAGTAAAACAAAAATAGCACAGAGGCCAAAAAGGGGAAAATGAAAAAATGCTGTTTTAAGATTATTCTAACATCCATAAATTATTATGCTATTACTTGAAGGACAGACTGGAGTAAATCCATTGTGTACACTATGAATCACAAAGAAACCCCTAAGAAGGGGCAGCCCGGGTGGTTCAGTGGTTTAGCGCGGTCTTCAGCCCAGGGTGTGATCCTGGAGACCTGGGATCAAGTCCCACGTCAGGCTCCCTGCATGGAGCCTGCTTCTCCCTCTGCCTGTGCCTGTGCCTCTCTCTCTCTCACACACACAAATAAATAAAATCTTAAAAAAAAAAAAAAGAAAGAAACCACTAAGTTATAACTAATAAGCCAACAATAAGAAAACAAGATGGTATTTAAACCCAACCATATCAATATTTATATTAAAAGCAAAATGTGTAAACATACCAATTAAAGGGACTCCTGGGTAGCTCAGCAGTTGGGCGCCTGCCTTCATGATCCTGGGATTCGGGATCAAGTCCCTGCAAGGAGCCTGCTTCTCCCTCTGCCTGTGTCTCTACCCCTTTCTCTCAGTCTGTGTCTCTCATGAATAAATAAATAATAAAACTTTAAAATATATATATATATATATATATATATATATACCAATTAAAAATCAACAATATGTCAGGTCATATTTTAAAATCAATACCAAAATATATGCTGACTACAATAATTCTCATTTAAATAAAAAACACAAAAAAGTTAAAAGTAAAGCACAATATATACCATGCTAACATACATACAAGAAAACTGGGTGGTCATTCAGATAATGTCAATTTCAGAAAAAATAACATTAAAAATAAAGAGGCATAATGTTAAAAAGATCAATTCATCAAGAAAATATAATGATCTTAGACATTAATGCACCTAATAACAAAAAATCAAAATACATGAAGCAAAAACTGATAGAGTTGTAAGGATAAATCTGCAAACCTACAATGACAGCCAGTGATTATAACAGAGAAAATCAATAAAGATGTAGAATAAGACTATTAGCAAATTTGACTAACATTTATAGGACATTCCACCCAACAAAAGAAGAATATACATTTTTTTAAAGATTTATTTATTTATTTATTTATTTTATTTAATTTTTTTTTTTTTTTTTAATTTATGATAGTCACAATGAGAGAGAGAGAGAGGCAGAGACACAGGCAGAGGGAGAAGCAGGCTCCATGCACTGGGAGCCCAATGTGGGATTCGATCCTGGGTCTCCAGGATCATGCCCTGGGCCAAAGGCAGGCGCCAAACCGCTGCGCCACCCAGGGATCCCTTTATTTATTCTAGAGAGAGAGTGAGTATGAGCATGGGAGGGAGGGGCACAGAGAGGCTTAAGCAGACTCTACACTGAATTCAGAGCCCAATGCAAGGCTCAGTCTCACAATCCTGAGATCGATCATGACTTGAGCTGTGACCTAAGGTTGACCAACTGCACCACCCAAGCACCCCAAGAATATATATATTTTAAAATTCATATAGAACATTTACCAAGATGGACAACATCTTGTACCATGAAACCAGTCTCACTAAAATTTAAAAGACTGAAGTCACACTAAGTATGTTCTTATACCACAACAGAATTAAATTAGAAATTTATGACAGAAAGATATCTGGAAAACTCTCCAAATACTTGTAAACTAAATCATGCACCTCTATATAACCCATGGTCAAAGATGAAATTAAAAGAGAAATTAGAACATATGTTTAACTGAGTAAAATTAAAAACACAGCATATTAAATTTTATGGGATGTAGTTAAGGCAGTACATAAAAATATATTTGCAATTCTAAATATCTATACTGAAAAAAAGAAAGGTCTCAAATCATTGACCTTACCTTGCACATTAAGAAGCCAAAAAAATAAGAATAAATGACACAGAGTAAGTAAGCTAAAGAAAACATATAGTAAGTATCAGATTGTAAATTAATGAAGCAAAAACAGGGGAAAAAGAAAAGGTCAATGAAATCAAAATCTGTTCCTTTAAACATAATTGATAAATATCTAACCAGTGATGAAGAAAAAACAACAGAACAAACATTAACAAATTAGGACTGAGCAAAGTGACATTACTACAGATTATACATATACTAAGAGGAAAATAAGGATATATTATGAACACCTTCATACCAGTAAATTTAGATGAAATGGGCAAATTAATCGAAAAACTCAAACTACCACAAACTCCTTAAAAATCAATCTGAATAGCCATAAATATATTATAAAAATTAAATCTGTAGTTAAAAGCTTTCCCATAAATATTTATTTTATAATATATATGTAAAATTCTAAAACCATATGTCTTCTCTGGTGAGTTCCACCAAACATTTAAATAGCAAATAATACCAATTCCACAAAACTCCTGCAGAAAGATGAAGAGGATGAAAAAAACTATGAGACCTACATTGCCTAATATTAAAGCCAGAAAAAGATATTTCAAGAAAAGAAAAATTCAGGCCAATCTCCCTGATCAACAGAGATATAAAAACCTAAACAAAATTTTAAGGGAATCAGATCCAGCAACTTAAAAAAAAAAAAAAAAAAAAAGACCAAATGGGGTTTATTCAGAAATATAATAATGGTTTAATATCTGAAAATCAACCCATATAATTCACCATGTCAACAGATTACAGAGAAGGCATAAAATCATTTCAATAGATGCAAAACAAGCATTTGACAAAATCTAACAGCAATATCCAATTAAAAAGAAAAAAATAAAAAGGACTTCTCAACAAACTAGCAATAACAGCCATCATTTATAATACAAATGATGATGATGACGATGATGATGATGATGATAAAACTACAGGCTAACATTATATTTAATGGTAAAAGACTGAGTGCTTTCCCCCTAAGATCAGGAACAAGGCAAGGATGTCTGCTCAATTTCCATTCAACATTGCACTAGAAGTTCTAGCCATTATAATAAGGTAATACAAGACAAGACATTTTTAAAAATACAGTAAACCTGGGCACTTTGGTGGCTCAGTTGATTGGGGATTTCCTTTGGTTCAGTCATAATCTCAGGGTCTTGAGATCAAGCCCATAATCAGGCTCCCCGCTCAGTCGGGAATCTGTTTCTCCTCTTCCTCTGCCCTCCCCCATAGTTCTGCCCTCTCTCTCTGTCTCTCAAATAAATAAATAAAATCTTTAAAAACTATATAGCAAAAGAAAAGACATCCATATAGGAAAGAAAAAAGTAAAAGAAAGATAGCATGATCTATTATGTAGAAAATCTCATATATCTTATAAAAAAAAAACCTATAACTAATAAATAACTTTAGCAGGGTTACATGATAAAAGAGCAATATTTTCATTACATTTCTATGCAGTAGCAATAAATAGTTGAAAATTGAATAAAATAGTTTGATACCATTTCCACAGTATCAAAATATGTAATATTTAGGGATAAATTTGACCAAAAAAATGTATAAAACCTAACATTGAAATCTATAAAACAATGCTGAAAGAAAGTAAAGAACACCTAAATACATAGGCTGGAAAATTAAATATTATAAAAATGTCAGTTCTTCCCAAATTGATGTACAAATTTAATGCTAGCCCAATTGATAAGCTGATTACATATATACTAAAAATGTTGAGCTGTGCATAAGACATAATACTCCTATCTTATCTTGGTCTGCTATAGAAATAGTATAGACCAGGTGGCTTAAACAACAGATTTTTATTTCTCACAGTTTTGGAGGCTGAGAAGTCCAAGATCAAGGTACCAGGAGGTTTGGTTCTCGATGAGAGCCCTCCTTCTGACTTGCAGACAGCTACTTCCTAACTGTATCCTCAAATGGTGGAGAGAAAAAGCTAGGTGTCTCTTTTGCTTCTTAAAAGGACTTTAATTCCATCCTGGGGGTTCCACCCTCATGACCTCACCTAAATCTGATGACCTACAAAGGCCCCCACCTCTTAATACCATCACATTGGTGGTTAGGACCCCAGCATATGAATTCTAAAAGGACACAAACATCAATTCATAAGAACTCTCCTCATGTATAGACAGCAAATAAAGCTAAGATATAAATATGAAACTAATCAATTATACTCATGTCAAAATTATAGCAGGAATTAGGAAGAGGAAATTTCTTTGTTGGTAGAATAGAGGAGGTGGACAAAAAAGAGGAGGGAAGCAAGGCTTTGCACAGATAAGTGTTAATGACCACATATGTTATGGCTTGCAGCCAGCAGGGGAAAGAGATTCCAGGTAGAGTATATAAGGCAAGAAAATGTAAAAAGGAGGGAAGAGGAAAACTATACTAAGGAATATAGGACATATTCAATTTTCTGGCCTTTGGCATGGCTAAGGAGAAAAGTAAAAAGAAGCTCACAAAATGAACAGAGTTATATCATAAAGGAGTAGCATACTAGGTTACTGACTCCTAACATTCTGTTAAGTTTGCATCTCTTCCATTCCTTCCTGAAATAAATGGACTGTATACATCAGACATGATTTCAGCATCCGTATTAACATGGCCATTCACAAATTTCCTAACCTTGGGAATTGAATGTGTTTCACAGGTATTCTATCTCATACCCTATCTTTTATTTAATCAGCTCGTAATAAGACATCAAACTGGAAGCTACTCCATGCTGTAAAAATAAACTCTGCCTTCTACCTCTCTACTCTTTCTAATCTAAAAAAACTTGCCCTTTGAAAAATAAACCTATATTCAGTTCTCAACCCAGTGTTCTTTTCCCTGCAATGAGTTTGGATTCAATCTGCCAGTGAGCCTTCATTAGTATCCTAGAAATCCATGGATACCACAGTTAGGCCTAGTCTGGATAGTACAGGTCTGAAGTTAGCTACAGAAGTGCTTCAGACCCAGAGCTGTACTACATGGGTCTGGAGGCAGGCACAAATCCATACAGGGGTCACAGCAAGAAATGTGCATCCAAATTGCCATCAAAATAAGAAACCCAAGATGGGACTCTTATCAGGATCCAGGGAGAAGAGCTAAAGGAAGTATACAAAAGGGCTGGGAAGTATAAAAGCTGAGAAGGGACAATACAAAGAGGCAAGGGATAAAGCTATCTAGGTTAAAAAAAAAAAAAAAAAAAAGATTTCTGTATTCCTTGCAGTCTGGTATGGGGAAGTAGGGTGAAACACTTAATATACTTAGGCCAAAACTGTAGCTCCACCTCAAATACTTTACATTTTTACAGAGCTTCAAAGGCCATTCACACATACTGTATATTCTTATTTTAGGCTTACAACTTTGAAAAGCTAGTAAGGCTAGAAATTGAAGTTTAGAGATGTGAAATCCACCAGTTATCCACTTAGTAAATGTTGGAAGTAATGATTAAATCTAAGATCTGTAATTATAGATTCCCTTTCCACTTAATTCTTAAAATAATCTATGTACTAAAAAGTAAATTATCATCTAAAATACAGTTTGAAGATTCCAGAACTACATAATTTTAACAAATCCATGAACTAAAATCCATCAACCCCTTTGAATAAATGCATTTTAAGTGTCTTACAACCATTAGCTGTGTTAGTAAACTACTAATATGTTAGGATTTTTCACATTAGTTGAACCTACCTACATTAATTAGGGAAATGTCCCAAATAAATTCCTATCACACACTGGATCATCATCTTCTAACTGTCTTTATTAAGTAGTTTACATTAAATTTGCTGAGGATAAATCATAAGCACAAAGGCACAATCCCATTATCATAGTTTTGGAGTATGCCAGGAAAAATGAGTAATGACAGTAAAATGATCTCCCTCAGGGTTCAACAGATACATTTACTTTAAGACCAGAACATTTAATATTAAACATCCCAAAGAATATCTGAAATCCATTAGGGAAAAATTAGCTTATCTGTGTCAGAATAAATACCAAATGGGAGTGACTGATATACTAGATATCAAATCTTCCCAAATGCTTGGCAAAGCACTATGCTAATGTTCTATACTGCTATGTCTTTCAAGGTAAAATATAGCTGGATATAATGTAAATATTTTGGGAAAAGAGGTAGCAAAATAAGCAGACTATAGTTGAAAAAATAAAATATTGAAGCTAGAAAAGGTCTTAGAGATCATTTGTGTTTAATTCTTTCACTGGGCTAGTGAGAAAACTGCAACCTAGAAATTAAGAGATCATCTAGGGCAATATTGTCCAAAAGAAGTATAATGCAAGCCACAAATGTTAGCCACATATGAACTGTAAATCTTCTAGTTGTTACATTAAAAAAAAAGAGCAGATGAAACTAATTTAATATTTTATTTAATCCAATATACCCAAAATATTATCAATTCAACATATAATCAACATAATAAATTATTAATGAGAGTTTATATTCTTTTTCTTAAGTATTTATTTGTATGCAATTTACAGTTTTGGTACATTTTTACTAGCCATATTTTAACTCAACAACCACATGTGGCTAGATCTAAAAGCATCAAATACTGCGACAAAGACAGAATGAACACTGAAATTCTGATTCCTGGAAGAATACTTAACCAAACTCACCATGGCACTTCCCCACCTAATAAATCAGGATGCATTCCCTGATAAAATGAATTCAGGTAAACTCAAAATATTTCCCATGTTGAGTTCATTCTAAATGAACTTAAAACGTTCATAATGAAAACATGTTATACTTAAGAGTTTCCTGTAACATATAATGAATAATTATTAAAAGTCTAAGAATGAGTCTTCCAATAGAGACATTCTCTTTAAGAAATAATAAAAGGAAAAAAAAATTTAAAAAAGAAAAAGAAATAATAAAAAGAATCTATTATCTATATTATTTATATCAATAGATAATGGAGAGGCCATCAAGATTTTACTCCAATTTATACCACTAAGGTGGCAAAATTCCAGTTATTATTCATATTATTATTACTTTTTAAAGATTTTATTTATGTATTCATGAGAGACATAGAGAGAGAGGCAGAGACATATGCAGAGGGAGAAGCAGGCCCCTTACAGGAAGCCCAATGTGGGACTTGATCTTGGGACTCCAGGACCAAACCCAGAGCCAAAGGCAGACTTTAAATCACTGAGCCACCCAGGTGTCCCTATTATTCATATTAAAAAGACATTTATTTTCTAATCATTTCCTTCAAATGCTGATATGAAATTTTACTGAGCATTAAACTTTTATATGCATATTTATTTTTCAATTACATAATTATCTTCCCACTCTTTTGTATGACATTAATGTATACCCATTTTAACAATATATATCTATATCTATAACTATATCTATATCTTTATCTATATAATCCTTTACCTGAACCGTTTTCAAGTACAGGTACAAAATGGCTATTCTAAGGTTTACTCACTTAAGCATCCAACTCTTGATTTCATCTCAGGTCAAGATCTCAGGGTTGTGAGAAACCTACATCAGGTTTCACATTCAACATGAAGTCTGACTGAGATTCTCTCTCTCTCCCTCTCTCTCTGCCCCTGTGCCCCACTCATGCTTTCTCTCTCTCTCTCTCTCTCTCTCTCATAAATAAATAAATAAATAAATAAATAAATAAATGCCACTCTCATGAAATGTGTTTGCATATTAAAATAATATTTTACATTAGTTCACTGTTTTTAATTTTATAAAGTACTTCCTCTTTGTAAAAGTCAACATAGCTTACAAACTTAAATTTTACTCACAACCTCTAAAACAGCTTAATCTTTGGTTAAACAGACAAAAAATTAGCAAAATTTGAAATACTTCATTATTTTTCATTTACCAAAATGTACAATCTTTCAAAGATCAGCATTCTAATTTGTTAATAATACCTCAATGTGACTTTTAAAAGTCAAATCTGTAAGTTACAGCATTAAAAAAAAAAGACATCAATACTAAGGTATCAGACATTTTAAAAACATTAATGTACTCAAATCATAGATATGTTGTTGAGATAGCTACATTATCATTACCAATATTATCATCATCACTACCACCATCATCATTACTACCAACAAACTTCATAAAATGTCAGGACTGTAGTTCAAAAAAATCATTTCATGCTATTTTTTCTCAGAATTGAGTTTAAAAATTATCCCAATAAAAGGATTTCTTATATCTAATGATTAAGCCATTTTTATAATATTAGGACAAAATGAAGATGTATCTTGGTCTAATATTTAACTGAAGGCAAAATCATAAAATATTTCTGATAATTAGAAATGTATTATATAATTATTTTTAAATTTTTTAAACAATTTTCCTGATCTTAATTTATATACTTTGATATTGGGTATTAATTATTATGTATTAGTAAAGTCCAACTTCAGCATAGTAAATATTTCAGTGGCTTATAATATTAAAGATTCTCCCAAAGGAATCAATATCTGATCTATATAAATAAATTAGAAAAATCTTCTGAGATCATATAAGGTTTTAGAAAATAGTACAATTATATACTTACATAGATAAGTAGATAGAAGCCACTTTATATCATACCTTAAGAATAAAAAGGGAAAAAGAAAGGAGGGAGAGAGAGAAGAAAGGAAAAGAAAGAGGAAGAGATGAGGGAGGGAGGAACAAAAGGAGGAAGGAAAAAAAGAAAGGAAAAGTATTTGTACAATCTTAAAATATGTAACAATTCACTAAACGTACCAAGTCCAATTATCTAATTGAGATATCTCAGTTTCCATTTGAGACTTCATTAGAAAGTCTAATTTGGTTTTGCGAGGTATTGATAAAATATGAGAAAGTTTCCTATGGAAAGAGAATGACAATTTAAAAAAAAATTTACGGAAAGAAGTATTATAGAGGTTTATTTTTACTGAGGAAAAAAAAGAAAAGTCACATTCCTAAGACAAGAGATCTTTAAGCTTCAAAAGAATGTTTTGATTTGAATACTACAGATTTCAATCAGATTTTAATATAGATACTTCCATTTATCTTTTTTCAAAACTGACTTCACCACCAAAAGTTTTCATAATTTAGTGCCAAAAGTAGTTACTTGAAAAGCTCTTTATTATAGCTTCTCAGCCTTTTGTCTAAGATCAAGTGTACAAGCTCTTTATTCATCATATTTTAGATTATATAAAGAAGTAATTTCCTTCCCAGATTTTACTTATTTAGTCCCATTGTAATTCTGTAAAACAATAATAGCTTTTAAGGATAAGAAAAAATATTTTCAAAAAAAAAAAAAAAAAAAGAAAAAATATTTTCTTCTTTGTCTTCCTCATCATGAAACAGTTATTGAATGTCTACTGTGCAATCAATGGATTTCCAAATTCATCACTAAAGAATAGATATTTTAATGAGTTTTAATCATGTGCTGAATTTATCTAACAATGTTTTTTTTTTTTTCTAACAATGTTTTATATGGGTGGGAGTGAATGGGTGACAGGCACTGAGGGGGGCACTTGACGGGATGAGCACTGGGTGTTATTCTGTATGTTGGCAAATTGAACACCAATAAAAAATAAATTTATTATTTAAAAAAAAGAAAAAATAGAAAAGTAAATTTAGGATTAGCTTAAAAAATGAGCTATTTAGGTTTTAATTATGTGTCCTTCATTATTTGGATATATTTCCTAAATATTTATTCAGTTAATTTAATGTGCAGTATAGTTATTTTAGGAAAATAAGTATGACTGTGCCATCATCATTATCAATATGTATACAAAAAAGCCTCCTTCCAAAACTATAGCTTCCTCTGAAAATCATGTAATATCCTTGTGAACAATTTTTCCCACTTCCTTCTGTAAGCTTTAGAATCTAAAGGTCTACCAAATTTTAAACTCTAAAACCTGAAACTATTGTTTTATAAATGAAAAAACTCCACATGCCACTTAATTTGTGTCATTAATGAAGAATAGTTAAGTCAGTTCCATAAAAAGAAAAACCATGATGATAACAGATGTTTTATTTTATGTGCATTTTCCCATTTTAGTTAACCTCTACTGTTAAATGACTTTAAGTACTTATTATGAAATTCCAAATGACTGCAAACAACACTTAAAATTCATCTACAAAAAAAAAAAAAATTAAAGACAAAGTAAAAATTGGACCAAAGTAACAACACAGATAAGGTGGAGTAGAATGCTCCAGGAATTAATCTATCTACAGAAACAACTATTGAAGTGTCTAGAACTGTCAGAATAAACTATTTCAGCATTCTGACGTCTAGTGAAACACTGGCAGCACCCAGGGGTGGTGGAATGAAAAAGCTGTAAAATTCCTGATAGATTTCTCAAATTTGGCATTCACATGGCAGCTATTATCCTCCAATTCCCATCTACATTATCCAACAAAAACTGAGGTTGTGTATTCTGATCTGTTTGTCCATTCACTGAGGAACTGGCACAGAGGCTGGCCACTGTTTCAAACATACTGGGCTAAAGCAGCTTCCTAAGTAGCATCTGTCAATAAATTTTAGAGACAAAGAATACTTTTTTTCTTTTCTTTTTAGATCCAGGCCTTCAAGGAATTCTTTGTAAGATCACTAGCTGAATATGGAACACATACTTTAGGGACTACACATGACAAGGAATATAAGTTTGGTGGAGAAAAATAGAAAAATTCACTAAATAAATGGATGACTGTAGACTTTATCAAGTAACAACAAAAACACCAAGTGAGGGTTAAGAATCTGATTTCTACAGTCACTACACTACAATATTCA
This sequence comes from Canis aureus, assembly GCF_053574225.1. Classification (NCBI taxonomy): domain Eukaryota; kingdom Metazoa; phylum Chordata; class Mammalia; order Carnivora; family Canidae; genus Canis; species Canis aureus. Next base: position 13,742,303 of record NC_135636.1, read on the forward strand.
AAATGTCCAGTTCTCCAGAAAAAAATTACAAAACATGCAAAGCCACATGGTCCATTTACAGAAAAAAAAAAAAAAAGAAAGAAAGAAAAAGCAAACAGAAACCATTCCTAAGGAAGCCCAGTTATTGGACTTAAACATACAAAGACTAAATTATGGTCTTAAGCTTAGGAAGCTGAAGGAAATCATGAACAGAGAACAAAAGGAGAATAATGTATGAACAAGTAGGGAACATAAATAAAGATAGAAATTATAAAAAGGAATCAAATAGAAATTATGGAGCTCAAAAAGTATAAAACTGAAATAAAAATTTTCTAGAAGGATTCAATAGTGGTTGTATCAGTCAGAAGAAGAAAAGTAAACTTGAAGGTAGAGTATTTGAAATTATCCAATCTAAGGAGCAGAAAGGAAAAAGAATATTTTTTTTTCTAATGCAAAAAGCCAAAGCATTGAAATGCCACACCATAAAGCATATCAACATATGCATGATGAAAGTCCCACAAGAAGGAAAGGGGAAAAAAAAGAGACAGAGTAAAATATTTTAAAAATAGTCAAACCTCTTTATTCATGGACTCAATATTTGCAAATTCACCTGCTCACTAAACTTTATGTGTAACCCCAAAAGCAATATTCACCAGCATTTTTATAGTCATTCATGTACATTTAGCAAAAAATTTCAATTGTCTAATATGCACATTCCCAGCTGAGTTCAAAAAAGCTCTGTTTTCTTGTTTAAGCTCTCATACTCAATATTCTTTTCAGTCTACTTAATTATCATTATTATTATTTTTACATTTTTGTGCTCTTTGGTAGTGATTTCACTGTTTAAATAGTGCTGAAGCGTAGGCTAGTGTTCCTAAGGGCCAAAAGTGATGTGCCTTTTGGAGAAAATTTGTGTTCAGGCATCAGTTATACAGTCTGTTGGCCATGAGTTCAATGTTAATGAATCAATAATATGGTACATCCAGACAAAGGAAGAGGACACTTGCCAATCTCTTTTTAAGTGCACTTCATAAAGTGCTAAATAACACTTAGAATGTGTGATGTAGTTATGGAAAGACAGAAAAGCAGCTAAATTTGTGGATTCATGAGATGACAGCTAATAACAAAAACCATAGTGGAAAGCATTGTTCTGATGTTAAAAGCTAAATAAATTATAGTAATGTTACCCAAAGTCCAGAAAATGTTAAACTCTGTTGGCTGTTTTATTGTCAAAAGAAAATAATGTATATAATTAATTGTAAGAAATAAATATTAAATAGGTATCTTTAAAGAGACATACACATACACATACACAAAGAGATGCATACATAAAACAAGGTTAGGTAGTGATCGGTTGACAAAAATTTGTGACAAGAGGCTTCCAGAAACCTAACCCTGAATTTCCTCTAGACACAATGGCTCAGTTTTCTCTAATTCAGTGTTTGCAGTGACTTTATAAAAATCACTACTGTGAATAAGGAGAATCAAATGTAAAGAGATTGAATCAGTAACCAGAAACCTCCTAAGAAAAATTCAGAACCAGACAGTTTTTCCCTGGTGAATGCTACCAATTCTCTCACACTCTTTCAAATAATGGAGGGAAGACTTCATAGCAATTTCTGTAAGGCTAACTTCACCCTACTAAAAAAGCCTTCAAAAGTTAAACAAAGTATTATCATATGACATAGGAATTCCATCCTAGATACATTACCAAGAAAAATGAAAACTTTCTATCCACATAGAAATTTGTACACAAATATTTATAGCAGTCTTATGTATAAATAGTCAAAAGTAGAAATGACCTAACTGCCCATCAACAAGTGAATATAAAAATTGTGATATATGTGAATATTATTCAGTCATAAAGAGGAGCAAGGTACTGATACATGCCACAGCTTGAATGAGCCTTGAAAACTTCATACTAAGTGAAAGAAGTAAGACACAAAAGGTCATACATTGTATGATTCATTTATATGAAATATCCAGAATAGGTAAATCCATAGAAACAAAAGGTAGATTAATGGTAGCTTTACCATTAATGGGGAGAAGAGAAAATAGGGAGTGAATACTTAAATAGGTATGGAGTATTTTTCTGGAGATAATGAAAAGATTTTGAAACTAGAGGTGATAGGCAACATTAAAATTGCACTAAATGCTACTGAACTGTCACCTTAAAATAGGTCATATGTTATGTGAATTTCACTTCAATTAAAAGAAGAGGAGAGAAAAAAATGACACTAAAACTAATTTCATAGTTTCCTGAAAAGGTATTATCAGTTACTTCTACAAAATTAGACTGTTGTTCTGTCTACTGCTTCTTAAATATAAAACACACAGGTCCAATGGTGGCCTAAACAGAATGTTCTGACAATCTTAGCACATTTCTAACCTCCTACTTTCATCCCCAGGGAAGCTGCCGATCTAGTCCAAATGCCATTGATAACTTACCTAATAAACTAAAAGTTCCTCAAAGCCCATTGGTTTTTTATATTATAGATTTGCCCCTACTTGTTTCAAGTTACTGATCTGTCCTAATGACTGGGGCAGGGAGTGGGGGGCATATCCAGGCCTGAAAAAGAAAAAAAGGTTCAGTGGCACTTCATTTATACACAGGCTACTTTTCTGGCAATTTTAACTATCTAGACACCAGACAACAAATCAAAAGATGGTCAAAAACAGTCTCTCCCCAGTGCTTATATTTACCGAAGCCCATACAACTAGCCTGCATTCATAAAGGAGTTACCCAGGTCTTCCCTCATCCATAGACTATGTATTCTTGCTACAGCTATAGTTCTGTGAACTGCAATATTTGTTCCTCAATGTTATGCTAACTAGGAACAGCAAATTAGAAGTGAGACAGCAGCTGCCAAAGAATGGCAGTTTTAGACTTCCAGGGAAGATGGCAGAGTAGGAGGATACTGAGCTTACCTTGTCCAATGGAAATACCAATATAAAACTTGTATCAGTATAAGTAACCCAGAAAATTACCCAAAGACTGGCAGAACAGGCTCTCCACAGTCAATCATAGAAAGGAAGTCATATTGAAAATGGTAGGAAAGGTGGAGACACAGTCAGGCACATGTGAGAGACTAACCGCAAAAGGGAGAGACACCGCAAGTATGGAGAAGGGAGAGAAAGAGACCCCACATGAGGAACCGCATACATGGAGGACCTGCACTGGGAAAACAAATCCCCATAACCTTTGGTTTTGAAAACCAAAGGGGCTTAACTTCATGAGTTTTTACAATCAGTGAGGCTTAACACCAGGAATTTTAAAAATCAACTGGCCTGGCTCTGCAAGAGACAGAGGGCAATAGGAAACAGTCTCACCCTTAAAGAGACAGCATAACCACCAGCCTCGAGGAGAAACAGCACAGAAGCAGCAGTTTGACAAGGGGATGGGGTATATGGGAAGGACATTTATTTATTTATTAATATCAGAATGTGTGCAAAAGGGGTAGATTTTTAGGAGACTTCTCCAAAGACAAGAGCTGGCACAATTTCTCTCCCCTACCTCCAGCCACGATACCCAGACAACTGCGGGAACCAGCATGAATGCTTACCACCTAACTTGCTAAAACCTCATGCCCTGCCCCCATATTCCCCTGCTGACTGCTCCATTCAACTTGCCCTTGGCGGGGGTCCATGCAAAGCCACCACAAGCATCTTATTGTGCAAGCAGCTTCAACACTGGCCAGCACCACTCCAAAAATCACTCTTGCCCTGAGGAGAGGGAAAGAACCACACACACCAGTTCCACAGCAGCCCCACCAGTGGGCTGGGGCAGACATCTCATCTGACTGCTGGCCTCACCCACCAAAAGAACTCCACGGGGCAACATAAAGACAGAGCCTGATAGTTCAGGGTTACTGTGATCCCAACAGACAGACAGGGGGGCAGACATGTGGTCTGACAGCAGACCCGCCCCCCCCCAAAAAAAGCCTCACAGGGAACAATGCAGGGATAGTGCCCAGCAGTTCAGTGCTATGGTAATCAAAACAGTATGGTACTGGCACAGAAACAGACACACAGATCAATGGAACAGAATAGAGAGCCCAGAAATAAACCCATGATTATATGGTCAATTAATATACAACAAAGGAGGCAAGAATATATCATGTGAAAAAGTTTCTTCAACAAATAGTTCTGGGAAAACTGGACACCTACATGCGAAAAAATGAAATCACTTTCTTATACCATATACAAAAATAAACTCAAAGTGGTTTAACAACCTAAATGTGAGACCTGAAACCATAAAATTTCTAGAAGAAAATATAGGTAGTAACCTCTTTGACATCAGCCATGGAAACATTTTTCTAGATATGTCTCCTTTGGCAAACTGGCATAGCCACTGGAGAACACAGTATGGAAGTTCCTCAAAAATACAGAATTGTCATATGATCCAGTAATTCCACTATTGAGTATTTACTCAAAGAGTACAAAAACACTAATTTGAAAAGAAAGAATATGCACCCACACATTTATTGCAGTACTATTCATGATAGTCAGGATATGGAAGCAACCCAAGTATCCATCCATAGACGAATGGAAAAAGAAGTGGAATATATATACAATGGAATATTACCCACCCATAGAAAAAAATATAATATGCTATTTGCAACAATATGGATGGAACTAGAGGGTATAATGCTAAAAGAAATAAATCAGCCAGCAGAAGATAAATACCATATGACTCCACTCATATGTGGAATTTAAAAAGCAACAAAGAAAGAAAGAAAGACAAACAAACAGAGTCTTAAATATAGAGAACAAACTGTTGCTTGTCAGAGGGGAGACTGATGAAGGAAGGGATGGGTGAAATAGGAGAAGGGGATTAAGAGTACAGTTGTCATGAGGAACAATGAGTAATGTATAAAATTGCTGAATCATACTGTACAACTGAAACTAATATAACTGTATGCTAATTATACTTGGATTAAAAAAAAAAAAGAATGGCAGTAGTACATGAAGGACAGTGGCTGACCAACTATAAAAAGCAGAGGTAAGGATTCAGGCAGCATAACAATCTAGAAATACCTGATAAACAAGCAAATGGCTCTTGTGGAGTAATCAAAATATAGTAAATGATCTTCATGTTATCACAAAGGTATCAACAAATGGTTGTCCTTTTGTTGTTATTATATGTTAAACAAAGTCGTGTGTCTTATAAGATTTCCACAAAATATACTTAAAATCAAAAGGATCTGGCATTTAAGAGAGATGGCAACTGCCATCAGAAAAATCCACTAAGCTGCAATATCCTAGTGAATAACCTGAAGGAGATTTATAAGTCGTTCATATTAATCAATCAATACTCATCAATATCTAGTGAGGAAAAAAAAAACAAAAACAAACTCTTAACCTCATTAAAGGGCAATTGTAGTTTAACAGAAAGAGTCCTAGGTCTATGGACACCCACTTAGGCCTCTTGTCCCTGCCTCTTCTTTTTAGCTGTGTTGCTTTTCAAGAAATTGACCATTCTGTCTTATTTCCTCTGCAAAATAGATATAATAATATCTTCTTCACTAAAAGTTCTACCTTATAGCGTGACTAGCAAACTTAGAGAATTTACAATTCCAAAAGATAGTGCTAGAAGGCAATAAAAATGGCTGCAGGGAAAAATTATGGTAAATTATGAAGCCATAAACAAAAGACAAAGCCAAGAATCACTGGGAGAATTGTCATGACTTCTCAAGTCACTGTCAGCAGAAGAATCTCAAAAATCATACATTTGGATTGGAGCGGCAATTTACTGCTATATTCTTCCTCAGTAGATTTTACCTGCTGTCAGATTCATTCTCCCGAAGCATAAATTTGATCGGATCACTGGAGCTTCCTGGTTTCTATCCTCAGCTCTGCTTTTGCTCCAGACTGTCTTGGTGATCTCATCCAGAGCCATACCCTCATGCCATATCTATCTCTGGCCTTGGCCTCTCTTCTGCATTTAAAACAAAAGAGACTAAGATTGAGCCATCAGAGAAAAGAGAGAAGAATCTGGAAGAATAAGTATGGCAGAATTCAATGGAGGTAAATAAGCTATCATTGCCATTGCAGTATTTTAGGAAACAATGAATTCTACAGGACAGATTTCACAGCATGCTACTCTACATCATGGCTCTTTGTAAACACAGAGAGATGAGAATTTCAATCACTAAGCTAACACTATCTAGGAATATGCCCTTGAGTAAGTCATTCTGTTTGTCTTCATGTTCTCAGCAAATGGAGATAAAAACAATATGTATCTTAAGGTTATGGTGAAAACTAAATAATACATTGAATTGAATGCATTTAGCAAAGGACCTATTAGTTGCCCAACAAAAATAAGCTGTTCTAGCTCTGTGCTTACAAGTCTTCAATAAAAATGTGCATGAAAATGAGTAAATAAGTGTTCTTTAATTTTAAAAATATGCAGCTAATGCAACCATTATTGCAAAATCACATGCCTTTACATGTCTTTTGGTATATGCAATGTGTACCTAAGTATGAATGTATTTTGTTTTTTTTGATCATTTGGAATAGTAAAGGGTAGATTTTCAAGTTACTACTGAAAAGCAATATCCTATTACTTTGCATTTCAATAAGCTAATTTGCCAAATATGATTTTAAAAGAGAGCATATATATTCCAGGTAATAAGTCAACATGGGAAAAGAAACATTTGCACTTAAAAATTTTTTCTGCCAGTAAGAGGCCACCCACTGTCCTTGATTGTTTTGGAAGTCCATTAAAATCAGTAAAAGAAACAGATACTAAAAACTTTAAAGTTCTTTTATGTTTACTTTCTTCAAGTTAAAATGCTATCTTTGACATGTAGACTTTAAAGGGTTACATTACTAAGGATTAAACTGATCCATTAAAGGAACAGAATAGCCTTATGTTGATACTTATTTTAAAATTGTGAAATGATGAAAGTAATTTCTGTGGCCCATTTTAAACTATGAATCACAACAGAGTTAATGGAAGTTAATGTAAACAGCAATGAAATAATAAAACTGTAATTTGATAAAGGTATAGCCATCTACATTTTAATAAAAATGTATATAACATATATAACTAAAATGATAGATGTATCATTTTACTCCTAAAGCTTTACTTAAATGATTAGTCTATCTACATTTCCATCAAAAAAAAATTACTTTAAAATACACTTTACTTTGCGCAAAAGAAGTTTTTTTCTACTGATTACTAAAATGAGGTGTCATACTGTTAGCTGAGAGCATTTACAATGAAAAGTTTTCATTGTAACTTGTCACCAATTTGATGCCTTCTAAAATCCCTCAGTATGAGTTTTAACAATCCCTGATTTCTTTTTTGACACCTTTGAACAGAGCAGAGGAGTGGGATTACATAAAGCACCCTTTTGTGTTTCTTCCTTCCTCTTACCTGCATTCCCAATTTATAATTACCGTGAAAACTGATTTCTTGGCTAGGAAAGAACTCCTAAGGATTTCAAAAGAGAACTCCTAAAAAGTTCCCGGTATTCTAAAAGCATATCTGAAATGGAATGAGATGTTATTTAAATTCACTTAGCAAAAATTACCACGGTTGTAACAAGAGCTACAATGAGCCAAATTGCACAAGAACTACAAGTATGTGAAATAAACATTATACACTGGGCTCATAGCTTCATGAATTTAAAATTCTTCAGACTGTCCTCCAATGCATTTGCCTGGCTTTGTGCAGATTTTGTCCACTTGCTCTGACTCCATTTACACTTGACATATGGTCACATCACTCATGACTTTTCCCGTTTAGCTCCATATTTAAAAATCAACTGCAGTGTAATGTAGCCTGGCCATGGACTTTTCTCCAATAAATATGCACAACAGGGGACATTAAAAACCTTTCTTCTCTCAGATGGAAACAAAACGTTTGTGTTTATATTAACACAATTTTAGTTCACTTCGTACCTTCATGCCAATTACAGCTGGTACCAATTATAAAATGGTAAAAGCCATGACTTTCCATATAGTTGTCTCAAAAAAAAATTTTTTTTTTAATGTTAGGCAAGTGAAAGAAAACTCTTGACTAATAATTTCTTTTTTTTTTAAGATTTTATTTATTTATTCATGAGAGACACACAGAGAGGCAGAGACAGAGGGAGAAGCGGGCTCCATGCAGGGAGCCTGATGTGAGACTTGATCCCAGGTCTCCAGGATCATGCCCTAGAACCAAAGGCATGTTCTAAACCACTGAGCTACCCAGAGATCCCCATTGACTAATAATTTCAAATGATAATCAGTTCCTCTTTGTTCCCTGACAATTAAAAAATTCCTTTCCCAATGGTTTTCTTCTCTAATAAAATGTCATTTACTTAAAATCTTAGATTTTTATGAATTTGAATCCTAGAAGTATCAATTAGACTACACTCCTTGGTGTTAAATAATATGAGAATTTAAGTGGACATTTTTATTTACCAAAGTATTCTGGCATTTTAGCCTTTTCATAATGCAAGACTAGGTTTCCAAGAAGCATTAGCAAATGAGTAAATAAAGCATTTAAATAACCAAAGTTTTAAAAACAAATAGTTACTATAAATAAAATCTGAAAACTACAAGGGATTTGAATCTATATTTCCAAAGACTGGCAATACATTAAATTATAAAACCCTGATAAAAGAGTTGATGAAAATACGTCATTAAATTTCTCTATTAGAAAACACACATAAGAAGTAATGAAGATGCTGATGGCCATAATTCTGGATTACTATAATGGATAAAAGTTGAACTTAATGAAAAGTTGGCTTTTATTCCTAATAATAGTCTCCTTTTTTCTCCCTTCAAACAGCCAAATTAATTAAAGGATCCATCCCTATAGCTGATACATTAAATTTTTGAAGTGTTTAGAAACAACAAAGTCCCCACGATTTCTCTAACCAATAATAATTTCCTGCCCTGTATTTTTATTCTTAAATATAAATAGCACCGGGCAGCCCTGGTGGCTCAGCGTTTCCTGCCGCCTTCAGCCCGGGGCCTGATCCTGGAGATTCGGGATCAAGTCCCACATCAGGCTCGCTGCATAGAGCCTGCTTCTCCCTCTGCCTGTGTCTCTGCCTCTCTCTCTCTCTCTCAGGAATAAATATATATATTTTAATACAGTTATATATATGTGTGTGTATGTGTATATGTGTGTATGTATATATTTATATAGATATGTGTATATGTGTATATATATATATATATATATAGCACCAACACGTTCTTAATTCCAGACTGAGAGAAAATTTTGTGGGTTCCCTCTTCCCCTAACTTTTTTAATAAATGCATCCTCTCAAAAGGTGCATCAAATTCTTGTTTCAACTTGGAGTAGTGTTCCTGAGAGTCTGGTGTCTTGGTTTACAGTGTTTTTTAAGATGATTTCAAGTAGCAAACATAGGAACAGCTTTTTTACTTTAGTAATTATGTATTTATTGGAAACATTGATTTTTCTTTTATTAAAGATATGCCAATGTTCCTTTTTAAATTTAGGGGTTTTTTTTTCTTCAAACAACATAACAGAAGAGGCACCAAATATTAATAATGGATTACTCAGTTATAGCAAAAATTCTGAAAGTGGTTCAAGACTGAACGGAGTGTGGGAAATCCTAAGGTTGCCTCCTGAAAAACAAAGAATACTTGACAAATTTGTAGGTCCTAGACAAGAAGCCATGTTAACCTTCTCAGGACTGAGAAACTTATAGTATATGTCATGCCAGAACAAATGAAACATTATCCTTTTTATCAACATAGTTTAATTTTAGAAAATTGGTGACCATTTTTCATCAAAACCAGAGCTTCAAAAACTTACTTAGTTCATGGAATAATGTGATTGGAGATATAGTATACAGCATGGTGACTACAGTTAACAATATAACTGTATCACATATTTGAAAGTTGCTACAAGTCTAGATTTTTAAAAGTCATCATAAGAAAAAAAATTGCAACTGTATCGATGAATGTTAACTAAATTTATTGTGGCAATCATTTCACAATATATACATTTATTAAATCATTACACAGTACTATATGAAATTACATTTCAATAAAACTGGGAAAATAGATAAATGGCTAATTTTCTATTATATTTTACAATTAAAAAATAATATTGTAATATATGAATACCCACTGAATCCACCACTTAGATGGGTGAATTTTATAGTATGTGAATTACATCTCAATAAAGCTGTTAAAAATTATGTTAACTTGAACCAAAGCATAACACAATTCCAACTGCTAACACATCAGGTATAAACATTTATAGCATGCTGCACAAGTGAAAAGCACAAATTCTAGAGCCAATCTTCCTGGATTTAAATTGTGGTTCCACTGCTTCTTGGTTACATGATTCTATAAAGTTATTTAACCTCTCTGGGCCTTGGTTTTTTCTATTCTAAAATAGGAATATAGGACCTTCTTCACAGAGTACCATGAGGATTAAAATAGTTAATTTGTCTAAAGTGTTTAATTGAGTACTGATCACATATGAAACATTAGTGCTAGTCCTTATTAGCAGCAAAACTGCCTGGAGAAAAGCACATCTAGTGATGTGCTCTAGGGTGGATGTGGAGAGGGAGTTATACTATTTCTAACCCACTACAGAACAACCTGCTTTATGAAAGACATGGAATTTCAAGAGCTTCTTGAAAAACATTTGTTGCAGATGAAATGGAATCAATATGGAATTGAAAAATGGCAATTGTGGGAAAACCTTAGCAACTAGAATGCAGCTGAACAGAACAGAAGACAGTGACCAAATTTTGCCTAAGAAGAAAAGAACTGACATGCTACTGGAAAGGCAATAAAATAGCTAAAGAGAACTATTAAAAATTCTAAATCACAGTATAAGAAGATTAGGTACTACCCTCCTCGGATTCTGATGATGAATTAGATGGCTACGGCCTCACAAATCACCAAATAAGCCACAACAAATTTCCTCATGCTCCTATATAAGAATGAGTTGGGATATTTAATTATTGTCAGATATGTACTTAAAAACTACAATATTATTTTATTATCTACTTCTGCAGGCCAAAATCTGTGGACACAGACTTTGAGATAAAGATTAATCAGAGAGTGCTCTTGAGAGTAAAGGAAGCAGGATTAGGTAGAGAGAAAAACTGGGCTGTAATATAATTACAACAGAGGACTCAACCAATCCTACAGGAACTCTTTATCCTAAACTGAGGCAAGGACTGCTTTTTGTAATTCCTGAATGGACCTATCATTTTATGTGAGGTGCAAGTATAATGAGGAGTATAGCCTCAAATGAGGCAGCTCCTATCAGATGAAGGTAATTGACAGAGAGGGCCTGGGAGCCATCATAGCCAGTACTCCTTGCAGTTGGGAATAAGTGCCCTACTGTGGGAGGGTATCTGTGCAGTGCAACTGAGCACTCACCACATCCATGAGTCCTAGGTTGTAGTCCCTAGAACAGTAGAAGCACAAAGGCCTGGAAACTTGTTAAAAATGCAAATTCTGAGGTCCCATGCCAGAGCTACTGAACAGGAAATTCTGGAAGTGGGCTTAGCAGTGTGTGTTTCAAGAAGCCCTCGGGGTAATCCTGACACATGCTAAGTTTGAGAACCACTGCCATATATACTACGTAAAATATGAAATGCACACAAAATTATTTCACTGCAGCAACAGGTGTCATACAACCTGTGCTTTGTAAATGCATATCATGGACTGATATTCAGTACTCCTGGAAAACAAAAAAATTAATCACTTGGAGCACTTTGGGTCAGTTACAGGCTGTTGGTTACAGACTTGAAGGTAATTACTAAGCTATAGGAATATTTGATATGGCATTTTACATGTGACACAGATCAATGAAAAACAATAGTTATAACATAATAAACAATAGCTTTAAAACAATAAAGCTATACTCATTGCAAAAAAAAAAGGAGGGGGCTATAAACATAAAAGAACACGCTAAGCACAAAAAAAAATATATGAACTGAGTAAAGCAAAATGCTAAGAGGTGGATAATTCTAGACAAATCCAACTTGGTTGGCATTTGACTCTCTCCTTAAGTTTCAAAGATCCTCAGGTGAAAATAACAAGATGAGTTCAGAAAGGAGGGAGGGAATGACTTCCAGGCAATTTACCTTTCCTGAAGAAGGGGTCTTTGTAACCAAAAGGGATATACAGAGTTGGAAAAAGTCCAAGAAACCTTCAAGTCTTCATTAACTCTATGTGACAGAGAGTTGGAAGACAAATGCCAAATAGTGACAGGACAAGGTGGTGAAAATATTCTACTTCACAAATATCATCACTCCAAGTATTCAACAACATAGGAACCATGGTGTAATCTGCAACTCATTAGAGCATTCCAGGAAACCTGAGAAAATGATAAATGAAGCATCGGATGCCTCACACAAATAGTTTCAAATTTTCATGGTGTTTTATTTAAGCCTGGAACTAGCAGCCTTAGCAATTGGTGTAAAAGCTCTATCTTACATTACTGCATAGTTCTCTATTTTCAAAGGCCTTTCACGGACATCTATAATTTGATTCCCAGAAATATTCACTGAGGTGGACAGTGTGGTATCCATATTCTGTATGTAAAGAAATGGGCCTGAAAAGGTTAAGTGACTTGCTCAAGGTCCCATAGCAAACTAATTGAAGAGTGCTATTATTATTATCTCTTATTTTTATTGAATGTTTCCTAGGTACCACAAATGAGGCTAGAAGTTAATACCAATATTTTATAAAATCCTCACAAACTCCTTCAAATTAAGTATTAGTTTTCTCTCTTAGAGATAAAGAAACAGACAACAATAGATTAGGTAGTTTGGCCAACAACGCACAGCTACTACATGGCAGAGTCAGAGCACAGGGAAGTTTGGGTCCGAAGCATACATTCCTTCCACTATACTATCTCAGCTGGTCTTGGGTGGGCCAGGGCAGAGTGCTTAGGCGATTTTAATGTGTACCTAGGATGGATAAACTCTGCTACAGTGGCAAAACACGTATAATTCTGACCAGGACACAAGCTAGACTGTAATGGGTAAACTGACAAAATTAAATTAAATAAAAAGGCCTAGTAAATAAACAAGAAATGAGTTATTTTAAGAAAGAAGAGTAAATAAAATGTAATACCCCAAATTCTACATTTTTGATAAACAAAGATTCAGAAATCAAGTATTGGTAGATTTACCCATGTTAATGTGAGTATCAGAGCAAGAAATCTAAAAGCAAGGCACACATCGTTTTAATAAATAGAATGGTACTTCAGATTCTGAAGGCCAGAACTCAACCTGATATTTTATTTGACTTATAATTTTTCTACATTTAGAATAATATTTTTTTGCATTTCAGGATACTTCCCATGTGTGTAAATGAACGGTTTTAAACAAAACCAATGTTTTAATGGTATGGCTTCTTCAAAAGATAGTTAAATATTGATTTGCCATTCTCTTGGCATAATAACCAAACAGAATACTCCATCAGTTTGTTGAACCAATGTCCCTAAGTGCTGCCAAACAGGTCAGCAATTAATGTCTTTGCTGAGTAGTTGGTTTCCATGATATCTACAAGAAAATGATTTTCTTTGAATTGAAAGCAAAACAGGAGACAATCCATTCATTCACATGAAAGCTAGCTTGTCATCTGAAACTCAAAGCAACTGCTCTAGCAGCTTTTCTCAGACACCAAGACTTATTTTCTCCTCCCAGTTGCCAAACTCCATTTCACCTAGAAAAGCCCCAACCCCTCTTTTTTTGCTATTAAATTCCATATTAACACCTCCAGCTGCCAAACCTCCTAGTCTTCTCCTTTGTCTACCTCTATAGTATGAGATCAAGAGCAAATGCTCCAGCAAGCTTAAAATCTTACAGCTGCACAAAATACACATGGGAAACAAAACCTTCCAGAACAGGGCATCTTTTAATGTTTAATTTAACCTAAGCATGTTGCTTAAACATATTTCTGTCTACTGGTTACAAAATTCCATACTTAGAGATTTTTAAAAGTATTCTACAGTATACTTCACATTTTTAAGTCATAATTTGGTGATTTTTAAAATTCACTTAAATATATATATATTTTTTTGATTTTCTAAAAATATATTTTAATATAGTAATTTTAATTTCATCTTGCTTAATATTTCCCTTCATGTTTCTGTGATTTTTTTTCAAAACTGTTATTTACAAAGTATTTCTTATTTATTAAAAAAAATAGCATTTGGATTTTTTTTTTTTTTTTTTTTTTTACAAGTTTTGGGTTGTTTTGTTTCTCTTCCATTCTGATTTAAAAAGGAGGGAACAGTTTCTTTTTGGAGCAACAACAACAACAAAATCGCATATACGATCCCAAGATCTGTAAAGGGAGACTCTGGGGCCATATAAAAAAGTATTTGGATATAAAACATAGATGGAGAATTTACCTGATCTCTAATGTGAGAGCTTCTGAAACATACTTTCCTAAACAAATATGACTATTTTAAATCCATACTTCCCAAATCGGGAGAAAAAAAATACCATAAGTCATTCACAAAAAAAGTATATACTCCTATTCAGAAAATCTGTGTTTTCTATCCATTTTCGTAGTTAACCACAAATGAATAGGGAATTGAGGATGCCTGTTTTTATAAACTGATGAATAAATTGATGACAGATAGGTATATAGACAGATAAAATAGAAAATGTGCAAAAAATGTAATTTCAATTTTTTACATTTTATTTTTCAATCTCCATCTGATGATAATCTAATTGCCAACTATCACTGCCTACTCTACAGCCCTATATCATAAGTTCTTATAGAACATGCCTTTCTATAAGATGTCTCTGAAGATCTTATTAGCAAGACTGAAGAATGTCTTTGTCATATCAAATATGCTCAGCTGTTTACCGCATGGTGAAGTAGTGTTAGAACCATTTAAAGATGTGTCTGACATCATTAATCTATTTGACCTCTGACCCACAGATCTAAACTGTAACTATGGTGACCAAAGCTTGACCTTACAATGCTGAGAAACTTTAAAGCTCTGCAGTATTTTGGGTCACATTGTTAAGTTAGACAAAGGGGTAAAGAAGTAATGTGACAGTTTCCTGGGAATTAAGGTCAGCAGGTCAATTGTGCTGAAGCTTTTTGTGATAAGGAAACTAGTTAAATTTTTTTGATCTGTTAAAGTTTTCAGAATAGTACTTTGTTAGAGGTTGTGAAACATGCAAAGAAATCAATTCATTACACTCTAAGGAAGTTAGAAGTAAAAGTACAATTCATGTTCAACATTCAATAATATATTCCCTACAACTTGTACATGTAATATAATATACCCCCATTATCAAGGTCTACACAATCACAAGTAAATCATTTTATCTGCAAATTCCTAAAGTATTCAAAATGATAAAATGATTATTTTTTTAAACACAGGGACATTCTTATTAATGAATTCTCATTTACTTTAATAAATATTAAATCAAAACTGCCTACATACACACACAGTATTATTCTCTAAGGAAAATCTATAATAAAAACAATGAGCATCTATGTGAATATAGAAATAGTGTTAACACCACATAGTGGTGACTACTACTCCTAAATATGAGCACCTCCTATATTTAGGTGTGCTCTTACTGCATAATTAGAGCAGAACTTCACATAGAAACTGTGAACCTCTGTTCTCAAGATTTTCTAATTACATCAATAAGCTAGATTAACCTTTTCCACAAAGGCATGTTCTAAAGCATTACTTTATGGATATGTATCCTGAAGCTATGATTATTTCTATTCTCATCATTGGAAACAAATTATTTAGTGTATTTACTTGTTAATACTATATTTATAATAATATGTATATATGAGTGGGTGTGGAGCTCTGGAGAATAATAGGAAGCAAGGGTATTTTCTACATAAGCAAACATTTAAATGGTCCCTCAACCAATTCAACTTTTAAAAAAACACACACTCTACACAAATTCTACATACAATTCACATTTGCCATTATTTTGTAACTAATAAAATCTATTTTTATCTAAAGAATCTGGAAGAAGGTCACACACAAATTTTACAGATATATAATCACCTGGAAAAGAGAGGATACTACATATTTCTTTTGTTTTTCATTTGGGAGTTTGGAGAGTCTCAGAAAGCAGAACTGCTGAAAGACTAGATCCCATTGGCTTCTTTTTTTCCTCATCTGTCACCTACATACATGTTCAAAAGAATATACCGGTAATTTTTCTACCATGTGTGCCTGGAGACTTCAGTTGTCCTTACAAGGTTTGAAGGAGCCTTTGGAATGGCAAAAGATTTGAACACTTAAAGAAAATTCAAGTGAGGGTCGCATCACTGAATTTTGACAGTAGGTCTCGGGGAAGAGAATGCTTCTAAACAAACCACACTAGGACACATAGTTATAAAGACATGATAGAATCAAGTGTGGCCAGTAAAGAATATACAACAAAAAGATCCAATGAAATCTTTTGATCACATATTTTTCTGCCTGGCTATATATAGACTAGATGAAAATAAATCCCAGGTTGAAAACTTTTTTTGTTTTTAAAGCATCGGTAGTTAGTAATATGAAGAAATATGTCATGGAAATTTTTTCCTTCCAAAAATATTTTCCTTCCAAAAATAGGAAAATATTATCAGCACACTGGAAGTCTAATGTAAATAAGAAATAAAGGTGCAGGGGAGATAGCGAAGGCTGGGAGTTAGGAGTAATGTTGGGAGACACTGAACCAGAAAAACAAACAATTATATTTTAAAAATTGATCAGTTTTAACAAGAATGGCTAAGTACCACTAAAAAAGACACAAGGCCCAAGGGCTTTTATATAGACGTTTATACAGACACCAAATCTCCAAAGTACATTTCATTTTCATATTATAGTCACTGTGTCTGTTATTTGCCTCAAAACATACTTAGTCATAATATATTATTTCTTTTAATACACTCACTACTGGATATAATTTGCTGATATTTTATTTAGAATATCTGTATTAATGTTCTTAATTAAGACTGGCCAATATTTTTCATTTATATGTGTGCTAACTTTGGTTTCATTTCAGTTTTTGCTAACTCTAAAAGGCTGGCATATTTGAATTTAGTGATTGTTAGTAGAAATACAATGTATCAAACCAGTGAGTTAAGAAGAAACATTGGGGAAACAGAAAAACGCTAAAGAAAATGTGGAGTGTTTGTTTACAGTACTAAAATCCAAAATGTTTGAAGTGAGCCAAGAATCTGATTGGGATCCTACTCCTGGAATAGAGGATCTCCCCCTTAGACTCAACTCTGCAGTGCATTTCAAATGACTTCTGGTTGTTCCTGTTTCCATACATCAGCTATGATGCAGAAAGACTCATGCAAATGCACTACATAGTTATCAGAATTTAGAATCTTCTTATGGAAGTTGAGTGGAAGAAATTGGGACATAGGATGGGGCCATGAGGAGGATAGCCTTGACTTGGAAATAAAGAGGATTTATTGAGCTTTCAAATTCTAGAATGAGTACTGCACACTTGTTTTCTCTTCCACAGTCCTGAATAATCAGTATAAATCCACCCAAGGGGATTAAGGTAGATAAAAAATGTGAAGGACCGCATCTTTAATTTCTTCTATGGTTATTGATCTACTTAGGTTTTTAAATCTCTTGAATCAAATTTTGTAATTATCTGTTCTTAGAAAATAATGTATTTCATCCAGATTCTTAAACACATGAGTATAACATTCTCTTACCATTTTCTCAATCTTTGAAACTGTTTTCATGTTCTCTTTCTCACTCTTAATTTGTGTTGCTTTTATTTTTGTTTGGAAATCAGATTTGCTAATGTTTAAGTTGTCTCAGCCTTTTTGATCAACTACTTGTTTTAATTATTAACTAACACTTATCTAATTCTTCGTCTTACATTTTTTATGCTTATATTGTTCTATTTCTGGTTTATTTTTTCTACTCTTGCTTGGCAATAAATATATTTGAGATAGTATGTTTTCCTCTGCTTACTGCTTTGGCTATGTAACATAGGTTTTGACATGTAATAATCCATATTTTGCTTATTCTATATAGTTTATGATACTCTAAGCTAAAATCTAAAGAATGAGAAGAATTTAACTAGATGAAGAAAGAAAAGAAGACTAATGTTGGAAGAGGAAACCTATGTGCAAAAGCCTTATACTGGAAGAAAGTCTGGCAAAGGCCTCTTAAAAATATAATAATAACCACAGATATACCATATAGAATCTAAAAGCCTCTTTACTTGGTTATTTTACGACTTGATTTCTGAGAATCTCAATATAGCAACTGTTCAGTAATCAAATACATAAAGTCAATAATTAGAAAACAACCAGTATTTTTTTCTTATCCTATTAACTAAGAAAAAAAAAAAACATGTTTAGATAAAAGTAGATGAAATATGGTCAGTTATTATTTTTGAAGCTTATAAAAATATGGATTACCCTAAAAATATTCTATTTTCAATAGAAAGAAGTTTATTACAAATTTCTCAGTCATAAAATATGAGAGAAGCTGTAATTAATCTAAGGCATGACAGAGAAATATTTCTTATAAGAAATAACTCATTCTATTTTTACATTTAAATTTTAGTATCCTAAACAAATCTCTCTTATAATTAGCAATTCTCTCACTGCATTCAATATTTATATAAATGAATTCAGCACTATTAATAATCTAATACTTGTTTAATTTTTAGGACCTTCATCTATACATTTATGCTTTAATGCTTTAACATGCTACCATATACACTGCATTCCTCTACTGAAAATGCAATTGTTTACCCACTAAGACCCAAGGAGATTGGTTGGCAGTTTCTTGGAAAAAGAAAACTGTTTTTTATGTCTCCCTTGAAAGGAAATTAAATTGAAAACCCTGCATTTAAATAACACTGAGGTAGTGACACCAATGGATTGGGGCCAGGAGATTCAAAGTTAAAATTAAAGCTGGTACTCTGTCTCTAAAACAGGCTATTGTCCTGCCCCCACCTCAGCCTTGTAAATTTAATTAAATCTAAGTTCTGAGTAGTTGATATAAGTGGCTCAGAAGACTCTTTATAGGAATTTCATTCTTTATGTGGCCTTTTGTACTCTATTTCCTCTCACTGGGACACAGTCTATGTACATTTTCTCTTCTCTCAAAAAAAAAAAAAAAAAAATCAAGTTAAAAAAACAAGCCCCACCACCACTTTATCTCAAGTATTCACTGTCTTCCCAAACACAATGAAATAAAACTTTACCTTTAAAGTCCTTCCAATCTCACTACTTCTACAATCAAGTCTAAATTTTCATCAAAGGGTATCCTTTTGATTATTTATTTTAGTGTTTTTTATATTTCTCAACATAGATTTTTTTTTCAGGTAACTCTGCTTTCTAATAATTATGTTAGACTATATAACATGAGAAATCAATTACAACTCATACATTAATACTTTCCCCCAAATCATCCTTAACCATATCAATTTGTAAAGTATTGAATAGCATTCTAATATTAAAGTTTAAAATGATATTTTCAAAATGGCTGAGGAAAGTTAATTTCTCTTTATCTCTAATTATAGTCTTGAAAATTTTATAGCAATTATTTCTCTTTGAAAAAACTCAACAACAAAACAATTGGTTTAACTTCACAAGAGTTCATATTTCACTCTGTTCAAAAATCCTTTGATTTTGTCAACAATTCAAATTGATTTCAAGTAGCCAATTTTTTTTAAGTTGTACAATAATTACTTCTGAAATGATCTTTCACTTTATTTAATTTGAAAGTATGTGGGGGGAAAAGTGGAGATTATTTCTGTAATAAGTATTTTCAACTATATTATAGATACTTTTTTATGAGGGTGTAGATTTGATAAAGTACAAAGGAGACCTGAAATGCCTATATTATAAAACAAATACATCTAGATAATTAAAATGGGGGGGTAAGGTAAGTGGGAAATAAGATCTTATATGTATAGATCATCATTGTATTCAAGGAACAGCATATCATGTCATGCAATAACTAAGGCCCAAAAGGTAACTGTGGGTATTATCAGTTAAGATGGCAGAGTAGGCAGTCCATGCCCCAACAGAAACATCAAGAAATCAAGCAAATGTCAGAATCAACTTTGTCAGAATTCTCAGACTGAGAATTCTGAGGCTTACACCAACCAAGTCAGCACTGAATTAAAACAAAGGAAACTTAAAAATGTCAGAAAAGATTTGTGATATTTTTTATTTGCCCTTGCCCCAACTCCCTCTTTGTTCAAAGTGGTCTTAAAGATGGCTGCTAGATTCCCTCATATGCAACCCTGGTCCTTGGTTCCAGAAGAAACACAGAAGGCCTTACTTACAAAGAATTATATTTACCTATTCTAATCTTCCAGGGCATACCTGGGTGAGCAACTGATAGCATCTGACTTTGTTTTGCCAATGAGGAACTCACTTAGGGTAGAAAGTGGCAAGAATTCGTTAAACATATTGTAAGGTAAACAATCCACAACGACCTGGAACAAAAGTTTATGATTGAGACATACAATACAGCAACCAAAGATAGGGAAAAAAGGCTGGGAAGAGAGTTTTTTTGGAAAATAGGGCATATAGGGTAGTCATGTATACTGGAGAATTTAAAAAGCCATGCACATGTCCAGGAAAGACCTAATAAGAAACCAGTGCTTTGGGGTGCCAAGTGGCTCAATTGGTTGAGTGTATGCCTTCAGCTCAGGTCATGATCCCAGGGTCCTGGGATTGAGCCCCAAGTCAGGCTCTCTACTTGGTAGGGAGTCTCCTTTCTCTCTCTCCCCCTGCCCTACCCCCTTGCTCATTCTCTCACTTGCTCACTCTCTCTCAAATAAATAAAATCTTTACAAAATTAAAATTAAAAAATAAAAAGACAAATACATAAAATAATAATTATGATCTATGATAATATTAATGAGCACACAATGTACAAAGATGTAGTTTATGATGACAATATAAGGGGGATATCTGTACAGGTGTAGTTTTTGTATGTTACTAATCCTAAAGTGATATCATTTCAAACTAGGTACTTAGAAGTTTAGGATTTTAATTGTAATCCCATGGTAACCAGGAAAAAAGTCTTAAAACATATATACAAAAAAACTAGAAGAGAATCAAAACAGTACACTACAAAAATGAATTAAGTAGTAAAGAAGGCATAATACAGTACATGAAGAACAAAAGAGCTATTACACATACAGAAAACAAAGAGCAAAAATGGCAAAAGATAGGTCTTCCCTATCAGTACTTCCCATAAATACAAATAATTAACTCTTCAATCAAAGGTCAGAGTTTGGTAGGATAGATTAAAAGAAAAAAACCCTGGGCAGCCCGGGTGGCTCAGCTGTTTAGCGCCGCCTTTGGCCCAGGGCCTGATCCTGGGTACCCGGGATCGAGTCCTACATCGGGCTCCCTGCAAGGAGCCTGCTTCTCCCTCTGCCTATGCCTCTCTGCCTCTCTCTCTCTCTCTCTCTCTTTCATGATTAAATAAATAAAATTTTAAAAAAAAGAGCTAAATCTATAAAACTCTTAGAAGAAACTCTGGGAGTATATCTTTAGGACTGTGGATTTGGCAAAAGATTGTTAGCTATGACACAAACACCACAAGCAAAGAAAGAAAAAATTAAATATAATTGGATTCCTTCAAAATTAAAAACTTTTATGCATCAAAAGAGTATCAAGAGAGTGAAAAGACAATCCACAAAACGGGACAAAATATTTGCAAGTCAAAAAACAAACAAACAAAAAGGCAAATAATCCAATCAAAATGGGCAGTAGTCTTGAGTAGACATTTCTACAGAGATATAAAATGGCAAACAAGCATAAGAAGAGATGCTCAACATCACGAGTCATTAGGGAAATGGAATTCAAAACCACAGTAAGATACCATTTCACATCCACTAGGATGGGTATAACCAAAAATGTAAATAATAACTCTTGACAAAGGTGTAGAGAAATTGGAACCATCATACAATGCTGTGGGAATGTAAAACAGTGCAACCACTGTGGCTCCTGAAGAAAGGTAAATACAAAAAAAAAAAAAAAGAAAGGTAAATACAGAATTATGACAACATGGCAATTCCACTGCTAGGTATATATCCAAAAGAAATGAAAACTACGTCCACACAGAAATTTTTTTTTTCACACAGAAATTTATATACTAATGTTTATAAAAGCATTATTCATAATAGCAAAAAAAAAGAAGAAACTACCCAAATGTTCACCAACACAAGAGTGAATAAACAAAGTTTGGTATATATATATATATGAATATATGAATAATATTCACACAAAAGAATATTATTCAGCCACAAAACAAAGAGTGACGTACTGATACATGTTAGTATATGAATCTCAAAAACATTATGATAACCAAAAGGAGTCAGACACAGAACATATGATCCCATTTATTTAAAATATCCAGATTGGCAAATCTATAGAAACAGATTGCAGACTGATGGTTGCCAGGAGCCGGGGAAGGTGGGAAAAATGTGGAATAACTATTTAATGGGTATGGATTTCCTTCCGAAGTGATGAAATGTTCTGCAACTGGATGGAGGTGGTGATTGCACAACATTGTGAACGTACTACATGCCATTAAATTGTTCATTTTAAAAAGATCAATTTTATGACAGTGGCCAGTATGTAGTAAGTTTATATTTCTGTAGACCAAGAGTCATTATTTGGAGCTATGAAAGAAAGCTCAGATACTACAGAATGGAATCTTAGGATTTTGTCTTGTGGAAAGGAATTCTATTGGACATTACAGAAGCTGACACCTCAGCCTACTGGGTACATCAATACTGAAGTTATAAACATGACCTTTATTAAGCAGCTAGAAAAGGAAGTGAAATGTGCAGATAAATCAGCAGTGCCAATAAAGGGGCTCTAGAAAATAAACTTGTGCTGGACATGCACAAAGAAAACAAAAGGTTAAGGTGAGCTGTGAACAAAACATAAGAAGGCTAAATGTCAGAAAGATGCAGTGGGAAAAAGCATGCATTCCTATCTACTGAGCCTTTTTCTCCCTTAGTCACCGTGGTTACTAGATTAGCTATTGGCTCCTTTTTTTGGCATCCTGCTCATAAGTCTTCATAGTATCTAAACAGCTGTCTAGTCCTCAGACCAATCTGACAAAAATAGTCTGAGAACAGTATCAGGCAGTTAAATTACTCTGTGCATCTTTTTCACCTACAGAAACCGAAATATCTGGTCTTTAGGAAGAACAGGAGAAGTGCTAACAATTCCAGTTTTAAGTATTGAGGGTTTTATCCTTAAGCATCAATCAGTTAGGAGTGAATTTTTAATTCACTAAAGTTTAATTCCATAAAAAAAATATATGAACCATCTATTATGTGTCCAGATCCATGCAAGATTTCAAGACAAGAGCTAAGACCTGAGGAGGGATATACAAAGCCATGACAGTATGTTCTGGTGAGAAAAATAGAGAGATGGTAGAAAAGGAATCACAGTTTCCACATCCTTGTGTCATCAGGGAACACTGTACACCCTGACAAATGTGGAGGGCTATAGTTGAGGGTATGATTAAGAAGTAGAATCAAAAGCATCTGAAAATTTTTAGAGGATAGTCTATGGATGGCAAATACTCCATCCCTCCGGGATCATAACATCCCATCTCATCAAACTGGACGTGACCTTGGAATACTTAACTGTCCTCAGAGAGCCACCATGAATAAATCAGTTTTGGCACAAATGTACAAATAGTATAAATTAGAGAGATTATTATTATTGAAAACTGAAAATGTGAATTAAATTTCCCAAATGTCCTCAGTACACTACAGCCCCTGCCAACCAAGGAAGGCCAAAAAGACACGTTTCAGATCTTAGTTCAGTAGCATCTGTCCTGTCCAGGAGATACTTTTCTTTTATTGCTCCCTCAAATCAAAGACTAGAATTAAGTAATAATTGCTAGCCTCTATGGAGTGTGACTATAAACAAAGCACAAAGCTAAACATTTGTATCAAATGTAGGCAAAACTACCAAATGTGATTTCCTAAAAGTAGGTACTTCTAAATGCTTTCCTAAAGAAATGATGCCTGATCACAGTAGTAACTAACAAAAAATGAGGACTTTATAGCTTGCAACTGGATTTGATAACCACAGTAATTCATTTTCTCTTTCCAACAACCCCTTTAGAGTGGTAGGGCAGCCATTAGTAACCCTGGGAGAGATGAAGTGACTCACCCGAATTCTTATTTCAAAGAGTGCAAGGTATCAAGCCCTTGCCCAGATTCTGAACATATTAGACTTGACTTCCAGATGTAAAGAAAGTTGAGCAATTTAATAATTTACTGCCTAACCTCCCTTGTAGACATCTGCCTTGCCCCCTTGGTTTCGGCATGTGAACTCTGAAAGAATCTCCTGCAGATACTTACTTATATTCTCTTGAGCTAAAACAAAAATTTCCAAGCAATACTGCACAATTAAAATCACCCAATGCAAAATTTCAAAGCAATGGGACTTTTAAAAAACTCATTTGCAAGGCAATCAGGAGCACAGTGGGTAAGATCTTGGGTTCTGGCTCAAGCCAGTCAGTCTGGATATGAAACCTGATTGCTGGCAGTACGGTGTCACTGTGGACACGTTTTTAACCACTTTGTTCTAGACTACAAAAGGTGACAATAATTGTATTAACTATCCCATAAAATGGTTGAGTAAATCAAATGAATTAATGTAAGTAAAGTGCTTAGGAAATGACCTGGAATATAATACACGCTCAGTAAATGAAAGTCATTTTGAGCCAAAAATCTGCTATCTTGTAATTTAGCTGCTAGGACTAAATAAACATTCTTGAGAAGTTGCATTAATGCTTTCTAAGTCCCAGTATGACATTCAGTCTACTGTTTACTCCTCAGTACTTTACTATGTCCTCTATGTATTTAACAATACCTACCACTTGTACATAAACTAAATTGTTGTATTTTTCCTCCCTGACACTGATCCATTGCTTCCATATTTCACTTTTTTTTTTTTTTTTTTTGCCTCAAACCTGAAATGGTCTTCATTTTCTTCTGAACTTCTGAAATTTTTCTAAAAAAAAAATTTTAAATGAATTTTTTTTCCATTTTACAGGAAGAAATATATTACAGCTGCAAAGATAACTTGACTATTTCAAAGAACTATGCCTGGCATCTTTGAGAATAAGATACATTTAAGTCAGGAGATATGGCTTTGTGTAAGATCAGGGCAAATCCAAAGTTTTTTGGACAAAACAGCCTCTAGCTATTTTCCAAAATCTCAAGAGCGCTACCTTATTTGCAAGTTTATTTGCATGCATCTTATCAATATCAAATGTACTCACATAATTACTGTGTGCATTTCTTGACAGATAAAGAAATTGCTTTCTGTCCAAGTCCATCAGCAGTAAAAGCCAGCAGCAGTTCATCAGTCATTTGCAACCCACAGTTCTAAGGATAACACAGCAAGGACCCCATTTATGGTTTTATGAGCTATATTTAGCAACTGAAGTTTGTACTGATTAAGTCTACATTTAACCTAGAAATATTTGTGAATAGAAACACTTTTTTTTTTCTTTTTCTTCCAATCTAGAGGTCACTGCTCCTAGAAATATGACCAAATTGAGAAAGAAGCAGTTTAACAAATTTTCATCTTTGACTTCATAAATTTTATACAGAAATTCTATATTAATAGAATACACAATATCTTTATACACTGTAAAAACTGGTAATACTTTCATTTAAAAATTTTTATTATAGTAATAAGTGTTCAACACTGGAAAAAGGCAGAAAATACAGAAAAGGATTAAAAAGAAATTAAGTCACCCACAATCTGCATTTTATAAAAAGTACTAAGATTGTTTTGATAACACAGACTTTGATGGGCCAGACTGCTGCTGATGGTGGTTGAGAATGCCAAGAACTTATGTTATCTAACAGGTCGGTAGACTGTTATTGTGGAAACTGTATTTTTCAATGATGGCTGCAATAGTATGTCTCAGTTCTCATATTCTTCTTACAATGTGACTTTGATACTCCCCCCATGGAGAGGTGGGTATCTATGTTCCCACCTCTTAAATATGGATGGATTTCTAATTAAAATAATATGAGGTGACTACTAAGGACAAGTTTTTAAAATGTGATGCACTTCCATCTATGTCTCTTGAGATGCTTACTCTTAGGACCCTACTATCATGCCATGAAGCCTGTGCAGTCCAAGAAGAAGCCGACTTGGGGAAGAAGAGAGGCCTGGGGCACACAGCCCTGGCTGAGCTTTTAGGGGAAGTCAGGAGCAATTTTGTAAGTGAACTATCTTGAAAGTAGATTCCCATACCCTTCAAGTGACCCACCCCACCTGATGCCACATGGACAGAGATGAACTCTTAATTATTGAGATTCATGAACAAAATACACTATTGTTTTTATTTTAGGGCACTAAGTTTTGGGGGTGATTTGTTATGAGGCAATAATTAACTACTTAAACTAATAGTAAGAGCTATAATAATTGAAATAATAAGCTTTATTATGGGGTAACACTGTTAATAAGGGTTTTAAATGTAATATTGCAGTTAATTCTCACAATAGCCCCATGGCATAGAGAATACTATTACTACCAGTTTACATGTGGTGATATTCATGCATGCACACATACATTAAATAATGCATCCACAGATTAACTCAGCTAGGACAAGTCACAGAAATGGGCTACGAACTAGAGGACAGGCTACAAAGTCAATGTCCTCAACCACAACACTGAGCAATCCAAAATATATTTCACTTAATTGAGATCCAATAGTTTTTTTTTTTTTTATTGTTGTTGTTTTTTGTATTTTTCTTGGGGGGGGGAGTTCAATCTGCCAACATAGAGTATAACACCCAGGACTCATCCTGTCAATTGCCTCCCTCCAACAGTTGTTTTTGAGATGCAGCTGAGTCCGTATCCTCTGCCTCAGGCCCTCCTTAGCCACATTCCTTTCTTCCTAATGAAAAAGACACACAACTAGATGGACTACTCCCTCCTCAACACTGATCAGAGATTTTATTGTCATAGAAAAATTCTCTCCAACCCCAGTCATTCTAAGGCTAGCATGGAAAATAGCTAATCTTTACCAAAGTTTTTTTTTTTAATAAAACTTTGATATTGAAAAAAATACATATTTACTGTAAAAAAAAAAAAAACCTGTAAAGCTCAGATACATATAATAAAAAGGCCTCATAAAGGTACTCAGAGATAACCATTTTAGCATTTTGATATATTTCCTTCCTTTCTTTTCTTTTCCTATTTCTATTTTGTTTTTAATATCACTGAAATATATAGACATTTTTATATCCAGGTTTTCTCACAATCATATTATCAGCTTATTCCTGTGAAACCTCTGAAAAGATTTTTAAATGGTTGCAAAAGGATCATCTCCATAGGTATAGCATGATTCACATTTTATTGATGATCAACTGGTTGATTCTGTTTTGTTTCCTCTTATAAGTAATTCTGCAATAAATATCTTTCTTACAATTTCCTTAAGACAACTTCCTAGAGGGACGCATGGGTGGCTCAGTCCGTTAAGGGAACTCTTGATTTTGGCTCAGGTCATAATATCTCAGGGTCCTGGAATCAAATCCTGTGTCTGGTTCTGTGCTCAGAAAGGAATCTGTTTCTCCCGCTACCACTCCCCCAAATCATATTCTTACTCTCTCTCTTTCTCTCTCTCTTTCAAATAAATAAACAAAATCTTAAAAAATAACTTCCTAGTGCAGAAATCACTGAGTTAAAAATATATGGATCATTAAGGTCCTTGAAACATGTTTCTGGAAAGTTACCATGTTACACTCCCAGTCACAGAATTATACCTCACTGTCCCACACTACTTAACATTTAAAACATTATTCTGTAACGTGATAGGTAATGAATAATATCTTTTACTTTAACTTTCATTTCATTGATTACATGCATAGAATATTCAAAATGATCTTAAGTAAGAGAACACAGTAATTGATATTACATATTCTAAGACAAAATACTAACATAATAACAGCTACTTTTTATTTAGCACCATCTTAATTCTTGGCATTTATTAGGTCCTATATAAACATTTAATCTGCATGGCAACACTAAAAATTGTTTGGTTTTTTTTTTCTTCTAAACCACGGTTCAAGAAGCTGAGATTTAGATTAACTTACTAGGTTAAAGTTACAGAGTGTCCATGCTGGGAATCCAAATCCAGATCTGCCTGACACCAAAACTCATGCTCTTTCTACAATTTTACAGTACCCATTGGGCTAATGGATGATTGCAGTAGATGGGTAATAAAAATTATAGATAATTCTAATTATTTTTACTTTAAATAAGCATAGATTTCTGTGGGAACAGAACGGTCTTCCAAATCACATTTTCCCAAGGACAATGAAATAAATGTTCTAATTTTTGACACATGGCTACAAGGTAAGGAAATTTAGAATTAAAAATTATTGTTCATATATAGCAATAGTTCACAAATTTGGTTTCAGGACTTCTTTATATTCTTAAAAAACTATTGAGTTCTCCGAAGAGCTTTTGATTTATGTGAGTTACATTTCTCAATGTTTAATATGTTAGAAATTAAAATAAAGCTTTAATTTATAAATTAATTTTAAAATAACAATACTCCAATACATACCTGCATAAAAAAATATTTTGGGGGGAAATAAACTATTTTTCAGACAAACCACAGATTTATTCAGAAGATAGCATAATTGTTTTACATCTCTGCAAATAATCCCACTTACAATTACATCAAAAAAGTATAAAATACCTAGGAATAAATTTAACCAAGGAAGTGAAAGACCTGTACACTGAAAACTATAAGATACCGATGAAAGAAAGTAAAGAAGAAACAAATAAATGGAAAGATTGTGGAGGCCGAGAAAAATTAAGGCCATCGCACCTAAAGTTTAGCATTAGCACAAGTACAGCCATCTTAGGCCCCTGTGAATAAGAGCTGAACTTTACAGGAAAAACTGCAGAATGTCCTCTGCAGGGAATCCCATATCAGAAAGACAACAGAGCCCACCCCCGTGGTAGAAAGTCCCATATTAGAATGAGAACAGAGCTCAATGCCCTTGAAAGCCCCATATCAGAATGTAAACAGAACTTGAGAAATTCCTCCACCCCTTCTGAAAATCCCCTAGACCAGTTGTAACCCACTTCGGGGTCTAAGTCCCTGCTCTGCTGTTTCGGGTATACTTGGACCCAAGCTTGAGCTTGCTAATAAATCCTTGTGCGCTTGCATCGATGTCGGCTCCTTGGTGGTTTCTCGGATTCGTAATCTTGGGCACAACAAAGATATTTCATGCTCATGGATTAGAAGAACTAATATTGTTAAAATGCCCATATTAGCCTCAGCAATCTATAGAGTCAATGCAACCCTATCATAATTCCAATGGCATTTTTCACAAAAAGAATAAACAATCCTGATGAACTCAAAAGATCCCAAATAGCCAAAGCATTCTTGAGAAAGAACAACAAAGCTGGAGGCATCACACTCCCTGATTTCAAACTATATCACAAAGCTATCATAATCAAAACAATATAGTATTGGAATTAAAAACAGACATATAGATCAACAGAACAGAACAGATAACCCAGAAATAAACCATGCAAATATGGTCACTTTATGACAAAGAAAGCAAAAACGTACAACGGAGAAATAACAGTCTCTTTAATATACAAAAGACTGAAACTGGACCACTATTTTATACCATACATAAAAGTTAACTCAAAATGGATTAAAGACTTCACTATAAGCCCAGAAACCACAAAATTCCTAGGAGAAAACAAGGACAGTAAGCTCCTTGACATCACACTTGGTGATATTTTTTTGGATCTGACTTCAAAGGCAATGGCAACAAAAGCAAAAATAAACAAATGAGATTACATTGAACTAAAAGCTCCACACAGTGAAGGCAGGCATCAACAAAATAAAAAGGCAACCTACTGAATGGGAGAAGATATTTGCAAATCATATATTCAGTAAGGAGTAATATCCAAAATATATAAATAACAACAAAAAACTCCAAACAACCCAATTGAAAATGGACAGAAAACCTGAGGAGACATTTTTCCAAAGAAGACATACAAACAGCAAACAGGCACATGAAAAGATACTCGGTCATGAATCATCAGATCATTGCAAATTAAAGCCAGAGTGAGAGATCATCTCACACCTGTCAGAATGGCTGTTACCAAAAAAGACAAGAAATTCTAAATGTTGGCAAGAATTTAGAGAAAAAGGAACCCTTGTACACTGTTAGTGGGAATGTAAATTGGTGTATCCACTATGGAAACTGGTGTAGCCACTAAGGAAATTGATGTATCCACTATGGAAAACAGTCTAGAGGTTCTCAAAAACCCTTGTGCACTTCTCAGAAACCCTTGTGTACTGTTGGTTCAGAATGTAAATTGGTGTATCCACTATGGAAAGCAATATAGGGATGCCTGGGTAGTTGAGCGGTTGATCGTCTGTCTTTGACTCAGGGCATGATCCTGGGGTCCTGGAGTCCAGTCCCACATTGGGCTCCCTGTATGGGAGCTTCTCCCTGCTTCTCCCTCTGCCTGTGTCTCTCTCTCTCTCTCTCTGTCTCTCATGAATAAATAAATAAGGTCTTAAAAAAAAAAAAAAAAGGAAAACAGTATAGAGGTTCTCAAAAAAATAAAAATAGAACTACCTTATGACCCAGCAATTCCACTTCTGAGTATTTATCCAAAGAAAATGAAAACACTAATTCATAAAGTTATATGCACTCTTATGTTCATTGCAGCATTTTTCACAATAGCTATGATATTGGAAATAACTGACATATCCATCAATGGATGAATAAATGAAAAAGATGAAGTATACACATACACACACTGGAATATCATTCAGCTATAAAAAATAATTTTGCCATTTGTGACAGAATGGATAGACCTTGAGGATATTATGCAAAGTGATTAAGTCGAACACAGAAAGATGATTTCACTCATACGTGGAATCTGAAAAACAAAACAAACAAAACTCACAGATGCAAAGAACAACTATATGGCTGCCAGTGGGGAGAGGGCTTATGGGTGAGTGAAATAGGAGAAGGAAATCATGAGGTACAAACTTCCAGTCTCCAAACACATAAGTCATGGGGATATAATGTACAAAATGGTGATGACAGTCAATAATATTGTGGTATATATTACAAAACTTTATATGGTGAAAGGGGGAAACTAGACTTATTGTGGTGATCATTTTGCCATGATACAAATATTGAATCATCATGTTGTACACTCAAATATAATGTTGTATGTCAATTATACCTCAATTTTAAAAAGAAATATATGCAGAGATTAAATGGCTCTGGCCATAGTTTTGTCTGCTTGTGATTCCTTGTAACCCTGAGGACAGCAAGCCATTGAATCACTGAATTAACTAAAACTAGAGCAGATTCTACCTGTAGACCACTTGTTAGGTGAGACATTTCTTTAAGTCACTTTGAACTCCATTGTCTATTATCTCCAGCTCAAAGCACTCTAACAAAGAGGAGAATTTTGCAATATCTAATATAGTTATCTATACCTATAGTCATCTCCTAAGACCCACAAATTCTACTTCTAAGTATATAAGCCAGAGAAGCTCACCCATGTGGAGTAGGAGATATGGAGAAGAATGTTCTTTGTAGTCGTGTTTATACAGGGATACGACCTACTATGAAGCAACAAGCTAAAAGAAGCCTAGGCCAGTGACTGTGTAGGGGGCCATGTCCACCCTGAGCTACTTGGCTGGGCTTTTATACAAGCGAGAAACCACTGTCTACATTGTTTAAGCCTTTCTTACTTTAAGATTTTGGTACCTCACAGCTGACCCTAACTTAAATTAAATAAAAATAAAAACACAGGCTGAAAACAAACCCCCAAATTCATGACAGTGGATTCTATGGGGAAGGAAAGAGGTAACTAACTGGATGAAAGAGGAAACGAAGAATATTTCAATTTTATTATACTTTTACATTCTACTTTTAATTATGAATCGAAAGTAATAGTAAATTAATTAAAATAAATGTTAACCTTTGTTAATTCTAGGTGGTGCATACTCTACTGTTGTGTTACTCTCTGTACTTCCCTATATTTAACTTCTCAAAACAAATGGATAACATAAACAAAGGTTTACCAAAAAGGGTGGAAAGGCAGAAGGTGGGGTGGAAGGAGGAGGATAGGAATGAAAAGAAAATATTCTTTGCCCCAAAGAGAAAGAACATGGGCTCCTTCTGTGTTTACAAATTAAAACAGTATCAAGATCCAATTTATATCCTTAAATTGAAGATTAACATTACTCAATGTTGTTGATATTGCAAAGATTAGAACACATCTTTCCTGGAGGGTAATCTTGTAATTATAGCAAATTCAACAAAAGATTGTCAGCTCTATGAACCATTAATTTTATCTCAAAGAAGTTATCTTAAATTTTGATGAGCACAAAGATTTAGTTAGAAGCATTTTCAAAGTAAGTTTGCTTAAAGTCTTGAAAAGTTGAAAACCACACAAATAGCCAGCAAGACAGACTAGTTACATTCATTACTACCTGTGCAAACAATACAACATTCTGCTTCCATTATAACTGATGATACCCAGGTATATTTGATAAGGCAGATATAAGTTCACAATTTTCTTAAGTGAAAAAAAGTTATAAAGCATGTAAGTTATAAAACAATAAGTACAGTATATTCCTAATTTTATTTTTTCATATAGATATAAGTTGTAAAAGTCTGACTGGCTTTATGCCACCCAGTATTGATACTGGGAATTCACAATATTTTTATTTTCTTCTTATGATCATTATTTTTGAATTTTCCACAACAAACAAATGACTAAATAGTGTCCTTTAATGGCAATAGGTAAACTATAAAGGGAATTGCAACAGTTGATTGCAACCAGTCTGATGGAAATAAACAATACTGGTCAAATTCATTTCTTATCATTACAAAATGCATAAGTGGCTCATAATAGCATAGTTTTCTGAGTCATTCAGTCTCCTCTCTTAAACAGTATCAATTTACTTTTAAAATAGTTATAAGCATCCCATATTAGAGATACTGAGGGAAAAAATACAATTGGTACATATTTCATCAAAATCAAATTCAATTCTTAGGACTAATAGGACAATCAGTGGTTTTCCTTAACTGATGGGCAAACAAACTTTGTTTACTAACTTAGGATATTGTTCATAAATGAAAATCAAAAAAAGGGAATGAGGTTCAGAAAAGCCAAGTGTAAACAGAAATGCATGGTAGGATTTTGGCTCACTATATGATAAATGACACATCCTCAACTGGTATAACTTTTTTCAATATTTTCTTTCGTGTTCATGTATGTTCTGATACAAATTATAATGAACTCTTAATATTATAGTATTTTTATTCCATATCTAAGACCTATATATTTGTTCTGGTTTCATATTTTGAGTAACTCTGTTTCTTCTCCATCATTACAATGTTAGATTGGATGTGAATCTGGATACAAACCAGAAGCCTCTGAAAGCTGCCCCATATTCCTAATGGACATGTGGGTGATCTGACTGTGACATGTGGCCTCATACACACATCTCTCTTTAA
The DNA here is from genome assembly GCF_053574225.1 of Canis aureus. NCBI lineage: Eukaryota > Metazoa > Chordata > Mammalia > Carnivora > Canidae > Canis > Canis aureus. Next base: position 13,775,800 of record NC_135636.1, read on the forward strand.
TGGTCATGGCTTAGTTGGGCTATTCTAGCCTTCTCAGCAAGTGTCTGCTTTCAACCTCCTAAAGCAGATGATTTCCTTGCCACATCGAGAAGACCCTTCCTCAGTCAAAGGATTACAATCCTGAATGCAGAATAATGACTATGGATTCTCATGGACTTTCCTATAAACTTAGAACTGGCAGCTTTGGGAAAGCCTCAACTTTCTTCCCTGGAGGAGCCTCAGAAGGGAATGAGGAGAGTCAGGTCATATTCCTTATATCATAAATTAGTAACATCTCTATATTTGAATATTCTTTCCCCTCATCTGCAATCAAATGTTACTCTCTCAGTCTATGCTAAGCTTTCCACCACTCTTTTCAAACTATCACCATTATAGAAATAATTACATTGATACTATTTGTGGAGGCCAAGAAAAATCAAGGCCAGTCCACCTCAAGTTGAGCATTAGGACAAGTACAGCCATCTTAGGCCCCTGTGAATAAGAGCTGAACTTTATGGGAAAAAGCAGAATGTCCTCAATGTCCTCGGCAGGTAATCCCATATCAGAAAGACAACAGAGCCCACCCCCATGGTAGAAAGTCCCATATTAGAATGAGAACAGAGCTCAATGCCCTTGAAAACCCCACATCAGAATGTAAACAGAACTTGAGAAATTCCTCCACTCCTTCTGAAAATCCCCTAGACCAGCCTATAAAAACAGCTGTAACCTACTTCAGGGTCCAAGTCCCTGCTCCGCTGTGTCGGGTATACTTGGACCCAAGCTCGAGCTTGCAAATAAACCCTCCTGCGCTTGCATCGGTGTTGGCTCCTTGGTGGTTTCTTGGATTCACAATCTTGGGCACAACACTATTATTTTGCTCAAATCTCTGAACTTCTTTCTTCTTCCTCATTGGCCTCTATAATTCAGTAATCTCCTCTATTCTTCCCCAAAATTCAGTACAAGGATGGGTGAGGGCAACATGCCTTATGAATATTCTCAATTTCCTCTGTCTTCCTTGCTTGCACTTACCACCACAGTAACTGGTAGAGTTCAAAATCTACCTTCTATGGCTCTCTCCGCTTCAAATTATCATAATGCTGCTATCTCAGTGGCTCGGATTCTCTCCTTAATATCTCTTCAAAAGCTTTCCCTGCTTAGTTGCTATCTGTTTCATTTCTAATATAGTTGTGTAGCCCAGAGTGCATTGGTTAAATTTCTCCTGACTTTCTAACCAGAGACTAAGAAGGGGTTTCTTTGCTGTTTCTTTGGGATTGCCTAGGAACCTGTATCTAGCTGTATCTGTCATGAAATGGATTTGGTTTACCTTCCTCTATGTGAGTGGATACAGCAACGTTAGGAGATTGGTTATGAGATCTTTGGAAAACAGAGAATGAGTCATAGTGACCAGACTGATGGTACATATCTTACCAACCAATAAACATTTGTTGAAAAGTAGTAGGAAGACACTAGGCAAATTAGACATCGAGCTTGAAGGGCCTCCTTAGAAAGCCTATTCTACCTTCTCATTCTTACCCCTTTTGTTCTGAGTTTTTACTGAATACCAAGAGCTTCCTTAGGTGATCTCACCACTCATTCTGCCTAACCAGCTGATGAGGAGACTTAGTTGGAAATAAAGCCAATTTAAACAAAACAAAGAGGATGCTGGTGAGTTGGATCAAGTGCATCAAAAACTGCAACCCTTCTAAGCCTGAATAGCATCTGCTTTTCTTAGAATCAGAGAGACCACCTTAATACCATCTTCAGAGTGCCCCAAACAAGCTTCTGCTTTGGGGGCTGCTAGGCAATTAGTAGATATCATCTGGTATTAGAATGGAGATGTCATATTGTTTTGTTAGTCAGGAAGACAGGATATACTGTTTAATGTTTAGTCAAGAAGATAGGATATAGATATGATATAAAAAATTCCTTACAATTAACACATAATAATTTCTTTCTACATTTCTAATATTTCCACTTTCTATCAAGAAGCTATTTGTACTTTCTGTTAGAAAACTATTCTGTAAGCACTGAAGACGCAAGATATTTTCTCTAACCACTTCCATGATAAGATAGGAAGATAAGATATGTTGATAACTTCACTTACAGTGCATAACATATGGGTAAAACTTTTAATTTTTACAGTGCTTAAAACTGTACATAAGGTGAAAGTCAAACAAATGTTTTAAAAAGATGTAAATTTTACCTTCAAAAAAAGTTTGGCTATTGAAAAACCAGTAATAAGCTAGCATTTTTCATATGAAACTTGTCATTTATATTTATTTCACTTGTCCTTTCCTCTTTTTAGTCAGCCAACAAGCTTTGCTCTTTGTCAGTAAGATATGATCTGATAAGCTTATTTCTGGCTTGCCCTGGGGAAAAAGGGGAGGGCAGAATTAACACAGGGGCACTTGAGAAGTGACAAGTCTGTTCCCTGGGCTACTGAGGAAAACAAAGTGGGACTGCTTGGGAAGGGAGTTAGCTCCACATCGCCTCTACGTAAACATGGCAATTAAACTACCAAAAAGCTTCTCAGCTTTCTTCCAAACAAAAATGACTGACTTTAAAAAGTGATGCTTCTTAAAATACTTTTTAATTCTACCTTTGTTTTTTAAAAACAACTTATTAAGAATAAAAACTCGCTAAAGTATAATTAATTTGGGGTAATATATATATATATATATATATATATATATATATATATATATACCTTAATAAGACTTGTCAGATCTAGATTTTAATTTTTAAACACATGTGAAACTAGGAAAGCATCTGTAAGTTTGTAGCACTAATATATTTTAAATGTCAAAAAGAATAAAAACCTAACTAATGAAAGAATTATAAAATATTTTGAATTCCCTAAATTTAAGGTTAATCACTTGTAGTTCAAAGGAAGTGAAGCAGAGGAAACTACAGACATGGATTCATCTTTATTTGTCAAGAATCATGCTCTAAAAATTTAAATAGATTAATATTTTCTAGAAAATCTCCAAATGGTAAACATGACTCAATTGTAACTTTTTCTTTGAGAGGATAGATGATATCGTAAAACATTCGCTTAGTCTAAACCTAATCAATTGAGAATACTTTATCCTTTAAAAATTTTGCAAATAATCAATTCATACCAGTTCCCAAGTGAAAAGAAATACTAATCACAGTAAATCTGTTTCTCCGAAATGGTCCAACGAGATACAGTTTCTATAGTCATGTATAAAATAGATATAACATAAAACAGTCTTTGATTCTACTTTAACCACGTTCTTGCAACACCAAACAAGTTTATGTACCTAAGTAATCTAGACTGCAGGGAAACAGCAATCCTTTAAAAAGATAATCCCAAACAGAAAGAGAACTACAATATTGGTTTCCAGAAATAAGAAAAATCTAACAATAATTTCAGGAAATCTTCCTTTCAGAGGGTCTATTTGTATACCCAAAATTAGCACCAATACTCCAGAAACAGTGAAGTAATAAGATGGTTTGCAAGTCATGACAGCTTTGGTCAAGACTAAATAGCAAGAGCCAGCTATTAAAGACAGTCACATGACTCCAGGACAATGCCTTATATGATGGACCCATCTCAATAATTAGACACACACTGATTTGCCTTATTAATTGTTAGTCATTCATCCAAAACTATGTTTTACACTAATAATTTCCAAGGATAAGGAATTTGTCCTTTGGTTGAAATTAAGTCTCAGAACCAGCCTTAGATACTGTTATCTCAAGGTCTGAGCATCCAGGACAGTAGGCAGAAGCATTTCTCAAATTGTTTCATTCCCGAAGATAAACTGTTAAAACACATAGCTCAATTTAACATTAATGGATCGTGTCTTTTGAATGGATCATGGCCTCACTCATCACCATGAAGATTAAAAGCAACTATCCAAGGTTTTAGCTCTGTCTTGGTAAGTGCTTTCTCAGATTTAGTAATGAACTCTTATAAGCACCACTTCATTGAAGTCCACAATAGCTAAATGGGGGTCCCCTATCTTCACCCTCATAAATGAGAGAAGTAGGGCTCAAAGAGCTGAACTACTTTTCCCAGGGCCACATATAAAGTACCAGAGGGAGAATTCACTCACTCTGCTTAACTCAAGTCTCACCTTTCTCCAGGGTCCACTTATAAAATCTCTTTTTTGCATTTTAAAACAAAGAGAGAAAGATGACAGGACATTGGGAGCACGAAGGGGTCAAGGGGATGCCTATATAAACGGATGCTGTGCAGTGCACCATTTACATCATCATATGGGAAAGCACTGAATATGGAAGAAAGTAGGGGTCCACTGATTTTCAGTTTTGCCAGCTGCTTCACCCCATCACTTTTGGCTAAGTGCTAACCTGTTCTGAACCCCAGTTCTCCTTTTCTTTCCCCAGAGGCCAAAGACGTGCTTTTTTTCCCTCAGGTGGTTGCTGTTGTTGCTGTTTTAAATCCCCTTTCTCCCAACCCCTGAAGTATTTCCCCAACTCAGGGTAGGGGGAAAGAAGGGTGTTCCAGAGGGTAGGCAGACAAGCAGTCAGGCAGGGAAATAACCACTCTGACTTTGCTTTGATTTCTGTTTCAAGTCCTGTAATGACAGATCTCACTCCAGCACAGTATGTTTTGGAAATACACTTAAAAGAGATATGTGATTGTTTTTAGGTACATTTTAAGTGTTGACTAATAAAAGGTACATTTTAAGTGTTGACTAATAAAAGGCAAATATCAGAAGAACAGTTTAATATAGCATTTTTAAACTTTTAATATTCTAAGACATCTGTGACCTGCTAAAATCTAATTATTTCTCCAATACTCTTTGGAATTGTTCAGAAAGATGTGGTACAGTTTCTAACTGGTGCATTAAGCATCTGGCCTGACTTCACAGAATTACAGATAGTTGAATGTGCACTCTCTATTTTATTAACATCCCATAGGCTCATGTTAAGATGTAGTACTGATATGCCCTGACATGCATCACTACCTGTTGACAGAAAAAAACTGGGCTAGACTTGAGAGGGTCTACAAATAGAAAATCTTTTAAAGATGTTTTGGCAATTTAAATAGAAACTCTGGCTTTAAAAAAAAAAAAAAGAAAGAAAGAAAGCAGCTTCAAGTTTATAAATTTATAAAACATGCCCAAGTTTCAGCATGCCAAGTCTTCTGAACATGAAATAATCTCCAGCATCTGCCCCTTCCTTCTCAAACTGATAATGTCCAATCTTCCTCTGAGCCATACCCTGGTCTCCATTCTCAGCCATGTGTATGAGGAGAGTGGACCCTACTTACAGCTATTATAGAGGCCTTAAGCTTACCAACATATCCCCCACCTTCTGGTAATAGGTTCAGGAATGAGAGAAGTTAAATCAGAGGGTTATGTGCAGGACCTTCTGGAGGTGACCTCTCTTCCCTAGAACACTATAATATGGGAATGTGATATGTGGAACTGTTATTGCCTAAGGGAAAAGCCCAGAGCTGCCAAAAGTCCACTGCGAATAGCCTAAGGAGGCTGCCAACACTGAAAAAGGCAGAATACTATGAGCCAGAGAGAAACTGTAATTTTGTCTACACATTTTAAGCCACTGTATCAAGCTTTACCTGAAGCCAGACCATACCTTTGAACATTTCAGTTATATGAACCAATAGATTCCAATTGTTAGTTAACAGGGAGGTTTGGACTTTCAATCACTTGCAACCAAAAGATTCTCAACTATGAGAGCTGAAGGCGTTTATTTTCTTTAAATATTTTTATTTATTCATTTGACAGAGAGAGAGAGAGAGAGCACAACCAAGGGGAGCAGCAGGCAGAGGGAGAGGGAGAAGCGGGCTCCCCACTGAGCAGGAAGCCCTGCTGCCAAAGGCAGATGCTTAACCTACTGAACCACCAAGGTGCCCCAGCCCAAGGCATTTTATACATCAAAAGCCCGAGCTGTTTTTTTTTTTTTCTGCTGGTTTGTTTTTTATCCAAATTTGAAGACTTATTTCCTATTAATAATGCTGAGTAGAAGAAAAATAATGAAGAATGTTTCTTTCTAAGGCTTAAAAGAACTTTAATACATTCTAAATTAAATCACAAATAGTGTAGTTGGAGGTTATTTGGTGGATCATCTACTCCTACTAGCTTCTTTTATAGGGATGTTCAATGCATTTTCACATAATGAATGAATGAATGAATGAATGAATGAATGAATGAATAAGTGAATGAGGTACCTAAAGTCTAGGCAGGTTAAAATTCCTGAATTAAACGGTTCCACGGAATAATTATGTATTGCAGTCATATCTAGCTGGGGGTTGTTTATACTAAAAAAGATTGGATTTGTTGTTGTTGTTTTCACTTGGATACACAAGTAAATGGCAAAGCCTGGGAAACCTAATTCCAAATCCAATCTCCCCTGTTTTCCAGGGAACATCTCATATCCTCTTACAAAAACAGAAAAACACAAAGTTCTTTGATATGACCAGTTTAGAGTTTTAAAACTAGGGTATGCTACTGGTTACTGGTTAGAATCAGCCCTTCCTTTCCTATCACAGCCTAAAGGGCATCAGGCTGAAAACTGCCTGCCTGCCTTTCCCTCAAACCAGGACAGCCATTCCTTTATTACAACTAATCTCCTTTAGGTAACAAAGAAGGAAAGCAGTCTGCAGTAACTCAGGGTAACTCTTAATCTTTCCAGAGGTGGTACATAAGTTCACCTCCAACTGGCAGAACTTTAGGCAGCTGATAAAAGCAGGAAATTAAAAAACAAAAGCAAAAAACAAACACACACACAGGGAAGCAGCAAGAGTATATTTTTGGACATGGTAGGATAATAGAGGCTACCTTAAGAGTTTGCCTCCAAAGTCAGTGTCTCTAGTACATATCATATTTTTCACAATCTCCTACCATCTTTTACATTTTAATCCACATCTTAAAAAAAAAAAAAAACCGGAACATAATTGGCATTTGAAGATCGTGAAAAAAGCATTTGCTGCCTTTACTTGCCATGTGCTGAAACCGAAGGCCAGAGCACATAATATGAAGTCATATAACAAATGGCAGCCGAGGGAATGGAAACCTCAGAACTCCTAACTCCCAGGCCAGTACACGATCTTTTAGCTACCTATAACCAAAAATTGTCCATTCATCTTTCTTTTCAGTTTAAGCTCTGCCTGAATGGAAACACAACTGATTAAATATGGATATAAGCCCACAGTAATTTGGCCAAGCAAAATGTCCTTGTTAAACATAACCAATTCCCATCTGAAAATAGCCTCTAGAAGGAATTATTTCATAAAATAATTTAACTCATGTATTTGGTTTGCAGTAACAGAAAAAATTCACCATTTAGTGAGAGATTGTTATTCCCACCTCCCTCTCCTCCAAAAAGTCAGCAGTTGAATCTCAGTTTAAGTTGTGCTATCTAACATTTATGAGAAACTGGCTTATCAACAGACATTAGAATTCTAAAACTCCTGGATTTAATGGGTCTGCCCTCCGTGGCCAACAAAAGTGCAATCACAGAACAATAGGGGTCAATATAACCTCTTATCAGGGGTTCACCTTCTACCTTGATATCACCCATTCTTGGAGGGAACTCAGAAGGTCAAACTGCTATCAAAGAAGCACATAAAATAGATAAACTAAATGAAGCTAATGAAGAGACCATAATCAAATACTCCTGGGAAGGACAATTAGCTGGCCTTCTTCAGAAACAAACATTTATAGAAACTTTTTTAAAAGCATAAAAGACAATGCTGTGAACCTCTAAAACTAAAGCAAATAATATTAGTTTAAGGAAATTACCCTCCAGGTAAATATAAAAACGAAATTCCCCCCAGCAACATTAAAAAATGAAATGAATTTAATAGAAATCTGAGCCCAAAGCAATTGCTGATCAAATACAGATCAGTCTATGAAAATCATAGTTGAATATTAAAGTCTACCATTCTACTAATTAGACATAGATATTTATGCCTGTCTTATAATTGTCCAGTGTTTATTCATGTATCAAAATTAAAATAAAATTATTTTAATAAAAGCAAAACCACCCATGAAAGGTTTTTTTCTTAATATGTTTAAAGATTTAATTCTTTTATTAATTCATGAGAGACACAGGGAAAGAGAGAGAGCGAGAGGCAGAGACACAGGCAGAGGGAGAAGCAGGCTCCATGCAGGAAGCCCAATGTGGGACTGGATCCCAGGTCTCCAGGACCAGGCCATGGGCTGAAGGCGGCACTAAACCGCTGAGCCACCTGGGCTGCCCTTAATATGTTTATATCTTAATTCATACTTAGAGTAGCAAAAACATATCAGAAAAGAAAAGAATATTTAATTCTTCTACAACTATTCATATTTAGGGAGGGCTCCTTAAATAGGAAAAAAATCTAATATCTACTAAGTTCAAAAGAGATGGACAAATAGTAGAAGTATGTGAAAAATACTTTCATTTTCTAAAACATAGAACAAGTTACTCATTACCTCTAGGAAAAAGAACTGGTTACTTCAAGGATCTCTATCTTTTGTCATTCCTGTTTCCCTTTCCTTAAATAAATGTTATTCGTGTGAACCTGCCTTCTACTTATGTGTCAAATAAATATTCATGTTGGACTTACTAGCCTTAAAAATTGCAATGCAATTGGAACGATTTGAAAATGAAAATAATAGGATTTTTGGTTAACTTCTTAATACATATTAACTCAAAGATAAAAAGAACCTGTGTTCTACTGTACTCTTATAAATATCCATTTACATGCTCATATTTTTTTAAAAAAACTTGCTATCACTACCTTGTTGTATTAAACTTTAGAAAACGCTGAAATTCCAAAAGGCTGCCTACAAACCAAATGGCATCCCAGCTTTGGCAGGCTAAGCGCCTCATTTTGGCTTCTCTCACTCCCTCTAGTGTTTGCAAAGCTCATCTGTCTGATTATCCAGTTACCTCACTGAACAAGAGCTCGCCTAAGTCCTGCCCATCTATGACATCACCCCCTTCTTCAACCACTGCGAGGTGAAGCTTTAACTTCAGACTTGGAGGTGGGCTGTGTGCAGTAAACTGGAATGCTCTCCCTCACTCCTCAGTGTAGGAGTGATCCGAAGCAGGACAAGTTCTGCCTGCAGCTGCTGTTGGCTTTGTGTGCACTGGACGCGGAGCTTGGGAGAGGGGGAGGGTTATCACTCCAGTTCACAGTGGAATTACAGCTATAGCGGCAGTATATATGGGATTGCTTTTTCTCGTCTTCCTGGTAAGTGTTTCCCATGTTTTTCCTTAAGATTGTCCCAGAAAGTTTGCTTGGTTTTACTCTGTAGACAGAAATGACTTGGTACTATGAGGCATCCAAATACGAACGCCTGTTCTGTCACCAGTAAGAGCAATATGTGCATGTACGAGCCAGCAAGGAAAAATTTGATGATATAGCCACATCTAAGAAGTTTCTTTAAACCTTCTTTCATTAAAAAGTAATAATTAATGGCTATTTTCTGCCTTGTAATAGTTGCTATTTGAAAAGAGCCTCGGAAAACCTTAAGTTGGAAAGTTAAATGTTAATCATGAAGAATACAAGGCAGATTTTTTTCAGAGAGAGGGAAGCAAAAGGTCTTGCTAACTTGGGGTGTACTGTATGTGTGGTATGATCACCAATTGCTGTTTTTACAACTGTGAAAGAAAATCAATAATCCCTCAGCCCATGAGTACGCAGTACATGAAAAGCATACATCTTGCTCACAGGAGCCGAGCTACTCCTGGAGACTACTGTGCCTCTGCAAGGATTAACAGCTACACCTAGATTTTAAAGCTTGCACTGCTATCCTGCCAGAGCTGCTTCAAGCATTTCAGGCTTGCAAATCTAAACTAGTGAATTCTGCTCAGAGGAGGGGGAGACTTTACTTCCAAACCATACTTCCCATCCAGGAGAATGCCAAAATCCACTGCTTGGGCAAATGCAGTATGTGACTTGCATAGTAATTGGCAAAGCCTACTCAGGAAAACTAACAAAGCTCAGCGTGGAAGCTATGCCTGATGTATGCAGTGAGTTTGGGGTGGCAGGGGAAAAAATGAGTAGAGCCTTCATCAAGTGGGATGCACAGAGTATTCATTCACTTGCAACTTACAATAAGAATATTTTATATTGGAAGAAATGATTTTATACCAAAAAGCTTCCAAAAAGTAGTTAAATGTATCTTCTCAAAAAAAAAATTTTTTTTTCAGTGAATTAGGTCTGAAACAAAATGGTTGCATAGAGGTAAAAAGTACAACAGGCCTATATTTTTCAACATCTAACTATTTAAAATTTAAAAGCCTTGATATTTTCCACTTATATAACCAAATTCTCAAATGGCTTTAACAAATAGCTATTTTAAATTTTCTTAAATTTATCTGCTCAAAAATGCATGTTATTTTATTAGCAGAAAACAACATGAATACAACCACTAGAAAAGAGCTTCAGCTGTAGCAATGCCTTTCATTTATCCCGAACTGCATGAGAATATCCTGATTAGCTTAAAACATAAAGAATTTGTCTCTTTTGAGATAGAACCATTTTTTCCTGCCCCAAAGTGACAGATGATTGATACTTATCTCTTTTGAAATGAGTAAAGAAATTAATCCCTTAAAAGTACCACAAAATATTAATATTATCATTACTACCAATATTAAGAATAATATACCACATTTTAATCTCTAAGAAGATTAAATCAGAGATACACTACTTAGTTTGCAAATATGTGGGTATACACAATATATACACACATAATTACACAAACACATATATATATAGATTAGCCTGAAATAAACAAGCTTACAAAACCCTGATTGTACGTAGTTAAGTAGGAAAATCTCATCTAATTTTTTTTTTAATGGAGTACTGCCAAAACACATCAAATCCAGGAATCAGCAAGATATTACAGAATGAATAAACATAGTGAATACATTAATATTGTTCAAGTATAATACTAACCATCAGTTATTAACTGGACTTTTCATTTCTCTGCCCCCCCACCTTTTAAATCAATTATGATTACGTTCAATATGCCCAACTAAACACTTCCTAAACATTAGCATTTGTGAAATACATAATTGGGCACCAAATAAAGTTTTCACAAAGGAGGAAAAACAGTAAGGAAATTTGTCATAACTGAGTGTGGCAGCAAAATAGAAGGTATGTTTCTTTTGCTTTCAAGTGTTAATTAAGGAGACTCCAATTCTATCAAAACTTTTTCAGGGCTAAATGAAGCAGTGTGAAATAAATTTGGTTGAAATCTTGTGGCTGTCAGACTTTGTTAGCAAGCTATTAATTATCTTTACCCCAGTTTCTTCTCTAGACTATATTGCCCAATCAAATAGAAACTCCAATTATGTTCAGCCTCTCCTTCCTAGGGACACCAGACCCTAATGAACACTCACTGTCTCCAGATGAAAAATACAATTATCAGCTTTAAACATGCAAGTTCACTGCAGAGAGATCTGTCTGTGCTTTTCTTGGCCACACACCCTAAGGCTTCCTCCTTTCTGAATTATTTTGAACAATTTAAAACCCTACAAAAATCAGTAGCAGAGAATTTGCCTTATGGTAATATTATATGAATGTTTCTTCTTTCTGCCTCTTATTTTTGGTGTGCCAATGTTATACCAATACGAAATTAAATCTGGTCATTTAAAGAAAAATTTTGGTCGATCTTAACTTTCCCCTCTTTTATTAAGGTGGGTGGGCTGCATAACAAAGAATGTGATGAATAGCAGGATTCAGAGTTAACTTAAAAATTTTGAATTAAACCGCCTTAAGTATTTTCATTCAATCAGTTTGTTTAATAGCATTATAAATAATTCTTGAAAGTCAAATGAAGACCACCATAAATGAAGTCAATGAGGGAACTAAGATTCAGTAATTTTTCAAAGGCTGTAATTTCTTCCCTCTTCCCTTCATCCCCTTCCCCTCCTACCCCCCACCTTTTGCCCTAGAGGCCTTCACTGTTCTTCTCAACGGGAGGCTTTGTTGTAATTAAACCAGAGAAAAACTGGCCGGCAGCAGCCAACATCTGACTTGCGTTGCAGCTTCTGAAAGCAGTGTTCTGGTAGAGTGTACCACCCCCCAGTGGGCAAAAACTCTACAGTAAATCTCTCAGCAATATTAATTCTCAAAACTGCATTTTTTTTCTTCAGAGCATAAAAAAGGGCTGTTTCTCGTCTTCTAATATTCCACCATTTCAAAACCAGTTTCCAACAATGTCTTCTGGAAAAGCCTTCTTCCTTTTAAGAACCAAAATAGGAATATATGTTTCAGAGAGCATTTTGCAGTCTGAAACTGCAAATCAGCATCACTAAATTTGTTGAAACATTACCACTAAAAAAGAGTTTTGAAAGCCATGTTTACGTTGCATTAGAGGAGCAGGTTTCAGAACTTTGACTTGACTATTGACAAGAACCCCAGAGAAAACATTTTAAGTCACAAAGGAATGAAATATAATTTAAGCAGCAGCTAAACTTACATTTGTTTTGCATATGCATTATCTTTTTCCTAGACTCGAAATTCAGTGTCAGGAATGTATAAAAAGCTCTTTCCAGGTATTAGTCTCCTTAAATGAGAGGAGAGAGAAATTGTTCTCACTTGATAAGACAATGACAGCTTTTGTTCTTTATTCTTTCACTTTTCATGTGCACAAGTTACCGTGGCAACTTTGAAAAGATAACCCACAGACCACATTTGGTTAAATACCATTTTTAAAGTGTGCCACTGGACTGTGGATTGATCAGTTTATGTGTTGTTGATTTTCTCCCTCTTCATTTGCTTTACATCAATAATACCCTACTCTGAAATGAAAAACAAAACAGAAAAAAAACACTAAGTGTTTTATGACTTGGGATGTTCTCATCAACCAGCACAGTGCTGGGCACACAGTAGACCCAAAGAGTTGTATTCATATATAGAAACTTGAATGTTAGAAATGTAAAGCACATCAACCAAATTGTACACACAACACTGAAAAAGGAACTTTAAAGTTTGCAATGGGAAAATGCAATTTTAAATAGTATAGTTTTAACTTGCAATGGTTCAAAGGTCAATGCAAACTTAAAGCATATTCCCTGCCCAAGCCCTGGACTGCTCACCTTTACCACCCTTTAAATTAATGCCTTATTTATACAAACCTTGGTTCTCTAATTCATTTAGTCTGGCTTTAAATATCACAAAAGGAAGAAGCATTCGCTATGATGAAAGATAACATCCTAGTTTGCCTTTTTGTTTTAAGGATGCTCAATTTAACTTTAAAAGCCAATATAAATGAAGTAGATTTGGATTCATTTATCACAAATCTATTGGGAGAAAAAGAACCAGTAATATAAAAGGAGGAAGGAAAAATCCTTTGCTTTAGAACTTTTATACTCTATTTTGCATAAGTAAAACACAACCTTTTTCAGGCTAGAAAATAGTCTAGATAAAACCAAGTATGAAAAGGCACACTTGCTTCTCTGATGCTCAGCAAACCCTTCAGACTTCATGACTCTCAAGAGGGGAGTTAGAGGTCCTTCTGCTTGCCTGGCATTAAACAAAAGAATTGGAACTTTCCTGAAATCTGATGATCGTGGAAAATTTAACCACCAGACAGGCTGCTTAGAAAGCATTTTGCTGTCACTATTAACTAACCTGATATACTCCAGTTTTTTCAGTTTAACCATATATGTAGCTTATTCTAAATACCATTTGTCATTACAAAGACGTAGCATTCACAGGTTGATCATTTTGTTGTGCTTTCTAGCAGCAATTTAGCCTTCATAAACAAATTACCTTCTAAAACTCTAGATTATGATTATATAAACTCCAATTTATCTAGAAATATTCATAGAATTGGATAAATCTGATTACCCATGTGTCTTCTTCAATCTCAAGATTTTATTCAAGATAATAATGCAATTAACTTAGATTAAAATTGAAAGTTCTACTTTTAGATTAAATATTTTTTAAAAGTTCCCATCATTAAGATATCATTTGTGAAGCAAATCATTAAGAAGACTTTACTAAAATCTCAAAACTCTGTACTTGAATTAAGTATTTTTTTAAAAAAATGTGCAATGATTTCAAATCAAAATCAATTCAAATAAAAGGCAGAAAAAGGTTTAGGAAGTTAGCGCATATTATCAATATATAATCTTAAACTAAGTGATCAGAACATGAGAATACCTTCTCATTTCAAACATCCCCACCTCTAAAATAATGTAGTAACAGAGAAGATATCATATAAACATGCAGATTGCCTCAAATCCTTGATTGTATGTAAATGCCAGTTTTCTATTTGATAAAACGTATTAATTATATTAGCTTTCTTAAAAATATCATAAAACGATAGCATCCTTATCTAATACTTTCTTAGGTGTATCATGAAACTAAATTGGAGACTTTTCACAGACTTGATTACATTATAAATGCATATTTTTTTAACTCCACAATTTTTGTTTATAAAAAGAAACTGATGAGAAAGATCCCTATTAAAAATTTGATTTGTCAGTGAGGTGATTATGTTGTCCTTTTTGCCACAGTTTTAAATGCTATCTACTTAGTAATGAGTCCATTAAAAATAATTTTAAAACATTTCTTTAAGTAACCAGGGTCCATTTATGTTTTTCCCCAAGTTACCCTATAAACAATTTTTTTTTTTCTGAAAGATCAATTCCTTTTTGTTCAGAAGTAATGGCCTTTTTTCAAGCCTATGCAGACATAAAGGCTTCTGAAGTCTATGTTGTGGAAACTGGCCACAGTGTCCATACCAGTGGGGCTCATTTTTCTTTTTATCATTCACAATCAACTACCAAGCCTCTATGTGCATGAATATGTAGAGCCAGCTCAGAAAAACGGGAACTGTAAAAATGGGGGCAGAATCATGTATTTTAGATAGATTATTATTGGCTTTAATATGAAAAAGCTTGAGTTTAATACAAAAAAAAGCTTTGAGCTTAAATAAAGGGAGCAGGAATTTCTGAAGGAATCTTCATTTCTAAAAGTATCCTCTCTAAAGAAACCTGCTATAATTTATATTTTTGCCTCTTGTTTTAATGCAATTTGAGGAAAAGAGAATGACATTTTCCAAGAATTTAATGAGATTTAAGGCTTTCTGTTAATCCCACATTATTAACACCATTGTATTAATGGCAATGTGAATTTGCATATCAAACAGAGCAAAAGAAGCAGTTTTACAGATACAAAACAAGAAAAATAAACAAATTAGCCTTCTTTTCACACCGATTTAGTTTTTTTTTTCCTCTGGTTAAAAATGTGAAAATCAATAGATATTCTTAAAACTTGATTTCATAAAATACTTATAATTCAGATACAACCTCTAGTACTAGTTATCATTACAATCATTATTTTAGGCATTCCGTAGGCTGATCTCATTTGGGGGACAGTCAACAATTTTTAAATCCTCATTCATCAGATTCATCTGTTTAAAGTGTGTGTTGAAGTATGACAAATGCCTGACTATTGGCAATATTTTAAGAAGATTCTCACCAGTGACTTTTATTATAGTTTTTAATTAGGTTCTAATGCAATTTAACAAAAGTAATTGTTTCCTAACCTTAAATTAACCACATGATTTTAAATGTTGAATAATTTTCAAGCTTAGAAAATATTTACAGCAGATACCTTTTAAAATAATGATACTTTTTAAACTTTGTACTTATAATTTGAACAGCTTGGTTTTTCATTTCCACATTCCACAAAAGCAACAGTTTTCATGAAACTATGCTATTGAAATTCAACAATAATGAGCAAAGTACTAAATGCACCACAGTAAAACCTCACTTGAAACAATAAATCATTTAAACTTTCCTCTGTGGGCACTTTGCAATACACACTAGAGACTACTTAATCCATCTGCTAACTGCTATTTTTGTTTCAAGTTGCTTAAATAATAAATTAAATGGAGCTGTAATTTTTTTTTTTTAAGTTTCCTTCTGCTAATGCATTCTATGATAGTATTGGTATTTGGTGGCAAACTAGAAGACATTGAATTTTCTGATAGAATCAGAAACACAAATCTTGGCCTTTTTCATGTTTACTTTCAGTAGTATTTGAATTCTGGAACAGATGCTATCGTTGTGGGATACTAGGTAATTACTGGGGGAAGCAAATTGCTTCTACTGTAGTCCTTAATTTCAGGGTCAAACCTTAATGCTCCCTACTAGACAGAAATCACCTGAGTGGGTAACCCTGCATAATAGATACTAAAGTTACTCACTTCCTCAGCTCTACCAAAAAAAAAAAAAAAAAAATCTTCATGCATATTAGATAATGGGCAAAACTAAAATCACTAGTCTTTTTGGTGAAGCCTTAGGTCTTCTTTCAGAAATGAAAAATATACTTACTGGAAATTGGCTTGTTCATGTTTGAACCTAGAGAGAAATGCCTTGTCAGGTTTTGATAAACTTTCCGAATGGTCATTCTAAGAAGATAGCTTGACATAGCATCCTTTCTATTACAAATACAGATTTTCAGTTTGCTAAAAGAAAATTAAAATTATATTCTCCTAAAAAACTAATAATTCGTTGAATATCTATGCTACCTTTTGGCCAAGAACACCTGAGTAACCAGAGTTTCAGGATCATCAACTAGTCCTCAGAAATACCTCTAAAGAGAAAGGTGATAACGTTCACATTCTACAATTGAGAAAATTGAGGCCTACAGGAAGAATTAAACAGGGCACCGAGCAAATCAAAAGAAAAGATTCTAACGCAAATTCTTTTCAAGTCTTTACATTGTACATTGTATGACTTTGTAAAACGATGATCAGAAATCTCTTAAAAGTTATCATGGCATTTCTATCAAAAACCCTTGTGACGTATTTGCTCACCTCTTTGACATATATTTGTTTTCTTCTTTTCAAACATTTTTTTCATTTTATATCTAAGATTTAAACATGAACTTTTAAAGATTAGCCTGACTTGAATTCAAAAGCCATGGAAGGCACTGGCTGGTCCTTGAATAAAGATTTGCTTCTGTGTTTAGTTTAAGGTGGCATTAGCATTTAACAGTAGAAATTATCTGTTTGGTGACAATCTCAACTTTAGCTCCCACTTTATTTATATAGTAAAATTGGGAAGTAAAAAACAAAGAGGTCATCTTACTCCTTTTCACCAGTTACTAAGATGAAAGATATGTTGCTTAAAGAAAAACTGAAGTTAAATGTCTAGGAAATTTCTCTATCATGTTAAAGTTCATTATTAATAGTTCATTAAAACCTTTTGCTTTTACAGGAGATGCTCAGACCCAATATATTTTAAGGAAGAGAAAAGTAAAGGAAATCTAGTATGCTTCCTATTTTTTCTCATGAAGAATATTTGAATTAAGTTTTACCTCTTAAAAAAGAATACCTGTTCTTATATAACGTGACTGCGCCAGCTATTCTGAGAAAGCAGCAAGAAGCAAAAGCTGGAAATAGCTATTTCACAGCAGGTAATCATACCTCAGGATATAGCTACTGTACAAAGTTTATACTCGGATAATCCTGGACAGGAATAAAGGTGGGGGGTAACTGATGGAAAAACCTATTACTATACAGGCCTTAGCATCATGAATGGCTTTCTTCATGAGGATCTGAAGTTACTATCTCTGACCACATTGCACAGAAGAGCCAATAAGAATTTTAAAGAGAGCAATTTCTACTAAGGGAATTAAGCTACACAAAAGGAACCTTCACACAGAAACTCTATCAGGAAAAAAAAGTGCATAGGAAGCCATGTGTTCTACATAGTAACAGGAAGCTGAATTGTCTCTGGTCCCTACTTTAATGAGCTTGCCTACCATGCTGAACTGTAGCTGGAATGTTCACTGACAACAGCGAGCCTGATCTGGAGGTGTGTGCGGCATAGGATTACATGAATAAACAGTGAAGAACATTTCCAAGGACTGAACAAGAGTTTATAAGTCCCAGTCCCTCATCAGGAAAATAATTTTTGTGCATTGGATTTTCACTCATGCAAAATTTATTCACATGATTCAAAAAGGTAGGAAAAATATTAAAGTGTTTTATTTTCATGCCTGAAATTACAAAGGCCAATTAATACGTAAAAGTGCAGACAAGATCATTATTACCCACAATAGATCAGTACAAATCTATAACTCTCCAGCCATGGGGAAAGTTGAACCATATTCTAGATTAGAATTTGTAGAAAGATAAATGCATTGTGAAATATATGATGTGAACATAATGGGAAATCTGCATAAAGTCATTAAACCTTGTAGTATGAAACAAAAAAAAATGGGAACAAAACAAAGAACTAGTTTAATGTGAAATGGAATTTTCACTTAGGTTAGCTGGATGTATTAGCTTTGTAGTCTTTCCTTCCTTAAAATAGATGAAAAAAATTCCTTCTGATTTTCTTGTTAGAAATATCTATGTAATGATATTTAATATCAATAATTTAAAAAGTAACATAAACAATCAAAACAAATGAATGGCTTTACTAGGATTCAGGATCTTAAGAGGTATTTGTATTTAACTTACTATTCTTGAATACTAAGAGGATAGATTTTTTTTTTTACTACACATTTCTACACCTATACAGTCTACCTAAGAAGTAAACATCAAATTTTGATTTTTAAATACAAAAAATCATATTCCTATGTGCCAATTCATTATGAATATTAAGAAAAAATAGAAAATTGATTAGCTTGGTCAGTGACTGGGTATAGAATTGATATCAAGTATTATGAAAATGCTCAATAAAACATTTATTATATTTAATGTTTCAAAATCAAATGGATTTGGGACATGATATTAATACTACAAACAGTTAAGGTAAAGAGATTATATGATCATGTTCACTGTTAGCTAGCTAGCAAGAAATTCTAGGCATGCAAAAAAAATTAATACATTAAAAGTGATTATAGATATTTTAGTTTCCACATCTATTTGGAATACTATTTTAAGTATCCTGACCTGATTGTTTTTGGTCTTTCTTTTCACTCATTCCATTTTAGGGCTCTGACACTACCGTGTACAAAGACCTTAACACTGCTGACCATGATCAACCCAGCCTGGAGCATTTTCCTCATCGGGACTAAAATTGGGCTGTTCCTTCAGGTGGCACCTCTATCAGTTATGGCTAAATCCTGCCCATCTGTGTGCCGCTGTGATGCAGGTTTCATTTACTGTAATGATCGCTTTCTGACATCCATTCCAGCAGGAATACCAGAGGATGCTACAACTCTCTACCTTCAGAACAACCAAATCAATAACGCTGGAATTCCTTCAGATTTGAAAAACTTACTAAAAGTAGAAAGAATATACCTATACCACAACAGTTTAGATGAATTTCCTACCAATCTACCAAAGTATGTAAAAGAGTTACATTTGCAAGAAAATAACATAAGGACTATCACTTATGATTCTCTTTCCAAAATTCCCTACCTGGAAGAATTACACTTAGATGATAATTCGGTCTCTGCTGTTAGCATTGAAGAGGGGGCATTCCGAGACAGCAACTATCTTCGACTGCTTTTCCTGTCCCGTAATCACCTTAGCACAATCCCCTGGGGTTTGCCTAGGACTATAGAAGAACTACGCTTGGATGATAACCGCATATCCACTATTTCATCCCCATCTCTTCAAGGTCTCACTAGCCTAAAACGCCTGGTTTTGGATGGAAATCTATTGAACAACCATGGTTTAGGTGATAAAGTTTTTTTCAACCTAGTCAACTTAACAGAACTGTCCCTGGTACGGAATTCCCTGACTGCTGCACCAGTAAACCTTCCAGGCACAAACCTGAGGAAGCTTTATCTTCAAGATAACCACATCAATCGGGTGCCCCCAAATGCTTTTTCTTATCTAAGGCAGCTGTATCGACTTGATATGTCCAATAACAACCTAAGTAATTTACCTCAGGGTATCTTTGATGATTTGGACAATATAACCCAACTGATTCTTCGCAACAATCCCTGGTATTGTGGGTGCAAGATGAAATGGGTACGTGACTGGTTGCAATCACTACCTATGAAGGTCAATGTACGTGGGCTTATGTGCCAAGCCCCTGAAAAAGTTCGGGGGATGGCGATTAAGGACCTTAATGCAGAGTTATTTGATTGTAAGGACAGTGCAGTTGTAAGCACCATTCAGATAACCACTGCAATACCCAACACGGTATATCCTGCTCAAGGACAGTGGCCAGCTCCAGTGACCAAACAACCAGACATCAAGAATCCTAAGCTCACTAAAGATCAGCGAACCACAGGGAGTCCAGCAAGAAAAACAATTATAATTACTGTGAAATCTGTCACTTCCGACACAATTCACATCTCTTGGAAACTTGTCCTACCTATGACTGCTTTAAGACTCAGCTGGCTCAAACTGGGCCATAGCCCAGCATCTGGATCTATAACAGAAACAATCGTAACAGGAGAACGTAATGAATACTTGGTCACAGCCCTAGAGCCTGATTCGCCCTATCGAGTCTGCATGGTTCCCATGGAAACCAGTAACCTCTACCTATTTGATGACACCCGTGTTTGTATTGAGACTGAAACTGCACCCCTTCGAATGTACAACCCTACAACCACCCTTAATAGAGAGCAAGAGAAAGAACCTTACAAAAACCCCAATTTACCATTGGCTGCCATCATTGGTGGGGCTGTGGCCCTGGTGACCATTGCCCTTCTTGCTTTAGTGTGCTGGTATGTTCATAGGAATGGATCACTCTTCTCAAGGAACTGTGCGTACAGCAAAGGGAGAAGAAGAAAGGATGACTATGCGGAAGCTGGCACTAAGAAGGACAACTCCATCCTGGAAATCAGGGAGACTTCTTTTCAGATGTTACCAATAAGCAATGAACCAATCTCAAAGGAGGAATTTGTAATACACACCATATTTCCTCCTAATGGAATGAATCTGTATAAAAACAATCACAGTGAAAGCAGTAGTAACCGAAGCTACAGAGACAGTGGTATTCCAGACTCAGATCACTCGCACTCATGATGCTGGAGGCCTTGTAGCAGACTGTGTTTCGGTTTTTTTAAACCTAAGGGAAGTGATGGTAGGAACCCTGTTCTACTGCAAAACACTGGAAAAAAAGAGACTGGAAAAAGCAATGTACTGTACATTTGCCATATAATTTATATTTAAGAACTTTTTATTAAAAGTTTCAAATTTCAGGTTACTGCTGCGATTGATGTAGTGGAGATGCCTGAACACAATTCTATATTTTAGTATTTTTTAGTAATTTGTACTGTATTTTCCTTGCAAATATTGAAGTTATAAACCATTTACTTTGTGTTCTACTGAGTAAGATGACTTGTTGACTGTGAAAGTGATTTCCTTGCTGTGTTGAACAATCAGGACTGAGTTCACATGAGATCCTTGTAGTATAAGCACAGGCCATTTTTCACTTTGGTATTAATAAAATGTAAAAAAAAAACTGGCTGAATGAGAAAAATTAAAGTTCAAAATAGTTATGAAATGCTCCAACTATTAAATTTGTATTATCCCAGTGGTATTCAATAAATTAAAATATGTGAAGTAATGGGCAATATCAAACTTGCTGCATATCTCCATTTCTACTCTAAGCAAAGTAGATATCCTTAAGAAAGCATTATCTTTCGAACTGAATACATCAGCTGGCATAAAGGAGTATGAAGTCTGTTGTTAAAACCACTGTTAACAAAGTTTTGAGAATGAAGGACTTCACAAATCAATAATGTGAGCATGCTTCTACGTTAGGGGGGAAATTTGTACTTAGGAAAACATGAAAACTTAGACTCCATAGTATAATGAACACAAATACCAGAATTGCATTTTGGTTTTGCCTATACCATCCCAATTTTTGAAAAGTGAATTCTAAAGACATAATTGTTAATGTTTATGTTTTTATCATAAACGATGTCAAAAAAGAAACACATGTATTTAAAAAGATAGTATAACCATAAGCAATTCCCCTCAACAATGCAGAAAAAGTAGTACTTTAAATAAGAAAGAATTTAAAAGAAAAATGAATACTAGAAATCAAATTTAGATCTGGTTTATGTGAAATGTTTTAACACTGTACATAAAAAAGTTCAATTTACTTTCACAATGATCAAGAATACTGCCCATTACTGTCACAGTTTTCCACCTATCACATAATGAACTTGTAATGTAACATTTCTTTCTAGCTTCCTACAGAATTGTGAGCTATTACTTGTTTAAAAACCACATCATTTTTCTGTTGCCATTTTTTTTTCCCAACAAAAAACCAAAGTGCATTGTACGCCCTTTGGCCAGTCTTGTATGTGCCTTGATCCAACGCTACATGTATTCAGCTTTTAAAACTCGACAAATTTTTCATACTTCCTTAAATATGAAAAATTATGGTCTTATTGCTGAATAAAACGAAGAAAAAGTACAAAATAATCGTGCTTGCTTTTTCGGGATTATGTTACTATCACTAAAGTAGCAAATTGCCCAGCACATTATTCCTAAGCACCCCCATGTATTTTTCTAGGCATAAAAATAAATGTTGGCTACAAATAAAAGTAGCAGTATCTTGAGCTTGTGTATCATTATACTTGAAAGAGTTCAGTGTTTCATGTACAAACTAATTTCCTAGCAGTCTTTTAGGATACTATTGTTTTGCTTATTTATTCCAAATCAGAAAACCTCAGAAGTGGTGTGGTAATCTTTCTGTCTTTTTTACACTGCTGCCATTGTCCTGACTGATATTTTTTATGGTGGTCTTTGAAAAACTAATATTTTTTAAAATAGATTTTTGGTAGTATGAGTTGGCATTAGAGGATTTGGAATCTCAGATCCAAACTGAGTACATACCCTTGGTAGGTATGTACTCAAAAACAAACCACTTTTTCTTCTTAGCTTAGTTTCCTTGTCTGTAAAATGGGGGCTATTAGTTCAGCCCACTTCACAGGGTTGTTGTGAGGCCTAAATAATATGTATGGAGACTGCACAGTGTTCAATTGAATATAAGTTAGCACTATTATGGTCAAGAAAAGTTTGTCATGTGTTTCCAGAGGTTTGGCAGATAATTTCTGTTTCTACTGGTCTACTAACAAGTATCTCCAGCTGCCTGCGAAAACTCATTCATTATTCATTTGCCATCTTCATAAGTTTCCCAATACCTTCTCTTTTGAGTTCCTATTATGAAGAATGCCTATTTTCTAGGAATAACTTGGCAAAGACTCATGTGATTAACAGTAAATATAAGGAACATTTTGTGAAGGAAGTTTGACTTTTGCTTCTAGAGGTTTTGAGAAGTTCAGCTACAGTGCTGCCACAAAATCAGGGAAACAGCTACATGGTTCCATAAATTCACTATAAACCTATGAGTTTATAAAAAGTCAAAAGCCAAGAGATTATATCGACTGTTTTCCAGTTAGTACATCTTGCATGAGTACAGAAAATTTTATGTATGTTCTAATACATGCATTTTAATTATTTTACCTGGGATAAATCAGAAATAGGTTCTATATCAGCAAATAGAGACAGCACTAACAGTAAAAGTTTATTATTTCTCTAGGCTTGCTATGAAATCCAAATATATATTCTTTCAATAAAATAATTAAATACAAATATCTACCTTAAAGGGCATTAAATTAATTATAAAATCCATCTGCATATATATATCAAACTATATGGTTACAATTTTTACTGATCAGGCACAGAGAAAATTGTAGTACAAAGAAAAATCCCATCCTGAATATACAACTTACAGATTTAACAAGAATACAATTTGGGAAGTGACAAAAAAAATTTGTTTTGAGGGAAAAATCACTCTTTTGCTGAATGTTTGACAAAAATCAAAAATTGTTTTTGGAAGCAGCCTTTTGTAACTATATTAAATCACTGCACTTATGCTCTCATTCCCTATTAAAAACAACACTGTATTCTATCTTTCAGCAAGGCCGATTTATTAAAAGTATTCCCCTGTGCCTTCAAAAGAACTAGTAAAAAAAAACAAAACAAACAAAAAAACTCTGCTTTACTAACTACAGTTTCTGAGTGAAGCACATTTTATAGCTGCATGCCTACATGACAGTTTTCCTAAGGAATCCAAAGAGACCCACATGCTTTAAAGCACCTGAAGCATGGATGTGAAAGGAACCAACCCACCACTGAATTTACTTTAATATTAGCTCATCTGTTGCTGAAAACAGTAGTGGCATTTAAAATTCTAATTCCTTTCTCCTACTTAGCATGATTAGCAAATCTTAACTTAGCGTAGTCTTAGAATTAAAACTTGTATTTTATGCTTTTGGACTTTTGGTTAAATTAGCAAAAATAACTCATGGTTATCAATCACTTTCTTAAGAACTTCAAAGATCTCTACATATAATCTCAACAGCCAATGACCTATACAGAATGGCTTCCACATTATAAATAGCAGAAGCATTTGCATCCAAGAAGTATACTGTCTGTGGGATATAAGGCATAAACATAAAATCTAATGAAAGTTTACTACAACTGCGGTATAGAAGATATAACTAGATCTCTTTGGATGGGTCAAAGAAAACTTCATGAAGGAGGTAAAATGAAGGCCAGGTATTGAAGGATAAGAAAATATTTAAAAAGAAAACAAGAAAACTAGATATTGGCCATGGAGAAAAACGGTGAACAAAGTCATAGAGATAGGGAAACAAGGGCAATGTTTCTCAGTGCTGGCTTTGGTCACAATCACTTGGGGAGGCTTTTACAAAGATAACCAGGCTTCAATACAGACCTACTAAATTTAAATCTCCCAGATTAAAGTTGGGTATTTAAATTTTTCTTTAATTCCAAAGGTGATTCTGATGCAACTGGGGACTACTGATTTTGGAGGTATCTGGGGAAAGGCCAACAGGCCTGCTGAAATACAAGGTCCAGAAAGGAGGTAAGGCTGGAAAGGTTCTTTTACATCAGACTATGTAGTGTGTTGTATCCCTAGCTGAGAAGTCTGGATGATATGCTTTGGTGACAGTTTCTGAGTAGGTGTATCAATAATCAGTACACTTTGGGGATAGAAATAAAGACTATCGAATGAAGGATGAATGAGGAGAAACAGCGCAAGAAGACAAGTTAGGACATACAAGTATTGCAGGTAAGAGGAAACAAGGGCCTAAACAGTGGAATGGGTTGGTTTTTTTGTTTTTGTTTTAAGTGTAATTCAAAGATACAAGAAAGTTAGAATTCATAGGAACTGGGAACCAAGCAAAGAATAAGAATTGAAGATGATGATTGTTAGCCCAGGTAAGCAGAATGTTGGTGAGGCATTTAATGATGAAAAGTACTAGAAGAGCAAATCTCAAGAGTATTCTGTACATATTAGGTTTGAACAGGTGACCATATGCTCCAGATTTACACTGGCTAATTATCAATAGCACCTTCTTTAACCTTCTAAGTGACCCAGTTGGGATCCAGTTTAGATGATAAAGTATAATTGCTTTAGGTTTTAAAATACTTGTATGTTATCCCTCTGGAAATGTCTATTGGGAAATAGAAAATGAGGGTCTGGGGAGAGATCTTCAGCATATCTAACAGGTTATTATTTAAGCCAAGAGGTTGGAGGACAGCAGCAGCAGAAGTAAGCAGAGGGAGGGAAAAGAGATGAGCCACAGGGACACCCACATTTTGTGAGGAAAGAAGAGGAAGAGAAGTAAAAAGAAAAGCGGGGGTTACAAAGGAGGAAAATAATCATGAGAAGAAAATTATAAAATCAAGGAACTACAAATTTGTTTTTTAAAAGAAGGATGTCAGAAGATGATCTGGAATGTGGATTTGGAAGAGGACACAGTTTTAAATGGAAAAGGAACTGCCAGGGATTCTGAAGCAGTGTCAGCAGAGAGCTAAGAGCTTCTAGGATGTTGGCAGGATAATGGGAGATAAAACAGAAATGACTAAGATTACTCTTTAAGAAGTTTGGAGGGTGAAGGGATCAGGATAGGTAAGAAGGAAGTAAGTACCAGGAGGGATACTGACTGACCTCAGGAATAAGATAGGGTAGACAGATAGGAACCTACAATGAGGACAGTCAACAGGAAACAATAGAGATGCAGGAGAGGTGTGGTCTAAGTCTTAGTTGTGAATCTAAGAGGACTGCAGTAAAGATGTGCCTGAGAAGCTGCAATTTTGGAAGAGTCGGCAGTAGGAGTACAAAGTCACACAGAGAGATGGAAAGGGTTGGTGTGAGGGTAAGGTTTATGAGACAGGTCCTCAGAAAGATGGGGCAATGTCCCAGAGATGTAGAGATGGGAGATGATAATGGGATCGGGTGATGTAGATATAAAACAAAGACTTCAAAAGAAAGGTTTTTGAATAATGGTGACATAAACATAGCCAGGAAGTGATCTTTCAGGGACAGAAAAAAATTTTTGAAACTCCCTTCCTACTTCCTCACCACTTCCCCTACCAAAGTTTCATCAAATAGTGACAGTAAGAGATGGAACAGGGGACTAGGAAGGTGTCATCCTCAGGAAACAGATGTCAATTAATTCAAGGTCATGGGAAGAATGCTAAGAAAAATGTCAGTTACATGGGAAGTTAGAATCCAAAAGAAAAAGATCACAAGGGACCGGTGGAAGCAGTTAGGAAATAGGCCTGAAAGGAATTCAAACTTCCAGATGGAAAAATAAAGGCATACGAAACAAAAATAGAGCAAAGGAGGGCATTGTACTTAGGACTCCAATAGATGATGATAGTTTAAAAGGATGTTGGCCATGCGAGGTTGGTAGAAATTCCTGTTCTAAATACTATAGACATTCTGAACAGATGAAAAAGAACTAGAATAACCAAATTAATCTTGCTCTGTTCTTTGAACATCAAAACAGAATAAAATCTCACTTTATCTCAAAATATACAATGAATTATCCCTAGTTTTATTAGTCTTTCCCACAACTATCATAGGGATCAAGTATCATTACCAGCAAACAGGTAAGCAAATCACATTATGGACCCCTCCCACTTCCCATCTCCTATCTCATTTTTATATTATTTGATAAAATGAGATTGGAAATGAACTTTAGGGCTGACTTGAAAGGGTTTTTGTTTTGTTTTTTTTTCCTTTTTTAAGAGGCTTCGAAAGGAAGAATGCAGCCACAGGGGTGTGGAAGTTGGGGATAATGGGATTTTACAGACTGATTGTGTACACACAAAAGCAGTACTGCTTTTTCAAGGCCAGCTGGCTCGGGCAGGGCAGGGGTGAAGGGGTGGTCTAGGGAATTACTACTCAAAGTAATTGCCCTTCTGAATATACATCACGGCTCTGATAATTGTGACTTACAAAGCTGAGGCTAGTTCTTATCATTGTTCCATTAGAAAGCATGGAATCACTGCTGAAATTCCACATTTTAATTTCCTAAATATTTTATATATTTTAATCTCATTTAGTTCACAGGAAAACTTTACAATTAGGAATTACTATCTATTTTTCTCAGATCAGTAAATTAAGGCTTTGAAAGGTCATGGAGATAAATTTGGTTCATTCAACATTAACAATGATTTATTGGGTACTCAACTCAATAACTGTGCTTGAGGCTGAGTATACAGCACTGAACTAAAAAGATACAGAGGTTATAGTTGGAGGAGGTAGGAATTCGATACTAACCAAAAACCAAATGAATATCAAGTGAAAAGTTGTGACAGGTGCCATAGAAGAGAAAAACATGGTGCTACAAATGAGCAAAACATGAAAACCTATTTAGATTGGGTGGTAAAGAAAAGCCTAAGACCTGAGGGATAACGTGTAAGTTATCTGAAGAATAAAGTAAAGAGTGTGCTGAGCATAGGAGAGGGAACATATTCAAGTTACAAAGAATCAGCTTAGTGAGTTTAAGGATTGAAAAAATGCCAGGAGGTTCAAGCTCAGTGAGCAAGACAGAAGTAAGTTCAGGGAGGCAGGCCCAGATCAGAGCACGCAGGATTTTGCAGGCCAAAGTCAAGGTAAAGAGTCTAGACTTCATTTTAGTGAAAGAGAAAGCCATTGGCGGGTTTTTGACAGGGCAGGGGAGGGGGAGAAGGAAGAGGAGAAGAAAAATGTGTGAGGATCGTACTATCAGATTCAATTGTAATAAAGTCACTAGCCATTATATGGAGAACGAGTAATATGGAACAGGATGGTGGTAGTGAGGACAGACATGAAAAGATGCCAAATATTTTCTGGAACTGTGACGGAGTCCTTCTTAGAATTTTATAGTTAGTAAGGAGTGGAACAAGGATACTGTCTGATCCTGAAGCATGAGCTCGTAACCACTCTCTTTAAATAGTGAGCAGAAACATTCCTGAATGACTAAAATGAGATAAAATGAGATAACATGAGATAACAACTAGAAGACATTTTTAGGATTAAATCTCAAAACATTTTAATCAGGCAAATGTGAATTCCCCCCCCAAGGCTTATAGACCTCTGCTCCACAAAGCTAAATGATAACTTCTGGAGGTCAGTGGTTACTAGCTGTAAACTACCCTGAGAGTAACACTTGTCTTTCTTGCAGTTTTCAATAAATTTAAACTCAGAGTTGGCAGACAAATCTTAATGTTTGAGTTCACTGCAACACCTCTTCATGATTCCTTTTAGTCTTCTAAGAGCCAGAATAGAAGTGCCATATCACCTATTTGCCAGGCTTGGTGATGAATTTGAGAAATATAACCCATGAGTACCACTGCTTAGCTTACAATTGTAAAGAAATGCCAAGATTATTTAATGGTTTTCAATAATTATTTGTTTTACAATAATCTTTGAATTATTAAAATTCAGCATATACTTAACAGATATATACAAATATAGACAAGGTATTAGAGATCTACATTTAATTCCATGTTCGTCGAGTCTTAGAACTAGAAAGAAGAGAGTTCATGAACCTTGGTGATGTATACTAATAAATTTAAAAATTAATCCCCTTGTTTTATTATTTTTTTTAATTTATTAAAATTAAATTCAGAGGCGCCTGAGTGGCTCAGTGGTTGAGCGTCTGCCTTTGGCACAAGTCGTGATCCTGGGGGTCCTGGGATCAAGTTCCACATTCGGGTCCCACATGGAACCTGCTTCTCCCTCTGCCTATGTCTCTGCCTTTCTGTGTGTCTCTCATGAATAAATAAATAAATAAAATCTTCAATAAAAAATAAAACAATATAAATTCAAAAACAAAAATTTGTAGTTGAACTCTAACTGGTTTACAGTTTTTAAAAAGTCTTTAATGGAAAAACGTGGAGCTATTCTGTGAATCACAATATGCTTCTAATTACTGTATTATAGCATGGCTCACAGCACTCACTGTATGAGAGTTAAATGTTCCCTTTATGGCAGTTATTATCTAATACACTAAATATTTTTACTTATGTGTTTTCCCTATCCCCTATTAAAATGCAAACTCCATGAAGGCAAGTAACATTTTTTCTCCTGCTGTTTCACATAAATCTCTCCAACCTGTAGAACAATTCTAGCAGATACTAAAAAATAAAAAATTAAAAAAAATAAATAAAATTTTTAAAAATTGTTAAATGAACAATAAAATAATGAATGAGTTTGAAAGTGTTGTATCACTAAGCATTATCTGAAACAATCTTCATGAAAACTCTTTGTAAACTGTAAATCCTTCTATGAATGTGGAATATTATCACCAACTTCATGATAACTCGTGTAGAACATTTACTAAGCACTCTATACCTGTTATCTCCTTTATTCCCCAATTCACAAAAGACACTTAAATTCAAACAGATTAAGCAACTCAACCAATATCCAATATAAATGGCAAAATAAAGACTCTTAAAAAAAAAAAAAAAAAACAATTCAAATCCAAATGCAAGGACCTTAATCCCAGATCTGTTTTTTAATGTTGCTCTCTTCCTTGTGACATGCTGACTGATCCCAAGTATGTAAAACAAAATATACTAGAACATTCTATTAAATTGCATGTAAAATTGATATTTGAGATGATGATTAAGAGCACTGTCTTTGAATCAGACAGATCTGGGTTTTCATCCAGTTTCTGCCACTTACTTGGGGTATGGCCTTTGGCAATCTAGCTAATCTGGCTAAGCCTCAGTTTCACCTTCTGTGAAATAAGATAATAATAGTGTATCTCTAATTGTAAGGAATAAATTACGTATTTCAAGTGGAGCACTTAACTCATACCTGACTCTTAGTAAGTGCCCAGTAAATTTTATTTTCACCTTTGATGATGAAGAAATATTTACTGAGTACCTGATATATTAGAACTACCATTTGAACACAGGATGGCAAAAAAAGTGGAAAGTGGGGAAGCAAGATCAACAGACTTTATTTGCATTTCTGTTTTCCTCTGAACCCTGCACTGATTTTACAGAAATAATACTTTAACAAAGGCACACTTTTCTCTCTCTTCCCAACACAGGACTGGGCTCATTGTGTTACTCTGCTACCTTTTGGTAAAGGAACAAGTAGGAATGTAACTGCTAAAAAGTAGAAGGCATAACTTTTTTAAAAAAAGATTTGTAATCTTAAAGCTATTAAAATGGTAATAGTCTTCTTTATATTTCCCAGAATCTCAATAAAAATTTGTATTGTATAAGAACAAATATCTAGATGGCTACTTGTTAAATAAAGTCACAGTTACTAAGGTGTATCAGTGTATGAGCACCAGGGACTATGTTTCATATGAATTATCCCCCACTGGTGGGAATCATTTTTATTGGGGAAGAGAGAGTGACAGCAGCCAGACACACATCTCTGGTGACTACAGTTTTAGCAACTACAGTCCTCTGTTTAACAGTAACAGCAAACTGCATAATCCAGGCTAGTCCCTTCTAGTTGGGAATCCAAATTAGCATGCCCTTCCTCTTCACTTAAGGGTTTGAGAGGAAAGGAGAGAGAGGTTTTTTTCTTGGTTTTATAAACACGTTTAAACAAGAGATTCTTATTTCCTGGTTTATCAGGTGTTGATCTTTTCCAGGTACAGGAATTTAATTAACATGTTTCTTCAGAAAATTCCTCTTTGAATGTTAACTAATATACTTAAACGGTTAGGTCTAAGAGTGAAAATTAGATTTCAATATTTATTATAATGCAGTAGTATTAACTAGAAGAAGTGTGCTGGTTCACAAGCACATTAAACTTTCTCACCTCCTAGATAAATTTCACAAGTTCTAGTCCAATTCTTCACCTTTTCTTAGAAATCCCAGACAGAGGTAGCAGTAGGAGCCATTAAAACCAATTAACACTTCACTTTCATTTTGGGACAAATAAGAGGGAAAAAGAGAAGCATTTCAAGCTAACTCTGCAATGAATGTAAATTTGTAAGTCATTGCAGAGTAAAGAAAACCGTTTACTTGCGACAAAACCACATTTGTGAAATCATTAATGCTCAAATGAAGGAAATTAAGTGTAACTTCTTTCCAAATGTGCACAAAATAGATAAGTATCCACCAAATATACACTCTTTGAATATTAAGAAATATAAGATCAAAAATCTCTTAAAAGTATATTAATCCTATGCTCTACTTTCAGCCAGTCTACAGCAGACAACAGAATAACTAACTTATTATTTAAAAATCTATCTGAGGCAAGAAATTAAATACTTCAGAATTTTTTTCTAAAATTTAATGTTGACGCTAAAGTGTTTTAATGTAGATGTTAAATGCAGACATTACTTAATGTAGATATCTAAGTGTTATATAATTACCTTCTAGAAAGCCCCCAGTAACTACTATTTTTTGTACAAAATGCTGGAGAGATGACAAGATATCAGCATATTCAAACATGTCATTCTTCCATATAGGGTAATGGTTAAGAGCACAGAATTTGGGAGTTGTGCCAACCCAGGTTCAAACCACACTGGTTCTACCACTTAGCAGTAGGGTAACTCTGGGAAAATTACTTAATCTCTAAATTTGTCTTTCTTAACCCTACTTTATGGAAATGGAAAATGATTTTAAAGTATATGTTATACTTTAAAGTGCTTAGTATAGTAGTGCCTGATACATTAGTAACTCCACAGCATTTAGAGGTTATAGGCAGTATACTCCAAGGGTTAATTGTATAAATTCTGAAATTCAACTTCCTAGATTCAAAGCCAAGTTTTCCCACTTGTTACTTGTTTGGTATTGGACGAATTATTTTACTTCCCTCTATTAATATTAGTAGGTATATGAAAAAGATTAGAAGAGGGCTTTGAACATGGTAAATGCTCAATAAATAATTTCAAAAATTACTCAACAAAGTCTCATAGAAGCTGAAATTTAAAGAGCACATCAGAGCAATTTTCTCTTCCAGTATTTGAATAGACTGGCATTAGAAATAAAGGAACACTATTAATTCAAATCCAGAAATTGTTCCTACATACCAATATGTAAGTATATATTAATCTAGCTGCTAGTATGGACTCCTTAGTTTCAGGTTTCCCAGACTTGTCTGATGATACAAATCATCTAGAGAAAGTGACTGAGCAGGTCTGGTGTGGGGCCTTGGAATCTGTACCTATAATCAGCTTCCCAGGTATGTGCTACATTGGGCAGTCTCAAAAACCCTGTATTAATTGAAGCTGTGCCTAACTGCAGAATATGAGAATATCAAGCAGTTAAATCCACTGAACAGAATTACTGTTTTACAAGTAATATGTAATGGAAATGTTAAAAATATTGTTTTATTCAAGAAATATTTTGTTGAGTATTTATCAGTACAAAATACTCATTGAGCACATATAGTATCATTCACAAAATGGTATATGAAAATTAATTGAAAAACAAACCACTTCTTGGGATGGCTGGGTGGCTCAGCAGTTGAACGTCTGCCTTTGGCTCGGGGTGTGCTCCTGGAGTCCTGGGATTGAGTCCCACATCGGGCTCCTTGCATGGAGCTTGCTTTTCCCTCTGCCTGTGTCTCTGCCTCCCTCTCTCTTTCTCTCTGTGTCTCTCGTGAATAAATAAAATCTTAAAAAAAAAACTATTAAAAAAACAAAAAAGAAACCACTTCTTAAAAATTAACATCATTTGGGATATGAGAGTGGCAAACAGAAAGGAAGGGAATATACTTGGCAAAGTTATACATAATTATATGATACCATTTTTCCTGAGGAGTTCAGAAAGTATTGGGGCAAGGGTCCTACTGGTCAAGAGGTCTGGTTCTTCAAGAAGTCTGTTATATTTATGACACTGCTGCCATTGCTAATAAGCTGAAAATGCTAATGACCGAAGAAGATTCAAATAACAAATTCCCAGCAAAAATAATTTAAATGGGGGCAGCCCCGGTGGCACAGCGGTTTAGCACTGCCTGTGGCCCGTAGTGTGATCCTGGAGACCCGGGATGGAGTCCCATGTCAGGCTCCTTGCATGGAGCCTGCTTCTCCTTCTGCCTGTGTCTTTGCCTTTCTCTCTCACTCTCTCTGAATAAATAAAATAATAATAATAATAATAATAATAATAATAATAATTTAAATGGTATAACCATTTTTTCCTTGACCCTTCTGAACATGTCTTTAGAAACAAAGTATAGTTTATCTCTGATTAGTAAAATTAGCACAAACTTGGATCTGCACTTTAAAAAAAAAATGATAAGAGAAAACAAGTTTCCATTTTCCAAAGCTTGAACACCTGCCGCATACATACATTATATGCATGCTCAAACTATGGGCAACTTCTACACTTGAAAGATCTGGAATCTACCTCCTAGTAGAAACACAAGTATAAATAATTTTGTAAGGAAACCCAAGTGCTATAACACCAAAAATAAGACTAATGTTATTCTACTGAATGAAGAATACGTACATAGTATAGCAAATATGTATACATTTCAATATAATAAATCATTAATTACATTAGTCATGTACATCTTGTGGTCAAGAATTATTACTGTTTGAGATCTAATATAGTAAGTAAAGATGAAAAACAGTGAAATTATTAGGTAATTCTCTATAATCAGCTCATTAAAGAATTGCTAACTACATGGATGAATTCAGAGTAAAATAAATTTAAATGCAGTCATTATAGCTATTCAAATATTACTGATCCATAGGAGAATGAGATAAAATAAAGTATCTATTAGGTCTTACTTAAAATATGATCCAAGGGACCAGGCACAATACTTCAGGTTTTTTCAGTTATCAATGCCTCAAGACTTAGGAAAATAAAGGGCCACTTAGGACTCACAACTACTCCTGAGTGATCATTGCTGAATGGAGAGATAATAGGTGGATTTTTCTCTTTTTATTTTTCTGACTTTCCAAAGTTCCTAATTTAAAAAAAAAAAAAACAAAAAAAAAACGAAAGTAATGTATTCTTTTTATTACTAGGGAAAGCGATTCCATTACTTAAGGATATTATCTGATGGATAAAATTTATTAGAAGGCCATTAAAAAACTTTGAAGAGGCTGTGTCACATTCTCCCTCAAAGGAAATCTGTCATAGGTCTTCCTCATTTTATCTAATAAAAGCAATACAAGAAATAATAATACAAGGGCTGAAATTCCATGTGCTACTTCCAAATGTAGACCTTTAAAAGGATGGTTCATAGTAGCTAGCAATGCTAAGTGATGAGAACAGTTTTCACTAATAGTGATAAAAGAACTCTTATTCATCCCTATTCATCTGATGTATGATCCAAAAACACCCTGGAAACCCAGTGAAAGCTGGCAAATAAAAAAATGTTGATCCTCTTTGAGCAAAAGGAGAGCCCACCTCTTTATGGGATTGTTACAAGTAGAGGACCTAACTGTTGATAAGGCTTTCATCACTCATCCTTTATCCTTTCTATCTCAAATCTCCCACTCCTTCCATCTTTATTCTTTCCTGTTCTCTCTTTAGTTTTGGCCTACTTCCACAATCCTTTAGGAGGCTTCAAAGGCATTGCTGTCCTCACAAATTTAAAAAGGGACAATTGTAGACAGACCTTGGAATATATGTAGGAGATCTGTGCAGCTTTACATGTAGACAAACATGATTTCCTAGAGCTAATCTACAATCGATTTTGTAAGGGATACTGCATTTATAAAATGGATTAAATCATTTGCCCTTGGCCTTTTTCAAATTTTCTTAAGCACAATGCTGATATGGCTAAGCCTAAGTTCCCTGACTTAATGCTGTTGTAGAAGGCATTAAGAATCCAGAAGGCAAGGAATTCACTACGAGTCTTTAAAAATAGTCACACCCTTACAGAAAGGCATCTCTCAAAGTGAGTTCCATACAATGACCTGGACTAAGTCAAAAGATATAAGCCATTTTAATCCAGTGCCTTCAGCTATTTAAGATCCAGATTCCACTGTTCATTGGAAGACTTCAGCTAACATATTCTTTAACGGTTCAACAAGAGAACGCAATAGTGCCTAGTGACAGAGCTCTGTGAGGTTCTCAAACTGAGAGCTGTTTGCACTGGGTTTATATAGTGCAGAAACAACTTAGGAGGCAAATAACATAAATGCCATCACCATGTTCCAGTCCAGAAGCTTTTATCACAGCAAGTTTAACTCTGGGCAAGCTGCCGCCATCAGCACATTGTGATGGCAAATACACTGACTGTATTTTCTTCCTAAGCAGTATGTAACACTTGGGCTGTTCCTGAGAAGGATTCATGAAACAGCTCTAATCAACACATTATAGTGGGAACAGCTAGATGTAACATTCACAGCTTGTATGCCTTAATTGTCAAAATTGTTTGCTTTCCAGATGAACATAGTCAACTTTAACTTTCAGTAAAATCAACCAAAATAGTTCAACTGTCATGACAAATAATCCCTACCCTTCCACCACCTCTTGAGATATAACTCAACTGTTAGAAAAGAAAAAACTAGAAACGAACACAAATGACAAAATAATTAACCAAAATGTATCACCAGAAACAGTTAAATAAGAATATTTTCCCAAGAAATTTCAAAGAACATTGATAATGCTTAAAGTTCTTGCTGAATTCATGGCAATGTAAGGCTTAATAAACAGGGTATTTTCTGAAAGCTGGAAAATCTTCATTCTCTTCCCAGCTCATTATTTTGTGATCTTTCTAACACATTACTTACTAACATCAAATTTCATGGCTCTTAAGTAAAAGAAAAAAAAAAAAAGCTTGACAACTATCCTAGACTATGTCCAAATGACATAGTTTCTCAAATCAATTAAAATAAGTACTAAAATTTAATTTAAAGAAAAAGTGAATAGATGAAATCCATATTATCCTCCAGTTTATTTTCAAAAAAATAAAATAAAAAGAAAGGTTTTTGTTGTTTTTGTTTTGGGTTTTTTGTTTTGTTTTGTTTTTTTTTGTTTTTTAAAGCACCAAATTTCTTGATCGAAGCCATAGGAAAAAAATCTGAAAGGTAAAGTGGCTGTCTTTCATCTACACATGTTATCAGTTTAGGACAAGATTCAACTGACTTTCACATTTCCCAGCCAAAATTCAGGACCATTCAACCAGAGGTCTCTTTGGCTCTTGAATCAGTACTAAGACTTCAAATTTTAGGTTAACTTTATTACATCAATAAGGAGGATATCTCATTTTCAAATTAAAATTTTTAAATTCATGGTAAGCAACTATCAGTAAGTCTACCCTAACTTGTATACTTATACTTTATTTCCCTATCTGATTAATAAAATCCCTTTCCTTTCCTCTCAATTCTCAATAATGTGTGTATGTGTGTGAGATCCATGGACCACACTTCAAGTAGGACAGAATACTTAGGTTCCAGCTGCAGCAATCAATATCCAGACTGGGTACAAGTATGGTTTGGTTCCAATTAGTGGCGTTTGCCCCTCTAGCTCAAATATCCAAGGGGTAGTGGAGCTGTGGCTAACTGGCACTTCTGGGGGAGCTGCCACAATTCAAGGGCCTCCTATTGAGTTGACCTTCATTTTGCCAACCCAATCTGAGAAGATTGGGAGGAGAGACTATTAGGGACATGTTCACTCTCAGCTTCTCTGCTCTTTATGACTTAGCTGCCTGCTATTTTGCTCCCCCCACTAACTTTTCTGTTCCCCTCAAAAATAAGGATTTTAGGGATCCTTGGGTGTCTCAGTGGTTTGGCGCCTGCCTTTTGCCCAGGGCTTGATCCTGGAGTCCCGGATCGAGTCCCACGTCGGCCTCCATGCAGGGAGCCTGCTTCTCCCTCTGCCTGTGTCTCTGCCTCTCTCTCTCTCTCTCTTTCTCTCTCTCTCTCTGTCTGTGTGTGTCTCCCATGAATAAATAAAATCTTTTAAAAAAATAAGGATTTTAGCTTATCTCTGCCTGATAATGAGGTGCTGGCTTCAAGATCACTTTGGACACTTCAAATATCAACCGTCAATTGCCTTATGTCAAAATTTTTGTTGTTGTGAGGTGCACTCCTATATAATGTATATTTGTCCATGATTTGTAAAGCACTTAACAATTTTTAATTACATCACCCAGGACTAGAATAGAGATATACAATGAAATTACTATTTTGATGCCTGCTAACATAACATCCAATTTGTAACTAGTGACTTTAAGTTCAAGTCAAGGCTCATTTATCATTTTGAAATCCCTAAGGCCCTTAAGAATGATGCTAAATCTACTCTGCCCATGCTCTGTCAATGAACCAACATGTGCTGGGTGACAGTGCATCTATTTACAATTAGGTTTACTGAATATTTTAAACCCACAGTTGAGACCTACTGCTCAAAAAAAGATCCCTCTCAAAATATTAGTACTCATTGACAATTTACTTTGTCACCCAAGAGCTTTGATGGAGATGTACAATGAAATTATTATTATCTTATAAATTCAAAACCTGCTAGAAAGGATTTACCATTCTAGATGCCATTAAGAATATTTGTAATTCATGGGAAGAGGTCAAAATATCAACATGAACAGGAGTTTGTAAGAAGTTGATTCCAAATGATGACTTGGAGGGGTTCAAGACTTTAGTAGGGCAACTGGAGATATAATGGAAATATTAAAAGAACTGCAGGTGGAATCCAATTATGTGACTAAATTGCTACAATTTCATGATATACCTTGAATGAATGAGGAATTGCTTCTTATGAATGAGTAAGACAGTGCTTTTAAGATTGAATCTATTCCTGGTGAAGATGCTGTGAAGACTGTTGAAATAACAAGAAAAGGTTTAGAATATTACATAAACTTAGTGGCAAACTTCATTGTTCTCATATTTTGAGAAATTGCCACAGCCACCCCAATGGCTGATTAGTCAGCAATCATTAACATCCAAGCAAGACCATCCAACAGCAAAAAGATTATGACTTGCTGAAATCTCAGATGAGGGTTAGCATTTTTTAGCAATACAGTACATTTTAATTAAGGAATATACATTGCTTCTTGACCTAATGCTATTGTACAATAGACTACAGTATAGTGTAAACATAACTTT
This sequence comes from Canis aureus, assembly GCF_053574225.1. Taxonomy (NCBI): domain Eukaryota; kingdom Metazoa; phylum Chordata; class Mammalia; order Carnivora; family Canidae; genus Canis; species Canis aureus. The sequence continues at coordinate 13,813,973 of NC_135636.1, forward strand.
TATATGGGCTGGGAAACCAAAAAATTTATTTGACTCACTTTATTGCATTATTTGCTTTATTGTAGTATTCTGGAACTGAACCAGCACTATTTCCAAGGTAAGCCTATAGACAGCTGGACTGACCAAGCATTAAAAGTTTGGGCAGTGATTATAAAAAAAGGGTAATGGAGAGTTCTTAAAATAATGGGCTTTGGATATTAACTAAATCAAGGAATTAAAATAAAAAGTAAGAGTGAAATGGGAGGGATCATGTGATAGAATATGCAATGATCTGAATAAACAAACAAACCAGACAAGGTGAACGGGAAGGAGTTTGGCTGACCACAATTTCAATCTGAGCCAAAGGCAATGATGTCTACTAAATATTCTATTACAATATTAGACTTCTTTTAAAAAGTAGTGTTTGGCCTTCATTAGATAATCATTAACTGCCCTCTGGCTGTAGAATGGATATTCACTTGAATTTGGGAAAGTATAATCCACACATTAAAAAGGAAGCAACCTAATCTGCTCTGGACTAGGTAAAATATGTTTGGAATATTATGTTCAGTTCAAATAAGCCACTTTAAGAGAGATTCCAATAAAGTGTCCAAGGATAGGCAGACACAATGAAAAATAACTGGAAATCATTTCTATTAGGAATAATGATCATTTTTTTTTAACCCAAAGGATGATGACATGAAAGTTCACATTCATAAGTAGTAACAGAATGGAAAAGGTCTCAGGCAGAATGAAGGAATTCCAATTTCTTTATCTTAGAAATAAAGTGGTACAGAATAATGAAGAGACTCAAAACATGGTCATTCTGGTAAATGATAAAAGACTGAAGTTATAAAGCTAAAGGTCACAGTATTTCAAGGGGCATAAGTGTAGATGCTGAATTCACACAAAAGAATCATAGAAGGGACCATGGCATAGCTGGCCTCTATCCTTCATTAGAAGAGTCCCAATGCATTTTATGAATAAGCCCCTGTATGACTCTAATGGGAAATTTTGTTCTGCTGAAGATGACGTTAAATGCACTGGAAGCTGTGGAATGGAGAGAGTAGGGAGGGTTCTCAGGAAGACCTGACTGATTAAAAAAATATCGGGAACTGCACTGAACTGGAAGTCCATAAACTTTAAAAAAGAAATATTTAGGGATGCCTGGGTGGCTCAGTGGTTGAGCATCTGCCTTTGGCTCACAGCATGATCCCAGAGTCTGGGATTAAATCCCACATTTGGCTCCCACATTGGGCTTCCACAGGGTGCCTGCTTCTCCTCTGCCTATGTCTCAGCCTCTCTCTCTCTCTCTCTCTGTGTGTGTCTCATTAATAAATAAATAAAATCTTTTTTAAAAAAAGAAAAATAATGCATAGTAAGTACCAGTTCTACAGGAAACAGGGGTCAGCAGAAAGGTCCTCAAATGGTAGAATCAGGAAGAGGGAATTTCAGTGATTAGAAAGTGCATGGAGAATGTTTATTCTGATCTCAATCTGTCTCATCAATGAATGAAAGCCAACTAGAGCCAAGAGGAGTTGAAGTAGTTATGAAGTTTTACAACTTAAAGATTACTTTTTTCTTTGGGGCATTGATCACCAGTGTGGCTTTCCAGAGAGGATTTGAGGGATGACACTACTGGTGATGTGACCATTCCACCTCAGGAAAGCAAAGTCTCTAGAATATGGTGGAAGCCTGCAAGCAGAGGAAAGATCTACTGATCCCTTCTGCCCATGCTTGTTTCCTGAGGCCTTGGGCATTTCCAGTGAGAAATGGCTGCTGAAATAGGATTTGAGGTTTGAGGTCGTTATGAAAATAGGTAGGTTTTATGGCAAAAAATATTCCATAGCAAAACTGCGGTACTCTAAATCAAGAAATTTGAAAAGATAAGTTCTCTGTGAAATTTAATTTACATTCAGCATGTTCTGGACCTTTACCATAAATAAAAGACAGGTAAGTGGCATCTCTCCACTGACCTATCAGAGGAAGGGACTTTGGAATCAGATTTAGGCTACTTACCACCTCCTTTACTGAATATTTTACAGTCTTTCAGTGAACAGAGAAGAAATAAATACTTATCACCAATTTTAAAATGATCTCCAGGTCTGATCTAACATATGTATGGTGAATAATGGAAAAAAAAAAGAAAAGAAAAAGCATCACACACGCACGCGCACGCGCGCACACACAAACTGACCCAAGGGGAAGATAATATAACTTTCCAATTTAAATCTTTGGTAGAATCTTAAAAAAAAAAAAAAAATCTTTGGTAGAGGGCAGGCCAGGTGGCTCAGCAGTTTAGCGCCACCTTCCGCCCATGGCGTTATCCTAGAGACCCGGGATAGAGACCCACGTCAGGCTCCCTGCATGGAGCCTGCTTCTCCCTCTGCCTGTTTCTCTCTCTCTCTCTCTCTCTCTAATAAATAAATAAATAATCTTTAAAAAATAAATAAATGAATCTTTGGTAGAATAAAAATATCCCATTTTTAAAAAGAGAAGTAGAAATCAATAGATATAAAGGTCATTTTTTTGAGCAAGGAATGACAAGAGACCAACATAACTGATCATCACTCATTTCATAATATTGTTGCTTTAGGGAAATCAAAAACTACACTTTTTGGTACTTGAATTTTACTCACTCAAGGGTTCTCACAAATGAAAGGAGTTCACAAATGCTTGGCAATTCTTATAGACCTATATTATGAAGTGTATTGTCTTGCAGACTATAAGGCAACCAAACTATAAATGCCTTTCTCTGTCTGCAGATAGTTCATCTTAAAATAAATTAAAAAATTCAATCTGCCATGATACTTGATGTCCTTTCATTGTCTTAATATACAGCATATTCACATCCAAATTATTCAAGAAGATGCAGCATGATATATTGGTTAATATGTGAGCTCTGAAATCGGACTTCCTGAGTTAAAATTTTAAATCTACCATTTGCTAAATGTGTGATCTTTGGCAGTAGGTTAGGTAACTTCTTTGTGCCTCTATTTCCCTTTCTCTAAATAAGGAGAATAAGAATACATTTCATAGGATTGTGGTAAAGATTAAATGAATTGATATGTAAGAAGTCTTGGTAACAGTGCCCGAAATACATTAAGTGGTCAAAAATACTGGCTATTAAGAAAAAGTGCCAAAGCTTTTCCTTACAATCATCTCATTTTTTTTAAGGCAAAGTTAGACATCCTAATAATGGACACATTTTTTTTTAAACAAAAGCCTTGTACAACATGTTAGCTCACTACAAACCTTCAGTATTTCTTCTGCTTGCATAAAAATTCCTATCTGAGGATCAGTTTTTAGGGAACCAAACTTAAGACATGTAAGACAGTAAGTGAGGACAAAAATGGACTGATACTTAGGATACTTAGGCAAGCATTAAAAATACACCTCCCCCACCAAATTGAGAAATAATAAATGGCATCTGATTTTTCTGCAGAAACAATACAGTACTTATTCAGTGCTTCTGTGTGAAAACTTGACAGGATGCAGATGGGTGTGAAGGTATAGGCAGCAGCTCAGTTATGCTGCTGCATACACTCTGCCCTTCAAGATGTTCACCAGGTTGATTTTACTTATATGATTCATAGTTTTCCCTTTTTTATGATGAACATAAATTTACTTATAAATTTGCAAAATCCTATGACTCATTCACCATGTGTCTGGCACCTGACACAAAGCAAATAGCATGCCTTTCTCCATTTGAAAGCCATAGATTTTTTTTTTCAAAAAATATATTTAATGGCCATTCTAACAAAATTAAGCAGAATCACATTTCCAAAGTATATATTTCTAAAGGTGCACTTTACGGTTTTATTTGAAAATAAAAACCTAGAAGCTTTTGTTTACACTGTATCTTCTGTCTGGAACACCTTTTATCTTAGGTCAAAATGCTCACATTTTGTCCACATCTTAAATTCAAGATCAAAATGCTCCATAAAAGATTCCCAAATTCCCATGGCTAAAGGTAATTGTTCCCTCCTTTGGCACCTTTCCAATGCATTATATTTATTAGTGTTTAATTTCACCTCTACAAAAATTCCTTAGGGCTGGAAGAATGCTCTGGTTTAAAATGTATCATTCCTTGCCTCCAGCTTTATCCAATGTTTGTCAATGAAATGAATGAATGAATGAATGAATGAGTGAATGAATGAAATGAGGGAAGATTATTTTTGTGGATTCTTGTTTCCTTTTTGATAAAGCTTGTACAAATAAAGGACTCAAAAACTTTTAAGAAGAATCAAGAGAATAGCAACTCATGTACAAATACATGATTTTAAGGAGTATAATTAATACCCCAACCAACTATGAATATGCCCTTTTATTTCTTTTTCAAAAGCTCTTCAGTCATGAAGTCTGTTGCAAAGTTAATCTTCAAGGATCTGTAATAACAAGGCACAACCACTGCTTGAAAATCTTCTAAATGGCAGTTCTAGGAAAGAACAACCTAAAGATTTGTTTTTAATACAGCTACCCTGGCCTGAGACTCTGTCCCAATTCATCTGAAGTGGGATGATGGGATGCTCAGCCAGGTATAGGAACAGTTTCTCTCTTCCATGCCAAGAATTATCAGAACAGCCTCAATTCCCTGTTTCTCCTGTTTACTACAAGTCCCAGACAAGTCACAACTTCCTTTTAAGAAACATCTTAAAAGAAAAGAAAAGAAAAGAAAAGAAAAGAAAAGAAAAGAAAGAAAAGAAAAGAGAAAAGAAAAGAAAAGAAAAGAAAAGAAAGAAAGAAAGAAAGAAAGAAAGAAAGAAAGAAAGAAAGAAAGAAAAAGGGAAAGAAGGATCTTTGACTATTTCAAATGCCTTCTCTTTTTATGCATATAGACTTGTAGTGGTAACTCCCCTTCTAAAAACAGATTAAGTAAATGATTAACACTTTTTTATTCACTGTTTCACTTATTTAACCTCTCACCCCCTAATTCAGCTATAAGTCCCTACTTGGTAAACACTAACAAGTACTTACTTCCAATCTGTATCCAGAGTCTGGGCAATTTCATCTATTTTGGATTTAATAGATTATTCTTTGCTTAGGCCAAAAATATTTTAAATTCTTACAATCATTGAAATAAAGAAATATGAGAAGGATTGAATCAGGTCTTTTTTTTTTTTTTTTAATGAACATCTTATCAATATGAGACTAAAAGGAATAAGTTAAAGGAACAGTGAAGAGCAGATTTGCCGAGAGAGAAAGCATCTGTTTGAAACACAAAAGGCCACACTTCTCTACTGTTCAACTTATTAAAGTGAGCAATTATCATTTTGGTCATTTTTGAAGGTCCAATAATAAATTCAATACCATTCTGCCCCAAAATAAAGACTAAAAGTGTAGAAACTGCTATCCAATTTAGGAAAGATGAAGCCAAAGATGAAGACATCTGCATCAATCTATTAGCACAAGGATATCAATTCTCACTACTCACATGTCTCTGAGATCTATACCAAATGCGAATCCCCCAATTCAACCTGAGTCAGTCACAACTAATCCTGTTGAAGTTGAAAGGGAGACAGAGCAATTCCTCCCAGAGACCTTCCTTTCTAACCTTAAGACTTGTACAGAAGCTTCTTCTGGACCATTCCCTAAATACAAGCCATTAAAATGAAGTAGTTTGGTTTATTTATATGTCCCATGAGCCACCTCCTGGCTCAAGAGTCAGGTAAAGTCTGTTTCACCTAAAGATAGGATCAGAGGCTGGAATGGAAAATACGATTAGTCAGAATTATTGCTACATACAGGTATATGCCATAATTTCTCAGTAAAAGTTGTGAGATTCAGTCTGATTAGACTGGCACAGGTTGTACTTCCATACCCAAGAGCAGGAGATAGAATATTCTCATTGGCTTCACTTGAGCCTAGGGGTCATTTCAAGTTCCTTGTGGGAAAAATGGAAATAAAGGGATGTTGGAAAGAGAAAAGGGGGAGAATAGATGTTATAAAAGAATATCAATTAAGAATAGGCTGAGCTGCATCCAAAATAACAATCAAAAATCACAAAATAAAAGTTTGTTTTTCCTTCACATTAAAGAAGTCAGGAGTAAAGGATCATTAAAGGCTGATAGAGTGACTTCTCAAAACCTCCAGATTCCAGATTCATATATCTTGCCATACTTAGTCACAAGGGCATACCTAGCTATCAGGGAATTTAGAGAATGAAGTCTTTATTGCAGGTGACCATATGCCCATTAAACAATGAGGTGTTTTCTATTTTGCGGGGAGACAGAAAAAAGAAAGGATAGACATTGGGGCACATACAGTAATCTCTGGCATGGTATATGGATTCTTAAGATGAATTCATGATCTCTACCACCTTATGTTTATACCCTTGTGTAATGCCTTCCTCTTGAGTATGGGCAAAGCCTGTGATTTGCTTCTAATCAACAGAATATAGAAAAAATGGGACATAGATGAATAGTGTCCATGATTACAGTACATAAGATTTATTAGCATTTGTCTTACAGTTTTTCTCTCTTCCAGAAATGGCTATGAGGAAGCCAGTGGCCATGTTGGCAAACTCCATGTAGCAAGGACCTGAGGATGGCCTCTGGGAGTTGATGGTAGCTTCTGTACAAAAGCCAGCAAAAATAAAGCTCTCAGTCCAGCAACCACAAGAGCAAGGAAGGACAGCCTTTCTTGGATGAGCCTCTAGATAAGAATCCAGTCCTAATTGAAACTTTGACTGCAGCCTTATGACACTGTAAAGAGCAAACTCAGCTAAGTTCTGTCCAGACTCCTGATGCACAGAAACCAAGATAATAAATGTGCACTGTATTAAACCACTAAGTATGTGGTAATTTGTTATGCAATAATAGAAAAATAATACATTGACATTAAGGGCAATCAACAAATGCTCATAATACTGCATAAAACATCTCATTCCCTAATTTATAAATGTTACTTGCAATGATTATCATTATCATCATCCTCATCATCATCACCATCATCATTATTACAATCATCATCATTTCCTAAATCTGGATTCCCCCAATACCATCACCACCTTGCCTCACAGCTTACTTAGCAAGGATTAAATCCCAACAGGGCAAACAGTTTTATTCATAGTATTTCTAGACTTTTTTGGAAGCAACTAACTTTAAAATCTAATTGGAGTTGAATTTCCATTAGGACTGCACTGGTGATTTTTGTATATCCATCTGCCACTCCAATTCCATGAACTTGCCTCTCAAGGATACAACAATCTTTTGGTCATGCCTCACTGGGGAAGAATTGAAAAGAATAAGATAGGACATAGTACTCTAGGGGTTCAGTTAAGAATCGCAGGCAAACCTGCGGAAAACAGACCCATCACTCTGTGGAGTCAAGCTGAGGGGAAAAGAAACAATTAGCTAGAGGTTAAGTAGCAAAATAGCTGCTAAAAGCCTTAGGTAAAAATGTCACTGAGTAGGAGTAAAATATTGGAAGAATAATGTGGGAATGAAAGTTATCAATTGCATTGAAACCTGAATTTATGCATTTTAATGTTATCTAGGAGAATCAATTTAAGCATCTGTTTAATTTCCTGATATGTGACAAGACTACCAGGAGGAATTTTAAAAATTAAAAAAAAAAGAATAAAAAATAAAGCACCTTTCAGAGCATATCCAGTAAAGTTTTTATAAGACCATACAAAACCTGAGCTATTTTAGATAGTAATGTGTTAAAGCAAATTAATATCCCCTAAATGAAACCAAGATTTCTTTTTTTTTTTTGAAACCAAGATTTCAAAGCTAAGCCATTACATATAATAGAGTAAGGCAAAGAAAATGAAATCTACTCTATGAAGTATATAAAACAAATAGAAATTGTTATGAGATAGCATAAAATAGTCAATAATTCAAAAGATGATTAAAAATAAACAATATATTAGTAATAGAAACCTGTCATGGGGAACATTCTAATAATGGACTTTAGTTTCTTGGCTTATTACAACTCAAGAATCTTAGAGGGAGAATAGCTATTATATGAAAATACTGTAGTTTTTGCTTATGTTTATTTTTATAGAAAAAAAAACATGTAAAACAACACATTTTATAAAGAATAAAGAGTACCTAAAAATAAGAAAAACTAAAACACAGAGATGCTAAAGATGGAAAAGAAAGATTTATTCCAGAAATATGTGGCATTAATTGATAGAAGATATCAGAATAATTACATAAAATTTTAACTACTATAATATTGACAGTAATTTTTAAATTCTTAGAAGCAATTAGTTTTTTTCCCTCATGTGGTTCATATTCTTGTTCCACAAACATGGTATATTAGCTCCCAAAATTTTAGTGAATATACATGGAAAATATTTTAACGTTTCTGCATATAAAAATTTATTTCTACAGAATTGTTTTTTGTTGTTGTTTTTTTGCTGCAGAATATGCCCTTATTTCTGATATCAGTGACAGGGTAAGAACATGATCAGAAAGTTCCTTCCAATTTTGGAGTCAGTCTTGTACAAATAGATACACAACTATGAAGCAAGAGGGTAGGGAACACTAAACCTCAAAGCAAATATCATTGATGCTTTGGGGGAGAGATGTCAATGAGAAAATATAATTGTTATCAGTCTCTACAGAAACAGTCACCACTTCAGTACATACCCTACCAATAGTAGGTCAATGTCATCCATAACCAAAAGCCATGGTATCATCTTCCTATAAAATAAGAGTAAGAGAAAGGAAGACAATAAACTCCTCAAGTTGGTTTTTTTCTCCCCCTCTAGATTTAGTTTTGTTTTTCATTCCATAAATGAGGTATGCTCATCATCAAATAAAAAAATCTTCCAAATGGAGTGAATTATGAGCCAACTAAGCACACATATTAACTCAAAAGTAAATATTACAAGGTGAGGCACCTGGGTGGCTCAGTAGGTTAAGCATCTGACTTTCGGTTTCGGCTCAGGACCTAATCTCAGGTTCTTGAGATCAAGCCCTTCATGGAGCTCCACACGTAGCATGGAATCTGCTTAAGAATCTATCCCTCTTTTTCTACCCCTCTTCCCCATGTTCTTTCTCACTCTCTCAAATAAATATTTTTTTTTTTTTAAAAAGTAAATATCCTAAGGTAACTGAATAGGGTTCTTTGTATATTTCTTTCCTCAGAGGAAAAGGTGTGTTCACATTACAATAGAGACAATGTGGGCTTCATTGGTTACTATGGATTTCCAAATAACACTCATATTAACCTGTTTATTTTTGATAACTTCTAGGAATTTACATTTTTTCACCATTTTTACAGTTAATCCTTAAAAAAGATTATCAGATAACCTTGAATAGTCTGTTTCAAAGACGGCTTTGAGACATTGTGGACAATTTTTCATGTGCAAAATAGTGACCCAAACGAAGACTATCATTAACATAAAAAATCCAAATGGAAATCAGAATAAACATTTAAGACTTACTTTACAGAAGAGGTCAGGGTAGAATTCTGAATCTGGAGATACTGACATGTTTCTAACAAAATAGAAATGTTTTCTTATTACTCCTTAATACTTAACACTGAACTAGAGTTGTCCTCCAAATTTAATCTATTCTTCCTCAGTCTTGTTTTCTAAGTTAGTTTCTTCTACCAGGAATGCCATTCTGCACCATCTTTTTCACTCTGTAAAACCTTACCCATCCATCCTTTAATCTCCAGTTCAATGTCCATTTTTTTAAAGATTTTATTTATTTATTCATGAGAAACACAGAGAGGAGAGAGAGAGAGGCAGAGATACAGGCAGAGGGAGAAGCAGGCTCTATGCAGGGAGCCCGACGTGGGACTCGATCCCGGGGCTCCAGGATCACGGCCTGGGCTGAAGGCATCGCTAAACCGCTGAGCCACCCAGGCTGCCCCAATGTCCATTTTCTATGTCTTCCCTCCTGATCATCACACTAAAAGTGATCTTTTTGTGTGTGTGTGTGAAAGAGAGTCTACTTGGGGAAATAAAATGAATTCTGGTGGTACCATTCTACACATAATGCCTTGTATTATGACCATTCCTTCATGTATCTCATTTTGAGGATAAAGATGGAATACAAAAGTATTTCCACCATAGGAATAAGGACAGTGCCTTGCAAATTACACTGAAAATTACACAATAAATGCTTATTGGATAAGAGAATGAATAGATAAAACTGTAGATAAAAGAATGAAATTATTAGAGAAGAGGTAACTGTTCAGTGTATGCTATTAACTCTACACTACGAAAACAAAGAAGGGAAAGATGAATAAAGGTTAATAGAGGCAGTGTGGCAGAGCATCCTGGGGACAGGACCTGAGGACTAAAACTGATAAGTGGCGGTTAAAGATATTGCAGGCATTGGCATGAGGGAGGGAACTACCGCAAGACAAAAAAACACAAAAAGTCAAAGTGAGGAGTGTAGCCTCTTTCCTAGGATGAGATCTTTCCCAAATGCCACCATTAAATTACAAGATTATCTATATACAAGGAAACTAGGAGTTTCTCCATTCAAATGTGAACTCTCCAAAATGAACCAGCCACCAAAACTGATCACAGAAACCATCTAGCTAATAAAATAGAACCAAAGGAAATATGAATTACTCATAGAATTTAAGAAATGCACTAGAATTGTTACAGACATTTAGAAAGTATTAAGCAATTTAGGACATTTTGTGAATCATTAGGGCTGTTTCTTTATAAGGTAGAAGAGTGTGGCAGCTATATCCTAGCTCGAATCTAATCTGAAAACTAATCTTAATGACAGTTTAGTTACCAGTACAGATTCATCTGAAATTATGCTTCATAATTCTACATCTCCCTTTCAAGAATACTTAAAATCCACATCTTGATTTTCATATGTGACTAAAATAGCCAGAGAGTTGCTGAGAGACACCTATTATGCCACAGTAAGGAAATTTGCTATTTTCAAATGTTAATAGCGACCAATTATGCTTTGGTACTGCAAATACTTAAGAGTTGACAGCAATGCTCTGGAGAAACTGTGTATACTAGGTTCCAAGTTCTATAATGTCTTTCTATAAAATATTTTGAAACAAGTTTAACATTAAGATTTTTCAGTATGCTGAACTGTCAATCAAGCTTTAGTTTCTCTGATACTGCTCTTTTAAGGAAGTACAGTGCTTTACTCACCCATGATCAGTAACAGCAGGCATGCCTAACCTAACACCCCTACTAACAATCTACAGACACTTTGCCATTTTGCAATGGAGAAAAGGCTTAATTTTCTATAGGGCATGAACAAGGCTTTCAAAAGCAATTTCAAAGCAGATTTCCCGACGCAACTTCCAACGGCAGCTGAATGAGGCTTTTAGCATGCTTTGATAACTATCAAAATTCCCAAATCACATAAATGCTTAATAACAAGTAAGCATTTCTAACCTGGGTCTGTGTAAAATATTACCTTTCCTAAAGAAACTAAAAGGAAACCTGAAAGGCATTTCATCAGCACTTTAACTTTTGGACATGTGAAAAGCAATTTGAAAATTGTAGCCAATTTTAAAAATATATGTATTTTTTGCTTACTCTTTCTTTTTGCCTCCACATTAAGAAACACTTTTTTTTTTTTTTTTTTTACTGTTTTGTGGGCTTAATTTCTTCCAAAGGAGATTGTATCTATGTAACTACATGAATTAAATCCTGACTTACCTACTTATAACTATTGCTGATAGATAGCCCTTAAGGGCAAAACCAGAGCATTCTTATAGAATAAACATTGACAAGAAGTGAAAATATGTAATTTAGAAACAGCAGACTCATATTAGAACACACAGTTTAATATTCTATTCATATTACACTTGTTCACATCTCATTGAAAAAATTAAGTAATTGAATATAAACAACAAAACTGAACAATAATGTTGCAAATTAAAAAAACAGGATGGATAGGCAGATAATAAAAAGCCATAAGGCACTCTTGATTCTCATTGCATTACACATGGTGTTTGGTAATATATTTTAAACAATTCAAACAAAAGCATCCAATTAAGATGCTCTTAATGTGGGCAGCCCGGGTGGTTCAGCAGTTTAACGCCACCTTCAGCCCAGGGCCTGATCCTGGAGACCCAGGATCGAGTCCCACGTCAGGCTCCCTGCATGGAGCCTGCTTCTCCCTCTGCCTGTGTCTCTGCCTCTCTCTCTCTGTGTCTCTCATGAATAAATAAAATCTTAAAAAAAAAAAAAAGACGCTGTTAATTTGCAAAGTAGAAGTTGCAACAGTATAAAGAACAATACTTTAAAAAAAAAAAGATTTTATTTATTCATGAGAGACACAGAGAGAGAGGCAGAGACATAGGGACAGGTAGAAGCAGGCTCCATCTAGGGAGCCCGATGTGGGACTCGATCCTGGACTCCAGGATCACACCCTGGGCCAAAGGCAGACAGTCAACCGCTGAGCCACCCAGGCGTCCCTAAAGAATAACACTTAATTATAATATTTACTAAGCACTCATAAATCATGGTATCCAAGGTGTCAGAGAAGGTCACATAGTGAAAGATAGCTTCAAATTCTTTGCCATTCTTCCCATCAAAAAATGGAGTCTACTACTTTTGTCCTTGAGTCTGGAGCTACCCTGTAACTTTGCCCAACAGAATGGAGGGAAAGTAACACTGTAATTTCTCAGGTTGGGCCTTAAGAGATCCATACCCTCAACTTCCTCCCTCTGAATACTTCCTTTTGGAATCTTTCCTTTTGGAATCCAGACATCATGCTGTGAGAAGCCCAAGTCACACCCAGAGGCCACACAGAAGAAAACTGGGGCATCCTGGTTAGCTGAGCTAATCCAGTCAACAGCCAGCCCTGTCAGCCATGTGTCTGAGCCATCTAGAACTTCCTATCCCAAAGTGACCTTTGAATAATTGCAGCCTAGCCAACATCACTTGGGGATTTGAGATTCTACACTGCAACTAAACTTTAAGAATTCCTACATGTCAAGTTTTAATATGAAATCAGAGAAAAATACCCACAATTATCGAATAACCAACTATAATACTCCTCCCTTTTTCAACATGTGTGTGTAAGGCCAGATTTTCTTACGTATTTTAACCAAACAACATATCACAATAGATAGAACACAGAAGCAAACATAAGACTCCAATTAATCTCACCAAGCAATCATCAAAGAGATTTGCAAAGAAATGTAATGCAATACAACTCTCATTATATTTTGTTTGGGAAATATAGTTATTCCTCATAAAATTATATATGTTGAAGTATAATGTTTTTATTATATTTTTATGGATATTTTTAATGATACACTATAAAATTCACCATTATAAAACATTATATAGAAAGCATTATAGGGGGATCCCTGGGTGGCGCAGCGGTTTGGCGCCTGCCTTTGGCCCGGGGCGTGATCCTGGAGACCCGGGATCGAGTCCCACATCGGGCTCCCGGTGCATGGAGCCTGCTTCTCCCTCTGCCTGTGTCTCTGCCTCTCTCTCTCTCTCTCGCTCTCTGATGACTATCATAAATAAATAAATTAATTAAAAAAAATTTAAAAAAAAGAAAGCATTATAAAGCAAAGAATTCAGTGGTTTATTCACAAGCTGTACCAGCATCACTAATTCCAGAATACTTTCACCAGCCCCAAAAGAAAATGTGTGTCTACTGATAGTCACTCCTTATTTCCCTGTCCTCAGTCCCTGGCAACAACTAATCTTCTTTGTGTCTCTATATGTTTTTTCCTATTCTGGACATTTCACATAAGTAAAATCATATACTATATGGCCTTTTTGTGTGGTTACTTTCAGTTAGCATATTTTCAAGGTTCATCCATACTGTAGTATGTACCTATACTTTATTTGGTTTTTGTTTTTTTTTTTAATAAATTTATTTTTTGTTGGTGTTCAATTTACCAACATACAGAATGACACCCAGTGCTCATCCCGTCAAGTGCCCCCCTCAGTGCCCGTTCAACCATTCACCCCCACCCCTCTCCCTCATCCCCTTCCCTAGTTCATTTCCCAGAGTTAGGAGTCTTTATACTATTCCATTTTTGGACAGATTGCATTTTGTTTACCCATTTATCAGATAATGAGCCTCTGAGTTGTTTCCATTTTTTTTGGCTATTATGAATGATTATGAACATTCATGTACCAGCTTTTGTGTGGATATGTTTTTAATTTTCTTGGCTATTGTTATTGACTATTTTCAGATGGATTAACTATTTTAAACATTTCTAAACTATAAAATATAAAATCTACATAAATTGAAAATTTTTAGGACCCTTGATAATGTTTAAAAGTACAAAGGGTACTGAGACCAAGAATTTGAAAACCACTGTTATACAGAATATTTTTTCTACTTCTTCTTTTCAAAGAAATATGAAAATACAACTTTCTCATATCTCCTTTAGTCTATTGGTTCAGAGGAATTCCAAATAACTTTTGGCTTTTATAAAACATGTTATCTTGACAGCTTTATTCCTAGGTTAGGGGGAGATAATGATCAACCAATACAAAAAGATCATGCAAATAAAGGTAAGAATCATAGCATAAGGAGGGCTTCCTTTCCCTATAAGATGCTAAAAAAGGTGAAATACTTTATTACTTTTTGTAAACTGCTAGAGCTTTCTCAAGACCTTTAACTTCAATTTGGACACATGGCTTCTTTAAATCCATGACCTAAATGGGCTTCATGCCCCTATGTCAATCATTGGAACTTTGAAATAATTGTCTTGCTTTTGGGGCATCTGGGTGGCTCAGTGGTTGAGCATCTGCCTTTGGCTCAGGTCGTGATCACGGTGTCCTGGGATCGAGTCTCACATCAGGCTCCTCGCAGGGAGCCTGCTTCTCCCTATATGTTTCTGCCTCTCTCTCTCTCTGTGTCTCTCATGAATAAATAAATAAAATCTTTAAAAAATAATAATAATACTTGTCTTGGCCTTTTCCTACTTGTAGGAGAGATCTTGGTCCCAGTCTCCCCCGATATCTGTCAATATAGTTTTGGTTTTTTAAAAGATTTTATTTATTTATTCATGAGAGAGAGAGAGAGAGGTAGGCTCCATGCAGGGAGCCCGACGTGGGACTCCATCCCGGGTCTCCAGGATTTCGTCCTGGGCTGAAGGCGGTGCTAAACCACAGAGCCCCGCCCCCCCCCCCCCCCCCGGGGGCTGCCCTGTCAATATAGTTTTTATTGTTTTTATTAACATTATTGTAGCTGGCATTCCTCTACCCTCTACTCATTGCTAATAGAATATTATTTTTATTAGGCATTTCACAATCATAATTCTTGAACTACCATTATATATTCAACCTTAGGAAAAATTTCAAAATTTCCTATTAAGCACATTTGGTACATGTTTTCCCTAAAAGATGCTAAATTCATAAACTTCTATAGCACATCTTTGGTGTTATTAAATGATTACACATGTGTTTATGTTATATCCTTTGACTCACAATTATATATGTAATTCTCACTTTCTGAATGTCTCCAAATTTTAAAAACACATTCATGTAGTGAACCAGGTTCTTAAAGGATTTAGGACATGTTTTCCTGCATGTGATAATTTCAAGTTCCTAATAGACATCTGAAAACAGAAAAGT
The DNA here is from genome assembly GCF_053574225.1 of Canis aureus. Classification (NCBI taxonomy): domain Eukaryota; kingdom Metazoa; phylum Chordata; class Mammalia; order Carnivora; family Canidae; genus Canis; species Canis aureus. The sequence goes on from NC_135636.1 coordinate 13,829,457, forward strand.
TACCATAGGATATTCATTTATTCTCTCATTATTAAAAAGAGTTTTCAATAATAAGCATATAGTCTAGGACAATTTTTTATTGTTCTTTACTGAGAATCTAAAGTAAATCCCTCTTTCACTGAAAGACTGTTCCATGGAGTGAGATAGAAATTTCCCTCTGACAGGGATCTTAATTTTCTCAAAGGTCATCCAATTACTCCTGGTTGAATCCCCATGTGACACACTAATTCAGAAATGTTTCCTCATTAGTGCTGACATCTCCCAAGTGCTGGAAAGAACTCCACATACTACACTACTCATTTGAAATGTAGATTTAGAAAGGGGAAAAAAAAACTTTGCTTTTAAATACCTAGATGTAATTGTGTATTATATACACATATCATATACAAGAGAAGATATGTTTTGATTAAAAGGCATTAAAGCAGCAGGAAAAGTAAAATGCTTTGGAGTTCAAATCCTGGTTCCATCTCTTATCTACTTAAGAGATCACAAGGAAGTGGGGCACCTGGGTGGCTCAGTGGTTTAGCATCTGCCCATCAACTCAGGTCGTGATCCCAGGGTCCTGGGATTGAGTACTGCATCCGGCTCCTTGCAGGGAGCCTGCTTCTCCCTCTGCCTATGTCTCTGCCCCTTTCTCTGTGTCTCTCATGAATAAATAAATAAAATCTTTAAAAAAAGAGAGAGATCACAAGGAAGTTGTTAAGCCTCTCTGAGATTCAATTTCCCTATCTGCAAACATAAAAGCAGTATCTTTGAAAACTAATTATCAAAATGCAAATAAACTAACTGATAAACTATAGAGGATCTCTACATTGCTCTCTTTTATTAAAGATGTCATTACTGTTATCACAGTAAAAGTCACCTTAAGACAACATAGGTCTACCATGAAATTCACAGCAATCCCTAGAGTAGAAGAATGGCCTAACTGCAGCAAGAACAAGCATAAAGGTAACAAAAAGAAAGATATTATTGCCCTGGATGTCAGTTAGTCAAATAAAATAGCATGTTGTTTTTGTTGTTGTCTTTGTTTTTTGCTTTTTTCAGGAGGAAGGGGATGGAGGACAGACTATAAAAAAAGAAATTATTTTCTGCTTTTATTTTAAGGTATCAGGAGAGTAAATCATTTTTGCTGAAATGCCAACAATTTTACTTTACTTGGTACCCCAGTCTTTAGACTTCCTATCTCCAACACAATATCACAGGCGTGAAACAAAAATATTTTCCTCAGATTTCATTGTGATGTTCTCTCTTGCCCTGTCCTGAAGTATACAAAAGGTCCACAATGATCCAGCACACACTCTCATTCCAAAACCTACCCTACCCCACCAGCCCACTCCTCATGTACATCACAGCAACTACATCATAGCAACTTCATATTATGCTGACAAAAACTCAACCCAAGAATGGATTTAGCGGCCTCTGGCTGGCTCAATCAGGAGAGTATGTGACTCTTGATCTTAATGAGCTTGAATCTCAAGTTGGTTATAGAGATTACTTTAAAATAAATAAATGAATGAATGATGACATCTCAAAATACTCTACTTAAGAATGGATTCAAATTAACTGTTCTTACTTAAATTGCAGTCTATTTAAAACAACAAGTAACTCTCATTTAAAACCTGCTAATAGGGATCCCTGGGTGGCGCAGCGGTTTGGCGCCTGCCTTTGGCCCAGGGCGCGATCCTGGAGACCCAGGATCGAATCCCACATCAGGCTCCCGGTGCATGGAGCCTGCTTCTCCCTCTGCCTATGTCTCTGCCTCTCTCTCTCTCTCTCTCTCTCTCTCTGTGACTATCATAAATAAATTTTAAAAAATTAAAAAAAATAAAATAAATAAATAAAACCTGCTAATATTTTCTAATATACCTACAGGGCAGAAGATTGTATTTTATATTCTAAAATCTTATTAAATATGATAGCAATTTATTCAAAACGGTAGTACTTTGAAGTCCTGGTTATTTTCCTATATTGATGTCTTCTAATAAAATTACTAAGTGACTAGACACATACAATGTGAAATACATTCAAGATTTAATTAGAAATCATGTTTATATTATGTATGTATATTTATTTACAGTGATACCCAACCTTACATTTTTTACAAAAACAGAAAGGAAGGAGGGAGAATATGGCTAAAAAAGGGCTACTGGAACTTATAAAAAATATTATTGTGCTTCTCAAACACTCGAGTCAAGTAGTGTACTTTTATTTATGGTCTACATAGTCATATCAATTAATTTTCAATTCTTTTAAAGTTTGGTAACTTATCCACTAGTGGATAACCTGTGGCCTTTTCCTCCCCAGTGCCTGGTACATTCTAAATAGAAGGGCCAAGAAGGCAACAAAGTAGGTGGAAACTGCATTATGAGTGCATAGGCATATGCCCATGTATGTATTTGAATACTTTTGAATAATACTTTATTCAAAATTTTAATTTTTTTTAAATTGCCATTAGGTAAAGTTAATATTTAAAATCAACCTAAGAACAAATTTAAAAGTTAACAATTAGGGGATCCCTGGGTGGCTCAGAGGTTTGGCGCCTGCCTTCGGTCCAGGGCATGGTCCTGGAGTCCCGGGATTGAGTCCCACATTGGGCTCCCTGCATGGAGCCTGCTTCTCCCTCTGCCTGTGTCTCTCATGAATAAATTTTAAAAAATATTTAAAAAAAATAAAATAAAAATAAAAGTTAACAATTACCTATAAAGATTCACTGTTCATTAACTATTAACACGATTTTCTAAGCATTTCCTTACCCAGTAGCTCTGCTTGAATGCTCTTATACTTCATCTCATTCATCTTAGCCTGAAGTTGGAAGTCCTTTCCAAATAATTATCATCCCCTCAGGAAAACTAAACATTGAGATGCTTCTTTCCAGGAGACTAAATTAGTATTTTAACCTAGAAAACTTTCTTTTCCTACCTTTTTTTTCCCCTACCTGATGCTAAATGCTGAAATAATACTGTAGATTTTATTTCCTCCTCTCAACACTGTTTTCTTTCCTCCCGTATGGAAGAATTAGAAAGTGGGAAAAAAATTGCAGAGATCTAAGATTTCCTTCTTCCATTTTATATATCTATTTCTCTCTTCTGTCACCACTGATTAAATTATAGGAGAGTCTTTGCCTATTTCTTTTCTTTCTTATTTTTTAAAAGTAGAATTCCTGGCCCTAAAGTGGTACCAAATAAATAATTGATAATGCATAAATGGGAGTGAAACAACAGTCTCCACCCTTTTCTCTGATGTAAGACCTTCTAGCCCACAATATTTAATTAGTTAACAACCAGATACTCAGTTAAGTTATTCAAACACTACTTAGCCTCACAAAATCTTTAAACCATCAGGCAAACTAGTTCTTTCGGAAACATTTTCTAAACTTATATATCTTAAACTGAATGTTTTGAACATATTCACTCAGCAAGTTCTTTCCTGAGCACCTATTCTAACAATTTAAGTTTTATAAAAGATCTAATGTAGTTTCATTAGTATATTTCTAATTATACTCCAAATTTATATCTATTCCTATATTCCCCTCAAGTCAAAATTCTTATTATAGGTCAACTGTATTTTGAAAGGCTATATTGTAAGGAAGTTTCTTCAGAGCAAAACAAAAGTAACAGCAACAAAATTTACAATTCGCTGATCACCAACAGAGTCAAGCAAAGTGCCATGCTCACAATAGTGCTTCATCCCTATTTATTGTTAAATGGCAATGGAATTTTCTCCATACTAAAAGGTTCTTACATTAGTTCTGGAAAAAATTTCCAGAAATAAGAAATAAGAGAACTAAAGAAGGCTTCTATTTTCAAGTTAGTACTTACTAATCATCAAAAAAGTTTCAGGAATTTCATCTAAGACTTGACTGGGATATAAAAAAGAGCCTATATATTCACTGTACTCCTCTCCTACTAGACTCTAATGGGAAGCCAAATGAATCTGTGTCAAATTGTTTCTCTGTTTAAAAAGTAAGTAATGCTTACAATGAAGCTTGATAAATATCAGAATATATTCAATTGTCTTTACATTTTTAACTATCTTAGAAAAAATCTGCTTCTGCAGTGACATTTTTAAATATAGAGGGTTTTTTTTAGTTTTGTTTTGTTTTTAGAGATTTTATTTATTTATTCACGAGAGAAACACAGAGAGAGGCAGAGACACAGGCAAAGGGAGAAGCAGACTCCCTGAGAGGAGCCCGATGTGGGACTCTATCCCAGGACTAGGATCATGCCCTGAGCCAAAGGCAGGAGCTCAACCACTGAGCCACTCAGGCATCCCTTAAATAGTTTTTTTTAAAGATTTGTTTATTTATTTGAGAGCGAGAGATTGAGTGCACAAGTGCGGGAAGGGGCAGGGAGAAAGAGAATCTCCAACAGATTCCACATTTACGGTGGAGCCTGCCATGGCTAGATCCCAGGACCCTGAGAGTGTCCTGGGCTGAAATCAAGAGGTGGATGCGTTTTTTTTTTTTTTTAAGATTTTATTTATTTATTCATTGGAGACACAGAGAGAGAGGCAGAGACATAGGCAGAGGGAGAAGCAGGCTCCCTCCGGGGAACCTGATGTGGGACTCCATCCCAGGACCCCGGAATCACAACCTGGGCCATAGGCAGACACTCAACCACTGAGCCACCCAGGTGCCCAAGAATTGGATGCTTAACTAACTGAGCCTCCAAGGTGCCCCAATATTTTTGTATAGATTAAAGACATGCTTAATAACTTAGCAAATATAGGTCAAAACAGTATGAAGAGAAGTATAAAGGGGCTACTCTATTTTTCACTGGCCATATGTGACAGTATCTAGCTTCAGGTACAAATAAATTTATCACTATTTTCCCTAGGGGGGTTCATAGTTCCTGAAATAAAGAAAAAAGTTAAAAAGTATAAATCAGAGGATTTAACTTTATACCAGCCAAGATGAACAGAAAATGTTGATCCTGATTCTGAGACTGAATATATTTTCCATTATATAACAAAAAGAATGTGTATTATTTTAAATTCAAAATTATTTAGCATTCTCCCTGCCTTTTGCCTAGCAGAAATTAGTAAGGGTCTTATCAAGAACAGTATTTGAAAACAGTCTGGGTTTAGGGGTTATCTAGCAAGTGGCTAATTAATATAAACTCTTTTATATATAAACTCAACATAAGAAAGAAAATGTGTATTTATCAGATGCCTTCTGTACGCCAGATACTACACTAAAATCTGTGCATGTATTATCTCATTTAACATTCACACCTGTTATCAATGCTTTATAAATGCAGAAATAAATGTTCAGAGAGTCTCCATATCCTACTCACAGACTCACAACTCTTAGGTGGAGAGTTGGGTTTAGAACTCAAATATCTTTGAAAGAACAACAGGAAAAGAGAGGAAAGGAAGAGATTTTTGACCAATACAAATTGTAACTCTTTTGATATGTGTATGTAAAGCTAGGAGTTAGAATTAATGTGTTATATGAATGAACAGGGGTTTGAAACATCTCCTAAAGCCTCAACTAACCACATGTAAGATGTGGAACACATGGCCTGATACTATTTACTATTTTTTTAAAAGATGATGATGACATAAAGGTTAGTTGACCACAGTATTCTATGGTTTTGCAACAAAAATATGTCATATGTTAGGCTGTATTAATGGAAAAACCAATAGTACAACATCCAGATGTTAGGAAACATTAGTCTTAATGCTCCAACCACACCACACCTGGGTAGTGTGTTAGGTACTAAGTACTATATTCCAACAATAGTGTCAAAATTTAAAGTAGTTTGAATAGAATTATCAAGTACGCTAAAATGATGACATACAAAGAATTGTGAAAATAAGAGAGATTTAGCCTTTAAGAAAGAAGTTGAGAAGAGATACATTTCTATCTTCATATATTTGAAAAACTTCCAAGTAAAAGAGAAGAAATGGGTATACATGCATTCAATATTATATCAGAAAATAGAAATTAAATGGAAGTTCTAGAGAAGAGAATTTTAATTCAGTTTAGAAGGTATATCCTAATAATTATACCTAACTGGAATGGAATCTCTTGTTTGATACATAGAGACTTTTAGATGTTGCCTTTGAGAGAAGCTCATATGCACACACACACACACACACACACACACAAATTAATTAAAGCTTTAATGGGCCTTATATATTTTAAATTTTACTCCATATCACTTTCTAAAATGAGACAATACTAAAGAAATAACTTTGCATGTGGCATCTGCTTAATGCCCTGCCCTGTAATTTCTTTATTGAATATGATACATATTAATGCACATTTTATGCAGATTTCTTGGATTCGTAGATTAAAAATGCTTATAAAATTTCCCTAAGCAATGGGAGTATCCACCAACAGGAATTTCCCAGGGACAGAATTAGGAGTGGCAAGCAGGAAGTTTTCAACACAATACACTATAACCAAAGGCAGATAGAAATCCAAAAATCTCTTTAAAAACCAACATGATGAAAAACACAAGTTTGTCTAAGAGGTGGAAGAAAATCTGACACTCAAATCACAACATGTTTACAGAACGGCTTCAGTGAGACAGAAATCCTCCAAATTTTTGGCCAGCAAACTATTCATTATTCATTATTCTTACTTCATTTTGTTTAATGAACATTGCTCAAAGACACTCACTGTATGAAAAATATTTTTCTCCTAATTTTCCTGAAAACTCCCAAAATAACAAAAGAAAGTATAACTTTGAACTTTTTTTCTCATAATGCTCTTTTCTCCCATACTTCTTATTTATGTTGTTAAGAATAATAAGACTTAATTTGTGAATACCTGCTTGAGAGAGAATAAGAATGAAGATAAGCCAGCTTAATGATTTATTTTAGCCAAAGACTCATACATTCCTGGTCATAATATCCTTGTCTTCAGCAATGTAAATCAAACCTTAGCAAACCAAAACATTTCAGTTCTACGATGACAGATACCAGCACATTTTTCAGACAAGCCTAAATTAAATTAGATATATCCTTACATTCTCATTTCCAAAATAAAAGTCACTACATAATATGTTGGTTTTTTCCCCCAGTGATTTGGCAAAGGCTTCATTCAGTTAGTTTAATCTCCTTTTGGCTAATCTTCTGGCTGTATACTATCTAAGCCAATTTATGAAGATCGGCACTTATTTCACACACACAATAAGGCAACACAACATTCGCAACAGGCCCTAACAAAGCAGCTCATATCACCAAATCTTGATTATGTAGTGCTGAAGAAGACCTCTGAGGCATTTTAATATGCTTAGAGACTAGCTTGCTACCCTCTGCAGCTATTAGCAATGTGCTCAAGACCCCGTGTGTTAGTATGCCAACACAGAAATTGTAGGACAATTGTTGGCACTGTGCTTTGGTATTTCAACCATGATATTGATATTTATCTATTTTGGTAAGGGCTGCTATGGGAACTGACAAACTGTTTTTCAAAAGATGAGATAAAAGAAATCAGAAAAAGGAGGGGCAGCAATAAAAAGCACATGCACTATGTAATAATTTAATGAATATGACAGAGAAATCTATTTGACATTGTCACTTTTTATAAACATTTCATATTAGTTGTTAATATATTGGTGGTCAAAAGCACTTGGGGTTAGTCCACAGACACTTTGAAGGGCTGAGGGAGAAGGATTTAGTCCTGGTATTTCTTTTGGTCATAAGATTATAATTTCTGATCATCAAGAAGTCCTAAAATCAATAACAGTTTTATATAGAATCATTTATGAAACATTCATCTGTGAAAAACATGAAAAATGGAAACAAATTAAACCTGAATCTAATCAAGCCTAATAGCTCGCTTCTTGTTTACAAGAAATTCAGGGGCTAGGGAATCAACCTATATAATGCCACAAAAGCAAACATACATACAGAATATGAGAAAACTGGCTCAGTTTGCTTCAAAGAGTATGGTAGTGGAGGAACTGTAAAAAATAAATTGCAATGTGTGGTCCTTCTTCAGATACCAATTCACATAAAGAAAATGGAAAATAGTATTTTTCAGATAACTGATAAATTCTGAATATAAACAGAATATTAGATGAACCAAAGAATCAGGGTTAATTTTGTTAGATGTCATAATGGCACTGTGGTAAGGTAAGAAAATATCCTTTTTTTAAAAAGAGATGTTTATTAAAATATTTGGGGGAGAAATGGTATGGAATCTGGGACTTGCTTCAAAATATATCTGCAATAACCACAACTAAAAAAGGAATAGTGAACAAGTATAGAAAAATCTTGATAATTTTTGAGTTGGAGTGATAGTTATATGAGAATTCATTATAAAATTCTATTTTTACATGTTTGAATTTTTTAAATAAAAATTTTTATTTTATGTTATGGTTTATTAAAATGGCTTAAGTGGCAATAGCTATGGGCAATGTTTTTGCTATAATAAAACAATTTCGGGCAGCCCAGGTGGCTCAGCGGTTTAGCGCCTGCCTTCGGCCGGGGGTGTGATCCTAGAACCCCGGGATCGAGTCCCACGTCAGGCTCCCAGGATGGAGCCAGCTTCTCCCTCTGCCTGTGTCTCTGACTCTGTCTCTCTCAAGAATAAATAAATTAAAATCTTTAAAAAAATTTTTTAAACTATTTCTTTCCTATTTTTTTTCTCTGCCTTTAAACTAAAATTCTTGCCTTTGGGTGGATTTCAGAGGTCTATAAATCCTCTGATCTTTCATTTTCAATTTGCTTCTCTGGCAGAGAGTCCAGTGTCACATTGTCCAAGATACCCCCCAAAATGGTTAGGAGCCATCAGTGGAATAGAAACTTACTGAGACAGTTTTTTATTTCTCTTCAGCTGGCATTTTAAGCTTGTGTGTTTCTACATATTTTTGGTAAATAAATCAGAAATGAGACTAGATGTATGGTGGACACAAACTAAAACAAGTATGTACCCCTGTTTGCCTGGAATAGGCCTACTCAGTTCCTGTTGCACAGGTCTGGATAATAAGTTACATGGTCATGCTAACTCTAAGCCACTCTTAGAGTCCAAATTAGAAAATATCTGGGGATCCCTGGGTGGCGCAGCGGTTTGGCACCTGCCTTTGGCCCAGGGCGCGATCCTAGAGACCCGGGATCCAATCCCACATCGGGCTCCCGGTGCATGGAGCCTGCTTCTCCTTCTGCCTGTGTCTCTGCCTCTCTCTCTCTCTGTGTGTGTGTGTGTGACTATCATAAATAAATAAAAAGAAATTAAAAAAAAAAGAAAATATCTGGAATGTAAGTAGACACTTGAAATAAATTAGTTTTTGTTGTTATTGTTTGTGCTTACTCTAATTGCTCATACCGACCCTCTAATAACTGTATATATAATTGGCTAAGTCAATGTTTCCCTACTAATTACTCTGATTTAGTAGATAATTGTTAACTTTATGTTGTGTTTTATGCTCTAGCACTTACATTAAGTTCTTTCCCTAAATGGACTACATATACTTTCACGTACCATTCTTGCAGTCTTGGTGCTCTTAGTAAGGGATTTTTTGGATACAAATATCTATCAAATTATAAGTTATTTAAAGTAATTTCTCCAGGAATTTATAAGGAGCTATCAGCTTCCTTCATAGCTAGGTTTTTCACTTATGGGAACACTACTGTACACTTCTCTTGGATCATCTGCCCTCTCTAGTGATAATCTGATATGGTATCCACTTTATAATTAAGACCTGACAATAGCATTACTTTTCCCTGGGGAAATAAAATCAACAAACATTATAGTTGGCCCAAAAGCAATCACTTGGCAAAAAAAGAGAACTTGGTACTCAACTATTTTCACTTGCAACTGAGTTTATTTTCTAGGATTTATCATTGCTAAAAATTACTGATTACAATATGTGTTACACAAACAACCATTCCAACTTGATCAGGCAACATATAATTGCTACTTTCTGGGTGATCTAATAAGAAATATGATTTCTTTATATCTCATTTTATAGTGTGCTTGCTAGGTACACATATACATATGCTGATCCATAGCAAATAATCTCTTCTAACTTTTCAGTTGTTAGATTATATCTTGATTTATGTCAGAGACAATAAAAGATAATAATACCCCTGGAAGGAACTAAATATCCAAATTACCACAATGTGTTTAAAATCTTTGTACTACACTTGAAGAGAATGACCTATATTATTTTTTATCTAGTAGATTCATGTAATTGAAGATGACATTGCTGGATGCCTATGTCCAGATATAAACCTTTAGCTCTCAGTAGCATGGCAGCAACAAAAGCCAGAGAATACTAAGGATGAATCTGGGAAGAAGGTAGGCTTCATGATGCCACTGTTCTGTATTAATCACTCAAAAAGAATGCTAAAGAGTAGGGATTACTCTCTAAGGTCCTCTAAGGAGTCAGGTAACTAAGAAATTTAAAAACAAAATCAGACCATTGATATCATTAAGCCCAACATCTTTTTACATTAGGTAAAAAAAAACACACATGGCCCAAAGAAGTTGAATGACTCACCCAAAGGCACACAATAGTTCATAAAAGAACGGGCCTAAAGAGCTTTTACTACACACTTCTAAAACCTGAGATTTTAGAGGAAGAACTATATTCTATGTAGACCACAAGCCAGAAGAAAAATGAAGTTTGAATAAAAAGGGTGAAGGAGACAAGTTGAATATTGTGTAGACCTCAAGAAATTAAGGAAATTAGTACATGGAAAATAAAAGAGCTTTTAAAAACGAGGATGGAGGGGTGCCTGGGTGGTTCAGTCCATTGAACAGCGGATTCCTGATTTCTGCTCAGTCATGATCTCAGGTTTGTGAGATCAAACCTGAATCCAGCTCCACACTCAGCAGGAAGTCTGCTCCAGATTCTCTTCCTCTCCTCTCTGGACCTGCTTGCTTGCATGCTCTCTCTCTCTCTCTCTCAGTAAATAAATAAATCTTTAAAAATTAAAATGAAATTAAAAAGGGGATGGATGAGAATGAAAACATAAGGACTTAAAATGTTTCACTAAATCCAAGATGGCCTTCTATGGACCAATACAAAGAGAAAAAACACAAACAGCTCTAGTTGTAACATGAAAATGTCTTCATTTATTAATATTTTTGCAATGTTAAATCAAAGTACTACCTAGAATCAATGAAATCTGGTAAAAGCATAAGATGACATATTTTGAGTTTGCCACACAGTGATGTTAATCAATTCACTAATTTATTATCCTCCTTTTTCTTTCTCTTCTTCCCCTCTCCTTCCTTTTATCAAGATCATCATCAGCAATATTCTACTAAATACCTTATCTGTGAAAACAAGATTACTCACCTAGTAGCCTTAACCAGCACCAATTCTCAGACTTTTTTCCTATTCTATTACAGAAATAGTCTTCTACTCACTGTGAAACCTGGAAACTCATCAGTTGTGAATAAAAATAACCTGGTATAAACATAAAAACTTCCAAACACTGTATTCTAAGGCTATGCTGGAATAAAGGAAAGTGAACTGTTTTCCAAGGTTAGTGTATTTCTATGAAGAGCAGAGGGAGGAAAGTAATTAGCAGCATGAAACATTTGAGCACTGAGCAAAGGCTGCTAAACACATGGGTCCACCACAACCCACAAGGACCTCAGCCTGCCTAGGTCAGGAATTTTGAAATTGGTTGATCCAATCACATCTTTAATTTTGGTTATGCTTGGCCACCCATCAAAATTCAGTCTCCTCTGTCACTGTTGTTCCCACACTGCTGTGTTTCGATCTCACATCTCTAGATTGCCTCTTTCATTTTGTTGTAAATCTACTTTCAATCTAATTCCAGGACTTCCTCTAGACCTTCTTCCTTCAACTAGACCCTGGCCTTCTCATAAAGAAGTTCCTCATTTTCTCACCAAATACTATAAGACCATGGATGACATTTTCCTAGTTATCACATTCAAACCATTACCTTCCCAGTCTCACTTCAAAACCCTCCCCACTTTGAGGTACACATCACCAGGCTGTATTGCTCTTTACTCCTCCTTATTACTATCATGTTTCTCTTCCACACAGTCCCCTCAATTCCTTGAAGACTCTGATACCTGATTCAGTTTTACTTTCAACTCCAAAGAATGCTATAATCATTGCTGACCTCACCTCAATACCCATGTCAATAGCTCTTTAACAACCCAGAATATGAGTTCTTTAACCTTCTCTCCAACATTATTATAAGCTACTTTGTTTTCATGAAACATATTAGTACCTAGAACTGTTGCATTTCAGAATCTCAAATTCCAGCATATTAGTCTCTCATAGTTTTTGTTCTTCTTCAAGCTGTTCATTTCTCTACTTACAATACATGTATTCGAATGTCAATGAAGCCTACAGAATTGGTTGTGGTATGTCCAGTTTGGAGATATTCTTTCTTGACTCTTGCTTTCCTTCTATGGCTTAAGAATTACTTGGGAAAAGATTTAAGGAGACCTACAGGAACAAGGTCATAATAAGATGTAAGTTACATGCAAATCAATAAGTTCATGTTGGGTTTCCAGGATATAGCAGATGTTAACAACAACAACAACAACAACAACAACAAAAATAATAAGATAGGTGGTGAAAACAAGGACAAATCCTGAGAGATTGGAGGGTTTTAAGTGATCAGAAAAAACAAAAACAAAAACAGATGTTTAGCTGATTAAAAACAAAAGGAGAGGAAGCTATTATCAAATAAAATAAGTTAGTGAATTTGGAACACGAGCAAGTGAGGTTTTTTTTTATTTCATTATATAAATGAGGGAACATTCAGAAAAATTAATTTGGGTTTGTAAAAAGCCCTTTCTGTTATATTGTCTTCTGTTTCCTTAACCAAGAATCTCTTTTTCTACATTTTCATTTAGCATGACTTTTTTCCTATACTTTTTTTTGGACCCACTAAAAAGATATACTTCATATTATCTCTGTTGTTTTGATATTTGTAGTTCAGAGTAAGTGAAAAATAATGCTAATATATTTATCTCATAATCTGTGTGCATGTGTAATCAAATAAACCATAGGATTGAGAATCTGGGAAATTATATTCTAGCCTTAGTTCATCCCACCTCTAAAATATGTAAATACTGAACCAGAACTTTATAAATGCAGATTATTTCCTTCCTTCTTTCTTTCCTTCCTTCCTTCCTGAATCATTCCATCCTTCCTTCCTTTCCTTCCTTTCCTTCTTTCCTTCCTTCCAAGAATCCACATTCTACAACCAAGTCTCTATATAAAACAGGCATTCCAGATATAGTATAAGCATAGATAGTGCATATATACTTATAAAGTACTATGTACTCAGTACTCTTCTAAGAACTTTATATACATATAACACCCACAAATAATCCTACAAGATAAATATTATTATCTTCATTTTACAGTCATGGAAACCAGGACACAGAGAGTTAAGTAATGTGTTAAAAGTAATAAATGGCAGAAGTAAGACCCAAACCTAGGCAATCTTACTCTAGAATCCATGTTCTTAGCCAATATACCACATTGCCTCTTTAAGAGGTACTTAGGGAATCCAAAACACCTTTGAGAAAGGACACGAAAATGTGACAAAACTCCTTTGTAATGAGAAATTCTATAAGGTAAATTCTGGCAGTCCCAGCTAACACTACCCACTTGTGGCACAAATATGTTTAACCAGAGTTCCTTTGTCATGTCATTCATATAAATATGTACTACACACACACACACATACACACACAAATGTATATCCACATAAAAATACACAGACATATGCACCCATAATTCTACATGTGTGGTATATTCACATGTACACACACATATAAACATAAATAGAATATTGTTTTTTTCTTTAAAGATTTTATTTATTTATTCATGAGAGACACAGCTAGAGAGAGGCAGAGACATAGGCAGAGGGAGAAGCAGGATCCCTGATGTGGTACTCGATTCTGGGACCCCAGGATCACAACCTGAGCCAAAGGCAGATGCTCAACCATGAGTCACCCAGGTACCCTAATATTGTTCTTTTTAAAGCCTCCATCAAATTATTGTATTTCATGTAAGTAGAGAAATGAACAGCTTCTACTAATATCTATGTTCTGCACTTTTCTTTTAAGATCTGATGACAGCACAATGAATAGCACAAATTGGAGGTGGATATGGGTCAACAGAATGACGAACTATCTTTCATATACTAAAATGCAAAGGCAAAGCATACTTGTTCCAAACAATTTTTAGGGCTTCATGAGTTAAGGAACTTCAATTTGCTTCCAACTCATTTACACAACTCACTGGAATGCTGTTCTGTAACAACTGATTGATTCACAAATTCTCCCCGCCTCCCCTCCAATTCCTTATAAACAAAGGACAGAGGAGGCTCCTACTTCTCCACATACCCAAGACACTGTTTGGCAACTGTTAGAAAAGAATGTGATTCCACGGTATCTACTTAATTCTAGATTTGCACTTATCACACCAGACATAATTTTCTTTCTCCTTGTCTGTATCCTCACTAAGCTTATAGCTCCCTGAGAAAAATGTTATTTTCAGTTCATTTTTGGGTCTCCAGTATCTAACACAATGTTTGACACATAACACACACTCAAAAGCATTGGATGAATGGTATATGAAGAAACAGACACTGTTTTTTGCTTTCAGTGGTTGTTTCTGCACAGTTATATTCACTTAGTAATAAATAGCATATTCAAAGAATGAAGAACTGATGATGAATGTACAGACTGTAGTAACAAAATTAAATAGCTACCAAAGGCTAAAATCTAGTATGTTATAAACAATTGGCCCAAATAAGTAATAAAACTGATTTATAAAATTTAAGAAAAAAGAACTATGTATATTTGTACCTTAAATGTACATATGAATTTGTGCTTCAAGTTTAAAATATTTCTCACTGTTTCTCAGACCATTCTAACTACTCAAGTTAGGGAGTTGACATTGAAGAAATCTTTTTTAGTCAACATTATCATCCTCAGCCTAACTGTAACTTTAAAATGTTTTCAGTTTAGGGATGGAAGATAAACAATACAGATTTCAAATGAAATGTTCTAAGGAGTGAAAGTAGCTGATTCCTGTTAATTTCTAATTAGCTGTCAACTTTTATCATAAAATCTTAAAAGAACTGATTATTATCCACTTAATTAAAAGATAAGCTAGTTTATAAATCATCACTAAATTATAGGACTCTTTCATATAAAAATGTTTAAATTATGAAAACATTTTTATCCCTTTCTATCTAAGCAATCTTATTAGAAACTAAGTATGTGTTAAAAACATTTAAATTTTTTTTTTAATTTTTTTTTTAATTTTTTTATTTATTTATGATAGTCACAGAGAGAGAAAGAGAGGCAGAGACACAGGCAGAGAGAAGCAGGCTCCATGCACCGGGAGCCTGACGTGGGAATCGATCCTGGGTCTCCAGGATCGTGCCCTAGGCCAAAGGCAGGCGCCAAACCGCTGCGCCACCCAGGGATCCCAACATTTAAATTTATATTGAAATATTTACTTCCTTATAAAGTGGTTATACAAAACAGCTATACTGTCCTTTCGTATTAAAAAAAAAACTATAAAATTTTAGAATTGTCTAACTTTAGGCTCAAAATAAAAGTGAAAAATTAGACAGGGTTTTAAAAACGTACAAATATTCAAATAAATCAGCATTTTATTTTATTTTATTTTTAGAAATCAGCATTTTAAAACTCTTAGAGAGTTAATTTTTTCCTCAAGAATACATCTTATTATTATTATTCCCCTACAGCTTGGTGTGAAGAGAAGCTACCATTTAAATGTTGACTAGGTGAAAGGTAATGAAAGACCTGTACTCTGAAAACTATGAAACACTGATGAAAGAAATTAAAGACAACACACACACACACACACACAAAAAGGAAAAATATTCCAAGCTCATGGATTGGATGAGCAAACATTATTAAAATGTCCAAAAAAATAAAATGTCCATACTACCCAAAGCAATCTACAGATTTAATGCAACCTCTATCAAAATCCCAACAGCATTTTTCAAAGAATTGCAATAATCCAAAAATTTATATGGAACCATAAAAGATGCCAAATCACTAAAGCAATCTTGACAAAGAAGAACCAAACCGAATGTGTCACAACCCAGATTTCAAGATATACTACAAATCTATAGCAATCAAAACAGTATGGTACTGGCACAAAAACAGACACATAAATCAATGGAATAGAATACAGAACTCAGAAATAAAACCACAATTATATGGTCAATTAATCTTCAATAAAGTAGGAAAGAATACCCAATGGTGAAAAAAGTCTCTTCAACAGTGTTGGGAAAATTGGACGGCTACATGCAAAAACAAACAAAACAAACAAAAGACTGGACCACTCCTTACACTATACACAAAAATAAACTTAAAAATGGATTAAGGACCTAAATGTGAGACTTGCAACCATAAAAATCCTGGAAGAGAGCACAGGCAGTAATGTCTCCGATATTGGCCATAGCAACATTTTTCTAGATATGTTTCCTGAAGCAAAGGAAACAAAAGCAAAATTAAACCAATAGGATTACATCAAAATAAATAAAAAGCTCCTGCACAGCAAAGGAAAAGAATGAATAAAACTAAAAGACAACCCACTGAATAGAAGATATTTGCAAATGACATATCCAATAAAGGATTAGTATATAACTGAACACTAATAATAATAATAAGAAGAAGAAGAAGTAACCAATTAAAAATGGGCATAAAACATGAACAGACATTTCTTCAAAGAAGACATCCAGATGGCCAACAGACACATGAAAAGATGCTTAACATCATTCATCATCAGGAAAATGTAAATCAAAACCACAATGAGATATCATCTCACATCTATCAGAATGGCTAAAATCAAAAATGTAAGAAACAAGTGTTGGTGAGAATGTGGAGAAAAATGAACCCTCATGCATAATTGGTAGGAATCCAAACTGGTACAGCCACTGTGGAAAACAGTATGGAGAATTCCTCAAAAAAATTAAAAATAGTATTACCATATATCTAGTAATTTCACTACTGGGTATTTACCCAAAATATATGAAAACACTAATTTGGAAAGATATATGCACCCCTATATTTATTGCAGCATTATTTACAAAAAGCCAAATTATGGAAGCAACCCAAATGTCCACTGATAGGTGAATGGATAAAGAAAATATAGTACATATATACACAATGAAATATTTTTCAGGAGTGAAAAAGAGTGAAATTTTGCCATCTGCAACACAGATGGATCTAGAAAGTATAATGGTGAGCAAAATAAGTCAGTCAGAGAAAGAGATATAAAATATGATTTCACTCATATGTGGAACTTAAGAAACAAAACAAACAAAAAAGAGAGACAAACCCAAAAATAGACTCTCAACTATAGAAACAAACTGATAGCTACAGAGGGGAGCTGTAAGGGAAAAAGTGTGAAATACATGAAGGGAATTAAGAGTACCCTTATGATGAGCACTGAGTATAGTAACTCACCATGTACCATGAATCTTTGTCATGGAAGATTCACATAAACAGTCTTTCTTGTGTGTAAATGTACTCCATTACTGTGAGGTAAAGATAACTAGAACCATGGTAGATTTGTCATTGTTTTATTGTTTCCTCCCCATATAATCTCTTTGGTATGCAAGAGGGACTGAAACTAAAACCAGAGAATGACACCAAATCTTTGTTTCTGCTGCTAGCAATAGTGAACTAGATTATATAGGACCAAATATCATACTGAAAATAACCAAAATGTCCAGAAAAATATTAAAATAATGATTTGAAGGCATTCAAAATACCAAGGCAGAAATGAATTTGAAGGGACCAAAGTATGAAGGAAGAGTAAATCCCAGAGAGCTAAGGCTAGTACTTAGAATATTCAGTAACAGTTGAGAATGTAGGAAACTGAAGAGAATATTCAAGAGATTTTGGGATTTAAGAAGGTACAAAATTGAAGTTTATAGCCCAACAAGTAGGAAGGCCTTGGGCAGAACAAACTTTCCATCAGGACATCTTAGAAATAGAGTGAATCTGAAATAAGCCAGCCTCAAGAAACAAAGACCAACTTCCAATAATTTCAGTCTTGAATGGAGTTAAGATGATCTGAGAATGCTAGCATTCCCAGGCTAATTGCTCTCAAAAGCAAAAGTAAATCTTCTCTGGAGAAAGATAACATCTTCCATAGCTTTATAATATTGCTACATTTAAAAGCGTCTAGTAAAAAATCAAAAATAACCAGTCACTAAAGAAAACATATACAAAAATCTAAGGAAAAAAAAATGTAATATAAACACAAGGAATTCATAAAATGGCATTATCAGTCATGGACTTCAAAATAAATGTGATCAAGATATTCAAGGAATTTATTTAAAAGTTAGTAATGCCAGGGACATTACTGGTTGAAACAAAAATAGAGGGATTGATCCCCAGGGCCCCTGGGATTGAGTCCCACATTGGGCTCCCTGCGAGGAGCCTACTTCTCCCTCTGCCTCTGTCTCTGCCTCTCTCTGTGCGTCCCTCATGAATAAATAAATAAAATCTTTCAAAAAAAACCAAAAAAACAAAAACAAAACAAAGTAAAAGTAATGTCAGGAGATAAACCATAAAAAGAAAAACAAATCGAATTCTAGAAAAAATATAAGTGAAAATAACTCAAGTATAGAATAAGCATCTGATTTAACACAACTGAAAAACAAATAAAACTAGAATATGGATAGATATACGCACAAAAAGAGAGAAAGATACAAAATTCGGGGGAAAAGACAAGAGCGCCCCAGGGAAGCGCGCGCCGCACAGGGCGGGCGGAGCTCCCTAAAGGGCTGGAGCGCCGCGGGTGGGGCCTCGGCAGCAGCTCAGGTGGAGGCTCTCAGCGGAGGGGGCTGCGCGCCCCGGGAGCACGATTCCAGCAGCGCAGACCCTGGATGCCAGGGCGCCGGGGGACTCAGCCCAAGATCCTGCACTCCCCTCCGGACAGGTGGAGGCGGGGAGGGCACAGGACAGCGAGGACGCTCCTGTCTCCAGGCACCCCAAGCTGTGCAGGTCACGCTGCCCCCAGAGCATCCAGGCCAGTGCAGCCGGGGAGACTGTGGTAGTTACCGCGGGAGCTGACTCTAGGGCTGGAAGGCTGGCCGCTGCCAGTCATATTGTTCCTCCTTGTGTCACCCTGTGCCTGGTAGGGTCGCAGCCGCCAAGGAAGAGGGGACTCAGGATAAACAGCTCCCACTGAGCCCTGCAACTGGCAGGGGGCAGGGCAGCTCACCCAGGTGCACACACGTGAGAATTAGCACAGCAGGCCCCTCCCCGAGAAGACCAGCAGGAAGGAGGGGAAGAGCAATTTCTTGACCCATTAGCACTAGAAAGTTCCAGGGAAAGTCGAGGGATTTACAGTATATAGAAGCAGAGGATATGCCTCCTCACTTTTTTTATTTGTTTTGTTTTCTGTTCTTTGTTTCTTTTTTTTTTCCTTTTTCTCTTTTTTTTCCCTTCCTTTTTCCAGTAAAATTTGTTTTTAGCCACTCTGCACTGAGGAAAATGACTAGAAAGAAGAAATCACCACAAAAGAATGAATCAGAAATAGTACTCTCTCCCACAGAGTTACAGAATTTGGATTACAATTTGATGTCATAAAGCCAATTCAGAAACACAATTATAAAGCTACTGGTGGCTCTGGAAAAAAGCATAAAGAATTCAAGAGACTTCATGACTGCAGAATTTAGACCTAATCAGGCCGAAATTAAAAATCAATTAAATGAGATGCAATCTAAACTGGAGGTGCTACTATGAGGGTTAATGAGGTAGAAGAATGAGTGAGTGACATGGAAGCCAAGTTGATGGCAAGGAAGGAAGCTGAGGAAAAAAAGAGAAAAACAATTTAAAAGATCATGAGGAAAGGTTAAGGGAAATAAATGACAGCCTCAGAAGGAAACATCTATGTTTAATTGGGGTTCCAGAGGGCACCAAAGGGACAGAGGACCATAAAGTGTATTTGAACAAATCATAACTGAGAACTTCCCTAACTTGGGGAGGGAAATAGGCATTCAGATCCAGGAGATAGAGATCCTCCCCACTAAAATCAATAAAAAC
This sequence comes from Canis aureus, assembly GCF_053574225.1. NCBI lineage: Eukaryota > Metazoa > Chordata > Mammalia > Carnivora > Canidae > Canis > Canis aureus. Next base: position 13,849,465 of record NC_135636.1, read on the forward strand.
TTCAACACTCCAACATTTAATCGTGAAACTTGCAAATTCCAAAGAAAAGAGAAGATCCTAAAAGCAAGAGACAAGAGACCCCTAACTTATATGGGGAGAACAGCAGACCTCTCCACAGAGACCTGGCAGGCCAGAAAGGGCTAGCAGGATATATTCAGGGTCCTACATGAGAAGAACATGCAGCCAGGAATACTCTATCCAGCAAGCTTCTTATTCAGAATAGAAGAAAGATAAAGAGCTTCCAAGATAGGCAGAAATTAAAAGAATATGTGACCACCAAACCAGCTCTGCAAGAAATATTACGAGAGACTCTGTAAAAGAAAGAGGAAATCCAAAGAAACAATCCACAAAAACAGGGACTCAGGGACTGAATAGGTATCATGATGACACTAAATTCATATCTTTCAATAGTAACTCTGAACATGAATGGGCTTAATGATCCCATCAAAAGTTGCAGGGTTTCAGACTGGAGAAAAAAGGAAGACCCATCTATTTGCTGTCTAGGAGAGACTCATTTTAGACAGAAGGACACCTACAGCCTGAAAATAAAGGTTGGAGAACCATTTACCATTCAAATGGTCCTCAAAAGAAAGCAGGGGTAGCCATCCTCATATCAGATAAATTAAAGTTTATCCCAAAGACTGTATACTAAGAGATGAAGAGGGACACTATATCATACTTAAAGGATCTATCCAACAAGAGGACCTCATGAATATTTATACCCCTAATGTGGGAGCTGCCAAGTATATCAATCAATTGATAAACAAAGTTAAGACATACTTAGATAATAATACACTAATACTGGGAGACATCAACACAGCACTGTCTGCAAATGACAGATATTCTAAGCACAACATCTCCAAAGAAGCAAGAGCTTTAAATGATACACTGGATCAGATGGATTCCACAGATATTTACAGAACTTTATATCCAAATGCAACTGAATACACATTCTTCTCAAGCGCACATGGAGGTCTCTCAGAATAGACCACATACTGAGTCACAAGTCAGGTATTAACCAGAACCAAAAGATTGGGACTATCCCCTGCATATTTTCAGACCATAATGCTTTGAAACTAGAACTCAATCACAAGAAGAAATTTCGAAGAAATTCAAACACATGGAGGTTAAAGACCATCCTTCTAAAAGATGAAAGGGTCAACCAGGAAATTAGAGAAGAATTAAACAGATTTATGGAAACTAATGAGAATAAAGATACAACCATTCAAAATCTTTGGGATACAGCAAAAGCAGTCTTGAGAGGGAAATACATCGCAATACAAGCATCCCTCAAAACTACTGGAAAAAAACTCAAGTACAAAAGCTAACCCAGATCCTGGGATCTGGGATCAAGTCCCACGTCGGGCTCCCTGTGAAGAGCCTGCTTCTCCCTCTGCCTATGTCTCTGCTTCTCTCTCTCTCTCTGTGTCTCTCATGAATAAATAAATAAATCCTTAAAAAACCTTCCCATTATATCCACTATACAAGCAATTCTTACTTGCTAATCAAAATTAGGAACATTCTTAATTAATTGAGTGGATTGCACAGCAGGAAGAGATTTTCAGTATTTGTTGAATTGAATTAAAAATATCTCCTAAATAATTTGGAAGAATGGTGGTGATAGAGGGAAGTAGAAGAGAAAGGTAGACAATATGCTGACTTACTTTGGACTTGGTGAATATCAAGTGCTGATACACACTAAAGTAGAAATCCTCATCAGTTGGCATGAAGGAGAAAGAACAGAATCAAAGGAATGGGTTCAAGGCTCACATAACTGACAGGAGGGAAGAAGAAAGGGAAAGTGACAAACTAATAAAAGAAATTTTGTCTTGGAAGAAGTCATAGGAGTTTTTGTTTTGTTTTGTTTTGTTTTTGTTTTGTTTTGTTTTGTTTTGTTTTGTTTTGTTTTGCAAACACACAAGGGTTTATTTACAAGCTCAAGTTTGGGTCCAAGTATACCTGACACAGTGGAGCAGGGACTTGGACCACGAGGTGGGTTTCAGCTTAGTTTTAAGGGCTGGTCTAGGGGACCTCCAGAAGGGGTGGAAGAATTTCTCAAGTTCTGTTTACATTCTGATACGGGACTTTCAAGGGCATTGAGCTCTGTTCTCATTCTGATATGGGGCTTTCTAGGGCGTTAAGCTGTAAGCTGTTTTTTTTCCCTGTAACTGAGGTAATGTAAATTTCAGCTCTTATTCACAGGGGCCTGGGATGACTGTACTTGTGCTAACACTGAACTTAAAGTGGAATGGCCTTAATTTTCTCGGCCTCCACATTCCCCCCTCTCAGAGGAACCTAAGGAAGGACCCAATCATGGGTCCAGGTTGCTCTCAGAGTGAGCCAGGGGGAATGATTAAATCAGGATTCGAACCAACCTTGTTGCTGTTCTTGCTCCCGTTTACATCCCAGTGAAGAAGCAACATCCTAGTTTAAGGCATCACATAATGCCCCCCTTTGTTGTAGGAAGACTAAGTCTAATCCCCTTCTATTTTGAAGGACAACCTCAGACTAGGGAGTCTTGGAGGTAGGAAATAAATGAGAACCGCGCAGTCTTAGCTTTAGGGGATTGTCCTTGTCTGGTTGGCTTTTCCATTCTGGAACAAAGTCCTTGAGAACAGCATGTGGATCAGCTGGCCAGACGTGGGTGTAGTGGACCCAGGGAGTAATCCCGTCGACCTTGAGAGCGGTGGGAGTGGTCAGGATCACGATGTAGGGTCCCTTCCAGCGAGGCTGAAGTGTCTGGTGTTGGTATCTCCGCATGTACACCCAGTCACCCGACCAATATCAATGGGGGTCCGGGGGTGGCCCAATCTGGTAGAGGGCCCTCAGCTTAGGCCACATCTGGTCAGGGTGGCCGTCTGTTTTGTTCCTGAAGATCACGGCCTTAACCATGCGTGAAACCCTCCAGATGGGGTCCTGGGGGTTTCTCGGATCCCGGACGAGTCCCCTAATGTTGTGCCCAAGATTACGTATCCGAGAAACCACCAAGGAGCTGACACCGATGCAAACACACGAGGGTTTATTTACAAGCTCAAGCTTGGATCCAAGTATACCCGACACAGCGGAGCAGGGACTTGGCTGAGTCATAGGAGTTTAAAAAGAATGGTTTCAGCGGTCTCTGTGATAACTCTGACCCATTAGTACTTGCTACATCACAAACATTTCCTTTGCTCATGTGAGCATTTTTTTTTTAATTTTTTTTTGTTTATTTATGATAGTCACAGAGAGAGAGAGAGAGAGGCAGAGACACAGGCAGAGGGAGAAGCAGGCTCCATGCACCGGGAGCCCGACGTGGGATTCGATCCTGGGTCTCCAGGATCGCGCCCTGGGCCAAAGGCAGGCGCCAAACCGTTGCGCCACCCAGGGATCCCATGAGCATTTTTTTTAAAAAAAGATTTTACTTATTTATTCATGAGAGACACAGAGAGAAAGAGGCAGAAACAGGCAGAGGGAGAAGCAGGCTCCCTGCAGGGAGCCCCAACAGGACTCGATCCCAGGACCCTGGGATCACACCCGGAGCTGAAGGCAGACACCCAACTACTGAGCCACCCCAGCATCCCCATGTGAGCATTTTAATGGTGAATTCCCTATGAAAACTTGGTTAAGGATAAAAAATTACGGATGATTCTGGAAGCTATTCAGGTATGAGCCAGACATGAAGTGCTGCAGTATCATAGCCCCTCTCAGCAGAGAAGGGAAGAATGCTGAAGAAGAAGAAAACTCTCAGGACATGTAACTTCAGGCAGTACATCTTACTGTCTGTTTAGGATGGAAGGAGATCTAGCCCAAGGTCAGATTTTTATACTACTTTTCTGGTAGTAAGACTGGAAGATATTAACTAGAGGGTTTAGGGGAAACTGTGACTGAAACTCTCACAATAGGCCCAGGAACAAAAATATTTGTATTTAATGAGACTTAGTTGAAGACTTTTAATAATGTGATGAATGTTGTATTCTTCTCTGAAGATATCAGTCATTTTGTTCAGTGAGTTTGGAAATAAAGTTCATATGATGACAAGGATGTAGGCTATGCCTGGCCTCAGTAGCATGGACATTTTCTCACTGAGACTTACCAGGTTGCTTCTACTGCTGGATAATTAATTTTCTAGCAGCTTTGGCCAATTCTGAGTTCAAGATAGGAGATATCATATGTTGAGAACAGTGCATGACATGGTATCTGATTCTATTGGCCCGAATACATTGTGAAAGGTATATTAACTGACCAATTTCTATACAGACATGATATAAATAACGTATTATTGCCTCAGATCAGTCAAACCACTTCATAGAGAAAGAATAATGCCAGTGGGATTCACTGTCTTATCATAATCATGTATTCCCTTATCCTGAAGCAGCTGATCTGATACAATGTTGGAATAGCTTACTAAAAACTCAGCTATGGTGCCAGCTGGCAACCTTGTAAATGTGGGGTCCTGACTCAGAGATTTATATAGAATATTGTCCTTCTCTAGTCAGAGAATGAAGGTTAGAAGCATAAATGTCTCGGGATTATACCTAATAACCTACTAAAATTGTTTTTGCTTCCTATGCTTATGATTCTTAGTTTTGTAAATATAGAAATTTTAATTGCTAGAGGACATGTGCTTTTGCCCCTTGGAATCTTAATTCCTTTTTTTTTTATAATTTTAATTCCAGTAAAGCTAATATATAGTAATATATTTCAGGTGTACAATATGGTGATTCAATAACTTCATTTATTACTTAGCTTCTCATCAAGAGAAATATACTCTTAATCACCTCCACTTATTTCACTATCAGTCCATCTACTTTCCATCTTAACCATCAGTTTGTTCTCTATAGTTAGGTGTCTGATTTTTAGTTTGTCTCTTATTTTTCCCTTTATTTCTTAAATTCCACATTTGAGTGAAATCATATGGTATTTGTCTTTGAGCTATGTCACTTAGCATTATACTCTTTAGGTCCATCCATGTTGTTGCAAATGGCAAGATTTCATTATTTTTTATGGTTGAATGATATCCCACACATATGGTACATCTTCTTTATCCATTCAACTATTGATAACAATGGACACTTGGGCCACTTCCATAATTTGGCTATTGTAAATATGCTGTAATAAACATAGGGTGCACATATCCCTTTTGGATTAGTGTCTTCATATTCTTTGTGTAAATACCCAGTAGTGTGGTTACTAGATCATAGGGTAGTTCTATTTTTAATTTTTTGAGGAACCTCCATGTCTTCCACAGTGGCTTCAGCAGTTTATAGTCTCATCAACAGTACATGAGGGTCCTTTTTCTCCACATTACTCACCAATACATGTTGTTTGGGAATCCTAATTCTTATAGTGAGCAATAGGTGATATATTCAAACTTTGACTGGGAAAGTACCTCTGCTTTCTCATATTATCTGAATTCTAGTTTTGCAAAGTGTCCATATTCCTGTCAACTGTTTTCAGTGCTTAGGATAATAGTTCTACTGAAGTAGGTGCTTAATTATAGCATCTGGCTGTTTGGCGTCCTCATGCCAGTAGGGGAGTAGGTAAAAAAGGAGATCATATAGTAGCTGGGATGATTGACTTCATCTATTAAAGGTATATAGAGTTTTTTGTTGCAGGTAGATACCAAGAGGAATTTGGTAGAACCATGGGATTCCCTGAGATGCCTCTTGTTACTACCATGCAGAGTAATAAGGTTAATAGAAATTTTCTTGCAGCCCTTAAGGGATCAGGCTTCTAAAAGATGGAAGTTTGGACTACTCTACTAGGCAAATATGCATCAATAAGTATTTTTTGAAATGTGAGCTCCATTCTGTGTACCTGAATGCAAGGTACATGGAATGGATACTGGAGGAAAAAATTCCCAAATATTAGCTAAGGCAGAAATAAGGCCTTGGTTTTATTTGTACTTTTTATTGCTGATAGAGGACAATAATTCTTCTCTTTTCCTTTTGAAATAGGAATTATAGTCATTAAAGTGAAAGTTTTAATGAATAATGACCATGAATCCCATTGGCATTATTCTTTCTCTATGAGGTAGATTGGTTGATCTGAGGCAGTTTTCATGGTTACAGCTGAACTAAAGGAATTCTGGGCTCTTCTGGAGATTCTAGACTTGAAATAGATATCAATCCTGGATGTAGTTGTTTAAAGTCAGAGGGATGTGGTTATATCGCCTTCGTGTCTAGATAGTTGAATTGTGGCATTCTTGGATATATAGGAAGTAGGGAGTATTCAGGTATGCTACAAGGCTTGGGGTTGGCATGTTGTGGGTACCTTTTTGGTATAGTGCACAGCAAATAGCCATTTTCTTTCTGAGGGACTTTCCCCCAAAATCTATGGTGGGATTCCTATTGGCCATGTTGGTACCATATAGCCTTGACTTTGTAGCTACATGAGGAGTTGACAACTGACTAAAGCTGGGAAACTCAGATTCTCTCTTATGGAAATTTGAAATTTGAAATCTGATGTTTGATAGGGTTGAATCACATTAATAGTACTGCTGTAGAGAGTAGGTTCCCAAATGCCTACACTAGAGATCCCCATAGCTATTTTGGTTTCTGTTACTCTAAAAGTAGTTATTGATCTCTTTCTTCATTTCCATTGAGAGTGTATGTGTTCTCAATTAATTCCACTTTTTTGTTTGCATTGATTATAGTTAGTTTTCTGTTTATTTCTATGAAGTGTCTTAACTCATCCTGGTCATATATAAATAAGTAGTATGAACCAAAAAAAGGATTCAATACTTGAATTTTGACAATAGACTGAAGATGTAGAAGTGGCAGTGAGGAACAAGGAACATGCTGACCCTCTTCTTCCCAAGGCTAAAGAAAAAAATACCTTTTGTTAGAGTTGAGAGGAAAAGGATGCATCTTGCAAAAGACAGATTTCAGGTTATAAAAGGAGGTAGAAGCAGTATCAGAGCCTAAGGCTGACAGTATTACTTTGTGTTCACACAAGAGATTTGGAGTTCCTTGAGGAATAGAGAAGAGGTTATATAGCAGATGTTCAGTAAATATTTGTTGGATATGTAAAAAAAAGAAGGAGAATGATCACTTCTCATTACAAACTTAGTAAAGAATGCTATGTGTTTTCATTGACCCAGGTTCTTCAAATGATATCTCACTTGCATAACTACTTCGCCAGGGTAAAACTGGCAGAGCTTCCATTCTTTCTGGGGCCATGTTCTCTTTTCTGCCACTCATCCTTGGTAAATACTATTTCAGCAGAGGGGTTCAGTTAGGTTTCAAGAATTTTGACTTTTAGGGTGAAGTTTCAGGATCTCTCTCCCTGACAAAAGGTCTCTGGAGTTATGCAAATTTTCTCTCTAACAAATATTGAGGGCAGGGTAAGATGGTAGAAGAGTAGGGTCCCCAAGTCACCTGTCCCCACCAACTTACCTAGATAACTTTCGAATCATCCTGAAAACGTACGAATTTGGCCTGAGATTTAGAGAGAACAGCTGGAACGCTACAGAGAGAAGAGTTTGCACTTCTAACAAGTACAACTCATTTTTAGCCACTCTGCACTGAGCAAAATTACTAGAAAGAAGAACTCACCACAAAAGAATGAATCAGAGGCAGTGCTCTCTTGCCACAGAGTTACAGAATTTGGATTACAATTCAATGTCAGAAACCAATTCAGAAGCACAATTATAAAGCTACTGATGGCTTTGGGATTCAAGAACTTCATGACTGCAGAATTTAGATCTAATCAGGCCAAAATTAAAAATCAATGAAATGAGATGCAATCCAAACTGGAAGTCCTAACGATGAGGGTTAAGGAGGTAGAAGAATGAGTGAGTGACATAGAAGACAAGTGGATGGCAAGGAAGGAAGCTGATGAAAAAAGAGAAAAACAATTAAAAGACCATGAGGAAAGAAAACAATTTTCAGACCATAAAGCTTTGAAGCTAGAAATCAATCACAAGAAGAAATTTTGAAGAAATTCAAACATGTGGAGGTTAAAGACCATCCTGCTAAAAGATGAAAGGGTCAAACAGGAAATTAGAGAAGAATTAAAAAGATTCATGGAAACTAATGAGAATGAAGATACAACCGTTCAAAATCTTTGGGATACAGCAAAAGCAGTCTTGAGAGGGAAATACATCGCAATACAAGCATCCTTCAAAACTACTGGGAAAAAACTCAAGTACAAAAGCTAACCTTACACCTAAAGGAACTGGAGAAAGAACAGCAACTAAAACGTACACCCAGCAGAAGAAGAGAGATACTAAAGATTTGAGCAGAACTTGATGATATAGAGACCAGAAGAATTGTGGGACAGATCAACAAAACCAGGAGTTGGTACTTTGAAAGAGTTAATCAGATAGATAAGCCATTAGCCAGCCTTAGTAAAAACAAAAGAGAAAAGACTCAAATTAATAAAATCACGAATGAAAAAGAAGAGATCACCACCAATACCAAGGAAATACAAGCGATTTTAAAACATATTATGAGCAGCTATGCGTCAACAAATTAGGCAATCTAGAAGAAATGGATGCATTTCTGGAAAACCACAAACTACCAAAACTGGAACAGGAAGAAATAGAAAACCTGAACAGTCCGATAACCAGGGAGAAAATTGAAGCAGTCATCAAAAACCTCCCAAGACACAAAAGTCCAGGGACAGATGGCTTCCCAGGAGAATTCTAGCGAACATTTAAAGAAGAAACAATACCTATTCTACTTAAGCTGTTCTGAAAGATAGAAAGGGATGGAATACTTCCAAACTCATTCTTTGAGAGCAGCATCACCTTAATTCCAAAACCAGACAAAGACCCCACCAAAAAGGAGAATTATAGACCAATATCCCTGATGAACACAGATGCAAAAATTCTCACTAAGATACTAGCCAATAGGATCCAACAGTAAGTACATTAAGAAGATGATTCACCATGACCAAGTAGGATTTATCCCCGGGATGCAAAGCTGGTTCAACACTCATAAAGCAATCAGTGTGATAGATCATATCAACAAGCGAAAAAACAAGAACCATAGGATCCTTTCAATAGATGCAGAGAAAGCATTTGACAAAATACAGCATCTATTCCTGATCAAAACTCTTCAGAGTGTAGGGATAGAGGGAACATTCCTCAGCATCTTAAAAGCCGTCTATGAAAAGCCCACAGCAAATATCATTCTCAATGGGGAAACCTTGGGAGCCTTTCCCCTAAGATCAGACACACAACAGGGATGTCCACTCTCACCACTGCTATTCAACAAAGTACTAGATGTCCTAACCTCAGCAATCAGACAACAAAAAGAAATCAAAGGCATTCAAATTGGCAAAGAAGAAGTCAAATTCTCTCTCTTCACAGATGACATGATACTGTACATCGAAAACCCAAAAGACTCCACCCCAAGATTGCTAGAACTCATATGGCAATTCGGCAGCGTGGCAGGATACAAAATCAGTGCCCAGAAATTAGTGGCATTTCTATACACTGACAATGAGACCGAAGAAAGAGAAATTAAGGAGTCAATCCCATTTATAATTGCACCCAAAAGCATAAGATACCTAGGAATAAACCTAACCAAAGAGGTAAAGGACCTATACCCTCAAAACTATAGAACACTTCTGAAAGAAATTGAGGAAGACACAAAGAGATGGAAAAATATTCCATGCTCATGTTTGGAAGAATTAATATTGTGAAAATGTCAATGCTACCCGGGGCAATTTACACATTTAATGCAATCCCTATCAAAATGCCATGGACTTTTTTCAGAGAGTTGGAACAAATCATCTTAAGATTTGTGTGAAATCAGAAAAGACCCCGAATAGCCAGGGGAATATTAAAAAAGAAAACCATAGCTGGGGGCGTCACAATGCCAGATTTCAGGTTGTACTACAAAACTGTAGTCATCAAGACGGTGTAGTGCTGGCACAAAAACAGACACATGGATCAATGGAACAGAATAGAGAACCCAGAAATGGGCCCTCAACTCTATGGTCAACTAATATTCGACACAGCAGGAAAGACTATCCACTGGAAAAAAGACAGTCTCTTCAATAAATGGTGTTGGGAACATTAGACAGTCACATGCAGAAGAATGAAACTAGACCACTCTCTTTCACCATACACAAAGATAAACTCAAAATGGATGAAAGATCTAAATGTGAGACAAGATTCCATCAAAATCCTAGAGGAGAACACAGGCAACACCCTTTTTGAACTTGGCCACAGCAACTTCTTGCAAGATACATCTATAAAGGCAAGGGAAACAAAAATAAAAATCAATTATCGGGTCTTAAGATAAAAAGCTCTGGACAGCAAAAGAAACAGTCCATAAAACTAAAAGACAACCTACAGAATGGGAGAAGATATTTGCAAATGACATATCAGATAAAGGGCTAGTATCCAAGATCTATAAAGAACTTCTTAAACTCAACAGCAAAGAAACAAACCATCCAATCATGAAATGGGCAGAAGACATGAACAGAAATTTCACTGAGGAAAACATCGACATGGCCAACAAGCACATGAGAAAATGCTCCGCATCACTGGCCATAAAGGAAATACAAATCAAAACCACAATAAGATCCCACCTCACACCAGTGAGAATGGGGAAAATTAACAAGGCAGGAAACCACAAATGTTGGAGAGGATGCGGAGAAAAGGGAACCCTCTTACACTGTTGGTGGGAATGTGAACTGGTGCAGCCACTCTGGAAAACTGTGTGGAGGTTCCTCAAAGAGTTAAAAATAGACCTGCCCTACGACCCAGCAATTGCACTTGGGGATTTACCCCAAAGATACAGATGCAGTGAAACGCCGGGACACCTGCGCCCTGATGTTTCTAGCAGCGATGTCCACAATAGCCAAACTGTGGAAGGAGCCTCGGTGTCCATCGAAAGATGAATGGATAAAGAAGCTGTGGTATATGTATACAGTGCAATATTACTCAGCCATTAGAAATGACAAATACCCACCATTTGCTTCAACGTGGATGGAACTGGAGGGTATTATGCTGAAGTCAATCGGAGAAGGACAAACGTTATATGGTCTCATTCATTTAGGGAATATAAAAAATAATGAAATGGAATGAAGGTTAAAGGAGAGAAAATGAGTTGGAAATATCAGTGAGGGTGACAGAACATGAGACACCTAACTCTGGGAAATGAATAAGGGGTGGTAAAAAGGGAGGTGGGCGGGGGGTTGGGGTGACTGGGTGACATGCACTGAGGGGGGCACTTGACGGGATGAGCACTGGGTGATATGCTATATGTTGGCAAATTGAACTCCAATAAAAAAAAAGTTAAAAAAAAACACAAATTTTAATGGTGCCAGAAAAAATAATTAAAATTCCATTTTCATTGTCTATAATATGGGATATAAATTAACTTAATGTTAAGTGTGAAAACAAAGAGACTCCGAAACATTCTGGACTTTTGAAAAATGGCTTGAATGTAGTAATTTATTTCTTGCTCATGTAACACTACTGGAGGGTAAACAGGTCAGTAGATTGGTTATTCCTCTTGTGGTCATTTAGGAACTCAGGTAGGGAGGCTTGTCATCATCAGCATGTGGCTCCTGAGGTCACCTTGGGGTATTGTCTTCTTCTCAGCCAAACAGAAAAGGAAAAGAGCATGGGGAGTTTTGTCAAGAGTTGACTATATATCATTTCTGTTCACATTCACTTGGCTAGAATTCAGTCTCATGGTCACCTAACTTTCAGTGAGGCTGGGAAATGTAGTCTACTTTGTGTGCAGGAAAAGCTAACAACCTAACAACCTATCTAACAAACCATCTCCTGTGGTTATCCACTATTATCCAGATTTCACTCCTCAGCAATTCTGATAATTACAAGATTTTTTACTTTAAAACAAAAGAAAGTTGGTGCCTTTGCTCCAACTCCTGTGAGTTTCATGACTTAAAAATAAGGTTTATACTGGGGGAGGAAAAGTAATAGATTTGAATAAGCCGAATTATATGCACTTGCATTTTGCCATGTGTATTCAGAATCACTGAATACATTTTTGTATTCATTCCTTGTTATCAACCTGTAAAATTCTGAGCTAACAAATAATCATCCTTCACAATAACAATTCTAGGATCAGGAAAGATAAGTCAAGCTGGGGTTTGCAGATTGGGAGTAAGTATTAATGTGAGTCGGACTGGAGGTGGTTCCAGGAAGCTAGCAACTACTATAGTGTCAGGAGTAGAATTCAGATATAGAGGTGAAAGAGGAAACCAATATAGGTATCCATGGAAAGAGAAAGTAGGAGACTCTGTGCCTTATTTATAGAACTTTCAGTGTACTTATTGGTGGGCAGGAGTCAAGCCCATGGTGTGGACTACCTACAGAGAAGAAAGCAGGTAAATAGGCTTGCCTAGCTGGAAATAGGACTGAAGAGACCGAGCTTTACAGCCTGTGCTGGGAAGAACTTTCATCCTGATTTAGGATTAATACACTGTTCTCCTGATGGCTTTTAGATTTGAAATGACTACGGTGCAAAGTTGGTGGTACCAGTGGAAATAAAATAAAATAAAAGGTTGTTCACATTCAGGTTTGTTGATTTTTTTTTTCATATTTCTTGTTTTTGTTTATATTTCATTTATTTATTTAAAATATAGTTGACATAATGTTACATTAGTTTCAGGTGTACAGCATAGTGATTGGACAACTCTATATTTTATGCTATACTCACCACAAGTATGGCTACTATCTGTGTTGTACCTTTTATTTCCATTACTTATTCATTCCATGACTGGAAGCCTGTATCTCCTACTTACCTTTGCCCATTTGCCTCCACCCCAGCAACCATCAGTTTGTTCTTTATATTAATAGGTCTGATTTTGCTTTTTTTGTTTATTCACTTGTTTTATTGTTTAGATTACATATGTATGTGAAATCACATGGTATTTGTCTTTCTCAGTCTGATTTATTTCACTTAGTATAATACGCTGTAGGTCCATCCATATTGCAAATGTCAAGATCTCATCCTTTATTTTGTATCTACTATGATGATTGAAATTAGATTACATTTTCAGATGTCCAAAGTGCAATTAAAATCATGGCTTGTGCCCAATAAGACCAGTAAGATTGAAACTCAGTCAAAGGAAAAAAAGTTTTAAGCTTTGGTGGTCCCTTGTGGTCTATGAAATATGAAAATGCTTCTTAGATGACTGGCTGACTGGTGACTCTGCAACTATAGGAACATATTAACTCTAAAACACTAAATACAAAGGGAAATGCTTATGATTACATGGCTAGTCAAAACTTTTCGCAGAGTTTTAAAAACTATAAGCCTAGTACTTTTCTTTTAAGGTTTATTGATACTATGGAATGTACTTTACATCCATAGCAATTTTGCATGGTTTTAATAAGATGAGGAATTACACAGAAAATAAGGTAAACATATATGAATTGTAGAATCATTTATAACTTGAATTATAGAGAAAGTGATGAGACAGGGAAGAGTAGTTATTCACTGAGGTTCTAAGGTCAGAACTGGGTTCAAATCCGAACTTTCCTTTACTAGCTTTGTGTCCTTGTACAAGCTATTTCACCTAAATAAGCCTCTGTTCTCATCTGTAAAATAGAGATAATAACCATATCCAAAGGATATGAAAATGAAAACAACTACTTCTTCTCCTTCTCCTTTTTCTCCTCTTCCTCCTCTTTCTCCTCCTCCTCCCTCTTTTTTGGGTAATTCATTTGGCAGCAAAACCTGATGTGGATACCTTTCAGCATCCTGAGGATTAATAGAATAACTGTATTAGTTTTCTGGTTTGGAGCTGTGCTCAGAGTAAGAGTTTTTCTCAAACCCTGAATTAGTTTGTGAATACAGCTGCTCAGTAAAGGATGGTGTGTCTGTGAGACTGATCAGTGACTATGCCACTGCTGCTGTGGAATTTGTACTCCTCATGGACTGACCAGAACATCCAGGTTTTACACTTGAAAATCATGGCTCATTTGTGGCACATCAGTACAATAAAATGAGTATAGAGTAGTACACGTGAATTTTGCCAGGAAAGCAAGGAGCTGAGTGTTATTTGTTTATAACCACATATTTAGTTTGTGTTTCCATTAATTTACAAGTAGTATATTTAGCACTTAAATCATTAAAATGTTACTGTAAGTTAATAACATTTTTTGTCCATAAAAACATGCCATAGAGACTTGATATTTTTATGCCCTACCTCCCTATATTAAGTTTTAATTTTTTTCAAATGAAATTCCCTAACCATTTCAAGCATGAAGAATTCCATGCTGTGAAGCTATACAGCTGCTAGAGAAGGGCCATATAGTTGACTCTGAGCTCCTAGTGGCTAGCTGTGGGGGACGAGAAAAGTCAAGTTCAAGATTCCTAAGGGTTCTTAGTTGCTTCTTGGTACCAAGACCTTAGAATAGTTTCTTTTGAAGGCCTTGTAAAATGGCATAATACATTGAGAATATTCACAAGCAATTTTGTATAGAGAAACAGAGCTTTCGGAAATAAACTCAAACATAGCAAACTGCTTTGTTGACCCAAATAGTCATGTGAAAGTTGGTATATTTTACTGGCATATAGCTTTAATAGTGATGGTGGAATAAGAAATAATTGTCCTTGTCAGTTTTTTTAATTCATTAAAAAAATTAGCAACAAACTCTGTGGATTGGGAGATCTCAAGAACAATAGAGCATAACAAATTTTTCTCTGGCAGTCAAAATAAAATATTGTATTTAAAATTACTTGAAATCTAGGATTATGATTAAGATAAAATGTTGGTATTTCCAAATTAAAAGTTATATGATTTTTTCCGTTATTCTTCTCCTCCAATTAATATTCCATCTGAGAAGGAAAAGAAGTCTGAAAGGAGAAGATTAAAATAAGTCATTAGTAAAAGGAAGCACATTTAATGGGGATGTGATTATCATGTAGTTCAAAGAAAATTTCACTATGCTTCTTAACTAATTGCTATTTTATGCACACAGTTGCCTCACTTATCTCAAGATAGTTTCAGCTTTAGGGAATATGTAAAAAAATTAAGATATATATATATATGTATTATTTAAAATAGACCAAAGTATACACATAAGTATTATTTAATAATTGAAGTATGTAGGTTGGTTGACTTTAAAACTTTTTTTAAAAGTCTTTGTTACTTTAGGAAGAATGTCACACAGTTTGAGGAATTGTTAAATCATAATCACCACCACCTGTCTATTGTAGTTGTAGTCACCAAGCTTACATTGGCAACTGTGAGGATTACCCTCATACTCAAAATCATTAAACAAAACAGAGCAAGAGGATCACCTAGTGTCATTCCCTTCTTCCACTGTCAATTCTGCTTCGGGTTTTCTCTGCTTGTCTTGAATTCTCCAGAGCTTTTAGATATTTGTTTTCTTATGTTTTGCCCAGAGTTTATAATTGGCCATATCAGAAATGGGCATGATTATGTCTGCCTAACCTTTTAAAATCTTTTAAAATTAAGACATTTAATTTTTATCCTGTATTTATCTATGATAATCTTAATTATTTCTACCTGAGAATTTATCCAACAGTGTTGGGATAACCATTCTAATTTTCTTAGATGCAGTAGACATTGTTCCTTTAGGATATGTTTTGTTTTCACTGCATAACAAAAATACTTAAAAAAATTCTTTTAATGAGAATAAAACTTTTTTGTACATTTATTTTATTTGGTTATGATTGGGATTTGGAATGAGAGAGTTTTAATTCTAATTCTAATCTTCCAGTCTGCTGGGCAAATTTTCACTTTTTTTAGCTTCAACTTCTTCACTTGTAAAACAGGGTAGTAATCCCTACCTTATAGTTCTGTTTCGAAATTATGCATGTTAAGGGGCTGACACAGATAGTTGTAAAACAGTGAGAGCTCTATAGGGATAGGTATTATTGTTAGATGCTCCTTCCTGATTTATTTCCAATTCTTAGATTTGGAGAACTAGATATTTTTTGCTCATAATTAAACTTTTGGGTTTCTGAAAGTGAAAAAGATTTTGGAGGACAGATTAGAGTTGATTTTTGAATGGTCAAATTAAGCCTTTGTAATGATTGGGAACAAAATTAAATTCAATTTTCAGGATTAGCTGTAAGAAAGAAGAAAGACAAGTGATGCTATTTTAAGCGCTCTGATAATCATATAGGTTTTGTTTGCTCACATAAAGAATGGTTTGGCAGTATTATCAATAGTGTATACAGTCTTGAGAAATCATATGGGCCAGAAAGTACCTGAATCTTAATCTCAGATATGTTTGGGAGGGATTTGTTGATTACCTACTGGAATGTCAGGCCCTTCCTAGACATGGCATGGGAGACAAACAGGAAGAAGGCAAACTCCCTTTCCCTTGAGGCTCACATGCCATTAATTGATAGCTCTAGGAAAACCCTCCTGGAGAGCACGGCTCTCTGGAATAGTTAAAACAAATGGTTGTTCCAAACTCTTGCTATTGGGACTCTGTTAGTCAGGATTCTTCAAAGAGACAGATCCAGAAGGCTCTCTCATATATGTGTATATGAGAGAATGGGAGAGAGATTGATTTATTTTAAGAAACTGTGGAGGCTTGACAAGTCTAGGATCTGCAGTGTAGGCTGGTAAGCTGGAGACCTAGGGAATAAGTTTCAGTTTTGGTCTAGAAAGTGATCTGCTGGCAAAAATTCCCTCTTATTCCAGGGAGGTAAGTTTTTTCTATTAAGGTCTTCAGTAGAGTGGATGAGGCCCACCTGTATTTATGGAGAATGATCTGCTTTACTCAAAGTCTATTGATCCAAGTGTTAAAGTCATCTAAAAATGTCTTCATAGAAATATCTAGAATAATGTTTGACCAAATATCTGGGGACTATAGCATAGCCAAGTTGACATATAAAACTAACCATCACAAGGACATGTTCTTGGAGTTTGCCTTGGACGTCACAAGGACGAATAACAGATTCAACCTTATATAGTTCTCCAGCCCTTAAGCTTTCATCATTTTCTATTCTGTCCTGACTTTGTTCATCATTGTGCTTGAAGCTATTTTGACTATTGGTACTGCTGAGTCCTTGTGCCTGTCTGACCACACCATTAGCCTTACTTTTACCAGTAAGGCAAACCTCTGTGCCCTATGCAGACCTCTGTTTGTCTTCAACTATCGGTAATCCTATGTTCCACCTTGAACCTAGCCTACTTTAGTCTCCTGCATAGTTGACTTGGCCTATAGATTCCTGACTAAAGTAGGACACTAATAGCTGTTAGGCAGCCTTAGCGTCCTGAAAGTTAATCTCTTCCCCTTAGCTTTGTATATTATTTAGAAGTTATTGCATTTTCTGGTATTTTTATTACAAATTTCAAATACTTCCAGACTTTGCTAATAGTTTTTACAGAACACTGTATGTGATTTGGTGTATTTCTCTTATGCTTTGGGTAGAGCTCGTTTATTTTAAGGCCACTCCTGTCTTCTTTGTTCTCTCATCAGTGTTTTGTGAGGAGGAATAATTATTAAATATACTGCCATTCTTTTAATAATTGAACATGTGTGGTATTTATGACCTTCATACCAGCCTTCTTATTTTGCTGCATTATGACTTTTATTCTCAGGGGCCTGTGTTTCTTTGTGTTTTCAAATGCCACTGTTTGGAATAGCCGTCTGTAGAGTTGTTTCCATGGTGCCTATATCCTGTAAACTAGCCACCCTACCTGATAAAATATTCCAGTGAGTGCTGTGCTTGCTGCTCAATGTTTCAGGTTGGATCTGATTTCCTGGGATTAAATTCCAGATGTTATTTCACAGCTTACCATCTGCCTGATTGAGAACGTTTCTTTCAGGTTGTACATCAGATGTGTGTTCACTACCATTTTAAAATCTTATTTATTAGGTCTCCATTTGTTAGTATTTTTTTCTCTAATGGAATGATAATTTGTTTTTCCCTTTAGAATGATTGCAGTGTGGAAACAATTCTAGCTTAAAAATTACATCAAATAACTTCACAGGTTATATTTTAGTAACTTAGAATATTACAAAAAAGAAGTATGTATTTTCTTTTGCTTTGAACAGGGAGGGAAACTTAAATCGGGAGAACTTTTAGTCTGTAAACATAACTGCTTTTCAAAAACAAATATGAAAAATATTATGACAACAATAAAATCTCAATCATCTAATAGCCTGCTTTGACATTTGGTTTTATTTTACAACTACAATAGATATATATTAACATGTAGTTATTCTCCTTGAAAAAGTATAATCATTTCTTTTTAAGTGTACTTAGCATTTCAAATATGACTCCCGCAGCCTCCTGTGTATTGTAAAAAATGATTACTGAAACAGTTTCACTTTGAAGTACAGTAGTTGAAATCTTCAGATCAATATCACCATTTAAGCCTTTAATATAACCTTATTTACGTTAATCAGATCACAAATGTAGTTTGCTAAGGTAGAAACTACTTGATTTCAGTGCAATTATAACAGACTAATCAATCAATATTTCAAAATATAGGCTTTCATAATGAGATTCTCTATGGATATTGATTTCAATTTTCTGTGTTAATATTAAGAGCCAGTGGTCTCAAACTTAGGTGATCCAAAATATTTTTTTTAACGTAGTTGTTTGAAACTTTATATGCTTTTTACAAAATCTAAAGTAATAAATGCTAAGTTCCCAGGCCTACTCACAAATGCCTATTTAAACCATAGTATAGCTGAAAATAGTGTTTTAATGGTGGCTTAACTTCTTAATTCTCTGAAACCACTGTAACTCCTGATTTTCTTTGTGTTTTTCTGGCTCTTAAGCATGAGAGGGAAGTTTTTCAGTGATTAGAAATAAAAGTGGTTGTTGATCAATGGGGGTTGAGTTTGGATTAGAAGCTTCGTGGATTAGAGAGATGCTAAACATCAGGAAAGGAACAAAGGGAGACTGTGGCCTCTTAGGGCCTAGCAGCAGCAGGAATTGTGCCCCTCCCCTTAGTAGAGAATCTCAGTGTTTCTATATGATCAATAGATGGAGTAATAAGGATGTGGTCCTGGCAAAGGTCCCAGTGATGGTAGCTATATGATCTTTGTCAACTGAATGTTTGTAAGAATCTGGTGTTTGGCAAAATTTAGTTGCCAGCTTTACATTTTTTAGAATTTGCTGGTCCAGGGCTTTTAAATTTTTCTTTGCCTTCAAAAATTAATTACAAAGAACACACTCAATACTGCTAAAGTGTTAGTTCATTTTCAACTATTGGTTCGACACATCTCAAATGTAACTTACAAAACTATAAAACTTCTAGGAGATAACAAAGGACAAAATATAGGTGGTCTTGGGTTTGTTGATGACCTTTCAGATACAGCACCATAAGTATGCTCAGTGAAAGAAATTGACATGTGAGATTTCATTAAAATTAAAAATTTTTGTTCTGTGAAAGGCACTATTAAGAGAAAAGACAAGCCACAGACTGGGTGAAAACTGCAAAACATAAAGAACTGGTATCCAAAATATATAAAGAATTCTTAAAACTCAACAACAAGAAGACGAATTAGAAAGTGGGCAAAAGTTCTGAATAGCTACCTCACCAAAGAGAATATATAGATGGCAGAAAGCATATGAAAAGATGTTCAACATTATAGGTCACTAGGAAATTATAAATTCTAGAAAAGGCAAAACTATAATGACAGTAAAAAGATCAGTGGTTGCTAGGGTTGTAGGAGAGGAATGAGTAGGTAGAGCACATGACATTTTTAAGGCAGTGAAATTATTCTGTATGATACTGTAATGGTGGATATATGACATGGATTTGGTTTAAATTAAACAATGGTTATCAAATGTCATTGTAGTGGTTGTTACCCATTTTAGGTAGAAATATTTCACACTTTAAAAATTTCTTAATAAACTATCTATCCTTTTTATATTATTCTAAATATTTTATAATAATAGAAGGTATGATGTGACTTGCAAGTGTCTTGGAGTAAGATGATGATAAGAGATTCTGTGAAGTATATTTGAAAAATAGATTATATAAAATTACATGCCAGTATAAGTGAACTTTAATTTGAATGGCACACTCAATTATTTTTCGTTTCTCTCATGAAAAAATAAGCAGTTTGCTTTCTGAGGGTGACGGGGATCCTGCATATCAGCTATGTCATAAATAAAATGGGTATCATAATAGTACCTACCTCATAGGATTGTTGTGAGGATTATATAAATTAATTCATGGGAAGTGCTTAAGATAGTGTCTGTCACATTGTAAATATTCAGTAAATGTTCTTGATGATTCTGATCTGATATTGTTACTGTGAAATTTCTTTAGAGGTTGAAGGTGACAGTATAGTGTACTATAAAGGTGTTAGCTCTGGAACCCTGTTTGTGAGTGAGCAAAAAGAATCTGTGTCTATAGTATTGAAGCTCTTAATAAAGAATGCCCTGAGTCTTAGGACAGTCTCTGAATGAGGTGGTACTTTGTGAACTTCTTGGCTACACATTAGCCAAGTTCTTCCTATTTCACCTATTATTTCCCCGTAAGTACATATTTCCTAAAAATATATAGTTGTACAAACAAAATTAGAAAGTGATCTTGTGCTAAACATGATTTTATCTAAACTATTTTAGTTGCTTTAGATTATTGAAGCTCTCTGTGTGTTTTAGTGTGTGCTGTGCTCTCTGTGCTCTTTGTTGTATCTTTTTTTTCAGCAGATGAAATGGCTTCTATTTTTCTGGCTTTTTCTGTCTTTTGTCAGTGTCACACCTCCTATTTCTCTCTCTCTACTTCTCTACTCTCCTTCCCCATGTATGTACATGCAAAGGCTTCACAGACAGACATGTACACACATACAGATTTTTGGACCTTACAGTTAAGCTGGATTTTTGTCAAAAGGCTTAGGGATTCCAGAGTGAATGCAGCTACCTCTTCCTTCCTTTGGGAGATCAGCATGACTCATTAACTTGAATACTTTTGCTTCACCTCTTTGCTCACTGTTTTGGATATGCTCTGCAGAGCACTTAAATATATGGTCTTTTAATGCATCAGAATGAACTATTATGTTTTGAAAGTCAAATATGAAATGAAAGTAATTTTTTAACCAAGTCTTATTTTTTTTTTAATGGGGGAAAAAAAACCCATACTCTTCCTATTTATATTTGGCAGTCAGAACTTGGTATAAGGGCAATCTAAACAGGGAAGTCTTATCGCTCTAGGGAGAATACAAAAGGTATCTAGTTATGTTAAGTCTACATAAAGCCACATCTCTAGACTAATATTTTCAAATGTGAAAGGGATAAAATTTATATTATGAACAGCTGTAGATTTAACTTAATAAAGCCTAAAATCATACTAGAAAATATTTCAATTACAGTTCCTAAAACATGAAAGAGGAGATGCTGATTGTACATTGAATTATTTTGCATAATGATAAATATCTCTTGCACACACAAACACAACAACATTTTCAGAAAATAGCCCACATAAACTTGAAATTTTTAATGGAAATTAGAGATCCTTATTTTTGCCAGTGGTGAATATGTATTCATATTCACATTACTGTACATAATGCATTATGGATTAATTTTAGGACTTTGAGTCAGCCCATTTTCAGTCAGAGATATGAAGCATCTTTTCCTAATGGTAAAATTGTGTTTGGTTAGTTGTAATATGAGAATATTTCTTTTCTTTTCCTTGGTAGTTTACAGCCCCAAATTAAAATGATGATGATAATAACAGTTAACACTTATTGATTGCTTATTATATCAGGTGTTATACTTACTTGCTGCTATTATTCCAATTTTGCAGATTAGGAAACAGAGGAACATAGTGGTTAAACTTGCACAAGCTTACATAACCAGTAAGGAGGCCATGATTCAAATTCCAGACAGTAGCGTGCCTGAGCTTCCCATTCTGAACTGCTACACTATATTGCCTCCATCATAACTAAGATAACTCATTTTTCTCCCTTAAAATGTCTTGAAAGATCTCATGAAGAAATACCTCATCCAGCTGCAGAGGAACAACCAACTACATTTATTTTTGGAAATGGTAAGGAGTTGTTTTGCCCTATACATAGGCTTGTAGAGCAGTTGCATAACGTGGTCTATCTGTGTAGATTACACTTTTTTCACGATTCATTTAGCTACTTGCATTTGGTATCATTTTCTTTCAACCTGAAGCACATCTGATGCAGATTCACTGGGACGTTCACACTCTATTTTGGTTTTAAAAGCTGCAGACCTCATTTACAAGTGCATGAACAAATAGCCATTGGGAACTACCTCATCCTTTATAGGCTTAACTTTTCTTTTTTGCTGAAAGGAAAATAAGGAAACAATATTTACGGGAATACTGTTTTTATTACAACTGAAAAGGTGCTTATGGATTAACCCACTGATGTATAAAATTTCTAAATTGAGTGGCTTGTTTGAACATAAGAAACAAGTCGCTTAGCATATCTAACCAAATTTCCTAAGAAACTCTTTACATTTATTTGTAAAGATTCATTTTCATCCCCTCCTGCTGCCCCCCCCCCCACCTTTTTGGTCTCTGAACAGGAAGCCCAAGTATATTTTTAAAGTCAAATACAGACTATTTTGTTTTGCTTGTGCTATCCTGCGATTTAAAAGTCAAGGTGTAAAACTGGACAGGTTTCCTTGGAATAGTTCAAAATTGAAAAACAGTTTGATTTCATATTCATTTTAGATTACGTGAGAAATCAACTGGAGATTAGAACTCTTTCACTTCATACAATTCTTGATGCTTTATGAGGTTTAGATTTAAAAAACTATCATACTTTTTACTTGAGGCCTGTATAGTCTTGCTTACTCTAAAAAAATGAAATGAATAAGACATCTGCTAAAAACATGAAAAACAGAATAAAAAGAAAGATTTGCTTACTCAACAACAAATTAATATTTTGCTGTTTCTATTCGATATTATTTTTTTATTAAAAATGTGACATTACATGTAATGTTGAAGTCCTCTATGTTACCTCTTTGTCCCATCACCTCCCACCCTCCTGAAGCTACGCATTTATTAATTTAGTATCCCTCTAGTTCATAGTTTTGCCTATTGCCTCTCCTGTTTTGGGAGTTGCTATCCTTAAATGGTGATCAAAGTCTGAGGTAGACCATATCTGTAATGCTTTATTTTCAGTCTGCCTGCTTGCATCAATCATCACCTTATTTTTAAGTTCCTTCCAATAAAAATGTCACTAGTATTTGAAAAATCAGTGTTTATTATCAATTCCTATGTTTAATCTTTCTTGCATCTGATTCCTTATTACCAAAATTTATTTTTAGTAAGAGTCTATAAGTAGCAAGTTCTCATTTTTTAAATGTATGATAACCCTTTTATTTAATTCTCACTCTAATAATTTAGATTTCTAGGTGTAGGTTTCTGGGTGTAGAATTCTAGGTGGACCATTCGTTTTCTTCATCAATTAGAAGATAATATTTCGTTGTCTTGTAGCTGGCCTTTATTGCTGCTGATAGGTTGGCCGTTAATCTAATAGTTGCCTCTATAACAATCTCATTTTTTTCTGATAGTTTGAAAGATTTTGTTTTTGCCTTTGGTGTTATGGAGTTTCATTACAATGTCTGTAGGTGTGGACTTATATGTATGTAAGGTGTGTATCTGTGTATAAGTGTACATATCTTTTTTTTTCAATCTGAAGATTCCTTTTTTTTAATTTTGGAAAATGAGCAGCCAGCATTTCTATATTGTCACCACACATTTCTCTTTTCTCATCTACAAGTTAGGTATGATGTTTCTTCACTCTTATACCTTCAGTCACTTAATTTCTCTTTCGTATTTTTCATCTTTTCCCCCATGTTGTATGTATATTGTATGTCTCTTTGGATGAGTCTAATTTATAGATCTTCACTTTCTTTTTTTTTTAAGATTTTATTTACTCATGAGAGACACAGAGAGAGAGGCAGAGACAAAGGCAGAGGGAGAAGCAAGCTCTTCTCAAGAAGCACGATGTGGGACTCAATCCCAGACCCCAGGATCATGCCCTGAGCCAAAGGCAGATGCTCAACCACTGAGCTACCCAGGCATCCCAATCTTCACATTCTTTTTAAATATTTTTTTAAATTTTTATTTACTTATGATAGTCACACACAGAAAGAAAGAGAGAGAGAGAGAGAGAGGCAGAGACACAGGCAGAGGGAGAAGCAGGCTCCACGCACGGGGAGCCCGACGTGGGATTTGATCCCGGGTCTCCAGGATCGCGCCCTGGACCAAAGGCAGGCGCTAAACCGCTGCGCCACCCAGGGATCCCTCTTCACATTCTTTTATTGACATTTTCCATTTCTGGTAATTTTTTTTGTTCTTTTTGTAAGTCACCACCCTTTTTACAAAGCCCTATTCTTGATTTATATACCCTTTAAAAAATATTTTAGCATAGAGAATATATTAGTAATTATATGTATATATGATTCTTGCTTCAATGTTCTGATGGTTGGGGGCTGGGAATCAGTCAATAAACAAACCGATAAATAAAGTATATATCACAGTTTTATAAGTATAATGAAAAAAGATAAATTAGAGTAATTGGAGATAGAGTGTGACCAGAGGATGCTATTTTATATTTGTAGTTAGGAAAGAAGTATCTAATAAAGTAATGTGTGAGCAGAGACCCCCAAAATGAAATTGTGATTTATGTGTATATATGATGCAAGAATATTACAGGCAGCATGTTCAGTAGGATTACACTCAACCCGCTTTAAGAATGCAGGGAGTGGAGTTAGTGAGGTGGACATATGACAGGTAAGATTAGATAAATGGTAGAGGGGCCAGCTCATGTAATTTCACTTTGACTTTGAGCAAGGTGGGAAGCCCTTGGAGGATTTTAAGTAGTCAAGTGACATGATCTGTGTGATGATTTTTTAAAAAGCATGACCTACCCGCTTTGTGGAAAAATTGAGTGTAAGGAGATAAGAGTGGAAGCATGAGCACCAAGTAGGCTGATGTTTTAGTAGTCCAACTAGAGATGATGGTGGTGGGAACAGGATGGTCAAAGCAAAGGTACTGGGAAGTAGTTATATTCTGGTTGTGTTTCCAAGGTGAATATGGAAGCATTTGTTCAAAGATGAATGTGGAGAGAAGGAAAGGAAGGAGTTCAGGATAGTCCTGAGGTTTATAGCCTCAGTGTTTGGAAAAGTAGAGTTCCTATTTATTGAAATTGAGTAATTTGTAGAAGCAACATATGTGAGTATGGAAATTAAGAGCATGGTTTGGATATATACTAAATATCCAAGATGTTGAATAGAGAATTGAGCCTGGTGCTAAAATTTTGGGAGTTATCATCATGAAGACAGTAATTGAAGACAGCAGTAGACAAGACCATATAGGGAGTGATTGAGTTCTGGTATGTAGAGCACAGGCAGATGGAGAGTGACCAGAAATGGAGACTAAGAAAGAGTAGCCTCTGAGGCAGCAGGAGAACTAAGCAGAAACCAGAGGACTCTTTGAAGCTGTGAAGAAAATGATGTAAGAAACTAGGGGAGTAATCAACTCAGCGTTTAATGTTCCATTTGGACTGGGTAAGATGTGAAATGAGAATTGGAGTTAGTGACAGGAGGTCAGTGATAACTTCCTTATTCTATCTCTGATAATAGAGCATCACAGAACATCTGGATGTCTTAAATTATTTTATACAACTCATTTTTCGGATACAAATTTGGGAGGGTGACTTCTTATATAAGTGTCTTCATTTTAGAATATGCATGTATGATTACAAATTTGAGATTAAAAAAAAAGACATATCAGAATTGATAGGTTCATAGTATTCCAGTATTGCCTCAAAGATCTCTATTCTTATTTCAGTGTTCTACTAAGCCGCTTTGGTGAGTCCTACTTCAAAATTATTTTCAGAATTGGATTACAAGATTACACACATAAAAAAGAGACTGACATTTGTAATTGGTAGCTATCATCATACTTCAGTTTTTGGTAGCTTCTCTATTAGAATAATAACCTTTAAAAAATTAAGCCCATCCTCATAAAAGGTACTAATTGCCCATCATTTATGCTGTTTAAAACATATGCAAATATATAAAATTATGCAGGCTGCTTTAGTCTTTTTGGGCTGCTATAACACAATTTCCATAGACAGGGTGCCTAAAACAACAAACATTTATTTCTAATAGTTCTGGAGGCTAGGAAGTCCAGGATCAAAGTGCTGACAAATTCAGTGTCTGGTGAGGGCCTGCTTCCTTCATTTATAGATGGTTCTCTTGTCACTGTGTTCTTACATAGTAGAAGGAGTGAGCTCTCTGAGGTGTCTTTTATAAGAGCATTGATACCGTCCATGACAACTTTACCCTCCTGACCTAGTCAATCTCCTGAATGCCCCACCTCCTAATACCACTACATTGGGGGTTAGAATTTCAACATATGAATTTGGGTGGGGCAGGTTAGGAGGACAACAAACATTCAGTCCCTTGCACAGGCTCAGAAAAAAAGGTGCACACAGCAGTTTTCATCAACAGTAGTATCAATGGGATAAAGTTTGTACTCTCCCAAGAAGAAAAGATAATCCACATTTGTAAGAGAAATTCTAGTGTTACACACACTATAGTTAAAAACAAAAAGACTTCTTTGTCCTACATTTCTTTAAATACTGTGGTTGTTCCTTCAGTGGGTCTCTTGAATCTCATTAGGGAAATTAACTTTTATCCTATATTCTTCTCAAAGGGGTTAGCTTAACAGCGACAACCTTATATATATATATTCTTGGTTAGAAATATTAAGACTTGTAAATGACTAACAGGTATTTAAGATAAAATCAGGTATATCTGTGAAATACTTATTTTTTGTCCTGGGAGGAATTTGGAATGAGGGTCTGTGCCCTCATTAGAATTTTCAGGAAAATAGTGATAAATTAACTACAAAAGAATGACATCATTGTTCACCTGAGAAAGAAATTGAAGTGGATTTAAAAGCTGTATATTTTATGGACTAATAGATGGATTCATTTCTTACATACATTTTAAAAAACACCAGTGTGACACTACATTTATTAGTTATTTTTAATGAAAAAAGTATTAAAAAGTAAACAAAAGTTAATAATGCCAGATGTTGGAAGTGGATAAACAAAAAATAATGCTTGTTAAGATTAGTCAACATTAAACATAAAATGGCCTATGTACATAATCAGAAGAGACATAAAGTGAAGGCGTTTTTTTCCCCTGCTATTCTGTTGCATATTTGAGGATTTAAATGTGTCTTTATACATGAATACAATAAATGGGATCATAATATACCTATTGTCTTGTACCTTGTCATTTTTCACTTTACATTTCTTTGAGATATTTTAGTATAAAGAAAAAAATATATATGTATAAAATACTTTTAGTTCTTCCATCCTGTGGTTGTATTATCATTTATTAAATGATAGACATTTTAGGGTATTTTCGGTTCTTTATTATCAGGAAAAGTTCTAGAACGAACATCCTTACAGCTATGTCTTGACATCCTTTGGAAAGTGCAAGGCAAATTTCTATTGACAGAATAAAAGTGCTGGACAATATCAAATTGAAAAATAGTTTCATCGATATATAATCACAGCAATGGAATAAGAGAATTCCTATTTTCTCTTTATCTATACCAGTGTGAATAGTATAAAACTTTTTGCTATTTTCCAACCTGATAAGAGAAAATGGTGTGTGTGCGTGTATGTATGTTTGTGTGTGTGTATGTGTGAGTATATATATATGAATATATGTAATTGAAGTGAGATTCACATAATATAAAGTTCGTTACTGTAAAATGTATAATTTAGTGACATTTAGTACATTCAGAATGCTGTGCAATCATCAGCCTTTTCTAGTGCAAAAACATTTTCATCACCCCCAACAGAGATCCTATGCTCACAAAGCAGTCACTTGGCATTTTCCTCCTCATCCCCATAGGCCCTAGCAACCACTAATCTGCTTTCTGTCTCTATATAGTTAATTATTTTAGGTATTTCTTGTAAGTAGAAATATATACAATATTTGTCCTTTTGTTTATAGCATCTTTCGGCTTAGCATATTTTTGATCTTCATCTATGGTATAGCATATATCAAGGCTTCATTCCTTTTTATGGCTAATATTCTATTGCATGGATATACCTCATTTTGTTTATTTGTACATCCATTGATGTGTACTTAGACCTTTTGGCTATTGTGAATAATGTTACTATGAACATTTGTGTACATATATTTGAGTATCATTTTGAGTTCTTTTGAATAAATACCTAGGAGCAGAATTTCAAGTCTTATGGTAATTCTATGTGGGCCCTCAAAAGGGCCCACCAAACTGTTCTCCATAGCAACTGTATCATTTTGCATTCTCACCAGCAATGTACAAGGGTTGCAATTTCTCTACATCTTCAACAACACTTAAATTTTCTTAAAATGAAAATACAACCATTCCAGTGGGTATGAGTGGTTTTTATTTGTATTTCCCAAATGAGTAATGATGTTAAGTACCTTTTCATATGTCTTTGGCAAATATAAGTTATACCTTCTTTAGAGAAATATCCATTCAAACTCCATTGATTTGTCTTTGTGTTGTTAAGGTATAAGAATTCTTTATATATTCTGGATAGTAGGCCCTTATATATGACTTACAAATCTTTTTTTTCCCATTCTGTGGGTTATCTTTTTACTTTCTTGATAGTGTCCTTTGATGTACAAAAATTTTTAACTTTAATGAAGTCTGACTTATTTTTTCTTTTGTTGCTCATGTTTTTTGGTGTTGTATCTTAGAATCCATTGCCAAATCCAAAGTCATGAAGATTTTTCCATATGTTATTTTCTAAGAGTTTTATAGTTTTAGCTCTTACATTTGGATCTTTAATTCATTTTTAGTTCTTTTCAAAATGTATATTATGAGATGGGGTTCACTTTTTTCTTTCACATGCAGATATCCATTTGTCCCAGTACATTTGTTGAAGAGACCATTCTTTCCCTATTAAATGGTTTTGACACCCTAATCAAAAATCAGTTGACTATAGATATTTGTTTTATTTCTGGACTCTAGATTCTATTTCATTGTTCCATATGTCTACCTATATTATTGGCTTTTTGATTTACATTTCTTTTCATTGGTAATGAGGTTGATCATATTTCATGTTTCCTTGCTATTTGCATTTATTTTGCCATGACCTGCTTGTTCATAGACTTTCCTGTTTTTTGATTGGGCTATTTGATGTTTTTGATACTTGATTTTGTGTACTCTGTGTATCGTAGAAATTAGCTTTTTATCTGTTATAAAGGATGAAAATGTTTTCCTAGTTTTACCTATTTGTTTTTGATGTTTGATTGTTTTGTGGTATTTTTGATGCGGAATCAATTTTTTCAGATCATCATGTTTATTTTTTTTTTAATTTTTATTTCTGGGTTTTATGCATTACCTTTCCTGCTTAAAGAGTATAAATAAACATATGCTATGTATTCTCTCAGAACTTTGATGGTTTCATTCTTCTCTTTTCAAAAGTGTCTTTACCATTTTTGTTATAAAAAGTAACACATGCGGGGGATCCCTGGGTGGCGCAGCGGTTTGGCGCCTGCCTTTGGCCCAGGGCGCGATCCTGGAGACCCGGAATCGAATCCCACGTCGGGCTCCCGGTGCATGGAGCCTGCTTCTCTCTTTGCCTCTCTCTCTCTCTCCATGTCTATCATAAATAAATAAATCTTAAAAAAAAAAAAAAAAGTAACACATGCTTTATAATGAATTTTTAAAATCTTCAAAGATATGTAAAACTTGACTATTTATTTCTTCTCTCTCCTTACCGTTCCATTCATTCTTATTCCTTCTGAAGTAACCCAGATTTAATCACCTGGCAGATATTCTTTCACATTTTGTTACATGTATACATATTTGTATAATTTTTTTTCTTTTGTGTGTATGGTTTTTGTTTGTGTGAGGAATGAGGGGATTTTTAAACCAGAAACCTGAAATATATGGAAAAATGTAGTGTAAGATAATTTTATTAAATTTGATAAATTAATGTATTCTATTCGAAAAGATTATTTTGAATAGTGAACCACTTTAAAATTTAATTCAGTCTCTTTCTTCTATATAACTCAAATTAATGGCTTGAGCAATTTCTTATTACAGCATTCCCCTTCCCACTTCATCTCCATGCCACCCCACACGCAGATTTACATCATTAGCTTATTTTGTAATTCAATGAGTCTGTCTTCAAAGGAGACTGTCATTTATGATACAGTGTTTTTTAATTTTTTTTTTTTTTGCTTAAGACACATTAGTACAGGATGATGTTTAAAAGTATTTTTTCCTATTTTCATCATTGTTAATGAAGAGTAAATTTGACAGGTTTCAGTGCTGAGTTGAGTGATCTGAAATTTAAATTCTTTTTACACAGATTTGACAAAAATCCACAAAAGCATCCAGTGAGGTTATAGAAAGTTTGCATTGGAAAGTCAAAGGCATATTTTAATGGAAAATCTAAATGGTTCTGTTGGTTTCCTGTCATTCTGAGTTGAGCAGTATTGCCAGCTTTTTGGACTATAGCCAGTCCCTATTTACAGACCCACAGAACAGAGTTTTGCAATCAAGAATTCCAGGTGGGAGAGACCAGAATAAGACAATGGAGGAACGAGAGTTGCAGTCCATGTGGACAACATGTATGATACTTGTAAGTTAAATGTGGTTTAACTAACTTAACTAGCTTCCTGACTGTTATATCAGGATCTTTGGAGCCTAAAACACTCAACAGCCATAATCAACTGGCTTCTCAGACTTGAACCATATAAATTGCTATCTGTGTGCTACTCCTCTTGACATGCACATTTCCTCTGTCTTGTGAAGAGTGGTGTCAACATTGCATTAGAAATATGACTGAAAGCTTATTCTTAAGATCTAAGAATGTGTATTTTTTTGTAACTGGCTTATTTTTTCTTTCTGCCCTTCAGCATGTCATCTTCATCTCAGTGTTCCTTGTTTTCTGTAGCATCTTTCTTTTTCTTCATCTCCAGTTTTTCATTTGCCTTTCTTTTTATTTAACTTTTAATCAATTTTCTTCTCCCGTCATACCTATAGTCTTTCTTCATATGTATTTGTTAAATCAAAAAGCAAATGGTGAAGCCCTCATTATATTTGCACTGTGAAGTATTGTGTTTGTGTATTATAAGGACAAATTCAGAATGGTCAGCTCAAAAATATAATTCATGCGGTAGGCAAAAAAATTGCCAAGAGATAGTTGGCTATTATCAGTGGAAAATGGTTGAGACACATAACACAAATAATGTAACCGTAGAAATAATAGGAAAATAACAACACACTTTTTGTTTATGATTTTACTATTTATACTACCTTCAAGGAGGTAAAATTGACTGATTTGAGGTTTATGAATTTTTCCTCTTTCACCTGTGATACACTAATAACACTTAAATAAGAAAAACGATGAGCATCAGGAGAGGAAACAAAGAAAAACAAGGTGCCCTAAATATGCTCAACACATTGGATCTCAGCCACCAGGTGACCCAAGAGTTGGCTGAATGTATTTCCAAACTAGACGCATTTCTTTGTTGTTGCATTTCTGGGGATTTGAAACAGCCAATCTTATATGTACATACATTTTAATAACTTTATGAGATGGATTAGTATTTCTGTTAGATTTATTTTATGTGCTTCCATTAAACACTGCCAGAATAATCTGAAACGTTTTAGAAAAGAAATATATTGACAAATGAAAGGGATAATTCTAGGGTTCACAGTATAGATGGAAAGATTAGTGGGGGATGAGTACCTACATTGACTGGATCTTATTAGAACTTGTCACTGTTTGGATTTGTTTCTATGAAATACAGTTTTCTCTTAAACTCAAGAACCTTCTGTATACTTCTTACATATCAGTATGACATTTTTACTCTTGCTCACTTACCAATAATTGTTAGCTATATTGTAAGAAAAATATGTAAGTGTGAAACCACTAAGAGGCTACTTCTGTTTTTTTTTTTTTCAATTAAATTATTTTACTCTTTTCATCATGATTAAGTGTACTCTTTAATCTCCAATACCTATTTCATCTATTACCCCCACCTCTGGTAACCATCAGTTTATTTGCTGTAGTTAAAACAAATGAGTAGATGGGGGAAAAAACAAAAACAAAAAACAAGAAACAGACTCTTAACTACAGCAAATAAACTTAAATTCCATGTGTGAGTGAAATCCTATGGTATTTGTCTTTCTCTGACTGCCTTATTTCACTTAGCATTATACTCTCTGGCTCTACCTATGTCATTGAAATGGCAAGATTTATTATTTTTTATGGCTGAATAATATTCCTGTGTGTGTGTGTGTGTGTATGTGTGTATGTGTGTATATGGCACATTTTTATCCATTCATCTGTCATTGAACACTTGGGCTGCTTCCATAGTTTGGCTATTGTAACTAATGCTACTGTGAACATAGGAGTTCAGGTATCCCGCGGATTTAGTTTTTTCGTATTTTTTGTGTAAATACCCAGTGTGATTATTAGATGATAGGGTAGTTCTATTTTTAAATTTTTGAGGCACCTCCCATTTTGTCTTCCATAGTGGCTGAGGCAGTTTGCATTCCGACTAACAGTGTACAAGGTTTCCTTTTTCTCCATATCCTCACCACTAGTTTCTTGTTTTTGATTTTAGCCATTCTGACAGGTGTAAGGTAATATCTCATTGTAGTTTTGATTTGCATTTCCACGACAATGAGTGATGTTGAAGATCTTTTCATGTGTCTGCTGGTCCTCCATTATGTCATCTTTGGAGAAATGTTGGTTCATGTCTTCTTCCCACTTTTTAGTTGGGTTATTTGTTTTTTGGGTGTTGAGTTGTATCAATTTTTTATATATTTTGTATACTAACCCTTTATGGGATATATCATTTGCAAATATCTTTTCCCATCTAGGAGGATGCCTTTTTGTTTTGTTGATTGTAAGAGGCTACTTTCTAGTTTTAATCTTGCTACTAACTTTGTAGCCTATTGGATAAGTGTATTCTCTCCAGAACTTACACTCTTATTTAAAGGGCTTGATGCCACTTGTTATTGTGAATACAATTTTATTGGAAAACAGACCAGAAAAAGGCAGTTCACTCTAACCTAAAGATTTGATTAATCAAATGAGCTTTGAGATATATATATATATATATATATATATATATATACACACACACACACACATATATATATATATTCATTCATTCTTTCTATCAGGCAAAAAGCTAATGATGATTAAGTTTATATTTCTCCTCCCCCACTACTACATTCTAGAGCTAAGACTTTGCAAAGCCAAGAATATATCATAGGGATAATTTATGTTTTCTCCCTGCTGTGCCAGTTGAATGACTGAATGAAAGATGATGGGTGGTAAAACATGCTTGAAGTTCTATCTTGTAATGCAAATTATAGGCTCACCTTTCTTGCTTGTCTTATTTATAAACCAGCCTACTTCTCTTATTTTAAAATGTCAACATTCTTAAGATAGGGTGATGGACTGATATTACCAGTTTCTACATGCCTGATGGGCTTGTTGCTGTGTTTCAGAATTGGTTATTTAAAGAGAATATGAAAGGCCCTCCTCCTGTGACAGGTGAGGATAGTACTATCTGTGTCATTGCCTATGCACTAAAGCATGAAGAAGGTGAGAGAGAAGTTAAATTATCTAGGGAGGTAGTCCAACAGGGAACTAAAATCGGTTCACCTAAAACCAAAGTACAAAACATTGGCTTGCATTTGTGCTCTGCCAAAAAAAACTTGCTTTATAATCAGGATCTGGATTTCCTAGAACAGATAGTTTGTAATTTCTGTTTTATACACAGACTTCTGAAATTCCTTTAATAGAGAATACTCTATAATATGCAATATAATATATCTAATCATAAACTTATATCTGGGGTATTTAGATCTATCT
Source organism: Canis aureus (assembly GCF_053574225.1). Taxonomy (NCBI): domain Eukaryota; kingdom Metazoa; phylum Chordata; class Mammalia; order Carnivora; family Canidae; genus Canis; species Canis aureus. Next base: position 13,883,237 of record NC_135636.1, read on the forward strand.
GGGATTATCATGTTTTCCTTGTTTTGATTTTATTTCTATTTTCTAGCCAACTATTAATGGACATATGGATGACCACTACAGAAGAATCAAAATGCTTACCTTAAAGTCACTGGTCTCTTTGTCAACCCTGATTTCTTTGTCTCTAGTTGGCTACCCTATCTTATAAATCTTTCTTAAGATGAGTAAACACGTATTCTAGTTGCCTAGCACATGCTCAGGCATTTTTAAGCTCTGTTCTCTGCAAGGTCTTCCTTTCTGTAATTATGTGTCCCATTGTGATGGTGACAATTAATATGCTTACTTCTTATACAATGAACATCTGGTCATCTTGGGCCAAAGTCTTAAGCTGCTACACTCTGAATGGACTCAAGAGAATAGTTATTGCTATAGAGCAACTTTAAAGTAGCTCAAATAATATAAAGTTCAAAATATGTTTAATTTCCACAATGAGTTCTTTTAAAACAATACCTGTGAAGTAGATAGGTTTAGAAAAGCAATGTGTTTTAGAGATTAAGAGAATCAACTTTGGTATCAGACTGGCAAGGTTTGAATCCACATTTTTTTTTTTATCATTTATTTGGCTGTGTGATGTTTGCCCCTTTTTGTCTAAGATTTAGCACCATAATCTCCAGAATAGAATTAATAAATCTTATAACACTGGGTTTCTATGAGATTCAGGTTATTATATACCTAGAAAGTGCTTGATATAATACTTGGCACATTGTAAATCCTAAATACATAGTTGTTAAAACCAATAGTATTAGATTATTCAAATATGTTTTCTATTTAACTTTCTGTAGTATAGATTCTATATAATCTTCTGTAAGAAGTTATCACAGATATAGTTTTCATCTGAAAATTTACTACAGTGATACTGGTGAAATAGTTTGAGTCCATATGGAAATACAGGGAAGTTCAGCCTATAACCAAGTATGTAAGAAGTAGTTTGGATTATATGTAGCTCTAGAGGCTCCAATAGTCAATCTTCTAGCACCTTTTTTGTTCTGAAGGAATATTTTTCATTTTGAGGTGCTTCCCACAGGATAGTGGACTCTAATTTAAAAACATGTAGGAATAGGTTTGGGAACATAGATTGGCAAATTCTGAAATTATAAACATGTTGACAGCATAATTAAATTTTGAAATGGAAAAGTTACCTTGAAATGAAATGGCCAGAAGAAATAAGATAGGAAATTTCCTTTAGGAAATTTATACTTTTAAAGTTGTCTGTGTGCACTTTTACAGTAGTGTTCTTGTTACGTGTAGAGATCAGGCAATGTGTAAAGAGGGGATAGTCATGGAACAGTGTTAAGGTTGTTAACAAATGAGCCATTTGGTGTTGGATTTCTAGATTTTTTAGTTGGAGTTTGATACAAATAGATACATGACAATATGAGAAACACTTGAAAATTTTTTAAAGGAAGTAAGTCCTTCCTTAAAAAAGATCTTGAAGATTGGAAGTTATAAAATTTAAGAGTAAAAATGTTTATAATAAGTAAAATAAGTAAAAATGTTTGTGTATACAAGCTTTATGGGCTGTGTGCTACACCTGCTGTCTAAAGCCAATTCAGAGCGACATTTTAAAAAATATTTTTAAAAATATAGCAATAATAACATCCGTTGAAAATACAGGGTTTTTCCCTCCTCTTAACTAAACCGACCATATGGTCCAGATAAATCAGTTGTTTCTGAGATTCTAAAAGCATTTTTTTCTGAGTTGGACAAGAACAAAACAAAACAAAACAAAACACAAAATACTGTTGAGAAACAGGAAGAGTTCAGTTTTCTGTTTAAATTTGATGCTGTAAATTCCCTGTAATTAAGATTTAAATGTATAAATGTAATGTTGAATAAATACATTTTCCTGGGTCATAGAAAAATAATTTTAGAATATGAGGCTGGTAAAGGTCCCTAGTTTGTTGTGTAATGCAGAATGTCCTCTGATAAGATACTTAGGTTTGAGATGGAGTGTATCAGACTCGAGATTTGAGAAAGTCTGTTGGGCTGTGGCAAGGACTCACAGAATTTCAAAGTAGGCAAATTGGTAGGGAGACTGGCCTTCAGGATTTCTACTGAAAGTGTATGTAGGTGACCACTGTTGGTAAGGAAATCTGGTGTTGTGATGCAGTCCTTGGAAAGGACACAGAAGGTGGTACCATCAGAGTCTGGTTGCTGGCAATGGGCAGAAATCCATTTAGGCAGCAGAGTCAGCTTTGAGAACTTGGACTCAGGTCAGGAAAGGATATCTTATCTTAAAGTAAGTTATCAAATATGTGTTTGGACTGTAGTATGTGCAAAGCATTGAGCTGAGAGTGGTGAGGGTTACAAATATGAATATGATATTGTTCCTGCTCACTGAGGAATTTACATAGGGGTGTGAAAATCTATACACAGATGTTTCTGTCCTCTGTGTTAGAAATGCTGATGGAAAATGCAAAGATGAATAGGCAAGCAAAGAAGAAAGAAGGAAAGTTAAGGACAACGCCCATACTGTATAATTAGTTTTTGAAATAGAAAGAAGAAACCCTGAAAAATGTTTTTTCCCCCACATTTGATATGGGAGAAATGTCAAAAGATACTATTACGAACTTGTTCAAAATAAGAGGAAAGGAATAGCTATCAAAAAATATATCTGTAAAAGTTAAAGTTGGACAGCAAAACCCTCTGAAGGATTGTTGCAAAAAGTCAGTAAAGTAGGATTACTTGGTGTTTAAAATGTGATATTGAAAGATTCCTTTTTCCTAATGCAATATAACCATTGATAAAAATGTAAATATTAAATATTTTTCTTCAGTAACCATTACAGGCTTCTATCTTCTGTGTATTGCAAAGTACACAGTCTCAATGTTTTGAATGATTAACCTTCAATTTGTCCATGATTTGCCTTTTTATTTTGCATCTCATGTAAATTCATTCCTGTAAAGTATTGGTAATACAAATAAGCCCCAAGGTAAGCCTGTCTAATTAATTGCTTCCATAGTCTATTGCTGTGTGTACCACAGATTCTGTAAAAGGAACTTAAGCCCAGTGATGGGATTATAAATCATTTTGCTGAGATGGATAAGAAAGCAGATATCTTTGAATGGATGGGGCACCTGGGATTCTTAAAAACAGTAATAAACCTGATTTTCTAATAATGTCTCTCATGTGAACACCTTTGTTGTAGTGCTTGTAAATTATTTTATATCTTTTTTTAAAAAAGGACTCCTAAGTTTTGCTGATCTTTTTTGGGGCTTGCTTTCACAAACACTATTTTAAAATATAATTTGAATGTACTCATTTCAACAGTCAATATGACCTATGTATTGAATCTCCAATTTAATTTCTCTTCATTTCTAATGAAGGGGTAAGGCAGTTAATTTTTGACACTGAATCCTTTTACAGATTCTCATATTTAAAAATAAAATTTTGAGCTTTAGAATTTCTCTGAGATGCATTTGAAATGCATCACATTTTCATGATGTATCTTAACCAAAATTTACTAAGTGAAATTTGAAGAATTAACAGCACATTGTAGTTTTGCATTGTGGATGTGTGCATATGTATGCATGCATATATAAGTATACAGCCTTTCTTTGAAGACAAAGAAAATTTTTGGTGTGCACTCATGCAGTTCTCTCTCTCTAGTGGATCCATTTTCCCTTTTCCCCTAGAAAGATCTCATGTATGTCTTGTAGCTTTTCAGATCACTTTTAGGTATAGAAAACCCATGGTCTTACATGTCAAATAATCTCAATTCAATACTTAATAGGTCTAGCAGTTCAGTGTAATATTCACAACTTTGATTTTAAGTTGAGGCTCCTCTTTTCTCCCAGCTTGGATTTACTGCAGGCCAGTTGTGGGCATGTAGGGGAGGTCAAAGCCAGCTATTTCTCTCTTCTTCATATTATTCTCCTACTTTACCTCCTCTGTGTTCTAGCTGCAGCATTTGACTACTCCAGGGTTAGAGTGGTAAAGAGATAGAAGAGCAAGAAATATTTTATCCTGACTGGTATTGTTTTAAATTGGATTCATGTTTCAAGCTGATTCTTTTTTAGGGGATTTTGTCTCCCACCCTCTCACTCACCTTCTGTTCCCTTAACTGAGGGGAAGTATGTCTTAATTGTAGCTGGAAACTTACTGTTTCTTAAGTCTGTAGGCATCTGGTGGTGACACCTGCAGTTTCTTCTGAGATCTCATATCCTTTGCAGGTGGCTCTCTTTGATCAGACTTAGACCAGATGACCTCAAACCAGCATTTTCTCAAATATAGTCTACATGTGGCCCATGAGAAACACATTTGTTGAGCAAAATATCTCTGGGAACCTAGGCTGATTGTATCATGCAGCTCCTTCCTTCAAAGCAATTGAATAACCCCTCTCTCTCTCTTTAGACTTCTCGGGCAAAAGTCAGTTATGATTGTATCCTGTCACTTTGAAACTTTGATGGCCACATATTAAACTGAGAGGGAAGGAGCAGGCACCCACACTTTCCTCCCTTTTATTAGGGGTTGGAGCTTCACTGTGCAAAGATCTTCTCAAAGTGTATTCTCAATCTTTATTATGTTAATCTTTAAATACTGATTTTTCTATTAATGTAGATGAAGAGTTGAATAGTCCCAGGGCTTTCAGGTACTTCCTTTGGGAAAATTGTAATCTTCCTTTGACAGCCAGCATTGTATATTTTGTTCCTCAATCAAAAATTACATTTTAACATATTATTTAAAAAATTCTCTATAAAATGAGAATTTACCTTAAGTGAATTTGTTTTTTTTTCCATAAAACATATCAGAGTTCTGGTTTTGCATAATTTTGCATATATTAATACTCAGAATATGTGAAGAACATGTAATACAGAAAATTGCAATTTTAAGATTCAAGTTTGCTGAAAAAACTTAGAAAGGAACTAGTTTTTTTCTAATATTTTATCATATATCTATGTATCTGCCTATTTTTAATGTACATTAGATACTTTTTCTTTTTTCTTTCTCAAAGAGCCTTTTCAAAGATGGGTTAACCAGAAGTTATTTCTGGTATACTGACCTACCCTGTTCCCCCCACACAATGGCAGAAACTAATTTTATTGTGTGTGCTTTTGAGATTTTATGTATTTTTTTTTGTTTTAAATAACTCAAGGGTTTCCATTGTTTCAGAAGGGCCATGTAGGTGGCCAGGAAGATAACAGAGTTATTTCTCTGCACTTTTATTCTGAGGTTAGGGAATTGAGAGTAAATATCTAGTTAATAGTTAACGACATGGGTATAATATCAGGAATAATTTGGAATCATAGGTAAAGATGTGGACGTCCTATCCATGAAAGTTAGGAGGACGGATGACCTCAGAGAATGGTTTATGGAGGGAAAGCCCTCTCTGGTTGATATACCAGAGAAAATCTTTACAGTGAAACAAGCATCATTAAGAGACTAAGGGATAAAAGAGAGATCCAAAGGGTAAGAAGAAAGCCATGAAAGAATGCTATGGAAGGAGTAACTGCAGTAAGAGTAAAAGAGAATGAAAAAGAATCTTTGGATTTGGCAACAAAGGAGTTAGGAGAAAAGCCAGACTGCAGGCATCTAGGAAATGGAAGCAGGAGGTTTTGCATGTTTATTTGAAAAAAAAAAAAAAAAAAAAAAGCAGGACAAGGAATACAAGAAATAAAATAATAGCCCAAAGAGGAATGGGGGTAAAGAAAGTATGTTTTTAAAATTAAAAACTTGCAAACATTTGAAAGAGTTAGTGGCATGTGAGAAATTAAAGTGAAAGTAAAATAAAGCCATAAATCTATTGAAAGGGAGGAGATAAGAGTGGGAGCAGAGTCCCTGGAGCAAGAACACATAGAATTTAGAGCTCAGTTGAAGAAATCAACTTTAGAAAGGAAGTGAGGCACCTCTTTGGGGCTGGAGATCTGAGAAAGGAGTATATGACCAAATACCCACATCTTTCAGAGCTAGTGAATGAGAATTTCTTTGGGTGGATAGTGGAGAGGAAATAAGAATTTGTACTATTAAACAACTCTCTAGAGTCTGAGGGTGTCATTCTGGCACTAGATCATGAAATGGCATTTGGAACCCCCTCTTTTAAAACTTTGCCAGGTAAATTTCTATTTCCATTTTATATTTATTTTGATTTAGAAATAAGAGGGATAGAAATTAAGACAAAATAGTTTTTTTTTATTTTAAAGATTTTATTTATTTATTCATGAGAGGCACAGAGAGAAAGGCAGAGATACAGGCAAAGGGAGAAGCAGGCTCCCCGCAGGGAGTCCCATATGGGACATGATGCCAGGACCCCTGGGTCACACCCTGAGCCAAAGGCAGATGCTCTACCACCGAGCTACCCAGGTGCCCCAAGATAAAATAGTTTTTAACAATATAGTCATTCTTTTTTTTTTTTTTTTTCCCCAGGAGTTAGTCTTTTTTTGTGACAGGAAAATATAATTAAATATAATTATTTTACAAAATTCATTTCTTAAAGGTAGAACTCATGCAGTTTTAAATGATGAAAGCTCATCTTTTTCTCTTAAATTATTTCTACTAGAGTTAAACAGATGCTTTGGGTATTTTATTTTAGGCAGTTCAGGAGATACTAAAGCCTGAGTGTTCTTTAGATCTTTTTCAGCATTAGAGGTGTTTTTTTAATGTTCTAAATCTGTAGACATTTTGCTTATTTCTACTAAGCATAGGAAAAGCTATAGGAAATAAACCTAAAAATATCCAATTTCCAGAAAATGTCTAATTAAATTATGGTATATTCTTTCATCAGAATATAATATAATCTAATATAAACTATTGTTTATCGTGGTAGTTATCTGTTGCTGTGTAACAAACCACTCCAAAACTTCTTGAAACAACAATAATTTATTTAATTTAAGATTCCACAATTGGGGCAGAGCTTGTTGGGGAAGGCTTCTCTCTCTTTTATGTGGCATCACCCAGGGAGGCCCAACTGGGGACCAGAGCATTCAATTCTAAGGTTGTTCTTTTACATAGCTGGCAAGTTGGTGTTGGCTTTCAGATGGGTTGAAGGAATCCCTGGTTTTCTAGGGCTGCTTGACTTCCTTCATGGCATGGTGGGAAAGTTCCAAGAGCACGTGTCCCAAAGGAATCAGACAAAGGCTCTACTACCTTTTTAGCCTCAGAAGTCATACCATCACTTCCACCACGGTCACAAGTTGGCCAAGACCCAAGTCTAGGGAACTTACATCCTACTTCTCCATAAGTCAAAGTCACATTAGGAATATATGGAATGGGAGATATTATTGTAGTCATTTTTGAAAAATACAGCCTGTCATAATAAATGGAGAAAGGATATGAAATATTGGTATATCAGTGAAGGAAGGATTATAGTATAACCTACATAATCCATATCACTTAAAATAGTGATAAAATCTGTATATTCCTGTAGAAATAATACTTGAGAGGGGAATCCATAAAAGTTTTTATCATGGCCTAATGCTGAGATTTTAAAAATGATTTTTCTTATATAACATATATATTGCATAATATTTATTATGTAAAACATATAATAATATAATAATATGTAATTTATATATATAAAATGTATACAAGTATAGATATAAAGCATATGTTTATTTTAAAGAAAAAAATAAAATGAATTCCAAAAAAATACAAATAAGAAAAATAAAATGAATACCATATAATCTACCATCCAATTCTATAATGGCAAAAATAAATAAATAAATAAAAATTAAAATTAAAAAACCCCAAGAAACAATTATAAAGTTGTGGACATACCACCCTCATTATTTAACAAATTTTTCTTCATGTTGTCATTTTCTTATATTTAAAAAAAAATAGCCACAGTTGAAAGTAAAATAAAAAAAATCCCTAAAGATTACGTGGCATCAGGTGGGTATATATAAAATAATGAGTTCTTATGTTATGATGGTTCTGTTCATTATTTCACTTGAAACATTCAAATCTGTTTATTTTTAGACATTTTATTTCTAAAATATCCTTGAGTTTAGATATATCTTTTATTATTTGTGAAGCTTCAAGTTAATTGATAGTGATTTTTAAAAATCTGCTATGTTATTTACTAAAGTTGAATTTCCATTTTAGGATGTAGATATGTATTACTCAGTTGAAGTATATAATACAATTGGATTTGATTTTTAATTTTCTTTGGGGATATCTTGCAGTCTGTCCACTTCTAGTATGGCTTTCTCACCTCTAGTACTCAGGATAAAGCCTTATCAATTTCTTCTTACCTATGTTTGCAGCTTCCTATTTTTTCCTCTAAATTTCCTGTACAGCAGAATTCCTCTAAAGGAGAAAAACACTCTGATAGGCATTGATTTTTTTCTCCTTCCTTCGTTCCTTCCTTCCTTCCTTCCTTCTTTCCTTCCTTCCCTCCTTCCTTCCCTCCCTTCTTTCCTCCCTTCTTTCTTTCCTTCCCTCCCCTCCCTTCTTTCTTTCTTTCCTTCCCTTCCCTCCCTTCTTTGCTTGCTTGCTTGCTTGCTTGCTTCCTTCCTTCCTTCCTTCCTTCCTTCCTTCCTTCCTTCCTCTTTCCTTCCTTCGATTTATTCATTGGGCAGAGAGCACAAGCAGGGGGAATGGCAGAGGGAGAGGGAGAAGCAGGCTCCCTCTTGCAGGGCTCTGTACCCCAGGACCCTAAGATCATGCGCTGAGCCAAAAGCAGATGCTTAACAGACAGCTACCCAGGCACCCTGGGGTTGCTTTTCAAAACTAAAATTTTCTTATGTTTTTCTCTTCTCAATTTGCTTTTAATTCTTTGTTGTCCTTTAGCAACCCCAAATTATAGATCAGAAGAATTGAGATGTTTTGAGAAAGCAATTTTATGCTAAGGAATTTTTACTGAAGCATATATGACAGATTTCCTTTGCAGGGAAAATAAAATCCTCTCTCTCAAGTAGTTTGGAAGTTCTGGGATCCTGGAAATGAGTTAAAATTCAGATGCAGTGGTAAGGAGGCTTTTAAAAGATATCACTACCTGAGTTATTAATATAAATGTATTTTTTGGTTTTAAAAATATTACATAATAAACATGAATCATTTCTTCTTGTTATGTACCATGCATACCTTCCCACCCTATTTGCATAATTAATGGTCCATCATTACCCTTTTTCAGGCTTATTACATGATAGGTATTACATTCTACTTCTTTAATATATTAAATATATGTCCTGTGGGGATTTTTAACTCCTCTTTATTTCTTTTTGGGCTCAAATTTGGCCTAAAAGTTTTCTTTTTTGGGCTAGAATCAAGGCTTGTATTAACACTCTATTTTTTTTTTTTTTTTAGATGCTTGGTTTCCTTTTTGACAATTTGTTTTACTATTTGAAGACTTAACATGAACAACTATTTCCTAAATATGTTTATTTCAGGGCTTTGTCTATCTATCTCATAATAACTACCATTGTTTCCCTGAGAATTTATGAAGGAAAATATTGGCTTGCTCAGTAGCTACATCTGTGCCAGAAATAAATGTACAATTTTCAAGAGAACTAAAAATTTGTATAATTTATATATCTAAAGAAAATTGTGATTTTTATTCAGATTAGTGTATGATTTTTTTTTTGGTAGAAAATTTACTTTATGATCAGTGCCAGGGAATCAGTGGATTATAAATACAGATACATTTCAGAAACAGGAGCATTGCACAGTGTGAAGGATAAGCAGACATTTATCAAATTACATATACATCAATAAAATAGTAGCTGTGACCATTGCCTTGAAGTAAAAGTACATGATGATATGAAATGATAGGGAATTTACCTATTCAAGAAAGTCCGGGAAGGTTTTCCTAAACAAGTGATGCTTGCTCTCTAACCTGTGGGATGATGAGTTAGAGTTTACTGAAGAGTAGGTATGCCATTTCAGGGAGAGGCCCAGGGACAGGAGGAAAAACAGAATTAAAAAAAAAAAAAAAAAAAAAAAAACCTGTCTTTGCATTTAGTTTTTAATTTTACCAATGTTTCATGCTAATACCATTGCTTAATAATGTTCTTTTTCATAAGCTTAATGGAGCCAACCCAAATTGATTCCTTCTCAAAATGTATGTTAATTTATGTCCCAGACCTGTAGTAGATGTCATAAACCTTACTTTTAATTTGAACATTGCAATAGCTTAAAATTACATCTTAAAAACCTCATTTATGTTAAAATCAGAAGATGCACAATGTTCATGTTAAAGGTCGGATTAAAGGTCATTTAACTCAAATTCTATCCTGAGTGTTGAGGAAATGAAAATTTGGATGTTCTCTGCTATTTTTAGTTTTGATTCAGCTTCCTCAAATTGACAAATAATTTCATTTATCACTTGTCTTATTTTAAAGTTTTGGATCAGTTTTTCTATCTGATAACTATTTATTTATTTATTTATTTATTTATTTATTTATTTATTTATTTATTTATTTATTTATGAATGATAGAGAGAGAGAGAGAGAGGCAGGCAGAGACACAGGAGGAAGGAGAAGCAGGCTCCATGCCAGGAGCCTGATGTGGGACTCGATCCTGGGACTCTAGGATCGCGCCCTGGGCCAAAGGCAGGTGCCAAGCTTCTGAGCCACCCAGGGATCCCCCATGATAACAATTTTTCTGTTTCTGTATTCAGTACTTTGAAAAATCATACTTCATTTCAATGCATAAGCATTTCTAAAAAGGCATAGAAAGAATGAACTTAGAATTTAGACTTTGGGGGATCCCTGGGTGGCGCAGCGGTTTGGCGCCTGCCTTTGGCCCATGGCGCGATCCTGGAGACCCGGGATCGAATCCCACATCAGGCTCCCGGTGCATGGAGCTTGCTTCTCCCTCTGCCTGTGTCTCTGCCTCTCTCTCTCTCTCTCTCTGTGACTATCATAAATAAATAAAAAAAATAAAAAAAAAAAGAATTTAGACTTTGGGTATTGTTTTTGCCATTCTTTCACATAAAGTGTTAGGAAATACATATTACCTTGAATTTAAGTTATGCTGAATCAGAATGATTTTTCCTTATTGAATATCCATATTTTAGCAGAAGTATATATGTCTTTAAAGATGATATTGTTCAAAGGAGACTTTGGGCCACATATGTCCCTAACATACAGAAATTCTTATATCGAGGGCACCTGGGTGGCTCAGTGGTTGAGTGTCTGCCTTTGGCTTAGGGCATGATCCTGGGGTCAAGTCCTACATTGGGCTCCCCGCAGAGGAGCCTTCTCCGTCTGCCAGTCTCTGCCATTCTCTGTGTGTCTCTCATGAGTAAATAAATAAAATCTTAAAAAATTCTTACTTTGAAGTAATTTATTTGAATTATAAAAATGCTCTATTGGGTGGCAGATAACATTCAGGTATTAATCATCCAATTATTTTCTTTTAAAAATGGTTAACATGATTTTTGTGAAGAAAAAAAAAAAGAAAATGGAGCAGTTTGTTTACTTTGCTGTACTACTGATTTTAGCTTTCTATAATCCTAAGTAGAGAAAGCAAAATTCTATACCTTTCCTATTTGTAAGCATATAAAAGCAATGTAAAAAAAATGCTTTGGATTCAAGAGACATGAGCTCATACAATTTTCATTATGATCACATTCTTAATATTCAGAGCACTTCCTTCAGAAGAGGGATTTTTTTTTGGTCCATTATTCTAAATTATTTTATTAACTTGTCATATCAAACAGATACCACTAAGTAAAAGTAACCTTCTCCCATCTCTTTCTCAGAAATTCCTCTTGAGCAGAAAATCCGTTCTTAGATTGAAGAAACTATGCATGACCCCAAATAAAGTGCATTGGTCCTCATACATATTGATTGTATGTTTTGGCTCATCAGTGGGCCATCTTTGGAGATATGCTTGAGCCTTAATGTCTGCAGAGTCAGCTTTTCAGTTAACTGTGTTAACCAAATTTTGCACGTAGACCATAAACTATATGCTGCATCTATTGAGAGAAGATTTGTCAGCTTTTATGCGCTTTTGCAGAGGGTGGAATACTAATGTTAGGATATTTCATACACATTTAGTGAAACAAAGTGAAGTTAAGTGGAAATTTAACAATTTCCCTGCTTTCTGTCTTTTTAGCTTTTACTGTTTACTTCTCTCCAATCTTTTACTTTTTCTTTTACAAGTTCACTGCACAAAGATTATGTCAGCTGGTTAATTTGACTGAAAACAAGTACCTACACTCTGTTAGGAAAGCTTGCTGCCGCCGCCATCATCATCATCATCATCATCTTCTTCTTCTTCTTCTTCCTCCTCCTCCTCTTTATCCTTCCTTCCTTCCTTCCTTCCTTCCTTCCTTCCTTCCTTCCTTCCTTCCTTCCTTCCTTCTTCTTCTTTTTGGCTGGACCCCATGTTCATTATTCTCCCTTCTTGATGAACTCAGATGAAGATTCATTTATAGTACATACTATGTACACAGCTACAGTTACTTACTCTGGTTAAGAATCTCCCTGAGTAGTTCTAACATTGGGAAAATCTCAGATATAATAAAACTGTTAACTCAAGAGTAGTAAGGAAGTTAACTCTTAAATGGGTAGCTTGTCCCAATTTACTTCTTTCTTGGGAAACCATGGTTGTTTTAATTAAACAGTGTACCCTGGAACGTGACAACATGTGTTCTATAATTTGTCACTTGGCAATAAATTATATATTCTGTTTCTTTAGTCTACATCTTAGAAAAATTAGCAAGCATTTGTAAGCTCAGGAAAGCTTTGTGCATATTCCATATAGCATGTCTTATTGTCTGTGGTGAGTGGTTTCGTAACAGCATATGCTAAGACAGAGTCAGGGTGACAAACTACACCTACATTGGACTGGCTACACAACCCTATGAAGGAGCCCCATTAGGTAGTAAAGAGGCAGTTTGTCCTAACTAGGACATCTAAAGATAATGTCATTACTGAATATTGCTATGCTCTAGGCTCTTATAAAGTGCTTTATAGGTACAAGTTTATTTTTCACAATTCTTTGAGATATTAATATTATTTCTATTTTGTAGCTGGAGAAACTGAGGCAGAGAGAGATTAAGGCACTTTCTCAAGGTCACATAGTAGAAAGATGTAATCTGGATTTGAAGATAGGTAGTCTGGCTCAGGTCACTATGTTATGTTGCCTACTAGGCTGAGGGTGAGGTCAGAGCCTGTTATGTTAAGTCAAATGTGGAGAGATAAGCAAAACTCTAAATCCAATAGCATATGCTGGAGGTGATGTTCAGAGAACCACATCCGGTAATGAGCAGCATAAGTGTCATCACTTATGTTTGGTTGGGGTGTCAGTATGTAGATGGCCCACCCAGGAGGGAGGTATGATATAGTGCTCAGGCTGAAAGTTGTAAATGGATTTGGAACCTGGAAAAAAATGTCTATAGTGAGCTGATGGATAGGTCTACACAGAGCAAAAGCCTTAACCTAAGAAAGTTTGTTCTTTCTCTGACCTCCTTTTAAAGCAACTTCTTAGTGTGGGCATATGACACTGGCATAGGTGTCCTTTTCTCCAAAACAGGTTACAAGTGATGGCAGTGAATGGCTGGGTTCTTCAGGGCCAACACATTTTTAAGAGATAAATTGTTCCTCGTTACTCTTACAGCATGAATACATGGAACCTTGTGCATACTGTAATATTACTTGGCTTATTGTGAGTCTTCAGGAAATATGAAATATCTGTGACCTTTTAGAAAAAAGATTAACCTGGTTATCAGCCATAAGTAGTAATTTAATATTTTTATAGTTCCAAATAAAGCACCAAGTACACAGTTGTTCAGTATACTTTTTTTTTTTTTAATTGATGCCGGTTTTTCTTGTTTAGCCATAGAAGAACTTAAGCTCCATACATTCTTACTTCAGGAATGTTTCTGAAGAAAAATAGACTGAAACTAGGAGCTATAGAGGCTAACAATTTCCTTGCTAGGTAGTTTCTATGCATGACATTATATCATTTATTCTTCACAACCATCCCAGAAATTAAAGTATATTCGTCCTTAGTTTTTGGTGGAGGAAAGTGAAAACCAGAGGACTTTGAGTAACTTGCATAAAGTTATACAATTAGTAAGCATTGAATCTGGGATCAGAACCTAGGTCTGTAGAACTCCAAACCCTTTGCTTTTATTATCTTTAATCCTCAGGTATTACGAAATAGACAACTTTTACATTTCAAAGAGTAAAATTAAAGAATCTACCAGCTTCATTTTGAATAACAAAGTGATATTATAAACTCATTAGCATTTACTGGTACAACTTGTACCAAAACTAAAATGTGAGAATGGGATCCTTCTCTTGTTCCCATTGCCATCACCTCTACCCCTAACAGTGTACAGATAGATACTCTTCGTCCTGAGAGTTGAAAGTTCACAGACACCATTCCATTCCACTCGTTCCTTTCAAGCTGCTCTGGCTTAGATCAGGCAAGCTCCTCATACCTCTTGCTCCAATCCCAAAGGCTGTACTATCAGGCTCTGCACATCTTACAAAGTGGACATAGTACTGCTGTAAGTATTGCTATGTTTTCTCTCAGACTAACCTATCCATTTAAAGATGGGCACAGTTGTGTTGACAAACTTAGTGAATATCAAATTCCTCCTTTAGCATAAATAATAGCTTGTAGTTATTCTGAACCACATTTACTATAAGGCTTGATGAAATTAACCATTTCCAAAAAGTTTTTTTGCAAGACAGTTTTTGCGTCTACCTGAGGTTTAGAGTACATCTTTATTTGCTTAGGGTTCATTAGTAGTTCTTCTAAGAATCATAGAACATCCATGTGCCTCCTGATGCTTCAGCATGCAAGGAGTCATGCATTATGCTCTGAGGAGAATCAGGATATCATTGGTATCATCACAACTTTTCCCTCTTTCTATATTTACTGTTAGTACTGTGGATGTTAGATCAGGCTAAGGCATGATGAATCTCCCCTGAACAAGCCATACTTACACTCTCTCCCTTGGGAAAACTCCTTTCTCTGTTTAGTGCCTAAGAAAAACCCAGCTCTCTGAGTCTAGTTTAAATATCTCACGTTTTGTGAAGCCTTTCCTAATTCCTAATTTAGTCTGTTTATCCTCTCTGATCTCTTAGGTTTCTTTACAAAGCACACCACTTCAACCCCTAGTTCTCCCGTTCTCCCTCTGCTTCTTTTTATAGGTGGTTTCAACCTTCCAGGCTGATAGATAGTAAGGAGGCAGGTAGAACAAGATGTGATTATACATCTATTACCTTCATTTACTCTGGTTCTGAGCAAACAATAGGTTTATCAGAATCAGAAACATTGTAGCACACAGTGAAATTTAAAACATTTCACTTTTAAATATAGTGAAATTCTCTTTATTCTGTTACACAGACCTCTCTCCAAATCCCTTACCCAGCCTTACCCCAAGGTGAAGCCCCACTTGAAATTAACAAAGTACTTTATTCATATGTGTTATTGCACATTGGAATATAATTATAAAAATTTGGAAGCCTCATTTCAGGTGGGTTAAGAGTGAAATTTTGCCTTTACCAAAAATCTTTACTTGGTCAAATTCCAAAATGCCTTCTTGGCTTATCTCATTCCTGTTATTAAAAAAAAAAAATGCTATTTTCCTTTGCCTCTAATTGTAAGGTTTCCTGGATTTGTGCACTCATTCCTAAAATAACTTACTTTTGGCTTCTAGGTTATTTACCCAATTTGGATACTTTCTCCCTCTTCAATACATGAGCTTTCCTCTTTGATCAATTCACAGACTCTAGCATGTCCCTTTTTATGGTGATATCTTTGTACTCAGCAGTGCATGACAAAGAGTCACTCAATGTCTGCCTATTAAATGTCCGAATAATCTAAGTATTCAGAATCTGGGGCATGTGACGCCTTATGACTATTTTCTCCATCTTTGTTTTATTTTAAAAATGATTTATATTTTTCTAGTGCCGTGCACAGTGCTGAATGCCCAGTCAGACCTGAGAAGCACAGAACTAGAAGACTGGCTAGTTTTAATTCTGTTAGTTACCTTTATAACTATATAGGAAAAATTCCCTTCTTTGTTTCTCCTATACTCTCATATGTTACCATACTCAACCGTACTTCTAATAATAGATGTGTGGTTTTTGTCCCCACACTAAGCAATTCTCTGTGACTCTAGCTGGATGTCCTACAATTCAGTTCTAGCATGTAATGGAATTAACATAGACCTCACAGGTTAAAGGCTCTATCCCATGAGATAGCCCCCCTACTCCAAATGCCAGTCACAAGTAGTAGGTCCACAGGTTACCCATAACTTCTGTCCAACTTGGCTGTAAATTGGAGGTTCACATGATGCCCCAACCCCATTCAATTATTTGTTACAACAGTCACAGAACGGAAACACTTAACTTACCTTTGCCAGTTTATTATGGGATAAAACATATGATACAGGATACAAATGAACAACAAGGTGAAGAGATACATAGTGTAAGGTCCCAGAAGGGCTCTAAGTACAGGAGCTTCTGTCCCTGTGGAGTTGGGGTGCAACACCCTCCCGGGATGTAGATGTTTTCACCAACCAAAAGCTCTCTGAATCCTGTACTTTTGGGATTTTTGTGAGGACTTTATCACATAGGCATGATCAATTATTAATTCCATTTCCAGCCCCTTTCCCCTCTCTAGAGAATGAGGAGTAGGGCTGAAAAATCTAAGCTTTTTTTTTTTTTTTTTTTAGAGATTTATTTATTTGAGAGAGAGAGAGTGAGTGAGAACATGAGGTGAGCAATAGGGAGGGGCAGAAGGAGAGGAAAGAGAAAAATTCAAGCAGACTCTGAGTTGAAAGCAGAGCCTGAGGCAGGACTCAATCTCAAGACTCTGAGATTCTGACCTTAGCTGAAACCAAGAGTTGGATGCTCACCTAGCCACCCAGGTGCTTTTGAAAATTCTAAGCATCTAATCATGGCTTGGCCTTCCTTCTGAGCACCCTCCATCCAGGAGCCCACCAAGAGTCAGCTCCTTAGAAAGAAAGACATTGCTATCACCCAGGAAATTCCAAAGATTTATGAGCTCTGTGTCAGGAACCAGGTACAAAGACTACGTATTAGAACAAAAGATGCTCCTAGTGCTCTTATCACTTAGGAAATTGCACAGGTTTTAGGAGCTCTGTGTCAGTAACTGGGGTCAAAGACTACGTGTTAGAACAAATGATTCTGCTAGCACCTAGATTTACCTGGGCTTTCATAATCCTGTGTCAGGAACCAGGGGCAGAGGCCAATATAATATGTTTCACAATATGTTTATAATAAGAAAACAAGAATAAATTATTCAAAAAATTAGCTCTTTTCCAATATATTACATTTTCGATGACACTCAAAGATTTGGGGCTGGAAAATTCCTACATCGTGTAATTGAACAATTTTTATAAACCAGCTACTTGATTGCTGGAGAATATATATTTTCTCTTTCACAGTAACTTAAGTAACTTTCCTGATCCATCATATTTAGAATATTATTCCTCAGCTCTCCACAGTGTCAGATGAGAAAACCGAAAACCAGCACTTCCATTTCTCTTTTCCTTTGACCTCCCAGCTTCTATATCGTTATTTTTTCTGTCATAGCTTATAGATTTCACATAATTTTCCACATTTATAATTAAACTATTCTTTGTAGCATTTATACTATATTACTATGTAAATGTTATTTCTCAGAAGTAAACTGAGTCCTCTCATATCTGAAAATTTTTGAAAATATTTTTATTGTGCATCCATGATTGAGTTTGTCTGGAAATAGAATTCTAGGTTCAAAATAATTGAATCTTAGAATTTTTCTGTCATTTGACTCATTGGTTTCTGAAATACCTGTTGTTGTTAAGAAGGCTTAGGTCAGATTAATTCTTTTATAGGTTATCTGATTTACGTTTGTTTTATTTTGCATTTTAGTAAAAAAAAAAATTAAGACCTCTTTTTATTTGGTGTGATACATTTTTGTGATAGTTTCTTTGTAACTGATACATCAGTTAACCCATCTAGGAGTGGGTCTCTTTGCATTCATCCTGTTTGACACTTGGTGAACCTTTTAAAATCTAAACAATTTTTTTTTAAGCTCCAGAATTTTTGGACTCTTGTTTATTTGATTAATTTATTCTTTTTAAGTTCTAACTTTCTGATGTTGATTGCCTATGTTTCTCTTTTTTGTCTTTTCTCTGCCCCCTCAACTCTATGCTTTTTGCTGTGTTCTAGGAGGCATATTTTTTATTCTACTTCATACTTCCCTCTACCTCTTTAATTTTTTTCTTCTTCAAGATTCATAGACAAGGATAGGACAGATAGGCTGCTTTACTTCTTGCCCACCTCTATCTAAAATGAAGAGGGTTGATTTCTAAGGTGCTGATCATATATACCAAGAGCCATAAGCCCTCTACATTTCTTTAGAATGAAGGTGGCATATTGGCAGCCACAATGGATGTTGTTTTTGTTTCACAATTTGAGCCAACCCCTGAAAAATGAGATATTTCCCACAAGATGAATTTGTGACTTCTCTGAAGTATCTGTAGCGTGACAACAGTTGTCTGGGACTGTTAGCATAGCTGCTCCATTGAGGTAAGCCATTTGCTCTTCAGTGTGGCATATTCCACACCTCTCCCTTTTGTTTTCCCAACACTGGGGCTGAATGTTTATTGCTATATGTTAGTGTTATATGAGGAATATCTCTCTGTCCACACCTTGATTGTATTCATTTATTCTCTTTATCATGTCAAATTTGTTCTTATTTTAAAGTCTCCATTTTTCAGTTCCCTCCACTTAGAATTGGGTTCCCCTGTCTTTGTGCACATGTTTCCTTTGAATTGTTCAGCTCTTAGCTCAGGTAGTATCTCTTCAAAGAGATTTTCTATGACTACTTCGCTAAAGCTGCTCAGAACCCCTCTCTGTCATTATACCTTATATAATTTTCTCCAAGCACCATTTATCTGTCTCTGCCACACTAGAATATAAGCTCCTACAGGGCAGAGTTTTTAGCTATCTTATTTTATACCCTATTCCTAGAACAGTACTTGGCACTTAATAAGCTCCCAAGAAATGTTTATTGGCAAAATTGCTAGCAATTTTCCTATCAAAGGAAGAAAAAAAAAATGGATAGAAACTGTGTGTAAGGAAAATAAAAGTGATCCTATTTTATTGTGGGCATGAAGAATATTGCTATTAAAGGAAACCTGTTACCTTAAGTTCCAGATTAGTCTTCTTACTCATTTTCACTCATTTTAGTTGCCTGTTAACTCCTCTACTTTACTATACCTGAGTGTACTATCATTGTTTTAGAGCTTCATCCAGGAATAAGCACCGATGGAGTGTAGAGTAGGGGTCTGAGGTATGCTTCCTTCCCGTGGTGGTCCTGTAATTCATCATTTCCAATTTCCCCCTCATCTAACTTTTGTACTGGCCAATTCTGAGCTAGAGCACTTCTGGAGCTACATAATGAACAATGGTTCCTTTGCAATAGCCATGATCCATGCAACTTTATGTACTTTCTGTCTTTCAAAAATGTGTCTATGGCAGGCAGCCTTTAATGTGGTCTCCTCTGATTCCCAGCTCTTGCTAGTCACATCCCAGTGTAGTTCTCTTCCACACCAAACCAGGGTTCATCTTTATGACCAATAGCTTCTAACAGAAGTGTTAGTATGTCACTTGAATGATCAGGTTAGAAAAGAACTTTGCTTTAATTTTGGGTACTCTCTTGCTCAGTCACTATCTCTTGGATCATTCACAAGCAAGATGCCTATCATGAGGACACTCAGGCAGCCTACAAAGAAGACCACATTATGAGAAATCAAAACCTCCAGCTAACTGCCAACAAAGAACTCTCAGACCTGTCAACAACAACGTAAATGACCTTGGAAGTATATTCAACAGCACCTTTCAAATTTTTCA
Source organism: Canis aureus (assembly GCF_053574225.1). Classification (NCBI taxonomy): domain Eukaryota; kingdom Metazoa; phylum Chordata; class Mammalia; order Carnivora; family Canidae; genus Canis; species Canis aureus. The sequence goes on from NC_135636.1 coordinate 13,903,024, forward strand.
ATGCCCACAGCAATATCCTGAGCATGAACTACCCAACTAAGCTGCTTTTAGATTCCTTACCCTCAACTATATGAGATAGTAAAGGCTTATTATTTTAAACTGCTAAATTTGAGGGTAATTTTCCTATACCGCAAAATATAACTAACTAATAAGCATCCAAAATGTTTAGCTGAGGTCACCAACTTTCCACTATTGGTGATCTTACATACTTAATCTATTTTTAGAAAGAAGTAGTGCATAAATAATAAATATGTTATGAACAATAGAGAAACAAATCTAGAGGATTGAAGTAATGTAAATGAGGTTCAATATCAAATGCAGGCAGATCCAACTTAGATACCAGGCTTCATGGCTCCTTCCACTAATAATAAATGGGAGAGTGGTAAGATGCTTTCTCATGATGGAGATGGCTAACAATGTGTATGCTTGCAATGTCACTGTCATCATCTTAGTGATTGTTGTGTTTATGTGGACTTTTGTAGTGTTTGTCCACAGAATATGCTCAGACTAAGAAACATAATAATTGTGGGGAATGACTCAAAGTTGATCGTAATATTTGAAGTCATTTCCTTAATCTGTTTTATTCAGCCTTGTTAAGTTTGTTTGAAGGTGCAGTTTTAAATATACCTTTGCGGAATATAATTAGAAATTATTGGCATATAACATCTTCATATAAAAATTCCTTTTCATAATATATTAAATAAATATAATTCAAAAAGAAATTCATATTTCTTTAGATAGAAGATTTTTAAAATGCATTTTCTTTAGTGTTACTTAGTTACATAGGAAACAACAGCCTTTATATTCTGTGTCAGTTTAAATAGCACTTACTAACCAAATGGCCGTTCTTTATTCCTATTATTACTCTTAGTTAATGTCTGAAGTTTTTCTAGAGGCAAGATCTTGTAAATAATGACTGAAAGATTATCCTTTGTGGGTTCTTTGTTCTGCTTATGGTCTTCTTTTCTATGGTCTCAAAGATCTTATAGTAGGCGGCACACAAACTTTACATTTTGTACTACTGCACCATCTAAAATAGTTTTGCTCTGATTCAGTCCTCTGAATTCATTCCAACAGCCAAAACTGTGGAAGGAAATATGTTAAAAATCTTGACTCAGTATCATCTGTAGAATTTGGATTTCCTATAAACAACCTGAGAAGGTGATTTGGTGCACATTGTTTATTGAGGGAGGTCTGTCAGAAGAAGGGGATGGAGGGAAGCAGCACAAAGCAAAGAAGGAGCTAAGCAAGCTAAAGTTCTTAATTAAGTATATAGTTCGGCTTAAGCATGATACTGTGGGTATCTGTGAATTGTACCAGAGTTGGTTCTACACTGAGGCAAGGGGCTGGCATTTCATGCTCCTATAGTGAGTCATTGGTTGTAGTGTATTTCTCCAAAGAAGGGGACAGCTGAAAGACATTAACAACTAATATTATACTAGGTGGATAATGGGTACACTGATCAGTGAAGGGCATTTCATCAGGCACCAGCAGTGTGTACTACAGGTTATGTCTCAGAATTTTTGTTCCTAATTCATTGTTCAACAAGAATATAGGCACCTATTATATGTTAGGCACTGTGCTGGATGTGTGATAATGAAAGATTTGGTGTTTTCACTCAGAGAAAACAAACTAGCAAAAAAAATTATGGTAGGATGAGTTCAAATAAGGGGCACAGAGAAGGATTAAAATATAGCTGTTATTCTAGTGTTAGAAATGGAAATGTATGAAAAATCTTGTCAGGCAGAGGGTGTGGCCTTTCCAAATACAGGGCAAGGCAGTAATGGGGATGGCAGGGCAGGCAGTAAAGGATGTATCAAAGGTTCTGTATTTGTACATAAGGTGAAGAAACATACAGAAGTAAATTATTTTGGCCACAATTTTTTTTAGACTGAAAAAAAATACAGGTCTTTGACTGCAAGCAACAGAACCCAACTCTGCTTATAGACACAGAAGAAACATATTGGAAGACTAAGTGGGTGCTCACAGACACCATACTTGAAGGAAAATTTGAGGAATCAGCTTAGGAAAGAGCAGAGACCAGGCTTCTGTGCATATTAAGGTATCACGCTCTAATGAACAGCCTCAACAGAATTATGCCATCAGAATGCCTCAGCCTGAACTTCATGTGGTCTTTTGTCATTCTGCTCAGAAATTATATTTTAAGAAGAGTACACCTTGTCACATTTTTATCTTAATACTCCTTAGCAAAAATGGGTGTACCAAGACAGTATAATAAATTTCAAAGGAAAATCAAGGTATTATTAGAAGTGGGGTGATGCTGGGCAATCAAAAACACAAATGTCCTGTTTTGGCCAGAGGGCCAGTGCAAGCAGGAATGCCAAAGGTTTGACTGGGGCAAAAGGATCCACCTTGCAGTGACAGGAAGGCAAGAGGAGGTGGTATTTGCATTATTTTTAGAAAAAGTAGATTGGAAGATACACTTTGATCCAAATTTTTAAGTGTTATGTCCGGGTCATGACTGATCTTCTTAGGCCATCATACCCTTTTGAAAAAAGCATTTCATATGGAAAATTTTTGATTACTGTTGGGGAATTACAGAGGGGTGGGCAATTATCTGATTTGTAAAATTGTCTTATATCCATAGAATTTGCTATCTTATTACCTTTTCAAAAATATCAAATTGTCCTTAGTATGTACAATTCAGTTCTCCAGATTCCCAGATTATTGTAGCAATAAAATAAGAACAATAATGGAAGTGATAATAATGCCAACTTTTTTGCTAGAGTTATTAGAATTTGATGAAAGAAAAATATAATAATAAGTATAGCTGAAAGTATGACTTTATAAAGTGATATGATTTAAAGCCAGAGATAGCATTGCTGTTTTAAGGGTTTTTTAGTTTCTCATGGACTTCTAATTGGTTGTCAGTAAATAATATAATTAAAATGAGTATTTATTACTTAATTGAAAAACAACCTTTTTATAATCGTTTGATAATATTTTACATAGATTTTGAAAGCTACACATACTTTTATCACTGGCACTTCTAGATTCATGAAATTAAGTGACAGATGAATTCAAATGTGTTTGAAGATCTATGTACTATCAGATCACAACAAAACTTCATAACTGCCATGCACTGAAAAATGGTTTCAGGGACTAAACCATCTGTCTTACTGCACTGTGTAGCATGCTTTTCCTCTGCTAATTGCATATCTCCTTTTTCTCTTAACAAAACATTTGCAAAGGATACCTCAAAAAAGAGTTGAAACTGAGCTGCTACAGCTAGACAACTTTCTGTATTCTCAATTATATAATGAAGTGTTTGTATTTTTACCTGTAAAAGATTTAATTTTAATCTTACATCACAGTCTTTGTTTTATGTAACCTTATGTTTCAAAGGGTATGTCTGGGTGTGATTTAACTGAATCAGTACACTTTTTCAGACTGCAGGATATTTTTCTTAAGTAAGAAATGATTATATTAAGGATACAATAAAGTAAATGATAATATTTCTACACATGCGAGAAATACCTAAAGTTAAAATGGCTAATACCTATTAAAGATTAAACAAAAGGGACAAATTCATAAATAAATAAATAAGACCAAATAAAAGGGACCAAAGTAGCATTTGCTAATCTAAATGCTAAAAATGACAGCTTCTGAAGCCAGTGGAAATTTTTTTTAAGGTAGGTGAAAAACAGACTGAGGAAAAATGTTTTCAAATTTCTTTGCTATATTTTTCTATACATTGACGTAATGGATAGTAGAAAAGAAAGAGACCATTAAAATGTAAAGTTTACTAAATTTAGGCAAATACTACTAGGAATAGTCTGGAATGGTTAAAAGCCAATGAAATTTAAGGAAGCTGTATTTCCTTAACACCATCTTTCTTAGACTTCTGTCATTAACTTATTCTCTTGAGGATCTTATCTGTGCAAATGTGCACTACCATTTATTTCCTTTTTTAAATTGAGCTTTACCTTTAATCTACCTACTTTGGGTTGCCTGTGTGGATCAGTCGTTTGTGCGTCTGCCTTTGGCTCAGGTTGTGATCTCAGGGTCCTGGGATCGAGCCCTGCATGGGCCTCCCTGCTTAGCATGGAGTCTGCTTCCCCTTGTCCCTTGCCCATAATCTCTCATAAAAAAATAAAATTAAAAAAATCCACTTACTTTAAAAAATCCTTAATCTTGTTCTAAGCATAGAATCTGTAAATAATAATTTAAATTGAAAAATTGTCTACCACTTAAAATTATTGCGTATGTCCCATTATGGACACATTGCCTTGAGAAAGTTATGATAAATATATCAGAAGAGAGCCATTCATCTAAGATGAGAGATAAGAAATGAAGGAAGAAATCTAAAGAGCTAAATACAGAACTGCATAATTACCAGAAGCAGTAGAAAATTACACTAAATCTATACTGAGTTTATCCAAATCTGGTCTCTCCAATCATATTGTGAGTGGGTGATGTGAACCTATTTGGAGACTTTCCTATCTTTTCCCCCACCCCATCCACCCTTCCATAATTATCTTGGCTATCTGGGATCAGAAAAATTGTGGAATGGGCTTCAGTTGCCCTCATTTCATCTAGAAGGCTTACTGCAGATGTTCTGTTTTTCTGTTCTCCATATTACCAGCTCCTCAGAAAGCGGCACTTATGTTAAAACCTACTGATTTTTCCCACTTATTCTGTGTACTTCTATTCAAATATTCATATACTATATATATTATTTACTTTAAAAATATTTGCTTTATTTATTCAAGAGAGACACACAGAGAGAGAGAGAGAGAGTGAGAGAGAGAGAGAGAGAGAGAGAGAGAGGCAGAGACATAGGCAGAGGGAGAAGCAGGCTCCATGCAGGGAGCCTGATGTGGTACTTGATCCAGGGACTCCAGGATCACACCCTGAGCCAAAGGCAGAGGCTTAACTGCTGGGTTTCACGTGTGGTTAAGGCCGTGATCTTTAGGGACAAACCAGACGGCCACCCTGACCAGGTGTGGCCTAAACTGAGGGCCCTCTACAAGACTGGGCCACCCCCGGACCCCCATCGATATCGGCCAGGTGACTGGGTGTACATGCGGAGATACCAACACCAGACACTTTAGCCTCGCTGGAAGGGACCCTACATCGTGATTCTGACCACTCCCACCCCTCTCAAGGTCAACGGGATTACTCCCTGGGTCCACTACAACCACGTCCGGCCAGCTGATCCACATGCTGTTCTCAAGGACTTTGTTCCAGAATGGAAAAGCCAACCAGACAAGGACAATCCCCTAAAGCTAAGACTGCGCCGTTCTCACTTATTTCCTACCTCCAAGACTCCCTAGTCTGAGGTTGTCCTTCAAAATAGAAGGGGATTAGACTTAGTCTTCTTACAATAAAGGGGGGCATTATGTGATGCCTTAAACTAGGATGTTGCTTCTTCACTGGGATGTAAACGGGAGCAAGAACAGCAACAAGGTTGGTTCGAATCCTGATTTAATCATTCCCCCTGGCTCACTCTGAGAGCAACCTGGACCCATGATTGGGTCCTTCCTTAGGTTCCTCTGAGAGGGGGAAATGTGGAGGCCGAGAAAATTAAGGCCATTCCACTTTAAGTTCAGTGTTAGCACAAGTACAGTCATTCCAGGCCCCTGTGAATAAGAGCTGAAATTTACATTACCTCAGTTACAGGGAAAAAAAACAGCTTACAGCTTAACGCCCTAGAAAGCCCCATATCAGAATGAGAACAGAGCTCAATGCCCTTGAAAGTCCCGTATCAGAATGTAAACAGAACTTGAGAAATTCTTCCACCCCTTCTGGAGGTCCCCTAGACCAGCCCATAAAACTAAGCTGAAACCCACCTCGTGGTCCAAGTCCCTGCTCCACTGTGTCAGGTATACTTGGACCCAAACTTGAGCTTGTAAATAAACCCTCGTGTGTTTGCAAAACAAAACAAAACAAAACAAAAACAAAACAAAACAAAAAACTCCTATGACTTCTTCCATGACAAAATTTCTTTTATTGGTTTGTCACTTTCCCTTTCTTCTTCCCTCCTGTCAGTTATGTGACCCTTGAACCCATTCCTTTGATTCTGTTCTTTCTCCTTCATTCCAACTGATGAGGATTTCTACTTTAGTGTGTATCAGCACTTGATATTCACCAAGTCCAAAGTAAGTCAGCATATTGTCTACCTTTCTCTTCTACTTCCCTCTATCACCACCATTCTTCCAAATTATTTAGGAGATATTTTTAATTCAATTCAACAAATATTGAAAATCTCTTCCTGCTGTGTAATCCACTCAATTAATTAAGAGTGTTCCTAATTTTGATTAGCAAGTAAGAATTGCTTATATAATGGATATAATGGGAAGGTTTTTTTAAGGATTTATTTATTTATTCATGAGAGACACAGAGAGAGAGAGAGAGAGAGAAGCAGAGACATAGGCAGAGGGAGAAGCAGGCTCTTCACAGGGAGCCCAATGTGGGACTTGATCCCACATCCCGGGATCACGACCTGAGCCAAGGCAGACACCCAACTGCTGAGCCACCCAGGTGTTCCTATAATGGGAATTTTTAATTTGACAACTATGACCATGTTATTGTTAGCCTATCAAGAATAAGGAATTGTCTCTAACATCTAACACTTACCATCATTGCAGGGTCTAAAAACCTGATAAATATGATAACTACCTCTTCAGCCAAGTTATTGATTTAAAAAAAAAAAAGCTCTTGTAAGAATGCCAACAAGTAGACAGTAGGAAGAGAAAGCTGAATACAACTCAACAAACACACGTTAAACAACAAACGTAATAGACAACAGAAGATTTGAGAACTACAAGAAGAAACAAGGTCCATTTAGGTAAGATGGCAAAACCAAACTGATTATGAAAAGGCTGTTTTTTTAGCATTTAGGTAAGTTCCTGGTACAAGATTGATGCTTAATCTTGAATGTACGTATATATCAAGATAGGTTGATAATCAGTCTTAAAACTTTAAGTAACATCAGAATCACCCAAAGGACTAATTAGAAGACAAACTAATAAGCCTTACCTCTAGAAATTCTGATTCACTAGACTGGAAGTGAAGAATAGTAATGTGCTTTCCTAACAAGCTACTAATTAAGAACTAGTACTCTAGACGAGGATTTCTCAACAGCAGTACTGTTGACATTGAACACTGACATTATGGGCTGAATAGTTCTTTGTTGTGGAGAGTTACAATATCCCTGGTCTCTATCCACTGGGTGCCAGTAGTGCATACACCCTGTCACAAGACATTGCCAAATGTTCTCTATGGAAACAAAATAGCTTCTGGTAGAGAACCAGTGCTCTGTATCAACAAGATTACCTTTTTGGGTAGTCTGTTAAACTAAAAGACCTCATTACTTCTATAGACACTGTGATCTAGATGCTAACAGAACATTATATAACATCTCACAAGTTATCCTAGTTGGATAAAACAGAAAAATGCTGGCTGAATAATATAAAAGTTAAAAGCCTTTGTATTTATTTAACTATTGGATCCAAGGGCTTTAATTAATAGCCTTTAACACAGAGACAGGCCTCTCAAACCTATATTATTTTGAGATACCTTTTCCTAGACTGGGATGTCAAAGAGGCTGCATTTCTTACAATATCAATCAAATGGTGGTAGCTACCTAGAGTGTCACTTTAAGAAGGATTCCAGAAATGTTTATAGACAAAGCAGGAAAGAATACTGAGCTCACTTGACAATATGAACCCTGGAAAAGGAAATAATGCCATGGCCTAGACTGCTGTTCATCAGTGTCCCAATCTGTATTCCTGTTCCAGATATTTGATCATATCTAATTTTTGTGTGAGTTTTTTAAACTACCCTCCCATTTTTTTTTTTTTTTTAACTCTGGAGTATAAACCCAGTTAGTTATATAGCATTTCTTCTCTCTACAACATTTTCTATAATTTCCACTTCTTGAAGAAATTCTTTTAATTCAGAATTATGTAGTATACGAGGTCCTATTGTCATTTTTCATATCTTTTGAGAGTCTACAATTTTTTAAGAAAAATAAAATTTTTACTATATGTGCTGCCTTTATTTAAAGAGAGTTCTAATATATCCAGGTACTTGGGAACCTCAAACTCCTTTAGACCTAAGTCTGTTCCATGATCTCCTTGAGAACGAAAAAATCTATTCCTCTCTATAATTAGGTAGTCTGTAGAATACTTATATTATTAAAACACTTCTATGCTTCTCTCATTTTATTCCTATTTACATGTCCTCCGCCATTCCTTGACCCTAATATTTTAGGTTCCACCACTCTCTAACTAGTATGTTTCTTTTGAACAATGAAGAAAATAAGCAAAAGAAAGTTATAAAAGAGACATAATTAGAAAGATTTATTCAGTAATTATGTTGTCTTCAATGTGCCAAAGACTGCAATTATTTTTAATGAAAAATTCTCAAAGAACAAAAATAACCAAAGTAAAGGAAAATAAGTTATAAAAGTCTCTTTTCCATTCTAATAAAATTTCCAAATTCCTACATTTCAAAAACAGTATACAAAATTGGATGTGGTCAGATCTTAAACAACCAGTTTCAACACAAATCAATCTAGGTAATAAACCAACCTCAAAGATGAGTCACTGAATTTGGATTACAAAGTATTTTAAATACAATCCCTTTGGGTGGGGAAAAGGAAATAATTTATTCAACACTGCCAAATCATTGTACTTATATTAATTTATCATTGCTTTTAATATGCAGCTAAAATGTAAAAAAAGCTTATCCAATAATTAGTACTAATATAATTAACAGAAAAATTACTACTGGAGATCAAAGATTCCCATTTATATAATTTTGGAAATTTCAAATTATTTGGAAGTATCGGTATTATAGTCAAATCTGTTGATAAACTTTTTTTTAAGATCAGCTTTATTAAATCACAAATTATTAACAAAACATATATATGTATATTTGTTATATGCAACATGCATATATAGCCATCCTACTTTTAGATTTTGATATTCATTCCTAACATACTGATTTTCTAATGACAACATGGGCATTATTATTAGTATAATAAACATTATTTATATCTGATTAAACAACACTATCATTTAGCATGCAACTAAATAGTAAATACAACAATTAAAAAAAAATACTTCTGACATCGATGAATGCTGTTTACTTTCCATCAGAACACTCTTTTTATCTACCAGGAAACCTCATAGAAGTTCTGTTTTGAGTTATAGAATGAAGATGAAAAGTCTGGGGATAAGAAACCATCTTCAGTGAGCCATACAGAACCTCTAAGAACAAGGAAGGTTAGATAGCTAGTTTCTTAAATTTGGTTATGAAAGAAAAGACAAAAATACAACAAATATAATATTTAAAACAATATTTAAATGCAATATTTAAAAATATGCAAGGTCATATACCTAATTACATTCTCAATTCAATTCTCAATTTCTACTTTGCAAAGAGAAAATCTTTAAAACAATATTTAAGAAGCTGACTGTAAAAAAAAAAAAAAGAAGCTGATTGTATGGTTTATGGATTATCCTAGACTTTTTTCCAAATATTAATTAGTCAATTCATTGAAAGAGAAAAGTAAAACACAAATTATTTTTCTAGCTCCTTGAAATTCTTGCAGAAAGCTAACACATATAATAGAATAAATTCTACACTGATTAAAAATTAAACAAAAAATCCACAGAAAAAAGATAATTTAACAATTATTTTGGAAATGGAAGGCTTTTCTAAAAGGAAGCAATCACAAAGGAGGAAATGTTTAAAAACCAAAAACAGGGAAGCCAGGTGGCTCAGCGGGTTAGTACTGCCTTCAGCCCAGGGCGCATCCTGGAGACCCGGGATCGAGTCCCACATCATGCTCCCTGCATGGAGCATGCTTCTCCCTCTGCCTGTGTCTCTGCCTCTCTCTCTCTCTCTCTCTCTCTCTCTCTGTCTCTCTCAGGAATAAATAAATAAAATCTTTTAAAAATAAAAATAAATAAAAACCAAAAACATATGTCAGCTACACCTCAGTAACCCGCACACCATGCACATCCACATATAAACACCCTTTATACATAAAAGGAAATACTCAAAACTAAAAGGCCAATGGCTGGAAAAAATACTTTCAGCAAATATAACAAAGGTTAGTATCTTAGTTAAGGAACTTAACGAACTGCAGACATAAGAATATGCCTAGAACTTTAAGAGAAAAACAGGCAAAGAAGCATGAATAAGTAATTCACAAAAGAGGAAATGAAATTACCAAAAAAAAAAAAAAAAAACCAGGAATTTAAAACGAAGTGGGAAAAATACATATTTGGCTATCAAATTAGCAAAGATATTAAAATATAACATGAAAAGATGACAACAATTTACTGAACTAAGCACTCATAAATTATTACAGAAATGTAATCAACCATGAGGAAAGGTATTAAGGTAATGTGTATCAACAGCCTTAAATTTTTTTAAACTTTGTTCCAGTAATTCTGTTTTTAGGAAACTACTCTAGGGCAAAGACCCTTTAAAATGTGGGAAATGCCTCCTTAATTATGTTTGCTTTTGTGATATTTATAATACTAAACTTATGAGAAACTACTGAATAGGGCAGCCTTCGGCCCAGGGTGTGATCCTAGAGACCTGGGATCAAGTCCCACGTCGGGCTCCTTGCATGGAGCCTACTTCTCCCTCTGCCTGTGTCTCTGCCTCTCTCTCTCTCTGTGTCTCATGACTAAATAAATAAAATCTTTAAAAAAAAATAAAAATAAATAATTTTTTTCTAAAAAGAAACTACCGAATAGATAGTTAAAATGGATGGATAGATACAAAGAAATGACTAAGTAAGCAACAGCAAATCCTGTTACTATAAATTAATACATGTAAAATAAATAGTCTGATATATAATTAGCACTATAAAATATATGCAGTCATTCAAAATTAAGAATATGGAAAAAACTTACACTTGAAAGCCAGGTGAAAAAGTAAAACACTGACATGACGTATATCAACCAATCAGCAAAGAGAACTACACCAAAATGTCAATGAGGAAAACAAAAAAACAAGATTTTGCTAAGGAATTGGATAGCATAAATCAAGAGTTTACTGTGCATTTAAGCTATGCAAGCTATCTACTCCGGTATAAAATTAGAAGTTGGTTTCACTGACTCACGCCAATTGTTAGTTCTCAGGAGCTAGTAATTGTTAACTATGCAACTGTCTAAACTGAAAGCTTTTCTTCCTGAAACATTATTTCAGATTCCATCTTCTTAAAAGACTATTACAGTGCTCCCACTTGGCTGCCCTCCAAGTTTTCTAGCAAAACTGTAAGTGCAGAACCCTTGTCACTGGTGCACATACGGCACAGATAATGTCTATTTTAGTTACATTTGCAATATTAACAGACTGGAATCAAAAGTTCCTGAGAGAGGCATCTATTTTATGGAAAAAGCTATTTGTATTCTATTTATGGTAACTAATTTTCTTTCTTTTTTTAAAAAAAAATATTTATTTATTCATGGGAGACAGAGAGAGAAAGAGGGGGGGGGGCAGGCAGAGACACAGGCAGAGGGAGAAGCAGGCTCCAAGCAGGAAGCCTGACATGGGACTGGATCCTGTGACTCCAGGGTCACACCCTGGGCTGAAAGCGGTGCTAAACCGCTGAGCCAACCAGGGTGCCCAAGGTAACTAATTTTCAAAGTTACTTTCTGCCTGAACATAAGTTTCAGTAACAACCAAAGGTGAAACATTGTTATGTTCTTTTACTAAAGAAGAAGAGAGAGAAAGCAAGAAAGCAAAAGAAAAGAAAGAAGCCCAACTTGCATTATAATGACACAAAAGAAACCCCTTATTTAGCTTCAAGGTGTATAAATAAAAACGGTTATATTTGAGGTGAGTAGTTCCTGTCACTGCAGAAAAATCCTCCTTAAGGTCATTTACAAAGGTAATATATAAAGGCGCTTTGGCTTCATGAATTCTCACAGATAAGCATGTTTAAGGAAAGAGGGAGAGAGAGAGAGGAGAAGTAGAGAAAAAAGAGAGAGTAAGAGAGAAAAGTTGATTAATTCTTGTCTCTTGCCAAACCAGAAATAGAAATAACATACACACCACCAGCAGACTATATAATACATATGGACAAATATTGACATTAACATAGAGTAGGAATAACCAGAGTTTTAAATTTTTAAAGTGTTAAGAACAAGATTCTAACTGAATTATAAGAAACTCAGTGGTTGATACAGAAATAATGGATAGGCTCCTAACTTTTATGATTGGCCCATCAAATCTAGTATCTGGCTTCAGAGGCTCCTAGATTCAAATTAGAAGCAATGTTCTGTCATGTAATCCACCCTGTATCGTTCCTCTTTGGTTGCTTCTGTAGGATTTGTATCTAAAGGGGACAGATCAATAAACTCATTCAGTATCAGGTTATCATCAGAGGTCTCCTCTTTAATAACTAACTCCCAGAGTACACTCCTTCCCCACCACACACACATCTACATCCAGCTCCCAAAAAAATGGTTATAAAGTAGGCATAATATTGGACCGGTGGCCAGAGATCACCACTCACAATCCTCCATCCTGGACGTTTACAAAAGGAAAAAAGAATTAAGCTCATTTTTCCTGTCTTTTTTGTAATGTAAATTCTACACATTTGACTAACATCTAGGATCAGCTTTCATGAATATAAGCTACACACAAGCACACTAATTTTAATGTTGTATACAAGACGTTTTTAAAAGGCTGACTAGCTTTATCCTCATCTACTCACCTGGTATGAGTAACAAACATACCAGTTTCTTTCACTTTAATGTCAGTCGTCCCTGAGGACCATATAGCAAACTGGTAAGAAAATTTTCAGTTGAAAGTGGCATTTAAAAATTCACTTGCAAGAAATTAGTAATACCTTTTAGAAGACTAAAAATATTTTCAGTTAGTCAGCAACATCTTTGCTCTATCAATTAACCACAGCATATTTTTGCTCCCAAGTCAACTGTTTTCATTATCCAGACTACCTTTCCCACTTTGATGCTCCTGTCAGTTATGCTTAAAAATGTAAAGAATGCATCATAATGCTAGCCAACAGAAAACAGAACAAAGAAGGTAAATCTCCAATAAGAATAATGATATTAAGTGGTTCAAACACCAAACCAAAGTTTAACTGTTTAGTGCACTTGTCATTATCATTCCCTTTCATAAATATGTATGGCCCAGAGTTAGCTACACATGCTAGCAAGCAGGGCCCTCAAAATGTTCATTATTCCATGGCAGACTAATATGTGTTGGGTGTGAAGCATATACTATCTTATCTGGCTACAGGAACTACCATGCACACACACGATTACAATGAGAGTAGTTAACGATCAAGCAGGAGGAGGGCACAACTATCCCAAATTGGGACATTTCTGAGAAACCAAGGACTTTGGGAACAGGAAAGTCAAGTCAGAATCTTCAGTCTTTCTAAAGGATTTAGTCTTTCTAAAGTGACAAAGCTTTATTGTGTACATCTTAAGAGCTGTCAGCAACCATATCTTCTGAATGTAGGCCATTCTTCAGAGAAAGAGACACTAAAAAGAGGTGAAGAAACCAAAATAAAAGATAGCAAGGGTACCAACTGCATACAACCTTCTACTTGCAGTTATTCCCAAAGTCCAGCTGTATCTCTGCCCTCAGCATGCCTCAGTCACACTGCAATGTTCATTAGGATACTTCTATGCTCTCCCTGAAGCTATTTATTCTGGCTGTATAAATACCCATTGTTTCATTGGCTCATTCCCTCAATGGCTGACAGTGTAATGAAGAAGACTTTCCATCAGAAAGTTATGTCAATATGATGTGATAAGTACATCATAACACAGATTTGCATACCACAAATCTATCTGGGGCAACATTGGGAGTGGGGAGGATAGTAAGAGGTGTGGAAGCCAGAATGTGCCTAGCATCCTGAAGCACAGGAAGAGTTGGCTTGGGAAGATAGGAGGAGGAGCCATCCAAGAACCTAGCAGAGAATGGCCAACACAAAAGCAAGGGAAAATAAGGCAAAAAGAAATGTTTCTTGGGCAGATGGCTGTGGAGTTGGCTGTGTTATCCTTCCATTTTTAACAATTTTTTATAGCTTTTCTTCTTTTATATCTCTTTTTCCAACTAGTTTCCTCGCTTCATACTTCCCTACTAGTCCAAATAAAGCTCATCTTAAAATGCATATTTCCCATTAATAGGCAAATCCTTCATTTTAAAAGCCTGAATTAAAAAGCTCCTTTTAAAATGAACTCGAGTTAAATTTAGGCGTAGGTCCACAAAGTAGGGAAAAAAAAATCTGTGTCTATTACATTTCTCTTTCATTGCAGACTGGATATGTTTTCATTCACTTTTGTGCTCTCATTACACAAGGGTTGATAAACAAGTTGGTAATATTCTCTCACCTGAACTGTAGATCTAATAATCCCAGATAAAGACTGTCTCAACTTGCTGATATGTTTGTACTGCTTGATTATGTAATACTAATGGCCTTTTTTAAAAAGAAAATCATGTAATACTCTCTAAGCATCAAACCAAGCTTTCTTTTCCACTACTAAACAATCCTACCCTTGATCTGCTTTGAAATCATTTTAGGCTCAGCCAACAGTTTTATTGCTCAGCCCAGTCCTCCTCTGGTTCCCAACTTTGCATCAGGCATTCTCATCTCAGACCCAGCTGACTAAGGTTGTTATTTGCCCTCTCCTTCAGTGGAGTTGGTGCTATACTACTTCTGCTTCCCATCTTGTTGCCAGCCACAAATTGAGCTTTCTGCTGTAATCTACATTGCCTTTAACCCCTTGACACAATATTTTAGGTATTTATCACAGCAGTTAGTGACAGCAACTACCATCTAGCCCACATAATGACCTCTGGATGATGACTGGTAGAGTCATCCTTCTTCACTTCACTCAGTCAACTATTTGAACTCTCCTGAGAGTTTTCAAGTCAAGCTTAAGTAGGAATAAATCTCAACCTGGACAGAACAATAATATAAACAAAAGTGTCAATGAGTTCCAACTTTCAGGAGCAGCCACACCCCCCATTCCCAGGCAAATTATGATATGGAATAAGATGAGTAAACAGGTATCCATCCCCCAACAAGGGCAGAGCTTGGAATCAAGTCTCTACAGTAGACTGACCTGGGGCTCAGTCCCCCTTTCATATCACTGAAGTCTCTCATTATGCTCTTTAAGGAAGACCAGCCCTCTTTCTCTTGGACCTTCCTCTGATAATAAATCTCTAGATCTTAAATTTCTACCTGTAATTTATCTTTCTTCCCAATATATTTCCCTATTATTGGACTGAGGTTCTGATTTGTTTTCTGTGCTGTTTATTCTCCATTTTACCCCTACTAAGATCCGTATTTTCCCTATATGTGTTCCAGAAGGCTGACCCCCCTAAGGATTACATCATACAGGTTCCTCTCCTGTCTGGATTCCAGTTGAGCCAATGAGTGGTACAGCAGATTAGAAGATGAGAAGAGAAAAAGGTGAAGATATTTCTTCTCTATTCCTCCTTGCTTCAGTGTTCCATCCCTGGCTGCATTCCTCCACAATTACAACTCTAGCTTCTCCTCCGTAACTCAATTTCTTACTTGGCTCTGTTAACGCTATTTCCTCTGCTTGATCACTAAGTCCTAGGGATGGTAACACCTTCCTGCTGATGCTGATCAAAAGGAACAGTTAGCCATTGCTTGTACCCTTAATCCTGCCCATATCTTAATAACTAGCCCCTTCCTTAAAGTCTCTTCATTTAAACCATTTCAGGTAAATGGTGTTTCCTTCTAGGACCCTGACAATGTAATCCTGGTAGTAGACATCTGAAGTTTTCATGGGTCTGAATCACACCCCACCCTCTAGACTGCTTAATAAAAGCAGCCTAACTTTCATTCCAGGTGTCTACTCTCACCCCACAGAGCCCACATGTTTTGGGATATAACTTACTCCATCCCTGACTCAGGATGAAGCATGAGGCTCAGACCTATGCTTACCAATATAACCCTAGCTCACTACCAATAAATGGCTAGGGACAGACACATGACTTAAGTCCAACTGGACTAAAGTCTGGAGCTTCCATATGAGCTAGCCAAGAAAGACAGGCTGTCTTCCACCAGATAGGATTGTACTGAGGATATGGTGTTTAAAATACTTCAAATGAAAGGTGCCAAGAGAACACTATAAAGATGAGGATGACTGGGAAAGCCAGGACACAGAGAACTACAAAGAAGTCAGGTCCTCAGTGACATCATTTGAGCAGGTGGATCAAGTTTGCTTGGCAATAACTCCATATGGATTTTTCAGTTAGATGAATCAACAAGGATCATTTTTGTTTCAGCAACTCTGAGCTGGGTATTCAACCACTTGTAGAAGGAAGAATCCAAAAGGATGCAGCACCATCCTAAGCCCCCAGTCTAGTTATTTTCAATTCTATCTCAATTCCCCTGAAGGATAGGGACTTGCTATACAGAGAGATGCCCCAGAGGTCAGCCAGCAGCTCATCCATATTTCCAAGGGCCTCCTATGAGGAGACTCCTTTGCCTGCATTTTCCAACTCTTAGACACTCCACTATACCACATCAGACCCCAAAGCTACACATCTGCATGAATCACAAATGAAGATGTTTGAGGTCCCTAGACAGCATGCCTAGCTGGACCTGTCCTGACATCCCTTACATGGCAGTATCAGTGTCTCTTCCCACATCTGTCCTACTTATTAAAAATAAATAATTCCTGCTAATATATCCTAAGATAAACAATCATGTGTTTCCTGAGCTATTACTTCCCTGTCCTCCACACTTACTAACCATTTCTCTTGGATGCTATTGCTTATCAGATCCCAAACATACTTTCAACCTGCTACTCATCTAACCCTCTTTAAGAGAGGAGCCAAAGTATTTACTGCCTCATTTTTTGCACATATCTCACATCAGACTGACGTGTATCGGGCATACTTCTTTCCTATACCTATGCCTCCAAAAACTCCAGAGTTTACCATAGGTTTGTCACTCTCACCAACCTGTCTTGCCAATGCCCCAGCAAGATATTCTGCTGTATGTTTTTCCAAATCTATGAAGATATATTCACAAGTTTATTCATTTCATCAAAATATTTTTTAAAGATTTAATTTATTTATTTATGAGAGAGAGAAAGGCAGAGGCACAGGCACAGGCAGAGGGAGAAGCAGGCTCCATGCAGAGAGCCCGACATGGGACTCGATCCCGGGTCTCCAGGATCACGGCCTGGGCTGAAGGCCGTGCTAAACCACTGAGCCACCTGGGCTGCCCTTATCAAAATATTTTGATAATAATTTGTATAATGTCTGCACTGGACTCCATGGGATATATATAAAGATAAGTAAAATTGAGTCAAGAAATTGCCCTCAAGAAATGTTTAGGCTAGCAAAATAAATAAGGAAAATGGCCAAAAAGTGATGTGTGCCCTAATAGAGACTTCCAAAGAACAAGAAATAACTTCTAGCTAGAGGTAGCAGTACAGGGAAGTCAGAGGGAAAGCATTATCAATTACAGAATGTCTACTATAGGTCAGACACATTTGGTTTGTACAGCTCTCACCCAATGTATTCAAAAGCCTACTCAATATCTGCATTTATTCCTTCCCCCAAAACTATACAGAAACCAGAAAATAGTTATAAAAAATAATATCACATGACTCCTTGCCTCAAAATTTTCCAATGATTCCCCATCTCATTTAGAAACAAAGTCCTTACAAAAATTGACCTAAATGACCCTGCATGATCTGGCCTTGTTCTCTCTGCCTTAGTTTCAATCTGAAATAGCCAACTGATCTATTTGTTGTTCTTCAAACATGCCATTCACCCATACATATAAGAGACTTGACACCTGTAGTTCCCTCTGCCTGGAATCATCTTTCTTCAAATATCCCCAGGCTCTTTTCAGTCCCTGCTCAAATGCCATCTTCTCAGTAAGCCCTTTTCAAACTACCCTATTTAAAACTGAACTCTCACTCTTCCTTTACTTTCTGCATTCTCCACCCTTCCTCTCTGTGCCACTTCTGATACTATGTATTTTGTTCTTAATTTACCTATCTATCCCTACCAGAATGTAAATTCTATGAGGACAGGGGTTTTGTCTCTTTTCAATCACTGATATATGCTATTACCACCTGAATATTTATCAAATATCAGAAATATATACTATTTAAAATTTAAAACAATCCTGAGATTTGGATATTCATATTTTTCAGATGAGAAGACTGAGGATCAGAGGGACTATGGTACTTTTCTCAGGATCAGAGAGTCATCAAACTGTAGGACCAGAATCTAGAATCAATCTGTTAGACAATAAGGCTCATGTGTTTAGGAAAAATATAAAGGACTGGAAGACTAGGCTTTACAAGAAGAATAGGATTTAGTCAAAAGCATGTTTGAGGGCCACAGGAGTAAAGAAAAAAAAAGGATAAGAACATAAGTAAAGGCACAAAAGCTGGGATATGTTTATGAAATAATGTGCACAGAGATGGACACTTAGATGAGGATGGCATGAGCAGAAGTATAATGTAACACTGAAGAGAGTGGGGGAAATGGATAAAATGAGGTTAATTCCTATGGTTCAGAAATGAATCCTTTTTTTTTCCCTTAGCAAAGTGGGACAATGGGTAAAAAAATAAAGCTACATAAAGATGCTTAAGGCAGTTTTCTGCCCAGGCTGAAGATGAAACTCAAACTAGTCCATTCAAACACTCCTTACAAAGACAGATGAATTTAAAGATGAAATGAGGCATGAAGTCTTCATGTACATTTCAGTTAGGCATCTTATCCCACATTAATATAAATAATCAAAAGTTAACTGTACCTACAAAAGCTATTTTCTATAGGTATCCTGAATACTAATTAGGAATTTCACCCCAAATATATATCTTCAAAAATAATTTTGGACACCATATTAAGAAGGTATGTAGATATGATAAACCTAATTATCATTTAAATGTTATGTGCTCTGGCTTCTTGAGGGTCAGTAAAAGAATCATAATTAGAAATGCAACTATGTAAATAAGACAATGACTGGAGTCTGGGAAGAGGAATGGCGGGAAAAAAAGAATCACAAAATCAGAGTTACAGAGCTAGTAGCACTCTTCAAGGTCCACCACCAACCTCTTGACTTTGCAGGTAAAGAATCTGAGCATACACAAGTGGCGCATCTAGGTTCACAAAGTTCATGTGTGCTATAGTCTGAACCAGAGCTGTCTCAGACTCTCAGTTTACTGACCTTCAGGAGTCTCCCTCTTATAAACTTTCAGATATAAAGAAACAGTTCTGTGTATGAAACTCCCTAATGCTGCTTAATGGAGGACCCTTGAGAGAATCTTTGTGTAAATGTCTGGGAACTGACAGTCATTAGTTCAAATTCCAGTTAATATAGAGACTTTAGTCATTGAACATTTACTGAAATGGTTTTTATGCTAATAGAGCTTGTTTTACCACAGATTTTCATTTAAGCATCATAGACAGTTTGAAATAACTGAAGCATTCTAACAATAGAAGAATCTCCAAACCTGTTGTAAAATACAATAAAAAGAAGATCTGACATTTGTGATGATATCTATATGATTCTGGACTCACATATTTCTCTCTCTTCATAGCAGTTGCCTTCTAAAGGAGACACATTGTCTTCTAGACCCTCCCATAATGTCTGCATTCCAACATGAGCTTGACCTCAACCAGACTCACACTAGCCTTTGAAATTCTGCAGTACTTCTTCCTCCAAATGTACTGACTTTGTATATGTACATGAAATTTTAAACCTCTATAACCACAAATACTCTAATTTTACTCTCATTTAAGAGGCAGGGTGATAAACACAAGTAAAAGAAATCTAAAACCTGCTTTAAGTCAATGTTCAAAATAGAGACATTTGAATAAATCTCAAAAATCACAAAAACAATTAAAAAAACAAATGATTGAAAAATTGTGCAAATAGATAATAATTAAAAGTTTTAAAAATTAGAAATATTTCTCATAAGGCATTGGATATCTTTGTGGAAATAATACTTTTAAGGCTTAGTGTCTCCTGTTCAATCATCACTAAGATCAATTTACCTTCTCAAAAGTTTGATTTTGTTTAACAGTATTATTTTCCTTACTTTCACAATCTACTAATACTAATGAAATAACCAAAGCATAAAACAACCATAAAAAATCTTGTGTGACAATCAACCATGAAATTTCGATGGAATTACTGCGAATAAAAAATAAAGATGTCAATGTAGC
The DNA here is from genome assembly GCF_053574225.1 of Canis aureus. NCBI lineage: Eukaryota > Metazoa > Chordata > Mammalia > Carnivora > Canidae > Canis > Canis aureus. The sequence continues at coordinate 13,923,226 of NC_135636.1, forward strand.
ACCACAGCATGAAGCAGCACATGTAAGCATTAGGAAAAAAAAAAAAAAAACACAGAAAAGAGAAAGATGCATTCATTCAATTGAGTTACTGCCACTCTACAACTGAATGAAACAGAGCAAAAGATGAATGCCCAAAACAATCTACCACATTAAGTGAAAATGGAATGAGAAGCACTTTAATTGGATAAAATTTAAGAGCTGAATTACAAATGCCACATAAATAAATAGCTCTAAATAATGTGTTTTTCCAGTTAAATAATGACTTTAATAAAACAGATGAAAATGTAGGCTGTGTTGTTTTCTCTGCCTGTCAGAATCTCATTAGCATTTCAATTTAAATTCTACAAGTGCACTCAAATCTCTCATTTGTACATCTGGCATAACTCAAAACACTGCCTTATTTGTTAAAAAAAAAAAAAAAAAAAAGGCAAGGCAAATGAGCCGATTCACAATATCTTGCAGTGGTATTTTAATGGGTGAAAAACAATGTTGTTATTTCAATGTTGCATAACAGCAGGGGTCTCCAAGTGAAAAAACTGAAAAGATTTAGATAACACTTTCGAAGAAAAATTATTTTTATAACAAAAAGCATGGAATAAGTGTTATGCTATTTTAAAGTATTCCACATACAGAGTTAACATATGAACCATATTCATTTGTCTTTATAGCAAGCTTAGAAATAGTATCTCAAACAATTAATGAAACTCTAATTACAGATAAATAGGACCTTACTTCAAAGTTCTTAGACTGTAACAAAGGTTTTCTAATATATCATTGGAAGCACTTAATTTTAAAAAAGAAAAGTGCAGGGAACAATTCTTCAAATTATTTGTGCTTATCAAGGGCTCTAAAATAATAGTGTATATAAGAGTCACACAGAGGGGTGCCTGGGTGGCTCCGGCATTTAAGCAACCAAGCCTTGGTTTCTGCTCAGGCCATGATATTATGGGTCCTGAGATCCAGCCCAGCAACAGGCTCTATGCTCAGTGGGGTGTCACCCCCTCTGCCCTTCCCCCCCATTCATGTGCATGCCTGTGCAAGTGCTCGCAAGTGCAGGCTCTAAAATTTCTTTTAAAAAAAGAATCACATAAAAATATCTTTTAAATGTATATTCCCAGAGTTAGCCCCAGAAATTCTAATCCATTGATGGGGAGCAAAAATTAGAGTTTTTAACATATATCACAAGTGATATTAATGTAAATGGTCTATGTACCACAATTTGAGAAACACCTGTAGGATAAAGTTCATTTCCTTTAGACCAATATTTCTTTCATGATCTGGTTTTATTCTACCTTTCAAGTTTATTCCATAAAATGAGCTACCTAATTTGATTAATTACCACCATCTTAGCTTTGTGCTAAGTACCACAGTCTGGATCTGAACTTCTTAGATCCTTTATATCACATGATGGATTCAGACCAGCCGAAGGCTAGTTCATGGGATATGGAAAATAAATGATGGGCATTTGCTTTAATTCAGTCATCAGAACCAGAGAGATCCTAACTGAAGTGTCCCTAGGTAGAAAAGATCATAGGGAAAGAAAGAATGGGTAGTAAAGAGTGATGCTTTATGACTAGTTGGTCCTTACAAAGTTCACTTGAATCCACTTACAGCAAGGATTTCATCTGAAAAAGGTTTTTGTTGATTTTCCTAAAATTACTTCATAATACTATAACAGCTGTCAATTCACATTTAATTCATAAAAGGCAGTAATAAATGTCATCTAAGAGAAATATTCCAGGGTTTCATCAGTTTTCCAAATAATCTCTTAATCCTTTGCCATTCTAGTCTCTACTGAAGAATTTAATGGCATTACCTTCATCAATTTTCTCTGCTTCAATTGTCAACTGCTGAATTCTTTGTTGGTGGCATTACATATGATTCAATAAATTCTACAGGATCATTTAATCCAACTTCATGAAATCTCTATCAAATTCTCTATTTTATATAGTCAATTTACATTGTATTCCTTAAGGTCTAATATAGTCAGTTAAAAACACAGACACATTTACCACATCTTTTAATCACTAAGAGAATGGCAAAACTTTTGATGGAATAAGCAAAAGTAAAAAATCATATTAATCTGACTGAAGACTAATTTTATACAGGTCTATTTGACTAGGGAATGTTTTCTTCTCATGCCTACTTTAATTCCCCAAAGAACCTAGGAAGGTGTGGATTATAAATAATCTGGTAACAACCCCTATGGATCCAATAAAGCAGTCAGCATTGAAAACATCTGTCAGAATATAGCTAGCAAGCCCCACTAGGCTGGGCATCAGAAAGATCAGAAATAGAGCTATATGCTGTGGGGGAGAAAAGCTGGTAAAGGCACTGTATGTTACTATGTGCTGGGCTTGCCAGTGAGGTGGGAGACATTCCAATAGCAAGTCAGCCAAGTCAGGCAGTTATGGGAAAAAATCTTGAAAAACACAAGTTTCAAAACTCTAGTTCATATATGTTATAGCATAATAAATATTTACTATGTAGGTGCAAAGGAGTTTTATATACATTTTCTCATTAAATCTTCACAAAAACCCTGGGAGGTAAGCAATATTATCATCACTTAGAAAAGCAACTGAAGCTTAAAAATACTAGTTCACCTGAGTCTCTAGAGCTAGCAAGCACCTGAGTTGGAATTTGAACCCAGGATTCTGACCTTAAAATCAATTCTTTGAATTATTATGCTGTAGAGCTTTGTATTTTAAATTGTCTTGATTTTATTTTTTATTTTTATAATTTTACAAAATAAAAAAAAATATCTATATACATATATGTACTTGCTTTAATGACATTATCAACATTTCTATCCCCAGCATCTAGCAGTACCTTCTACACAGTACCCATTAAATACTGCTTGAATTAAATTGTTGGTCATATCCATAGCTAAATTAATATTTCATCCAAGTTCAGATGTACAGCAACCAATTATACCACTCCTTTGGGACTGAGTTTGACTTTTTTTCCAGGAACAGACTGAGAAGAAATGAGCCACTTTCTAATAAAGTCTATTACACAGAATCCTGCAGAATATGAATGGAGGATATTTTAACATCTGAGAACGGTTCAGAACATGTAAAAAACTTACAGAGAATGAAATACTTCTTTTCCAGTTAAGGTAGATCTTTTAATTGACAGTTTTGTGATTTCTAGGTACCAAATCAAGCCATGATTCAAGAAATATCTATCATAAAAGAGATAAAAATGCTATGTCCCATCCCTCTACAACAATGCATTCAATTCACTCAACAAGCTATTATTGAGCAACTACTGTGTGTCGCACAATTACAAATACTGCATATAGATACATAAGATACCCACACTCATGGAACTGATACTCTAGTGAGATGCAATAAATAGTGAACAACAGAAAAGTTAAAAGGTGGGACTACCAAACTTAAGAGATTTTGCACAGAAAAGGAAATCATCAACAAAATGAAAAGTCAATCTTTTCATGGAATGAAAGAAAATTTTACTAAGGGGTTAACATCCAAAATATATAAGGAACTGCTACAACTCAATAGCAAAAACAAAAACAAGTAAGCTAATTTTAAAATGGGCAAGGGATCTGAATTGTACAAGCTGATATATGTATACATTCTGAAAAGAGTCCCACCATTGTGTTAATTAACATACTCATCACCTCATATGTTTATCTTTTTGTGTGTAAAAACCCTTAAAGTTCAATCCTATAAAATTCTGATTATACAATACGGTATTATCAACTACAGTCACCAAGTATACATTAGATTCCCAGATCTTATTTATCTTATAACTGAAAGTTTATACTTTTTACCAGATTCTCCCAATTTTCTCTGCCCACCAGCCACCAATGACAACCTACATTCCACTTTCTGTTTCTATGACTTTTTTTTTATATAAAGTTTTCACATATAAGTGATACTATGCAGTGTTTATCTTTCTCTGTCTGGCTTACTTCACTTACCATCCCCTCCAGGTTGATCCATGTTGTCACAAATGGCAGAATTTCCCTCTTTTTTTAAAGTTGAGTCATATTCCATTTATAATATATGTATATATATCTTCTTTATATACACACATATATAAAATATAAATATTTTTATCCCATTTATTATACATATTTACATTTTATCCTATTTTTTATATATTATCTTTTATATGTATAATATATAACTCACATTTTCTTTATCCATTCATCTATTAATAAACATTTAGGTTGGGGCTCAATTGGTTGAGTGTCTGACTCTTGATTTCAGCTCAAGTCATAATCTCAGGGTCCTGAGATGGAAGCCATGTCAGGCTCCACAGTTGGAGTGGAGTCTATTTGGGTTTCTCTCCTTCTCCTCCTGGCCCCCCCAACCCACCCTGGCTCTCACACTGTCCCGAATAAATAAATAAATAAATAAATAAATAAAGTCTTTTTAAAAAAATAAACACTTCGGTTATTTGGCTATTCTGACAATTTCATTTCTCAATTATACCTCAACAAATCTGAAAAAAAGGATATTTCTAAAGACATTCTAAAAAATATCTAAATAGACATTTCTCCAAAGATACACTGATTGCTAGTAAGCACACGAAAAGATGTTCATCATCCTTAGTCACTTGGGAAATGCTACTCAAAGCCACAATGACATACCACTTCCAAAGATGGCTTTAGTTTTTTATAAAAATGCAAAATTGTAAGTGTTGGCAAGGATGTGGAAAAAGCAGAACCTTCAAACGTTGCTGGTGGGAATGTCAAATTTTGTAGCTACAGTGGAAAACAGGTTGGCCATTCCTCACGAAGTTAAACACAGAGTTACCATACAACAGAGCAATTTCACTACTTTCTTTGCTTTCTCTAATTTTTACTAATTTATTTTGTTAATAAATTTTTTATTTTTGTCATTTCTCGACTATGTTATTACCAAAGTAGAATAAAAGTGAGGAAAGCTTTTACTAAGTACTGATTTTTTGCTTTCTTCATATTTTCAAAATGAGCTACAATTCACATACCACAAAATTCATCCTTTTAATATTTTAGTGGTTTACAGTATATTCATAAATTTGTACAACTTCACCACTTCCAGAACCAAGAGAATCAAAAACATATTCATACAAAAACTTGCACATAAATGGTCTTGGAAGAATTATTCATAATAGCCAAAAAGTGGAAACAACACAGGTGCCCATCAAATGATGAATGGATAAACAATTTTGGTGTATCCATACAGTAGAGTGTTATTTGGCCATAAGAAGAAAAGAGATAGGGAATGACTAAAGGTGGCCAAAAGGTACAAAACTCTAGTTACAATATAAATAAGTTCTGGGGATGTAATGTACAACATGGTAACTGTAGTTAACAATACTGTATTGCATAGTTGCAAGAGAATAGATCTTAAAAGTCCTTACCACAAGGAAAACGAATTTGTAATTCTGTGTGGTAACAGATGTTAACTAAATGTATCATGGTAATCATTTCACAATACATACACATAGCAAACCATTATGCTGTACACCGTAAATACAAAATAATATATTAGTTATATCTCAATAAAACTGGGGGGTGAATAAAGTATGAATACATGCTACAATGTGGATGAACCCTGAAAACAGTATGCTAAATAAAAGAAGCCAGACACAAAACGCAGCAGATTGTATAATTCTATGTATGTGAAATGTTCAGAATAAGCAAATCCATGGAGACAGAGAGATTAGTGGCTGCTAAGAGTTAGGAAATGAGGAATGGGAAGACACAGGTAAAAGGTGCAAGATTTCTCTTCAGGTGATAAAAATGTCCTGGAATTATACAGTGATAATACTTGCACAATATTGTAGATATACTAAAATCTACTGAAGTGTATACTTTAAAAGGGTAAATTTTGGATTAGGTATATTATATCACAATTTTTAAAAATATGAAGAAAAGCAAAGTAATGAGAACCTAACAAAAAGTTTCATCATTTTCTTTACCTTAATAATCAAATAATTGAGAAATGGCAGAACAAATAAATTAACAAAAATTACAGAATAAAAGAAAAATAGTCATTCTCTATAAATTTTCAGATGAGAAATGTGTTGCATCTAAGCCAAATATGATTAACACAAAATCCATACAAAATTACCAATCTCTTTTACAGTACACATAATATATGAAATAATTTTAACATAACATTGGCCACTTGATTTATACTGTGAATTCTATGCATAATCTCTGATATTCAAGCAATTTATCATTACTCCTTTAAGATGCAGCAGAAATTAAAGTGGCACATCTACTGTCACTAATCTCCACATTCATATGTGAGCCAGTATAATTTCAAGCCAGCATAAACAGGAAAATAACAATAAACAAAGGGAAATAATGAAATATTAATTACTTCAACATTTACTTTTCTATGGCAGTTTTATTACTTCATAATTATTTTTAGATTGAAAGGAGATAATCAAGAGCCTGAATAATACCTCAGGCAATTTTAATAACCTATATACATTATGTATTTATATTAATATAATATTTATATATGTTTATAATTATTATATATTAAATATACATATTTCTTAAAACTGAAACAAAGAAATAAAAGCAGATGAAACCCTTAGCACTTGTATTTTTTATCATACCACTGAATAATATATTCCAGTTTAACCAAGTGGCCAGTTTGGGAGTTATAGCCCAATGCTCTCAAAATAGAATATCAGCAAGAGTAAACCTGGAATGTATCCAAAAGTATTTCCATAATGAACCAGAAATTTGTCTTCCAAAATACACTCTCTGCATTAAACCTGTGGGGATCATATGTTCTGATTCAAGTGGCAAGAATTCAGTTATAATAAGCAGCCAACTCTCTTGTTTTTTACTCACTAGGACTGCTGTTTACCTGTCCTATAATAATCAGTACGTGTAAAAAAGCAGAAATTAAATTTCTAATTTGATTCAAAGAAAAGAAACCAGAATAGTCTTCCAGTGGTATCTGACCAGAAGGACTGGTGACAACCAGAAGCAGTGTGGCCCAGCAGTGCTCAAGCTGAGAGGTAGGCCAGCAGAGCTGACTACCCCACAGCAAAGCCAGTACGCGGCATGGAGCATTCCCATGGTATAATATAAATAGGCTGGTAGTTAATTTGTAGCCAAGGCAAAAGGTGGTTCCCAGCCCCCAACTAGCACCTGTTTGGAAAACTAGCTTGATGCCTCTCAGGCAAGGGAGCTGTTAAATTGTCCCACCTGCTGTGGAGAGTGTCTTTTGACCCCATATGACCAGAAGGGCTGATAACAACTCCTAGAAGTTGTGTGGCATAGTGGCACTTGAGCCAGAGGTGGGCTGGCAGAGAAAACCCAGTGGCCCTGTTCAGTCAGGGAACTTGTGGTGTGAGTCAGTTGGAGTTAAGACAAAAAAAAAAAGAGTCTTACCAGCTTTAGAGCTGCTTCCCCCATTACACCTGGGCAGAGTATCTAACTGGTAGTCCTGCTCATCACTCAATACAGCCTTCAGCCTGTCAACCTAACCAGACCTCCTGTTAAAGCTGCACAGCCATTCAACAGCCCTATATACAGTGGCATTTAGTTCCTTATCACCAGAACTGCCTTACAGGAAATGCTAACAGCAGTTCTTTGAAGTAGAACTCTAAAGTGGAGCTGAAAAAATGCTAGTTAACATCATAAAAACACTAAAAGGTAGTGTAAATCTCACTGATAATGGTAAATAATACATTCATGGTTAGATTCTGCAATATGGTAACAGTAATGCGTAATTTACTTAGAACTCTAGTCTAAAAGTTAAAAAAAGTAGAAGTAACAAAAACGACCATAATCTGGTATAGTTACACAATATATACAACATGTAAATTGTAACAGCAATAACCTAAAATGTAAGGAGGAAGAAAAGTAAAATTGTAAAGTTTATTAATCCTATCAAAATTAAGTTGTAATCAGGGCACCTGGGTGGCTCAGGTCACAATCCTGGGGTCCTGGGATTGAGCTCCATATTGGGCTTCCCGTTCAGGAGGAAGCCTACTTCTCCCTCTCCTTCTGCCCTTCTCCTTTGCTTGTACTTGTGCTCTCTAGTGCTCCGTGTCTCTCTCGCTCAAATAATAAATAAAATCTTTACAAAAAATTAAATTGTTATTAAAGAAGGGTATAATAATTTGAACATATTTTATATAAGCCTCATGATAATGACAAGGGAAAATCCTGTAGTAATTATACAAAAAAAAAATAAGTGAGTTCTATAAGCCATTAGTATGATACCAAAAGACACACACACAAAACAGTAGGATAAGAACAAGGAACAACATATCTACAAAAAAAAGAAAAAAGAAAAAGAGAAAAAATTAACAAAATAGGAATAGTAACTTCTTAGCTATATATAATTATATAAACTGTAAATGTATTAAATTCTCCAAAAAAAGGACAAAAAAATGGTGTAATGGGTAAGAAAAACAAGATAGCACAATATGTCTACTACAAGAGAATCACTTTAGGCTTAAAGACACACATAGGCAGAAGGAGGAGGAGCTCGAGCCATTGGGCCCTGTGGAACCAGGCAGCTGCAGCACCTGGTGTAAGTGGCCATGGGGAAGCATTAATTTTGTAACTACTGCAACTGCTCCTTCCAGGACAACCTCCACAACCACAAGAAGCACCTAAATGGGCTATAGCACCTCAAGGCCAAGAAGGTCTGGTATGACATATTTCAAGATGCAGTTGCCATCTTGCTAGATGAACAGAACAAGCAGCCCTGCAGGAGGTTTCTACTGACAGGCCAGTGTGACTTTGGCTCCAACTGCAGATTTTCCCACATGTCAGAGAGGGACCTGCAGGAACTGAGTATCCAGGTGGAGGAGGAGAGGCAGGCCAAGGAGTGCCCACTAGATGTTGTCAAACTCCCTGAGGGCCATCTAGAAGACTGGTTAGAAAAGAGAGCCAAGTGGCTGAGCTCAGCTCTGAGCAGCAGGGTCGAACCCATGAGAAGCACCATCTTCCAGTACCTCATAGGCTGGCCACCAGTCCAGGAGCTGCCTTTATCCCTGTGGCACCCTCACCCAGGGGGTGGCTCCTGCAGGCCAGCGTCCAGTGGGGCTGAGACCTTCATCCCCACTTTGACCCCCATCTGGTCAGGTTTGTGTCAGTGATAATAAAGATAAGGGCTCATACTGGGGATTCCATGGGCTCCCTCTCCCCCACCTGCTGCCCTCCCCCCATGGAGCCCTGAAACCACATGCTGGGCCTGGCTTGAATGAAGCCCCAGATCCTAGCTCTGCTCCAGAAAGCTCCATCCTCTCTTCCTCTTGGGATATCTCGAGAAGATAGGTGAAAAAACTTCCTTCTGGATGTTTATAAAGAAAGTCTATCACCAAAAAAAAAAAAAAAAAAAAAGAAGAAGAAGAAGAAGAAGAAGAAGACACATAGACTGACAGTGAAAGGATGTAAAAACACATTTCAAGCAAATGGTAAACAAAAAAAGCAGGGGTAGCCATATTTATTAGACAAAATGGACTTAAAACTAAAAATGGTAAAAGGAGACAAAAAAGGTCATAATATACTGAGAAAAGTGTCAGTACATCAAGAGGATATAACAACTTTATTTATGTGGCAATATTGGAGCATCTAAAATATATAAAGCAAAACAGAACTAAAAGAAGAAATAAACAGTAATACAGTAACAGTCACTTTAACACCCCATTGTTGACAATGGATAAATTATCCAGAAAATCAATAAGGAAACAGTGAACTTGAACAACACTATAGGCCAAATGAACCTAACAGATATGTACAAAACATTCTATCCAACAGAATACACATTCTTCTCAAGAACCCATGGAACATTTACTAGGACAGACCATATGTTAGGCTACAAAATAAGTCTTACCAAGTTCAAGAGGACTGAAATCCTTACAAGTATCTCTGACCACAATGGCATTAAACCTGAACTACAAAAAAAGGAAAAACAGAAAATTCACAAACATGTGGCAATTAAATAATACTCTCTTATGCGATCAATAAATCAGAGAAGAAATTAAAGAACAAACAGAAAAGTTTTTTTAGACACACGAAAATGGAAACCACAAATACCAGAATTTGTGGGATGCATCAAAAACAGCTTTAAGAGGGAAGTCCATAGCAATAAACACCTACAAGAAACAAGCAACAAACATCCCAAATAAAGAACCTAACTCTACACTTTAAGGAACTAGAAAAAGAAGAATAAACAGCCCAACATTAGCAGAAGAAAGGAAAAAACAGAGATTACATCTGAAACAAATGAAATTGAAAACAAAAACTATAGAAAAGGTTAACCAAATTAAGAGTTGAGTCTGAAAAGTTAAATAAAACTGACAAACTCTTAGGCTAATGAAGAAGAAAAGGACCTGAATTAACAAAGCAATAAATGGAAAAGAAAACTTTACAATGGATACCACAGAAATTCTACTATGAACAGCTATATATCATAGCTACTATGAACAGCTATATATCAACAAACTGGACAATCCAGAAGAATTTCCAACATACTACAGCTGAATCAGGACTAAATTGAAAATCTGAATAGAGCTAGTGTAGAGACTAAATCAGTAATCAAAAGTCTTCCAACAAAGTGAAGCCGAGGACAAGATGGCTTCATTGGTGAATTGTAACAAACATTTAAAGAAGAATTAACAACTATCCTCAAACTGTTAAAAAATCGAACAGAAGGAAGTATTTCCAAACTCATTTTTTAAGGCTAACATTATCCTGATACTAATACTAACAGAAACTATAAGCCAAAATCCCTAATGAATATAGATATGAAAATTCTCAATAGAATACTAGCAACCCAAATTCGGGAGCACATTAAAAGGGTCATTTGCATGGCACCTGACCAGCTCAATCAATAAAATATGCGACTCAATTGTGGTATCATGAGTTCAAGCCCTACATTGGGCATACAGCTTATTTAAAAAAAAAAAAAAAGAAAAGAAAAGAAAGAAAAGAAAAGAGAAAAGAAAAGAAAAGAAAGAAAAGGAAAAGAAAAGAAAAGAAAAGAAAAGAAAAGAAAAGAAAAGAAAAGAAAAGAAAAGAAAAGAAAAGAAAAGAAAAAGGAAAAAAAAAGATTATTTGCCATGATCAAGTGGTATTTATTTCAGGGATGCAAGGATGGTTAACTTATGCAAATCAATCAAAGTAATATATCACATAAACAGAATGAAAGAATCATATGATCATCTCAATAGATGCAGAAAAAGCATCTGACAAAAATCGCCATCCATTCATGATAAAAATTCTTTAACTGTCATAGGATGAACATATCTCAGTAATAAAAGGCACATGTGGCAAGCCCAAAACTAACATATTGAAGAACATATTCAATGGTTGAAAGATTTTCCTCTAAGATCAGGAACAAGATAAGAGTGCCCTAACCTCACAACTCCTATTCAATACAGTACTAGAAGTCTAGCCAGAGCAATCAGGTAAGATAAAGAAACAGTATCAGAATTGGAAAGGAAGAACTAAAATGGTCTCTATTTATAGATGACATGATTTTATATATACAAATCCTAAGGACTCAAACAAAGAACTGTTAGATCTAACCAATGAACAGTAAAGTTGCAGGATACAAAATTAAAAACAGAATTTGAAGACACTTCTGTCAGGAATAGAAACTAGTCGTGCTAATAAGCATAGCAAAGTGTAATGGACAAAAACTCAGACTCAAGCCAAGCAACATGAGAAGGCATATAAGGATAAGCTATGTTAATTTTTTAATTTCCTCATATATAAATGTAAATAATATTAATGCCTAATTTGGTCATTGTAAGGATCACTATAAAACCCTTAAAACAGGTGCTATATATATGTAGATACAATTCTAGAAGAGGGAAAAAAATACATTTCTGGCAGGTTCAATATGTGCTCACTTAGGCATGGTTTTTTTGGAGGTACAGGTGACCCTTCAACAACACAGTTTTGAATTTCACAGTTCCACTTATACATGAACTTTTTTGAAAAATACACTATAGTATTGTAAATGTATTTTCTCTTCCTTATGATTTTCCTAACATTTTCTTTCCTCTAGCTTACTTTATGATAAGAATACATATAACATAGAAAAAAATGTGTCAGTCAACTATTGATGTTATTTGTAAGGCTTCCAGTCAACAGTAGAATATTAGTATTAAAGTTTTTAAGGAATCAAAAGTTACATGCATATTTTTGACTCTACAGGAGATCAATACCCCTAGTTCTCACATTGATTCCAAGGGCCAACTGGACAAAGTAAATTGAGCAACTGCTCCACCAAGAATGGGACAAACAAAATGGAAGGAAATTCTGAGTCTAGGAGATTTAGATAAAGGACTTCAACGGACTTTTTAAACTTATAGGTTGCTAATTGTTGGAATATGTGATGCAAGACAATTACCCTTCATACACATATTTAAAATAGAGTAGATTTGCATCTAATCAGAATGGTTTAGGTATGATCCTGCCAAAAAAGCAAAATTTGGATTCTAGAGATATTTTGTGGTTGTTTCAAGTATTAAAACCCATTAAAAAGAAGAAGAAGAAAATGTTTTAAGAAACTCAAATACAAAAAAAAAAATAAATAAATAAAAAAATAAATAAATAAAAAAAAAAAAAAAAAAAAAGAAACTCAAATACAAATTTTCTTTCCTGAAAAAGACTTTGTAGCAGTCTTAGTACTGGTTTTTTGTCTTGGTCTTTTTGGTTTTTGGTTTTTGTAGCACCACTGTCAAGCCAGTCTTGAAGTTTCTCTCCATTTATGAGTTACTGGGCACTGCCCTCAGCTAGGCTGAATCAGAGCTTCATAAGCCACAGTCTGACATCTGCTAATCATCTCTAGGGGAACCCAAAAAGAGGCCATGTCAGGAGTAGTACTTAATCTCCTTCCCTTTTATATGCACAAGTCACTCTCTCATCAAGAGGTAAAAGTCATTCCTCAACGACTTTGGTTTTGGCTGGCCTATGACTATTTTGGCATTGAATATGGAAGAAGGGATGTTTTGAGATTTCTGAGATGTTAAGAATATTTTGTAGCTTCTGTTCTTGCATTCTTGGAGTTTGGAGCCATTATATAAGAAGTACAGTCTACTTGGTGGAGAGAGGAAATTACTGGAGAAGCCCTGAAACTACAGGAAGAAGAGACGCCCAGCAGCTATCTCTACATCCAAGTCAAGTCTCCAAAAAATCCCAGCCAAGTAGACCTCTGACTAGTTATAAATAAAGAAAATGTCCAGCTGGGTCAAACAACCACAAAACGGAGGAAAAATGGTTATTGTTGAGTTTCTAATATTTTTAATTTTGAAACAAGTTTAGATTTACAGTGTTTCAAAATTCATACAGAGAGTTCATGTATCCTTCATACCCATCTTCCCCTAATGTTAACTTACATAACCATAGTACAATTATCAAATCAAGGAATTTAACACTGGTACAATTTTACTGACTAGACCTTATTAAAATTTTAACAGTTTTTTTTCCCCCTAATGTCCTTTTTCTATTCTAGCATTCAATATAGGATCCCACACTACATCTATTGTTTCTCTTCAGTTTCCTCCAAACTATGACTATTCCATAGTCTTCATCTTTCTGACCATGACATTTTTATGAAAACTAGTCTTTTATTTTATAGAATATCTTTTCATTTTGGCTTGATGTTTTTTTCAGGATTAGACTGACATTATAATATTTTTGGCAAAATCACCACAAAACTAATATTGCGTCCTTCTCACTGTATCACAGCAGGGGTACATGACATTAGTACCCATGTCTTTGCAGATTGTGTTAACCTTCATCACTTGGTTAAGCTGATTATCCACTCGGTTTCTCAACAGTAACATTACTATTTTCTCCCCCATAATTGATAAAGATCTTGGGACTCTGAGACTGTAAACATCCTGTTTCTTCTCAAACATTCACTGACTGATTTTGTCCATTCTTTGGTGGATCTTGCCTACAAGCTATTACTGTGGAACTGGTCTAATCATGGTGTTATATTTCCTTCATTCCTTCGACATATATTAATTGGAATTCTTTGTAAGGAAAAAGTGTTCTTTCTTCATTTCTTCAATTAGATTAGTATGGATATTTAGTTTAATCTATGAGTTATACTCTGATATTTATCACTATTTTGTTCCTCAAATTGTTCCAGCTTTGGATATTAGGAACTTCTTCACATTGGCTCTTGTGTTCTTTTGACTATTCCTTACCCCCCACAAGTTCCAGGAATATATATACTTTCTCTACTCCAACTCTAGAATGTACCACTTCTCCAAGATCTCTGGTTCCTTTCAATGGAGAATGGTATTTAAAAACCAAGATCTGTTGAGGTGCCTGAGTGGCTCAGTCAGTTAAGCGTCCAAGTCTTGATTTCAGCTCAGGTCATGATCTCAGGATTGAGAGATCAAGCCCCACATCCAGCTCTACACTCAGTGCCCCACATCCAGCTCTACTAAGTGTAGAACCTGTTTAAGATTCTCTCTCTCCCTCTTCCTCTGCCTCTCCCCACCCTGCTCATGCTCTCTCTAAAAAACAACAAATAAACAAGATAAAAAATAAAAACAAAAAATAAATAAATAAAAACCAAGATTTGTTATTAGGTGTGCTCACTACTATGGAGGTGTCACTCTTCCAAGGCCTTGTCAAGTAAACAGTGCTAAGAAGCTATATATGTATGTGTATGTATACTGACCTATGCATATACATACATATATAGTTATTTCTTTTTTTTTCATATATAGTTATTTCTATGTTGATCTTTATGTGTGTAGATACAGATATGCACATCTTTGTCTCTACATATTTATCTAATTAAAAATTGACTGATAGCTCTGATTTTCATTTATTACAAGATTCATTATAGCCCTCTTATTTCCTTATTTGCTACTTCCTTCTCTGATAGTAAGAAACCTGGCTTTTATTTATTATTTTATTTTATTTTATTTTATTTTATTTTATTTTATTTTATTTACTCATGAGAGATACAGAGAGAGAGAGAGGAAGAGACACAGGCAGAGGGAGAAGCAGGCTCCATGCAGGGAGCCTGATGTGGGACTCAATCCTGGGACTCCAGTATCATGTCCTGGGATGAAAGCAGGTGCGAAACCACTGAGCCACCCAGGGATCCCTGGCTTTTATTATATACATTTATTCATTTGTTCAATTCTAAAACACTGAATTATTAACTCATACCTCTGAAAGAAATACATAAAGTAGTTACTGAACTATTAAGCCATATCTCTGAAAAAAAAACATACCTTTTATAAACAAGATGCAATATTTGTATATTCTAGTCAAAATACTGTTTTCCAAAGTTAATTAGATAGATCAGTTATTTTGGTCCCCATTCTGTTCAGTATGGATATTTTATTCATCTGTCATAAGATTAGGTTCAATTGTTACCATGTATATTCATTTGTAACTTTGCCCACAACCTGTAACCTTGCTCACAATCCTGGTAGATTTCAATGATTTCTTTTATTTGATATAGAAAACATAACTCTGATTCTAAGAATCAAAGTTACACAAAAACAAAAACAAAACAAAAAAGGTATACCCTTCTCATCCTTACAACTCTGCTCTCATTGTCCTGTTTATCCCACTTCTACCCACCACTTATAGATAACTAATTTTTCAAATTGTGATTTATCACTCTTGTATTTCTTTTGTACAAATTTCTTTATATCTCCTTCTTTCTTACATTAATGATTGTACCCTATATATATATATATTTTTAGTTTTCTTATAACAGTATATACTATAAATAACTCCAAGTAAGTTCACTAATACCTTCATCATGACTTTTTACAGTTGCCTAATACTTTATGGAATTAATATACAATATGCCATAATTTATTAAACCACTCTTATGTATGGACATTCAGGTTACTTCTAATATTTTACAATTACAAATAATGCTGCAGTAAATAACCTTATAAATTTCATTTTCATATTTTGGGAGGTATATCATTATCATTGGTTCTTATGAGTGGAACCACTGGGTTCAAAAGATAAATAAGATTCCTGGGTGGCTCAGTGGTTGAGTGTCTGCCTTTGGCTCCGGGCATGATCCTGGGATTCCATTAGTCTCCCCAAAGGGAGCCTGCTTCTCCCTCTGTCTATGTGTCTGCCTCTCTCTATCTCTCATGAATAAATAAATAAAATCCTTAAAAAAATCATAAATATATAGTTTTGGTAGGTACTACCAAATTTCCTTCAGAGGATTTTATTGGCTTGAATTCCTCCTAGCAACATGTAAGAATGACTGTTTTCCTTCAGCCTCCCTAACAAAATATAAGTTTAAAAAATATTTTTATCACTGTAAAATGTGAGAAATTCATATTGTAGTGCTGTTTTAAGTAATATTTCTCCAATTATGAATGAGTTTGAAGATTTTTTATATGTTTATGCTTCTTATGAATCATCCATGTCTTTTTCCTATTTTTCTATGGAATGTTTGGGGTTTTGTCCCACCATTTTTAGGAGTTCTTTGTATGAACCATATCTATGGATTCAAAGAATTGATACTGTTAAAATGTCCATATTACACAGAGCAATCTAAAGATTCTAGGCAATCCCTTATCAAAATATCAATAGTATTTTCAACAGAACTAGACAAATATTCCTAAAATTTGGGGCAGCCCCGGTGGCGCAGTGGTTTGGCACCGCCTGCAGCCTGGAGTGTGATCCTGGAGACCCAGGATCGAATCCCACATCGGGCTCCCTGCATGGAGCCTGCTTCTCCTTCTGTCTGTGTCTCTGCCCCTCTCTCTCTGTGTCTATGAATAAATAAATAAAATCTTTAAAAAAAAATCCTAAAATTTGTATGGATCCACAGAAGACCCTGAATAGCCAACACAATCCTCAGAAATAAGAACGAGGCTGAAGATAACACAATCCCAGATTTCAAGATATACTACAAAGCTATAGTGCTCAAAACCATATGGTACTGTACAAAAATGGAACACAGATCAATGGAACAGAATATAGTCCAGAAATAAACCCATATTTATATGGTCAATTGTTATACAACAAAGAAGGCAAGAATATACAATGGGGGAAAGACTTGTTTCAATTAATGGGTATTGGGAAAACTGGACATTTACAGGCAAAATAATTGAACTAAACATCTTCTTACACCATACACAAAAAACAACAGAGTAAAGAACTAAATGTGAGACCTGACACCATACAACTCCTAAGGAAAACATCAGCAATAATGTCTTGGATATCAGCATTAGCAACATTAGGAAAACATCAGCAATAATGTCTTGGATATCAGCATTAGCAACATTTTTCTAGATATGTCTCCTATAGCAAGGAAGACAAAAGCAAAAATAAACTATTAGAAGTACAATGAAATAAAAATCATTTGCACAGAGAAGAAAACAACAACAAACAAAAAGGCAACCTACGAGATAGGAGAAGATATCTGCAAATGACATATCTGTTAAAGGGTAGGTATCCAAAATATATAATGAGCTTATACAACTAAACACACACACACACACACAACACACACAAGTGTCAGTTAAAACATGGGCAGAGGACTTTTTCCAAAAAAGACATATACATGGCCAACAGATGCCTGAAAAGATGTTCAACATCACTAATCATCAGAGAAAGACAAAAATCACAATGAGGTATCACCTCACACTAGTCAGAAGGCCTAGTATTAAAAAGGCAAGACATAACAAGTGTTAACAAGGATGTAGAGAAAAGGGAACCCTCAACTACTAGTGGAAATGTAAATTAGTACAACCACTGTGGAAAATGGGATGGAAACTCCTCAAAGAATTAAAAATAGAAATATGATATGATCTAGCAATTCTACTACTGAGCATTTACCCAAAGAAAATGAAAACACAAATTCAAAAAAATATCCACCCCTATGTTTATTGCAGAATTATTTACAATATACAAGATATGGAAACAACTTAAGTGTCCATCAATAGATGAATGGATTCAGAAGACATGGTATGTTTTACATATATAATATATAAAAAACATTATATATGATATATAATTATATATCTTATAATAATAGAATATTACTCAGCCATAAAAAGAATGGGATCATGCCATTGGTGACAAAATGAATGGACCTAGAAAGTATTATGCTAAGTGAAGTAAGTCAGACAGAAAAAAGCAAATACCATATGATTTCACAAATATATAGAAACTAAAAAAAAGATGAACAAATAAACAAAAACCAGAAACAAACTCAAAAATACAGAAACAAACTAATGGTTGCCAGAAGGGAGAGGGTAGGGGAATTGGCAAAATAGGGAAAAAATATTAAGAGGTACAAACTTCCAGTTATAAAATAAATAAGTCCTGAAGGTGAAAAGTACAGCATAGGGAATATAGATCAGTAATACAATAATGTTGTATGGTAGCAGATGGTAACTATACTTACTATGGTGAGCTCTGTGCATTATAGAGAATTCTTGAATCACTGTTTTACACATGAAACTAATATAACACTATATGTCAAATATACTTGAATAATAAATAACTTAATGAGTTCTTTCTGGAGGCACCAGGGGGCTCGTTGGTTAAGTGTCTGCCTTTGGCTCAGGTAGTGATCTCAAGGTCCAGGGATCGAGTCCCATGTCAGGCTCCCGCTGAGCCTGCTTCTTACTCTCCCTCTGCCCACCCCAGCAGCTTGTGTTTTCTCTCAAATTAAAAAAATATTTAATAATAATAATAATAATAATAATATAAAGCAGACCTGGACAAACAAAAAAATTTTTAAAATTTAAAAATAAAGAGTTCTTTGTGTATTAAGGGTATTACCTTTTGTCTGTGTAGACGCTATGAATATTTTCTTAGCAAGATACTTTGTCAGTTGTCTTTTCACTTTGTTTATGGTGTTCTTAGCCACACAGTATTTAAAAACATCTTATATAGTTAAATTTATCACTCTTTTCTATTATTGTCTGTATTTTGAGTCAGAGTTAAA
Organism: Canis aureus; assembly: GCF_053574225.1. Classification (NCBI taxonomy): domain Eukaryota; kingdom Metazoa; phylum Chordata; class Mammalia; order Carnivora; family Canidae; genus Canis; species Canis aureus. Next base: position 13,942,146 of record NC_135636.1, read on the forward strand.
GGTTAAATAAGAATGCACTTGTGTTTCCTTCTAGTGTCTGTATGGTTTAACTTTTACACTTAGATACAAAATCCATTATCTTTAGGTATAATGTAAGACATAGTGTAAAGTAACTTTTTCCAAATGGCCACTTAATTGTTGAAGAACCATTTATTTAAAAGTCTATCTTTATCTCAGTCATTTGAGATGCTATACTTATCATACACTAAATTTTCATATGTAATGGATTTATTTCTAGACTTTCTCTTCTATCACACCGCTCTATTCACATGTGAGTACTACAATGCTTTATTTATAGAGGCCATCAAGTATTCTAGCATATTTTAATGTCTGGTAGAGTTAGTCATCACTTGTTTTTTTTTCTTTTTCAGTGTTTTTCTGGCTACTGTTAAATATTTGTATGAACTTCAGCATCAACTTCCACTAAATGAATCATTGGTACTTTTGTTGGGGCTCCATTAACTCTGTATGTTAATAAAACGAAGACTGTCATTTTCATAATGTTGAGTGTTAGTATAAGAAGAGAGGAAGTCTATTTGTCCAATTCTATTCATGTTTTAGGAATGTCCGAATTTTTTTTCTAGTACAGCTTTTACACATATCTCATTAAATTTATTCTTAAGAATTTAATCTTCATTGCAATTTAAATTGTTATTTCCTTAGGCTACTAAGTTTGCGGTGGTTTCTCACACAACAACAGATAATCAAAACATGAAATTATCAAAAATCCACTATCGCCAGCAGAAAATTAAGTCAGAAGACCACATTATTTTGAGGATAAAGGGGATAAATGATGAACGGGAATTATGTCCTCAAAAATAAGATAATATCAAAGATCATAATATTTCTGCTTATATTCAAAGGCATTTTAAAAATAATGTTTAAATAACATAACACTTCTCAGGTTTAAAAGGGGAAACAATGGTTAGAAACAACATAAAATGCCACTTTGGTTTTCTTAAGCCATTTGGGTAAAGGGGTAAATATCAGAGAAAAGCAACTCCAGATGACAGTCAGCTTATTTGATATTACAATAGTAAAATTATAATGAAGCATTAGGAAAATACTTTCATATCTATTCTAAAATTGCCAGGTATTAGGAACTCCAGAAATCACATTCCACTTTACATATCTGCAGTAGTTATCATGAAAAATTACCATCTTAACTACACAAAATCATTATCATGGAAAAGTAAGTAGTAAAAAAGTCACACACAATTGGTTCAAACCCTTTTACCATCTGCTATATGTGTTTTACACATTTTAATTATTTTTGGAGATTTGCAGAAGCTCTACTTTTTAAAAAATGCCTTCTGTCACTACAAGTGATCTCATAAGCCTGATTCTCTCAGATAAACATTTCTTATAAAACAGAGAGAAACCAGTTCAAGTTTGATTCACTCTGGATACCACCGTGTAGATGTTGGCCTTGGGAAATCCATGGCCAACTTAGCTTACAAATATAGTTCACAATGTTTAGTGATATTTACAAAAAAAAAAATGTATCACCAGGGATCCCTGGGTGGCGCAGCAGTTTGGCGCCTGCCTTTGGCCCAGGGCACGATCCTGGAAACCCGGGATCGAATCCCACATCGGGCTCCCGGTGCATGGAGCCTGCTTCTCCCTCTGCCTATGTCTCTGCCTCTCTCTCTCTCTCTCTCTCTCTCTCTGTGTGTGACTATCATAAATAAATTTTAAAAATTAAAAAAAAAAACAACGTATCACCAGATCTTCTACTAATCCTAAATGGAAAAATACATTTGTTCGGAGTTTAGGGTCAAAAGGCAATTCATCAAAAATAGGGACAACATGATAAAACCTCATTTGCCTATAAGGAATTAAATTGGTAACTTCATCCTCCAGCTGCTCCAACACTAAAAGACACCTAATGAATTGTCTCAAAGGTAATGTAACTAAATTTACAAACACAATTCATAGGAGTTTTTTTAAACACTCACCAAGCATCTATTTTCCCTGATTTTTAGGCACAGTTTGAACAAGCTGTTATGAGTTTGGTTAGAAAAACCAAACTCAGGGTGCCTGGGTGGCTCAGTCAAGTGTCTGATTTCAGCTCAGGTCATGATCTCAGGGTCCTAGGATCAAGCCCTGCATCAGGCTCTATGCTAAGTAGGGAGTCTACTTGTCCCTCTGGCCCTCCCCCTGCTTTTGTGCTCACACATTCATTCATTCTCTCTCTCTGTCTCTCTCAAATAAAATCTTTAAAAAAAATTAAAATAAAACTCAAAGAAAAATTTTTTACTACAGACTAACCCACTTGGGTTTTATCAGAGCCTAGTCAGTTTGGAGGAAGGGAAAGGGAAATAGCCAACTCTAGCCTCCTTTAGCCTTCGTCATGGGGTAAGGGAAATGCCCCACTCCAGCCACTGCTAGCCTTCATTCCTGTCTCACATACGATGGGAAAAACAGAAGTTCTTGTGAAGGTCACAGCCCAACATAAAAGGCTCATATAAAAAAGGAGATCTAATCATAGGACTATAGGCTTCCACTACCTGACACTTTTTAACCACATCAATACCAGGCTCTTATATAACTGTGGATTATAGCTGGAAAAAACAAAACAAAACAAAACAAATAAGAGTAAGACCTAGACCCTATTTAAGAAGGAGTCTTTAAGGAAATCCAGAGACAACAGATATAAAAACAGTGACATCAGAGGAGGAAATTTTAGCCTCACATACCTATTGCTACAGTAAATGGTAACACAATCTAACTCCAAGCTACATAAAGGTAAAACACTAAAGGCGTGTTTACCTCACTTCCTTTTACTTAATTCATCCCATCTCAGTTTCAAAATAATCACAAGACATGCTAGCAGGAAAAAAAGCACAGGCTGAAGAGACAAACAAAGCATAAGAACCAGACTCAGATATGTTAGAGATTTTGGAATTATCAGACCTGGAATTTAAAATACTATAATACATTCAGAGCTCTAATGAAAGAAATGGGGACAACATGCAGGAACAGATAGATAATATAAACTGAGAGATGCTAATTCTAGGAAAGAATTTCTAGAAAACACTGGAAATAAAAAAACATTGTAAAAGAAATGAAAAATGCCTTTGATGGGTTCATCAACATATTGGACATGCCCAGTGAGAGAATCAGTGAGGTAGATGTTACTAGAAATTTCTCAAACCAAAATGAAAAGAAAAGAATTTTTTAAAAATAGAACAGACTAAGAACTGTAGGACAATTACAAAAGGGATAATTATGTGTAATGGGGAAACCAGGAGAACAAAAAAGAGAGAAAGGGAAAGAAGCAGGAAGAGGAAAAAAAGAAGGGAAGGAATAAAATATCTGAAATACTAATGAATACAAATTTTCCATAATTAATAACAAAACCAAAGCACACATCTAGGAAACTCAGAGAACACCACAAAGGATATGAAAAAATCAAAAAAAAAAAAAAAAAAAAGAAAGAAAGAAAGAAAGAAAGAAAGAAAGAAAGAAAGAAAGAAAGAAAGAAAGAAAAATCTACATTAATGTATATCATATTCAAACTGCATAAAATCAAAGACAAAAAAGGAAAGGAGAGAGGAAATGGGAATATGTACACTATCCATGGATATCCAAGATAGTGTTACTTGAAAATGGGTTAGATTGGAAGTAAATGTGTATTTCAAACGCCAGGGCACCACTAAACATTTTTTAAAAAAATAAACATGATTGATATGCTAAAAGAGGAGAAAAATGAAACCATATAAATATGTCTAATACACAGAGAAGGCAGGAAAACAATGAAAGACAGAAAAGGAAACAAATCAAGGGCAACAAGTGGGAAACAGTTACAAAAATGTAGATGCTAAAAGAATTTTATCAATAATCACTGTAATACTGTGATCTAAATATACCAATTAAAAGACAGACTGTCAAGGTGGCTAAAAAGTCAAGACTCAACTATATGTTGTCTGTAATAAACCAGTGTAAATATAGAAACAGATTAAAAGTACAGAGATGGAGAAAGATATACTATGCTGACAATAATCAAAAGAAAACTTATGAGTTACATTAACTTCACAAAACAGACTACAGAGCAAGGAAAATTATTAGGGATAACAAGGGGTATTACATCATAACAAAGGGGTCATTCTCCAAAAAGACAGAACAATCCTCAACGTATATGCATCTAACAACACAGCATCAAAATACATGAGGCAAAAATGACAGAACTGCAAGAACCGATGAATTAACTATTATAGCTGGAGACCTCCACACCCCTGTATCAGCAAATAACAGATCTAGCAGACAAAAAATCAGTAAGAATATAGTTGAACTGAACAGTACCATCAATTTACTGGATCTAATTGACATTTACAGAATATTCCAACCAACAACAAAATACACATTCTTCCCAAGTGCACATAAAACATTCACTAAGATGGACCATATTCTGTGCCATAAAATAAACCTTAAAAATTTTAAAATAGAAATCATACAAAATGTTTTCAGACTATAATGAAGCTACAAATCAATTACAGAGCTAGAAAAATCCCCAAGTAAATACAGATTAAACAACATACTTCTAAATACTACATGAGTCAAGTAAGTCTCAGCAGAAAAATAAAAATATGAACTAAATAATAAAATTGCAACTATCAAAATTTCCAGGATGCAGCAAAACAGTTCCTAGAAGGAAATTTATATCATTGGACATACACATTTTTAAAAAAGAACCTAAAACCAATTATCTAATCTTACACATTGGTACACAAAAAGAAAAAAAAATAAATCTAAAATAAGCAGAAGAGATAACAACTAGAATAAAAATAAATAAAATTGAAAATAGGAAATCAGTACACACACACACACACACACACACATCAACAAAACCTAACCTGGTACTGTGAAAAGATCAACAAAATTTATAGTCTCCTATGCAGCTAACCAAGAAAAACAAGAAGACACAAATTACTAATATCAGAAATGAAAGAAGGGAGATCACTACTTATCCCACAGATAAAAGATTAATAAGAGTATTATGAACAATTTTATGTCCACATACCTGATAACAGGGGGGAAATGGACTAATTCCTTGAAAGACACAATCTACAAAAACAGGGACACCTGGGTAGCTCAGTGGTTGAGCATCTGCCTTTGGCTCAGGCGTGATCCAGGAGTCATGGGATCACATCCCATATCGGGCTCCCCACGGGAAGCCTGCTTCTCCCTCTGCCTACCTCTCTGCATTTCTCTCTGTGTCTCTCATGAGTAAATAAATAAAATATTACAAAAAGAAGAAATAGACATCTGAATAAGTCTATGTCTATAAAGAAATTTATTTAATTATTAATCACCCTCAAAAACTGAAAGCACTAGTTGCAGATGGGTTTATTGGTGTATTCTACCAAATATTTAAGAGTAAAACAATACCAATTCTCCTCTATTTTTTTCCAGGACATATAGTCAAAGGGAATACCAACTAACTCATTTTATAACATTAGCATTACCCTAATACCAAAACCAAAAAAGATATTACAAGAAAGGAAAACAACAAATACCTCTTATGAACATAGATGTGAAAATTCTCAACAAAACAATTGTTTTGAATTCAACAATGTATAAAATGTATAAAAAAATTGTACACTCCAACCAAAGATGGATTTATTCCAAGTATGCACGGCTGGTTCAACATTTAAAACCCAATGAGGGGATCCCTGGGTGGCTCAGCAGTTTGGCGCCTGCCTTTGGCCCAGGCGCAATCCTGGAGTCCCAGGATCGAGTCCCGCGTCGGGCTCCTGGCAAGGAGCCTGCTTCTCCCTCTGGCTGTGTCTCTGCCTCTCTCTCTCTCTATCATTCATAAATAAATAAATAAATAAATAAATAAATAAATAAATAAATAAATAAATAAATAAATCTATCTTTAAAAAAATAAAAAAATAAATAAAACCCAATGAACCTACTCAGTCACATTAGCATGGTAAAGAAATCACATGATCATATTTCTAAAGGCATGAAAAGCATTTGACAAAATCTAAAACCCATTCAAAATAAAAATGAAAAAAATTCTCAGTAAACTAACAGAAGGTAACTTCCTGAACTTAATAAAGAACATCTACCAAAGAAAACTACAGATAGCATCATACTAAATGATGAGGAACTAGATTTTTAAAAAAGATTTATTTATGTATTTGAGAGACAGAGCATGAATGGGGGGGAGGGCCAGAGGGAGAGGGAAAGAGAGAAACCTCAAGGTGAATCCCTGCTGAGTACGGAGCCTGATGGAGGGCTCTATCCCAGAACCTTGAGATAAAATGTGAGCCAAAACCAGGGGTTGGCTGCTTAACCAACTGAGCCACCAAGGCACCCCACTAGATGCTTTCTTAAGATGAGGAACATGAAAATGGTATCACATCTCACTATTCCTATCAACATCAAACCGGAAGTCCTGACTCATATAGTAAGAACAATAAAATAAGTAGTATACAATTAGGAACAAAAAAAAATTTTTGTTCATAGATGACCTAATTGTCTATGTAGAAAATCCCAAAGAATCAATAACAAAAAAAATTGCTAGAACTAATAATCAGTTGTATTAAGGTTATAAGAGACAAGATTAATATATAAAAATTACTTTCTGATATACTAGCAATGAACAAGTGGAATTTGCAACTAAAATATAACACCCTTTACATTAGCACATTGGTACAAAAAAATTGAAAACTTAGGTACAAATCTAACAAAACAGGTACAAGACGTATATGAGTAAAATTACAAATTTCAGATGAAAGAAATAAAAAAGTAAGTAAATAAATATTCCATGTTCAGGCAGCCTTGGTGGCTCTGTGGTTTAGGGTCGCCTCAGCCCACCAAGGATCAAGTCCCAAGTCGGGTTTCCTGCATGGAGCCTGCTTCTCCCTATGCCTGTGTCTGTGCCTCTCTCTCTCTGTGTCTCTCATGAATAAATAAATAAAATAAAATCTTAAAAAAAAAAAAAAAAACACTGACAACACCAAATTGTGGAATAATAGGAGCTCTCATTCACTGCTGGTAGAAATGCAAAATGGTAGAGCCACTTTCTAAGACTGATTGGCAGTTTCTTAAAAAACTAAACCGAGTAGTGTTGCCATATGATCCAGCAATCACACTACTTGGTATTTACCCAAATAAGTTGAAAAATTATGTCCAAACAAAGAGTGGCATGACAACTATATAACTACAAAACTCTTAGAAGAAAATAGAGAAGGAAAACTTCATAATATTGGATTTGGCAAGGATTTCCTAGACATAACCCCAAAACACAGGGAACACAAGAAAAAAAAAAAAAAAGACAAAGCGGATGACATCAAAATTTACAACTCTGTGCATCAAAGGAAACACAGTAAAAAGATAATCTATGAAATATTTGCAAATTATATCTGATAAGGAATTAATATTGAGACTATATAAAGAACTCCTACACACATATACAACCTAGAAATGCTGGAGCTGAAGAATACAATAAATAAAATTAAAATGCAATAGCAAGTCACAACAGCAGACCTGATCATGAAGCAACAATCTGCAAAGTAGTAAACTGATTATTTGAAGTTACCTAGTCAGAAAAGAATAAAGAAAAAAGAATGAAAATAGTGGAGAAAACCTTTATGAGCTTTAAGATACCACTAAGGGAAAAAATTTATGCACTATTAGATTCCAAAGGGAGAAGGAAGGGGGAAAGGAGGGAAAAAACTTATTTTAAGAAATAATGGCTGAGAACTTCCAAATCTGGAGAAAGATTTGGACTTTCAAGTTCATGAAGTCCTTAGGGACTCAAAAAATTTCAACTCAAGAAGATCTGCAAAATACGTTATAATGAAACTGTATAAATCAGAGAAAGAATTTTAAAGACAGGAAGAGAAAAAAAAAAAAAAACTGCTCACATACAAAGAAAACTTCATCTGTCAGAGGATTATCAGAAGAAACCAGGCAAGTCAGGAAAAGAATGGGATGATATATCCAAAATGCTGAAAGAAAAAACTGGCAAACAAGAATACTTGGAAAAGTTGCCCTTCAGAAATGAAGGAGAAATAAACACTTTATCTGACAAATAGGAACTGAGGGAATTCATCACCACTAGACTTGTCTTACAAGAAATGCCAAAAGGAGTTCATCAGGCTGAAATTTAAGGAAACTGATTAATATTTTCACATGTTTTCATGTTACTAAACACACTGGTAAACGTAACTATGAAGTCAAATTCAGAAAATTCTAATACTAGAATAGGGTAGTAGATTAATTACTTAACTCTATTTTAAGGTTAAAAGAAAAAAGTACATAAAAATAACTATAAACACAAGAAATTTTTAATGGATACACATTTTAAAAAGATGTAAATTGTGACATCCACATAAAATTTGAGGACAGGTTACAATGAAAGGTTAATCAGCTATCAGCTAAAATAGGCTGTTAATCTATAAGATGTTTCATGTAAGCCTTATGATGACCACAAAGCAAAAACTCACTTAGATACTCAAAAGATAAAGAAAGAAATCAAACCATGTGACCATGGGAAATCATCAATTCACAAAGGAATACAATAAGACTTACTTCACTCAGCATAATACCCTCCAGTTCCATCCACATTGGAGCAAATGGTGGGTATTTGTCATTTCTAATAGCTGAGTAATATTCCATTGTATACATAAACCACATCTTCTTTATCCATTCATCTTTCGTTGGACACCGAGGCTCCTTCCACAGTAAGTCAGTCTGAGAAGGACAAACATTATATGTTCTCATTCATTTGGGGAATATAAATAATAGTGAAAGGGAATATAAGGGAAGGGAGAAGAAATGTGTGGGAAACATCAGAAAGGGAGACAGAACGTAAAGACTGCTAACTCTGGGAAACTAACTAGGGGTGGTAGAAGGGGAGGAGGGCAGGGGGTGGGAGCGAATGGGTGACGGGTACTGGGGGTTATTCTGTATGTTAGTAAATTGAACACCAATAAAAAATAAATTTAAAAAAAAGAAAAAAAAAGAAAAAAAAGGAATACAATAAGAGATAAAGAACAAAGATTTACAAAACAGCAAGAACACAACTAATAAAATGGCACTAGTGAGCGCTTATCCATCAGTAACTGTTTCATATGTAAATTGATTGAATTCTCCAATGCAAAGACATAAAGTGGTTGAATGGAAAAAAAAACAAAAACCAAATAAACAACCACCAGAAACACAAAACTGAACTATATGCTGCCTACAAGTGACTCACTTTAGCTTTAGAAGACACACACAGGATGAAAGTAAAGGAATGAGAAAAGATCTTCCATTCAAATGGAAAACGAAAGAGAAGTGGAGGAGCTATACTTTTTTCAGACAAAATAGACTTTTAAAACAAAAATAAATATGCAACCAACACTGGAGCAGCTAAATACATTTAAGCAAATACTAACACATCTGAAGGGGAAAATAGATAACACAATAGTAGGAAATATGAATAACTCATTTTCAATACTGGATATATCATCCAGACCAAAAACCATATAGAAAAATTGGATCAGAACTATACCTTAGACCAAATGGATCTAACAGACACATACAAAACACTCCAACCAAGAGGAGAATACCCATTCTTCTCAACTTCACATGGAACATTCTCCAGAACATATCATAAGTTAGGAAACAAAACAATCTTAATAGATTTAAGAAGACTGAAATTATATCAAGTATCTTTTCCAACCATACTGGTATAAAACTAGAAATCAGTAACAAGGAAAACTGGAAAAATCACAAATATGTGGAAATTAAATACACTTTGAAGAAAAAATTAAATGGGAGAGAAGAAATGGGTCAAAGAAGAAAAATCAAAAGAGAAATCAAAAGGTATCTTTAAACAAATGAAAATGGAAACACAGCATACCAAAATTTATGGGAGCAGCAAAAGTAGTTCAAAGAGGGAACTTTGGAGTAATAAATGCCTACATTAGGTAAAAGAGAAATCTCGCATAAACAATCTACCTTGATATTTCAAATGACTAGAAATAGAATATACTAAGAACAAAATAAGAAGATTAAAGGAAATAAAGATCAGAGTAGAAATAGATGGAAAAGATCAATGAATTGAAGAGCTGGGTTTTGCTGTTTCTTTTTTTTAAAAGATAAAATTGGCAAACCTTCATAAAGGCTAAAGGAGAAAGAGAGAAAATGCTTAATAAAATCAGGAATGAAAGAAAAGATGTTATAACTGATGAATATAAAGGATCATAAGAGACTATCATGAACAACTAGCTATAACAATTTAGATATTGTAAAAAAAAATTAATAATTTCTGGAAACATCCAACCTACCAATACTGAATCATGAAGAAACAGAAAATCTGAAAAGAACAGTAATAAGTAAGGACATTGAATCAGTAATCAAAACCTCCTAACAAAGAAAAGCCCAGAACCAGATGGCTTCACAGATGAATACTACCAGACATTTAAAGAATTAATACCACTCCTGCTAATCTCTCCCAAAAAACTGAAAAAGAGAACATTCCCCAAATCATTTTACATGCCCAGCATTACTCTGATATCAAAGTCAGATATGGACATTATAGGAAAAGAAAATGAAGGCCAATCTCACTGATGAATAGAAACAGAAAAAAATTCCCAACAAAGTATTAGTAAACTGAATTCAACAGCACACTAAATGGATCAAACATTATCAGGTGGCATTTACCCCTGGGATACAAGGAGGGTTCAACATATGCAAATTAATAAATGTGGTATACCATATTCACAGAACAAAATTAAAAAATCATGATCATCTCACTAGATGCAGAAAGAGCGTTTAATAAAATTCAATATTTTGTCATGATGAAAAAAGAAACTCTCAACAAATTGAGTATAGAAGAAACTACCTCAATATTATAAAGGCCATATATATCAAACCCAAAGCTGGTATCATACTCAATGGTTAAAGGTTGAAAATTTTTCTTCTAAGATCAGGAACAAGATAAATGTAGGCACTGTCACTACTCCCATTAAATATGGTGCTTGAAGTCATAGCCAAAGCAATTAGGCAAAAAATAAACACAGCTTCAAAATCAGAAACAAAGAAGTAAAAATGTCTCTTTTTGCAGACAATATGATCTTATATACAGAAAATTCTAAAATTAATTTCTTTTCATGGTTATATTTAAAAATACAAATGAATGGGCAAAGGACTTAAATAGACACTTTTCCAAAGATGACATATGAATGGTCAATAAATATGTAATAGGATGTTCAATATCACTAATCATTAGGGTAAAGCAAAACCACAGGAAATATCACCTCATTCTCATTAGGATGTCTACTATCAAACACAAAATAATCAATGTTGGTTATATGATGTGGAGAGATCAGAATCCTCATACATGTTGATAGGAATGTAAAATTGTGCAGCTACTATGGAAAACATATATTAAATGAAATAAGCAAGTCACTCCAAAGAAAATACCGTATGATTCCACTTACATGAAATATCTTGAGTGGCCAATTCATACAACAGAAATTAGAATGGTAATTGCCAGGGATAAGGGGGAATGGGAAATTGATGTTTATTGGGTATAGTTTCAGTTTTTCAAGATGAAAAATTTTTGGAGATGATTGCTTAACAGTCTGAAGATAATGAACACTACTGAACTGCACACTTAGAAATGATTAGGATGCTAAGTTTTATGTTACACATAAAAAAAAATGTCAAACCTGTATACAAACGTTAATAGCAGATTTATTCACAAATGCTAACAAGTGGAAGCAACCAAGATGCCCATCCTTAAGTAAACAGATAAACTGTGGTAGTCCATGCAATGGAATACTATTCAGCAATAAAAAGAAATGAGCTATCTATACAGCATATGCAAAAGAATGAAACTGGACTACGATTTTATATGATTCACAAAAAAAAATAACTCAAAATGAGTTAAAGATTTGAACATAAGATCCAAAAACACAAAACTCACAGGAGAAAACAAGCAGTAAGCTTCTTGATATCCATCTTGGCAATGATTTTTTTTTATTTTTTATCTAACTCCAAAAGCAACAGTAACAAAAGCTAAAATAAATGAATGGACTACATCAAACTAAAGGAAATCATCAACGAAATGAAGAAATGAGAGAAAATATTTGCAACTCATACCTGATAAAGGTATACATAAAGATACATAAAGAAAAAAAAAAAAAAAAAAAAAAGATACATAAAGAACTGACGACACAACTCAATAACCAAGAAACTAACAATCTGATTTAAAAATGGGCAGAGGACCTGACTAGACATTTTTCCAAACAACATACAGACACATGAACAGATGGTCAACAGACACATGAAAAGATGCTCCACATCATTAATCAGGGAAATGCCAATCAAAACTACAGTATGATATCACCTCATACTTCTTAAAATAGCTATTATCAAAAAGAAAATAAATAAGTGCTGGTGAGGATATAGAGAAAAGGGAACCCTCATGCACTGTTGGTGAGAATGTAAATTGGTGCAACCACTACGGAAAACAGTATGGGGGTCTTCAAAAAATTAGAAATAGAAACACCATATGATCTAGCAATTCCACTATGAATGGAAGAAAATTAAAACACTAATTCTAAAAGATCTACTTGTCTCCCAGTTCATTGCAGCATTACTGACAATAGCCAAGATATGCAAACAACCTAAATGTCCATCAATGGATGACTATATAAAGATTTGAAACAGATCTCTCTCTCCCCTTCATCCTCCCCTCTCCCTTTCCTCTTACCTTTTCCCCCTTCCTCCTTCCCTTTCCCTCCTGTCCCTTAACCCTTTCCCCCTAGCCCAGAAATTATATTCATCCATTAAAGAACAATGAAATCTTGCCGTCTGTGAAAATATGGATGGACCTCAGCAGCATTATGCTAAGTGAAATAAGTCAGAGAAAGGCAAATACTGTATTATCTCACTTATATGTAATCTTAAAGAGAAAAACAAGCTCAGATACAGAGAACAAACTGGTGGTAAGGCGCAGCCACAATGGGTGAAGAGAAAAAGCACAAACTCCCAGTTATAATTAAGTCACAGGGGGATGTCATGTACAGCATGGTGACTATAGTTAGTAATATTGTATACCATATCTGAAAGTTGCTGAAAGAGTAGATCTTAAAAGTTCTCATCACAAGAAAACATTCTGTAAATATGTAATGAATGGATGTTAAGTAGACTTATTGTGGTAATCATTTCACAATATACACAAGTATCAAATCATTCTGTTGTACATTTAAAATTAGCACGTCAATTACAGCTAAACAAAAAAAAAAGGAATAAGTTATCAAGTAATGAAACAAGGGATCCCTGGGTGGCGCAGAGGTTTAGCGCCTGCCTTTGGCCCCAGGCGTGGTCCTGGAGACCCCGGATCGAATCCCACGTCGGGCTCCCGGTGTCTGGAGCCTGCTTCTCCCTCTGCCTATGTCTCTGCATCTCTCTCTCTGTGTGTGACTATCATAAATAAATAAAAATTAAAAACAAAACAAAACAAAAAAGTAATGAAACAATATGGAGGAACCTTAAATACATACTACTAAGTGAAAGAAGCTTTCACTTAGTAGTAGTATTGCCAGATTTCAAAGGCAATTTACTGTCTCATTCCAAGTATATAATATTCTGGAATAGGCAAAACAATAGAAACAGTAAAGATATCAATAGTGCCAGTCATTGGGGAAGGAGCACAGAGGCAGCATAAGTAGGTGAACCTCAAAGGATTTTTAGTGCAGTGAAATGTAGGTGTGTTAATAATCTCACAGTAATGTAAGATGTAACTAATATGGGAAAATGTGTGCAGTGGGGTATGTGCAAAGGGCTACTGGAAATGTAGTTTCTGTTCAAGTTTCCTTTAAACCAAAACTGCTCTAAAAAGTAAAATCTATTAATTTTTAAAATGATATCTGTTCTTTCATCTCTTATTAGATTGCTTTCTACTACAAATGCTGTAACAACTTAAAAGCTACCTTTGAATTTTTCATAGCATTTCTTTACCTGGCATTTCATTCATTCACTAATTCACCCATTCATTCATTCAGTGTTTGAATATTTATAGTGTTTGTAGACTAATGACTATCCACTCATAGTTTTAAAAATATAACCTCTATTAAGTTCTATTACAAAACTGTAATCATCAAGACAGTACGATATTGGCACAAAAACAGACATATAGATCAATGGAACAGAATAAGGAACCCAGGAATGGACCCTCAACTCTGTGGTCCACTAAGCTTCGACAAAACAGTAAAGGTTATCCAATGGAAAAAAAAAAAAAAAAAGACAGACTCTTCAACAAACAGTCTGGGGAAAATTGGACAGCCAGATGAGGAAGAATGAAACTGGACCATTTCCTTCTACCATACACAAATATAGACCCAAAGTGGATCACAGACCTAAATGTGAGACATGATTCCATCAAAATCCTAGAGGAGAACACAAGCAGCAACCTCTATGACAGCCACAGCAAATTCTTGCTAGACATGTCTCCAGATGCAAGGGAAACAAAGGCAAAAATGACCTACTGAGATTTCATTAAGGTAAAAAACCTTTTGCGCAGCAAAGGAAACAGTCAACAAAACCACAAAGCAACTGACAGAATGGGAGAATATATTTGCAAATGTCTTAGCAGATAAAGGGCTAGTATCCAAAATCTATAAAACACTTCTCAAACTCACCACCCAAAGAACAAATAATCCAATCAAGGAATGGGCAGAAGACATGAACAGACATTTCTTCAAAGAAGACATACAAATGGCCAACAGACACATGGAAAAATGCTCAACATCACTCGACATCAATGAAATACAAATCAAAACCACAATGAGATGCCACCTCACACCAGTCAGAATAGTTAAAATTAACAACTCAGGAAATGACAGATGTTGGCAAGGATGCAGAAAAAGGAGAACCCTTGAACACTGTTGGTGGGAATGCAAGCTGGTGCAGCCACTCTGGAAAACAGTATGGAGGTTCCTCCAAAAGTTGAAAATATACCTACCCTAAAACCCAGCAATTGTACTACTATGGATTTACCCCAGAAATACAAATGTAGTGATCCAAAGGGGCACCTGTACCCAATGTTTATAGTAGCAATATCCACAATAGGCAAACAATGGAAAGAGCCCAGATGCCCATTGACAAATGAATGGATAAAAAAGATGTGGTATATATATATATACAATGGAATACTACTCAGCCATCAAAAAATGAAACCTTGCCATTTGCAATGATATGGATGGAACTAGAGTGTATCATGCTAAGTGAAATAAGTCAGAGAAAGATAATGATCATATGATCTCTCTCATATGTGGAATTTAAGAAACAAAACAGGGAAACATAGGGGAAGAAAGGAGAAAATAAAACAAAATAGAATCAGAGAGGAAGATAAGCTTCTCCTCTTTCCTGCCCCAACCAACAACCATTATTACAGCCTCATGTCCACCTCTCATTTTGGGCTCATGGAACCTTTTCTCTTTATGCTCATTAGTCTAATCATTGGCCCCAAAGGAACCTGGTCCACACAGCACTGACTCCCAAAATCACCTCTCCCAAATTCCTTACCTTTGTCACCCTGTGTTCTGTAACTCAACAGTCCTTCATAACCGGAATCACTTCCATCCTCAACTTATCTGATACTATCTTTACTCTCTCTCTTGTTTTTAACCAGGAACTGGCTCTATCTTATGAACCACAGGGACCCTCTCAAGTTATCTTTAAAGAATGGTCATTTTTGTACATCATTACTGTGTCCAAATTATTCTTCTTCCCTGTTACTCCGAATTCCAGTTTCAAATTACATGTCACACTGCTTACCTCAGTCATAGTATTTAGTGATATCACATCTACATAGATGGCCTTCTAATACTCTGGCAGTCTTCAGAGAACATTTAATACTCATAAAACCCCTGTGAGGTAAATCCCTGAAAGTAAAATTCCCTAAAGCACTATTTATTTTGAGCTTCCAATCACTTCTCTATTAAATCAGTTCCAAGATTGTTTTTCTTCTTCTCCACAACACAATGTTGACAAATGTTCATCTCCAACTAGACCCTTCACTCTTAATTTAATCAATATGTACAACTTATCCTCTAGTACCATTATGGACATCTCAAATTCATCTGGGCTAAAATTCTTACCCCATCCTGCTCTTCACATGACTGTCACATCTTAATAAATGCCAAGTTTATACTTGCAGTTGCTCAGGGCAAAAACTGAAAAGTAATTTTTGATCCTTTTCTTCTCTCACAGCTTTTGCCTAAGTCATTTTACCCTACTCTTTTAGTATCATTTTCCAAATATACAGATCATGACCAGTTCCTATCACCTCCAACACTATCACACTAGTCTATATAAAATCACCATAAAATTACTATCTCAAATGATACACTTTCAGGAATAAGAAACGAGGAATAATACACCAGAAAAACAGGAATAAACCGGAATTTTTCTATCAAAGAAAGTCACTGTGATCCAAGGCTGTCACCCTAGATCAAAGCCACCATCAAATTTTAGCCTATGTAGTTGTAACAGCCTCCTGATACCTCTGTCACCTCTACAGTTAATTAGCACCTAGCACTTAAAATGTAAGCCAGTCACATCTTTTCTCTGGTCAATACCCAATAGTTTCCCATCTCTGTCAGACTTAAATCCAGAATTCAACAAATGCCTAAAGGATCAGATAATCTAGCCACCACCACTTTCCCATTAACTCTTTAACCTCATTTTTTTTGCTTGTTTTATCCTGCTGTAGCCATACTTTCACCTAACTAATGATAGAACATGCCGGGTCATTGTACTTGCCTATCTCTCTGCTTGAAATGCTTTCTGCAGATACTCTCTGGCTTCCTACTTCACTTTCATACATTCTTTGCACAAATGTTACTTTAATACAATCTGTTTAAAATAGCAACCTTAAAAGCTCTGTTTCTGATTTATGTTTCCATAACACTTAAACAATATCTGAGGTATTTATATTATACTTTATTTTTTGTCAATACCCTTCCCTCCCACCATTATGTAAGCTCTATGAGAGTGGTTATTACTGTCTTTTTAAAAACAATATATTTCCAAAAGCCAGCTGATTCTACTGTATATTAGGGATTTGATAAGTATTTGTTAAATAACTTAATAAATAAATGAGTCTCAGTAGAAATTTGACCCAAGAAAAATGAAAAAAAATTCTGCAAATATTTCCGTATCTTTTTTTAAAAAGATTTTATTTATTTATGAGAGACACAGAGAGAGAGGCAGAGACATAGGCAGAAGGAGAAGCAAGCTCCATGCAGGGAACCCGATGAGGGACTCGATCCTGGGACTCCAGATCACACCCGGAGCTGAAGGCAAATGCTTAACCGCTGATCCACTCAGGTGTCCTAATATTTCCATATTCAATGTGTTTGATATACATTAAGTCAGACGTACACCTTATAAATGCCCATGGCCTTGTACCTAAATTCTTCTCAAGAAGCACATAGCCAGTAAAAATCAAAGTTGATGTTTCTGCTTTCATTATGAAAAGGTTAACTCATTTTGATAGTCTAGACAAATCTTTTTCCAAAAGGATTACAAAGTATTTATGTAAATACTCTGTTCTCAAGGAGATAGAACATAACTCCCCACTTCTTATGTGAACTGTGTCTAGTAACTTCCTTCCAAAGATTACAGTATAGGAATGGGAAAAAAACCATAATTTTATAGCAGAGAACCTTGACACACACCACCTCAGCCAGGTGATCAAGATTGACATCAGCAGTATTAGACAATTTAATAGAATATACTCTTAATATGACATGATGAAAATAGCATTTTATGACTGTGGTTTTCCTTTGAAAAACCAGTAGTCCTAATCTTATCATGAGAAAAACATCAGGTAAATGCTAGTCTACAAAATACCTGACCAGTAACACCTCAAAATTGTCAGGTCATCAAAAAACAGGAAATTTAACAGTTACAGTCAGAAAGAATCTAAGGATACATTAGGACAAGAAGTAATGTAGAATCCTGTCTGGGATCCTAGAACAACACCAAAAAAAACATTAGGTAAAACTAAGGAAATCTTGTGTGGAGGTTCCTCAAAGAGTTAAAAATAGAACTACCCTACGACCCAGCAATTGTACTGCAGGGATTTACCCCAAAGATACAGATGCAGTGAAATGGCAGGACACCTGCACCCCAATTTTTATAGCAGCAACGTCCACAATAGCCAAACTGTGGAAGGAGCCTCGATGTCCATCGAAAGATGAATGGATAAAGAAGATGTGGTTTATGTATACAATGGAATATTACTCAGCCATTAGAAACGACAGGGATCCCTGGGTGGCGCAGCGGTTTGGCGCCTGCCTTTGGCCCAGGGCGCGATCCTGGAGACCCGGGATCGAATCCCACGTCGGGCTCCCGGTGCATGGAGCCTGCCTCTCTCTCTCTCTCTCTCTCTCTCTCTCTGTGACTATCATAAATAAATAAAAATTTAAAAAAAAAAAAAGAAACGACAAATACCCATTTGCTTCAACGTGGATGGAACTGGAGGGTATTATGCTGAGTGAAATAAGTCAATCGGAGAAAGACAAACATTATATGGTCTCATTCATTTGGGGAATATAAAAAATAGTGAAAGGGATTACAGGGGAAAGGAGAGAAAATGAGTGGGAAATATCAGTGATGGTGACAGAACATGAGAGACTCTTAACTCTGGGAAACAAACAGGTGTAGTGAAAGGGGATGTGGGCGGGGGAATGCGGTGACTAGGTGACAGGTATTGAGGGGGGCCCTTGATGGGATAAGCACTGGGTGTTATGCTATACGTTGGCAAATCGAACTCCAATAAAAAATATACAAAAAAAAAAACCTAACCTAAGGAAATCTTAAAAAAGGATGAACTTTGGTCCATTTAATAAATATTACTAAATAATAAGGTATAAATACTAGTTCCTTAATTTTGACAAATGTACCAAAGTAATGCAAGACGTTAATAATACAGGAAATTGAGTGTGAGGTATATGGGAGTTCTCTGTACCATCTTTGCAACTTTTCTATAAATCTTAAACTATTCTAAAGTAAAAAGTATATTAAAAGTATAATAAATTATATTTTATGTAAAAAAATATATATAACCTCTGTCATTTTATTTTCTTTTGAAATGCTTTAATATATCATTTTCATATGTAGAGACTATGAATCATCTGTTGTACAAGCTTAGTATTTTAAATTAATTATAGGGGCCTCTCTAATGGAAGTTCCTAGAGTTATTTTTATAAGTTACTATAAGGATGTCAATCTTCAGACTATGTTCAAATAGGATATACCCAAATTTAATTCATTACTCCTTTTCACTGAGAAATTATTAAATTGACTTGCTTTATCAACTGGTATGACTGGTTATTATACTATACTAGAGTGAGCAGCATTTAAGACCTGTTCTTGGCATATAGGATAATCTTATTAAAGTTTTCAGTATTTCTTGAATTAATATTTTCCAGATACACGGAAAATTGTATCTGGAAAATATTACAAAAGGTACAAATCACTGAAAACTTGTTAATTATGGGATTATAAAACTTTTGAGGTTTTACCTTTGTAGTGAAAAATATTTTTGTAATAATATTTAAAGATATATATTTTCTGTTAAGGACTTTACCATTAGTTTATAAGGAAACATAATCATTTGGGAAAAAAAGGAAAACTGGAAACAAATGATTCAGTACATAAATATTTTTAAAACGTAAAAACATTATATATGATCCATACTTAAATAAATGGCTTAGACTTACTATAGGAACACTGAGGACAAAAACCACCACCACCTTGTAAGCTGGAATGGGCCACCTTCATGAAAGAGAAATTATAGGAGTTAGATCTTGAAGAGGCATGAGCAAAAATTGAAAAATAAAGCCATGTTGAACAGTACTTGTGCCAACTTGTTTAATTAGAGTAGCTGATATCAGAAGCTGAAGGACTGGAATCAAAACCAGGGCAGGGTAAAATTAAGAAAGAACTTTAAGCTAATGAGTTTCTTTATTAACTATAAGCAATGTAAGGCACTGATACTTTTTTTTTTTTTAAAGATTTTATTTATTTATTCATGATAGTCACACACAGAGAGAGAGAGAGGCAGAGACATAGGCAGAGGGAGAAGCAGGCTCCATGCAGGGAGCCCGATGTGGGATTCGATCCCGGGTCTCCAGGATCGCGCCCTGGGCCAAAGGCAGGCGCCAAACCGCTGCGCCACCCAGGGATCCCGGCACTGATACTTTTTAAGGGAAAAGCAGTATGGTGAAGCAAACCATTGCATACAGTTCATAGGCCAGAAAAACAGTTAAGTAGCTATAAGAAAAAGGATTATGAGGATGATAACTGACTGAACTGGAAGGAAGACGGTGAAAATGGAAGGCATGCAAAAAGCCACCACATATCCCCAAAAGGAAAAACAATTGTAGAGAGATAAAATTAGGTGGAGTCAAAGGTGAATCCAAGTGTCTGAACTACTGAAGAAGGGTAAGATGAAAAAACTGTTTCTAAAAATGTTAAGCTTGGACTGGCTAGAGACCTTAGGTAGAAATATACATTAGATAACTTGAGAGTACTGAATTAGGACTCAATTGTAAGATTAAAACTAAAGAAAAATATTCTATAATTAGCTTTATAGAAGTGATATTTGAAGCCTTGAAAATAGATGCTATTCTCTAAAGGATAAACTGTCATTAGTGAGATAGAAATAGAAAACCAACTGAAATTTGGAGAACCAATATTTAGGGCATAAACAGACACCAGTATAAAACACATACACAGGGACGCCTGGGTGGCTCAGTAGTTGAGCGTCTAACTTTGGTTCAGGGCGTGATCCCGGGGTGGAGGGATCGAGCTCCCCTTGCATGGAGCCTGCTTCTCCCTCTGCCTGAGTCCCTGCCTCTCTCTCTCTGTATCTCTCATAAATAAATATTTAAAACAAACAAACAAACAAAAAACACACAGTAAACACAGAGAAAATTAAAAACCCATCATGGGACTAAAGGAGTTTTTTTTTTTGTTTTTTTTTTTTTCCTCTCCCATATAATCACTAAAATCTTTCCTATGATCCATATTCCTCTCTTAAAAAAAAAATTCAGTAGGCTCCACACTGGGTGTGGGCTCAAACTCACAAGTCTGAGATCAAGACCTGAACTGATATCAAGAGTTGTACACTTAACCAAATGAGCCATCCAGGGACCCCAAGCCAGAACAAAATATTTTTAAAACAATTCTTTCTCAAAAAATATAAGATCACAAGAGACAACCAATGACAATTGCATTTTACCATTCATTATTACTAAATTATTCACTATTGATACATTATTCAGTAATAAAACAAAATGAAAATGGTATGATTTGAACAAAAAAATCATACTGGGTTAATTCCACTAAAGTCTATACAAACACACTTAACAATTTCTTAAAAACAAGAGGAGGTCAGTTCCTTTCTGAAAATCATGATGATAGTAACATCGGAGATTAGAGTCCAGAGTCTAATGTCCTAATGAGGACTTACCTAGTAGGAAGAGACTGCAAAAAGGGGAAGACAGGCAAGATAACATAGTCTAATAATTTAGAATTTCCACCCTGATAACTGAGGGTTTTCATTCATTCATCAATGCAATCACTCATTTATCTTTTAAATTATTCAGTAGCCATTATGTATCACTAAGATACATCATTAAGAATACAAATATGAGTCAGACACATCCCTGCTATCCTGGGAAGTATTGTCCTTAACCAAAATACATATGAATATTAGGCAAGAGAAAGTGGAAATATTTTATTTCTGTAAAGACATATAATTTGCGAGTCAGTCAAAATAGATGGCATTTGTGAAATAATTCAATTTACGCACACCTCATTCTAAATAGTCTACAAAAAAAGACTTTTTATAGCATGTTACTTAAGAAGCATCACTTGCTCCTTTCTCATTTCTTCTAATCTTTCCTTGGTAGTTTAATTTGGTCCAGTTTGAGAGTCAGTCACTCTAATTTCATCTATGTACCAGTTTGTTTCAAGAACTTGACCAAAAGGAGTATAAATATTCCCTTAAAGTTAAACAGAATTGGGTATTGTTTGAAATCAATATCTTAACAACTTTAATAATAAACTCCTAGTAATGTATAAAATATCAAACTATGTAGAAGATTTAAAATCCCACAATGACCCTTACAGAGAAATTACCTGGACTATTGCAAAGCAGTTTCATTTATTCCAATCAAAAATTGTGTTTCAGACATTGTCTCTCAATAGTTGGCAATCAGCAACTCTAGCAATCAGATAATATCCAATCTTCAAAAAAAAAAGTTTCAAGAACACAAATATTATTTAAAGATTAACTTCAACTTGATGACTTTTACCTCACTACATGGATGACTTTAGAAAACAACCTAAAATATAAAAAATAAATAGTGAGTAAACTAAAATGGATATTAAATGCAACCTTTAAAAATATGCATAGTAAATTTTCAGTGATTATGCTTCTAAGTTAATTTACCTTGCCATTGATGATGGAAATTTAATGGGAACTCAAAGCTGGGTTAACAGATTATATAAACAGGAAATGTTACTTTCAATACTATAAGATTCAATTCTTATTCAGGTTATTAAGCTAATAACCTGGAGGTAATATAGATAATGGGTTAGAAATTACAGCATTCCACAGTTAAGCAATATGCAAATAAAAATAGCATCTGATAAAAGCAAAATAAGAAGCCAAAGGGTAATACATTTCTTAAAATATTGTTTTTCCATTTCATTTCAGAAATGAAAGAAGATCCCAAAGAAGTAGTGAAAAATAGCCGTAACACAGATATGCCCCACACCTGCAGTTTTTCAAATAAATTGATGAGGATTCCTGGTTATATATGTGAAAAAAAAAAAAAACATTTCTTACATGTATTTTTTCAAAAAGATAATTTAACTATGACATAGGCACAGTGATTCTGAATTTATAATTAAAATGCTAAAATGATAGAGAACTTTTATAGGCTGCATATTAATAACAGAAATTAATTCTGCTTGTTTTGAGAAAAGGGTACCATGGATTTTAAAACATTTTCTAAAATGAGCTTAACTACAACAGAAAAAAATTAATATGATGTAGTGAAATAAATTACTAAAGAGTCTGTGGAATCCTCCTTTAAGATTAATAAAGTCAGGAACACATCTATCTTGACTTGTTTAAATGAAGTCAGATTGAAGGCTTAAGGTTGAATTAAGTGAAAGCAAATAATCTCTTTTCATCAGTCATGTCTATAGATTCCCTAAGTCAAAAACATCAAAAAGACAAGAAAGTGAAGTTCTAAAATGTATAACATTCCTTATATCATAGATAATCAATTTGTATATAAAATAGTATACTGAGGGAAAGGCACCTAATATTTAATCATAAAGAAGTAGTAAAATATAAGACATATAAAAGGTAGACACTGCAGTAAAAATTTTTAAAGGCATCTGAATCAGTTGAGCCAATTATCTGTCTTCAATTTCAAATGTTATTAAAGAAATGTTTATAATTAATTTTAAATGCTATATATATTTTAGACCTACATAAAAAGTATAATAAATACATTTCAGTTTTTCTGGTTAAGGAATGAATCTCACTAGAATTTTCAAGTCAAAATAATGTCCTCTCATTCTAATTGAAATTAATGATTATTTCAACTGTAAAACACAGCCAAGAGGCTTCTCTGAAGCTCCCTTCCAGCCCTTCTCAGAGCTTTACTATCTACCCAAGATTAGGTCCTGGGGAGATGCAAAGAAGAAAGCACTTATTTTTCATCTTTAAAGACCTCACACTCTTGTAAGGAAGAGTGACCTATAAACAAGGAATTATGACACACTTGATAAATGCTAAAACAGAGATTTGTTACATAGTGCCTCCAAAGATTGAAATAAGTTATTCTATAGGCTTGTGGACTAGAGGAAAATGAACAGCTCCAGACAGACGGAGGAATGTGAGGCCAAACTCCCAAGGAAAGTTTCAGCAGATCTTGCTGATAAAATGTTAAAAGGTAATAACTAAATGACACACTAAATTTATCCTAACAAGTTCCATTTTCAGTGCCCGTGGAATTTTCATTAGTTGCTGGTCTTCTCATCATATAAAAAGTTTTCATCCTAGAACAAAGGCTGGCCAGTATACTCATCAGGCATAATGAGAACAGCACCTATGTAATGTTTCAAGTCAATAATGATGACAACAATCCAAAAATCAGACTCAACCAAGTCATCCACATCATTGGGAATGAAAAAGAGCTATTTATCTTTAAAAGCTTTTTAAATATTTAGTAGATCTAATGCTATTTAGAAATAATGTAGCCTTAGTTCAAAGTCTTGGGAAATAGGCTTGTTCTTTCTTCTTAATACTTGTGGATTTAAAATACTCCTACTGCATTTTAGTGTTCTTCACGGAGCAGTGGACAAATCATTTCCCCACACTGGCAAAGAGTGTTGAAATAAAATATAAAACAAGACCCAGGGGAAAAAAAAGGAAAAACATCCTCTTCCTATTTGATACTATATATATTTGATATATATGAAATATATATATATATATTTGATACTATATATATTTGATACTATATATATGTGTGTGTATGTATGTATATATATACACATGCTTTATTAAAATATTGCTTCTCTTTACATGAACCAGATTTATAAGTAACTAATACACATTAGAACTAAAATTTTGTGGAATTTTTTAAGTGGCATAATGAATGAATGCTTTTTTTAAGAAGGATCTATTTTCTCTCATTTTAATACCTTTATTTTAGCCTTTGTCAAATACAGAATATATATAACAAATTTTTAACTGAAAAAAATGTGATTATTTACCAGATAATTATTTTCAGTTTGACACATTTAGAAACAACATGCTGAGGTATTTTCTATTCTTTGAGGATCAATATAAAAATGTTAATATAATCTGTTCCTATTAATATCTGCATATAGATTATGTATAATAAAAATCTTAACATGTTCTTGGAACTAGACAACCACTACTCCCACACTGATTATACATGATCATAAAATACCCAAAACTTCAGGCCTCTTTCCCTTTTAACATTCCCAAAAGGACTTTTCTTTCCCTCTTTCTTTACACTTTGAATACTCTATTTTGTCTAAGCCTAGGGTTACCTGCCACCCACTAGGAAAATTTTCTACTGGCTTTTTCTGTCCAAAGACTGTACTTCCACCATCGTTTTCATTTCTCACCCAAAAAGTCCTTTTTCCCTCCTAGCAATTACAACTTATCCCTAGTGAAAAGTCCACTGAATTCACCCTCCCTCTTCTTACTATTCCTAGAATTTTCTTCGCAAAATTA
Organism: Canis aureus; assembly: GCF_053574225.1. Classification (NCBI taxonomy): domain Eukaryota; kingdom Metazoa; phylum Chordata; class Mammalia; order Carnivora; family Canidae; genus Canis; species Canis aureus. The sequence goes on from NC_135636.1 coordinate 13,967,461, forward strand.
TATATACATATTTGTATATATAATACATATATATATATATATATATATATATATATATCCTGTTCTTCCCTAATTATAACCTTAGCAGTCCACTATTTCAATCAGATCAGAGAATGAAGAGCTGATTACTGACATCTGTAATTATATTTATGTTTATAGTTATCCAGTCAGCCCAATTTTAATTTATGATCAAAGCAAATTAAGTTGTTTAATATAAAATGGTTGTCAATGCAGAATGAAAAATTAATATAAGCATACAATGATGGAAAATTGCTTACCAAAAGGTATAAATTAAAAATGTCTTGACAAAGACAATAACAGATGACATTTTGATAGAGTCTATGAAAACATTTTACCAACAGAAACACAGGAGTTGCCAAAATTATGTATCAACAAGCCATAATACAAGTATCAGTACCTGGAATAATTGAAAATAGATAATAAAATAACACAGAGAAGACAAAAAAAAAACCAGAATGAGAAAAAGATTCAAAAGATTTGATTGTTGTTGATTGGCTTAATTTATTCAGAGCATTAAGAAAAACATCAAATATTTTGCTGTCAAATATAACAAAACTGTGCTAACAGAATGATAAATTCTGCTATCATATTAGATATTATATTTTGTTGATTAGTTCAAAGAAAAAACTACATGGGGCTTAGGGGAAACCCCCTGCTCTACACATACACACACACACACACACACACACACACGTACACACACAGTTCTATTGAGCCAAAACATCTCTGAAACATAGCCTAGGATAAAGAAAACAAAGCCAATTAACCAGCTTAAGTATAAATTGATTATAAAAGTACTATTCAAGATAGTTAAATTTTTTACACTGGAATCAGTTGTAGAGATACTTTTGATTGCCATGTAACTAGACCATGTTTTAATCTTTCTTTCAAAAAGTATCATCACAGACCAGGTTAAAATTTTGCTAAGAAACAGGAGAATCCAAATAAAAATACAATACTTAGAGAATATTCTTTCTAGGAAGCAGCTAAAATCAGAGGCGTAAGGCGCACTTTCATGGCTGTCTATGGCAACAATGTACTCCCTTCCACTATTTCCTACCCAGTATTTCAATGCCAAACTCTTACCTGAGCCTAACAGCACTAGGTCTTTTTACCTTCACTAGGTCTTGGGGAAAAAAAATCTAGGCATCCTCTGCAGTAGAATGCACATAATATCATGTAATTAAAATTAAACTCATGAACATCCCGTCTTCACATCATTCTTACTCTTAAGAGTTTCAAGTTAATTAAGATTTCAGAAGTTAAATAGACACACACACGTAAACAGCACTGCTGGAATGTCTTAAAAACTGCACTATGATCTTTAAGTTGCATAAGTAACACAAAATTTGATTGGCAGGTACAACATAGTACCAATAACATCTCAAATGATTTAAAGTTTTTTTTCTATAACTGTCCTAATATCATTAAGTGTAAGACACTAGGCTAGTTTCAAACAATTGAAAGTAAATAATTCCCAGTTCTGAACTCTACTTCATCAGATTATACTACCTACAATTAACAGAGTAGGCAACCAACTAGCACTAAATGCAATTCACTGTAAATCTAATTAAAAGTTTCTAAAAATTCAGGGTGCCTGGTTGGCTCAGTCAGTAGAGCATGTGACTATTATCTTGGGGTTGTAAATGCAAGTCCTATGTTGAATGCAGAGATTACTCAAAAAAAAAAAAAAAACTTAAAAAAAATTCTAAGCCCAAAAAGTTTCTAAAAATTAAAGAATAGCCACAGTTTTCCAAATAATTTTCTGATTTTAGAGACAGAATATCATCCTAAATCCAGGGTGAATATCACAGCATAATACATTATTAGCTGAATATAATCTATCTTACATTGACTTCAAACTGGAGTGTGAAGGATCATGAGCATCAACTTTGTCAATGCTTTTCAACTTTTCTGACCCCTTTTTGCTCATCCATCTTCTCTTTCAGTGCTACCCTAAGCATAATAAGTTCAATAACAAATACACTTTTTTTTTATTCTTTTGGGAAGAAACCTACCTATGATTATTTGACACTGAGTAATAAATATAGACCTCCTTTAGAGAATATCATTCAGCAGAATTCCATTAACGTACTATTTTTTAAAGTTGACTTGAGCACTGTATACATAAAATACACTTCAAAAAACTAGTTAATGGATGGTTTTATCCATCTTGTTTTATCCATGCATATGGTTACTTGTCCAACCATAAAAATCATCCATAAAAATCAATGCAGTAAGCTCAACACATGACCATTTTTCTAGATAACCTTAGAACTGAGAACATACAACAACAAACAGATGGCTTCCTCACAGCTTCAGACCATGCCATTTATAACCAAAGTCATAATGAATAACTGATAGCCACTCTAGAGGACCACTTCCCACTGTGTATCAAGAACCTTAAAAATGCCTCCCCTTTGACTCTTCACATCCCTTTATAAAAATTCATCCAAAGATGATAGTGAACGTATATAAGGATGTATTAAAAAAAAGTCATTAACAGCACAATTTATAGTAACAAAAAACTTTATTAAAAAATTTAGGTGCTCAGCAATCAACGATCAAGCAGTTATCACAGAGCATATCAATAGGATACGGTCATTGAAAATTATGTTTTAGAAGACAGTTTATGAAATAAAAAGATTATTACAGGTTGTAAAGAAAAAAGAGGCTATGAAACACTGAGTATAATCCCATTTTTCAAAAATTAAATATAAATTTATGTGTAGAATAAGACCTGAGAGAATACATCAAAATGTAACTGTAGGTGATCCCTGGGGTGATGGGATTATAAATGTTCTTTATTTTATTCTTGTTGCCACTTCACATTTTCTGTTCACTTGTATACAAGTATTATTTCTATAAAAATGGCAAAGTCCATTTTTCTCCAACTTATAAAATTTAGCAAAAGTGGCATACATGATGTATAAAATTACCATAAAAATTATAATTTTTTGAGAAGTAAAATTGGGATGTTGTTCCTCTACTACATATAACAAGCAGGAAATTTCTGTTGTCAGGAATGTTACATGATTTATTACAGAATCACACTTAGAACATAAGTCACATAACTCCCAATCTCTGCTCTTTTAAAACAGAAGCAGTCACTCTATTACATTTTCCTTTAGATCATGCTCACTTCTACCCCTTAGTAAATTCACAATTAATTGCCTTACTCATCATTTTTCTTCTCTCTCCCTTTCCCCATCCTTCTTTTTATTAGTAAAGTTTTCTTCTTACAAATAAAAAAAAACTACTACCTTAAAATATACTTTATTATCTGAATTGATTTCCAGCTAAGAAGTCTTTACCTTAAAAGTATGGAAAAAAGGCTGTGGATTGTGGGCCACTGGGGTCGGTAAAGGATCTCAAGATGGCTAGGAAAAAACTTGCTCTAAAAACCATTGACTGGGTAGCTTCTGGGGAGATCATACCCTGAAACCAGAAGGCCATTGCCAACTCCCTGAAATCCTGGAATGAGATGCTTACCTCCAGGTTGGCTACTCTTCCTGAGAAACCACTTGCTATCGACTGGGCTTACTACAAGGCCAATGTGGCAAAGGCTGGCTTGGTAGATGACTTTGAGAAGAAGTTTAATGCCCTGAAGGTTCCTGTGCCAGAGGATAAATACACTGTCCAAGTGGATGCTGAGGAAAAAAGAAGATGTGAAAAGCTATGCTGAGTTTTTGTCTCTCCCAAAGGCCAGGACTGAAAAATATGAAAAAGAGCTGGAGAAGATGAAGAACATATTCTATTTGATCAGATGACCACTGACGACCTGAATGAAGTCTTCCCAGAAACCAAATTAGACAAGAAGAAGTATCCCTATTGGCCACACAAGCCAATCAAAAATTTATAAACTTGAGTTGGGGAGAAAGCCCTGGCCCTCATATTACAAACATTGGACATTAAAAATAATGATATGATATGGAAAAAAGTATTAAAAAAAACAGAAGGGAGGAAGAAAGTTCAGGAAGAATAACAACAAAATAAAATTAAATGACTGTACTGATCAGAAAGGGGGAGTGATGTGGCAGGGAATCTCTTCTTCCTAATATTTTCATGCTCTCCTTGCTTATTCAGATGATTAGGTTATTTAGCCTGATAGGTTATTTTGCTGAGGGAAAACAAAACAAAAAAGTACCTACATTCAGAAGAAAGATACAATATTTCCAGAAATAAATAACTACACACTGAGTTGTTACCATATAACACTCACTATGACAAGCTTTGTTTGCTAGATAAGATTTTTGTTATTTATTTATGATAAATTTATTTATGATATTTATGATAGTCATCACAGAGAGAGAGAGAGGCAGAGACACAGGCAGAGGGAGAAGCAGGCTCCATGCACCGGGAGCCCGACGTGGGATTCGATCCTGAGTCTCCAGGATCGCGCCCTGGGCCAAAGGCAGGCGCTAAACCGCTGCGCCACCCAGGGATCCGCTAGATAAGATTTTTAAGGCATAGCTAGGCTTTTACTTATTAAAGGTAAGCAATAGAACAAGTTTCCAGAAAAAAGTAAGTTACATGGCAACACAATTCCCTAATTCAAGCCCTATGCAGGAACCCAACTTTTAAATGTCAGACTTTGTGCTGCATCAGCATTATTAGTCCTTATAAAAACCAAGTCCAGCCTCAATTTTTAACTTCTTTGAGTACAGCTGGTGAGGGGGGAGATGGGAAATTCAGAGGAGCAAGGAGAGAGTAAAAGAGAGCAAAGAGGCTAACAGAGAAGGAAAGTGAAGATAAAATGGAAGACACAGAAGATGAAGAGATGGGGAGGAAAGGTGTGAAAATGGAGAGAAATAGTGCTTAGCTATTGGTTGATAAGAAATCATCTTACACAAAAACATACATTTATGTTCATAGCATAAAAACAGAATATAAGGAGAAAATCATAGTATATTTTAATAGCTTTAAGAAAAAAAGATATAAAAAAGACAACACTTGGATACATATCATTATGCATTTATCCAAACCCATAAAATGTACAACACCAAGAGTAATATCAACAAACTATGGACTCTGATTCATAATGATATGTCAATGTAGGTTCATCAACTATTAACAGGTCTACCACTCTGGTGGGGAATGTTGATAATTGGAGAGGTTGTACACATGGGAACAGAAGGTGTATGGGAAATCTTGTACATTCCCCTCAATTTTGCTGTAAATCTAAAATTGCTCTTGAAAAAGTCTTAATTTAAAAAATTAATAAACACTCCTAAGCAAAACATTTTGAACCAGGAGAAATACTGAAAATTCATACTGATGTGTATTTTTTTAATTCATTACTCTAGTGGGAAGAAACAACATGAACAGCAGTCAGCTATTTACAACCTTCTGAGTGCTTTACAGCTGGAAGAATATAATTCATTACATTAAATAACAGCCAATGAAATATGTTCAGTAGAATGAATTGTAAATATTAAATATCAAAAACAAGTTTTTGTTTTTAGGAAAAGAATTTGATAGCTTCTTAACACTTTTAAATCCATTTAAAGTAAGAGGAAATGTGGTTCTGCATGATATAACCACCAATTTCTCTGCTCACATGAAAACTCATCTCACCAAATATAACTGGTTTGACAGAAAATAAAATATGAAGAATGTGGCTTCTAAGTATTAATCTGGAGGAATATGTAACAATGTATCTTCCTCAACTAAACAAGATACTATCAATGACTGACAAAAGTAAATCTGAAAGCTAGACAGGTGAAGAAAACCAAAATAATAAAATTATTTTCTGTGGAAGTGACACCAAAAAGAACCTAATGAAATGAAATCTTACAAAATAATTAGACTTCACAGACACATTCTTTAAATCTCAGTATACAAATGTCTTCCAGAGTAATTTATTCAACATGGTATGATTATCACAAAAATGTTCTTCAATTACTAATTTACCAGTAATTTGCTAATTATTTACTGTCATTCATGCATTCATGTCAAACATAATTCCTGAATATTCACTTCAGGTCAAACACTGTGTCAGGCACTGCTGATAACTAGAAGCTACAAATAAACACAAAGTAGAGTAACCACAATAACTCAAACATGAATCCATAGCAGCACTGAAATTCAGAAACTTTCAAAACTTCAATTCAGCCAAAAAATTCAATTATCCCTTCCACTATTACCTTAATTCTAATATCTAAGAGTAATAAAACAACTAGTTTCAGATTCAAGTTTCTTACGTTCTGGCTAATTTTCTTATGAGTCATAAGAAAGGCAAAAAATCAAGAGGATGCTCAAAAGACCAAAAATCTCCACTAACTTGAAAGGAAGAAGTTTTCCTTATAATAGTCACTTTTCCAAACACTGTGCTCACTTACAATATTTTTATTTAAAACAGGGATCAGGGGATCCCTGGGTGGCTCAGCAGTTTGGTGCCTGCCTTTGGCCCAGGGCGTGGTCCTGGAGTCCCGGGATCAAGTCCCACATCAGGCTCCCTGCATGGAGCCTGCTTCTCCCTCTGCCTGTGTCTCTGCCTCTTCCTCTCTCTGTGTGTCTTCATGAATAAATAAATAAAATCTTTAAAAAATAAATATAAATAAATAAATAAATAATAAAATAGGAATCAGAGTAAGGGTTCTAAAAACACATTTGATAGAAATAAACACTAAGTGCTCAAAAACTCTTTAAATGGCCTAAGATCCACAACATGTAGCAACTGTGAGTTTTTCTGCAGCGCAAGTTCGAATTTGCACTCCGTGGGAGGCTTGAATGTGGGAAATCTGTCCCTTGGCCTGGGCATAAGCCCTACCACAGCCTTCATCTCTCTATTTCAGCATATCTTGCTTTTCTACCTGACTTGAGTCACATTTTATAATGGATGCCCAGAAGAAATAAAATACTACTTTCAATTGTGAGGTCCTTCCAGTATTATTAAACAGTTTAAGGATAGTCATGTCTTATTATCTTTATATCACTGGCCTCTAACATCATGCATGTCTCGAAGCAAGAACTATAGTAATGATAATGATGATGATGATGATGATGATGATGATTCTTAACATGGAAAGCTTACTATAGAAGCATCCAGTGCTGTGCTTAAAAGTGCTTTGCATACATTGTCTAATTTTTACAACTCATTAAGGTACAAACAGGAAAAGTAGTTTTTAGATACAAACAGAATTGACATAGATCAAATTCTGATGCGTATACTGCACCATCTTAGAAAATTTATGTCCCTGTTCTGAACTTTAGTTTGCTCACCTATATAATAGAAGTCATATTTACCTCATTGTGCTGCTGCTATGAAGATTTAGGGTGATAGCACCCAAAAACAGCTAGCTTGTTACCTGAACATAACAGGCCCTCACAAAGGTTAGTTCTCCTCTCACTGCTCTACTACTTTCCCTTCATCACTCATGGTGCCCAGGAAATTCAGACTGGAGATATCTTTTTAGCCCCTGATAGACATTCTTAAACTTTGGTTGGTTACTAGAATTACCTGGGGAATTCAGTGTAAATATAAAAGCCCTGGCCTTTTTCAAGGAGCCCTGGCCCTGGTGGTCTTTCTTAGCTCTCCAGATGATTATAATACACAGGAATGTTTGAGAGAAGCTGCTCTACAGGTCTTCTCTCCCTAGCTATTTGATGCTCTGACTCCTATCCCAGAAGGAAACTTTAACTTCTGACGTTTGAAAAAACTTGATGAACTTTCCTCCATCCTATCAGTATCAATCTAGAAGACTTTGCAGACATTTCCTTGATTTCTCCACAAGGAAAAAGTAAGGATAGGTGTCAAAGGGTAGCCAGGAATTGATCACTTGCAGAGAGAAAACATCACAGGATTGTAGAGCATCATACATCAGAACTAGGCTGTGTATCTTTTTTCTCTTGTTCCTCCCTTCCCCCAATTAACTGCTAAATTCTACCCAAATCTACAACTGATTAGAACAGCAGAAACCTGAGTCGGCCCAAGCAGTAACAAATGGGGACGTGGCAGAACTAAACGACAAATTTACCGTTTTAATTCAGCTTTCAATGCCGACAACTAAATTACAAAGTAACTCAATACTGACAGAAACCTTTATTGGGGATAAACTATAATCAGCCTTACAAAGAAGGAATGGTTCAGAAGAATACTAGTTTACAGAAAATGACAGTCTCCCTGGCAGTGATTAAACAGGTTTCCAACAAAGTAATATGCAGAAAACAACAATGTTAATAACATTATGCTAATATTAATTTGAATATGCTGTTCAAATTTCAGAAATTAATTGCTTCTTTATTTTGGAAAATATGAACACTTACTATAAATCTTTAGGAAGCTCAAATTCCATAAAAACTCTCTAATAGGGTACTTAATAGTGAGAAAGAATAGGGATATTGTGTGTGATTTTCAAATTAATTAAATATTTTATAAACATTATGGAACTATTTGAGAAAATAATATTGAGAAACTAAAAAAAAAGGTAGCATTAGATTTCTAGAGATTCGTGCAATCAAAGCTCTATTACTTAGGACTTTGCCAATAAGAAAACAACAAAAACTAGCATTTCAGATATTTCCCAATATATGTCTTCAAACTAGTGGCCATTATCCATAATTTTAAGAGGTTTAATGATTTCAAGCATAATGAACACAGACGGAAGTCAATCTTTTCTAAGAGATGTTTCTCTCCTTAGAAATCTATAAAAAAAATAACACAAATTAACTGAATCAGTATTTTTTGAACCCCAACTCTGAGCTGGGAAATAAAGAATAATCATGACATTAACTAGTATTTATTTGTAACTATCAAATATACTAGATTATAAATTCTTTCAGTAAGTGCAGGGGTGAAGTAAATCTTTATTCTAAACTCTATTTAAGCCTAACACATATCGACACAACACACATATAAAATGCTTTATTGTGGACATTAATTTAGTTAATAATAAATATATGTATACAAGGGAAGAGGAAACATGGTTTCAGGGAAAATGGGGGTAAACTTCCAAACCAAGGGATAAGGAAAAGACTCTAGGATGAAAAATTGTCTTGATACAGAGTAGCTGAACATGATGAGCCCTGAGAGAAATCTGTGGAAGTGAGGAATATTCTAGAAGTGAAAACCTCAGACAGTACAATGGGCAATACCCCCGTAATTATGGTCACTAAACCTGTGCTTACACAAATAACATAACAATGTTGTCCCTTCAACTAACCCTCATAAACAAAAAAAAAAATAGGCTGCTTTTAAAAGTAACATAATATCCTCTAGCATGAAGATGTAAAAATATGACTACTTAAGAATATTGTAATATGTAAAATTATAATCATAGTTCAATTATCTATTTCTTCTTTGCTTGGCTAGATTGTAAGCACTCTGAAGACAGACATTAGAAACTTCTGTAATCAATATCTTACCCCAGTTCTGGACCAGGGAAATACAAGGCAGGTAATAAATATTAGTTAAATGAATAATAAGTGAATTGTTCTACATATAAAAAGTAAGAGATAAATAAATGAACAGAAACAGGGTAAGTAAAAGGTCTGACTGAGGACAGAAGAAAACTGGAAAGTAGGACAATCTTGAAAATATCCTGATTAAAAGCTAAAGGATAATATGCACTTTTACCAAAACACAGTCTCTGAAAAGCAGTGATTGACAAATCTAGGTTTAGAATAAGGAAATGAAAATATGAGTATATTATTTGTATTTCAATTCATCAATAATTTCAAAATTTTTGCTTTATTTCAGATTTTTTTAAAGTCTATCTTTAATCCATATGCAATCCACATACTTAAGACATTCTTATAAATTTCCAGAAGGTCCATTAAAGAACATGAAAAAAATGGCTAATGGCATTTCTAGATAAATGCTCCTTTATATCTATCTAGGCATCAGATCTTTATCCTTACAATCTCCTAAAAAAAAAATGAGTTTGTAAAAAACAAAGATAGAAAAACATCACTGAGATAAAATATGGGGGGAAAAAATCTTTGCCCAGTATAAGACCTGATTACCTTAATTATTTTAATTTTGAAAGGAACCTAGGGATGCCTAGGTGACTCAGTGGGTAAGCATCTGCCTTTGGCTCAAGTTGTGATTCCCAGGGTCCTGGGATGGAATCCTCTGGGGAGCCTGCTTCTCCCTCTGCCTATGTCCCTGCCTTTCACTGTGTCTCTCATGAATAAATAAATAAAATCTAGAAGAAGAAGAAGAAGAAGAAGAAGAAGAAGAAGAAGAAGAAGAAGGAGAAGGAGAAGGAGAAGGAGAAGGAGAAGGAGAAGGAGAAGGAGAAGGAGAAGGAGAAGGAGAAGAAGAAGAAGAAGAAGAAGAAGAAGAAGAAGAAGAAGAAGAAGAAGAAAGAGAGAGAGAGAGAAAGAAAGAAAGAAGAAAGAAAGAAAGAAAGAAAGAAAGAAAGAAAGAAAGAAAGAAAGAAAGAGAAAGAAAGAAAGAAAGAAAGAAAGAAAGAAAGAAAGAAAGAAAGAAAGAAAGAAAGGAAGGAAGAAAGAAAGAAGAAAGAAAGAAATCTAAATACAGAGTTGAACTTGGCCCAATCTCTTATCCAGAAATTTCTTTTCCAGCATTATTGAGATACAATTGACATATAACATTGTGTATGTACAAAGCATACAACATACTGATTTGATACTCTTGTATATTGCAAATCATTTATCTCCATAGCTAAGACTTCCATTATGCCTCATAATTACCAATTCTTTTTGTGGTGAAAACATTTAAAATCTAATCTCTTAATGGCTTATGACACTGGGATGCTCATAAGATAGTCTTACCTAATTATTTTAATGTTTCAAGAATATGTTTTATTTGCTAACTTTCCCCTCCCAAAAATGTGATTTATACATGCAATTCAAAAATCATAAATCTCTTATTTATTTTAGTCTGAAACAAGGTTAATAGAGGATACTCATTCCATAGGGGCCTATTACATTTCAAAGTTATGAACCAACATACTAGTCAGTGGATTCAATTAAATCAAATAGTCAGAAATGTATTCAAAATGAAATAACCAGACTAGAACTTCTTGAATTTTTTTTTCTTCAAGCAAGTGGTCATCAAGCAGGAATTCCACACATATTAGACTCTGTAACCATTTCCACATTAAGCAGAATTATCACATTGCTATAAAATGTGGACTCCACTTAAGAATGCTGCTAGTCAATGATTTCATCATTTTATCAGGCATGTGAAGGTTGTTATCTGCTAGCTGAATGTTGCTACACAAGGTGGTTATACAAACACTGTTTGCTTAAAGACAGTGTTATCTGCAAAAAGAAGTCTCTGCCAAAGTAATGTAAATCATTTCCCAAGATATCTCACAAATCAGCCTAGACTCTTGACAAACTCCCTGTAAGAGTATAAAAACTTTCCTTAAAGGAAAACTACAGATTAATTAATATACAGAAAACAATGCACATAACCAACTTCTAATGATAGGATCCCATTTCCATGCTAACTTCATTTTGGTGAGTTAGTTCTTTAAGCTTCCCCTGGTCAAATTTTCTAGGATAATTACCGTCAAGAGGTGAATTCATTTTAAAAAAAGAATGATGAAAAACATCGAGTGTTTTCTTAACTTATTGTAGAAGGTAAGATTAATCTGCCAGAGACACTGCCTTATTATGCCTCTTTGGTGTTTATGTGTGTGTGTGTATGTGTGTGTAGCTACCCAACCCACCCTACGACTTTAATCTGTGCTTTTTTCATAATTCATACTACATAAACATCCCAAGTATCCCTTTTAATCTACAAATGAACATGAACGAATCGTTTGCAATCAGAATCACAGGCAATATTTATTCATAATGATAAGAAATTTTGGTTATAGAAAATATTAATATTCCATAGGGGCTTATCTATCAAACCTATAAGCATTTTAATGCATCTCTGATTAATCTCAACTTCATCAGGAACTTACCAGATAACATGAAAGACAGTACATGCAAATCTTAAAAGCAGTGACAAGTTTAACAAAAAGCTGTTATCAAATTCTTAAAAAGCCATCAATTTGGCAACCTCATAACTGATTTCTTATTTAGCAAAATAATGAGTGTGATGGCAACATCATAATGCTTGACAACATAGAGCTCTTCTGGGGCATTTAGGCACTCTGCTAACAAGCCAGCAGCCCTGGCTCCTTCATTTACATGAGGACAGCAGTGAGCAGGAAAAGATGGCATAACGCAAAAAGAAAATAACTTGAAACTCAGGCAGTTGCCCAGGGGATGGTAAAGAGTCAAATTGAAAAACCTATGGTCGCTAAGCAGTAGCAAAAGCAGTGGAGAGATTCTCTTCCAGCTATGCAGCAGCTGCAGTAAATTCAAATTCATGGAATCGCAGCACACTCTGGTGACAAAAACGGGCTACCTCCAGCTAGCCCTGATCAAAGTCACGGAAACACCATCAAGGTAGGGAATAGAGTAAGCTACCTAATGTTTCTTCAAATCTTCCTGAGAAGAACCAAAAATACAGTGAGTCGACTTGCACTTTAATGTAAAAAAGAAAATCAAGAGACTTTATATAAATCAAATGCTAAAAATATCTTTTAAGTATCTGGCTTAATCACAAGCAGTGTGCACTTGGGCAAGTTTTTACCTTGTGCATTAATTTTGTATTAGAGATTCTGAAAAGTACTTATCTTATAGGGTAACCATGAGGATCTAATAAAGACAATGTCTGTAGTATGCTTAGAACAGGACCTGGCATACAGAAAGCACTACATGTATTCATTAAAGAAAGAAATGAATGAAATCAATGCAAAAATAGGATTTTAGGCTGAAAAAGAATAATAATATTAAAAGCTGCAATATATTGAGTGCTTACTGTGTACCATGCACTTTGCTCTTTACATACATTCTCCTCTTTAATCTTTATAACAAATCTTTCATTTATATATGACGGAAAGCAAAGGTGAAGTCCAAAACAAAAGTAGCAAACAGCAAACTGGCCAGGATTTCAAACCCAGGTACTTCTGTCTCTGAAACCTATTCCTTAACTACTGCATTAGGAAAAAAGAATTTTATTCATCTGTTCCTATTATATAAATGAGGATACTGAATTGTCTTAGCTAAAGTCCCAGTTAGCTAGTGGATAAATGAAGAATTAGGTATCTGAACCTACAATAAGCAGATACCACTCTGTTTCAAAAAACTAAATAGGAATAAAATTAAAAATATAAATCTAAATAGATATAAAATTCAATTGCCAATAGGAATAGTCTCAAATCAGCCAGGATTATAGTTAAAGATATCTACCTTATCTACCCCCCAAAAGAACACATCCAGGTAAATTATAGTAAATTAGGTAGCAGAAGAAATGTTTCTCCTTGGATGGTAAGGCAAGAAAGGTCGAGTGTCCTGGATATGACTCTGTAATATAATCAACCTATTCATCACAGTAAATGCCAAATCTAGTGCTAAAACATGTGGCAAATTTCAACTTTGTTTTTCCAACATTGAAGAAAAGACCATAAGGAGGGCTGGATAGGTACATAAGCTCACCAGCTGGCTCTCTTGGCCAACACCACTGAGGATCAGTTCAAAAATAAAGAGATCTGCGGCAGGTGCTTTCTCCCTGAGTATGCCTAGGCTAGACAATGAAAGTTCCCCACCCACAGGTACTGGCTGAGCCATCTGGCAGAGTATACACAAGCTCTACCCTACTCCATCCTACAGAGAAAATGCTGGTATTTTAACATTAAGGGTGAAAAGAGCTGGATACATATATTGAAAATACAAGTGCATCTGCATTTTGTTTACCAATTAAAGCTCAGTGCTATTACCCCTGTATAAAAAAGTTTCACTTAAATCCAATGATAACCTAAATTATGGACATGTTACATGATATTTATATTCCCTTGATATATTCATCATAAATGGCTTACCAGAATCACAAGCACACGTTTTTAAGTGAAAAATATTTTTTTCCTTTCTTTGAAATGAAAGCAACAAAATTATCCAGAGAACTTTCTCTTTCTGGTTACTCTTCCAAAACATAATCAATCTTTATTTGTATTTATCTTCTGCTATGTTCTGAATGATATAATCCCAAATTCATATGTTAAAATTATAAACCCCCCAGGAGTCAAAAGGCATTTTATTCCTATCCTTCTCAACTATTCCAAAAAATTGAAGAGAAAAGAATGTTTCCAAATTCATTCTACCAGGCAAGCTTTAACGCAATACTAAAACCAGACAAAGACATTACAAGAAAGGAATTATAGACTAATATCTCTGATGAACATGATACAAAAATCATCCAAAAAATATCAGCACACCAAGTTCAACAACACATTAAAAGAATCATGCACTGCAATCATGTGTGATTTATTCCAGGAGTGCAAGGATGGTTCAATGTACATAAATCAATTGGGGCAATACACCACATTAACAAAAATGAAGAACAAAAAACATATGATCATCTCAATACATGCAGAAAAGGCATTTGACAAAATTCAACATTCATTCATAATAAAAATTCTCAACAAAGTAGGTATAGAAGGAAAATGCCTCAACATAATAAGGGCCATACAAGACAAATCCACAGGTAACATCATACTCAAGGTGAAAAGTTGAAAGCTTTTCCCCTGGGATCAAGAACAATAAAAGGGTGTCTAATCTCATGACTTGTTTTCAACATAGTTCTAGAAGTCCTAACTATAGCAATCAAACAAGAAAAAAAACATAAAAGTCATCCAAATTGTTAAGGAGGAAGTAAAATTGTCACTATTTGCAGATTATATGATAATATGCATAGCCACCTTAAAGACTCCACCAAAAACTATTAGAACTAAGAAATGAATTCAGTAAACTTACAGGACACAAAACTAATACACATAAATCTGTTGCTTTTCTATACACTAATAACAAAGTAACAGAAAGAGAAATTTAAAAAAATATTCCCAGTTACAAGTACATCAAAAAGAATAAAATACCTAGGAGTAAATTTAACCAAGGTAGTGAAAGACCCATACTCTGAAAACTATAAGATATTGATGAAAGAAATTGGTGGATGACACAAATGAAAGATATACTGTGCTTATAGACTACAAAAAATAATATTTTAAAATGTCCATACTATTCAAAGCAATCTAAAAATTCAATGCAACCTATGTAAAAATACCAAAAGCATTTTTTTTTAAATAGAACTAAGACAAATAATCCTAAAGTTTGTATGGAACCACAAAAACCCCAAATAGCCAAGGTACTCTTGAGAAAAAAGAACAAAGGTGATGGCATCACTCTTCCAGATCTCAAACCATACACACACATGAATATTACTCAGCCATAAAGAAGAATGATATCTCCCCATTTGTAGCAACATGGATGGACCTAGAGGGTATTATGCTAAGTGAAATAAGTCAGACAGAAGAAAACAAACACTGTATGATTTCATTTATATGTGGAATCTAAAAAACAAATGAATTAACAAAACAAAATAGATTTATAAGTACAGAGAATAATCTAGTAGTTGCCGGAGGAGATGGCAAGAATGAGTAAAATAGCAGAAGGGGATGAAGAGGTAAAAACTTCCAATTATAAAATAATTAAAACACAGAGATAGGAAATATAGTCAATAATATTGTAATAACTTTGTGTGATGACATATATTAACTACACTTATCACTGTGAGCCTTTGTAATGTACATAAATGTCAAGTGTTTATACCTGAAATTAACATAACATTGTATGTCAACTATAGTTCAAATAAAAATATCCTAACCCCTGAAGATGATGGTATTAGGCCTCTATGAGGTGCTTAATGGAAGGGTCATGAGAGGGAAGGCTTCATAGATGGGATTAGTGTTCTTATAACACAGACTTCAAAAGTGGGGGAGGGGTGCCTGGGTGGCTCAGTCCATTAAGTATGTGATTCTTAATTTAGCTCAGGTCATGATCTCAAGGTTGTGAGATGGAGCCCCCACATCAGGCTCCTGCTGAGCATGGAGCCTACTTTAAATTCTCCCCCTCTCTCTCTGCCCATTCACCCAATCATGTACATGCACTCTATCTAAAAAAATAAAAATAATAAAACAGACTCCACAGAGATCCCTCTCCACTTTTACCATGTGAGGACACAGTGAGAAGGCACCAGCTATAAAACAGGAAGAGGGCTCTCACAGAACACAATCATGCTGGCACCTTGATCTTGAGTTTCCAAGCCTTCAGAACTATGAGAAACATATTTCTATTGTTAATAAGCTACTGAATCTCTGGTATTTTATTACAGCAGCCCAAACAGTCTAATATATATAAATTCAGAACAGAAAAATTAATTCTGGTACAGAAAGAATATTATCTATCATCTCTGTCCTAAGTTTTACTTTTTAATTTTTTATTATTTTTAAAGATTTTATTTATTTATTCATGAGAGACACATGGAGAAAGAGAGGCAGAGACATAGGCAGAGGGAGAAGCAGGCTGCATGCACAGAGCCGGACGTGGGATTCAATCCCAGGTCTCCAGGATCACACCGTAAGCTGAAGGCAGCACTAAACGACTGAGCCATCCAGGCTGCCCCTCTGTCCTAAGTTTTAAATGGTGGCTCTCCCTTTGGTATCTATCAGCTCTTCTCACAGGGGAGGAAACAGAGCATGTTTATCTTTGGTCTACCAATGCTCAAGAGCTAGGAGGTGTTTGATACTTGTTTATTAAGAAGTGAAGTATCTGGGCAGCTTGGGTGGCTCAGCAGTTTAGCGCCGCCTTCAGCCCAGGGCGTGATCCTGGAGACCCAGGATCGAGTCCCACGTCGGGCTCCCTGCATGGAGCCTGCTTCTCCCTCTGCCTGTGTCTCTGCCTCTCTCTCTGTCTCACATGAATAAATAAAACCTTTAAAAATAAATAAAGTTATCCCTTTTAAAATAAAAGAAGTGAAGTATCAAATTCTATTTGAAGAAAAACATTCTCCATCACGTACATTTCTATAAGTCTTTTGGCAGAGATGGCTTTATGTAGCCTGTGGTTAAAAGGATCACATGCTTGGTTTAATGCTTTGCTGTGCCACCCTTAAATTCTTAATAATTTTAAAAGGTGCCACATACTTTTATTTTGCACTGAGTCCCACAAATTGTGATGCCAGCCAGTCCTGTCTATCCACACTGCTCAACATGAACCCTCAGGATTAACACACATGGAGACATGGCTGTTTCAACTCCTCCCCAAAACTGTATGATCCAAACTCAATATATAACTACCTGAAGTAGTTTATGTGAATATTAAACCTCCAAAATGACTCTGTGTAATGGAACTAACACCAGTACTTTCCAATTTCTGTACTTTTTCAAACAATGGAAGATTCATATGAGACTGTCAGAATGGCTTAAGAGTAGGGGTCCTCAACCCATCTGGTCCCACAAACATACGTAGATAACTTTCAAAGCATCCTGAACAACTACAAATTTGACCTGAGATGTAAAGAGACAACAGCTGAAATGCTACAGATAGAAAACTTTTTGCTTCTATCAAAATAGGAGGTGAAAAAAATTAAAAAGAAATGAAGTGGGGGAGGGGAACCACAACTAGCAGGGCTAAAGTGGAAAAATGAAAGCCTCCAGGGCATGAAAGCCCAGCCCTGGACAAGTGGGAACTTTAAAAATCCACACCTGAGTTTTCCCTGATAGAAAAGTGCTTAGCATGGAAATGGGGCAGAACGCAGAAGGGGCAATGAAGCCTCAAGATCCCTGGAGTCACTATAAAAGAAGGGGCGCCAGTGGTGAGGGAAGCTCACTGCAAACCACGACCTGATCTCAGTAAAGGCCTAGAGTACCACAACAATCTGGGGCATTCGGGAGAAGCCTGCAGGTTTATGCAGGCTGGCCCCAGAGTTCACTTTACCCTAGAGCCCAGCAACAGACAGAGGCGGCTGTCCTCCATTTCCTTTGTGAGAGGCTATCCCTGGGGGCACTGGTCCAGCAACTCAGGGCCCTGGACCCAAGGGTGATGAAGCAGACAAAACCAACTATCTTCCACTCCCCCTGGGACAGGTGGAGGCAGGGAGGGCACAGGAAAGCAAGAACTCTCCTGCCACTGAACACCTGGCAAGCTGTGTAGATCAGTGAACCCGTGCCTGCCACCAGGACCATTAGGCCAGTGTGGACTGGGGAGACTGCGGTTAGTTACTTGTGGGGAGCTCGACTCCAGAGCTGGAAATCTGGCCACTGCGACTTTTTTTTCTCTTCATTTCATCTTGCACCTGGGAGAGGAGGGGCCTCAGGGGAACAAAGGGCTCACAGGATAAACAGCTCATACTAAGCCCAGCACCTGGCAAGGGGAGGGGGAGTATCTCCACCCAGGCACAGACACCTGAGAACCAGTGCAGCAGACCCCTCCCCCAGAATTGTTGGAATAGCAAGGGAAAAGCAAGTTAACTGAATATGCAGCAAAGGGAAGCTCCAGGACTGAGAGAGAATAGCATATAGTGTTAAAGGGTCCTTCTTCTTTTTTCATTGTGACTCCTTTTTATATCAGGCTAAAACTTTCTAAGATTTTTTTCTCTTTTCCCACCTTAATTACAATATTTTACCAAGTCTTCATTTTTAAGTTTTTTCCTTTTTGACTTTCATATTTCTACATTACATGTCTTAGATATCCAGGGACATTTTTCATTTCTGGATTCCCCACAATGTATATTAAATTTAATTTTGGGAGATATACAAAATATGGGTTTTTCTTTTGTGTTTTTTCTGTTTCGTTTTGTTTTACAATGCTGGAAGTTAGTACCTTCTAACACACAACCAAAATATGCCCAAAACCAAGTGGATCACTGTGTTGGTTCCTTCTGTGAGATTATATTCTCTCTTCCTTCCCATTCTACCCCCTCTTTTATCTTATTTATGTTTTTGTGGTGAAAGTATTGCTGGTATATATATATATATAAATTTAGGATTGAGCCTCTTCTAACATACAGACCAAAATACACTCAGAACCAAGAGGATCAGCCACTAGGTCCCCTCAGAAAGACTATATTCCTTCTCCACTACCACTTTCTCACCACCAACAACCCCCCCCCCCTTTTTCTTTTCTGCTTTTTTCAAGGGTTTTTTCCTTCTTTGTTTTTGGTTATTGATTTTTTATTTTTACTAGTTTGTTTGAAAATCTCTTTTTCACCTTAGTGGTCCTTTTGTGTTACTCTGCTCTGTTTTTCTTTTTCTTTTATTTTCTGATCTATGACCTCTTCAGACTCATCTTGGCTGTATTTTATTGAGGTAGGTCATGGTTGATAATTTTAGCTCGTTCATACAGCCACTCTGCACTGGACAAAATGACTAGAAGAAAGAAATCACACAAAGAGAGAACCAGAAGCATACTCTCTGCCACAGAGTTACAGAATATGGATTCAAATACGATGTCAGAAATACAATTCAGAAGTACAATAAAGTTACTGGTGGCTATAAAAAAGCATAAGGATGCTAGAAATCTCATTACTGCAGAATTGAGATCTATTTAGGCCAAAATTAAAAATACTTTACTGACATGAAATCCAAACTGGACGTTCTAACTCTTAGAGTTGGTGAGGTGGAAGAGAAAGTGAGTGACATAAAAGATAAATTGATGGAATGGAAGGAAGATGAGGGGGAAAAAAAAGAAAAAGAAGAGCCCCTGAGGAAAGGCTTAGGGAAATAAATGATACACTTAAGAAGGAAGAATATACATCTAATTGGGATATACATCTAATTGAATATACATCTAACTGAGAGAGAGAGAGAACCACAAAGTATATTTGACAAATCAGAGCTGAGAACTTCTCTAATCTGGGAAAGGAAACAGGCATTCAGATACAAGATAGAGAGAGGACCCCCCAAAAATCAATAAAAACCATTCAACACCTCGACATTTAATAGTGAAACTTGCAAATTCCAAAGATAAAAAGAAAATTCTTAAAGCAGTGCGAGACAAGAGATTCTTAATTTACATGGGGAGAAATATCAGATTAACAGCAGACCTCCCCACAGAGACCTGGCAGGCCAGAACGACCTAGCAGGATATATTCAGGGTCCTAAATGAGAAGAACATGCAGCCAAGAATACTATATCCTGCAAGGCTGTCGTTCAGAATAGAAGAAGAGATAAAGAGTCTCCAGGATAGGCAGAAACTGAAAGAATACATGACCACCAAACTGGCTCTGCAAGAAATATTAAGGGAGACTATATAAAAGAAAGAGGAAGCCCAAGAAACAACCCACAAAACCAGGGACTCCATAGATAATACAAGGACACTAAATTAATATATTTCAATAGTTATTCTGAATGTGAATTGGCTAAGTGATCCCATCAAAAGATGCAGGGTATTGGACTGGATAAAAAAGCAAGACACATCTACATGCTGTCTATAAGAGACTCATTTTAGACCTAAGGACACCTCCAGGCTGAAAATGAAAGGGTGGAGAACCATTTACCATTCAAATGGTCCTCAAAAGAAAGCTGGAGTAGCAATCCTCATATCAGATAAATTAGAGTTTATACCAGACTGTAGTAAGAGATGAAGAGGGACACTATGTCATACTTAAAAGGTCTATCCAACAAGAAGACCTAACAATAATGAATATTTATGCCCCTAATGTGGGAGCTGCCAAGTATATCAATCAATTAAAAACCAAATTAAGGAGACACTTAGATAATAATACACTAATGGTAGGAAACTTCAATATGGCACTCTGAGCAAATGACAGATATTCTAAGCAGAACATCACCAAAGAAACAAGGGCCTTAAATGATCAACACTGGACCAAATAGATTTCACAGACATATACAGAACTTTCCATGCAAACACATTCTTCTCTAGTGCACATGGAACTTTCTCCAGAAGAGACCACATATGGGGTCACAAATAAGGCCTCAACTAACACCAAAAGATTGGGATTGTACCCTGCATATTTTCAGACCACAATGCTTTGAAACTAAAACTCGGTCACAAGAAGAAATTTGGAAGAAACTCAATACATGGAGGTTAAAGAGCATCCTACAAAAAGATGAATGGGTCAACCAGGAATTAGAGAAGAATTAAAAAGAGTCATGGAAACTAATGAAAATGAAGATACAATAGTTCAAAATCTTTGGGATACAGCAAAAGCAGTCCTAAGAGGGGAATGCAGGCAATACAAGCCTCCCTCAAAAAATTGGAAAAAAAGTCAAATACACAAGCTAACCTCGCCCCTAAGGGAACTGGAGAAAGAACAGTAAGCAAAACCTATATCAAGCAGAAGAAGAGAGGCAATAAAGATTCAAGCAGAACAAGAAAGAACAAATAAAGCCTACACCAAGCAGGAGAAGAGAGATTTTAAAGCTTAGAGCAGAACTCAATGAAATAGAGAACAGAAGAACCATATAATAGATCAACAAAACTAGGAGCTGGTTCTTTGAAAGAATTAATAAGACAGATAAACCCCAGCAACTCTTATTAAAAAGAAGAGGGAAAAGACAAAGTTAATAAAATCATGAATGAAAGAGGAGAGATCACAACCAATACCAAGGAAATACAAATGATTTTAAAAACGTATTATGAACAACTATATGCCAACAAATTAGCAATCTAAAAGAAATGGATACATTTCTGGAAACCCACAAATCATCAAACTGGAACAGGAAGAAATAGAAAACCTGAACAGGCCAATAACCAGGGAGGAAATTAAAGTAGTCATCAAAAACCTCCTAAGACACAAAAGTCCAGAACCAGTTGGCTTCCCAGGAGAATTCCATCAAACGTTTAAAGAAAAAATAATACCTATTCTACTATAGCTGTTCTGAAGGATAGAAACAGACTGAATACTTCCAAACTCATTTTATGAGGCCAGCATTACCCTGATTCCAAAACCAAATACCTCACCAAAAAGGAGAATCACAGACCAATATCCCTGATGAACATGGATGCAAATATTCTCAACAAGATACTAGCCAATAGGACCCAACAGTACATTAAGAGGATTATTCACCATGACTAAGTGGGATTTATCCCCAGGATGCAAGGATGGTTCAAACCACTCATAAAACAATCAACGTGATAGATCACATCAACAAGAGAAAAAACAAGAACCACATGATCCTCTCAATAGATGCAGAGAAAGCATTTGACAAAATACAGCATCCATTCCTGATCAAAACTCTTCAGAGTGTAGGGATAGATGGAACATTCCTCAATAACTTAAAAGCCATTTATGAAAAGCCCACAGTAAATATCTTCTCAATGGGGAAAAACTGAGAGCCTTTCCCCTAAGATCAGGTACATGACAGGGATGTCCACTCTCACCACTGTTACTCAATATAGTACTAGAAGTCCTAGCTTCAGCAATCAGACATCAAAAAAGAAATAAATGCATTCAAATTGGCAAATAAGTAAAACTCTCCCCCTTTGCAGATGACACGATACTGTATACAGAAAAGCCTGAGATTGCTAGAACTCATAGAGCAATTCAGCAATGGGGCTGGATACAAAATCAATGCACAGAAATCAGTGGCATTTCTATACACTAACAATGAGACTGAAAAAAAAGAAATTATCTTAGAGGAGAACACAGGCAACACCCTTTTTGAACTTGGCCACAGCAACTTCTTGCAAGATACATCTATGAAGGCAAGGGAAAGAAAAGCAAAAATGAACTATTCGGACTTAAGATAAAAAGTTTCTGCACAGCAAAAGAAACAGTCAACAAAACTAAAAGACAACCTACAGAATGGGAGAACATTCACATGGCCAACAAAGACATGAGAAAATGTTCCGCATCACTTGCCACCAGGGAAATACAAATCAAAACCACAATGAGATACCACTTCATACCAATGAGAATGGCAAAAATTAACAAGGCAGGAAACAACAAATGTTGGAGAGGATGTAGAGAAAGGGAAACCCTCTTGCACTGTTGGTAGGAATGCAAACTGTACAGCCACTTTTGAAAACAGTGTGGATGTTCCTCAAGAATTTAAAAATAGAGCTTCCCTATACCCAGTAATTTCACTACTGGGTATTTACCCCAAAGATAACAGATATAGTGAAAGGTTGGGACACCTGCACCCCAATGTTCATAGCAGCAATGCCCACAATAGCCAAACTGTGGAAGGAGCCATGATGTCCTTCGACAGATGAATGGATAAAGAAGATGTAGTGTATATATAGTACGGAATATTAATCAGCAACTAGAAAGGACAAATACCCACCATTTGCTTTGACATGGATGGAACTGGAGTGTATTATGCTGAGTGAAATAAGTCAATCAGAGAAGGACAATCATCATATGGTTTCACTCATACATGGAATATAAGAAATAGTGAAAGGCATCATAAGGGAAAGGAGGGGAACTGAGTGGGAAAAATTAGAGAGGGAGACAAACCATGAGAGACTCCTAACTCTGGGAAACAAAGGGTTGCAGAACGGGAGGTGGGTGGGGGATGGAGTAACTGGGTGATGGGCACTGAGGAGGGCACTTGATGGGATGAGCACTGGCTGTTATACTATTTGTTAGCAAACTGAATTTAAATTTTTAAAAATGTAAAGAAAAGCAAGAAAGAAAAGAAATATTAAAAAGGACTGTAAGGGAAAGCAGGGAAACTGAGTGGGTAAAAATTAGAGAGAAAGACAAACCATGAGAGATACCTAACTCTTGAAAACAAAAAAGGTTTGCTGAAGGGGAGGTAGGTGGGGGTATGGTGTAACTGGGTGACAGGTACTAAGGAGGGCACATGAGGAGATGATCATTGCATGTTATACTATATATGGCAAATGGAATTTAAACAAAATATTTTTTTAAAGTCAAAAAAAAAGAAAAAGATTCATATGAGACAGCTCTAAAACAGTTCCTATGTCTTTTTCGTCTACCTCTTCATCCCCTCCTGAATAAAATCATTTCATGATTACTAAATCCAGAATAATAATAATATCCTATTTTAAGCATTTATTATGAACCTAGAATGATCATTTTACATATATTATTTCAATTAACCCTCACCTATAAAGATGAAACTATTATTACCACCATGTTATAATTGAGTAAAAAACCATGTAGTGCTGCCAGGATTTGAACTCAGGTGGTGTTATTCTAGATGTGTGCTCTTAACTATTACACAGCACTGAAGTATAACAATAAATGACAATCCAAAACACCCTAAATAGGTTGTTTTTGGCAAATAAATGATCTAACTCGAGACAGTACTGTTCAAAAGAAATATAATGTAAGCCATGTATCATTTAAAATGTTCTAATAGATATTACTTAAAAACTTTTTTTAAAGCAAACAGGTGAAATTAATTTTAAGAATGTATTTTATCAATTCAGTGTATTCAAAATATTATCATTTCAACAAGTAACCAATATAAAACCAATGATAGTATACATTCATTTTTTATACCAAGTCTCTTAAATCCAGGCACATGTCAGACTAGCTACATTTCAGTATGTGGAATATACTGAATAGTATATAGCTGTATGTGGCTAGGGCCTACTATATTGGGCAGCACAGGTCTAGATAATAAATTCTACGGATGAAGAGTATAGAATTATTATGATTGGGAAGGAATTTGAGAGGTTGATGGAATTTGAGTTGGATCCAAAAGAAAACTAAAGTTAGAAAAATCAAATGGGCATTTCTGGAGGAAATCGTGTAAAAGAAGAGAATAAACGGTACGTCAGAGCAGACATTTGTTTTTGAAATTAATCCATGTACCTAGTACACAAAAAAACTGTGACACTCAGCATATAATACACATAATCCTTATATCATTGGTTCTAAAACACTTATCAGAATCACCTGGAAAGCAAAACATAATTTGCTGAGTTGGTAGATCTGGATTTGCATTTCTAACAAATTTTAGGCAGTACTAATGCTGCTGATTCAAGACCATAGTTGGAAGAACTGTTGCCTTAAATTCACATTTTGTAGTAGATATTATCTCCATTCCATCAGTAAGGAAAGTGAGGCCCATAATAGTTATGTGACTTGCCAGGTAGTCCTACTTGCATAGGTAGCATATGGCAGGTGGTTCAAGACCAAACCTGGAATTTAAAACTATGTCTGTCTTCATCTTCCTATTCCCCTATGATTCCTTCTAAAATTGTTATAGTTCTTGTGGTTACTTTTAACTTTATGATTCATTTCAATTATATTTTTATGTGGTATGAGATTTGTAAAATTTCATTTTCTGCATATAAACATCCAATTGTTCAAATGCAACTTGTTTAAAAGATTTTCCTTTCACTACTAAAAAAATTAGTTGTTCCTCTATATAAGTCTATCTTTGAACCCTTTTTCTGTTCCACTGATCTACGCTCTAGTCTGAAGATCTCTGTGTCCATCCTGACATCAGTAACACACTGTCTTCATTAATATGGATCTGTAGTAAATTTTGGAATCATATAGTATAATTTCTCTAAATTTGTTGTTTTTCAAAAACTGATTTGGCTACACTAGGGTCTTTGCATTTCCATATAAATTTTAGAATCATCTCATCAATTTTTTTAAGAAAGCCAGCAAGGATTTTGATTGAAATCATGTTTAATCTGTAGACCAATTTACAGAGAATTGACATCTTAACAGTATTAGTCTTCCAACCCATGAATTTTAGCTTATCTCCCCATTTATTTAGGTCTCCTTTAATTCCTCTCAGCAGTGCTTTAATAAAGCCACCATTCTGAAAAAAAAAAAATTTCTCTCAGCAAAATTTGAGGTTTTCAGTGGATCAGTCATTCAATTACTTTGTTAAATTTATTCCTAAGTAAATCGTATTTTTTAATGGTACTCTAAATGGTACTTTCAAATTTCAATTTCCAAATGTCTGTTGCTAGTATGCAGAAAAGCAAACTGAGTGGGGAAAAATTAAAGAGGAAGACAAACCATGAGAGACTCCTAACTCTGGGAAACAAGCAAAGGGTTGCAGAAGGGGAAAAAACAACAACAACAACAACAAAAACGGTTGCAGAAGGGGAGGAGTTGGGGGGCGGGGTAATTGGGTGACAGGCACTAAGGAGGGCACTTGATGGGATGAGCATTGGGTGTTACATTAGATATTGGAAAATTGAATTTAAATAAAATATTTTTTAACTTTTTAAAAAAAGAAATGCAATTGACTTTTGCATATAGATCTCATAGGCTAATAGGCTCACTTATTAGTTCTAATATCATTTTTTGTAAAAACTTTAGGATTTTCTACATAAATCATCATGTCATCTAAGGATAAAGACTACTTTACTTATTACTCTCTACTCTGCCTTTTTTATTTCTTTTCTTGCTTTATTGCACTGGCAAGGCCCAGTAACACATTGAACAGAAATAATGAGAATGGAAATTCTTGTTTTGTTTCCAATCTTAGGGAATAAGCATTCAATCTTCTGTCATTAAATATGATATTAGCTTAGAGTTTTTCACAGACATCTCTAGTAATAGAAGAAAATTCCCTTCTAATACTAATACTTCCAATGCTAAACATTTTTAAGAATTTATATCATAAGTGGATATTGAATTTTCTCAAATACTTTCCCTGTATCTATTGAGATGAACATTTTTCTTTCATTTTCAGCATGATAATATGGTTAATTACAATGATTGATTTTCAAATTTCAATCAACCTTAAATTCCTTATTTTCCATTAGGTCATGAGGTTATTATCATTATATATTTCTGGATTTCATACACTAAAATTTTATAGAGAATTTGTGTGTGTGTTTGTGTGTGTATGCATGCGTGTATGTGTATATAACCATAACACATATCGGTACGTAGTTTTCTTTTACTTTGGCATTGGGTTTGAAAATAATTAGTGATGATGTTTATAAATCATGCAAATTACTAAATTAATGCATATATTTCTTAATATAGGAAGAATGAAGGTAATTCACAAATAATTCCAATTACACAATAAATGGGAATTTACATTATATATTACCTTTTCAGGGATGCCTGGGTGGCACAGCAGTTGAGCATCTTCCTTTGGCTCAGGGCATGATCCCTGGATCCAGGATCAAGTCCCACATCAGGATCCCTGCTTCTCCCTCTGCCTATGTGTCTGCTTCTCTCTCATGAATTGATAAATAAAATCTTTAAAAAATATGCATTAACTTTTCAAAAGTTAGTCATATAAAACCATTAAAAATACATTAAACATAGTTACTTTTTAAAAATCCCCCTTTTAAGTTGTCCACAAGTTTTTTGCCATTGCCAGAAATTTTGTATTTCTAATATACTTGATGGAAATATCTTCCATGGCAATAAATTATACAGTGAATTCTCTCTATTGTAGCATGGAGATAATCTGAAAATTCCACTCATAGATATGAATTTGTGTCATTCTCTTTATAAATGAAAAAGAGGTTAATGCTGACCAGACTTAGCATTAACTATTTAAATAGAACTGAGTATATCTGAATTCTGTAATATTCCAAGCAGTGAGGATAAACTGCTGCTTCTGAAATGGAATGTTTTTCTCAGTGAAATAGTAAGATCAAAGTGGTTAGGAAAAAAATACAATCTCTTTAGCAGTATCTAAACTGTGTTGCAAGTGGAATGTCCATTTTCAGAGTGCTAGAGTCAGAAAAGTAAGGTTCACATTAACATGTAATATTCTGTCAGAAAACACACTGTAGCCTGATTTAAAACAGGCTGCCAAGTAATACTGAGATAGGATCACAAAGAATCTGTAAATTAGAACACTGAGCAAACACTGGGTTCTCTGGTAAGCAGACCTTGAGACCAAGATTATCATGCAAGATGTTAATTAAGAAGTGCTTTCAGGGAAATGCTTTTGGGATCAAACATATGAAAAGAGAGGGGACTGAAGATGGTTTGGACAGAAGTCAAACTGTGATACAGGTCATCTAGTATAGTATCAGCCTTGACTGACCCCAGAGGTAACTCTAAAGCTAGAATGGGCTTTCAGAGTTGTCCTCAGTTGGGCCAAAATGGCCAAGCTTTTGTATTCTCAAAGCAATGAGTCATTGACTGTGGGCCATTCTTAGCCATTCTCACTCCCTGAGGCTGAGGCAGTCCCTAAAGGAGCTGGCAGCTCTGGACCTTCTGCCCCCTGCACTCCCTGCAGCTAGAGCAACAAACTTTCCAGAAGGAGAGGCCTGGGTAGCACATCACAATATCTACCCTATTAGGCAAAATATTTAGAGATTTAAGAAAGAAAGATCTTAAGCCATGTCAGAAACTTTATTTAGATACATGCATATGAAGGTTTATGTGACTTCTTCCATTACTTCATTCAGATCTCTATACAAGTGCCATCCCTACAGAAACTTGCCCTGACCAATCTAAAATGGCATCTCATCACCTTAATTCCAAAACCAGACAAAGACCCCATCAAAAAGGAGAATTACAGACCAATATCCCTGATGAACCTGGATGCAAAAATTCTCAACAAGATACTAGCCAATAGGATCCAACAGCACATTAAGAAAATTATTCACCATGACCAAGTAGGATTTATCCCTGGGACACAAGGCTGGTTCAACACTCGTAAAACAATCAATGTGATTCATCATATCAGCAAGAGAAAAACCAAGAACCATATGATCCTCTCATTAGATACAGAGAAAGCATTTGACAAAATACAGCATCCATTCCTGATCAAAACTCTTCAGAGTGTAGGGACAGGGGGAACTTTCCTCGACATCTTAAAAGCCATCTACGAAAAGCCCACAGCAAATATCATTCTCAATGGGGAAGCACTGGGAGCCTTTCCCCTAAGATCAGGAACAAGACAGGGATGTCCACTCTCACCACTGCTATTCAACATAGTATTGGAAGTCCTAGCCTCAGCAATCAGACAAACAAAAAAGACATTAAAGGCATTCAAATTGGCAAAGAAGTCAAACTCTCCCTCTTTGCCGATGACATGATACTCTACATAGAAAACCCAAAAGCCTCCACCCCAAGATTGCTAGAACTCATACAGCAATTTGGTAGCGTGGCAGGATACAAAATCAATGCCCAGAAATCAATGGCATTTCTATACACTAACAATGAGACTGAAGAAACAGAAATTAAGGAGTCAGTCCCATTTACAATTGCACCCAAAAGCATAAGATACCTAGGAATAAACCTAACCAAAGAGGGAAAGGATCTATACCCTAAAAACTATAGAACACTTCTGAAAGAAATTGAGGAAGACACAAAGAGATGGAAAAATATTCCATGCTCATGGATTGGCAGAGTTAATATTGTGAAAATGTCAATGTTACCGAGGGCAATTTACACGTTTAATGCAATCCCTATGAAAATACCATGGACTTTCTTCAGAGAGTTAGAACAAATGATTTTAAGATTTGTGTGGAATCAGAAAAGACCCCGAATAGCCAGGGGAATTTTAAAAAAGAAAACCATAGCTGGGGGCATCACAATGCCAGATTTCAGGTTGTACTACAAAGCTGTGGTCCTCAAGACAGTGTGGTACTGGCACAAAAACAGACACATAGATCAATGGAACAGAATATAGAACCCAGAAGTGGACCCTGAACTTTATGGCCAACTAATATTCGATAAAGGAGGAAAGACTATCCATTGGAAGAAAGACAGTCTCTTTAATAAATGGTGCTGGGATAATTGGACATCCACATGCAGAAGAATGAAACTAGACCACTCTCTTTCACCATACACAAAGATAAACTCAAAATGGATGAAAGATCTAAATGTGAGACAAGATTCCATCAAAATCCTAGAGGAGAACACAGGCAACACCCTTTTTGAACTTGGCCACAGTAACTTCTTGCAAGATACATCCACGAAGGTAAAAGAAACAAAAGCAAAAATGAACTATTGGGACTTCATCAAGATAAGAAGCTTTTGCACAGCAAAGGATACAGTCAACAAAACTAAAAGACAACCTACAGAATGGGAGAAGGTATTTGCAAATGACGTATCAGATAAAGGGCTAGTTTCCAAGATCTATAAAGAACTTCTTAAACTCAACACCAAAGAAACAAACAATCCAATCATGAAATGGGCAAAAGACATGAAGAGAAATCTCACAGAGGAAAACATAGACATGGCCAACACGCACATGAGAAAATGCTCTGCATCACTTGCCATCAGGGAAAACAAATCAAAAACACAATGAGATACCACCTCACACCAGTGAGAATGGGGAAAATTAACAAGGCAAGAAACAATAAATGTTGGAGAGGATGTGGAGAAAAGGGAACCCTCTTACACTGTTGGTGGGAATGTGAACTGGTGCAGCCACTCTGGAAAACTGTGTGGAGGTTCCTCAAACAGTTAAAAATAGACCTGCCCTATGACCCAGCAATTGCACTGTTGGGGATTTACCCCAAAGATACAGATGCAGTGAAACACCGGGACACCTGCACCCCGATGTTTATAGCAGCAATGTCCACAATAGCCACACTGTGGAAGGAGCCTCAGTGTCCATCAAAAGATGAATGGATAAAGAAAATGTGGTCTATACACTCAATGGAATATTACTCAGCCATTAGAAATGAGAAATACCCACCATTTGCTTCAACGTGGATGGAACTGGAGGGTATTATGCTGAGTGAAGTAAGTCAATCGGAGGACAAACAGTGTATGTTCTCATTCATGACTGCTAAAACAAAATACCACATACTAGGTAGCTTATAAACAACAGAAATTTATTTCCCACAGTTCTGCGGACTAGAAAGTCCAAGATCAAGGTACCAGCATGGTCACATTTTTGTAAAGACCTTTTTTCTTGCTCATAGCTAGCATCTTTCTCGCTGTCCTCACATAGTAGAAGGAACTAGGGAGCTCTCTGGGGCCTCTTTGATAAGAGCTGATCCCACTCATGAAGGTTCCACCTTCACGTCCTAACCACCTCCCAATGGCTCCACCTACAAATATCAACATCTTTGGGCATTAATATTTCAACGTATGAATGTTGGAGGCACACATTCAGTAATAAATTCCTTATAAATCTCTTTACAGACAAACACACACATGCACACACCTGTATTTCCCCCCTCTGGAAAACCCTAATAGTTCTTACTTAAAAAAACAAATTTCAAACTATAAAAGTAAATTATAAATAGAATCCCAAGTAACTAATGTGTGCTTTATTATTATCTACAAAGGATATCAGCCATCATTTGGAATTTATCTGTCAAATGTGCTGCTGTTTATGGGTTAATCTGAGAAACACAAGGTCTTGTAAAGGTCTCTAACTCTTAAAAGAAGGAAGTCCAAAGATCAAGAGAAGTATAAAATTTCATATATATTCCACTTTAATACATTTCAGTATTTACTTAAAATTCAAAGGCTGTTGATAAAGTCATAGGACATGAGTCACACTCATAAATGCAATACCAAAATGTCTTCAAATGCTAACAAGAATTAATTTTCTGGGGCAGCCCGGGTGGCTCAGTGGTTTAGTGCCGCCTTCAGTCCGGGGCGTGATCCTGGAGACCTGGGATGGAGTCCCACGTCGGGCTCCCTGCATGGAGCCTGCTTTTCCCTCTGCCTGTGCCTCTGCCTCTCTCTCTCTCTCTCTCTTTCTCTCTCTCTCTCTCTCTCTGTGTTTCATGAATAAATAAATAAAATATTTTTTTTTAAAAAGTAATTTTTTTAAAGATTTTATTTATTAATGAGAGACAGAGAGAGAGGCAGAGACACAGGCAGAGGGAGAAGCAGGCTCCATGCAGAAACCTGGACATGGGACTCAATCCTGGGACTCTAGAATCATGCCCTGGGCTGAAGGCAGGTGCCCAACCACTGAGCCACCCAGGTGTCCCAAGAATTAATTTTTGATTAAAGTCCTCTTAGGAGTATACATGCCTATGCTCTCTTTCCATTAGTGTAAATAATCAAAAGTTAACTGGATTTCAAGTGGAATATTTAATTGACCTCTTCTGATGTTGTTTCATCCAAATCATTTTGAGAGCAGAAATGTCTCACACAATTATACTATTTCTTGCTGCATTTTTTTCTAAAGATTTATTTATTTATTCATGAGAAACACAGACTGAGAGAGAGAGAGAGAGAGACACAGGCAGAGGGAGAAGCAGGCTCCTCGCAGGGAGCCCGATGCAGGACTCGATCCCGAATCCCCAGATCTCAACCTAAGCCAAAGGCACTCAACCGCTGAGCCACCCAGTCATCCCTTGAAATGCTGCATTTAAGGGACTCCTCATAGGCAAATGTCAATTTACCGTAAATGAAAATGCATAAATTAACCTAGCTTTCTCTGGGTGATTTTTGTTGTATTTATTATTAGATTGTTAATATACGAAAGCTGTAAAATATGTTTGGTGTTTGGTGTTTTTTTTTAAGATTTTATTTATTTAAGACAGCAGAGGGAGAAGCAGAAGCAGAGGGTAGGGAGGGGACAGAATCTCAAGCAGAGAGCGTGGAACCTGCAGGGCTCTATCTCCAGACCCTGAGATCATGACCTGGGCCAAACTCAAAGAGTCAGATGCTTAACCAACTGAGCCACCCAGGCACCCTAAATGTTTTTGTTTTAAACAAGAGAAATAAAAAGAAGTAATATTTCCCTTAAAATGTGTTTCCACTTAGATTTTAAAAGCAAATATAGGGCACTTGGGTAGCTCAGCAGTTGAGTATCTCCCTTCGGCTCAGGGGATAATCCTGGAGTCCCGGGATCAAGTCCCACAACAGGATACCTGCAAGGAGCCTCTTTCTCCCTCTGCCTGTCTCTGCCTCTGTGTGTCTCTTATGAATAAACAAAGAAAATCATTTAAAAAAAAAGCCAAATATATACCTCAGAAAACAACATTTTATCCCCTGCCCAAATGAAGAGTATACATTTTAAATAAGTCATAATTACTATACAATTTGGAAACTTTAAAAAACTTTCACAACTTTTTCATAATTTCCATATTCACCTTGAAGATAAAATTCAAACAAAACTTGGTCCTTGAAAAGAAATTCTCCTTTAAAATGATTCCACTCACCTAAAGTGTTCCTAATTGGGGTGCCTGGGCAGCTCAGTCACATAAGCGGCTGACTTTTGATTTCAGCTCAGGTCATGATCTCAGGGTCTTGGGATCAAGCCCTATGTTGGGTTCCATCTCAGCAGGGAATATGCTTGAGGATTCTCTCTCCCCCTCTCCCTCCGCCTCTCCCTTGGCTTGTGTTTGTTCTCTCTCTTAAATAAATTAATCTTTAAAAGAAAGTGTTCATAACTTATTTCAAAAACATAACAAACTTATCCTAATTTGTTCCTATTTGAAAGGAATATCTCTATTTGCCCCCACAGAAAAAGCAGAACCTACTTCCGGGTTCCCACAAGATACTGATTGACAATGCCTATTCGTGAGTTCATTATGAACTGCTAAAATAGAGCTATTTCACTTCAGATAATCAACATACTTGAATATATTGCTTTATTGAATTTTCTTATGCTAAATGTAAATATTTTCTGGTATAAGAGGAAAAAAGTCAAGCATTATTCCTATTGTTCTTGCCTCTTAGACTTTTTTATTGATTCTCCCCTCTCCTAATTAGAATCATCCCTAAAAATATAAGAGTATCTACCTCTTAATAGATTTGGATGACCCAGTTTGAGTATACACAATAAAATTTTTCTAGTTACAATGAAACAGTGCTTCTCAGCCTGAATGTTAGGTACTGAATTGTGGCCCCCCCGCCAAAAAAAATTCAGGTATCTATTCCCTAGTACCTTAGAACATGGACTGTATTTGGACATAGGGATGTTAAAGAGGTAATTAAGTTAAAATGAAGCCATAGGGTAAGCCCTAATGTAATCTGACTGGTACTCTTAAAAGAAGAGGTGATTAGGACAGAGACACCAGAGATGTGCACACAAAGAGAAATGGCCATGTGAGGACACGATGAGAAGACCATCTATAAGAGGCCTCAGGAAAAGCCAAACCTGGTAATATCTTGATCTTAAATTTCCATCCTTATGTACTGTGAGAAAATAAATCTTTGTAGTTTAAGCCACTCAATCTTTGGTATTTTATTATAGCAACCTGAAGTATTGTGATTCATAAGGAATATCTCTATTTGGTTATTCAAAGACCAAAATATATTTCTCATATATATGGTCTTCATCGATAGTTCCTGGCTCACAATTCTCAAAACCCTTGGGATTTCCTGAATGAAAAGAGCAATGGAACCATGTTTTGTCATAATATTTGGTCTCTTGTCCTCAGTGCCTGAAATTGCTCTAGACACGTAAAAGTGAACCAGTGTCTTGTTATTCATAATAAGCCCCCTTTCCACCACAACTGGGTTTATGTTAATGAAGTAACTTTTGGAAAGTACCTAAAGATGAGTACTAGTTGTCAGGGGAACTAATTGTGACTAATGTGTTAAAATTTTGAGAATTTTGAGTTCCACCCCCTGATTTCTGGGGAGGAAAGAAGGGCCAAGGTTGAATCAATCACCAATGGCCAATGATTTAATCCATCCTGCCTATGTAATGAAGCCTCCATAAAAACCCAAAAGAAGGGATTCAGAAAGCTTCCAGTTGGTGAACACATGGAGATTTGTGGCACACTGCAAGAGAGGATAGAAGCTCCACACCCTTTCCCCATACTTTGCCCTATGCATCTCTTCCATCTAACTGTTCCTGAGTTATATCCTTTTATAATAAACCAGTGA
This sequence comes from Canis aureus, assembly GCF_053574225.1. Lineage (NCBI taxonomy): Eukaryota > Metazoa > Chordata > Mammalia > Carnivora > Canidae > Canis > Canis aureus. The sequence goes on from NC_135636.1 coordinate 14,001,983, forward strand.
TCTGGGATCCCTGGGTGGCACAGCGGTTTAGCGCCTGTCTTTGGCCCAGGGCGTGATCCTGGAGACCCAGGATCGAATCCCACGTCAGGCTCCCGGTACATGGAGCCTGGCTTCTCCCTCTGCCTATGTCTCTGCCTCTCTCTCTCTCTGTGTGTGACTATCATAAATAAAAAAAATAAAAAAATAAAAAAAATTTAAAAAAACCAGTGATCTAGTAAGTAAAATGTTTTTCTGAATTCTGTTAGCTGCTCCAGAAAAATTAATCAAACCCAGGAAGAGGGTCATTAGATCCTCCAATCTATATAGCTGGTCCATCAAAAACAGAGGTGACAACCTGAGCTTGCTACTGATGTCTAAAGTGGGAGGTGGAGTTAGTAGTGCAAGTTTTATAGGACTGGGCCCTTAACCTGTGGAATCTAATGCTATCATCTTCAGATAGACATGTCAGAATTGAGTTGAACTCTAGGACATCCAGCTAGTGTTAGAGAACTTCTTGGTAGCATGGGAAAAACCCCAAACATATAAACATTGTAATTCACCCCAGAATCTTTATAGCTCTAGCAAATTATACAGAATATATTAGTACATTTATCTCAGGTTTATACAATACTGACATCTTGAGGGGGGGAAGTGTACATCAAGTCACCAACTAAAATTTAGCTAGAGAATTTGATAATAAAACAGGATGCCAAGGATTTCACAGGTTCTACATTGGTTTCCACAGGCTTTGTTAATTTTATCCAATCCAGTCCAATCAAGTCCAACCCAACCCAATAAAGTGGCCTTTTCCTTTGAGCTACTCCAGGGATTCAAAGAGAAATTTTGCTCTAGTTAAAAAAACAGATGCATCAAAAAAGAAAAAGCTATGTAATATGCTCCTGTGACTATAGAAAATATAGACCAAATTATTATCTAACACATCAAGTGATAAAAATATAAGTACTATGTTCAATATGATCCTTTTTTGGAAATATGTACATGCATATATAGGGTATGTGCACATGAAATACACTTGGGTAAAAACACTGGAAAGGCATATATAAAACTGTTAAGAGTTTTTCTAAGTGGTAAAATTAAGGTAATTTTAATTTATCTTTTTTGTTATTTATTTTTAGTAACCACAGATTTTTTTTTTAAAGATTTATTTATTTATTTATGATAGACGGAGAGAGAGAGGCAGAGACACAGGCAGAGGGAGAAGCAGGCTCCATGCTGGGAGCCTGATGCGAGACTCCATCCCGGGACTCCAGGATTGCGCCCCAGGCCAAAGGCAGGCACCAAACCGCTGAGCCACCGAGGGATCCTGTGTTCAGAGATTTTTATTGGAAAAATTATCATACTTTTTTTTTTAAAAAGATGTTACCTTAAAAAAGGTTACCTAAACCTGAAATTATAAAAGATACATGCAAAAAGATGAAAGTGAACAAATGGCTATCAATGTTTAAGAATTTCACACTCCATTCTGTGAGTTTGGTTATTCTTTGCTGAAGTAAAATTCATACCATATAAAATTAACCTTCTTAAAGTATACAATTCAGAGCCATTTAGTACATTCACAATGTTACATAACTACAACTTCTATTTAGTTCAAAAACATTTCATCACCCCAAAAGAAAACCCCATACCCATTAAGCAGTCACTCTCTACCCCCAGCTACCACTATTCTGCTTTCTGTCTCTAGTGCCTATTCCAGATATTTCATTTAAATAGAATTATATACACTATATGACCTTTTCAGTCTGGTTTCTTTTACTCAGAATAATGTTCCTGAGATTCATCCACTTTGTAGCATGTTTTAGTAGGTCAACTCTTTTATACGGCTAAATAGTATTCTGCTGAACAGATAAAACAGATTTTGTTTATCCATTCATCAGCTGATGGATGTTTGTATTATTTCCATCTTTTGACTATTAAAAATAAAACTGCTATAAACATTCACGTGCAAACTTTTTTATAGATATAGGTCTTCAGTTCTCCTGTGTATGTACTTAGGAATGGAACTGCTAGATCATATGATAATTCTATGTTTAATCTTTTGAGAAAATACCAAAACATTTTTCACAGTTGCTTCACCATTTTATATTCCCACCAAAATATATGAGGGTTGCAATTTCTCCACATTCTCTCAACACTTATTATTTCCCGACATTTTAGTTCTAGTAATCACACAAAAATTCCTAACAATTATACAAGTTATGTGATGAAATTTTTCAGTATATGAACATGTCACTTAGGAAAATAAGTGTAAGAGTAGCGTTATTTTAATTAGTAAATGTAGCTATTGTTGAAATTGAGGTAACAGGAAGTGAAAGCATATTAATCCCTAGTAGATTTCTGGTCTTATGGATAAGTAATCAAAGGAGTAGCCCACATGACATACTCCTTCTAAAGGTGGCATGAGTCATGGAATACAATAATAAAGTTTTAATTCGATCAAGCAACAAAAAGAAAAAAAAGAAGAGAAAGAAAAAGTAACTCTATACCAATTCCATGAAACATTTAATAAAATGTTATATCTGGGTGACAATTTCTCTAAGAGAATTTTATGCATGCAATAAGAATCAGATGCAAGTTATACTTAGTTCACACAAATAGTAGAAAGAAGTCATCCTTTGGAGCCTATCTTTTGCTTCTGTAAGCAAAGCAAAACATAATTTAAGAGTGGATAAAAAATACCACTGGCACTACCACATACATCTTATCCTTTTCAAAAATTAAATAACCATAAAAGAAACTAGGAACTAGAAAGAGCTAAAACTCAGGGTGGGGGGAGATATATTCTAAATACCATTAGGGAAGGTTGAGCATCTTCACACAATTACTAAGGTGTATCTCTAACAATTGGGAGGGGAATTTTACCACTGCTGATAACAAACTTACAGTTTTTATTACCCCACCTTTTATTTACCCTCTTCGCCATTTCCTATTCTCCCATCATTCCTCTCTTCCCTTTCTTGCCTAAGCCTTAAACCTGCCAGAAACATCCAATGACATCCATCATTCTTTACAATGTCCTCAGAGGCCAGATATGTTACAAAGATGATAGATAACATCTACCTTCAGATTTTAGATTTGGTTTTAAAATTCCACTACTTTAGAAAACTTCTTTAGGTAGCTTTATGTCTGTGGAGTTAGACCTTGATATTTTCTTCTCTAAGAAAGACTATCAATATGCAGAACTAGAAGATTTCTTGAAGGGGCCTAGGTACCGAGGGGAAGCGTGGAGCAGAGGTCATGTTCTTCCCTCCTTACATCTTCACCATGGATGCTGCAGTGCTAGTGAAGGTGAGGCTCTTCCAAATACAGAAAGCTTGAGTAGGAGAGAAAGACTATGGCCAATGTCACATGGCAACTGAGAAACAGTTTAGTGAGATGACCAGAAATAATCAGGAGAGGATGCACATTGAAAAGATAACTAGAGAGCCCATACAATAGATCAGAGAGAATAACAGGAGCTTTAGATAACCAATGTTAACATGACTTTATTTGTATCATCATTTTGAAGTGACATTCAGACTACATTTGGTTAAAATAGGGTTCAAAGGTTAAGAATTAAATATTTTCTAGCAAAGTCAGGAGATTACACTGGTGACTATGCTTCAAGTACTGAAAAGTATATACCTTGTTCTCTGCGTTTGTTCATGAGGCAAACTAATTTCTCTGTGATACCAGGTTACAGAGATAAGAGATAGCCTCATTACCTTGCCTGATGACAATCTCGTCAAAAAACACTACTTCGGTGCTGAGCCTGAGTTAAACTACAATTTGGAAGAAGACACTGCAAAGTCTGTAATCTCAAATAGCTGATGTATTCTCATATACTGGAAAGGAGTTGTGTGGACCAGATGGATACAGACTCCGCAGGGGAGGGTGTTGATCGCCTCACAAATCTAAGACAGGAAAGTCAAGGTGACAAAAATTAACAAATGGAAGCATATAGTTGTACAGAATTTCTGTAAAACATACTTCCCATGTATTTAATTTCTCCAATCCAAATAGATACTATTCCCAGGAACAATAAAATTGCTAGAAGGAAATTTCAAATATTTGACCTGATACCCCTGGAAAAGGAGCTCTTGATCTTAGTAGGGGAAAACACACATCCTTTAATAGGATCATTCTTTTTTTGGGGGGGAGGGGGGACCATTCTTACAGATATCTCCTAATAAAATAATCCCAGGTCCTTTGTAGAAGGAGAAAGGGTCACAGAGTAATTCATGAAGAAGGTAAAACTAGGTGAATTAAACAATGACTAATGGAATAATGTTTCAGAATACTATTCTGTATCTTTGTACAATAATTTGTACATTTTATACATTTGTACCATATATTTTATACAGTATTTTTACAGGAATTAAATATTGAGCACTGACAATGGGCCAGGGACACATGTATTGTTTTCGTTAATCCTCACAATAACTCTAAGACACTCATTCTCTCTATTTTAAAAACGAGAGAAGAGGGCAGCCCCAGTGGCACAGCGGTTTAGCGCTGCCTGCAGCCCAGGGTGTGATCCTGGAGACCCGGGATCGAGTCCCACATCGGGCTTCCTAAATGGAGCCTGCTTCTCCCTCTGCCTGTGTCTCTGCCTCTCTCTCGCTCTCTCTGAATGAATAAATAAATAAATCTTTAAAAAAAAAAACGAGAGAAGAGATTCAGTTAGGGGTTGAATGATCTTTGTCAAGCCTTAACTAACTAGCCTTTGTGACCCTAGCTAGTAAGTGACAGAGAAAGAGAATTCAATCCAAGCTGCCTGATTCCACATATTGAAGAAACGGCAAACATGAATATAGTTACACTATTTTACAAAACAATTTCTGCAAGTAGGCAAAACCAGCAGGATTAGAACCTTTACCAATGACAGAGAACTGGATTATCCCAAGAAGATGTATGTAACATTACTGATAGACTAGAAAAATCAAACAGTAGAACATATTCTTTTATACAGCAGGATAAATTAAAGAGGGAAAAGGATTCATTCCTGTCCCTAAATTAAAAAATCCAAGTTTAAAATACCCAGTAATTGATGTACCTCTCACACCTATACAGATTTTCAATATGAAAGAAATAAAGAAATAGAAGTATGCTTCTAAAACATGAAATTAATAAGGTAATTTAACAACCAAGATGTTTTTATACAAAAAAAGGATCAATAATTTTGTTAAAATATTGAACAGTGTGTCTTTTAGTTTTGCATTTCAAGCAAAAAGGTCAACAGAAAAGCAGTCAAGGATAATCCGAGGAAAACATACCTATAGAAATGTTTCCTTTCTCTAACCAAAAAACCCCACTCAACAATAATGCAATACAAAAATTTCAGAAATTCACTCAGACCAAACTATAATGCTAAAGTCAGAGGTTTCAGTTACAATCCATATTTCATTCAAAAAAATATTTCAAAAGAGAAGGTTCACTGAATATTTTAATAGAAACCATACTATTCTAATACCACAGAAAAGAAGGAGTCCTGAAAACTTTCCACAGTCCAACCTACAAAATCATTTTAACATCATAAAATACACATCAAGTCTCTACTGAATTATTAAGTATGATAGCAGCACATGGAACTGAATGGAGGAAAACAACAGAAGTAAATATCAGGAGACCTAGATCCTACTGGTTCTGCCACATACAGCCTTTGAGTTTGATACTAGACTCGTGGGAGAAAACTATAAACTCATCCCTTTTAGCCCTTTAGAGAAGCCCATTCTAGATCAAAACAACACTGACAATAATAGGCTATAGGCCAGATCTAGGCCATCCAGAGAATTTACAATTTGGAAGAGGGGTAGAATAAAAAGGAAAAGTTTGGAGAAGCTTTCTCTTGCCAAGAATGATGGCAAAAGGAAGAGTTAACGACATAGTTCTAGGGAGCTGCCCTCCAGTGTTAGGCCCCACTAGTGTTAATGTTATATTAAAAAGTTCTATTCAAATGTGAAAAGAAATGTTTTAATGAGAAAAATCCCAATTTTTCCAAAGAAAAACTTCTATTTATCTTTAGCTAACCAGCAATAGACTCAATATTCAGACAGAAATATTATAAATTGCTAAGCAAAAAGGATACCAGTAACAGAGACCAATGAAATATATCATTTGAGACTCAGACTCGAATCCTCTGAGAAGCCTATACATACCACCCTATGTAATACCTTCTAAAACTTGTAGAAATTCTAGAAATCAAGAAAAAGTTCAACATGTAAAAATTATATAAGGGGCACCTGGGTGGCTCAGTAGTTCAACATCTACCTTTGGCTCAGGTCATGATCCTGGGATCCTAGGATCAAATCCTACTTCAGGCTCCCTACAGGGATCCTGCTTCTCCCTCTGCCTATGTCTCTGCCTCTCTCTCTGTGTCTCTCATGAATAAATAACATCTTTAAAACAATCATATAAAAAGCAAACTTTTGTATAAGCAAATTCACAATACACCAAAAGATAAATATAGTAAACATCATAAATGATTAACAAATTATCATATTCATTTTCAATAGCTGCATAACAAATTATCACAAACTTAGCAGATTAAAATAATATCATTTAATCAACTTACATTTCTGTAGGCCAGAAATACAGACAATGTGACTGGGTATCACAAGGCTAAAATTAAGGTAATGGTAGAGTTCAGTTCTAACCTAAAACTCAAAAAGACTCTTTCTCCAAGCTCATTCTTATTGACGGAATTTAATTCCTCATGGAAGTAGGACCCAGGCCCATCTCCTTGCTGGCTGTCAACCAAGAGTCACTCTCAGCAACTACAGGCTGAACACTTGAGAATTTCAAGTCTAGTTCCTTTCCATATGGCCTCCTTAATTCAGCAAAAGGGTGATGAATCCTCACATTTTTAAATTTCCTGACTTCTTCTATTATTACCAGCCAGAAAAAACAGTTTTTAAAGCACTAATATAGAAAAAAATAATAAAAATTTTAAAATAAAGGGCTAATGTGGTCACAAATACCATGTAGGATCAGACCCATCCTGATAACCTCCTTTTCTTAGTCAATTGTACCAAATAATATAACCTGACCACGAGAGTAAAATCTACCAAATTTACAGTCCCATTAATTACTTAGAGCATGTATACTGAGGACAGAAAATGAAAAATCTTGAGCAACATCTTAGAATTCTGCCTACCACTATTATATAAGGAAGTTATACAATTAGGTGAAAAATATATTTCAAAATACCAAACATAAGTGAGAAAGTAACATGGGTAAACAAGGCCCATGAAGAAACAGAATCTTTTGGAAAGTAATTTGATGAGAAAAAATAAAAGCCATAAAGTTAATACTCCTTGGCTTAGGCATACCATCCCTGGAAATATAGTCCCCTCAAAAAAAAAATTCATAAGAAAGAAAAAGCAGTGACATGAATACTTCAGCCTCCTGGTACCACAGATACTAGAACAGCAATTTCTACTTTGAGCATCAAATTCCACTTTCTTACTCATCCTTCTGTTCACAGGCCCTAGAATGGTATCTGCACTCTACAAATATTTGTTGAATGCCTACTATATGCCTATCACTGAGTCATCAAGACACAAAATTGTATAATCCATGCTCTGATGCACCTCATTTCTCATAATTTTTGTAAAAACAAAAAAAAGGCATATAATATCAAAAGTTCCACAGTCAATGTATGTGTAAAGTATTAGGAACACAAAAGTCAACAAAAATGAGGGGATCATTGAACCAGGCCTTGAAAACGAAGTGGAATTCTCTAGAGAGACAAAGCAGGTGGGGAAATGGGGGTTATAAAGAAAAGGAAGTAGAGAATATATTATGTAGTCATTTAAAACCGGAATTATGAACTGTATAAAACTATATGAAAACTGTTTATATTAAGTGGAAAACTCTTTGTACCAAAATAATTCTGGATTCTAATAAAAAAAACATGCCCATAATAAATGTATAAATAAATCAAAACAAACAGGGGAAAAAAATCACAGTTTTCTAGAAAGTGCTATAAGCGGTAATTTATTTCCTCTTATTTTATTTTTTTTATTTTTTTAAAGATTTACTTATTTTAAATAAAGAGAGGGAGTGTGGGGAGGGCAGAGGGAGAGAGTCTTAAGCAGATTCCCCACTAAGCATGGAGCCTGATGTGGGGCTCAATCTCATAACCCTGAGATCATGACCTAAGCCTAAAACAAAAGTGGAATAGTCAATCAACTGTGCCACCCAAGCACCTCTCCTCTTATTTAATTTACATTATTATGTTTATATCATTTGTGCTTCCAAAGAAATTTTAAATGAAAAGGAAAAAATCACATTAAGAAAATTTAAAATCTACCATTTGAAGGAGTCCTGCTAACTGATAGAAAAAAGAAAATACTCAATGTCTGAGTCTATTTACTATTATTCTAACTAAAAGCCCCAATTAGAGGAAGCAACATACTCAACCATTCATTAGTTCCACAAATATCTCCTGAGCACTAACAATGGGCCATAGTGGAAGGCATTGGAGATACATAAATGGATAATAGTCCCTGCCCTCGGAAAGTTCTTGATCTGATGAAACACCATAATGAGATTACATTTGGTAATCGTATTTTAATAATTTCTAAGAAGACAAAATTCTCTAAATAATGGTTCATTTCATGAGTGGAAGCCTCAATGTGACAGAATAAGTAAAAGAGCTCACTGCCTTAAGTGTACCGATGGCAGCAGGCATAAGACCTCTCACTGCTGCCAAGCAACTGTCTTCCTAAGATTCACAAATCAGACCCACCTGATTCTTAAATTATATCAGTTCTATCACAGAGCAAAGTGATCTAGTCAATGCCTACCCATATGGCTCAGTAAATCTACAGATCTAAAATCTTGGCTTACTAACAAGGTAGCTATTTCATGCTTGAAGAATAATATTTGGAAGCCTGACAATTCTAACACAAACATACTTGCTGGATCTCAAATTTCATAGAGAAAAATCAGGATCACTACAATTTGTGTATTTCTAAGTTGTATCTTACTTTACCTTTTTTTCTGATCTTTATTCCTATTCTTATCATGAGTAGCTACATGTGGCACTGAAGGAAGATATAAGTCTCAATTTCACTCAAACTCCTGGAACTATTAGAAGGATTAAAAGCAATATGAACTTCTAATTAGTGAACAAATTGATTCTTCACTGATACCATGTCGGCTAGCTACAAAAAAAGTTTTTCAATCAAAAGGTACCTCCTCCCAAGCTGCAGGTTATCTGAAGAACTGTAAGTTAAACAAAAGAAAAGCAAAAAAAAAAAAAAAAAAAAAAAAGAAAAGAAAAGAAAAAGAAGAAAGAAAAGGCCTCACCCAAAATACAAGACCTCTCACTGTCTTCCTCATGTGACATAAATCCAACTTAAGGGGTTTTTGTTACAAGATGCTCCATTTCACTAAATGGCTTCTCAGTATTTTATTATCTGCCATTCACATAGTAAGAGTAATAATTACTCAGAAGTAATATAGTCAGTAGTTTATTAAATTTGAAATGCTACAAAGCACAATGGATCCATTTGGGTTTCCTCCCCTTTTGCTTTATATTTTTCTGATTACCACTGTCATCATCATGATCTTCACCATATTTAACATTTATTAAATAATTTATGAAATGTACCAGGAACTAGACACCATACAAAGCACATACACACAATAGGTCATTTCCTCCTCAAAGCTACTCTATAAGCATTAGAGATCTAAGGAACTGTTTATGATCACACCAAAAACAAAATCCCTATCTTTCTAACTTCAGGGCTCAACCTCTTAATTATTAGTTTCCTAGTGCTGCCACTACAAAATTTGTCACCAACTACATGGCTTAAAATAATATACATGTATCCTCTGGAGACCCAATGCCTGGCAGAAAATTAGGCACAAAGTCTAACACAATATGCATTAGAAGGAAGGAAGGGAGGGAGAAAAGGATACAGTAAGAGGAAAATAAAGAGGAAAAGGATGGGAAGAAAAGGGAAAAGTAAATATTAAAGCCCAGGTTGCTGTAAGAGAACAAAGGGAGATACAACTCTTTCCAACATATATCTGTGAAAGCCCTGAAGAGAGATTTCAAAAATGTCTGAAAATTAAAAAAAAAAAAAAAGCCTGAAAAAGAATACCAAAGAGCAAGTGCACAGACCTTTCTTGGCATGCTTTTTTTTTTTTTTCTTGGCATGCTTTAAGCTACATCATTTAGGGAAATGATTCCCCCAAAAGGATATGCATTAGAACCCCTACATCAGGATGCCTATTAATTGGAGATTCCAAGAGCATCTCCTAGACTCACTGAATCTAAATCCTGGGGTACTAGAGGCTGGAAACAGCATTTAAAACAAGCTTCTGGGTGATTCTGAGGCCCATGAGAGTTTACTGCAATCATTAGTCTTCTAAGAAAGAAGAGGAAAGTCAAACAATGCTCTGTAGATTTTTTTTTTCTTTTGGTTTGATTCCCAAAAACTCAATGACCATTTTCTTCTAAATTTAAAAATAAAAGTCCTGTTTCTAAAGTGACAAGGCACAGGTTTGCAATATGTTCCAGGGAAAAATGCCAAAGACTCAGAAAGGGGATTTGGGAAAGGTGCCAGGATAATTCAACACTAAGCCCCTCTAGATTATGAAGATACTACTTTAATCAGCCTGCTCTTAAGAATGATAGCCACAATTTGCCTGACACATCCAATCAATGACAGCATTATGCCAGTTTGAGGTTTTCTGTCATCCCAATTATTTTTTACTGACCTAAATTCTTTTTGAAAGTGCTACAGGGCTTGAGAAATTATAAGGAATTCCCTGATGTCCCCTCTGGAGATATATCATAGATATTATTGATCTTGTGTTCTATTCCTCATTCCTCAAATTCCTTCTTAGAAATGATTTGTTACCAGCCTTCCTCAATCTTCTTATAAAATGTAACAGTTCATGCTAGGGTGCAACTAATCTCCTCTAACACTTCATTCCTATCACCCTCTCAGAGCTACAGATGCCTAGAAAAGATGACATCTGAGGAGGTGGCTCCTGTCCCCAGGCTTTGCACAATCAATCATTCTATCATTTTTTATTGTGTTCTTTTGTTCCGTCTTTTTTACAGGACACATTTGCTTTTCAAGGATCAATATTCAATTTAACTTTCTATGCCCTATAAATCATGTCTTCAAAAAGTGAAGAAAATGTGTTTCTGACTTTGAGGTTATTTTAAACCATAGCCAGGTCCTAAGTCAAGCCCAATTAAGAGGCTAATCCTTGCAAATTCTAAGCAGAGTGAGAGCGTCACCTAAGAGAGGCTGGTTGCATTTTTTCCTTACTGTCAAAGAACACTGCTTTAATAGGCATTTTTAAATAATAAGCCATAAGTTAATCCAATTAGAGAATTTCTAAGTATTTGGAAGACGTAAAGTTCTGAGCTTTAAAGAAATAATTTCTTGGGGCACCTGGGTGGCTCAGTGGTTGAGCATCTGCCTTTAGCTCAGCTCATGATCCTGGGGTCCTGGGATCGAGTTCTGCATCAGGCTCCCCGTGGGGACCCTGCTTTTCCTTCTACCTATATCTCTGCCCCTCTCTATGTGTCTCTCATGAATAAATAAATAAAATCTTTTTTAAAAAAGTAATTAATTAAAAAAATAAAGAAATAATTTATTTTGCTCATTACTTCTTGATATGGATGCTATCAAATGCATTAAGATCAAGAATTTTTCTATATGTAAAGACAGAATTATATTCACAGGATTATTTAACACATTTATTTATTTATTCTATCAATGAATTAAAATCAACAATTTGTCTATTTAACTTAGAAATTTTCTTACATGAACAAATAAACCTTAATTCACTGTCAGGATATACTATCAAATGGTAATACCATCCACCCATTTTAAGGACTTAAACACAAAAGGAATGATAAGAGAAAACTATTTTATGCATTTAAAATAACTTATTTTTAAATGTCCTCACAAAGCTTAAGCAGGTCTCTTAAACCCCATGGAGTGGACATGTCTCTGAATTAATTTCCACCTGGAGACCCAAGGGATGAACATTCTAACTGTGCGATAAATTAAGTTGCCAAGCAAAATGGATTAATGATCAGTGAAATTGCCTGATAAACTTTCAGATCCATTATGGATTGGGATTCATCCTGTTTCTCCACCTGTTCATTAAGCTCCAAGTTCATGGCAACTCCAGTGACTGATTGCACATTAACAAGCTGTTTATGTGAGGAGGTGTTGCTACCCTAGTCAACATTCCTATACTTACACATTCATTTAAACATAATTCTCTGGTAATTTATTCTGTTCACAATCCCAACACAGAAAAACTATACCTCTACCTTGAAGTTTAATTTTAGATACAACAAAGATGTGATGTGTCATAAAATTAAAACTTAACAAAGCAAATCAGATTATACCTCAAGGTCAAAAGAAGCCTGAGAAATTTCATGCCATTAATCTGTTTCTTCAAACAGTTATAAGAATGAAAGGAGTAGTGAAAAAAAAACACTGATAATATGCCAAAATAAAATGTTTATTTCTGCCCCTATATTAAAGTAAAACATTTGTTGCTTCTATAATGAGAAATCTAAACTGGCTAAGAGTGTTGAAAAATATTTCTCAACCTTTCTTTCTTATCAAAATAGCCAAAATCTCCCTTTATATAACACCAAGTTCAATAAACCATTTGTCAATCAAAATGCACGAAATCTGAGTTATAAGTAAGAATATTCTTCCCACTCAAGTATCAAGCATTGACATCTTCCTTTTTAAGTATACAGAATTTACTTCATAAAGAGACTATTCACTAAACATGAGGTTAATAAAAATCAGTAAGTTCTCTGAAACTGTAGTTTAATAGATTTATATTTCATTCAAATATGAAGATGTCTACTTTATACTAATAAACTAATTTTCTTCAATATTACCATGAAGCCTAGTTTTTATATGAACTAATGATTGGAATTCAGAAATCAATGTCATTTTTCCCTTTCCCTGCACACATAAAGAAGACCTTAATTGAAAAATTAAGTAAATAGCCAAATGACTACAATTGCACCGAGGCAAAAGAATGGAATGACTATCATCCAGATGCTTTTGAGTCTACAAGTACAAGCTGCACAGAAGTCACAAAGAAGTAATTTTTAGAAATTAAGTTGACCTGTATATGTAACAAAATATACATTTCCTTCAGTTAAAATTAATTAGAAGTGTACACCAAAAAATTAAAATTTTACTGTATAATTTTAAAAAGAAAAAGAGCATGGAGAATTCCAAAAAAGGTTGCATTTGAGCATTAGATAGCTGCTAGGCCTCATGAAATGTCATGTGGCACCATTACAAAATTCATTTTTTACTTAGATTAAACTGTAATCAATTTCTGATAAGTCATGCAATCATAAGAATTAAGCTACGGCAGACAGTATTTGTATTTACTGTTAACTACCAGTTGAATCAGAATCCGCTTGCCCCCTGCCACTCCTCCTAACATAGGCATGAGTGCTTACGCTCCACAGTCTCAGTTCACCTGGCTCAATCCACATGGAAAGTAGCACTGAGAAAGCTTAGTGTAGCTTCTGAACCTGGGGATGCTTACAGTAAATGCCAATACTCTTCACAAAGCGGGAATGTTCTGGTTCATAAGGCACCTATGAAACTGCACCCATTCTAGCCCCAGGGGTGGGCTCTAGTATTTTCTTGCTAGAATAAAGGCTTCAAGTTTCAGAGAAACCATACTTGGTGACCTCTAAGAACCAAAGCCATACCATCAGTGTCAAGTGCTATAGTAGATGCTAGGTACTACTTACTCTGAAAGTAAAATCCTCTTTCATTTAAGAAACTTCAGTGCCTATCTCTGACCCTACCATCTTGAATTTCTGGAAGAGAAACAGTGGCACTGAACTTCAGCTCTTGGGTATTTCACTTGACACTCAGTACTTGTCTCTTCAGGCCTGCAACCAACTCAACCTCACCCAATGTCTCCTGACTACCACCAGCAAGTTACTTGTACCTTATCAGTACCAATAAAATTGTATAGGTAAAATCCTGCTTTCTATTTCAGAAGGTAATATCAAAAGGTATGGACCCTGTCTTCAAGGAAATGGAAATTAAAACAATGAAGTACAATTCTAAGGCACAGATTTTTTTTAAAAACTCATCAAATTTAATGTTAAATAGATACTCAGAACTTATGAGATACAGGTTCATCTTATCTGTCCACAGAGCTATTTGGCTACATAAATTAAAAATTTAAAAACTAAAAACGAACTAAATAAATAAATAAAATTACAACTTTCATACTCTCATTATTTCACTTCAAAGAATTTATTCCACTTCAAAGAATTTGAGCAGCTGCCTTTGGCTCAGGTCATGATCTCAGGGTCCTAGGATCAAGTTCCGCATCCGTCTCCTGGCAGGGAGCCTGCATCTTCCTCTGCCCATGTCTCTGCCTCTCTCTGTCTCTCATGAATAAATAAATACAATCTTTAAAAAAAAAAAAAAAAAAAAAACAAGAATTTATTCCAAAGGAGCTAAGATGTTTACAAAGATTTATCTGCTAGGATGTTTGTCACAGTCTGTTTATAACAATAAAAAACTTGTAACAATCTAAATTTCCAACATTGAGAGAACAGTTAAATAAATTAATCCTCGTGTGTAATGGAGTATGATGCAGCTATTAAAATAACATATAAAAATGATCACAATATTTAAAAAACAAAAATTAAGCATTATTTTGTAAAATTCAAAGTACATATACGAAACGAAAAGAACCTGAAGCATGACCACTGAAATGAAAAATTACAGATGTTTTGTTCTTCTTTGTATTTTATATTTTCCCTATTTTAAATATTAAACTATATCCGTTCTATAATCAGACCCCAACAAAATTTTTAAGAATATAATTTTAAAAATCCAGTTGACCAGTATGTGTGATAAAGAAAACACAAGTTTTCCTAAGTGCACTGAAGAATTCTCAGAGAACAAAATACCTGTAAACATAGAACAAGTGCCCAAGCAGCCGCTATCACTTTCTCTATGAATATTTCTTTTTCATAATTTTAGTCTCTCAAGTCCTTTGAACACTATGTTTTATTTAATTGCTAGGGTTATTCCCCTAAAAGTATAGCAGAGATCAAAAACAGAAGAAGAAAACTCAGAGAGTAATTTCTTAATAGCCATCTTATCCCCCTTGGCAATCATTTCCTTTTGAGAATTGTCTTCTAATTTCTTGGAGCATTTAAGTCTTAGTTTGATTACACAAATTCTTTCAGAAAAAAATGTAGATCAGAAAAAAAAGTGATAAAGAGTTGAAATATTTTGAAAAATATGTTGGGATGAAGAACAAATAAAAAATGATGATTCACATCACAAGCTTCTTTTTCATTTATTCTTTCACTGCATCCTCATAGTATTGAATACTTTTTTCATATATTTATTAGGCATTTCCATGTTTTTAAGTTTTTTTTATTTTTTAAAGATTTTATTTATTTATTTACTTTAGAGAGAGAGAAAGAACACAAGTGAAGGGGAAGAGTAGAGGAAGGAGAACAAGCAGATTCCATGCTGAGTGCAGAGGCCGATGCAGGGTTCAATCCCAGACCATGAGATCATGACCTGAGGTGAGATTGAGAGTCAAACACTTAACCAACTGAGCCACCCAGGCACCCCTCCATGTTTTTTTTCAAGTTTCATGCTCATATTCCTAACCAGATTTTCTATTAGACATTTGTCTTTTTCTAATTGAAGAAAGCTTATATTAGACATTTGTCTTTTTCTAATTGAAGAAAGCTTATATTATTATTATAACAAGAGTAAAACTTTTGTCATATATGTCGCTAATATTTCTTTCCAATTTGACATTTACTTTTCAAGTATATTTATGGCATGACTTTTATGTTGTCAAATATATTTATGTTGTCAAATTCTTTTGTCTTTTTTTTTTTTTTTTTTTTGTCTTTTTCTTATTGGTTTGTTTCTTTGGTATTAAATTCAGACTGGTTTTTCCCACCAAAGGCAAGAGACAAAATCTCTTATATTTCCTTCTACGTTTTACTTTAATTTACATTAAATGCCATATAGAACTTACATTCATGAAAGGTGTGAGATAGTGATGTATATTTTTTAATTACTACAGCTTTTATATGTTTACTTCAATTTGGGATTGTGTGACTGACTCTTCCTCTAACCTCTGCCATTTGTCTCCCTTTTCAGGTATTTCTTGGCTAATCTCATCCTTTTATTATACCAGATACATTTTAGAACATTTGTCAATTTTAAAATAAAAACAAAAAATAAAAACAACTACCATCAGAACAAAATCCCAGAAATATCAAAGGAATTTTTATTAAAAATGTAGGTTATTCCAAGAGTTTTAATATCTTTAACATCCTTTATCATCCTGTCTGGGAATGATAATGGTTGTTAGAGCCATTTAAATCCCTTTTTCCGGGATCCCTGGGTGGCGCAGCGGTTTGGCGCCTGCCTTTGGCCCAGGGCGCGATCCTGGAGACCCGGGATCGAATCCCACGTCGGGCTCCCGGTGCATGGAGCCTGCTTCTCCCTCTGCCTGTGTCTCTGCCTCTCTCTCTCTCTCTCTCTGTGACTATCATAAATAAATAAATAAAAATTTAAAAATAAATAAATAAATAAATAAATCCCTTTTTCCCAGTATCCCTTAGAAATCCTATTTTCAGTCCATCACTCCATAAAGGGATCCTTGTAGCCGGAAGCTCATACTTAAACCTGCAGCCACTGCTGAGATCTCATTCCCAAAATGGTTCTTCCCACACCTGTCTATTCAAATATATCCCACAGGTTCGGCCAAATGACAGCTATCCACACTGATGATTTTGAAACTTTTCAGCAGGTTCTGGCATAGCATAGGAGGGGAAGTGAAAGGAGAGAGTGGTAAACAGTAATTCTTTCCCCTTTGCCTATATACAGATATCAATTCACAAAAATACACATACACAAACTCATACACACAAATATATAAGAATGTTCACTAAAGTACCAATAATCCCAAACTAGAAATTACCTAAATGCCCATCAATAGTAAGTTGGACAAACTGTGGCATATTCACAAAATGAAATATTATGTAACAATAACAAATGATCTATATCTGTATATAACAATATAGATCAATCTTACATATAATGGTAAGATGAAAGAGCTAAATATTGAGTAATATATATCATATGGCCCCATTTACATAAAATACAAAAAAGGCAAAATTAATCTATGCTACTAGAAGCCAGGACAGTAAATATACTATCCTGTATTCACTACAAAATATTAGGATGTACTAAGGGCTCTTCCAAGGTAGTGGTAATGTTCTGCTTTTTGATCTGGATGGAGTTACATTGAGCTGTACACTTATGTGTGTGTTTTTGTGTCTATTATTGCCCAACAAAATGTTAAAAGAAAACATATAATACAGAAATTCAATAAAAAATAAAACTTAAGTGCTTTGTTAGTAGAGATGAAATTTATATTGAATCAAGCTGTTGCTGTCAATTATCCTAAAATATTTCTAAAAGTAAATGAACCTATTTTCTCAAAGATTTGAACTCTAATTTCAAATATGCCTTATTTATGTTTTACAAATGAATACATAAAAATAACATTTTAAGGAAGTAGAGATGAATATTTAAGGAAACTTCTATAAAGCAAAATTTCTCCCATCCCAGTATCTGATTTTCCTGTGTAGATATTCAGATATTCTATATCAACTTTTCTTTTAATTAAGTTATACCCAGCTGTTAAATTATTAGGTACCCAGTCATGTCACTATCTCAATTTCTGAGACAATTATGACAGTCACAATTAATACAGTAAAAACACATCACTAAAGTAAATTAAAATGATTCTTATAGGCCATTAGCTCATAAAAATTACCAACAATGTCATAGAAATTAGGCATTTAACAGAGAGGCTCAGAATTAGACAATTTTTCCTACAAAATTCAAGTAAATAGTATAACAGCTAAAGTTGTGGACACATAGGACAAACCCATTTAGTTAGTAATAACTATCTGTGCATAAGACTTGAAAAACATGCATAGTTGCCTTGGGACATTCATAGAAAAAGTCAGTTTTCTGATATTATAACTAAGCTACCACTTTCTGAGTGTGTCTATATATGAGGCACTACTGTGTGAAGTGCTTTGTATACATTATCTCTTCTGATTTTCACAACTCTGAGAAGCCCTGAGAGATTATTATTTCTATTTTACCAATGAACAAACTAAGGCTCAAAAGGTTAAATCATTTACTAAAGGTCATTTGGTCAGGAAGTTGGAGAGACACATATAAAACAATGATTGATCCAACTCCAACCCCTCCATGATTAACCACAATGTAAATGAACCTCTCCCTGGCATGCTGGGGTAGGGACACGAAGAACCAAAATAAACAAACCAACCTTCCTCATTTTCCACTTTAAAAAATCCTATTTATGGCAAACTGAATTAATCTTTGGCCAAAGACAGACCATTAGAGTTGGAGAGTTAACCACTTTTTCACAGTCCACAATCCACAAATGAATAACAGTTATATCACCAAGAAAATATTTTTCTGTGATTATAGTACAAGTAAAATTGTCTCTAATGATATAATATTGAGCCATAAGTTAGATAAATGTATTCTCCCCCAAACTCTAGCAAACACCGTAACTCCTTGACCAACAGCCTTAATACAAAATTATATGAGGACCTAGTCACAGTAAACAAATCAGCCTATATGCTGCCACATACAAAAACCTGTACATGAATTTTTAGTTCTACTGGTTATGGCAAAATACTGAAGAGAACCCAAATGTCCTTCAGTGGGTAGATGGTTAGACAACTCTGGTATATCCATGCAAGGGAGCTACTCAGCAATAAAAAGAAATGAATTACTGACACATGCAACAATCTGAATGAAGCTCGAGGGTTTTATGTTTAAAAGGATGCTGTATGATTCCATTGGTATGACATTCTTAAAATGACAAAACCATAGACATGAAGAATGGGGGGTACAAGGAGAGGAGGGCAATGAGGCGAGTCCCATACTAAAAGAGGTCTTTTCGTGATAATCGAACAGTTCTGTATTGGGATTATAGTGATAACCATAGATCTGTACATGGATAAAACTGCAGAGAACTTATACATACACATAAACGGAGGTTAAAAAATAGTGAAAAATGAATGAGGTCTATAGTCTGGTTAATAGTAATATACCAATATCAATTTCCTGATTTTGATGCTGTACTACTAGTATATGATGTCACCATTGGGGGAGGCTTACACAGGTGAAGATAAAAGGTACACAGAACTCTTTATACTACCTTTGCAATTTCTGATAAACATTTCAACATAAAAAGTTTAAACAAAAAAATGGACCTGAATTTGAATCTGGATCTGCCTGACTCTAAAACTTGTGCTACTGCCCTACACACCCTACTGCTTATAAAATCTGTTTTATTAAACTATGTATTATTTCCTACAGAGAAAAATAAAAATTACACAAGAGGCTCATCCTGGGGCTCATTTAAACAAATCCAGGAAGGACAAAAAGTACTTTATTAGGAAAAAGCTTAATGGCAAGTTAAGTCCAGGTGTTCCAATATACTAATATTAATATGGGCATGGAAAAAACTTTAGAAATTTGGTGGAAGGGAATCCTTGGGTGGCTTGGTGGTTTAGTGCCTGCCTTTGGCCCAAGGTGTGATCCTGAGATCCAGTCCTACATCAGGCTCCCTGCTTAGAGCCTGTTTCTCCCTCTGCCTGTGTCTCTGCCTCTCTCTCTCCTCTGTGTCTTTCATGAATAAATAAATAAAATCTTAAAAAAATAAACAAATAAAATAAATTTGATGGAAAATTATTTCTGGGCTGCTTTAGCACCCTGACTAGGGGCACTGACTCTCATTCCCTTCTAACTAGAGGTGTCTGGAACCTCTGAAGTCTCCTGCCATGTCTCCTTGTTCACTTGAAAGATTAACAGCTGTTCTTCTACTTACACACCAGGCAAACAAAATGCACAGCAGAAAGCTGTAAATAGAGTCATTACACTGTACATTTGGCATCTTTTGTCTATATACCCAAGAACTTCCTGATGAGGTTGTCCTTGTGAGATGTAGAACATGTCCGAATTATAATGTAATCTCAGCCATAGAGGTGAGCTAAAGGAGCCAAATGTTTTTGAGAGTGAGCGAAAGTTGCTGCCTGCCTTCATATTAATTCATCAAACCCCTGTATGCTGTGTGGCAGCTATGAAAAAATTACACATTCAGGCAAGGACAAGAATCAAACTAGTGATGGGATGTTTTTCCAATAGTGATGCTTTCATTTTATTCTGTTTCAATGAAAATTATCCCATAATCATTTTTATTTATTGATTGATTAAATAATTTCTAAAATCAGAGCCATACTGATTCACTGTGTCAAGTCCTCATTGTTGAATGTACTATTGGTGAGAGATGCTTACAGCATATGGTTCAATTGCATATAGTTCAATAGAACACATATACAGTATCAAGTATTCATTTTTACAGTATCAAGGCTTCATTTTTGAAGCCTGTTAAGGAACATGCTTAATTATTTCTAAACAATTCAGACCTTAAAGTTCTTTTAAACCCTTAAATATCTATTTTACTCTAATAGCAGAATAATTTATATATATATGAATATGTATGTATAACATTTATGTATATATAATATATAACATATGTATATGTATGTGTATAAAATTTTAAGGAAAACTTATGCAATTCTAAGGTAAGTTGAAGATCTGTTTTAAAACCATTATATGAGAAATAATACATGTAAATCTGATGATATGGGCAAAATGACAAGTGTTTATTAAGAACGTAATGGCATGACATTAATTTGGAAGGTTTCACAAATAATGGAAAAGACTACTCTGTAGCCTTAAGGGAGAGATACATAGGTATACAGTTACAAAACCCAAGAAAAACCATAATTACTGCTATTAAGTGTGTAACAGAGCCAATTCAATGTTAATAACAAGAAAGAGAAAAACTCATGAAAAGGTCTTCAGGTATTTAAAAAGGAAATACATGTCATTAATTGTACTCCACAGAGCATAACTAGGATCAACAGCTATAAATTACAATAATATACAGGAAGGGTGGTGTTATAAATATATATAAAAGCTTTTAAAATTTTTTTAATTAAAGTTCATACGACTATAGAATTTTGTGTATAATAAATCATTATTGACTTAACTACAGTGATGTTATTAAACCTTTGTACTGAAAAGGAGTTCATAAGATTCTTTCTTTTTTTATAATTTTTATTTATTTATGATAATCACACAGAGAGAGAGAGAGAGGCAGAGACACAGGCAGAGGGAGAAGCAGGCTCCATGCACCAGCAGCCCAACGTGGGACTCGATCCTGGGTCTCCAGGATCGCGCCCTGGGCCAAAGGCAGGTGCCAAACCGCTGCGCCACCCAGGGATCCCCATAAGATTCTTTCTAAGGGCATGTCATCTCCAGAGGCCCCACAGATCAGAGAAAAGCATCCTGATACAAGGGCCACAAATTAATAGTCAACAGAGACTAGCTATAAAGGAGACAGACTTGTAGCCTATGAGGTGGTATGAGGATAGAATTCTGTCCAAAAGAAGGGATTCATATTGGGTGGGTATTAAATGATGGAGACATATCCTCTCTCATGAAGAGTTTTGCATTTTAGAGAGGCAAGCAAGGAGAAAGGAATTACAGAGGCATCAGAAGAGAAAGAGAAAAACAGCTCTAAGCATAGTAAAGCAAATACAGTACAAAGCAACTGATAGCCAATTCAAAGGGAGTAACAAGCTGACTAGGCTTCCAGACTTCCTGCAGGATCACCAAAACTATGCTATATTAATGTTCCAGTTCTCCATGAGACCCTTCTGTTCACCCACTAAGACATATAATTACTATCCTGTGTGAATTTTTTCATCACCAGAGGGAACCTTGAGACAATGTTGAACTTTACATGAATCCTGCACTCCTAGAAAACAAAACTGACCAAAAAACTACCCCTCACCTTTTTTGTGTTCCATAAAACAGCATACAGCAAAGAACTACTCTTCCCCATATGACTTAGATAAAAATCATGGATGATCTCTTGTAACCTATGATAAGACCAAGATACAGATTCTTCAAATTCCCATTCTTTCACTCATAAATGATCAGCTGAACTATTTGTCTCCATTGACCATTCTGACTGGTCAATGGCTGTTAATTGGAGTTGACCAAACTCTAGTCCCGTTTTTTTCCCCTCTCCCAAGCCCTGGACTTTGACCCACCCTTGAGCAATGGAAGTTGAACAACTCCTCTCAAATGACCCCTCCCAAGAATCAGCTGACCTCGGTTGAACCTGATCAACTCTCCAATCTTGTCACCAACTCATCCCAGTACCCTACACCCAAGATTTTTTACCCTGTTTACTCCTCTCTATGGGAGAAAAGCCCCTTTGTATTTGATCTTTGAGATGCTTATAGATCTCATGGTAGAAGTGATTCTTCCTATTGCAATATTCTTCCTCCTCCTATTAAGATAATATTCTTTTCCCTACTATAATAATCTTTTTGAATAAAGCTTCTCTTTATCTAAGTCCAAATTTGTTTTTGTCATTTTCAACTTGAAAAAAGCCTCAATTACATAAATTAAAATCATTAAATATCCTATTATTGACATTTATTTTTATAGAATCTCAACTACTATATATTTCTTGATATACAGCCACATAATAAAATATATAGAAGCACTACCATAAATAACACTGTTAATTTCCCCAATATTCAAACACAAAAATTACTTAATTGGTTGTTAAAATAATTAAAGCATTTCATATCTAAAATGAAAAGTAGCAACCAAAAACTGTGATTTGGAAATCGCAGAAATAATTACTTTCTGTTTTACTTTTTTCTGGCGTTCAATTATCTCTTTACAAGCTCTTCAAAAAAAGGGAAAAGCTTGATGAATTTATTTTTATGTTGGCCAATTATTAACTCAAGCATGAAACGAACAATAGAGTTTCTAAAGTTCTCTCTGAAGAACTTTCTGAAACAACCTATCACTTTTCCAGTGGTCCAGTGCCCTAGTCTCAAAAATTAACTGTAGCACATACATAAAATAAACCTTCAGTGTTTTTAATCCAGAAGGGAAGTATACAAGATAATTTCTTACCAGGAAGATCATCTTTTTCTAAAATATTTATATTCCTGTTTATTAAAAATATTTTAAAATAATACTCATATAACAAATACATCACACAAAAAATCAAGTACTCACCCGCATTGACTATAGCATCTACCTCTAGCAATGTGATGTCACCTCTATAGAGAGAAACTTTTCCACTCAAACTTTTCTTCACCTGTGAAGTTTCCTGAGTATTTTCTTCTGTAATAAAAAATAGTAATAGTTTTAATTTATTTAATAAAGACAATTTTGATACAAGAGCCAGTATGGGTCACAATCTGATATACTAGACAAGTGGAAATACATGTATAAGTACCAGGTCTGTGGCTTATTCTGTAATTATTACACATTCATCAGTACAAATGTAGTAGCACATATATAATAGGCATTCAGTATATTTAGACATGTTATATTGACCAACAAATTCAATGTTTATTATTATGAAAATATAAAATTTAAAATAAAATTATGTACCACTAGTTTCATAAGAAGATAAGAAAAAGATGTATGACCACCAAGACAAAATAAATTTTCACGAAGAACAAGCTTATTTCTATTTCATTCTAGTTACCTGAAGTCACCCTTGAAAAGAAAATTTACTCAGAGCAAAAACATGTAGGTTCAGCTCTTTGCTACTTCTAAGTAACAAACTCCCTCAAAATGAGATGGATTAAGAATATCTGAATGAGTGAAACTGCTTTTCTTATCAAATTGTATTAGCCTTTCATTCTAGAGGGTGCTTGCTGCTAGATTTAAAAGAGAAAAAGCTCTGTTCTGCAGGTAACAGCCAACAAGCTTGTATAGTGAAAACAAACCAAAACGTCACATTCTACAACCTGACATATTTCAAATGTTTTATGGCAATATTATAAAGAGTTTCATTCATTTTTAACAAGTAGTGATGTTAAGACATTAAACACAGCTGTATGAAATCAATGTTTTAAAATATATTACCATACATAAAAAGCTTTTTAATATACCTCTAAGAAAGATATTAACTTAAACTTTTTAAAGTACTTATGATCTGTGCAAATCTTTCAAGGGGAAAGATAATGCTACTAATTCACTAAGACACACTTAAATGAGCATGTAATTTTGAAGTATTGGGAGATGAAGAATGATAAGTTATGAGTCACTTAAATTGACTTTGGGCCCCACCAGCCACAGCAAAAATTGGCCAAGACTAAGGATGTGATCTGTGGCCAAAAAAGGGATCTTTCCTCTATCTGCCTCTAAAGCATCCTCTTCTTTGTAATCACCTCTCTCCTTAAAGGATTCTACTCAAAATACTCATCGGTGTTGGCAATAGTAGCAGTAATAATAAAAAGAGGAGAATATGGGAAAATTGTATGTTAAAAGAGTAGAGAAAGATGTTTGAAGACTTCAAAATAAAAAACCACCTCAAAGGTTCCTACACTATTGTCTGCCTTTGCCAGATAATGGCAAAGAGTACAGACTTTCCTACCAGACTAACTCTATTCAAGTTAACAACTGGGTGACATTTGAAAAGTTATTTATTTTCTCCATGCCTGTCTATAAACAACTGGCTCCTTCATAGTTAACATGAGTTCATTACCCTTAGAATAATATTTGCTCCATAGTAAGCTCTCAACAAACACTACTGTTTTTTTAACAAAGGTTTTACAAAGGTGACAAACTATTTTAGCATCTATATTCAGAATACTACAGTAGTTAAGAAATACTTCCAAATGATATTATTTTGAAAAATGTATCATTACATCATGATGATGATGATGATGATGATGATGATGATGATTTCCATCAGTGAAAAAGATCAGACTTTGTGCTCTAACCAAGCTGTCAATGCCTGGACCAATGACAAAGATTTTAAGCCAGAAGACCTTGAGTTCCACATCCAATAAGTTTCTATTCTTTCTACTTTTACCAAAAGTCCTGATTCCCAATTATAGGTGGTTGAACAACATTAAATATTTGTTAGCTTTGTCAAAAAAATTCTGGATATTTGTACTATTTTAAACCCAGAAATTATAAAGACCTCACTGATAGGTTTCAGAACTCCATCATTGATTAAATTGATAAGCATATCACAAATGAAGACATAAAGTTTGACTTTCCAACCTGGGATGCAAAGTTAGATAGATTTCAAATCCTTCCCTCAAATTGCATTTAGCTCTAAAAAGTACTTACTCATTTTCTCATTCTTAACATATGTGACAATAAACCACATTGTTTATTGTTATTTCTTTCTCCAAATGTAAAGAAATTATCAAAGAATGGTATTGGAAAGACTCAAAATTTAAGCCATTTATACCACAAAGAAATTCTAATCTCTCATCTGCAAATTTTAAAAATGGGATATTTTGAGTTTTAACTAAAGCTTAAAGCAAATTCAACATATTGAATAAATATACTGCTATGACATGTCATTCAAATAAGTCACTCAAAACGGTCTTATTAGAATCATCAGCATCATGAAGAAATATTTTTATCTCTTCTCTTTCATTTTAAAAATTCCCATGAGCATCCTTTCCCCTCGTAGCCAGATTTACCCTTGCTGCCCAGTTTCTCATATGGTATATCAAAAAGGCATAAATGTACCTAAAAGCTATAATTTGAGAGTATTAATAATTATCAGTCTTTCCTTCAGCAATAAACCAAAACCAAACAGCATGCTTTTGACCACTACCTACTCTTGGTAAATACAATGTAAATTACCACCAGAGGCTAACTTCTTTTATTTAAATGGCATTTCACTGCCTTCCTTTTCACACAAGTATGTTTGATCAGCACTCCCAATGTATCTTTTCCTATATCCTAGGTTTTCAGTAATAAATAAGATAGAAATTTGTCAAGCATTGCTCCCTCATGGACATCGTATATGTACATACACAAAGCACTAACTCACATTTTGCTCATAATTGGTTTTATCCAACTGCAAGTTGAAATATCTGTCAGTGTCCACATAAGATAGTAACTGTTCGGGATCCCTGGGTGGCGCAGCGGTTTGGCGCCTGCCTTTGGCCCAGGGCGCGATCCTCGAGACCCGGGATCGAATCCCACATCGGGCTCCCTGCATGGAGCCCGCTTCTCCCTCTGCCCGTGTCTCTGCCTCTCTCTCTCTCTCTCTGTGACTATCATGAATAAATAAATAAAATCTTTAAAAAAAAAAAAAAGATAGTAACTGTTCTTCTAGATTGCATACTATATTGTAAAACAAACAAAAAACAATAATAACAAAAGAGCTAGACAGTAGTTAAAAGGGAAAAAAAACAGACTTCATTCTGGAACTACTGCAATTGGGGAACAGAGATCTCAGTATAGAATCAATCTCAATTCCCAATATAGCAAGAACAAGTAGGGACTTATAACCAAGGAGCAGAATGAGAATTAATGGAAGGAAAGTTACTAAGAAGAAAAACTGGAAGCAGTGGGAGATTCTGATTGAACAGACTTAGGATTCTTGCTAAAGGCAGGCTAGGGTGATTAGAGATCACCTGGGGTTTGGGAGGGAATGTGTAATTAGATCAATATTGAGAGTGGGGATTCTCTCCAAACTGATTTAGCAGAAATCTTACTAAACTGGACTGTGTAGATCTAGCAAAGATCTGACTTAATGAAGAAAAAAGCTTAGTGGAATCTGACTAAATTTCAGTTAAAGAGAAAGACTTGTCAGTCCTTCCTCTTATTCAAGAAAAGAAGACATGTTTTTCTTCCTTTGATCACTGTAAGTCCATTTCTCATTAGGTTGCCTTTTGTTCATTAAGGACCAT
Source organism: Canis aureus (assembly GCF_053574225.1). Classification (NCBI taxonomy): domain Eukaryota; kingdom Metazoa; phylum Chordata; class Mammalia; order Carnivora; family Canidae; genus Canis; species Canis aureus. The sequence continues at coordinate 14,028,876 of NC_135636.1, forward strand.
TAGTTGAGACTTGGTAGTGGAGGACATTTGCTAGGTAGTATGAGTAGCCAAGCATTTAATGAGGGGAAAAAAAAAAAAAAAACAAAGATTACTGGTTGAAGAAGATGAGAAACCTAGTTTTTGAATCCATAGGGAAGACAGTTGAGAAGATTTCTAGAAGATGGGCACAAAATATCTTTTGCAGTTTGAATGTCCCTGTGATGACATCAGGTGCTCCACTGAGCTTTCTGAATGGCCTACATAGCCATAGACAGGGAGGGTGCCCATACATGATCCATTGAGGTGATTTCTTTGAAGTTTATACCAAATCATCCAGCTTCAGCTTGCAGGGCTTCAGGAAAAGGGTAGTTTTAGTTCTCAAAGATGCCAAATCAGGTGGTGGGGAGAAAAACTGTAAACATTTTGAAGAAATGTAGCCAGACACTGAAGGAAGAAACTAGAACTGACAAAATATGCAAGACAATGAGCAGAACTAGAATTTAATAACCCACAACCAAGGATATACAACAGTTTTCCACTGAAACATAAAATGTCTCTCTCCAGTCACCACCCCCCCTTTTTAATCTTGTTTACAAAATAAGTCTGGTCTAATTAGATTTGGTCTAATTATATAAGTACAGCAAGAATGTAACTGACCACTTGGGACTTTCAAGTTGGCTTTGCTGAAACTTTTTGTAGAGAATCTCAGATTAGATTTTTAAAAGACTTTTGAGGCTAGGAAGCCAAACCTAGAACTCATCACCAGATATAGCCTATAATTCCTATAGATTTGGATGAATTCCTCTCCTCAAGATGCCCAAAATAGCCTAAAGTTCCTGGGCTTGCCAGGAAGTGACCTTCTTTACTAGGAAGCCAAACCTAGAACTCATCACCAGATATAGCCTATAATTCCTATAGATTTGGATGAATTCCTCTCCTCAAGATGCCCAAAATAGCCTAAAGTTCCTGGGCTTGCCAGGAAGTGACCTTCTTTACTTATTTGTAAGGTTGAGAATACTGTATATAAGATAGAAAGCTGGTTTTTCCAAAAGGCGTTTGTTAGCATTGGCTCTATAAAGTCAAACCTTAGTTCCTTAAAACTGTCTGATAATCTTATTCTATGCATCATTTCAAATATGACATTCCAGTCAAAGCCTATATAATCAGATTTTCCAATTATGTGCCATTACACATAAAACAGATTCTGATTGAACTTATACAAATAATTTTATTGTAATGAAAATAAGAATACTCAATAGAGTTTCTGAATTCTGGAGAGATCACATAGGGAGAAAAGAGAAAAGTTTCATTACTGTGTATACAGAAGTATAATCTGCTAAAATGTCATGGGTTACAGATAGTCTGGGAGAAAAAGGGATTCCTTAAATAAAACATTAAAGAACAGCAATGTTCTAAAACAACAAATATAAAAATCATAATCATTCTTCATTAGTCCATTCAGTCCCATATAATTGATTCTTTTTCCACCAGTATTATTTATTAAAACAGTAATAACAAAAAACACCCACATACTTTTCTTATTTCATTAAACCAATTACACTAAGTAATCTTATATAATGAGATCTATTTCTGAATTCTGTATTCAGTAGAACAGAAATTTCAGATATTCCAGGGGCTGTCTGGGAAATATCAATTTCAGTTTAAAGTTAAGATTTCATTTTGGACTTCATTTTGTGAAGTTGTCAAAAATGTCAAAAGGTTTGAACCCTTGATTAAATAGGATCATAGATGATTATGAAACAATACTCAGATTTTCACAAATATAATGAAGACAACATAAGGCGCAAAAAAATATTGTGATAAAATGCAGAATCTTTGTTTTCTAGGTAGATTACTTAAAAGGTAAAGAAAATCCTGTCACAATATAAGAACAAAGATGAGGAGAAGGGAAAGATGGCAGAAGAGTAGGGGGTCCTCAACTCACCTGGTCCCACAAACTTACCTAGATAACTTTTAAAACATCCTGAACACCTACGAATTTGACCTGAGATTTTTCTTTTAAGATTTTTATTTATTTATTCATGAGAGACACAGAGAGAGAGGCAGAGACATAGGCAGACGGAGAAGCAGCAGGCTCCCTGTGGGAAGATGGATGCGGACTGATCCCAGATCCCAGGATCACTCCCTGAGCCAAAGGCAGGTGCTCAACCACTGAGCCATCCAGGTGTCCCTCAACCTGAGATTTAAAGAGAGAACAGCTGGAATGCTACAGAGAGAAAAGTTTTCGCTTCTAACAAGGTAGGAAGGCATGAATGAATGAATGAATGTATGTATGTCGGGGAGGGGAACCACAAGTAGCCATGCTAAAGTGGAGCAGTGAAAGCCTCTGGGACAATAAAGCCCAGCCCTGGAGAAGCAGGAACTTTAAAAATCCGAAACGGAGTTTTCCCAGAGGGAAAAGTACTTAGCAGGGAAATCATGCAAAATCCCAAGAGGGGCAGTGAAGCCTCAAGATTCCTGGAGTCAACATAAGAGGAAGGGTGCCCAGAGGAAAGCTCACCACAAACTGCGGTCCGATATCGGTAAAGGGCCAGAGTGTTGCAGCACTCTGGGACATTTGGGAGAAGCCAGTCAGTTAGGCGGGCTGGCTCCGGGCAGAGGTGACTGAACCCTGTTCCCATCAGGAGACAAGGCCCCCAGGAGTGCAGGTCCAGTGGCACAAGGCCCCGGATCGCAGGCCACCCAAGAAGACAAAGCTAGCATTCTGTGTCCCCCCTGGGACTGGCAGAAGCATGTAGGGCACAGGGCAGTGAGGACTCTCTCCTGCCGCTGGGTGCCCCCAAGCTGTGCAGATCAGCACACCCGCACCAGTCCCCAGGAGCATCTAACCCAGTACAGACTGGGAGACTGCATTAGTTACAAAGAGGGAACTCGACTCCAGAGCTGGAAATCTGGCCACCATCATTGTTGTCTTTCCTCTTTGTTTCACCCTGTGCCTGGGAAAGGTGGGCCGCTAGGGAAGGAAGGCCTCACAGGATAAACAACTCACACTGAGCCTGACACCTGGCAGAGAGTGGGGCATCTCCACCTAGGCACAGACACCTTAGAATCGGCACAGCAGACACCTCCCCCAGAACACCAGCTGGAAAAACAAGAGAAGACCAAGTTTATTGACCAAGCAACTCTGGAAGGCTCCAGGACCAAAGGAAAATCAAGGGAAAATAGAATAAAGAACTAGAGGGTCCTTTTTTTTTTTTTCCCTTTTTGCATTACGACTCATTTTTATATCAGACTAAAATTTTCCAATATTTTTCTCTTTTCCCACCTTAACTACAATATTTTACCAGCTCTTCTTTTTTAAGTTTTTTTTTTCTTTTTGACTTTAATATTTCTACAATCACATGTCTTAGATATATTTTTCACATCTGGATTCCCTTCAATGCATCCAATTTAATTTTGGGAGATATATGAGATATGAGTTTTTGTTTTGTTTTTTGTTTGTTTGTTTTTTTCTGTCTCGTTTTGTTCTACAATGTTGGAAGTTAATACCTTCTAAAACATGACCAAAATATACCCAGAACCAAGTGGAATACCGTGCTTGTTCATTCTGTGAGATTATATTCTCTCTTTATTCCTATTCTGCCCCTCTTTTATCATATTTATGTTTTGGAGGTCATTGCTGAGACTTTCTATAAGTATTGCCGGTTTATATAAATTTGGGATTGACCACCTTCTAACATACAGAACAAAATACACTCACGGAGGGGATCACCCTCTAGGACCTCTACATTATCTCTCCACTGCTACTTTTTCACCACCACAATCCTCCAGCCACCCCCTTATTTTTTTTTTCTTTTTTCTCTTTTTCCTCTTTTCTTTACTTTTTTTTTTTCTTTTCCTTTTCTCTCTTCTTTTTGGCTTCTGGCCTTTTATTTTTATTACTTTGTTTTAAAATTTGCTTTTCACTTTAGTGGTACTTTTATTTTCTTCTGTAACTTCTTTTTCATTTTATGGTCTCTGATCTCTTCGGATTCATCTAGGGTATATTGTACTTAGGTTGTGGTTGATATTTTTGACTCAGCCTGCTCATACAGCCACTCTGCACTGGACAAAATGACTAGAAGGAAGAATTTACCACAAAAGAAAGAACTGGAAACAGTACTCTCTACAACAGAGTTACAGAATATGGATTTAAATAAGATGTCAGAAAGTTAATTCAGAAGCACAATTATAAAGCTACTGGTGGCTCAGGAAAAAAGCATAAAGGACTCTAGAGACTTCATTACTGCAGAATTGAGATCAAATTGGGCTGAAATAAAAAAACTTTGACATGAAATCCAAAAGGACACTCTAATTGCTAGGGCTAATGAGGGGAAAGAGAGGATGAGTGGCATAGAAGAAAAATTGATGGAAAGGAAGGAAGCTGAAAAAAAGACAAACACAATTAAGAGACCATGAGGAAAGACTTAGGGAAATAAATGATAGCCTGAGAAGGAAGAATATACATCTAATTGGGATTCCAGAAGAGGCTGAGAGAGAGAGAAGACCACAAAGTACATTTGATAAATCATAGACAAGAACTTCCCTAATCTGGGGAAGGAAACAGACATTCAGATCCAAGAGACAGAGAGGACCATTCCCCCAAAAAATCAATAGAAACCATTCAACACCTCCAAATTCAATAGTGAAACCTGCAAATTTCAAAGAGAAAGAGAAAATTCTTAAAGCAGTGCGAGACAAGAGATTCTTAACTTATATTGGGAGAAATACCAGATTAACAGCAGACCTCTCCACAGAGACCTGGCAGGCCAGAAAAGGGCTGGCAGGATATATTCAGGATACTAAATGAGAAGAACATGCAGCAAAGAATACTTTATCCAGCAAGGCTGTCATTCAAAATAGAAGGAGAAATAAAGAGCTTCCAAGATAGGCAGAAACTAAAACAATATGTGACCACCAGACCGGCTCTGCAAAAAACATTAAGAGGGATCCTGTAAAATAAAGAGGAAGCCCAAAGAAAAAATCCACAAAAACAAGAGATTCAATAGGTATTAGGATGACACTAAGTTCATATCTTTCAATAGTTACTCTGAACGTGAATGAGCTAAATGATCCCGTCAAAAGACACAGGGTTTTGGACTGGATAAAAAAACAAGACATATCTACATGCTGTCTACAAGAGACTCATTTTAGACCTAAGGACACCTCCAGGCTGAAAATGAAAGGGTGGAGAACCATTTACCATTCAAATGGTTCTCAAAAGAAAGCTGGGGTAGCAAATCCTCATATCAGATAAATTAGAGTTTATACCAGACTGTAGTAAGAGATGAAGAGGGACACTATATCATACTTAAAGGATCTATACAACAAGAAGACCTAACAATCATGAATATTTATGCCCCTAATGTGGGAGCCACTGAGTATATCAATCAATTAAAAACCAAATTAAGGAGACACTTAGATAATAATACACTAATAGTAGGAGATTTCAACATGGCACTCTGAGCAAATGACAGATCTTCTAAGCAGAACATCACCAAAGAAACAAGGGCCTTAAACAATCAACACTGGACCAAATAGATTTCACAGACATATACAGAACTTTCCATCCAAACACATTCTTCTCTAGTACACATGGAACTTTCTCCAGAATAGATCACATATGGGGTCATAAATAAGGCCTCAACTAACACCAAAAGATTGGGATTGTACCCTGCGTATTTTCAGACTACAATGCTTTGAAATTAGAACTCAATCACATGAAGAAATTTGGAAGAATCTCAAACACATGGAGGTTAAAGAGCATCCTACAAAAAGATGAAGGGTCAACCAGGAATTAGAGAAGAATTAAAAAGAGTCATGGAAACTAATGATAATGAAGATACAATAGTTCAAAATCTTTGGGATACAGCAAAAGCAGTCCTAAGAGGGGAATGCAGGCAATACAAGCCTCCCTCAAAAAATTGGAAAAAAGTCAAATACATAAGGTAACCTCGCCCCTAAGGGAATTGGAGAAAGAACAGTAAGCAAAACCTATATCAAGCAGAAGAAGAGAGGCAATAAAGATTCAAGCAGAACCAATGAAATAGAGATCAGAACAACTGTAGAACAGATCAACAAAACCAGGAATTGGTTCTTTGAAAGAATTAATAAGATAGATAAACCCTTAGCCAGCCTTATTAGAAAGAAAAGATAAAAGACTCAGATTAACAAAATCACAAATGAAAGAGGAGAGATCACAACCAATACCAAGGAAATGCAAACTATTTTAAAAACATATTATGTACAACTATATGCCAACAAATTAGGCAATCTAGAAAAAATGGATGCATTTTTGGAAATGCACAAATTACCAAATCTGGAACAGGAAGAAATAAAAAACCTGCACAGGCCAATAACCAGCAAGGAAATTCAAGCAGCCATCAAAACCCTCCCAAGACACAAAAGCCCAGGGCCAGATCACTTCCCAGGAGAATTCCATCAAACGTTTAAAGAAGAAATAATACCTATTCTACTAAAGCTGTTCCAAAAGATAGAAAGGGACAGAAGAATTCCAAACTCATATTATGAGCCAGCATTACCTTGATTCCAAAACCAAAGACCCCCCACAAAAAGAAGAATTATAGACCAATTTCCCTGATGAACATGGATGCAAAAATTCTCAACAAGATACTAGCCAATAGGATACAACAATACATTAAGAAGATGATTCACCATGACCAAGTGGGATTTATCCCCAGGAAGCAAGGATGGTTCAACACTCAAAACAATCAACGTGATAGATCACATCAACAAGAGAAAACACAAGAACCATATGATCCTCTCACTAGATACAGAGAAAGCATTTGACAAAATACAGCATCCATTCCTGATCAAAACTCTTCAGAGTGTAGGGATAGAGGGAACATTCCTCAGCATGTTAAAAGCCATCTATGAAAAGCCCACAGCAAATATCATTCTCATTGGGGAAACACTGGGAGCCTTTCCCCTAAGACCAGCAACATGACAGAGAGGTCCACTCTCACCACCACTATTCAACATACTATTAGAAGTCCTAGCCTCAGCAATCAGGCAACAAAAAGAAATAAAAGGCATTCACATTGGCAAAGAAGAAGTCAAACTCTCCCTCTTTGCAGATGACATGATACTGTATATAGAAAAGCCAGGACACCTGGGTGGCTCAGCAGTTTAGTGTCTGCCTTCAGCCCAGGCCGTGATCCTAGAGTCCCGGGATAGAGTCCCAACAGAGAGCTCCCTGCATGGAGTGTGCTCCTCCCTCTGCCTGTGTCTCTGCCTCTCTCTTTCTCTCACTCTCTCAAGAATAAATAAATAAGATCTTAAAAAAAAAAAAGAAAGAAAAGATGAAAGACTCTACCCCGACATTGCTAGAACTCATACAGCAATTCAGCAACGTGGTAAGATACAAATCAATGCACAGAAATCACTGACATTTCTGTGCACTAAAAATGAGACCGAAGAAAGAGAAATTAAGGAATCAATTCCATTTGCAACTGCACCCAAAAACATAAGATATAGGAATAAACCTAACCAAAGAGGTAAATGATCTATACCCTAAAAACTACAGAACACTTAGGAAAGAAATTAAGGAAGATACAAAGAGATGGAAAAACATTCCATGCTCATAGATTGGAAGAATTAATATTGTGAAAATCTCTATGCTACCCAGGGCAATTTACACTTTCAGTGTAATCCCTATCAAAGTACCATGGGCTTTCTTCACAGAGTTGGAATAAATAATCTTAAAACTTGTATGGAATCAGAAAAGACCCCGAATAGCCAGAGGAATATTGAAAAATAAAACCAATGCCAGAAGCATAACAATGTCGGATTCTAAGCTGTATTACAAAGCTGTGATCATCAAGACACTATGGTACTGGCACAAAAACAGACACATAGATCAATGGAACAGAATAGAGAATCCAGAAATGGGCCCTCAACTCTATGGTCAACTAATATTCAACAAAGCAGGAAAGACTATTCACTGGAAAAAGGACAATCTCTTCAATAAATAGTGCTGGGAACATTGGACAGCCACATGCAGAAGAATGAAACTAGACCATTCTCTTACACCATACACAAAGATAAACTCAAAATGGATTAAAGATCTAATTGTGAGACAAGATTCCATCAAAATCCTAGAGGAGAACACAGGCAACTCCCTTTTTGAACTTGACCACAGCAACTTCTTACAAGATACATCTATGAAGGCAAGGAAAACAAAAGCAAAAATGAATTATTGGGACTTAATCAGGATATAAAACTTCTGCACAGTCAACAAAACTAAAAGACAACCTACAGAATGGGAGAAGATATTTGCAAATGGGCTAATCCAAGATCTATAAAGAACTTATCAAACTCAACACCCAAGAAACAAAAAAATCCAATCATGAAATGGGCAAAAGACATGAACAGAAATGTCTCCAAAGAAGACATACACATGGCCAACAAACACATGAGAAAATGCTCCGCATCACTTGCCACCAGGGAAATACAAATCAAAACCACAATGAGATATCACCTCACACCAATGAGAATGGCAAAAATTAACAAGACAGGGAACACAAATGTTGGAGAGGATGTGGAGAAAGTGGAACCCTATTGCACTGCTGGTGGGAATGCAAACTGTATAGCCACTCTGGAAAACAGTGTGGAGGTTCCCCAAAAAGTTAAAAATAGAGCTACCCTACAACCCAGCAACTGCACTACTGGGTATTTACCCCAAAGATACAGATATAGTGAAATGCCGGGATACCTGTGCCCCAATGTTCATATCAGCAATGTCCACAATAGCCAAATGGTGGTGGAAGGGGCCTCAATGTCCTTCAATAGATGAATGGATAAAAGAGATGTGGTGTATATACAATGGAATATTACTCAACCATTAGAAAGGACGAATACCTACCATCTGCTTTGATGTGGATGGAACTGGAGAGTATTATGCTGAGTGAAATAAATCATTTGGAGAAGGACAATCATCATATGGTTTCACTCATACGGGGAATATAAGAAATTGTGAAAGGGATTATTAGGGAAAAGAGGGGACCTGAGTGGGAAAAAATTAGAGGGGGAGATAAACCATGAGAGCCTCCTAACTCTAGGAAACAAAGGGTTGTACAACAGAGGTGGGTGGAGGGATGGGGTAACTGGGTGATGGGCACTGAGCATGGCACTTAATGAGATGAGCACTGGGTGTTGTATGTTGGCAAACTGAACTTCAGTTAAAAAATAAAAAAGAACAGGGACGCGTGGGTGGTTCAGTGGTATAGCATCTGCCTACGGCTCAAGGTGTGATCTCGGAATCCTGCATCAGGCTCTCCTTGGGGAGCCTGCTTCTCCCTCTGCCTATATCTCTGCCTCTCTCTGTGTGTCTCTCATGAATAAAATAAGTAAAATCTTTAAAAAGAAAAAAAAAAGAACAGACCAATAATCCAAGAAAACTTTTTTTTTTTTTTCAAAGAGAATACCCAACTCTAGTTTTGCATCAGTACATCATGGGCTCATTAAAAAAAAAAAAAAAAAAAGGCAAAAACAAAATAGGTCCATTCAATTTTAGCCAACTTATAGAGAAAATCCTCTTCTGCAAAACTTTTATTACTTTCCATATCTATTCAAGTCATTATATTTTTTTCCTCTTCCTCATTTTGAAATAACCAGTGATCTTGATTTAGGACAAGATGACTCTGCCTTAATAACAACAAAAATCCTTCATCCTGCAGACTTTGCTTTAGGAGTTCTCTTTACCCTTTTATTCCTACTAGCTTCACTTACATATATTATCATTTTTAACCATAAGTACTCTTTATTTTACAGAGAAGACTAAGTAGACAATTGTAAATTGTCACATGTGAGTATTCTATAGCAGACTAGTAAATTTTATGAATATATCATCTTTCAATTTCTAGAGACATGTTTATAGTACAAGCTTTTAGTATGGCCAAAGAACATATTTATTCACAAACTCAAATGTATTTAGTACCATACAAAAAGCCAAAAGAATATAATGTTCTAATAATTAGTGTTTCAGTATTTTACTTAGAAATAATCTACATTTACTTAATTTAATTTAGCCTAACCCTAAGTTTATAAGGTACTAAAAAGATTTCAGAAATTTCTTAGGCAGGTATATTAGAACATTAAACAAAGCTCACTATTACCTCAAGTTATTTTCCTGCTAACTATTTATACAGCACAGCAGCACAAAAGTAAAAATCTAAAAAAGTTAAATACATGAATTTTTCTCTTACTGCTATATGTGATATACAAGAAGTCATGGATATCAGGCAATTAATGTTTACTGAATTTTTACTTGTACATTTGGTCTTAGGTTGAATTTGTAATTTTGTTCATCTAAACAACTAGTAGATATAACACAATCTTACCTAATAAACCCAAGTATAACAAAATATATGCTCATACTTATTGCTGATAACTCAGAAGATACAGTTGTTTTTATTAAAATGATCTTATTTGCCAAAGATTTACCCAAGTCATTTAAAAAGCAAAATATTCGAGTTAGTTTCTATCTTTCTGGTAGTTTTAAGAATATTTAATTTGTATAAGTTCTCATTTACCTCTAAACCAATTTGAATACAGTTCCTTTACTGGAATTTATAAATTAATTTGGTAATACCATCCAAAAATAGAAAAATATCACATATACATAATATACACATATACACAAACAAAGATCTTACACTTTCATTCTAAAATTTTAACCATGAGTCAGAACACAGTAGTACACTCTGGTCTATGCTCCCCTTGATATTTTTTATCCAAATTACATTTCTAGCAGAAGGAAAAGGTAAGGTAACATGTTCAATGTGATGGCTAATGTTTTTTACCAATATTTATAGAGGAGACTTTCAAGATTTTTCATTTGCCCTGATATGTAATCTTATGGAGGCTATAGATGGAAATTTTAGGTGAGAAATATACTGAGGAGACATCAAGCAGCTGTCTGGATGTCTCCAAAGCTCACCTGAGTATATAAAACATCCATTCTGCTTTCAAGTACCTTTTCTTCCTTTTCTGCTTTAAGTAGTTGCTTTTGGGAGTCCCTGAGTCCCTTGAGAGCCCCTGATGAGGAGCAGAGAGCCTGAAGTTCAAGTGACTATGAGGAGTTGAGAAGCTGCACTGGGAAGGGAAAAGTCTTACAGAGAGGGGACAGAGGAGTGTCAAAGGTAGGGATCTGAAGAGATACATATCAAAGAATTTAAGGAAGCTGAAGGGAAAATCAAGGATGATAAGAAGAGGAAGGAAGATCAGAAGCAATGGGAATGGAGAGGTCTTAGAGGAGCCAAACTGGGAGATCTTAGAGGATCTCCTTGGGGAGATCTTTAGTTTTCTAAAGAAGCCAGTAAAGTTCCAAATTATCCTTATTAAAGCAAATTTACCAGAAAGGAAGTAGACAGAGATGGCAGATCATACAGCCCGCAGGATCTCAAGAAAGGCATTTCAGTGGACTGAAAAATTCTCAAGGGAGAAACAGGGTCAAATAAATAGAGAAAACAGAGAGGCCTACGAAGAGCCAGGAAAAACCTTTGCAGCCCAGGAGTAAATCACTACTCAAAACAAAGCCAGGAAGAAAGATTTCCAGCCCAATAAGTACCTTTCAAACAAAGAAACCTGGGACTCTAAGTCAGCTTCAGAGATACTTAGAATCTTAAGATTCAAAACTGGCCCCTAACTGGGCTTTTTTTTTTTTTTTTTTTTTTTTTAAGATTTTATTTATTTATTCATGACAGACACAAAGAGAGAGAGAGGAAGAGGCAGAGACACAGGCAGAGGGAGAAGCAGGCTCCATGCAGGGAGGCTGATGTGGCGCTAAACCACTGGGCCACAGGGACTGCCTGTACTGGGCTCTAATGGACTGTCATCCAGGGCACTGACTATGGAGTCAGCCTCCCTAAGACATCCCCAGTCAGTCAATCAAGAGTGAAGACAAATGTTTCAAAGATCAGATATAGATGATCAGACATCCAGAAATCTCTTTAGGGAATTTTCTTTAAATTGATCGAGTGAGGGGATCCCTGGGTGGCTCAGCGATTTGGCGCCTGCCTTTGGTCCAGGGCGCGATCTTGGAGCCCCGGGATCAAGTCCCACATCAGGCTCTGGGCACGGAGCCTGCTTCTCCCTCTGCCTGTGTCTCTGCCTCCCTCTCTCTCTCTCTCTCTCTCTCTCTCTCTCTCTCTCTCTATATATATATATATATATATATATATAATGAATATGAATATCTCTTTCTATATATATATAATGAATAAATAAATAAAATCTTTTAAAAAAATAAGATAAAAAAATAAATTGATTGAATGAGATTCTTGCTAACACCAGGCTTTGCAGGTCTAGCAAAAATGGGGCCTAGCCAAGAAAAGCACTCAGAGGAATCAAACTAAAATTTGGTTAAAGTCTTTGTTAATATCATGTGACGTTCAAAAGTGGTATTTGAAAAAAAAAGTTGTTAATCTACTTCCTACTTTGAGGAATAGTAACAAATAATATTTTTATTAACTGTGGATTGGTTTTATTATGGTAATAGTTTAACATATCAGAAAATACTGAGACTTCAATATGGGGTAGAAAGGAATATAATGGGTGTCCTTCTGGTCTACCCATCAGTGTAATCTCTATCTTTCATTGTCTTTGAGCTATTATATAATTCTGTAAATTGTAAAAAAGAGGGGGATGCCTGGGTGGCTTAGCGGCTGAATGTCCGCCTTCGGCTATGGTCATAATCCCGGGTCCGAGGATCGAGTCCCAATTCAGACTCCCCACAGGGATCCTGCTTCTCCCTCTTCCTATGTCTCTGCCTCTCTCCGTGTGTCTCTCATAAATAAATAAATAAAATAGTTTTTAAAAAGAGAGAGAAATAAAAATGCAAATTATTCTTGCCCAAGGAAATGCAAATAAATTATGTTCGCTTGAATGCAACTGATATCATCCAATGGTCAATTTGCATTTACTAGTAAATTCATTTCAGAGTTCTTTACTACTTATATATATATGTGATCCTTTAAATCCTCCTTTGAGGGCAGCCCAGGTGGCTCAGCGGTTTAGCGCTGCCTTCAGTCCGGGCCTGATCCTGGAGATCCAGGATCGAGTCCCACGTCAGGCTCCCTGCATGGAGCCTGCTTCTCTCTCTGCCTGTGTCTCTGCCTCTCTCTCTCTCTCTCTGTGTCTCTCATGAATAAATAAATAAAATCTTTTAAAAATAAAAATAAATAAATCCTCCTTTGAACTAGAATGGAATTGTTGATAAGTATTTATTTTACAGCCATATGATAAGTGTTTATTTTACATCATAATCTCATCTTTATAAAAACATTTCCCTCTAATGGACATTTTTATTTAGTTCCTGTTTATTAAATTAATACTTAGATAACATTTACCAGGCACTAAGTACTCTTCTAACACTTACAAATATTAGCTCCTAGCATCCTAACAAATCTATGCAATATGTATTACTAATATTCCCTTTATGTAGATAAGGAAGCTGAAGCATATAGAAAGGAGATAGTTTGACCATGTACACACAACTGGTAAGTAAAAACCTGGGATTTGAACTCAGGCAGCCCATGCACTTACCCAACATGTTATACAAGCTCTCATTTACCTATTTTTACTTCAGAGAGTTCAATTCTGAATGAGGTGCCTATTTTTAAGTCCCTTCTCTCCCTTTATTGTAAAATATAGGAATTTCACCCTCTCATAAAAGCATTGTGCTAGGGGAAAAAAATGTAATCGGTTCATCAATGTGGTTATCATATTGAAAATAATGCAAAGATCTCAGTTTCCTACTACTATCTGACAATGTTTCATAACATATAATACACCAGGGATTAGGGGACTACATAATAAATTCAAATTTGCTGATATTAACCAAGTATATTCTATTTGTATTTTCTCTTTTTTGTTTATGCAAAATCATCAAACTTGCAGATTCATTTATCCCAACACATCCTCTATTTGCAGTGGGACTCTGTTTATATTTATGACTTTATTTAAATTCTGGCATTTATGTTACTAATTCACCTCTTAGGCATCAATAAACAACTTCAAAGATATTGATCCCTTTAATGAGGTAGGAATATACTCCAATGCTATAGTAAAAACAACAAAAACAAATTTAATCAAATGTTTATTAACTCACTAATGACATTAAGATACACTAGGAGAAGCGAATTTTGTTAACTGAATCTCAATTAAGATTAACTGACCAACATTATCCCATTTTAAAAGTATAATTTTTAAGACTATATTTAATAGAATTTTCATAAAAGACATAATTCTATTTTACATTTCACATTTTTAAAACATGTCGAACAAAACTGTCCTACCACTTTCCATTAGAACTGCCAAACTACCTACAGGTCATGTGATAAGCAGCTAAGGGATCACTACTGGGTCCCCTGACAATGCTTGGAAAACTAAGATGCTGGGGGACAGTCACATGAAATGTATAGGAATACTCCAAATTCTTAAGTTCTCATATACTAACATCTTCTGTATTCTATCATCTGGGGGCATGACACAGAAAAACCATCAAGAGCACCAATGAGCTGACTGGTGGTCCCTCAACAGGGGACCTGCTGCCAATGTACCACTTTCATTCTGAGAATGCCAGAAAAATCAGTTAAACCATGCAATAAAATAAAAAAAAGTAAAGATCAGACAAATGTCTAAAGAAATTGTTTAAAGTTATAATCAAGATGATCAGAAAAATAATTTGGGACTCATTAAGGGGCTCTAAGGACACACACCCTGAGAACTAGAGGAACCCCAGGGATGCAGACTGTGTTTCTGAGATTACATCTTAAAACCAGCCAGCCTGTTGATCTGCACACCTCTATCTCCTATCTGATCATGCCTACCTAATAATCATGATGCCATATTCCAGATTCCTGTCTTTTTTGCCCTTTTGCCTTAATAGCTCATTTCTTTAATTGGCTTGAGACTCAATCACCCTGCCTCTCATCCTAGCTCCAACTTTCATGGAGCTTCCATGAATGAAAATCTCAACAACAGATTTTTTTTTTCTTTGCCCTAGGATTCCAAACTAACCCTGTCAGGCAAAGTCAAGAAAATCTTCAGATAAAGTACTCGTATTTAAGTGACACTTCACCTGATAAGAAGGCAGGCATTCCAAGCTTGATAGCCATGCTAAGTAATGCAGGAAAAACAAAGCCCAGCAAAGATAAATTCCTTCATTCTAGCAGAATGACAGTAAAGCATACACAAATAACTTCAATACGAGGAAGATTATTATCAATGCCATAACAAAGATTCAAAGTGCTTTGAGGTTCAGACAGAGAAATAACATTCAGTGATGTTTTATAAGAGTGAAACTTCCAAGCTGAGTTTTAAAGGATCAGTAAGAGTATCAGATGGCTACAGAATGAGAGGAAAGTGGCAAGATGGAAGGGCATTCCTAAATCACAGGGCCAGAAAATAAAGTACGCATTGAGGAAAAGTAAGAATTTATCCAGAATGAAAGTATGGAGAGCACCACAAATGGAGGTGTAGTGGCAGATAAGACTCAAGCTCTTCAGGTTTGAACCAGGTGATAGAAGACCTTGGATGGTGGCTGTTTGAGATCTATCAAAGAAGTCACAAATTAATAGCTTTTGCTGAAGATTTTCTTCAGCATAAGCAGTATCATTGTTTTTGCTTTTGAAATTGTATTTTAAATTTTTAATTAAATTTTAGCCTTCAAAATTACATTTCACATTAAATGTGAGATTCCATATTAAGACTTAGGTTTCCTACTTCTTTTGAAAAATCTGGAAATACTGAGCCCACATATCCACATGACATGTGAGTAGAGGCTACAGCCTTTGGGTAGGCATCCTTCACTTTCCAATTTACAACAGAGTATATTTGTTTACATGTAAACCAGGCTAGCCTCACTCAGTTATATTGCCTGTCTGTCTCCCACAGGCACTTGGATATTAGATCCAAAGGATTAATGACTACTGACTACAAATCCAAGATATCTATCAGAAACCTATTAGAAACACAATATAGTTACTGAAGTGGCATGAAAAAACATGAAGCAAGTTTTCACAAAATCAGAACAAATGCTTACATGTCAAACAATAAAACTATAATCAAAACTTAGGGGAAAAAACTCATATTGGGATCTAGGCTATGGTAAAGTCAGTAATTCAGGAGCACAAAAGTAACTAAGAAAACTATACTTTCCTTAACTGATTCTTTTACCTATAAATAAAGAGCATTATGAAAAAAAAAATTCAGTAACTAAGAACCTCCAAAAAGACTTCCAAAGAATCACACTCATCTGTGTCTATGTCCTTATATAGTACTCTTCCACAGTGACTCTGGACTTTTCCATGTCCTTTCTCCTTTTCCTTTCCTTTATCTTTGACCAATGGGACATCAACAAACATGACCCAAGCAGAGGTTTAATGAGTGTTTGTACCCTGATATTTGCCTTGTCTAGCTATGCCAAGACTACTATGTGACGAAGTCTAGGCTAGTCTATTGGAGAATAAGAAGCCACTTAGAACAGAGACAAGTCATCTCACATGAGGTTCTCTAGAGCAACCAGACTGACAACTGCCAGCCAGATATATGAGACTATCCAGAATCATCTAGCTTCAACCAATGCACCTTTATGTAAGACTGATGCAACCTAATACTTCAAGTAATCTTGTATCAAAATCAATTAGGTTCATATAGTCTGAAGAAAAGAAGATTTCTGGTAAAGTTTATGAGATCCTTATTTATAAAAACAAATAAATGCTGGCTCAAATAATATAAAAAACCTAGAAAATCAGAAAAACAGTAGCATATATAAGTTGTCTTCTTTTTCATTAAGTGTAGCATTTTTCTGGTTAAAATACTATAGTGCATTGCAAAGTCAGTTTCAGAGATTATAATCAACTTTTTCACAAAATGATATAGAACAGAATTAAAATATAGTGTACAGCATGTAGTGATGAAAAGTACTATTCTATAAAATTTTGTTTCAGTTACATGTACATAGACACACACCTTTATGAATGTTTATAACTGTAGATCTTGAGTAAATTTTTTTGATATTTTGAAATTACTATGTATTTGTCTCTACTCTCTGACACAAAATCTTTTAAACTGTTGTCATTTTTGTACTTTGTCATTCCACAAAAATGAACAAATTTTAAAGACTAGTGATCATTTCTGTAAGATTTCTGGGATGAAGAACTAACACCTAATTATTGACTAATTTTTATCAAGATTTTACAGTGTGGGGCACCTGGGTGGCTCAGTTACTTAAGCACCCAACTCCTGATTTCAGCTCAGGTCTTGATCTCAGGATCAGGAGATCAAGCCTTGCCTGGGGCTCCATGTTATGCATGGAGTCTGCTTAAGATTCTCTCTCTCTCCTCCTCCCTCTGCCCATCCTCCCACCCCACTATATATCTCTCAAAAACAGTAATAAAGATTTTGCAGGGTCTAGCAGAGGCAGATATTTGATAATAGCAAATATGGAATTCACTGACAAAATAATTACTGAATATTTTTATGTTTAAGAGGACCTGTTTTGTTCCACAGGAGCAAAATCCACATGGTAAAGTACATGACAATATACTACAGTATCACATACAATACTGTAACTCACTTGTGCAACTTTAATAAAAAATGAACATTTTCAGAAAATATGATTTAACCTGTAGTAGACACTCTAACCTAAAGAAAACAGGGAAAGGAGGAAATTGCAGGGCCTAAATTAATAAAGAAGAAAAACTGGAATTCCACAAAATTTTTTAAAGAGACCCTGGAACTCTATAAGATGAAGACACCAAAGTCCTGAGTCTTCCCTAAACTTTATAGAATTAGTGAATAGCAGTTCCAGTATTCCTTTCCCTCTATAATGATTAATCACACAATTTGTGTGTGATCTTATAGTTTAACTATCTAAAAGAACATCTCTTTCTATTTGTGTTGTAGCCATATATATATTCATATATTCATATATATATATATGAAGTGACTCAACCAATGAGTTAATGAGTCAATGAGAAGAAAGTTTCTCACACTGAAGCACAGAAGACACTAAAATTAGGTAAGTACATACAGACATAAAAGATATGCAGGAGCTAAGGAAATTGCAGGGGAGGATGTGAAGATCACCAGAGAATAGAAGCTAGCAGTCCCAATGCCAGTAAGAGAACAAAACAGGTGGGCAGATGTCTATAAGGAATCTGGATTAATCTGGCCAGAATTGTCATACACGACAGTTTATGATTTGGCTTTCTATTATGTTCAACCTTGGCAGGGCACACAGGGGTCCAGCCAAATTTAAAGGAGCAGAAATTGAACTAACATACCAAATGAGTTTGAGAACTATTTGTTCTAGCTTTCCCTGCAGGGTTCTAACATCTGCAACAAACTCGAGTTCTTTGATTTAGACTAAGTTAAACATTAAAATACTCAAGTCATTTTCTTTAGCTCTAGTTCTTTTTTCCAAAATGGTATTTAATTTTCTCCCAGGATTCTTTGAGTATTATGGTAATAATTACTTAATTAATATAATTACTAAGCTTGGCTCATCTTTATTCATAAGCTCTCTTCATTTATCATTAGTATAATTTAGTTATTAACCACTGAACTGCACTTGGCACTTTACCAGATGTTATGCAATTTAAATACACAGCTGCTGCCCACCAAATACAAGTAAAAGAAAATCACTGACCTATCTAATCAAGAAATAAAATTGGAAAGGAACCCTAATGGAAACTTAGATCCCTGAGGGAGTTCTTAAAGTAATCTTGTCCTGAAATAAGACTGTGGCAATGAAGACAGGAAAGGGCAAACACCAGAAAAACTACTCAAAAGGCATATTTAACAAAGCGTAAGGGTCTCAATGCATAGGAGGTAGGACAGGGCCTCCTGGTTTCCGATGTAGGTGGCTATGAGAGGTAATGCTGTGAGAGCCAGTTTGCAAAGAATGATTAATTCTTCTTAGATATCTTAAATCTGAACCTCCTGCCAGAATATTTAAATACAGGTGTTATATGTATACAGGCCCTGGTGTTCAAAAGGAAGGTTTTCAGGCTATAAATACAGATTTGGAGGCATCACCACGTGGTAGGGGCCCTGGGTGAGATCATCATGGGTACACATGCAAAGGAAAGTGGGCCAAAGAACACTGGAGAATCCAACCTTTCTAATAAGGTAAGACTAAGGGAAAGAACAAGAAAAAGACACAGAGAACACATACTTAGAGAGATAGGAGAAAACCAGCAGAAGCCTTATGGAGGAGACAGTTTCATAAACAAGTGGTCAGTAGTTTCAAAGGTCACAGAGAACAGAAGGACTAAAAACGTCCCATTGGATGTAATATTATGTCATCCCTGATGACCTTAACAAGAACAGTTTCAATAAAGCCAGAATATTGACATGCCTACAGCCAAACTTAGAGCATTACTGCCCCACAACATGGTAGAGAAATAAGATGGAAAGAATCTGTGTCTCCAAATGGCCACATGGAGTTGAATGAACTTCCAACACCTGAAACATTCCCTCGTAAAGTAAGAAATAAAATAAAGTCTTTAAACCATAGAATCATTGATAGGTCTTGTTACAACAGCCTTTTCCTAGCTTACCCATCCAGCAAATAAGTATACCATAACTTATCTAATCAATTCCTTTTTTTAAAAATATTTTATTTATTTATTCATGAGAGATATAGAGACAGAGGCAGAGATACAGGCAGAGGGAGAAGCAGGCTCCACACAGGGAGCCGACGTGGGACTTGATCCCGGGTCTCCAGGATCACACCCTGGGCTGAAGGTGGTGCTAAACCGCTGAGCCACCCGGGCTGCCCTACTCAATTCCTTTTTGAGAGCATTTAGGTCATTTCCCATTTTTTATTGTTAATATTTTAATATGAAGATCTTTACACATAAATCTTTGAATATATCTCTGATTATATCTTTTTTCCAGGTTTCAAAATAGAATTACTGAGTCTGGCACAGGCTTTAAAAGCAGACTACAAGATCCTCCTGCTTTATTTTCATGGAGGTAAGGGGAACACACAAACAAACATGGTTGAGATAAATTCAAAAAAGATAAGGTGATGGAGGGATTCCTCTCACAACGTATATCTACATCAAATCATCACATTATATACTTTAAATATCTTATGATCATATTTGTCAATTATAGCTCAATAAAGCTGAAAGAAAAAGAATTTTTAAAGAATAAAGCCTGGCCACTGGATTAGAGTTCCCCGTTTATCCAAACATCATTGAGAATTATAGAAGTCAGATTTTATTAGACTCTGCATCTTCATTAACTCTTCCAATTAGCATCCCTAAGCCCTCTAACTGTAGTTTGATTTTAACTCTCCTAACTCATTTTCAACTAGACTGTAAATCCTACCAATTCTACTCTTAAAATATTTCAAATTCATTTTCTCCTCTTGACACTCAATGGAATCGTACTGGTTTACTAAGTTAAACATTAAAATAAACTGAATCAAAAGATAAAGTTCCCTTGCACTAATCTATCTTATCCTCATTTTCCACAACTCACCCACCACCCTGCTCTCTTATCAAACCAGCCTCTTTAATGTCTTTGTAAATTCTGGAATGTCATTCTCTTTCATCCTTTTGACAAACCCCTACTCATCTCTTAAGAGATAATACAAATGTCAGATATTTTGTGAATTCTCCTGTATCCTGAATGACTTTGTCATTTAGTATATTATATAGTTACCAATTATTTTATAAATGATTCTCTGTCTCTGAAATTAGAACATCAAGGCTAGATTCATGTCTTCTGCATATTTGAGTCATTCCAGATTCCTAGCACAATGATAGATACATTATAGATACTCAAACATTTACTAAAGGTAAAAAAGGAAGACTGGACAGAGCACACCAGGCAAGGATGAAATAAAAAGAAACTAATACACCAAAGGATATTTTCAAAATCAAGGCTACTCACTTGAAATATATTAGTGAATAACAATAAAGACTATGTCAAACTAAAGAAAATTTCTATACAGGCATAGTAATGACTTGGACATAATATTTTAATTTCCTGCTTCACAAATCACTAACTTCCAAAGCTTCTCTTTTTTATTCTTTAAACTTTAAGGTAATCTCACCAAGTGTTTTCCACAGAACTAGCAAAATCTCCAGGGGTAAAGCTGAAAACGTCATTTTAGCATGTTTCAGGGTAATTCGTAAATACATTAAAGTTGAAAGGCCACTGCTTTAAATTATTATTTTATACACGAAATCATGACATAATTTTACTTTTTAAAAGTTTTATTTAAATTCCAGTTAGTTAACATACAGCATAATATTAGTTTCAGGTATACAATAGCTATTCAATACTTGCATACAACACCCAGGGCTCATCACAGCAATGCACTCCTTAATCCCCATCACCTATTTAATCCATTCCCCACCACCTCTCCTCTGGTAACCATCAGTTTGTTCTCTATAGTTAAGAGTCTGTTTCTTGATTTGCACCCCCCCCCCATTTTTTTCCCTTTGCCCATTTATTTTGTTTCTTAAATTTCACATACGAGTGACATCACATGGTATTTGTCTTTCTCTTATTTCACTTACCATTAATATTCTCTAGCTCCATCCATGTCCTTGCAAATGGCAAGATTTCATTCTTTTTCATTGCTGAGTAATATTACAAAGTGGAGTGATCAAAACAATATGGTGCTGGGACAAAATGGACATATAGATCAATGGAATAAAATAGAAAAAAAAACAGAAATGAATCCACAACTATATCGTCAGATAATATTCAACAAGGCAGGAAGGAATATCCAAAAAGACAGTCTCTTCAACAAATGGTGTTGGGAAACCTGGACAGTAACATGCAAAAAGAACGAAACTGGACCACTTCCTTACACCAAACACAAAAATAAATTCAAAATGGAATAAAGACCAAAATGTGAGGCCTGAAACCATAAAAATCCTAGAGGAGAACACAGGCAGTAACCTCTTTGACATCAGCTATAGCAACTTCCTTCTAGAATATGTCTTCTGAGGCAAGGGAAACAAAAGCTATAAACTATTGAGGTTACTTCGAGATAAAAATCCTTTGCGCAGCAAAGGAAACAACCAACAAAACTAAAAGGCAACCTATGGAAGAGGAGAAGATGTTTGTAAATGACATATCTGATAAGGGGTTAGTATGCAAAATATATAAAGAACTTATAAAACTCAACATTCTAAAAGTTTCAATAAACATAAGTGTCAATCAGATGTGGTACACCTGAAATTAATGTAACCTTGTGGGTCATCCTGCCCGAATATAAAAGCAGTAATAATGTGGGCACCACAGTGGTTTTTTTGGTTGAGTATCTCCACTTGGCTCAGGTCATGATCCCAGGGTCCCAGGATACATAATATTATGCATATGTCAAAATACACACTAATGAATAACACAGAGCAGTCCTTAATATAAGTGGTCGACATCAATGATAATATGTCTACACCGGGTTGTTTTTTGTGATAAATGTTCCATACGGATGTAGGTGTGAATAAGTGTGGAAATTGTATGCCAAAGGATAAAGTGAGAGGGAAATTTTTATATTATATGCTGCATTGTGACATCTGTCTAACTCTAATGTCAGTAATAAGGTCTATTTATTTAAACATAATAAGAGTTTTATTTGCTAATATTTAACATGGACTAATATATCCAAATGCTAGCTTCTCAAAAAAAAAAATTAAAAATGGGCAGAAGGCATAGACATTTTTCCAAAGAAGACTTACACAGTTGGTCAACAGATACACGAAAAAAATGCTCATCATGAGGGAAATACAACTCAAAACTACAATAAGATACCATCTCACACCTGTCAGAATGGCTAAAACCAACAATACAAGAAACAGCAGGTGTTGTGTTGGCAAGAATGTGCAGAAGGGGAACCCTCTTGCACTGTTTGTAGGAATGCAAACTGGTGTAGCCACTCTGGAAAACAGTGTGGAAGTTCCTCAAAAAGTTAAAAATAGAACTACCCTATGATCCAGCAACTGCATTTCTAGCTACTTACCCAAAGAAAACAAAAATACTAATTCAAAGGGATACAAGCACCCTGATATTTAGAGCAGCATTATCTACAGTAGCCAAATAATAGACACAGTTGAAGTATCTACTGATTGATGAATGGATAAAGAAGATGCAGTATATACTGACATAATTTCAATATAACATTGGAAGCCCGAAGACTTTTGTAAACTATGCATACCATTCATAGAAAGTAAAAGCTATTAACATTGATTCAGTGTGTTCCTGAGTTTCCCCATGTTGTCACAAACAGAAAGTATATATAACTCCTAGCTATATTTAAGATGCTGGTCATGATAAATTCCATAACAACTATACACATGATCATTAGTTTTGAGGTTATAAATTTGCAGAATGTAAGTAAGATTATGAAATCTCCAATTCTAAAATATTTAGAGAAAATAAACATTCTGAAACTCTGGGCAGCATATTCTCAACCTTCTCCTTTTATGATTTTTATATGATTAAGATCAGACTTTCAGCAGTGATATATAAAATATACATATTTGCATAATCTCCAGCCTGTAATAGAAGCATCAGCCCTGAAGGAAAAGAATATATATTCACACTTTGAAAAACATTTTTAGTTCTTAAGTTATCCTGACAAATACATTATAGATTACTTTTAAATCTTTTCATACATTTACTGAAATTTTTTAAAAGAATTTTAAAAACCGAGTCAACTCAATAAATCGAAATGATTAGTCAACTAATAAATTGAAATGGAAAGAACTTTTCAGCAGGAAGACTTTACATCAACTTCTTTCAGTGGAATCTTCTAACAGATGCAATCAGTAGTGTACCTATATGCAAAAATATCACAAAGTACATTTCAAAGGAAAAACAAAAAAATTTAGCAACATTCTTCCACATGAGAGTACATGACATGCATACTTCCAAGGTATACATACATACAGAAATGATGAGCTGAAATAAGCAATGTCAGAGCCTTAAGGTAATTGATGCATATAAAATATACAATTTCCCCTCTATCTAGTGATATTCTATTCACTTATAAGGATTGCCAAATGATAAAAGCCAGTCTACAAATGAGTCACAATTACCCAAGAAGTACTCTTACTGGTAGTAGGCACTAAAACCATTTAAAAAGGAGCACCTGAGTGGCTCAGTCAAGAAAGCATTCTACTCTTAATTTCAGCTCAGATCATGATCTCAGGGTCATGAAATGGGAGTTCCATGTCAGGCTCCATACCAGATACACAGCCTGCTTAAGGTTCTCTCTCTCTCTCATTCTCTTTCTCTGCCCCTCCCCATTTGCACTCTCTCTCTCAAAAAGAAAAAAAATTAAAAAAAAAAAAATTTAGATTCTCCAAGCACATGGATGGTTACACTTGCCCCCAGTCTCCCATCCAGGTCTAAAATGCACATGCCTCCTGGAACTCCTGGTATGAGGTCAGAAATCTCAACTACATCCTTAGCCTAGCTGCTAAATGTGACCTTGTCTTTCTGGACTTCATTTGAAACTTAGCAGTCCTCTAAGAATATCAACTCATTTGAAATGGAGGTTTTTTATGTGTATGTGTTTAACTGCATCGCCCTCAAGTCTAAGAGGTACAGTAAATGCTCCTCACCTCCATACAAAAACCATTCATTTCTTTCTCTTCTTTCCTCCTCCAACTTAAGGACTATTTTCTCTTTTTCATTGAAGTCATCTTCCTGTCACTGCACACCTTCCTCCTCATCAGCACCCCCTTCCAGTCCACTCCTGTTTCAACATTCCCAGTTAACAACTGACTTGGCCTTTTGATGCCTTGACCTTCTCACCTCTAACAATCTTTTCCTCTACCTCACTTTCCTCAGCCCTTCTCACTATGTATACCACTTCCAAAACCATAACCTCCAACATCTCAATTTTCTAATAACTGTCACCTAGCCTCCATCATTCAACTCACTCTTTCTCAGCTCTGCATCACACCAAACTTATCAAAGCATTGTCCTTACTCACTTTCTCCATATCCTTTCTTCACATTCACTCTTCCAGGGTTTTTTTAAAGAAATTTGTAAATGAAAATTAAAGATAAAGCATATAAGAGATAATATATCTTTTTAAAGTGTTTTAAAAATGAACATTGAAATACACACCAACCAACTTAAGAATTAAAACATTATCAACATATTTGAAGCTCCCTTTGTGCCTTTCTTCTAAAACTTCCTTTGGAATTTTAACAATATTCATGTACCCAGATATCTATGACACATTTAATTTTTACTATTTTTGAAATTTATGTAAATAGAATCAAATAGTATGCATTCTTGTGTAACTTGCTTGTTTTGATTAATATTATGTTTTAGGTTTCACAATGTTGATGCATGTGTCTACAGTCCACCAATTTTTGATGTAATAGTATTCCATTTTATGTATATGCCACAATTTACTCATTATCTTCCTGATGAACATTTGGGTTGTTTCTAATTTTTTGTTTATATAAACAATACTGCTAAATAACATTCCTGAGCATGTCATCATGTACACATGTGCAAGATTATCATGATAATTTATACCTGGAAGTGGAAGGAGAGATTCAATGAGTATTCTTGGATTTAGTGCCAAAGAGCTCAAAAGTGGTTGTATCAATTTATACTTCAACTTAGTCACTCTTCAGCCTTCTATACAATCTGGCTTCTGACCCTATTAATTCGCTGAAATGAGACTCCTCAAGCTCCCCTATGACCTACATATTGTCAAATCCAATGCCTACCTTTCTGTTCCCACCTCAATTTTTTAGAAGTATTCAATAAAAATAACTACTCTAAATATGTTCTCCCCATGACCATTTGGCTGTCCAAAACCAAAAGGCTCCCATGACCTTCTGTTGTCCCAGTTTTCTTCCTACCTCACTACCTACTCCTTTCAGCCCCTTTTGCAGGCTCTAGCTGCCACCTCTAAATTTTAAAATCTCAGTCCTCAGCTCCTTCTCTTTTCTCTATACATGCATTCAATCTGGGGAATTTCATTCAGTTTCATTTCAAATACCAGAAAGGATAAAGGCTCCCCAACAGAATATCCCCAACCCACATAGCCCCTAAGATCTAGCCTTTATCAAGAAATTATTCTACTTCTAAAATACATCTTAATTCTATCTACTTCTCATTTCCACTGCTTCTACCATACACCACTAACCTGGACTAGCTGGTCCCCATTTTTTTTATCCTCTTCACCTCCCACAATACATTCTCAGCAACCAGAGTAATCTTTTTAAAATGAAAGTTCAGGGGCGCCTGGGTGGTGCAGTTGGTTAAGCATCTGACTGACTCATGGTTTCAGCTCAGGTCATGATCTCAATCATGAGATCAAGCCCCACAACAGGCTCTAGGCTTAGTGCAGAGTCTGCTTCAGATTCTCTCTCCCTCTCCTTCCTGCTCATGCACTCTCTCAAATAAATAAAATCTTAAAAATAAAATGAAATGAAAGTTCACTCTCCTGTTGAAAACACAATGGCTTTGTGACAAACATTACTATCTACCAATATCTACTATCCAATTCTTTTTTAGTAATAACCCATATATACAAGTTTTAATGGGGTACAAGGCCAACCAGCTGGGAGCTATACTTAAAAATCTCCCATGCTACTAAGAATGGCCATGCAACTACATGACTACTAGGAATGTAAGTGGAAGTTACACTTAAAAAGGAAGTTACTAGGGACGCCTGGGTGGCTCAGTGGTTGAGCATCTCTGTCTTTGGCTCAGGTTGTAAACATGGAGTCCTGGGATCAAGTCTCACAGCAGGTTCCCCGCAGGGACCCTGCTTCTCCCTCTACCTATGTCTCTGCCTGTCTCTCTCTGTATCTCTCTCTCTCTCTGTGTATCTTTCACGAATAAATAAAATCTTTTAAAAAAAGAAAAATTGTTTAAATTTTTAAAAATTAAAAAAAAAGGAAGGTTCTAGTCCTTCATTCCCTCTTTCCAAAGCTAAGAGACATTGATTGACACAAACATGCTAAGTTGCCTTGAACACCTGAGGTAACACCTTATCAGATGGTAACAGACCAAGACAGAAGGAACCAAGATCCTTGGACAATCTTAGAAATAAACTCAGCTATCAACTCTGAACTAAGTTGTTACATGAGAAATAAACTCCCATTTTGTTTGAAGACCTACACTTGGGGGCTTTTGTTACAGCAATTGAACCTACAATTCCCCACTGTACTTAAATAAAGGCTATGCTCCTTACCATAGCATGTAGTTCTACACCATTCAACACCAGTCATCTTTGTCCTCCCAATAACTTTGCTCCTATCCAACTGAAACCCCACCCTAGATGTTCTTTCCCTAGATTTGTATGGTCAAATTTTTCAATGACCAACTTATTAACTCAAATATCACTTCCTCAGAAAAACTTTCCTTACTATCTACCTAAAATGGCACACTCTCCTATTCAGCATCTAATCAATTTTATCTTCTTCACTGCATTTACTATAATCTGAACTTGCCTGTTCATCTGTTTTTGTGTTCTAGGTAAAATGTAACTACTTTGAAAGCAGAAACTTCATTCATGACTATGTCTTCAATACCTAGTACAATGCCCAACAGAAGGTACAATGAATAAGGTTGAACAAAATTTCTTCAAAAGACAAAACTCTAGAACAGTGTCTGGTGCTTAGATGTTCAATAAACTTGACTGAAAAAATTGTAAATACGATTATAAAACAGAGTATAAGTCTCATGATTAACTCTTGAGATTAAACAAAATGCAAAAATTAATTTGAAAATAAAATTTAATGTGAATCACAAACTCATCAATAAAAAACAAGAGTGAAAGGAAGAAGGATGGGAGAAGTAAAATTGTTTCATCTTAAATTGGGGGAATTAAAATAATTTGTTTATTCTTGATACTGATAATTAGAAAAATAGAGGTTCAAAAACTCAAAATTTCAAAATAATTTCAGAATTACAAATAAAGGTTAATCTCTTACACATAAAAATTTGGCATAACAATAGCAATAAAGCATTAATAAAATAAAAAACACATTCATAATTATGAATAAAAATTCCTTTGTTAAAATGAAAGACTCTCAAAATGAGTGAAAATTCTATAAAGGAAAAGGGAAGGCAAAAATATAATGTCAAATGAAAACAAAAACAAAGCCAGAATGGGATGCAAGAAAAAAAAAGTTTTGTTTTTAATGTAACCCTACAATACTGAACCAGAGGCATTGGGATTGGATGTGAGAACATACAAGCAAATAACTGGCAAATGATAATATTTACTGAAATCTTCAATAGGTAGTAAAAATGATTATGTTGTATTGTTTTCTGCTATTATTTTAACATTAATAGTATCCCGACAGTGGAGTGCCTGGGTGGCTGAGTCAGGTAAGCCTCAGATTCTCAATTTCTGCTCAGGTCATGATCTCAGGGTCCTGAGATCAGCCTTACATAGGGCTCACAGTAGGCGTGGAGCCTGCTTAAGATTCTCTCTCTTTCCCTCTGCGCCCCCACCTTGCTCTTATGCACATGTGTGCTTTCTCTCTTTCAAAAAAAAAAAAAAAGTATCCCAGCATTAATGCAATATTTTTTGTTTCATATAATTTGAACTTTTTTAAATCAAAGCATAATAAACATGCAAAAAAGTTCACAAATATAAGTCACACAATTCCCTGAGTTATTCCAAAGTCACTATGCCCATCTAACCACTACCCATGTCAAGAAACAGAACATTACTAACATCTAAAAGTCCCCCAGTGCCATTTCCCAATCACTATCCCTTCCCTCATTCACAAAAGTAACCACTATCTTTATAGACCGAAACCTTACACTAGTTTGCCTGCTTTTGAATTTTATATGCACGGAATTACATACATTCTTTTACAGCTGATTTCTTTCAGTGAACAATATTATTTGCATAATTTTGTTGTTTTTGCATGAAGCTCTAATTTGTGCATTTTCACTGCTCTACTCATTGCTGTATATTGGATTAAATATACCACAATATATTGACCATTTTACTGATGATGACATTTTTGTTTCCAGGTTTTTGCCTAACAGTAATAATGCTGCTTTGAACATGATTGTACTTTTAGTGGATATCTGCATGAATTCCTATCAAAATTACTGACATATACAGGTATTCGTGTACCTAATATCTGTATACACAGAGCTTAAGTAGATCCTGCCAGAATTTTCAAGTGATTTTCCCAAATTAAACTGCTAGTAGCAGTGAATGCTATCCACATTCTGCTCACACTTGGTATTCTCAATCTTTTTAACTTTAGGCATTGTAGTGAGTGTTCTAATAGTATCTCATTATAGTTTTAAATAGTACTTCCATGAAGAAAAATAAATTGAGCAATTTTTCACATATTTATTAGCTATTGAGTATCCTCCTTTATGAACTGTCTGTTCAATTATCTTCTCCATTTTTCTGCTGGACTGTTTTTTTCATACTGATTTATAGGCATTCTTACATAGTATGGATAAAATCCCTTTACTATATACATGGACTATAAGTATCTTCTATTCTTTGGTTTACTTTTTCTCTTTGATTGGTATGTTTTGATGACAAGAAATTCTTGCCAATGGTCAGGATTATCAATTCTTTCCTTTATGTTACTAAGTTCTGTGTTCTCTTTAAGAAATATTTTCCTGCCTTAAGATATGAAGATATTGGGACAACTGGGTGGCCCAGAGGTTGAGTGCCTTTGGCTCAGGGCGTGATCCCAGAGTCCCAGGATCGAGTTCCACATCAGGCTCCCTGATGATGATGAAGAAGAGCTTCTTCTGCCTATGTCTCTGCCTCTCTCTCTGTCTTTCATGAATGAATAAATAAAATCTTTTTTTAAAAAAAGATATAAAGATATTCTCTTAGAGGCTTTATTATTTTACTTTTCACATTTAGGTCTTCAATCAAATGTGCATCGTAGGAAGCAGAAATCAATTTCATTTCTTTTTCCATTTGAGTATCCAAATGACTAGCAACATCTAAAAGATTATTTTTAACTGATGAAAAGTAAAACCCACTATGAAGATATAAATTACAAACTCTTAAGCACCAAATAACATGGCACTAAGACATGTTAGAAATAATGTAAAAAATGACAGACACACAACAGTAATGCAAAACTTTAATTCTCATAAGCATATGACAGTCAAAATACAGAAGGGATCTGAATACATGTAATAAAGCCAATAAATAATATATAGAACTATGTATTCCTACAGAGGACTTACCTTCTTTCTTAGTGTCTGGGAACATTTTAAATACTGATCTTATACGTATCGCAAACAAACAAAAAAAAACTCAAAACATAGAAATTGCATATGCCTTACTGCCTACATTATAAAAACCTAGAAATTAACAACTGTATTTTACACTTGCAGACATGCATTTCATAATTTTAAAAATACCCTCCTAAATAACTCAGGTCAAGGAGGAAATTTAGAAAATAACAAAAACTGTACATATCAAACCTCATGGGACTTGGTTAAAGCTATAATTAGAAGCAATTTTAGAGCAATAAAAGCTTTCACAAAAAAAGTAATAAAAATAAATGGGGACATTAGATCATTAAAAAGGAAAACCTAGAAGAGGCAATATAAGTAAAATTATGTATTTTTTTCAATTAGAGATCAGAAAAACAAGAATTCAAAATAATCCCAGTGCTTCAAAAATACTAATAAAATACACATACCTCCAATCTAATTAAATATTTTAAAAGATAAAAAAGACATAAAATTGGTAATGGTAAAGATTTTACTCAGATATACAAAAGATGAAATGCTATAATGAAATTCTATGTACAATCGTTTGCTAACACATTTTTTAACTAGCTGAAATTGACAATTTTTTAGGGAAAACAAATTATATTATCAAAAACCTGAGAAGACCAATAGCTATACAATAAAATGAAAATAAAAAAAATACCTCTATGATCAGCTGTGGGTAAAATCTAATTATATCATTATATTCATCTACAATCTGCATAATATTAGAGAAACTTCTGTAACACACTCCAGTACTCCTATTAAAAAGAGGTATCCATTTATTCAATTATTAATTCATTTCATCATTCAACAAATATTCATCTAATGAGGATACTATATGTACTAGACTGTGCAAAGTACTAGAGATAAAAACATGCAAAGACAAATGCAATCCCGGGCCTCTAGAAATTATAGAACAAGTAAAGTACAGACAAGTAAATAGGCAATGACAATACTGATATGCTTTATAACAACAGAAGTCAAAGGGGAAGAAAAGAGAACTGATCCCTAACCTAACCAATGAGAACAAGAAGAAGAAGGTAGAAAAGAGAACTAACACATGGTGAACACCTACTCTTTTCTGTACAAGGCGTCATAATTCCTCTGAAGAACTCTGGATAGACAACTTGCCCTATGCACAAGCTGATAAAAAGAAATATACGGAGTCACACCCAAATTTTCTGGCTCCAAAGCTCTTTGATTTTCCCCTAATGCCATTAAAGGAAAGTAAGAAGTCTAACGGGCTATAACAATACACACACATGCGCACATGCACACACACACACACTCTCTCTCTCTCAACTGAAAAACAATAAAAGAACACAAAACAATACATGCTGAGACAAAAAAGACCAGTAGAATCCAAAAAATATTTTTAAAGGGGAAAAGGAAAAGGGGGATAGTCTTTTCAACAATTAGTGCATTTTGGGAAGCTATCACTAGAGGGAGTCATTGCAAAGACTATGAATAACAACAGGAAAAACGGACTAGGGTAAAACTATAAAGCAATTCAATGTTTAAGTTCATTTTTAAGTACTAAAAATAAAGTTTTCCTATGGTTGCATAAATTTTATTATGTTTAAAGCATATATAAGACAAGAAATGAAATGTATATTTTTCTTTTTGAACATGAGACATGTAGAAAATAATTCCTTGGAGTCCACAACACAAAGATTACAATAATAATCAGTGAAGATAAATGAATAAGACTAAAAATATGAAAACTTATTTCTAAATTAGCTTTGTTATAGCAACTTTTCAGTTTAAAAATAATCACAACTTCCTTTATATTCTTATGACTTTTGCTAGTATATTTATATTAATAAAATCAATTTATCCAATATAGAACTATTTTCAGATATGCAGCCTGGAAATAGATCATTCAGTTAGAAAACCAAGCTTTGAGAAAGGACCTTTAACAAATGGCAAAAGAAGACAAAGAATTCTTCTGAAAGAAAATCATTATCTCTTCTAGCCACTCCATAACACAGTTTTCTAGGGTATGCCCCTGAAATTGCTCTAAACACATTTGCCAGTGGCTGCTCTGTACCAAATCTGAAAAACTTTGCATTCTTTGTTTCTGCACCTACCTGTAGCAACTGACACAAATTGAACAATCTTCCTTACTGGAACACTGATCCCTTGTCTTTAACATATCCGAACCACCACTCTCTTTTACCATCAACAGGACTATTGGTCCTCTCACTGGCCATTGATAAAGGTTTAGAACCCCTTAGGAACTGGGTTTCAGGCCTCCTTTCTTCTTTCATCATAATTTTTTTTCCCTAGAGAATCTTCACTCTGCTAGAGGCATTTCCAAATTTCATTCTCCAGCTCAGTTCTGACAACTGTAGAATAGCCATCTCTACTTATACTACAAGCATCTTGAATCCAACATGTCCACACCTAACTCCTCACTTTTCACCAAAACTGTATGATTCCTCATCTAAGCCCCTTGCCCTTTAGCAGGTAATACAACCATACAATCACTCAAGAAATAAATCCTACTTTCCAAATAATTTTATTTCTGTCACCATTGCTAACTGCCTGGGTTTCAACCAGAAATTACAAATCTTAGTTGGTAACACAATGGTATTTGAAATTTTCAGTGTGGATTCTTTGTGGGAAAGAGGGGAATACATGTTGTATTTCCTCACACCACAGAAGGTGTCCCTCTCGAAGCCTTACACCACTTCCACTTCCACATTCACCTTACCTACCTTACCCCTTAAGGAGTTTTGGTCTTATTCACTTAGACCACTACCTTAGACTGAAATTCAAATCCCACACATTTTACCCCTCTCCAATTCACCCCTCACACTGATATTAGATTACCTATAAGTAATAAGCCAATTATAAAACTATCCACTTCAAGTACCCCTCCCCTCATTATCCACACAGGTTAAGGGGGCCCTGTGTGGCCAAGACTTATGTCAGACTCCTGCTTCACTCTGCAGCCTCCTGTAAGCAAGATTTTCTTAAAATGAAAATCTGGTATCACTTCTTCAAAGCCCCACAGAATCACGGCAAAACTCTTAAATAGTCTATAAACTTGCTGTTCAAAATGTGGTGAGGGGACCCATAACACCAATATCACTTGGGAGCATTGCCTCACCTACTAAACATAGGGTCTTATCTCTGACTTATTGAATCAGAATGTTTTTAATTCCTATAAAATTAACATAGTATATTAGTTTCAAGTGTACAGTATAGTGATTCAACAATTCTATACATTACCAGTGCTCATCATGATAAGTGTACTATCACCTTTATCTATTTCACTCATCCCCATTACCTCCCCTTTGGTAATCACCAGTTTGCAGAATCTGCATTTTAATAGGTAACCATTTGCTTACTACTTTGCCTACCATAAAAAAAGCACTGGTCATGGGACACCACTCCAGTGGCTCAGTGATTGAGCATTTGCCTTCAACTCAGGGTGTGATCCCAGGGTCCTGGGATTGAGTCCCACATCAAGCTCCTCACAGGCGACCTACTTCTCCCTCTACCTATATCTCTGCCTGTCTGTGTCTCTCATGAATAAATAAATAAAATCTTAAAAAAAAAAAAAAAAAAAAGCAAGCGCTGGTCTTTAGGTGGTCTCTGACTACTGCCTCACCTGCCACTCACCCATAGAGAGCTTGCAACCCTTAGAAATGATTAATAGGACTCTAGAACTCCATAGGTGTTTACATCTTGCATCTTTTTCTCTTGGCATCTTTTTTTTTTTTCCTACTTCGGTGTTCATCCACCCACTCAGAGGCTGATTCTCTTCTTTTAGGTCTTAGCTATGTTATCATCTCTTCTATAAAGTTCTCCCAACCATCCCGTACCCTTCTCCTTTGTCCATATAGTCTCAAGGACTACATTTCATTTTGTAATTTTAAAAAAATCCTAGATGTCAGAATTATTATCTCATTTAACTTTGTATTCCAAGTACCAGAAGCAGAGCTAGAAGGACCGAAAAACTATCAGTTGAATTAAACTGTAAATGACAGTCAACAGTCCTGATAGAGAAGTTTAGTGTTTTCTATTCTGAACAAAGTCAGTTTCTGCATGGAGGCAATAAACACACATTTTTTTCCTTTACTGTTATAATAAAAATAAACAGATGTAAACAAATGAAAGCTAAACTTAGAGGTCCTATTTCAAGAAACAATCTAGTGGTAACTGGCAATTTTATTTGAAAAAAGATTAATAATTTAACTAGAAAGCACTACTAAATTGAAAAGTCACTCTGAGCTATTTCTGGAAATATGAAAATTCATCAAAGGAATTGTTTGACAAGATTATTTGTACAAGTTTCAAGGTAAGAGTAAATTGCTACCTTGAATAATAATTGTGAATGCCTGATTATGTATGCAATTGCGAGGGTGAGAGTGGAAGGGGGTGTTTAGAATCTTTACCACCTGAGCAATTTAACTTTCACAAAGTGGATCTGCACAATGATAAGGTAGTAATTTAGAAACCACAGTTATCTGTAAGGTGAGAAACTAGTAGGAGTGCTATTAGTGATTCATTCTCTCAGAGAAAAAAAAGTCAGGTTTATAAATTCTTTACTTGCAAAATAATTGAAAGGGGGGGGAGTGTTTACGTGTTTAATGGACTGTTCTTGAAAAATGAATTTGTAGATAACAGTTTCACTAAATTCCTTATTCTGATTTTAAGGTAAAATGTGCCTGAATGGAAGAGTGAAAGAATTTACTCTAAGAGTTATGAAATTGTGTCTGCTTATTTTTTAACAGCCATATGGAGATATGTAATTCACATACCAACTCCACTTGCTTATGTTATTAAATGAGGAACAAAGTGAATGTTGAATAAATCAGGATACTAAAAATCAATACCAATTCTAACAGGAAAAACATCTACAATCAGTGGTTAACAAATGACTTCTCAAGTTTTTCAATGATCAAATTCCAGAGATTAATTCAATCTAAATGTCATCTAATACCCAGCCGCCTAGACATAGGATCAATGATTAAGTGTGACATCTAATTGGCAATTTGGTAATCAGCTAATTTCAATTTTAACTATTAAGTAAAAATGTATGTCTTTAATACACAGAAGGGAAGAGAAGAGTATTTCTTTTCAGTGATTCACCTTTTCTTTTTTGGATCTCCTCAGTTCATCAACAGTTCATAAAACCAAGTCATTTCACTAGGGAGTACCCATAAACCACCTGCACTGGCTAATGAAAGGGAATTGAAATGGAAGTTTATTGAGGAAAAACAAACAACTCACATAAATGCTTCATGTAAGAAGAGATTGCCAAAGTCAGGAGATTCTTCTTAACTAGAGTGGAAATGGAACTCGAAAACTGATAACCTCACCATAACATCTATATCCCATATCCACTGCTTCAATTTTTAGATTCTAACTTTTATTTCAAATTAATCAATTACTTCAGCTCTTATTAAGCACTTGCTAATTGCCAAGCACCATGCTAGATGAAATAAAAACAGTGCTTAAAAAAGTTATTTAGGAACATAAGATAGAGTATAATTTTTCAATATATATCTTATACTTTCTAATCTCTCAGAACCTACCAGGATTCTTCCTGCCAATATTTAACGGGGATATACAAAATACCAGGTTAAAAAAGTTCTTTAGAAACCCAAGGTACAGAATAATTTTTACATATACTTTATACACATTCTAGTCTCTCAAAACCTACAGGGATTAATTCTTTGCATGAAGACCTACAAAATATCAGGTTTAATACATAGCACAGGGAACATAATGAAAACTAGGGCAGTTCATCTACTCTAGATAAGTTTTCAGTGTAGTGAGGGAGACGGAAAAGTAAATAGCCAATTATAATAAAGTCCAATAAGTGTTTTGGATAATCCCATACACAGAGTAAAGACAAGGGAGAGCAGTGAGGCTGGAGAAGTAATTATAACACAGCAGCTTACCCTATGGGCCAGGCAAAGTGTAAGCACTTTCACATGTATAAAATCCTCACAGTGATCCTGAAATAGAGGGATATGATCATCTTCTTCCTTTTACAAGCTGAGGAATCTAAAGAAGTTTAAATTTCCTAGCGGTCATACAGTGATAAAGGTGGAGGAGGAATGTAAACCAAGATTATGTGCTTCCAAAGATCTTGCAGGATCATAAAGAGGCATTTTGTATGAGCTTAGCCCCTAATCAAAGGACTCTTTCAACGGTAGTAGACCAAAGGAGTGATTTGGTCAGATTTACCTTTAGAAAAATTGTTTTGAGAATGGTATGGATAATACGCAGCAAGACTTTAAAGTAGGCAGATGAGTTATGGGCTATCATTATAATCCAAATAAAAAGTGGTTAGAGCCTGATCTCAGGTTAGAGGCAAAGATGATAGAGGCACCAAAAAAAAAAAAAAAAAAGACATGTTTAAAAAGAAACTTTAATAATTTAGGACCTGCTAGAAGTAGGTATTTATTACTGGGGAGCAGTAAATGATAACTTGAAATAACTGGACAGATGGAAGCATCATTCTCCAAAATAAGAGTAAAAAGTGAATAGGCTCAAAAGAAGATAAGCAGTTCAGTTTTAGCCAAGTTGAGTTAGAAACAAAAGTATAATAAACTTGATACCATATGGTCATACACTGAGGTCTCAATCATGAAATAATTTTGAGTATTTTCAGAGCCACTTATAAAAGAAGAGAACTATTTGTGAAAGTCTACTTATTGAATCTGAAATTTGCCAGATTTTTTCCTAAATTTTTATAGGTCTTATATATTTCCACATCTCATTGTATAATACTGGTAGATTCAGTCAATCATCTAGTAAAATCATCTCAATTTTCTCAGTTAAACAGAAATCTCGCTATTCATAAAACTGGCAATTCCATTGCACCTAGCATTGACAAAAGATTTGCAAAGTGTTTCCAGCCTTACAAAATGTAGTTATAGACTCTCTAATCTTTTCTGACCAGTGAATAAAATAATAATTTATGCTTGTATAACTGACAGTTTTCAAAGTGTTTTATTTACTGTCTCTTCCAATCTTTATATTAATATTGTGTTATAATGAAAGCCAAATAATAGATAAGTCTTTTGAAATATATAGATGGCAAATACAGAACTACAACTCATAAATCAATTTATATTCATGCTATATACAAACATGCTATGGACTTGATTATAATATGAAACTGAAATTTAGAAATTACACAACCTTTTGATAACCTAGTTGAAATGAGAAAAATATAGTAACTTATTTAAGTTGACAACCAAGTAGTAAAATAATGGAAGAAATATGTAATTATTCAAGCTGAGGTCAAGGGAGTTGGTAGATAAAAAAATGAAAAGAAACATAACTTGTGCCTGTGAAAACTGGGTTCAGTGACTCAACCTAATGGGAAGTTTAGTAGTAAAAATTCATCTTTACCATATAGATATAGGTTTTTTTCTCCAGTAAACTGGTTAATTTTAAAAAATAAAAAATAAAAATAAAAAAAATAAAAATAAACACACAATTCCATGGGCACAACAAAATAAATGTAAGGCTTTTGTCTCTTTCAATATTAAAATCGCTAACTACTTCATGACATTTACATTTACATATCTGTTAACTGTCACTTTCTTGTATCTGAAATTGTTTTATAGGTCTCAAAGAAAAATATTCTAAAATTCTAACTGACCAAACTAATGTCCAACTTCACATCCACATGTATCACTATATTAACTCTGCCACCTCCAAAAAGATAAAACTATTCATTTTTGTTGGTAAATGAAATACTAAATTTTAAATTAATTCTCTATTATGCAGGGATTCTTTATTATGTAATCCTATTTCCAGGAGAGGCCTTAGTATGTATAAGTCCAAACTCCTTATCTTACACCTGGGTAATCACAGGCCCAGAAAAGTGTCGATCTGAGCAAGGTTCACAATGCCTACTTCTCAGTCAATGTATTCCACAGCACAGTATTCAAGTAACCTTCATCTTTTTTCCTCTTTACAGTTTTGGATACTCCTCTCTTGCCTGCTTCATTCTAAGGAGGGGTAGAGAGAAGGGATATAAGTAAATTCAATTAAAGTGTCTCAAATGATGAGGCTGAAGAGAAAGGTTCAACTGAAACCAGTCCCTATGATAAGAATTTTGACCACATTTAATATTCATACTAACACTCACTTTTGTTATCTCCTATAGATAAACATGGCTTCTATCTTGGTGTTCCCAAGTATCATAATCAATACTGAATCCTCTTTAATTCATTTCACAGTTATAACAAACTGTATATCACTTACTGCTGTAGGCATTATTTCTAATTATTCTATCAAGTTATAAAATACAATAAAACTACATTTAAGTACTTTTCCCATAATTCTTAAACTCTTCCTTAGAAATTATAAAAGTAACACTTTCACTAAAATCAATGTGATAATACAAAAATATGAAAAGGAAGAGATCCTTTCTATTCCTTCTTTATCCTCCATCCCATATATCAGTAGAATTATACCTTTCTTTACTTCAAATATATACAGCATGTTTTATTTAAGTTTTTTTAAAAAATACTGAAACTATAATTAGTTTTCCTCAATTAAAATATCACAGACATTCCTTAAAACAAGAGAGAGAACTTATTTTTTAAGAGCTCTACAATGTCCCACTGTAACCATTCTCCCTCTTGATGTGCATTAAAGTTATCCCTAGTTTTTTGCCACTAAAAGCAATGCAGATGTACATGTACAATTTACTATGTAAGATTGAAACAAAGAACTACCCTTATAAATGCACACATTCATGCTGAATTAATAAGAAGGCACTCTTAAGAGAACCCAGTGTATGAGAGGGACTTTTAATCAAGAAATCCTCTAGAGAAAAGCTGAAGAGAACACATTCTTGACAATTCAGATATTTATGTCCAAAATATTTCATAAGCTGTTCTCAAAGTCCTTAAAATAAGGAAGGACTGAAGGATTAGAAACAACAAAGTTCATAACTCAGATCACTGGCCTGGAGAACTGAAACAACCAATTATAAGTTCAAAAACAAATTCCTCCTCTTCCAAAGAAAAGCTGCCTAATAGAGTATGATTACATAATTTTTAAAAAGAACTAAAAACAAATTTTAATTTTAAAAACACAGCCAGATCCATAGGATGCTTCCTATATATCACATATAAACACTTAATTTTCAAAGTCTGAATAAAGCTGTCATTTAGGATCAGAGTTTACAACAAAACAAAGCTCAATATTTAGTATAAAATTAGATAAAATCAGTATCCATATTACAACATACTTACTATTTAAAAATTTTTATTTTGACATATACAGTTAAATAAGGTCTGTTAAAACCTCAAGGAAAACAAAATCATGATAACACACCATAAGTAACATAATTATTAAGTATAAAAAAAAAGTTTGTTTCATCAAGCAGTCTATGGACATCAAACTGGAGAATACTGGCCACCATATGATTAAGAATCATCATACTTCATCTTGAGAAATCTAATATTTATTGATCAAAAATACTCTACAATGGTTGGTTTTAAGCACTACAGAATTTTAAAATACAAGCAGGATATATCCTACAAAGCACTAATGATAAATAAATGAACTATACTTTTTAGGTTTTGGCAGACACTATGTATTTTCATTCATCCTTGGAAGCACTGCTAACAGAAGCGAAAGTGCCATCATTCACAGAGAACAAAGAGGTGGTTCTGAATGTGAGAAGAGTTTATGAGAACTGTACACAGCAGAGACAAAAAGCCCTCGGACTAAAGCATCAACTGTCTTTCCAAAATAATAGATGGCCAGCATTTTTCATCAAGACCCACAAAATTCATTATTTCTGAACTTTCTCCCTTGTCAGCTCTCCATGTTCACTCTATGAAGTTCTGTTGTCATTACACAACAAAAATATATGTATGCTTCTATCACCCTTTAGGTTTGTTTGCCTTCTCTCAACAGTATTTCTTTTTCCTTCTTCAAAACATTCTTTTCAAAGGAGTCCTCAATGAGTCTTTCTTGATTCAAATAGACTGGCAGACAAGATGGCAAAAAAGAGCTCTTTTCCTAGTGCCCCAGCTAGAAAAAACAAAAGAGAAAATAATACAAAATTCTTAAGAGCAACATTTCTTATTTTCATTGAAACAAAAAAGAAAAAGTAACAATATGCTCTCATTTCACTTACTTTATCTTGGCCAATTTTATTGACATAACTTTGCTCCTATCTACTTACTTGTTATAGGTATACGTTCCAACTCTGTTTTCAAAAATAACTTCCCTCCACATACTCATGCACACTTCTTATCATTTTAAAAGCACAACAGAATTATAAACTATCAAGACTATAACTAAAGATACCATTTCTAAAACTTCAATAACATCTAGAAAATCTCTATGAAATTCCCTGACATATAAAGATCTTTTTGCAATATTTTTAAGCTGCACTGGAACTAGAGCTATCTTGGAAGCTAATCACTGAGCTCTTGGCACGTAAAACTTTGGTATTCTAGAGAAAAATCAAGGATTTAAGACTTAAGGAGCTCCACTTAATTAACTACTGAAGTCCACAGCAATGTTAAACATTTTTATGCCTGAGAAATAAATCAGTGTCAAATGGTTCGATAATCTAATTAACATGACCAAAGAAAAGATCATTGACAAATTACTTACAAATAAAAACTTTAAGCATATATTCAAAATATTTAAAACTCAATACATTTCAGAGACCTAAACACTTTCCATTAGTTTCTAAAAAGTGCTGCTAGCTAATACTATCATGTCAGCATGCTGTGTACTTAAATGTTCCTGATGAATCTTATTACCATAGATGTCTGTGATTCAAGAACTCTAATACAATTTCCTTTGTTGTGAAGATGACAGTAAAAGTTGTGCAAGAGGAGAAGAGATAGAAAGGTGCTGATATTCTTACCTAATTCTTCTACCTAATTCTAATCACCACCCTTACAAAAAAGAAGACTGCTTCCACTCCAACCCACCCATCTCCCACCCCCACTAACCACTCCCCACTCCTTCCAGAAAAAGAATTTTTTATTCAATAAAAACACAGCAACCAAGTAAAATATATAAGAAGAATACCTGTAAGATTTTTCTTCCCATAACTTGTTCCACGCAAGGATCCTCAGGCACTCTGTCCCATGTCATCCTCCACCACTTCTTCAACCATTAGAGATGCATCCTGAATGATGGTGGAGGGTTCAGAAGTTTATAGTAGATGTGGCATATTGAGATCAAGGATCATATCCATCTCCTCACAAAAAAGATGGGGCCTTTCAGGTGGTCCAGAACACACTTCACACCTCTGTGATTACACTCACGTTTTACTATTGTGATAGTGAGCAACTCCTACTCTCAACTCAAAAAAATCATACTAGGATATACCTCAAAATCTTCAATACATCATTCTCCTGATTTTTCCCTTACTATTCATTATTACATCCTGACTCACATTATAAAAGATTTTGGATTCATACTACCTTTTTTAAATAAAGAATATCCAGAAGATATCCTTAGTTTAAAGTATTTTCTACATCTATTCTATCCCTATGAAATACATATGCAATAATGGAATCAGCTACCCCCACCCTAATACTCTGAGTGAAAAAGGTTCACAAGTGTGTGAAAATACATTTTATAATTCTGGAAACAGTGAGAGAAGGAGATGGTTGCTATGAAAAAATAAGAGTGTATGTTACAAGGAACTATAGACCTGAGACTATATGTAGAGTGATTTAAATAAGCACTGCTACCCTCATAATACTCTCCTTTCTTTTCCAACATAACTTTTATTATGCTTTATTTTAAATATGTTCCTTAAAAAAAAACATTATATTTTAAGAAAAATAAAAAGTATTCTGTCATCCCTCCATCGTTTTCTCAAAAGGCAACCATTAGTATTTCATGACCTTTCATCTTTCTTGCACATATTTGAACATGCATGATTTCTGACCATAAGTATCAAACTGTACTGTTTTCACAACTTCTCTTCTTCATTTGATATATCTTGACCATCTACTCACATCAGTATATGTCAACCTCACTCATCTTTTGTAATATTCATATAACACTCCCTGGCATCTAGGTATTGTGCTCTATTCTTTTTAAAGATTTTATTTAATTATTTGACAAAGAGAGCACAAGCAGGGGGAGAGGCAGGCAGGGGGAAAGGGAGAAGCAGGCTCCCCACTGAGCAGGGAGTTTATAGTAGGATCCTAGGACCCTGGGATCATGACCTGAGCCGAAGGCAGACGCTTAACCTACTGAGCCACCTAGGCACCCTGTGCTCTATTCTTTTTTAATCATTCTCTCCCCTCCTCCTATCTCCTCTGGAAATCAAAAAGCCTGGTTCCGTGCACCATGTGATTTAAACATTTGCTTATATTTCCCATCTTCTTTTTTACCTTTAGGTTCTAGGATGTTTCCCCAACATTACTTCTAAAATCATTAATTCAGCTTTCAGCCCTTCCTTTGATTTCTTTTAAAATCATATTTTTTTGTGTCTAAGAACTCTACGGATTGTTTCTTTCAGAACTGCCTCATTTATTGTTCCAGCTGTTTTAGCCTCTTAAATCTCTCTGCAGATATGAATTACATTTAAGTTTCATCTACTTCTTGCATCATTCCCATTCTCCAGAGGTCAGTTTTTCTTAGTTCATCTTCTATTTGTACTGTTGGTTTTCTGATGATCTTTGGTATTCCAAATTTATGAATGGTATCTAACTGGCCTAGGTTTCCTCTGCCAATCTATAGGTCTGTCCCTCTCTTAAGGCATCTTCACTGAATGAGAGAGCTGATTTCAGACTGAATGTGACTGGGCAGAGGATATCAAGAAGCACATTTTAATTTAGGATGTGTGATCATAAAACAGGCTGTAGGCTACAACTCCCAAGATTGCCCACATATAAGGAAGAGTGTGGAGTGTTTTCATGTATTTCACATATGTGGAACCATTCTGCCTTTTCCTTCTTTTCTCCACTCTGTGTTCTTGGAAGAATCTACAGGCTTTGCTCTGCTACTCTCTCCGACCACAATATATCAGAAGTTTTTGCCAGAATCATCATCTGTAAAACAGAAGCCATGACTCTCTCCTAGAGATAAATACCCCTGATAATAATCATTCTGTACAACTGAGGAAAAGAAGAACCCAGCTGGTGGTTTTTAAATTACTCGGATGATTAGTCCAAAGTCCACTCCAATTCATTGAAATTGTTAACACAAATGCAGTTTCTTGAGGTCCACTGTGGAAAAACTCACTTTTGGTTGTTTTTCTCTGTTCTTGTTTCTATGTCCCTCTCATTCCATCTGCTTTCTATTTTTAGGGAAATCCTCAAAATCTGCTACACCAATGTCACCCTTTCTTGCTGTCAAATGCTGTTACAGGCTTAACTTAAAACATTTTCAGTCACTGCAAACAGATATGGAGAAGGTTGGGAGAACTGATCACGTGCCATCTAACAAATCTCAAATTTTCAACGTTATTTACACCTATATTTCTTCAAAAATATCAAGTGAAAAGTATCTCCTTCTGTAATTCTATGAACAGAAATTCTTTGCATAGGATATTTCCCCCCCTCCTCCCCACTCCCAACTGCTAAGAGCACAAGTTTTATTATTATCAAATCATCCAGAATTGTATTCCCTATTATAATTTCTTCTGTATCTTCTGTTTTATTCAGGATATTTTCTTTCAAGTTATATGCTTCAAAGTACATTATTAACAACTTTTTAGATTTAACCATGTTTCACTGATTGGGTTTTGGCTTGTTGATTGCTTTTGTT
Source organism: Canis aureus (assembly GCF_053574225.1). NCBI lineage: Eukaryota > Metazoa > Chordata > Mammalia > Carnivora > Canidae > Canis > Canis aureus. The sequence continues at coordinate 14,072,850 of NC_135636.1, forward strand.
TGACAATGTTTATTGTATACTTTTTTTCATCCAGAATTCTCTATGCTGATTCATTTCATTTCAAGTCCTTCCAAATAATATATTCATTTACTTACATCTACAAGAGTTATATAGTTCAGTCTTTTAGAAAGAATACATATTTTGCCTTCATACTTAAAAAGTACTTCTGCCATATACTTTTATATCACAGTTCCGCTGTTTCTTAGAGTCAGCGTTGCATGAGAAAAATCATACGCCAATCTGATTCTTTTTTCTATCGGGGTAAGCCTGTTTTCTCTATCTGGAAATTTGATTTTCTTTTGATTCTTGAAATTCAGAAGTTTTACCACTACCCAATTTTGCCAGAAATTTGATTCCAGTATACCTTATTTGATGGAATTCTTCAGCACAGGAAAATTTTATTCTGCCATTTTATTATTTACTGCTGCTGTAATATACATTGCATTTTCTTCTGGAATTTCTACTTCACAGAAACTGACCTAAATCTATTTTATAGATCTCAAACTTTTTTCTCATAATGTTCAACATTTTTTGCTATACTAGCTGAGAGAAATCTCAATTTGACTGTCAATACTGCTCCTTCTTTTTTTAAAAAATTTATTGGAAAATATTTTAGGCATACAAAGTATTATTTAATAAACACCTATATATTCACCACCCAGCTTAAGAAAAAAATGTCATATCTAATAAAAAAAATACCTTTCTTTCCCTCCCTGCGATGACCTAAGTTTGGATTTTCATGGATTTTATCATGTATCTTTACTTAAGTATGTATCTACAAAACTATAGTTATAATAGCATTCTGCATTTTAAGCTACATATAATAATTATACTTTAGTACTCTACACCTTGTTTCCTATATTGAGCATATTTCTAAATGTATCCATTGAATATGAGCATCACAATTCACTGATTTACTGTGATTTATAGCTAAAAGTCCTTACAGGGATGTAATAGTTTATTTATCCACCCTCCATTTATTGGGGCTTAAGATTACTTCCAATTTATCACTCTGACAAACAAGCTGTTATAAACATCCTTATCCTTGTCTCTCTAAACTTATGTGTGAATTTTTTTATGGCAATGTTTTTCAAACTATAACTAATGACACAGCAACCAAATCACATTAGTGCGTTAAGGTCACAAATAACATTAAAGAGAAGGAGAGGAAAAGGGAGAAGTGAGGAAAGACGAAAAGGGAAGAAAATGAACAAAGTGATAAAGCACACAGATCAAAGTATACTGTATGGAGCAAGAGTTAATTTTCTTTCCTGAAAATCTGATTTCAGTTGTCATGGTCAAAACAGATCAACAAATAATACTAAGATATATACACATATATATGTAGAATTACTGGGTTGTTGCACATCCAAACTGACTAGATATTGCCAAACTATTCTCAACAAGTGTTTTTTTTTTTTTTATATATAAGGTACCTGGGTGGCTCAATTAATAAAGTCCAACACTTGATTTCGGCTCAGCTCATGATCTCAGGGATGTGAGATCAAGCCCTATGTCAGGCTCCACTCTGGGCATGAAGCCTGCTTAACATTCTCTCTCCCTCTCCTTTTGCCCCGACACCCACAATCCTAAAAAAAATTAAGTAGGTAATTATACTGCTGCAAGCTAAGAGTTTTCATTGTTCCACATGCTCACCAACACAGTATACTCAGACTTTTATATTCTTATCTGAAACTATATTTCAAAACCTTTGTTTTTGAGTAATTTCACTAGTTATTATTTCTAGGAAAACATCTGTTTTCTTTCAGTATTTGAAGACTGAATTATCTGACTTCCAGCATCCATTGTTGCAGTTTAGAATTCTGCTACCAGTCTAATTTTTATACTTTTAGAGATCATCTAATTTCTGCCTTTTATGTTCTCTGTTTTTAGTAATATTCAACTATTTTTATTCCTCTAGATTTACCATGTTTTTTTGGCATAATGATTCACATATTTTAACTTTTGAAAATTCTATCAGTCCTTCTTTGGATATGGATTGTCCTCAGCCTCTTCATTCTCCTTTTCTGAACTCCCAACTTCACAGATGTTCAACAGGCTTATTCTTCTGCCTCTACAAACTCTTTCATGTTTCCATATCTCTTTTTTTTTCAGCTCTATCTTCAAGTTCATTAATTCTCTCTTCAGCTGGATTTAATCTATTTAAGCCATTTGATATTTTTAAATTATTTTAATTTTTAATTTCTAAATGTTTTATTCACTTTCAAATCTTCTTGGTGTTTCTTGATAGTATTTTGTTTCTTGCTCATGTTTTTTCCACCTTTATGTTTTTAATCCCCCAATGTAGACTCTATACATATATATTTAGCTTAATATATATAGTTTATATATAAACTATACTAAAATGCATATTTTTAAGGTCCATCCCCTTAAAGAGAATTACCTTTTGTTTCTTTTCAATGCTTTGTAGCTACCAACATTTCTTTTTTTTTTTTTTCATTTTTTTTCATTTCATTATTTTAAAATAATTTTCTGTAACTGCAGTTTCCTGAACTAGGCAGGTAATATAAATTAGAATTGCAAACCCACATGGAGATAGGCTTGTTGTCACAAATCTTTAGGGAAGACTTTTCTGTCTTACACTCAAAGCCAAGGAAAGAAAATCTCTCTGATGTTACCTGCTGGAAGTTAAATTTAATTTTATAGGCTCTCTTTCATTGAAGCTTTATCTTGAAGAGTTTGGCCTTATGCAAATGCCTCAATTCTAATTCCTCAACTAAATGGAAGCCCAAAGATCTCTCCCTTCAAACCCATGAGACCTTTAAATGCAAGACTCTAGGTCAACAAGTGTTCTGAGAACAGAAGTTAACACTCTGGATTCTAGCACCTTCTATATTTTTGGTATCTAGGGATTTTACTTAGCAATCATATTTTTAACCATCAAGAACTTTTTTCACTATTCCTTTAAAATCATGTTTTCTCAATTCTAATTACAAATTTTTCAGTTTGCTACTTTTTTTATATTAATATGATTTCTAAACTATTTGCTTATTTAAATATGAGTCCTCTCTTTAGCACTGCTAATTTTCTTCAAATATCCAGGATTTCATCATTGCCTTCATCTTTTTTTAAGATCTTTACTTTAGATTTAGACTTCTCAATATTGATGGCTGGTATATGTTAGTGATTTATCTTCCTCAACTTTCTCCCCTACTTCCATCATGTCCAAAATATACGGCTATAAGACTTTGTGGGTAGATTTTGCATGTAAGTGGGTAAAGGGAAGAAACTAGTAGACAAATCTTTCCTCAAGATTCACGGATTCTGAAAAAAAAAAAAAAATTCACTGATTCCGGAGTCTTCTAACTACCTTGATATTGCCCACAGGGCCATTTTTCTGTCTTAGCCCTGCCATCTCTAAGCTGGGTGAATTTTTTTTAATTATTTATTTTAGACAGAAAGAGAACACAAGCAGTAGGGGCAGAGAAAGAGACAATCTCAAGCAGACTCCACGCTGAGTACAAAGCCTAACGCAGGGCTTGATCTCATGACCCTGAGATCACAACCTGAGCCAAAACCAAGAGTCAGACACTTACCCAACGGCACCATCCAGGCACCATTAAGCTGGGTGAATTTTTGAACTATTAGAAAAGAAAGTATATTTCCTATTCAGAAACCAAATTTTTGCTATGCTGAGTTACAGGCTGTTTAATACTAGTGGTTTTTAGTAATCTAATCTTGTCAGTCATATCTTTCAAAAGTATCCATGTTTTCTGACTGCATACTTTCCTGTTTTCCAGAGATGCTAATGGATTTTCTTCTTACTCTTGTATTTTTTTTGTCACTGCAATTTGGACTTAGCCCACTATCATATACTTACTATAAATTTTTAAAATTTCTTAGCTAAGCGAATAGTATTCCTCACGACATCACAGAAGTTATATCCTAAAAAGAAGCAATCTCTCCCCCTAAAATAGCAAGAAGAGAAAAGAAGCAGGTTCTTAGAGAAAGCCTCAGTTTATAGTTTCTTTCCCCCAAACACTATTTTAATAATACCCTGCATCCCATCAACAAGCACCCCCTCCAAAAAAAAAACCCTTTCGAATTCCTACTCTAGTTCATCTTGTACTAAAGCATACCTGAAGAAGTTAGGTTTTCTTCTTTTATCATGAACAATTTACTCTATATTTTAAAACTATTGTAAAAGTAATTAGCCAAACTTACAGAAAAATTGCAATCCAAAGTTTTACAGATGAGGTATATTAAACATGCTTGAATGAACAACAAATATAGTGATAAATCAAAAAATTTAAACTAAGAATCAGAAAACCTGAGAACCACACCAATTCTACCAAATGCTATTTTTCTTCTTCAGTCAAGTCTAAATGGTACCCAAACCATAAGAACAAAGGGTGTTCTGATTTAATTTTCTATACAAAGATATTTCTCTGCTACTGGATGGCAATTCAATTTTTCTAAGAATACATTCATACCACTCTGCAAGGCAAATGATTACTGTCTTAATGGTCATACTTAATCATAAAAAAATCAATGGTCCATTCAAGCCCTAATCTCAGTATTTAGAATGAAATTAAAGGCAATTATAGTAATATTGCTTATATCCAAACCCATTAGATATTTAAAAAACAAAACAATGGCTAAGTTTTCAAATGTATATCCTTTTAACTTTTCAACAAATGTAATGTTTTGTAACAAAAAAAAAAACCTAAACATCCATGGACTATCAATGTTTCTTGCTTTATTTATATGCAAGTCTGAATGATGTGAATATAATGTCCTGAAGAAGCTGAAAAGGTAAGCTATTTAAAGGAATACCATGTCCAACCCTTTTGTAAATTAGCAATTCCAAATTGTCCTTTTTATAAATCTTGATTTTATTTAGGTTCACTTAAAAGTGAGGTTTGCTAAAATAAAATCCAAAAAACAATTAGGATATTTCCAAGATCTAAAACAAGCTGTGTCTATAATAATATGATTCTTTTCAGCAGCTCAACAAAGATTACTGATTAACATTTTGGTATCTGGATTTTGCTATCTGGTACTGTAGCAACTGAAAAAGTGATGGCTCTTTCTCAACTTTACTTTTATGTTTACTTTTACATTTTATGTTGGTTAGTTCACTAAAATGACTTCAAATACAATCAAGTACTCCTGAAACCTTTCCACTGAATGAACATACTATCGAGATATCTAGGTTAGAGACCATTACTGTGAAATTCTTTGCCTCTGATCTTGAGAATCATTTAGTTTCAACATAAAAACTTTCGAAATGTAGACCAATTAAATTAATTAATATTCCACCCCCACCAATCTTTTAGTACAAAAAGTGCCCTGTAAGAATAGTACTTTTATTGTGTAGCTTCACAAACTCCGTGGCAAAAGTCCATATATACCTTAGCACTCCAGTCAGAGAAGAAAGTTCATAGAGCATGCTGCCAAAAGTTGCAAAATATACTTTATATTCAATATGCAGTCTGTCCTATTAAAAAATAATGGTGACTGATAAAAAGAAAAATCTAAAGAAGAAGCTTTCAAAAAAAATTTTCAATAGATTCTAAGTGCATATTTGGATGGAAAACAGGAAGAATTACAAAGAAATGTAAAGTTTATTTACATGGTGTAAAGTAGTATTCCTTACCACTACCTGAGGGACAAAGCCTTCTTCCTCACAATAATGATTATAGCCAATTTTATTATCCACAACAAGCTTACCTTTTTCTAAGAGTTGTTTGTATCTTAAAAACAAAAATAGCATTATCAATTATAATCCATAAAAAATTATATAATACACAGCAGAAAATACATCTTACCAAACGTCAAATACAATTAATAGTAGCCACATAACACATAAACCCATACGTAATGCTTTTGGGGGAAAAAAGGCAGCATCACCAGAGAGAGAGTAAATGAAGAGGAACCAGAGAGCTGGGTTCAAATTCAGACTTTGCATCTAGATAGCAGTGTAACCTTGGACAAGCTAACCCCTCTGTTACTTTTATTCCCTCATCCATAAATAAGAAAACTATACCTGTTCCATGAGGTTGTTATGATGATTACATAAGTTAACATTTGTAAAGTACTGAGAAATATGTCTGGCACATATTAAGCACTTTGTAAGTTTCTGGTAAAAAAAAAAAAAAAAAAAAACAGGAAGAACCTTTCCTAATACCAATGGATATTTGTTTCTCTTATCATTAACCCCAAATAATTCTTAGTTCTATGGTCACTCATTTTTACCCCTTATCTGTTTAACACACAGATAAACACAGGAGGTTTGGTTTGTTCACATAGAATATCAACATTACTGCTCTGAGAAACGAATTATCCTTTCCTCTGAACTGAATAAAGCTCAATCAAAGATGACTCAAGAAACTATGTATCTCTTAAAATTACGACATAAATTATAAGTATTTAAATGCCCATCATGATGAAATATATTTAGTATCAGTTACATAATTCCATGAAAAGAGCTTTTATTAATTACTGAATATGACTTTATGAAAATGTTTTTGTAACTCTTACAACTCATTTTTTTAAATGTACATTTTAAGGTAAGAAAAGAAATGTAATAGAAGAAAGGAATGAACAAGACACAAACAAAAAGAAAACAATTGATCCTATTTGCCCATTAAAATATTTTCTAAAATTTTACTGTAGAATTTTTATAGATAACTTTATAATGGATAAAAACTCCCATCATCGCTTCTATTTTGGCCAAACTAATTATGCCAAAATTAGTAAATTCCACAAACTTGCTATTATGTTTGTATGGGTCATAAATTTTAAAGAATATAATTTTAAATTTTAAAGAATATAAATTTATAAAGAATATAATGCCAAACTAATTATGCCAAAATTAGTAAATTCCACAAACTTGCTATTATGTTTGTATGGGTCATAATTTTTAAAGAATATAATTTTAAATTTTAAAGAATATAATACAAACAATTCCCCTACACATTGCAAGCTATTTTAAAACATAACCAGCTATTCACATGTAATACTCTTTAAAATAAAGGTTAGACTGGATCATTAAAAAAAATATTTTAGGCCTCATATAAAAAGCTAAACTTTTTCAAGCTCCATGTACCTAGGACATGACAAAGATCTCAAGAAAAAGAGATCAATTTTTTAAGGTTTTTTTAATACATTAAAAATCATAAAGTTAAAAAAATCTAAATTAACTTAATATGATCATTGGCTTAGTAAATCACAGACTAATTCTATAATTATTGCAAGTTATCAAATGTTAAGCAGTCAATACATATTTACTATGTGGATAACCAAGAGCCCATGCACACTTGTGCTAAATGAATAGGTTCTTTTTAAATGAAAAGCTGAAGTCTAAAATAAAAGGCAAAGTTACATCATTTTTTTAAAAATTTATTTATTTTAGAGGGAGAGAGTATGTGCGCACATAAATGGGAGGAGGGGCAAGAGGGTGAGAAACAGACTCCCGCTGAGCATTGAGCCCAACGCAGAGCTCAATCCCACAACTCGTGAGACCATGACCTGAGCCAAAACCAAGAGTCAGACATTCAACCAACTGAGCCACCCAGACACCCCACAGTTACATTATTAAGGCACTGAAGATGACAAGAACCTCTCCCTCAGAAAAATGTTCTCTAAAATACAATACCTCTATTCAAAAAAAGTTTTTTGTACTCATGGGAAGCAACCACAGGAAAATATCCTGAAGTACTTGTTAACACTGCAGGTTCCTGGGCCCTAATCCACACCTACCGAATCATAATCTATAGTGTTTCATAAATTTTACACAAACATTAAATATATTAAGCAGAATTTGACAGAACCCAAAAGATTCTAGTTATTGTGCTAGGAACTAGGGACTATTAAAATAGTTTCAGTAAATCTCAACTGGGAAGGCAAGTAAAGGCTATCAAATATTATACAGAATTCTGTAAGGCAGAAACTGTGTCTTCTTCCTTACTGAATTCTTCTCAGCTATCTGAATGCATTTCAAAAATGGGTTTTTGAGTTACTTTCTGTTTATCTGCACTACTTTACCCCTCTATTTTCCTGAATAAAGAATTTAAGAGATGACAAGAAAAAAATGAAGTTTGAGTAAGTTTTTACTATATTATGCCCATGAAAAATAGAAATTACTTTTAAGATCAATGACAGAGTAACCAAAAATTCAGAGCAAAATATTCTCCTTAACTCGGAAGTCAAGCCCCAGTATGAAATATCAATAAGTACTTGAAAATAACTCAATATATGGCAACCTGTCATTTAATGACACTTTTATAGATTAATTACAGATATTTTATGTATATTTAGGAACTTCATTATAAGAATTTTACATTACAGATTCTTAATTATACTTATTATATAAATGCAACAGTTGAGAATAAAATGTTTGCAAAGATACATACTGAAGAAAAAGGTTAACTTCACATTAATGTCCATTTACTAGGTAGACAATTTTCTTTCAGCATAAGCCTGAAAGATGAGATTACTATCCATTAATTAATACATAAATATCAAAGTCAAGAATAAGGCAAGAATACCTACTATGAGCACTATCATTTAAAACTACAGGTGACCTTAGCCAAAGGAAAAGAAAAAAGAAGTAAGAGGTAAAAATATTAAAAAGCTACAGGAAAATAATTTGCAGAAGGCTTTATTACCTACTTAGAAAATCTAACATATCTCTGAAAGACTGTGACTAAGAACAAATTCCAGGTCAGTATTCAAAAATTAACATTTCCCTTACCTCATCAACAGATGAGAATCAATTAGAAAATTAAATGGTAATAAAGATCCCATTCATAATATTTTTAACTAGTAAACAGAGGGCAATAAGTCTAATCAAATTTGACAAGATTAAGATGACGAAAATTATAAAACATCATCTGACTACATAAAAATGTAAAACTGTGTAAAATACATACATATATAATCACTAAAAATAGATAAGTGAAACAAAAATCTGCAATACATATAACTAAAAGTAATTTCCTTAATTTACAATGATCTCTTAGGAAGTTAATAAACATATTTCTAAAGTGAGCAAATAATAAGAGGAAATGATTCATTAAATGAATACAACAACCCACTTAGAACAGTGTTGGGCCCCTAGTAAATGCTTAAACAGAAAAATACACAGCTAATGAATATTATACTAAAGTAGGTTCAACCTCACTCATGATTTTTAAAATAGCAAAACAATCAGTGGCAAAAATAAAATACAGGTGATAAAATCCAGAGTTGGTGCTAGGAAGCATACATATGCAATACACTAAAAGTAGGACTATAATGATGGTTTAACATTTTTAAAGTGAAAACTGAAAACATCTCTCATTTGAAAACCTTGAGTCTCTGACCTAGCAATTCCATGGCTAGGAATTACTTTTATGATAGAAACATATATAATAATACAAAGATAAAATACAAGAACGTGTGTGAAATACTATTAAAAATAGGAATTGATATTATCAAAATGCCCATCAATAAGAGAGTGATTAAATAGACTATGAAGCCTGTACAAATAAATAAAGTAAATCATTTCTCATGGAAGGGTATCCATGATAGATTATGAGATGGGAAAAAAGCATAAAAATAAATCATATTAGAGCACAGTACTATGTATAAAAGCAAATAAGAAAGTTCTAAAGCACAGTTATATAAATACTAAAACTTTCTAACATATACATTAACTATTAATGGCAGTTACAAATTTGGGGAGTGAATCAGAAAGAAAGACATTTTTCATTTTATGCTCTAATGTACTGTTTGCCTCTCCATATGCAAGTATGAGGTTTATTAATTTTTTGGAGAGACATATGCTTAGATAAGAACATTCAACACTGTCACAATATCAACTCTTTCCAAATCTGATAGGATTTTTTAAAAAGATTATGAATAGAACTCTATGAATATTCTATGAATAGAACAGAATCTAAAATCATTTGGAAAAAATATATCAAAATAAATGAAACTTTTTAAAAAGGCTAAGAGTGGATTTTTCCCAAGTTATCAAAATACATAAACTATAGTACTTATAACAATGTCATACTACACAAAAATTGACAGATCACAATGAAACAGAATGAAGAACCCAGAAATAGATTACTACATACATGGAAATTTTAGCATATGATTAAGATAAGATCAGTAGAGATAAGTCGATATCCATTGGGAAACAAATCTAAGACCACCTACCTCCTACCACAGAAAAAAGAAATTCAATACTGATAACAAACCCAAAGTAAAAATAAGCCAAACTTTTTTAAGAAACTAAAAAGCACTTTCTTATAAAAAGGAGGAAAATCTTAAATCTAGTATATTCTAAAATGCCAGAGATTAAAAAAACACTTGCAGATGTACCAAAAATGTAAAACTTCGCTGGTAACAAGATAGTATAAATGACAACAATCATTATTATAAAAGCTAGTACTCAGAGGTCACTTACTTAAGATTAGACACTACTCTATGCTGTTTGTAATTACTAACTTATTTAATCCTCGCAATAATCTTTTGAGGTATACCATCACTAACCTTGTTTTACCAATGAAGAAACTGAAGTAGAGGGACTCAGCAACCTTCCCAAAGTGGCAGAGCCAGTATTCAGCCTGGCTGTCTGGTTCAAGTCTGTATTCTTAACCACAATACTGTTCGACCACAGTCTTCTAATAGATATTGCAACATTTACAAAGTTAAAATGCAAAAAATAGGCAATCCAATAGAAAAATGGGCAAAAGTTATGAACAGGAAACTCACAAAAGAAATACAAATGGCCAATACATAGGAAATTTTAAACAGATGCAAATCACAACAACAAAGATTTACTAGTTTTTTTCCCATTCCACCAGCAAACATTTCAGGGATTAATGGAATCTTTTGTTGGCAGAGTTATGAGAAAACAGGTATTCATAGAGTGTTGATGTGTGTATAAACTATTTCAGCAGCTTTGGACAATGATTTGATGGTTTTACCAAAATTTCAAATGTATGCTGCCTATAATGCAACAATTCCACTTTTAATAATCTATCTCCAAGAAATCTTCAGATATACACACAAGATTACAAACATATTCATCACAACCTTGTTTGAAAAAGAAAAAATATCTAGTGTACATGAAGGATAAAATAAATTTATGGTAAGTAAATTTAAATAAATTATGATAACAATATATGGCCATTTAACAAAAAGCAAGGAAACATCAAAATACAGTTTTTAAGTTGGAAAAAGCAAACTCCAAAGAACCATATATGCATACTGCTAGTCTTGCATAATGCTAAAAACTAACAAAATCCTGGGGCCTCTAGGTGGCTCGGTTAAGCATCCAATTCCTGATTTCAGCTCAAGTCATGATCTCAGAGTTGTGAGATCAAGCCCCATGTTAAGCTCGACACTGGGCATGGAACCTGCTGAATATTCTCTCTCTCCCTCTTCCTCTGCCCCACCCCTCAAAAAAGAGCTAACAAAATACTACATATGGATGATACATGTACAAAGTATCTGTAAAAGTGTAAGAAGTAACAGGACTAAGTGCATAGACTCTAGTGCCAGACTGGCTGGATAAACCATATAATCAGTTAACATCTCTTGGTCTCAATTCCCCATAACTTTATCACTTACTTCCTAAGGATTTTAGGTCTTCCTAAAAACTCTCTATTTGTTAGTGCTTAGAAAACCTCCTGATACATTGTTGTGTTGAATAATAATAAACTAAAAAATGCACAAAGGCCTAGAAAGATAATCACCTAAGTGTTATAAGTATTTACCTGTATGGAATTTGCTGTTTGGGGAAGGGGAAACTACCATTTTTAAACTCTATATGTTTTTATATCTTTTGAGTACTTTACAACAACTATGATTTAAATCCTTTATAAAAATAAAACAAAGTGTAAATACACAGATATAGAAATGTATAGTATTGACCACCTTCAGTGACTTTCAAAACCTTATATCAAACTTACTACAAATTAATGCTTAGAATAGATATTTATCATTAACTTTGTTATTTTAAAAATAATTTTTAATACAATCAACATTTAAAGGGAAAGTACTTATTATTTACTTGTAACTTACAACTCATTTTAAGAAATAATTACAAAGCCTTAAATAAGTTCTAATGTAAGTTGTATATACATTTCAGATGTCAGAACATTTAAGCAATTTTTCATTGTCAAAGTAATGGAGTTCAATCCATATGCACACAAATGCTACACATTTACTTTAAAATAAAAAGTACCTCATATAGCATGTCAGAAATCGTTTCAGAGAAATATAGAGAGGCCTCCTTCACAGAGAGATATGTGAAATATTTGGAATAATAGTATAACCGATTTAGAAAAAAAGACATGTTTGTATCCCATTGTTTTCATTACCATGGAGAACTGGTATTTATCGAGTATTATATTCCGTGAACACAGTTAAATAGTCTAAAATCCCAGGCTGGAGTTATTAGTAAGTTATGAATGACCAAAACTAAAATGGGACTGTTATATTCACTATGTCATTTCTCAGTAAATCTCAAATAACTTGACATCTTGATTTAGATATGTGGAAGAAAGTTAAAAAAAAGATATACCTATGCCTCTCTCTTCCTAAAAGTTAGTTGTCCTTCATCGATTAAATTTGCACCTCAAAGATGTACAAATAACAGGAAAAGTCAGCTTGTTTAGTAGTTTAAGTATTGATAATTCCAAACAGTCTGGCCACAAGTTACTATGTAAACAACAGAAAGGAAGGAAAAAGAAAAGGAGGAAGGGCTACTTCCACAAGATTTTTCATCAAAATAAATTCAGTGACCTCTTACACCAAATAAACCCTGAGAGAATCAACAATTAGAATTTTCCTGTACCTCCAGGAAGATCAGGTAACATATTTTTCAATGAAATCTATAAGAAAAAAGTGCTATTTCTTGACTCCATGTTCTCCCTGAGCCAATCAGTGTTTCAAAGAACGCATTGGCTTACTTTGTTAAATCATAACTAGAAACAAAAAAGTAATCTGCATGTAGTTGTCTGTCTTAAACAACAACAACAACAAAAATCACTGCCGTTCCAATCACTAACAGTACTGATAAATTACACCATCAGGGATCTGAAAAGGGAATATCACTTATACAAAATCATATTATTTTAGACTAAGAATCTCCATAGTCAGACACAGATTAGACATCATCTTGTTCAATTACCACCCAGTGAAGAAAGTGCTTTTATTATGACTGTCATCTAGAACCTTTCTGAATACTTCCAATTACAGGAAATGCACTGTGTCAGAGTTCATTCCATTTAGAAGCAACTAATGGTTTTTAAAAGTTTTCTTGCATTATTCTAAAATCAGACTCAGTTAACTGAGCCAATGCTCCAAAGAGTTGCTCTTCCTTAGCCCTCACTTTATGTCTTCCTTCCTTTAGAACTTGAAAAACTAAAATGCAATTATTTTCATAAACTCAAATAGCCAATATTTACAATAGGTTAGGCATCATTAGAAAAAAATCAAACATTAAAAGACACAAGTAGAATTTCAAAACAAATTAAAACATACTACACATCTTCAATTCTAAAATGTCTTTTCCTGTGTGCATAACAATTAATTTAGCATTTCTGGTGATACAATTGGACAACTGGAATCTCTCAACATTTCAGGCAACAAAATATTTAATGACCGTTTGAGTACACAGGAGTCCTAATAACTGGCTGAAACCTTTCACTGACACCATCTGGTAAAATCAAGAAAATGCCAGCACTAAAATTTGCAAGATAGGTATCAGTGGTTTAAGGAAAAAAAATCCCAGACAAAAGTACATTTTTAAGTAGTGCTTTATCACCAACTCTATCAGAAAATAATTTTGTAGAAAAACAAACACCAACAACTTTGAGTGAAAAAAAAAATGATTCACAAGAATTGGACTCTGAGTGCAAAGACATTTTAAGAATACCTAAATTAATTTATTTCACTTAGAGTTTCTTTTGAAAATATGTCCAAAGATGATGTATCACAAATGTATAACTCAGTAAATCTACAATATTTTTAAATTTATTTATTGAAAGAGACTAGAGTGATTAGAGAGCATTGTGTAGTAATTCGATAGTGCTTTTCCCCCTTCCTTCTTAATGGAATATAAAAGAATGGTGTTTCTTACAGCTTATTCAATAAAACATGGTAGTTCAAAGAAGCTCTGTGCATGGTTGACATGGCAGAAATTACTATTCATCAAAACCAGTTTCTAATTTCTTCCTCTTTCTATAATTAGAATACATTTCTCAGCCTATCTTACAATTAAATATGGCCATGTGACTGAGATGTGGCCCAAGATACATGAATGGAACCCAGGTGCACCATTTCTAGACCTAGCTCACATTAAAAAAAAAAAAAAAACCTCTGACACATAATCCTTCTTTTTCCTCTTTCCCCCACGGTTCTCAAGGGCAATCTTTGAAGCAACATGTCAAAGAAGGAACAGGTTCCAACAGCTCTATCTCTAAAAGACTATGTGAAACAGATGCCCCCCTCACGTATATGCACACTCATATCCCCAACCTAACCACCACCATCCCTCTACCAGCACCAATCATAAACACCCACACTAGATTGTTAGGTAACACAAAAATAAACTTCTATCAGGTCAAGCTTCTTGAGAATTAATTTGTTAAAGCAGCTAGAAGTAGCCAAACTAAAACAGCTGATTTTCACATTCGAAATTATAAAGTTAAGCAGAAGGGTGGACCACATAGTTCCAAGCTCTCATTTGCCCACAGAAACAACATACAGAAACTAAACCAACTTTGTTGAAATTCTGAAAAACAAAGGTTTACAGAAACCAAGCCAACACCCTAAAGGTGGTAGTTTTAAAAAACCACCGTTAGGGATGCCTGAGTGGCTCAGCGATTGAGCATCTGCCTTCAGCTCAGAGCGTCATACAGGCTACAATATGGATGAATCCAAAAACATTATCCTAAGTAACATTAGCCAGAAATAAAGAATATTGTATTATTCTACTTATGTAAAGTCTAGAATAGACAATTTTATGGAGGCAGAAAATAGAGATTACCAAAAGCTGTGTGAGGGGGAGGATGGGGAGTTACTAATGGGTGCAGAGTTTCTATTTGGGAATATGAAAAAGTTCTTGAAATGAGTACGGATAATGGTTGCACAACATTGTAAATTTACTTCAAACCACTAAATTGTACACTTTAAAATGGTTGAACAGATTTTAAATACACTTACGGACCCAGTAAAGTTACCAGAAACTAACTAGTTTTTTAGACCGCCAGGTACACATTTTTACATCTGTCAAGTCACATATCACCAGAACAAGCAGAAGAATTCAGAGACTGTAGAGTGTGTATTTTTTGTGTTTGTCAAAGACATAAGTATGGCTAAATGCAATATTCTCAGGAGTCACACAATTTCTACTATTATTAAAAAATTTTTTAAAAAATCAAGAGGTCGGGTACCTGGATATCTCCGTACATACACTCATTATTTTAACATTCAAATAAGATAAATATCTTTAACCTCCATCCTATCTATATGGTTTGAGGCTACATAGACTCTGGCCTTCCATGGGGACTGACTTCCTGCCATTTGCTGGAGCTTCTTGCTTTCTACCATCCCTCCATGAGTCCCATCCTTGTTTCAGTCCTATATCCTCACACCGCTCTCCAAAGCTGTCCCAAAATTCAAAATTTCTCTGTTTTTGTCTTGTCTGTCCAGATTTCTCATATCCACAGAGTCAAGCTGTTTTTCTCAACAAAAAGTCATCTCCTTTGATGTATGAACTATGCTATTCCCTTAGTTTGTGAAAATTGTTCAGTCAACTCCTATTTTAAACAATTCTTCCCTTTCAATTACATTAAAATTCATATGCAGTGAGGACCAGAGACTTTTGATTCACTTGCTACTCTAAGTGCTAAATAACAGAAGTTGTAAATTTTAAAATATGAGCTTTTAAGTTCAGAAAGCATTTTGTTTTAGATGCCCTCATTCTCAAATCTGACAGTACAAATTTCAAAATTCTTAAACCAATATACACTTATAAAGGAAACAAAAAATAGTCTGATGTTTTTAAACCAATCATTTAAAATAAAGTCTTCCTTGATCAGTTGTAATTCCACTTATGCTTAAAAACAAACTACTAAATAGATACATACACAAGGACCTCCACTAGACCCTGTAAAATTTCAATAAGCATTCACAATTCCGACCTTTTTAAAGCAGACAGACCAAATTCAAAGTAGACATGTGGTTACAGTTACAGGAATACAAAGAAGAAAAAAAAAAACCTATGCTATATTATACATTGCTTAAGAACCTAGATGTGACTAGAAGTAGTGAATACAGACTCACAAAAGAGTTTCCTACAAGAGAAAGAGCACATTCTAGAATAAGAAGAGCAAGCTTTGGAGCTACGCAGGCTTACTGATATCCTCTCTCAATTCTCATGACAACCTTAGGATGGAGAAATAATCAGCCTCTATATGGCAAGTAACAAATGTGGAGACAAGTTTAGGGACTTCACAACTTCTCTGGCTAGGACGCATAATAGCAGAATTGGAATCTGATGCCAGTAATGTTTATTTCCAAAACTTTTGCACTCACACAATTAACATACTATATATATATACACGTATATATATATATACGTGTATATATATATCAAAATAATGGAAATCCTTACATGTCTAATCAGTATTTAGCATTAAGCCTCAACTTATGCGCGCACGCGTACACACACACACCCACCCTGAAGTTTTTACCCCAACATACAACGGAAGTACAAAACCTGGAAAATCTGTAGTTTGTTATATGCATATGGCAGACACAATCACAAATCTAAGAATCATGAGAGAATCTCCTGTATTTTGGGTTTTTTTGAAAAACTGATTATACCTAGTCCAATCTCTAGGAAACAACCAGCAATCTGACATCTATTCCTTCCCTGGAGTTAGGCCAAACTAAACCACAGTATTCCAAACCTCTAAAGGCACTTGTATCTTTGTATATGGCAAGGCATATAGACTACTGCTGAATTGTACCTTATTGCTGATCTATATTTTGTTATATATCTGTTTTTTGTTATTGAACTATATTTTGATTCTTGTTTCATCAGTAATTCTCAATGTGGTTCTAAATCTAAGGCTTAGGTAAAACTGTAAATGGTATTTAAATCTTTGTTTTGAATACTTACATGAAAAATCAATAAATATTTCAGAAAAGAAGACCAAGACTTTATAAAGACTCATGTAGAAAAATGGCCAGAGAAAGGAAAAAAAAGAAAATGAAAGGAAAATATTGGCTTTGGTTACCACCATTCTATAGCCCATCTCAAAGTACCTGTTTACACTGACCAAAATGTATTTAAGTAAAATCTGTTTACTAGTATTATTTACTTAGTAGGTTAAAAGAAAACAAGTAGAATCTGTGACATCACAGACATAAAACACACATCTTCTGGTCTCAACACCAAATCATTACATATGCAAAAAAAAAAAAAAGGTATGTGTTTTTTTTAGTTCTCTATTAGTTTAAAAACAAATTTAAATACGAGGACAATTCACATAGCACATGGTAGTATACACGCCAATGCACAGTAAGATACACTTCTGTTAAAATAATCTTGCAAAGGAGGTAAAAAGACCAAGAGTAAAATAAAGGTGCAGGAAAAACAAAACCATGTAGTGAATCATGAATCCCTATATAACTTCATATTTTTTTCTCTCCCTTTTAGAAATTAACCTTACTTAACAAATGTTTGACTAAACCAATGCTCATACCTTCACATAGAATATCATGACAAAAATTCTTAATGTTTTCCTATATTATTACAATTATTACAATGAATGCCATTATCCTCAAAATTTTTAGAAATTCTTTAGCTTAATTCTTTCATAGGGGACCAAACTGTCAATAGTCAAGTTCTTTTCTGAAGCAAACCAACTAAGTAAAGGGCTTAAGTGGGATATAATATTAAAATAATTTCTTATAGTTGCTTTACATACTCAATAATGCCAAAGTAAACGCATTAGAATTGCAATCTTTAAGATTTTTTTACACTTCAAATTATTTTACAATAATTACTTACTATACAGTAAGCTTAGTGTCTGTGTATATACCCATTTAACATAAGCTCTTCTAACTTCTTAAAATATTTTTTAACAATTTATTTGAGAGGAAGAGAGAGGGAGCACGAGGAGGGGCAAAGGGAGAGAAGAGAGAAACTTAAGCAGACTCTGCACTGAACGCAGAGCCCAACACAGTGCTCCATCTCACAACCCTGAGATCATGACATGAGCCGAAACCAAGAACAGATTGCTTAACTGACCGCACCACCCAGGCACCCCAAGCCCTTTGACATTTAAACTCACAGGAACAGAAATCGTGACATTTAGTTACTAAAAGTATTATAAATAATAACATACAATGCTGATGAATACTCAACACATGAATTCCCATCCTTGTCTCAGGTAAAAATCTAGGTAATAGTTCAATAAAATCTTAATTCAAATTTATCAGTGGACTTAAAATTTAATAAAACTGACCTTATATTACAGAGATGTAAATGCATATTTTACAACCAACAGTATGGCTTAATTTCTAAGCCCATCACTCCCACATGAATCTTTATAATACAGAAAAAAAAAAAAAAAAAGATGAGAAGAAAAGAAATAATACATGAAAATACTATCAGGCAAATAGTTTCTAAATTATTCAATTCACACAAGTATCTAATGAGTATCTAGTGTGCAGCAAGAACTATGACAGATGCCAGAGATATAAAAGGGAGTAAAGACATCATCCCTATTTTCCTAATTACCATCTCATATGGATACAGAAGCTGATCAAGATAATCCTACAATTGAGTACATAAAAACAAATTAATATAAATGCTCTATGAAAAGGAGCACAGCACTATGAAAGTATCTAATAAAGGAAACTGTTCCAGAGTAAGGGCTCAGGAAAGACTTTAAAAAAAAAAAAAAAATAGAAGGGTTTCAAGGTGAGAAATGAAAGCTGAGAAAAATTAAGGTGAGATAAGTGGTAGGAGGAGGGGGGAGACAAATACAGGTAAAGACCCAGTAGTGAAAGTGGGAGGGAGCACAGAACATTCAAGAAACAAACAGAATAGTGTGGCTATAGGCAGAGACCAAGAAAAGGAATGGTATAATAAAGAGCCCAAAGAGGAGAGGAGCCAGACCATAAAGCTTAGCACATTTTAGGATTTTAGTCCTTACTAGTCTTTTTACTTTTAACTATAAAGTGAAAAATGTTTGTTTCTAATAGAAGTTCTACTTTTGCCACATCTTTGTTGGTAATGGAAACATCACAAATAATTATAGAATAAGCCAGAGTCGTCTTTGTTACCTGAAGCAAAAACAGATTTCCGGTTTTTTTAATTAAATGTATTTTAAGATCACATAAAAGGGGGAAAAATCACCACCTACTCAAAATAAAAGATTTCTATCTAAGGGTGCCTGGGTAGCTCAGTCGCTTAGGCGTCCAACTCTTGATTTCTGCTCAGGTCATGAACTCAGGATCCTGAGATTGAGCCCCATGTGTGGCTCTGTGCTGAGCATGGAGCCTGCTTGAGGTTCTCCCTCTGTCCTTCCCCCCTTACCCATGTGTGCATGTGCTCTCTCTGAAAAAAGGAAAAAAAAATTTTTTTAATTAAAAACATTTCTATCTAAGAATTAAGGAGTTTTGCTCTGAGCTGCCTTCTGCTTCTACAGATCATTTTACTTTCAAAGTATGGTGCTTAAACTGAATATAAAAAGGAATCAATATCACAAAATTAAATAGGAAATATTCCTTTCCAATATTTGTATCCCTATTACAAATATCCTGTTTTAAATACTAACTTCCTATTTAGTCACTTTAAACTGTGCTCTTCCAACTAACATCAAATATTTAATCAAATAATATAGTTAACATTGTTTAAAAATCTGGGTAAGTCCCCACCTCATCATAGTTATTTTTTTTTTAATTCCTTTTACCAAAAAATAAAAAATTCCTTTTACCATCATGGTCCCACACCCCATCCATGTAACACTCAGTAACACAAGTAATTATATTTCTATTTCCCAATTGATGATTTCTAAACATCAATATTCAAGTTGGTACACAGGTAAAATGCAACAAAATTCAATATCCACACTGAAATAAGATCTCAGTGACTGAGAGATTGAGTTTGGACTTAAATTTTATTTATTTATTTTTTTTTTTTTTGGTCAGTCATCACTTCTTGTGGAAATAATTTAACAGAAGAAATTAGTTCTAATGAAAATGTACAAATAGGGTTGAACTTCTAAGTTAACAATGCTAGCTATTTTCAGTATGAAAGATTACGCACATACCTCTCTAGCCAACCCATACATCTCAAAATTTTTATATACCTCAAAAAAATGGAGATTCACACAAAGACTTGAGTTCACAGACCATTTCCAGTTAAGTGTTTTCAAATGACCATAAATCATGTTTGAATATATATAAGATGAAATATCAAGATATGAAGTATGAAGTTTCTTTCTAAATGACGCATTTTTTAAAAAATTTGTAACACCTGAGTAAAATAATTGTATATTTTTCATCTAACTCACTGTCACAATTATATTTTATCTCCTTTGCTATTTCATATAAACATTAAAAGTAATGACTCAAAACATCTAAATTTACAGCTGTAGCTATTTTCCCTGATACTAACTAGTAAGACAAAATCAGCATAAGCATAGCAGTCTTTGCCAATCCTTTGCTCCATCCAAAGAAACAATGCTTCTCTGAGTGGTGTTTTAAAAGAACCTTGGCTTAGAAGTAGCAAAGGAGTACAGAACACATACAAATTAAACCTGAAAACTTTCCTCCCTACAAAGAAAACAATGCCATTTTTCTATCATATGCATCTATCCATCCATTTATAGATCTGTATTTGTCTTTCTACTGTACCACAAGACTACAATTTAGTAATTGTATGTTTTTGAGAGTTATACTTTTTTTTAAGATTTTATTTTTTTATTAGAGACACAGAAAGAGAGAGAGAGAGAGACAGGCAGAGGGAGAAGCAGGTTCCATGAAGGGAGCCCGACACGGGACTCGATCCCACATCTCCAGGATCACACCCTGTGCTGAAGGTGGCGCTAAACCGCTGAGCCACGGGGGCTGTCCAAGAGTTATACTTTTAAATGCACATTCACACACATACATCCTCTATAGACTATTAACCACTGAGGTACTCCCACTTAATATATGTGGCAGGGTGGGGAAGAGAGAGAGGGAGATTTTAAATGGCAGTCAAAAATTAAAAAGAGAGGCATCTGGATGGCTCAGTTGGTTGAGTGTCCTACTTCTGATTTCAGTTCAGGTCATGGTCTTAGAATCATGAGATCTAGCCCTCAATTGGGCTTTGCGCCCACCATGGAGTTTGCTGGAGATTCTCTCTCTTCCTCCCCATCTGCCCCTCCTGCCACTCACTCTCATGCTCCCTCTAAAATAAATAAATAAAATTTTTAAAAAGAACTCTTTGATTACCCTTGGAAGATTTCAGGAAACCAACTCAATTTAAAAACTGGCAAATAAAAGGAAATCCAGCATTTATTCTCTCTTTTCTGTATAAATTGTGTTACATGGAAACAAAAAAATTGATGAGAAAGTTCTTTATAGAAGTCCAAATAATAAATGAAGGAATGATAAAATCAGAATAAGACCATATTGCAATCTCTAATAAAATAGTGGATTTAAGCAATGATCATCAATGGCTATGAAAATCATTAAGTGAAAAGTTGGCAGGGAACTTTACAATGGATAGATTAGGCTGGGAATACTTGAACCTAGTGATGAATCTTCAACACAGACAGTAACTAAACATTATGTGTCTTGTGATATTATGAAAAAGAAGGTATAATAATTAATAAACTATTCTTTTTTATATAATTTTCTGCCTTTTCCTTTATTTATTCTTTTTTAATTTTTATTTATTTATGATAGTCACAGAGAGAGAGAGAGAGAGAGAGGCAGAGACACAGGCAGAGGGAGAAGCAGGCTCCATGCACCGGGAGCCCGATGTGGGATTCGATCCCGGGTCTCCAGGATCGCACCCTGGGCCAAAGGCAAGCGCCAAACCGCTGCACCACCCAGGGATCCCGATAAACTATTCTTTAAAAAAAAAATTGAACCCAAGTCTGAGCAAGACTCTGGATTTAACTACTAGCTCATAAGTAACACTATGGACAGAGAAACATGTTAAATGACACTACAAAGATGCAGTCAGCAAAATCCAAAATGTTAAAAGTTTGGAAGACAAATAATCTACTTTATTTATCAAATAAATTACAGGAGGTGGGAAAGAGGACAGAGAGAAAAGAAACTATATAAATTAAAAGAGACTTAAGAAATATATTCAATCAAATATGTGGACCCTGTTCAGATCTTAAGCAAACCTACTATATTAAAAAAAAGTAAAACCCTTTATGAAACAATTATAAAAAGTTTAATACTAACTGGATATTTAATTATATTAAAGAATTATTCATTTAAGTGTAATGACAGTGTTGTGGTTATAGTAAAAAAAAAAAAAAAAAAAACAGAAAACATGTCCCTATGTTTTAGAAACACATGCATATGCACACATATATTTACAGATAAAATTAGTATGACATACAGGAATTGCTTCAAAATAATTTGTGAAGAAGGTGTGGGAAGCACTGGTATAAATGAAAAAAAACTGGCCATGTTTTACCTTCAAACAGGGTGATTGGAGTAAAAAGGTTCATTATACTACTCTATTTTTACATAATTTTTTTTTTATTTTTACATAATTTTTTAAATGCTCATTTTAAAGTTTGAAAAAAAAAAACAATTCTTCTTCACAGAGGGTTGACCTCAAGGTATTCTTATTTAACATATTAATTATGCTCACCTACTCATGAGTCACTATTGCAAGTGTTGAGACACAGTATATTAAGAGAAAAGAATTTAAAAATTCCCTTCAATAAAGGAACTGACAAATGAAAGAGAATTATTAATGAAATGGAAGCATATAATTTCAGAGATTTACCAACAGCAGTTGACAAATATGAACAATAAGAAACTGGGTTGTGAAGTGGGGGTTGTTGTTTGTTTTGTTTTTTTGGTACTCATCTCCCATCCTTTCTCCTTCTGATCCATACTTGCCAGCATTACCAGAGTAGTAAAAGTCAAATAAAAATACTGTCTACTTCCAGCTTTCTACACATTTTATATTTGGCAATTTTTAGTTTCCTTTTTTAGGAGACCTTAAAATCAAAATTATGACAAATGCATTCAATTATTCTCCAGCTTATTTAGCTTTCTACTACAATATAATAACAAAAAGAATTTAATTAAAGCAAAACTGAGCAAAGTAAGAAAAAAATTAAAATAGCTTGAGAACTTCCCACATAATTCTGGATATCAAGATCAAAACGTCCTTCTACAAAAATGTAATGATGATAAACTACAACATTTGAAATTGGTATATTGTGCAAACCCAATAAATACTGTTCATGTCCTACGAATCAGAAAGTGTTCAACAGAAATACAAACTTCATCACATCATCTCACTGCCCATGAAAAACTTTCAGCTCAAAAAAAGCATTTTAGGAAAAAAGTGAAATACATAGACCAGTTGTAACCACTTATAAAGCTCCTATTCGGAGTAAATACACAGGATCCTGCTAGGGAATACAATGGCAGGTGTTATTTAATGTATTTTTCTGATTCAGGGGACAAATTTTGGTGTGTGGTATCTCTGAAAATACCCAACTATGAGTCCTCTGATAACCCAGTTCAACCCTAGACTGTTATGTGTATATTCAAAAAGAAGTAGCCAACATAAAGGCCAAGCCTTTATGCAGAGGTGAGTAGACCAACATTGGGCAATACAACCTTGGGTATCTCAACCCCTCTGTCAATTGTTCTGGCAGCAACAGGAATCTCTTTCTGAATGGAAAAAATTGCTTTAAAAGAACATTAAGTACTACATCCTTAGAAAAGTGACCAGCTAAAAAAAGCAACTAAGAAAGAAAGAGGACTCACATGTTTTGCCTTCTAGAAAAATATAATTCTGTCTAAAATGAAAACTCTCAGGTAAATGTGTTCTCTTCAGACACTAAAGCCTAATTGGGCTGCTATTTCCCACCCACAGATTTGTCCACAGGAATTCCATATTAACTTTCTTGTTCTGAATCCATAGTATCCTGTACAGTTCCATCAATCTAAGACCAGAACCTGTGAAATTAGCATGTTCCAAGTCACTTTCATACAGTTACCTTTCTTTCTCAATTATGAAGTATCCTAAAAAGCACCCTATTTCTTCTTAGCTTCACATCTAGGCCATTAACATCAATAAGTGCTAATTCAGAGGTAGGCATAATAAGCATCCATTAAATCTATTGTTTTTTAGAATTTTTTCCATGTACCTTTTCAATACTTACAATTTCATTTATATTCTAACACATACCTTCACTCAGTCTAGACTCTCATTAAATCATACTTTTGAGTATGTAATACAAATACTTTATTTACATGCAGATATAATACCACACCATACAAAACATATACACTTCTCTAAAACTATGGGAAATGTTTTTCTCTATTCTTCCTAATGTACCCTCAACTGTATCCAATCCTCAGAATATCTTAAAGAAACCTGAATAAGTGAATCTAATTAAAAAAAAAGAAAAACTCAAAAGGCCACACCACAAAAGCACCAAATCCTTAATATTATTTGCTCCAAGAACAACTGCAGAATTTTTTTTAAGTGCTATAACATAAATGTGGACTATTATAACATGAATTATGTTAATAGAGTTTCCTAAATTTAAATAACAGAATAGATTGCTAAAAACAATTAAATGGCAACAAAGCAATTACTTCAAATACCAAAAATATCATCTTTTTACTGAATGCTAGTTATTCAATTCTATCAAAACTGTCCTGCAAAGACATAAATAAATGACAATAATATCTACCTGAAAAATGTTTTGAGAAACTTACCATCATTTTGGTTCTTGCCCTTCATCTCCTCCTTCCACGATAGGATGGTGTTCAGGGGAACATAGTCCCTTATGTATTCTTTGCGTCTCTCCTCTAAGGTCATCTTCAGTAAACGTTCTTGCAAAATAAAAGCAGAATCTCCATTTGTATTTAACTTTTAAGTTCAAGAATTGTTTTATAATTTAGTATTAATCATGTAAAGAAACTAAAGAATTGGCTGGGCTTGAGAAACATCAAAATGAAAATATAATGATATCATATTTGAATATTTAAAAATGTCAAGTTAATACCATATTACCAGAGGGGTTGGGGGGAGGGGTGGAAATCAAAGCTTGATGAGGAAGACTCTTATGATGGTCCAAGAAATAAATGAACTCTTTGAATCAATGTCTACTAACAGTCCATGTGCCAAGTAATATGTTTATACACTGCAGGCACAAAGGTGATCCTTTACCTTGAGTTCACAAGACAAAACAGGAATGGATAATATACAGAATAACAGCTACATAAGTGAAATACAAAGTCCTAAGACACGTATATACAAATGCTAAGAGCACAAGAAAAACAGCCACCACAGTATTTCCTTAATTAAAACATACCATCAACAATAAAAGTTTTCGTTTTTCAATTTAATAATATTTTTGTGGAGGTGATTAAATGCTACTTTTCAATATATATCTTGATAAAATATTTTTTTAAATGCATATTAGAATTAATGATGGTGGCAGTAAGTTCTTTATTAGTGCCGGTACTTCACACATATAATTTCATGGAAATAATCTTTCCAACAACTCAAAGAACATCAAAGTTCAGTAGCTGTCCAAAGCAAGAAAGCTTTCCATTAAAATCCAGTCAGATATCTCTAATAGTCAAAAAGTACAGCCTACACTATTAGTATACTACCTTCACAGGAAAAGCTCCTCAAAAGAGGTGATGTACGATGACGTACGTGTGTACATCAGCTATCATGTATTACATACTTTACCAGAGGTCTCCACAATGTAAAGACATGGACCACTGTACTCTCTCCCACTGTCTTTTAGCATACTACAAGGTGAATGGATTTAAGGATATTTAGTTTTAGGTGTATAACCCTCATAAAATAATCACTTTAAAAGATTCTTTCCAGGGACACCTGGGTGGCTCAGTGGTTGAGCATCTGCCTGCAGCTCCAGTCATGATCCCGTGGTTCCAGGATCAAGTCCCACATTGGGCTGCCTGCATGGAGACTGCTTCTCCTTCTGCCTCTGTCTCTTTCTTTCTCTCTCTCTCTCTCTCTCTCATGAATAAATAAATAATTTTTTTAAAAATAAGATTCTTTCCAGAAATAAACTGAAGTTATTAATATAAGCACAAGTGAACAGGAAATGGGATGGGGAACCAACATTTTTCCCTGCTCCTAGGACTGGCTTTTCTTCAGCCACATTAGGAGAAATTAATAACAAGATATTTTAATCAGATGTGATATAATCAAATCACAACACTACAGTACTCAAGGGTCAACACCGTACTGAATGTAAGATGCCTAAAAGGCATTCAAATTGAAATCCAAGGATCTGGAATTCAGGATTGAGGTCTAACCTAGAGATTTTGGAAATTACGACAGAAACTTCTGGTCCTAAAGGAAGTTCATAGGAATAGGTAAGGGATGTGACCAGATGTCAAAAAAACAAGGGAATGGACAAAAAGAAGGGAAAAATGAAATAAAACTCAGATGTCACTAGAGGCATACGGTGAATCAAAGTGCCAATGATGTAGAAACCAGAAGAGAAAAGAGTCTGAATAAGTAGAAGAGGGAGGGAGGTAGGGGGATGGGGTAACTGGATGATGGACATTAAGGAGGGCACATACGTAATGAGCCCTGGGTGTTATACAAGACTGATGAATCACTGACCTCTACCTCTGAAACTAGCAATACACTGTATGTTAACTAATTGAATTTAAATAAAAAATTAAGTAGAAGAGAGGAAATACTGTCAATTGCTACAAGAAGATCAGGAAGAATAAAAATTGGTTTTATCAATTGGATCACCAAAAGCACTGAAAGAAAGCAAAATGGTTAACACAGCTGTCTAGATTCTAATCCCAAACCATGCAAATCTATGTGATCTTGGGTTACTTAATCTCTTTATGTCTCAGTTTCTTTCTGAGGTAGGTTATTATGCACAATTCATCGATGAGGCAATTAAGCCAGAGAGGTTAAATAACTTACCTAACTGTACTGATAGTAAGCAGTTCAAGTAGGATTCAAATCAGACAAATGTTCAAAGCTCTCGACCCTATAGTACACTAAGTCACAGAACTGTTGTGAAAATTAAATGAAGTAAGCTATGTAAGGTACAGTAGTCCCCCTTATCCGCAGTTGTGCTTTCCATAGTTTCAGTACCCATAGTCAACTGCAGTTGGGAAGCAGATGATCCTCTCTCTGACATACTGTCAGAAAGTCAGTAGTAGCCTAACACTATGTCATGTCATTCACCTCATCTCATCTCATCACACAGGCATTTTATCATCTCACATCATCACAAAACAAATGAGTACTGTGTGACAAAATATTTGAGATACTATATTCATGTAACTTTTATTACAGTATATAGTTATAACTGTTCTATTTTGTTATTAGTTACTGTTAAAATGTTACTGTGCCTAACTTATAAATTAAACTTTATCATAAATAGGTATATACAGGGAAAAAACATAGCATATATTGTGTTTGGTACTATATACAGTCTTAGGCATCCACTGGGGGTCTTGGAATATATCCCCGTAAGTAGAAGATTACTGTACTCAGAATAGTATTGAGCACACAAACAAGATTCAAAAAGTAAACATCACTATTATTAGTACCATCACTATTATTACTGAGTGATTTTAGGAACATTCGTTTCACTAAAGCATAGCTGAGATCCAGGAGACTATGAGGGAACTGAGGAAAAGTGAGAAAAGCAACTCCAAGATGAATCCCTGTGGAAGGAAGACTATTTTAGAGACTCGAGTATTATTGTAACGCTGAGGAGGGGAACCGGAAGACACTGATAAAACCAAATATACCCAAAAGGCAATAAATGATAGCACAAGATCTCAAAGAATACAGGAGATGAGACAAAGAGCACAAGAAAAGTGCTTCCTTTAAAACAAGAACAGAGCTGAAAGGACAAAGGACATGTAAAGAAATGGACAAATGAGACCACAAAGGAAGACATTAGGGCTGTTCCTGTTATATGACATGTATTTTCTAAATGAACTAAAAGGAAATGTCACGTTTATATAGGAGGAAGGGATCCTGATGGCACAGAAAGCTTGAAGGAAATGGTAAATTTAGAATACTCACACAAAGGAGCAAAAGGGATGACTGGCACTTTCCAAAGCACTATCAAAAGAGTTCAAATCACTCATAGAGAAATACTGCAATATTAGTGGTCTAGGTTGAGAGATATTACGAAGCAAAGTATAGTTTTAGTAAGTGTCAGAAAGTAATACGGGAATGCAACCTGGCCTCTGTCTTTCCATTTATTTAAACATTTAAGCATGAACAGTTAGAAAAGAAACAAGATCAATAATAAGACAGTAAGATAAATCAATCAAATAATTTATGTTCCAGTACTTGAAATTATAATACACATGAAGTGGTTTTAAATTAAGGCTCAAAATAATACATCAATAATGTCTATTTAACACATGTAGACTTGAGAAATCCTTAGTTATTTGTTTAAACAATGAAACATACTGAGGACCGCAAACATCTATAGTTTCTTTGGCATTACACAAAACTTTTCCTAAAAGAATGCTTCCCCTTTACAATGAGTCTGCCCCATGAGCCAAGCATATAAGTAGACGGATCTACTATTAGACGGCACACTGAGTTAAAGTGTTTACAAAATGCCCTAACATTTCAATAAGGTGGATTAGTCTTCCTATAGAATTAAATAACAGCTGCAAAAATACAATTCCATCCTCACCAGTGCAATGAAAGAAAAAAGGTCACACATCCCATCAGCTTCTTTAATATTAGCTACGGTACTGAAAATCCTTTGTTCCTTCTTGATGGTATAATACATATTTTTAAATGCTAAGTATTCCAAAAATAGACATCCCCATACACTGAGACATACCCTAAAGTCTTCAAAATATAGTAAGTTTTCCCTTTAACATTAAACTTCATGCAAAAATTGGTTAGTTTTAGACAAGACAAATTTACTCTGTTAAATACCCTCTGTAATTGTGCATTTGCTTCTTTATTTAGAAAACATTAATTTGGTTATACTTTCCCCTACTGTTAGATCCAAATATATATATATACATATAAATATATATATATATATATAAAGACATTAAAGATTCTAAAATGCCTGCTTGCCACAGTTCAAATGTGTAGGTGTTAAATAAAGGAACCTTTATAACATTGTTACTTTAGAGGAATATTATGACAGAAAAATACTTCCTAGGCAATCACCATAACTTTATCAATGAATCATGTATTGTAAACAATCTATAGGATTTCCACTATTTTACCTTATTATCAATAATACAAAACATTCCAAGACCAATAAAAATGGGCATAGAGGATCTCTGAATGCTTATAAGGTAAATCCTTGTTCAAAGTGTGTTGAAACTAAAGTAACTGCCACTGCAAAAACAAAGCAAGATTATTTTACACTACTTTATATGTACCGGGCTATTATTCTCAACATTTGTTTAGTGACACCAGAATTTTTAGTTCTATATAAGCTCCATAACATTAAGACATAATTAAGTGACCTACAAACCTAATGTTTCAATATTTTAAAGGCATTTTAATTGGATTGTTCAATTATGTTAAATCTTCCCAGTTCATTTGAAAAAAAAAAAAAAACCCTTTCTCATCCCCTCCCTTCCTTCTGCATTGTTTGAAGTAGGCTTTATAAAAGATTTTTCTTTCTGCATACATTCCCTTTCTTTTGTCCACTGTAAAAGGCCAGAACTTTCAAAAAGAATCTACAGGTTTTAAAGAGCTATTATCAATGAAATCAACTCTCAACCTAATCACTCGAGTGATTCTAATATGAAGCAGATGGGATACTCTGGAGAACTTTGCACTACCCTCACCCGACCTCACTCTGGATACACACGTTTAGTCTGTGTCTGCAGTAGCAACCAAGTATTTTTTGCTACGCTTCTGTAAAAAAGCTAAAGAATTTTACAAGTGTGCGGTGAAGGGCATGAAAGAAAAAACGCCGGAGACTAAAGTTTTTTTTTCTTGGAATATTATCTAAATAGGATGCCAGAGAAAAGGAGGAGAGGGAGAAAGAAAAGAGGATTGGATGGCACACTTCTGTATCTTACAAACATCAGTGCCACTGTCAATCCAGCTGGTCTGGATAAGCTTTGATATGCACAAAATTCTGGGGTAGGTCCACTCATTGCCAGTGGTATCAGTTTTGCACTCTTAGACTGAGCAACTTCCGATTACAAATGGCAATGCAATACACAAACACCCTGCAGAGAAAAGCCCATTCAGACTTCTCTGAAAGCGCTTATCCTCACGGACAAGACGCCCGTTTTCAGTTCCCCCTAGAGCTCCAGGCTTCAAAAGTCACAGTGCGGCGCGGAAAGGACCTGGAGAAAGGGTGCTGGCCAGGAGGTGCAGACTAAGGTGCCCCCCGCAGCGCGGGGCGGGGGGGGGGGGGGGGGCAGCGGCAGCCGCAGCCCGGGCGCCCGCCGGCGGGCACGTGTCCCTGGACAACCGGGCCGCGAGTCCGAAAGTCCCAGCTGGCGGCCGGGAGAGGGCGGGGGGGCCCCGAGCAAGTTGTGCCGCGCCCGAGGGCTGCCGCGCGGGGTCCACGGCAGCAGCCACGCGAAGGCAGCGGGGCGCGGGAGAAGGGCACCGGGCGCGGCAGGCGGCAGGCGGCGAGGGGCGGGCGCCCACACGTGCGCGAGCTGCAGGTGCCCGGGGGCGGCGCGTGCACGCCGCCGTGCGCGCGCGTGTGCGCGTGTGTACACACGGACTCGCCAGGGAGGCGGCACCGGCCGGGCGGGAGCGAGAAGGGAGCTCGGGCGAGGGCGCCGCGGCACGCACAGCCCTGACCCCCGCCCCCACGCGGCCCCCACCCCCGCACCCCCAGGACACGACGGGCCGGTTACCTTTCTCCTCTCTCCACACCTTTTTCTTCTTGTTGCTGGGGTACATGCTGCCGTGGGGGTGGCTGGCTTTAAGCTGCAAGTTCCCCAGGCTCACGGGCAAACAGGGTGTGTGTGGAGTGGGAGGGGTGGGAGGGGGCACTCGGGAGGAAAAAGTGCAAGAGGCTCCGCGTCCCGCGCCGCTCGCCAGTCGCCGCCCTCTCCCCTCAGCCCGCGCTCGGCGTCGGCTCCCACCCGCCTCAGCCCCGCGGCCGCCACCACAGCAGCACCTCAGAGCCTGTCAACTAGGTCACGCCTCGCGCTAACCTAACCCCCGCGCAGGCCCCGCCTCCCAGCCGCTAGGCAGCGACGCCTCCCATTGGCTGCACCGCCCGCCGCTCTCCGCGTTCCGGGCACCGCGCGCCCCGACTTCGGCCCCAGGGCGCACGCGCAGGCGCAGGCTCGGGCCAGACGCCGAGGACGCTGGGGAGCTGGAGGGGGCGGAGCCGAGGCGCGAGGAGGCTGGAGAGGGCCTCGCGTTGGGGGGCGGGGCCTGGCGCCGACGCCTGGGAGGAGCGTGAGGTTCTGGCGCTTCCCTCGGCTTCGCCGCGCCCGGGGGACCTGAGGGCGGGGCCTGTCGGGCCGAGCGCGCGCGGTGACCGGCGAATCAGCGGGCGAAGGCGGCCTGCGGGGCCGAGGAGCGTAAAGCTGGGAGGAGGACGGAGCCGACGCGCGGTGTCCGCGCCGACGCTGACTGACCCGGCGGGGTGGGCTTTACCGGATAACCTGAAAACTTTCCGCTTGGTGAGTAAATATAACCCGAAGAAGAGAAAGGGTCGGGAAATAGTTCCGGACCATACACAACCAGGCCCTCCCTCTCTTAGTAAAAATCACTTTTCGCCGGAGTGTTGTGAAGTTTGGAAAGACCCAAGATCAACGGGACTAAACAAGGCTCGTAGGAACGGAGCAGTGGCCCACCAAAATGTCATATTGGAAACAAAAATCTGACGTCAAATCAGCTTCAAGTGGGCGTCAGCCGGAGTCAGGTCTTCCTATCCACCAGCAATTGCTTCGAATTAAGGCACTGGGTTAAAGAGCTGCCTTGATTCTGGCTAAAACTAATCTGTTGGTGTTCTGAAAATCCAGTTCGGATAGAGTCCACAAGAGTAGGGTGACCTAGAATTTAGAGGAAGTTTGGCAACTCCTTCCCCCAAATGTATTGCATTTCTAAATATCAGACCATCTACAAGGTTGATTTGGTGGATGTAGTGACTCCACATTTATTTGACAATTGGGGTGCCTTGTTATATGTGTAGTGTTTAAGCCAAGTGTGTAAGAACTAATATTTGCAACAATTTTTTTTTTATAATATAAAAAAACAAGGGGATCCCTGGGTGGCGCAGCGGTTTGGCGCCGCCTTTGGCCCAGGGCGCGATCCTGGAGACCCGGGATCGAATCCCACGTCGGGCTCCCGGTGCATGGAGCCTGCTTCTCCCTCTGCCTGTGTCTCTGCCTCTCTCTCTCTCTCTCTGTGTGACTATCATAAATGAATAAAAATTTATAAAAAAAAAAAAAATATATATATATATATATATAAGAAAACAGGAAGAAAGAGGTAGGTCCTATCAAGGTTTAAAAAAAAAAAAGGAGGGATCCCTGGGTGGCGCAGCGGTTTGGCGCCTGCCTTTGGCCCAGGGCGTGATCCTGGAGACCCGGGATCGAATCCCACATCGGGCTCCCGGTGCATGGAGCCTGCTTCTCCCTCTGCCTGTGTCTCTGCCTCTCTCTCTCTCTGTGACTATCATAAATAAATAAAAATTTAAAAAAAAAAAAAAAAGGAGAGAAATGTTTGGGTAACAGGACACTCATGCGTAGGATTCATGACATAGTAAGGTAATGATTTTTATTTCAACATTGCCTCTGCCTCTGTTTTTCTTTTAATGTGAATTTGGCTGGGAGAAATAAGGAAGGCTTGAAGAAGGAAGTGACATTTGGGCTAGTAATAAAAATATGCACTTATTTTTTGGCAGTGGAAATAAAATGAGGGCTCTGAAGACACAAAAGTACTATCAATAAAAATTGGAAATGAAATAGATTTTGGGAACAGAATGAGGAAGAGAAGGAAGGTAAGAGTTTTGTGAAATAGTATAAGAGGAGAAAAGCACTATTATTAATAATATTAGGCAATGTAGAAGCAGTTGCAGATTTTGTGAGAAATATATTGAGTTCTTATTTAGAAATGCTGTATGTAAAGTGTCTGCAGGAAAGTGCATCAGACTGGACACTCTCCCCTTTATTACAAGAGGGAGACTGTTTCCACCCCAGCCTGTAAGTCCACCACCTATGCTGTCTTGGGAACCTGATACAATGCTACTGATTATTCTTTGTTCCATGTCAACTCAAGAAACTGGAACCATCCATCAACTTTTAAACTTTTTCAAGTCACTTCTATATTAAAAAATAAATAAATTCCTCTTGTGATTCCACAACACCCTCCAGCTACTGCTTATCCTTCCTTTCCAAAAGGTTATCAATACCCACTGTGTCAGTTTCCTCACATCCCACTTTCTGCTTTTCGGTTCATTTTCTTCTGGGTTCTATCCTATTAAACAACTAAAATAGCTCTTATTAAGGTGACCAGTGACCTTCATCTGCTTTTTAATGGACATTTTGCTAATTTCTCTTACAAGATCACTCAGCAGCATTTAACAGTCTTAATCTGTCATTTCTTCTTGCGGCATTCTTTACCTTCAATTTTTGTCACCCTTTGAGATTCCTCTTGTATGGCCATTCCTTCTCAGTTTCCTTTGCTGGCTCATCCTCCTTTTTAGCCATTACATTTTGGAGTTCATTAAGGCTTAGTCTTGGCCCTTTGTCTCTTTTCACTGTATACTTTTTCTTTGAATATTTTCATCCATGTTCACGGTTCAGTTACTCTTATAACTGAATAAGTTATAACTTATAACTTCTCAATCCAGGGGAAGTTCTACTCCACAGGGAATACTGGCAGCGTCTGGACACATTTTCAGTTGTCCCAACTGGGAAAAGAATGCTAGCGGGCAGAGGTCAAGGATGCTGCTAAGCATCCTAAAATGCATGAGACAACTCACTGCCACAAAGAATCATATGGCCCAAAATGTCAACATGGCTGAGATTGGGAAACCCTGAGTTACACCAGTGACTCCCAAATTTATTATCTTCAGCAAAAATTTCTTCTTGAACTTTATACCTATACATGCTACCATGTATTGAACCTCAACTTTAAGAGTCAGTGTTATGAACTGGTTGAAAAGCATCTGAAACCAGACCATCTGGATTCAAATCCTGGGTTCACCCTATTGACTATGTGACTCTTGGCAAGTTACTCAGTCTCTCCCTCTTGCTTTTTTAAATTATTTATGTGGAGATGAAAAAAATGGTATTGGGATCCCCGGGTGGCTCAGTGCAAGTTGAGCGTCCGCCTTTGGCTCAGGGCGTGATCCTGGTGTACTGGGATCAAGTCCCACATTGGGCTCCCCACAGGGAGCCTGCTTCTCTCTATATGTGTATGTCTCTGCCTCTTTCTGTGTCTCTCATGAATAAATAAATAAAATTTTTTTAAAAAAGAAAATATAGTATCTACCTTGATTATTATGAGGATGAAGTAAGTTAAAACACTGGAAGTGACTAGCACCTAGTAAATGAGGCAGAGATGTTTACTGATACAATTTTCTCTCTCTTGACCCATAGGAAGATATTTCCCAGCCTCCCTTGAAGTTAGATAGGACGCGTAACTAACTGAGTGAGTTATAAGGCAAGAGTGATGTATGCCACTTCTAGGCCTAACCATCAAATCCTTTGTACACTCATCCATATTCTCTCTTTTCTTTTCATGGTGATCTCTGAAGCAGCATCTTGAGAAGGAAGGAGCTTGGATCCCTGAGACACTGCTTAAAGGAGTATCTCAGGGATCCAAGGAATACCACATTAGGCTATGACATAAACAAGAAACGTTCATTATGTTAAGGGATTGATATTTAGAGAGTATTTGTTTCAGCATTAAGTATAATTATTCTGACAAAATAACATTATACAAAAGTATTAAATATTAATATTTAATGTCTCAAAAGTACCTAAAATGTACCATGTACCACACTGAACTCATGATCTTTCCTCCTCCACACTTAGATTTCTTCCAGCATCCCCTATCTCTTTGAATAGCTTCAGCTGACAGTGTGATTATATCTGGAGATAGGGTCTTAGGAGGTATTCAAGAAAGATGAAAAATAGTTGTAATTCAGTTTTCAGAGAAACCGGTAATATATTCTCAAGAAGATATTGTCAGAAATGTCACATATCTCACAGAGATCAAGTAGGATGAGAACTGAGAAAAGACTATTAGATTTATAGTCTATGTAAATCAGTGAAAATAAAAACAGTTAAAGAAGTGAGAGCAACAAGAAGCAGCAATTGTATACTATTTTTTTCAGATGTTTAGAGGCTAGAGAATAATTAGAGGAGATGTAGTTGAAAGGATACCAGAACCAAAAGAAAATTTTTCCAAGAGAAATGAAATAAAAAGTGTTTAATTAAGAAGATTGTTGCCAAAAGATTGAAACAAAAAAAAAAAAAAAAAGAGAGAGAGAGAGAGAGAGGAAAGGACAAATGTTAGAAAGAAATACCAGGAAAAGATGAAGTAAATGCAGATAGAATCAAAAGTGAGAGAAGTCTGGAACTTAGAATATAGAATATAGAAATTTTATCTTTTTGTCATGAATTAGAAAAGAGAAAAGAGATTCAAAAAAATTTTAAATAAAAAGGAAGTGGAGGGCAGATAGGTCCAATGAGCTCAATTTCAGTAAAAGTAGGAGGCAAAATCATCTGCTTAAAGATGCTTATGAATCTGGATCCAAATGGGGAATGAAAAAAAAGATTATTTGGAGAATGTTTCCAAATGATATTTAAGAGTTTAATTAAATTGTATTTAGGTACTTTTTAAAAGTACAGGAGTTAGGAAAATCCCATTTTGAACTCCTCTGGTAAAAGGAAAAGATACTAGGGATTATTCTGAATAATAGTCCCAAAGATTCCAGGACCTAATCTCTGGAACTTATGAATGTTACCTCATTTAGTAGAATGGACTTTGCAGATGTGATTGAGGATCTTGAGATGGGAAAATGATCCTGTATTATTATGGTTGACCCTAAGTGTAATCATAGTGTCCTTATAAAAGGAAGACATATTGAAGCACTGGGAAACTAATTTGTAAAAGGAGTAAACCTGGAAATTCAAGGCAATAAATATGTCTCTTTCTAAAGTAATTACCCATGCACACTGTAAAAGTTTAGCATATTTTAGGTATAATTTCCTCAGCTAGCTCCATTCCTTGCATACCGCTTTTACCTAGATATTCATCATCATTTCTAGTCCCAGCCTTGAGGGTACCCACCTGTGAAATACCATATTGTTAAAGATACTGAAGAGGGTGTTTTTAAATACCTTTTAATGAAAGTGTAATAAAATGCCTTTTTCTAAAAGTCATTGACCAAAAAAAAAAAAAAAAAAGTCATTGATCACTGGGATTCATTTGCCTTTGTTCCAATAAAACCTCAACAGTACCTTTCTCCAATGGAAGATAAATATTTTCATCCAGATAGGGACGAAAGCAGACTTAGTCAATATGGTTCTTGTCCACCACAGCATTCAGATATTAGAGTAAAGGATGATGTCATGTCAGCTCATATACTTAATTGTGTTTTCATATAAGTGCAGCTTGCACTGCTGAAGGTAAAATAAAAAAAACTTCTAGTGGTTCTAAATATTATTTGAACATTATTGTTCATGTGGACATGTACAAATTAGACTTCAGGTTTCTTCCTTTGCTTTCAGAGAGCAACTCTTACATATCTCAAACCTATCCCATTATCTCCTACCAGAGGAGTAGCAGACTAGATATGGTTCCCTCCCCATAGCCTGCTCTCTTCAGCAGCTGTCATCATTCCAGTTGAAAGGAACTTCCTGGCAGCTCATTGGCCCAAGAGTAAGGAAATGGTTGCTTAGCAACCAAATCCTGACACACACACCGCCCCCCAGACCTGAAAGAGGAAGCTTGAGGGCCAGCCACCTAGTTCTGCCTGTGTTATAGTGAAGACGAGCTGTAGGAGAAGATGAAGCCCTTGTCCCTGTTAATGGAGATATTGGTCATTCTTGAGGTCATAATTAAAAGTAAGTTTTTCTGTCCTTATGGTTGTCTATGAGGGTCTTTTCTCCTTAACAGCAGTAAGGGTGGAAGCTGATTAGAAGATCAGAAGTAACCACACAATACTTGCAATTGATACCATTTTTGGGTAAGTACTTCAAAATATCCAAGAAGGATAGATTATTTAGGACAATACTTGGAAAGGATGTATGTATGAGAGAGAGAGAGAGAGAGAGTGAAAGAGTGAAAGAGCAAAAGGGATGGAGGGAGAGAAGAAAAAATAAAAAAGATTGAACAAATCTACAAGGAAAGCACTATAGTAATTTTTATAGAGTACGGATATTTAAGACAGATTGTTAAATTTTATTAAATCCAGAGTATTATGAAGATCTGGTTCCAGGACTTTAATGGAAAAGTAGAGAACTCAAAGAGTGCTAAAGTGCATTAATTTATATTCTTGCAATACTTTTTTAATCTTTTGACAATAACAATTGTACTTCCAAAGTTTTCATGATTCCTAACTATTTACTATCTTAAAATGGAAATTATTTTGCAGGCTTCTCTGGCCATTTATTAATTAATTTTTACTCAATCCTCAGATAATTTACTCATCATGATTTCAATCTAAGAAATATTTATTTACTTAACCCAGGAATGCAAGTTTGATGTAATATCCAAAAATTAATTACTGTAACATACATCAATAGAATAAAAGACAAAAACCACACAACCATCTCAACTGATACAGAAAAGACATTTGACAGAATTCAACACCTCTTTCTGATAAAACACTCAACAAATTAGAAATAGAAATTTCCTCAACCTAATAAAAAGCACCTTCAAAAAATCTACACCTCTACCTACACTTGTGATGGATGTAGCATAAAGTATAAACCTATCAAATCACTCAGTTGTACACGTGAAACTAATGTAACACTGTAATGTCAACTAACTAAAAAAAAAAAAAAACACACACACACACCTAATGTATTTAATGGTGAAAACCTGAATACTTTCCCCTAAGATCAGGAACAAAAAACATTTTGGTTATTTCTGTGCATTCATTTCAACATACAGGAGAGCCTACTTAAGGCGGTTAGATAAAAACAAGAAATAAAAGACATAAAGATTGGAAAGAAAGAAGTAAAATTATCTGTATTCATTAAAGATGTGATTTTATGTATAGAAAACCATAAGGTATCCACTAAAAAACTGTTAGAACTAAGAAATGAGTTCAGCAAGGTTGCAGAATAAAAGGTCAATATACAAAAATCAACTCTATTTCTTTACAGTCACAATGAGCAAACAAAAACTGAAATTAACAGTTCCATTTAGAGTAGCATCAAAAAGAATAGAATACTTAGGAATAAATTTAATAAAGTGAAAAATCATACTCTGAAAACTACAAATATTGTTGAAAGAAATTAAAGAAAACCCCAATAAATGAAAATATTTCTCATGTTTGTGGATTGGAAACCTTAATATTAAGACAGCAATATTCTCCAAATTGGTCTACAGATCAATACAAAATCCCAGCTGACTTCTTTGCAGAAATTAAGAAAATGATCTGAAAATTAATACAGAAATGAACATTTTTTAAACAAAAAGAACAAATTTGGAGGACTCACTTCCCAATTTCACATTTATTACAAAGCTACAGTAATCAAGACAGTATGGTACTGGCATGAGGACAGACCTATAGATGAATGGAATATCATGGAGTTCAGAAATAAACCCTCACATTTACATGGTAAATTGATTTTTTGGCAAAGATGCCAAGAGAACTCAATTGATAGGGGAAAGAATAATGTCTTCAACAGATAATGGAGATGACTACAGAGCCACAGGCAAAAAAAAAGAATTTGGATAACTACCTCACACCATACATAAAAATTAATGTAAAGTGGGTGAAAGTACTAAATATAATAGCTAAAGCTTTAAAACTCTTAGAAGAAAACAGAGATAAATCTTTGTAACCTTGGATTAGGCAGTGATTTCTCAAGTATGTCACCAAAAGCACAAGAAAAGAAGAAACAGATAAATTGGACATCATCAATATTAAACACGGTTATGCTTCAGGACATCATCAAGAAACTGAAAAGGTAACCTAAAAAACAGGAGAGAATTTTTGCAAATCATACATCCATAAGGTTTAGTATTCACATAGAAACAACTTTTACTACTCATTGGCAAAATGACAACCCAATTTTTTAAATGGGCATTAAACATTTGTGTACAAGTTTTCTGTTTGGACATATGCTTTCATTTCTCTTGAGTATGTACCAATGGAATT
The DNA here is from genome assembly GCF_053574225.1 of Canis aureus. Taxonomy (NCBI): domain Eukaryota; kingdom Metazoa; phylum Chordata; class Mammalia; order Carnivora; family Canidae; genus Canis; species Canis aureus. The sequence continues at coordinate 14,112,380 of NC_135636.1, forward strand.
GTATAACTATGTCTCCAGAGATGATACAAAAATGGCCATCAAATACATCAAAAAATGTTAAACATCATTCATCACTGAGAAAATGCTAATCAAAACCACAGTGAGATGCCACAATAAGGACTTAACTATAGCAATAGTAGTGGAGACTGAGAGAAGTAGATGGATGACAAAGCTAGAGAAAATAGTGACATAAGAGTCCAAAGTGAGAATGTGCTGAGAAGATGGACATGTCCAATAATGCCAAGTGCTAGAGTTAGGAAGTGAGGCAAGTGTCAACAAGTGACCCCTGGATTTAATAGCTGGGGAATCTTTACCTTTCCAGGACAGAGAAACAGGGACAAAACCTGATATTGATATGAGTGAATAGGAGAGAAAGTAGAGACAGTAATGATAATTAGAGTTCTTTCTGGATTGTGGCACTTTGCAGGGTCAAACTTGAGTTTTCAACAGTTGATTTATTGATTGCAGGTCTACAGAAACCCAGGGAAGTAGTTAGTAGGGGAGAAGAGAGTTACTTTACAAGCGAGTGCTAAAAGACCTAAGATTCATACACAGACAGGTTTTAACCCCACTGTTCTTTTCCTGCCTTTCTACCTCTAGTTCTCTAGGCAAAACAAACAGGTCTGCCTTTTTTTCATTCAAATAAACATTGTAAATTTGCATATTGTTTTTTCTAGACATTTTTTTCACTTAATGCTCAATGTACTTTGACTTCACCTATATAAAAATATTGAGAGAGGGAAACTACCACACCATGTAATTATTCCTGACTGCATTCGCCTACAGAAAGTTCTAAAAGAATTGCTGAGATTTTTTTTTTTTATTGCCTTTTGGTAAATCCTCCGAATAAAGTAGTTGATGCTGATGGGAAGATAGTTTATCCCAAAGTGTGGCTTAGAAAATGAAAGTAAAATCAATAGTATGTTGTTGTTTTTCTCTTTCCACCCTACCAACCCAGCCTCTGATTTAAAGTAACATAGGGTATATAACTTAGGCAGAACAAAGACATTCCCAGAAGTTCTGGCTCCAGGTTATCAAGGATCCAAGGTTTCTCTATCTTATCTATCTTTTTTTAGTAGTAATTCTTCACTACCATACAAGCTCTACAATTAGAAAAAATAAAATAATATAAAGTAAAATAAAACAAAGTTTATTGCAACTCTCTTTCCCCTGACACCCACCCAGCAACTCTATCCCAGTTGAAAAAGTCAAGTTTTCATCGATCTCAAACTAATCGGAATTCAGAAAGCAATTGTCTAGCAACCATTATCTAGTTCCCTGTCAGGTCCAAACAGGAGTCACATAAAGGCCAATTCCTGGACATGTTTCATAGGATACTGAGCCTAAGCAGTACAAGCAGACTATATGTTAGTGCTTCAGAAATAGGCTTGCTATTACCAGTGCTGTTTTGAATAACTTGTGAAATTTAGGAGTTCTAAGTTACCTATGCTTTCTTTCAGTTCTTTTACATTATACTTCTAAAAGGGGGGGTGAATGCATTGCAAATATCTGGAGCATCTTTCCTTGAAGACAAGCAAGAGAGAGCAGGTGTGTTACAGTGGGATTGTTAACTACGAAGAGAAATTTGACTGCTTATAGATCAGTAAGGAAGCTGATTTCTCTTTTGTGAATTCTCCTAAAAGATGTAAGGCTCTTTCTTCATAACCTAGGTTCATCTGAAAGGTTTCTACAACTCTACAGTTCTACTACTACTTCTACAATCACTAGTACTCTTTAAAATCAGTAGGACAGCACTCCTTGTGGGGAGGGCAGCTCTCAAGCTAAGGAAAGCTGGAGGAATAGACCTTCCCCCACCGCTACTAAACCCATTAATGGCCAAACAGCTTTATTTCCCATTACACAGGCTGCTTTGAGGAACTGCCTTCTTCTGACCCTCTTCCCAATTCTCCATTTTCTCCATACAAGCGTTCATTTTTTTTTAAGATTTTATTTATTTATTCACGAGAGACAGAGAGAGAGAGGAAGAGACAGGCAGAGGGAGAAGCAGGCTCCATGCAGGGAGCCCGATGTGGGATTCGATCCTGGATCCCAGGATCACGCCCTGAGCGAAAGACAGACGCTCAACCGCTGAGCCACTCAGGCATCCCCATACAAGGGTTCATATGTCTCTCTTGTCACATACCGGCCCCCAGAATTCTCTTTGCCAGTGACAGCCCTCTGCCTGTTCCTGATTGATCCTAAGATCTACTTCCTATCCATTGAGACTGCTCTTTCAAAGAATACCAATAGCCCACTGATGACTAATCCAGTAGCCTCTCACTGTTCTTGCTACTTTATCTCTATGCAGCATTTGATACTATTCACCATCTTCTTTCCCCCTGAACCTATATAGAATCTTAGGCACTCTACTAGTTTGCCTTTCTCAACTCTCCCATTAAATGTTATGCCCAAAGTTCAGTGCATGGCTCTCCTGCTTTTCATATTCTATGTCTGTCACTCTCTCCCAAGCCCCAGCTTCTTTTACATATGTATTTGCATCCTAGACCTTCCTCCTGATCTCTAGATGTATAGGTCAGTTGTATGATGATCATGAATAGTTTATGGTCAGCAAAAGTCTTCAATTCAAACTCAAAGTTAGTTCCTCTTTGGTATATCTTTTATTAATGGCATCAATATCCCTCCCTAGTCCACTACTTCTCAAGCACAAAACCTCAAAATTGTATAATCATGCAGTTATAATGCACTATCATCTAATTTAATGTTTTTTTTATAGATGTAGGACTGAGGCCCAGAGTGGTGAAATTGATTCCCCAAGGTCATTCTGCAAAGCCAGTTCTAGAGCCAGAATCTCCAAATCCTTTACAATTATTAATTCCTTTATTCCTTCACCAGATCCTGTCAATTCCACAGTGCTTCTCCCATTTATGCATTTTCATGTCTCAATTTAGAGTCTCAGTATCTTTTAGCTATACGACTGAACTTTTAACTCTTCTCTTTTATTCACAATACAGTACTGCCAGAAATAATATTCCTAAACCCCAGACTTGATCATAATTTTCAGGCACCTCCTTTATGCAGAATAAAATTCCAACATCTAGTCCAGCCGTCAAAACTCTATGCAATTATATCCCAACTTCTTTCTGTTTTGTCTCTGTTACACACATATTTTATTCCAACTAATTCAAACTATCAGCTACTCATTATACCTACCTTTCTTACTTGCATGTCTTTCTCAATCTGTTCTGCAGACAACCTGCAATGATGGTCCATCTGCAGGAATGTACTGGCATCCCATTTTCTTCCCCAACACCACCATAAGTCTACAGTACAATATCCTGCTCATCTTTTAAGGTCCATCTCAAGTTCTACTACCAAAAGAAAAAAAAAAAATTTTCCAAGCCCTTCCTTGTAGCACATTGAACCTTTATTTTCTTTATTTTCTTATGCATGTTGGCCTCATAAATGAGTTAGTTTTTAACCCCCTCACCAGATTGTCAACAATTTTTAAAATTAGCACTTGTAACACTTTAAAATTTGTAAAACACATTTCCAAAACCTGGGGTAGATCATGCAGACTTTCGTATTCGTCTAAATTTACAGATTTTTCAAAACCCTGAAGAATAGAGTGTAGTGAGACTTGAATCCTTCAGTGGGATTCAAGTTTTGTTTTGTTTTTACTCTGTATCACCTGTTAGTTATTCTAAGTCTGTATTCTACAAAGTGGACTGCTCTTGAGTTTTTGCCTCATAATCATATTTACTTGCCGCAGGCTGTTTCTACATGCTACCAAGCAGCCAGATGAAAAATAAAAAATTCAATCCATCACTCAAACATTTTAAAATGTAGTATATATATGTTTGCTTCTGTATAGAATAAACAGCTGGGTGATTATTTACTTTTCAACCAGTTATTTTGGCAGTAGGATGATTACATAAACCCTATCAGTGGGATTTTATCAGTTTTTCATTGATTTTATAATTTTACTGACATCTGTAATTTATTTACTGTAGCCATCTAATTTGATTTATATAGTTCATCATCCAAAGAAGATATGGTAGTCCAGAAAAACTGGTTTGTTTAGACTTCCTTAAGTCTTAAGTCTGCCTCACAGACTTGGCGCCAAAATTACAGCATTGGGCTTAAAGAGAATATTCCCAAAATGGGAAAAGTATATACCCTGCAGCTTCCCTGACTGAAGATTATTTTTAGGGATGCCTGGATGGTTCAGGGGTTGAGCGTCTGCCTTCGGCTTAGGGCATGATCCCAGGGTCCAGGATCAAGTCCCATATCAGGCTCCTTAGAGGAAGCCTGCTTCTCCTTCTGCCTGTCTCTGCCTCTCTCTGTGTGTTTCTCATGAACAAATAGATAAAATATTTTTTAAAAAGAAAGAAAAATAAACTATGAATACCTAAAAGACAAAATAAGAGATGGAATGGACTTGAAAGAAGAAATTTTTCCTCCCAAATGTACAAAAGAGAATATGGCTAGATATGATGTACCGATGGGTTCAGGAAAAGGGAAGGAGCTCTGGAGCAAAAAGAAAGGATCATTGGTTGGAAACAACAGCAGCTGCAGCCTAGCAGTCTGACTCCTACCCCCATTCCCACTACCACCTCCAAATGCAAAAGAGAGGGCACCATGTTCATTTCTAGTAATGAAAGGCTAAGTGACTAGGTTATTTGGTCCAACCCTCCCACTGAAAACAAATGATGCATAAAATATGCAATCTTCTTAGATGCAATGAAGAGTTGAGAAGATAGTAAAGAACTACCAGATAAAAATGTAAGGAATTGCTAGCATCCAGAGAAGCACAGAGCATCTGAGCAAGACTAGGGCATGCCTCACCTTGGTCCCAGTCCTGACCTGAACATCAAAGCAGCTGTTACCCTTAGCCAGACAAACTTGGGCTTTGGTTTTAGTGTCCTCACAAAGCAGGAAGAACAGAATCTAATTCTCAAGACCTGTCCAAGGTGAAGAGTCTAATAGGAGACCTTTTCAACATCAACCAAGAACCATAAAGTACTCTACTCTTAAGATAAGGGCAGCCCAGAAGTAAATCTACCCCTTCCCAAATCCAAGGATCTGCAGAGACTTGACACTTAGCAAAACACAAAGTAAAGAAAAAGGAAAAAAATACCTTCCTGATAAGTTGTGATCACAGGCCAGCCCCCCTGGAGATTTAAAGCCTGGATAATCCAAAGCACCCTGAGCTAGAACTAGATCTAAGATAGTCCTGTACTTAGTACTGTCCCAGGCACCTGGAAAAAGCAAATTCATGTTCTCCTCATGGGAAAACAGCTTCATTTTAGGTCTCAATCCACTTAGATAAAGTTTTCAGTACATAGTAAAAATAACTGAGTTCACAAGGAGACAAAGCATGAGGTGGGAGATTTGGGGTGGCATTTTGGCAGAGATGTAAGGTTCTGCTGCAAATGGCTAGTGATACTGAGGGAGCACCTATTCCTGGGCAACTGGGTCCTGTCACATCCTGATGGTATATCCTGCAACACCCACAAAGTTACTGATGGTCGGCTGAGTTGATTGTTAGAGCATTCAGAGACAGATTAGGAGGGATAATCCAAGTCAAACATGAGGAAAACTAATACCACAGAAAAGAAAAGCATCAGCCTACACACACACATACACACACTCACACACCACACTGTAATATCTGAGGAGACAGAAAAAGTAGAGGAAAGGGGTGCAGTCCTCAAAACATAAAATGATAATCATAAGATGTATTTTAAAGATGTTATTGTATCCATAAAAGATGAGCTATTTTGGAAATGAAATATAGTAAAAATAAAAAGCTCAAGGCTGAATACCAAAATTGACAGAGCTGAAGAGCAACCCAGAGGCTCAAAAATCAAACTGAGAAATCCTTTTATAAGCACGATGCAAATGGACAGAAAGATGACACGTATGAAATAAAGGTTCAAGGACCTGAGGGATGCATCCAAAAGTTAACAAATTCACATAAGGGGGTCTCCAGAAAGAGAAAATAGAAGAACTGGGGGGGAGAAATAAAGATATTAAATAAAATTCCCCACATCTTAAAAAGACCTTTTTTTTTTTATAGCATCTTTAGTTTAAGTTCCACTGAGTGCCAAGTAAGAAGACTGAGAAAAGACCCACTCCCAGAAAATAATGGTAAAATTTTTGTGCTTTTAATCAGAAGATCCTAAAAGCTCTAAAGAGAAAAAGTACATTATTGACAAGGTGAAAAGTAAGCATGTTGACTTAAAATTCATTAAGAACATTGGATACAAAAAAGACACTAGAGAAGTATTTTCTAAGTGCTGAGATGAAATGATTCAGAATCTAGAATTATCTAATTTGACAAACTAAAACAAGCGTAATCACAAAATAAGACATTTTCTTTTTTTTGTTTTTTTTTAGACATTTTCAAACATGAATGGATTCAGAGAATTTATCACCCACAAATCCTAACTGAAATATTGACTAGAAAATCTGATCCAGCAAAATAAAACATGAGTTCAAGAGGAACACTAAAGGGACACCTGGGTGGCTTAGTGGTTGAGCGTCTGCCTTTCGCTCAGGGCATGATCCCAGAGGCCCAGGATTGAGTCCCACATTGGGCTCCCTGCATGGAGCCTGCTTCTCCCTCTGCCTCTCTCTGTCTCTCTCTCTCTCTGTGTCTCTCTCTGTCTTTGTCTTTCTCTCTCTCTGTCTCTCATGAATAAATAAATAAAATCTTTAAAAAAAAAAAGAGGAACACTAAAAGTCAGTGGTAATCAAAGAAACTTTCAGGACATGATAAATCTAAATAAATGCCTATTTTAATTTTTAAAAATATAAGACAAATTCATTTTTTAAAAATCCCTTTCACAAGGGAAACCCTCTTACAGTGTTGGTAGGAATGCAAACTGGTACAGCCACTCTGGAAAACAGTGTGAAGGTTCCTCAAAAAGTTAAAAGAAGTACCCTAAGATCTAGCGATTGCCTACTGGGTATTTACCCAAAGAATCAAAAACACTAATTTGAAGAGTTACATGATCTCCAATGTTTATAGCAGCATTAACAATAGCCAAATTATGGAAAGAGGCCAGATATCCATCAACTGATGAGTGGATAAAAAAGATGTGGTGTATATTTATATATATATATATAATGGAATATTACTCTGCCACAAAAAAGAATGAAATCTTCACGTTTGCAATGATGCAATGAGCTAGAGAGTATTATGCTAAGCGAGATGAATCAGTCAGAGGAAGACAAACACCATATGATTTCACTCATATATGGAATTTAAGAAATATAACAGATGAACATAAGGCGGGGGGGAAGAAAAACCAGAAAACAGACTCTCAACTCTAGAGAACCAACAGAGGGTTGCTGGAAGGGAGGTGAGCTGTGGGATGGGTTAAATAAATGATAGGTATTAAGGAGGGCACTTGTGGTGAGCACTGGGTGTTGTATGTAAGCTATGAGTAGCTAAATTCTACACCTGAAACTAATATTACACTGTGTGTTAGCTGGAATTTAGTTAATAACTTGAAAAAAAATCCCTTTCACAATAGCAACATAAATTTAAACACTGGATCTTAGCCAAAAGGCCAAGAAGCGATAGCAAGAGAAATTTAAAAATAGCTAGGAATAAATTTAAAATTAAACAAGGCATATATGAGTAATAAAAATGAAAATTTTCTGAAGAGCATTAAACAGAAAACTGAATAAATTAAGGCTATACACCTAAATGAATCTCAGTATTGCAAATATGCCAGGTCTTTGTAAGTTAACAGGTAAATCCAATGCAGTCCCAGTGAAAATATCAACACATTTCTTAAATGAATTTGACAACCTTATTCTAAATTTCATCTAGGAAAGAAATTATACTAGGATTCCCTAGATAAGTTTTGTTGTTTTTTGTTTTTTTTTTTAAGATTTTTATTTATTTATTTATTTATTTATTTATTTATTTATTTATTTATTAGAGAGAGAGCGGAGCAGAGTGGGGAAGACAAGCTGAGTCCATGCTGAATGCAGAGCCCAACACGGGACTCCATCTCATAACCCCAAGATCATGACCCAAGCCAAAATCAAGAGTGGACGCTTTACTGATGACTGAACCACCCAAGTGCCCCTCCCAAGATAAGTTTTTAAAAGAAGAACAAGAAAGTGTGTAGTTGGGTGCTTGTGTATTTGCACTGAGAAGTTCTTGCTCAAATAGTAAAAAATGCAATTATAAATCCACAGTAATTAGAGTACTGCCAGAAGAATAGGCAAATGCATCATGAAAATAGAGTTTAAAAATGAAACAATGTAGGGATCCCTGGGTGGCTCAACAGTTTGACTCCTGCCTTCTGCCCAGAACATGATCCTGGAGTCCCGGGATCAAGTCCCGCATCAGGCTCCCTGCATAGAGCCTCCTTCTCCCTCTGCCTGTGTCTCTGCCACTCTCTCTGTGTGTCTCTCATGAATAAATAAATAAAATCTTGGGAAAAAAGGAAAAAGAAACAATGTACAAATGAGAATTTAGTACCTGAAAGGAAGTTTCTCAAGGCAATGAGTAAAAGATGAACTATAAGGAATACTATTGTCAAATTGTCTATTATTAGGAAAAGTCAGACTCTTCATCATACCAATCAAAAAAACTGAGTCCAGATGGATTAAAAACATAAACAGTATGAATGCCTGGGTGGCTCAGCAGTTGAGCGTCTGCCTTTGGCTCAGGGCATGATCCCAGAGTCCGGGGATCGAGCCCCGAATCAGGCTTCCTAAATGGAGACTGCCTTTCCATCTGCCTGTGTCTCTGCCTCTCTCTCTCTGTCTCTCATGAATAAATAAAATCTTAAAACACACAAACAGTAAAAGAAAAACTATAAAAATAGCTGAAGGAAATACAGGAAAATATAATTCAAGTGACTGGTGAGTCCTTGAACAAGACATACGCCCCCACACACAAATGTACATACACACAAAGGTTATAAGTGAGGAAATGATAGTTTCGACTGCATTTGAATTTTTAAAAAATTCTGCTGCAAAGGATACCATAAACAGTTAAAAGGCTAACAGACTGAAAAATATATTTGTAACATAAACACCAATTAAGTAATATCCAAATATCCAGAATATATTTTAAAACTCCTAAAGATCTTTTCTTAAAAACCTAAAGATGGGGAAAATATCTAACACTTCATTCCTTGGAGAGGAAAATGCAAAAGCCCCTAAATGTGACCTTGGTGGTAATCATGCAAATGGAAATTAACAATGAAATACCACTTTATCCCAGGGCCCCCGGGTGGCTCAGTCAGTTAAGTGGCTGCCTTGAGCTCAGGTCATGATCTCAGGGTCCTGGGATCTAGCTCTGTTTCCGGCTGCCTGCTCAGCCAGGAGTTTGCTTCTCCTCCTGGCTGAGCAGGAAACCATGGTGGAGATGAGTCCCTTCCAACCCTAAGACTCTGAATTTTATCTTATAGCATGTCAGAACTCCTCAGGAACATAATGATTAACAAAGAATTTCTACACATAAACTAACTTCTTATCTCCACATTCAATAAATGTTGAACTTCATATATTTATGTATCAAGATCTGATACTGAACTTCAAGATCTGATCAAGAACTTCTAAGATCACATACATAATATTCTACAAATGTGCTTTTATATTTCTCTGAAAATATACCAAAATACAGAAGCTAAGGGATTTTCTATATAGTTATTTCCTTGGGTTGATTAACTTAGTAGTACCAGGTAAAACATCTAAACTTTTATCAGTTTTAGTTCTCATTTCATTAATTATTTAAGTAGTACTTTTAATCACCCCAAGTTATACTGTAGTAATTTCAGGAAATGTTGCATAATGCCACAGACATTTAAATCACTAGAGAAGACAAGACATGGTAAGCATAAATGCCTTGCCCAAGTTCAATTAGTACAACCATTTATAAAGGAAATTAATACTAAAATTGAAGACTTCTGAATCCTATTATCTTGCTCCACTGATAATTCACATTTCTTTACCTTTCAGAGAGACACTGATAAGTGAAAAGACATAAGAGCTAAAAGTTTCAAGAGTGCCAAACCTGCTTTAAAACTAGTTTTTATAACACTCAAAACAAATAATCTATATTAGGTTCCCAATAGCAATTAATTTATCAGTTACTTCTCTGTATTCAATCAATCAATTACATAATGTTTTACAAACACAAACTTAAAAGCACTTTCTATCCAGTCAGCCCATTCCCAAATTTGTAATGGTAGAATTCCCAAAAATTCTAATGGTGGGCAGAACGGAAGTCCATTAGGGCAGCTAGAAAAAAAAAAAAAAAAAAAGATAATGTTACACTCATGTGTCATCTTTGTTTATGAAAAACAGAATATTATATAACGATTTAAAAATAATACAACTTCATGGATAGAACCACTTAATTCAGAGTTTTTACATTGATGAAGCATAGCAAGAATAAGGAAGTTTTTTTAAAGAGGAAAACCCTTACTTTTTTGAAAATTTTGTGGCTATATAATTGAATTTGATAATTTCAATCCTGAGATTGTTTTATTCTAAGTTTTCAGTACTAACTTAAAAAAACAGTTCTGTTGAATTTTAAGTTTATAACATGGCAGAATTTTACGTCATGTTATAATAAAAGTATTTCATCAACCATCAGTTTTAATGAAGACACTATGCAGGGTACTATGGGTGAACCTAAAAAACAGGGAAGTGGGGATCCCTGGGTGGCTCAGCGGTTTGGCGCCTTCCTTTGGCCCAGGGCGCGATTCCGGGGTCCCGGGATCGAGTCCGGCGTCAGGCTCCCGGCATGGAGCCTGCTTCTCCCTCCTCCTGTGTCTCTGCCTCTCTCTCTCTCTCTCTCTCTCTCTCTCTATGTCTATCGTAAATGAATAAATAAATATTAAAAAAAAAAACAGGGAAGTGGTTTCTGCAGTTGAAGATCTTACAATCGATAGAATAAAATTAAGTATATAATTGGGGGCTAACCTGAATGACACAGAATACAAGTCCTGCAGAAGTTCCAAAAAGGGAGAGATTATTTGAGGCTGAAATATTTAGGGGAAACCTGCAGGTAAAGGGGCAAATTTATTTAGTTATTTTAACAAATATGTTTTACAAATCTATTATAGGACAGGAACTCTGCTGGCACCAGAGTCCAGTGTTGAAACATGACAAATGTGCTGAAAGGCTGGATAAAATTTGGATGTTAGGACAAGAAAGAGAAAACATTCCAAATCAGAAGTACAGAAATAAAGGGCATGGGTGTAAGAATGAGTAGAGTATACATATGGAAAGATAACCACCACTTCAATAAGAGCAGAGTATAGTAGTAAATAACTTGGTTTTAAAAAATATGGTCAGATTATTGAGAACCTTACATTTCCAGGCAGAGCAAACTAAAAGAAGCATTACTAAATGCCTAATCCATGTCAGTCATTTTCATAGCCATGATCTCATTAAATTCTAAGTGTCCAACTCTCGGATTCAGCTGAGGTCATGATCTCAGGACCGTAGGATTGAGCTCCATCTGCTTAAGACTCCCTCTCCTGGAGCAGTGGCTGAGCATCTGCCTTCTGCTCAGGACATGATCCCAGGCCCTGGGATTGAGTCCCGCATCAGGCTCGCTGCAGGGAGTTGCTTCTCCCTCTGCCTATGGCTCTGTCTCTCTCTCTCTGTGTCACTCAATGAATAAATAAATAAAATATTTTTTAATAAAGATTCTCTCTCCCTCTCCTGCCCCTCCTCCACTCAAATCTTTAAAAAATTTATATTACTAAATTAATATAATTAAGTCATTAGTCTATTACCAAATATATAATACATCAAAATGTATTTATTGGTCTACTAAGTTACTGCAATATGCTAAAATTTTCATTAGTACAGTTCTTTTATCATAAATCCCAATTTCCTTTATTTCTTTAGAGACTTTGATAATGTCCAAATTTGGTCTAATTATACATAAGTAATGATTGCAAATTATTCCTATTGAGGGTACAATGGAATAGCTCCCTCCTATATAGGCAATTCTTAGTGTATAGGTGTTAAAATTATTATATGACTGAAATGGGTCTCTTGAGGACTTGAGCTACGATCAGTATGTAGAGGATGGAGCTTTATCTAAGGAAGATAATATGTATGTCACCCCAATCCCATCAGGGATCTGGGTAAGAGAAAATCTGTATCCATCAGAATAGGAGGGCCAGGGACACCTGGGTGGTGCACTTGATTGAGTGACTGACTTGGTTTCAGCTTAAGTTGCGATCTTGGGTTCATGGGATTAAGACCACATCAGTTTCCACACTCAGCAAGGAGTCTGCTTGGGATTCTCTCTCCCACCCCCACCGCCCCCCAACACACATACACTCTCTCTCTAAAATAAATATATATTTTTTAAAAAAAAGAATAGTAGAGGGAGATCCCTGGGTGGCTCAGCAGTTCAGTGCCTGCCTTTGGCCAGGGGTATGATCCTGGGGTCCCGGGATCAAGTCCTGCATCAGGTTCCCGGCATGGAGCCTGCTTCTCCCTCCGCCTGTGTCTCTGCCTCTCTCTCTCTCTATGTCTATCATGAACGAATAAATAAAATCTTAAAAAAAAATAATAGGAGAGCCTTAGGTGAGTGGTAGTTAGAAGTTGTATTCTTGCCCTGAATATCAAAGAGATCCAGGTATTAAGGAGAATAGCCCCCATGGAATGGAATAAAATGATACTTTTCCCAAACATGTGGGAAAGATTCTTATGAAATTCTTCCAGAAAAAGGAATGAGATAGGCCCTAGGAGAATGCAGTTGAGGTATTCTCAAGAAATCTATCTCTGTATAATGGACTCTGTTTTATATTTTCTTTGCTCTTCCATGGAGTTATTAACTCTGTTTTGAAAATTCCAGTCTCTTTTAGATTCAGTAAGAGTAATCAGGGAAAGGAGATTGGAGGGAAGGTGGTTACAGCAATTATCAAAATGAGAAAAAGCCAAAGAGAAGGTAAAATTCAGTAGGAGATCCTTCTTCCAAGGTTTAAACCATATAGTTTCTTAATTTTATTTCAATAAGGGAAGTTCTTTTCTTATAAATGCTAATGCCACTTGCTTTTAAAAGGTAGGCCTATGGAGAAGAGAAGGGAATTGACATTTATTATTTAGCTGCCATGTATTTAACAAACACCAAATACTATACTTTAATTCTATTCTGTCCTCACATCTACCTTTCTATGAGATATAGTATTGCTATTCCCTCTTTATAGAAAACTGGGGCTCAGAGGGATTAAATAACTTATCCAAGGTCGCATGGCTAAGTAAGAACATATGAAATCTTATTTCTGAACATCAGGCTTGATGTACAAAACTAAGTATCTCACAATCCAAAATAATAAATGACCTAAAATCATATTTGTTTTTTATTGGAAATTTTAATAAATAACTTCTAGTCCATTCAATAAGAATTGTTAAAGAAAGTAAAGAAGAAAACTTTCAAATAGTTTGATCAGTAACTAGTGAAACAGATTATTTGTATTTGAAAAATACTTATAAATGTGGACCTACCCCTGAATGAAGAGGAAACTGGAAGTCAACATAGGGAGCTAGTATTTATATGGTAAGCAACAGGGATTTATGAGTTTTTAAGCAGATGTGTGCCTTGCTGGAAACAGTACTCAGGGAGATTTATTCTGAGTGTAGATGTAAATTAGATTAAAATTAGAGCAATCATGATTAAATCTGTTAGGAGGCTGTTGTAAGAATGCAGGCATGAAATGATGAGGGTCTGATTTATGCTGTGTTTTCCACAGGAAACTGAAAACTCACCCCTCCAGAAATCTCTTTGGCAGAATTTTCTCTCGATCCTCGTAGCTGCAAACTATCACTCTTCTCACTCCTACATCTTCCCAATTGTGTACCCATTTCTGGTGGGCCTGATCTGCTCCCATTATTTTAGTCCCAGGTTTTGCAATTGTCCTTGTTGCTAGGATTGTCTCTCATCCTTGTCTCACCTCTGCCAACCTGGATTCCTTCTGTGGCTCCTCCTATGACTTGTGTTACTTTGCTTTCCAGTCATTCATTACAGTTTAATTCCCAGAGCTTTACTTCTTAAGTGGCTGCCTATTCTGGAATGAGTACATTATCCTTTTCTAGTTCCTAACCTCCTACACTCACCATCTGTCCACTCTAAAGTCCTTGCTGACCCAGCTCAACCCACAGAGAAGACATGAGGACTGAGCATTGAGAAATACACAATCATTAGCAGATATAAAGCCAAAGAAACTCTAAAACAGAGGTTTGAAAGGAAGAAGGATATCCAGGATAGTGTAAAGTCACAGAAGCCAATGTATTGCACAGAATCTCAAAGAAAGATTAGAAAGGAAACAATAGTCACTATTTTTTATACCATTACTACATGTATTGGTAAGAGCAGGGGAGGAATGAAGTACCATTTTAAAGAACTAGGACAGGAAAAAATAAAAATAAAGAACTAGGACAGGAAAATCAATAAAATAAATCTGTTTAGTTCCATTTGTAAGTGTTGTTTGAACAAACAAGCAAACCTTTTATTTACTTATAACTCCCCAGGCATATTACCTCATAAAGTACAGAGGGGTTTTTTTGTGTGTTTTGGGGAATTTTGTGGTGCACTTTTTTTTTTTTTTCAAGAATCTTAGTGACATTAATCACTGTCCCAGTGATCATTCAAAGGAAGATGAACCATGTCTTAGAAAGAAAGAACCTGTGCCCAGTGGGGAAATGAATGTTAAAGCCAGGAGTTAGTGTATATCAAGCCTTTCATGAGAAAATAGATCTGAAAAGAATGTCATCAAGACAACAAATATTCTGGGATGTTATTTTCTTCTAATCCTTCTCTTAATGCTTTGAGTATATTATATATTATTTATTTTGGCATTATTTATTGGTGTCATGTAGCTTCTGAGAATGGAGAATTCTATCCAAGGAATCCTAGTTGGCTGAAGAAACAGAAAGGTTTTCAATCATCAACTGCTGTATAACAACACAAAACTTTGTGGTATGAAACCGCAATGATTTATTGTTTCTCACAATTCTCTGTGGGTTTACTGGGTTATTTTTCTGCTGGTTTCATCTAAGCTCACACATGAAACTTCATTCAGCCGGTAGTCAGTTTGGACAGCTGGGCCTTTTTCTCTTCCCTCCACTATTACCCCTGGCTTCTTCAGGGCATGGTGGTCACAGGGCATTATTCCAAGACGGTAAAAGAGGCTAAAAGGATTAAGGACTAGCCTTGGAAGTTGAACAATGTCATCTGCCACATTCCTGTTAGTCTAAGCAGGTTACAGGGGCAGCCCATTCAAAAAATGGGGAAAATCGTCTCCATCTCATGATGGAAGGATTAGGCAGTCACACTGTAAAGGTGTATTAACATAGTAGTTGTGATTCATGGGGACCATTGTTACAATCTACCACAGTCTACCCTTAGGCCCCAGTGATTCACATCTGTCCCACATGATTCTCCCCCTTCTAATATTGCCCAAGACCCATCCAATCATAGCATCAAGCTCAGAATCCATAATTTCATAATCTGCACCAGGTCAAGAGGTCAGTGAGACTCCTTGAGTATAGTTCTTAGATTCAGACACCTATGAAACAAAAAGACAAGTTATCCTTCATTCCCTCACATACCCAATGGATATTGGAGAAATAGAAAACCACATTATACTAGATACTGCTGTCTAAAAAAGGGGAATGAGAAATGTACAACAATCACTGGTCCCTCCAAGGGTAGGCACTGCTCCTTGATAGGAGCTCTGTTCTGTTCTCTTGGAGTAGATCCCTAATAATTATTTCCCTTGGTTCTTGGTAGCAGCCTCTGGACTCCTGGCTCTGCCCTCTGATATCAGTACTCATATAGAGGGAAGTTTTATAAAACAGTGGGACAAGTCTCTAGCAAGCACCAATGTTCCTTAACTGATATTTAAAAGCCTACTAGAAAGCCTTGTGTGACATACTGTTGGTAGCAAAATCTGTTCCCCAGTAGCCAACCAAAGCTTCATTTTCATAATAAAAACCATTTATGAAAAACCCACAGCAAATATCATTCTCAATGGGAAAAAATTGAGAGCTTGTCCCCTGAGGTCAGGAACACGACAATGATGCCCACTCTCGCCACTATTGTTCAAAGTAGTATTAGGAGTCCTAGCCTCAGCAATCAGAAAACAAAAAGAAATAAAAGGCATTCAGATTGGCAAAGAAGAAGTCAAACTCTCCCTCTTCACAGATGACATGATACTGTATGCAGAAAACCCAAAAGACTCCATCTCGACATTGCTAGAACTCATACAGCAATTCAGCAACATAGCAGGATACAAAATCAAAGCACAGAAATCTGGCATTTCTCTACACTAACAATGAGACTGAAGAAAGAGAAATTAAGGAATCAATCCCTTTTACAACTGCACCCAAAACCATAAGATATCTGGGAATAAACCTAACCAAAGAGGTAAAGGATCTATAACCTAAAAGCTACAGAACACTTCTGAAAGAAATTGAGGAAGACACAAAGAGATGGAAAAACATTCCATGCTCATGGATTGGAAGAATAAATATTGTGAAAATGTCTATGCTACCCAGGGCAATTTACACATTCAATGCAACCCCAACAAAATACCATGGTCTTTCTTTGCAGAGTTGGAACAAATAATCCTAAGATTTGTATGGAACCAGAAAAGACCTCAAATAGCCAGAGGAATGTTGAAAAAGAAAAGTAACACTAGGGACATCACAATGCCTGACTTCAAGCTGTATTACAAAGCTGTGATCATTAAAACACTGTGGTACTGGCACAAAAAACACAGATCAATGGAACAGAACAGAGAACCCAGAAATGGATCCTCAACTCTATGGTCTACTAATTTTCGACAAAGCAGAAAAGAATATCCACTGGAAAAAAGACAGTCTCTTCAATAACTGGTGTTGGGAACATTGGAGAGCCACATGCAGAAGAATGAAACTTGACTATTCTCTTACACCATAAGGCTTTTAAACTCTTACCTGACTATTCTCTTACACCATACACAAAGATAAACTCAAAATGGATGAAAGATTTAATGTGAGACAGGAATTCATCAAAATCCTAGAGAACACAGGCAGCAGCCTTTTTGACCTTGGCCACAAGAACTTCTTACAGGACACGTCTCTAAAGGCAAGGGAAACAAAAGCAAGAATGAACTGCTGGGACCTCACCAAGATAAAAAGCTTCTGTGCGGCAAAGGAAACAGCCAACAAAACTAAAAGGCAGCCTACAGAGTGGGAGAAGATATTTGCAAATAACATATCAGATAAAGGGCTAATATCCAAAATCTATAAAGAACTTATCAAACTTGAGATGCCTGGGTGGCTTAGCAGTTGAGCATCTGCCTTCTGTTCAGAACATGATCCCAGGTCCTGGGATTGAGTCCCACATCAGGCTCCATGCAGGAAGCTACTTCTCCCTCTGCCTATGTCTCTACCTCTCTCTGTGTGTCTCTCATGAATAAATAAATAAATAATTTTTATAAAGAACTTATCAAACTCAGTACTCAAAAAACAAACAATGCAGTCAAAAAATAGGCAGAAGACATGAATAGACATTTCTCCAAAGAAGACCTACACATGGCCAACAGGCATATGAAAAAATGCTGTACATCACTTGTCATCAGGGAAATACAAATAAAACCACAATGAGATACCACCTTTCACTGGTGAGAATGACTAAAATAAATATGACAAGAAACAACAAATGTTGGTGGGGATGTGGAGAAAGGTGAACCCTCTTGCACTGTTGGTGGGAATGCAAGGTGGTACAGCCACTCTGGAAAACAGTGTGGAGGTTCCCAAGAAGTTAAAAATAGAGCTACCCTATGATGCAGCAATTGCAGTACTGGGTATTTACCTCAAAGATACTGATGTAGTGAAGCACCAGGACACCTGCACCCCAATGTTCATAGCAGCAGTGACCACAATAGCCAAACTGTGGAAGGAGCCACAATGTCCTTCGACAGATGAATGGATAAAGAAGATGTGGTATGTATATACAACAGAATATTACTCAGCCATCAGAAAGAATGAATAGCTACCATTTACATTGACGTGCATGGAACTGGAAGGTATTACACTGAGTGAAATAAGTCAGTTGGAGAAAAACAATCATCATATGGTTTCACTCATATGTGGAATATAAGAAATAGTGAAAGAGACCATAAAGAAGACCATTTTCCCTAATGGGGAAAAATTAGAGAAGAAGACAAACCACGAGAGACTCCTAACTCTGGGAAACAGAGGGTTGCTAAAGGAGAGGTGGATGGCAGGATGGGGTAATTGGGTGACAGGCATTAAGGTGGGCACATGATGTGATGAGCACTGGGTGTTATATGTTGGCAAATTGAATTTAAATTAAAAACAAACTTTTTTAAAAGTTCATTTTCTTTAGGTAAAAACCTAAAAAGCCTGAGGTTTAGAAAAGAAAAGTATTTTTGTTATTGTGTATCTTCTTCTGGAAGTAATGACCTTTATGTTCTTTTTATGTTTTAAGCTATTAAATAGTTTGTTCCTTCAGTTAGATTCTTACACCTCCTCCCATTTCACTAATTCTTTTCTCTACATTTTTATCTACACTTATCCTACCTTTGATAATTGCTTTTAGCCCTGTAATTTTCATGTTAATATATGGCCACTGACAGCTTGATTTTCTGGTCCAGTGTATAATATAGACGTTATTCCACTTAATATCCATAATTTTCTCCTCTTGCTCTAATACACATGACACTTTGTACTTCTTGTTCTGTGTCTGTATTTTACGTGCATACTAACTCTAATTTTATTCTGTGTACTTTGGGGAGTATAACAATAGGAATATATCAAATCACATTGCTTTTTCCAGTTTACTTTTTCTAGTTGTGATAATGGAGATTAAAAATTGCTAGACAAAAAAAAATTGCTAGACATTTACTGTAGCTATAATATTAGTCATGTTGTCTGATTTCTAATTCACAAATATAATTAGGCTAAGTAATTTGTTTTGAAGAAAATGCCTTAATTGAGATAGAAGTCATATAATAGACAGTATTAATAAATTCTGATAACATATTAAGTCTCTAATAATGCTTTTTCACCATGATCCTTTTTAAATACTAATTTACATACCTTATCATCTTGAAGGCATCTTAAATCCTTTAAGGAAGTAGACCTTCTTTATAATAATCATAACCATAATTATATGTATAGCTAACATTTATTAAACACTATATATTAAGTACTAAATACTTTACATAGGTTATCTTATTGGAAGGGCACCTGGGTGGCTCAGTTGGTTAAGCCTCTGCCTTCAGCTTAGGTCATGATCCCAGGGTCCTGGGATCTGTACTCTCTCTTTCTCTGTTGAATAAATAAATAAGTAAATCCTTTAAAAAAAAAAAAAAAAAAACTTTAAAAAAAAGATTATCTTATGGATTACTATAACAAATTAATGAAACAGATACAAAATCAAGATTAGCATTCAGGCTTGGTTAACTCAAAGGCCACATGGTGGACCACTACCCTATATTGACTGATAATGAGTATCCATGGCCTTAAAATGATCACTTGGCAAACTTAGGACAAAGGAAGTTGCATTTATAATAATGTTCTTATTCTGGCATAATTTGTTTTACATCCTGAGCCTGAAAAGAAATCCTAATGTATATAATTTGATGAAATATGTATAATCTTTAAAATTTTTCATATGCTTTGTATTAATGCATTTGTCACCATGATGTTGTTGAATATTTATTTAGATTTTGTCAATTGCTTCTCTAGTTTGACAGAAGACTAAATATAAACAATCTGGAAGCAGTTTCTGTAAGGTCTGGCTTACAAAGTAAACAGAACAGACCTTCTATAATTGTGAGTCCAAATACTAAAGTTGATCAGTGAGAGAAAGAATAAAACATATCAAATTAATAAATACAATATCAGAGATAATATGAGAATATTCATAACCTGCTCTTAAAAGTATAAGCTCACAACTTTTACAAATATAAAATTTTAATTATCCATATTTGTCTTCAGTCAAATTCTTCAATCTATAAAAGGAACATATTTCATGTATGCATGTTTTACTTCAGGAAATATGTAGGGTCATTTTTACAGTGCATAAAATAATTTTTTTAGTAATTGAAAATTATCAGTCCTACTAATGTAATAGACATGCCATGATGTGACACCTTGTTTTCAAAGTTTTCAAAGACTTATTTTTCTGAATATGTAAGTTCAGAAACTTCAAGCCTATGTAAAAATGAAATATATATGTATTCTATATGGTATATATATGCTCTTCTTTACAAAAATATTTGTTAAAAAATGCTTGTGAATAGTAGTTTCTCAAATTTCAAAGCCTGATGTAATTGTACTAGTCTACATTTCTCAGATATTTATATGTTTCAACTATACTAATTTTTAGTGTCTCTCTGACATAAGAATCCAGTTATAAATATATAAAAGATTATATTCCCTCTTCTATGTTTTAATATTCTTAAAGACATGATATTTATTTACATGGATACTTTTTTTTTAAGATTTTATTTATTTATTCATAGAGACACAGCTAGAGAGAGAGAGAGGCAGAGAGACACAGGCAGAGGGAGGAGCAGGCTCCATGCAGGGAGCCCGATGTGGGACTCGATCCGGAGTCTCCAGAATCACGCCCTGAGCTGCAGGCGGCACTAAACCGCTGTGCCACCAGGGCTGCCCACATGGATACATTTTAATTAAGTTGTAGCTCAGAAAGTTTTCTGCTATTGTAATTAGTCTATTATTTGTAGAACTCTTTCATATTAACTCAATTTCAGGATGCTTGATTAAAGTATTTAGATTGTCTTTGGTGTCAAGTTACATCTTTAAAAATTATCTGTGAAGGAATTATTTAATACCACATAACTGGTAATTTAAATGTAAATTATTTTTCACTATTATTCTTAGAGTTCTAAAAGTTATCTAGAAAGTTTTTTATTAAGAAATGATTTACTGAAATGTTAAAAGAAAAATACCTTCAACCTTATAAACATCTTTTATATTGCAGATATCGAAGCAGAAAAGCATAATAGAAAGCAAAAGGAAAGAAATGTCACCACACAGGTAAATATTCTGCTAAACAACCATTGTATTTCTCCAGTACAAAATTGAGACTATCGGCGCTATACGTAGTATTTATTCATAATGCTTAAAATTTCTTAACCAAGTAATTACTGCCTGTTGTTTCTGGGTTTTGTTTTTTCTTTATTGTAAATATTTTTTTTGTTCTTTCATTCAACAAATATTTACTCATTCCACTGTAAGAAGATAAGACTGTTATTCCTAAGCTTTCTCATAAACCACAACCTGTTTGGGGTTCTAAATATTAAGGCAAAGAGGACAGAGACCAGTCTGGCTTATAGTCACAGATGCTTATTAAATATTATTGACTTGATGATTTCATCTGATAACTTGGAAGTAGGGGATTCAACATTTTCAGTCTATTCTCAACCTAGCCACCAGCATAATCCTATAAATGTAACTCATTTCAAGTCACTTCTTTACTTTAAACCCTTTCATGGCATCCCATCTCACACAGAGTAAAAACTGGTGTCTTACCTATTAGCCTCTGTGGTCTGGCCTCAGTATTTTTTCTCTGACATCATCTTCTACTACTTTCTCTTTTACACCGTTCAGGACACACTGGGCTCTGTGCTATTCCTCAGAAACCCCAGACATGCATGACACTTTTCTACTCTTCCTGCCTGAAGCATCCTTGAACCCAGATAATCATGTACCTCCCTGCCCTCACCTTCTTCAGATCTTTGCTCAAATGTCATCTTTTTGGAGGTCCTTCCCTGACCATTCCCTAATTAAAGAAGTAAACTTTGAAAAAATGTTTATATAAATTAAGAATTCCTCTCTACATTACAACATTTTTTAAACTCCTCCAAATTTTCCTGTTCCACATTACCATAACTAAAACATCCCATAATCAGCAGTTGGATTATTATATGCAGAAATAAAAATGACCTTGGGATAACCTCACAGTTTATCCTTAGGCAAGTGGAAGATAAAAAGACACCAGCTCCATCAGGTCATCTGGCTTTCTCTTGTGGGCTCTTGATATCTTGTGATATGCAGTGCCTGCCCAATAACGTATGAAAGCACCCTTTCTTTTTAAAGATTTTATTTATTTATTCATGAGAGATACACATAGAGAGGGAGAGAGAGAGGCAGAGACCCAGGCAGAGGGAGAAGCAGGCTCCCTGCAAGGAGCCCAATGCAGTACTCAATCCCAAGACCCCAGGATCACTCCCTGAGCTAAAGGCAGACACTCAACTGCTGAGCTACCCAGGCATTCCTGAAAGCACCTTTTGTAACCAAAGAGCTCAATCAAAGATCAAGGACCTTGATCAGGCTCAGAGATGTCCTCCCTGATGCCCAGCATTATTATATGAGGCCCAAATACAAAATACAGAAAGGACCCCAGCTCTACCCATGTAAAGCAATGCAAAAAAAGATATAAACTATACTAAAAGAACTCAGAATATTGAAAAAAACCAAAGCACTATCTTCATGCCAAAGATGAGAAAACATGCTAGGGTAGACTGTGTATCTCACCAACTTTCAATGGAGTATCCAGTTGTTGTTTTCTGTTTTGTTTTGTTTTTTTAGAGATTTTATTTACTTATTCATGAGAGACACAGAGACAGAGAGAGGAACAGACATAGGCAGAGAGAGAAGCAGGCTCCATGCAGGGAGCCTGACATGGGACTTGATCCCAGGCCTCCAGGATCACACCCTAGGCTGAAGGCAGTTCTAAACTGCTGAGCCACCTGGGCTGCCTGAGTAGCCAGTTTTTTAAGCTTCCTTAGTACCAACCTCATAGAGCACAGTCAGCAGAATTGAAAATACCAAGGACTCTATACTGAGTAAAGTAATCTCTGTTCACTAAATTTGCCATGTTGTTTCATGACTTCTTTGCAATAAATAAGATACTGTCTGGCTTAAAATACCCTTCTCCATCTCTAACCCCTTCTCCATCTCTAACCCCATTGCAGACCTGGTAGATTCTGATTATCTTTCATAATAATTATTATTTACATTATAATTTGTTTAAACCCACCTAAGTATAGCTGCTTTCCCCTAGTTTTCTCTTTCTAGCTTTACAACTCCAGAGTTCACAAAAGAGTATCACCTACTCCTCCATTCCTCCTAGCACACACTTTCTAAAAAAACATACATACTTAAAAAAATATTTAACATTTCTGTGTAGGATGTCAACTGGTTACTTAAGTGGTTAGTTATTAAGCACAATTTACAAATTAGAATAACTAAGCCCATTCAGATTTAAAAGATCTTTGTAGTACAAATTTCATTCATTCAACACAATACCCACCACATACCACATACAGTTACTGGAATTTGGAATTTCCAAAAGGTCCTAATTTTTTTTTAGCTTTGTGAAATCAATATTTATATTGCTTAAATTTGATTTTGTGAGCTTCTGAAGGGTAAGAAAGTATCTCTGTTGTTGTTACATAAATTAAGGCTTTTGTTATAGGCTAGCCATGTGTCAAATGGTGGAGCTTCTACTGTTCTTTCCATTCCTTCAGTGGCCTGATTGCAGACTTTACTGTGATGGCAGAAGTGGTGGTATAGGTCCAGGTACCACCAGCTACCATTTTCCTGTAGGAACCACAGTGCTAAATTGCCACAGCTCATCTCTTCATCTTGGTTTTGCTGCAGAAGGAGCAAATGTACTTGGTGTGTTGGCTTATTTCAATTTTCTTCACCATTTTCCTGAGGAAGGCCACTATAATAGGTCTCATATTTACCAATGATTTCAACATTCTTGGTACATGTAGCCACGTCACAGAAAACTAGCTCCAATCCCAGAGAAGCAAAAAAGTATCATTTAATCTTTTCAAATGCAATGCTTTGCATGCAATATGTACAATAAGAGTTTACAGATTTACTGAAATATGCTACTACTGTCTCCCCAAGACTTTGGTTATAAAATGGGTGGTTTCTCCATCCACTGCACCCTTACTTTCTTTCTAATCACCTATCCTGGGGTCATACTTCTCCAAGTATTACCTTTACCTTCATTGTAACTGAAACTGAAATTTAGTTTTCTCCTGAGAACTTCCCCTACAGCCCTCCCAAATATTTTCTCCCACAACACAATTATATTGGTCATAGTTGGGGTGGTGAGTATCTTTGCCTTTCCTTATTGCTACACTTTCATTGGGAGAATAATAGGAGATGAGGACAGAGAAGTACCTTGTAGTCTTTCTCTCTATTTCTTGGAGCTGTCAGTATCCATGAATTCTTGCCTCTCAATCCCATTATTTAGATTTTTTTGCTCCAATAACTGCATCTTCTCTCTACTCCCATGGTCATAATCTGGACTATGTCTTTTCAAAATTAAAAGCTTAAGCTTCCAAGTCTCTGAAGACCACCTGGTGCTTTCTAAGTTATTCCCATTAATGCTTCAGTCCCACCAGGACCTCAAATCCATGTGTCTCTTTCACTGTTTATCATTCCATTCACATCCTCATTCCTTCTTACTTAGCTTAGACTTGATGGCTTATGCTACAGGAACACAGTACCTTTTTCAAAACCTTGGGAATAAATGTGTTTCAGAACTCAGGGTTTTTTGTTTGTTTGTTTGTTTAATTGTGGCAAATATACATAAAATTTACCCTCATGACTATTTGTAAGTGTATAGTTCAATTACTGTTAGTATATCCACATTATTGTATAACCGATCTCCAAAACTCTTTGACCTTGCAAAACTGAAACTCTATACCTACAAAACAACTCTCTGCTTCTCCTCTCCTCCCAGCCCCTGGC
The DNA here is from genome assembly GCF_053574225.1 of Canis aureus. NCBI lineage: Eukaryota > Metazoa > Chordata > Mammalia > Carnivora > Canidae > Canis > Canis aureus. The sequence continues at coordinate 14,137,154 of NC_135636.1, forward strand.
AACCACCATTATAGTTTCTGTCCCTATGATTTGATTAATCTAGATATCTCATATAAGTAGAATCATGCAATATTCGTCTTTTTGTGACTGGCTTATTTCATTTAGCATAATGTCCTAAAGGTTCATCCTCACGTAGCATGTGTCTTAATTTTCTTCCTTTTCAAGGCTGAATATTTTCCATTGTATGTATATTTTGTTTTATACATTTTGTTTATACATTTATCCTTTGGTGAACACTGGGTTGCTTACAATTTTTGGCTATTGTGAATAATGCTGCTATGAACATGGGTATACACTATCTTGATATCCTGCTTTCAATTCTTCTGGGTATATGTGCATGAGGGTTCTACTTTCTCCACACTGTGACCAACACTTGTAATTTTCTATGTTGCTGGGTTGTTGGGTTTCTTATAGTAACCATCCTAGTAGGTGTGAGGTGGTATCTCATTGTAGTTTTGATTTGCATTTTCCTAATGATTAGTGATGTTGAGCATCTTTTCATGTGCTTATTGGTCATTTATATCTTCTTTAGGGAAATGTCTATTCAAGCCCTCTGCCCATTTTTTTAATCTTTATTTTTTTAGGGAGAGAAGGAGGAAGCACGTGCATTTGCATGAGCAAGGATAAGAAAGGGCAGAAGGAGAAGGAGAAAGAGAATCTTAAGTAGGCTCCATGCCCAGCACGGTGGCCATCACAGGCCTCGATCTCACAACCCTGAAATCATGACATGAGCCAAAATCAAGAGCTGATGCTTAACCAACCGAGCCACCTAGACACCCCTTTGAATAGAATTATTTGGCTTTTTATTGTTGAATTGTAAGAATTTTTTATGTATTCTAGACATTAATCACTTATCAGATATATAATTTACCAATATTTTCTCCCTCCCATGTGTTGCCTTTCACAGTCTTGATAGTGCCCTTTGATACACAGAAACTTTCAATTTTGATGTGGTCCAGTTTATCTCTTTTTACTTTTTTTGCCTATACTTATGGTATCATATCCAAGAACTCATCATCAAATCCAATATCATAAAACTTTTCTCTGTGTTCTCTTCTAGGAGTTTTTATACTTTCAGGTCCTACATTTAGGTCTTTAATCCATTTTGAGTTAACTGCTATATAGTATACTTAATTCTTTTGTATGTGGATATCCAATATTCCCAGCCAAATCTACTGAAAAAACTGTACTTTCCCCCCCAATGAATGGTCTTTGCACTTTGTTGAAGACTATTTGACCATATATGAGCAGGTTTACTGCCTAGCTCTCTGTTCTGTTTCATGTCTGTCTTTATGCCATTACTACACTATCATGAGTACTATAGCCTTGTAAAAAAATTTGACATTAAGAAATGTGAGACCTACAATGTTGGTTTTATCTTTTTTTAAAAAACACTTTTTAAATTGTTTGTTTATTTATTCATGAGAGATACAGAGAGAGAGGCAAAGACATAGCCAAAGGGAGAAGCAGGCTTCCTTCAGGGAGCCCAGTGTGGGACTCGATCCTGGCACGGCCTGAGCCAAAGGCAGATGCTCAAATGCTGAGCCACCCAGGTGTCCCTGGTTTTATCTCTGAAGATTGTTTTGGCTAGTCAGAGTCCCTCAGATTCCAAATGAATTTAGGAAGAATTTTCCTATTTCTGAAAAAAAAATGCCGCTGGGATTTTGATAGAGATTGCATTGAATCTGTAATCACTTCAGGCACTATTAACATTTTAACAATATTAAATATTCCACTTTGTGAACGTGTGATGTCTTTCTATTAACCTTCTTTAATTTCTCTTAACAAAGTTATGTAGTTTTCAATATTTGTCTTTTGCCTCCATGATAAGTTTATTTCTAAGTACTTTATTGATGCTGTTTTGTTTTGTTTTGTTTTGTTTTTTAATTTATTTATTTATGATAGTCACAGAGAGAGAGAGAGAGAGGCAGAGACACAGGCAGAGGGAGAAGCAGGCTCCATGCACCGGGAGCCCGACGTGGGATTTGATCCCAGGTCTCCAGGATCGCGCCCTGGGCCAAAGTCAGGCGCCAAACCGCTGCGCCACCCAGGGATCCCTTGATACTGTTTTGAATGGAATTGCTTCCTTAATTTTATTTTAGGATTGTTCATTGTTAGTGTATAGAAATGCAACTGACTTTTTTTTTTTAAGATTTTATTTATTTATTCATGAGAGACACACAGAAAGAGAGAGGCAGAGACACAGGCAGAGGGAGAAGCAGGCTCCATGTAGGGATCCTGACCGTGGGACTCGATCCCGGGTCTCCAGGATCACGCCCTGGGCTGCAGGTGGCGCTAAACGCTGCGCCACCGGGGCTGCCCTGCAACTGACTTTTGTGTGTTGATATTGTATCTTCCAATTTTGCTAAATTTTTTGTGTGGAATCTTTAGAGCTATCTACATATGAGATCATGTCATCTGTAAGCAGAGATAATTTTACTTCTCCTTTCCAATTTAGATGTCTTTTATTTCTTTTTCTTGCCTAATTGCTCTTGCTAGGACTTCTAGTATTATAGCAGTGGTAGAGTGGTATCTTTGCCTTGTTGCTAATATTAGAGGCAAAGCTTTCAGTCTTTCACTATTGAGAATTTTTTGTGGTTAGCTGAGGGTTTTTTTATATACAGTTTTTGTTATGTTGAAGTAGTTTCTGACTATTCCTAGTTTGTGAGTGATTTGGTCATGAAAGGGTGTTGAATTTTGTCAAAAGCTTTTTCTACATTAATTGAGATGATCATGTGGGTTTTTTTTTCCCCTTCAGTCTGTTAATGCAGTTATTACATTGATCCATTTTTTATGTTGAAACATCTTTGCATTCCTGGAATATATCCTACTTTGTCATACTGTATAATCCTTTGATGTACTGTTAAATTCTCTTTGCTAGTATTTTGTCAAAGATTTTTACATCAATTTCATCAGGAGTATTGGTCTGTAGTCTTCTTGTAGTGTCCTTGTCTTGCTTTGGTATCAAGCAAGACTGGCCTCAGAGAATGAGTTGGGAAATATTTTCTCTTCAATTTATTGCAAGAGTTTGAGGCAGAATTTAGGGTTGTTTTTTTAACTGTGGAAATATACTACTATACACACAGACATATAGGACACCTTCTATAATATATATACACAGATCTACATACCATATATTATAGGATATCTCCAGCTGAGACTGAGGAAATACGTTGTTTCAAACATATTATTATTTATGCAGTAAAACATATGAATATTCATATCAAATGGAGTAAGTAAAGAACATAAATAACTTCACATCAAGCCAGACAGGTTTTTCTACCAATTGATTTTGAGCACCAAACTATTGAAAAACCTTTAGGTTTTCAGATTTTTTGGATTTAAGAATTGCAGATAAGGGTTTGAGGGTCATGCAAAATTGCTGCTTCATATAGACTTTCCATTTAGTTACTCCTCTTGCACTCCATCCAATTTAGTTGTAAAACCTCAACCCTGAGTGAATACTGTTCTCCACCATTCAGTCCCTGCACCTGAGTAGCTGAAATGTGGCTACAAATAAATACATCCAGTCTCACTTTGATTTCATGATCACAAGCCTCAAATAGGCCTTCAGTGTTTATCTTCCCCTTTTACTTTCTACCTTACCATTTTCCTACCTGTCAAAAATCATACTGGGATAGCTGTTGACTGTTGTTATTTGGTGACTTTAGAAGGCAGACATGCAAATACGCAATAAAATAATTAGCATTGTCTTTCTCAAGAAAAAGAAATGTTTTCACTGACGAATGAATGATTTCTTCTCTATAAGAGATACCGATTCTTTTAAATTAGGGGTGATTATTGCCATATTTGCTATTTTTATTTTAATCTTTTGAATTTAAAAAAGATTAGGCACATTAGGAAAAAGTATTCTAAGATTGTTTTGTATTCTTAACTGAAAGTACTTTAGGAAAAATGAAAAACTGTAAGATGTCACTAAAAACACCTTTGCTTTAATTTAAGCATCTCATAAATAGCATCTTACTTTAAAGAAGAAAAATTACTAAAACAGTGAGATGTGCGAGTTCAAAAGTAACAGTCACTTTTTTCCAAAAGTGTGTGTGTGTGTGTATATATATATATATTCTTATATATACATTTATATATAAGAATATATATACATTTACATTATATATATACATTATACATTTATAAATGTGTATATATATATATATATACACACACACACACACACACACTTACTTAAGACAACCTAGAAAGCTTGAATAATCTGATATACCTTAAATGGTCGACAAAAAATCCAAACATCAGTGTGAATCTTTGCTATATGTGTAAATATTTTCACTATCTGATGAGTGATATATATTTTTGTACTATTTTATTTAAGTATTTTAATTCCACTTTAATTTAGCTGACTACATTCTTCACTATGACCTAGAACAGAGGTTCCCAAACTTTAACATGTATCAGAATCACATGAAAGACTTGTTGAAACACGTATTACTGGGCTTCAACTCAGAGTTTCTGATTCTGTTGAGCTTCAGTGGGGCTGAGAATTTACATTTCTAACTCATTCCCACATGATGCTGGTGCTGCCATTTTCTAGGAACCATACTCTGAGATCCAATGACCTAGAGAAACCTGGAAAGAAAACTCTTTTATTTTTTTTCACTTCCTCCTGGCTTTCTCCATAACTTGGCTTTTCACCAATAATATCTGCAGCACTAATGTTCAGACTCTTTGGAAATATAGTGACCCAAACATAGGATATGAAATCCAGGGCAGCCCTGGTGGTGCAGCAGTTTGGCGCCGCCTGCAGCCTGGGTGTGATGCTGGAGACCTGGGATCAAGTCCCACATCGGGCTCCCTGCATGGAGCCTACTTCTCCCTCTGCCTGTGTCTCTGCCTCTCTCTCTCTGTGTCTATGAATGAATAAATAAAATCTTTAAAAAAAATGAAATCCAAATCTATACATAATAGAGAAAGTGGACATTCAGTTCCTCCCTCTTGTCAAACCAAAGATAGCCTGTGTTGCTCTATCTTAGAACTTCATTCGTTCACTCAGACAAGGACCACTAATGAGGAGGTGCTGAGCTAGTCTCAGTTTGCCATTTCTATTGTCCTTACTGATGCTTTCTATGAGCTCTTACCCTCCGTGTGCTTTTTCCAGAAAAATTTTTCAGCAGAATTTAGCATACTACACAGTGCCAAGAAACAGTGACTCTTTGGGGACATGTGAGCCAAGAAAGAAAAAGGGACAGAGATACTTAAGGAAAGCAAGAAAGCCTTCGTTGAGCCCAAGGGAAAGGAAGTAAGTCACTGATAGGCAAAGAATCCTTACGGCACCAGTCCTTTCACTTCTCACCTATCTCGTTTTGCAAGGAATGATACTCACTTCTCATTCCATAGCAAACATGGCTCACGCTTACTCCCCTTAGACAAAAAACCCAAACATTTTGTTTTTCATATATACTCACACAGTTTGGAGACATTATCACTTATACAATTGTGTCTGAGTGTGGTGAGACTGATTCCCTCCTCCAAAATTCACCCCTGTTCTCCATTCTTCTTCATACATTTAAATGGAATCTCCATCCACTCAACTGATCTCATCAGGACAAAAAGTTATCTGTCCTTGACTCTGTCCTCTTATCCCTAAATCCAGCCCATATCTAATCTCAAACTGCACTATCTCCAAAACATATCCTAAATTTGCCCAAGAAATTTATCTCTGTTGCTCTTGCACTTCTAATCTCAACATCCCTCACCTGGTTGACTGCAGTAGTCTCTGAACCATTCTTCTTGCTCCCACTCTTAATCCTGTGCAATCTGCTCCTCACATGTCAGCCAGAATGTTCTTTCTTTCTAAAATATAAATCAGAGTATGTCGCCTAAAACCCTCTGATGTCTTCCTCTTATCTTTTGAATAAAAGATTAACTGCTTACCATATCCCTATGTGATAGGATCCCCTACTTCTCCCTCTGTCTTTCTCTTTTATAGTTCTTCCCTTAATTGAGACTCATTCAGCTACTTGGGCCTCATTTCTAGACCATACAAGTTTGTTCCCACTTTAGAGCATTGATGCTCACTGTTCCCTCTGCATGAAATGCTCTGCCACCTAACTATGCATTCTGTTTTCTTGTCATTAAATTCTTAGCTCTGAAGTTACCTCTTCAGTGAGACTTTTCTTGGGCATCCAATCTAAATTAGCTATGCACCAATCCCTCTTCATCCTGCATTTCACTCTTTACTTCTCCTTGTTTTAATCTCTTCATAGCATGTATTGACACCTGATACTGACTGGTTCATTTATTTGTTTACTGGTTATTGTCTTCTCACAGACAAATGGAAACTCCATAAGATCAGACAGATTGCTCTATCTAATTTGCCACTCTACCTTCAATTCCTAGCGAATGCCCACCATAAATGTATTGAATGAATGAATCACTGATTCGTATAGCTCTTAAAAAACAAAGTTGGTTCATTGCTTGGTTATTTCATACCTGGTGCCACCCAAAAACTATTTGAGGAAGCTATTAATGTTCCAATAACACTAGTGATGTTGCTGTTATTGAAAATTTGGGGCCTTGAGTTTAAGAAGTTCTTTATAGATCTTGGAAACTAGCCCTTTATCTGATACGTCATTTGCAAATATCTTCTCCCATTCTGTAGGTTGTCTTTTAGTTTTGTTGACTGTATCCTTTGCTGTGCAAAAGCTTCTTATCTTGATGAAGTCCCAATAGTTCATTTTTGCTTTTGTTTCTTTTGCCTTCGTGGATGTATCTTGCAAGAAGTTACTGTGGCCAAGTTCAAAAAGGGTGTTGCGGGATCCCTGGGTGGCGCAGCGGTTTAGCGCCTGCCTTTGGCCCAGGGCGCGGTCCTGGAGACCCGGGATCGAATCCCACGTCGGGCTCCCGGTGCATGGAGCCTGCTTCTCCCTCTGCCTGTGTCTCTGCCTCTCTTTCTCTCTCTGTGACTATCATAAATAAAAAAAAAAAAAAAAAAAAAATCTAAAAGGGTGTTGCCTGTGTTCTCCTCTAGGATTTTGATGGACTCTTGTCTCACATTTAGATATTTCATCCATTTTGAGTTTATCTTTGTGTATGGTGAAAGAGTGGTCTAGTTTCATTCTCCTGCATGTGGATGTCCAATTTTCCCAGCACCATTTATTGAAGAGACTGTCTTTCTTCCAATGGATAGTCTTTCCTCCTTTATCGAATATTAGTTGGCCATAAAGTTCAGGGTCCACTTCTGGATTCTCTATTCTGTTCCATTGATCTATGTGTCTGTTTTTGTGCCAGTACCACACTGTCTTGATGAACACAGCTTTGTAGTACAACCTGAAATCAGGCATTGTGATGCCCCCAGCTATGGTTTTCTTTTTTAAAATTCCCCTGGCTATTCGGGGTCTTTTCTGATTCCACACAAATCTTAAAATTATTTGTTCTAACTCTCTGAAGAAAGTCCATGGTATTTTGATAGGGATTGCATTAAACGTGTAAATTGCCCTGGGTAACATTGACATTTTCACAATATTAATTCTGCCAATCCATGAGCATGGAATATTTTTCCATCTCTTTGTGTCTTCCTCAATTTCTTTCAGAAGTGTTCTATAGTTTTTAGGGTATAGATCCTTTCCCTCTTTGGTGAGGTTTATTCCTAGGTATCTTATGCTTTTGGGTGCAAAGAGAAATCTCACAGAGGAAGACATAGACATGGCCAACATGCACATGAGAAAATGCTCTGCATCACTTGCCATCAGGGAAATACAAATCAAAACCACAATGAGATACCACCTCACACCAGTGAGAATGGGGAAAATTAACAAGGCAGGAAACCACAAATGTTGGAGAGGATGCAGAGAAAAGGGAACCCTCTTACACTGTTGGTGGGAATGTGAACTGGTGCAGCCACTCTGGAAAACTGTGTGGAGGTTCCTCAAAGAGTTAAAAATAGACCTGCCCCACGACCCAGCAATTGCACTGTTGGGGATTTACCCCAAAGATTCAGATGCAATGAAACACCAGGACACCTGCACCCCGATGTTTCTAGCAGCAATGGCCACAGTAGCCAAGCTGTGGAAGGAGCCTTGGTGTCCATCGAAAGATGAATGGATAAAGAAGATGTGGTTTATGTATACAATGGAATATTCCTCAGCCATTAGAAATGACAAATACCCACCATTTGCTTCAACGTGGATGGAACTGGAGGGTATTATGCAGAGTGAAATAAGTCAATCAGAGAAGGACAAACATTATATGGTCTCATTCATTTGGGGAATATAAATAATAGCGAAAGGGAATATAAGGGAAGGGAGAAGAAATGTGTGGGAAATATCAGAAAGGGAGACAGAACATAAAGACTCCAAACTCTGGGAAACTAACTAGGGGTGGTGGAAGGGGAGGAGGGTGAGGGGGTGGGGGTGAATGGGTGACGGGCACTGAGGCGGGCACTTGACAGGATGAGCACTGGGTGTTATTCTGTATGTTGGTAAATTGAACACCAATAAAAAATTAATTTATTTAAAAAATAAATTAAAAAAAGAAAAAAGAAAATTTGGGGCCTAACTTATATTCAGTATCAAATACATCTCTGGCAGCAGTGGGGTCCTAGGATATGCTAACATTCTTGTTTGCTGTCCTTAAGTGAAATTAGTCCAGAAGATACAGAGCATAAAAATATTTTCTGCTAAAGAAAAGGTGTTTAGGGGTAATCTGGCAAGATGGCAGAAGAGTAGGGTCTCCAAATCACCTGTCCCAACCAAATTACCTAGAAAACCTTCAAATTATCCTGAAAATCTATGAACTCGGCCTGAGATTTAAAGAGAGAACACCTGGAATGCTACAGTGAGAAGAGTTCGCGCTTCTATCAAGGTAGGAAGACGGGGAAAAAGAAATAAAGAAACAAAAGGCCTCCAAGGGGGAGGGGCCCCGCGAGGAGCCAGGCTCAGGCCGGGGCAAGTGTCCCCAGGACAGGAGAGCCCCGTCCCGGAGAAGCAGGAGCTGCACCAACCTTCCCGGGCAGAAAGGGGCCCGCAGGGAGTTGGAGCAGGACCCCAGGAGGGCGGGGATGCCCTCGGGCTCCCTGGGACACTAAGGACACCTGTGCCCCAGGAGAGTGCGCCGAGCTCCCTAAGGGCTGCAGCGCGCACGGGGGGACCCGGAGCAGCTCGGGGGGCTCGGGGACGGCTCAGCGGAGGGGGCTGCGGGGCAGAGCTCGGAGGGGCTCGGGGGCGGCTCCGCGGAAGGGGCTGTGGGGCGGGAGCGCGAATCCCAACAGCGCAGGCCCGGGAGCACAGAGCGCCGGGACACAGCCCAGGATCCGGCCTCCCCCGGGACAGGCAGAGGCCGGGAGGGCCCAGGACAGCAAGGACGCTCCTGCCCCGAGCTGAGCAGATCAGCGGCCCCGCCCGGAGCATCCAGGCCTGCAGGCGGAGAGCTCTGGAGTTACTGCGGGAGCTGACTCCAGGGCTCCAGAGCTGGCCTCCCCACTGGGGCTGTTCCTCCTGCGGCCTCACGGGGTAAACAACCCCCACTGAGCCCTGCACCAGGCAGGGGGCAGAGCAGCTCCCCCAAGTGCTCACACCTGAAAATCAGCACAACAGGCCCCTCCCCCAGAAGACCAGCTAGACGGACAAGTTCCAGAGGAAGTCAAGGGACTTAAAGTACACAGAATCAGAAGATACTCCCCCGTAGGTTTTTGTTTTGTTTTGTTTTGTTTTGCTTTGCTTTTTGATTTGTTTGCTTCCCCCACCCTTTTTTTCCCTTTCTTTCTTTTTCTTTCTCTTTTTCTTCTTTTTTTTCTTTTTTTCTTCCTTTTTTTTTCTCTTTCTCTTTTCTTTCCTTCTTTCTCTCCTCTCTTTTTCTCCTTTTCCCAATACAACTTGCTTTTTGGCCACTCTGCACTGAGCAAAATGACTAGAAGGAAAATCTCACCTCAAAAGAAAAAATCAGAAACAGTCTTCTCTCCCACAGAGTTACAAAATCTGGATTACAATTCAATGTCAGAAAGCCAATTCAGAAGCACTACTATACAGCTACTGGTGGCTCTAGAAAAAAGCATAAAGGACTCAAGAGACTTCATGACTGCAGAATTTAGAGCTAATCAGGCATAAATTAAAAATCAATTGAATGAGATGCAATCCAAAGTAGAAGTCCTAACGATGAGGGTTAACGAGGTGGAAGAACGAGTGAGTGACATAGAAGACAAGTTGATGGCAAAGAGGGAAACTGAGGAAAAAAGAGACAAACAATTAAAAGACCATGAAGATAGATTAAGGGAAATAAACGACAGCCTGAGGAAGAAAAACCTACGTTTGATTGGGGTTCCCGAGGGCGCCGAAAGGGACAGAGGGCCAGAATATGTATTTGAACAAATTCTAGCTGAAAACTTTCCTATTCTGGGAGGGGAAACAGGCATTCAGATCCAGGAAATAGAGAGATCCCCCCCAAAATCAATAAAAACCGTTCAACACCTCGACATTTAATAGTGAAGCTTGAAAATTCCAAAGATAAAGAGAAGATCCTTAAAGCAGCAAGAGACAAGAAATCCCTGACCTTTATGGGGAGGAGTATTAGGATAACAGCAGACCTCTCCACAGAGACCTGGCAGGCCAGAAAGGGTTGGCAGGATATATTCAGGGCCTTAAATGAGAAGAACATGCAACCAAGAATACTTTATCCAGCAAGGCTCTCATTCAGAATGGAAGGAGAGATAAAGAGCTTCCAAGACAGGCAGGAACTGAAAGAATATATGACCTCCAAACCAGCTCTGCAAGAAATTTTAAGGGGGACTCTTAAAATTCCCCTTTAAGAAGTTCAGTGGAACAATCCACAAAAACAAGGACTGAATAAATATCATGATGACACTAAACTCATACCTTTCAATAGTAACTCTGAACGTGAACGGGCTTAATGACCCCATCAAAAGGCGCAGGGTTTCAGACTGGATAAAAAAGCAGGACCCATCTATTTGCTGTCTACAAGAGACTCATTTTAGACAGAAGGACACCTACAACCTGAAAATAAAAGGTTGGAGAACCATTTACCATTCGAATGGTCCTCAAAAGAAAGCAGGGGTAGCCATCTTTATATCAGATAAACTAAAATTTACCCCAAAGACTGTAGTGAGAGATGAAGAGGGACACTATCTCATACTTAAAGGATCTATCCAACAAGAGGACTTAACAATCCTCAATATATATGCCCCGAATGTAGGAGCTGCCAAATATATAAGTCAATTAATAACCAAAGTGAAGAAATACTTAGATAATAATACACTTATACTTGGTGACTTCAATCTAGCTCTTTCTATACTCGATAGGTCTTCTAAGCACAACATCTCCAAAGAAACGAGAGCTTTAAATGATACACAGGACCAGATGGATGTCACAGATATCTACAGAACTTTACATCCAAACTCAACTGAATACACATTCTTCTCAAGTGCACATGGAACTTTCTCCAGAATAGACCACACACTGGGTCACGAATCGGGTCTGAACCGATACCAAAAGATTGGGATCGTCCCCTGCATAACCTCAGACCATAATGCCTTGAAATTAGAACTAAATGACAACAAGAAGTTTGGAAGGACCTCAAACACGTGGAGGTTAAGGACCATCCTGCTAAAAGATGAAAGGGTCAACCAGGAAATTAAGGAAGAATTAAAAAGATTCATGGAAACTAATGAGAATGAAGATACAACCGTTCAAAATCTTTGGGATGCAGCAAAAGCAGTTCTAAGGGGGAAATACATCGCAATACAAGCATCCATTCAAAAATTGAAAAGAACTCAAATACAAAAGCTAACCTTACACATAAAGGAGCTAGAGAAAAAACAGCAGATAGATCCTACACCCAGGAGAAGACGAGAGTTAATAAAGATTCGAGCAGAACTCAACGAAATCGAGACCAGAAAAACTGTGGAACAGATCAACAGAACCAGGAGTTGGTTCTTTGAAAGAATTAATAAGATAGATAAACCATTAGCCAGCCTTATTAAAAAGAAGAGAGAGAAGACTCAAATTAATAAAATCATGAATGAGAAAGGAGAGATCACTACCAACACCAAGGAAATACAAACGATTTTAAAAACATACTATGAACAGCTATACGCCAATAAATTAGGCAATCTAGAAGAAATGGACGCATTCCTGGAAAGCCACAAACTACCAAAACTGGAACAGGAAGAAATAGAAAACCTGAACAGGCCAATAACCAGGGATGAAATTGAAGCAGTCATCAAAAACCTCCCAAGACACAAGAGTCCAGAGCCAGATGGCTTCCCAGGGGAATTCTATCAAACGTTTAAAGAAGAAACCATACCTATTCTCCTAAAGCTGTTTGGAAAGATAGAAAGAGATGGAGTACTTCCAAATTCGTTCTATGAGGCCAGCATCACCTTAATTCCAAAACCAAAGACCCCACCAAAAAGGAGAATTACAGACCAATATCCCTGATGAACATGGATGCAAAAATCCTCAACAAGATACGGGCCAATAGGATCCAACAGTACATTAAGGAAATTATTCACCATGACCAAGTAGAATTTATCCCTGGGACACAAGGCTGGTTCAACAGCCGTAAAACAATCAATGTGATTCATCATATCAGCAAGAGAAAAACCAAGAACCATATGATCCTCTCATTAGATGCAGAGAAAGCATTTGACAAAATACAGCATCCATTCCTGATCAAAACTCTTCAGAGTGGGGATCCCTGGGTGGCGCAGCGGTTTAGCGCCTGCCTTTGGCCCAGGGCGTGATCCTGGAGACCCGGGATTGAATCCCACGTCGGGCTCCCGGTGCATGGAGCCTGCTTCTCCCTCTGCCTGTGTCTCTGCCTCTCTCTCTCTCTCACTGTGTGCCTATCATAAATAAAATTAAAAAAAATAAAATAAATTAAAAAAAAAAAACTCTTCAGAGTGTAGGGATAGAGGGAACATTCCTCGACATCTTAAAAGCCATCTATGAAAAGCTCACAGCAAATATCATTCTCAATGGGGAAGCACTGGGAGCCTTTCCCCTAAGATCAGGAACAAGATAGGGATGTCCACTCTCACCACTGCTGTTCAACATAGTACTGGAAGTCCTAGCCTCACCAATCAGACAACAAAAAGACATTAAAGGCATTCAAATTGTCATTGAAGAAGTCAAACTCTCCCTCTTCGCCGATGACATGATACTCTACATAGAAAACCCAAAAGCCTCCACCCCAAGATTGCTAGAACTCATACAGCAATTTGGTAGCATGGCAGGATACAAAATCAATGCCCAGAAATCAATGGCATTTCTATACACTAACAATGAGACTGAAGAAAGAGAAATTAAGGAGTCAATCCCATTTACAATTGCACCCAAAAGCATAAGATACCTAGGAATAAACCTAACCAAAGATGTAAAGGATCTATACCCTAAAAAGTATAGAACACTTCTGAAAGAAATTGAGGAAGACACAAAGAGATGGAAAAATATTCCATGCTCATGGATTGGCAGAATTAATATTGTGAAAATGTCAATGTTACCCAGGGCAATATACACGTTTAATGCAATCCCTATCAAAATACCATGGACTTTCTTCAGAGAGTTAGAACAAATAATTTTAAGATTTGTGTGGAATCAGAAAAGACCCCGAATAGCCAGGGGAATTTTAAAAAAGAAAACCATATCTGGGGGCATCACAATGCCAGATTTCAGGTTGTACTACAAAGCTGTGGTCATCAAGACAGTGTGGTACTGGCACAAAAACAGACACATAGATCAGTGGAACAGAATAGAGAATCCAGAAGTGGACCCTGAACTTTATGGTCAACTAATATTCGATAAAGGAGGAAAGACTATCCATTGGAAGAAAGACAGTCTCTTCAATAAATGGTGCTGGGAAAATTGGACATCCACATGCAGAAGAATGAAACTAGACCACTGTCTTTCACCATACACAAAGATAAACTCAAAATGGATGAAAGATCTAAATGTGAGACAAGATTCCATCAAAATCCTAGAGAAGAATACAGGCAACACCCTTTTTGAACTCAGCCACAGTAACTTCTTGCAAGATACATCCACGAAGGCAAAAGAAACAAAAGCAAAAATGAACTATTGGGACTTCATCAAGATAAGAAGCTTTTGCACAGCAAAGGATACAGTCAACAAAACTAAAAGACAACCTACAGAATGGGAGAAGGTTGTAAATGACGTATCAGATAAAGGGCTAGTTTCCAAGATCTATAAAGAACTTCTTAAACTCAACACCAAAGAAACAAACAATCCAATCATGAAATGGGCAAAAGACATGAAGAGAAATCTCACAGAGGAAGACATAGACATGGCCAACATGCACATGGGAAAATGCTCTGCATCACTTGCCATCAGGGAAATACAAATCAAAACCACAATGAGATACCACCTCACACCAGTGAGAATGGGGAAAATTAACAAGGCAGGAAACCACAAATGTTGAAGAGGATGCGGAGAAAAGGGAACCCTCTTACACTGCTGGTGGGAATGTGAACTGGTGCAGCCACTCTGGAAAACTGTGTGGAGGTTCCTCAAAGAGTTAAAAATAGACCTGCCCTACGACCCAGCAATTGCACTGTTGGGGATTTACCCCAAAGATACAGATGCAGTGAAACGCAGGGACACCTGCACCCTGATGTTTCTAGCAGCAATGTCCACGATAGCCAAACTGTGGAAGGAGCCTCGGTGTCCATCGAAAGATGAATGGATAAAGAAGATGTGGTTTATGTGTACAATGGAATATTACTCAGCTATTAGAAATGGCAAATACCCACCATTTGCTTCAACGTGGATGGAACTGGAGGGTATTATGCAGAGTGAAGTAAGTCAATCGGAGAAGGACAAACATTATATGTTCTCATTCATTTGGCGAATATAAATATATAAATGTTTATATAAGGGAAGGGAGAAGAAATGTGTGGGAAATATCAGAAAGGGAGACAGAACGTAAAGACTGCTAACTCTGGGAAACGAACTAGGGGTGGTAGAAGGGGAGGAGGGCGGGGGTGGGAGTGAATGGGTGACGGGCACTGGGTGTTATTCTGTATGTTGGTAAATTGAACACCAATAAAAAAAAATCTTTGGTAATCTGAAACTTTACAGTTTTTCCAGATTAAACAATAAATTAGACTGAATTCAAAAAAAAAAAGAAAGAAAGAAAGAAAAGGTATTTAGATATCCTGCTTAGGAGATCAAACTATATTTCAAAAAACAAAAAACAAAAAAAAACAAATAATGTTTGCTGATTTCCTAGGCTGAAGACATCCTAGTTCACTGATGAACAGAGAAAACCAAAGTACCTAGGTCCTACTAGTTTAGAATCTGAAATAGAAAAACAGTAACATCTATTTTCACAGAGTACATATATAGTCAATGTAATAATAATAGCTAATATTTATGGAGTGTTTGCTATATACAAAGCTTTTCACATGTATTAACTTATATGATCCTCATAACAATCCAATGATGTAGGCAATATTTTTACTCCCATTCTGCATTTACATTTACTATTTATGTTTATTGTAAACTGAGTCACAGAGGGGTTAATTAATCTGCCCCAGTTAGACAGTTTAGTGGTGAACAGAAAATACAAAGAAGGAAATGTAAATGAAAAATTTTAAATCTGTAATACATTTTGGAGTATGTTATCTGTTCATATATTAACAAATAATCAAAGTTTCTTGTGTTTAAAAAGTACATTTCTGTGCTGTTTTAAGAATAAAACTTGTTAAAATTGACATCCAAACAAAACAATGTTAAAACCCTAAGTCAAACCCCTAGCCTTAGCAGACAGCTTATTCTTTTAAACAAGAAGCTATTAAAAATATGTTCTGCATCCCAGTACTGTTGTTGTGAGTTTGTTTTTGCTTTCAGGCAAAGTACCATAGGACTAGATCCTACCTCCGAAATATCTCTAGCTACAAAAAGCATGATCTAGGCATAAATAAGATTAAATTTACAGTAAGATAAATTCAAACCTGCTTTTTTGCAAGCCCATAGATGATATAGTTTCTCTTAGGAAAGGATGCTTCTGCCTTTCCTGCACTTTAAGAAAACAAGAGATTTCCCCCAAATAAAGAAATCCATAAGTTCATTAGGATCCCCTTTATTCAAGGCATTCGACTGGAGATGAGAACTATGCAAAAAAGTATATAAAGCGTCTATAATTTGAGTAGATAAAATACGAAATTTATGCTACGGAATGATCTCAGCTATAAAGACCACAGAGTAGTGAGTTACTGCTAAGACATCGTAAGGCTGGAGAGAAGAGAGATCACTGTGAGAGAGTGAAATGGGAAGGCTTTGGGGAGAAGGAATTTGAGGTAGGCCTGGAAACAGGAGTGATATTTAGGATAATAGGAAAGAAGAAGCAATGAAAACTGAATAAGCAAGGGCAAGGAAATAGGAAAAAAGCCCTTCTGTTTGGGGAACAGGGAGTAGAAGAGTTTGGCTATTGTGGATGTCCATGTAGGCACGGGAGTAGTAAGAAGTAAGGTTACTATGACGTTTTTAGGCTAGACTGTGAAGCATCTTAGATTCTGTCCAAACGACTTTGATTTTATCCTGTTGTCACTGAGAACTGAGGGTTTCTGAGTTGGGCAGTGATATGTTCAAACAGATGCTTAAAAAAAAACTCATCCAGCCATGAATCTTCAGGAGCCAGGGAAGTGAAGAGGCAGGAGGGCTAGGTAAGGCATTACTGGAACATCTTGTCACTCTGATTGAGAGCTATGGTTAGTCTTTAATGGCCCTAAAACATTTCCAAAGCACATACTTCAAACTTAGAATTTAGAAACAGACTTCCGTTGGGTTTGCTGTTTGAAAACTAAGATACACATTATAAATCCTTCAACAGAAAATCCTGCCAGTAATACCTCTGAAATACATTCAGAAAGCAACCACTATCACCCATTTCCCCCATCATCTTTTTACTTCCCTGCTACCATCAACTCTCACGCAGTTTATTTCAGTAACCTCTCTTTTCCTACCCTTTCTCCAACATGTAATATTCTCTATACAGCAGTTAGCATAAGATCCTTTTGAAATTTAAGTCTATCAATATCACTCTTCTACTCAGAACCCTCCAAAAGTCTCTCCACACAAAACACAGTTCACAATCCTGATGCCAGCCTCAGAGCTGCCTCTGCCTTATTTACTACTCCCCCTCTCCCCATTCTGCTGCAGCTGCACCATCTTACTGGCACACCAATATGCTCCTGCCTCAGGGCCTTTGCTTTTACTGTTCACTCTGCCAGAAGTCTCTTTCCTGCGATATTTGTAGGACTAACTCCCTCCTCACACACATAGGGGTCTATTCAAATAGTATCAGAGAACATGTCCCTAATCATCCTGTATCAAGAACACCAACTATAATCAATTCCATCCCTATTGTTTAAAAAAACAAAACAAGGGATCCCTGGGTGGCGCAGAGGTTTGGCGCCTGCCTTTGGCCCAGGGCGCGATCCTGGAGACCCGGGATCGAGTCCCACATCGGGCTTCCGGTGCATGGAGCCTGCTTCTCCCTCTGCCTGTGTCTCTGCCTCTCTCTCTCTCTCTGTGACTATCATAAATAAATAAATAAATAAATAAAAATTAAAAAAAAAATAAAATAAAAAAATAAAAAAACAAAACAAAAACCAAAACCCTGCTTTTATCAGTTGATTATCTTCCCCACCAGGCCATCAGGTTTTTTGATTGTGGAGGATTTTTTTGTTTATGGCTATCTCCCTAATTCTTAGAACAGGGCCTGAGAGAAACACTTAATAAATGCTTATTATTGACTTATATAATCTCTGGGTACCTTCCAGAGTTAGAGAAAGGCTCTCTGTCTGCTAGGACACCCTAATACACCAGTTGGCTGTTCTGCTCACTCTTACCGGGTGGGAAAGGAATCAGAATCAGGAAACAATGGCCTCTATAGAAGAAATAGATAGAAGAAATAACACCAGACAATCAGAAGTGTTTGCCAAATTTGTACTGCCTCCTCAACAAAGCTACTGGTGATTTTTGAATTTAAAAAATACGTTTCATTTATTGGCAATGACATATGTTAATCCTAATGTAGCAAAGAATCCTGGAGCATCAAAGTCTACATTCTCTTCTTCATGACACAGGTATATGTTATGTTACCATTGTCCTCTTGCATTTGGGTGAGGCCATGTGACAGTTTCAGCCAACAGAAAGTATATGCCACTGTGTACCACTGCTAGGTCTGGCCTATTAAAGAAAAGAAAAAGAAGCAAACCAAATGAAACAAAACAAAACAAAACCCCTTTCTGCACATGATCTTCTATGCACTTTCCATTTCTGTCTGCTAGGTGTTAATGCTCAGGGGAACCTTAGAATCCACATGTTGAATCTTGGCATAGCCTCTGCCTGCCTGGGTCTCTGAATGACAGCACAGAGCAGAGCTGCCAATGCCTTGAACACCTGTCTGTTGATTTTGAGCCATTATATTCTGTGTGTCTATTTGACATGCAATATTTGTCACATTCATATACTTTTTTGAAAAATTCATCACTTTGTGTGAAATTCAGATTTAACTGGGCATTTGTGTTCTTAATTGCTTACTCTGGCCACCCTTCAATAAGAAGAATCAAATTTAAAGTACTTACATATCCATACAGAAATGTGTACATAAATGTTTATAGCAGCAATATTCATAATAGCCAAAAGTTGGAAACAGCTCAATGCTCATCAGTAGACAAATGTATGAACAAAATGTAGTATATCCATGTAAGGAATATCATTCAGCCATAAAAAGATATGGACTGTTCATACCTGCTACAACATGGACCAACCTTGAAAATGTTATGCTAAATGAAAGAAGTCAATCACCAAAACCCATATACTATATAATTTCATTCATATGAAAATTGACAACAGGAGAATCCATTGAGACAAAGCACAGATTACAGTTTGCTGGAGGCTGGGGCTAGGGGGAATGAGAAAATAGGGAAGCTAACAACTAAAGGACTTATGGTTTCTTCTTCTTGAGGTGATAAAAATGTTCTAAAATTGACTATGGTGGCAGTCATACATTTCTGTGAATAGTATAAAAACCATTGAGCTGTACACTTTAAATGTACAATTATACATGTATAATTATAGTATGTGAATTATATCTCAATAAAGCTGTTTTTTTTTTTGTTGTTTTTTTTTGTCAAGTCCTTACATGACTTCATGTCCCTGCATGCCTCTGGGTCACTGCTCTGATGCCTGTGCATATGAAGGCATTAAGCGTTCCAGAAAGTGATTTTGAAATAAGGGAGTTAAATTGTGATGCTGTATAAAAAAGCAAACAAATAAAAACCTTTACTCTTCTTGGAAATAGTGGTTGACAAATAAAGGAATTTTTTTAGTCTCCAAATATAATTTTCCCAGAAAAAGTATATATGTAAATCATGAACATGTATCTCCATAAAGCTTTTTATTTTCTCTCTTCAAATCTTCATTATTTTCTACTACTCAAAAATAATCCCTCCAAATCCCTCTCCCCTAGTTAAAATAGATTAATTATATAACTTCTTGAAAGTACTTAGGAAAACATTTTTTTTTTTACATTTTTTTCTCCACACAGTAACAGATTTCTATACTATCCACCCATTATAAATTTGTTGTAATGTGTAAGGAATAGCAACATCTTGCTTTTTTTTTTTGGCTTACACAATTGATATCACCATGACAACTTACCAGTAAAAGGGTAAAATTGGTTAAATTCTCCTATTTTATTTTTATTTAGAACATTTAGGTTTTAATGTGTGGCTCTGCAGTTCAGATGAAAATGCAATAGGCTTAAAAGGCTTTTATTCATAAAAGATTTGAATTCTTAAAGTGAAGTAATTCATCTATCATTTTGATTTGAAAAAAGCGGGAATTAGAGTGATTGCATTAAATCGTCTTTTTGACATCAACAGATAAAATTTTCACATTCTTGTTTCATTTTGAAAAGTTATCCATAGAAAAAGCAAAAATCTTTTTCTTTGTAGGTATCAGTGAACGAAATCAAACAATTTTTATCACATATATTGGAAAGAAGAAAATTGATTAAAGTGATCTATCAAAGAGAAAATGCTGTAGGAAAAAAGAAGATTCAACGTAAATTAAGAATAAAAGGAATTCAAAATAAAGATCTCTCAAAAAGAAATAAAACTCATTGTAAGTAAGGGCAGCTGGGTGGCTCTTGGTTATGCATCCAACTCTTGGTTTCCACTCAGGTCATGATCTTGGGGTCCTGAGATCAAGCCCCAGGTTGGGCTCAACACAGAGTATGTTTGAGGATATCTTGCCCCTCCCTCTGCTGTCTCTCTCTTTCTCTCTCTCTCTCAAATAAATAAATAAATATTTTTAAAAAATCATTGTAAGTAAATTCCCTCAAACATGTAAATGAAAAATGACTTCATGTAATCTAAAATAAAATTTTAGAGCTACTTTCTGAGAAGTCTTAGAATATAGTCATAAATATTCATACACACAAAAGATTTAAATTCTGTAAGCTTCTTTTAGATTCAGAATTTGTTCTGATGGTAATAAGCAAGGTTGATAATTAAGACTCCTGGATTTTAAAAAATCTCCAAAATTATGTAGATAAAACATTTATCAGTTATTCTACTAATAGAAACACTCAGACCTTAAACAAAACCAAAATTAATATAGTGCCCTTTTTTTCTCTAGTCTATCAATCAAAATCTCTTCCTAGTAAAGACGTAGCCAATTAGTTGACAGCTGTCTCTGGATGCAAGAAGTGTCTAAAAAATACAAACAATATCTCCATACTGCTCCATACCTTCTATGTATAGGAGTTATGGCCCTCAATTACAAAATTTAGGAATCATTTTTAGCATCTAAGTCTGTTTCATGAGTGCTTTCCCTTTTACAGAAGATATGTATGAATTTCCCTTTTATTAACATCTTGTTTAAGAGAGGGAAACTTCTTTGGCAGAGAAAAAATTAAGGATATCCGTTTTTAATGCCATTATAGACATATGTACATATCTTAAATTTATTTTAAATCTAAATCATATACACTGAAACATTCATTTGACCATTTTTTTGACATGGAAACACAACTTGCCTTTTACTTAGCATTGGTCTACTGATTGGCATTTCTAGTATAAACCCCACTCAAATGCATCATCCGTGATTTCCCATCTTAAGTTTTTAATGAAACAAGGAACTAAAGATACTTATGGAACAATCTATGAGCAGAATCCTTCCAGATATTTGCAGACTTTTTCCTCAGTCATTTATATAGATATTTCATCTACAATTAAATTGGGTAATTTTTAATGGCTCTCCTTTATCAAGTTTTTTCACTGTTTTTCAGTTACATTGCATAGAAACACATTTTCTTTTTGCACTTGCATGTAATCAGTTTACGTATTTTAAAGTTAAATTCCATAGTTACAATAAACAGTAAAGCTGACATAGATTTGGAAACACTTGATCTCTGGTAAGCATGCAACGTCGGGGAACAGAAATGTACACATTTACTAAAGACAGTCCCACTATTTGCAAGCATTTGATGTGCTGCAAATATCAGTGAATAAGTTAGAAGAAACGAAGAGTATTAATTTGGCAAGTAAGGTAGGTAGAGATTGTTGAAGGAGCATCTGCTGTTTAAAAGAGTAAATAAATGTATCAACTATTGTACCCCTGAAACTAATATAAAACTGTATGTTAATTACACCAAAATTTTAAAAATAAAAGAGATATTAATGTCACCTTTCAAAAAATAATTCTCCCTAATAGGGACGTGGTTATGTGACACATAATAATAATAATAAAAGCTTTCCCTAATTGAGCATTTTCCATATTGCTTTAAGTGTTTTTCCCAATTTTAACATGGGCTATATTATCTTTACTTTATAAGATATGGAACCTGCAGAGCAATAATTTACTTAGCATCACAAAAAATATTTAGTAGGAAAATTAGGATTTGAAGTTAGATGGTCTAGTGCCAAAGTCCTCTAGCTTTTAGCCATTATGTCATGCCTCTCACAAAAGTAAGCTGAAAATATCAAGAAATTTTCATCTCATATATCTCAATATGTCTTTGAGCAAATATTGAACTATGTAATAAAGATGCTGCAATTTCCTGAGCACCCAATTTACTTGAAGGTTTTAAGGGAAGTAAATAATAGTAAATCGTTGAAAACATTTTTGTTTTAGAACTAATAGGTATCATATATGCCATAGATTTCAAAATTCATATTTTGATTATCATACCTAAGACTTCAAAGAGATGCCTTCCTGTTCTCCAGGTCTCTAGAGATTGTACATGCATTCATCATGGACTATCTAAATGTCCCAAGGACATTTGAGAAGCCCTGCCTTATAACAGTCCATTTCTCAAGATGTACATAAATCTTAAATATTTCTTTCTGACAAAAGTACATATAGAAAGGTGTTCATGGCCAATAAGAGCAATAGATAGAAATTGAGAATTAAAGGATTCCAGAGGTGGGAGGGGTTAGTTTTGGAGCCAGAAGAACTCTTAGTGATTCTAGTTGATAATTTTTTTTTCTAGTTGATAATTTTTTATGAGAGTCTTGCTTTGAAAAATTTTTTTAATTTTTTAAATCTTAATATTTTAAGAGTATTCTTCTCCCCATTTACTCCAAATGACTGCTTCACTACTCATTTGAAGAATTCTGGATTATGACATAAAATGTTGACATGTGTGTTACTTGACGTATCAGGTAGAGTTCTGACAGGAAGCAAATGGCACATTAAATTGAATCATTAAGACCCTTTTAATAAAGGGTCTATTTCTTAAAGTGTAGACAGGATGTAAGGAAACTGCAAAGTAATCCTGAGGCTAGTAACACTAATGGCATTACCACCCCTGGGCTGGAAGAGTCACAGGGCAGTAGTGGCTATTAGAACCCTGAGAAAGAAACCAAGAGTTATATTGGAGAGAGCTCTCTCTCAGAACTGTGACCTTAGGACAGGTGATAAAGCCAGCCTGCAGTGACACAGACTGGGGAGCCAGGGAATAAATATCCCTGCCTCACTCTTTTCCCTTCATACTGAGTGCTGATGCCTTCCAACCAAACCAAGTCAAAAGCTGGAGGGGAACTTTGATGCAGTCCATATGGGTTAGTGTCCCAGGGCATAGAGCAGGATGGAGTGGATTTTAAAAGGCATAAGAAGACATCCAACACACTGGGTTTTCTAGACAAGGGGAATTAGATAGCATAAACTAGAAGGATGAGGACTTTTAGTGGCATACACTAGAAGCATAGGTATTAAAAGTAAAATTACAGAATCTTAGAATTAATAAGGGAAATTTGGAGGTCATCTAGTCCAATATCTTTCATCACATATTTATGGCAGCTCCTTCTTAGATGCCTGTGACTAAGCTCATGATGATAACTGGCTCAGCAGTTGAGCGTTTGCCTTCAGTTCGGGACATGATCCCGTGGTCCCAGGATCAAGTCCCACATCGGGCTCCCTGCATGGAGCCTGCTTCTCCCTCTGCCTCTTTCTCTGTCTCTCATGAATAAACAAATAAAATTTTTTAAAAAAATTCCCTGGCAGGAGCTGAAGCTGCTGTTCACAGGTGGAATTTTTTCTTCCTCAAGGAAACCCCAGTACCATTCTTAAAACCTTTTAACTGATTAAATCAGGCAAACCCAGCTTATATCCTTTACTTAAAGTCACCTGCTTGGGGGTATTAATCTCATCTACAAAATGCCCTCACAGAAACAACTAGATTAGTATTTTATTTAATAATGGGACTGTATGTAGCCTAGCCAAGTAGACAGATAAATTTGACCCTCACAGCCAAATATCTCCTAAGCCATATGTGTTCATCTAAATTTTTGAATCTAGGTATAAGATTTTACACTGACGTCTATTAAATTTCATTGTGTTCATTTTGGATTAATATTCCAACCAATTGATTACATCAATTAATTCATCAGCTATTCTCTCCTAGTTTTCTGCCACTCAAAATTTTGATAAGCATGCCTTCCAATCTTTTACCCAAGTTTTTCTTAGAGGAGTTAGCAAGATATGGCCAACTTTACAGTGTAGAGCCCACAATAATCTACCATAAATCTCTAGAATTACATTTACCCACTGATCAACCATATAAAAATCTACATGTGATGAGGTTGAGAAAATAAAACCTTACTTGTCAGAATGCCTTGTACAGTGTGCACTACCCTTGTTATGGAGATGCCTTAATAAGCATTTGTGGATAGAAGGTAGGCAAACATCCCTTCCTGATCCCCCACCTCCAACTCCACACAGAAACCTGATGTCAACAGATCCCAAGTATTGACACATGGAAAAAAATTACACTGCAGAACCAAGAGAATTTTGGTATTTTTGCAATAGTGAAAAGAGAATGGGAGAACAAACATGGAGAGAGTAGACATAAGGAGTGAGAAACATGGTTATTGACTGTGCTACCAAGAAACCAGTAAAATACCAAAGTTGGGGGAACCCAACTGATAATTTAAAATCAGTGATGCCTAAGGTGACCATTAAAGTTCTTTTTGTTCTTGGAATAAATCATCTTTTCATTCTGCTCTATGAAATTGTTGGTAAAAATCTATATCCCTCATTAATACTTTTCAAGAGTGATATTCTTTTGGGACATCTTTAGTAGCTGTTGGTTTCACTGTGGGTCCATGTGAAACAGTTCAGGAACAGTACCTCTGGAATCAGGAGTTAAGAAAGTAGAGAAAGCTGTAGAGAAGTAACCTGGTCTAGAGGGAGGGTTTGAACTTCGAAAGCCGTGGAATGAACCAGGAATATAGGTTACACATGATTATCAAGCTGGCTAAAAACCTTGTTCAACTCTATTCTTATTCCACTCTCATTTCAGCATTTTGCACACTGGATATCAAAAAAGATGAAATATAGGTGTTTTATAAAAGTGCTATTCCCCAGACTTACGAGATAAGAGATAAGAGATAAGAGATATCCAGATAAGAGATACGAGACTTAACCTATCATTCTCAAAAACCTTTCCTAATTTTTAATGACCACATCTCCTTAACTCAAGGCTCACAAACCATATATAATACTCTGTTAGAGAAATCAAAGAGATTCACATCAAACTGTTTCTAGAATATGAAAATATGTCTCCACATCTTGAAAACAGAGATACTACCACTGTCCCCCTACCTAGAATTTGTCAAATAATAACCAACAGCATTTTTACTCCCATTATTTCAAGGCAAGATCTGTGCCTGCCATTTTGTCTATCACATAATTAATATGAATCCATATTTGCTGAATTAAATTGAGTTGAATTCCTCTTATATAGAGCTAGGATGTGAAGTCAGGTCTTTTGACTCCAATTACAGCATTCTCTACAATATGCTACACTATAGGTGCTCCATAAAAACAAGAGAGCCTTACATTTTAAGAGTATATTTGAATATTCTTTTACAGTTGAACACAATGCTTTCACATCAATTCTGGTTTTGTATTTTTTCTTATAACAGCATGTTCCTTTTCCCTCAGGATATCTTATCACTATAACTTCAACAAGTAATTTTTCTTTCTGAGTCAGAATTTAGTCTCATAGAATAATTACCTTTATTAAATTGTTAGCAAGACAAATCAATAATTAATCATGCATTGAGAACAATGGAGCATATTCCTGCTGGCAACTGGAACACTACCTTCTATGTACATCTTGACAGGTCCTTACTGGCATTTCTTGGAATTAATCATTATTAATTTTGGTAATGAGGTCAGATCACTACTATGCTCTTAGTTTGAGAAGGTTGTCTTGGTATCTTGCTTTAAGCTAGTCTTGGCATTCTTTTTTAACACCCCTAGATCTTTAACCTGCTAGGCTGTTATCATACATATTCCACTTTATTGACTTTTGGAATATATGTGGATTACACTGTAAAGTGCCATTCATATCCCCCCACCCACCCACCCACACACTCACCCACTTCAATGAGATATTTGTTGCCCAATTACTGTAAGTGTATTTCACAGACAGCCTTCAGCAGTGAAAGGACTGTCTCAGGTGCAGGGAGATTCATAGTCCAAGGTTATGCCTTCTCCCTGGGGCAACCAACTTCCAAAGACTAATCAATTCAGGAATATGAAGTCTGGACTATCTCAGCCTAATGCGAGATGCATCAGAAAACACACTTTAGCTCCAGAGCATCCTGTAGGGTCAGGCAAGGGTTTCATTAGCCTTGTATCACAGCTTCTCCTCTGCCCAATCCAACTTTTTCCCCAGGGTGCTTCCCAGGGCATGTCTTAATAAACATTTTGAACTCTTAGAGTCTGCTTATCAGGGAGCTCAAACTGCATATCATTTAATACCTTTACAATTACTGAAATTTTTCCTTTTTTTTTGTATATGGTTTTTTTTTTTATTTTTATTTATTTATGATAGTCACACAGAGAGAGAGAGAGAGAGGCAGAGACATAGGCATAGGGAGAAGCAGGCTCCAGGCACCGGGAGCCCGACGTGGGATTCGATCCCAGGTCTCCAGGATCGCGCCCTGGGCCAAAGGCAGGCGCTAAACCCCTACGCCACCCAGGGATCCCCTGAAATTTTTTCTTTAAATCAACACAAGTTTTTTACAAATGCACTGACTTTAAAAGAAAATTCCTAAAGATCTCCCATTATAGAAAAATGGTGGACTAATCCAGTATGAAAATCCTACTACAAATACCTAAAAATAATGCCTAAAATACACCAATCTCTCGATAGATAGATGATAGATAGATAGATAGATAGATAGATAGATAGATAGATGATAGATAGATAGATAGATAGATAGATAGATAGATAGATAGATTTAGGGCAGAGCTGGGTTCACAGGGAGCTGAAATCCCCAGGTGCTAGAAATGATGAAAAATAAGGATGCAAGTTGATATGCAAGTTGATGTTTTACAAAACTGTGATCAGAGCAGATAATGCATAACCCTTGATTTTAAATCCCAGGCTGGGAAAATAAAAAAAAACATTAGGGACACTGGGGTGGCTCAGTGGTTGAGCATCTGCCTTGGGCTCAAGTCATGATCCTGGGGTCCTGGGATCAGGTCCGGCATCAGGCTCCCTGCAGAGAGCCTGCTTCTCCCTCTGCCTATGTCTCTACCTCTCTCCGTGTCTTTCATGAAAAATAAATAAAATCTTTTAAAAATTTTTTTAAAAAAAGACATTAGGATTTTTTTTTGGATTTTTATTTTATTTTATTTTATTTTATTTTATTTTATTTTATTTATTCATGACAGACACACACACAGAGAGAGGCCGAGACACAGGCAGAGAGAGAAGCAGGCTCCATGCAGGGAGCCCAATGTGGGACTCCATCCGGAACTCCTGAGCCACAGGCAGACGCTCAACCACTGAGCCACCCAGGCATCCCGACATTAGGATTTTTGACAAGGCAGTTGGGATGAAGAGCTATGAGTAAAACTGAGAGTTTTATAGAATTGTTGCAGTGAAAGGGAGACTAGGTTAAAACAGGTAAACCACCTATCATTTTCAGCAAATATCAAGGAAGCTCTTCCTCTATTTAGGCTTTCACAGGGAAAAACATCTCCTTGGAAAACCCTACACCACAGCCCTGTACCTTATACAGATTTGAATTTGAATTTATGCTACCTGATATTTTTTTGGTAAACATATTCGTGTTAACAAATAAAAATTTCCTTCCATCAGTAAGGTAAGTCTGGAAAATTGACAGAAGCAACACAAAACCACTTTGGAAAAACATTTCTACAATTCCTACATTTTAAAAAGCCTTGTTGAGGATGAACTTAACGAGAATTTTATAAAATGCACCAAGTTAAAAAAATCTACTCAGGAAAAAAAAAAATCTACCCAGCGAGAGTCAGTTTGCATATACCTGCACCCACATACACACATGTGCCAAACAGGCATAGCACTCCCCACGTCCTGATATAGTAGAACAATAATGTTAAAAAAATTATGGAATAAATATATTCTTAAATGGTTAAGAAATTATAGGAAAGGGATCCCTGGGTGGCGCAGCGGTTTAGCGCCTGCCTTTGGCCCAGGGTGCTATCCTGGAGACCCGGGATCGAATCCCACGTCGGGCTCCCGGTGCATGGAGCCTGCTTCTCCCTCTGCCTATGTCTCTGCCTCTCTCTCTCTCTCTCTCTCTCTCTCTCTCTCTCTCTCTGTGACTATCATAAATAAATAAATAAATAATTTTTAAAAATATTATTCATTATTCAGCTTATAATAAAACTAAACGATAGTTTATTAAAAAAAAGAAATTATAGGAAAAAAGAGAAAGCATCATGAAAAAGGAATAGATAGCTGTGCAAAAGAACCAACTAGAACTAATAAAAATGAAAAGTATATTCATTTAAATTGAGTGAATGGCTTACATAAAAGATTAGACACTGGAAGAAAAGATTAATGAACTAGAGAAAGATCAGTAAATATAGCCCTGAATGCAGCCCAGAAAAAATATCTGAGTTGAAGGACAGAAACCCTTAGGTTAAAATTAAAATGTTATAAGTAAATGCTGTTTACAAGAGTATACTTAAAACATGACATAAAAGACTGAAAGTCAGTGGATGGAAATGATATCATAGGCAATACTAAGCAAAATAAATCTGATATTAATTTCAGACAATATATAGACTTCAAGGTAAAGGCATAAATAGGGAGAAAGCTTCATCATATAGTGTTCAAAGGAATAATTCACCAGAATGATATGATGTCTATGTGGGAAAATTCAAGAAAATCTATTAAACCATGAGAATTAATAGAGTTAGGCAAAGTTGCTGGATTCAGAAATTAATATATAAAAATTAATAGCATTTCTGTATATGATACAACTGAAACAAAAACAACTGAAAATGAAATTACTAAAATACTACTTAAAATAGAAGTAAAACTAAAAGATACCTAAGAATAAATCTAACAACAGATCTATAAGATATTTAAGAAGAGGAAAAGGAGGGGCTCCTGGGTGACTTGGTTGGTTAGGCATCTGCTCAGGTGGTGATCTCAGCTCAGGTCATGATCTTGTGGTCCTGGGATCGAGCCCCACATCGGGCTCCCTGCTTCACGGAGTCTGTTCCTCCCTCTCCCTGTGCCTCTCCCTCTGCTTGTTCTCTTTCTCATTCTCTCTCAAACAAATAAAATCTTAAAAAACAAAAAAGGAAGAGGAGAAGAATAAAACTTTATTGAATAGTATAAAAAACACCTGCATAACTGAACAGATGTTATGTTTATGAATGGGAAGACTAAAAATTCTAAGATATCATTTCTTGCAAAATTAGTTTTAAAATTGCCCAAAAGGATTTTCATGGAGTTTGACAAACTAATTTTAAAAGTATACGTGAAAACAAGTCTAAAGATAGCCAAGATACTTTTGAAGTAGAATGAGAAGTGGAACTTGCCTCACTAGATTCTTACAATAAAATGATATTTATATAAACAATGTGGTATTGACATATGGATTAAAAAACAGAAAAGAGTCTAGGATCAGTTCCATATATACAGGGGAATTTGGTATTTGACAGGGGTGGCATTATAAATCAACAGGAAAGAATAAACAGATTGTATGCAGACAACTGATTCTCATTTGGAAGATTAAGATCAGATCCCATTCTCACTTCATACAAAGAAGTAACTTCCAGGTAGATTAAAGACCTAAATGTGAATATCAACTTTAATAATTTTAGAAATAACCTTATGATATTGGCATAGAAAAGGAATTCTTATAAAAGACAAAACTAAAGCCATGATGACAAAATTCATAAATTTGCTTACTTTACAATTAAAAATTTTAATAGGCATTTTTAATTATAAAGTGAATAAAAAGCCCCACAGACTAAAAGAAGATACTGCAACAAATAGAGTCAACAAAGAATAGTATTTTGGTTGTATATAGAACACCTACAAATCAACAGGAAAACCAAGTAGAAAACTGAACAAAGAATACAAATAGACAATTCTTAGCAGAGGGAAAAACCAAAGACTAATAAACATACTTAACTACTAATTGCAGAAATGCAAGTTTAATAACAAAGATTTATCATTTCACAACAGATTGGCAAAGCTTAAAGGTCAAATAACCCTGTGAGTGACCCAGCATTTAAGGAAATGAAAACCTTATATGTACATCACTGTCGGGAGTGTATGTTTGGTACAGCCTCTTTGAAGAGCAATATAGTAATATCTAGTAAAGTTCAAAATGTCTATATGCTACCCTCAGCACATGTACTAATAGAAATATATCCTACAGAATTTCTCACATATCTGTATAAGAAAATATGTGCAAGGATTTTCATTGCAGAATTGGTTTTGGTAGCATTGAAGTGGAAAAAGCTAATATCTGCAGAATGAGTAGGATAAATAATGGAAGAATGAATAGATAAACTGGTCTAGTCATACAATTTTAACATATTTGCCTGGTTAAAATGCAGAATGAAATCTACTTGTATCCAGATGTATTTCAAAAAGTGAAAAAGCAAAAAAAAAAAAAAAAAAACAAAAAGTGAAAAAGCAAGTTGCAAAAGTATATACAATATGATGGTACTTATATAAAATATAGAAATAATATTAGGTACATACATGTAGTAAAAGAGCTACACAGCAACTTCAGAATAATAGCTACCTCTGAAGAGGGAACAAGGGGAAAGGATATTGGAAGGAAGCTTTGAGTGTGTTTGTACCATTGTTTCCTTAGAGAGATAACTAAAACAAGGCAAAATGTTGCCATCTGTTAAATTGTGTGAAGTAGGGTTATGATGAGGTATGTTTTCTGAATTTTTTTGTATGTTTGAAATATTACATGGTTAATTTTTTTAGAGAAAAAATGAAAATTAGTATCACTTGTGACAAGTAGAATCTATAGATGAATATATATATGAAATATATTAACTATCAAAATTTTAGTGTGTGTAATAATGCTTAAAATTATCCCATGTACTATTTGGGAAACAGTAATGAAAGATGATACAAATTAGCAAGTGTAGCTAATTATCAACCCAGTCAGCAGACTCTTACCCCCCAGAGGGCCTTGACTAGAGCAAGTCACCATCTTTCTCTTGTCCCTTTTGCTCCCACTCATTACTGAAGGGCTTCCCATTATCCAAGGTCTCCCCCCAAGCACTGTCTTCTGAAATAATCATGTCCAAACCAACCAGACTAGGTATGATCATATATGCATAATGATGCTCTGAATCATCAAGACCAGGTTAAATGATGTTCATTTTCTTCTGTTGGGGTAGGTGAAGGAATATATTAAATACTTTTTAGACAGATTTCCATCAGAAAACAGTCAAAACAAAAAGAGATATGACTCATCTAATGGGAAAAAACGATTTATATGAAACACATTTTTCACTAATGTCAGATAAAAGAAGTATAACTATAAACCATTGTTTAAAGTACTTTAATTACAATAAATTTATTTGTAATGCATTTTTGACCCATTTTTTCAAAATTTTCAATAATTGATAGTAACTTCATGTTTCTCACATAATTCTACATCTTGTGTAGCTCTGAGAAGCAGATTGTGCAGTCAGATTGCCTACATTTGACTCCTTGCTTACAGGTACCAACTGCATGATGTTAGGCAGGTTACTTAACCTCCCTGTGCCTCTATCACCTCATCTATAAAATAAGAATAATAGCTTCTTGCTCTTACCATCAGTGAAAAAACTACCTGGTGCCTAAGTGGTTTATAAATGTTAGCCTTTATTATAACATAATAATTAACATTTTTGACTCTTCATTGGTTTTATAAACCACATTTCTTTCTGTTAAATTGAGAGTTTTAGATAGTGAATTAGTCCTTAAAAGTCAGAATCCTTGTTATTTCAAGTTTTGCTTAGGAGATATTTGAGGAGAACATTTTTCTCTATTTATAACACAATTTGTCTACCATTACCTAGCACTACCACTGAAGGTATTTATGTTTGACAACAGTAATCTGGGGACAGTGTGAATAAACCTGATTATTGTAAATATCTTTGCTCTTGTCCAAGTACATTTGAGTTGATCGCATCTTTATCTGACTAAACTCTTTGCCAAGTCATTCTTTCTTAGATGGAATGTTATTTTTAGTAATGGATCATTATTCTCCCTCCTTATCTGGTATTGTATTTTCCTGGCACACATTAAGAGCAAATGTGAAGAGTGCTTCTGATGCATTATTCAGAAAATCAGAAGCTGAATTTGGTTTATATCAAATACAATTGAAATTAAGTAAGAAGGACACAGTGTCTATGTAGGCAAGATTTTCTACAAGGGAAAGAACTTCCCATTTTTATCTCTTTGTATCAGTTTAATGTAGCACTTGATTTTTAGTCAGGCTAAAGGACATTCATCTATCTTCCACCTTAATTTTTAATTCCCTTGACTCTTAATAATCCTTTATGTCATTTTGATATACCTATAATTTGAGATTCAAGAAAATGAATTTGTTTTTCCTTTTGTTATTTCAGATGATTTAAATGGTATTTGTTTATGTTTTTTTGTTGTGAAACATAAAAGAGAGTGAGGAATGCAGGATAGGGCAAAGGAAGGAGTTGGGCAAAGATAGGGGTTCAGAAGTTTAGAGCTTTAAGAGTGAATGTCCCCCTTCCCATAGGCAAGGTGTTAGGCTGTTACCTCCACATCAATCAGTTAATGGTTACAGGCCACCAGGACCTGGGGTGCTAAATATCCATATGGAAGACCTTGTCTTATTTGCCTGACCTCCCCAATTCAAATAATCATTGTGTCCATTTCTCTTCAGTCATTTACCAGTCACATGCAGAGCTATTTCACCAATATAATTTCAAACTCAAAAAAAAATTATCTGATCAGAGCTACCTTCCTACCACTTCTGCTCCTTCTCTTTCTCCTACCAAACTTGCCTATGCCTTCACAATGACCTCAGTTCCCTTCCCCCACTGCCTTTTCACTCCTCTGTCCACACCCCTCAGTATCACTTATTCCCACAGTCAGCCTAGACCACATGGTCAAACATGACTCTCAAGCCCTCACTCTTTAAGACACATTGCCCCCACTTATTGTTTCATACCCATGGTTTATTTGTATAGATTGTTTCCTCCAAATTAAATGCCAGTTTCATCTTCTTGGTCTGACAAACTCCTACATGCATTTCAAGAATTATCTAAAGTGTCCTTTTATCAGTGAAGATTTCCTCCTTTCCCTTAGCGAGAGTAGGAGGCCTAAGTGGACATTTGTTGTTTGGTGGCTTCTCATCATCCATTTTACTTTTCTCACCATCCCAATTTCCTTTTGAGGAATTAAGTGTTCCCCAGTGGGTACATTCTTACAGCAATGTAATGAGAAGCCTTGTCTCCCCTAATTAGACCCATCAGAATCATCATGGAATCTGGAACAAGGAGAGGAAGATCCTAAAATGACTGGATTTCAATCCATCCCTGTAGTAGCATCTGTTTCTGGTCTCTCGCATCAAAGCATCTGTCTCTAGCATCTGGTCTCTAGCATCTAGCATCTGTCTCTAGCATCAAAGCTCCAAAGAGCTTTGATTCCTGACTGACCCCACTGATTTTATGAACTTTCAACAGTCTCCCAGTAAATTCCTTTTGCTTAAGTCAATCAGATTAGGTTTCTATTGCTGACAAAGAAGACTTCTGTACTTCCACAGTGCCTTATTACAGAGTGCCTTCCACATGGCATTGTAATTTTTTGTAAACATGTCTGTCTCCACCACCAGGCTAAGACAGTGTCTCCATCATCTTTGGAAACATGATATCTAGCATTGTGTCTAACACATGATAAGTATTCAATTCATTCTGATTAAATGGACAAGTAAATGTATGAATGACAGAGAATAAGTTGCTTCCAGCTCTTTTCTTTTCCACTAATACCTGCTGCAGGCAAGTGGGCCCTTTTTGTTCCAAAGCTTCGCTTCTGTTCATTACCAACAAGAGGATTCTTCATGAATTCCACAACAAAGACTGACAGGGATTAAGGAAGAGACTTAATTAGAGAAATTTACAAAGGAAGGTTCAGCAAGAGAAAGCAAAGAATCCCATTTCTCCCATCATCTCACAGAAAGGTGAGCTGGGTTCCAGGATTGCTGGACACATGGAAGGTCTATACCTCCTATTGCCTACGTAGAGTATAATCATGAGAAAGTGGCCTTTATCAGAGGTGGGCTAGTTGGGTACCCAGCTGGCTGGGAAATTCAGATGTCCAGCACCTGGAGACATTGGGGAATCATGGAAAATTATAGTCCTTCCTGTTTTTAGAAGCTAGCCACTGATCTGATGGGAAGCCGAATTGGGTGCATCCCTTCCCACAGAGAGAAGGAATAGCTTGTTTCCCATGGGATACAGAGTTGGCATCTGTATTACTTTGCTAGGGATGTCATAATAAAATATCACAGGAAAGGAGGCTTAAATAGCAGAAATTTATTTTCTCACAGTTCTGGAGACTAGAGGTCCATGATCAAAGTGTCAGCAGGTTTGGTTTCATTCTAAGGCTTCTCTCCTTGGTTTATGAATGACCCCCTTCTCAGTGTCTTATATTGCCTTTTCTCAGTGCCTGCATGCCCTTGATGTCTCTTTCTCTTCTTATAAGGACACCAGTCATATTAAATTAGGATCCCACCTAATGGCCTCATTTTAACTTAACTACCTATTTAAAGACCTTATCTCCAACTAAAATTACACTCTGAGATGCTGGGGGTTAGGACTTCAACATATGAATTTAGAGGGACACAATTCAGCCCATTATAGCATCCAAGTTAGGTATGAAATAATGATTAAGGCTGTAGACATAATAACATGTCAAGAGCTCACTATAAATTACGTCTCTGACAAACACTGAAATACAAATTCATCTAGTTGAAGCATTTCTCATATTTCCTGCTGTGTGAAATAGTGCTCTGTCACACCTACTCCACCTCTTTTACCCCTGATGCTCATCCCACCACTTCTTAAGTCAGCTTAGAGCCATTATCACGATAGAACAACCAACA
Source organism: Canis aureus (assembly GCF_053574225.1). Lineage (NCBI taxonomy): Eukaryota > Metazoa > Chordata > Mammalia > Carnivora > Canidae > Canis > Canis aureus. The sequence goes on from NC_135636.1 coordinate 14,172,072, forward strand.
GGCATTCACTATTTGGCTGTTCAGAGGATTCCAGATTCAGGAAGGTCCTTTACATCAAAATCAGAATGGTCTCTTCAAGTTATTTCCTGACTGTGCTTTCTCCAAATTTGGAAATTGTTAAACCTTAAAAAGGAAATTAAAGTGTTGTCAGATAACTATCTGAAAATTGAGCCCTCTTACAATAAAGAAAACTTGTATTTCAATACATTTGGGAAGTCAAAAAAAGAATTACAAATTAAAATAAAAGCCATGGGAAGAAATTTGTAGTGGTAAATCATTTGTCATATGTATATGCATGCACAGGCAACCTTTCAAAATGTATTCTTGCTCTTTGAAAGCATAGTACTAGGAGCAATTGCTATTCCAAACACAGATTAGTAGGTTATTCCATTATTCTCCTCTTTAATCATGCCTATAGATAGCATATAACTCAAAGCAGAAATTAGATGCTAAAAGTGTCTGGTGTTACTAAATTGAATGGATAACTTGAAGCATTCAAAATAATTGCAAATTAGCTTTTAAGCTAAAAACATTTTTTACTTTAAAAAATAAATTGAACAACTCTGATGGTTTGTCAGAAAGAAGAAAAACAGGAACCACTTAAAGATTTTTGTGGTCTTGTTAATGAGGCATCAAATCTCAAAATATACCTCTTTTAAAATGGTTTTAGGCATCGTTCACCTAATCAGAGGTTTCATTGAGTGTCATAATGGACTTCAAGAGGCATTGTGATGTGGAAGGGTATTGGGGTTGGGGGTGTGCATGTGCATTCAGTGGGTGGAGTGGGGACTACAACTCCAACCCTAGATGCACACTAGTTATCTAGGAGATGCCCGTTGCTCAGGCCCTCATGTTCTCTTGGAATCTTACGGTTCAAAGGTTGATGGGCCATGATCAGATAAGGGAGTCTGAAAGGTAAGACCTTGGTGTTTAAGATCCTTTCTTTAGGGTACACCAAGCAACTCCTTTCCCTAGACACCTTGCTTCCTGCTTTGTATTTGCAGAAACTTGCATATCTTTCCCAGACTGGGAGCATCTCTCTCCCTCTTACCATCAGAAGCATTTTTCTATCTCCTCCACCCTCCATAAATTTTCACAGAAGACAGGAAAAGGTTTTTGTATGTAGCCTCTAGCTTCTGACCAGAGGCAAAGTGATCTTCTTGAAATGCAGAGGTTAAAAGATAAGGAAAGTGTAAAGGAGGAAAAATTTTTTCCTCTACCTTTCTAAGTTCTTTTGGCTGATTAATTAATTAAGTTCACATAAGACAGATTAATAGGAGAAAAACAAATTTAACTTCATATGTACGGGCATTTGAGGCTTATATGCCATCCTGAGCTAAGAAAGAGGTAAGGGTCTGAGGCTTCAAAGAGAAGGAAGACAATGCATAGGAAGATTGGAAGAGCAAATGTTTGGTAAACAAATGATTTGCCATATCATACAGAGACAATAAGATGGAGATGAAGTTAAATAAATGTGCCCTGCCAACCTCCTCTTACCTTACCACACCTAGTCCATACTCTTCATAGTTCTCTCTGGTAATAACTCTTCCTGGACCAGGCCCTCTATCTAAATTCTTAGAGGCAATTAAGGGGGAAGTAAAAAGCCCTTTCTGAGACTTCTTGGTCTTGATTATATTCATTCAAAATAATCTTCATGCCAATGTGGCACATTTTGGGGAGGCTTATCTGAACCCCTTCAGCATGTCAGGGGTTTATGGCAGTACATTATTTTGAAAATAGAAAACATAATGTTATTTTTCCTTGTTTGTCCATATTTAGTAAGAAACCAAGCAAAGAAAAATTTCACAGATGAAGGAGACCAGCTGTTTAAGACGGGCATCAAGATTCTCCAGCAGTCTAAAAGCCAAAAACAAAAAGCAGAGTAAGTCTTTGTTCAGTTACTTAAGCCAATTTAAATTCCTGGCTGAGAAAAAAAGAGCAATCAAAAAAAATCTAGCTTGTCATTAAAAGCTTATTGGCATAATAAATAAGTTTATTTCCCCTAAGTTTTTGTTTTTAAAAGGATCTATTGATGTTTAAAGTACCCTACAAATCATCAGCCTAAACAGAATTGTATTATAGTCCCTACACTTTAAGTGAAATGCAGAATTAAGGCATTGATCTGAGTATTCAGGCAAAAATATTCTGTTTGGAATTTATTAGGTATTTCTCATGAAATAATATATGTTATTTGAATTAGAGTGGTTGTTTTATAATGCTTTATTCTGCCTCAGTGTTTGTAGAGCACTTTATGGTTTTCAAAGCACTTTCCTGTATGTGATTCCATTTTATCCCCAGAACAGCCTTATGAGTTAAGAAAAACTTCATTTCTCTCCCGCCCCCCACCCCCAGTTAAACAGTTGGGAACAGAGATTCAAGGATGTTAAAATGAGTTAATCACAAATACACAGCTGAGAAAGTAACAAGACTGTGGCCACAGGGTCTCACTCTGTGTTCATCATTCCTCTTTTTTCACTTGTCTACTTTATTTAAAGAAGAGGCAGAAATGTCTTGTGCCCCCCGTAGAGGGACACAACATGAGGTCACCCCTCAAGTCTCTAATTAAGACCTCCTTGAGATCAAATCCTAGCTCCACCCTTCACTGGCTGTTTTATCCCTGGGCAAGTTACTTAACCTCTTTGTGCTCTGGATAGTACAGATAGATTTCTAGAACAATGCCCTATGCATAGTAAGCAGAAGATAAGCATTTGTTATTTTTATCTCTAACCCTTTAAATGGTAAGTGGCAGAGATGGAGAGAAGAAAACAAATGTATTTTGAAGCATAATAAAAAAAATGGGCTCTGGACCTTCAACAAGGAGACATCTTTTGTTTGCACACAGATTAGGCCTAGCAGCTCTGCGAGAAGCATCCCAGTGCTATGGTAGCCATTCCTACTCAGGATGGCAGCAGAGTCCCTGAATTCTTTCTTAAAGCTCAAAGCTTGTCAGAAGAGCATACGTTATAGAGGATAAAGGGGGCATTCAGCTATGAACAACTTCCATTTATTAAGCCTCTCTTTGTGCTGCTTATTGTTCTGGACATTTATGTGTAGAATATCATTTATTGCTCACAGTGATATTGTGAATCATAATTTGTTATCCCCAAATTACAGAGGTGGAAATGGAAGGTCAAAAATATTCTATAATTCTTCCAAAGTGACAAGAAGAAGGAAGTAAAGGAGTTAGTCACCTCTTTTGGGGAAGTTAAATTATAAGAGCAGAGGAAACCATCCCCTGCCAAACCTGGGTGTCATGCTGAGCATTTCCAGGCTATCATGATGATGATGGGGTTAAATCAGACCCCCAAAATACAATCAAGCCTGCTAGGAAAGTCTGCTCATTCAGATGATCACTGAGTGGATGAGAAGAATAGGAAATTCCCAACCCAGCCCAGCTAGATGAAAGAACAATGGAATTCTGGAAAGGGGCTAGTCCCTGAGATTTCAGATTAGCTCTCCCTATACCAGGTGAACCCTAGATGAAGGATCCACCAGGTATACCCTGTTAAATTCAAGGAAACCCTAGATTCAGACAATGGGACAAAATCACGTTTGGAAGCTCCCAAGTAACTATCCACTTAACCTTGATGGGTACCGTCCTCTTTGGCTTAAAGAATGGGGAGAAAACCCAGCCCTGAAAGCAAACTATCCAGCAGTGCAGGAATCTTCAAAAGACCTAGGTGTCATTCAGTCTCAGGCTATTCTTCCTACTTTATCTTTACTCAAGAGTGCCAGTAAAGCAGCTTTTTTATTTTTTTTAAAGATTTTATTTTTAGGTAATCTCTATATCCAGTGTGGGGCTTGAACTCACAACTCTCAGTCACATGCTCCACTGACTGAGTCAGCCAGGTACTGCAAGAGCAGCTTATTTTTGCAGCAGCATAAAGCTGAATCACCTGATCCTTCTGAATTGGCAGATAGAGAACTAGAACCAAATCTGCTCATAGCAAGAGACTTCAGGAATTTGTGGGAAAGCTGAATGAAATTCCTCCAGATATCAGGATGGTCTGCTCTTAAGCCACTTACATCCAGTATAGCCATCTCTAAGATTCTGGTCAGAGAAAAGAAAAATGAAAACCCTTACTGACCACAGAGAAATCATTTCTCTCCCATTCATTCCTCAATCCTATGTCCTCCTTGCTCCACCACTTCTTCTATAAGACAGAGGTGCTACTAGTTAGTCTTTTTGGCTCATTGACATCCACATCCACATCTTAACCCAATTCATTCATTCGTTCATTCAGCTATAACTTGTTTAACAAGTCAGCACTGTTAGAAGTACAGATGTTAAGTAAGCATATGTCAGGGAGACACAGACTTGTCTACAGGAGTCAAGAAGCCTCAGAGACAACCAGGGTTAGCTGTCATTAAGAACTACTCCCCATCATTAAAAAAGATTTGAAGATAAGCTGCTGCCCTACACCAAGTTTCTGACGTGTCCTAGGGATGCCCTTAGTCTCCTCCTTCCCCAGCACACACCTTAGCACCCAATACCAGATCCCTTAGGGATTATCTGGATACCTAACAGACCTTTCTTTTTGCCGGTTTCTCCTGCTTTTTCCCTCTTGGGAATTACAGTCCAGCTCTTAATCCTACCTAATTTAGCAAAAACTTTCTTCAGCCCTGGGTCCTGCTTACATTTCCTTGGACTTTCTTGATAAGAGACCGAGGTATCCACCCTTCCCTTAGAATCAAAGATACTTAGACGGATTGGTTTTGCAACCTTTTGCTGCCCCCTGGGATCAGTGAAAGGATATACTACTGGCTCCTGCAGCCCATCTCTGATTTCTCTGCCCTGGTCCAAGTGGAGTGCCCTTCTAATCCCAGCCGGCTGTATGGTTGCAGCAGCAAACCCTGTGACAGAATGACTCCAAGGAGTCTGTGTCCTGATGTCATGCCTATCTCTGAATGCCAGACATTTACATTCATTGACCTTAAGACCTTCTGTCTTATTTGCCTTCTGGTCCCTATGATCTTGGCTTGCTCTGACCATGGTTAATTTCTTGCCTGACCTCCTGGCTCCTTTTTTCCATTAGAGTCTATTTTCTGTATTGCCATCCCAGACCCTAATGCCTGTGTGGCTCTCACGCAGTTCAAGCCCATTCTATTCTGCTCCAGCCACCAAGAGTAAATTATTTTAGCATCAGCATGAATAGGTGGTACATAAAGTGGAGTCTCCCAATCCTTCTGAGTAGCAATGGTAGATTTGTGTATTTGTTCCTATATTTGAGTCAAGGTCACAAGTAGAAGTTAATGACTTCTGTTCTTCCTGCTACCAAAAAAGAAGTTATAAAAGTAAAAATAAATCCCAAAAGTACTCTGTCTCTGACATAGTTTTGACCTTGCAAGGTTCTCCATTAATACTTGTTATACAGATCAGGCAGGTGATTTCTTTTTTTTTTTTTTTTTTTTTTAATTTTTTTTTTATTTATTTATGATAGTCACAGAGAGAGAGAGAGAGAGAGAGAGAGAGAGAGGCAGAGACACAGGCAGAGGGAGAAGCAGGCTCCATGCACTGGGAGCCTGACGTGGGATTCGATCCTGGGTCTCCAGGATCGCGCCCTGGGCCAAAGGCAGGCGCCAAACCGCTGCGCCACCCAGGGATCCCAGGCAGGTGATTTCTGAGTGAGACTCAGAAAATGTAATGTCCGGCAATCCTATGGCATCCATATTTATAATCAATAAATTTTCATACCATTTACCCACTAATTACAGGAGAACAATTACCATACTATAAAACTTTAGAATGTATGCAGTAGTCCTAATACTAATACCAACAATAATAGCGAAATTTATTGAGTGCTTATTATGTACCAGGTACTCTGCCAAGCACTTCACATGGATTATCTCACTGAATCTTCCCAGGAAATTTATGAAGTAAGTGCTATTGTTCCCCCACTCCACTGATGAAAGAGGCACACAGAAGTTAAATAACTTGCTTGAAGCTCTCAAACTAATAATGGTGGAGCCAGATTTTGTACCAGGCAGTCAGACTTTAGAGCCCTAACAACCATTGGGTTTTATTTGGTTATTGTTTTTCTACACAGTTGGACTTTGCATGCTTAAGACTCTCCTGTGTTTTAGAAAATTATTTCAGAATATAAAGGGACTGTTGTTTTCATAATAGTAGCTTTCAAGATGTGACATTCCAGCTTTGATTATTTTTTATTATATTGCTATATATTTCAGAGATCATTTTGTAAAACAAATATATAATGTGGGTGGCTATGGGGGAGTTCACTATTTTAGGACAAGGGCCTCAATTTTTCATGTCACTTGGTGAATAAGCTTGAACCATGATGTATCCTATATAATTCTCCCTTTCAGCAACTCCAGTATTTGTCAGATATATCTGAAATCATAATCTGAGATAATGTAAGGCTGAAAAAATCCCTACAGATGTCATGGACTTCAGCTCAACTATATTATTAATAGCAATGATAACTTGGTCCTACTTATTAGAGGGAAGTAGTATGAAGGAGGGAGAAAGAAAACGTTTTTGATAATCAAACCTCTACCTTCATATATTTTAAACAGAGCCTACGTATTCTTTGCCAAAGCAGCTGACATGGGAAACTTAAAAGCCATGGAGAAAATGGCTGATGCTTTACTATTTGGAAATTTTGGCATGCAAAATATAACAGCAGCTATCCAATTATATGAGTCCCTGGCTAAAGAAGGATCATATACAGCCCAAAATGTGAGTTTTAAAAGAAAAGTAAGCCTTACATAGCTATATCCTAAAATAACTATAGACAAATAATGTGTGAAAGGAGTTTAGCAATAGTATCCACACTCTGCTGCATGAACCCAGACCTAGAGAAGTTACAGTAGCACTCTAAAATAGTGATGTCAGGGCAGAGATACAGCAAGAGCCCTGGGAAAATTCTTCTAGTTACATGGGTGAGTGTCAGGAATGGAACAGAACTGCTCTCTAATTCAGCTTCCCATTTTAAGATCATGAGTGGATTTTGAAATAATTTGAGAACTCTGAACCCCTAACATAGTTAAATTTTACATAAAATAAATTCACCTATGCAAAAAAACAAAAAGTCCAAAAGTAAATCTATTACTTTTCATGATGTTTGGTTTTTACATTTCAAAAATTTTATAAACTAAATGTTTCCTTTTTTTTTTTACTAAATGCATTTCATTTTATTCCAAGAATAACACAGAAAATCTGGAAAACAGAAAAACAAACAAACAAGCAAACAAATAAGACAAGCCAACCATTCTGACTCAACTATTGTTAGGATTGCTCTATATCTTTGCTGAGCTTCTTCCTCATGCATCTCTTTTTTTACCTTAATCTAATCACAGTGCAAGTGCATATGTCATATTGTTTCTGGCTACTTTGACTTAATGCTATAGCAAAAGCATGTTTTCGTGTTGTTGGTCTTTTTAATAAAAACATTTCTGATTACAAAATAAATTCATGCTTATTACAAAAAAAAAGTCTGAGAATTCAGAAAGTATAAAGAAGAAAGTAAAAGTTGTCTAAAAGCTTACCTCCCAGAGATCATCTTTGGTATCTCTGGGAGGAAAGTGCAAAAGCTAGACTTTGGAGTCAGAAAGACTTAAGTTCAAAGCCACTTGCTTTTTAGATACCTCCTAAACAAAATCCTTTCCCCTTCTTCTATACAAGAATCCTTTGATATACTCTCTAGTTCTGTTTCCCTCATAATCTAATAGGAGTAAAATGTTAAGTGTGTTCCCAGGTAGCATTGCTACCTAGATTGAAATGACTTCTGATTGACAAACTTCCTTCCTATTGATGCAAACTGTAATGAATTGGAAGTACCTGATGGTGATAGTGATTCTTATGAGAACTTGGGACACTATTTGTATGCAATCATTATTTGGGGAATGAGGCTCCTGGCTCCTGCACCCACCTAATGTGGATCTTACCTCCTGGAGTCATCATCTGAGGGACCAAAGACAATGAATGCTGGAGGACTCTGTGAACTGCAGCAAGAACTCCCAGAGGCGAAGACCTGATGCTGCTCTTGGAAACTGTAGTTCCTGTGCTATATCCACCTGAATAGACTGATGGCAACTGTAGCCTGTGCGAGCCTTGTGAGTCTCTGTTTTATTTAGTTGAAAGAGAACCTGGACTGGAAAACTTCTAATGGATGGGACAACCTCTCTATATTTCATCTATAGGGTTAGGATATGATAAAATGCTGGATACTGTGTCCATCTGGTCACAGTTCTATCTCTAATATTTAGCAGAGTGCCTAGGACAAGAAATATATGTTGAATGCTGAATCAATTAATGATGAATGATTTAATGGAATTATTTTTTTTAAGATTTTATTTATCTACTCATGAGACACACAGAGAGGAGAGAGAGAGAGAGAGAGAGAGAGAGAAAGAGAGACAGAGGGAGAAGCCAGCTCCATGAAGGGAGCCCAACACAGAACTCGATCCCGGGTCTCCAAGATCATGCCCTGGGCCGAAGGCAGTGCTAAACCGCTGAGCCATCCGGGCTGCCCATATTTAATGGAATTATTGTGAGAATTAAAATAATGTGTAAAGGTATTTAATTCCATACCTAAAACTTTTTAAACATTCATTAAAAAGAAAGGATATAAGTATTATTATTATAGAATTTTTCCTATAGCTAGGTAGAATTTTTTTGACAAAAATGAGATCATACTTTAATTGCTATTTCCAAATCTCTTTACTCAAAATATATCATAAATATCTAGCAATGTAAATATATAAGGATCAACATCACAATTTTATTTTTTAAGATTTCTTTATTTATTATTTGAGAGAGAGAGAGTGTAGGGGGAGGGGTCGAAAGGGAGAGAGATGGAAAGAATCACAAGTGAACTCCACACCAAGCATGGTGCGCAAAATCGAAGCTTGATCTCGCCACCCTGAGTTCATGACCTGAGCTGAAATCAAGAGTTGGATCTAGGGGGAAGACGGACAAGATAGTGGAAGAGTAGGGAACTCAACTCATCTGGTCCCCCCTTACGTAGATAACTTTCAAAAACATCCTGAACACCTGCATATTCGACCAGAGAGGTAAAGAACAGCTGGAATACTACAGAGGGAAGTTTTCACTTCTAACAAGGATATGGTTGATATTTTTGACTCCCTCACTCATACAGCCACTCTGCAATGGACAAAGTAACTAGAAGGAAGAATTCACCACAAATGAAAGAACCAGAAACAGGACTCTCTGCCACAGTTACAGAATATGGATTTAAATACAATGTCAGAAATTCAATTCAGAAGTACAATTATAAATTTACTGGTGGCTCAGGAAAAAAGCATAAAGGACTCAAGAGACTTCAACACTGCAGAATTGAGATCTAATCAGGATGAAATTAAAAATAGACTAAATGAGATGCAATCCAAACTGGATGCTCTAACTGCTAGGGCTAATGAAGTGGAAGAGAGAGTGAGTGACATAGAAGACAAGTTGATGGAAAGGAAGGAATCTGAGGAAAAAAAGAGAAAAACAATTAGGAGTCCATGAGGAAAGGCTTAGGGAAATAAACAATAGCCTGAGAAGGAAGAATTTACGTATAACTGGGACTTCAGAAGAGGCTGAGAGAGAGAGAGAGGACCACAAAGTACATTTGAACAATTCAGAGCTGAGAACTTCCCCAGTCTGGGGAAAGAAACAGACATTCAGATCCAAAGGATAGAGAGGACCTCCCCCCAACCCCCCGCCAAAAAAACCAATAAAACCATTCAGCACCTCGACATTTAATAGTGAAACTTGCAAATTCCAAAGATAAAGAGAAATATCTTAAAGCAACTTGAGACAAGAGATTCTTAACTGAAATAGGAAGAAATACCAGATTAAACAGCAGACCTCTCCACAGAGACCTGGCAGGCCAGAAAGGGCTGGCATGATATATATGAGAAGAACATGCAGGCAAGAATACTTTATCCAGCAAGGCTGTCATTCAGAATAGAAGGAGAGATAAAGAGCTTCCAAGATAGGCAGAAACTAAAACAATACGTGACCACCAATCCAGCTCTGCAAGAAATATTAAGGGGGAACCCTGTAAAAGAAACAGGGAGCCCAAAGAAATAATGTGCCAAAACAGGGACTGAATGGGTATTACAATGACACTAAGTCCATATCTTTCAATAGTTACTCTGAACGTGAATGGGCTAGATGATCCCATCAAAAGACACAGGGTATCAGACTGGATAAAAAGCAAAACCCATCTGTATGCTGTCTATAAGAAACTCATTTTAGATCTAAGGACACCTCCAGCCTCAAAATGAAGTGGTGAAGAACCATTTACTATTCAAATGGTCCTCAAAAGAAAGCTGGGGTAGCAATCCTCATATCAGATAAATTAGAGTTTATACCAGAGACTGTAGTAAGAGATGAAGAGGGACACTATATCATACTTAAAGGGTCTATCCAACAAGAACACCTAAAGATTATGAATATTTATATCCCTAATGTGGGAGCTGCCAAGTATATCAATCAATTAACCAGAGTAAAGAGACACTTAGATAATAATATACTAATACTAGGAGACTTCAACACGGACTCTGAGCAAAGGACAAATCTTCCAAGCAGAACATCCCCAAAGAAACAAGGGCCCTAAATGATAAACTGGAACAGATGGATTTCACAGATATTTACAGAACTTTCCATCTGAATACAGCTGAATGCACATTCTTCCCAAGTGCACATGGAACTTTCTCCAGAATAGACCACATACTGGCTCACAAGTCTCAACCAACACCAAAAGATTGGGATTGTCTCCTGCATATTTTCAGACCACAATGCATTGAAACTAGAACTCAGTCACAAGAAGAAATTTGGAAGAAACTCAAACACGTGGAAGTTAAAGAGCATCCTACTAAAAGATGAATGGGTCAACCAGGAAATTAGAGAAGAATTAAAAAGATTCATGAAAATGAAGATACAACCGTTCAAAATCTTTGGGATACAGCAAAAGCAGTCCTAAGAGGGAAATACATCGCAATACAAGCCTCCCTCAAAAACTTGAAAAAAACCCTCCAATACACAAGCTAACCTCACACCTAAAGGAACTGGAGAAAGAATAAAAGCCTACACCAAGCAGGAGAAGAGAGAGAATAAAGATTAGAGCAGAACTTAGTGAAATAGAGACCAGAAGAACTGTAGAACAGATCGACAAAACCAAGAGTTGGTTCTTTGAAAAATTGGAAAAAACTCAAATACACAAGCTAACCTCACACCTAAAGGAACTGGAGAAAGAACGACAAATAAAGCCTACACCAAGCAGAAGAAGAGAGTTAATAAAGATTCAAGCAGAATTCAATGAAATAGAGACCAGAAGAAGTGTAGAACAGATCAACAAAACCAGGCGTTGGTTCTTCAAAAGAATTAATAAGATAGATAAACCCCTAGACAACCTTATTAAAAAGAAAAAAGACTCAAATTAATAACATCACAAACGAAAGAGGAGAGATCACAACCAATACCAAGGAAATAAAAATTATTTTAAAAACCTAGTATGAGCAACTATATGCCAACAAATTAGGCAATCTAGAAGAAATGGATGCATTTCTGGAAACCCACAAATTACCAAAACGGGAACAGGAAGAAATAGAAAACCTGCACAGGCCAGTAACCAGCTAGGAAATTCAAGCAGTCATCAAAAACCTCCCAAGACACAAAAGTCCAGGGCCAGAGCCAGATGGCTACCCAGGGGAATTCTATCAAACGTTTAAAGAAGAAATAATACCTATTCTACTAAAGCTGTTCTGAAGGATAGAAAGGAACAGAATAGTTCCAAACTCATTTTATAAGGCCAGCATTACCTTGATTCCAAAGCCAGACAAAGACCCCACCGAAAAGGAGAATTACAGACCAATATCCCTGGTGAACATGGATGCAAAAATTCTTCAACAAGATACTAGCCAATAGGACCCAACAGTACATTAAGAAGATGATTCACCATGACCAAGTGGGATTTATCCCCGGCATGCAAGGCTGGTTCAACACTCGTAAAACAATCAACGTGATAGATTGCATCAACAAGTCAAAAAGCAAGAACCATCTGATCCTCTCAATAGATGCAGAGAAAGCATTTGACAAAATACAGCATCCATTCCTGATCAAAACTCTTCGGAGTGTAGGGATAGAGGGAACCTCCCTCAGTATCTTAAAAGCTATCTACGAAAAGCCCACAGCAAGTATAATTCTCAAGGGGGGAAAAACTGAGAGTCTTTCCCCTAAGATCAGGAACACGACAGGGATGTCCACTCTCACCACTGCTATTCAACATAGTACTAGAAGTCCTAGCCTCAGCAATTAGGCAACAGAAAGAAATAAAAGGCATTCAAATTGGCAAAGAAGAAGTCAAACTCTCCCGCTTCACAGATGACATGATACTGCATGCAGAAAAGCCAAAAGACTCCACCCCGAGATTGCTAGAACTCATACAGCAATTCGGCAGTGTGGCAGGATACAAAACCAATGCCCAGAAATCAGTGGCATTTCTATACACTAACAATGAGATCGAAGAAAGAGAAATTAAGGAACCAATCCCTTTTACAATTGCACCCAAAAGCATAAGATACCTAGGAATAAACCTAACCAAGGATGTAAGGGATCTGTACTCTAAAAACTGAGTAGAACACTTCTGAAAGAAATTGAGGAAGACACAAAGAGATGGAAAAACATTCCATGCTCATGGATTGGAAGAATAAATATTGTGAAAATGTCTATGCTACCCAGGGCAATTTACACATTCAATGCAATCCCTATCAAAATACCATGGACTTTCTTCACAGAGTTGGAACAAATAATCTTAAGATTTGTATGGAATCGGAAAAGACCAAGAATCGCCAGGAGAATATTGAAAAAGAAAACCAATGCCGGGGGCATCACGATGCCAGATTTCAAGCTGTATTACAAAGCTGTGATCATTAAGACACTATGGTATGGGCACAAAACCAGACACATGGATCAATGGAACAGAATAGAGAACCCAGAAATGGGCCCTCAACTCTATGGTCAATTAATATTCAACAAAGCAGGAGAGAATATCCACTGGAAAAAGGACAGTCTCTTCAATAAATCATGTTGGGAACATTGGACAGCCACTTGCAGAAGAATGATGCTGGACCATTCTCTTACACCATACACAAGGATAAACTCAAAATGGTTGAAAGATCTAAGTGCAAGACAAGAATCCACCAAAATCCTAGAGGAGAACACAGGCAACACCCTTTTTGAACTTGGCCACAGCAACTTCTTGCAAGATACATCTATGAAGGTAAAGGAAACAAAAGCAAAAATGAACTATTGGGACTTAATCAGGATAAAAAGCTTCTGCACAGCAAAAGGAACAGTCCACAAAATTAAAAGACAACCTAAAGAATGGGAGAAGATATTTGCAAATGACATATCAGATAAAGGGCTAGTATCCAAGATCTGTAAAGAACTTATCAAACTCAACACCCAAGAAACAAAAAATCCAATCATGAAATGGACAGAGGACATGAACAGAAATTTCTCCAAACAAGAGCTACACATGGCCAACAAGCACATGAGAAAATGCTCCGCCATCACTTGCCATCAGGGAAATACAAATCAAAACCACAATGAGATCCCACCTCACACCAGTGAGAATAGCGAAAATTAACAAGACAGGAAACAACAAGTGTTGGAGAGGATGTGGAGAAAGGAGAACCCTCTTGTACTGGGAATGCAAACTGGTACTGCCACTCTGGAAAACTATGGAGGTTCCTCAAGAACTTAAAAATGGGGCTAACCTACGACCCAGCATTGCACTGCTACGTATTTACCCCAAAGATACAGATGTAGTGAAATGCCACGAAAACCTGCACCCCAATGTTCATAGCAGCCATTTCCACAGTAGCCAAACTGTGGAAGGAGCCACGATGTCCTTCAACAGATGAATGGGTACGGAAGATGTGGTATATATTTACAATGGAATATTACTCAGCCATTAGAAAGGATGAATACCCACCATTTGCTTTGACTTGGGTGAACCTGAAGGTATTATGCTGAGTGTAATAAGTCAATCAGAGAAGGACAATCATCATATGGTTTTACTCATACGTGGAATATAAGAAATAGTGAAAGAGATTATAAGGGAAGAGAGGGGAACTGAGTGGGAAAAATTAGAGAGGGAGACAAACCACAAGAGACTCCTAACTCTGGGAAACAAACAAAAGGTTGCAGAAGGGAGGTGGGTCGGGAGATGGGGTAACAGTGTGATGGCAGTGAGGAGGGCACTTGATGGGATGAGCATTGGGTGTTATACTATTTGCTGGCAAATCGAACTTCAATAAAAAAAAAAAAACATAGAATGGCTAAACAGATTTAAAACAATAACAATAATATCCAACTATTTTGTCCACTAGGGACTTTAGATATAAGGATACATACAGGCCTAACGTGAGAGAATAAAAAATATATATATTCCATGCAAACTGTACAAAAAGCGAGATAGGACCATAAGTATATGAGACAAAATAAGACTTTAAGTCAGAAAATGTCACAGGAGACAATGAAGGACATTATATGATAATAGGGTCAATTCAGCAGGAAGAGATAATGATTTTAAATATATATGCATCTAACAGTAGAGCACCCAAACATATGAAGCAATCACTGACAGAACTGAAAGGAAGAATAGTAACACAATAATAGTAGGATATTTTAATGCCCCATTTTAAATAATGGATAGAAGTTCAATGAAGAAATAGAGGAGTTGAACAGCACCATAGACTAAATGGACCTAACACACATAGAGAACATTCTAGCCAACCTTAGCAAAACGCATATTCTTTTTAAGGACATATAGAACATTTTCCAAGATAGACCATATGTTAAGTCACAAAACAAGTATTAATATTTTTAAGAAGATTAAAATCCATACCAAGTATCTTTTCTAAACACAATGGAATGAAACTAGAAATCAATAGCAAAAAGAACACTGGAAAATTCACAAATACGTGGAAATGAAGCATCATACTCTTGAACTATCAATGGGTCAAGGAAGAAATCACAAGGAAATTTGGAAAATATCTGGAAGCAAATGAAAATTAAAATGCAACATATCAAAACCTATGAGATGCAGCAAAAGCAGTACTATGAGGAAGGTTTTAGAGGTACCTGGGTGTACTAAAAAAGAAAGATCTGGGATCCCTGGGTGGCTCAGCGGTTGAGCACCTGCCTTCCGCCCATGGCGTGATCCTGGAGACCCAGGATCGAGTCCCACGTCGGGCTCCCTGCGTGGAGCCTGCTTCTCTCTCTGTGTGTCTCTCATGAATAAATAAATGAAATCTTAAATAAAACAAAACTGTCTTTTAAAAAAATAAAAATAAAAAAGAAAGATCAACAACCTAACTTTACATCTCAAAACAACAGAAAAAAAAAAAGATGAACAAACTAAACCTAAGGTTAATGGAAGGAAAGATATAAAGATTAAAGGAAAACAAACAAAATAAAGAATAGAAAAACAAATCTATTGAAACAAATCTGAGGGGACTCAGCAGTTAAGCGCCTGCCTTCGTGATCCTGGAGCCCCGGAATCAAGTCCCATGTCGGGCTCCGGCATGGATCCTGCTTCTGCTTCTGCCGGTGTCTCTGCCTCTCTTTCTCTCTGCGTCTCTCATGAATAAATAAAATCTTGAAAGAAAGAAAGAAAGAAAGAAAGAAAGAAAGAAAGAAAGAAAGAAAGAAAGAAAGAAAGAAAGAAAGAAAGAAAGAAGAAAGAAAGAAAAGAAAGAAAGAAAGAAAGAAAGAAAGAAAGAAAGAAAGAGAAAAGAAAGAAAGAAGAAAGAAAGAAAGAAAGAAAAGAAAGAAAGAGAAAAAAGAAAAACAAATCTAAACAAATGCCACTACATGGATGAACTTTTAGGAGGTCATTATACTAAGGTGAAATAGGCCGGTCACAAAAAGATGAAAGCTAATTCAACTCATTTATACGAGGTCCCTAAAATAGTTAAATTCAGAAACAGAAAATAAAATGAAGGTTGCTAAGGGCTAGGAAGAGGGAGAAAAGAGGAAGTGTTTAATGCCTTAGGGCTTCAGATTTGTAAGATTAAAAATTCTGGAGATGTTGCACAACAATGCACATATAGTTAGCACTATTCTACGGTACACTAAAAAGGCTTAAGATGGTGAATTTTAGTTACATGTCTCAATTTTTTTAAAAAGTGGAAGTCTCCCTTCATTGTCAAACTCCCATGCCTGATAATAGTTCAATAGATGTGTCTTTCCAAACCACTTTCTAACCGTTCATATACATATATGTGTAGTTTTTTTTAAAAGCCCATTCCTTACTGATTTGGAATTCCTTTGTTACAACATGCTGAATTTTCTTATATTCATGGACCTAAATCCAGATCTTCTAGTTCCTTGTCTTCATCTATTTTTTTAAAGATTTTATTTATTTATTTAAGAGAGAGAGAGAAAGAGAAAAGGAGCACAAGAGGGGAGCGGGACAGAAGGAGAGGGAGAAGCAGGCTCCCAGCTGAGCAAGAAGCCTGATGGGGGCTCGATCCTACAACCCCAGGATCAAGAGTTGAGCCAAAGGCATATGTTTAACCAACTGAACCACCCGGGCGCTCCTAGTTCCTTGGTTTTTACTGAACTATTTTTATAATAATGAAAAGATGTTATTTGCATTTTTCATCATGTTGACATTTGCAATCAATGATGCAAAGCAATGCTAAGTAAAACTGCTGGCATGTTAGCATGAACTAATGAAGTGCACCAAACTGTCATTTATACTGTTATTGTATTCTTCATACCACACACTCACAGAAAAACTAAAAATGCTAATATCGCTTAAGAATATCCTTGATTTTTTTTTAAAAAAAGAATGCCCTTGATGAAGCAGTAAAAGCATTATTTTTGTAAGTCTCAACTCTTAAATACATGTCTTTTTATATTCTGTATAAGAAGATGGAAAGTAGGCATAAAGCATTTCCAATAGTGGCATATGTTGTTTGTTTAAAGGAAATGCTTGAAATGCTTGTTTGAGTTCCAAGCTGAAATAGTTTTTTCATAGAACACCATCCTTACTTGAAGGAACAATGGATCAGCTATGTTCATTTAGATTGGCAGACATTTTCTTGAAAATGGACAGTAAGCCTGTCACTTCAATAAAAACTATTGAAAGTATTGTCTCCAAAGACAACTTCAAGCTTTTAAGCAAAAATTAGAATTTTGGAATTCTAGCTTATATCCACTACCATGTATATCTTATGTCTGCTTGACACTCTAATACTTAGTTTCATGATGATCGTATTAAATGTTGTTTTGATATTGTGTAATGCAATGTGTCAAATTTGGAAGACTTGCATAACTTAGTGAACTGATATTTTCTAAATAACCAATGCATGATATTATAAAATCCTGTTTAGGTAAAAAACATTCCATTCAAAATGCAAGATAGACCAGTTGATTTTAATGTAACAGAATAAGAAAAGTTCATTATATGATTTCAGATTCCATACTACAATTAACCTTTAAGAAGTTATCACTGTTGAGCTTTGGTGTAGAACCAAAGAAGAATATCTACAATTATCTGAAAAGGTTGTTAAAATATTCTTACCTTTTCTAGGTTTATTTTCTTTTGCTATTTCATTTTTTCTTTTAGCTTTTTGAGATATGTGTTTAATTTTCTTATTTATTAAAACATTTAAAGCTGTATATTTTTAAAAAACACTTAAAGCTGTATATTTTCCTCTTCATGAGGCTTTAGCCATATTCCTTAACTTTTATATATAGTGCTGTCACTGAGTTCCTAATATGTCATTCCAGTTTCTATTTTATCTTTGCTATTTGCTAAAAATTAGAAGACTCTTGAAATTTTTATAGTTAAATTTTGAGCTTTTTGTCAGTAATTTTCAGTTTCACTGCTTCTAGTCAAAGAAAGTATTATCATTTCTATTTTTGAAAGTAAATTAACTATTTTCTGTGTGATAATTTTTTGAAAATAATTAAATTTTTTGCTTTTTAATTTTTTGGGAATGATCTTCCATGTAAAATCTTGTATTTAGATGTGGTCAGAGTATGGTGTTTTATTTTGGTTTGTTTTTACCTGCCCAGATGCTCTTTTTGAAATCACTTTCCTTCTTTTCTCAGTTCAAAGGGGCTCCTTATCACTTTCTGAATCTAGAGCGTAATGATACAGGCTCAACCAATCATTGGATTCAGTGATCGATTTGCGGGGGGGGGGGGGGGGGGATCTTGTGATCTAACCCAACACTTTTGCTGAAATCACTGGGAAAGAAACTGGCTTCTTTTAGAGGGACTTCCATATTTAAGAGATAAAGATACCTAGGTTTGTTGGTGATTGTTTTTGCCTCCATGATGTCAAACCACTCAAAATAAAACCATCATAGAAAAAAACAAAACAAAGAGAAAGAATGTCTTGATGTCTTCATTCTGGCCTCTGGATCCAGATTATCTAAAGGCAGATACCACTTCACAGTTAAATGAGCCAATAATTTGCACTTTTGCTTAAGCCAGGTTGGTTGTATTTTCTGTACTTGAAATTCAGAGAATCCTAACCAATATAAGTGGACATCTCTGCTGATGGGAGGGAAGTTCATTAAGTTAGCAGATACACAGTAAATCAAAATTAATCTATATAGTAGTTGCTGCCTTAGTACTTAATTGTTTAAACTGTATGGTAATTTGGTGCTTAACAAATCAATTCCTTCTTGTGCCAGTTTCTGCCTTGTAGACACTGAGGGCAGCTATTTGATACCTTGTGCTCTCTCCCACAAAGATTCTCTATTTTGCCTTCCTCATGTGACATATTCATCATCTTGTATGTTCTCTGAATTTGGTCTACATCATGGATGCCGTATTTGTCATAGCCCTGTTGAAGCAAAGTAGTTACAAGTTTCTAAAAAAAAAGAAAAAAGGAGATATCCCAAAGTTGATGAAATGCATTACTTTTTGTTACTAAATTATATGCAAAAGGAATGGCTGTCACAAGCCAAGTTATCCCACTTAATGCAGGAGAAATTGCCAAATTCCTAGGAATAGATGAAAAACTAATGAATAATGAGAAACTGTTGGAACCAATTTATTTATCACAAAAGATTATTATGACTAAGGTGTTGAACATCAAACATTCTCAGGAACTTCTTGCTAACTTTGAAGTAAACTTTCAGCTACATGTGATTTGATTGAAGAAAAAGAAGTATAAATTTAGTCAAATTGGAAAGCAGCAGGATTAAGAGTTTAGAATGAGTCAGTAGTTTAGAAGAAATCCTGGAAGTCATCGAGGAATATTCCCTGAGAAAATGTTGCACTACTGACATTCTTAATGGTATGGAGAATGATATGCTGAAAGACAGTCATCAAGGAAGTTTTCTAAGTTGAAAACAGATTCATTTAAATCTGAATGAGAAGAATTTTGGAACACCTAAATTTATTTAACTTTTATTTACTTTTTTGTGTAATTAAAGAATGACATAATAGAAATCTATGTCTAAAATGTCTAAAACAACTAATAAGAGTAAAACAAAAAACCTAATAAGAAAACATTTTTAAACTTTAATTGACATCATTTATATAATTATATAACTTACAGTCAGTGGTGTCTTATAATGGATAAAATATAGATTATCATCTCTACCACATTTTTCAGATTTCTTAATCTAGCAAGCCTATAAAATAGAGCTTGCTTAATACAGATTGTTCTTAGTGAACTAATGCTGCTTGACAAATAGTACTGCTTCATTTTATGGGATTTTCAAAAACAAATATTTTGAAAATATGATGGGGAATCTTACCATAAAATCACCAGCACATGTGTGATTTGCAGAATTTTACATCCTCCAAGCCTTATGGCTTCTTTATTGCCCTCTTTATTTACTTAAAATCACTGACAAGTTGGCAATGACATAATTTATAAATTCTCTCAGTACCCAGGGATGTACCTGGATTGGGCCAAGAAATTTGAACTCACTCCAAATGGATGTTGCTGCACTCTGCTTCAGGTGCTTCTAACAAGTGCATCCTATCCTTTTAATTCTCAATATAAGTATCCTTGTTCCCATTACTATGGCTATGTAACAAATTATCCCAAAACCTAGTGGCATAAAACAACCATTTATTATACTAAGAGTTCTGTGGGCCAAGAATCTGGTCAAAGTAAAATGGGCATGTTTTGTCTCTGATCCACAGTATGGGGGCCTTAGTTGGAAGACTCAAAGGCTGGGGGATAGAATCACCTAAAGGCTTATTCATATATACGTTTGGCAGTTAACGCTAGATATTGGTTGAGACCTTAGCTGAGGCTGATGGCCAGACCACCTACATGTGGCCTCTCCTGTTGTAAAGGCTTCCTCACAGCATTGTGGCTCAGTTCCAAGAATTAGCATCCTGAAAGAGCTAGGCAGAGCTGTATCCTTTCAATGACTTACCCTTGGAAGTGTAGTATTACTTCTACCAAACTTTATTGTTTGAAATAGTCAAGAATCTCCCTTAGGTAGTGGAGGGGAATTAGACTCCAGTTTTTTATTATGTTGGTTAGGGTGCTGAACTAGCATATGGGACTAGAAATATTGTTGTGGCCATTTTAAAAAAAGATTTTGTTTATTTATTTAATGGGATAGGGGCAGAGGAAGAGGAGAGAGAGAATTCCAAGCCCATTTGGGGCTCCACCTCAGGAGCCGCTCTGAAACCAAGAGTGGGACATATAACTGACTATGCCACCCAGACACCCCTGCTGTGGCCATTTTTAAGAAAAAATTGCCACAGTTCTTGACAAAAGACAGAAGACATATCCTATTTCCTCTTAGTTATTAATCATTATTAATTAATGAATTTAGGTATGTTTGAGGTATTTCAGTCCATTGTGGTAATTATTCATTTTAGTGCTCAATTTTTCCATCCTTAGTGAGTAGGAATCTATTTTCAGTTTGCTCAGTTCTTTGGTCATAACCATAGTGTTTTCTGACAGCTTTCTTGCTATCATATTGTACGATATGATACCTTGATATTGATATGATGCTTTGTATGAGAAAATGTTTCAAGGGCATCTTATACATTTTTTGTCCCACACCCAGAATTTGATATTTTCCAAGGATACTGGTTTCTTTTCAGTTTGAGAGGGTTTCTGTTTTTAGTTTTAAACATAATTCCTTTTGGGGGTGTGAATTGAGAAATAAATGTAAATTTTAATATATTGAGAAGTGTATGCATATTAAAAATTAAAATTCTTTTTTTTAAAGATTTTATTTATTTATTCATGAGAGACACAGAGAGAGAGAGAAAGAGAGAGAGAGAGAGAGAGAGAGGCAGAGACACAGGCAGAGGGAGAAGCAGGCTCCACGCAGGGAGCCCAATGTGGGACTCGATCCGGAACTCCAGAATCACGCCCTGGGCCTAAGGCAGGTGCTAAACCACTGAGCCACCCAGGTGTCCCTAAAAATTAAAATTCTAATACTTCTGAAGGTTTAAAATATAAACATCAATGCTCTGCTCCTCTCCAGGCCACTCCTTATTCTCTTAATAAACAACCACTTTTGTTTCAGCTATTTTCTTCTGATAACTCACCACCATTATGATTCTTGATAAATTGCTACTACTTGCTGTCAATTTTTATACTTCACACATTATCTGTAGATTTGCTATATTTTGCTGTATTATAGATGATGCTTTAGGTCATTTACATTACTTTCTCACTTTAGGTCATTTACATTACTTTCTCACTTTTTCTCCTTGCACCTCTTATTGACAGAATCACACTATTTTTTGCCAGAATATAAATGTAGGGAGCACCTGGATGGCTCAGTTCATTAAGTGTCTGCCTTCAGCTCAGGTGATGATCTCAGGGTCCTGAGATTGAGCTCTGCATCAGGCTCCCTGCTCAGTGGGGAGTCTGCTTCTCCCTCTCCGTATGACTCTCCCCTGGCTCATTGCTCTCTCTCTCAAATTTATATACATATATAAAATTGATATATATAATATATATATTTATGAACATAATTGTGAAAGTCTGCTCTGGCGTTTCTAATATTTTCAAGGTTCTACTCACTATAATTATCATTTACAGAAGTTCATTACATACTCTTATGTATATCACTGATAATATACTTTTCTATACTTTATGTTAAAAACAATCTAGTCTTAGCCATTCATCTTAATAGTTGATGAAATATTTGAAGAGCACAGGGTCATAGGCAGAATCCTGGGGCAGATTGCCAGAGACTTGCTTTCACCTTGGCATCAACCCATTAGTCTACTCTTTATTTACTATCATCAAAGCCCACATTTCTGTTTTTTTCATCTAGTTCATGAGAACATCCTGCAAGGCTTTGTTAAATGTCTCCCTAAAATAAAGATACAAAAAATCTGATAGTTCAAACAGAAAATGAATAATTTCTTAAACTTCTTATTATAATTTCAAGGTCAAAGAACTGTGTCATTTTTTTTTAAATTAGGGAACTGACTGCATAGTTTAGTTCCCAAAAGCATAATAATTCTAATATGTGGTTTATAAATTTAATCCATAAATTGAAAAAAAAATCTTCTATAATTTGACTACTTCCTCTTTAATCTCAAAAGCTCCCTTTTATGGAAAGTTGACCATAAAGGCTGTTATTACAAATGGAAGGTATCTAAAATCCTGATACTCATCTAATCCTTGTAGTTTATATTTAAAATCACTAAATTGGCTCCTTTTAAGGATCTCTTTAGTCAATATTAGATTTTTTTTCTTGCAACTCTTAGCAATTTTTGATTCTTCTCAACTTAGAAACTGGTTTATTTATATAGAAACTTTGACAGCAAACAAATATACTGACCTTTATATAAGAAAATGAAGAAACTCCTCTATTCAGTTGAGCTTCTATTTTAAGATACTTTCATCAAAAGTGTATGATTTTGTGTACAGCTTATCACATGTTTGGCCTGATTCTACTGAAGAAATTTGTGAGTTGCGGATTGTGCAAGAGTTAATTTTCCATCCTGTGACTGGGGAGGGAAGCCCTGTCTGTATAAAGCTCATTCTAGCAAGTAAGCACTGAAACCCTGATTTTAGCAGCTTTAAAAAACAGCCCCAAAGGCATGTTCCCTCTTTCTTTTCACCAAAAAATAACACTAGGTGATTTTGAATTAATTCTCTGGAGGGCTCAACTTCCTTCCTTCCTTTCTTCTTTATTTCTTTCCTTCCTTCCTTCCTTCCTTCCTTCCTTCCTTCCTTCCAACACTAAAGGAGGACAAAAGATGTTATGAGCTTTCATGTAGTGAATATGCTGAGTACAGTCAGTGTTGTCCTACTATTTCTTTACACTTGGATGTTGTCACCTAACAACTTAACAATAAGAAGTTTTAAGCATTTGACCTTTCTTTGGAGATATAGCTGAGATGAAATGAGATAGATATACAATGGTTCAAGCTTAATCTAGAAAAAAAATGCTTAAGTCAAAAGAGAAGCTGTATAATAGTGATGACATCCACGACACTTCCAGTGATTCTTAAAGGTCAAGCTCTGCAAGTTGGATTTGTTTATAAGACTTGATTCTGAGCTCAACCATTGTGCCATGGTTTGTAAGAAACTGCTATAATAGCCAGAATTTGAATGGAATGAGTTTAGCATAGAGGATATTTTATTATATTTCAAAGCAAATTGCTCAAGTTCCATAAAAACAATTTAAAAGTTAAATATTCCTTTTACTTTTTATATAGGAAATTATATTAAAAGATTAAGCATTTTTCCTTTAATTATTGAACAAGGCTGGAAAGTATCTGAGATCATTATTTTAGCTCAAATTGCATACCAAGTAAAAGTAATCAACCTTACTGAATAGCTCAGATCCGATCTGTACCCTTTAATACAAAAAAGAGCATTAACATCACGATGAAATGCTTTACACAGGTAATCCTAAAATTATCAAAGTGATTATTAGGTTGATACTAAAAATTATTTTTTTCAGTAAAGCAGCACAGTGCTAATAACTACAGTCCCTCTACAGAACACCTCTATAATTCATATCCAAAATAAAATAAAAATATGAGGAATCTTTGCCATTGAGATAGAATTATTCTAGAATTACCAAGCATGAGAAAAACATGCAGTCACTCATATTCTCCTTAATATATCAATTAAAGTTATTTTTATATAATATAATGGATTTTCTTATAACTTACAGTACAATTTTTTAAAAGACTTATTTATTTATTCATGAGAGACGCAGAGAGAGAGGCAGAGACATAGGCAGAAGGAGAAGCAGGCTTCACGCAGGAAGCTGGATGTGGGACTCAATTCAGGGACTACGGGATCTCACAAACTGAGCCAAATGCAGATGCTCAACTGCTGAGCCACCCAGGTGTCCCACTTACAGTACAATTTTTTGAACTGTATAACTAAGGAAATATATGCATCTGAGCTAAATGATTTTTCTGATATTAAAGTAATACATATCCATGAGCAGAAAATTTAGAGAAAAAAACCCAGTGAAGTATTTTTTAAAACGAAAAGTTGCAAATAACACCACCACTTAATTAAGAGAGAATCACAATTAAATCAAATTTTTAAAAAATATTTTATTTATTGATTCAAGAGAGAGGGTGCACACGGGACAGAAAGAGAGAGAGCATAATTGGAAGAGAGAGGGAGAAGCAGGCTCTGCGCTGAGCAGGGAGCTCAAAGGGGGCCAGATCCCAGGATCCTGGGCTGAAGGCAGACGTTTAAACTACTAAGCCAGAGGCAGGCAAGATGGCAGAAGAACAGGGTCCCCAAGTCACCTGTCCCCACCAACTTACCTAGATAACTTTCAAATCATCCTGAAAACAAGGATTCGGCCTGAGATTTAAAGAGAGAACAGCTGGAACGCTACAGAGAGAAGAGTTTGCGCTTCTATCAAGGTAGGAAGATGGAAAAAAATAAAATGAAAAAGCATCCAAGGGGGAGGGGCCCCGTGAGGAGCTGGGCTAAGGCTGGGCTGCGAGAGCCCCCAGGACAGGAAAGCCCAGTCCGACAGGAAAGCCCAGTCCTGGAGAAGCAGGAGCTGCACCAATCTTCCCAGAAGGAAAGGCGCTCCTAGGGAGCTAGGGCAGGATCCCAGAAGGGGCAGTGGAGCCCCCAGGTTCCAGGGGTCACTAACAGAGGAACTGCGCCCCCGGGGGAGCACGCCACACCCCATGGCCGAGCTCCCTAAAGGGCTGGAGGGCACGCCCGATGGGGCCTTGGGAGCAGCTCCGGCGGAGGCTCTGCACGGAGGGGGCTGCGTGGCATTGGGAGCGCGATTCCAGCGGTGCAGGCCCTGGAGCCCAGGGCGCCAGGGGACACAGCCCAGAATCTGGTGCTCCCCTTGGGACAGGCGGAGGCCAAGAAGGCACAGGACAGCGAGGACTCTCCTGCCTCCGGGAGGCACCAAGCTGTCCAGATCAGCATGCCCCGCCCCAGAGCATCCAGGCCCCTACAGACTGGAAGACTGCAGTAATTACTGCTGGAGCTGACTTCAGGGCTGGAGAGCTGGCCGCTGCCCACTATTGTTGTTCCTCCTGATGTCACCTTGTGCCTGGGACTGAGCGGAGTCATCAGGAAGTAGGAGCCTCACAGGATAAACAGATCCCACTCAACCGTGCACCTGGCAGGTGGCCGGGCAGCGCCCCCAAGGTGCACACACCTGAGAATCAGCAGAGCAGGCCCCTCACCCAAAAGACCAGCTGGAAGGACAGGGGAAGAGCAAGTTCTTAACCAAGCACCGCTGGAAAGCTCTAGGGGAAGTCGAGGGACTTACAGTATATAGAATCAGAGGATACTCCTCCTTATTTTTTGTTTTTTGTTTGTTTGTCTCCACCCCTTATTTCCCCTTTTCCTTCCTTTTTCCAGTACAACTTGTTTTTAGCCACTCTGCACTGAGCAAAATGACTAGAAGGAAGAACTCACCACAAAAGAAAGAATCAGAAACGGTACTCTCTCCCACAGAGTTACAGAATTTGGATTCCAATTCGATGTCAGAAAGCCAATTCAGAAGCACAATTATAAAGCTACTGGTGGCTCTGGAAAAAAAGCATAAAGGAATCAAAAGACTTCATGACTGCATAATTTAGATCTAATCAGGCTGAAATTATATATCAGTTAAATGAGATGCAATCCAAACTGGAGGTCCTAACAACAAGGGTTAATGAGGTAGAAGAACCAGCGAGTGACATAGAAGACAAGTTGATGGCAAGGATGGAAGCTGAGGAAAAAGAAAAACAAAAGATCATGAGGAAAGGTTAAGGGAAATACATGACAGCCTCAGAAGGAAAAATCTATGTTTAATTGGGGTTCCAGAAGGTGCCAAAAGGGACAGAGGACCAGAAAGTGTATTTGAACAAATAATAGCTAAGAACTTCCCTAACTTGGGGAGGGAAACAGGCATTCAGATTCAGGAGATAGAGAGATTCCCCCCTCCCAAAATCAATAAAAACCATTCAACACCCCGACATCTAATAGTGAAACTTGCAAGTTCCAAAGATAAAGAGAAGATCCTTAAAGCAGCAAGAACAAGAAATTCCTAACCTTTATGGGAAGAAGTATTAGGTTAACAGCAGACCTCTCCACAGACACCTGGCAGGCCAGAAAGGGCTGACAGGAATATTCAGGGTCCTACATGAGAAGAACCTGCAGCCAAGAATACTCTATCCAGCAAGGCTCTCATTCAGAATAGAAGGAGAGATAAAGAGCTTCCAAGATAGGCAGAAACTAAAAAAATATGTGACCACCAAACCAGCTCTGCAAGAAATATTAAGGGGGATTCTGTAAAAGAAAGAGGAAGTCCAAGAAAACAATCCATAAAACAGGGACTGAATAGGTATTATGATGACACTAAATTCCTATCTTCAATAGTAACTTTGAATGTGAATGGGCTTAACGATCCCATCAAAGGCACAGGGTTTCAGACTGGATAAAAAAGCAAGACCCATCTATTTGCTGTCTAGAAGAGACTCATTTTAGACCTAAGGACACCTACAGCCTGAAAATGAAAGGTTGGAGAACCATTTACCATTCAAATGGTCCTCAAAAGAAAGCAGGGGTAGCAATCCTCATATCAGATAAATTAAAGTTTATCCCAAAGACTGTAGTAAGAGATGAAGAGGGACACTATATCATACTTAAAGGATCTATCCAACAAGACGACCTAACAATCATGAATATTTATGCCCCCAATGCGGGAGCTGCCAAGTATTTCAATCTATTAATAACCAAAGTTAAGACATACATAGATAATAATACACTTATACTGGGAGACTTGAACACAGCGCTTTCTGTAATTGACAGATCTTCTAAGCACAACATCTACAAAGAAACAAAACCTTTAAATGATGGGCTGCACCAGATGGATTCCACAGATATTTACAGAACTTTACATCCAAATGCAACTGAATACACATTCTTCTCAAGTGCACATGGAACTTTCTCCAGAATAGACCACATACTGGGTCACAAATCAGGTCTTAACCAATACCGAAAGATTGGGATTGTCCCCTGCATATTTTCAGACCATAATGCTTTGAAACTAGAACTAAATTACAAAAAGAAGTTTAGAAGAAATTCTAAGAAATTTAGAAGAAATTCTCCACTTCACGTGGAGGTTAAAGACCATCCTGCTAAAAGATGAAAGGGTCAACCAGGAAATTAGAGAAGAATTAAAAAGATTAATGGAAACTAATGAGAATGAAGATACAACAGTTCAAAATCTTTGGGATACAGCAAAAGCAGTCCTGAGGGGGAAATACATTGCAATAAAAGCATTCATCAAAAAACTGGAAAGAACTCAATACAAAAGCTACGTTGCAGCTAAAGGAGCTGGAAAAAAAACAGCAAATAGATCCTACACCCAGCAGAAGAAGAGAGTTAATAAAGATTTGAGCAAAACAATGAAATAGAGACCAGAAGAACTGTGGAACAGATCAACAAAACCAGGAGTTGGTTCTTTGAAAGAATTAATCAGATAGATAAACTCTTAGCCAGCCTTATTAAAAATAAAAGAGAAAAGACTCAAATTAATAAAATCACGAATGAAAAAAGAGAGATCACCATCAATACCAAGGAAATACAAAAGATTTTAAAAACTTATTATGAGCAGCTATATCCCAGTATTAGGCAATCTAGAAGAAATGGATGCATTTCTGGAAACCCACAAATTACCAAAACAGGAACAGGAAGAAATAGAAAACCTGAACAGGTTGAAAACCAGGGAGGAAATTGAAGCAGTCATCAAAAACCTCCCAAGACACAAAAGTCTAGGGCCAGATGGCTACCCAGGGGAATTCTATCAAACGTTTTAAGAAGAAACAATACCTATTCTACTAAAGTTGTTCCAAAAAATAGAAAGAGATGGAATACTTCCAAGCTCATTCTATGAGGCCAGCATCACCTTAATTCCAAAACCAGACAAAGACCCCACTAAAAAGGAGAATTATAGACCAATATCCCTGATGAACATAGATGCAAAAATCCTCAACAAGATACTAGCCAATAGGACCCAACAGTACATTAACAAAATGATTCACCATGACCAAGTGGATTTATCCCCAGTTTTGGCAGAAGCTCGGGGGGACACGGGGAGTCTGGGATGCAAGGCTGGTTCAACACTCATAAAGCAATCAATGTGATTCATCATATCAACAAGAGAAAAAATAAGAACCATATGATCCTCTCAATAGATGCAGAGAAAGCATTTGACAAAATACAGCATCCATTCCTGATCAAAACTCTTCAGAGTATAGGGATAGAGGGAACCTCCCTCAGTATCTTAAAAGCCATCTATGAAAAGCCCACAGCAAGTATCATTCTCAATGGGGAAACACTGGGAGCCTTTCCCCTAAGGTCAGGAACAAGACAGGGATGTCCACTCTCACCACTGCTATTCAACATAGTACTAGAAGTCCTAGCCTCGGCAATCAGGCAACAAAAACAAATAAAAGCCGTTTAAAACGGCAAAGAAGAAGTCAAATTCTCCCACTTCTCAGATGACATGATACTGTACATAGAAACCAAAAAGACTCCACCCCGAGATTGCTAGAACTTATACAGCAATTCGGTAGCGTGGCAGGATACAAAACCAATGCCCAGAAATCAGTGGCATTTCTATACACTAACAATGAAACTGAAGAAAGAGAAATTAAGGAATCAATCCCATTTACAATTGCACCCAAAAGCATAGGATACCTAGGAATAAACCTAACCAAAGAGGTAAAGGATCTATACCCTCAAAACTACAGAACACTTCTGAAAGAAATTGAGGAAGACACAAAGAGATGGAAAAACATTCCATGCTCATGGATTGGAAGAATAAATATTGTGAAAATGTCTATGCTGCCCAGGGAAATTTACACATTCAATGCAACCCCTATCAAAATACCATGGACTTTTTTCACAGAGTTGGAAAAAATCATCTTAAGATTTGTGTGGAATCAGAAAAGACCCCGAATAGCCAGGGGAATATTAAAAAAGAAAATCAGAGCTGGAGGATTTACAATGCCAGATTTCAGGTTGTACTACAAAGCTGTGATCACAGTGTGGTAATGGCACAGAAACAGACACATGGATCAATGGAACAGAATCTAGAAGTGGACCCTCAACTTTATGGTCAACTAATATTTGACAGAGCAGGAAAGAATATCCACTGGAAAAAGGACAGTCTCTTCAATAAATGGTGCTGGGAACATTAGACAGCCACATGCAGAAGAACGAAACTAGACCATTCTCTTACACCATACACAAAGATAAACTCAAAATGGATGAAAGATCTGAATGTGAGTCAAGAATCCATCAGAATCCTAGAGGAGAACATAGGCAACACCCTTTTTGAACTTGGCCACAGCAACTTCTTGCAAGATACATCCATAAAGTAAAGGGAAACAAAAGCCAAAATGAATTCTTGGGATGTAATCAGGATAAAAAGCTTCTGCACAGCAAAAGAAACAGTTAACAGAACTAAAAGACAACCTACAGAATGGGAGAAGATATTTGCTAATGACATATCAGATAAAGGGCTAGTATCCAAGATCGATAAAGAACTTATTAAACTCAACAACAAAGAAACAAACAATCCAATCATGAAGTGGGCAGAAGACATGAACAGCAATTTCATCGAGGAAGACATAGACATGGCCAACAAGCACATGAGAAAATGCTCCGCATCACTGGCCATCAGGGAAATACAAATCAAAACCACAATGAGATCCCATCTCACACCAGTGAGAATGGTGAAAATTAACAAGACAGGAAACAACAAATATTGGAGAGGATGTGGAGAAAGGGGAACCCTCTTACACTGTTGGTGGGAATGTGAACTGGTGCAGCCACTCTGGAAACTGTGTGGAGGTTCCTCAAAGAGTTAAAAATAGACCTGCCCTACGACACAGCAATTGCACTGCTGCGGATTTACCCCAAAGATACAGATGCAGTGAAATGCCAGGATACCTGCACCCCGATGTTTATAGCAGCAATGTCTACAATAGCCAAACTGTGGAAGGAGCCTCAGTGTCCATCGAAGGATGGATGGATAAAGAAGATGTGGTCTATGTATACAATGGAATATTCCTCAGCCATTAGAAACGACAAATACCCACCTTTTGCTTCAAGGTGGATGGAACTGGAGGGTATTATGCTGAGTGAAATTAGTCAATCAGAGAAGGACAAACATTATATGGTCTCATTCATTTGGGGAATATAAAAATTAGTGAAATGGAATAAAGGAGAAAGGAGAGAAAATGAGTGAAAATATCAGTGAGGGTGACAAAACATGAGAGACACCTAACTCTGGGAAAGGATAGTGGAAAGGGAGATGGGTGGGGGGTTGGGGTGACTGGGTGATGGGCACTGAGGGGGGCACTTGGCAGGATGGGCACTGAGTGTTATGCTATATGTTGGCAATTAAACTCCAATAAAAAAATAAAAATAAAAAAATAAACTACTGAGCCAACCAGACGCCCCTAAATCAAGTTTTAAGGTGATACAAGATGAATGATCTATTTTGTAATTCTTAAAACAATGAGGTTTAACCCCATGATCTTGATTCTTATTTGGCCAATTGACAAATTTCTTTTGGAAGCTGGCCATTGATTTTTTTTTCTAAGATTTTATTTATTTATTCATGAGAGACACAGAGAGAGAGAGAGAGAGAGACAGAGAGACAGAGACATAGGCAGAGGGAGAAGCAGACTTCTATGGGGAGTCTAATACGGGACTCAATTCCAGGACTCCGGGGTCACGACTTGAGCCGAAGGCAGATGCTCCACCCCTGAGCCACCCAGGTGCCCCTGTTCATTGATATTAAGAGTAAATCTTTCTTAAGTCTGATTTTTTGCTTCTGAATGAAAATCAGAGAAGTAAAAAATATACAATTTATCTACTTCTATCTTATAGGACATCTTCTAGTCCTGTAAGACTAGACTCAGTTTTGTTTTCTTTTTCCTCAATTTCCACCATTTTCATGAAGACAACCGTTAATTAGTATTTCTCATTATTTAGAAGGTATAGTTTCTTTGAAAATCAATACAATAGATTCTGTTCATAACCTTAAATGCTTTTGTTGCCCTTATCAGAATTTCCTCTGATTTGTAATTTTGAGGAATGAATCACACAAAGTACATGAGAAAAATAATTATGCCTCTTTCCTCTGTCCAACTGTCCTTTATACGTATGCTGCAATTGTATTTTCCCCGACCCTTCAATGCCACTTTATCATATGGGTTCATTTCTTTTTCATTTTTCTTTGGTAAACTCAGATCTTTACTAGACTTCTGGCACTCCATTTATTACATTTCAGTATTCTGTTCTTACTTTTTCACCAGAGATAGCTGTCTTCTTTCTCTTCAATTCTCTATCTCTAGCCCTCTCATTCTTTTTCATTGCCATTCTTAGTATACATTTCCAGCTTCTTTAGCCACATTGCTGTTGCTGCATTGTCTTTACAGTTCTCAGCAATATTTCTTAAGTATGCAAGCAGTATTCTTATACCATGGTGGCACAAACAGCCTGAGAAGAAAGATGGTCTTCCAGTCTGTTAGCCTATTAGCTCTCTGTTAGAGAGCTGTGATGGATGTGGCATGTGGCCATCCTCGTCACAGTCATTGAACTAAGCATTGTTTATAGCATAGAATCTGTTTGACTAGTTGTTCTTTTACAAGAAGACAAATCAATTACAAGCAGATTTGCTATTGGAAACAGACTCTTCTATGGGATGACTGCAAAATTTTAGGATACAGCAATGCAGCTGTGGTACTATATAGTACAGGATCATGTAGGCTCCCCACTCCTCCAGATGTTAACACTTCGTATGGGGAGGTCAGGAGAGGAGGGGAAGTCTGAGTAAGGAATAAGGGTGTTCAGGATGTCAGGGAAAGCATAGCAAGTGCTTGGATCAGAGGCTTTTTGCCACCAAATATTGTAGCATTGCAATAAGCAGTGTGATTGAATTTTGCATATCAGGTCAATGTCAGCCTTCCAGGTCATAAGTTTGTCCTCACTCGTATTCTATCTTATTATCCTCCGGAGACCAAGCACACACATATATCAGACAGATATTCCCATTTTACACATGAGGAAATTGAGACTTAGAGAGGGAAGGTCACAAGAACCCAGTGTTGTTGCTCAGATGTAAAGCCAGGACTGACTGACTCCAAAGACAAAGCCATTAGGATGAAAATCATTACACATTAATCACTGATGTTCTTTAACATCTCTAAGGGATTGTGCAGATATTATTCAGTTCTTGTAGCAACCTTATCAAGTAGTGTGACATTATCATCAGTTCCCTTTGCAGGTTAGGGAAACCTGAGGTTTAAAGAAGTAACACTGAAAGAATGAACAAGATGGAAGCTCATTAGGTTGTAGAATCTGGATTTGCATACTGCCCAACTTTCTGACCCCAGAACCCCTGTCTGCTACTATGCCATGCCCCCTCCAAAGTCTGTAATTGTACACTTTCAAAAACACTGTCCCAACAATGCCTGCTTGTCTCTACAAAGATGGCTGTGATAATACATGGCCAGTGGTCATGCATTTAGAGTTGTTCTTCCTGGCATTGGATTAGCATTCAGCCAATTACATTCTCCTACCTGTTTCTTCTTAAAATCAATGGCAAGTATTTGATGGTTAATGAAATGGGATTAGAGGGCAATCTGTGGCCATGCCATGGACCCACATTAGTCTGAGTATGGGAGTGATACTCTGACTTTGGCTCTGAAATCCATGTGTTTCATGTACCATTTATGTTAATTTGGAATTTATTTTCTGGGAATGGAATTTTGACCTCGTGTCAAATGCTTTAGTTAAATACAGACAAATAAAACCTTATGTTGCCTCTGTCCAATATTCTAGACTAGGTACAAATGTCACTTTTTCCTAGAAGCCTTCCTTGCCTGCTCAAGGCAGAACCAGTTAGACACTTTTCTTTGCCTAAGGCATTTTATACTGTAGTCTACCTAAATTGTGCTGCAATTATTTGTATTTCAGATCAACCCATAAGGACTTTACCTATTAATCGTGTTCTACCCACCAACTCAGATTATGTTTGGCATAAAGAACATGTCAACAAAACAACTGTTGACTTAATTAACTAATTAATACTCCAACTAAAAAATAACATACATGTTAATTAGTTTGTAAAGGAATCACTATATCATTTATAGTGCTGGATATGATGGCAACATTTAGTCTGTTTGGAATTTTGTATTCGGACAATGAAGGTTTAAAAACTCATATTTTATTATAACGTGTAAATCTGTTTACTATTTTGCAAATATAATATTTTGTATTTAACTGCAAAAAATCCCTGTGGTAAAAATAGTATTCAAAAACATAATTAAAGTTATACAGATATTTAAGATGGTGATATTGAGGAGTGCCTATGGAGTTCAGTCAATGGAGCATAGGACTCATTTTGTTTGTTTTTTACATTTTTAAATTGAAGTTCGATTTGCCAGCAAATAGTATAACACCCAATGCTCATCCCATCAAGTGCCCTCCTCACTGCCCATCACACTGTTACCCCATCTCCCGACCCACCTCCCTTCTGCAACCTTTTGTTTGTTTCCCAGAGTTAGGAGTCTCTTGTGGTTTGTCTCCCTCTCTAATTTTTCCCACTCAGTTCCCCTCTCTTCCCTTATAATCTCTTTCACTATTTCTTATATTCCACGTATGAGTAAAACCATATGATGATTGTCCTTCTCCGATTGACTTATTTCATTCAGCATAATACCTTCAGGTTCACCCAAGTCAAAGCAAATGGTGGGTATTCATCCTTTCTAATGGCTGAGTAATATTCCATTGTAAATATATACCACATCTTCCGTACCCATTCATCTGTTGAAGGACATCGTGGCTCCTTCCACAGTTTGGCTACTGTGGAAATGGCTGCTATGAACATTGGGGTGCAGGTTTTCATGGCATTTCACTACATCTGTATCTTTGGGGTAAATACGTAGCAGTGCAATGCTGGGTCGTAGGGTAGCTCCATTTTTAAGTTCTTGAGGAACCTCCATAGTTTTCCAGAGTGGCAGTACCAGTTTGCATTCCCAGTACAAGAGGGTTCCCCTTTCTCCACATCCTCTCCAACACTTGTTGTTTCCTGTCTTGTTAATTTTCGCTATTCTCACTGGTGTGAGGTGGGATCTCATTGTGGTTTTGATTTGTATTTCCCTGATGGCAAGTGATGGCGGAGCATTTTCTCATGTGCTTGTTGGCCATGTGTAGCTCTTGTTTGGAGAAATTTCTGTTCATGTCCTCTGTCCATTTCATGATTGGATTTTTTGTTTCTTGGGTGTTGAGTTTGATAAGTTCTTTACAGATCTTGGATACTAGCCCTTTATCTGATATGTCATTTGCAAATATCTTCTCCCATTCTTTAAGTTGTCTTTTAGTTTTGTGGACTGTTCCTTTTGCTGTGCAGAAGCTCTTTATCCTGATTAAGTCCCAATAGTTCATTTTTGCTTTTGTTTCCTTTACCTTCATAGATGTATCTTGCAAGAAGTTGCTGTGGCCAAGTTCAAAAAGGGTGTTGCCCGTGTTCTCCTCTAGGATTTTGGTGGATTCTTGTCTTGCACTTAGATCTTTCAACCATTTTGAGTTTATCCTTGTGTATGGTGTAAGAGAATGGTCCAGCATCATTCTTCTGCAAGTGGCTGTCCAATGTTCCCAACATGATTTATTGAAGAGACTGTCCTTTTTCCAGTGGATATTCTCTCCTGCTTTGTTGAATATTAATTGACCATAGAGTTGAGGGCCCATTTCTGGGTTCTCTATTCTGTTCCATTGATCCATGTGTCTGGTTTTGTGCCCATACCATAGTGTCTTAATGATCACAGCTTTGTAATACAGCTTGAAATCCGGCATCGTGATGCCCCCGGCATTGGTTTTCTTTTTCAATATTCTCCTGGTGATTCTTGGTCTTTTCCGATTCCATACAAATCTTAAGATTATTTGTTCCAACTCTGTGAAGAAAGTCCATGGTATTTTGATAGGGATTGCATTGAATGTGTAAATTGCCCTGGGTAGCATAGACATTTTCACAATATTTATTCTTCCAATCCATGAGCATGGAATGTTTTTCCATCTCTTTGTGTCTTCCTCAATTTCTTTCAGAAGTTTTCTATAGTTTTTAGAGTACAGATCCCTTACATCCTTGGTTAGGTTTATTCCTAGGTATCTTATGCTTTTGAGTGCAATTGTAAAAGGGATTGGTTCCTTAATTTCTCTTTCCTCGGTCTCATTGTTAGTGTATAGAAATGCCACTGATTTCTGGGCATTGGTTTTGTATCCTGCCACACTGCCGAATTGCTGTATGAGTTCTAGCAATCTCGGGGTGGAGTCTTTTGGCTTTTCTGCATGCAGTATCATGTCATCTGTGAAGCGGGAGAGTTCGACTTCTTCTTTGCCAATTTGAATGCCTTTTATTTCTTTCTGTTGCCTAATTGCTGAGGCTAGGACTTCTAGTACTATGTTGAATAGCAGTGGTGAGAGTGGACATCCCTGTCGTGTTCCTGATCTTAGGGGAAAGACTCTCAGTTTTTCCCCCCTTGAGAATTATACTTGCTGTGGGCTTTTCGTAGATAGCTTTTAAGATACTGAGGGAGGTTCCCTCTATCCCTACACTCCGAAGAGTTTTGATCAGGAATGGATGCTGTATTTTGTCAAATGCTTTCTCTGCATCTATTGAGAGGATCAGATGGTTCTTGCTTTTTGACTTGTTGATGCAATCTATCACGTTGATTGTTTTACGAGTGTTGAACCAGCCTTGCATGCCGGGGATAAATCCCACTTGGTCATGGTGAATCATCTTCTTAATGTACTGTTGGGTCCTATTGGCTAGTATCTTGTTGAAGAATTTTTGCATCCATGTTCACCAGGGATATTGGTCTGTAATTCTCCTTTTCGGTGGGGTCTTTGTCTGGCTTTGGAATCAAGGTAATGCTGGCCTTATAAAATGAGTTTGGAACTATTCTGTTCCTTTCTATCCTTCAGAACAGCTTTAGTAGAATAGGTATTATTTCTTCTTTAAACGTTTGATAGAATTCCCCTGGGTAGCCATCTGGCTCTGGCCCTGGACTTTTGTGTCTTGGGAGGTTTTTGATGACTGCTTGAATTTCCTAGCTGGTTACTGGCCTGTGCAGGTTTTCTATTTCTTCCTGTTCCCGTTTTGGTAATTTGTGGGTTTCCAGAAATGCATCCATTTCTTCTAGATTGCCTAATTTGTTGGCATATAGTTGCTCATACTAGGTTTTTAAAATAATTTTTATTTCCTTGGTATTGGTTGTGATCTCTCCTCTTTCGTTTGTGATGTTATTAATTTGAGTCTTTTTTCTTTTTAATAAGGTTGTCTAGGGGTTTATCTATCTTATTAATTCTTTTGAAGAACCAACGCCTGGTTTTGTTGATCTGTTCTACACTTCTTCTGGTCTCTATTTCATTGAATTCTGCTTGAATCTTTATTAACTCTCTTCTTCTGCTTGGTGTAGGCTTTATTTGTCGTTCTTTCTCCAGTTCCTTTAGGTGTGAGGTTAGCTTGTGTATTTGAGTTTTTTCCAATTTTTCAAAGAACCAACTCTTGGTTTTGTCGATCTGTTCTACAGTTCTTCTGGTCTCTATTTCACTAAGTTCTGCTCTAATCTTTATTCTCTCTCTTCTCCTGCTTGGTGTAGGCTTTTATTCTTTCTCCAGTTCCTTTAGGTGTGAGGTTAGCTTGTGTATTGGAGGGTTTTTTTCAAGTTTTTGAGGGAGGCTTGTATTGCGATGTATTTCCCTCTTAGGACTGCTTTTGCTGTATCCCAAAGATTTTGAACGGTTGTATCTTCATTTTCATGAATCTTTTTAATTCTTCTCTAATTTCCTGGTTGACCCATTCATCTTTTAGTAGGATGCTCTTTAACTTCCACGTGTTTGAGTTTCTTCCAAATTTCTTCTTGTGACTGAGTTCTAGTTTCAATGCATTGTGGTCTGAAAATATGCAGGAGACAATCCCAATCTTTTGGTGTTGGTTGAGACTTGTGAGCCAGTATGTGGTCTATTCTGGAGAAAGTTCCATGTGCACTTGGGAAGAATGTGCATTCAGCTGTATTCAGATGGAAAGTTCTGTAAATATCTGTGAAATCCATCTGTTCCAGTTTATCATTTAGGGCCCTTGTTTCTTTGGGGATGTTCTGCTTGGAAGATTTGTCCTTTGCTCAGAGTCCGTGTTGAAGTCTCCTAGTATTAGTATATTATTATCTAAGTGTCTCTTTACTCTGGTTAATTGATTGATATACTTGGCAGCTCCCACATTAGGGATATAAATATTCATAATCTTTAGGTGTTCTTGTTGGATAGACCCTTTAAGTATGATATAGTGTCCCTCTTCATCTCTTACTACAGTCTCTGGTATAAACTCTAATTTATCTGATATGAGGATTGCTACCCCAGCTTTCTTTTGAGGACCATTTGAATAGTAAATGGTTCTTCACCACTTCATTTTGAGGCTGGAGGTGTCCTTAGATCTAAAATGAGTTTCTTATAGACAGCATACAGATGGGTTTTGCTTTTTATCCAGTCTGATACCCTGTGTCTTTTGATGGGATCATCTAGCCCATTCACGTTCAGAGTAACTATTGAAAGATATGGACTTAGTGTCATTGTAATACCCATTCAGTCCCTGTTTTGGCACATTATTTCTTTGGGCTCCCTGTTTCTTTTACAGGGTTCCCCCTTAATATTTCTTGCAGAGCTGGATTGGTGGTCACGTATTGTTTTAGTTTC
This sequence comes from Canis aureus, assembly GCF_053574225.1. Lineage (NCBI taxonomy): Eukaryota > Metazoa > Chordata > Mammalia > Carnivora > Canidae > Canis > Canis aureus. The sequence goes on from NC_135636.1 coordinate 14,210,282, forward strand.
TGCCTATCTTGGAAGCTCTTTATCTCTCCTTCTATTCTGAATGACAGCCTTGCTGGATAAAGTATTCTTGCCTGCATGTTCTTCTCATATATATCATGCCAGCCCTTTCTGGCCTGCCAGGTCTCTGTGGAGAGGTCTGCTGTTAATCTGGTATTTCTTCCCATTTCAGTTAAGAATCTCTTGTCTCAAGTTGCTTTAAGATATTTCTCTTTATCTTTGGAATTTGCAAGTTTCACTATTAAATGTTGAGGTGCTGAATGGTTTTTATTGGTTTTTTTTTTGCGGGGGGTGGGAGGGAGGTCCTCTCTATCTTTTGGATCTGAATGTTTCTTTCCCCAGACTGGGGAAGTTCTCAGCTCTGAATTGTTCAAATGTACTTTGTGGTCCCCCCACCGCCTCAGCCTCTTCTGAAATCCCAGTTATACGTAAATTCTTCCTTCTCAGGCTATTGTTTATTTCCCTAAGCCTTTCCTCATGGACTCCTAATTCTTTTGCTCTTTTTTCCCTCAGATTCCTTCCTTTCCATCAACTTGTCTTCTATGTCACTCACTCTCTCTTCCACTTCATTAGCCCTAGCAGTTAGAGCATCCAGTTGGATTGCATCTCATTTAGTCTATTTTTAATTTCATCCTGATTAGATCTCAATTCTGCAGTGTTGAAGTCTCTTGAGTCCTTTACGCTTTTTTCCTGAGCCACCAGTAAATTTATAATTGTACTTCTGAATTGAATTTCTGACATTTTATTTAAATCCATATTCTGTAACTGTGGCAGAGAGTACTGTCTCTGGTTCTTTCATTTGTGGTGAATTCTTCCTTCTAGTCACTTGTCCATTGCAGAGTGGCTGTATGAGTGAGGGAATCAAAAATATCATCCATGACTTAAGTAAAATACAACCTAGATGATTCCAAAGAGGTTAAAGACCAGAAAATGAAAAAGAAGATGAAAATAAAATAAGACAAAAAGATACTGACATGTAAAACAAATTTTAAAACGATGTAGTAAAAAATAAAAGGCCAAAAACCCCAAAGAAGGAGAATAAAAGGAAAAGATGGGGGAAAAAAGTAAGGAAAAGAGTAAAAAGGGAAGAAAAGGGGGGGGGGCTGGGTGATTGTGGTGAAAAAGAAGTGGTAGTGAAGAGTCTACCTGAGGGTGATCCTCTTGGTTCTGAGTGTTTTGTTCTGTATGTTAGAAGATGATCAATCCCAAATGTTTATAAACCAGCAATACTTATAGAAAGCCCTAACTTTGACCACCAAAAGATAAACAAGATAAAAGAGGGGTCAGATGGGAATGAAGAGAGAATATAATCTCAGAGAGTGAACCAGCACTGTTTTCCACTTGGTTCTGGGTGTATGCTGGTAATGTTTTAGAAGGTATTAACTTTCACCATTGTTGAACAAAATGAGGCAGAAAAAAACGAAAAACACAAAACAAAGCCCTTATCTCCTATATCTCCCAAAATGAAATTGAATACTTTGAAGGGATTCCAGAAGTGAAAAATATATCTAAGACATGTAATTGTAGAAATATGAAAGTCAACATGGAAAAAGCTTAAAATGAAGAGCTAGTAAAATATTGTAGTTAAGGTAGGAAAAGAAAAAAATATTGGAAATTTTTAGTCTGATATAAGAAGTAGTCATAATGGAAAAAGGAAAAAAAAGGGGGGGGGGACCCTCTAGTTTTGTATACTATTTTCCCTTGATTTTCTCTCAAACCTGGAGCTTTCCAGAGTTGCTTGGTCAAGAATTTGCTCTTCCCTTGTTCTTCCAGTTGGTCTTCTGGGGGAGGGGTCTGCTTTGCTGATTCTCAGGTGTCTGTGCCTGGACGGAGATGCCCCACCCCCTTGCCAGGTGCTGGGCTCCGTGGGATCTGTTTATCCTGTGAGGACCCTGTTCCCTAGCAGCCACCTCTCCCAGGCACAAGGTGAAACAAAGAGGAGAAACAATGGCCCTGGCCAGATTTCCAGCTCTGGAATGGAGCTCCCCATGTTTAATTAACCACAGTCTCCCCGATCGCATTTGCCTAGATGCTCCTGGGGGCCAACGCGGGTGCGCTGATCTGCACAGCTTGGGGGCACCCAGTGGCAGGAGAGTCCTCACTGTTCTGTGCCCTCCCCACTTCTGCCAGTCCCCGGGGAAGGCAGGATACCGGCTTTGTCCTCTTGGTCAAAGATCCCTGGGATCTGGGGCCCTGTGCCACTGGACCTACACTCCCAGGGGCCACCTCTCTGAATGGGAATAGGGCTCAGTCACCTCTGTCCGGAGCCAGCCCGCCTAACCGACTGGCTTCTTCGAAATGCCAGAGGATATCGGACCACGAGTATCGGTGAGCTTTCTCCCGGGCGCCCCTCCTCTTATATTGACTGCAAGAATCTTGAGACTTCACTTTCCCTGCTAGGATTTTGCCTGATTTCCCCGCTAAGCACTTTTCTGCCCAGGAAAACTCCAGCACAGATTTTTTCCCACCTTCTTACCTTGTTAGAAGCGAAAACTTTTCTCTCTGTAGCTTTCCAGCTTTTCTCTCTTTAAATGTTAGGTGGAATTCGTAGGTCTTCAGGATGTTTTGAAAGTTAACTAGGAGAAGTTTATGGGACCAGGTGAGTTGAGGACCCCTACTCTTCCACCGTCTTGCCCCTCCGTCTTTTTTCTATGTCTTTTATTTTTTTTAAAGGATTTTATTTATTTATTCATGAGAGACCCAGAGAGAGAGAGAGAGAGAGAGAGAGAGAGAGGCAGGCAGAGACACAAGCAGAGGGAGAAGCAGGCTCCAGGCAGGGAGCCTGATGTGGGATTTGATCCTGAGACGGAGGATCATGCCCTGAGCCAGGGGCAGGTGCTCAACCGCTGACCCACCCAGGCGTCCCATTTCTATGTCTTTTAATTAGAAGATTCATCTATTTATATTTAGAGTATAAGTATAAACAACTTGCTGTTGTTAATTTATTTATTGTTTTGTCTTGTGATTGTTTTGTCCATCTTTTCCTCTCTTGGTCCCTTCTTTTCTCACATATTTATTTATTTATTTATTCGTGACATATTTTGATTCCCTTCTCATTTTCTTTTGTATATCTTCTATACATATTTTCCTTATAGTTATCATGGAGAATAATTAAAACATCTTCTAGTTAAAACCATCTATTTTAAATCTTTTTTTTAATTGATTCATGAGAGAGAGGGTGGAGGTGGGCAGAGACACAGGCAGAGAGAGAAGCAGACTCCATGTAGAAACCTGACCCAGGACTTGATCCCTGGACTCCAGGATCACTCCCTGGGCTGAAGGCAGGCGCTAAACCACCGAGCCACCCAGGGATCCCCAAAACCATCTGTTTTAAACTGATATCAACTTAATTGCAATCACAACACTCCTTCCTCCTGCTACTTTATGTTGTCATTGACACAAATTACATCTTTTGATATTTTGTATTCATTAACATTTTTAGTTATAGTTATCTTTTATTCTTTTAAATTCTATTCCAGAATTGTTACTTTTGCACCACTAATTACAATAGTAATTATATAGTAATTATAATATATAATATATATATAATATATATATTATATATATATTATATATAGAGATTATATAATATATATAATTATATAATATATAATTATATATATTATATATATATAATATATAGTAATTATACTATAGTATACTATAGTATATAGTAATAGTAAATACAATATTATATACTGTATCTGTCTATGTATTTATCTTTACCAAAAGCTCTATATTGTCTATTTTTATACTGCTGTTTAGTATCCTTTTTTTTTTTTTTTTTCAAGTCCTGTCAGCAGTTTTTATAAGGCAGGTCTAGTGGTGATGAACTCCCTCAGCTTTTGTTTATTGGAGAAGGCCTTTATTTCTCCTTAATTTTTGAAGACCAGCTTTTCCAATACAGTATTCTTGGTTGACAGCTGTTTCCTTTCAGCATTCTGGATATATTAGCCCATTGCCTCCTGCTTGCAATGTTTCTGCTGAGATAATTGCTCACTTACGGAGCTTTCTTGTACATAATGAGTCTCTTTTCTCTTGCCTCTTTCAAGATTCTTTGACTTTTAATAGTTTGATTATAATGTGTCTTGATGTGGGCCTCTTTGTGTTCATCCTAGTTGAAGCTTATTGAACTTCTTGAATTTGGATACTTATTTCCTTCCTCAGATTTGGGAAATTTTCAGCCACTATTTCTTAAAACAGGCTCTCTACCAGTTTTTCCTCACTCTTCTTCTGTGACTCCTATAAATGTGTATATTTGTCCCCTTGATGATTTTCCATAAGTCTCTTAGGATTTTTTTTTAACTTTTCTTCATTCTTTTTGTTCCATTGACTCGATAATTTCAAATGATCTATGTTTGGGTTCATTAATTCTTTCTTGTGCTTGATCAAGCCTACTTTTGAATCCTTCTAGTGAATTTTTCAATTCAATTATTGTATTCTTCAGCTCCAGAATTTTTAAAAGGAGTTTTGCTTGCTTGCTTCCTTTCTTTTTCTATATCTTTGTTGATATTCTCATTCTATTCATATATTCTTTTCCTGATTTTGGCTATTAGCTTATATATACTTTTTTATAGCATTTTGAACTGTTTTGGATTTTTTGTATGGTGATTTCTAGATCTCCATTTCTTTAGGGTTGGGATATTTTTAGACTTATTTTGTTCTACTGATTGAGCCATATTTACCTGTTTCTCCATGTGCTTTGTTAATTTTTGCTGTGACTATGCATCTGCAACTATAGCCACCTTACCATCTTTACAGACTGGCTATAAAGACTTTCACCAATCAGCATAGCTAGAGATTCTGGGGGCCTCTCAAACTTCTCAGGTGTGTGTCTTCTTTGGGCTTGTATTGTAATTTCCCAATTAGATTTGTTGGTCTTTATCAGGCACTTGTCTTTTGCTTCATTTAGTGTCTATCCATGATACTGCAGATACTCTGGTATTGCAACAAGCTGCTAAATTCCCTTTTCTTCTTAGTGACCCCAGGCATCTAAAGTATGCCAGTTCTGTTAATGCTCCAAGTCAGATGGGAAAGAAACCAGTCCGTTGAGCAGCTGCCCCAAAGCCAGAATATTGGGCCCCCATTCCAGTCTTCTCTTTCCCTCCCAAGGGAGAAGCTACAAGCTGGGCACTTTCTGCTGATTGTGCCAAGTTGTCCTGGCTTCTGTCTGTGGTGTACTACAAATTCTTCAGTGCTGCAAAAAGTGGCTGAGCTCTCTTTTGTTCTCAGCAGCCCCCTAGGACTCCAAAGTATACTAGTTCTTCATTAGTGCTCTGAGTCAGGCAAATCAGAAATCATACCCTTGGGCAATCCCCCCAAAAGCTGGAACACTGGACCTAAGTTCCACTCATCTCTTTCCCTCCCAAGAGAAAAGCCTTGAGTTGAGCTTTTTCTCCTGATCACTCTGAATTGTGTGCTGGCTTGGGGAAAGAGCAATTGTAGGTTTAATAAAATGGCTTTTCTTACCTGTTTCAATGGATTGTTCTTTCTTGGCTTTGAGTTTGTCTGGGTTACTAAGATTTCTTAACTGGTTTCTGGAGTTCTCATAAAGACTTTTTGGACTGTATGTTGTTGCTAAATCAGTGTCTTGTGGAGACACTGGAGATCTGGAGTTGCCTATTGTACCATCTTGCTTTGTGATCAGACTTTCTCTTTCATTCAATATAGTTCTTTCTGTTTGAATTTTTTTAATATTTTATTCATTTATGTGAGAGAGAGAGTGAGCACATGAGTAGGGAGGAGAGGCAGAGGGAGAAGCAGACTATCTGCTGAGCAGGGAGCCCAACATGGAGGACCCTGGAATCATGAACTGAACTGAAGGCAGCCGCTTAACCAGCTGAGCCACCCAGGGGTCCTGCTCTTTGAATTTTTTATATACATATTTTCTTTTTAAAATGTGAAGAAAAATATTCAAACTTAAATTCAAAAATGTTGAAGGAAAAAGGTATTTTCCATTGCCAAGAATGGTAAGCATATACAAAGCATTGGTTATGTTCTTTTATTCTAATTTATACTAAAGCTCAGTAAATATTAGCCTATTTTCACATGTATTATATAAAATTCCCACTATTGCCTTTTCCAAATTCTCACAGCCTTAGCAAAAGTATAAAAAGGCATTTTTTTGTAGGATAAGAAATAAACCAACAATACAAATTATTATGGAGCAGATATTTAAAATACCTTTAACCAGTGTAAATAAGAATAATTGTGAAATAAATGGATTTAGTTAGTTTTCGTTTTCTTTTGGGTTTTAGGCATTAGGATTTTTGTCTTCTTATGGAATAGGAATGGAATACAATCAAGCCAAGGTAAGGTCATTCTATTTTTTTCTGGAACAAATCTGAATTTTTTTTAAAAGGACATTGAATAGGCTCCTCTTTAGGTAAAAGAGTCACTTGAGAGTGGTATTTAAAAGCACCAGCTCAATAGCCAGAAGTTTAAGGTTAAAATACCGTAAGTTTCTTAATGTTCCATATTTCAGGTTTGCCATGATAGATAAATAATATCTACTTCATAGGTATTTCCTGATGATTAAATGAAATATCATGTACAATGCCCTTTTCACAGACTCCAGAGTTCACTAAGCCCTCCAAAAAATGTCAGCCATTTTTACAGATTAAGAGGATGAAATTTGGAATTTATTTTGGAGTAGTTCAAGGTTCATTGCTGGGCTAGGAATAAAAAAAAATGATTGACTTGAGCTTCAAATTTAGATGCTGGATATAGACATAGATTTTTTTTTTTAATTTTAGGCACTAATATATTACACCTTTGGAAGTGCTGGAGGAAGCATGATGTCCCAAATGATTTTGGTATGTAAATTAAATATTCTTGGGCCTACCTAGGTATGTTATAAATACAACACTGTCAGAATATTAAGAATATATATGCTTGTGTTTCAGGGGTACAGATATTTGTCAGGAATCAATGTTCTACAAAATTGTGAAGTTGCCCTAAATCATTACAAGAAGGTGGCAGATTATAGTGAGTAATTCACATAATTTATTTTAAGATAAATAGACTTTTTGAGCAATTAGAAGAATAAATCAATGCAGTTGTTATATTTATGAAAGTATGAAATGACCATGCTTTTAATATTTGTTACAATACAATTCTTCTAACACAATGTAGAGTTTTCTGATTTCTTAATAGTTAATTTTCAAAAGCTTTAAATGGATGTACTCATCTTTTATTTTTTTTTTTAATTTTTATTTATTTATGATAGTCACAGAGAGAGAGAGAGAGAGAGGCAGAGACACAGGCAGAGGGAGAAGCAGGCTCCATGCACTGGGAGCCCTATGTGGGATTCGATCCCGGGTCTCCAGGATCGCGCCCTAGGCCGAAGGCAGGCGCCAAACCGCTGCGCCACCTAGGGATCCCTCATCTTTTATTTTTGTTAGAATATGTACCTATGTTCTTGTGCTGTGCTATCCTTCAATTGAAAATTTGAATGTAGCATCAATAAATATTAAACAGGGGACACCTGGGTGGCTCAGCAGTTGAGTGCCTGCCTTTGGCCCAGGCCATGATCCTGGAGTCTCAGGATTGAGTCCCACCTCGGGCTCCCTGCATGGACCCTGCTCCTCTCTCTGCCTGTATTCCTGCCTCTCTCTCTGTGTCCCTCATTAATAAATAAATAAAATATTTAATAAACAAACAAATAAATAAATAAATAAATATTAAACAGCTTTTCTCATTCTTACATTTGGAATATGGGATGGCTTGTTAAAAATTCCTGAAGAAATGGACTTGAGATACATACACTATCAATCTCTATCACTGCACTTGAGAACAATTCAAGTAATCATTATTCTATTACCCTATCCTTTGTCTACAAAAAAATAGAGCAGGAGATTAATGTATGTTTCTAGAATCTATTTTCAAAGTTGTGTATAACATTTCATCTTGCACATCACTGAACCAGACTCATGATAGATTTTTTAAATAAAAATCTTCTAAGAAGTAAATAGGGTAAGGTTCATATGGTTAATTTCTGTAATCAGAATAATATCTAAATACACATCTTTGGCATTATTAGGATCTGAGAAAGAAAAGAGGAAAATAACTGTTTCTTACTGTTAGATGCTATATATATAACAAGATCATTTCATATGCTTAATGAAATTGGAATTACTACATATAAACTCTGTTAGATTTATTCAAACAATTTATCTTTATATTTATTTTCAGACTATTCATAGGAAGTAATTTAGGAGCAGTTATTATTCCTATTTGTAGTTTCAATCTTGGAAAAAGCCAGTGGTAAAAGGGGTCCTTTTGCTTGCTCCTAACATCTGTCTTCTTTTCTTGAGCCTGCTTGGCCAAGCTCTTCAGTAGCATCTGATATATGTTGATACAATTTTTGTAAGGATGGCAAAAAATAATGAGGTTTCTTGTACTTTTCTCAGAACGATATAAATAAAAATCAGTACATTTATATCTCCTATAAATATAAAAGGTAGATCTCCTTTTCTGTTAGTAGACCAGATCTCTAAGAATTTAAGAATAGGCCTAACAGTGTTTTCTCTAAATTGACTATTATCTCTTGCAAGTTTATGTATTCTAGCTATTCTCCAGTTTGTTTCTGTTCACAGTTGCTGACAAATTGGAAAAAAGTGAAGGTATTCCTGTGGAAAAAGTGAGACTAACTGAGAGACCTGAAAATCTGAGTTCTAACAGTGAGATTTTGGATTGGGACATATATCAATACTACAAATTTTTGGCAGAAAGAGGAGATGTTCAGATACAAGTAATGTATACAGACAGATCTGGATTTTTAGAACATGTAAATTACAAGGGGTTTGGTTTACTGAGTTCTAAAAGAGCTAACAATGCTCCATCCTGAGAAGTTAGAAACACCCCATCTTCTTTTCTTGTTCCCTGCTACTTGCAGTTTCAATAGCCTATGTGAAAGCCAGTTGTCATAGTAATGGCAAATTTTTCCTTTACAATTACTTCTAAAAATTTTACTTAAAAAAAAAAAACAACCTAGATTTTAAGTATAGAAAAAACACTGGATGCAGTGTTGAATTTAGTATGAATGAACTCTTACCAGCATTCAGAAGTGTTATGTCTTTGAGAATGGGAAGGGGACAGCATTTGTGTGACCTTTGATAGCCAAGAGTAAAGGCTGCTAGGTTTATGTTTCCAGACATTGCTATATACCAGCAGACCAGCTTCCTGCCACTGAGGAAGCCAGATGCCCAGCATCAGTCACCTACCCAATAAAAGATATGGCCTGGAATGTTTTTTTCTGCTTCATTTTTAGGCATACCAATTGCATCAAACTGAAATAGTATACTAAAATAAAATCACCAACTAAACATTTTCTTCACCCTTTTTATTTATTTATTTTTCAGGTAAGATATAATTGGCTTGTTTTCATTTAAATTAATGCTATTGCTAAAATAATTTTCAAAAATTGTCATTCCTAGGTATCTCTTGGACAATTGCATCTAATTGGAAGGAAAGGTCTGGATCAGGATTACTATGTAAGTCAATCTCAAGACTGTCATGTGGGATGGGAGGAGAGTGGTGAGGGAAAAAGGAAGGAGGGTGGCATGGAAAAGTTGCTGGGGAGAGCCCATTGCTACTTCCTTGGTCAGATCCGCTTATTAGCTTTTGAGGAAGAACAAAATTCACCAGAGGAAGCATTCCTACCTACCTCTAAGTACTAAGGAATAGAGGCTTCTGAAAGAGCATTTGGGGCCAGAGAGTTTCCATGCTCCCACCTCTTCTCACTGTAACTGGGGTTAGGTGAAGTAGATACCTTCACCTGCCAGCACTGGACACACCCATTCCCCAAAAGTCATCTGTGGAGAGTCCACCTGGGAGTTTCTTGGTAAGGGGTCTGAGTACCAGCCTCAAGCCACTTACAATATAATTAGAAATATTATTAAACATCTTTATAAATTTGCAAAGCTCCTTTCAATCATGTTGCTTAACCTTACTTTATCTCAATGAGGTTAGAAGATTAATTAACAACTCAAATTTATCGTGGAAGAAAAAGCAAATAAACTTGATCTACACAAGATCTCAATAAGATACCAGAGCCAGGGTACCAGAGCCACATCTAGATTCTAACTGTGGTTTCAAGGCCATAGATACCCTCAGATCTGAGGAAGTACCTGGCATTCTTTTTAAAAGATGGTTTTGCAGCCCTTGTCATTTTATAAAAGCCTTGTGCTCACTGTCTCCACGGAAAACAGACCCTATTCCAACATAGTCCCAATGGTTAAACAATAGAAATATCTACTTTATTAAGGTGGTTATATAAAAGAGTAATCTGTTGTTACTATTCATTTCACTTTATATTGTTTTTATGAGTATAACTTATGTTTTATATGAGGTACAGTATACGTTGGCCAAATGTCAAAGTTAATTTCATAAAATGTGATAAAATACATAGCAATTGAAATAAGCACGGGCATCTTAAGACAGCTCAATTGAAGATCTTCAGATTTTATTAATCCTCATTATAACCAAGGTTCTAGCTTCTTAGGTGGGAAGTTCTAGATACACAATATGACTCCAGTGTCAGATTTCAGCCTGCAGTGAGTTTTCAGGTTAAATAACAGATGCATAAACTGGGAAGAATTACCCATTTTCCATAAATGTGAAATTCTGTTGAGTGTGAAGCTATGCAAACCTCAGCTGTAGGTTTGAATACCCATCAATCTTTACAGGGTACATAAAAACCCTACAAAGCTAAATACTTCTGGGCAGCTCCAGCCACTGTGAATACCAGATATGAGGATGAATGCCTCTATATGAGGATGAAGTATAATCCCAGGGCTGGCAATGAAGGATTCTGGTACTGTAGTGGCAATAACCAGGCACTTGGATAACACCAAGGAGCCCAGTCGGCCTCTTCTATGGGTTCATTAACAGAGGTTTTTGTTTGTTTGTTTGTTTGTTTAAGATTTTATTTATTTATTCATGAGCGACACACAGAGAGAGAGAGAGGCAGAGACACAGGCAGAGGGAGAAGCAGGCTCCATGCAGGGAGCCTGACGTGGGACTCCATCTCGGGTCTCCAGGATCATGTCCTGGGCTGCAGGCGGCGCCAAACCGCTGCGCCACCGGGGCTGCCCTAACAGAGGTTTTATTATCTCTATTTTACAGATGAGGAGCTGAGACTAGAAGTGTAAAGTAAATTGTTTCAAGTATCACAGCTAGGTAATAATGTTAAGAATCAGAACTTGAGGGATCCCTGGGTGGCTCAGCTGTTTAGAGCCTGCCTTCCGCCCAAGGCCTGATCCTGGAGTTGAGGGATCAAGTCCCACATCAGGCTCCCTGCATGGAGCTTGCTTCTCCCTCTGCCTGTGTCTCTGCCTCTCTCTTTCTGCATCTCTCATGAATAAATAAGTAAAATCTTTTTTTTAAATTTTTATTTATTTATGATAGTCACATAGAGAGAGAGAGAGGCAGAGACATAGGCAGAGGGAGAAGCCGGCTCCATGCACCGGGAGCCCAACGTGGGATTCGATCCCGGGTCTCCAGGATCGTGCCCTGGGCGAAAGGCAGGCGCCAAACCGCTGCGCCACCCAGGGATCCCAGTAAAATCTTTAAAAAAAAAAAAAAGAATCAGAATTTGAAATCTGGGCTTCAGCATTCAAAGCCTGTGCTCTTCCCATTAAACCATATTTCTTCTTTACCTGGGGGTGGCGGTGGTATACAACCTCTAAAATCTAGTTTCCTCATTTATAAAGCAAAAAGAAGGAATGATATGATTTGTCAGGTTTCTTTAGTTCAAACTTTCAAATGGTATGGTTGGGCCCCATACTTCCCATCCAAAAGTCTGGTTCAATTCCAGAAACATCAGCATGGTTCAGGCACATTCTGGCGGCAAGCATAGGCTTGTCCATTAGGTTTTCTCAACCTAATAAACCCAACCTACATGGAGGGCTCCAGTCAAGGTTTCAAACCTCAAGACTGGTTGGCTTATGTATCAGTTAGTTTAGGCTACATGATAAACCACTCCTCAACTTAGATGGTTTAAAACAACAACCACTTATTAAATTCCTGATTTTGGGTGGTCAGCAGTTTTGGCTGGGCTCAGCTGAGTAATTCTTCTGGTGTTAGACAGGCTCAACCAATCTTGACAAGGGTTGCTCATGCATCTGTAGAATACTGACCAGGGCTGCCTGGTTTATGATGACCTCATCTGTGACACCTAGGATGACTGGGTCTCTCCACAAGCTCCTTTCCTCCAGGCTACTGGGCTTAAACTTTTCACGTGGTGAAAGAACACAAGCACAAAAGTCTCTTAAAGCCTAGGGTTGGAACTCACAAATCACTTCCACCATGTTCTTTTGGCCAAAGCAAATTACAAGGCCAGCCAACATGGAAGAGACAGGAAAAAAAGGACTTCTTCTAATAGGTACAACTGCAAAATGTTGTGGTCATTTTTGGAGTTTACCACAGCTTAGCTGCACCAGGCTCAACTTGGAGTGGCATGGGAGATGCAAAGTAGTGAGAGAAGTTAAAAAGGATAAACCTAATTTCTGAAAGAATGTTACTACAACTATTCCCATGGCTAGCCTCTTATCTTTCTGAGTCTTACCTCCTTAGAGAGAATTTTCTTGATCAAGTCTGTTCTTCCACCATTCATCCCATTATAGTGTTTATTTTCCTCTAGCCCATATATTCATCTTGACTTGTTTATTATTTGTCTCCCCACAATGGAATGTAAAGTCTTGTCTGTCTTGCGCATTACTATGTATCCTATACTCCAATAGTACTAGGTACATATTAGGGCTCAGTATTTATTGAATGAAGGAATGAATGAATAAATGAATGAATGATAGCATCCTAAGCATTATATGTTATAATGCATATAATGCATATAGGCATTATATGTTATATTTCAGGCCCTCAGCCTGAAAACCACCACTTGAGTCAGTATGCTAATGCTTCAGTCCATCAAAGAAAATTATTAGTGTAAGGTTCTCTATAATTGTAAGTAATGCCCAATTTACTGCCCACCAAATTAAATATTAAAATACCAGAAAATAATTAGTTTGCCTTTTTTCCCCCTCCTCATTATTTGATTAAATTAATCTCTCTCATGAGTTGTCACTATAAGCAATATTTTCACCTCTCTCTCTCCTACTACCAAATTCCTAATTACTGAAAAATATTGTATATGCGATTCTTGATTACATTATCTTGAATTTCTACACATACCTTTTAATGTAATTTGCATTCCTAAATTTATACAGGCTCAGAATGAATTGAATTAGGAAAGCTGGGTATTTGGCTGCATATTATTAAAGTGGATATGGTATAATTAAACCTAGCAGAAGCATAATATCAGATATGTAAAGGCAATTGCTTTGTCTACCTTGCCACATTAAAAAGACAAGAATCTGAAATCCTGAAAAGGATGATTTACAGATTTTGAGACAAAAGAAGTATTCACAATTTTTAAAAAAAATAATACATTTTCTTGGCATTTCATTCTAGGGGAAATGCTACAAACTGATTAAACTAGAGATTTTCTTGAACCAATGAAAAATCACACTCATTGTTTTAAGAAGATATGTATTTAAATAATAAAATTTCACTTAGCATAATGTATGGGACATACTATATTCATCCTATCTAAGATACCATCAATTATAAGGTACTTTATTTTATGTTCTATTGAGAAAGAAGAAAACACTGCCAATATAAATCACATGATGCCATTGGTAGTAAAAAGTGTCCTGATTAAAGTGTGAGGGGGGGGGGGGACATCTTAGAATCAGTAAAATATAATTGTAGGTGCTCAGTAAATATTTGAAGGAAGGATGGATGGTGCTTTAGTCTGTTTCAGGGGCTATAACAAAAATACTATAGTCTGGGTGGCTTATAAACAACCAAAATCTATTTCTCACATTTCCAGAGGCTAGAAGTTTGAGATCAAGGTGCCAGCATGGTTGAATAGGGCCCTCTTCTAGTTTATGGACCTCTCATTGTATCACTCTTATGTAAATAAGAGTGAGCTAGCTCTCTGGGGCCTTGTTTATAAAGGCACTAAGCCCATCCATGAAAGCTCTGTGCCAGTCACCTTCTAAAGGCCCTACTTCCTAATACCATCACCTTGGGTATTAGGTTTTCAACATATGAATTTTGAAGGGATGCAAATATACAGACCACAGCAGATGGATGGATGGATGGATGGATGGATGGATGGACGGATGGATAGATGGATGGATAATTAACTCTTTGAGAGCAAAGACTCATCAAAGTAGCTTGCATGATACTTTCACATAGTGTTTAGTAAATGTTTATACAATTAAAGCAATAGCACTAAAGGCAGGTTAATTTAAAGACAAGTAAAAGAGAACTGAAATGCTGAATAAGCCATGAGAGTAGAAGGGTGTAGAAGGGGAAATTAGAGAAAGCTTCAATTCCTCTGGTCTTTATGGGATCATTATATTTAAAGATGGGGAAAACTCCAGGATTTTTATTTTCTTCTGATTCTTATTTGCTTATTCTCTTTTAACAATTCAAATATAGTTTCTCAGAGTAACTTTTTCCCTGAATTCTCCATTGCCAAATATTTTGAGAGCCAAATTCTGCAACTGAACTTGGAAAATTATTTCACAGAGTCACAGTATGAGAACTATAAGGGACTATAAATCTTAAAATCTAGCTCCCCTGTTTTAGAGATTTATAAACTTATCCTTTCATTCACTCGCTCATGCATTTATTCCAGAAATATTTCCTACGTCCCTGATATACAGTAGACACTTTGCTATGTACAGGAGTTTCAACACTAGAGGAGACAGAAAGTTAAATAGACATGTAAATCAATGGATGCATGCCATGAGAGTTACCTACAGGTATATTTGGGTCTTGGCTCAGTAGAGGCATTCATAAGAAATACCTTCATTTTCTATATTAATGGGGTCTGATAAATGTGATTGGTAAATCATGCATTTGATCATACATTTGATTTGTTTACTGCGAGATGATTGATAAATCATACATTGCTACAATTTCCTCCTATCCAATTGACAGGTTATTCCAGACATTTGGACAGCATTTGTTGTTTCAAGATTCCCTTATGCTCATAAATTTCCAATGGCTTCAATTTTCTACCAAATAAAAAAGAAGTCTTGACCTAGTATTCGGGACTGTTATAATATGGCCCCATCATATTTTTGTAAATCTTAGCTTTTGGATATTCTACTTCAGCAATGACTATTTCCTAGACATACCTTAGACATTTCTATCTCTGTTCCTTGCTCATGTTATTCCTCCAGACTATGATGCCCTGTTGCCCTGGAGAATCCTCTCCATCTTTTGTGAGACCTTTGTCATTTGAGTCCTCTTTCTTGACACCTTTCATGAAGGCAGAATACTAAGTGCATGGAAATTGAAATCAGGCTCCTTGTGGGACTCTAGTACCAGCTGCTTGACTTTGCTGTAGTACCACAGTGCAGGCTCAGATATTAATAGGACCTTCCTGACAGTGCTGGTGTGAAGATTAGAAAAGACAAAGCTTGTAAAACACATATGTACCATTCTGTTATTCCATACCTCTCTAATTCTTTCCAGTGTTCCTTTTTTCCCATCTATGACATATTTGCTTATATGCCTTTCTTCTCGGCAGTACTGGTAGAGAGCAAATGTAGGGATGGTGTTTTTTATTCATCTATGAACCACTTATAATACTTAACATATTATCATATATATGGCACTTTTCAAGTTGCTGAAAGATTAAAAGAAGAATAGAAGAGGTGGATAGATGAATGGGTATATAGTGTGTGAGGTTCAACATTGGTGCCATTTGTATTTAGTTACGTTCACAAGGCAGACTGACTTTAGTGACAAGAGGTGGCTCCCAAATAAAATGGCAATACTTCTGGAGCAAATGTGCATGTAAAAGAACTACTCACATTTCTTCCTTAAATCTTCTCTTGTCTTTATGAAGGAGCAGATCCTTGTACATCCACCTAGTCAAGGCTTTTTAAAGAGCAGAAGAGTTGTATTCTAAAAAGACACTTGGGAAAGCATCTTCATTTCTCATTCCTGAGGCAGATTTCTTTTAATGCTTTGTGTAGTTTCTGAGGAGAACTTCTGGGAGGTCAAGATGAGGCCTAGGGAATGGGGCAACAAGGGCCAGGTCAGCCCTTATGTGTTCTAGACTGAACATTTCAATTATGTGATGACCTAAAAAGAATCAGAGGCTTGACTGGCCGCCTTCATTTTGATTTAGAAAGAATTGGCCTGAAGTTTACCTCCATGAAAAGACCCGGTCTCAGCAGACAGCCAGATGTGTCCTGTTTTACTCACTCTGCCTTATAAACATTAGGAAGCTACATATCCAATTCTACCAAATTGTACAAACTGTCTTTTAAAGTAAGTACATAGCGTTGACATCGAAGCATACTTTTTCAAAGTAATGAACTCCAATAATGTAGTTCCAATGCTGGGATTCATCTGTCCTCCACAAAGCCACATGCCCATCATCCCTTTCCACATGTAAGAAATGAGTCTTCACATTTAAAAATCATTCATGTGAACCATGTATGGCTCCCATTCTTCAAGTTTATGGATGAAATAGCATTTGAAATAGTGCCCTAAGCAGTGTGGGTGCCTTATAGATATTTTTTGAATGCATGTTAAATGAAATAAAGTTTGGTTTGAAAAACTATTTTGTAGGATACATGTGTGAATGTCAATAATACTGTTCTTTTCTCTCCAGAAAGCATTATACTACTTCTTAAAGGCAGCAAAGGCTGGGAGTGCAAATGCCATGGCATTTATAGGAAAGGTATGTGCTTCATCTTGATAATTTTTTTTTCATTTCTTAAAAATCTTAAGAAAATAATGGTACCAGCTAATTGAACCCAGTATGTCATGACGGATGTCTTTCATGGAAGCAGCCAACCACAACATTCCACTACAGACTGAGGACAGCATTCTTGAGGTGATGGTTTGAGACAAAGGCCCATACAACAACAGCATTTATCTGGGCACCAAAAGCAGCCTTGAAAGTGTACCTGGCCCAAGGCTCCTGGGCTGAGTGTAGTTCAGAGGCCCCTACCTCCACCACGACTCCCTATTCTGGCCCGTAACAAGAGATCTGGGCTAGTTGAACATCTAACTGGTATAACCCAATGAGGTGCCTCAATCCTACACCCTGGGAATGAGAACCAGCTCCAAGGGGACCAAAGCCCATCCTTGGCCCCCCTATCAAGGGATGACCCTTGGCGGCTGAGTAACTTTTGTGGACTGTTCCTCTAGAGAGGCACATTTTTTTTCTCTCCTTCAAAGACCACTCACTCCCCCAAGTGCTGTCCTTGGCTCCCTGTAGCCTATTTGCATTAGTCACCATGGGGACAAATGCTCCTCTTCCTGAAGTGCCAAATACGACTTTAGATGAAAGGCAACGTGAGAAAACAGAGACAGAGTCCATTTCTTTGCCCTCAGGCAAGGTTACTCCAGAATGTATGTAAGTAGATTATTTCCTTGGTTTTCCTTTTATTAAAATTGAGGTGATACTATAAAATTAATCATTTTAAAGCATGTGATTTGGTGGCATGTACTACATTCACAATGTTGTGCAATCATCACTTCTTTGTAGTTCTAAAACATATTTTAATCACCTGCAAATCCCTAGTTTTTTACATTCCCTTTTTGTTTGGTTTTGCAGATGTATTTAGAGGGGAATGCTGCAGCACCACAAAATAATGCTACTGCCTTCAAATACTTTTCCATGGCAGCCAATAAGGTACGTCTTCAGCCCATTTCTGTAAGCACAGAAAAACATTTGGCTTTTATTACATGCAGACTGATGCCAAAGAGTTCCAAAGCCCCGTACCCAGCTAGTGAGCCTGGGAGTTTTGCATCCTGGAGAAGAGGAATATCATTGCCATAAAATATGGTGTTGGGATAGAGGGAGACATATCTTGTCTTCTCGATAAATGAAAAGTGGCAGTGACATATGCTGCTCTAGCAGGAGGCCAGACAAAAGCTCAGCTTTCCTTCCCCCATGCAGTAGGTGAGGCCATCTAGCTCCTAGCTCGGGAAACAGGAAGTAAAAGACATGATGACTGCGGAAAGGAAAATTCAATGTCTGTGCTAAGCTCACGACAAAGACAAATAAGCAATGCTCAGTTTTTCCCAGTTCAATCTCACCCAAAGGCCAGAAACTCCCCTGGCCCAGGAGGAAGATCATCAGCCAGGGGACTAGGACAAGACGATTGAGCATGGCTCTGCAGGCAGAAACCATGGTTTAAACATCAGCCCTGCAGCATTCTGCCAGTGTGACCCTGTGACACACTTAACCTGTCTGTGCTGCAATATCCCCACCTGTAAAATGGGAATATAGGTTTGCCATATATAGTTGTTGCCAGGATTTAATGTGTTAATATTTATGTGCCTCGTATTCCGAAGTACTTAAAGCAGTGCCTGGCTTACAGTAGACACAGTGTGTTGGCTATTAGGCTATTATCTTTTGCAGTCTGAGGCCAGTTAGGTGGTATGAACTTCAAAGCATATTCAAGGCAGAATTGATTGGATCTGTGAGAGGATATAAAAATGGAATAATATCTCCCCTGCCATTAAAATTTTTACCTTGACTCCTGGGCTCTGTCTGATGAAACTCAGTAGACCTCTCTGAATCCCATTAGTGCATTAAGAACATCAGCCTGCAACACCCATCAGCCTAATGTAGGGGAATGGCTCTGGTAAACTTTCTAACCCTGCAAAGTAGGAAGCATGTGTTGTCTTACAACCCTTATACTGCAACACTGAGAGTAAAGATTTGCTCAAATTGGGGAATATTTTCAACTGCTCTCAGTTTTTAAAAGCCCACACGCTGCTTTAGGAGCCTATTTATAAATGACTAGCACCTCCGAGCTGCTGCTATTGTGGTGTAAATTACTAAGAAGGCTGGTACTCCACTCCTCTCCCTTGTAATTTATATGAAATTTTTGCTCAGCAGGATAGTTATCTGGAGTACCATTAGGTTAGGAATGACAAGGGAAAGCAGATTGAAAAAGAGGTGGGGTAATGTAATAGAGGAAGGTCTGGCAAGTAACGCTGATTTGTCAGCCCAAAGGAATAATGCCAAAAATTGGGTGTGTAAATTAACCCAGCTCCCAAGCTATTCAGGGTGTGTAACCAGCAGGGATCTGAGCTACTTGTGTTCTAAACCTAAGCAACCTTCCTTTACAGAGAAAATCTGAAATTATATTTAGGGTAATTATTCTGAATGGCATCAGGTGGACATGACCATATATCCCTTTATCACCACCTGGATTGTTTATTAGATTTTTCACTTGGGGTCACTACCACAGTAAAGAGTTTCTGTCTTCCACTCTGCATATCCATTCTCTTCTTTTACTACTTAAAACAAATATATATATATATATATATATATATATTTGTATGTATATGTATGTATATATATACACACATACATATAGATATAGGTATGTACACATATCTTTTTAAATGTGTTTTTAAGTTAGATCAGTACCAGTATGCAAATCTACAGCCTTTTTGACTTCTTTTATCTTATTTACTCAGAAACATGAGCAGTTATCCTGTTGGGTCCATATTGGACCATATTCTGGTTTTCTCTTTCACACTCCTGAACGTATCAGGCCCATCTTTATCTCTACACTTTTGTCATTTTGCCTACCTTCCCCCAACCCCTCATTCTGAATCCTAGTCATCTCCAGAGGAGAGGTCAATCCTCTCTCCTTCCACAAAGCAACCTCTACCCACCTTGGTTCATATCATTTTCCCCTCTTATGCACTTGCCTTACATTCACCCTCTGTAATGCTGCAACTGTACTGCTTCTACATTGTGCCTTCTCTCCTACTATCTGAAGATTATGTCTCCTCAACTAGAGGAGGATAAGTGGCCTTAGTACATAGTAAAGGTTCATTAATATGTGATAAATAAATGACCATCTGCTCTCTAGGCCCATGTCATTAACCTAAGCAAGAGCACTAAGCCCTAACATGGAAGTTATATGTGGAGAGATTGCCTATATCTATGTTTTGTTTGGCGCAGAAAGTGTTTCAAAAATTAGGAAGTTTCACATGGTGACAGATGGTAGCTACACTTGTGGTGAACATAGCATAATGTATAGAGAGTTGTCAAATCACTATCCTATATACCTGAAATTAATGTAACATCCTGTATCAACTATACTGCAGTAATAAAAATTAGAAAATGTCATATAAAAGTCTAGACATCCAGCTTTTCTTGGAAAATGGGAAGAGCTGACCATTCCATGTGATAAGTTGCCTGGAACAGAGAGGAGTGGAGGTGCTGCTGCTGCCTTTAGATGGGGCAGGAACTTGCTCATTTGTCAGTCTCTTTTACTCTAATTACCGGGGTTAATGTACTTCTTACATTACCTGAATGTCCCCTGAAGGTAAATCCGAGCTGGCTACGCCTGATGTGAAAGTTATGAATAAGTCCTCTGGTCCTTAAATAGTTGGTGAGTCAAAAGCTAGAAACTTTACCCTCTTTTCTCCCTTCCTCTTTCTCTCTTTTCATTTTCTTACCCTTCCCTTTTTCTCAATGTCTGAGTGAGGATAGTTAGAAGACAGACTCACCAGACTTTAGTACATCCATCACACTAGGCCTTACTACCCCCAGAGCAGACCATCCCAAGAGTCCTAGGACCACAGGTAGATAAAATCAGGGTACAATCAGGAAGAAGAGAGCAGTTGTATACAATCTGTTTTAAATACAGTTCTTAAAATAACTGGTTCTTTGATATGCACAAGCTCAAACTTTGGAGTTTTGAAATTATTTTTCAATTATGCCTCCTTTAGTTATGTGCTATTCTTGTATCACTGAAGGGTATTCTGGCTGCATTCACAATAACTACATTTAAGTAGTACTAAGAAATCTGGAGAGTTTTCTATCAAAACTTGAGTTCCTGAGGAAATACTATAAACCTGTAAAACAAACCTACAGGTCTGCTGAATGACAGTTAAGTGGCCAAATGTGCCTCCTTACTTAGTCACTAAAGGGTGAAATGCATGATGGGAGACAAAAAGAAAAGTGAGGTTTCTGGTTGGGGAAGTCACTTTTAAGGTTCACTCTTTATCCACGATTGATATGCTAAATATCAGTAAATTTGAACATGTGCTAAATTCCAAAATGTGCTAAAAACTCCCTTCCCTAGACTCTTTAGAATACTAATCAGAAAAATAAATGGTAATTAATTTAGCATCAAGTGGAAAAGAAGACACTGATGATGTTATAAGCAGTCAAATTTGAGTACAGAAACATATTCCAACAATGCTTTACCATCCATAAAGGCTAGATTGACATTTGCAGAATCTCTAAAATGCTTTTTGGCTACTAATGTCAACCTCCTTTGACCAAAGCAGGTAAGACATTCTGGATAGACTTATCCCTTCTGGAGAATTCTACACATCCTTCAAGACCAAGCTCAAAGGTCATCATTTGACAACTCAATCCCCTCAGTCCCTAGCCTGATCCAGGCAGTTGAGTGTTCCTCTTCTAGGTGTCCACAACATTCCTGATCTAATTCTACTTAACCACATTTGATGTGGCTATATTAAGAGGTGATACCTAGCCTGAGGCAGGGATCATTGTTCATTCATCTTTGAACTTTCACCTCCTACCTCAGTCCAACACCTATTGAGTTACACACAAAGCAAGCACTAAATAAATAAATGCTGAATGAAAGAATGGAGAAAGGATTTGACTTTTCTTTCCCTCTTTTCTAGTCAAAGGGGTTATGAATGTATGAAAGGGAAAACTAGACAGAAACAGAATAATTTACCAACTGTGCCTGATTAACCTGCCTTGATTAATCCCTTATTGGGTGCATTTTAAATATATAGAATGATTTTATCATAATTTTCCTTATCATGAATTCTTTTGGGACTTTATCTGTACTTTTTTTTTTCTTTTGTACTTTTAAAACTGTTCCAGGGCAATGCAATTGGTCTTCATGGGCTCGGTCTTCTTTATTTTTATGGGAAAGGAGTTCCTGTGGTAAGTTAAATAATTTCATTATCTTTTCAACATATTCTAGCAATTTATAGGGTAAAATTCATGATCGTTGACTAATTTAAAGGAATTAGTCTCTAATACCTGGTTTGCCAGACTATTATACTTGATTATAGAAAATAAATTAATCCAGTGGAATATTTGCTAAAAAGACATAGAATAAATTTGTGACAAGAATAACAACCCTAATTATATCTTAGAATGATAGATGCTAAGTAACCTTAGAAATCATATAACCCCTGAGGATTTTCTCTGATAAATTTATCTTCTAAGTGTAACCTCTTAACCTCTTAGTGTAACCTTTTAAGTGACCTTCCCCCATTATCTAACAAAACCTACTGTCAGTGTAAGAAAAGACATAATTTACAGTGAAAATGAGAGAATTATTTCCTAATAGAATCTAATATAATAGTGAAATAAAATGTATAATACTTCTGATACTATTTTAATTAGCCTAAGTCACATAAGGCATTATCTATACTCTTTTCTTTTTTAAGTGGAAGGCAATTGTTACCATGGAGTTATACATACACCTTTGAGTAATAGAGTGTAATTATCTTGCAGAATTATGCTGAGGCACTTAAATACTTTCAGAAAGCTGCAGAGAAAGGATGGCCCAACGCACAATTTCAGTTAGGCTTCATGTACTACTGTAAGTGCTGCAAATATGGCTGTTGTACCAAGAATGACAAATGCATTATTAAGTCTACTCCTTTCTTAACAAAAGTTAAATTGTTGGAGTGATTGTTTAGATAGAATATTGAGGCAGCAATCTGAGGAGGAATTTGAAGACTTAAGGAAAGAACTCCAGTTGAGGGAGGAGGCAAAGAGGTACAGTCAGGAAGGTCACATTTGAAAAGGTCGAGTTTGAGGTGCCTTGTGATATCCAATGGGCATACCCAAAAGCAGGTATGAAACTCACAAGAAAGTTCAGACTTGAAAAGAAAGGTTTGAGAGGCATCAACATACAGGAGTTAGTCAAAAGTAGCTGAGACTGCAAAAAGAAAAGAGAGAGAGCATGAAAGGAATGGTGGACCATGGTCAGAAATCTGGTAGTTCTCAGTGCTGTATTGAAAAGATGGGCAGAGAAAGAGTAGTCACGAAAAGACTGAAAAGGCATGGTCAGAGAAATAGGTGGGAAAAGTGATCTTAAGGAAGCACAGGAGAGAACTGTCAAGGAACAATAAGTGCAATGTGAAGCTTGCTTCTTCAAAACAAAAACAAAACAGGGACATCTGGTGGTTCATTTGGTTACTAAGCAGCTGCCCCTGGCTCAGGTCATGATCCCAGGGTCCTGAAATTGAGCCCTGCATCTGGCTCCCTGCTCAGTGGGGGGCCTGCTTCTCGTTCTACCTCTGCCTTTCCCCCTGCTTGTGCTCTCTGTCAAATAAATAAATAAAAATTTAAAACAAAAAACAAAAAAATAAGAAAGGGGTGAGAATCCATGGGACTTGTCAATATAGAGAAGTTTATGTGGTCATTAGACTGGTTGGAGTAGAAGCCAGATACAATGGATTGAGGTATGACTAGAAGGTGAGAAAGTAGACGAGTAAATTCTTATAAATTCTATTGTTGGAAATTGTGTGCCTTTAAATGGAAGAAGGGAGATGGAACAGTGGCATGAAGAGATCAAGGACCAAGAACCAATAGGGAGTTCTTTTCAAGATGAT
Source organism: Canis aureus (assembly GCF_053574225.1). Classification (NCBI taxonomy): domain Eukaryota; kingdom Metazoa; phylum Chordata; class Mammalia; order Carnivora; family Canidae; genus Canis; species Canis aureus. The sequence goes on from NC_135636.1 coordinate 14,233,961, forward strand.
AGAGACCTGGGTATAATATTTGGCAAAAAAAGAGCCAGCCAATGGAGATGGTTAATGTGTCTTGGGAGTGATGAGATAGTTGATGAAAAGGTTGTGGAAAAGGTTGGGTGGCATTAGGATCTGATTGCACCCAGGTAGGTGGAGGCCTCCTTAGTCTTGTTAAAGAGCAGGGATTTCTCATTCTCAGAGACTGGGGAGATGGAGGAAAGAATGGTGTAGATGTAAATCTGCAGTGAGTGAGAGACAAGAGAGAAAAGACAACATAAGAATTTTGGTATGCACTAGGAGGTACAAAGTTGCCGTCTGAGAGCAAAGATAGGTCTCAGAAAGCCATGAAAGTTTGTCATACTCTGTGGGGATTGAGAGAGCGGGAGTGCCCAAGATGAGTACCAAGAGATCTGAACATATCTGAGTCCCCACTAAGTCCTTCCTTTCAGAGGTAGAGCTAGGGCAGCAGCAGATTGCATCATCAGCTGGCATTTTTCACAGTAGCCCAGGGGGACAGCCTGTTTTGTACTGTCTTGGGTGGTTGCCAAAGATGGCCTTGTTCTTCTAGTTCATTACAAGTCCCAGGCCCAGGATCTATCAGATTCCTCAAGCTTCTAGAATAAGGGTAATAGTAATGGCTAATGTTTATTAAGTCTTTTTGTGTAATTACTCATTTAGACCTCTCAATATGTCTAGGGAGTATCCTACAGTTTATAGATGAGCTAACTGAGCCATATTGAAATCCAGCAGCTTGCCCAAGATCACACAGTTAGTGGAGCTGGCATTCAAACCCAAATGATTTGCCTCCAGAGCCTTAGCAGCACTGCTTCTAAAGGCTATGAAATGTTGAGAGCTGGAAGACAATTCAAGGACCATCTACTGAAAGCCTCTCTTTTTATAAATGAAGGACCTAAAGTTGCCCAGCTCACAAAGGAGTAACAAGAGAGCCAGGAAAAGAATCCCAGCTGCTGCGAGTGTGCTGATTTTCCACCCTAGCCCCAAATGCCTCTCCTTGCTCCAAACATGAGTCGAATCTTGAGTGGGGCCTCCTGGAGCTAGGATTTGCCTGTTCCAAACTCTGTAATTATGGCTGGGAGGAGCTTCACTGGTCTCCCGCTGTGGAAGGACAAGGATGGTGAGCCACATCCTGGTATTGTCCCTGGTCCTCAGAGACCACCTCTTGGTCGCCTTTTCATTAACCTTAAGTATGCCGTATTGAGGAGATACTTTCATGAGACTATAGAGTCTGTCTTCTTCAGGTTTCTGAATGGGTCAAGAACATAAATTTCCATGTTCTTACTTACAATCAAACTTCACTTTTTTTCCCCTCTAAATAGTGGATCTATATAACGGCTTGACTTCTGGTTGGCTTTTCTCATCCTATTTAAAGTAGTAGGTGGGACACCTGGGTGGCTCAGTGGTTGAACATCTGCCTTCGGCTGGGAGGTAATCCTGGAGTCCCCCATCGGGCTCACTGCAGGAAGCCTGTTTCTCCCTCTGCCTATGCCTGTGCCTCTGTGTGTGTGTGTCTCTCATGTATAAATAAATAAAATCTTTAAAAATAAAAAGAATTTTAAAAATAAAATAGGCATCACTGTGACCATTATACCCATAGAGTATAACGTAAAAAATAAAATGAACCAAGGGGTGGCTCAAAATAATTTTAATTTTCAGCTGGCTCTGGAGTATGGAAGGATTATAAACTTGCCTTCAAATATTTTTACTTGGCATCTCAGAGTGGGCAGCCCCTTGCCATTTATTATCTGGCCGAGATGTACGCGACAGGAACAGGAGTGTTAAGATCATGCAGAACTGCTGTGGAGGTAAGTAACAGGAGGTTTTTAAAGAATTATTCACTTATCACAGAGAGGAGGTGATACTGTCCTAAGTTGTTAGTGTCTTCGATTTTATAGATATCACCTCTCCCCGTTGAGAGTGTGAACACTAACATTTGCCAGGGCAAAAAAGCTGTACCATAATTCAGGCTGGGAAAGGGAATAAGGGAATGATCCCTCCTCTCGTGCATCTGGCTTTCATCAGGTTCAGAGCTCACTTCAGAAGTTCATTAAGGAGCTCTGCCTCCACCTTCAGTCAAATGGCCAGGGCAGTTTGGCCCTTCTAAGTAGGGTTGGGAGTTGTGACTTGGGAAATGAATGGCTCGGTTTATCCCAGAAAATGTAGCCCACTTCTTCCCAGAAAAGAAGGTCCTTAGGTTTTTGATGATTTGGATGACAGCTGAGAAAGTGAGTTCTTTCAGCCCAAGCCAGTGATGTACTTTTCAAAAGGAAGCTTTTAGGACTTTAATGACCTTCATTGATTTATTAAACACTTTCGCTGCACCAATATAAATATCTCCATATTGCAATCTGGCCCCTCTGAAACTCATTTCAAAAGCTGCCAGCTAATAATCTATCTTTAGATTTGCTCCTTTGCCAACTTCCTCATGAATTATGTATGGCTAACCTCTTTTGGTTACATAAGGGCTATTCAGCTATGTTGACATCTGTCCCCACATTGCTCTGCACACCACCCTCGTGTTATGTCATCTACACCCTCAGGCACTGTCTTCCCTTCATTCTCTACTTTCCACAGCAGCTGTGGCCCTTATAACTCACCCTTGCAGAGTAGCAGTGCCCCGAAAAGATCCTTAAAAAAAAAAAAAAAAAAAAAAAAGGAAGTTGATACATTCGTTCTTGTCCTGCCAAATGGCCCCTAAGTCGGGAGAGTTTATTACGTAAATTTAAAATGATCCTCAGGAAGTTTCAGCTCAAGACCAAAAAAATATACACTTTGTAATCTTTGTGCCTATGGAAAGTATTATCTCTTTACCCTATATAATTTTTAAAAGCCATGCTTTAGATCTAAAATCCTTGCCTGACCAACCAGCAGAAGCTGGTGATTAACTTCATTTATCACTTATCGTTTACCTGGGATGAAGTATATTGGCTAACTAGTCTACTTGATTTCTTCTTCCATGTACAGCTTTATAAAGGAGTCTGTGAACTAGGCCACTGGGCTGAGAAATTCCTGACAGCATACTTTGCCTATAAGGATGGTGATATAGATTCTTCTCTTGTTCAGTATGCACTACTTGCAGAAATGGGGTATGAAGTAGCTCAAAGCAATTCAGCATTCATTTTGGAATCTAGTAAGATAAGTTAAAATTCTCTGCAATTCCCCAATCATACATATGCATAAATGACTTTACTACGTGGGTATTTTAAGCCTTCCTAATGAAATGTCTCCTTTTTTTAGAAAAGGCTAAAATTCTTGAAAAGGAGAAGATGTATCCAATGGCACTTCTCCTATGGAATCGAGCTGCCGTTCAAGGTATAGAACCTCGGTAAAGATGAGCGCATGCCTGGTCCCTGTCCACTATTAGTCATTAATTTGCTCCAACTGAGTTCTTGGGCATGAAGCAGAAAGCTTCAGGGTATTAATTAGGTGGTATTTACAAGTCTACCAATCTTAGCCAGTCTTTGGCAAGGGGTCATTTCCAGGAATTTCTTCTCTTTGTTATCCTTAAGTTCCTTAGTTTGGTAAACCATAGGAATTTCCCATGGCTCTGTCTCCATGTCCAGAGCAGTTGTTTGAAACATGACAGTTTTACTCAGTTACTCATTTGCTGACTTTTTCCTGAACTTATCAGAAAACTGACCTATGTCTCAATGAATGTATAGGCAAAATTATTCACGATCTAAGACTCATTTGATTTCTCTCTTACAATACCATGTAGATGATCACTACAAACTTCAGATCTTTATTATCACTATTAACGTGTTAGCATCAGAAAACAAAACAGAACAAAACCCTGAGTCAAATATCAAGATCCTCTCCATGTCCCTGGGCTTCTCCTGCCCTGTGTACAGAGTTCACATTTGATGGGGAAGGTGCACTTGCACCTGTGGGAAAGCATTGATAGCTGGCATTATTAAAAGCAAACAAATGCAGCAAAGCTCTCACTATCAGGATTTGGATATGTGAGGAACTCTTGCGCATTAAAAGAGCAATTTTGCTTCTGATTCCATTTCTTAAAATTGTCTCGTGGTAAGGTTGATTCTTCTCTTTTCTATAAGAAGTAAATGAGATAAAAAATAATTCCCAAGTGACACTAATAGGAAGCTGATGGGAAAAAAATCACAGGGGTGCCTTCAAAGATCCAGCTGAGCCGGTAACATAGCAGCAAGCCATCCACGCAATTTTAGCGAGAAATTCCCTAAAGAAGACAAGTATGTGTTTCCCAAAATGCAGTAAAGACCCTGTTTGGCATAGAGAAACAACACCAATCTCTCAGCTATGGCAAATCAGCTCAATTGCAGCAAATACAGGCTTATTCTAAGCCAGGAAATTGCACCAAGGAAAAGAGACATTGAATGCGAGAGGACATTAATATTAAATAGAATTCACCAATATAAAAAAAAATCTCAGACCGCTAAAAATAATTCTGTGTCACAAGAGAGGTCAGGCACGAGTGTCTCTGGAGATGGGGCTGCTGAATGTCTCACTTGAGGTTGGAAAATGTAATGATGAATGTTTCTAATCACTGGTGAGGAAGAGTGGTGACCCCTCAGGATTCAGTCACTATGCTATGACTGTGAAATTCCAGGGGGGAGTCCCTCCCACTGTCAGGTGACCCCCTGAGAGCCTGTCAGGGTCACCACATGCTCCCAGTCAGCTCCCCAATTAGGGTGGAGCTGACTCCTCTGGAAAACCTACTAGTTAATTGTCTTCCTTCTTAGGGACTTCAGAGACCCTGCTTACTGCTTTTAAAGCTTGAAAATGCACAGAAGTCCTGTCCTTTTGTAGTTATGGCCCAGAAAGAATCTTCAGGTCAATGGAGAGCAACTTCCAGCAAAATTAGAAATGGAGTGGGTTTCTCGTTACGGCTCTAAGGGACTTGGGATGCGTTGGTGGCTCAGCGGTTGAGCATCTGCCTTTAGCTCAGGGCATGATCCTGGGGTCCTGGATCGAGTCCCACATCAGTTTCCTTGCAGGGATCCTGCTTTTCCCTCTGCTGTGTCTCTGCCTCTCTCTCTCTATGTCTCTCATGAATAAATAAACATTTAAAAAATCTTTTTTAAGAAAAAGGTTCTAAGGGACTTTGCCTCTTCAGGTCCCTGCAGACGCCTCTCTTGCATGGTATTTCTAGAAGGACTTGCCCCCAACTACCTGTACCTTTTGAAGCATCTGGGAAGCAAATCCTGTTTTAACCAATGTCTTTAGCTGCTTATGAATTTTATGATGATACCTCTACTCAGAGCTAAAGATGGCTCATGGTGTTACACTTTAATAGAGGATTCTAGAAGATTAAGAGAACTTCAATACCCAAAGGAATTGATTTCAAAGGATTTTAGGTATTGCAGTGGGCCAAATGTGGGGGAAATTTTGGATGGAAGGAGTCCTATAGCCCTTAATATATACGTCAGACCATACTACCGGGGGTGCTTCCTCCTTTTCCATGTAACTCTAGACCATGCTATAGAAGTTGGCCACACCTGAGATGGATGTCCTAGATTAGCACTTCCTCATCTTTTCTTTTTTTCTTTTTAAGATTTTATTTATTTATTCATGAGAGACACACACAGAGAGGCAGAGACATAAGCAGAGGGAGAAGCAGGCTCCTTGCGGGGAGCCTGATGCAGGACTCAATCCCTGGACACTGGGATCACACCCTGAGCCAAAGGCAGATGCTCAACCACTGACACACCCAGGCATCCCAGCATTTCCTCATCTTTTCAATTAACATTTTCCTAGTGAATGAAAACATGGACCGCAAAGAGACCCTTAGAGGTTATCCCTAAGTGGCCTTCTAAAGACTGAAGCCTCATATATTAGAAAGTTACATGAACTTTTTCTACTCCTGGATATATACAAATTTGTTGGAAAGTAGGATTTCTAAATTATTTAACACTTGAGGAAAGCATTTTCTAAAAATGTCTGTCCATTCATTCCTTAAATATTTGCAAATGCCATTCTAGGTCTGGAGCAATATCAGTGATCGAGAACTTCAAAATTGTTGTCCTCATAAGAGAGAGTGAAAATAAATTCATGAGAGAGAGAAAGTAAACACATAAGATTACAGCGAGGGGCACCTAGGTGGCTGAGTGGTTGAGCGTCTGCCTTTGGCTCAGGTCATGATCCCAGGGTCCTGGGATCAAGTCCCACATTGGGCTCCCCACAGGGAGCCTGCTTCTCCCTCTGCCTATGTCTCTGCCTCTCTGTCTCTCTGTGTCTCTCATGAATAAATAAATAAAATCTTTAAAAAAAAAAAAGTTAACAGCAACATGTGCTGTGAAGGAAATAAAACATGGAGGTGAGATAGGTAACTACTGGAGTAGGGGATGAGGGGATACTTTAGACAAAGTAGTCAGAGAAGGCCTCTAGGAAGGAAGTGACATTTGCAGTGAGACCTTAATAATGAGAAACCAGCAAATGAAGAATCAGAGAAGTCCAAACATGACAGGCTGAGGGACATGGAGAATCTTAATGGAGAGGTCCTGGGGCAAGAATGACTTTGGTGCATTGAAGGAGTATTACGGAATATTTAGAAAGCTAGAGCATATCAAGAAATTGACATGTGATGAGGCTAGTCAGGGAGGTGGAAGGCAGATGAAGTACCACTGAGAGGTCAGGTGGGGAGTCTGGGTACTATTCTAAGTGCAAAGTGAAGCATTTGGGGGTCGGGGGGAAATAACATGATTTGACTTTACATTTTAAAAAAGTCATCCTGGGGGCACCTGGGTGGCTCAGTCGGTTAAGTGACCAACTCTTGGTTTCTGTTCAGGTCATGATCTCAAGGTCATGAGATCAACCCACCCCACACTGTGTCATGTTCCACACTCAGCAGAGAGAATGCTAGAGATTCTCTCTCTCCCTCTGCCCCACCACCTGCAGCTTGTGCACACACCCTCTCTCTCTTTCAATAAATAAATAAGCAAACAAACAAACAAATAAATAAATAAATCTATCTTTAAAAAAAAATCATCCTAGCAGATGAACATTTGTACTATACCATGGAAGTTGTCCTGCAATGAAAACAGCTAGTGAAGAGTGTTATATTTTATATTCTATAAATTATATCTAATCTTGGTTCTAAGATTCTGAGTGTTTTTTTCTTTTTTATGTATACTACCACTAGTATACACTGAGTTACTAGGAACCATACACAAATCATCAGATTTTTTTCTTCTCTTTCTAACGTTTCTATCAGGCAATGCGTTTGCTAGAGTGAAAATTGGAGATTACCATTACTATGGCTACGGGACTAAGAAAGACTATCAGACAGCAGCCACACATTACAGCATTGCAGCTGACAAGTACCACAGCGCACAAGCCATGTTCAATCTGGCCTATATGTATGAACACGGTTTGGGTATCGCAAAGGTAATAATCCACAGCTAGTCATGGCAGCTGTATTGGTAGGGGAAATTTGTAGAAGTTTTTAATTTCATTGATGTCATCGGTGTAGAGGAAGGAAAGAAAAGACAATATTTGCTGAATCCCTCCCCCTGTACCAACACAGAATACTTACCCTAACATGAACCCTATGAGGAGGAAAGACATTTCCTGCCCAAAGACATAACTAATGAGTTGAAGTAAATCTAGTCTAGGCTAATTAGATTCATAACTTCAAGATTTTTCCAGCAATAGTCGTGGCCCCTGACCCCTTTCCCTTCCACCTCCAGGCCTTTTTCCATTAAAATATCCAGTGACTCTAAAGCTCTCAGTAAATAAGGAGAAGGTGGGAATGAGGTCAGAGCTGGATACCAAGGTGATATTAATTCCATAAATGTCTTGTAAATCACCCACACTGTGTACATGACACAGTGCTGAGCACTCTAGAGTATCCTAAGAAAATAGATCTCCATCCTTCAAAGACTACAATTTACTTGAGATAAGGCATATTTAAAAAGAAAGAGAGGGATCCCTGGGTGGCGCAGTGGTTTGGCGCCTGCCTTTGGCCCAGGGCGCGATCCTGGAGACCCGGGATCGAATCCCACATCGGGCTCCCGGTGCATGGAGCCTGCTTCTCCCTCTTCCTGTGTCTCTGCCTCTCTCTCTCTCTCTCTCTCTCTCACTATCATAAATAAATAAAAATCTAAAAAAAAAAATTAAAAAAAATAATAAAAAAAAATAAAAAGAAAGAGAGCTAATACAATAAGAAGATACTGGGTAAATCTTTTATAAGTGTAATTAAGATAAAGGATTGCATTGGGTTCTGGCACAGTGAGAAAGGTATACTAAATATCAATAATGATAGTAACAGCCAGGCATTGGTGTGTTATATATACTATACCATTTAAATCACACAGCCACTCAACGAGATAAGCCTTATCATTGTCATCAGTGTATATGCATCAGGAAACCAAAAGTGCAGAGAGGGTAAGTCACATGGCCAACTTTGTAGAACTCATTGGTTCTCTGACTCATGGAGTCAGAATTTGAATCCAGGCCTGTCTGACCCCATGTTTTGTTGGGGGGGGGGGGATGTGTGAGCTCTGCATCGAGTCCTTCTTGGTGCTCAAGTATATATTTCATATCAGAGTTTATACTCCCTGCTGTGTTTTCAGAGCCAAACAATGAAGAGGTTATCAGCTTTTCTATGCTTTCTTCTTTCTTCTACTTGGGCTAGTAGTTGAGAGTTACTGATGGGGAATTTCCTATCTGACTGCCAATGGTACATCCACCCTGCAACAACCAAGGGCTTCACATTTAGGAACGGACCATCCAGATCCCTGCCTTCTTGAGCTCTCCCTGTGGCCTGCCTTTTGGCTGATCACTTTTCCTCAGCTCTAGTACTCTAAACAGTGGAAAGAATGTCAAATCCAAATCCAATCTGTTGGAGGGCCTGGGTGGCTCAGTCAGTTGAGCATCTGCCTTTGGCTCAGGTCATGATCCCAGCATCCTGGGGCTGAGTCCCACATCAGGCTTTCTGCTCAGCAGGGGAGTCTGCTTCTCCCCCTCCCCCAGCTCACGATCTCTCTCTCCCTTGCTCACTCTCTTTCAAATAAATAAATAAAATCTTCAAATATAGTCTGTTTTCCCCATTCTTAGTAGATAAAAGCTTCCTGCGTTTATAAAATGGGATCAAATAGCTAAATCAGAAGATTTCCTTGGATGTCATTTAGCTATACTCTACTCCCTTACAACCACCATCCACAGCTATAAAACAGATGATACCTCCCCACCCCAGGCTTTGAAATAAAACAATAAGTCTTTGTGAAGGGGCTTTGTAGTCAGTGTATGGAATGACTGGTTTTTAGATCAGAAGAGAATTTGAGTGACTTCTAAGTTACAATAAAATTGAAGCTTTTGTTCATCATTCTTCATGCAGAATTTAACAATAATGTTGACAGGAGCACTGTGTGTATCATGGATAAAAGTGACCTCATTCTATGGGCTACATTCAAATTAGCTCACCTGTCTTATGTGCTTCAAGGACTTGGTCCCCATGACAGCCTATCCTCACCACAATAAGGCCATTTTGCCTTAAGACCTTAGAGGCAGGGAGGACATAGGACCAACTGTGTGAGAGGACATACTCTGTCTACGGAAGCCCAGATGGCCCACTGTGTCAGAGGGTCTGATTTTCCTTCTTGTAGTCACCACTAGTCAATGGCATAGGATATATAACACACCAATGCCTATTCACAATGTCAATAGAGATTGTCAGGTTGTTTCATACATTTACAAAAATATTTGAAACTTGTCTCTGACCACATTTCTGTTCTTTCCTGTCCAGGTCCCGTAAAATCATGGGCAGTTCATTTTGATCAGTATCTCATAGTCACATGTGTGTTTTTTTCCTACAGAAAGTCTCTACATGGAAAAATACAAAAACAAAAAACAGGGCTATACTCAGACCTGGACATGGGCATTTTAGATTTAGTTAATGAGGAGCCATTGCTCTTTGTCTTTATTAATTTTTTCTGTTTTGCAATTAGAAAAATGATAACCAAGTACCCAGGGGCCAAGTTGATTAATCTTGTTACCTCATAGTCAAATTAACAAGAAGATACCACCTTTTCTCATCCTTAAAATGAATATACTGATAATTAAAAGCGAAAAGCTTGTTCCAGCAATGGTTAATGAAAGCAAAGCAATTAGGAGAATAGACTTTCACAGCATTAAGTCATCAAGTAATTAAGCATTTCTTCGGCAGGGCACTTCACAGTCCTCTTTATTAGTTAATCCTCATGCAAACCAGTGCGAAAGATAAGTAATAATAATACAATTACCAGGATTTCTGAGAATTGAAAAAGCCTTTGTAAATATAGAGCCCTCCTGGAGAAGGAAGTGAGGTATAAATCAACTCTTGGTAAATCAATATAAAAATATGGGTCACTGTTGTCCTCATCTGTCTTTAAGAAAGGACATCGGGACTAGGGTTATGTAGGTGACTTATCTTAATCGCTTCACTGAGAAGCATCTCATTCCCCAATTTATGACTTTGAACTAAGCTCAGTGAATTCCTTGACTTAAACTGGGCCAGGACTGACTACACCATTGTTCTGGGAATACAAAATAATGCCTGAGGAAAAACTGGGAGAAGACCTGATCTAATTTAGAAATATAAGCACTCAGCTCACAAGTTGTTATGGAACCCTATTTCAATTTACCCTTGATTTAGAAGTACTTCAGAAATTTAACCATGAAGAAAACGTGTTGCTCACCTCCTCCTGCCCATTCCTCCTGTCTGTATCCTGGCTCTGGCCAGAGTTTCTCCTCCATGTAGGCTTGCTGTAAAGGCTTCTCCATGGCCTCCCATCCTAGTGTTCTTCTTTTAGATCTGCTGCAGAGAAAGCTGTGCCTGCCAAAGATTTTAATCCCCAATTCACAGGGAGGACTTGTTGCTGAGATGTGTCTCCTGGTCAGAGACTACATTTCCCAGCTCTCTTTATTCCACATGACTGGTTCCTACCAACGGAATAGAAGTAAAAGTGAAGAGTGTCATTTCTGGGCTAAGGCAGCCAAGAAGTAGATGGAGCTTCTCCTTCCTTAGGCTCTTTCCCCTTCTATTGTTTGAATGCAGAACACAAAGAGGCTCTCAGGGATGGCAGAACCACATGGTGGAAGGAGCTTGGGTCTCTTGATTACCACATGAAAAAAATTCACGCCATGTTGAGATCTGGGAATTGAGTTGTTACAGATGTTAGCATTACCTTAGTTAATACATAATCCATCTAACAAAGCACTACCAGGTTATTTTTGATAAAATACAATCTGATACTGTTAGTCCTCCACCTCACTTTTCCCAAAATCTTGCAAATACACAAAAAAATACAAGCAAACAAACACAGAAATAAAATCATCTTATTGACTTTGTATTGCCTAATTAAGTGTTACTCTGCCATTCAAAACCCTCCTTGACCTAATGTACCTACTTCCCTACGTATCTTCTAGACCATTTTTCCTTCCCTTGCCCCTTTCCCCAACCAGAGATCTTGAATTAAACCCTCCCGACCTTTGGTTATATCACCCCATTTGCTGGAATAATCCTCTCCCACAGCTTCGACCATTGAAGACCCCTGCATTTTTCAAAGACTAGTTCCTATATCATCTCCTCCATGAACCCTTCAATGAGCACTCAGATTTGAAAGGTATCTGCATCTGCTTCTAAACTAGCTGGTACTGTGCCTTGCTTTTCTTTATTCACCCAAATATTTATTAAGGCTTGTTTTGTCTCAGGAAGCACTGTGCTTCATTCTAGGGATACAAGACAAGCCAACTTTCAAAGAGCTCATGGTCTACTATAGAAGAAGAGACATGTCCTTAGTGAGTGAAAGCCTAAAATGGCACTACTGCATGTTCACACAAAGTACTGTGAAAATGTTAACGAGGGCACAATGAATTCAGGTGGAGGGATCCTGCTGGGTCCTGTTCTAAAATGATTTTATAACATGGAGCATAAGAAACACATGATGATCTTTTTAATGGAAGAAAGCATGTATATTTTAAGATAATGACTAAGAAATCTATCCTAAATTAGGACAAAAGGTAAGGAGGAAATTAGCCTTTGGAGATGAGTTTCCCCCATATACAGTTAGACCTACCAGATAACACAGTTTTGGGATCCTACCGGGCAAACAAAAAGCACATTCACTGAATAAATTATAAATAGATCTGTCACAAATGAAAGTAATTATGGCATGAAGCATTTCCATTTCTCACTTGTCTGGTTTGACCACTTATGGGGTGTTAGAACTGAAGCTTTAAACATCAGAATAGAATTATTTTCTGGGAAGGACAAATCCAAGTTAGATATTTAAAATGGCCTTCTCAGAAATAGGACAGGTCAGAACACACACCTCTTAGAAGTGGCCATAACTTCTCTTGAAATAAATGCCTTATCACCTAATAAAATGATCAAAAATGTACAAAACAAAATAATTGTATGTGGATAGCTTTATTTATTACAGAAAAAACCTACAAATAAACAAACTGCTCCAAAATAGAAAGGATGTTCTATAAACCATCATGTGGTAGTATACTGTTGCATTATGTATTCTATGGCCTAGTGATAAATGACAGACACTATCCGGATTTGAATCTCAGCTCTGCTACTCACACATCTCATGAATTTAGATAAGTGACATAACCTTTCCATGCTTCAGTTTCTTCATCTTTACAGTAGAGATAACATCAACATATCTATATAATTGTCATGAGGTTTAAATAAATGACAGTGGTGACTGGCATGCAGTGGAAGTATTTAGTAAGTATTAGTCATTATTATGATATATTATGCAACTATTAAAAATAGCATAGACTAAAAGAATATCTTAGGACATGGTATTTTCTTTGAAATATATTGTTAGGTTAAGAAAGCAAAAGACAAAATATTACCTAAAGAGAAAAATTCTTAAAAGTATGTGTGCATATGATATATATAAAAATGCTGAACGGTTGTGCATAAAATATTATCAGTACTTATGTTTGTACAGTGAAATTGTAGGTGGGCTTTTAATATTTGTTCAGCTCTATGTCTTCAAGATTTTCTACAATTAGAATATAGTATATTAATAGTTAGAAAACAAGATTATCCAAAAAATGATCTCTGTCCCCATATAAAAAGTTTTTGATGACACCCAAAGATGCAGGGCTGGAAAACTCACACATCGTGTAATTGAACAATTTTCATAAACTAGAGAATTACTGGAGAATTCTGTATTTTTGAGTTATAAAGAAGCTATTTTGAACATGTGAACATTGGGCACTACTTTGGCACACCTGATATTTTAGTTGGAATCACATCATTTAAGAAGAGTCCTTAGATCATTTACCTAATCTCCTCAATCAGGTGACTTTAAAGCATAATAAGCTCAAATGTACCACAAGAAAGTTAAATGTAAGTGATTGGGTGTGCAATGGACTTCTTTAATGAACCCTGGTCATCATCAAAACACTTTTGAAAGGAAATTTTTTGTCTGAATGACTTGGATTTTTTTCCTATAAGGATCAAAGAACAAGGAGTCTTTTCTAGAGCCTACTAATAAAATTTCTGTTATATGGGTTGCCCTAATTAGTCAGTGGGTTCAGGAATTTCTCTGGGAATTTTCAAGAACAACTTCCATGGCCTGCCCCATCCCCACTGAGAATTGTGAGGCCCGGGGGCAAGAAGTGAGCTCATCCCATTTTAATGGTACTTCTTGCTAGTTTTTATTATAAACTAAGCAACTGAATTGTGATGCTTCTGCCTCAAGAAATAAATTAATAACTATAGCCTGTTTCAAATAAGAATGAATGCCTGAGATACTGACAAAGGCTGCTGTTCCCCAAACGCCCTATTAAAGTCAGTATGCCTTTCATGTGTGGGGGTGACACAGCCGTTATAATCTGCAGGGTGCTTTCAAATGAACACCCACTGAATTTGTTGGAATTAGAGACACAAATTAGAGTTTTTACAGCATACATGTTCTCTGTTGCCAGGAAGATTTGTTCAGAACAGTTTCTTGCATTTTAAGTTCTTAAGCAAGAACATTCCTTTTTCTCCAACAAATCAATTTATTAAACGACAAAGCTTTGGAAAAAATTCAAAAAATGATAAGCAGGGCGCAGCTGAGAGAGAATAGCACCCAAACATGGGTGTAGCAGGGGCCACAGGGACTCACAACTATTGCACTCCATGTCATGGAGGTTTGGGAGATGGAGAAGAAAGACGAAGAGATACAGGATAACCACAGTTTGTGAAAAATCTCCTCTTATCCTTTGGAAAATGATCAACGGTGCTCCCAGCAAAGTACAATTCTGGGACTGGCCAAAGGCACTTCAACCTTTAAAAGCAGCTCTGCTTAGCCTTTTCATTCCTGTGTCTGGAAAAGCAAGCAAAAATAAAGCAAACAAATAAAAACAAGCATAAGTAGGTGAAAATTAAAGAAAACAATTTTGTCTGCCATGGCATAATTTAGTGAGGAGTGAAAAGATCCCTAGAAATATAGTATGCCATCTGAGGAATCAAATTCCAGCCTGAGAACTAAATGGTTTATTCACTCTTTCTGTATTACTGGAGACCAGCTATGTACTCCACACTTCACTAAGCACTGGGAATTGAGGCGTTGGCAGGTTGTCCAGGTCTTTGAGGACAACCTGTTGAACCTGAATGAATTTATTAAATAAATAAATGAATTTATTTCCACAAATGAATAAACAAATTCTGTAACTTCAGGTATAAGTACTGTGAAGAAAACTAGGAATTTTAAATGCTTGCCAGTATCTGTATTGTTATTTGTTTGGGAAACTGTACTGTTCCCATCTAGTGTTCTCCTGCCTCTTTAACTGGAATCAAATCTAAGGTCTGGTCTAGTGGTATCCAAGAAAGCCTTTTGGGTAGTTTTCTTTTTTCTTTTTTTTTTTTTTTTTGGGTAGTTTTCTATGGCTCCTGTAACAAGTCCTCACAAATTTAATGGCTTAAAACAACTCACATTTATTATCTCACAGTTTCTGTGTGTCAAAAGTCTGGGTGAGCTTGACCAGTTCTTTTAGCCTTTAGTCTTCACAGGCTAAAATCAATCTGTATTCTTTCCTGAAAGCTTTGGGGAAGAATTACTTCCAGGTTCACTCAAATTGTTGGACATATTCAGTTTCCTGTGCTTGTAGGACTGAGGGTCCCATTTCTTGCTGTCTGCCCACATTCCTTCCCATTTTTTCCATGTGGTTCCTCAAACAATAGTGAGTTGAGGCCTTCCCAAGCTAGAAGCTTGAACTTCTCCTGCAATATCTGAATTTCTCTTCTTCCCTCAGCCCTGAGAAAACTATTTCAGGGCTCCTATGTTTATATGGAGTCTGCCCAGGTAATCCAGGATAATTTATTTTAAGGTCTGTAACCTTAATGACATATTCAAATTCCCCTTTACCATGTAACAGAACATAATCTACAGGTTCCAAGGACTGGGGCATGAATATCTTAGAGGGAGCTTACCAAGGATAATTAATGATATTTCAAGTGATGGCTTTCATTTATTTACCCCTAAAGAATCTTCACCTAATGAGTAGGGCTGTTCTTCTATTTCTAGGACATTCATTTGGCCAGGAGATTATATGATATGGCTGCTCAGACAAGCCCAGATGCTCACATACCTGTTTTTTTTGCCCTCATGAAACTGGAAACTGTGCATTTGCTCCGAGATATCCTGTTTTTTAATGTAAGTTTT
Source organism: Canis aureus (assembly GCF_053574225.1). Lineage (NCBI taxonomy): Eukaryota > Metazoa > Chordata > Mammalia > Carnivora > Canidae > Canis > Canis aureus. The sequence goes on from NC_135636.1 coordinate 14,249,599, forward strand.
TCTCACATAGATCCCAAATCTCTGAAAACAACAATGAGCAACTTTTGGATGGTGGGATGGAAGGAGATGATAGCTCTGGATACAGTGGGAGGCTTGGATATTTTTTTTTTTTTTGATAGAATGTCTCTCCCAGCAGTTTACAATGAGATGGAAATGGATGAAATTGGACAACACTCTTGGACCATACTGGGATTTATTTGTGATTGGCCTAATCATTGTTGTGCTGATCTTCTTGCTTAGAAACCGCTATGGGTAGGATCCAGACCATAGGAAAACCTGCTCATGGGAACAGTTCACTTCACGTTATCCTCACTAAATAAAGAATTTCCTCATCAAACTCAAGAGTCTGCTGTAGATTTCCCACACAGGCCTGCGATGGAAAATAGACAAAGCTCGAGACTTGTCTTCAGACACCATTTCAGACTTCCTGCTTAGGTGGGGTGACTACTTCTGGGGGAGTGAGGTACTAGAGACTAGTCACCAGAGGTTTCCTTGTAGGCTTGTTGTCTTGGTGATCTAGTCCCTAGTTAGGGACAAAGGCCACTCATATTCATGTTTTTATGACAGCCTCTCCCCTCTCAAAAGGACAAATGGGTTTCTTGCCTCCTACATACATACAGAAGTAAGGAGGAGGGGGAGTTTTGGGAGGACAGGAACACAGATCCCTCCGAATCTGATAAAGATACAAATTTACAAATAGATCTTTCAGCTTGCAGGAATGATCCTGTGAACAACACTGTAGCTGAAATGAGCAAAAGTTCCTTGTGGTACGCTGTGCTGGGGGACTGACACACTCATCACCTGGGGACCTTCTATCAGAGCTCCCTTAGCAGTGAACAATGCCATCTGGGTCTGTCCAACATTGTAGTCCTCCCTGCCATTCCTCACTGGAACCTTGTTCCCCCTGGGGAATCCCCTCTGGAGTATCCACAGAGGGAGAGAACAGAGCTAAAGAGTCTACCTCCCTGTCTCCTGTGGCAGGGAGAGCAGGGACCTGGGCCTGGGGGCAGGGTGGCCGAGGAGAGAGCAGGAGGCCCAGGACTCCTGTCAAGGGCCAGGCTTAAATCTCAGCTCCACAACTCTTTAGCTATTTGACATATCTGAGCCTCAGTCTCCTGATCTGCAAAGTGGGAAGATCTCAGCTGGTACAAGGATTAATGAGATAACATATATAAAGGGACTGTCACAGGGCCTAGTGTTCTAGAATGAACTCCACAAATAGTAACTTCTAATACTCTCTAAAAATCTCATGGAAGGGGTGCCTGGGTGGCTCAGTCGATTAGGTGTTTGCCTTCAACTCAGGTCATGATCCTGGGGTCCTGGGATAGAGCCCCAGCTCAGTGGGAGTCTGCTTGTCTCCATCTGCTCATGTTGGCTCTCTCTCTCTCCCTTTCTCTCTCTCAAATAAATAAAATATTTTTGAAAAATAAAATCTCATGGAAAATTGACTGGAATATGGGGACAGCTGAGTTGATAACGACTTGTGTGACTTCAGTGACCTGCAGTTAGTTCTCCAGCCAAAATCCTGTGTGTTTTGGTAGGAAAAGATCAGCTTGCCTACTTGAAAATCCAACTCAGGGACAGGAAAAGAGTTAATTAATAATGTCAGTCATAATCAGAGAGTAGAATGAAATGGTGAGAGAGCACTGAATTTAGAACCAAACAACCTGGATTTGAGATCCAGCTCTGTCCCTTAGTAAGCTCTCTGTATGACTTTGAGCATAATTTCTCTAAACTCAGTTTTTCCTCCATAAAATGGGATTAATTCCTACCTCACTGGAAAATTATGAGGTTTAACATAAACCTAATATCAAAAATGCTTTATAAATATTGTACATACAAATACTAGCCATAGTCATTTATTTGACCATGAACTAACCCAGGTCTTTCTGAGGTCCAAGCGTCAAGAATTTCCTGTACTGAATCCCACACTTACTGGAGAGTTCCAATTTTTTTTTCTTTTCAAATTTTTATTTAAATTCTACTTAGTTAACATGGAGTGCAATATTGACCTCAGGAGTAGAATTCAGTGGTTCATCACTTACATACGACACCCAGTGCTCATTAGAACAAGTGCCCTCCTTCATACCTATCACTCATCTAGCCGATTCCCTGCCCACTTCCCTCCAGCAAACCCTTGGTTTGTTCTCTATAGTTAAGAGTCTTATGGTTTGTTTCTTCCTCTCTCTTTTTTCCCCTCTTCCCATATTGTCATCTATTTTGTTTCTTAAATTCCTCATGGGAGTGAGATCATATGGTATTGTCTTTCTCTGACTGACATTTCACTTAGCATAATACAGTCTAGTTCCATCCATGTCTTGCAAATGACAAGATTTTGTTCTTTTTGATGGCTGAATAATATATATTCCAGTGTGTGTGTGTGTGTGTGTGTGTGTGTGTGTGTGTGTGTGTGTACCACATCTTTTTTATCCATTCATTAGTCAATGGACATTTGGGCCCTCTCCATAGTTTGGCTATTGTGAATAGAGTTCCACTTCTGAAGGAACTTCTACTTACAAACATACAAAGAAGGAGCAGGCATCCAAACTTCGGGCCCTGGTCCTAATAGGCCAGGGGTGAATTATATCCCATAGGTTTCTACAGTGCAAGCATGTCAGAGACAAGGATAAGGGTGAAGAGTGTGTAAGGCAAGCAGGGGAGTCTTGGCTCAAAGTCTGAATGAAGAGTGAGCTTCTCAGAGGTAAAGCCTGTGGAAATAGCTGCAGGCAAGAAAGAAAGGACAAATCTTTGTGGCTTGGTGTGTAGGGTAGAGAGCTGTCAAATACAGGAGCAAGGGTAGGGTAAGCTCATAAATTTCCCATTTCAGCCAATTGTGCCAAGTAAATGTGGCAAAGGCTTTGAGAGCACGAGCAGCTTAGGATGTTTGAATCACCCAAGTGTCCATTTCTGGGCCTCCTCTCTGGAGCTGCCTCAGAGGCACCCGGGATATGGGTGCACACCTGCTATACTTGTGCAGCTGCATGACGACTGGCCAAGGGAGAAGGAGCCTCCTGCCTGGCAGCCTCTTCTACCTTCTGTTATGACAACCCCACCTCCTCCATGGGCACACAGAGCCCCTATTCTTTCTGCTTCTGATAGCTTTAAACAAAAACTGATAGCCAGTAAACTACAAAGAAGCTTTTTTTTTTTTTTTTTTTTTTTTTTAATCCAGTTTTCTTTGTAACTCCCTTTTTTCTGTACATTTCCTTTGCTGGTTCTTTATTAAAGCAGAGAAGGCTTTCAAGTCAATACATTATTTTTTTTAAGTCAAGTAAACAATTTTGTTTGCTAGAGTCAGGGTCCATAGTCACTTTACAAGGAGCACGCTTTTGGAATTCTGTGCTTTTGCCCAACATCATAAATGGTGGGTTTTAACAGCTGTAGCCATGAGTGGCTGAGAAAAAGAGAGAAGAAGATAAAGTCCGGAGGGAAGCAGAGGCAGATGGTACTGGGACTCCCAGGAAGCACAGAGAAGAGGGTGAGGGAAGGCTGAGAAGAGGGACGAGGAACTCTGTGGAATGCCCTACTATATGCCAGACTCTTCTGTTTCTCATTCCATCTTCATGATGAGACTAGAGGTGGATATAACTACCTGTGTCTCCTACAAGGGGAAACAAGTCTAGGAGAAGCTATGTAACTTGCTAAGATCACATAATAATGTGGTCACATAATAATAAATAAGCTAGAATTTGAGTCCAGATCCAACTCCAAAATACTTTCTTTCCTCCATATTACTGTTCTAGTTATTTCCTGCTGCTTAACTACCTAAACCTTGAGGTTTAAAATGATCAGGCATTCTAGGCAGGGTGTGGCTGTGTGATTCCTCCTTCCACATGACATTGAGAGAGTCTACTTGTTGGGGTTCAGCTGGAGGACAGGCTATTCTAGAGAACCCAAGACAGTTTTACACCTGGCACCTTGGAAAGGTGACTGGCAGGTTGGACTTAGCTGCGAGGGGTGACCAGAGTACCTCTAAGTCATACTCTCTTCAACATGATGGACAGAGTCATGGGACTTTATACCCAGCAGCTCAGAACTCCCAGAGATCTTTACAGAGACCCAGACACTGAGCTGTTTATCTTGGAAGACAGGCCTGTCTATGAGGTGGGATTCTTCTTCCATTTTATAGATATGCCCCCTGCAATGATCTGATTATTTCTTTAGAATAGTGTTAGCAGAGGATACTTGAAAGCAGAATCATAGTATTTTGATACTAACTGGTGAATCTGTTCTGTCTCAAAAAGAAATGTAGGTGTCATCAAGTAAATGGATTGGCAAATGTAAGGAGTATATTAAAAGAACCGAATACAGTAAGTAGGCTGTGGCCTGCCTGCTTCAGCCTGGGGCCCCTGAGTGAGGAGGGAGTAAGGGAAATGGTCAGTTTTGGCTGTTTCGTCCCCGTCTTCACCTACCTGCCTCTGACACTCCTCTGGGATTGGGATGGCAAGAGGTGTGGCTTAAGAAGTAGGATAGTTTATAATAAACTTGCACTTCTGTAATCCTGCAGAAAGTGCTCGCTGAACATGGAAGTTCACCATGTCAGCTCCCATGGAGCACTTTTGTGGCTTTCTCAGGGATTCCCCTGCTGAGAAACTTTTTTGTTTGGGGTCTCCTGAAAACAAAGCCTGAGACAAGGATTTGTGTCTAGATAGTTCATTTGGAAGGTGATCCTAAGATTCAGAGTGAGGGCATGAAAAAGGATGAAAAGCCATTTAAAAAAGGTACATTATTGAGGTCACTACTGTGGGCAATAGGGGTTTTGCCAAGATCTGAAAAATTTGCAAGATATTCCTGGAATTGTTTGCCTGAAAGATGAGAGGCTGGGGCACTTGCCCATCAGTTACCTCCTCCATCATCTGGGGATTGCTCCAGGCTGCAGTAACGACCCCTCATCCCCTCCAGGCTATTTCTTGAGGCTTTGGGGAACTCTCCAACATAGAACAAAGACTTGTGCCTTCTCTTAACATTGGGCACAGCTAACAGGAGTCTGAGGTTGCAGGAAAAGACCCTCTATAGCTTCAGCTGAAATCAGAGCTGACCAGGAAAAGCATCTGCTTCATTAATGAGGCCTCCTGAGCCTCAAAGCTCTGCTCATCCATCAGTCCATCCAACAGACTCTCTGTTGGGACTCCCTAGCTGTGTTAGGTTGAATAATGACCCTCCTTCCCAGGTTTTCCATGTCCTAATCTCTGGAACCTATAAATGTCACCTATGTCAAAACAAAACAAAACAAAACAAAATTCTATGGAAGTGATCACATTATGAATTATTGAGATGGGAAGATTATCCTTGATTACCTGGGAAGACCTAAAAATCCAATCACAAGTATCCTTAGAAGACAGAAGCAGAGGGAGGTTTGACAGAGACAGAAGAGGAAGCAATGTGACAACAGAAGTTGGAGTGATGTGGCCACAAGCCAAGGAAAGCCACCAGCCACCAGAAGCTGGAAGAAGCAAGGGATGGATTCTCCCCTGGAGCATGTGGAGGGAATATGGTCTGGCCAACACCCTGATTTCAGACTTCTGACCTCCAGAACTGTGAAGGAATAAATACCTGTCATTTTGAGCCATGAATCTTGTGGTGATATTTTTATAGTAGTTCTAGTAAACTAATGCAGTATTTTCTCTCCAGGTAGCTCTAGGCTGGCTCTTATCCTGTGTCCTTTATCTGGTCCCTGAGGAACACACATTCCTGCCCCTGCTTTTGGTGGAAGAGCAGCCAGCTCTGGGGACAGCCCATTAGCAGAGGATACTTAAAAGTGGAATCGTGGTATTTGATACTAGCTCATGAACAAGTGTCTCTAGCAAAAGGAAACACAGGTGCAAGCAGAGTAGATAGACGGACAAAAGTAAGGAGTATGTTGAAAGAACCGAATGCAACAAGTAGGTTGTGACCTGCCTGCTTCAGCCTGGGGTCCCTGAGTGAAGAGGAAGGGAATGGTCCTCTTACTCTGTCAGTCTCACTCTCTCTCTCCCCTCAGGCAGATAGCCATGGCTTCTCCCTACTGGGCATGTGTCACACTCCAGTTCCCTATATCCCCCACACTCAGGGGCTGCAGATCAAGTTCTCCAAGTAGTTTCCTTTGAACCCCTCCCTTTTGGTTACATTTGATGGCAGAGGTCCCTCTTTTCTTCCCCCTTGGGAAACACAAAGCCATCAGCAAACTCCTTGCAAGAAAATGTTGCCTCCACCACCCTCCTTCAGGCCTTAAATACCCTAGTCCCCACTGTCCAAGGTTTTGCAAATCTGTCGAAGATACCCAGCTCCTCAGTTTAGAAAACTGGCTTCTTTGGTTAATTCTCAGCCTATGGCTCAACACAAATCTAGGCACTGAGAGTCCTATTGTATCACCCAGAAATCCCTCTCTGATGATTTCATTACTGAGAAGTGTGCTTTAAGCTGGGAACCAGCAAACAAACAGCTCCTACCCTAAGTGTGCCGGAACTCCTGCCGGAGGGAGGAGGGACCTCTGCCATCAAATGTAACCAAAAGGGAGGGGTTCAAAGGAAACTACTTGGAAAGGAAACTACATTGTCACTGATCCACACAGGCTTTGCTAGTTTCTTTCTCAGGAAAGTGCAAAGGTGAGATGAGTCTATGATTCCAAAGTCACAAAACTCAGTGGTGTGCATGTGTGCAGCTTCAGAGCTAATAAGATGGACCGACTACCTGTGGCAGATTAGGAAAGCCTTCTTCTGTTTGTAACGGGTTTGTAATAGTCCTTGCCAACTCTATACCACAGCCACAAAAAAATGCCTGAGGTATCAGAATTTTTTTTAATAAAAGTAATCATTACCAAAAGAAAATGCACAAGGAGTGGAGACGTAAATCTTGGATTTCAGATTAAAAGTTGCTCCACATGGAACGACAGGTTTTTCCACCACACTTCTGTCTTCCCTTCATTCCTTACTCTGCCAGAATGAACTCTTTCCCCATGAGTACTTTGCTTGTATGTGATTAATATGAAAAAACTATTCACCTCCTCCAAAATGTATCCTTTTCATAAAAAAAGGTACCAACCTGTAGCAACAATAAATGCGCCATTGTAACAATAGTTTGTTATTAACAGGAAAATGTAACACTAAAAATAGTGATTCCACTAGAGCTAACTTGAGGAAAATGGTCATGTGCTGAATATACAATTCCAGAGGCACAATGTACCTGAAGTGTTTATAGTTCCCCAAACTCCTGTGCTCCAGAAGCTTCTCTTCTCAGAGTCTTCGTCTGGGAAAATTCAAAATTATTCAAACTAAAATAATCTGTTGAAAAAGGAATTGTCACATCTTCCAGAAGAGAATATCCTGGCTCAGAGAACAGATCTGCAATTTGCCCAAGGTCACACTGTCAGTTAGTGGAAAGATTTAGGATTTAGGATTCAACCCCAAAGCCAGTGCTCTTTCTTCCATTCTATCCATCCCCCCATCATATTATTATCATATTGTCAAATATAGCTTTTAATGTGACATGTATTATTTTTCATTTTTCTCACTAAAAATATTAAAGTGAACTAAAGTTAAAATTTACATAAGCTTCTTTAGAACAATGCTTGTTTTAATCATGCTTCAAAGGTATCACAGAGAAGACCTTGCCAACATACAAAGACCCAAAAGGCTATCATTAATCTTGCTGTGTGATTCACTGACATCTCAAAATGGAATGTGAAGTCTTGATTGTGATTAATCAATACTATTGACCAATACTCTTGATTTTCCTCTGAGTTATACTGACTTTCCACACTGTCTGATTTTCTCTTCCATTCTCCACCTCTCCTTCCCCACTCCATGTAAATTCACTTTCCAAAGATTCATCCCTTTTCCAGATGAACAGTGTCAGCAGTAGATACCACCAGTGCCTCATCCAGGTCCCCTGAGCCCAGTTCTCAGGTCACCTGCATCTTCCATGGGCAATCCCTGCTGTCTATGGCTTCCTACCTCCACACCTGCATTCCTCTGAGGAAGGTCGGTCCCTGGCTCCAGGAGAATTCTTGGCCAGACATACAGCACTGGGACACACCAGAAGCACCAGGGGGTTACAGCTCCCAGGAACAACCCTCAAAGAGAGAAGAACAAGAATGCCCCAATTTCCTTGCCCCTCAGTGGGCTGATTTGGAGTAGAGTCCCTCAGAAGGTGTCCAGCAGGATTGAACCCCAATAATCCAGTGTAGTAACCTACTTACTAGCACATTTTTTATTGACTTTCCTCCCTCCCATTTTCCATTCTCTCATTTTCCCACTCCCTTTCCAAATAAACTACTTGCCCTCAAATATTTGTCTCGGAGTGTTTTGGGGGAACTCACACCAAGAAGGAATATAAGGAAAAATCATATTTAAAATACCAGAAAACAGAGACAATAACCAAATTAGGAATAATATCAGCATCTATTTAAATTCCCACTAGATTGTATACTTTATGGGAACAGGGACCAGGACCATATTTGATTTGTTCACCATGCATCTTGAGCACCTAGCACTGTGCCCACACATGATTATTCTCAAATACTTTTTAAATGAGTAAATGAATGAATTTATTAATGAACAAACAGGTGAGAATTCCTAGCTCTTTTGTAAGGTTCTTCAAATTTTAAGATGACATGTTATCCTAATTAATGCCAAAGAAAAGGCTGAAATTATAAAATAGGAATCTGAACTATGCAATAATTAAACAATCATCTATAAGATTTCAATAGGAAGATGTCAAAATACAGAGAGGTTCATTTTCCCTAAATAATCCTTAAATATAAATACAAGTAGAATGATTTTTAAACTACATAAGTTATTTCCAAGGTTTAGAAGGAAAAATAAACATAGATGAATAGAAAGGACAGTTATATAAAAGGAGAGAGAATGAGAGAGAATAATACTAGCCAATAAAATATAAAGTTATGATAATGGAGCCATTTGAGTAAGCTAGAACAGAATAGAGCATCCACAAATGACTCAAATACTTAAGTTAAAGTGTCAATTCAAATCAATGCAGAAATGATAGGTTATTCAGAATTGTATATATTATAAAATAGCCTGTGGGGGGTGGAGGTACTCAAGTCTCTACCTCACACTTTATGTGAAAATGAATTCTAGATATGCAAAGATTTAAATATAATAAACATACAATACTATTAGAAGAACACATCTGTGAGTTTGTTTGCTTTTACAACCTACGGTAGAAAGCTATTTTTTGATGTGGTACCTGCACATAGCTCCTCTAGGCTCTGCCGAAGGAAGGTCTCCTCCTTCTGACCTAGAGACTCCTTAGCTCGAGGAAAGAGCAGCCTGTGACCAATCCATCTTCCTGATATGGTAGGTCAGGTCTCAGAGGAAATAAACAAGGTGTGGAGAATTTCAGTAGTTGCTAGGGAACTAGTGTCCTCCAAAAATGAAAGGAGCAAAAACCAAGGTTTGCCTATACTTAAGCGTATAGCTCCTAATTAGCTCAGGATTAGCGTCTCCTGGAAAAGCTATTAACATATGGTCTTCTAAAAGTTTCTCAAAGGTAACAACCTTTTGGTTCTGTTTCTGGCTTCTCTCTTTATTGGCCTTTTCACTATTTTAGTCCATAAAGGATGCCATTAAATTAAAACCATTAATTTGACTAAGAAAAGTAGAGGCTGAATCATTGAACAACCAGGTACTGACCATCATAGCAAAAACTCCTCCCAGTCCAGGCTGGACATTGTTTTTGCATTATTTTAAAATGATCTCATGAAAACAACCAAAGTGTGGAAGTAGGAACTCTGGTATGTTTCAGTTGCAGTGGGTGGTTCGTCGAATTATATCAATTTCACCTCTTGACATTTATACTAAATAATAACTATAAATATGCATAAAATTAATTTTGGGGATGCTATTTCTATTGTGTTACTAATAATGACAAAGAGATGACAATCACCTAAATATAATGGACTGGTAAAGTGAATAGTCGAGACAACATAGAATGATTTTAAATATTTAAATTTAAAAAAAATTTTTAAAAAGAATGATTTTAAATGCCATATATGAATATGTATGACATGGAAATATCACGTTCTGTTGTGAAGTGGGAGAAAAAAGCATATTTCAAAATAGTTTATGCAGTTTGGCCCCATTTTATAAAAACTGGGAAGTGTGTATTTATATATGTAATATATTAGAAAATTCTACAAGAGCACACATGAAAATGGATGTTAACTGTGATTATCTCCATGGGGGGATTGGCAGAATGGACTTCATAAATGTATGATCCAACTATATGTTGTCTACAGGAAACACACATTAGATTCAAAGACAGAAATGGGTTTAAAGTTAAAGGTTGGAGGAAGATATACCATGCAAACAGTAACCAAAGGAGAGCAAGAGTTGCTATCCTAACATCAAAGTAAACTTGAAGACAAGAGTTGTTTTTAGAGACAAATAAACACATTTTATCATGAAAAAGGTCCAATTTATCAGAAAAACATAACAATCATAAACATATATGTATCTAATAACAGGAACCCAAAGTACATGAAGCAAAAACTGACAAAATTGAAGGAATAAACAGAAAATTCAACAATAATACTTGTTCAATACCCACTTTCAGTAGTGGATAGAATAATGAAGCAGAAAATCACAAGAAACTAGAAGACTAGAACAGCAGTATTAACCCAATAGACCTAACAGATATGTATGGGACCCTCCACCCAGCAGCCTCAGAATACACTGTGTGAAAAACAGTCTGGCAGTTTCTCAAAGAGTTGAACATGGTTACTATGTGACATAGCAATTCTGCCTGTTAGTATATACAGAAGAGCAACTAGTAATGGATGCAGTGCTTCTTTTGGAAGTGACAAAAATGTTCCAACATTAGATATTGATCATGGTTGCACAGCTGTGTGAAAGTACTAAAAACCACTGAATTGTTCACTTTTTTTAAAAGATTTTATTTACTTGGCTGAGAGAGAGCAAGCACAAGTAGGAGGGAGTGGCAGGCTGAGGGATAGGGAGAAGCAGGTTCCCCACTGAGCAGGGAGTCCAGTGCAGGACTTGATCCCAGGACCCCAGGATCATGACCTGAGATGAAGGCAGACACCTAACCAACTGAGTTGCCCTGGAGCCCTGAATTGTTCACTTTAAAAGGGCAAAGTGTATAAAAAATAAATTATAAAATATAAACGGACACAAATATGATGAAAGCTTAAGTACTTAAGGTAGGGTTTGTGGAATAGGAATGTTATTTTATTCTTTCAATTCTACTTTATCTTATAAATATCTCTAAATTCAAAGGAAAGGGATGATGGGATAATTGACAAGGGAAAAAAATTAGGTTATTCCCTCACTCCCTCCAGCATAGACAATTGATGCTCATCAGTAAATTGTCCACATGCTCTCCGAAATCTCCCAGATGCCCTGGAGGCTATGCTGGGCCCATGTAACTAGTTCTGGCCAATGAACTGTGAGTGGATATAATATTTGTCACTTTTAGGCTGAGGCAATCAGAAGCTGGCATGCTTCTTCAATCCCTCCTTTTCCTGCCAATAATACCTTAGAAACCATGGGATGAGATAGTCGTAGCACAAGATAGAGGGAACATGGGTCTCCGAGGCACTACATAGAGGCACTTTCCCCCATCCTACGGACTTGTCCTGAATGAGAAATTAATTTTTGCAGTGCAAGCCACTGGTACTTCAGAGGTTATTTGTAACTGCTGCCTAGTCGAGACTACTCTAACTAAAATAAATAACAGACTAAACCATTTTGTGCAGAAGCATTAAGAAATAGCCTACAAAAAATTAAAATAATCAAGAAATATGTTTAACATCCCAGCATGAAGAAATAATTTTTAAGCACCAAAGCAATTAAAGTATCACAAAGGAAAATCTGGACAGATATGAATAGAAATAAAATAAAGTTTTGGTACATTAAGAAAGCCCACATACAAAATGAGAGAAATGTGGGAAAATGTCTGGAGGGAATATGTCAGAGAGTCAAGGTCCTTAATGTTTAAACTAAATTTTTCTAGTAATTCCACTCCTAGTAATTTATGCTATTCATCTTATGGTTGTCTATCATGAGAAAAAAATTGAAAAAGATATCTCTACAAAACAAAAATCTTTTACTAATGGACGATACACTCCCGTAGTGAAATATTACATGGCCATTAAAATTTTTATTTACTTATTTTTAAGATTTTATTTTTATTTGAAAGAGAGAGATAGAGGTAGCGAGAGAGAGCACAAGTAGGGAGTTGAGGGAGAAGCAAGCTCCCCTCTGAGTAGGGAGCTCAATGCAGGCCTCAATCCCAGGACCCTGGGACCATGACCTGAACTGAAGGCAGACGCTTAACTGACTGAGCCACCCAGGCACCCCAAAAAGTTATTTTTTTAAAAGATTTTATTTATTCATGAGAGACATAGAAAGAGGCAGAGACACAGAGGGAAAAGCAGGCTCCATGCAGGGAGCCTGACATGGGACTCGATCCCAGGTCTCCAGGATCCCACCCTGGGCTGAAGGTGGCACTAAACCGCTGAGCCACCGGGGCTGCCCAAAAGTTGTATTTTTAAAGAATGACAGGAAAGTGTCCACAGTATAAAATGTGAAAAGGGCAGGATGCCAAATGTTATATTTGATTTTTGTTGTCTAGGTAGGTAGGTAGTAAAATACTGGAGAGATATACAATGAAATTTTAATGTAATTGATAGAATTTCAGAGTTTTGAGAATTATTATTTCCCAAAATGTCCACAACAAACCCTCACAACATTTATAATGATGGTGGGGGGGATAATTAGGAAAAATGTTTTCTAAAAAGTCTTTGTCATCTTTTAATGGCCAGCTCAAATGGGAAAGGAAGATCCCTGCCTGTGAGGTCTTTACTTCTCACTGGGTACATTCTTCCTGGACCATTTCATCCACAATTCTCTATCCTCTCCCCAGCCTCTAAACTGATCAATCAGTCATGGATTCCTATTGATTACCACCTCTTAGATCTCTCCTCTTTACATTTCAGTCCACACCCACCCTCATCACCATCTGTCCATCCACTGGGGGGGCCTCCACCTCTCTGGACTATTAGTTCTCTGGACCTAAGTGTTCTGTCTCCCCTCTGCTTTCCTCACACTATATCCAGACTGATCTTTTTCAAAAAGAAATTTTATCACTCCCTCAATTAAAACTTTTCAATGACTCTACACTGCCTTCAGGGTGAAGGTCAAACTCCCTATTATTAGTTTGGGTTCCCCTGAAGTAAACCTTGAGACAAGAACTTAGTACGTGTGATCACTTATTCTGTCTGCATCATAGAAAGCACTCTGGGTCATCCATTACTACCTTATTTTATTAATTCTAAAATACATACTTTTCCAAAATTTAACATCTCTAAAATGAGGATATAACTCACAAAAAAACAGCACTTAGAATGGAGGAAAATCCTGTATGTTTATTGTTGTTCTTCCCCACTTGACTGAAGCCCCTTAATGACTGCAGCTCTATCATTATACCCCAGCACCTGGCACGATGTCTGGGACCTAGGAGGTGTCCAATGAATTAGTGGAATAGATGAAAAAATTAACCATGTCTTCCCTGATAGCATCCCCATTCCCACCCCCACCCCATATAGACTGCATATCCTCTCTCTGAGTTCCCAGGGTGCTTTGGTCAGACCTCTTTTCTGGCATTTCTCGTAGTCTCTTGCCAACTATAGTGGAACATCTGCATTACCCCTCACCACTAAATTGAAAGCAGGGTCCCTGCCCTATTTATCTGAGGACCTCCATGCACTATTTTGTATAGTGCCTTCACATAAGTGTCTCAATCAAGTACTTATGGTTGCAAAAAAATACACAATGTGAGCTTCACTGTGGTCTCCAGTCAATGCAGGGGTGAGCTCTGTGAGGGTGGCGACTAGGTGCTTCTCATCTCTGGGTATCCAGTGCCTCATATATAGTAGATGCTCAGTAAGTACTGATTGACAAACTTGCCCACACCCACTTTTCTTCACACCCCAATCCAGTCTGACACACCCTCTCTCTCTCCAACACAAGCTCATCAGGAAGCATGCAAGGACTCAGGTGTTCTTATAACCAATATGGCAGCAGACCTTCAAAATTCCCAACATCAGAAAAAGGAGGTTAAAATGGATTTTATCCATTATTTATCTATCTGTGATTCACACAGTTTTCTCTTGGCAGGAATGCTTTGCTCCAGAGCAGGTTATACAGCTTTAAAACAAACAAACAAACAAACAAAACCAAGTCAAATTAAGCCAGAATCTTTAGGGGTAGGAGCTAGGCAGCAGTACTTTTCAGTTCTCGACATTCAGTCAACCGTAATCTGCAATGCAGAAATTTGCTCACATAAGGGGTGACTCCAAGTTTTGCAGAGAACTCAATACAGAAAGCCCTTAAATGGAGGGCTGTGCAAGGCAGCTACACTTGGCACACTTCACGACTCTACCTCCAGCGTAGGGGATGTGTGACAGCTGAGCCTCAGCTCTGCTGGGGCTGCATGAAGCACATCAAGCCTGCCACAAGTCCCTAGACAAGACTCTCCACAACCTTCCAGACCCGACTCTCCACAACCAGTGAACCACCTCAGGTAAATCCATCCCTTGGTGTTCCTCAACTGCAAAACAAAGATTTCTCTGATGTATTAAAATTCAAAAGTTTTATAATTCTAATCTAGCCTCTCAGACAAGAAAACAAAGTCTATAATAGAAAAATGCTTTAAAATCTTTTTCATGTGTGGCAAGAATAGAATTATTTCTTAGGCTGTGAGGTTTTAGTTTTTTTTTTTTTTTAAATTCTATTTATTCATGAGAGACACAAAGAAAGAGAAGCAGAGATACAGGCAGAGAGAGAAGCAGGCTCCCCATGGGGAGCCTGATGAGGGGACTCAGTCCCAGGAAACTGGGATCACGACCTGAGCCGAAGGCAGATGCCCAACACTGAGCCACCCAGGCGCCTCAGTTTTATTTTTTTTGACACCCAATTAATTTCATCCAGTGTCAGTACCTATGTTTTGATAAACAGTTTTTGGTATCGTGTGCTTGTGTGAATTGTCATCCTAACTTGTATTTCATTAATCAGAAAATAATGTCTAAGTAAAGTGCCTCTAGAAAAGAAACATTAAATTCTCACCTCACAGAGCATTAAAACAAATCTCACTTAACTGAGATTTGAATTTTGCCATAGAAGCTAAACAGCTGTCTGAGGTTGGGTGATTTATTCTTTTTAAAAAAGGTATAGCATGGGGATCCCTGGGTGGCTCAGCAGTTTGGCGCCGGTCTTCGGCCCACGGCATGATCCTGGAGTCCTGGGATTGAGTCCCATATCGGGGTCCCTGCATGGAGCCTGCTTCTCCCTCTGTCTGTGTCTCTGCCTCTCTCTCTGTCTCTCATGAATAAATAAATAAAATCTTAAAAAAAAAAAGGGATAGTGACTTTAAGCAGTATATGTTTATTAATCTTCTTGCATGAGCAAGAGGGAATTTTTTGTATGATAAGTAGTAAGCTAGCATCACAATAGAAGTCAATAATTTATTCTTGAAAGCATCTCTAAAATTCATTCTGTCTAGAATAATAATAGCTAACATATCATGCTTATTATGTGCCAAGCACTGTTCTAACCGAATATATTAACTCATTTGATCTTCACAGCTACCTTCCCCAGAGAGTAGCATATCATCTTCCCTCTTTTACAGAAGAGGAAACTGGGTCAAGTAACTTGTCCAAGGCCACACATTCAGGACAACCAGGTCAGAGTCCGTGCTCTTAAACACTGCACTGGACTGTCTGGAGAAAGTTCGTAAACAATTTTTCAGGTGAGTAGATTCTGACAATTGAATGTAGGTTTTCCTATGGCTATTCAATTTAACAAACCTATACAATGCCAAGCATCATCTAGGCTAGTGTTTCCTCAAACAGGTTCAAGGTCTTGCAAAGCACTTCTTGATAAAAGGGCTATTAGGTTAATAATTCTGGAAGTCTGGAATCACTGTACTTGGCCACCTTGGTATCTAATGACAGCTGGGTATCTTGGTTGGACTTAAGACCTACTATTCCAGCAAAATGCCTGGTCAGCACTGCTGCAGGCCCTGCTTTGACCTTAAGTCATAGTTCTGGTCTTACTCTCTTTTCTCTATTTCCCAGTCCCCCAGCAACTGTGTTCCTGTCCTGTTATCCATATCTAACTGCTTTGCTTGGTACACAGATCCCACCAGAATAAGAGTCTAGCCTTGAAGTCCAATCAAGTGGTTGATCCTTGGGATCTGAAGCTGGATATGCAACTGACTGTCTTTCCAGTCTCCTGCTGTTTGGTGTGCTCACAGAATCCCATTGTCTGCTCAGCAGTGACTCCATCTGGGAGTTCCCTGAGGTATATGAAACCCTGGCTACAGCAATGCCAATACCTCAAAGAACTGAATATTTAAAGAGGCAGAACTCATGGATGAGAAATAAAATACTAAAGTGCTAAAGGAGAGAACTAACAAAAGTTCAAGATACTCTGGGACAAGAAAGCAAGATGAACTTGAGCTGGATTTTTTTTTTTAAGATTTTATTCATTTATTTGTGAGAGAGAGCGAGAGAGAGAGCAGGAGCAAGGTGGGGGACAGGGAGAAGCAGACTCCCTGCTGAGCAGGGAGCCCATTTTGGGGCTCAATCCTAGGAATCCAGGATTATGACCTGAGCTGAAGGCAGACACTTAATTGACTGAACCACCCAGGTGCCCAGAGCTGGATTTAAAGAATGGCTGAGCTGAGAGTGGAAGGAACCCATAAGAGGTCAGAGGGCAGGCAGCTCTACAGGAATAGATTCAAGCACAGGGCTGAGCATGGGTTGGAGACAATGGATGGAATCGCCTGCCTGGTTCCAATTTGCTAGTTGGAGTGTACAGTGATTGTGGTGGGTTAGGGGGAGGGAAAGAATGATAGCTCTTGGAAGACTTTGACTTCCCAGAGAAGGCGACATAATAAAATTGTTAATCGCACTAAACTTGTCACCTATGAGACTGAAATCATATATTGGCTCCACCATGTGTGTGACTTTGGAGATGTCATGACCTGAGACTGTTTCCTCCTCTGAAAAATAGGGGCAATAAGTACTAGTATCTACTTTACAAGGAGCTGAGAGGATGAAATAATTGAGAATGCACACAAAGGCTTGGTACACTGCCCGGCAAGAATGTAACACTGAATTTCAGAAAAAGGGCTTCACCAACCTGATACTTTAGTACAGGCTAAACAAAGCTGCCTTTGTTGAAGTTTGGTTGGCTTCTCAAGAAATGATGCAGACATTCTGATTTAGAGATCACAATGTACTTCATATCCATTCCTTTACTTGGTCTTCCAGAGGGCTGTCACTTGAAGCCAGAGCACTTCCTTCCTCTTCTAATCTGACTTGTAACCAGAATCTTGTCACCTAGACAAATAACTGGGAACTTTTCTGCAAGATTCAGGAAACACTTCCTAAATGCTAAGTGGTTGGTGACTGTGAAAAAATGGCATGTTCCATGGAAAATGCAGAAGGTTGTCTATGCTAAATACCTAAGGGTCTGGAGCCCTCCTTGGTGGGGATGCATCTGGACCACTTCTAAGACTCAGAGACCTAAGGCAAATAACATTGTGCCCACCTTATCCTCAAATGAAATCCAGGATAGCTCTAAAGGGAAAAGAAGTCTCCAAACATCAACACAGAGTCTGAGAAATATCAAAGGGGTGAGGGAAAAGCGAGGCAAACCAAAAACAGACTCCTAACTATAGAGAACAATCTGATGGTCATCAGAGGGGAGATGGGTAGGGGCCTGGGGGAAATGGGTGATGGGGGATTAAAGAGTGCATTTGTTGTGATGAGCACTGGGTGTCATATGGAAGTGCTGAGTCACTGTACTGTATTCCTGAAACTAATATTATGCTGTTGTATTAACTGGAATTTAAATAAAAACAGAAAAAAATGTATAAAACAAATCAATATTGTAAAGGATTTCAAAAAAGAAAAGGAAGAAACAAGGAAGGAGGGAGGGAGAAAGAAAAGAGGTTGAGGGAGGGAGCAATTGTGAAGATGGGAGGGCAATCTTGTCTACTTGCCTTGGGACCCAGCTCCTAGCGCTGGACTGAATGCTTCTGCTATCTTGCCCAATGGCTCCCTGCCATCTTCCCACCTTGACATGAAGGGGTGCTCCACAGTCCCCTCAGTGATAAAAGCTCCCTATGGCCATGGTTTCCAACCAAGAAGAGGAAGGTGGAAACGTTTTGTTTGAAAAAGCCCCTCAGGAACTTGGAAGATATGTCTGAGGCCTCCTTTGAGATTCACGGAGTACCAAACCTGTAATTTCGTAAATGAAAACCCTGAGGTTAGAGAGATGGGAGTTTGCCCAAATGTTAGGTACCAGCAGGGCCAGGACTAAACCCAAATCACCTGACTCCCAGTCCCTGCAGACAGAACTAGCAATGGCAAAAAAAAAAAAAAAAAAAAAAAAAGAACTAGCAATGGCATGCTGAGCACATGCATGAGATTCTTGTACAAGGACTCTGGAGAATGTCCGGACTACACTTGCCACTTTGAAAGTGCAGGTAGATTACCTTTGCCTGGTTTTAGCAAAGGCTAGCAAGACAAGATCAATTCTAACTTTATAAAAAGCCTTTAACTACTTCCACAGCAACATGCTCATCTGACAGCCTAGCAATTAAGTGTATAATGTCAACAATCCAGATTGGTAACAAGCTGTCAGCAACTCAGTAGTTAAGGCAGAAGGGAAGGGAGTCAGGAGGCCACATGGACTGCTTAGCTCACTGAATGAATCCTCATGGCCAGAATCTTCTCAAATTCTCTGGTTTCATTTTGGAACAGCCCCAGTTGGGCTTCCAGGCAACTGATCATCGTATTCCTTGGAAATGAAATTTGAGGCCTGCTTGGTACCTTGGTAGTTTACTTCTATTTAGTGATACCATGAACTCAAACTTCAAGGGTAGAACATCGCAGGTCCAATTTTCCCTGAGAACAAATGTAATATTGGTAGCTTACACTTTACATAGTTTGAAATAAGCAGACAATGTTCTATACTTAAAGTAACAACCTGGCATACCCTAGGCACCCAACTTTTCTCAGAATCTATTGCTACATTAAGAAATTACTCCCAAGACAGTAGCTTAAACAACAATTTATTTTCTCAGTTTTTGTGTTTTGGAAATTTGGGAGTGGCTTAGCTGGGTGGTCCTGGTACAGGGTCTCTCACGAGGCTGCGTCAAGGTGTCAGCCAGGACTACGGTCACCTGAATTAGATTGGAGGATCTACTTCCAATATGGCTCCCTCACCTCTATGTCCTCTCTACAGTGCTGCTTGAATGCCCTCATGCTATGGCAGCTGGCCTTCCCAGAGTGAGTGATCCTGGACAAAGTGGAAGCAATGCCTTCCATTACCTTCCCTCAGAAGTGACACACCATCTCTTCCATATTTTTTTCTTTTTACATTTTTTAAAATTTAAGTTCAATTTGGTAACATATAGTATAAAACCCAATGCTCATCCCATTAAGTGCCCTCCTCATTGATCTCTTCCATATTTATTTGTTGGAAGGGAATCATTAAATTCAGCCCATGCTCAAAGGAAGGGGAATTAAACTTCTCCACTTAGAAAGGAATATATTCTATATATAGAAGCTGTGGATAGATTTTAAAACCATCACAAGTCCAAAGCAACATTTACTTATTTGTTAACAACTTACCAGAGCCCACTGTGACTTCCATTATTTTCAAATTGTTTTTAAACCAGCAAGATAAATATCTGTCAAGAATCCAGGCAGAGAACTAAAGTGTTATCAATTTCTAGAAAGGCAGGTTCACTTATTTTTTTTTTTAATTTTTTAAAAGATTTTATTTATTTATTCATGAGAGACACAGAGAGAGAGAGAGAGGCAGAGACACAGGCAGAGGGAGAAGCAGGCTCCATGCAGGGAGCCCGATGTGGGACTCGATCCCGGGTCTCCAGGGTCACACCCTGGGCTGAAGGCAGTGCTAAACCGATGAGTCACCCGGGCTGCCCGGCAGGTTCACTTATGGTTAAGTTTTCTAAAGATAAATTTCACATTATTAATGACAACAGTAATAAAACACCACCTCACCATCACCACCCCGCCAAAAAAGCTCAAAATATTTTTTCTTAGGCAAGAGGCTAAATAATCTATGAACGAATAAAGTAATAATCACTGTGCCAAATATCCTTCTTTTCCCCACATATCTATTTTTTAAAAAAAGATTATTTATTTATTCACGAGAGACAGAGAGACAGAGAGAGAGAGAGAGCGAGAGAGAGAGAGAGAGAGGCAAAGACACAGGCAGAGGGAGAAGCAAGCTCCATGCAGGCAGCCTAATGTGGGACTCAATCCCTGGTCTCTAGGATCACGCCCTGAACCAAAGGCAGACGCTCAACCATTGAGCCACCCAGGCGTCCCATCCCCAAATATCTATTAATTTCTCTCCTACACAGAATCCAATCCATAGTAAAATACTTCTTTCTCATCCTTACTTAAGGCCATATGTGGAATATAAAAACTATACATGTCTTCAGTATAGGCCATGCCATAATTGTTTCCACCTAATAGATAAAATGGTACTAAAAGAGTCTGAAAAGCAAAACTTGCTCCATAGATACTTCATGAGTTACAAACTTATGTAACTTTTAGTATATGTGCTGCCGAAGCGAGCACATATGTAACTTTTAAGTCATGTCACATACTTGATGTCTAGGAGTGGCTTCCATCTCAACAAATCCTGCAAAAATTTTCTTTAAGGCAATAATCTTTATTTTAAAAATATAAACTTTAAAAAAAAATAAAAATATAAATATAAACTTTCATATATACTGCCATTTCTGGAATTCTCTATTTGAAAAATGCGGAATACTAAGAACCAGGAAATAATCCAAAGTCTCCCAGCAGCCAATGGATGTCCCAGACCCATATACGGAAGCCCCGTTAGACCAACAGCTAAAGACAAAGAACTGGAAGCCTAGCACAAGAAACTCAATGGAGATTTGTTAAGGGAACCGATAAAGCCCATGCATTTTACTGCAAAAGAAAAAGTCCTTCTCCCATAACCTTGCTCCTCTTTCCTACCTTACATACTAGTCCTAGAAACCTAATCTAAATTCTAATCTTACAGATCAGAAAGCAGAATGAATTCAAGAGAGTTCATTTTTGAGTTAACTGATGAAATTAGTAGGTGGAAGTAAATAAAGTGTTGGATAAGAGAAAAGTCACATCATTCTTGGGGCCAGCATAGGAACAAGCAATGCAGTACAAGTTGAGTTTATAGTAATTGTGGAGTCATAAAGAAATGGCTGTGTTCTACACATTGTTTAAGAATGTGAAGTATTGGGCAGCCTGGGTGGCTCAGCAGTTTAGTGCCGCCTTCAGCCCAGGGTGTGATCCTGAAGACCCAGGATCGAGTCCCACATCAGGCTCCCTGCATGGAGCCTGCTTCTCCCTCTGCCTGTGTCTCTGCCTCTCTCTCTGTGTGTCTCTCATGAATAAATATATAAAATCTTATTTATTTATTTATTTTTATTTATTTATTCATTCATAGAGACACAGACAGAGAGAGAGAGGCAGAGACACAGGCAGAGGGAGAAGCAGGCTCCATGCAGAGAGCCGGACGTGGGACTTGATCCAGGGTCTCCAGGATCACGCCCTGGGCTGCAGGCGGCGCTAAACCGCTGCGCCACCAGGGCTGCCCAAATATATAAAATCTTAAAAAAAAAAAAAAAAAAAAAAAGAATGTGAAGTATTTTGGAAATATTGTTGCTTAAACATTTTTTTCTAGATATGTCTCCTCCAGCAGGGAAAAATGAAAGGAAAAATAAACCATTGGGACTACACCAAAATAAAAAGCTTTTCCACAAGAAGGAAACCATCAACAAAATGAACAAGCAAACTACTAAAAGGAAAAAAGACATTTGCAAATGATACATCTGATGAGTTATATCCAAAAAATATAAAGAACTTATACAACCTAACACCAAAAACCCCCAATCCAATTAAAACATCAGCAGAAAACCTGAACAGACATTTTTCCAAAGAAGACATACAGATGGCTAACAGACGTGAAAAAGATGCTCAATATCACTCATCAGGGAAATGCAGATCAAAACCACAATGAAACATCACCTGCACTTATCAGAATGGCTAGAGTCAAAAAGGTAAGAAATAACAATTGTTAGCAAGGATGTGGAGAAAAAGAAACCCTCATACACTGTGAGAATACAGATTGGTACAGCACTGCAGAAAAGAGTATGAAGTTCTTCAAAAAATTAAAAATAAAAATACCACCATAATCCAGTAATTTCACTACTGGGCATTTACACCAAAACTAAAACACGAATTCAAAAAAATATATGCATCTCTGTGTTTGGTGCAGTGTGATTTTATGTATTGGAGAGATAAAGAGAGGGAGAAAGAACACGTTCGTGAGTGGGGGTGGGGGTATGAGGAGCAGGAGAGGGAGAAGCTGACTCCCCCATGGAGCAGGAAGCCCATCGGGGTTTGATCCCTGGACCGAGATCATGACCTGAGCTCAAGGCAGATGCTTAACCAACTGAACCACCCAGGTGCCCCTATTGCATGTTACTTATAATAGCTAAGATTTGGAAGCAACCCAAGTATCCATCAATAGATGAATAAAGAGATTGTGTGTGTGTGTGTGTGTGTGTGTATATATATATATATATATATATATATATATATATATACACATTGTATACATGAAATGTTATTCATAAAAAGGAATGGGTTCTTGCCATTCGCAACAGCATGGATGGACCTAGAGGGTATTATGCTAAGTGAAATAAATCAGGTAGAGAAAGACAAATCACTGTATTTCATGTGTAAGTGGAATCTAAAAAAAAAAAAAAAAAAAAATTGAAACAGACCCATAAATACAGAGAATAGATGGTACCCAGGGGGGACAGGTGATTTGAGGTAGACAAAATGGGTAAAGGGGAGTGGGAGATACAGTCTTCCAGTTATGAAATGACTAAGTCATGGGATGAAAGGTATAGCCTAAGGAACATAACCAATGGTACTGTGATAGCACTGTATGGTGAAAGATGGTAGCTACATTTGTCATGAGCATAGTATAACATAAACTTGTCATATCACTATGTTGTACACCTGAAACTAATGTAACCCGTGTCAACTATACTTCAATTTTTAAATTGTTTTTAAAAAATAAATTTTTTAAAATCAAAAAAATATTGTTCCTTAAAAGGATGAGTTATCATTTGGAAAACACAGCTATTCAGAAAAATAAATTGCCTGAGGATTTCAATTAAAGCTATACTTCAAGCAGATATTAGCTAAAAAAATTATTCTACTGTCACTCATGTTAAAAAATAAGTATCCTCAATTAGTCGTGGTAATTTTTCTTTCCTTTATTTTTTTAAACCATGATCTTATTTTTGAGATAGCTCAGGGTAGATGCCTCCCCAGCCTCACCCACCATCCATAATCAGCACGAAAGAGGTAATATTTTTAGTAAGAAACTTCAAATTTTATAGAGAGATAAAAAATGAAAAGTACAAGTCTCCTTCCTAACTTCTGCCCACCTCTTGCACCCAACAGACATTCAAACCTGACAGATGCAGACACATGTAGTTCCTCTGTCCCTCTCCTCAGCAATAATCACAAGTTTGTATGCATTCTTCAACAATGCATATAAACACATGTCCTTTAGGAAACATAGTTATTGTGGGATTTATGTGTTCCTCAGTGATCAGTTCACAATTTTAACACAGAGAGTTTTTTGTTATCTTTTCCCTTCAAATACTGAAAATTAAGCTTAAAAACTTCGCCAAATTCTACTTCCTACATATTCTTTTCGTGTTAAAAAAAAAATGCTTAGGAGAGTTCTAATTTCTAATATTCTAGTTCCAATTTCTAATATTGATAGATTTCCTACCCGAAAGCAGCAAGAATAGTAATTTTTCTCCTACAAAACCTTGGTTTTTAACTGTAACTTAAGTTTTTCAAAGGGTACATTTTTCACATAATTTAATTCAATTCAAAATGTAATTGAGTATCTACTATGCACCAAGCACTATGCTGTGGACAAGGCAGACATAGCCCCTACCCAGGAAGAGCTTGGTACCAGTGTGGTCAAGGGAAGGAAGGCAGGGGGAGACCAACACTGTAATAACTTAGACCTAAGGCTGAAGAGGAGGCTAGGGCCATGCTTGGTGAAATGTAAAGGACAGCAATGGCTCTCCATCACCTGGTGATGCAGACTCAGCTCACTTTTTTTTTAGTATGCTGAGTTTTGTACCTCATCCTATGTGAACTGACACAGATCTGTTTCTGCTGGGTTTATTTCAACATAAATGACAGACAAGCAAACACCACCACCTGGCATTTAACAGTGAGGGTGAAGTTTTAACACACTTGCTCAGTTGTTCCACCATTAGACAGCTGCCAGCACTACTTCCTATCTCAACTTGGAGCAATGGAAGTCAGCACTCACTTTTGTTTGCTTCCCAGCCTACTCCCTGCTTCCTCATCACCATCTTCTTCCCCCCATTCTAAGCTGTCTGAGCTTGACTGCTTCCAAATGCTTTTGATCACTACAATGGGACAGTGGACCTGGATTAGAATAGTGCCAAAGGCCTGAAATGACAAACAATAAACAGCACTGTTCATTACTGTGCAGATACTTTCACACAGGATTGTTCCTCTGTATTCTTTAAAACATTCTCTTTTCACCTAAGGTGAGATGGAGTATAAAACTCTGGGGGGGGGGGGGGGGCCTTATCCAGATCACAAAGGTGAAAAAGAAATAAGATTAGAATTCAAATGCTTAAAAAAAAAAAAAAAAAAAAGGTGAGGAAAGATTCAGTAAAGATCCACACTTTCCTAAAGTATGAAACTACATCATAGCTCTAGAGAGACACATTGTCTTCACAACAAAGATGACAGTGTGACAATTAATTTTAGCTTAAGTATCTCAGAGTAGTCATTATAAAAACTTTTTATTCCAAATGATCCAGAACTCTAGAGAATCTACCAACTTGTCCTTCCTCTCCTCTCCATGGCTATGGCCCTCTCACAGAAATAACAAAATATCAGAAGGAGAAAAAGGCACAAAATGTCAGCGTGAGCAATGTTTTTCCATCAAGTCAGGCACTTATATATGTGAACATATTTGTGGATTTTTCATTGAAATATCTTCTTGCTTTTGGGCTGGATCTGTAAATAAGGCATTTGAACCACTAGATAACAATATCCATATGAAAACAGAAAACATGTAAAACTGATACGGTTACTAAATGTAGATGTAGGATTAGGTTATTCTAATTACTAGAGTTTGATAGTACATCACTTATAGATTACTTTGCTTCAAAATGTCATAATTTTAAGTGTGAAAGTTATCCATCTCTGATGAAAATTCTGGAGTACATTAACATTGAATGAAATATTTATTGAGACTTCTTCCCCTGTGACATAAGATTGTTTATTTTTCCCAGCTCTCCAAATGACACAGTTGCTGAACCTCTTTCAGCTGGTCTTGCCTGAAAATAATGAAAGATTAAAGATATTAGAAATAGATAAATATATAGCTCTAAATTAAATCCCTTAACGCCATCATATATTTTTTTCAAAAGCCCCCACCCTATGTAAATAAAAAGTAAATGAAGACATGAACCTGCTAAGAAAAATGATTTGTCTTACTAATATTACCTGTGAATCATGGTATTTCCATCCTATCATGTAATAGATTTGATATGTGGCAGGTACTGAACCATCCTCATTTCTGTACATTTCTATAAAGACAAATAATGGTTACAATCTAGAAAAGATGGAAACGGAAAGAAAAAATCTGCTCAAAAAAAGTCATATCCTCCAAAGAGAAATGGGATACTCAGAGGACTCTGAGAATGTCTCACATGAAAAATCCTAATGCCGAGAAGCTAACAGGAATACAGTTAAGAGCTGTTTGGAAAAAGGATATGGAACTACAGGATCTGTGTTCTGCAAAGAAGGACAAGAAATCTGATGGTGCCTTACCAGGAAAGGAAGTACTGGTAATTTTAAGGGATAAACACAGCAGGGCATGTGTTCCTTTAGGAGGGGAGGGTTGAAAGGATGACCAGCTCCCTTACCTCTGTACACCGCCGCCGCCGCCAGCATCGTGTCTCGGTGCAGCAGGGCTTTTCTATTCCAAGCACAGTTACTCTCGCCCATGCCTAAAAATACACTACAGGCAGTTTTAGATAACACCACCAATACCCTGAGCTACTCAAAGCACAAATTTAACCTCTTCACATCTAGAAGTGTACCCATCCCCATTCTCTAATAGCTTGTATTGCTAGGCTTCTTAGTGACCTAGGCAAAAGCGACTTGAAGCTTCTGGATATTAAGACCAGAGAAGAGGTCAAATTTTAGCAGGCAAGTCCTCTAAGCATGCCTCACTTGCCAACAGTGGTCTAAAGCAGGCCAGCTGGGCAAAAGCAAAGCAACTGACCCTCCAGGTATGTTATTAAGAGTTCGCAAGTACCTTTTCAAGCCCCCATTAGCTGCTCGTCAGAGGACAGGGCACTGCTACGATGCCTCACTCCTTCCAAACCATAAATTCTGTCTGGTCATGAAATTGGGAGAGGGCCTTGAGATTCGCTAAACAGTATCAAAACTACAATGTGTTTTCAGATTTTATAATATTTTACTAATTCCAGGTTAGGAAAAAATTATATGCATTATTTATATGAGCATTTTTCTTAGTATTTTAAAATTTAGAATTCTGGGGCACCTGTGTGGCTCAGTTAAGCATCTGACTCTTAATCTCAGCTCAGGTCTTGATCTCAGGGCTGTGAGTTCAAGCCCCATGTTGGGCTCCAAGCTAGGCTTTGGAGTTCAGGCGTTTTTCTTCAAGTTGATAGCCAAAAGGATTGATACTCTTCTACTGTTCAAATAACAAGTAGTGCTATATATTTAATTATTTATGCACATACTTAAACAAAATCCCTTTGAAAGGCCACATTTTAGTCCACGAAATCAAAACAAATTTCAAAAGTAAAAATCCTTTACATTCTCTATATACCACACCATCAAAAATCAGTTCTTACTTTTCCTACTTTCACCAAAAAACCCCAACAAACTTCCCAATATCAGTTGTTCTTTAGAAGTTTAAAAATGACAACCTTCCAAGTTTTCAATGGCCTTATTAAAAACAATAAAATCAGCTGTAATAAATGAATCTTTTTCTTCTCTCCAATCTCAAATGGTTCCTACTATTCCTCAAAATAATGAATCTCTGATACTAAAAGCAATTTCCAGCATTCTGTGAGTATAACAGCCCCAATTCATGAAGAACAACAGACATATGAACTAATAGATTAGTCATCAAGAAGAAAAAGGTGGATCTTATTCTTGCTGTCACGAATCTAATACACGACCAATCAATTGCTTAGATCAATTGCTGTGGGTCTTCTAGGTGACAAGACTAGATGATCTCTGAAGGCTGTGACAGCTACCATTACAGACCCATTACATAATCTGATTTAAACACATTCTCCTACGTTGTATGAACCATATCAAGCGACCAGAGGTAAACTGGGAGTTGAGTTGGAAGATTCTATTGCTGATGATGGCTGCGGTGCTTTTATTTTCATTCACCTTCCCAGCGCCATGCCTTACCACAAATTGGACATAGGCAGTATCAGTGGAAAACAAACAGGTTATTTAATGTAAATACTTAATACATGGGACAGGGGATTCTTAATACAATAGAAATTCTAAAATGCCTTTTAAATAACTGGTATTAGATACACTAATTAAGATTATCAGGCTTAATGTTCTCTGTGATATAGAAATTCAAGAGCACTACTGCATAACACAGTAACTCTGCTGCTAGGACAGTACTCCCTTGCCTCACAAGAGAAGCATACCACCATATCAACCTTCCTTTCTCCTCATGGTAGCAGTGTGATGTGGTACAGAAAGTCTAGACTTTGTGATCATCATCTCAGTTCTGATCCTTAAGTATCTAGGGCAAAGTCACAACTCTAATTAAACTCAGTTTTATCATCTTCAAGATGGAATGACAGCACTTCAAAATGCATCATGGTAGACCTTTACTGACCTGGGAAACACATTTAGGAACTTCTGACCAGCTCTGGGTTTTGGAATAACAGAAAAATCCAGGAAGCAAGTGACTGCTTAAGACTCTCACAGTGTTTTTAAGGTTAAGTTCAACTGTTTGTATAAAAATCTATTCTATTGTGCTTTACGAGGAATAATACTGAGGGTTGTCTTTAAAAAACAAACTGAACTTACCTTAAAACTACTGTGAAAGCCTCCAAAACTTTTCATGTATTCATCAGCTGATATGCAACTTGTTTTGTAAAATTAGGTCAACATTCTGGACTTTTTCTGTGAATTAATAACAATGGCAGTTCAAATGAGAAGCTACAACCATCAAGAAAAAAGTCTAACTATAAAATACCAAAAACCAATTTGAAAGTAACACCATCTTACAGTAGGCAAAGCAGCATACCTGGCAGTAGTCACCCCAGCTCTTCCCCTCCTCCATTCATCCCTGGCCACTCTCCTTCCCAACTCAGCTGCCTCTGACTTTTTAAAAGCAGAATGGTTGAGATTTCAGGATCTGAGTTAGGCTGCTGCACTAGACTTCAATCCTGGCTCTATTACTTATAATACATTACCTTGGGCAGGTTACTTAGTTTCTTTCTGTGCCTCAGTTTACTCATGTATAACATGAGATGAATCATGTTAATTCTAGTCTTACCTTCCTCATAAAGTATAAACAGTGCTAGAGGATGAGCTTTTTAACAGTGATCTCTCTCTCCTCTGCATGAAATTCTCCCCTTACAGTACCAGGCTCACCTGATAAAATCTAGAAGCCTGTGATAGACTATCCCACATCATTTCCCATCACTTCTCCATTCTACATTTTCAAGCCAAACAGAATTACTGTAGTGTTTTTTAATTAGAAAAGTGAAGGAAATGTCTCACATCTCCATGATTTTATACACCGTTCCCTTGGCTTGGAAGGCAACGCCCCAACCCAGTACCCAGCCACTCACTCACTCACTCTCCTGACAAACTCATTTTAACTTAGGTCCTGCCTCTTCTACAAAAGCATCCCTGACTCCCTAAACAGATTTAGGGATTCTGTTTTTCCATATACTTTAAAACACAATTATCTTACTTTATAGTTAAATGCCATGTCTCTTGCTTTAGCTCTATGTCTCTACTAGAGCACAAGCTCCCTGAGATAAGGAAATATGTATCTTCATCACTGGCTCAATAGCTGGCAAATAGTAAATAAATATAAGTAAATGAATATAAAATCAATCATCTAATGTTTACATTTACTTTGTTAAATATCACTTTTATATGTTATCTTTACATAATTCTTAATCCTAAGGATAAGAGACTCAAAGACTAAAATATAAGATTTATGTAAAAGTCTTTACAGTAAAAATAAGAGAAGCACTGGCAAAGCCTCTTAAGGTAAATATCAGGCAACAAGTCTTCAAAATAAATGACCTATTTAAAACCCTTGGGGGAAGTGGGGTTTATCAACTGGATACTGGCAGGAGGCAACCTTCTGAGGGGCCTAGAAATGTTCCAGTCCCTGTCTGGAGAGTGATTAAAAATACCAGCAACTATACAGTTAAGATTAGAGCATTTTACTATGCTAACTTTAATGAAAACAAGAATGCACAGAGATCAAGTAAGCAGTACTGGACTTTGGATTCAAATCCTAATTCCAGATCCAGTGTGAGCAAAGACAAGATACTTAACTTCTCAATGTCTCAATTTGTTCATAGGTAAAATTAGGATATCAGAAAATGTCACAGAATTGCACCTGACACAGAGTAAGTTCTGTATTTTTTAAATTATTTTTTAAAAGATTTTTTTTTTTAATTTATTCATTCATAGAGAGAGAGGCAGAGACACAGGCAGAGGGAGAAACAGAGGCAGAAGCAGGCTCCCCACAAAGAGCCTGATGAGGAATTTGATCCCGGACCATGGGCTCACACCCAGAGCCAAAGGCAGATGCTCAACCACTGAGCCACCCAGCCGTCCCAAGTTCTGTATTTTTAATTAGAGGGCAGTACTACCTTTTCCAACTGATATATCTAATTTCTAGTCTCTTTCTTGCTTCTCTCTTGAAATGAATCATAAATGCTGCATTTGAGAAGTATTTTTATCATTAGAGTCTGAATGATACATCATCGCCCACAACCACCTCTCAAGTCTTCGGATGAAGGGGCTCCATGATTAACTATGTCCTGGGGAACCAAGTGTTTGGGGTGGTACTTGGAGAGATGTGTGATTTATCATTGATCCCCTGTCATCTCAAGCATGCATGCTATTGGCTACCAATCCCTGTATTAAATTATAATGAATGAAAAGTGACTATAATAGTAAGTTTTTGGCTACATATCTTTCTCCTTGTAAAGCCAACAGAAGTACCATTCTCAGAGGAAGCTGGATGATAGGTAAAATAGTCTTTTATTAATGGGCAGCCAAAAGAAGTAGAGTCAGGTAAAAGAATGCCAGGGCAGGAGTCAAGAAGGCAAGAGTTTGGCACCTAATTCTGCCACTAACAGGCAAGTGTTCCCTTTATATTAGTGGATCTAATACGCCTCACTTGTAATACAGAGATAAAGTGTTACCAGAGGACTACTGAGAGAAGCAACCGCAACTGCGTTTAAGAAAAACTATAAATCTTGGGGATCCCTGGGTGGCTCAGCAGTTTAGCGCCTGCCTTCCGCCCCTGTGCCTGACCCTGGAGTCTGGGGATGAGTCCCACGTCGGGCTCCCAGTATGGAGCCTGCTTCTCCCTCTGCCTGTGTCTCTGCCTCTCTCTCTCTCTCTATCATGAATAAATAAATAAGATCTCTTAAAAAAAAAAAAAAAGAAAAACTATAAATCTGTAAACAACTGCAAGCTATTTAGTCTTATAAATCTCTTGCTTAATCATCTTATCATTTTTCAGTATCCAGATTAAGGTTCTCCTAAATAAGCACAGTTCTTATTTCAAAGAACACATCTTTAATCACTTTTAGCTTTCCTCATTCATCAAAACTGCCCATGCCATTTGTGTAATAAAAAGTCAAAGCTCATTTCTTAGGCAAATGGAAGCTCTCCTTGGAGGAGGGAGGGGCAAGATGGCGGAAGAGTAGGGTCCCCAATCACCTGTCTCCACCAAATTACCTAGATAACCTTCAAATCATCCTGAAAATCTCTGAATTCGGCCTGAGATTTAAAGAGAGAGAACAGCTGGACTGCTACAGTGAGAAGAGTTCGCGCTTCTATCAAGGTAGGAAGACGGGGAAAAAGAATTAAAGAAACAAAAGGCCTCCAAGGGGGAGGGGCCCGCGAGGAGCCCGGCTGAGGCCGGGGCGAGTGTCCCCAGGACAGGAGAGCCCAGTCCCGGAGAAGCAGGAGCTGCACCGACCTTCCCGGGCGGAAAGAGGCTCGCAGGGAGGTGGAGCAGGACCCAGGAGGGCGGGGGTGCCCTCGGGCTCCCGGGGACACTAACAGACACCTGCGCCCCGGGAGATGCGCCGAGCTCCATAAGGGCTGCAGCGCGCAGGGCTGGACCCGGAGCAGCTCGGGAGAGGCTCGGGCGGCGGCTCCGCAGAGGGGGCTGCGCGGCTCCGGGAGCAGCTCGGCGGGGCTCGGGCGGCAGCTCGGCGGAGGGGGCTGCGGGGCGGGAGCAGCTCCGCGGAGGGGGCTGCAGGGCGGGAGCTCGAATCCAACAGCGCAGGCCCGGGAACCCTGGGCACCGGGGCCACAGCCCAGAATCCGGCCTCCCCCCGGGACAGGCAGAGGCCGGGAGGGCCCAGGACCGCAAGGACGCTCCTGCCCCGAGCTGAGTAGATCAGCGGCCCCGCCCCGGAGCCTCCAGGCCCTGCAAAGGGAGAGCTCGGTAGTTACTGCGGGGGCTGAAGTCAGGGCTCCAGGGCTGGCCCGGCCACTGCGGTTGTTCCTCCTGGGGCCTCATGGGGTAAACAACCCCCACTGAGCCCTGCACCAGGCAGGGGGCAGAGCAGCTCCCCCAAGTGCTAACACCTGAAAATCAGCACAACAGGCCCCTCCCCCAGAAGACCAGCTGGACGGACAAGTTCCAGGGTAAGTCAAGGGACTTAAAGTACACAGAATCAGAAGATATACCCTGGGTTTTTTTGTTTGTTTGTTTGTTTTGCTTTTTGATTTGTTTGCTTCCCCCACCTTTTTTTTTTCCTTTTTCTGTCTCTTTTTCTTTTTTCTTCCTTTTTTCTTTTTTTTCTCTTTTCTTTCCTTCTTTCTCTCCTCTCTTTTTCTCCTTTTCCCAATACAATTTGTTTTTGACCACTCTGCACTGAGCAAAATGACTAGAAGGAAAACCTCACCTCAAAAGAAAGAATCAGAAACAGTCCTCTCTCCCACAGAGAGAGGGAATCCCCATCTGGATTACAATTCAATGTCAGAAAGCCAATTCAGAAGCACTATTATACAGCTACTGGTGGCTCTAGAAAAAAGCATAAAGGACTCAAGAGACTTCATGACTACAGAATTTAGATCCAATCAGGCAGAAATTAAAAATCAATTGAATGAGATGCAATCCAAACTAGAAGTCCTAACGACGAGGGTTAATGAGGTGGAAGAACGAGTGAGTGACATAGAAGACAAGTTGATGGCAAAGAGGGAAACTGAGGAAAAAAGAGACAAACAATTAAAAGATCATGAGGATAGATTAAGGGAAATAAACGACAGCCTGAGGAAGAAAAACCGACGTTTAATTGGGGTTCCTGAGGGCGCCGAAAGGGACAGAGGGCCAGAATGTGTATTTGAACAAATCATAGATGAAAACTTTCCTAATCTGGGAAGGGAAACAGGCATTCAGATCCAGGAAATAGAGAGATCCCCCCCTAAAATCAATAAAAACCGTTCAACACCTCGACACCTAATAGTTAAGCTTGCAAATTCCGAAGATAAAGAGAAGATCCTTAAAGCAGCAAGAGACAAGAAATCCCTGACCTTTATGGGGAGGAGTATTAGGGTAACAGCAGACCTCTCCACAGAGACCTGGCAGGCCAGAAAGGGCTGGCAGGATATATTCAGGGTCCTAAATGAGAAGAACATGCAACCAAGAATACTTTATCCAGCAAGGCTCTCATTCAAAATGGAAGGAGAGATAAAGAGCTTCCAAGACAGGCCTGGAACTGAAAGTATATGTGACCTCCAAACCAGCTCTGCAAGAAATTTTAAGAGGGACTCTTAAAATTCTCCTTTTAAGAAGAAGTTCAGTGGAACAATCCACAAAAACAAGGACTGAATAGATATCATGATGACACTAAACTCATACCTTTCAATAGTAACTCTGAACGTGAACGGGCTTAATGACCCCATCAAAAGGTGCAGGGTTTCAGACTGGATAAAAAAGCAGGACCCATCTATTTGCTGTCTACAAGAGACTCATTTTAGACAGAAGGACACCTACAGCCTGAAAATAAAGGTTGGAGAACCATTTACCATTCAAATGGTCCTCAAAAGATAGCAGGGGTATCCATCCTTATATCAGATAAACTAAAATTTACCCCGAAGACTGTAGTGAGAGATGAAGAGGGACACTATCTCATACTTAAAGGATCTATCCAACAAGAGGACTTAACAATCCTCAATATATATGCCCCGAATGTGGGAGCTCCCAAATATTTAAATCAATTAATAACCAAAGTGAAGAAGTACTTAGAGAATAATACACTTATACTTGGTGACTTCAATCTACCTCCTTCTATACTAGATAGGTCTTCTAAGCACAACATATCCAAAGAAACGAGAGCTTTAAATGATACACTGGACCAGATGGATTTCACAGATATCTACAGAACTTTACATCCAAACTCAACTGAATACACATTCTTCTCAAGTGCACATGGAACTTTCTCCAGAATAGACCACACACTGGGTCACAAATCGGGTGTGAACCAATACCAAAAGATTGGGATCGTCCCCTGCATATTCTCAGACCATAATACCTTGAAATTAGAACTAAATCACAACAAGAAGTTTGGAAGGACCTCAAACACGTGGAGGTTAAGGACCATCCTGCTAAAAGATGAAAGGGTCAACCAGGAAATTAAGGAAGAATTAAAAAGATTCATGGAAACTAATGAGAATGAAGATACAACCATTCAAAATCTTTGGGATGCAGCAAAAGCAGTCCTAAGGGGGAAATACATCGCAATACAAACATCCATTCAAAACCTGGAAAGAGGGATCCCTGGGTGGCGCAGCGGTTTGGCGCCTGCCTTTGGCCCAGGGCGCAATCCTGGAGACCCGGGATCGAATCCCACATCAGGCTCCCGGTGCATGGAGCCTGCTTCTCCCTCTGCCTGTGTCTCTGCCTCATTCTCTCTCTCTCTCTGTGACTATCACAAATAAATAAAAATTTTAAAAAAAAAGAAAAAAAAACCTGGAAAGAACTCAAATACAAAAGCTAACCTTACACATAAAGGAGCTAGAGAAAAAACAGCAGATAGATCCTACACGCAGCAGAAGAGAGTTAATTAAGATTCAAGCAGAACTCAACGAAATTGAGACCAGAAGAACTGTGGAACAGATCAACAGAACCAGGAGTTGGTTCTTTGAAAGAATTAATAAGATAGATAAACCATTAGCCAGCCTTATTAAAAAGAAGAGAGAGAAGACTCAAATTAATAAAATCATGAATGAGAAAGGAAAGATCACTACCAACACCAAGGAAATACAAATGATTTTAAAAACATATTATGAACAGCTATACGCCAATAAATTAGGCAATCTAGAAGAAATGGACGCATTCCTGGAAAGCCACAAACTACCAAAACTGGAACAGGAAGAAATAGAAAACCTGAACAGGCCAATAACCAGGGAGGAAATTGAAGCAGTCATCAAAAACCTCCCAAGACTCAAGAGTCAGGGCCAGATGGCTTCCCAGGGGAATTCTATCAAACGTTTAAAGAAGAAACCAGGGATCCCTGGGTGGCGCAGCGGTTTGGCGCCTGCCTTTGGCCCAGGGCGCGATCCTGGAGACCCGGGATCGAATCCCACGTTGGGCTCCCGGTGCATGGAGCCTGCTTCTCCCTCTGCCTGTGTCTCTGCCTCTCTCTCTCCCTCTGTGACTATCACAAATAAATAAAAATTAAAAAAAAAAATTTTTTTAAATAAAGAAGAAACCATACCTATTCTCCTAAAGCTGTTTGGAAAGATAGAAAGAGATGGAATACTTCCAAATTCGTTCGATGAGGCCAGCATCACCTTAATTCCAAAACCAGACAAAGACCCCACCAAAAAGGAGAATTACAGACCAATATCCCTGATGAACATGGATGCAAAAATTCTCAACAAGATACTAGCCAATAGGATCCAACAGTACATTAAGAATGTTATTCACCATGACCAAGTAGGATTTATCCCTGGGACACAAGGCTGGTTCAACAGCCGTAAAACAATCAATGTGATTCATCATATCAGCAAGAGAAAAACCAAGAACCATATGATCCTCTCATTAGATGCAGAGAAAGCATTTGACAAAATACAGCATCCATTCCTGATCAAAACACTTCAGAGTGTAGAGATAGAGGGAACATTCCTCGACATCTTAAAAGCCATCTATGAAAAGCCCACAGCAAATATCATTCTCAATGGGGAAGCACTGGGAGCCTTTCCCCTAAGATCAGGAACAAGACAGGGATGTCCACTCTCACCACTGCTATTCAACATAGTACTGGAAGTCCTAGCCTCAGCAATCAGACAACAAAAAGACATGAAAGGCATTCAAATTGGCAAAGAAGTCAAACTCTCCCTCTTCGCCGATGACATGATACTCTACATAGAAAACCCAAAAGCCTCCACCCCAAGATTGCTAGAACTCATACAGCAATTCGGTAGCGTGGCAGGATACAAAATCAATGTCCAGAAGTCAGTGGCATTTCTATACACTAGCAATGAGACTGAAGAAAGAGAAATTAAGGAGTCAGTCCCATTTACAATTGCACCCAAAAGCATAAGATACCTAGGAATAAACCTAACCAAAGAGGTAAAGGATCTATACCCTAAAAACTATAGAACACTTCTGAAAGAAATTGAGGAAGATACAAAGAGATGGAAAAATATTCCATGCTCATGGATTGGCAGAATTAATATTGTGAAAATGTCAATGTTACCCAGGGCAATTTATACGTTTAATGCAATCCCTATCAAAATACCATGGACTTTCTTCAGAGAGTTAGAACAAATTATTTTAAGATTTGTGTGGAATCAGAAAAAAACCTTGAATAGCCAGGGGAATTTTAAAAAAGAAAACCATATCTGGGGGCATCACAATGCCAGATTTCAGGTTGTACTACAAAGCTGTGGTCATCAAGACAGTGTGGTACTGGCACAAAAACAGACACATAGATCAATGGTACAGAATAAAGAACCCAGAAGTGGACCCTGAACTTTATGGTCAACTATTATTCGATAAAGGAGGAAAGACTATCCACTGGAAGAAATACAGTGTCTTCAATAAATGGTGCTGGGAAAATTGGACATCCACATGCAGAAGAATGACACTAGACCACTCTCTTGCACCATACACAAAGATAAACTCAAAATGGATGAAAGATCTAAATGTGAGACAAGAGTCCATCAAAATCCTAGAGGAGAACACAGGCAACACCCTTTTTGAACTCGGCCACAGTAACTTCTTGCAAGATACATCCACGAAGGCAAAAGAAACAAAAGCAAAAATGAACTATTGGGACTTCATCAAGATAAGAAGCTTTTGCACAGCAAAGGATACAGTCAACAAAACTAAAAGACAACCTACAGAATGGGAGAAGATATTTGCAAACGACGTATCAGATAAACGGCTAGTATCCAAGATCTATAAAGAACTTATTAAACTCAACACCAAAGAAACAAACAATCCAATCATGAAATGGGCAAAAGACATGAAGAGAAATCTCACAGAGGAAGACACAGACATGGCCAACACGCCCATGAGAAAATGCTCTGCATCACTTGCCATCAGGGAAATACAAATCAAAACCACAATGAGATACCACCTCACACCAGTGAGAATGGGGAAAATTAACAAGACAGGAAACAACAAATGTTGGAGAGGATGTGGAGAAAAGGGAACCCTCTTGCACTGTTGGTGGGAATGTGAACTGGTGCAGCCACTCTGGAAAACTGTGTGGAGGTTCCTCAGAGAGTTAAAAATAGACCTGCCCTATGACCCAGCAATTGCACTGTTGGGGATTTACCCCAAAGATTCAGATGCAATGAAACGCCGGGATACCTGCACCCCGATGTTTCTAGCAGCAATGTCCACAATAGCCAAACTGTGGAAGGAGCCTCGGTGTCCATCGAAAGATGAATGGATAAAGAAGATGTGGTTTATGTATACAATGGAATATTCCTCAGCCATTAGAAACGACAAATACCCACCGTTTGCTTCAATGTGGATGGAACTGGAAGGTATTATGCTGAGTGATTAAGTCAATTGGAGAAGGACAAACATTGTATGTTCTCATTCATTTGGGGAATATAAATAATAGTGGAAGGGAATATAAGGGAAGGGAGAAGAAATGTGTGGGAAATATCAGAAAGGGAGACAGAACATAAAGACTCCTAACTCTGGGAAACGAACTAGGGGTGATGGAAGGGGAGGAGGGCAGGGGTTGGGGGTGAATGGGAGGGGGGCACTTGACGGGATGAGCACTGGGTGTTATTCTGTATGTTGGTAAAGTGAACACCAATAAAAAATAAATGTATTATTAAAAAAAAAAAAAAAAAAGAAGCTCTCCTTGGAGAAAATCACTTCTCCAGTAGCCCCCTCTGCAACAGATGTGCATATCTGTGTACGTTCCCTCTTTCAAAATTGGGACGTAGGGTTTATATCCCTATTGCTCCTCAAAGCCTCTTCCAGGCCATTTTTTCTCTAACTTTTTAAAAATCCTTGTCCTGCTAAGAACCACAATATTTGGTCATCACCCTCTCCCACTCCTGCTTGCAGTCAGACACATAGATATCAGGCTCCTAGTCTCTTTCCTCATTCATCGGACAGTTGGCACCTGATTCAGTGTCCATTTGTAGCCAAGTCCTGTCACCACCCCCAGGTGACTGCAATGTTAATAATTACTAGTACCACGATCTCTAAGATTTTTTAGCCTCCCCACCACTAATAGTTCTGCAATACTCCGCCTCTGCCATCACATCTGTAATACATCCAGATATGTCCTTCTTTTATACAGTCACTGTATATTAGGTTCCTAAAGGCCCAGTATCTGTCTTCTCTTCTCACTTCACACTCTCATTCCAGGCAATTGCTTCAAATACCAATTCACAAATGACTCATGATATCTTAACCAGGCAATCGCCTCCTCTAAATGGCATACTCACACACCCAACCATGTACTTGACATCTCCTCTTAGACATTTCACAAGCACTTCAAACCCAAAATATCCACATGTGAACTCAAGAGGTGTCCCTGCCCATACTTGGTCATCTTCTACTGTTTTCTCTGTTAATGAAGGGGCACAGGCTATCTGGTTATGTGAGCCAGAAATTTTGGAGTTGTTTGAAATAGCTCTCTTTACTCATCCACATGTAACTCATCAGCAAGGATTGTCAAATTTATATTCTAATTATCTCTAGAATCCATTCACTTCTTTCAATCTCCATTGCCACCACCTTAGTCCAAGCCACCATCATCTCTCAATAAGCTTTAAATCAATGAGTCTCCCTACTAGTTGATCTGCCAATCCATTTTTTCCAAAATGCAAATTTGAAATCATAACTCCCCACCCCCTTTGTTAAAATGCCTCAAAGGGGTTTTAAGATAAAGACAAGCTCAACAGGGACTGCAGGGTCTC
Organism: Canis aureus; assembly: GCF_053574225.1. Lineage (NCBI taxonomy): Eukaryota > Metazoa > Chordata > Mammalia > Carnivora > Canidae > Canis > Canis aureus. Next base: position 14,288,447 of record NC_135636.1, read on the forward strand.
CATTTACTCATCAATTTCATTATTTCTCTCTACTCTAGCCAAAATGCCTGCTTTTAGTACTTGTCATGCGTTTTCCTGCCAGTCTTTGCACATGCTATTCTCCCTGCCTGTGACTCACTTCCCTCCCTTCTTCACCAAGTTAACTCATCTTCATTTATCAGAGCACAATCAGCACTTCCTCAGACAAAGACTTCGCGGACTCTCTCTAACCAGGACTTACCCTTTTAACAAACCCCATTCCTACACTAACCCAACTACCTGTTTTCTTGCGCCTGGACCTGAGCCACCAACTGTTGCTAGAGAGTCACTGATGTGCCTTACCAGCCCCAGATGCACCCTTCAAGAAAGTACCACCATCTTTTTATAGGTGGTCATAGCACCATGCACCTCCACTTTGTAGCACTTACCGTGATTCTAATTTAACTTTTCTCTTTAGGGCAGCTGTGTGGTGTCTACCTCACCCATTTTATAAGCTCCATAAAGACAGTCTGTTTTCTCCTCACCAATGTATCTCTTAGTGCTTAGCTCCAGTATCTGCCATAGAGTCTGCTCTCAAAATATGACTTTCAAATGGAGACTAAACATTCTTTAAAGTGCCTTACCTTGCAAATCTTCCATCAATTCAAACATCCCAGGATAATTAACTTGAATTTCATCAGTATCCTATTTAAAAAGAGAAAGGAGTATTCATTTGACATTCATCATAAAAAAACTCCGATTTGAAAACAGGCCAGAGATTACCCAGACCAATTTCTCATGACAAATAGGAATCTTCTCTATAATATTCTTCACAGATGTCATCTGGTTTTGCTTGATACATGAGAAATGTCAAACTGTTAAATATTCACTATTCTAAAGAAAAATCTCCCTAAAACTCCATTAACCCAGTTCTAGTTTTCTCCTTGGGAAAAACACAGAAGTCATCTATTTTGTATCTGTGTCACCCTCTTCTTCAAGTCTTTAAATTCTTCTAGAATACTAAGTTTTTAGATGGAAGGGTTAGTTTACTGGACAAAATTCATAGACTTATAGATCCTTACACATCCTTACTGCATTACTCTGTACCTTGTCAGTATCAATCTCTTAAAATGTGACACCCAGGGGCACCTGGGTGGAGCAGTCATTAAGTGTCCAAATCTTGGTTTCGGCTCAGGTCGTGATCTCTGGGTCGTGCAACTCAGCCCCACGTTGGGCTCCTGCTCAACTTGGGATTTTCTTTCTCCCTGCTGTCTAAAAATCTTTAAAAAACAACAACAAAAAAAAAAAAATAAAAAAAAAAAAAAAACAACAACAACAAAAAAGTGGTACCCAGAATCAAGCCAAATAAGGTTATCTCCCAATCTCAATCTGCTTCTAGTAATGCAGCCATATTACACTGGCTCACTTGGAGGACAGGCACACTGAAGGCACATACTTTATTTCTCAAATGGACTTCTGGGTAGTTATGTTCCATTGTTTTTGAAGCCTGATACAAGAGTCTACTGTTGGTATAGTGGCAGAAACTACTGATGCTCCCCCAATATCTGGGTGCTCCTTGATATTTTCCAAGCCTCTGAAAGGTATTTCTTCTGGCCAAAGGAAAGGAGAGAGCAAGGTAATAAAGAGCTAGTGAGCCTTTTCCAAGCCACTCCTTTTGCTGTAGTAATCTCAGAAGATTCAAGGGTGAGGTGGCACAACTATGGGATGGAGGTCAGCTGCCTACAGCATGAGGCTGTGATGTGATGAAGCTGTGTTAAGCATGAAGATGTAGGAGTTTGTCTACATTGGGAATTAGCCCCCAAATACAGGACACATATACTTCCCCCTAAGTATGATATCAAAATGCTGCATGTATCTCAAACTCCATCTTATTTGCACTAACCACTTTTGAAATGTCTAGGTCTTTTTGTGTTTTATTTTTAAAGACTGTATTTATTTATTTGAGAGACAGAGTGAACGGGGGGAGAGAGAGAGAGAGAGAGAGAGAAGCAGATTCCCTGCTGAGGACATGGGGCTCCCAAGACTCTGGGATTACGACCTGAGCCAAAGGTGGACGCTTTACCAACTGAGCCATCCAGGTACCCTATCTTTCTGTGTTTTGTAACTTTATTTAATATGCTCAGTATTTTTCCCAATTTTGGACTTTAATGTTGAACAGAATATAGTACAAAGCCGAAAAAACACTTATCAAAAATATCCATTCTAATTCTCAGAGAAATGCAAAACAAAATGACCACTTTTTCTTTAACCTTAGAGATACAAAACCAAGTACAGGCAAGAGTTCACATATATTGTTAATGGGGCATATAAACTGATGCTATGTTTGGAAAGCCATCTGACCCTGTCAAAATTTCAATGTACAGATTTTTTAACCCAGCAATTCCACTGCTAGAAATGGACTTGACAAATATGCCAATATTTATGTGAAAGGAAATTCACTGCAGCATTGTTTGAAATAGCAACAAAATAACAAAAAAGAACCCCAAAAACTAACTGTAAACAATCTAAATGTCCATTAAAAGAGAATTGGTTAGGGATCCCTGGGTGGCGCAGCGGTTTGGCGCCTGCCTTTGGCCCAGGGCGCGATCCTGGAGACCCAGGATCGAATCCCACGTCAGGCTCCCGGTGCATGGAGCCTGCTTCTCCCTCTGCCTATGTCTCTGCCTCTCTCTCTCTCCCTGTGTGACTATCATAAATAAATAAAAATTAAAAATAAAAAAAATTAAAAAATAAATAAAAGAGAATTGGTTAAATAAAACATACCTATTTAATGAAATACTAAACAATTGTTAGAAAATCTGGTAGATAGGTGGAGGGGACGATCTTCAAGATATGTTATTAACTAAAAAAATCCTGAAAATGCTTACAAGAATAAAAAAGCAAGAGTGTATATATTATTGCATATGTAGGTTTAAATGATATAATTGTATTGTGGTCTACGATGAAAAATTGTTCTGAAAGGTCATCTCTGCAGAGGGACTAGGTATTAGAAGTCAAGAGGAAGAGACTTCTTTTCACTTTAGACCTGCTCTGTTTATCTCCTATCTATACATTTACCTTTTTTTAAGATGTATTTATTTATTCATGATAGACATAGAGAGAGAGAGAGAGAGAGGCAGAGACACAGGCAGAGAGAGAAGCAGGTTCCATGCCAGGAGCCTGACGCAGAACTCGATCCTGGGACTCCAGGATTGCGCTCTGGGCCAAAGGCAGGTGCCAAACCGCTGAGCCACCCAGGGATCCCCTCTATACATTTTTTAAATTTCCTTTTTCTTATTAACAAATGCATAACTGTATTATATGTGCACTTCTTTTTTTAAAATATTTATTTATTTTATTTATTTATGATAGACAGAGAGAGAGAGAGAGAGGCAGAGACACGGGAGGAGGGAGAAGCAGGCTCCATGCCAGGAGCCCGACGTGGGACTCGATCCCGGGACTTCAGGATCATGCCCTGGGCCAAAGGCAGGCGCTAAACCGCTGAGCCACCGAGGGATCCCCTACATATGCACTTCTTAATAAGACCATCTCTGCATTTTTCTACCTTAGGGAAGTATTTTTGAAAAAAGATTGTAAGATTAAAAACAAAATTTCTTCCATCCTGATACCTACCATTAAGCAGTATCCTTTGAAAACAATCTTTGAGTGAAACTAAAAGCACTGTCTCCATCTCAATCAAAAGAATACAATAGCTTTGTCAAAGTCCTTATTCAATTTAAGATGAACCATATCTGCAATTTTCTATTAGACTGGTAACTCCATATTCTAAAAGGAAATGACTCTTATTCAGAATGTCCACTAACTCTGAAAATAATTCACTATGAAAGTCATATAAATGTAAATAAGCAATCCTGAATTCACTTTAAAAATAAAAATCTACTGCCATATATAAAAATGATATGCCTAACGTTGTATGTAACATAAACCTGTGTAACTGATTATATAACCTTTTTGGGATGGGATTTTTAGAAAATGAATTATGACACAATGTTAACAGAGTATGTTACAGTGTATATGTCTCAAGGAACAAATTTGTATAGATTTATTATTAAATCAGCAACTCTCCTAATTTTTGTAAACCACAAAGAAGATTCCACACCAAACTTTTTGTATTATCTTAGTGTTTGAATTATTCGCCTCATTTTTTAGAGAAGAATATAGAAAATTAGATTTCCCAACCAACAGAAATATAGGATTTTAAGTGCTGTTATAGGTTAAAAATTTTTAGAATTTTTTCTAAGATTTTACTTACTTTTTCTTTAAGATTTTATTTATTCATGAGACACAGAGAAAGAGGCAGAGACATAGAGGGAGAAGCAGCCTCCTCACAGAGAGCCCAATGTGGGACTCAATCCCTGGACCCAGTATCACTCCCTAAGCTGAAGGCAGACGCTCAACTGCTGAGCTACCCAGGCATCCAAAGATTTTACTTATTTATTGGGGATGCCTGGGTGGCTTAGTCAGTTAAGCATCTGCCTTTGGCTCAGATCATGACCTCAACGTTCTGGGATCAAACCTCGAGTTGGCCTCCCTGCTCAGCCGGGTGCCTGCTTCTCCCTGTCCCTGTGCTTGCACTCTCTCTCTCAAATACATAAAAAACTTTTAAAAAAGATTTTATCTATTTATTTATTTGAAGAGCATGCATGCAAACGAGTGGGAGAGGAGGAGTAAGAATCTCAAGCAAACTCCACACTGAGCGCAAAGCCCAATGTGGGGCTTGGTCTCACGATCCTGAGATTATGACGTGAGCCAAAATCAAGAGCTGAACAGTTAACTGACTGAGCCACTAAGGTGCTCCAGTAAAAAATTTTCTAAGATGCACAGTCCAGGGACGCCTGGGTGGTTCAGTGGTTGAGCATCTGCCTTTGGCTCAGAGCATGACCTTGGTCCAGGGATCGAGTCCTGCACCAGGATCCCCACAAAGAGCCTGCTTCTCCCTCTGCCTATGTCTCTGCCTCTCATGAATAAATAAAATCTTTTAAAAAAATAAATAAACAAAATAAAATACACAGTTCAATTTACAACCATAGAAAACTGCAAGAAGGCACACTTTTGAGGGTCCCTAATGTCAAAGCCATTTTTAAAATAATACTAAGATACTATTTGGCTTTTTTTACTTCTCAGCCTCTCATAAGTACAATAGATTTTTCATAAGTTATGTGACATGTGAAATTCTAACAGACTATGACTGCAGAAGTAGGCATGAGAACTTAGTGTTTTTATTATGTCATATGTTAAAGAAATTTGTAAAAATGTAAAGCAATGACATTCTTTGAATTTTTTTCTTTTGGATAATAGTTTCTTTCCCCACAAAGTAAAATAAAGTAAATTATTTATGTTAATACATAAATTGTACACTATTGTTAGTTTTAAAAGTATTAACAAATACTAAAATTCAATTTGAATTTCTAATTTGGTTAAAATTGACAGGTAAAACCCACATAACAAAAGCTCTCTAAGGTTCTCAATAATATTAAGTGTGTAGCAAGGTCCTAAAACCAAAAATTTTGAGAGTTGTTGCTGACAGGAGAGAGCTAAGATTTAGGGGCTTAAAGACATAACAAACTTTTACAGTTTAATGTTTACAACCAAAATATATTTGTGTTATTACTTATATAATTTTAAAAAGCTGAAAAATATACAGTGATCCCTCTATGTACAATTGCCTGTATTTGCCAGTATTTGCTTTAATTACAGAGCAGAACCCTCACGTGAAGCAGAGCTTTCCCATTTTCAGCTGCCAACAGCTAACTGTTGTTCTGCTGAGTCAGGCCATTTACAGTTTACAAAAGACACAGCTGTGAAATATTGCGGATTGATGTCATTTCCTAGCCTACTGCCTCTTCCCTTATTGAAGACCCTTTCCAACTTCAGCGACTCTTGTGGTCTCTTCCCTGTGCTTTCTACCAAATCAAGGAAGGACAGGACCATCTGTTTTTGGCTGGCTGCTTTTATGAAATATGTTCACATTAAATCTCCTTAAATGAGTTATTTCAATCTTAAGCCTATCATCAATGAGAAGCTTTGTCAGGAAATTCTTATGTCCTCTAGGAAAGAGACATGTTTAAATCTGAGTGGTTTGGAAAATCATAATAAGTCTACTCAACTGATCTCTGAAGGCAATAACAACATCCTTTCAAATGACTGTGCTAATGAAAGGAGCTTGAAGGGAGCAACCACTGTCTCTCCAGACGGAGACTTCCCTGTTGGAAGCCTTGGATAACAAAGTAATAGGACTATGAGGAGGGAGAGAGAGGAAGGCAAGAACAAATATTTATTGAGCATCTACCTTGGTCCAGGCACTTCACACCCTTTATCTTAGTATTTCTCATCTAAGGTGAGAAACGTTTGCTTTATATATGCTTTATATATTTTTTTTTAAAAATGATTGCTCAGAGACGTGAAGTAAATATCCAAATTCCCCTAGCAAGGTAAGTAACCAAATTATACTTGTCAGACACCAATGCCCCATACCATCACTATACCATGCTGACTCCATGTTTCTTCAAACAGCCTACAGGTCCTCTTTCCAGATCTCTCCAGCCCTAATGGAGTTTGGCCCATTTCCTACATTTTCTAACCTTGACTGTAAATGCACATACTTTCATTTCTGCCTCATAGGGCACTATTTCAGTTGAGGGCTGGTGATAGAGGTAGTGCTGTAAATGCTCCTGAACATCTCCTTTCCCCATCATCTGAAATGCTCTGTCCTATTACACGTAACTCTGGATTTAAAGATTCTATTGGAGTTGTAGGTCTTGGAAAATAACCTCCTTGTTAAGTGAGGGTTAGTTTTTTTTCAGCTACATATTCAGGTAACAATAAAATTTCACGCTCCTACCTTTATCAATCAAAATATGTTTATACAAACTAAATTTATAGAGGAAAAAGTGCAAAAACCTTTCCATAATACAATCAATACCTACAGTTTTCTACCTTTAAAATGAGAAGTTGTTTCAGAACTGTGTGACTAATGGGTTAATGAGAATTAATCAACTCTCTTGATAGTTACCACAGTCAGTGTATTAAAGCCAGCTCTCCCAAGCAGATGTCCTAAGTCATTGACAGCAGTGAAAGGAGAAACGTGTGGAGAAAATCCTCCTTCCCTTTCTGTTTCTGCTAACTGTAATGAACACCGAAGTTCATAGAGTGTGTCACCTCCAAACATTGCACCAATAAATACTCCATCTGGTTTTAAAACATAATGAATCTGTAATAAATACAAGACAACAAAATTGAACACCAATAAAAAATAAATTTATTATTTAAAAAAAAATACAAGACAACAAAATTAGTCAGTCTTATGTTAAAAAATGTTAAAAGAATAAACATATACTGTCTAAATCAATATTTTACAATTACCATTCTTGTTTTTTGTCAAAATCAGAAAATTTAACACGTAAGGCAATCAAATATCAGAAAGGAACTGCAGTATAATATTATTATAAAGATAGACAATAATTCATTGGTAGTATATCTCTGAAATATATGTCTTCAACTTTTCTAATAGATACAACTTACTTCTATAATGAGAAAAATACTGAAAGAAAAAAATTTAAAGTGTGGTGGGTAGATTACAAAACTCACAAACCTCCATCTGTGCCCTTTAAATGTCACTTTGCAACAACTCTCTCAAAAAATGAAGTCTATTTCCCCTCTCCCTGAATCTGGGACAGTCTTAGGACTTGCTGTGGCCAAAAGAATGCAGTGCAAGTGATAGTGTGCCAATGTCACACCAAGGTTTGAAATGGCCTTACATGATTCCCTGTGCTGCCACCGTGTTGTGAACAAGCCTGCGCTAACCTGGCGAGGGATGAGAGATATGAGGAGCAGAGAGATCAGACACCCAGCTAAGGTGATTCTTGACCAGCCAGCTTCAAGACAGTCTAGCAGCAGATCACAGACACATGTGTGAGCCAAGTTAGACCCAAAAGGATTTCCTAATTAAGGCCAACCCAAATTCCCACCCAATCCACAAAATCGTGAGCTAAGTAAACTGTTTTTTTAAACCACTAAGCAGGGGTTGGTTTTTAGCAAAAAAAGCTAACTTATACAGAAATTATTATAATTCACATTAATCTAACCAAGCATTAGTTTCCTATAAGAAGTTATTAACTTATTTTCCAGTTTTAAGACAAAAGCCAATTTTTAATTGATAATTCAAACAAAATAATTGCTGGAATGGATTCCAGAATCACAAATGTTTATTACTCACTGACTCTCTTAGAACTACCATCTGTAACTAGATTTGATGGACTATTCTCAACAATGAGAAACATTATAGAAAAAGGTAGATTCTGAAATAAACCCCAAATCATAGTAGGCTTTTCTCATCAAAGTATCCATCTTAAAATTTATATTTAATTAATTATGAAGCAAGGACAAAACAGCATATAAGCAAGCCAACCGTAAAATCTTTGCTTTTCTTCCCCCACTTCTTGCCTCTTTGATGTTGCTTCCTTCCCTGTCACCAAACTGTAATTTAGCAGGGACCTAAGACCCAGTCCTCAGTTCTCTGCAGCTTCTTTCCACCTCAGACAGGCTTATCAATTCCCATGGATTTCACAATGATGACTTACAATCACTATCTTTAGCCTGGACATTGTCCCAGAACTCTAAGCTCATTTTTATCTGTCTGTGCCATGGACATTTGTCTCTTGGCAAACTCACCCTCCCAACACAACCCACACACACAACACTTATTCTCAAACCCACTCCCTCTCCAATTGCTGTTTTTCTGTCAATTACCATTTTCCATTCCCTTTCTGTCCCCTGCTTTTACTAACTATTCTCCTAGGTATTCAGACTCAAAACTTTAGGGTGAGTTTGTGGACTCCTTTAGGTCTTTGATCTTCAGATCTAACCAGCCACCGAACTATTGATTCTTCTTTTACAGAGTCTCAAATGTATTATCTCTTCCTCTTAACTCCTGCCACTGCCACCTAGCTTGTTTCTCTCATGCCTGGACCATGGGAACAGTCTCTGTGATTGAACCGAAACTTCTGGCATCAGTTTTCCAAGTAGCAAAATGAAGACATCTTACAGAGTTATTAACATATTAAACAGGGCACAGTGATTGGTATGTGTTTAGTATGTGCTTAAGATACAGTAGTTACCCCGCCTACAGTCTTTTAATCATGTCACTTTCCTCCTTAAAATTCTCCAGTGGCTCTGAATTGCATAAAGAATGAACTCTCAATTCCTTTATCTGTTACCCAAGCCTTCCTATATCTGGTCCCAAAATACCTTACCTCCTGGTATTATACTAATCTCGAAACAGGCTTCCTCTCTGTCCCTTCATGTTCCTGAGGCTTTTATCTCCCACCTATGCTGTGATTCTGCCTTCCCTCCCCATATCAGACCTGCCCTCTAAGGCCCTGCTCAAGTAATTCTCTCTTCTTGAATCTTTCCTACCCCACTTAAAGCCACAGTGATCTCCTTCCCTCTTCTGAACATAATGCTTTTTATCTACTCTTCACCAGTTCACTGATAAATGCCAATCAACAAACATACCTCAGTCTCTAATTATAAGCAGGGAAGATACAAACATGAACAAATAGGTTCCTATCCACACAAAATTTATAAGCAATTAAGGGACCCACACTGAAAATGTCTTATATCAATGTGATGTCAATATTATTTTACCCAAGTTATTTTCTTTAACCTTTCATAAATATTTAAAACATCTCCATAATTAGAATCTTGAACATTTTCTTACCTGTTCAAGTGCTCTAGGAAGGTCATTCACCCAGTGTAAACTAGAATATTAATAACATATTGGTTTTAGTTTAATTCATATAATTATTTAGTATAATTATCACTCACGTAAAAAAAAAACCACCAAAAATATGTTAATTTTGAAGTCTGAAATTGTATATCAAAATTTCATACAAATTTTAAAGCAAAAAATATTCCTAGGGGAAAATCTTCGTTCTGTTACACTAGAAAATGTGACAGTACTGGGGGCAGCCCCGGTGGCGCAGCGGTTTAGCGCCACCTGCAGCCCAGGGTGTGATCCTGGAGACCCAGGATGGAGTCCCACGTCAGGCTTTCTGCATGGAGCCTGCTTCTCCCTCTGCCTGTGTCTCTGGCTCTCATTCTCTCTCTGTGTCTCTATGAATAAATAAATAAAATCTTTTTTTTTTTTTAATTTTTATTTATTTATGATAGTCACAGAGAGAGAGAGAGGCAGAGACAGGCAGAGGGAGAAGCAGGCTCCATGCACCGGGAGTCCGACGTGGGATTTGATCCCGGGTCTCCAGGATCGCGCCCTGGGCCAAAGGCAGGCGCCAAACCGCTGCGCCACCCAGGGATCCCAATAAATAAAATCTTAAAAAAAAAAAAAAAAAAGAAAATGTGACAGTACTAAAAATACTATACAGTAGTTAATTTAGGAAATCTCTTGCATTTTCTTTTGAATAGAGATTCACCCCCTACCAGTGCATAGTGGTATATGATGGCAAGAATCAAAGTGTCTGCAGATTATGGTCATACTTTCCTGACAGAGGTGGCATCCTCTTATGCTGACTTCCAGGATAGCACTGAATACCCATTTCAAACCATACTATGTTTAAGATCACATTATCTTTCATAATGCTTTCTAACAATTATTAGATACATTAAAAATTAAGAATGTCATATCACAAGCTCTATCATACTTATGGGGAAACTGAAAACAACAGAATTAGGTACTTGCAAATAGCAAGCTGAAGAGCTAAAACTCACATTCTAATTCCTTGCCCAGGGCTCTTTTCCTTTCTTTCCTCTTTTCCTTTCTTTCCTCTTTTCCTTAGACCAACATTTCTGTAATGTTTTTCATTTCCTGATTAAATGTGAATACTTTTCTAAATTTGTTCAGCATACCTTAAAAAGCAGGAAAGAAATTATAAACTCACTGAAGAAAATAGCTAGAGTACAACTCTTCCAGTTTTCTGGGAATGAGGGGTTCCTGGGACAGAGGCCTTTCAGTGCTATTACTGGCAAAGTACTGGGTGAACCACAGTGATTGGTTTTAGGTTCACCCTAAAAAAGCTATCAAAAGGGCTCTGCTGACATGAAGGGCATGTTGAATCTTTGAAAGAAAATCTGACTATAAAACAAGACAGGGAAAATAAAATTACACACATAATATTTTATTTTCCCTATTAGACGCTGAATTCTTTGAGGATGAGATCCCTGTCTGGATTCATTTTTGTATTTCCCCAAAGCATCTAGCTCAGAGCCTTATATGTTATAATCTATTCAATAAATACCTGTATGTTTGTGGAATCAATGTGGAAAGACATGGTAGGAAGCACAAATGGGAAAAAATAACCTTAGGGACTCTATTTCTGTGTGGAAGAAAAACTGAAGTTGAAGGAAATACTAGTTTTTCCTTATTTGCCAGAATGAGTTTATAAGAGTGCTCTAATATTTGAATGTTGAGGCCAGTATAGTCTTTCCAACTTTTTCCCCTATCAATACTAAGATATGTATACTGGGAAGGAAAACCCCTCTATCACAGATGAACTTTAGCAAATTGAAAAAAGTTGGGGAAAAAAAGTTATGCTACTATATCATATCACCTCCAGTAGGGAGCATATAATTCGTAATTCTTTACCAGAGAAATCTTCGAGTTTATAAACTGGTTTGTGACTTAAAAAAAAAGTTATTAAAAATTGACTCCATTATCTATTTTCTTTACTGCATAATATTAAAACTACATATCATAAATTATTTATTTATAACGTACACTTTTAAGAAGTACAAATGGATTACCAACCTTAAACTGCTAACCACCAGGTCAAATGTATTTTCTTTGAAGGGAAGGAACTCTTCATCAGCTAAAACACTGACAGTAGGAATTTCCATTTCTAAGGTATTTTTCTAGTGGTTAAAAAATAAAAGTTCAAAATACATTTATATAGAATCTCAGTTACTAATGAAATTATTGTTAAATTTAAGTCAATGTTGTATTTACTTGGCAATTTCTATCCCTTCCAAAAAAAAAAGAAAAAACCAACAGAGCCACAAAGAAGCTCAAGAAGTGTTTTTTAAGTGAGAATTAAGACTAGCCACAAAAACTAGCTAGCAGGTTGGAAAAAAATAAATAGGAAACCTCCCTCATACCAAAACAAATCCCAGAAGGCTGAAAGTTTCAGTGGAATAACTGAAACCATAAAAGTAGCAGACAAAAATATGGGTAAATATTTTTATACTCTTAGATGGTAACACTTTAAGCAAATGTGACTCAAAAGCCAGGAATCATAAAGGAAAAGACTAATTTGTGATTATAATCAAAACTTCTAAAAATCCATAAACAATGTAAACAACACACTTTGGGAAATATTTACAATATATATGATGAAATTAATATCCCTAAAAAACAAACTCTTACAAACTACGGAGAATAAGAACACACTAAGTCAGCAGTGCAGGTATAGGCACATCATAAAATTACTTACAAATTCACAAATTAAAAAATACCAATAGCCCAAAGACATCAATAGCTGTTGGCTGCATTAACAACCAAAGTGCAAATAAAACTATCAATAAGATTCTACTTTCCACTATCAAACTGACAAAGGCAGAAAACAATTGGCTCAGTACTGCCAAAGAAGAAAAAAAAGTGTTTTCATATAATATTATTCTATTTTTTTTTTATTCTATCTTTCTAATGGCAGTCTGCTGCATATCAAAAATTTAAAGATGGATACCAAAGAATCCATAAATTCCACTACTAGGAATTTATTTCCAGGGAAAAAAATAAATCAAATGTACCAAGTTGCCTTATATAAAGATGTTCTTCACAGTGCTGGTTATTAAGAAACTAGAAATATAACTGTCCTTCAATAGAAATTTACTCAAATAAACCACGGAATATTCGTATATTGGAACCCTATATAGCCATTTAAAAAGGAGAAATTTGTGTGTATATATGTCATTCGTTGATACAAAAGAATGATATCCTGTAAAAAACAGCATATTATTATACCATTTGTATATAATTATATGTTGGGAGGCAGTTATCTATCTGCAAAGATAGAGATAAAAATGTTAGCCGTGGTTGCCCGTGAATGGTGGGACCAGGGATATTTCCTTTCCCTGTATTGATATTTTACATTTCCTGTATTGCTTAATTCTTTATATGTGTTATATCTAATTTTTTTAAAAAAGCTATTTTCAATTTGAAGGAAATAAAAACAAAAAACTACAAATAAAACCAAAAGATCAGAAATCAATAATGTTAAAAAGCAAAAAAAAAAAAAAAAAATAAAATAAAATAAAAAAAAAAAAAAAAAAAAAAAAATAATGTTAAAAAGCTACCTACCAAAGCATTTTCTGCAATGTCTACTTGGAAAAACTTCCCAACAGTTTCCTGCAATGGAAAAAAGTTAATCAGATAATACAAAAAGAAACTAACAAAAACCCACTAACAAAACAAAGTAACTATTGAAATTGCTAAAGGAAAAAGTGGCAGCAGTAATTTTCAGCTTTTTAAGGGCATTTTCCTGCAGTAAAACCAGTATACACAATTAGCTTTAATAACATATAGTAAGTTACACAGATTTAAATATATGCAACTACACCTATGTTTAACACATTTAACTATATTTAATAAAATATACAACATAGGTGTGAATAATCAACCTCTTCAGTTCACTCAGTAGATTAAGGCTTATGTGTTAGCCTTTCCAGAGTACAATATGCTGAGAGCTAGTCGCCACTCCTGGACCACAAAAGACCTGGATGGTTTTCCTGCCTTTTAGTTGTTCATTCAAAGAGTTTACAAAGAGTAAAGAAAGACTTAATAAACACAAGACACTTGAGAAGGGGAGCCCTCTGGTTTCATTTTCCCTGTTTCATCTCTCCCCTTCCAAGAGCACTGTACCATTTCTTTTCCAGATTAACAACTTCCACTACATTCTTTTCTCCAGGATTCTGCTCTCCCTGTCACCATTTCTATCAATCTTCCATCTGTCTTCCGTGTTTCTTTCTCTTACCTTGAAACAGGCATAAGACTCCTAATCTTGAAAAATCTCACGTCTAACTACCTTCTACTTGTTCTGTTTGCCATCTACAACTCTAATTCTCGTTAATGTCTTTCTCCTCAATTCCTGGTAACCTATTTCCACTTTCACTGCTCTACTAACACTATTTGTAAAGATTATTAACAACCTAATCAAGTAGAACAACGTATCTGCTCTCACTTCTACTTTACTTGACCTCTTTGAAGTCCAGCATGGTGAGTGGTCTCCTAGAAACTTCTTCAGTACTTTCTACGCTGCTTCCCCTCCTCTGACAAAGACAATCCTTTCCACTTCATGCACACCCCCTTCCTAAAGAACTTCCCTGCCCACAACTTGGAAAGGGTACCATACCATTACCTGGCTACTGTTAACTACTCAAGTGCAACTGGTGTGCAGGTGAATGTTTAACTACAGGCCTCCAAAAAAAAGGTACCCGAAGTTGTAGTCCTTGCCAATTTCTGTGGTGAAGTTACTCTTCATTCTCCCACCCCCAAACACAGTTGTGGAAGGTTCTTTTCTATATTCTTCCCCAGTGAGCTTACATTCCTGTGGCATCAGTTATCACCTGTGACAGGCTCCCAAGTAAGAATAGCCTCCATTTACCCTGTCTCACTTTATCTTCTTGCTAACCTTCGGGGAGAGGTATCACTGCTCACATTTTACAGAAACTGAGGTGTGCAGAAGTTGGATAACTGGTCCAAGGGTATATATATACATATATACACACACACACACACACATATATATATATATAAATATATATATAGTCAGCAATTGGAGGAGCTGAATGTGAAATCCCTTTCTAAGTTTATGTCAGCGCTCTTAACTTCAATACCCGAATTCTAGTTCCACATTTCCAACTACCTGTCAGATATTAACACTAATATAGTCCACTGTTACTTCACATTCAACATATCTAAAACAAGAATATCTCAGGCTCCTTGCCCCACCACCCCTGACTTTTTCCAGTCACTGAAGTAATAACTTCAAAGTTATCTTGCATTTATTCATGCAATTTCATTTAATAAATCTTCAATGTGTATTCTAGATATTGAGAATTTAGCAGTGACCATAAATGAGCACGTCTATGGAGTACTCCAGTAAGAGAAGACAGATACCAATTAAACAAACATACATGAGGTGCTAATAAGTGCTAATGAAACAAGTCAGGCAAATAGCCAGTGGAGAGTGGGGACTCTATTTAATAGAATAGTCAGGAAAGGAATCTTTGATGAGGGATCATTTGAGCAAAGACCTGAAAAAGGTGAGGAAGTAAGCCATACAGATATTTTGGGGAAGAACAGAGCAACAACTATTAATACAAATCTCTGGCCAGCTTGAGAGTCAGAGATAAGGTTAAGGTTGCTAAAAAGTAAGGAATGAGGGGAAGGACATAAGATAAGAGATATATGTTAGGCAGCCAGATCATTGAGGGCCTTATGGATTAAGAGTCTGGATTATTACTGAGTTAAAGAAGCCAACAGTTCTGAGCAGATGCCTGGCAATGAATTGACTTATGCTTTAAAATAATTACTTTGTTGTGAGAACAGACTGTTGAGGAAAAAGGTAGAAGCAGGGAGGCCAATACAATAATATTGAAAGTGGTAAGAATAGTAGTTATGGATATATTTTGAAATCCAAGTAAGATGGGGAGGATTCAGTGTGGGAGGAGAGGACACAAGAGCAAGTTTTCTGGCCTGAGCAACAAGAAGAACAGATTTGCTATGCCCACCACAACAGTGTTTTGAGAACCTCTCATGTCCCACTCCCACCACCCTGGCCCAAGTATATGTTTTTTTTGAAGTAGATTTTATTTTTATTTTTTTTAGATTTTTATTTATTTACTCATGAGAGACAGAGAGATAGAGAGGCGCAGAGACACAGGCAGAGGGAGAAGCAGGCTCCACGCAGGGAGCCCGATGCGGGACTTGATCCTGATTCCCAGGATCATGCCCTGAGCCAAAGGCAGATGCTCAACCGCTGAGCCACCGAGGTGTCCCTGAAGTAGATTTTAGATAGAATGCTCACTTTAATCTGTATCCAACACAGTGTTATATATACAGGGGCTAAAACAATAAATGAATGTCTTTATGGTCTGACTTAGAAAATGTAAAATGCTAGTTTAAGCCTTAATCAAGGCTACTTATACATAATCATACAGAAACATTTCTAATCAAATGATAAAATTAATATTTTTCTCAGCTAAAAAATTAGCTTAATCACATTTTCCAAATCAATGTCAATCTGATTTTATTGTGAAGTATTAAAAACATCTGCACAAAATGGGAATGAAGAACAACATATCTTAGATTTAAGGAAACTATAAGTAGGAATCACTGTATAAAGCAAATTAAAAAAAGAAAAACCACATTAAGAAAAAAATACTTAAGAGGAGACAAAACCACCATTGATTTACCATTTAAAAAATATGATACGAACTGAATTAAAGAAGAATTTTTTTTAAATAGTCAATTTTATTTCTTGAAAGTAAACTAAGTCACTGAATATATATACCTTATTCAAATGTTGTGCTATGTAACCTCTTCCACAACCAACATCCAAAGCAAGGGAAAAATTCCTAAAAAATAGACACAGAACTTATGTTATGTTTTGTCTGTAATAACACGGTCCACAAAATAATTATTAAAAATTAATTTTTCTGAAGTAAAAACATTTTAATGAATACAACTTTCAAAAAGTCACACCCTCTGCCTTTTCTGCCTCACCTTACAAGCTGTTTCTACCAGAGAACACATTGAAGGAGCAAGTCTATCTGGTCCAGACATTCACAGGACCTCACAGTCAACTGGCTTTCCATAAGGTTGCTCCATGAAGTGGATTCAAAGAACAAACTCAGTGGGTATTTTAATTTGATAGTACATACAAATAAAGAATGAAAAGAAGCTAATGTATATTAACATGAAAATATCAGTATACTTTTCAGGAACTTTATCCCTTTTTCTCAATTTTGCTGAGGCAGCAGATGACTTAAAAATCATGTAAAATACCATAAAATATTAATATGTTAAACTAAAATCAAAACACCCATTAAATAGTAGCTAACTTTTACTGAAATCTTATCAGGCTCAAAGCAATGTACTAATATTCAAAGTAGGTCAATCCAAAGTCCCTCAACTAATAAGCAGTAATCAGAATTTGAATTCAGTTAGTCAGAATCCTGAGCCAGAATTATTATCCCCCAAACTATGCTGCCTCTTCTAAATATATGTCATACAAAACCAGTTCACAAATCTAATCGTAATGTGACAAGAAAAACTTAAAATTTTATCCACTAACATATTTTCTATTGGAACCTAAAGTCCTTTTTCAATTTCTATTAAAAACTTATGTCAAAAATATAGAACAACAGTACGCAGTTGGAGAACTGGTGGTGGGGAAAAAACTTTTTTTTTACATAATGCCCTCGATTTTAGTTGTGAACACAAAGCAGTATAACATGGTAAAGTACACAAGCTTTGGGATCAGAAAGACATGATTTAGAATTCTGGACCTGCAATTTATTGGCTCTGTGACCATAGACAAGTGATTTAATCTCACTAAATCTGTTTCCCCATCTATAAAATGGAAAAGTTACAACCTTCCTCAAGAGAATTTTACGAAATGGTGCACGTATCTAGCGCAGTACAAACGCTCAACAAAAGTTGGTTATGCGTTATTGTTATCACAGATTACAACAGTAATTTTTTTTAAGATTCTATTTTATTTGAGACAAAGTGTGCACATGCACAAGCAAAGGGAAAGGGCAGAGGGAGAGAGAGAAGACTGCTTCCTACTGAGTAGGGAGCCTGTCTACAGGCTCAATCCCAGGACCCTGGGATCATGACATGAGCTGAAGGATGACACTTAATGGACTGAGCCACTCAGGCACCACCAGATTACAAGAGTATTAAATAGATTTCAGATACCACAAATAAGACATTTAATAATCTGTGGGATTCATTTTTTAAAAATCGACGAAAGATCAGTGCGGACAACATAAACTACACTATATAATGATAGAACATTAGTGCAAGGATATTTAGACTGGTATTTCTTTTTTTAGACTGGTATTTTTAATAATTTAGTTCTAAAGAGTTAATGTTAGTTTAACACATGCTTTTAGCCATTAATCACAGGTGTCTCTATAGCTCTATGTTCTATGACATAAAAAGACTTGTAAAATCCATACTGATTTGGAAAATTTAATGTTTCATTTTTAATAAATGGCCTAAAATCCAGGCAAATGAATGACTGCAGTATAGAGAACTAGCTATTTGTTTCAGATCCTTAAAATAATGGAATAAAACAGATGAAATGGGGGTGATTATTGGTAACAATGAAGCATTTTACCAAATGCAATTAATTCATCCCAAGATTCTTTTTTAAATTTTAATTTTAATTTATTTTTTTAAAAGATTTTATTTGTGAGAGACACAGACTCAGAGAGAGAGAGGCAGAGACATAGACAGAGGTAGAAGCAGGCTCCGAAGGGAGCCTGATGCGGAACTTGATCCCGAACCGCTGGATCACGACCTGAGCTAAAGGCAGGCGCCCAGCCACTGAGCCACCCAGGCGTCCCCATCTCAAGATTCTTTCAAGAACATTTCTAAAAAAAATGACTGAGTTTTTAATTTTATAAAATTTCCCTTTTTAGAAACAAATATAATAAATTCATCCCACATTGGTCTTATTTATTTATTTTACATTGGTCTAATTTAACGGACACCTTTTAAACAAAACAACACAAAAAGTGATTTGCTAACATCACAGAGCACTTCACAGTAAAGACATTAACCATTATTTGCGTGGTTCCTGCCACACAGCTGTAAACTTGAATTAGTAACGTTGTTATGCTTAATACAGAGCAATGAGTTCATCAAGGTTTTAATAATAACTCATCGAAGTGTTCTATTCTCAAATTTGCCTCCATATAATTGTCAGAGAACCCCACTACCATTAACAATACTGAAGATAAAATGGCCACAGTCTCATATAACCTGAGTGGGGAACAAATCTAGGTAGACTCCTTCACTTAGATTGTAAAAGACTCTCTTGTTAATTTTGGTTCAACTTTTAATTAGGTTTAGTAAATCTTAAGTTTAGCAAATCTTAAAAATTCACATGTGGTCGGGGCAGCCCGGGTGGCTCAGTGGTTTAGCACCGCCTTCAGTCCAGGGCCTGATCCTGGAGACCCAAGATTGATTCCTGTGTCGGGCTCCCTGCATGGAGCCTGCTTCTCTCTCTGTCTGTGTCTCTGCCTCTCTCTCTCTCTCTGTGTCTCTCATGAATAAATAAACAAAATCTTAAAAAGAAAAATTCACATGTGGTCAATTTTTACCTTCATTTTTGAAGCAATGTTATCATAACTGGCTTTTGGTCAAATGAAATTGCATCAGTCATTCAGGCTCATAGAGAAACCATGAATTGTGCTTCTATTCTTTATTTTGGGGGGGGGCAACAATGAAGAAAAAAGAATGCTTACTCTCCAAATATAAAAAAGGAGAGACTGAAGAATGTGATTAAAATCACTAATTCTGGTAATAAATGCCTCTAGATTTTGCCATTCAAGACATTAAGCTCTCAGCATTCAATCTCTTGAATCTCCAGTCAAAAGTTAATTGTATTTTATTATGATAATTATCACTTACCTGGTTATGTCATACACACGATCTGCAATCTGACTTCCAACCTGAAGGATTACAAGCGGCAATGATGTATATAAGTTAAGTAGATTTAACAGAGAAGCATCACTCTTTTTCTAGTTTTCAATAATCCACAGATTACTTATGTTTCAACTGTTGATAAGTACTTCTTTCTATCCCATTTTCACTTGGACCATAAATTACGTAATTTGAGCATATATTATAAACACAATAAATTAAACTACCCCAGGAAACAAATGGAGGCCAATTACTTCAGAAGTCAATTTAATGAATTCAAGACTACATATTTATGAATATGTATATGTATTTTGGCCTTAATATTCTATATGCTTTATAAAATTACAAGGATAAGAAGCAACAGAAGCATAACAAATACATTATTGCCCACAGATATTAGCAGGAGGTACATAAAGTTGAATATTGTTAGCTAGGGTTTATTACAGATGAATGTATAAGTGATCACTACAAAACTCTATTATTTGAAGACTCATCAGAAATTCTGTGGAACTATAAAAGAAGTAAACAACTTTTCTAAGCAACATGTGCAAATGAGAAAGTTAACCAAATCTGAAGAAATTGCACTTCATGCTATTCTCCCCAATCCCAACCAAATCTAAAAGAGGGCATAAGATAGGTGCTTCCTTTTGCTAGGCTAGCTTCATCTGGCAGGAATAAAAATGTGGGAGCCTAGTATTCCTTAGATTCCACTATTGCTTCATAAACACCCCAGAGTTTCTATTAGGATTTGGAAGTTTAGAACATATGTATATTTGCTTTGGGGGAGGGGAGTAGAGGGAGGGAAAGAGGCACAGCAGAAGTCTTTTCCTGGAGGATTCCACTTTATATATCATTCCCGTTGTGAATAACTTGCTCATTATAAAAAGAACTCTCATACACTTTACCTCATTTATTCTAGTCCTGCACATAGATGAGGCCTCAGTCAAGTGGTAACCTACACGCTTTACTTGGAGAAAAGTGGTTAGAAATATACATCTTTTAAGTACATGTCATTGTGAACCCTAAGAATGAATACAGCCAATCACCTGGTCAGGCCAAGTTTACACAGAGGTCTGTCCAAAGGAGCTCAGAAACTCTTTCCTGCTTTGGCTTTCAAGACTTCACTATACTTAACTTCCATTTTGCTTCATCCCAGAACATTTACTTAGGCCTGATCTTGGTGCTGTGTGTCCAAAGAGTAGAAACCTTAAGTTTCCAATCCACCTGGACAGAGGAAGAGGTCTTTCAAATGAGAGCAAATCAGAGACCTTAACTTATCTTAATTAATTTTCTTAAAATATAAACCAGGGATCCCTGGGTGGCGCAGCGGTTTAGCGCCTGCCTTTGGCCTGGGGTGTGATCCTGGAGACCCGAGATCGAATCCCACGTCAGGCTCCCGGTGCATGGAGCCTGCTTCTCCCTCTGCCTGTGTCTCTGCCTCTCTCTCTCTCTCTGTGTGTGTGACTATCATAAAATAAATAAATAAAAATTAGAAAAAAAATTAAAAAATATATATATATACATAAACCAGATCCTATCACTCCACTGCTGAAAACCATTCAACAGGGATGCCTGGGTGGCTCAGGGGTTGAGCACCTGCCCCTGGCTCAGGGCGTGATCCGTGGTCTCAGGATGGAGTCCCACATTGGGCTCCCTCCCTGGAGCCTGCTTCTCCCTCTGCCTACCTCTCTGCCTTTCTCTCTCTCTCTCTGTGTGTCTTTCATGAATAAAAAAAAAAAAAAAAACCATTCAACAGGCTTGGGGTGCCAGGATCATGATCTTAGGCTTGTGAGGTTGGGCCCCAGGTTGATGCTTTCTCTCCCCCCCCCAAAAAAAAAACAAAAACAAAAACCATTCAGAAGCCTCACATTCCTCTAGGGCAGCGCTGACTAACAGAAAAACAATGAGAGCCATATGTGAAATTTAAAGTTTTCTAATAGCCACCTTTAAAAAGTAAAAAGAAACAAAAGAAATTATTTTTCACATATTTTACTTAACTCAATGTATCAAAACTACAATTTCAACATGTAATCAAGATTTAAAAAAAAAAAAAACTGTTAGTGAAGTATTTGGCATCCTTTTCCCACACGTGTCACTGAAATCCAGTGTATTTTACAGATAGAGCGCATCCCAACTGGACTAGCGACATTTCAAACGCTCAATGGCCACATGTGGCCAGAGATTCCCGTATAGAATGGGTTGGGAAAATCCAAAGTCCTTATCTCTTACCGCCCTCCCTGACCTCCCCTCCTACTGTCTCCTTCACCGAAGGCCTCAACCAAGTCCTTTCCGTCCCAGAAACTCATTTGTCCTTCCCTTTGATCACTGAGGCTACTCCCTCCAGTTCTCAGCTTGCCTAATTCCTCATCGTGTCGTCTGCCCGAGCGGCCTTCTCTGACCGCTGCAGTCATTACACCACTCCACTTTAGTACCTCACCTGACTTCTCTGGCTGAAATTCCATTTCTTGTTGACCTCCTGAGGGTCGCGGTCTTACCGTGCCCAGGACACAGCTGCAACCCTTTGCTGGGTCAATGAATGAAGAGCACCTTGCAAATACGCGCACCCAGCAGCTCAGGCGATTACAGGAGACGCTCAGACACGCAGGGCGGCTGCCCAAGGTCGCAGGGCGAAGTGGGGTCGGCTGCGGCCTGGCCGGAGCCCCCGGGCCGGCGCCTGAGGTAGGAGCTACCCTCCCCCGCTGCCCCGCGGACTCACCTCCTCCTTCAGGTAGTCAAACCTCATCGGCTCAGGCTGCCGGGCCGCCCAGTTCTTCTGTTTTCTCTTCAAATCTCGGTCGAAGATATTTAGGGCTCTGGGCGAGGTGCTGCCCGGGGGAGAGACGCCGGAGGCGACCTCCCTGAGACCGAGGCCCTTTGCTGCGACCCCTGCCGCCGGAGGCCGCCGCCATAAGAGCCAGAGACCGCCCAGGCGCTGCATCTCCCGCGGTGACGCCGCTCGCAGGCGCTCTGCGCGCGCATGCGCCGCCGCGGTTCCGGCGCCTGCGCTGGAGAGCACAGTAGAGGGAAAGGGGAAGTAGTTTGTCCCAGTTCTCTTGCCATTCCGGCGGAGCGTCACCCGGAGGACTGTGGGTGCGGGTCGGGTCGCACGTGAGGCCGGGCGAGAGTTCCGAGGTGAGCGGAGTCGGGTTTCAAGAAGAAGGGCTGCGCGGGGTGCTTGGCGAGTCTGTGGCAGGGTCTTCTTCGGATTCACGAGGGATTTTTTTTCTTTGCCGTTCCAGTCACGTTTTTCAGACTTTCTTGGTCCTCTCCGAGTCCTGTCGAGGGACCTCAGCCCAGTAGTTGCGCCCTAAGGTTAGGGGTTGGGAAGGAGATCGTCGTTCTGGGACCACCCTGGTGGTCTCCGCGTTAGAGGGTGGGTAAAGGGGAGAATGGGCTGTGGAGTTGAAGGTTGAGATCAGGTCGCCCATCTCTGTCTGCATGTCTGACATTTATCGAATGCTTTCGTTGTAAACATGTATATGCATGGTCACTAATAGTTGGTGAGAGGATGCGTACCTCGTACCTACCTGTTAAGCTTATGTGTGTCAGTGCATCATCGAAACCTATGGGGTTTTTTTTTGAAGTATAAAAAATTGTTTTCGAATTTAAGGAAAACAAAATATAAGCCTTACTTTCTAAACAAAGCACTGCTACCCTGTTTGATCAGTTCCTTTTTGTTCTTAATACTCCGTGACTTAACTCTGCAAAAATCAAATCGAGATGCTAAATCGTTACTATTTTCAAGGGAATAGGACTGATCTCTCACACACAATCTAATATGTTTTGGGGAGAATCAGCCCATTTGGGCCTTACTCAGTTATAGAATAAGAAATGATAGAGAGAAGTGATCTTTATTAACTAGGGTGAAACTGGGCAGCCCCGGTGGCTCAGCGGTTTAGCGCCGCCTGCAGCCCGGGGCGTGATCCTGGAGACCGGGGATCGAGTCCCACGTCGGGCTTCTTCTGCATGAAGCCTGCTTCCCCTTCCTCCTGTGTCTCTGCCTCTCTCTCTCTCTCTCTCTCTCTCTATCATAAATTTAAAAATCTTAAAAAAAAAAAACTAGGGTGAAACTTTTTGAAGGATTGTCAGATTTAAAGAGGGAACTTTGTGAGCTGAATCTGAGTCGATTTGGATCTATTTAGTTGGGAGAGTAGCCTTGTAGAACGAAGAGTTGTTTAGAGTACCGTGAAGTAAGGACTAACACAGAGAATGGGACCAGAATGAGAAGAAACATAGGACCAACTGAGGCTTGGGAAACTTTTGATTACATTAGCTTTTAACTGAACTGGCCTCAGGTATAGGTATGCAAAAAGAAATGTAGAAGTTCTAAGTGAGTGCATTTGGCTAGTAAGCATTTGCCTCCCTCTGTAAAGCCCTGGAATTCTGCCTGGTTTTGTCTTAAATGTATTTCTCCAAATGCTCTATAATCAAAAGACTATATTTTAATAGTTTTTGCTTTTCTGCATGTGACTCAGTTGGGAAATGAAATTGAATGTGTTATCTTTATTTACATTTAACTTAGACTATATTGTGAATTAGTATTTATTTGTGAAGTATCTTTTTAACCCTTCGTTATGTAATATTTGTTTTATTTTTTAGTATTTGGTTTCTTCAAGCATTTGTTCAGTCAGACATTTAAAAATGGCATCCAAACAAGAAATAATGAGTGACCAGCGGTTTAGGAGGGTTACAAAAGACCCAAGATTTTGGGAAATGCCAGAAAAGGATCGAAAAGTCAAAATTGACAAGAGATTCCGAGCAATGTTTCATGACAAAAGGTTCAAGTTGAATTATGCTGTGGATAAAAGAGGACGTCTCATCAACCACAGCACTACAGAAGACTTGAAACGTTTTTATGACCTTTCAGATTCTGATTCTGATCTATCTGATGAAGATGATAAAGCATTGAACCAAAAGAAAATGAAGAAGAAAAAACCCCTGACTAACAACAAAATAGAATCAAATCTAGTGGAGGAGAAAAAGAAAGAAACCAAGAAAATTAATCAAAAGGATTCTGGAGAGAAAAATGGTTTAGATGACTCTGGCAGAATTCAGAAAATGAAAAAGTCATGCAAATCTAAGAAGGTAAATTCAAAAATAAGTCCTAAGAAAGACAGAGAAGAGTTTATACAAAAAAGTATAATAGAGAAAAAAAACATTGTTCGGCATAGTACAGACTCATGTCCCAAAGGAAAACTCAGCACAGGAGACTTGGGCCTCTCTGAAATTGCAAAATGTCCCAAGGTCAAGTACTCTGAGACAAGAAGACAAATGCAATCAGGTTGGTTGGAAAGAATTATGGATTCTTTGATATTATTTATTTTTATACAGTTTTTTTTTTTAAGGAGACATAATATTAGTATAATGGCAGTGATCAAATGCTTATTGAGTATAAAGTGTGAAAGAAAAAATACCATATAATGATTATTTGGTGCTATAATGGCTAGGAGAGAAAAACTTGAGGCTAAACAATGATTGTGATTTGTGGTAGAGTTGGGTATTCATTCATACTTCATTCATTCAACTACTTTTAGCAACTAGTATTTGGCAGGTAGAAGTAAGACTTGGTTGCCCATCTCGAGGCTACTGCTAGCTTATTTGATGCCTGTGCAAATTAGAAAAAGTTAAGCCCTTTTGGATACATAGAGCTCCTAGAGCTCATAGTTTGGTAAGGGACAGCATCTTTGAGTGAAGCAGTAGGTTTATTCCCTCCTATTCCCAGACATAGCACTCCTGCAAGGTGCATATACCTTGTTGAGTGGAGTTTGACCTTGATTTCAGTCTTTCTTGACCATTTGCAGATCCTCTATTGCAAATAAATCCCTGCTGAACTCTACAGTAACACCAGCCTAAGGCAGCACTGTCCAATAAAAAATGTGTAGTTTTGAATTTTCTGGTTGACACCTTAAAAAGTAAGAAAAACAGGTGAAATTAATTTTATGAACTTACACATAGTACATCAACCGATTATTTCAAAGTGTAATCAGCTTAAATAATGTTAATGGCATAGTTTGTATTCTATTTTCATACTAATCTCAAGTATAAAATTTGAACAAGCCACATTACAAGTACTTAGTTGCTGCATGTGGCTGCTGGCTATATACTGGTTTTATACTGATATAAAGTGGACGAAATTAGATCTGTAATATAATAAATAATAGTAAGTGCTGTAAAAGATGTTTAGCAGAGGGCGATGGGAATTCAGAGGAAAAGATCACTCAAGATACGGTAACCAGAGAAAAATTCATAGGAGAAGTACCATAGGGCTTGGAAAAAGTAAATCGAGATACCAGAACTCTATATAGAAAGGACTTTTTGAGCAAAGATGTGCTTGGGTATGTTCAGAAGAGATCAATAATTCCCGTTTGATTAGATAGTAAGGTCTCTGAAGGGGTAAGTGGAAAATACAACTAGAAATGGTTATTTGGAACTAAGAATCATCTGATTCTGGTTCATGCTTAGTTGTTTACTGAGCTTATTAAAATTTTGTGTCACCTCCAGCAGCAAGAAATTTTGAGTGTTGGTGTTGCCAGTCGTTTATGTTTTTAACTGAAAATTGATATTCAGATGAGCCAAAGGCTGGCCATAATTACAAGACCCAAGGAGGATAGGCATCAGGAAAAAGAGAGGACTTGAGAGGCTGAGATCACATTCAAAAGGTAGGAAGTATCAGGTAGTGGATGGAATTCTAGATAGCAGGGACTGGGAGGTCAGAGTGTGATCTCATTTCATTTGTAGTGGAACCAGGCAGCAAACTGAGGTATAGGGAGAATGGATAGGAGTTTGGTTACTGAAATTGGAGAATAATATCAGAATAGGAACAGCAGCAAGTTTTGTTTGGTGCTGGGTTTATGAAGTAAGTTAGTCTAGCATCTTTTAAATTTCACTTGATTTAGGACACTGGATTAATGTAACATATCCTTATAATCCTTTGGATTGATTTTAGAGAATCTTTTTGCATATTGTTTTTATTAAAATTTCTCAGTGAGCTTAAGAAATTAGGGTAGATTAATCAGGAAACAAGGGTAAAGTGATTTACGTGGGGATACACAGAGCTGGTCCTGCAGCTCAGGCCTTTAATCCTTCCACCCCATCGTGTTGCTTCCAGTAGTTTACATACAGTCTAGAAGGGCATTTATGTTTAAGTAGGGATTGGTGACTTCATATGTAAACATCTTTTGTTTATTATTCATCAGTTACCATTCTAGCAACTACTGTGGGCAGAACTTTTTAATTGCTACAAGGTAAGGTGACATGAAGAGGTGCAGTTTGGTATCATGTGTCATTATAGAATGTTGATGCCGGCACTTGCCTCCCAGGAACTTGTTTTAGTAAATAATTGGACATTTGTGCAAAGAAAGTGCATCATAGTATTGTTTTTAAAATTTAAAGAGTAGTATAAATCATTAGGGAATTGATTAAATAAATTGTGATAAATCCAAACATGTTTATGATATATGAAGTTTTAAAAATAAGTTACCAAATAGTATAAATGATATGACTAGCTACTTAAAAAAAAAAAAAAAATCAGTGGGTACATCATAGAAAACAAATTTAGGAAATTATGTAACAAAACCATCCAGTTATCTTTGAATGAAAAATTACTAATCATTTTTATTTTCTTCATTAAACCATATTTTCTTAATATTTTTGCAGTGAGCATTCATTACTTTTAACTTGGAGGGAGATAATAATGCATTTTTTTAAAGTAGCTCAGTAAGTACTGTTTAAAGTTACTACTAGAGTGGTACCATCTAGGAATGGAGATAATCTCCCATTATCTAGCATTGTACATGGTGGATTCTGGGCAAATACTTAATGAATGAATACTCTGTACTTGATATTGTCAAAAATACTAAAATACTAGATATTTTCAAGTCTTGAATGTATCTTTTTATTTTGTATTTAAATTCAATTTGCCAACATACAATACATCATTAGTTTCAGTTGTATATCAATTTATTATATAACTGAAAGTGTGGTATGTATATTGTTGTCATAAGAGAAAACGGCGTATGTGAGATGATACTCAAACTTTTTTATGTTAATAGTTACGTACATCTTAGGGAAAAAAATGTAACCACTACCTCATATCTGTGACTTCAGAGATATTTAGAGCAAAGCTAATTTTTTTAACTTAAAATTCAGTTTAATGAAAAACATCAGTGAAATGCAAAAATCATTTAAATGGTATAATAATGACTGATGCTTGAGAAAATTGCAATATTAGATAAAGCTAAGTGTAGAAGGTATTATTTCTCAGTATATTGTTTAAAAGTGAATTCTGATGCTTGCCTCATAGTAACTTTCTTTCACTATTATGGTGGCATTTTTCTTATCCCATATGCAGAACTTACAATAATGCCCCCCCCCTTTTTTTTTGGCTTTTTCACATCTATTGGCTAGTTTTTTGTTTTTTGTTTTTTATGATTTCCCCACTCCCTTATGGCACTAAAATAAAAGCCCATTTCTTCCTCATGGAACTCTTTTTCAGTTAGCCTCAGGTCAAATGGCATCTTCATGAAACCTTTTTTATTATAAATACTGCTGTACAGGCCAATTTTAGAAGTTCCTTCTGTGTTACTTTAGAACATAGCTTCATAAATCAGTAAATAATTTCCTTTTGTTTGTGAACCCATCAAGAGCATGGGATCACGATATAAGCCATATCCCTTTTCCCTTTCCTGAGCTCAATGCCTTTTACATAGTAGATAAGAAATATTTTGGGGGATCCCTGGGTGGCGCAGCGGTTTGGCGCCTGCCTTTGGCCCAGGGCGCAATCCTGGAGACCCGGGATCGAATCCCACATCGGGCTCCCGGTGCATGGAGCCTGCTTCTCCCTCTGCCTGTGTCTCTGCCTCTCTCTCTCTCTCTCTCTCTCTCTGACTATCATAAATAAATAAATAAAAATTTAAAAAAAATATGTTGTCAATAAATACCTATTATAAGATTATAGGATCAGGGAAAAAACTAAGTTCAAATTTCATTCCAAGTGTAAAGCTTTTAAATTTTTTTTTAATTCTGGGGATCCCTGGGTGGCTCAGCGGTTTGGCGCCTGCCTTTGGCCCAGGGCACCATCCTGGAGTCCCGGGATCAAGTCCTGCGTCGGGCTCCCTGCATGGAGCCTGCTTCTCCCTCCTCCTGTGTCTCTGCCTCTCTCTCTCTCTATGTCTATCATAAATAAATGAATCTTAAAAAAAATATTAAAAAATAAATAAATAATTTTTTTAAAATTCTGCAAGCAGAACCTGTAAACAGAAACGTAAGCTCCAATTTAAAGATGAATAAAATGTGTACAATACTGTATATCAACACACACACACCCACAGTAGAATCGTATGATTGCTTTAGAAATAGAGAATGAGTTTTTTCAGAGTTATGAAAGCTAAAAAAATCCAAATTAAATAAAAATAGTCCCTTACTTTTCATATATTGCTAACTATAAGTTACTTACAAAGCTCAAAGTTAAGCAGAAAACTTATTATTTTGCTCTGCATAGGTGATCTCATCTATATCATAACATTTCTTATTATTACACATGAATGAATGAAAAATTTTATCTCCACTGTGCAATTTTTCAGATCTGTAAACAGCCAACAGCCTTCTTGATATCTCCTCTTAATGATTCAAAGGCATTCAAATTCAACATATCAAAAACAACTCATGATCTACCTGTACCAAACAAGCAAACTGGTTCTTTTCCAACATCACATTTATCTCTCTATCCAACTAGCTAGCTAGCTTTTCACGCCAAGAAGCTAGGACTCATCTTTGACATTTCTAAAACTTCTGTGTCCCATATCAAGCCCCTGTCACTAATTACTGTTGATTTTTACCTCCTGACTCTGCAACTCTGAAGTGAATCCATCACTTCTTTCTGTCTCTGACAGTTTAGTGCTACCTGCATTTCTTGCTAGGAGTATTGTCCTGTACTTCTAATTCTCTAGTCGCATCTGCTTTTGACTCCTTCAGTCAATTTTCTATAGTGTAGTCAAGGTGATCTCATTGTGCCAATCTGATGATGTTCCTTTCTGAAAACAACAGGGACTTCTCACTGCTTATATGACAAAGTCCAAGCCTTCTTCTTGGTTTTTGGAAAGTGTGGCCCCTACCTTACTCTTCACTTTAATTTCTTACTTGACTCCTGGCTATCTGCAATCTAGACATTCTTGCCAATTTTTCCTATTTTTAGATCTTTGCATTTGTTTTTTGGTTTTGTTTTTGGGCTTTTTTGGTGTTTGGAACATTTCTCTCATCTATTGGTCTAATCTTGAATACCTCCTCTTCATCCTTCAAGTAACAATTCAGTTATACCTATTTAGAGAATCCTATTATATGTATTGATTTGATTGATTTTTTTGATATCTGTCCACATATCCTCTTGACTATTAAGTTCAGTGTAGGCATTGATAGCTTCTATTGCCAATGATTTTGTATCGAGCATCTAGCATACAGCAGGCACTCCATAATTGAGTGAATATGTGAATCTACTTGTATGATTGGGTAAATATCCAAATTTATGTTAAATAACTTAAGCATGAACTTTGCTGAATTTATGTTTTTTTAGGCTATTTTGTAGAAATTATGTTTGTACTGGATTTGAGTTCAAAATAAGTTGGATTCAATTTGTATTTACATTTTCTAAATATCTCCTTTTAATCTTTTTTTACAGTGGTTCCACTATTAATGGCAAGAGAAAGCAATGATTATGAAAACTCAACAGATGGTGACATATTTGACAAAGATGCTCTGGAGGAAGATTCAGAAAGTGCAAGTGAAATAGATGATGAAGAATCTGAAGATGGAATTATAGGCACTGGTAGAACTTCAGCTGATGATTATATTGATGGAAATGAAAGTGATGAGGAGGAAGATGAAGATGAGGATAGTGACAATGATGATGAAAGTGACAGTGGCCCTGATCTTGCGAGGGGTAAAGGAAATATAGAAACCAGTTCTGAAGATGAAGAAGATATGGCAGATTTACTGCCGGAGGACTCTGGTTTTGAGCATGCTTGGAGAGAATTAGATAAAGATGCTCCTCGGGCTGATGAGGTGAATTTTTGAATAAATAATATTATTTGGGAAGAGCATAGTAAAAGTAGCTTTTATGAATGGTAGAATTGATGTTATTAAATTGAGTGGGAAAAGCTTTATTGGTAAATAATACTCTTATGGTATTCTGATTAAAGCTTTTTGATATTAAAAACAATTTTTTTTTAATTTATTTTTTTTTATTGGTGTTCAATTTACTAACATACAGAATAACACCCAGTGCCCGTCACCCATTCACTCCCACCCCCCGCCCTCCTCCCCTTCTACCACCCCTAGTTCGTTTCCCAGAGTTAGCAGTCTTTACGTTCTGTCTCCCTTTCTGATATTTCCCACACATTTCTTCTCCCTTCCCTTATTTTCCCTTTCACTATTATTTATATTCCCCAAATGAATGAGAACATATAATGTTAAAAACAATTTTTGATATGGAATGAAGCTATATAAATTAGATGTCTGCCCAAGCAAATAGAGATTAACTAAAGAAATGTCACATGAAATTAAACTTCACATGAAATTTTTAGAAAATACTGTTGTAGCTGGTAGTTTACATTTCAGTTCCTACTGCACTATTAGAAATGCTATGGGGTAACATAATCAATCTCCAGACTCATATTTGGGTAGCAAAATAGCTTAACAAACTTGGTTGTTAAAAAATCTGATTATCATGTTCTGATGCAAGAGCTAAGAACCAAGTAAGAAAAAGTGCTTATCTATTGACAGTTTTACCATTGTGTGACTCAACCGAAGTTTTCTTTTACAGATAGAAACTGCTTAGATAAATACTATATTGATGATTTCAGAATTTAGGGGAAAGAAGACTTTTTTTTGTATATTTTGCAAGTGATGGGAATGATAAAGATTATGTTATATTTAATTTTTCTCATTTCTTAGGTTACACGTCGATTAGCAGTTTGCAATATGGACTGGGACAGATTAAAGGCGAAAGATTTGCTAGCTCTGTTCAATTCATTTAAACCTAAAGGAGGTGTTATATTTTCTGTAAAGGTGAGAATTGATTTAATTTTAAAATATTTCTAGACATTTTAAGTTTAATCTTTTTTTTAAGTCATAGTTTTTTAAGGAAAATAATCTGGGAGTTGTCTGGTACAGTTAGGCACAAAACTGGTAAAATAAATATTATAATAAAGTTAGAAAGGAAGAGGTAAAATTATTGCTATTGATGGGTTATGTGATTATATGTATTTTAAAAACTTAAGTCAATTGAAAAGCTGTTATAAAGCTCAAAGACAGAATAGATATTTTTTAATTATATTCTTCAATTCTTAACCAATTAAGAAAAAAAATATGTATTTTTACTAGCAGCAGAAACGTAAGGTCCTTGGGAATTACCTTAAATATACATGATACATATGAAGTAAATTCTAACACTGGATAAATTTGAAAAAAATAAATGTTGAGATACCATTTTTCTGGAGAGCAAGCATAGTGATTAAGAATCTAGGCTTTGCAGTATGACAGACCTACATTTAAATATTGATTCTGATACATGCAATGTGATCTTGGGCATTTTATTAATCTTTCAAATATGTTCTGTCATCTGACAAGTGGATAGAACAATAGCATTTCCTAGGATAGTTGTAAGGATGAAATTAAAAGAAGCTCACTATTTAGTACTGTGACTGAAACAGCTCTAAATTATTGTTCTATTTAAATATTTAAATATGTCAATTCTATAGTTTTAGTGTAGTTTTAATCATGATTTTAGTTCAAATCAAAGTAAAGAGAAATGATACCAATAATCATCTGAAAGAATAAACAAGTGAGAATGACTAATAAATTTTTGGGAGAACATACCAGTATAAAAGGATTCACCCTGTCAGGTACAACATATAAACATTTTCTATTGCTGCAAGTGTTAGCAAGTTTGGGTAAAAATGGAAGGACAAATTGATGTAATGAAATTGGTAAATAGTAGAGTTTATATTATAATTTAGACTAAACTAAGCTTGAATACCTGATAATGGGACACACCAATGAGTCTCTTTATAAAGAGTTTAGTTCAGATCTTTACCTCATCATAGTCCAAAATAAACTCCAGATGATAAAGTGAGGAAAAAAATAAAAAATCAAACCACAGAAATGGAATAAAATAGTGTTGTGTTCTTGTTAAATCTTGTGTCTCAGGAAATGGATAGCAGGAATTTCTCAACCTAGAAAAGAAAAAGAAACAGAATCAACAGATGTGACTACATATATATTTAAAAATTCCACATCAAAACCTATTATTGCCACTCAAATTAGTAAGAAAACTCAAAGCCCCTATTTGATAAATTGCATATTGCAGAGAACTCAAAAAAGCATGTATTAGTTAGCAAAAATATATTAAGCCCAGTATTATCAAAACAATACAAATTGATACAATTATATTTTTTGGCTCTCAAAAGTAGCCAACATACAAAAATACCAAATCCCAATGAGGGTGAATTGTTTTTCTTTTACCAAGACCATCTAAATTGTGTGTTAAGATTATTAATTCTTTCCTATTTATTTTTTTAAGGAATTTATTTATATGTTTGTTTGTTTATGATAGACACAGAGAGGCAGAGACACAGACGGAGGGAGAAGCAGGCTCTATGCAGGGAGTCCATTGCGGGACTCGATCCCGACCCCAGGATCACGCCCCGAGCCAAGGGCAGACATTCAATCACCCAGGCATCCCAGTTCTTTTCTATTTAAAAGTATTTCTTAGGGATCCCTGGGTGGCACAGCGGTTTGGCGCCTGCCTTTGGCCCAGGGCGTGATCCTGGAGACCCAGGATCGAATCCCACATCGAGCTCCCGGTGCATGGAGCCTGCTTCTCCCTCTGCCTGTGTCTCTGCCTCTCTCTCTCTCTCTGTATCTGTCATAAATAAATAAAATATTAAAAAAATAAATAAATAAAAAAAATAAAAGTATTTCTTAAAAGAAAGCATTGGGTAAATGATATGACAAAAGATAAAACAATTATTTTTCTTTATGTTTTATATATTTTAATCATTTTCATATATTTCATGTCAATTAGTCATTTTTCATATGTGTGTTTGTATTGAGTTTCTTGAACTCTTGCTTTTCTTAATTTTTCCTTTGGATCACAGGACCATCTTGTCCCAGTTGATGTATGCAGAAGATACTCTATTTTTGTTCTCAACCTCCTCTTCTGTTACTTTCCAGTCTAAATGACTATTTTTAAGGAGATTCCTCAGGATGTTTTAGCTTCCAATAATAGGTTTGGAAGTGAGTCATCCTTGCTGTTTTCATCTAATTCAGTTGTAACTCTTAAGAGTTCCTGACCTTGACAGGTCTGAATGTTATAAGAAAAGTGAAGTATAAATTACATTGATCTTATTTTTATGCATTTAGATATATCCTTCGGAGTTTGGAAAGGAGAGGATGAAAGAAGAACAAGTTCAAGGACCAGTAGAGTTATTAAGTATTCCTGAAGATGCCCCTGAAAAGGACTGGTATTAATCTGTTATAGAAAATAAAATGAAATCTCTCAAATTCATGTCACTAACTCAGAACTCTGGTCACTTTTTTTTTTTTTAATTTTTTTATTGGAGTTCAATTTGCCAACATATAGCATAACACCCAGTGCTCATCCCACCAAGTGCCCCCCTCAGTGCCCATCACCCAGTCACCCCAACCCCCTGCCCACTTCCCCTTCCACTACCCCTTGTTCATTTCCCAGAGTAGGTATCTCTCATATTTTGTCACCCTCACTGATATTTTCACTCATTTTCTCTCCTTTCCCTTTATTCCCTTTCACTAATTTTTATATTCCCCAAATGAATAAGACCATATAATGTTTGTCCTTTTCCAATTGACTTATTTCACTCAGCATAATACCCTCCAGGTCCCCCCATGTCGAAGCAGATAGTGGGTAGTTGTCGTTTCTAATGGCTGGGTAATACTCCATTGTATACATAGACCACATCTTCTTTATCCATTCATCTTTCGATGGACACTGAAGCTTCTTCCACAGTTTGGCTATTGTGGACATTGCTGCTATAAACATTGGGGTGCAGGTGTCCCGGCATTTCACTGCATCTGTACCTTTGGAATAAATCCCCAGCAGTGCAATTGCTGGGACATAGGGCAGATCTATTTTTAACTCTTTGAGGAACCTCCACACAGTTTTTCCAGAGTGGCTGTAAGAACTCTGGTCACTTTAATGGGACTGAAGTTTATGCTGTGCCTGCTATTCATGGTTAAAACAGGTAGTAAAGCAGATTAAAGTCTGTCAGAAGTGGCACATTATTCCAACAACCTTTTGTGTGTATATTCATATTTCTTTATTCACAAAAACAATTATGGAGTTTTGAAAAACATTTCATGATTAGACTGATTAAGGGTTCTCAGCCTCGTTGCTCTGAATTAGTAAGTTTTGGTTTTTTTCCCTGAGATGTTGCTTTCCGTATAAGTGGGACTGATACCCTATTTGCCTTCAAAATGCGTAATTTTTTAAAATTTATGGATTAAATAAAAAACATAACAATTTTTATCATGATGAATAGAAAAAACTTTAAGGTAGCTTTTAAACCACTAGGTGGAGCTATATGTTCATGTAATAAAAATGTTGGTTAAATAGATTGATGGCAAAACAGAGCCAATGAAGACCCTCAAAGAATATGTTGTAGTGAAATGAAATTAAACTTCTAACAATTTAGACTTGAGCATACATAAATCTGGAATGAACATTTTACAAAACCAGAAATTTCTTTCCTGAGAGCTAATGCTTTCTTAGCATATTTTGTAATATAGTGATTTTGTTCAGTTTTACTTCAGAGACTATATGTGGTAGGAAAACAAACCAAAAAAATTGACTATTCAAGAACTAAAAATTATAAGTAGCATATGTAATTCTTATATTCTCCTTTTCTAGATTCAAATTTCAATCGAAATAGCTAGTCTGTGCTATTCAAAATAATAAATTGAGCTTAAATATTTAATGCCCATACAAGTAGAATCATGAAGGAAAGATGGATTGGGATGAAGGCCAGGTTGTAATATATTATTCTTGAAATAATTACATTTGTTTTTTTAAAGGAAGATAGGTATTTGTGTTCCCATATTGGTAAGCTTAATGAACTTTCTACCTTTTAGGACTTCTAGAGAAAAATTGAGAGATTATCAGTTCAAACGACTCAGGTACTACTATGCAGTAGTAGACTGTGATTCTCCTGAAACAGCTGGTAAAATTTATGAAGATTGTGATGGCCTTGAATTCGAAAGTAGTTGTTCATTCATAGATTTGAGGTATGTGTCTTACCAATTTTATCTTGTGGCACAATATGCTTGTAAGAAATAAAATATTAGACTGGTAGTATTTTCTGTTGTTTCATATTGCACAAGAAGATTTTTTGCTTTAGGTGAACTCCATCTTATGGAACATCACTCAACAAAGAAAACTATAATGAAAAAATGCAAAAGTATTATGTATGAGTCACCCCACTTTTAAATCCTGAAATTCAAATATATTGGCTATGTTTTTAAGGTAATTGGTTATATGTAGTAATATTTTTTTGCAACCTCTTTTAGAATTAGGACCCAGGTGAATTAACTTTAAAAAAAGGCATTGAGGTGGGGGCAAAAGAATTTGCTAATCAACTGGTACCTATAATCCTGTGCTTTCTAATATAGTAGTTACTAGTCATATCTGACTAATTAAAATTTTTTTAAATTTTATTTTAATTCATCCATTTGCTTCATCACTAGACCTATTTCAAGTACGTACTGGCCATATGTTGGGTAAAGCAGATACAGAACATTGCTGTCATTACAGAAGGTTCCATTGGACAGTGCTGGTCTAAATGCTCAGTGAATGGATGGTGTAGCTGACATTGTCTTCAGACTTGAGCATTATTTTCACCACGTGCACAGATTTCACTGGCCCCAAGCTAAAAAGCCTTAGATGGTTGCTTATGTCAGTTCTGAGGGAATGAGGAGCTGAACTTCTATAGCATTTTGTTATTAGCTTAGTGCTTTTGAACCCAGTAAACCATTCTATTATGACACTGTGAATGGAAATCAGTTCTTTTTGTATCCAAGTTTGTGAGAAGCTTTGTTCTCAAAATGAAATATTTCCGAAAAAAATTCACCATATTGTAGTGTCTGGCTTTCATATTTGAAAGGCACGCCGACTGGAAGAAAAATACAAATAAAAATTCTTGAATTGATAATCTGAGGTAAGATTTTAGTACGCTTGTATTTCTGGCAAGAAGGACTTACAAGTATTTCTTTTTCTTTTCTCAACAATTTAAATAGGAGGTACTTGTTTTGAATGTTTAAATAGTAGGTAACAAGCATTTGTTAGAATGTCAAACTCTTTATGTTTCATGAATTCATGTTAACATATTCTTTTCGGCATCATTTTGTTCCATGTGTTTCCTTTTTCAGACATTTCCATGCAATATTAGAATAAGCCCTGGCAGGCCTAGAAAATAAGATCAATGACCGTGGAAAAAAATCTACATTCCCTGTTTTATTTTGTTGAACATAACAACCGAAATGGAGTTTTCTGCTGTCATCCAGTTATCTAGGGAAACTTTTTTTCATCTGCCTCAAAATATAAATGCATGCATATTAATTATATTTAAAAGTAATTATTTCAGATATTTGTTTTTTTTCTACTAATTCCTTGCAGAAGTATAGCTAGGTAGAGAAGGATATTGTATAAACCTAATGAACTAAAAAAATAATAAAATAAAATAAACCTAATGAACTTTAATTATCTCCCAAAAATCATTTTTAGTGGATCATAGAGCATATGCTTTTTTTTTTTTTTTTTTTTTTTGAGCATATGCTTTTTGTGTGTGTGGAACCAAAGTCTCCTGTACAAATTACAAAATCTAAATATATTAACTATAGGTTATTTAATTCTGCTTTTTCCCCTTATTTTTTTAGCCTGATGCCTAAGTATTATCAGACAATTACAGTGACTAATTTACATTTAACAGCTAATTATTTGTGAAAAAATAATGTAAGATGATATTGTGAAGATTTTTTTAAAGAGTCAACCTTAAGTTTTTTCCTTATTTTCAGAGACACCTTATGTGTCTGATACTTTATTTTCAGAACACTTATCCAGTACTAATTCTATTCGATCTTCATACCATGCTATTAGGAGTCTAGGTCTTTTTGAAACATGAGGGACCCATGTGTGTTTGCACCTGACTCATATTAACAGACTCCTAACACAGGGTTTCTACCTACAAAGTTCCCTCAAATTTAGTGGAGTTACAGATTTATAGTTTATGAATTTCATAAATTTTGTGCCAAGGTTATTTCTAACATTGTTTGCCCCATCTACATGTGTGTTTTATAGAAACTTTTATATGGTATGTATGTATAAACTAGAACTAATTAGAAAAGAACCTGAACTCTGGTTGTTTATCACTACAGCATATGTTAAAATAAATTTATTTTTTCTTTGTTTCTTAGGTTTATACCAGATGATATTACTTTTGATGATGAGCCCAAGGACATAGCCTCAGAAGTGGACTTAACAGCATATAAACCAAAATATTTCACATCTGCTGCAATGGGAACATCAACGGTATTTCTTAACTTTTAAAGATGTATAGCTGGACTCTTGCTTTTAGAAAAGAGTTTGTGTATTATTTACTCATTCATCTTCAGAAATGGAAAGTATTCAAAATTTTAGTGCACAAATACAAATAGGAGTGAGACACAAGTGTATTTGCATTTTTATCTACCACATCTGTCTGAACCTATTTTCAGATTTTTGTTATCCTTTAAGCTTGAGTCAATTACCTGCAAATGTTTCTTTTTTCTCCTTTATCTTTCCCCTATATTCTCATTCAAGTAGATTCTTTTTTTTTTTTTTTTTTTTAAAGATTTTATTTATTTATTCATGATAGTTACACAGAGAGAGACAGAGAGGCAGAGACACAGGTAGAGGGAGAAGCAGGCTCCATGCAGGGAGCCCGACGTGGGATTCGATCCTGGGTCTCCAGGATCGTGCCCCGGGCCAAAGGCAGGCGCCAAACCGCTGCGCCACCCAGGGATCCCTCAAGTAGATTCTTTAATAAGTAATATGTCGGTTATTAATATCCTGGGAAGTGGGAGAAGGAGGTAGCATTACCTCAAATCACAGTTAAAACCAGTGGAAATTTTAAATAGGAATACATTTTTTTTTTCTGCAGATGTGATCCAAAATTGTAAAAACAATTAAAGTAAAATAGTTCAGGATTATTAGATGTAACTTTACTGCTCAGTAATGAATTAGCCAGAAGATTTCTATTGCGTTGATTTGTTACTTGGCTGCTTATCTTCTCTTTTCCCCCTATTAAACCTGCTACCCACAGATAGACTGCAGTAACCACACAGGTTTCCCATTGCCTTTCCTGTGACAGACCACTGTGCTCTTCTGAGGATAGTCTAGTGGTAGAGAGAACTGCTGTATCTGTCACCTGCATGCTTTGTTGGGTACTGTGTGGCCTTGATTAGTTACTGAGCATGATAGAACCCCACCATTATGAAATAAGTGAAGTTTAATAGATTCAGTAACATAAAATAAAGGGTCAGGTTGTTTTCAAGACTGAAAAATGACCAAGGCAAGTCTGTGCAGACAGCCATTCTGGAATTCCTAGAGTCCAGGTGTACCATCCACAATCAGTCCCAGTTCCAGCAGCAATTTTGTGGTTACCAATTCAGACAAATTATCGGAATAGGGATAATTCTAAATCCGGTGACTAGTTAGAACTTCTAAGGTAGTGTCAGCTATCTTAAAGATCCCTTGGTTAATTGGTACTCATTTTTTTGTCCTAATCTGGGGAGATTAACCTGAGGGGGAAAAAAAACAAGGGTAGGGGACCTACCCTGTGATAACATCTAAAACTTCTGATAGAGCCTATCTGAGAATAGGGCCTGCATGGAGCACAGGAGCTAGACCAAATGTTATAGATGGAGGACAAGAGCCAGACCAGTGATGTTATAGATAGATGAATTTCCGTATCATGAGGGTTTACCATACTTCGAACCAGTAAATGCCTTTCTTATCAGTGGTTCTTAATCTTTTTTTGAAAAACGAACCATACTGGAAGTAGTTGAAAGCTTTATTGGATTTCACAAGGTTTGTAGACCTTCTGAAATACTTAGAACTCCAGGTGAAAAACATGTTTTTGTCAATTCATAATGTTAAATTTTTTACTAGTATGTTTTATTTTTTTCCCTATAATTAATTGACACATTGATGAATTTTTACTTGTAATAATAGAGTACCTTGTGGGCACCTGAGTGACTCTGGTTGAGCATCTGCCTTTGGCTCGTCGTGGTCCCAGGGTCCTGGGATTGAGTCCTGCATTGGCTTTTGTGCAGGGAGCCTGCTTCTCCCTCTGCCTATGCCCCTGCCTCTCTCTGTGTGTCTCTCATGAATAAATAAATAAAATCTTTAAAAAAAAATAGAGTACCTTGCATAGAGCAGAGAGTTAGGAAAAAGATACAGGTTAATTGAAATGGTTCCCCTTTCATAAATAAAATACTTTTTATTATGCATGTCATTTATTATTTGTTTTAGTATGCCTTTTTAAGCTTATAGCCACATTAATGATATTTTATAAGTGTGCATTGCTGATACTTCTATTTTTATTTGTATTTTTTTTTCTTATTGATGAAAGGTGGAGATCACTTGGGATGAGACTGATCATGACAGAATTACAACACTCAATAGGAAGTTTAAAAAGGAAGAGCTTTTAGACATGGATTTTCAAGCCTACTTAGCTTCCTCTAGTGAGGATGAAGAGGAAATAGAAGAAGAGTTACAAGGTACTTGTTAATCTTTCAATGTTTTACATTGTTAAGCCTTTAGATGCCTAATCTAGACTTGTTAATGGAAATAGGTCTTTGGCAGTAACTTAAAAGGGAGTTATCTGCAAAGCATACTCCCATGTATAGTATTATACTTAGTTATCTGCAAAGCATACTGCCATGTATAGTATTATATATACCTACAAATAGTATTTGAAATTTTTTATTTAGAGGTATTTTTTTAGCATGAATTTCTCTAACCACAAACATTTTGTTTAAAACTGTTACCAAGGGGCAGCCTGGGTGGATCAATGGTTTTTTTGTTTTGTTTTGTTTTTGTTTTTGTTTTTTTAAAGATTTTATTTATTTATTCATGATAGTCACAGAGAGAGAGACAGAGAGGCAGAGACACAGGCAGAAGGCGAAGCAGGCTCCATGCACCGGGAGCCAACATGGGATTCGATCCTGGGTCCCCAGGATCGCGCCCCGGGCCAAAGGCAGGCACCAAACCGCTGCGCCACCCAGGGATCCCGGATCAATGGTTTAGTGCCACCTTTGGCCCAGGGCCTGATCCTGGAGACCCGGGATCAGGTCCCACGTTGGGCTTTCTGCATGGAGCCTGCTTCTCCCTCTGCCTGTGTCTCTGCCTCTCTCTCTCTTTCTCTGTGTTTCTCATGAATAAATAAATAAAATCTTAAAAAGAAAGTAAAATAAAACTGTTACCAAATAGGGCAGCGCTCCCGGGTCCCCTTCCTCTTCCAGAGCTTTGTACTATCACTTTACAATTGCTCAATAAATTTCGCTTTGCTGCCCATCTGGAATAAAATAAAGCTGTTACCAAACACAAAAAGCCTGGCTTTTTGGTCTTGTCCTGACTTACACAGTTTTGCAGTCTCTTAACAAAGTAATAAAATGCTCTGTTAACCCACCCCCACCCCCCACCCCCCACTTTTTAAGCTAAGAGCTACCTTTGGATTGATTTTTTTTTTTTTTAAGATTTATTTATTTATTTTGGATATATAGAGAGAGCATGAGCAGGAGGAGCCGAGGGAGAGAGCCCAAGCAGACCCCATGCTCAGTGCAGAGCCCAATCCTGAGATCACAGTCCTGAGATCATGACCTGAGCCGAAACCAAGAGCTGGATGTTAATTGACTGTGCCACCCAGGCACCCGTTTGATTGAATATTTTTTTATATTCCATTTTCTCTTCAAATAGTTTAGAAAGTAGACTCTGTTTCTGTTCATTTAGTGATTATCCTAGAATTTATGATTTGCATTCTTAAATTATTATGGTCTAATGGTAATTAATGTTTCTACCCTCCTAGACAATATGCAGAATCTTTATTTATGATAGTCACAGAGAGAGAGAGAGAGAGGCAGAGACATAGGCAGAGGGAGAAGCAGGCTCCATGCACCGGCAGCCCGATGTGGGATTCGATCCCGGGTCTCCAGGATCGCGCCCTGGGCCAAAGGCAGGCACCAAACCGCTGCGCCACCCAGGGATCCCAATATGCAGAATCTTAAAACAGCTCTCATGCTATCCTGTTTATTATAATTCTATTTTTTTGTAAGTCCTATGGACTATTTAAATATTTAAACTGCCCTTATTTCCATTTACCCACATTTTTTCCCAATTTCTTTGTTCCTTATTCTTTTCTAAGTCTTATACTTCTATCTAGGATTATTTTCCTTCTACTTTGCATATGTCCTTGATAAATTCTGGTAGTATTTGCTGGTGTCAAACTCTTGAGTTTTATAAAAATGTCCTTATTTTGCTTTCACTTGTGAAAGATACTTTCATTGGTAAAAAAAAAAAAAAAAATCTGGGTGGGAAGTCCTCACCAGCTCCACATTAATGATAATATCCTACAGACTTGTAGTTTTTCTTTTTATTTGTGTGCTTGGGTTTTTTTGGGTTTCTTGCATTTGTGGCATGGTATCTTTCATCAGTTTTGGAATTTTCTCAACCATTATCTAATCAGATATTTCTTCTTCCCCGTCCTTCTGAGATATATATATGTATATATTATTTCTTTCCACTGTAACTTCATTTTGCTATTCTCATATATTTCTTACTTTATGGTCTCTCTGTGCTGTGTTCTGGATATTTTTTTCTGATGTGTCTTCCAGTTCACTAATTGCTTTTCAGCAGTGTTGAATCTGTTGATAGACCTATCCATTACATTCCTAATTTTGATTTTTATATTTTTACTCCAGAAAGCCCTGTTTGGTTATTTTTCAAATCCACGATATATTTTTATAATTTCCCATTCATTGCAGATATTTTCAACACTTCTGTAAATGGAATAAGCATGTTTTTATAGTCTATGTCTGATAATTTCAGTATTTTAAGTCTTTTTGGGTTCATTTCTGTTACTGTACAAGATATTTCTCTTTTGTTTACTTGTATACATGGTTAACTTTGTGTTCTAATTTGATAGTTGAGATGAGAGTATCTAATCAGAGAGAACTTTCATTTACTCTGGTCATTTTGGGACTACATTACTCCCAAGATTTGAGGCTTCAGGTTCCTTGGACTTTTTGGGTGACACAAGTCTTCATAAGGGTTTACTACTGGTTGACTTCTACCCTAATGGTATATCCCTCTGGGTCCCTGCATAAAGTAGACATAGTAGTTGAAATCTCCTCTTATAACATTTGTCCTCTTGGCCCTGCTAAGCTGCTGAAACGTTTAGTTTTATAGCTATTTCTCTGTGTATCAGTAAATGTTCTCAGGGAAAATAAATCTTGAATACAAGAGAGTCAACTCCATGGTGCTCCCTTCTTGATTTTGACTTGGTAATTTTTTACTAATTTTTCAGTTCTTTAAAGTTTTTTTTTTAACCCATTGATGCTTTTAAGATTTTTAAAATATTTCATCTGACATGATATCCTTGGTGAAAGAGTTGGTCTGAAGTATCTAGCTTGCCATAAATGGAAGCAGAAGTTGTCAAATTATCTGTTTTATTTAGAAGTTTGTTTTGATGATTGAAATTATCAATGGTGTATTTTCTAGTTGTATATGATGTTTACCTAAAATAACCCTTTTTTTAAAAAAGAACCAAAAAAAAAAAAAAAACCCAAAAAACCTTTTTTCCCTGTATGTAATCTGGCTCTGTTTGGAAAGGTTTGCTTGATTGTAATTTCTTACCAGTTTTTGGTTGATGCTATCTCCCTAATATATTCACATCTTCATTTGTCTTATCTAATAGAATTCCAAGTCATGCAAAATTGTGTAAGGGATTTAGTGTTAACAACAAATACTATAAATGTTAAATATTAAGCATTTTTAATTAGCAGTGGTGAATAGTCTTTTTATTTATAGCTTAACATTTTTCATAGCTACTTTTGGTTTTGGTTTTGTATATGCATTATTTTTATTACCTGAATGTCAAATTAAATAAATCCTAAAATTCTTCTTGAGTATTAACATAGGACCATTAACTCTTAAACTTTCTTAGGTCCTGTGATTGGCCTGTCATCATTTCTTTAGACTACTAAAGACACTGCATCTCATTTTTTCTGAGATTTTCATAAAGTGCTCCTCTTGAACTATGCTCTGCACATGGAATGGGAATTCTAGTTTCTTTGTTCAGACATCTCATATTAATAAGACCACATAATTTCTTAGGTATTTAATAGTCTTTGAAAAAGTATGATTTACAAGGCTGGTTATGTTGGGCACAAAAGCCTTGTCATTTTTTTAAGGCCTGAGTGGCTGTTGTTGTTAACATTTTGGCTTTTCAAACAATTGATGACCATTTTATTTCTAGTGTTCCCAGAACAGCTAAGTCCTTTTCCAAATAGCCTTTGAAATATACATAGTGATTTTTCTACGTATCCTTTTTATTCATATGCCTATATGGTTAGTACTTTCTGAAAATTCTGGATAGTTTTTCTTCATTAGCAGCTGTAAGTTAAAGGAAAGTAGAGAACTGTATACTTGTGAAGATTGGCTGAATGTTAACAGTTTTCTTTGATTGGTTTGAGAGAACTGACCTAGATTTTTAAATGGCGTTATTTGGGGCAGCCCAGCTGGCTCAGCAGTTTAGTGCCGCCTTCGGCCCAGGGTGTGATCCTGGAGACCCAGGATCGAGTCCCATGTCGGGCTCCCTGCATGGAGCCTGCTTCTCTCTCTGCTTCTCTCTCTGCCTGTGTCTCTGCCTGTCTCTCTCTCCCTGTGTCTCTCATGAATAAATAAATAAAATCTTTAAATAAATAAATTCTTTAAATGGCGCTATTCGCATTGGACAAAAATGTATTAATTTGTCAATATGTTAAGATCT
Organism: Canis aureus; assembly: GCF_053574225.1. NCBI lineage: Eukaryota > Metazoa > Chordata > Mammalia > Carnivora > Canidae > Canis > Canis aureus. Next base: position 14,333,204 of record NC_135636.1, read on the forward strand.
TGGGCCCTCTGGTTTCAAATCCTGAGTTTACCCCATAGTAGAGTTATATAGGTTACCCCATATTATATATTTTACTAATAAAACTTTTAAGAATTAATCGCTTTTTGTTTGAAATCTACTACTCATTAAGTTTTAAAAGCATGCGTTTTTTCTTCAGTATTTTAATTGATTTTGCCAACTTAAATTGTAATTTAGTACTTCTGATAAATACATTCGTATATTTGAATGCCTTAGTTACTAGATGTTCATGGTGTTGTTTATAAAGATCATTGCAGGGCTTCTTATTCTTGGATTATTTTTTCATTCCTTATATAGTATTAAGACTTTCACAAAGTATTGTCCTTGAATTGGGAAAAAAAAACCAGACATACATGAGTTATCCCACATTCTAGCACTTCAGAAAGTAAAATTTTAGTACTGGAAAAAATCAATTTAAAGTAGGCCATCAGAGACCTACCACTAAAATGTCAACCTGGAAGGAGCTTGCTTCTAATTATGTTTTCAGAAGTAAGCTTTTAATAGAAAGAAATACATTGCCATTTTGTTAATGTGTTCCTGATGTTTTATCCATTGAATTATGGGATACATGACAGAATTCCATCCAACATTATTTTTGTGGCACAAAGCACAAACAGGAAAAAAATGAATTTCAGCTGTTTGAATGAAAATATAAAAGTGTGATAGGATGGAAAGAATGTCCTGGACTATTTTTTTATTCATTTAGAGAAAAAAACTATGAAAACATTTACTTAACCAGTGCTTTTTCCATGTCACCTTTTTTAAGACGTGAGGACAATCTTAACATTGATGTTTGACAGCTGACTGCTTAATGATGTTAGACATTTTTAGTGACCAGTTAGCCATAGCTTATAGAAGAGAGGGTCTTCATTATGCTACTTCTGAATTTTCCTTTACCAGGGAAATTTAGTCAATTCAAAAAGTCTGTATGTTTTGCATTAAAATCTAGGTTCTTAATTTATGTTTTTGACTTGGAAAAGTACAGTGGAAATATAGAGCAAACAAACTTTTCATATATTAGTTTTCTTTGGTATTTGTTGCCCATGAACTTTATATTATTCCTTTGTATTCTAATTATTTTTATAAAATTAGGAAATGGAAATGTGGATATTTTTCCACACTGGGATATTAGTTGAATTAACTTCTAATTTACTCATTTTTATTCTCAGTGTGTTATTGAGATCCTGAAAGTAAGCATCCTTTTATTCACCACCAAATGGAAAAGACCCATTGTTTGTTTTGGATTATAAGCAGCTTCTTTTATCTGTCTCTTCAGCATAAATAGTTCAATCCATGTACCAAATGTAGCCCAACAATATTCAGCCTCCTTTTATTGACCATAACATTTTAAAGCCACTGTGGCAGATGGTAGAAGACATAAAGAGGGATAAAGTGATGTCTCTCCTCTCTTGTTTATAGGGAAGAGAAAGTTCAAGGATGTTACGTATCTATAAAATTATTTTGAAACATGAAATTTAATAAAAAGGGAGATTCTCAAATATACTGTTTAGACAGTGCTAACTTATATTGCAGGTGATTTTTATTATAGACAAGACTGAATGCTTTCATTTAATTCATTTAATATTAACTGTCTGATTTTGATACTGCATTTTTTCATTTTTTTCTGACAGTACCTTTTGGAAGGTGTAGTGACTGTGAGATTTAAAAGTTATATATTTCTGTATTAAACGAAATTGATCTTTTTATTAGGTGATGATAAAATCAGTATAGAAGAAGATGGGAAAACAAAGAAAAGTCAAAAGGATGATGAAGAACAAATTGCTAAATACAGGCAGCTTTTGCAAGTTATTCAAGAAAAAGAAAAGAAAGGCAAAGAAAATGACATGGAAATGGAAATTAAGTGGGTTCCAGGTAAGAATTAGAAACCCACTAAATATTCACTTGTTTTTCTTCATTTTTCTTCATTTCAAGATGTTGAGTGCATTTTATTTGTTTTGTTTTGTTTTGTTTTTATTTATGATAGTCACAGAGAGAGAGAGAGAGGCAGAGACACAGGCAGAGGGAGAAGCAGGCTCCATGCACCCGGAGCCCGATGTGGGATTCGATCCTGGGGCTCTAGGATCGTGCCCTGGGCCAAGGGCAGGCGCCAAACTGCTGTGCCACCCAGGGACCCCTAGAAATGAAACTCTTAGAAACATAAACCTAAAGAAATCTTATTTGCCATGAATGTTTTGATGAGGAAGTTAACATGGTATTTGCGTATATCTCTTAATTCACTTAGGGGCTAGTGTTTTAGACTTTTGCCAGTTTATTCTTTTTTTTTTTTTTTTTTTTTTTTTTAAGTTTTATTTATTTTTTCATGCAGAGAGAGAGAGAGGCAGAGACACAGGCAGAGGGAGAAGCAGGCTCCATGCCGGGAGCCCAATGCAGGACTCGATCCCAGGACCCCAGGATCGCGCCCTGGGCCAAAAGCAGGCGCGAAACCGCTGAGCCACCCAGGGATCCCCTTGCCAGTTTATTCTTGATTGGTTTCTTTGATTCACTAACTACAAATTATTTCTGTCCATTAATGAAGATAGACCTTTCCTAGATTTGATTCTAGTATTCTCAGGATATATAAACTTGAATACAGGCACCATATCCATTCTAAGGTCATTAAACTTCTTTTTAAAATGTGTATTTCATAAGTAAACTTTCCTCCCATAACTCCTACTAGACCTTAATTAGCAAGGTTTCCCTAGCATAAAATATATAATATATAATTTTCCATCTCCATTTTGCTGTGAAGAGTCAAAGAAATACAGCATAGTAAGTGATTTTTATAACTGCCTTGAAGGGCTCAACAATTTTTTAGAGTAGAATAATACTAATTAAAACCATGTCAAAGCTAAACAAAGATAAAAGCTAGTATAAATGAGGATTGTTTTCTAGCATACACATTTTTTTCAGCAATCTGAGCAAAGCAGCATGTACACTTGGAACCAATACTGGTTTTGCAGAGTGCTGCTGTTTACATACATGTATATCTTTTTTTTAAATTTCAGTATATATAAGATACAGTGTTATATTAGATTCCAATGTACAATATATACATATATCTTTTAAAGCCAGGTAGGGGGCAGCCCGGGTGGCTCAGCAGTTTAGCACCACCTTCAGCCCAGGGCGTGATCCTAGAGTCCCTGGATCAAGTCCCACATCAGGCTCCCTGCATGGAGCCTGCTTCTCCCTCTGCCCGTGTCTCTCTCTCTCTCTCTCTCTCTCTCTCTCTCTGTCTCTGTCTCTATGAATAAATGAATAAATAAATGAATGAATATATATAAATATATATTTTTTTAAAAATTAATAAAGCCAGGTAGGATTTTTGACCAGGATTCAGTTCTTTGCCACAATACATCTTTAGATGAAAGAATACTAATAACTTGTAGGAATATAATTGCTTAAAAACAAGGTGTTCTATGTTCAGTAGTATCTGTTTCTTATAACTGGTATGTTTTTTCACTGGGAATAAAATGTTTGCATAGGTTTTTATTTGTGGAGGGGACTAGCACATTTGATATTTGAGAGTTGATTGACTATTGTAATAAATTTCGTAGGGTGGACTCAACTCCTGCATATTCCTGTGGGAATGTGGTGCTATGTTGTAGCCCATTTGTTTCAAATATTTGTCTTTTGCAGGAAGTGGTGGTAAGAAAAAATGAAGTTTAGTAGTGTTACCATCTGAACAATGATTGGGAGAACTCAGTTTAGTCTGGAGAGGAAGTCTAAAAAGTGACTTACTAGTTATTTTCAAATACTTGCAGAAAGAATATATTAGTGAAGATTTCATTGCTCTTTTTAAATTGGAAGTCAGTATTTTTGCCAGTAAATAAAAGTTGAAGGAAAGTAGAGTTCAATGTAATATAATGAGGAATTCTCATCATCATTAGAATTGTCCAGCAAAAAATCAAAGAGGCTGCTTTAAAGGGGTTGGGTGCCCTTTTCAGTAAGTCTCATAATAAGGCATATCAGTATAACCATACCACTCAGGGATGTTTATGAAGCAATATTTTATTTAAGGTCCTTTACTTCTATTCAATGATTCTAAGGAATATTGAATTCTATTTTAAGTCAAGTATGTAATTACAGTTTAATCTTAGAATGAGCCCATTGAATGAAGATTTTTTTTTTAAGATTTATTTATTTTAGAGAGAGTGGGAGAGCAAGTGTGCACACGTGCTAGCAAGTGGATAGGAAGAGGGAGAGCAAAAATCTCAAGGAGACTTGCCTCTGAGCTCAAAATCCTAGCAGGGTTCAATCCCACAACTTCTTAGATCATGACCTGAGCCAAAACTAAGGGTCAGATGATTAACCGACTGAGCTTCCAGGTGCTCCCAAATGAAGATACTTTATATGAACACTTTAAATTGAAGTATTCAATTGACTGAGAAGGCAGATTTATAGTAAACTTGATTGAGAAGTTTTATAGCTTATAGCAAATATTTCAGCTTTGTCAAGCAGACCAGATCAAACCTTTGTCTATGTTAATACAGTTATATAGGGAAAATACAAAAAAGTGATATACTTGTGTATATAACTGGAAGATATAAGCAACAGTTTTCCTGGGATAAACCTCACTTGGTCATGGTGTATTACCCTTTTAATATATTCCTGGATTCAATTTAATAATATTTTGTTAAAGATTTTTATACCTGTGTTAAATGAGGAATATTTATTTATAGTTTTTGTTTCTTACAGTGTCCTTGGCTTTTGGTGTCAGGGTAATGCTGATCTCATGAAATGAATTGTGAGCTGTTCCCTTTTCTATTTAGCAGTACCTTTTTATCTTGACTCTAATTTCCAGATATAATATTAATGTTACAGAAAATATTTTGAAAATGTAAAATGAAAAATTATCATCTGTAATTCCACTAACCTAATCAGCCTCGGAATGATTCATTGGGCTGATTTAATCTATCATTTCTCTGTTGTTGAATACTTAATCATATTCCTAATCTTTCATTGCCATAGACTCATGGCATTGGGAAGAAATGTGACTAAAGGCCTTTAGCAATCTCAGAACCACAAATATTAGTACTTTCTTCGACTCTTCACACTCATCACCAGCCAAGTAATTGACTTGCTGTTTTAGAGTCTTTTACTTTTAAACAGTTTTTTAACAAAGATGTCCATCCCCTCGCCTCCCTCCCCCCGATTTTAGAAATGTCTCTATGCATGTAGAGAGCAGTCCTACTACAAGGAAAAGCTCATGTTGGCAGTCAGGCTAACTCAGTAGTTATGTGACTTCCTCATTCACATAGCAACTTGACATATGCTGTGTATCAACCTGTGGTTCTCTCACAAGCTGTTAAAACTACCAGTGTCAAAACCTCAAATGTTAAATTTCAGATGCCAAGTATCTAGGATGTTATAAATAATCTATAGCTTTTTCCATATTTTTAGTTATTTTTATAGGATAGCTTCCCAGAAACAGAATTACTGGGAAAAGGCACGAACACTTTTTGTGTTTTGAGATTATTGCCAAATTGCTTTCCAAAGAGTCGTAGCTCATAATGCCTTCAGTAATAGGTAGAAGTGCCAGTTTTGTGGACTTAAAATCAACATTGGGTTTATTTATTTATTTTTTTTACTGCTAATTGAGTGGAGGAATATTAATATTCTAATACATAGTGTGTTTTGTAAGTCTTGTATTTTTGAAGGCCTCAGTTGGGGTATTGCTATCTGTGAATCTTTGGTATATACCTGCACACAAGTATGTGTATACATTTGCAGATTTGGGTATAAATGTAAAAAGTCTTTTATATACTACTCATTAAATGACATAAATGAGCTAATCTTTCAGGATCTCAGTTTATTTGGAAAGTGGGACTGATAATACCTTTCTTGCTGAATCTAAGGTATTTATAAAGATACCTAATAAGCTAGAGTATTATTCATGTCATGTGTGTATTTTGGTGAATTTGTGTCTGATAAAATGTGTGTTCTCAGTAACAATTACCCTGAACCTCAGGACTTTTATGATGTTATACTTCCATAAACCACAGTGGGTCAGTATGAGATTACACTGTATCATTCATCAGTTTTTCTGTGGCTTGATTTCCAAAATACTAAGCTCTTCAGAGAAATAAGTACCCTTAATCACTAACATTTGTTGGAATATGGTTTTTTGTGTGTGTGGTTTTTTTTTAAGATTTTATTTATTTAGTTGTCAGCACAAGCTGGAGGAGTAGCTGGCTCCCCACTTAGCAAGGAGCCTGATGCAGGACTTGATCCCAGGACCCTGGGATAATAACCTGATCCAAAGACAGACAGTTAGGCAACTGAGCCACCCAGGTGTTCCTGATTTGGTTTTTAAAAGGAATTTTAATTTAGAGTGTTTAAACTTCCTACCTTTTTGCCAGGAAGTCAGCTACAGTCCTCCGCTCTACCAGCTGAGCTATCGAAGGGACAGACTTCCTACCTTTTTACTTTGGATTATATACTATAGTAACATTAGAAGTTTAATTCCTTAAAGGTAGAGTATTAAAGGAAGCAGATAACAGGTACATAAGTATAACAACTAGAAAAAACTGTCTGTTGATAAAGTGTTTAATTACAAGATTTTTAAATAAAGTTCCAATTCAGTACTTTGATGTTTATAGAATAATATTTTCCATCTCCTGGCTGACTCACTTTGATAAATAGATAAGGTGAGGTGATACATGTTGGACCTTACTTCTGTCAGTGAATATCCTTGTTAGGGAATTTGTAAGATACATACAAATAAAGGATAGCTGTTTTTATATCATATTTAAATAGCCTCTCTTATGTTAATAGTTTAAATTATGTAACTTTTTTTTGCTGTAGATAATACAAGGTATACATAAAAAATATCTTTGAAATTCCATCTAGAATATGAACAAATAACGACATGTTTCTTTGTAATCTTAAAATACATTAGATGTGGTAAAAGTCCTCTTTTTCTTAGTTATCTTTGGTTTAATAGATGCTGGTGAAAAGCATATCTGGTCTTTTTTTCCCCTCAATATCCTTCAGTACCCCAACTTCCCTTTAAGTACTTACCAAGCGCCTCCTAATGCCAGGAACTATTCTGGACACAGTGTGAACAAAACTTATAAATTCTTAATATCATAAATCTTATGTTTGTTGAAGGGGAGACACATAAGTCTGATAAAAAAAAATATTTTGGCAGAAGCTAGTAGAGGTCAGGGAGTGAGACATGCAGAGAAGAGTGTGAGAACAGAGGAAATAGTAAATACATGGCTGCCCTAAAGCTGTAGTTTATCCAGTTTAAGGAATGGCAAAGAAAGAATAGTGTGACAGGAGTGAGTGAATGGAGGAAAGAATGATAGATGAGGTTAGAGAGGTAACATGGAACCAGACCATGAAGTTCTTCTGGATTATTTTAAGAACTGGAATTTTTTTCTCTGAGTGAGATGATAAGCCATTGGAGTTTTGAGCTGATCTGAATTATTTTTTAATAGGACCACCCTGGCTGCTGTCTTGAGAGTAGATTAAGGTAAGAAGTAGGACAGAATTGAAGAAATCAGTCACAAGGCTATTGCAATAGTCCTAAAATAATGAAGATTGTGAGTGGAATAAATTTGCAAAAGAACCTCAGAAATTCTCTTTGGACACATGTTAATTTTAAGATGCCTATTAGATACCAAGTTGGTATGTCAAGGAGATATTTGGATATACAATTTAGAGTTCAGGGAAGAGGTCAGAACTGGAGATCCAAATTTGGGGATCTTCATTGTCCAGGTCTCTGAAAGTAAAGAACACCAAAAGAGTGGATATAGGTAGAAAAGAAAAGAGGTTCCAAAATTGATCCCTGGAGCACTCTAGCATATACAAGTTGAAGAGAGCATATATATAATCCAAAGGGCTGGCTACCAAAACAGGAGGAAATTCAGAGTTCTAGGGTATCCAGACAGCCAAGTGAATGAAGAAAGCATTTCAATGAGAAGATGGGTCAATAAAATACAGACTAAGAATGACCAGTGTGGAGATCATCAGTGATTTTGAACTGTTTTGGTAGAATGGAAGGGACATGATTAATGTGGATTCAAGTGAGAATGAGAATTGGAATTGGAGACAGCAAGTACAGACAACTCCTTTTCCTAAAATACTTAACTGCCCAGAAGTTCATTCCTAAAGAGTACTTCAACATGTAACTTCCAAAAACAAAGACAGTCTTCTACATAAGTGCAATGTTTTTATCACACTAAAGGATTTTAATATTGATAAAATAATAGGTATCTTACTCATTCCAATAATATTCTTTATAGTTTTTTCATGAAAGTGTCAGTGAGTTTTAAAGTGTCTGCTGGTAGTGGTTTATAGAATATCCAGAATCTGGATTTGACTAATTGTTGCCTAATTCAGATAGTTAATTCAGCTAAAAGAGGTTTTGGCAAGAATTCTCCATAAATGATGTTGTATACTTCTCATTGCCACACTTCATGAGGTCTCTGATGTCAATTTGTCCCATTATTTGTGCTGTTAACTTTGCTTACTCAGTTAAGAAGGTGTCTGACTGATTTTTTTCATTGTAAAGACATTTTTTTTTGTAATTAATTAGCGTGTATTTAAAAATGTGTTGGTATCTTATGAAGTTACACTACTAGTGCCACTGAATTTTTGCACTGCTGTCATAGAACTTGATTTACACTCCTACCCCCCACATTGTGAATCAGAAACCACGGGTTACCCTAGGAGCTGGCAGAGAGCAACAGCTGTGCCAAGTGCGACCAGAAAGCTTGCTGGAGCAGTTAGAGAAGCCCTGGCCTGTCCTAGTTCTCAGCTTGAGGACCCCGTTCTGTAGGGGAACTCTGCGAGGCCCTGCGTAACCCTAAGTGCTAGGTGCTAATACGTGGTGGTGGTTTTTTGTTTTGTTTTGTTTTGTTTTTTTATGTATTTTTAAATAAAGACAGTTCTGTAATGCCCTTCTTCAGAACAAGCCATTTGCTGCTGTGGCATTCTTTTTTCTTTGTTTCAGTGTGGGGTGGGGATCTAAAACCCTCTTCCTAAACTAAGGCAATCAAATATTTTTGGATAAATTAAAAAAAAAAAAGTAAATATCCTATTCCCCAACATTTTCTCTGCTGCTATTGGCATTCATTGTTGATCCTTGCTTTAGTCAAGTTACTATACTATACATTGGAAATGCTGATTTTCTGTCATTCCTTCTACATTTATTAGTTTTCATCTATCCCTTTCTCAAGTTACTAATGGATTGACAGATCTTGAAGAGTTTTTCTGTAATAGGTCACAGAGGAATGGGAAAGAAACTGAAGGAGAAAGTGAGATCAAGAGAGCATTTTTCTTTCATATGGGAAAAATAACAGTATGCTATGTATGTTTCTGGGAATAACCCACCAGAGACAGAAAAAAATGATGCAGAGAACTATGTCCTGAAGTAGGCAAAAGAAGTTGGAATATTTTACACAACTGGAGGGATTGGGCATTTCATCCATTTTAACAAGAGAGAAGGCATAGAATATGGTCACAGAATAATGGTTAAAAATGATATTCGCCTATTTGCTTGTATTAGTGAAACAGGAAGGTCATCAGCTGAGAGCAGGGATAAGGGAAGAGGTTGAGATTTTGGGAGAAAAGAAGATAAGAAATAAGTAAGAGTCGTGAAGACAGAAATTTAATAGTATTGCTGAGCAGCAGTAAGGGAGCACTTGAAGTTCATGGTCTTGTAAAGTTGGATGAATCAACATAGTTATGTTTTTCTTTAGCCACATTTAATGATGTGCAATCATGGAGTAAGGAGAGAGTTGGATTAAACCAGTTTAGAAGATTTATCAATCAAATATGACCAAGCAAGAGAGGGACAAAGTTATATGCAAGGGGTTGATTGTAATGATGGACCAAAGTATCTGGGTTGGGTCAGGAGGAAAATGAGGGCACATTAGGAGTGAGGGATGGGGAAGAGGTAAGAGGATTGATGGATTGTAGGTCCCAGTGAAACATAAGATTAGCCTTATTAGTCTAGGGTTACTAGAGAGAATAAAATGGAAAGATTGGAGCTAGTGTTTGAGGAGTAGGATACTTGAAATTAAGACTGATGGGACTGCAATTTTGGGTTATGACATAATTTAGTTATGATTCTGAGAGTGAGTTTCTAAGATGAGATGGCATCATAGATTGATAGGAGAAGAGGAGGTCAATGAACTGGGAAGTTCAAGGTGTTATAAGGATCATCTGTGTAGATATTGCGGTCACCAAGAATTAAGACAAGGCTAGTATTGGAAAGAGTGGCAGTGAGCCAAGGGCTTAGTTCTTCAAGAATGAGGGGAGAGAATAGTCATTAGTTATCTTTAATAAGAAAGGCTTGTAGGTGATATGGTCTCATAACATGATATTTATTTAGTGTTGGGGGCTTGAGGGAGATGGGCTAGCCAGTGAACTGAAAGTGACCATGAGTAGTAAGAAGGACAAACTATGAGAGAGAAAAATTCACCACCTAAAAAGGATATAGGGGGATCCCTGGGTGGCACAGTGGTTTGGCGCCTGCCTTTGGCCCAGGGCGCGCGATCCTGGAGACCCGGGATCGAATCCCACATCAGGCTCCCGGTGCATGGAGCCTGCTTCTCCCTCTGCCTATGTCTCTGCCTCTCTCTCTCTCTCTCTCTCTCTCTGTGACTATCATAAATAAATAAAAATTAAAAAATTTAAAAAAATTAAAAGGATATAGGAATATAGGCCCCCGAGGAGAACCAGGTTTTAGTGAGACTCAGACAAGTCCGTGAATGCAGAGGATTCTGTGAATGAATATTAATGAATGTGATTATGACTGACTTGTAGAAGAGCTTCATTGTAGAGGAAGACAGAGAAATGCGAATGTTCACCACTTTATTAGAAGAATGATTTGGAAGTTGTAGACTTCTTGTGGTAATGGTTTTAAATAGTGATAAAGGGCATGATGAGATTAATGCTGATGGTCTTAAAGCTTTAATAGTAGTAAGACTGTGAGTGTCTTGAAGGAGCTCTTGTCAGGAACCTAGAACTGTAGGATACTTTTTCAAAGGAAGCATGGAAGCTAGAGAAGAAGCAGCAAGAACTCCCCTTGCTGTCTGTCTAAGCCAGCTCACTGAGGCAGAAGGCACTCAACTTACTCTTTCTTCCACTCTTTACAGTTGTAATTTTGTGTGTATTCTGGTGTTTGTTTTGTCCTTTGTTCTTCCTTTTTTCCCTTTTATTCTACCTTTATTCCTCTGTTTAGTGACCCACTGGGAACGTTCCCCACACAGAGACACATTAATGACATGTATCCATGGCCATTGTATTATTTATTCTCTGTTTGGAAAAAAAATTGCTTGTGAATCAATTGGGCATTCTTTCTGCTAGGCAGCCCAGTTTCAAACAATTTTCAGACATCTCAAAACCTGTTCACTGTTTACTTTTGGCTATATCAGTATTTCCATTTATTGTCAGTGTATCCACCTTACGGATATATTTGAAGTATAACTGAAGTATATTCACAAAATTTTTTTTTGTTAAGAACTTTTAAAATAACCAGATGTTTAAAGTTTTGAGTTGAGTCGAGAGAAGAGCATTAAATGGAAAACCTGAACTTTAAAATAAAGAATTTACAGTAAGCTTTGTATTTTGATGATGGGGTAGAAATGAATTTGCAGTACGCTCTACTATCTTGTACATAGCTGGTATGTCTACAGCTTTAAAATTTAGGTGTATGTTCCTTCCTTGAATCATGCAGTTAACAAGGTGACTATAATGGTTTTGTAAGAAGCTAAAACTTTTTACTGTGCAAAAAACCCCTTTTTAATCATTTGTGAAATATGTAATAAAAATGAAAAACAGCTAGGGTTGTCTAAAAACATTGGTAGCACATTTTCTCCATAGATTTGCCAGTAAATATTTACCAAGTTTTCTGGATTATTTTATAGATGATTTTCTCTATTAATAATATAAAGACTTAATTTAAAAGAGCTATCCAAAGAGCTTTTAAAAGATCTGAAGCAAAAATTGAGGATATTTTTATACCAGTCAAAGTGTCAGAAAGTGCTAAAATTCCCATATGTTTTGAAGTTTCAGGTTAATTGGTCTGCTGTTTTAGGATGGTTACAAACATCTAGGATGATTTTTTTGATCAGTACCTCTTTTTCTGCCCATATATCACATCAGTTGTACTGTTTGCATCTGTAGCCACTATTTCTAGACAGTAGTACTATTTTTTTTTTTACTTTGCCATAGATTTATAATCTGCCTGAAGTCAGTTCAAGAAGAGTGAGCTTGTTTCATGTATTATTTTCCCACAGCCCATAGCTATGCTGATTTGTTTGAAGTTGCGAATTCTTTGGTCTTTAAAGCAGAACTTTTGCCTATTCTATTTGAGGTTGTCCCACGTCATCATTCTATATGCTAACTGCCTGGCTAGCAAACCATCATTTTTCTCACACATGTTCCATATGTTATTTTGACAGAATCTCCTCAGACTACTTACTTTCAGCAGTTTCATTACTCTTCTTTATTTTCTAAAACTGGAAAATCATACAACCTTAAATTTACTACTTGAACACATTAATTTTTTCCTGATTTTTTTTATTGTGATAAAATACATTTAACATAAGATTTACCATCCTAACCATTTTTTAAGTGTACAGTTCAGTTCATGTTGTGGCAACCATTACCACCATCCATCTCCAGAATTCCTCTTCATCTTTGCAAAACTGAATCTATATCCATTAAAACAGTAATGCCTCATTCTTCCTCTCCTTTGCCCCAGCAGTAACCATTCAACTTTCTGTCTCTATGATTTTGACCACACTAAGTACCTTGTAAGTGGAATCATACAATATTTATCTTTTTTGTGATTGGCTTATTTCAATTAGCATAATGTCTTCAAGGTTCATCCCTATTGTAATATATGTCAGAATTTCTTTCTTTTTTAAACTTGAATAATATTTTACTACACACCCCACATCCTGGTAACATTTACCCATTGATAGTCACTTGGGTTGCTTCCATATTTTATTTTAACTACACATTACCTTCTATAAGCAGACATAATTGGTTATATTAGACCCCTATTTTGAGTTCTCTGTTTTTAATTTCACTTCTCATACTTATTTTCACATATTTCTAAATAATCTTTATACTTAAAATGCCTGCACCACATTCCATTGTGTTTCTGATTTGTAAATTATGAATCACTCCCTTGACATTGTGTTTTAGGCTCTTTCTAATGTTTCGCTATTATGGATAACATAATAACCTTATATTGGACTTTCTTAGGGTAAGTTCCTAACAGTAGAACATCTTATATAAGATGTGTCTTATCACGTATCTTGAAATAGTTCTATTAATTCATGGTGCTAACTGGGAAACATTTTTTTAATTTATCAAGGTGCCTTAGAAATGCTGATAATAGGTTCCTAGAGGCTCAGTTTAGGTGTCTGACTCTTGGCTTTGGCTCAGGCCATGATCTCATCGGTCATGAATTTGAGCCCTGTGTTGGGCTTCATGCTCTTCGGGGAGTCTGCTTGAAGATTCTCTCCTTCTGCACCTCCCCCCACTCCTGTGTGTATGTGCTCTTTCTCTCTCTTTCCCAAATAAATAGATCTTTTTTTTATTTTTTTTAAATTTTTTTATTATTTTTTTTTAGATCTTTTTTTTAAAATGCTGATAACATTTTACACAAAATCAAATCTAGCTCCTACAAGAAGTTCAGTTTTGAAGCCACAGAAAGAAAAGGGCAGAAGTACTTTCTGCAGATCATTGGTTTGATGCAAAACTTAATCCCACTGTGAGACCATATGCCATTTTCTTGGTCTCTGAAACATTTGCCAACTTTTTTCAGTGCCCTTTTGGTTAGACCATTGTAGACAAATGTTCACTGACTATAATGCAATGATAATTTTCAACTATGAGGTCCCAAATGAAGCCAGTAAAATGTCTGTGGCTTGAACTGGTGGCTAGGCTGGCTGAATCTGCTGATTTCATGTGGGAAGGGCTCTGTATTATTCATTTCACATCAACATTGTTTGCCTGATATAACCTATTGAAAAAGGTTGTAAGGGTGCTTTCCTCCATTAGGATAATCTTCATTGAGGGTGGGTGGGATAGCACTCATCAAATGAACTGTCAAGAGATATATCCTTAGCTTAATTCAGTGACGTAGAAAACCTGTATTTGTAAAATTATTTGGCATAGTTTAGAATAGCTTGATCCTCTGTATGCCGAAAGATGAGTGCCAGTAATTTGACTTGGGTGAGTTCCCTTTGGTGTTTGGAATATGTCTTAGTGGTAAGTTGAATCATGTACTTTGAAGGCATATGTTTCCTTAAAAATTGGCTTGTGTAAAGTAGGGAATTCTGTCTGCAAGGGACTTAACCAAGATTTTCCTAAGTATTTCAGCTTAGATTGTCATAAAATACATTTCATTTTAGATTCCCATTGTTCCTTTCTGTAGAAGCATAGGGAGATTTAAAAATATTTTTTAAAGTAATTTGGATGCATAATTTTGATCTGGAAAGAATTATATTCTAAAATACTCTTTAGGAAAAAATAAATAAAACACTCTTTAGGCATGGGAGAAGAAATTTGCACCTAATGGATGCCTATTACTTTGTCAGAAAATGTGTTTTGCTAAAAATTTTACATTAAATTCTTCCAACAATTCTGTAAAGTGGTTATTAGCTGATTGTACAAAAGAGAAAACTGAGATACAGACTTACTCAAGATCAAAAAGCTAGGAGTTTTTTGTTTTCAGCTAGCTGAAGAACGTACGTAATTCAGACCTTGATGTGTCTGACTTCTGTACCATTAGAGTATTTTCCCTGGGTTACTAATCGAATCTAGCACTGTCTTCATTTAGTGCTTTCCTCAATCTGCGTATGTTTACTATTGCATGCACAAAGATATATAAAGATGTTCAGTGAATTTTACTTGAGAATTTGGAGAAATTTTGCTAAAAACAATAAGCACCTACTGAGGATGACTTAGTATGTGCTATTACAGACTTCTCAGGGTGTGGAAACATTTTGGTCTGCAGCTAGGGTCACCTGTGTGACAGCGTCCAAGAAGGCTGTCTTCTGATTATAAGCTGTTCTGGAGTTTAAACAGAAAAGGCAAGAAAACATCTCACATGATGTTGAACACTGAAGGCTGCTTCTGGATGTGCATGTTATTGGTCTTCTAAGATTCTGTCTCTTGGGACCTAAGAATGCTTGGCCTGTTACAGATTTCCTCAGTAGATTCTGTCACCAGAGAATCCCAAAGAATAAAAACAGTACTTACAAGATATGCTGTGGAAATATTGAAGTCCTAGGTTTTAATGTTACTTTCATTCTGTATGACTCTCATTCTGTAATTTCTTTAATGTTGCAGTAAAGGACATTGCCAATGAAATCAGCTCTTGAGTTAATTACAAATATTGGAAAAGTTGAAAAAATAAACCTTAAATGATAGTCTGTGTCAGAGATACCTAACCAGTATACTGCCTGTGGATTACTTTTGCCAAAGTTGATCCCGTTAGCCCTTAGGCTATCCAGAGCCTTCAGGTTGGTTTCTTCTCTGCTTGCCTCCATTTACTTCAGTGTCCTGTATAAATCTTATCATTTTTGTATCTACCGTAATAGGAACAAGGTTGCCAGGCTGTTGCTCTTCTGACAGTTATTTGTGAAATCTTTTTAGAAGTAGTCAGAATGTATAGTTTATTTATATATAAACTCCAATAAATGTGGAAGAAACTTGGATTGTGGCAAGAAAAATTTTGCTTGAATTGTTGCTTTATACTGAAATGCTAGGGAGGTTGATGTATTTTTAATTTCCTTTTGTTTTTATAAAATTGACTTAGAAATGGCATAGTGGTTGGACCCCAGCCTCAAATTGTCTTTGTATATTAATAGCATCTGTGGGCAGAATCCAGAGAGGAAAACAGGCTCAGTTTCAAGCCAGCAATTTATAAGTGGATTTTTCTAATTCAGTGTATAGATTGGGGCCTACTTACAATGAAATTTGAGGTAGCATTAATAGTTTACTGTGATTATAAAAAGAGCGTAGGGGGCTTGCTATCAGAAAATCTGGGTTTAGAGGTGCCTAGGTGGCACAGTCACTTAAGCATCTGCCTTTAGCTCAAGTCATAATCCCAGAGTTCTGGGATCAAGCCTCATGGCAAGCTCCTGTGGGGGACATACTTCTGCCCCTCCACTCCTGATCTCTCTCAAATAATAAAGAAAATCTTAAAATGAAAAAAGAAAAAAATCTGAGTTTAAGTATTATATGGATGGGGGAGTAAATGACAGAAGGCAGGTGAAAGCCATTTTTGGATACAGTTGTCAAAGAGTAAGCACTTTTTTTTTAACGGTCTACTAAAACAACAAAAGATACCAAAGGCAGTGAGTTATACAATTTAAAGAAAAATAACAAAATGAACACCTGTGTACCCAGCTTAAGAAAGAACATTACTAATGTCTGCAGTCACCTACAAAACTCCCCAGTTACATCGTCATCTTTTCTCTACCAGAGGAAACTGAAATTACATTTCATGTTAATCATTCTCTTTCTTCTCTGCATAGTCATTTTATCACATATACATATATCCCTAAAAAGTTTTGACCTTTACAAAAATTACCCTCTCTATTCATCTGTTGCTTACTTTTTGGTATTAACATGCTATTTTTGAAAGTTATCCATATCAATATGTAAGGATATGATCTACTAATTTTCACTGTTACACAGAAGTCCATTGTAGATATGTCTGTTCTATTGCCAGTTATTGTAGTTTACTGCTATTATAAACAGTGTCTTTGTGAATATTCTTGGGACATCTCACCTAGGAAAATATACAGAGAATGCCTTGAATATATGTAGTAGGATTTCTTGGTTGTGGAGCCTGCTCACAGAGTTACCTTAACTAAGTGTGCTGAGTTGTTTTCCCACGTGCTTGTGCCATTTTAACCAGTAGTATGACTTCCCTAAGCTCTTTATCCTCATCATTAATTGATATTGCCTGGGTTTTCAGTTTTTGCTAGTTGAATATGTAAGTGTAATGGTATCTCATTATGGTTTTAATATGTGTGTTATTCTCAAATATTTGCTGAGTTCGTGTTAATGTGTGCCAGACTATTTTCTCCAGAGACAGAACACTGAAAAGACCTTTATGGGGCCCTACATTGTAGTGTGTGTGGATTAGGTAAAAGGGGAGAAAGGGAATTAGAAAACAACTAGGTAAACTAATCAGATGATGATTAGGGGCTATGGAAATAGAAGGATGAAGCCTGGATGAGGAGTAGGAAGTTTACGGGTGAGGGTAGGTAGCAATTAGAATAGATCAGGAAAGGCTTCACTAAGAAAGTGACATTTGCACAAAGATCTTTTAGGGACAGTACATACTAATTGTTATCCTGGGAAAGAGCATTTCAGGCAGAGGAAGCAATAAATGCAAAAGCCTTGAGGGGGAGCTTTTCTGATTTATCCAAGAACATTTAAGAAGCAGCAGAACAAACCAGGGAATGGATAGTAGTAGATGAGGGCAGAGATATGGCCAGATCATAGAGGGTTTTGAGACCTTTGAATGAACTTTAACTTTTACTCTAAAGGAAATGGGAAGTGAAAGAATATGACTTGACTTAAAAGTAAAAGACTTGCTTAAGGATATGCCTAATTATAAGAAGAACATTTCTTTGTATTTCCTCATCTGGAAAATGCCTGTTCAGTCTTTTGACCATTTTTATGTAGTATTCTATACTTCAGTGATTCATAGGAGTTCTTCATATATTCTGGACTGGTCTCTATTAGTCACCTGTTTTACAAATGTGTTCTTCTTTGTAATTTGTCTTTTTACTCTTTATAGTACCATTTTAAGAACAAAAATGATGTAGTCAACTTTATTAAACTTGTCCCTTTATTTGTTTGTACCTCTGGTTCATATAATTAATTATATATAAACTTTAGATTAAGACACTCTAATCATTGGTCCAGCATGGCCTTTTTAAATTTATTTTTAATAATTAATAAGTGAACCCACTACAAAAGCTAGAACTAAACAGTATCTTACATTTATCCTTTTTATCTCTCTTCTCCATACCTCTTATAAGTATTCCTAAAAAGCATGAGTGTATAAAAAGGAATGAGGTACTGATGTATGCTACAAAGTGGATGAACCTTGAAAATATGCGGAGTAAAAGAAGTCAGTCACAAAAGATCATATATTTTATATGAAATATCCAGAATTTAAAAATCTATAGACTAGTGATAGTTGCACATACTTATGAGTATATTAAAACCTATTAAAGTGTATAAATTAAAGCTGTTAACATTGGTAGGGAGGAGTGTGGGTTTGTTTTAGATACTTAAAAATCTTTGGGGACTGATTTTTTTTCCACTCAACATTGTATTGCTAAGATTTATCCATATTTGTGTAACTGTAGCTCATTCATTTGAGTGTATATAACCACATTTTATATGGTTATATACATATATTCAGAGGTCTCAAAACCCTCTGTGATTTGGCATTCCCCTTTTGGATATGCATTTGGGATGTTCTTTACTATGATGAATCATGCTATTATGATACGTGCTTCTGGTACATGTTTAAGTTTTTTTAGGTATTTATCAAGGAGTGTAATTGCTTGGTCATAGGTGGTGTGAATGTCAACTTTATGAGATGAAATACTAAATTCTTTTGTGTTGGTATTAGTTTACAGTCCTACCAGCAGTGCTTCATTTGTACTTCTCACTGATGTAACTGAATATCTCTTCATATATTTATTGGCCATATATGTTTCTTCCTCAGTTAATACTTATAAAATTATCTTTTGGCCATTTTCCTGTTGTATTTTTTGTGCTTTTAATGCTGATTTTTAGGAGTCCTTTAAGTATTTATCTGTGATACTAGACCTTTGTCTTTTATAGGATAACAAATATCTTTCTAATATGAAACTTCCCCACCTCACCCTGGCCACACACCCTCTCTTGGAGGTTTATCTTATGAATAAAAGTTCTTGATTTTAATATTTTTAAGTCAGTCTTTTCTAATTAGTGATTTCTGTATTTCATTGACAAAATCCTTTTCTATACAGATAAGAATATTTGTCAGATAGTCGGATAATCTGAAGGATATCAGATAAAGACTGATGTTCGTCTTTATTTTCTACTAAAAGTAGAAAGGTTTAATGTTTTTGACACTGAGGTCCTTAATTCATCAGGTGTTGATTTTTTTTTATATCATATAAAGTAGACATCCAGTTTCATCTTCTTGTACATGGAATTTTTTTATCCTGTTCCATATATTGAATTATCTCTCACTTCAATAATCTGACATATCACCTCTGTCATGTACCAAAGTTTCATGCAGATTCAAAACTGCATGAATCTGTTGCTTGACTCTCCATTTTATTAGTTAGTCTGTCTATCCCTGGATCAGTACCACATTTCTTAAACTGGATAAAGAGCACTAATAACCATCATACATATCCTGCCCCCTCCCAGAACAATTGGTTGAGGGTTTTTGAAGAAAACAAGCTCCGATAACAACAAACTACTTGTAACTGCTATAGTTTGCAATATATTCAGGGGAGACCCAGGTTTCAATTACAGCAAGAAGATGAAAATGTTCAAAGATACAATAATTTAATTTTTACTGATAATGCACTATGAATTCTGGAGAATTTAGTGCTAGAGAGTTGGAGGGGAAGAGAAATAGCGGCAGAAGAGTGGATATATAGTTAACTTCTGAGGATAAAAACAGGGGAGATTGGAGATCCCTGGGTGGCTCAGCGGTGTAGCACCTGCCTTCGGCCCAGGGTGTGATACTGGAGTCCTGGGATAAAGTCCCACATCAGGCTCCCTGCACAGAGCCTGCTTCTCCCTCTATGTCTCTGCTTCTCTCTGTGTCTCTCAGGAATAAATAAATAAAATCTTAAAAAAAAAAAAAGACTATTTGAAAGGCAAAAAAAGCCATACAAATAATTAAAAATACAGGAAACAATAGCTCCCCGACAAAGGCCAAATGTCTTGTATTTCAAGTCAGCTTTTTAAGAACATTCAATTCTAAGAAGCAGGGATAGCTTGGTTCACAGCAAATTGAAAATACTTAAAAACGGAAGGCATCACTCTAAGAGAGTAAAAGATTTAGGAGAGCTTAGAGCATAAGCTCAAATTCAAGACAAATGTAAAACAGTTGCTACCCACTGAAATAGCTTTTAGACAATCAGCAACAACAAAAAGCGTTAACATTTATTTATTCAGTACATACTTTGGAGGTGTCTTCTATGGATAGCGCATTGAATGTTTTGGGAGATGCCAAATTAAATGTTATATGAGAAACTACAGTCTAAGTAGCTTACCTATACTCTTATCATTATCATCTTTATTATGATGTCTGTGTGTTGTTCCCATATAGTAGCTATAACATATTCTAACAGTATTAAGTGTATAAGAAGAGCATTTGTTGCTTCTGGCTGACTGGTAAGTTTTACTGTTTACTATTGTCCCCCAAACTAAATGTTATTTTACTTTTTTAGTTTCATGCATTGTTGCCCTCTGTCCATAAGGTTGGCAACAAATTTGACTTGTTTATCCTTTCATTTGTCAACATTTATTAGGTGCTCTACTAGCCACCAGGGTGACTTTTACTGGGACTGGTGGGGAGACAAGCTATGGATGGCCTCTACCCTCATGGAGCTTGCAAGCTAATAAAGGAGATAGCCATTAATAATTTTAAAAATCACACAAATTAGTGAAGTTGCAACTGTGATAAATGGTATAAAATTAAAAGAATATAGCATTGTAAGAATTTAAGAGAGAGGGATTTACAGAAGTTAAAATAGCCAAATTCTGAACATTCTAAACAGTTTCTTGTTCTGAACAAGTCTTGAACCAACTTCAAAACATTTCAAATCTCCATCTTTCTCATTACAAAGATTGATAGTTTGACTCATCCAGTATACTTTGAAGATATCCTAAGTACATAATCACTTGATTAACCATGGAGAAAAAAACAGGCCACTGGTGAAGATCCCAGTGGCATTTTACTCATATTATTACTTATTAGGGACCAAGTATTCCTGTGACCTCTATTATATAAGTAAATGTGTTCTTCCCTCTCCCCACACTATTGAGGATGACTGGCCAGTTTGAATGGGTGCCTTTGATGTCAGTGTTCCTCACAACATGGTTGTTGGTTTTCCTCTAAAACTCTTATGCTCAGAGTGAGTTCAAGTTGGGAGTTCCTGCTCAGGGATGGTGGTGGTAGTTACATTTTAAAAGCTACTTTTGAAATTGAATGTTACATTGTTTGATTTAAACTTACAACCATAAATAAAGATAGAGCCATAAGTGTTCATAAAAATTCTCAATGGATCCTAAGTCATCACTTAAATAAAAAGTGCCAGCTTCAGCCTATATCAGAAATCTTAAAACATGTATTTCGTTTTTTGTTTTTAGTTTTTTTTTTTTTTTTAATTTTTATTTATTTATGATAGTCACAGAGAGAGAAAGAGAGAGAGGCAGAGACACAGGCAGAGGGAGAAGCAGGCTCCATGCACCGGGAGCCCGACGTGGGATTCGATCCCGGGTCTCCAGGATCGCGCCCTGGGCCAAAGGCAGGCGCCCAACCGCTGCGCCACCCAGGGATCCCTAGTTTTTAGTTTTTAAAGATTTTATTTATTCATGAGAGAGAGAGAGAGCTAGGCAGCACAAGCAGAAGGAGAAGCAGAGGGAAAGGGAGAAACAGACTCTTCCTGCTGAGCAGAAAGCCCAATGTGGGGCTCAATCCCAGGACCCTGAGATCCTGACCTGAGCTGAAGGCAGACTCTTAACTGACTGAGCCACCCAGGTGCCCCGGTATTTTGTTTTTATAAACAAAACCAGCTATAGTACCTAGTTGAGTTAATATAAGTTATTCATAGCCTGCCTCTTAAAACTTTTCAAATATTTCAAATGAGTAAGGTCAGGAGAAATATATATTTTTGTTTTAGTGGATTTTGAAAGCATATTTAAAAGTATTTTTGTATGTATGCAAACAGCCAAAATAATTCTGAATGGATTGAGCTTAAAATTATTGTCTAAATTGAGTCATCTCTGTTCATGGTTGGCTTTCAAAGGGTTTTCTACCCATTATTTGTAGGATTATTGATGTTATTTTTAACTAATTCGGCAGTCTTTGGCTATACACTTAAATTTTTTAGAAAAAAATTTGTGCAAAATAAAAACAGTTCTAATGAAGTTCTTTTTTAGTCACATAGTGGCTGCTCTCAAATGAGGCTGAAACTGTCTGAAGAATGTTCTTGTGCATATGCCAGGAGACTTCTGGGATGGACATATTTTTAAGAACCAGAACATAAACAACTGTGATCTGTGGCAAGAGATTTAAATGACCTCATGATGACAATGAGAACAAAGCATTTTAAAGTTATCATGGTGTTGTGTTAATTCAATGCAATGTGTTTGTCATTCTACTTAATACACATTTGGTGTATTTAAGTGAGAGCCAGGCAAAAAAATTAGACCATATTTAACTGAAGATAACTATTTCATTGTTGTTATAAACAAACTAAAGAGCCCCCAAAATATAAGGTATTTTCTGAGAAGAATGTTTCATGAATTATTCTAGAGCTGTAGGTCCTTAAACACATATACACACGCTCCAAACCACTTTGGGATAAAGGCCATTTATTTATATCCTAAAGATTTGATTCATTTTCTGTTGGAGAGAGTATGTTCCAAACTTGCAAGATCAAACAGTTGGCTTGAAATAAGAATTCCTCCTTCAAGACAGATCAGTTAAGTGTTTATTAAGTACTTACTATGTATCTGGCACTGTGTTAAATATTATGAAATACAAAAGAAGGTGACTTTAGCTGCCTTTGGTTTACTTGGAGGAAAACTCTAAAATGAAAAAGATATTGTATAATCAAGTAAATACAATAACATACCTTATGTGATGCAAATGAAATAACCCTTCTTTTCAGAAATGACTTCTGGTCATTGTCTGTAATAGTGGTTCTCGGGATCCCTGGGTGGCGCATGGGATCCCTGGGTGGCGCAGCGGTTTGGCGCCTGCCTTTGGCCCAGGGCGCGATCCTGGAGACCCTGGATCGAATCCCACATCAGGCTCCCGGTGCATGGAGCCTGCTTCTCCCTCTGCCTATGTCTCTGCCTCTCTCTCTCTCTCTCTTTCTCTCTCTCTCTGTGACTATCATAAAGAAATAAAAAATAAATTAAAAAAAAATAGTGGTTCTCAACTAGGGGTGATTTTGTTCCCAAGAGGATATTTGGCAAAATCTAGAGACATTTTTTATTTTATGACTGGGGCTATTGGCATCTAGTGGATAGTGCAGAGATATTGATAAACTCTTTACAATATACAGGGTAATTCCTCACAACAAAGAATTCTCTGGTCCAAAATGACAATAGTGCTGTAATGAGGAACCCTGCTATAGAACCTACAGATGTCAGTGCTAATAAGTTTTGAAGTTATGGGAGCTGGCCTCCCATCTTCATGTAGACCTCTACTGCCCCACAGATGTTCTTTGCCTAAGACCCTTAGATCCTTAAAGAAAAGAAAAGAAAAGGGCATTCAGTATTTATAAGCCCCTGAACACTGTATGCAAGTTTTTCTAGTAGTGTTTCAGGGAGAGAGTCCGTATTTTTTTTTTTTTTTTCCAAATTCTCAAGGTATCCATGTTCCCAAAAAAAGGTGAAGACCCTACTTGTGGAATAGAAGCTCATAGTGATTAAGACATATCAAAGCGATGTCCTAAAAGAGACAATGATACAGAACTTTTCTTAGCATCTGATAAGCATTGTGAGCATTGTGGTAAGTTTCAAGGATCAAAATTAAACAATACTTCTTGGTGAAAAAAAAAATTTCTAGGGACATCTGGGTGGCTCAGTGGTTGAGCATCTGCCTTTGGCTCAGGGTATGATCCCTGAGTTCCGGGATTGAGTCCCACATCAGGCTGCTTGCATGGAGCCTGCTTCTCCGAACTCTGCCTATGTCTCTGCCTCTGTCTCTCTCTGGCTCAAATAAATAAATAAATAAATAAATAAATAAATAAATAAATAAATATTTTTAAGAATTATCTAAATATATTAATCTAATATTCTGGAGTAGTAAAATCTTTCCTAATGTTTAAGGAAGTTATACTAGAATACCTTAAAGATTATTTAAACATATCTAATAATACAATACTGTGCATATAGATTAGACTGGTCTGATTGTATGCTAACCCACAGGCATACATAAACATTATTTTGTTTTTTAAAATCAACTTATTTTGTCAGGATTTGCTGCTTTCTTACAAACAAGGATCCCAATTTACATTTCCTAAATGCTGTATATCTATCTATTCATTCAGTCAAATACCTAGATATCATTTTATACAGTTCCCATTTCTTCCAAAAAGAATTTAGTAAAGAGAATTTTATTTTTCTCATAAGAAACGTCTTCAAATTGAGAGTTGTGTTTCTAATTTAGCATTCAGTAAATCAGAGATCTTACCAGCCGTACATCATAAAAACAAATCTACATAACCTTGAGTATGTAGATAATTTAATACTTTCTAAGTCATAGAAATTTGAAGATTCAGTTTTGGCTTAAAAGCAAGGAAGGGACCTTAGAGATCATCTATTCCAGCTGTTTCAGGCTGTTCTTTGAGGCCCAAGACCCAAAACATTACTTTTAGTTGTTATGTATTTGGACTTCTACCAAATATTTTCTTTAAGGGGGTGGGGGGAGGTGTTATGTGGGTGGGAACGTTGAATGCTTCTGATCTAGACCAACCTCCTTTTGCAGATGAGGAACCTGAGGCCCAAAGCTTTGGTTTTATCCTTTTACTTTATACATTTCTTTATTCTGGGTCAAATCAGCATTTTAGATTTATCTAGTTATAGTATAGAGGATAACCAAGCAATTACAGTCGTGTGGCTTCCTAGCTGCATGTTCTTAGGCAGGTTGCTCAGTGCTCTTAGTCTCAGTAGGTTCATCAGAAAAAAAAAGGAATTGTTATATCTTTAGAATTATTTTCACCTTAGAATTTAGAGTTTATCTGGGAAGATCTGGATTGACCATGTCTCTCTTAAAAGGCATTTTTTAATCATTCCATTTAGTATTGTTTCTCTGAAATGAATATTGTGTCATATAAATAGTGAAGCTGCCTCCTCCCCAAATTGAGCTGTGATGTCCAAAAAGTACTACAAAATAAAACAAATGTATTTATTATCAAAGGTGACAACAGAGTAATCACATTTGCTTTACTCTGGCAGTAGTGAGGGCCTTCAAGGACTGATATAGGTCATCCTCAGGGCTTTTTCTGTCCCACTCTTAGTCCAGTTATTACAGAAGCCCCCTAGAAACACAGATTAGGAACTGCAAAACATAAGAAAAAAGAACCTTTAAAGATGAAGTACAAGAGCAGATAACATTGAAAGAGGTAAACCATACAAAGTGGAATCCAAACTTGGTGGTCCTTATGATCTTAAGGATGTATATCACAGAGTACTTGAGAGATTATGAGCATTCTTTCCTCCTGGGACATTTCAACAAGGATTGCCTTACTAATCGGTTTTTGTCACCTGTAGTTTCCAGGGAATGCAGTCTTTGGGCAATAGAAGCAATTAGAGATAATGAATGAAGATAGAACATTTTAAACTGAACTCTGGGGATCCCTGGGTGGCGCAGCGGTTTGGCGCCTGCCTTTGGCCCAGGGCGCGATCCTGGAGACCCGGGATCGAATCCCACGTCGGGCTCCCGGTGCATGGAGCCTGTTTCTCCCTCTGCCTGTGTCTCTGCCTCTCTCTCTCTCTCTCTCTCTCTGTGACTATCATAAATAAATAAAAATTAAAAAAAAAATTAAAAAAATAAAAATAAAAATAAACTGAACTCTGTGTTTTTTCTTAGGTTTGAAAGAAAGTGCAGAAGAGATGGTCAAAAACAAGTTGGAAGGAAAAGATAATTTGACCCCCTGGGAACAATTTTTAGAGAAGAAGAAAGAGAAAAAAAGACTGAAGAAGAAACAGAAGGTATCAATGATTTTTTGAGGGAATATTTATTGAACAGCAACCATATATCAGAAGATACCAGGTGCTTGGCATCCATTATCTCATAATGTAACACTCACTAGAGTAGGCCTTACTATCATAATTTTAAGAAAGGGGAAAGGCAAAACCCAGTAGCTTAAGTGTTTTCTGCAAAGCTATGTAATGATTAGGATTTATAATCCTAATAAAAGGCGAGCCACCTTAACTACTGTGCTCTAGTATTTTACCTTTATATGCCACCTAAATAAAATACATAGTTTAGTTGATACCTAGATAGAAGAGTCCTATTCTAGAGACTAGGAAGGATGCATACAGATTTTTTCACTTGAGGATATATACATACAGAAATTTTTTTAAAGATTTTTCTATTTATTTATTTATTTATTTATTTATTTATTTATTTATTTGAGAGAGAGAGCGCACAAGTGGGAGGGGCAGAGGGAGAGGGGGAGAGAGTCTTAAGCAGACTCGCCACTAAGCACAGAGCCTGATACAGGGCTCAGTCTCATATCCCAGAGATCACAGCCTAAGCCAAAACCAAGAGTTGGATGCTTAACCAACTCCACCACCCAGGCCCTTCTACATACAGAAATTTTTGATGTGAGTGAAATTTTTTCTCTCATTTCTATTTCTCAATTTGGACTTTGCACTTGTCAGTATTATCATATGGATCTATTATATTAACATCTTGTCATTATAACTCTTTAATTAAGGATGTTTCCTCTGCACTAATATGTTGTCTTGAAAAGTCTGATTTGACTCCCATTATTTGAGGGTAACATCTTTTCCACAGAGTCCTTAGTAATAGCAGACACCACTTAACAGTTTTTGACACTAAAAGTACTCTATCTTATCACTGAAATGCAGCATGCTAGCAATACAGTTATTGCCTTAAGATACTACCATTAATCACAGAACTTTGCAACTTGAGTCATCTTAAATGATTTGTTCTAGTTCAGTCCTGATGCTTTATGACTGTAGAAAAATAATTGATGCATCTCTGGCTCCACTGCTTGTTAGTGACCAAACTGAAACCAAAATCTGGATCTCTCACTCCACTGTACTGTATTGTTTCTCTCTATCCCTACATAATCTTGTGCTTTTTGACACAGCTATGACTTTCATTGCTTGTAAAGATAGAGGGCTGCAAGATTGAATGATGCACTGGAGGGATTTTTAATACTCCTATTTTAGTCAGTGTTTCTGGAAATAGATAAAATAAGGATAGAGGGTAAGAGCCCTGTCCTCATTGATATGCTGTCTCTCCTCTTCCTTAGAACTTCTTTTAAAACTAAGTAGGTAATAATATGTCTTCTAAATAGAATTTCACAAATTATTCAGCCATCAGTTTATTGTAAAACATATAAGTGGGTCTTTTTTAGGTCAATAGAGTAGTCCCTTGTTTCTGAGAACTTTAGCAACTATTCTCTTTGATTTTCATTTGCTGAACACCTTGAGTTTATCTTGTGCCTTTATTCTTTCCTTCATTGGACTAAGACTGGACTTGTTTTATAACTGCCATTAAAAGGACATCTGTTGAGTGCTAGTTTGTTCTAGACTCAGTGCTCTGTACTGGATCAGTTCTGGGATTCCAGCAGATCCCTTCCATCCACAGTTTTTCATATAGAGAAGAGTTTCAAGGATTTCCTTCATGTAAAAAATATGTTTCCCCTTTTCCTTTCTGTGATTCAGTTTTGACATTGAGAAATTATTACTAAAGAAATTAATACATGTTTATGTGTCATAGTTGATGTAGCAATAGTTTAGAGCTAAAAGCAGTAAAAGAAGTATGTGAATAGATACGTAGCTAGGTATGTAGGTATTCCATAATCTTTTTTAGAAACATAATATTACTACTGAAAAATTCTTAGAAGCTCTTATTCTTAAAAGAATATTAATATCAGGTCACCTAAGTGGTACAGTCGGTTAAGCATCTGACTGTTGGTTTTCATTTAGGTCGAAGTCTTGAGATTGAGCCCAGGACTCAGCGTAGAGTCTGAGCGAGATTCTCTCTTCCCTCTCTCTCTCTACCCCTCCCGATTATGCTCGCTCGCTCTCTCAAAAATAAATAAATCTTTTTTTTAAAAAAGTTATTAATATCAAAATGAATAATCCTTAGGGCTTGGTGGGTCTTCTTCAGCATGCAAGATGATGTTTAGCAATATGCATTCTGAATATTTTATTAAAATGACTAATTTTTTAGATTCCTGGGAATAAAACTCCAAATCTGGTTAGTCTGATCTTAGTTCTTATGTTCTCTTCATTTTATAGGCTTGATTTTTTTTAAAAAATATTTTATTTATTTATTCATGAGAGACACAGAGAGGTAGAGAGAGAGGCAGAGACACAGGCAGAGGGAGAAGCAGGCTCCATGCAGGAAGCCCAACGTGGGACTCAATCCCAGGTCTCCAGGATCATGCCCTGGGCTGAAGGCGGCACTAAACCGCTGAGCCACCTGGGCTGCCCTATAGGCTTGATTTTTAATTTAAATATTCTGATTTAGTAGACTGTTCAAATTTAATTAGGAAAAACCTAACCAATAAATCTGCTTAAAAATAGCCTTTTCATGGATGGATTACAGATAAAACAAGATAATTGTTGAAATTGGGTGATAAGAAAAGGAGCTTGATTAAGCTGGCCTTACTGTTTTTCTATATGTTTTCATTTTCATAATAAAAAATCACTGTTTAGCAAATAAATTGTTTTAAATGATAACCCACAATGTACTATTCAACTATCGATAGTCACTGCAATTTCTCAGTTTTGTGAAAGAAAAGGCCACCTCCTTTCACTGTCCGCCACATAAAAATGTTCTTTTCTTTAGAATGTCTGTATCATTTCATTTTAGCCTCTTTAGCATTTCCTATTTTGAACTATTACTACTGATATATGTGTCTGTTTATGTATCTAGCTTTTTTTAATAGATTGTAAAATTTTTAAAGAAACCATGTATCTGATAGATTTCATTTCTCCCCAAAACCCTACATAGTTTTCATATTTATTAAATACTCCATGAACGGGATCCCTGGGTGGCGCAGCGGTTTGGCGCCTGCCTTTGGCCCAGGACACGATCCTGGAGACCCGGGGTCGAATCCCACGTCGGGCTCCCGGTGCATGGAGCCTGCTTCTCCCTCTGCCTGTGTCTCTGCCTCTCTCTCTCTGTGTGACTATCATAAATAAATAAAAAAAAAAATACTCCATGAATATTTGTTGAACAAAAAAAGAATAACTCAGATGGCAGTCGTTTTGTAAACCAATCCATTTTAAAAACTGGTTGAATTCTAGATAGAACTATTTGATTTAAAAGAAATGATAGGGGCAGCCCCAGTGGCCCAGCGGTTTAGCGCCGCCTTCGGCCCAGGGCGTGGTCCTGGAGACCCGGGATGGAGTCCCACATCCCTGCATGGAGCCTACTTCTCCCTCTGCTGTGTCTCTGCCTCTCTCTCTCTCTCTCTCTCTCTCTCTCTCTCTTTTTCTCTTTCTCTCTCTCTCTCTGTGCCTCTCATGAATAAGTAAATAAAATCTTAAAAAAAAAAGAAATGATAGTACTATATGGTCTTGATGATCACAGTTTCGTAATATAGCTTGAAGTCCGGCATTGTGATGCCACCAGCTTTTGGTTTTCTTTTTTAATATTCCTCTGGCTAATTTGGGCCCGTCTCTGGTTCCATACAAATTTTTGGATAATTTGTTCTAGGGGGCGAGTAGGGGATAGGATAATTAGATGATGGGCATTAAGGAGGGCATGTGATGTGGTGAGCACTGGGTGTCACATACAACTGATAAATTATTTTTTTAAGATTATTTATTTATTCATGAGAGACACAGAGAGAGGCAGAGATGTAGGCAGAGAGAGAGGCAGGCTCTTCCCAGAGAGCCCGATGTGGGACTCAATCCCAGGACGCTGGGATCATGCCCTGAGCCAAAGGCAGACACTCAACTGCTGAGCCACCCAGGCATCCCTGATAAATTATTGAACACTACATCTGAAACTAATAATGTACTGTATTTTGGCTAATTGAATTCAAATTTAAAAATAAATAAAATAAATGATAGAATTTTTATTAATGGTCTTTGAAGTAAAATATATGTATTTTTACATTGAACTTAAAGGCTCTTGCTGAAGAAGCCAGTGAAGATGAACTTCCCTCTGATGTTGATTTGAATGACCCATACTTTGCTGAAGAAATTACAAAAATAGGTAAGCCAGCCTGTATTTGAGTTTCTAATTGGAATTTTTTTTTTAAAAAGGTGGCATGGATAGAAACAATATAAGCACTTACTTTCTTAAAACTCTTAGAATTTGTGTAGCTCTTTTAGTAGCTTATAAGCAGTTCTGTCCAATGGGGTACATTTCTCAGGTAAGGAAAGGACAGCATGCCCCCTGTACATACAGAAAGTAATTTTATTAGGAGGCTTTTGGTGGTATGATTGATTTAATGGTTTACTAGGGATTCTTTTCTCAGAAATATCCTTGTAGAAGGATTGATGAGAGAAAAAGGAAGTCAGTTTCTTAGGTGCTTTCACTACTTTTTTATGATGCGTCTACCTTAGGTTTTTGCAGAGGCTATGAAAAAGTAATAAAAGTGTGAAATAAATTTGTTGATGATTATGTGCATGTGTATATAATTTCTTTTAATTTTTACATGGTATTTTAGTATAAAAGCTTTTCTGCTCAAGTATACAAAAACATCTATCTTCCATCTCATCCATTTTACATTTATCCTGCTTCATCATTATAGATGAAAGCCAGCTTCCTTCCCTTTTCCCTTGGATCCCTGAATTATTTGGCATTCATTTCCCTATATCCAAGGAGCTTTATTTCCATTGCATATGCACTGCTCATTCTTTCCTGAATGTTTTCATTCTTACCTTTTTGGTATGTGTAAATGTGTGTGATAACATTCAGACCATACTTAGACAAGTCAGTGCAGGAACTACTGTAAGCATTTTCCATTTGTTCTCATTCCTTTTGACTTTCCCTGATGTAAATACCACACACATGAACTCCAAAAGGCTTGCTCTTGGAGTAACTCCAAGCTGGCATTGTAAAGAGAAGGATTTTATGAAGTTTCCCTGCTTCTTGTCCCTCATGACTAGTGGGCCAGAATAGTTCTCAACAGGAAAGTCAAAATTGCTCAAAATTATTTCCTGGTTGTTATAGCCTTTTAGCACTGACATTTTATTGATGAAAAGGAGATCAAGATGAATAAAGTCTGTTATAGGATGTCAGATTCTTAGGAATTGGAAAGGGAAATGGAAACTTAGCATACTCTGCTTTTTATCATACCTGAGCAGTCATTTCTAGAAGATGATGGATTTTAGCCTTATCCTCTGATTTCAGGAAACAAAATTTATAATGGAGAAATGCAAAAAGCATTATAGTTTCCTTGTTCTCATTCCAGAGTGCTTCATTTGGCATATACAGTCTGGTCAGATTGTAGAACTCGGGATAGGATTCAGAGAGTAAGTTAAAAATGTTTTGATGGCTTGGGGTAGCTTGTTTCCTGGAATCAGCACATTTAAGTTATGAATAAGCCTTCTCTAAAGGTAGTAGCAGAAGTTCCAAGGGAAAGTATAGATAAATTTGTTTGCTTTCAATATGCTTTTGATCTCAGAGTATATCCTAGGAGTAATTATTTATATCTGGGCTAAAGTTGTTTATTTTTTATTTTTTATTTTTTTGGTTTTTTGATTTTTTAAAAAAGATTTCATTTATTTATTCATGAGAGACACAGAGAGAGAGGCAGAGACATAGAGAGAGAAGCAGACTCCATTTAGGGAGCCCGATGTGGAACTCGATCCTGGTACTCTCAGATCATGCCCTGGGCAGAAGGCAGATGCTCAACCACTGAGCCACCCAGGTATCCCTATTTTTTTTTTAAGATTTTATTTATTTATTCATGAGAGAGAGAGAGAGGCAGAGATACGGGCATAGGGAGAAGCAGGCTCCATTGCAGAGAGCCCGATGTGGGACTCGATCCCAGGACCCCAGGATCAGGCCCTGGGCTAAAGGCAGTGCTAAACCACTGAGCCACCCGGGCTGCCCCCTATTTTTTTTTTGTTGCTATTATTTCAGATTTTATTTATTTATTCATGAGAGACAAGGAGAGAGAGGCAGAGACATAGGCAGAGGGAAAAGCTGGCTCCTTGCGGGGTCCCCAATGCAGAACTCGATCCCAGGACCCCAAGATCACAACCTGAGCCAACGGTAAATGCTCAACCACTGAGCTGTCCAGGCGCCCCTGAAGCTGTTTCTTTAAAAGGGAAAAAGAAAAACAGAAAGCTTGAGGAAGTCTATGGTATTAGGGAAGACATGGTAAACAGGTAAATAAAGGTATTATGAGAACATGATCAATGTTTTAAAGAAAATAGGGTAATATAGAAGGTATAACTGAGAGGAAGGAGAGTAGCTTACTCTAGTTGTACGGTTGGCACAAAGGGCTTTTCCAAGGTGAGGATATTTAATTAAGACCTTTAGAATGAGGAGTCCAGCATAAAGAATGTTGCAAACAAGGGGAAAGTACCTAGAAAGGCTGTGAGGTAAGAAAGAGTTGTGTTGGAGAAATTGAAAGACCCCACTATGGCTGGAGCATAATCAGAGGAGTTTGGTGTGAGACCAGGATACTGGATCAACCCTGCAAGGTCTTGTGTCATGGCAACACATTTGGATTTTACTCTCCTGACAATGGGACACCATTGAATGATCTTTAAGCGAGAACATGATGATCTTGTGTGTATTCTGGTTCCTGTGAAGAGCACAGATTGGAGCATTGGTGAGAGCTGGGAGACGAGGCTTTTTGCAAGAGATGATGGTTGCTTTAGATAGCATGCGAATAATAGAATTGGAAGGAGAGAAGTAAATGGAATTCTAGATGTATTTTGGACGTAGACTTGCTCACTTACTTGAATAAGGAAGAAATTTAGCATAATTCTAGATTTTTGGTTTGAGTCTCTGGAAGAATATTCTTCCATTTTTGAGTTAGATAGTAATGTAGGAATAATAGGTTTGGGTGGGAAATAAGGTCAAGAGGTATTAGTTTATATTTATAAAGGAGTCTGGGGCAGCCCTGGTGGCTCAGTGGTTTAGTGCCACCTGCAGCCTAGGCCGTGATCTTGGAGACCTGGGATCGAGTCCCACGTCGGGCTCCCTGCATGGAGTGTGCTTCTCCCTCTGCCTGTGTCTCTGCTTCTCTCTCTGTGTCTCTCATGAATAAGTAAATAAAATCTTTAATAAAAAAATAAAAATAAAAAATAAGGGTGTCTGGGTGATCAACTGAGAAGTCAGTGCAGATACAAGCTTCAGTAGCATGTAAATAATATTTCAAACTGTGGAACTGGAAGTAAAAAGCATTGATAAAAGAGGAGGATGCAGGATGGGCTCTGAGGTTGGGTAAAGCCTACACAGGTACTATTACTCTGTCCTACTGGTGAAGGTACTACTTTGGAAGGTAGGGGAGGGGGAATGTTGAAGAAACTGAGAAGTAGCTGTGGAAGGATGAAAAGCATTAGTGTTTGGAACGGTGTATAGTTCAAGCACGGTTGAACAGAACAGAGACATTATAAGCCAGATGGACTTGGATACATTTATAACACCTTTGCCCTTGGCAATCCCATAGAGCTAAACTTACATGCTCTTCAGAATATGGAGGAATTGAGTTCATTGATTAATGCCAGACCTGGTGCTTGGCTTGTGTTAGGAGCCAATGTTAGTACTAGAAATCTTTTCTCATTTTTCCTTCTATTTTTCCCCCTACACTATAAACTTGCTACAATTTTTTTTTCTAAACTGCAAACTTGATGTCAGTGAGAGTTTCAGAAATATGATGTACATCTAGAATGAGTTAAAAGTTATTTTTTTCTTAGAAATGAAATATAGTTGACCCTTGAATAACATAGGTGTGAACTGCACTATGAACTGTGAATCCACTTTTACGTGGATTTTTTTATGATACAGTACAGTACTATAAATATATTTTCACTTATATTTTCTTAATAAAACTTTTTCTAGCTTTATTGTAAAAATATACATAGTACCAACAAATATACAAAATATGTGTTAATCAACTGTTTATGTTATTAAGGCTTTAGGTCAACAGTAGGCTAGTAGCTATGTTTCAGAGGAGTGGATTTTTAACCACGTGAGGGGTCAGTGCCCCTAACTTCTGCTTGTTCAAGGGTCAACTGTATTTGAAAAATCTGTTTATTGCTATCTAATTGCATAAACTCTTTAATAAGACTGTTTTTGAAGAAGTAGAAGTTAAAGTACGTCACATGTAAATATACCCTATTAAAATGTATCCTTTGCCTTGACTTTTTTTGAGAGAGAGAGCGCAAGGGGAAGAGCAAAAAGAGAGGGAGAAGCAGACTCTCCACTGAATAGGGAGCCTGACGTGGGGCTCAGTCCCAGGATCCTGAGATCATGACCTGAGCCAAAGGCAGAAGTTTAACCAGCTGAGCCACCCAGGCATCCCTGACTTGACAACTTTAGATATTTGATAAATGATAAACTACCATGAAAATCTAACAATATGCTACCCATACTTGATTCATTCAAGCAGGATGTTTAGTGCTGCATGTATATGTTGATTAACAGTTTAAAAATGCTTTCATATGTATTCTGTCCTCTAATCCAAACTTCAGCCCACTTTATAGATGAGTAAATTGGAGCTCAAAAAATTTAATTGCACAAAGGCCAGTGGTAGATGGTAGAACCTGAGTCTTAATGGACTCGCTTTACTTTTTGTAACCGTTGAAGTATGTTGTAAAGACCAAAGCCAGAGCCAAGACTCATGTGTATAAGAGGTGAACATGGGGAATTGCTGGATTTCCAAGCAAAGCCAGAATGCCCAGGTCCAGAGGATGATTAACAGACTGTATCTGTATCTGATTATGGGCAAGTGGTCTTCTACCTTGCTGCAAAAACATTGAACTGCAGGGGAGCTTACTACTCGTGTCTGGTCAGTACCGAGATGGCGTTTGCCCTCCAGTGAATTATTTTAACTGTTCTCATAAGAAGGGCTCAGCTGAACCCTTTGGAGGAAGTTTTTTTATGAGAATACTTCTCGGACATTACAAGTAATGGAAAATGGAATTTCCTTTGCAGATATTCCTTTTACAGGTCAACTTTTTGCAATACATCTTTTTCCATAGATATATTCTGGTTCATTTTTTGCTTAAAGTGATAGTATAGTAGACTCAGTAAGGATTGTTTAAATTTATTTTTTTAAGCCATAACATCTGATTTAGAATCTCTGGTAGTATTTAACCTGTTAGAATCATCCATGTGCACTTTTCACAGCAGTCCCAGGACACATATTTCTTACTTGACAAAAAGATGTACCGAAAAGTAAAGATAACATTTCAGAACAGAGGCTTTCATTTCCCTAGTACTCTTCATCTAACTTAGGTCTGATAACTTTCCAAACAGAAACAAAAACAATTCTTTTTTAAAATAATTAAGGTGTGCCCTCTTAGTATGATCTTGTTAACAGTGCAGAAAAGATCTCTACACATTATTTATCTTCTGACTAAACAGTTTGGGCCAGCACGGTAAATTCTTTGTAAGCAAAGAAATTTTCATCATGTTAAAATTAGATATCATTTTTAGCTCTGACCATTTTGGAGATTCTTTTTTTTCTTCTTTACTACAGTCTTTCTTTCAAGTTTATTTTTATGGCTTTCACCAGGTTGTTATAAAATCCGGAATAGTTCATTGTGGGTTCTTTGAAATTATTTCCCACAGCTGTATATGAAGATCTTTATCTGCTTTATGTATTAATCATATACAGCCTGTTTTTCTTTCTTGCCACAGAACAATCTTCTGCATATGTCACTTGTCCATTTACTTCAAAAGGAGCTCTTGCCTTGAGAACATAGAAGCAGAAGTAAACTTAGGCTGTAGAAGTCAGACCCTAAGAAAGGGAACTTTGATGATATTTATATAGGTAGATAGATACATACATATTTTAAAATATAGAAAAAGTTATAATCTCAAAGTAGATACATTGTTTCCTGAAAAACATTTAAGGTAGGAACAGTAAGGATTTTCACTTTAGAAAGAAAGGCTGTCTACAAATATTTCTTCCTGGAAGTAGACAAATGACTTGGTAGCCCTGAGGGGTGAAACTAAGCAGCACTTTTATGCTGGACATGGCTTAGTAGTACAGCAGGGACTTAGTGCTCACGGAGCAGTTTGTTAAAGCCTCTCTCAACTTTTAGGCTTACTTTTCCTGTTATCCCTCATTAGCTGCAGTTATTCAATCATTATATGTTTTGTGAGGTTTTTTTTTATTATTATTATTTCACGACAAAATGTATTTTAAATGTATTTTAAATGTATTTATACATTTAAATGTATTTTTAAATGTATTTTAAATGTATTTTAAATGTATTTATTTTTATTTTAAACTCTTTCTTTAGAAAGAGTTTTAACAAGGAGAATGACGTTTGATAGCGAAGGAGTGTTGTTTAGTGATTAATAGTAGAAAGCCTGAGCTGGACTGCTTGGGTTTGAATCATAATTCCTTTGCTTAACTAAACTTAAGAGAATTACTTAATTTCTCTGTGCTTCAGTTTCTTCATCCACAGAATGAAGATTACAACAAATAATAGAATCTACCTCATAGCATTGTTCTGAGGATTATATTAGTTAATATATATATAAAGTGAGTAAAATAGTAGTACTGCCTGATACACAGTGAAGTGCTATGTAAGCATTAATCATTATTACCTTAGAGACTATCAGTTTCTCTGTGTTGGAGGCACAGAGCACAGCTTAGCCAAAGAAAACTGTTGAGTAGAGAAGATTGGCATTGTTTAATAATATTCTAGAGTAACAGAACATGTCTTTGTCGATTCTAAAAACTCTTACTCGTTAGACTAGTCTTTCATAGTTTAGTACCCTGATACCGATTCCCTTTGCACTGTTCCCACTCCAACAAACACACACAAAAAGGAAGAAAACAATAAGGCATCAGCATGATCACAAAGGAACCCGAGGTATCTTATATATGTGTAGTAATAGCAAGCACTTTATAGCACCATGTGTCAGGTATTAACTGATCTCTTCACATTTACCAATTTATTTAGCCTTCACAATAACCCTATGAGGTAGGTGCTACTATTATAATCCCCATTTTACAGATAAGGACACAGGCCCAAACTGCCACAGCCTAAGTGAGGTACAGGTAGAATTTAAACCCAGGCTAACTGCTCCAGGTTCAAGTGCTCTTAACTGCTGCACATGACTATCTCTTATTTAGGACAAGGACATCGCTAACATCTTGTGGCTTACAGAAGCCCCTGAGGCCCCGGAAATACAAGCTGTGTACCAATCAGGAGCCACTTTTACTATAAGCAGTTTTGCCTAATAATAGGGCTAGAAAATTAACTGAAGATCAAATTTGTCTTTAGAGAAGGAAAAAATTTTGTTAAACTTTTACTATGAAATTCTTACTATAAAGATGAATTTTTCATTTTCCAGATGAGTTTTTTATATATGGAGTTTTAAGAGTTTATATATTAAAATCACTTGTTTTTCTTTGTGATTTCTTCTATTATCCTTGCACTAAGAAAATATTTCTTCTATTTAAGATCAGGAAACCATTCTCGATTCCTCATAGGGTTTTTTTTTTTTTTTTTTTTATCTTAATATTTAACTCTTTAATGCACCGGCATTTGGTTTTCCTGTACATTATGAGGTGAGGCTATAACTCGATTTTTTCCTCTAGAATAAAGTGGATCTCCCAGGAGCAGTTATTGAATAATCCCCTTTTTCCAGTGATACATGGTATTGCATTACATTACCTTACTAAGCCATACTGTTCTATCATATGAGTGAATGTTGAATTTTATCAAATGCCTGTTCTGTATCTACTGAAACGGTCTTATGGTTTTCCTTTTTTAGCTAATGATGAGGCTATACATTACTATCAGAAGAAATTCCTTCTTTATAATATTCAGTCACCCTATCCAGATGTATTTATTTCATTCATACCCATAGTTATCTCTCAGTGGTATTTTTTTTACTTTCTTTAGTTTTTATACATTTATTGATAAGGTTATTCCTAGATATGTTGTGTTTTTGTTCTTAGTGTAATTTTTCACCCTTATGTGTTGGTTTGTTGTGCCAGGTATAAAAGAAAAGAAAAAATCAATGAAATCTACAAAAGATGGCACATCTCCAGTGGAAGATGCTGACATAGAGAGACAAAAGGTAAAACATCATTGTTACATGCCTAGTAGATAATTGATAGATACAATTTAAATGAACTTATCTACATGAGTTTCTAGTGTCCCTAATGAAAAAAAATAACTGACTTCAGTAATGAAATTTATAAATAAATTATGAAAAGTATAATTAAATATTTTAACAGTATAGGTTTTTTTAAAAGATTTATTTATTTATGTGAGACAGAAAGAGAGAGAGCATGCGTGGAGGGGAGGGGCAAAGGGAGAGAATCTCAAGCAGACTCCACTGAGTGGGGAGTCCAACATGGGGCTTAATCTCACCACCTGAGGTCATGACCTGAGATGAAATCAAGTCAAACGCTTAACTGCCTGAGCCACTCAGGTGCTCCTAACAGTATACTTTTTAAGTACAAACCTTTTTATCTTTTTATCAAACATTTTTCCAGCTAGTACAAAGTTGAAATGTTATCTCAAATCCAAGGCATTTCCCTTTTTGTTTTTTTTTTTCCCTTTTTGACTTAGAGGAAAATAATTATTAAAAAAATTCTTGCTATAACTAAGTCAAAAAAATCCTACTATTAAAACTTTGATATAATATTGCCATAAGTTTAATTTTTTACTTTTTTTAGTTTAAATTAATTAACATATACTGTGTTATTCGTTTCAGAGGTAGAGTTTAGTGATTCATCAGTTGCATATAATACCCAGTGCTCATTACATCAAGGAGCCTCCTTAATGCCCATCACCCAGTTATCCCATCCCCCCACTTATCTCCCCTCCAGCAAACCTCAGTTTGTTTCCTATAGTTAGTTAAGAGTCTCTTATGTATGGTTTGTCTCCCTCTCTGATTTCATCTTTTATTTTTTATTTTGTTTTATTTTTCCCTCCATTCTCCTTCTTAAATTCCACATAAGTTAAATCATATGATTGTCTTTCCTTGATTCACTTATTTTACTTAATATAAATATCCTCAGTTCCATCCATGCCGTTGCAAATGGTAAGATTCTTCTTTTTTGATGGCTGAGTAATATTCTATTGTGTATATATACTACATCTTTTTTATCCATTCATCTGTCAGTGGACATCTGGGCTCTTTGGCTATTGTGGACATTGCTGCTATAAACGTTGGGGTGCAGGTACCCCTTCCGATCACTATGTTTGTATCCTTAGGCTAAATACTTAATAGTGTAATTGCTGAGTTGTAGGGTAGCTCTGTTTTTAACTTCTTGAGTAACCTCCATACTGTTTTCCATAGTGGCTGCATCAGCTTGCATTCCCACCAGCAGTGTACAAGGGTTCCCCTTTCTCTGTATCCTCACCAACATCTCTTGTTTCCTGGCTTGTTCATTTTAGCCATTCTGACTGGTTTGAGATAGTATCTCATTGTGGTTTTGATTTGTATTTCCTTGATTCTGAGTGATGTTGAGCTTGAGACTTCATCAAGATATAAAGCTTTAGCACAGCAAAGGAAATAGTCAATAGAACCAAAAGACAGACAACTGA
The DNA here is from genome assembly GCF_053574225.1 of Canis aureus. Classification (NCBI taxonomy): domain Eukaryota; kingdom Metazoa; phylum Chordata; class Mammalia; order Carnivora; family Canidae; genus Canis; species Canis aureus. The sequence goes on from NC_135636.1 coordinate 14,372,894, forward strand.
ATGGGAGAAGATATTTGCAAATGGCATATCCAAAATCTATAAAGAACCTACCAAACTCAACACCCAAAAAACAAATAATTCAGTGACGAAATGGGCAGAAGACATGAACAGACATTTCTCCAAAGAAGACACAAATGGCCAACAGACACATGAAAATGTTGCCATAAGTTTTAATTCAATCTGAATCTGTCCTATAATTCAGACTTTGTTTTTGTGTTATTCAGTGCTAATTTCTCTCTTATTATGACAAACAACATAAATGTTAATGTTATAAGATTAAAGTCTGTCTTGGAAATGCAGTGACCTTTATGCTTCACTGACTCCAGAGATCCATGGCACAGATTAATACGTATTTTTGCTAAGGCAGGAGTTGGGGTCAACAATGTCCCTATGACTGATGTTTGTGTCACTCCCTGACTGGTCACCTAAACTCTGCATGATAATGCATCTTTTCTATTTTCCATTTATTGCACATTACAGTAATGCTCATAGAGTAAAGGAGCCCAAAGAAAATCTTTCTTTTGTGGAAAGTGGCTCTTCCAGTGATGGAAGTGAAAGGAAATTAAAGCAATCTAAAGTGGTAGTATAGAAAGATTCACAAAAGTCTGGAAGTAAACTCTATTTTCTCTAGTATACATGGGTGTTTATTTAGTTCCTCAAGGTTCATGTTTAATCCCATAGGTGGAAGAAAATTCCACTGTTTATTGAAAACAGACATACTTCAGAAGCAAATATTACGATTCTGCCTTCATAGTAGTATATCAATAATGAAAAAGTAAAGGCAAAAAAAGCAAAAGAAAAAAAAATTCCTTGCCATTAAAGCACAGGTTTGGAAAGTGTAGTTTGTTTCACAAAATACTACATGATTTTGCTAAGTTTAGTATCATTGCTTAAAAAGACCAAAGTGAAAATGAGAAAATTTTATTTGGGGGTTTGAGGACTCTTTCTTATAGCCTATTATTAACCAGTTACATGAAGTGAAATGTGGTCTTGTTTTTAAGTAAAAGCTTTCACTCCTCTCCTGCTCTTGGTGATGTTGCCTCTAAAAATTTTACCTTGTTGCTCTACAAAGATCTCTGGGTTTCTTTATGAGTTTTGGTAATCCACAATCAGTTTATGGATGACAGATGTCATCCCAGAGCATTAGTGACTGGGTTCTCCTTTCCTAGAAGGGCTATCTGTGCCCCATACTTCTGCTTGGGGAAGAAAAAAGACTGTTGTATATTTGATCTTTTTTTTTTTCTCTCCACAGGCTGAAATGGCTTTGCTCATGATGGATGAGGAGGAAGAGAATAAGAAACACTTTAATTACAACAAGATTGTAGAGCACCAGAATCTGAGCAAAAAGAAGAAAAAACAGCTTATGAAAAAGAAGGAATTATTGGAGGATGACTTTGAGGTAACCGGGACAAAAGTCATTAGCCCCTTAAAGCTGGTGTTGAATTTAAAGTCAGCTCTGGAGATGAGCATTGAGCTCAAACAGCCAAAGTTAGCCTGAAATGATTTAGGAAGGGCCTGTAGTGGAGCCAAGCTACCTACCATCTTTCAGTCCAAAATAGCCAGTTCATCCCAGGGTGGATCAGATCACTGTTTAGTTGAGCACCAAATGAAGTATTGGCTTGTCTTTTGGTTGTAGCAAAAATACACAGCTTTGCTTTTTTTTTTTTTTTTTTAATACCTAGCTTTTAATGTTAACAATCACATGTAGTGTGATGCTCATGATGAGAAGGATATGCATACTCAAGCTTAACTGAGAAATACCAGGCTCCTGTCACATCTGTCACATGTCACAGACTCACTGTACAATGGCCACTACAGTAGGCCATGCTTTTTGTTTTGTTTTGTTTTACTACATCTCTTGTTTTTGTCATTCCTTCTTTTTCCTCTTTTTGCTAGTAATAACATATTCCTAAAGGCCATTCCACTCCTATGTGTGTGAGCCTGTACAAAAAAAAATCTACAAACTGCTATCAGCAACTACTTAATGACTTCCAAGAACAGGCCTTAAAACTCCATTGAAGATCTGTGGGAAAACAATTTTCTAATGAGTCAATACAAAACGCTCATATTTGTTATTTTATATAATCGACAACTCACTTTCAGACTTTGGCCCTATTTCTGGGCCTGGTGTTTCACTGGTTTAATGGTTTTCCTTTTGGATTTGCAGGTAAATGTTAAGGATGCACGGTTTCAGGCAATGTATACCTCCCACTTGTTCAATTTGGATCCTTCAGATCCTAATTTCAAGAAAACAAAAGCTATGGAAAAAATCCTTGAGGAGAAAGCCCGGCAGAGAGAACAAAAAGAACAAGAACTTACTCAGGCAATAAAGAAAAAAGAGAGTGAAATTCAAAAGGAGTCACAGAAGAGGTCCATTGATCCTGCCTTGTCAATGTTGATTAAATCTGTAAAAAATAAAACACAGCAGTTTCAAGCAAGAAAAAAACAAAAAGTCAAGTAGCTGTATATTGTTTCTTTTTGGATTGAGAATGTGTTCTCCTAAAGTATACTGAAGTGATTGAAGGGAATATTTATTGGGAACAAAGCTATTTTTCAAGAATATTAATAAAATCTTATTCTGACCATTGTAGAATTTCTCCCACTTGTATAACAATTTAACCTAATTGTGGATGATTGACAGATTTGTCCTATATATTACTACAGATTAATCATAATTAATTTAACAAATTAAAATAGGGGATTTATAAAACTTTTGTATTCTGTGACACTCAACCATACTAGTAGAAACTTACTCTTAGCCTAATTTTTTAAAAGATGGTTTACAATTGTATGTAAAAAATAGAGCAGTACCCAGTTTTTTAAGTCTGAATAAGAGTTATAATTTGAAAATATATATATGTTATATACATTAGTTTCTCTGGGAAGAGGAGGCAGATTTAGGTGTCTGTAAATTTATTTTTCTAGCCATAATGTATAGAAGCCAAAAATTTTCTTTATTTTGTTTGTTCATGTTTATTATAGTTTGTTTATAAAATTAATTTGTAGATAAAAGTGGAAAATATTTTTATTATTTTGTGTAGGACTGATTTATTTCATTTTATGCACCTTAAATAAAATACTCTGAAAAAATACCTGAAAAGTTGATTAAGAGGACAATTCAATGAAGAGGCAGTTCCAAGTTTATATTGCTTATAATTGTGTTTGAAATGTTTGTGAACTCTGCAATGATTTTTCTATTTGCAATAACAGAAAATTCTTCTGTCTGCCCTTCAGATTTTTGGAATGCTTAAAAGGGTAGATATGCTGCTATAGAATTTAAGGAATCTGAATTCCTTTTAAAATTAAAGCACTACTTTAAGGCCTTAGTACTCCTGGATCTCATCTGGTCTATCTAGGTTTTGTACACTATTAACCATTTAGAGAGGAGAATTAGGTGTACTATCTAAATAAATGAAAATAAAAACCAAAATGGTCACTTGAAACAAATGATAAATATGGTAGCTTCTGAAGAACAGTAGTTGTTTAGCCACGTTTGTGGTTAATAGTAAACTTGACATTTTTGGTATAAAAATTTATGTGTTTTCAAGAATTAAAGGATGGAAAGGAGGTATGTGAAGATAAGGGTGTATAAACAGTCTCTGAAAAAAGAAAAAAAAACATTTAAATTGCTCATTATAACAGGAAAATGCAGAGTATTGTGTAGGAAATTATGGGTTTTTAAATAAAACACTGGCTTTGTTAAGTAACTCAGCGGAATAGATCAGTGTTCCTATTGATCCCATCTGTCAACTTCCCAGTATTTATCTACTCATCATTGAAAAGACCATGAAAAAAAAAAAAGAAAAGACCATGAATCTTAATATGTTTATGAATACAGTACATAAACAGTTTTATAATTATTCATATTTCATTTATGCAAGGAAAAATACTTGTTTCCTTTAAACTGTTTAATCATGATGTAGGGATTACTCAGTTTTATTTTAAGATTCCTGTGAAACTTAACCCTTTGGTTTTTTGATTGGTTTGTTTTTTTGTTTTTGAGTTCTATGCTTTTCAGTCACTGTTTTTAATTATAAATCTCATTTTACTAGTCAGGCATGTAACTGCTTATAGCAAATAAATTGAGCTTGTAAGTTATGCATAGCCTTGGCTCCTTTTCTCAAAAAGTTGGTATTTTTTAGGTAGGAAAAAAAGGGTAGTATTGTCGGGTACAGCATTAAATAAACATTCCACACCAATAACGTGAAGATCTCAATAAATAATTGTTGGTAGTAAAACTCGGGATAAAAATGGCCACTGTCAAAATTCAGCAAACGATGTAAAGGTAGTTTGGGTGACTTATGAGGTCACATTTACATGATTTTTGTTGTTGTTAGTATCCTTGATACCAAAACCAAAGACAGTACAAATAAAACTAGAGACTGACGTTAGTACCAAAAATGTGATTGCTTCTGAGAGTCTCATGTATTTATGTGTAAAAATCCTCAAAATAAGCATTTCACAGCCAACAACATTATAAAAAGAATTCTACACAATAACCAATGGGGTTTAATTTCAAGTACACAAAGCTAGTTCATTCAAAATCAACATAATCCATTATATTGACAGGCTAACGAAAAAGTATATGATCATATCAATTGATGAGATAAAGTATTTGACAAAATCTAACATCCATTCATGATCAATAATAGGTCTGGAATAGAAAATACCTAACTTGATAGAGCGCATTTACCAAAAAAACTAAAATTAACATACTTTCTAGTAAAAGACTGAACGCTTTCCTCCTGAGTTTGAGAACGAAGCCAGGCTGTCTTGGGGTTTTTTTGTTTTGTTTTGTTGTGCCCAAGATTGTGAATCTGAGAAACCACCAAGGAGCCGACACCAATGCAAGCGCACGAGGGTTTATTATCAAGCTCAAGCTTGGGTCCAAGTATACTGGACACAGCGGAGCAGGGACTTGGACCTCGAAGTGGGTTACAGCTGGGTTTTTTATAGGCTGGTCTAGGGGATTTTCAGAAGGGGTGGAAGAATTTCTCCAAGTTCTGTTTACCTTCTGATGTGGGGCTTTCAAGGGCATTGAGCTCTGTTCTCATTCTAATATGGGACTTTCTACCATGGGCGTGGGCTCTGTTGTCTTTCTGATATGGGATTACCTGCCGAGGACATTGAGGACATTCTGCAGTTTTTCCCATAAAGTTCAGCTCTTATTCACAAAGGCATAAGATGGCTGTATTTGTGCTAATGATAAACTTTAGGTGGGATGGCCTTAATTTTTCTTGGCCTCCACAGTTTTTAAAGATTTTATTTATTTATTCATGAGAGAGAGAGAGGCAGAGAGAGAAGCAGGCTCCATGCAGGGAGCCCAACTTGGGACTCAATTCTGGGTCTCCAGGATCACTCCCTGGGCTGAAGGTGGCGCTAAACCACTGAGCCACCCGGGCTGCCCAGGCTGTCTTGTTTTAACCCTGTCTTTTAGACTTTCTGTATTCTGATGCTTTCTTTGACCAGTGGAGCCTTGCTAACCCTAGAGAAACTGCCCCTCACAGGGCTAGCCAATTCCTAGGGATAGTAAATAACTTGCAGGCAAGCATGCCTTTCAAATGCAAACCAATCCAGAGCCCATACCCCTTAACATCTCCTTTATTTTGCTTTCATATTCAGGGCTCTGTCTCCCTGCCCTAATCACTCTAGGGCCAGGAACCCAACTAGGAACAGCCCCTATACTCAAGAACCTACTAAAATTCAAATCCACAAATGCTAATAAACCTGCTTACCCTGTCTCACCCATTCCTCACCATAGAAGCCACAAACACAGCTTGCCCACATTTTCCCCTGCTTTCTCTGCCTCCTGACTAACCCTAGTGTTCTTTATGACCCCTTTCTGTGACGTACTATTCCTCATCTTTCTAAGGGATATGAGTATAAAAATTTACATCATGGAGGCGCCTGGGTGGCTCAGTTGGTTAAGCATCTGGCTTCAGCTCAGTCATGATTCCAGGGTCCTGGGATGAAGCCTGCTGAGCAAGGAATCTGCTTGTTCCTCTGTCCCTTCCCCCTTCACTGCTTATGTGGTCTCTCTTGCTCTCTCTCAAATAATAAAGTAAAAATTTAAAAAAACAACAACAAAAAAAAACTTCCATCATGATAGTCATTTCCATGTGTGCTTGCCTTACTGTATCTATATAAACAAATCCCAAGTACCCTTAAAACAATGTCCACTCATTCTCACTACTCTTGTCTAACACAATACTGGAAGTTCTAGCCACTGCAAGAAAGGAATAAAAATAAGCATACAGATTGGAAAGAAAGAAGTAAAACTGCCCCTATTTGCAGATATATGATTGCATATGTAGAAAATCCCAAGGTCTCTACAAAAACAAAAAACCTCAAACTAATAAATGAGTTCAGCAAGATCACAGGATACAATGTCTTGCAAACAAGAATTAATCACATTTATTTCTTAAACTTTTTTTTTTTTTTTTAATTCATGAGACACACACAGAGACGCAGAGACACAGGCAGAGGGGGAAGCAGGCTCCATGCAGGGAGCCCAATGGGGGACTCCCATACCAGGACTCCGGGATCATGCCCTGGGCCGAAGGTGGACACGCAACCGCTGAGCCACCCAGGTGTCCCTAATCACATTGCTATATACTGTACTAACAATGAACATGTGGAAACTGAAGTTAAAAATATAGTTGTTGCAAAGAAAATAAAATACTTAGATAACAAATACCAAAACATGTACAGAATTTGTATGCTGAATATTACAAATTGCTGATGAAAGAAACCAAAGAAGGCAAATAAATGAGACATTCTATGATCAGAGGTTAGAAAACTCAACATAGTAAAGATGTCAATTTTCCCCCAAACTGATGTATAGATTAATGCAATTTCTTTCTTTTCCTTTTTACTCAAGTACAGTTGACACATAATATTACTTTAGTTTCAGGTATACAACACAGTGATTTGACAAGTTTATATATATGTCATGCTATGCTCACCACAAGTGTAGCTACCATCTGTTGCCATACAACACCACTACAATACCACTGATTGGATTCCCTATACTAGGACTTTTATTCCTGCAACCTTTTTTTTTTTTTAAGATTTTATTTATTTATTAATGAGAGACACAGAGAGAGAGAGAGAGAGACACAGGCAGAGGGAGAAGCAGGCTCCACGCAGGGAGCCCGACGTGGGACTCGATCCTGGGTCTCCAGGATCAGACCCTGGGCTGCAGGCAGCACTAAACCACTGCGCCACCGGGGCTGCCCAACCTTTTCATTCCATACCTGGAAGCCTATGTATCTCGCTCCCCATCCCCAATTTTGTCCATCCACCCCATGTCCTCTCTAGCAACCATCAGTTTGTGCTCAGTGCTTATGGGTCTATTTCTGCTTTCTGTTTGATTTTTTTATTCATTTGTTTTTTGGAATCCACATATAGGTGAAATCTTATGGTATTTGTCTTTTTCTGTCTGACTTCTCTCAGCATAATACACTCTAGGTCTATCCATTGTTGTTGCAAATGGCAAGATCTCATGATCTTTTTATGATTGAATAATATTCCAGCTGTGTGTGTGTGCATGCATCTTTATACATTCTTCTATCAGTGGTCACTTAGGTTGCTTCCACATCTTGGCTATTGTAAATAATGTTGCAATGAACATAAGGATGCATATATCTTTCAAAAAAGTGTTTGAAGTGTTTTTGTTTTCTTTGGGTGAATACCCAGTAATGAAATTACTGGATCATACAGTATTTCTATTTTTAGTTTTTTGAGGAACCTTCATACTGTTCTCCAAGTGGCTGAACCAATTTAGGTTCCCACCAATAGTATGTGAGATTTTTTTCCTACACATCTTCCCCAACATTTGTATTTCTTGTTGTTGTTGTTGTTGACTATAGTCCTTCTGACAGGTGTATGGTGATATCTCATTGTGGTTTTGATTTGCAGTTTCCTAATGATTAGTGACGTTGAGCATTTTTTCATGTGTCCATTTACCATTTGTGTGTCTTTAGAAAAATGTCTGTTCAGATCCTCTGCCCATTTTTTTCAAGTTTTTATTTAAATTCCAGCTAGTCAACATACAGTGTAATACTAGCACAACTGTAGAATTTAGTGATCATTACTTACATACAACACCTACTGCTTATCACAAGTGCCCTTCTTAATACCCATTTAACCCATCCCTCCCCTACACACCTCCCCATCAGCAGCCCTGAGTTTGTTCTCTATAGTTATGAATCTGTTTTATGGTTTGTCTCTTTCTTTATTCTCCCTATGGTTCACCTGTTTTGGTTCTTAAATTCCACAGATGAGTGAAATCATATGGCATTTGTCTTTCTCTGATTGACTTATTTTGCTTAGCATAATACTCTCTAGATCCATCCATTTCATTGCATATATATTTGGCTATACACACACACACACACACACACACACACACACATACATATCACATCTTCTTTATCCATTCATCAGTTGATGGGCATTTAGGCTCTTTCTATAATTTGGATGTTGTTAATAATGCTGTTATAAACATTGGGGTGTATGTATCCCTTCAAATCATTATTTTTGTATCCTTTGGGCAAATACCTTGCAGTCCAACTGCTGGGTTGTAGGATAGTTCTTTTTTTTAATATTTTATTTATTTATTCATGAGAGACACAAGGAGAGGCAGAAACATAGGCAAAGGGAGAAGCAGGCTCCCTGCAGGGAGCCCGATGTGGGACTCCATCCCGGGACTTTGGGATTATGCCCTGTGCTGAAGGCAGGCGCTCAACCGCTGAGCCACCCAGGTGTCCCCAGGATAGTTCTATTTTTAACTTTCTGAGGGTCCTCCATACTGTTTTCCAGAGTGGCTGCCCTAGTTTGCATTCCCGCCAACTGTGTAGGAGCATTTCCATTTTTCTGCATCCTCACCAACATCTGTTGTTTCCTGTATTGTTAATTTTAGCCATTCTGACAGGTGTGAGGTGGTATCTCATTATAGTTTTGATTTGCATTTCCCTGATGATGAGTGTTGTTAAGCATCTTTTCATGTGTCTGCTAGCCATCTGTATGCCTTCTTTGGAAAAACATCTATTCATGTCTTCTGCTCCTTTCCTAACGGGGTGTTGAGTTTGATAAGTTCCTTATAGATTTTCGATATTAATCTATTATCTAATATCTATATTTACAAATACCTTCTCCCATTCCATAGGTTGCCTTTTAGTTTTGATTGTTCCCTTCACTGTGCAAGAGCTTTTCTTTATCTTGATGAGATCCCATTTTTGCTTTTGTTTCCCTTGTCTTCAGAAATGTGTATAGTAAGATGTCGCTATGGCTGAAGTCAAACAGATTGCTGTCTGTGTTCTCCTCTAGGATTTTGATGGTTTCCTGTCTCACATTTAGGTCTTTATCGATTTTTTTTCATATGCTTTTTATTTTTTTATTTTTTTATTTTTTAATTTTTATTTATTTATTTATGATAGTCACAGAGAGAGACAGAGAGACAGAGACACAGGCAGAGGGAGAAGCAGGCTCCATGCACCGGGAGCCTGATGTGGGATTCGATCCCAGGTCTCCAGGATCACGCCCTGGGCCAAAGGCAGGCGCTAAACCACTGCGCCACCCAGGGATCCCCTATTTTTTTATTTATTTATGATAGTCACAGAGAGAGAGAGAGAGAGAGAGGCAGAGACATAGGCAGAGGGAGAAGCAGGCTCCCGACATGGAGCCCGACATGGGATTGGATCCCAACGTGGGATTCGATCCCAAGTCTCCAAGATCGCGCCCCAGGCCAAAGGCAGGCGCTAAACCGCTGGCCACCCAGAGATCCCTCTTTAACGATTTTGAATTTATTTTTGTATATGGTGTAAGAGTGTGGTCCAGTTTCATGCTCCTCCAAGATGCTGTCTAGTTTTCCCAACACCATTGAAGAGAGTGTCTTTTTTCCACTGGATATTCTTTTCTGCTTTGTTGGAAAATCAGTTGACCATATGGCTATGGGTCCATTTCCAGATTTCACTTTCTGTTCCATTGATGTATGTGTCTGTTTTTGTACCAGTTCCATACAGTCTTGATCACTACAGCTTTGTAATAGAACTCAAAGTCTGGAATTGTGATACCTCCAGCTTTGCTTTTCTTTTTCAAGATTTCTTTGGCTTTTATGGTTCCATACAAATTTTAAGATTGTTCTAGCTCTATGAAAAATGCTGGTGGTATTTTGATAGGGATTGCATCAAATGTTAGATTGCTTTGAGTATAGACATTATAACAATATTTGTTCTTCCAATCCATAAGCATGGACTGTTCTTCCATTTCTTTGTGTCACCTTCAATTTCTTTAATCGATGTTTTATAGTTTGCAGAGTACAGATATATTTCCTTTGGTTAAGTTTATTCCTAGATATCTTGTGGGATTTGGTGCAATTGCAATTGGAAGCAATTCCTTGATTTCTCTTTCTGTTGCTTCATTATGGGTGTATAGAAATGCAACAGATTTCCTTATGTGATTTTGTGTCTTGTGACTTTACTGAATTTGCATATCAGTTTTAACAATTGTTTTGGCAGAGTTTTTCAGGTTTTCTATACAGAGTATCATCCTCTGCAGATAGTGAAAGTTTGACTTCTTCCTTACTAATTTGGATGCCTTTTATTTCTTTTTGTTGTCTGATTGCTGAAGCTAAGACTTCCAGGACTATGTTAAATAACAGCGATGAGAGTGGACATCCCTGTGTTGAATCTGATCATAGAGGAAAAGCTCTCCGTTTTTTCACCATTGAGAATTATATCAGCTGTAGGGTTTTTGTGTATGGCCTTTATTATGTTGAGATAAGTTCTCTCTATACCTACTTTGTTGAGGGTTTTTTTTATCAAGAATGAATGTTGTTGGGCAGCCCCGGTGGCGCAGCGGTTTAGCGCTGCCTGCAGCCCGGGGTGTGATCCTGGAGACCCAGGATCGAGTCCCACAACGGGCTTCCTGCATGGAGCCTGCTTCTCCCTCTGCCTGTGTCTCTGCCTCTCTCTCGCTCTCTCTGAATGAATAAATAGATAAATCTTAAAAAAAAAAAAAAAAGAATGAATGTTGTACCTTGTCAAATGCTTTCTCTGCATCTATTGAAAGGCTCATATGGTTCTTATCCTTTCTTTCATTAATGTTAATGTATCACGTTGATTGATTTGTGAATATTGAACCACCTTTGTAACCCAAGAATAAATCCCTCTTGATCATGGTGAATGATTCTTTTAATGTACTGTTGGATTCGATTTGCTAGTATTTTGTTGAGGATCTTTGCATCTATGTTCATCAGGGATATTGGCCTGTGGTTCTCTTTTTTAGTGGAGTCTTCATCTGGCTTTGGAATCAGTGTAGTGCTGGCCTCATGGTATGAGTTTGGAAGTGTTTCCATAATTCTATCTTCTACATCACTTATTTGTTCCCCTGCTTCTTCCATCTTTGTGGTCATTACATCCAGTTGGTTTCAAATTGCAGTTATTGCAATTTTTGTTTCAGCACAATTTGTTTTTAGCTCTGTTATCTTTGTAGTAAGGGTCTCCCTGATATCTTCTATGCTTTTCTCAAGCCAACCTAGTATCCTTATAATTGTTGCTTTAAATTCCGGATCAGGCATATTACTTATATCTGTCTTGATTAGATTCCTGGCCATGACCTTTCCTTATTCTTTCTTTTGGGATGAGTTCCTCTGTCTTGGCACTTTGTCTAGATCTCAGTCTTCTTCTGTATGTTAGGAAAGACTGTTATGTTTCCTGCTTCTGAGAGTACTGGCTTTATGAAGAAGAGGCCATACAATGTCCAGGGCCTGGTGCTACAGAAGTGTCTCTGGTGTGTGCTGCATGCACTCCACTGCTGTGTTGTGGCTGCTCTACACCTCCGGTCAACCCTCTGCAGACTTTCTCCTTGTCTGGAGTGGGGAGTGTTTGGATCTTGAGCAGAGTATGGCAAGTTTTAACTAGGTGTTTTTTGGTCTGCTTGCTAAAAGAGAACTGGTGCTTTTTTCCACTAGAATTGGAGTTTGTAGAACTCTGGTCAGTAGTTGTGGTGCATGTGGGCCGGGTGGGGTAGGTGGGCAGGTAGATGTGCTGGTCTTCTGGGGGTGCAGCCCACTGCACTGGTTCTCAGGCACACTTGCCCAAGAAAAGCAGCACCTGCAGAGCGCAGGGGAATGGGGCTCGGTTTATGCAGTTTAGGCTAGTGTTGGTGTTGTCCTTACTAATGTTAGTTTATGCAAAGGGGCTAAGGGGTAGGGAAGGGGGAGTCCATACCTACTGCTCTCGGGGAAGCACTCTCAGAGGAGCGAACAATTTCCCCTCATGTATCACAGACATTTTTCAGATTGCTGATTTTACACTGTCTCTAGGTGGCTTGCCCACATGGAGCAGCACAGAGCATCCTAGGCTCTACCTAGCCAGGCTGCTGACATTCAAAATTCCAAACTTCAGGGACCTGGTGTGGCAGGGACTTGTGCTGGTTCTCTGGGAAAGGGTCTCATTGTGCTTAGACTGATACAGGTTTGACCCAGAAGGGCTGTATCACCCAGAGCACAGGGGCACGGGGTTTGAAGCAAGCAGGTGAAACAGCCAGCGCCCTTGTTAGCCACCCTCAGCAGGTGTCTCTGCACCTACACTGAGGGATGGGAGAGGGAAACGCACACCTCACACACCTCGGGCTCTTTTGTCCCCAGAGAGGCAAGGCCACCTCCCACACATTCACTCCAAAAAGAACGAACAGTTTCTCCCTGTACCACTCAGGCAATCCTCAGATCACACAGTCTGCTCACCCCACTCCACGTGGGGTCCTTTGCCTACCTCTGCCCTAGGAGTAAGGCAGCACCCTCAGGTCTCTATCATATCCAAGCCTGGGGAACCTCTGAAATTCCAGTCTTGTGGTTATAAAAACTCATGCTATTCAGCCCATTTCATTTTCCCAGCCAATGACTTGGGGGAAATGTTCTTGTGCTTATTCCCTTGCGCTTCACTCTCTTGCCTTTCTCTGAAACCAGGGCTCCCTCCTGTCCACAGCACTCACCATCCATTTCTGCCCCCAAACCACATCTCACTTCCTACGGGCCTCTTCTCTCCCTCCAGTTGTGCAGTTTGTTCTATCAATCCTCAGGTCAACTTCTTGAGTATTCAGAATGATTTGATAGTTACCTAGCTATGTTTGAGGTCCAAGGCAAGCCTAGGATTCTGTGCTACCATCTTAACTCCCCCCTCCCTCTACCCATTTTTAATTTAATTATTTAGGTTTTTTTTATGCTGAGTTGTTTAAAGTTCTTTATATATTTTGGATATTAGCCCCTTATCAGATATGTCATTTGCAAATACCATCTCTCATTCAGTAGGTTGCCTTTTCATTCTATTGATGATTTCCTTCACTGTGCAACATAATGCAATTTCTAACAAAATCCCAGAAAAGTTTTCTATATACATATACAAGCTTATTCTAAAAGTTTTAATGAAAGGTATAGGCCCTAGAATACTTAAAATAATCTTAAAAAAAAAAAAAGAAGAAAGTGGGAGGAACCACTCCACCCTATATTAAGGATATATTAAGCTTATTATATAGGTACTATGTCAAGACAATGTAGTATTGGCAGAGAGAGAAACACATAAATTAGTGGAACAGAATAGATAATGCAGAAATAGACCAACATAAATATGCCCAGCTGATTTTTTTAAAGATTTATTTATTTATTTATGATAGACATAGAGAGAGAGAGAGAGAGAGAGAGGCAGAGACACAGGCAGAAGGAGAAGCAAGCTCCATGCTGGAGCCCGATGCGGGACTCGATCCCGAGTCTCCAGGATCACAAACCGCTGAGCCACCCAGGGATCCCCTGATTTTTGATCTAGGTACAAAAGCAATTCACTGGAGGAAATTTAGCCAGAAAAAAAAAAATTGATACATCAGCAAAAAAACTTTCTCTGTGAAAAATGATCTTAAAAAGATGGAAAGATAAGCTACAAACTGAAAGAAGATATTTGTCAACCACTTATTCAAAAGAGGATTAGTATCTAGAGTATATAAATAATTGTCAAAACTCTGTAGTTAAAAAAAATCTCATTAGAAAATAGGCAAAAGACATGAGCAGACATTTCATCATACAGATGGCAAGCAAGCTTGAGAAAAGATGTTCAAGTTCATTGACCATTAGGGGAATACAAATTAAAACCACAATGAGTTATCGCTACATATCTATCAGAATGTGTAAAATAGAAAATAGTGACACCAAATGCTGGCAAGAATTCAGAGAGATCATTTTGTAGGTCAGGTCAGGAGAAAGACTATGCATGCTTCCTAAAGAACTTTAGGTGATTATGAGTGAGATAAAGGTTGTTCCCCAATGTCTGTTCTTTCCATCCTCCATAATAATAGAATCCTTTAATTAGGCATAAAGCTTTGCATAATAAAACCATTTTACCCATTCTCTTTTGCAGCCTGGTATGGAAGCAAATTATAGCATGTAGGGACCTGTCTTTGAAATCATCAGCTAGTAGGTTTTGTCCCTGGCCTTCTTTTCCCTTCTACCACTCTACTGCCTGGAATGCAGATGTAATGGCTAAAATTCCAGCAGCTATCATGGGTCCTCAGGACACAAACCACACTCCAGGTATTGTAATAGCATTGAGGTGAGCATAGTGTAACACTACACTTGAGGTGAGCATAGTGAAACATAGAGACTTGTCAAATCATTACATTATACACCTGAAACTGCTACACTATGTGTCAAATATACTTCAATTTAAAAAAAGCCACACTCCATTATCCAGAGATAATGTATGGTAAGAAAGAGCCAGGATCTCTGAGGATTTCGTGGAGCATAGCCACCATATCATCCATAGGCTGTCTTTTCTAAGACATCTATGTGACATAAAACAAACCACATCCTTATTCAAGCCATTATTTTCTCGGGTCTCTGTCACTTCCTATTCTACCTGTATCCTAATTAATACAAAGACAAATATAGTGACATTGAGCCATATTCTTTACAGACTATTTTGTCCTAGTTTGAGACTGTTGTAGATTATTTCTCCATATTCTTCAAAAAAAAAAAGAAAAAGAAACTCTTGGCAGTATTACAGTCAAAATGCTTGCAACTTTAAGTTGTGGAATAGACTCAGTAATCAGTAATGTAATCTTCCTGAATTTCTGGAAATGGACACGAGTCATGAGAAATGAGACAAACCCTCTTAGAAGTCAACTGGGACCCCTTGTTCTACAAGCCCCTCTGGCATTAGAGTCATAAACTCTATATTCAGCATCTCTGAGTTCACATTATGACTTCCTTGAAAAGAGTATGAAGGAGCAGTTGCCAACAACAAGCCAGAACCAGGCCCTTGAGAAAATGACAAAGCGTGAATGGGAGTCAATGCTCAGCCTTAAATGTGGTTGCCCAAATTTTGCCAAAATGTGGAAGTGAAAATCCCATGCTGTATGACAGTGCCAAAGCTAATAGACTAACAAATTATATTGTGTTAGGAAAAGTTGTGAGAAATGCTAGTTTTGGGATTATGAGCTGTTTTCATGAATTTTTTTAAAATTAAAATTGAGTTATTATCCTTTATTGCTGTACACGCTTTTATCTTGAGTAGCCTTTCATGAGTTTTTAACCCCTTTTACTAAAATCTGAAATTAATTGGTAGTGCTTTTTCTCTTAGACTAGTAAGAAATAACAAACTCTATCATATTTCAAATAGTTCATCTGTGAGGAGCAAGGCAGGAAATGGCCAATGAAGCACATTAACAACTTTAAAATCAAGGGGGGAAATTATTGAACTAAACTAAGATTTAATTAGGAAAGGCTTTTAAGTTAGAAGTGGAACAGCTTAAAAGAAGATGTTTAATCTATAAACAGCTCATTATTTGACTAAAGAAAAACTCCAAAAACAATCACTTGAGTACATATGTTCCTCCATTTGGGTCTGCTATCTGGACTTGTTCTAGGACAATCTTAGAATTCTTTCAGAAATCCCAAACAATATCTGAAACCATCTAGGAATTATTGTGTTCCCTAAGATTTCTTTGCATTTAAGTGAACCTCCATTCTCCTATCCATTGTCTTAGGATTGTTGCCTGTGACTTAAACCAACCCAAACTAGCTTAAGCAACAGTTTTATTTATTTTTTTAAAATATTTTATTTATTTATTTGAGAGAGATTGAGAAAGAGAGAGAGCGCGCGCATGAGGAGAGAGGGAGAATCAGGCTCCCCACGGAGCAGGGAGCCTGATGTGGGGCTCGATCCCAGGACCTGAGCTGAAGGCAGACACTTAACTGACTGAGCCACCCAGGCTCCCCAAGCAACAGTTTTAAAAGATTGAGGGTGGATATTTATTATAGGGGTCCTGTGGGATCCCATAGCAAAGAAACCAAAGGTAAGTAAGTAATCACATCTCAAGAAGAGGCTGGGAGCAAGGAGCTAGAAAGTCCTCAGAAACTCTACTTTGCCTATCTCTGTTTTCTTCTACTCATCCTATTTTACTCATACTGTGGCAACAAGCTTCTCTCTTTAGCCCATTGTAAAGTAGAATAAGATGACCACATCAGAGTTTCCATGATTGAAGTTATAGGCCCATTTTTTATGTTATCAAAAAAAATTTTTTTTTGCCTTATGCTTAAGATTCAGAAATGAATTTTAAATTTTTTGTCATGACATCATTAAAATAAAGATAAATAACATTTATATGACTGCATATAGTGCAATATTAAAAACAGCTTAGTAAATTTACTTTTGAATATTATATACCAACCACTACAGTTGAAAAAACACTTTTTACCCTATTATGATTTATATAATAATCTAAAATGTGTTCAAGCATTTGAAACAACTAAATAACAAAGGATTTTTAATACAAAAAGAGAGAAATAAGATACAAAGAGAGAAGTAGTCTCTTTGTAGAAGTCTACAAAGAGAGAAATAAGATATCAAATTGGCAATATATTAATATTGACAATAGAAGAAATTTCTCTCTTCTAAGTGATCAATGACTTTCAGGTTCAAAATATGGGAAAATGTATTCACTTGGAAACTTCTTTAACCTCTGTCTTGATGGCAAGCAACAAAGTTCCTAATGGATATTTAACATTCTTTTTCTGTTTTTTTTTTCCTAAGATTTTATTTATTTGTTTGTTTATTTATTTATGAGAGAGAGAGAGAGAGAGAGAGAGAGAAAGAATGCATAAGCAGGGGGAGGGGGAAAATGGAGGGAGAAAGAGAGAGAGGCAGAGAATCCCAAGCAGACTCCAAGCAGAGTATAGAACCTGACCTGGGCTCCATCTCACAGCCCTTAGACCACCACCCAAGCTGAAGCCAAGAGTTAGTCATCCAACTGATGAGTCTCCTAGGCACCCCGGAATATTTAACATTCTTGAAGGACAAACTCCTACATCTGATATTATTTTTTCCCTGAGCTAAGAGCAACTTTGACATCTCTTTTCAACAATGTACATATATAGGCTGTGTATGGTAGACTGAACATGCACAAAACACTGGTAACGGAGATTGCCTTTGGGGCACAGTGGAAAGGGGAAATTGACTTTTCCTCAGACAGCTTTTTATATGTCTTTATTTTACTATATGCCACTTTAAAATTTCTTTAAATAGTCCAATCTCTAATAAAGAGACATGTAACTGTTCTGAACTGGATTCTTTTGCTATACAGGACATCACTGAGACCATGGTAGACCTGGAGTGGCCTGAGGATTAATTGGTAGCTACATATCAGTGTGAACTTCCTGATTTTGATGATTTAATTTTTGTTAAAAAGAAACTATGTCTTTGAGGGAAATAAACACTAAACGATTTAATGGTGATGAGGCATCATGTTGGCAGCTTGCTCTTATATGATTCAGGGGCAAACAAATATATCTTTGTACTGTCTTACGACTTCTCTGTAAATCTTAAACTGTTTCAAATAAAAATATTTTTTAAAGATTTTATTTATTTATTTCACAGAGATAGCAAGAGAGCACAAGTGAGGGGAACAGCAGAGGGAGAGAGAGAAGTGGGCTCCCTGCTCAGCTTGATGTGGGGCTTGATATCAGGATCTTACGATTATGACCTGAGCCAAAGGCAGACACTTAACTGACTGAACCACCCAGGTGCCTCTCAAATAAAAAAAAAAATTAAATTTAACTCCCTTTTTTTAATACTCTAAATTCAAAATTTCCAGAGAAACAATATGCCTGAGCAAAGTAAAGGCCCAACTTGTATCCCCTGCTCATCTATCAGCTATGGTCAATGGGAGCCAGGAGACAGTTCTCTCAACAGTTTCTAAAACAGAATTGGAGAAATGAGCCAATAGATGTCTGCTGCACCAACAACGGTTTTACACTGTTGGATTTTTTGGTGACCCATCAGTATTTATGATTTAATCTTAGTTCGCTATCTTTTTTTCCTCTTCGGAGATGAAGGGAGGGGCAGTAGACTAGACATCAGAAAGGCAATAAGAGGGGCACCTGGGTGGCTCAGTTGGTTAGGCATCTGTCTTCTGCTCACGTCATGAATCCAGGGTCCTAAAATCAAGCTCCACATTGGGCTTCCTGCTCAGCAGGGAGCCTGCTTCTCCTTCTCCTACTCCCCCCGCTTGTGCTCTCTCTCTTTGTCAAACAGATAAAATCTTTTTAAAAAGTGAAAGGAAAAAAAAAGTGAAAGGCATTAAGAATCTAAGACTAGACTCAAAGTAATGTCCAATATGGAACTCCTGGTGGTAAACATGCCATATGGCCTCTGCTGTCTTGGTGAAAATTCCATCCATGACTGAAAACAATGCTGTACCATAGTGTGCTATCACATTCTTTGCTATCATATTCTATCACATTCTAGACAAGAACTAACATTGGCAGTGGACCATTTTAGAGTACTACTAAGCTGTGAATGTTTCTTCATTAGTTCATGGTACTTAGATATCCATAGGTTGAGCTTTACTCTGCCACACATTTCCCCTTCAGTTTTCTTTGAGAGCTCCCTTCTCATCTCTCCAGGAACTTTGGAAACCACTGCACAGAAGAGAATTTCCTGCTCCTGGCTTTTACAGGAACATTTTCAGGAAGGCATAATCCTCATTTTCCATATTTCATCACTATTAAAATACATTTAAAGTTATTTGATATAATCAAGGTGGCCATTTAACACTACACAAATTTCCTTTACAAAACAGAAAGTTCCAAATATATTCTGAAGTGTCTCCTTCCCTTAAATTATCATCAACTGTAGAAGTTTTTCAGTCTCTGGCATCTATATATGTTCTCTTCACTCACAGAGAGACAGGTAAAGAGGGAAAGGTATTGGGCACTTTTGTGCTGTTACCAAACCCAAGTCTGTCTTTCACAGGTTACTGAATTTGTAGTCCTGGTCACCCTATTTCTGGCCTTCCATCTCTTGAGCACAGGGCAGGGAACTTTCTCATACTTTTGAAGTTATATGTGGCTGTTGACTTTCTTTGTCAATAAAAAAAGAAGCAGAAGATACGTGCATCACTCCCACACATAAATGTAAAGAAGTAATAGAGAATTTATTACATTCTCCTTCCCCTTCCCAGCATCACTCTGGTAGCCAGATCAACAGCCAAACCCCTTGTTCATGAGTAAAAACAAGCCCTGCTTTAAGCCACTGAGACTAAAGTTGTTTGTTTCTACAAATAATCTAGCCCATCCTGCCAGATGTCTCATTCTCTGAGCCTCACCATTCTGAGCTCAATTTCCTTCCTCATCTTCTGTATATATTTACAAGGAAAGCCTTTCCCTCCTCTGAGAACTTGATTAATATTTAAAAATGCATATTATTTGTTATTGTTTATATGAATGTATTTTTCTTACAATGGCCGACTTGTGAGATATCTCCCACTATCACATCATATTACAACCCTCCTATTGGGATAACTTGGTAAACCAACCCAACTGATTCTCTTTTCTTTCTTTCTTTCTTTCTTTCTTTCTTTCTTTCTTTCTTTCTTTCTGTGAAAAAGTGAGTGCAAAACCTAATAAAAATGAGGAGAGAGATGTTCCTCTTTGTTGCTTTTTGATTAAACCTCACTAAAGCTATGTTGTGTTTATAGTCAATGCAACTCGGGAAAACAATGTGACCAGAGGTACTTGGAAAAGTAGGGACAACTTGAGAAAATCTCAAACTCCAGAGCTATCATATGGCAATGAGACAGCTCTCATGATCTGTACTGTGCACAGTACAGGGGCCTATAGCAGCCCTTCTTGTCCTAAGCCCTGGGCCAATTGTTAGGAGTGATTACTGAATGTATAAGTCAGGACAGGCAGGGATATAACATTACAGGTTGAAACCACAAGAGCTTTTGATTTTTAAAATAAACAGATGAGACAAACAGATGAACAGCCCCACGTGATTTCTATTACTCGTGCCTTCTAAAACTAAATGTAATGTTTGGCTAAATTGTGATAGTTGGCTTTTGTATTCCTTTTATATATTTGAGGATTCCAAAAATAACCTCACTAAGCGACACTGACACATATTTAAATAACCAAAGTGGCTAAAGAACAAAATGACTGACTATGGCGATATCCCTTTGGAGTGTGTCTTGGAAGTTTGTATAAGCCATAGCACAGATTCATTTGTATGTTTGGCAAAGAGGGGTGATGAACAGGGTAGAAAGGAGGCAAGACGAGAAATGAAACAGCTTATCAGCTGTTGATTCTAAAGATGGAACTGGAGGTGGGGAGAGGGAGATAGCCACTGACTTTAGGGTGAGCATAAAGTAGGAGACAGATTTACTAGTCATTTTTGTATTGGTCAAGGTCCCAGTAGGAAAAATTCATCTCAGATGGCTCAAATGAGGAGGCTATCATGCAGGGACTACTCACCAGGGAATAATCAAGGAATGGGAAGGCACTCAGAGTAAAGCAACAGTGGGAAGTGGTTACTTCTCTCTTCTGGGAGGGTCATGGAGAGGAAATGCAGTCCCAGGAGCTCAGGAGAGATGGAACCACCAACAAGAACTTCCTGGTGAAACTGCTGGTATGCAGGTAAGCCTCCTTCTAACATTTGTGGAACCTAGGCAGTCATACACAGGTAAATGTTTAACAATCAGCCCTTGGAGACAAAAAATAGCCCTGATTTGTAGTATTTGCTGATTTCCCTGGTATAAACACTCCACCATAACAATTTCAAGCTACCACGCTAATGTCACTGAGCACAGAGTTGGGAAGAGATGCTTGCAATTGGTATGGAGATCTGGTATGAGCTGACTCTGGCACACCACCAGACTGGAGCAAGAGTGCAAGTGGAGACCCATGTACCATGTATTTAAATATATAAATGTTACAAAGCAAGATTATACACTGTGTGTGTGTTCTGGTCTCCTATCTTGATAATCCTCTCTAATATGGTACATTACCCAGATTCCTTATATTAGACAGAACTCTCCAGAGAAACATAACCAATAGAGTATATGTGTGTGTGTATACAGAAATTTATTTTAAGGAGTTGATTCTTGTCATTATGGAGATTGGCAAGGCCAAAATCTGTAGGTTGGGCTGTCACGTTGGAAACCCAGAGAAGAGCCAGTGTTGCAGTTCAAATCTGAAGGCTGTTTGCTGGCAAAATTCCCTCTTGCCTGGGGAATCAGTCTATTTTGTTCTATTCAGGACTTCAACTAATAATAAGGCCCACCCTCGTGCTTATGGAAGGTAATCTGCTTTACTCAAAGTCCACTGTTTAAAATGTTAACTTCATCCTAAAACACTCTCACAGAAACATCCAGAAGAATGCTTCAACAACTTGGCCTAGCCAAGTTGACACTTAAAATTAACCATCACATCCCTCCTTAAGATGTAGGTGCTGCTCCTCAGCTGCTGGTAGGTTGAGGTACTGATAGCTCACAGATGAGTCCCTCTCCAGGCACTGCTCTCTCCTTGAGGAATCTGCCTCATCCAAGATCATACCTTGCTCTCCCTGCCCAGGGTATGTCCACATATAAAGACCAGCCTCCTTTGCCTTAAGCTGGGACAATACTAAAGGGCCACCCCTGATACTGAGCTCCCCATGGGATCAGCTGAGCTGTTTGTTGTGACTGCCTCATCCCAGTCTCACTTTTCTTCTGCTAAACGTACTTCCCCTACAAGTGTCCCCTGATGGTACCCTCAATAAGCCTCCTGCACACAAATATCCATTTCAGAGTCTGTTCAGCAAATTATAACTTGCAGGCTAAATGGAGCCCATTGCCTATTTTTGTAAGTTGTTTTGTTGGAACACAGCTATGCCCATTCGTGTATATGGTCCATGGCTCCTTTCATCCCCTCAGCTGAAAGTCAAGAAGTTGTAACAGGAACAGGAACTGTCTGATCCACAGTGCCTCAAATAACTATCTGGCTTTTAACAAAGAACTTTGCAAACCCCTGCCCCAAACAACAAATATACTCTTATTGCCACAAAATTGAAAAATATGTGTAAATCTGAGGTTTTTATATAATTGAAAGTAAACAAAATATTAAAGACAACTAAATTAAATTATTATTTCATATGATTTTTTTATATGATTGGTTTTGTGCTAAGGCCAGCAAGATTTGAATGAGTAATAAAGACATAGTAAATTTATTACAGAAATATTCCATTCATTTATTCCACAAAATTAATTTTTATCTTAATTTTAGTAAAAGCACTATTTTATAATGTAGATTTCACATAATTTATGTTTTACTGATAGTAATGATTGAAGGACTAAAAAAATATGATTGTATTTAAAGTGTTCAATATTTAAGTAAATTTTCATGAAACTTGCAAAGTAAATGTAAATTTTATTTTATTTTATTTTATTTAATTTTAAATTCTTTCATATTTTGCTTCAAAAGCTTTTTGTTCTAGGGACACCTGGGTGGTTCAGTGGTTGAGCGTCTGCCTTTGGCTCAGGGCCTGATCCTGGAGTACCCAGATTGAGTCCCACATTGGGCTCCCTGCGTGGGGCCTGCTTCTTCCTCTGCCTGTGTCTCTGCCTCTCTCTCTCTGTGTCTCTCATGAATAAATAAATAAAATCTATTTTAAAAAAGCTTTTTGTTCTAGAATGTCCAAAATTTATTAAATTTTTAAAAAATAAGCAAATCATTATTTGATTTCAAATTTAAACCAAAGCTACATGAAAGTCAAGTTTGTACTTCTTAAAATTTAACAAACCCTTTTAAAATATTTGTAAAATATTGATCTATTTACTGTTGTAGCATTTGATGTTTATCCGATTGCCAAATGTAAAGAACTGGTATCATGCTGAGTTCAAGCGACATCTAGACTGCATATACACAATATATAATATTCCTTAGCTACCACATGAAGCAATTGTAAGTACCATACTAGTGAGTACTTCTAGAGCAAAAACTGGAACACCCAAAGAGCAATAAGAAAATGGATACCAAGCACTATTAGAAATCAATACTTCATTCTTCAGAAACCAATTGCATCCCTGCAGAGGGCAAGGGTTTAACAAGTTAATTCACAGGTCTTTTATCTAAGCTCTGCCATTGAATTCTCTCCCACTCCAAGCATTGTTGGTACTGCTTGTAGTGCTCTATCCCAAGTGACAGAGATGCCCCCTGTGTCCTTTAATGTATATATATATTTGGGTGTGTCTATGATGCAGTGCTTCCTAAAGTATCAGGCACAAAGATAGCCCCTATTGCCTGGGTTCAAGAGCTGTGCTACCACTGGATCACAGTGACCAAACCTGCCAAGAAGCAGCTGTAAGAAGCTCAGATCAACAAGGGTCAGACTCCCAAGCACAGAGAAAAGAAGGGAAAGGTGGAGAATGGATGGGAGCAACGTGAATGGCCTTACTGAGTAGCCTTACACCCACTTACCTTACAGATCTAGGCCAGTGGAAATTGTCATATATGTCATCTCTGAAACATGTACTGAAGGTCACTGACCTCATCCTATCTCATGCTTCCCTGGTAACCCATCTCCCATTACAAGAGCTGAGCATTTAGGTTATGTGCCACTTTAATTCACTTTTTTTTTTTTTTTTTACTTTTACTTGCATATATTTTATGCAGAATTACTCCCAGGCCTTATGAGTTTTTTTCTTCGGTTTCTTCTGGGTTATCTTTTACTTTTGTGCAACCTCCTCTTCTGATTTAGGAATAGTCTGCTCTTTTTCAACAAGGATCATCTCAATGTGACAGGGAGAGCTCCTATATAGGTTAATAAGACCATGAGCCCCGTAAATTCTATGCTGAATCTTGGAGGCTTTGTTCACCTGGTTGTGCTCAGTGACCAGAGAATATACATCTTAAACCCTTACGTTCAGCATTACTCTCTGCATTTTTAAGCATGCAGTAAAAATTCAGCACACTTTTCGGGCCACCCACCTTGTGTTCAGCCCCATTGTTTGGCCTGGGCACATCTACAGTGATTCTGTCATTGTAGCAACAGAATAGCATACATTACTTCTGCAAAGTAACATCCTTCAGGCATTTGGTGGCTTTTTGGAAGTACATACCCTTGATGGCCTGGGCAGTTTCACATGTGTTCTTAAAGGGACCTCTTGATTTGCATGATTTTGTAGGATTTTCTGGGTCAGGTGAATAGCAAATCATTTTCAGAGATTACCTCAGGCCACTTATGGGAAGAGCCACTTTAGTTCACTCTTAATTAAGACTTAGATTTATCTGTGTGGCAGAGCAATACAAAGAGCAAACCAAAGCCCTCACCCTGAGGTTGAAGGTCAAATGGTTTTCATTCTTCTTTCTTTCACCATAATAATAAAATCACAAATTGCAACCTTTGGGATGTGAAAATAAAAACCTTTTCATGGACACAAGAGTGTGATGATTTAAGAAATAGTAGTGACCTGGTTCAATCCTGAAGACTTTCCAGATTTGTCTGAGTATTTCTCAAGTCTTTAGAAGTGTGCCTCAACCAATTTAAAGCTTTTTATCTTCCTTACGTATGCGGAGGGCAAGGAAAATATTGCTTCACTAGCTCACTATCAAACAAACATTCTTTTATACTCAAATGGTGTTCACCTTCTGAAGGAGAAAAGAAAATTAATATTTATTGTCTACCAAGGGATTCATGGAAATTAACTTTTACTGAATGCCTACAAGTCATTTTCTGGAAGAGAGAGACCAGGCTGGCAGGTCACATAGACTCAGGCTAAAGCCATTGTTTGGAATTGGTTGGCAATATACTGGCTGATAATCAACTAAAGAGAGTCAGGCATCAAAGAGGAATGAGCTGAAACATTAAGCATTAGGCTGCTCTGGAGAGAAGAGACTATTTTTAATACTTTATGAGAAATGAGAGAAGCAGAAAGATGCAGAGATGAGCTACATTGCAACTCAGGAAACAGAAAAAAAGTCACTGCCAAGTTGCATTTCCTGCAGTTGAGGTCCTAGAGGTTCCTTGCTATCCTCACATAAATCCAACTTTACTTGAGTTAGCTTGGGGAGATTTCTGTTCCTTCTCATTGATTTCTGTGACAGTCAAATAGTGTCAATTCTTAGCAACTTCGCTGGTAATTCTACCCATGACATGGGATGTGGGTTTACTGGAAATGCTACATTTTCACACACACACACACACACACACACACACACACACATTGTATACGTCATTCTAGAATCAAATAAAACTTTCCATTAACTACATTCTCACTTTACTTGGGTTCTGTATGACTAATCTAATTTCCTAGTTTTCAAATGCTAAAATAATAGAGAATAAAGATGAAGAGTTAAATACCTACCTGTTTCTACTTTGGGGCTGTTACAAATAGTACTGCTATAAACATTTTTTTTTAATTTTTATTTATTTATGATAGTTACAGAGAGAGAGAGAGAGGCAGAGACACAGGCAGAGGGAGAAGCAGGCTCCATGCACCGGGAGCCCGATGTGGGATTCGATCCTGGGTCTCCAGGATCGCGCCCTGGGCCAAAGGCAGGCGCCAAACCGCTGCGCCACCCAGGGATCCCTGCTATAAACATTTTTGAATATGTCTGTGGTGGACATACACAACCATTTCTGCTCGGTTCATACCAAGAGAGGACATCTTGGGTCCTTGGAGATACATACATATACTTTTAGCTACATCCCTCAGAACAATAGAAAGTAATGAAACCAGTCCCTTTAGTGGATAGAAGACAGATTGTTAATTTTACAAGCTTTTGTTGGATTCTTGAGAGAGGCACATGATTACCTGAGAATGGGACTTAGACTGAAGCAGAAAAGATGTAACTTTTTAATTTTTAACCTGTAAAATAAATTCACCAGAAGAAGAGGTTTAGTCATTCCATTTCACTATATATCATGCCATCCAAATTCACTATATATATGTCTTGTTATATTTACTTTTTCTGCTTGGAAAATTTAGCTCCCATGTCTCTTTCATTGTTTGATTTAGCATTATGCTTTGCTCTGGAGAGCAGAGACTACTTTTCATAATTTATACCTTTCCTGAGCTTTTGGGGTTGAAGGTCATAAGCTAGGAGTTGGCAACAGAGCACTAGAAATCCTGTCTTCATTAGAACTGTTGTGGAGTTCTGGAGAATCTGAGCTTACTATTCTATTGGGTTGTATTTTTGTACTGGGTTATATTTTTAACATCCAAGAGTGAATTAGGCAGGATACATTGTTCACTGAATATCTCTGGAGACACCAACATATTTTTCATCTGAATGTTTTTCCTTCTGTATAGCATTCATTCTGCCCTAAAAGACATAAAGCAGCTGCCAAGAGAACACAGGCCACTGATTTTTAATAACTCTGAAAAACAAGTGGAGTAAGCATTTTTTTTTTTCCCATTCCACCAGGAGAAACCTGAGACTCAAAGAAATTATGTAATGTCTCCCAGGTCACAGGAATAGTTCATAGAAGAAATGGAATTAGAGTTAGGACACCTTTCTCTGTGCACTAAACCACCATGAAATGCCCCCAAACGGCATTCAAGCATGCTGGTTCATACCAAGAGAAGACATCCTGAGGACATTCCTCAGATTCTCTCACCAAGCCATGTCACTGGGTAAAGCCATTTTGCCTAAATCAATTATATTTATTTCACCGTATTTATCAAGCTCTCACCATGTGCAAAGTACTGAGACTATTTAAATAACTGGTGAAGGGATCCCTGGGTGGCGCAGCAGTTTAGCGCCTGCCTTTGGCCCAGGGCGCGATCCTGGAGACCCGGGATCGAATCCCACATCGGGCTCCCGGTGCATGGAGCCTGCTTCTCCCTCTGCCTATGTCTCTGCCTCTCTCTCTCTCTCTCTCTATCTTAAATAAATAAAAATTAAAAAAAAAATAAATAACTGGTGAATATGGATCAAATCATCAAAAATGGGTTATGTTCCTACTGGCCAGCTCCACATGGGTGATAGTTATCTGTTTGGATAAGACAGAATCATATCTTATAAATAAGCAAAATTTCCCTCAGAAGTGTCTTAGAAAAATGTTCCTTGAAAGCCCTTTAGGTAAGTTACCTTTGAAAGTCCTCTGTCAATGACACATTTGAGAGTGACATTCTCATTAAGTGGTGTTCGGTCAGTTCTTCCTTCCCCTATTTCTGTTTCTTCTGTTGAGTACCTGTTAAAGCAGGGGCTGGCACAGGGCCATCTTTTATGTGTATACTAGAATCATATTACGTTTGACAAGATGCTCACACCATGGGCGGGGAGGGGGCGGGGGGAGACAAGCCAAGACAGGCCGAGGGGAGAGCTGCTGACATCTGCCATCTCACATGGACAGTGGAATGGTGAGCAGAGCCACCCAAGCCATTTAAGCCATATTGTCCTTTTGTATGAACTAAGTGTCCATATGATATCACCCCCACTGTGACCAACCTTTCCCTGGAAATTCAGGACACCTTTAGTTTTTCTGTCTTCACTATTCTAGTCAGATATCTTAGCTAACATTCTTTGGCTGTAAATATCAGAAGCCAAACGAGAGAATGAACATGATGAACATTCACTGGCTCTCTTCCGAGCATGCACTTCCCTCCTGCCTACTTGCCAACGTTTCCAGGTTTCTCAGTGGGAATCTGTATGGATCTGGGAGCTGTGACTCCAGCTCTACTCTAGGGATGGGACATTTGACCTATACTCATCCAATCGACTTAGGCCATCTCAATTCCTACTCCTCTTCCCCAGGCTCCCTCCCACCACAGTGATTGATGTAGAGATGGACATGAGACTTATGTCAGTCTAATTAGCTTGAGTCATGGGACTTCAGTGGGAATTTTGGATCTCTTTTCTTTTGGATGAAAGAAAGCAAATAATTTTGAAGGCTGTGGCAACCATTTTGACCTCATCATAAAGAAGGGATGAAAAAAGCCAGACCCTTGGGGATATCATTGGCCCACTTGATCAAGTATCACTTGAAATGAAATTCCTTTGTCTTTTCAGTAATAAAAACCAAGAAAATCTCCTCTCTTTCTCCATTCCCACCTGCCCCCTCATCTCATCTTTCCTCATCTTTCTCTTTCTCTTTCTCTCCCTCTCCTGTCTCCTCTCTCCCTGCTCCTCCCCCTGATTTTTGTTCTCTTCTTTCCCTTCCTCTTTCCTTTTACTCTCCGGACCATATTTACTGACCATATAGCCAAATATAGTTCTCCAAAATTACCCATTGTTCCTAGATTCATATCAATTCAAGTGAACAGGCCAGATTGAATTAGAATGTCTTGCACCAACATTACATTTCTGGAAATCAAGGATTTGATTGACTCAATCCTCAGTAGCCCTGAGAGAAAAATAAGACAATGGCAGATTCAAGAGGCAGAAGGAGATACAAATCCCACCATTGATACACCCATAGCAGTTACATGGAGGGAAGCTGGACAGAACTCAGACCAAATTTGTATCCTAATAAATTGGCTGAGGCAAGGACCTTGAGAGCAAAACGAAGTGAAGGTGATGACAGGTTTTTTTAAGTGGAAGATAGGTTGTAAGCAGATAAATTCTCCAATTGCCTGATTTTTCTTCAACAAAAATCAGATGAAATGATGTCCTTTTAAGAAGTGTATATGGTGCATGATTTCGTCAAGTAAACCAAAGGCAATTCCTAAAAGCCTTTTGAAAAGAAAATGCTGAAATTCCAATGACCACAAGAGATGAAAGATGAGTGGCAGGAAGCAAATGGTAAAAGAAGAAATAAAAAGAGCAGCATTTATATTTAGGGACTTCAGACAAGTTGCTAAAAATGATTACCCATTGATTTAGGAATGATCTGGTTTTTAAGATCATAATTCTTTCACAAATAAAGTGCTTTGAATTTCTTTAAATCTGGCACACACAAAAACCTCTGGTTCAAGATTGCATTATGATTATCCCCTTGTGGTGGCAGACACAGTTCAGGAATGTTCTGTGCTTAGTTGAGCTCATTGTTCCTGTTCAGAAATATTTCAGATTCCTATTCAAGTTTTCTGGGGACAGGAGACCTTTGCACTTAAGAAAATTTAATTCAGCTTTGTTTTCAAAGGATATTCTTAATGAACAGATGTTTTTCCCCATGCATTGTGAAAGATAAAGGTTTGTATCAGTTAAGATTCTGTTAAGTTGGGATCCCTGGGTGGCTCAGCAGAGGAACGTCTGCCTTTGGCCCAGAGCATGACCCTGGAGTCCCGGAATTGAATCCCACATCTGGCTCCCTGCGTGGAGCCTGCTTCTCCCTCTGCCTGTGTCTGCCTCTCTCTCTCTCTCCGTGTCTCTCATGAATAAATAAATAAAATCTTAAAAAAAAAAAAAAGATTTTGTCAGATTGACAGAAACTCAACCCAATCTAGCTCAAGCACAAGAGAGAATTTACTCATGGATCTGAGAAGTCTAAGCTTGGGTGTGCTTCAAGCATGAAATTATATTTTAAGTCACCAATAGACATTGACAGCTGTCAAAGTTTTAGGCATTCTGATAAATGTACAGTCATGTTCAGAACATCACTACTCACAATAGCCAAAAGATGGAAATAGGCCAAAATCTGTCAGTAGATGAATGGGTAAACAAATTGCCATTTTTTTTTTAATTTTATTTATTTATGATAGTCACAGAGAGAGAGAGAGAGAGGCAGAGACACAGGCAGAGGGAGAAGCAGGCTCCATGCACCGGGAGCCTGACGTGGGATTCGATCCTGGGTCTCCAGGATCACGCCCTGGGCCAAAGGCAGGCGCCAAACCGCTGCGCCACCCAGGGATCCCGTCAAATTGCCATTTATGAATACATGGAATATTATTTAGCCATAAAAAAGAATGAAGCACTAATACATACCATAACACACATGAACCTCAAAAACATTATGCTAAATGAAGTAAACTGGACACAAAAAGACAAATATTGACTAATTTCATTTACATGAAATATCCACAATAGGCTAATTTATAAAGACAGAGAACAGACTGCCAAAAGCCAGGAAAAGGAAAAGATTGGGAATAATTGCTTAATGGGTATGGAGTTTCTTTTTGGGGTGATGAAATGCTTTGAACTAGATAGAGGCAGTGGTTGCACAACATTGTCAAGGTATTAAATGCCACTGAATTATTCATTTTAAAATGGTTAGTTTTGGGGTGCCTGGGTGGCTCAGTTGGTTAAGTGTCTGACTTCAGTTCAGGTCATGATCTCAAGATCCTAGGATCAAGCCTCACATCAGACTCCCTGTTCAGCAGGGAGTTTCTCCCTCTCCTTCTGCCCTTCTCCTCCTCATGCTCCCTCTCTCTCTCAAACAAATCAAATCATTAGTAAAATAAAATGGTTAGTTTTATGCTGTGTGAACCTCACTTCAATAAAAATGAAGAGTAAAGGAAAATAATTTTTAAAGAAGATTTTAAGTGTTCTGCCCTTTAAAAAATAGGGTTTTTAATGAGATTTATTTATTTATTTATTTATTTATTTATTTATTTATTTATTTTTTTATTTGAGAGAGAGAGAATGAGCAAGAGAGCCCAATGCAGGGGTTGATCCCAGGGCCCTGGGATCATGACCTGAGCCAAAGGCAAATGCTTAACCGACTGAGCCACCCAAGTGCCTCCAAAAATAGGTTTTTAATAATTAGAAAATACTAATTATTGTAATCATAATTATGATAGTGCTTTTATGGTTGGTTTGCCTCTGTATTTTAAATTTTGAAATAATTTCAGACTTAGAGTAAGGTTTTAAGAATACTATAAATAACTTCCATAGATCTTTCTCCCATATTTGCCAATTGTTAAAATTTTATTGCATCTCTACTGGAGAAAGTAGAGTGGTAGTTACTAGGAGCTGGTGGTTGGAGAAATAGGGAGATGTTGGTCATGGAATACAAAATTCTGGCTATAAGATCATTAAGTTCTGGGAATATAATGTACTGCATAGTGATTATAATTAATAATTTTGTATTACATACTTGAAAGTTGCTAAGAGAGTAGATACTAAGTGTTTGCACCACATAGAAGAAATGGTAATTATGTAAAGAGATGGAGGTATTAGCTAGGAGGTGTTAGCTAATGCTATGGTGTAATCATTTTGTGGTATATAAGTATATCAAACCAACACATTGTACACCTTAACTTAGGCAATGTTATATGTCAATTATATATCAATAAAGCTATAAAAAATAAACTAAATTTTAAAGGTTTTAGTGTATTTACTTATTTTCTCTATTATCTACTTACCTGCCTAGTATGTGTATATGTTTATATACATATATATGTGTATATATATATTCACATAATTATTTTATTTTAAGGATATCTGCAACTCTGATACTCTAAATAATGGTGGAAAGTAGGGTAGAGGAGCAAGTAGGTCTGAGGACATCCATAAAGCAATGGCATCTGGTTAAGTGAACCTTAGATGCTGTGGTTTTGGATAAGAGTAGTGGAATGGGGAGAGGAGGAGAAGACTGTGGTGAGAGAGGAAGTTCCTGGCCATCTGCAACAACTTTGCAAGTGATGGGTCACTGCCAAGCTGAGTGCCGGGGACCACCAGCACAGGAAACAGGATGTGATGGCACCAGTCCAGCTCCCAAAGTAGAGGGACCTGCTAATCAAGCCATCAACCCCATCTGCCCACATTTCTGATTCTTCTTTGGATTGTGTTTGCTGTCCTTTGCTTTTGAAGATGACACCACCAGTAATGTGCCCCAGCTGGGAGAACAGGTGTCACTGATAAGACCAGCAGGGCCCCGCGATCTTCCCACGCTAGGACCATATGGTGATTACTCTTTGTTTTGAGGCTCTGGTTGCCACTCACGTTCCTGTGTTAGGTGCAGTGAGTTTTGTAGACTGTGGATGGCTTATTAAGAGGCGTCTCATTTCTTGTCCTCCCATGTGTGAGAGCCTGTCTAAGCCACAGTAAATACTTTTTCATCCAGCCTATTTCTGTGAAACTCTCAGTTATCATGTGGGAATATATTCCAGCTTCATTCACACTAATGCTGTTTATAAAATTGATTCTATAAATGCACACGTGCTTTCGGCTGTTTTTAAAGCAAGGCAGCATGTTTAGAGGCCCTTCATCCTTTTATCTGTGGAATCTACTGAAAAGGACATTTTTGGAGAGTTATCTTTAAAATACACACAACTGTGTATAAAATAAAATGAATAGCTTAACAACACTGGTTCAACATCAGAGTGGTTATCACATCTTTTATGCTGGGACATATATACTGATGGCTTGAGTTAAACCACTTCAACCAATGAAAATTCAGCAATGTCCTGAACACAGGCAAATTATACAGAGAGATTGGAGTTTACCAGACATTGGAAAGGTGTAATTTTCTTCATTTTGACTGAGAAACATTTTTCTCCCCCAGAAACTCTGAGACAGCAATCTGGGTGCTTATAATCCATTTGGGATGAGATCCCAAGAAAACTGATGGGAGAGGAGGAAAAGAACCCAATAAAGGGCAAGGTGGTTGATAGATAAAGGTACTATGGACAGCTAAAGCTTAATTCTACTAGAGTACTTTTGGAGACAGCATAGAACAATCCCTTTAGAGCGAGCCCCCCTGAGGCCTGAGGGAGCTGGAGTATTCATATCCTAGTTATTACTTGAGGGTTGCTCAGGGACCTGCCTGACCACCTGTAGAGTGGGGCAGAGCCTAGTCTAGCTAAGGGGCCTTCAAAGAGTCTGAAATGTTGATAGCTGGAATTTAGGTGATAGAAATGCTCAAGGGAATATGATAGTATCTGCTACCTATGAGGCAGGCAGAGTCTCCCATTTTGCTACTTGGGAAACAAGTTTAGAGACATTTAGTGACTTTCCCAAGTTCACATGGTATTCCAGGGTTTTTCTAACCACAAATTTTTTTATTGAAAACTGAAGTCAAACTGGCACAAGCAAAATAGAGAATGTATTAACTCACATAACTATAAGCTCAGGGGTAGGTCTTGGGGTTCAGCTGGATCTGGAAACCCAAATCATGACATTAGCACCATAGTCTGGCCATTCTCTTCTGTGTATATTTATTCATTAAATATTTATCTCCAGAAACTAAACCAAATCAGTAGTTGATAGGACACCTTATAAACAACACTACTCAATTGAGAAAGTAAACTGCCTATGGATAAAGTATAAGGTAATTTTAAATGACTAAATATTAGTAAGTAAATAATAATACAAGAAGGTTGTGTATACATCTACAAGTTGGGAGACTTTGACAAGCTCAGAAATTGGAATGAATCTGTCAAAAGCAACCAATTTTGAAAACAAAACAAATGTTTTCTTTTCTTTTTTTTTTTTAATTGGAGTCCAATTTGCCAACATATAGCATAACACCCAGTGCTCATCCTGCCAAGTGCCCCCCTCAGTGCCCATCACCCAGTCACCCCAACTCCCTGCCCACCTCCCTTTCCACTACCCCTTGTTTGTTTCCCAGAGTTAGGTGTCTCTCATGTTTTGTTACCCTCACTGATATTTTCATTCATTTTCTCTCCTTTCCCCTTTATTCCCTTTCACTATTTTTTATATGTTTTATTTCCTATCCAAGTTTCTTTTATTTTTTTAAAATTTTATTTATTTATGATAGTCACAGAGAGAGAGAGAGAGAGAGAGAGAGAGGCAGAGACACAGGCAGAGGGAGAAGCAGGCTCCATGCACTGGGAGCCTGATGTGGGATTCGATCCCGGGTCTCCAGGATCGCACCCTGGGCCAAAGGCAGGTGCTAAACCGCTGTGCCACCCAGGGATCCCTATTTCCTATCCAAGTTTCATCTGAGATCTTACAACTCTAGTGCCCTCTCTGCTATTTCAGTAATGGCTTAGCAATTCAAAGTCTCATTCACAGGATTTTAAGTGGTGCCTTGTCCATTAGTGGTGTGTCATACCCTCTATCCTAGATTGTGGTTACCCACTTTCAGTGGACCCAGTGGGTGTTTCAGTATGCTTCTACCATACATTCTCTCTTTATCCACCTCAGACAATATGGTCCTCTCCTTGTCCCAAGACACTATGTCAGGATCCACAAAATAGAGCCTACGCTAGAAGGACTCAGCAAGTAACTGGAGGGTGTTTGTTGGTGGTGAGTCTAAAAGAGACTGGCTAGAGCAATGGGTCCTAGGAAACTCCTGAGCAGAATGAGTTGTCAAATTAGTTCTTGGGAAAATGGGAGGAAGTGCCATCAGGGCGTCAGGAAACAGGGAACCCAGGAGGATAACTGTGACAAGAATGAGACGAGGGAGTGTCCCGCAGGTTGGGTTCCCTGGGAGGAACTCTGAGATGGAATTTGGTTTGCAGGATATTTGCTGGGGAGTGTTCTTAGAATCAATGCCTGAGGGAAGTAGGAGAAAAAAGTAGGAAGCAGGAGTGGATGGAGGGAAAAGATCAGCTGCAGTGTGGAGGCTAACAGGCTCCATCAATTCATGGGAAGCACGGGAGCCAGAATGGGTCTTCAGAGTTGTTCTGAGTCAAGCTGAGATGGCTGGGCCTTTGAGTTCCAGCATTGATTAGTCACTACATGGGAGCAGCCTCTGAAAGTAGGTGGTCTTGGATGACTCTGCTTCCTGCAGCCAAGGCAATCCTTGAGGCATGAATAATTCAAAATATATCTTCTGAAATTCAGATCTCTGCGTGCAACTGCCAACTTGACATCTCTTTCCCATATGAAAACAAGTTAAGAGATGGAGAGACAGGAATGAAAATACAGAGCAAGATGATGGTGGTGGCTGCAGAAAAGTAACAGAAGACAGAGGTAACAAAGCCTGTGTCACTCCTTTCACAGTTTCCCAAAGGTTTATCATTATCCTAGAAATGACTCTGTGGGAATGGACCCCAGACCTTCAAACACTCCTGTCAGGATCTCTCCACTCTTCTACCCAACATCCTGCTCATTGATACACTCCTCACATTTCACAGTTTGTGAATATTTTCTCCTTTTGCTTTGAAAGTTGATCTTCTTTTATTACTAGCTCAGTGTTTATGAAATGACCTTTAGGAATTAATATAAGACCAGTGTAATTTAAAGGTCTCAGAGCCAAAAGACTTTGGAATAAAGGTCCCAGGACTTCAATTAGCAATAATCGCGCCTCGGATAAACCTCATTGGCTACGATACTGCCACTGCGCAAAGCTAGGTCCCAGGACTTCAAAGCAGAGATGGCAACCAATGGCTTCAGCCATTGAGATTTTCTTGGGTAGGGAAACTCTGGAATACAGGAATGAGACTTCCTCCTTGTCTCCCTTTTTCATCTGCAAATTGTTTCATAGGTCATATACTGAAATGGAGGTTCAAATTTGACTCCCCCAAACTATGATTTATCTCCAAAAATTTAGAGGAAGGAAAAACAAAGAGAAAAACTTTAGAAGAATGAAATTGTACATTTGTGGTGTTGGAAAGAGTATGGGATTGGAAGCCAAGAGATTTGGGTTTTTGGTCCTGATTCTGCCACTGAAAGTAGCTATTTGACCTTGAACAAAACACTGGAGTTTTTTGGCCTGTTCCATAAAAGGAAGGGGTCTGGGAATGGTTATCTGTTAACTGGCCCCTCCTGCACTTCTTTGTCTTTTCTTTTTTTACTTGTAAAGCACTTTTATTCTTGGTTCTCTTTCATCCGGCTAAGTTTACTCAGTGGAGCTGGGTTGTTTCCTGTCACTGGATGAAAACTCTGGGCAGCCAGAATGACTTTTCTGATAACTCATAAGTAATCCAGTTTCCCAATCTAACTTTCCTTTTAATGAAAAGATTCTATTATTTGCATGATTGTGAGTGAAAATAGCATACATTGCAGAACTATGTCGAAGTCAGCAATGTGCTTCCATATATAGCAATTCAATTGGGCCTCACAAATGTTAACAGGCCTATGAGGGGGCTGGGCAAATAGTAATATTTTTCCCATTTTCTTGCTTGAGAAAGAAGTTTAGAGACATTTAATTATATATTGTATCAAGGTTTTTTGGTTGAAAGTTCTTCCTGAAAAAAGAGTTCAAACTGGCCCAAAAATGAGAGCTTATTGGCTCATGCAATTGCAAAGCCCTAAGGTAGGTCTTCAGGTTCAGCTGGATCCAGGAACTCAAACTATAACATTAGCATCTTATTTCTTCTCCATAATCTGGTCATTCTTTTCTGTGCATAGTCTTCATTAAATTAAAAAATATTTATTTAACACCTGTTATGTGTTAATCATTGAAGACACACAGAGTATGATGAACAAAACATTGTATTTAGAACAGTGACTAGCACACAGCTATGTTCAATAAATATTCATGGAATTTACATTCTCACATTCATGGGAAACATTCATAGAACTTACATTCTACCAAAAGTAGAGGGCATAAACAAATAAATAAATAATGTATATTATGTCAGATAGTGATAAAGGACTATGAAGATAACTAAATCAGGAAAAGGTAAGAGTAAGAGTGTGGTCAGAAAGGAGTCTATCAGGGTACTTGGGTGGCTCAGATAGTTGAGCATCTGCCTTCAGCTTGGGTCATGATCTCTGAGTCCTGGGATGGAGCCCTGCATCGGGCTCCCTGCACACCAGGAAGTCTGATTCTCCCTCTCCTTTTACCTCTCTCCCTGTTTTCTCTCTTTCTTAAATGAATAAATAAAATCTTTTTTAAAAAAAGAGTCTATGATAAGGTAATTTAAAACATTTTTAGTATGGAAATTTCAAACACACAAAAGGAGAAAAAATAGAATGATCCATTACCCAGTTTCACCCATTTAGTTTCACCCATTATCAACATTTTTCTAATCATGTTTTACCTATTTCCCTTTTATCTATGCACACACACACACACACACACATTCACACATAGCAGCCAAATCAAAACATCATCCCATTCTATCCATAATATGTAATTAAGACCAATGAGAGCATTTTCAGCATCATCTACAATACCATTATTATACCTAACAGAATTTTTTTTAAGATTTTATTTATTTATTCATGATAGTCACAGAGAGAGAGAGGCAGAGACACAGGCAGAGGGAGAAGCAGGCTCCATGCACCGGGAGCCCGACGTGGGATTCGATCCCGGGGCTCCAGGATCGCGCCCTGGGCCAAAGGCAGGCGCCAAACCGCTGCGCCACCCAGGGATCCCTATACCTAACAGAATTAATAAAATATTTAGTATCAATGAATACCCAGTAATAGGGTGATATTTGAAGGAGGTGAGGGAGCAAATCACCAGCTATCTAGGGAAGAACTTGGCAAACAGAGAGCTGGAGGTCCAAAGGCTCTGCAATAGGATCTGCTTGGCATGTTTAAGGAACAACGTGGTAGCTAGTGTGGCTGCAGCAAAGGTAGCAAGGGGGTGAGCGGGTGGAGAGAGGTCAAATGTTAATTGGGAGTTGGACCCAGAAGAGTGTCAAACAGGGTAAAGACTACTGAGTGAGACAAGAGATTTCCATGAGATTACAATAAGGAGGTTCAAGCAGCTGGAGTGATCCAGTCAGACTTTTAGTTGAAAGGATCACTGGCTGTTTTGTAGAGAATGAACTCTAGGTATCATCTTAGAAGAGATAAATTTCAAGACACTATTGCAATAATCCAAGCAAGAAATATCAATAGATTGGAGCAGGCTAGTGGAAGCAATGAGAAGTGACTGGATTTTGGAATTATTTGAGGATAGAGCAGAAAGGGTTTCCTTATGGATCAGATGTGTGATGTGAGAGAAAGAGAGAAGTCAGGGATGACTCTATGGTTTCTAATATAAGAAATTGGGTCAGTGGTGGAGCCATTTATGGAACAGAGAAGATCAGGGGAAAAGCATATTTGGGATATGTAGATGCCAAGAGTTGCTTTGGATATGCTAAGTTGCAATGCTTATTCAACATTTAAATGGAAATGTCAAGTAATCCACTGGATCCACACATCTGGTCATTAATATAGAAACCAGGCTGGAACCTGCAGTGCAGGATGTATTGGTTCAATATACTCTGCCATTTTGTTTCTTAGATCCTCACAAACCCAATTCCAGTGGAAGAGAAAAATGTTTATTTTCTGGTCACTGAAGCAGAATTTTGTGATTTATCTTGGTTACCTTGAATCATTGTCAATCACTGCAGCCAGTGGGAAAGGAACCTTTGATTGGCCAGGCCTGTGTCCTAAATTCCCCCATTGAGCCAGGGCAGGGCCAGCACATTGACAGAGAGTGGAAAAGTTTGATTCTTCAGAAAACTATGCCTAGATGCTTAGGAGGATGCTGGGAGGTAAAAACCATGAAAGATTAAGTGGTAGATCTGGGACTCAAAACAGGAGACCCACACATTTGTAACAAAATTCTGAAAGAAAAAAACCACACAGAGTAAGTTAACAGGTGACACTAAGAGAAGAAAGAAATCATCCAAGTGAGAAAACCAAAGACTAAAACAATGGTGCCTAATTCCCTGTTTTAGGGCTCCTTTGGGAAGCTTAAAGTTAAACAATTGCCAGTTCTAGTCTACTAGTGTTTCTGGGATCTATTACATTGTAACTAACCACTCTGCAATTTAGTGGCTTAAAACAAGAAACACTTTATCTTCATGGTTCTATAGGTTAATGGACCTTAGCTGGGCAGTTCTTCCCTTGCTTTGCTTGGGCTATCGCCCAAGTGGGACTGGAGTCAGTCATCCAGAGATTTACCTGGGATGCTGGGGAAGTGGAGTCTCTTTCCCTTTCCATGTGGTCATGGGACCTCTCCTTTTCATATGACGCCTCCACATGTTCCCTTCAGCAAGGTAGCCAGACTTCTTAAATGCCAGCTCAAGGCACCCATAGGTAAGTGTTCGAAGAAGAAGTAATAAATGGAAATTACCAGTCCTCTTAAAGGGCTCACCTGCAGTGTTATTTCTGCTGGTTCTATTGCCTGACACAGTCCTGGGCAAGCCAAAATTTAATGTGGGAATGAGGAGTGGGCCAACACAAGGCACAGACAACAGGAGGAGTTCGCTGAGGACCTTGGAAAACAGCTACCAAAACTGCATCATGTGAAACCCAGGATTTTTGCTAAGGCTAGCCTTGCCCAAAATGTGACCATAGAACACTAGTGTCACAAAGTATTCACGAAAGAAAAACGTATTGCCATGTCAATTAATTTAGAGAATGCTGCATACTGTAAATAATATTAGATTATTACATTGTCCATTAAAAATTATGGATTCAGAGAAGATAGGCACTAGAAAAACCCATGTGACGTTGTTTCATCTAGAGTCTTATGGTAGATTACTCCAAAAGGGAGAGAACCTAAGATGAGGGTTTATGTTCAAGTAATTTTTAAAAGTGATCTTGAGGAAGAAGAAGAATGGAAGAGAGGAAGGAAAACAAAGCCTGTCTAAAGGTACGCTATTGAGTTGATGACCACTGTGGTTGATGGGGGCTCTATACAGAGTTCCACTGATGAGCTGTGTTAAATGCACCTCAGAGTTTTCTACCTGAGAGATGGAAAAGGCACTTTTATTCACTGGCTCCATCCCACCGTTGACGAAGTTTCCCTGTCGGTGTCATCTCCTTCACATGTCTATGATTGCACATGCATCAGAAGCTCTCAACAGGTTTCCTGCAGCCATCCCAGCCTGCAGTGATGAGGAAGCCTTGGCACAGAGGACAGAGATGCATGGCACTTCCTAGGTGAGGTACCTGCACCTGGTGAGGGTGGTGTAGCAAAGGCTAGAGTGAAACAGTGGGCCAAAAAGATGTGAGTTGAGGTGCAAGGTGTGTTTGATGTAGGTAACATCTCTCAAACTTGTTTGCCCAAGGATCCCATTTTTCCAATGTTCCCTGCCATTATCACATATTAGTAATGCTATGCAGAATACCCTTGTGAATGCATAGGTCTAAATAGAGGCTAAAGATAATGTTTTTTGTTTTGGAGGATTGAGATCATATCAAGTATCACTTCTGACCATAATAGTATGAAACTAGAAGTTAATTATGTGAATAAAACTAGAAAATTCACAAGAATGTGGAGACTAAATGACACATTACTGAATAAGCAGTGGGTCAAAGAAGAAATCAGGAGAATTTTTTTAACTATCTTAAATGTTAAACCAAAACAATAAAAACTGCCACTTCTCAGTTATCATTCCTGATTTTGTATAGACTGTGTTCTTTCTGACATTCTGGTTGAGCCCTCTTAGCATTGACTAAGCGTCCATTGGAACACACCTGCACCGAATCTCCTATCCCCCCTAACACACACACTCATCTGCACTTCTACCACTAAGGATTTTGGTTTGTGGTAGACATAAGTTAATTGCCTACATAGCACCCATTTCTTCTAAAAGCACTCCACAAGTGAACTAGGTGACAATGGTCCTGTTCTTAGCTCCAGAGGTGAGCTGTGATGATTTAAGGGATTCAGTACATTCCCCATTTGAGCCCTGGTGACTGGGTTAGAGACAATGCTCAGTGATTTTCTGAATATGAATGAGGTATCATGTCACCCCAGTTGTTATTGGTAGCCACCTTGTGACAGAAAGAGCCAGCCCCGAGATAAAGCCAATGTTGTGAGGAGAGTTTAGGTTAAAAGACTCTGGGGGGGGGGGGGGGGGGTGACTGGATCAGCTCTTTCCTGAAGTTTAGCTCACCTCTAGATTTCTTAGTTGCCCATGGCAAGAAGTATTCTCCCTGGCTCAAAATGGTTTGAGTTTGCGTTTCTGTTGTTTGTAACTGATTACACATAACTTGATTGCTTTTTTGGAAAAGATGACCAAATTTCAGACTGAACTATATAAGCTTTTATGAGGTAAATTGCATGAGGCCTTATTTTTCAAGATGTCCCTAAACTGTAGTAGAAATAAGAGTAAAACCCCAATACTCTTCCAGAATTTTGGTAGGAGAAAAGTAGATTTCCCATATGAGGAACATTCTGCAAAATAACAAGCCTCAAATAAGTGACTCTTCAAAGGGTCAAGGTCATGAAAGATGGAGAAAGGTTGAGTAACTGTTCCAAACTAAAGGAGGCTAAAGAGGCATAACAGCTAATACAAATGTGATTTTGGGTTAGATCCTGGAGGAGATAAAGGAGATTAGTGGGACAATCAGAAAAACTTGAGTAAAGTCTGTAGATTAGTTAATAGTATTGAATCAATGTTAGTTTTCTGATTTTGATAATTGATCTATGGTTACGTAAGTTGCCAACATTTGGGGAAGTTGGATGAAGTATATAAGCATCTTTGTAGTATTTTTGCATTGTTTTTGAAAGTTGAAAATTATGTCAAAATGAATATTTTTTCAAAATGAAAATCTTTTTAATTTTTAAGTTAAAAAATAAATAACAGCTTTGGAATGGCCCTTTATTAATGCAATGATTAGAGTTTCCATTGCTGTGATATTTCATGAACAAGAGGGAGCATGGAGTTACAAAGCTGCCCTAGAAATCCATGTATTTGTAAGACTCAGAATTCACAGTTCTGACCGGAAGACACCAGGCTGAAGACAAATCTATTTCTTTTATGATGCCTTGTTAAGGGTCTCTACCTGGAGAATGCAAAAAAAAAAAAAAAAAGTTTGGTTTGAGAGTAAGACAGATGTCAATCCAGAAAATTTTGAAAGCAGGCAATTGTTTAATTAAGACTTCAGTCTCAGATTAGAGAGCAAAAGGATTTGACAGAGAAAATGCAGAGAAGACTCATCTGAGTGGGTTGTTTTGGCACCTATGAGAAAGTTGTAAGCCAACACTTAGAATGGGTGAGCCTGGAAAATAGATTTGGTAGAAAAAGAGGATGATTCACTCACCAATAATAATAGTGATAAATACTGCTGACAAGGAACTTTTAATTAGCAAATGAGAAATAAGCCCCCAAGATACATATGCTTTATGTATCCTTTAGACTCTAAAGAGTCCTTTAGAAGTGAGGTCAGGACAAATTCTTTTCAAAAACAGGAACAGGGACCCCTGGGTGGCTCAATGGTTGAGGGCATGATCCCTGAGTTGGGCTCTCTGCAGGGAGCCTGCTTCTCCTCCTTCTGCCTATGTCTCTGCCTCTCTCTCTCTCTCTCTCTCTGTGTGTGTGTGTCTCTCGTGAACAAATAAATAAATAATCATTTTTTTTAAATAAATAAATAATCTTAAAAAAAAAAAAAAAAAAAAGACAGGAACATTTGTAAGTAGCTCCTGGCCCTGGAATCAATTGACCTTGGAGGGGGGTTTTTTGTTTTTGTTTTTGTTTTTGCAATGTAGGAGATAATGTTCTCTCTTTCAGAGGAAATCTAATTAGTTTCCCACTGAGTTAACATGAAGATTATTCTGAAATGCATCAGAAAATCACCGTCAAGTATATTTATTTTTTTCTCCAAGTAAAAGGAGTATCTTGTTTTATTTTTCAGGATCATTAAATATGATTCTGATTCATATTCTGAAATTGGGAAAGAAGGCCAGTACCCAATTCTGGGAAGTCGATTCAATCAAAAGCCTGAATTTGGAAACTTGTTTGGAGGACTTCCTGCTCTAGAATGAGGCATTGACTGGGATGGAGGGGATGCCACCCTCAGGATGCCACAATCAATGGGAGATGTTAAAGTTCTGTACATGATGCCTCTATTTGAGTTTCTTTTCTTTTCTTTTTTTTTTTTATGATAGAGAGAGAGAGAGAGAGAGAGAGGCAGAGACACAGGCAGAGGGAGAAGCAGGCTCCATGCACTGGGAGCCCGACGTGGGATTCGATCCAGGGTCTCCCGGATCGCGCCCTGGGCCAAAGGCAGGCGCCAAACCGCTGCGCCACCCAGGGATCCCATCTATTTGAGTTTCTACCTCAGAGGTAGGCCATGTTAAATAGGATCATTTCTGATTTTACATTTTTTTCTATTGCCTGACAGCAAATGCCCTATAATTTCTTCTTCTCTTCCCTGTGTTCTCCTCCTTCTTCCTTTCTCTTCTCTTTTTGTCTCTACTTCTCAGGTCCATGTTCAGTCTTCTTCACCATCATCTGCAGTTTCATTTTGCATGATTCTAGGGAATAAGATGTTGGGAACAGAAAAAAAAAAAAAAGCAATAACTGATAAGTGTTCAAAGTATTCCTCCCATTGAGGCTTTCTGGACCTCCAGCTCCACTGGTGGGTCCCATCCAGGGTTTGATGTAACCATACAAAAACATTATGATTTGTATCATTCCTCTGAGGGCAAGTGCTGATCTTCAACCTGGTCCCCTCCTTGCTTTAGTCAAAGTGTCACTTATTAACTTCCTTGATCTTTCTTTTATATACCCTGGAGGGCCTTGGGTTCATTGCATTATTGTTCCCAGTGCTTCACTGTGATGATCATTTCACAATATATGTAAGTCAATTCACTATACTTACACAGTACTGTATGTAAAAAGAAATTCAGAATTGAAAGACCTGGACTGTTGACTTACTCCCTGGGAGCTTCAGTTTCCTCATAGATAAAATGGACATAATAAATTGAATATGAAAATGTTTTTAACCCCATAACAGCTATTCAGAGGGAAATTGCTGTTGTTACATTCTGAGTATATGTTGCTATACCCATCTCTGCAATGAGAAAAAGCAAAAAAAAAAAAAAAAAAAAATGTTATGGAAAGATTGATTGCTAGTGCCCATTTCTGGCAAGCTTTGATCATTGCAATAAGAACAAAAAAAAAAAAAAAAAGAAAGAAAGAAAGAAAGAAAGAAAGAAAGAAAGAAAGAAAATACAAGACTCAAGCTTCTTGAGGTTTTTGGCTTGGCCTCCAGCTAATCACAATTCCAAATGTTGGCCAGCAAAACACCACCATCACATTTAGTTAGGCTCTTTTGCAATGTTATGGAACATGCATTGGAAAGAGCAGGCTGAGGGTGTGATGCACCTGGGACTCCCAAGAATGTTGCAGAAGCCCAGCCAGGAGTGGCCTCGGAGCCATTCCAATCATGTAAACGGAGTGATTATGTGAACCAAGTGTTTCTACTTGGCTAAACATCAGAAAAGTGGCCCAGCTAGTATAGAGAGGAAGGTAGTGTGCCTGCAAACTTAGACTTATTCAGAGTGACTTCTCTTCAGAGGCAATGCCAGGTTTGGTAAGTCCGATAGCCTAAGACAGCGAGATTGGCTATGTTAGCTGTTTTGGTCTTCTTGGCTGCATCTTTCCAAAATAAACCCTCCTGTATAATTACTTTAATGAGTGAATCTGTTACTGCAGATTAATGGCTGGACTCCTATTTAGCATTAGCAAGCCCCTTCCCAAAAAACCAGTGGTTCCCAGAGTATGGTTTCCCTAAGCAGCAGCATCAACATTACCAGAGAACTTAGAAATGCAAATTTTCAGGTTCCATCCCAGATCCATTGAATCTGGGTTTTTGCAGGCCGTCTAGGGGATTCTGATTCACACTAGAGCTTGGGAACAACTACCCTGTAGTTTCCTTTGGCCAATTCAAGAACATAGCTCCAACAATTTTTCCCTCTGCTCCCACATCATCAATTTCTCCTTCTCCATCTGATCATCCCCATCACAACAAGTATTCATGCTATTATGTTTCTCATTGTTTTTTTTTTTTTATGTTTCTCATTGTAAAATAAACATTCTCTTGATCTCACTTCTCTTGCTATAGTTTTGCTCTTTGCTTCATTTTAATCTTGATACACAAAACTCTTCAAAAGAATTGTCTGTGTTTTCCTCTGTTTAAATCAACTCAAATTATGCTTT
Source organism: Canis aureus (assembly GCF_053574225.1). Taxonomy (NCBI): domain Eukaryota; kingdom Metazoa; phylum Chordata; class Mammalia; order Carnivora; family Canidae; genus Canis; species Canis aureus. The sequence goes on from NC_135636.1 coordinate 14,417,831, forward strand.
GCCATGAGGACTCCAAGAAATTTCTCCAGTCAAGGCTAGCCAATGACTTCCATGTTAGTACCTAATGGACAATTACCAGTCTGTGTCTTACTTGGTCACTCCCTCTTCCTAAGAACACTTCTTCACTTGGCTTTCAGGTCCCTGGTCTCTACTGGTTTTCCTCTGTTTGAGAAAAGCACCCCTCCCCCCTCAAAAAGAAACAAAAAACCCACAGGTCCCAAATGGCATTCCTTAGGTTCAGGCCCCAAGTCACTAAACCAGAACTTAATCCCTAACCTAACTGCAGTTTTATATTACCCTTAACCAGTCAACATGGAATTTCCTGGTCAATAATGAAAATTTACTAATAGATCCCTTTCCTTCCCCTTCGGATGGCAACCTTGCCTAAACAACACATTCCTCACTAATAAATTCCGTTCTTCTCCTTTTTTCTATGATTTCTCTTTTCCTTTAAAAACTTTTCTTTGGTTTAGCTCAGTGGAGCTCCCCCCTATTTGCTAGATGGGATGCTGCCTAATTATGAATCATTTAACAAAGCCAGTTATTTATTTTATTTTATTTTTTAGAGAAAGAGAGATAGAGTACTATTGAAGGGAGAGGCAAATGAGAAGGAGAGAGAGAATCTTAAGGAAGCTCCATGCTCAGCACAGAGCCAGGTGGGGCTTCATCTCACATCTCTGAGATCACGACCTGAGCTGAAATCAAGAGTCAGACACTTAACTGACTGAGCCATCCAGGCAGCCCTTAATAAAGTCAATTAGGTCTTCAAATTTACTATTTGAATTTTGTTTAACACCTCTTATCCCACAACTCCTTCTGAGCCTTCTTTGTGGATTCTTCTTCATATCCTTGGCGTCTTAATGCTGAATGCCAGGGCTCAGTTTCTGACCACTTCTCTTCTTTATCAACACCCACTCCTTTAGGTGATCTCATCCTTATTCTCATGACTTTAAACATGGACTATATGTTTATGCCTCTCAGATATATATTTCTAACCCAGAGATGTCCCATGAACTTTATACTCATATATCCCACTGCCAAGCTGGTAGCTCCATTTGTCTATCTATTAGATATATCAGAGCTAACATGCCCCAACTTGACCTTCTGATCTTCCCCCTACTCTATAAAGTTTTCCATCTATAGACTTCTGCATTTCACCTACTGAAAATGCCATCCTTCTTAAGGCCAAAAAGCTTGGGGTCATCTTTTATTTTTCTCCTTCTCACATAACATACAAGCAATCAAACACAAAATCATGTTGGCTCTACTTCTGAAATGCAATCAGAATCTGACCACTTCTTATAACATCCACTGTCACCACCCTGGTCCTTGCCACCATCATCTCTCACCTAGATTACTAAAGTTGTCTCATGAATGGTGTGTCTTCTCTTTCTCCATTGTTTCTCTACAGTAGAATGTCAGCAACTAGAACAACCCACTTAAAATATGATAAGTTTGGGGGCACGTGGCAGCTCTGTTGGAGGAGCATGTGACCCTTGATCTTGGGGTGGTAAATTTGGGCCCCATGTCAGGTGTAGAGATAAGTTAAATAAATAAAACTTTCAAAAAATATGTTACCATCATGTCCCTCTTGGTCTTCAAACTATAACATGGCTTCTGTGATATTGTGATTTATAATAAGAAATATATATTTGGTCTTCATCCCTTTCCCAGCCCAGAGCTCCTAAAACCCTGGGAATTTCCTTAGTAATGGGAACTATAATGATGTCTTTTGTTATGTTAATGAATTGACTTTTGGAAAGCACCTAAATTTGGAAGCTGGCTACCAAGGGAATCAACAATGTGATGAAAGGGTTGGAATTTTTAATCCCATCTCCTCAATCTCCATAGAATGAGAGAAGAGTTGGTGATTGAGTTCAATTGTCTATGTAATGAAGCCACCATAAAACAAAAGAAAACAGAGTTTAGAGGATTTCCCAGTGAATGAACACGTGGAGATATGGGGAGAGTGCCAAGCTTGTAGAGGACAAGGAAATTCTGTACCCTTTTCACATACTTTGCCTTATGTATCTATTCCATCTGGCTGTTCCTGAGTTATACCCTTGTATAATAATCTAATAAGTAAGTACAATGTTTTTTGAGTTCTATTAGCTGCTGTTGCATACTAATCAAACCCAAGGATGGGATCATTGGAACCTCCAATCCAAAACTGGTGGTGGGTGCAGGGAAGTAGTCTTGTAGGACTAGCCCTTAATCTGTGGTATCTGACCCAATCTCCAGGAAGATAGTGTCAGAATTGAGTTCAATTATAAGACATTCAGCTGGTGTCAGAAAATTGCTTGATATGGGAAGAGAAACCCACATCTTATAATTGGGTCCACAGCTCCCTGTTTCATTCAAAGTCCTCCCCCATCAATTGCCTCCTTGACCCATCTCCTAACTCTCTCCCCTTGCTTCTGCTCCAGCTACACTGACTTTGCTACCTTGAAGCCTGCAGGCTTGTTCCCACCTCATGGCCATTGAATTGGTTGCTTCTTTTGTGTGAAATAGCTGGGCTCCTTAACTTATTCCAGTCTTTCCTCAATTGTCACTTTTTAAAGTGAAGCTTACTTTGTCCACCCAACTTAAGTTGCAGCACTCCTAGCCCATCTTACAAGTCTTGCTCTTTTTTTTTTTTTCCTCACTGTGCTTACCATCTTCACCATATATTACTTAATGGTTTAGTCTATTGCCTGCCTCCCTGCACCAGAAAATAAGTTTTACAAGGGCAGAGATCCTTGTCATGGATGAATCCCCAGCTCTTAGAACAGTTTCCAACATATGGTCAGCACTCAATATATTTGTTAACGTTCAATTGAATGAATAAATGAGTGTGTGAGTAAATGCATGTGGAGTTATTTGGGGCCTTAGTGATACTGATGTCATCACTCTGTGTCTTTGATCTTAATGTATCTTGTCCAGAGGAGTTGAAAATTTTCTTCTAGTTGTCATAACCCATCTGGATTTCATTCTTTATTGCTAACATCATTGCACATCATATAATTAAACAGAATATGAAGGTGGAAGGGGAAGCAAAAAAGGAAGCCAGACATCTCAAACTGTAAATTGCAAGGGGAGCTAACACTTCGAAGCTTGAAAATATTCACTGTTGTCAGTGTTGGTTTTTTACCAAGGCCAGAAGAAAGTGATGGTGCTTGAAACATAATTGCAGTTGAGTTCTGTAGACAAAGGGCGGGGAAAATACAAAAGACCCAGTGACAGCAAAAAAGAATGGTAGGACATTTCAAATACAGGTCTTGGGAGTCAAACTAGTGAAGAACAAAAGAATGATGGCTATGGCACAGGAGAGGTTTTGCATTCTCTTCAGAAGCAGCTATGAACGTGGAAACCCTTGGGCCGGCGGGATCAAGGGGCTGGGCAGGCACCCACAGACCCGCGGTGGACCCTCCCTCTTGTTGCCCTCGCCTCGGAACTTGCCCGCCGAGGACACGTCCTCAGGGAGACAGGACCTATGCAGGAAACCTGAACCGCACCTTAGCCAAACCCATATAAGGACATAAGCCGTTATTGCCCCATACCCACTCCACCCGTAATATGCCCTAATACCTGTTACCCCATACAGACACAACGCTTCCCCCTCCCCCCTTAAAAAGCTTGCATGGGGATCCCTGGGTGGCACAGCGGTTTAGCACCTGCCTTTGGCCCAGGGCGCGATCCTGGAGACCCGGGATCAAATCCCACGTCGGGCTCCCGGTGCATGGAGCCTGCTTCTCCCTCTGCCTGTGTCTCTGCCTCTCTCTCTCTCTCTTTCTGTGACTATCATAAATTAAAAAAAAAAAAAAAAAAAAAAAGGCTTGCATGTACTCCCTTTGGGTGCCACTTCCCTGGCCTGTGACTTCCCCAGTCTCACTCCCTTGAGGGCCGCAGAGCCTCGCCTGAGAGCGTTTCCATTAAAAGCTTGCCTCAACCCACCTTTGCCTGGCCTCTATTTTATTTCACTACCAACCGGATTAAACTTGACAGAAACCAGTCGTGGAAAGCAGATGGTATATTGCTTTGCTATTGTTGCTAGAACAAATCACCTCAAATTTAGTAATAACACAAATTTATAATCTTACAATTCTGTAGTATGAAATCAATCTCACTGGGCTAAAAGCAAGGTGTTGGGCTGTGTTCTATTCTGGAGGCTCTAGGGGAGAGTCTGTTTTCTTGCTCTTTCTAGCTCCCAGAGGCTGCTTGCACTCTGGCTTATGGCCCCACTTCATCCTCAAAGCTAGCAAAGGTTATCCAGGTCTTTCTCACAGAGCATCCCACTAACACTGATCCTTCTAATTCCTTCTTCCAAATTTAAGGATCCTTCTGATTACATTGTGCTAGCTGGGCTAGGATAATCTTTTTATTTTAAAATTAGCTGATTAGCAGCCTTAATTCCATCTATAAACTTATTTTTATTTTGCCTTGTGCAATACTGTGTTTTTAATAAGAAATATATGCAGTAGTCCCCTCCTTATCTGTGGTTTCACTTTCTGAGGTTTTGTTACCCACAGTCAACCTCAGTCTGAGAGCAGACTGACCGTTCCTGCTTAGAAGTTCATTAGTAGCCTAACGCTACATCACAACGCTTACCTCTTTCACCTCACTTCATTCTAGGCATTTTATCATCTCACATCATCACAAGAAGGGTGAGTTCAATACAATAAGATATTTTGAGAGAGACCGTATTCACGTAACTTTCATTGTAATATATATATATTTTTTTGTAATATATTGTTATAATTGTTCCATTGTACTATAACTTAATCTCTTAATGTTCCTAATTTATAAATTAAACTTTATTATAGGTATGTTTGTATAGCAGAAAACATGGTGTATATGAGGTTCGGTACTATCTGTGGTTTCAGGCAGTGGATACTGGGGGTCTTGGAATGTGTCCTTCATGGATAAAGGGGACTCCTGTACCTGGCACAGAGCTCTAAAACCCTTGGAATTTCCTAAGTGATGAAAGCAGTAAAATGTCTTTTGTTATGTTAATGAGGTGACTTTTGGGACTCCCACCTAAGGATGGGGTCTGGTTGCCAGCAAAACCAAAAAGGTGCTTAAAGAGATGGAATTCTGTTCAACCCTCTGACCTCCAGGGGAAGGCTTCAATCATGATCACCAAAGGCCAGTGATTTAATCAGCCATGCCAATGTAAGGAAGCCTCCATAAAAACCAGAAAGGACTTGTGAAAAAGAAAATCACAGCCCAAAGTTGGGTCACTTAGGTTAAGACCCCAAGTCAGTAGACCAAGACTTAATAAATAACTGCAGTTTCAATGCCCTAAAAATGTGACCTTTAACCAGCCAACGTGGAATTTCCTGGTCAGAACTAGGAAGTTTACCAATGGACTCCTACTGTTCCCCTTAGAAAGACAACTTTGCCTAAAACAACAGATTTTTTTGCTAATAATTTCCTTTTGCTTATTCCCTCTCTCCTTTAAAATCCCTTTCCTTTTCTGTAGCTCTTAGGAGCTCCCCTCTACTTGCTAAATGGGATGCTGCCCGATTCATGAATTGATTATTAAAGCCAATTCAATCTTTAAATTTTACTTGGTTGAGGGGATCCCTGGGTGGCTCAGCGGTTTAGCGCCTGCCTTTGGCCCAGGGCGCGATCCTCGAGTCCCGGAATCGAGTCCCACATCGGGCTCTCGGCAAGGAGCCTGCTTCTCCCTCTGCCTGTGTCTCTGCCTCTCTTTCTCTCTCTGTCTGTGTCTATCATGAACAAATAAATAAATCTTTAATTTTTTTTTTTTTTTTTACTTGGTTGAATTTTTGTTATTAACAGACTGGTTCAGAGAGCTTCTGGGGTTGGTGAACATGTGGGTGTGTGGAGGGGTGGTATGCCTGGAGAGGGCAGGAAGCTGCATGCCTTTTCCTCATACTTTGCTCTGTGCACTCTTCTATATTACTGTTCCTGACTTATAGCCTTTTACAATAAAATGGCAATCTAATGTTAAAAAAAAAAAAAAATTCAGAGGTGCCTGGGTGGTACTGTTAAGCATACAACCCTTGGTTCTAGCTCAGGTCGTGATCTCAGGGCCGTGAGATTGGTCATCAAGTCCAGCTTCATGCTCAGCACAGTCTGCTTGAGACTCTCTCCCTCTCCCTCTGCATCCTACCCCTACCGCACCCCCCTCACTCGTACACTCTCACATTCTCTCTCAAATAAATAAATAAATCTTTGAAAAACAAGAAGAAAAATTCAACTGAGTAAATTTGAAGATCTAATTGGCTTTAGTAAGCAACTTATGTATCAGGCAGCATCCCAACTAGAAAGTAGAGGGGAGCTCCAAGAAGTTGTGTAAAATGAAAGGTTTTTGTAGGAAAGCAGGCAGAGCAAGAAAGTTATAGGCAGAAGAAAGACAGGATTACTCTAGGCAAGGTCATCTTCCCTTAGGTGGAAGGGCAGGGGGTCTCATTAGGTGGATTATCTTAGGTGGAGAGGACCCATGTGACAGATTACCTCATTGGTGTTTATCAGAAAATTCTGATTGACAGATTAAGACTTAATTTCTGGAGGACAGGTTAAAACTTAATTTCTGGATGGAAACTGTATTTCCATTAGGTATTAAGCCCCAGTTTGATGACTTGGTCTAAGTGACAGCAATTTAGGCCTGTGATTTTCTTTGAACACTAACAAGTAAAATGTTTCCTAAATTCTGTGAGTGGCTCTAGCAAATTAACCAAACCTGAGAAGGGTGTTGTGCGAAACTCTGATCTTTAGCCTGTTGGCCAGAAGCATAGGTAACAATCTGGGCTTTCAATTGACAGTCTTATGGGACTGAGCCCTTAACCTATGGAATCTCATGCTATCTCCAGATAGACAGTGTCAGAATTGGTTTCAGTGGTAGGACAGCCAGCTGTTTGTCTGGAGCATTTGTTATTGTGGGGAAACCCTGAAACCTCCCCTCCCACCCCCATGTTGAACTGGAGGTGCAGATCCATTTTACCTTGTATGATAACATACTCACAGGTTCCTGAGATTACTACACAGACATCTTTTGGGGGCCATTATTCTTCCTATCACAGATTAAATTGGAAGCACTCTAGTTTTTGGGTTTTTTTTGCTTAGAAATGGGTTCTAGAAAACAAAAAAGAGGAGGGCCAGCCCAAACAGCTTCTCTTTATCCATGTTTCTCACACCCAGGGGCTGTGCAAAAAAAGTTACATGACTAATTAGAAAGTAGGAAGTATCCATAGCTGATAGTAACTATTTATTGGATGGATGATTAAAAAGTACAATGAAATTAGAGGTACTTTTATTGGCAGCTCCTCATTGGAGTGTTTAGCATCTCTTGGGGCAAATAAGAGCATTTCCTATAATTTATTACCTGTCATTATGTTATGTATTTGCAAACTTTAGAGATAAGTCATAGAGATTTGAAGAAAATGATATTACTAATCAAAAAATAATGTCTCAGTTGCTCAGTGAATGCTTTTGGACTTGGGTAAATCTATGAATATTTTTTTCTATTGGGTTACCTTCCTTGGGTATAGATGATTCACATAACTATCCAATTGATCTTCATTGGCTTCTGCCTCTCCTAGTTTCCATGAGCGTTGGTTAATAATGTATGAATAATACTGGAATGCAGGAGAGAATTCATGCACTTGTCATTGATAACACCTCCCCTGGCTCTGATGGAAGATAACTCAGGTCCTGGGTCAGAGGACTCCATCATTTCCACTTGCCTAGAGATCTACCTCCCCATGACTAAACTGGACCCAAACCTTAGTAGGTCTTTAACAAATATTTGCAGATTCATAGATTGGGTGAAAGAGTGTTTTGGAATAGATGAACTTCTTCTCCTCAGGTCTTACATGGGATTCTTCAGAAGCAGGTCCTGCAGTTCAAGTCATATGTTAAAGAGGGACTTCAGAGAGAAACAGGTACCAGTGTTGGGGAGATAGGATGGGGAAAGGAAGAAGCCAAGCAAAGAAGTGACTTTGCTTCAGCAGAGCCCCAGCTTCTGCTAGATCCCACAGGGAGGCTCTAGAGTTGAAATTATACATCAAAGTTAATTACTTTTTCCAGGAATGGGAGATGGGCTTTATATTTTGGTACCAGTCACTAGTGGAGTGTGAACTCCCAGGCACTTTCAGGTCTCAGTAAGTGGGCAAAGTGTCTTCAACAACCCAAAGGTTGGCTTCTGGAGAATCACAACTGCTGGCTGTTAAAAGCAAAACACAGAAGACAAGGGAGGGGCACAGAAATGGCTCCTCAAGGGGATGTAGGTAAGCCCTGACAGCATTCACCATAGCTTCTTCCAGCCCTACAGTTGTAGAAATATTACTGCAAAGTGACAATGCATCTGTATTTGTATGTGCAAATATTCACATATTGAGAATTCTTGAGAGACACTCCTGTACTTGAGAATTGCCCTTAATAAATATAGTTTTGTTCCCAGGAAATAAACTTTTCCAATGATAAATCTGGCTCTAAATGACCATGGTATACATAAAATCTACATTTAAAAAATTCCATTTTGTTGTCCCTAAGGGTATTTCAGACTATTTGTACTATTTCTGTAATATTGGATTAGAAAAATGCAGTTGACCACATACTAGATCCAAATGTCTTTCTGATTGGTTATGGTATTAATTTGTTTTAATATTGATGCTTTGGACATTAATCATGGCACGGTTAAAAAACTCTAAAAATAAACTTGAAGCATATGTTCTTTGGCTCATTTTTGAACAAATATCTCCACAATTAAAGAAAAAATTACTGAATATAAAAGAAGCTGAAGAGGCCCATCTCCTTATGATCCTGAAACCAATGAGGGTAAAATGGTCCCTCAGAAGATTAAGACATTTCATGTATAAAGCTTGAGGTTAATCTGGTTTCCAGTGAGGGCAGGGCAAAAAGGCACTGGAAAGCAATGCAAAGTGTTGGTTTTGGATCATTTTAATGCTAAAACACATATTTAAGCCACTTAAACAAGATAAACTAACAATTTTTTTGGCCAACAGCCTGCCAATTATGGTGTTAAAAGAGCAGCATAAGAAACCATGAGTTGTTTGGGATGGAATTTGAGCCTGTTCTTTGGACCAGCAAAATTGTGAAAGACCAACATGTTCCTGTTTAGGGCCAGCTTGTTTCTGTAGGCTTATGGGCTGCTGTGTGTCAAAGCTACTCTTGGAGCTGTTTATCTGTGTCTAGAAAGTGACTGGAAGAGTTATGAAGATAACCATTTGGCCAATATAATTACAAACAAGACGTAATAATTCAACTCACCTAGAAACAGCAATGACTGATTATTAAATATATCACATGTACTTCCAATCATAATGAGGACATTGATGATGATGTTGATGATGAAGAGAAGAATGAAAAGAAGAAGGAGGAGTAGGCAGAGGAGGGGGGGAAAAGGGGAAAGGAAACGGCGGGTACTGTGCCATGCTTATTTATGTTACTAGGGTTCTCTGGGGTCTTTTTACTTGCTCTTCCTTCTGCCCCAAACTTGTTATTTCATATTTTGGCATGTTTGGTTCCCTTTTTCACTGAGATATAATCCCAAAGTCACATCTACTATGAACTTTTCCTAGGACTGATCTGGTATTGTATTCCCTGACACACAAGAATGCTCTATGATATTGCTCTGCCTTATATTCTTCCTAACACTCATCACTAACAAAAATTATTTTGTCCACTTATGTTTTTACTTTTTTGCTGTGAATTTCCTCCAGGCTCACCACTCTTAACTTATGGAGGCTTCTGACTCACATCTACTTCCCTTCCTTTCTCATCCCTGGTTCCATTCTGTGCCATGAGGGGCCCTTGTACATCATGCATATGGACCAGCCAGTGTGCCCATTCAAGCCCCATCTAACATACCATCATGTCTATAAAGGTGAGATACAGCATGACAAAGAAGAGTGGTTTCAATTTAGTTTGAAACTCATTTTATTTTATTTACTTATTTTTAAAGATCTTATTTATTTATTTGAGAGAGAGTAAGTGAGCATGTGAGCAGTGGGAGGAGCAGAGGCAGAGGGAGAAGTGGGCTCTCCACTGAGCAGGGAGCCTGATGTGGTACTTGATCCCAGGACCCCGGGATCATGGCCTGAGCTGAAGGCAGACACGCAACCACTGAGCCACCCAGGTGCCCCAAACAATTTCTTTTTAATGTAATTCTCACAGTGTCTGGGATTTGTCCAAGGTTAGCTCTACAAGTGGGTAGCAGAGCTGGAACCTTCCAACTTTCAAACCAATAGATATTCCAAACCATAGATCTGACTTCCAGACCAATTCTCTTATTTTTTTTTCTGTTTCTTCCAACTTTGTATGATGAGGGGATCCCTGGGTGGCTCAGCGGTTTGGCGCCTGCCTTTGGCACAGGGCGGGATCCTGGAGTTCTGGGATCGGGTCCCATGTCGGGCTCCCGGCATGGAGCCTGCTTCTCCCTCCTCCTGTGTCTCTGCCTCTCATTCTCTATCATAAATAAATAAATAAATAAATAAATAAATAAATAAATAAATCTTAAAAAAAAAACTTTGTATGATGAAAATTTTCAAACATACAGAAACCTTAAAAAATAAAAAAAGTACCTATATAACTACCACTTACATTCTACCATATACATTTAACTGTACTTGCTTTATTATATATCTAGCCATTTCTCTATCCAGGCAAAAATCTATCTCTTTTTTATTTATTTTTATTTTTTAATTTTTATTTATTTATGATAGGCACACAGTGAGAGAGAGAGTGGCAGAGACAGGCAGAGGGAGAAGCAGGCTCCACGCACCAGGAGCCCTACGTGGGATTTGATCCCGGGTCTCCAGGATCGCGCCCTGGGCCAAAGGCAGGCGCCAAACCGCTGCGCCACCCAGGGATCCCCTATCTCTTTTTTAAAATGAGTTTCAGGGGTACCTGGGTGGCTCAGTCAGTTAAACGGTCCTGGGATCAAGTCCCACATTGGACTCCCTGAAGGGGAGCCTGCTTCTCTCCTCTGCTTATGTATCTGTCTCTCTCTATGTCTTTCATTAATAAATACATAAAAATCTTAAAAAAAAAAAAAAGAAATCGTTTGATTATGTATCAGTCACGACTCTTTTGGTTGGAAGTGACAGAAAACCATCCAAAAGTAGTTAAGAAAGAGGTTAGTACACATACCTGGGAGGGAAAAGCTTTCAAACTAGACCATTTGAAATTTCTCCCCATCTCTTCTTTTTATGTGTTGGCTTTTCCCAACACATATTTTTTTCAAACTCCATTTGGACTTTTTCCATGGAACAGAGAAAGGGAATGGCCACAGATATCATCTCTTTCCAACGTAGTAACCTTACATGTAAAAGAGGATTCTCTCTCTTGGGAGCACCTAGCTGACTCGGTAGAACATATGACTCTTGATCTTGGGGTCACAAGTTCGAGCCCCACCCTGGGTATGGAGACTACTCTAAATTTTTTTTTTTTTTTTTTTTTTTAAAGAGGACACTCTTTCTAAAAATCCATAGTATAAGACTCCCGGGAAGAATTTTGATTGGCCTGGAATGAGTCATGAGCCAATATTTATAGCCTCAGGATGGTATGTGATAAGCTATGCCTTAATTACATGTTCATACCTGCTCCAGACTTATGCCTGGAACACCCAGCAAAGCCATATAAAATGGGAGTAGGAATCAGTCTCCATAGTCCAAGAAACATTGTTACCAGGGGAAAAAAGAAGAGAACTTGGAGAGAGAAAAGAAGATGCCTATTATTGAGCCTGGGCTCTAAAAAAAAATCTTCTAGTACTAATATTTTGAAAATGCTGATTAGACTGCTAGTTACCTAGTATATGCTCAGAAAGTATTTCTTCAACGAAAGAATGTGTTAAAAAACCATGAAAATGACAAATTACTGGAAATATTAGTAATGGGAAAGTTCTTTAGAGATCAGCTAGTCTATCCTCTTCATTTCACAGATAAAGGAAAATGAGATCCAAAGAAGTTAAGTGGTATTCCCAAAGACATGTGGCTACGTCTAGAACTCAGGCATCCTGTTCTCCCATACTGCCTCTCCATCTTTCTTTAAAGCATTCTTATTTCAAACATATTCCCTTTGCCCCTCAGCTTTCAGTAGACTAACCAACAGCTAATGCCACCCAGACATCCTGATAGCAAAGAAAATAGAGGTTAAAAATTACAAAGAAAAGGAAAAGAAAAAAAAAAAAAACTACCTTTGTTTAATTGTTATTCTAATGAGTTAAGCCTTGCATTCAACACAGGCAGGCTCTTCTAACAGAAAAGAAAAGACAGATCCATTGGCTGCCCGCACAGACAGCTTGTGGATAAAAGTGTGTTTACACAGCTGGATTGGTCCAGAAGGAGCCATGGCTGAAAACAGTCAGTGAACAGGCTGATGGCAGGTGACAGCTGGGAGCATCTGTTTTCCATTACAGACACTAGGCTACAACAGTGCTGTCCTCTGACCCTTGGGTCCAGCTTCCCTGGGGGCCTGGGTGTGTTCTCAGGTCTCAGGTGCTGACAGCCAGTTTACTTGGTAACACATCCTAAGAGTTCTCCTGACTTTAGAATGGTTCTAATCTGGGATTTGGAAGTAAAGCTCAGAATTCAGATGGGGTGGATGAAGTTATTTATATTCAGCTCCTAAAGCAAAATTTGATTCTGTAGTAAAAACTGTCAGAATAAGTCATTCATTTCCTTCCTTAAGCTTCTTTCCTCCCTCTTGCCCTTTCTTTCTTTCTTTCTTTCTTCTTTCTTTCTTTCTTTCTTTCTTTCTTTCTTTCTTTCTTTCTTTCTTTCTTTCTTCTTTCTTTCTTTCTTTCTTTCTTCTCTTTAACTAAGCAGGAATATTATAAGAAAATGCTACTCTTAATTTTTGTAGAAAAGCAGAATTATGCTGCTCCTAACTACTCTACAGCATTTAGCCACATTGACCAGTGCCTGGAAAAAGGTCTGTCCTGTCTGCAAAATGATCTTCATAGGAATGAATATTAGACTTTGACCATAGTCAAAAGATATGACTGGGTGAAGGATGCCGTCTTCATTTGGGTTCCCCTGAATATAGACCCTGAGAAGGGAACTCAGGTGCAGGAAGTTTTTTGGGAAGTGGTTGTAGGAAGCATAAGTGAGGATCATGGAGCATAAGGAAGGGTGGCTGGCAGGAAGTGCTAGTGTAAAGATGCTTCATTATTTGCTGCTGTAGGCAACTACGGTTGCCTACAGCCTCTCAGTACCCTGAGAACTCTGCAGAGTTTATAACAATGGCTTTCATAATTGAGCTGAAGGACAGAGGTGGAGGCTTTAAACCTGTTTTTGGCTGAAGGTTGCCCTGGGGAATGTTAATACCCAAACACTGCCTAGAATCATTTCATTGCATTAAGGCTGAGAAAGCTACTATGCATTTGGAAATGGCCTGGGGCCAGAAAGCCAGGGAAGCTCACAGTCCAAGTGGAAGCTACCTGCTCGAGATGAAATCAGAGCCAAAGAGATGTGGTAGGGACACGAGAGGCATCTGCTAACAAAATGTGAGCAACCAGAATAAACCCAGATAACTGTAGAGTAATTCGTGATTAGGATACAGGGATGTCATGACAATGTCCTCGCTACTTTTGTACATCTTTAAACATTTCCATAATAAGTTAAAAAAGTTATAGCTTAATATGTAAATTGTTTTCCTTTAGAGTCATCCTCACACTTAAGAGAAAACATTGCAATAGAAGCTAAATAACCCATTTCTCTTCCAAATACTATTAGGCACATTCTTCCTTGTAAAGATTATAAAGCTGGAAGACGTGATATTAGTTCTAAACAATATAAAATAGTAAGTTAATAATTTCAAACAAATAATTTGCTCTAAATTTGCTGGAATTGCATTGGATTCACAGAAGTAGACAATATAGCACAGGCGGATATTAAAATTATAGGGAGGAGGGATGCCTGGGTGGCTCAGGGATTTAGCGCCTGCCTTCGGCCCCGGGAGTGATCCTGGAGACCCGGGGTTGAGTCCCACATCAGGCTTCCTGCATGCAACCTGCTTCTCCCTCTGCCTGTGTCTCTGCCTCTCTCTCTCTCTCTCTCTCTCTCTCTCTCTCTCTGTGTCTCTCGTGAATAAATAAGTTAATCTTTAAAAAAAATTATAGGGAAGAAAAAGACCCTGACTGGTCCTCTTATTTTAAAGAGTTACAAAGTTATACACAAAGCATCCTGGACAATGAGCATCTGCCATCCATGTATGTCCTTTTCCCTCAGTTAGTTTTAAGTTTTGGTTTGGATTTAGAAGAAAGGGAAACAGGGAGATGGAGATTTTTCTTGAAGGAGATTAACTAGTAGAGGCCTTTCTTTTACATTTAACAGTTTATGTGAATTGATTAACTAGGTAACTGTGCATCCTAAATATTTCAAAAGACCCAAGAGCTACTTCACTGAAACAGGTCAGAAATTTGAAAAACTGGCTCTGAAGACAGGTTAGACAAAATTTTGTTACTTTCACTTAAATTGCTAGAGGACTCCAGACTGGTGCCTGGATTGTGTGCCCAAGATCAAGGTGTGCAGAACAGGATTGGGAGTGATTGTCTCTTGTAGCTAAATTCCGGGGACACTGCAGGTAACAGTGTTGTCCAAGAAATGGAAGGGAGCCTATCTCTGAGTTTTAAAATTTATTTATTTATTAATAATTTTTATTTGAGTATAGTTGACACACAATGTTGCATGAGTTTCAGATGTATGACGTAGTAATTTATCTATGCATTTGAAAAATCTAAACATCTTTTCTTCTATTTCCGACTGTTCCATTTAACATTGCTGTGTAAAAAACCACTCCACATTTAATGACATAAAAGAACAACAATCTATTATGCTTCTAGATTCTGTGGGTCAGGAATTCAGGCAGGGCACCCTGAAGATGGTTTATATTTCCTCCCCAAAGCCTGGGCTGAACTTTTTGTTTCAACGTAATAAGGGACCCTATTCTCTGGCTTTCAATGACATCTTCCTTAGTTTCTTCTGTGCCTCTGTTGAAGCCTCCTCAAGGCCTTTTAGATTTCAGACATTCTCCTGTAGGATCCCCTCTCACCTTTGCTGCTTCACAGACTCTCAAAGCCACTGCCACATGTTTTACTTTTATTATGTTATTTTGTTACGGTATTTATCCACTTCTGGGTAACAAAATCTGTTCCAGTTACTTCTGCCATATAATAAATGCATACTTTTATGATTATTATGTAATAAGCTTTCCCTTCCACCCCTAGAAGTCACTGGTAGAAAAATAAAGAAAAACACCTGCCAGGTTATCTACAGTGGGAGAGTGTGAAAGAGCGAGAGGAGAGATGACTAGCTAGTGAGGATAAACAGGCAAACTGGAGGCACTGGAGATGTCTAGAACCACGAGGTGATATTCCCAGCCACTAACAGCTTTCCTTGAGCTCCATGGCATGATGCCCTTAGTATAAGAGCTGGTGAATTGTGGCTCTGTGATCAAGTACTACTAGTAGTGTGAACATAGTGATGTAAAACGAAAGCCAGGGATCCCTGGGTGGCGCAGGAGTTTGGCGCCTGCCTTTGGCCCGGGGCGTGATCCTGGAGACCCAGGATCGAATCCCACGTCGGGCTCCCAGTGCATGGAGCCTGCTTCTCCCTCTGTCTGTGTCTCTGCCCCCGCCCCTCTCTCTGTGTGACTATCATAAATAAAAAAAATAAATAAATAAAACGAAAGCCATTTTATTGTATTATTATGATAAGATTTAGAAAGGGCAAGTGGAGATGGCCTGTTTCTGCTCAGGATGCCTATGCTGGGAAGACTCAAAGGCTGGAAGCTAATCCATGGCTGAGGACTGGAATCTTCTGAAGGCCCATTCAATTACACATCTGGCAGTTGGTGCTGGCTGCAGCTGGGACCTTATCTGGAGTTGTTGGTCACAACATCCATACATGGTTTTCCCATGTGGCTGCTTGATCTTCCCCAGAACATGATAGCTGGGATCTAAGAGCAAACATTGCAAAAGAGAATCACAAAGAAACTGCATTGCTTTTGTGACCTTCCTCAGAAGTCACGTGGCATGGTTTCTACCCTACTCACAAGCTGGCTCAGATTCAAGAGTAGGAACATAGACACATCTCTAGATGGGAGGAGTATCAATGTCTCATCATTCAAAGCAGCATGTGAGGTGGACAATGTTGTGTGCAGCGATTTCAGAAAAAATGATCTTCTGCACTGTCATTTACCCAAAACAGTAAGATAATTTATTACAAATATAGAACATTTTGTGGTTACTGGTGATACATCAAATACTTAACCATAAAAAGCAAATAGCACAGATTTCAGAGGATTAGAGTCCAAGTCTGTGGAGATAAAGACAACTCTATAAACCTGTTATGAGAATCTTAGGCTCAGAACTTGGGCTCCCCAAAGTCAACATCTTTTTTTTCTTCAATAATTCTT
This sequence comes from Canis aureus, assembly GCF_053574225.1. Classification (NCBI taxonomy): domain Eukaryota; kingdom Metazoa; phylum Chordata; class Mammalia; order Carnivora; family Canidae; genus Canis; species Canis aureus. Next base: position 14,434,217 of record NC_135636.1, read on the forward strand.
CTGGAATTATCTTCTTCTTTCTGCATTGTACCTTTATGAATACATTGGTTCATGCTAAATTTTCTTAGTTTGGCTTATCTGAAAATATTCTCATTATATTCTTGTTCCTGAATGCTTGTTTAGCTGGGTAAACAATTCTAGGTTGACATTTCTTCAGTACTTTGGAAATACTTTTCAGTAATTCAAAAATACTATTTTCATCTTCTAATTTATTTTTCTTTTCTTTTCTTTTTTTTTTTTTAAAGATTTTTATTTATTTATTCATGAGAGATACACAGAGAGAGAGGCAGAGACACAGGCCAAGGGAGAAGCAGGTTCCCTGCAAGGAGCCTGATGCCGGACTCAATCCCAGATCCTAGATCCCAGGATCATGCCCTGAGCCAAAGGCAGACCTTAACTGCTGAGCCACCCAGGCATCCCCATCTTCTACATTCTTTTTTTTTTTTTTTTCCTGGTTTAATAAGGACTTGTTTATTTGAGAAAAAAGGGTCCCAAACATCAGGCTGTTCACAAAAATAACCCACAGTATCAACTTTAGAAAACAAATCTTAAGACTATTAGACTAATTATTTTTCTAGAGGATGCATTTGATCTGCCAACTCTCATTCACAAAAATACATTGTTACATTTGTGTTAAACAGCCCTACATAGCATTCTTTTTTTTTTTTTTTCCTATATAGCATTCTTATGTGGGGTGTAACACACATACCTCTAACTCAAAGCTGCTCTCAGGTGCTACTCAACTAATGCAATTGCCTTTGCAGTTAGGGAAGCAACTACTGAGCTCATGTATGAATGGAAAGAACTGTACTCCCTGCATAACAAGAGATTATTTTGGAGACAGTTGATAAAAACCACACATCCCTTTTATTGTTAAGTCATAAAGAAGTATCAAAATTAAAAGCAAAAATTAGGGAACCCTGGGTGGCGCAGTGGGTTGGCGCCTGCCTTTGGCCCCCCAGGGCGCAATCCTGGAGACCCGGGATCGAATCCCATGTTGGGCTCCCGGTGCATGGAGCCTGCTTCTCCTTCTGCCTATGTCTCTGCCTCTCTCTCTCTGTGACTATCATAAATAAATAAAAAATAAATAAAAGCAAAAATTACAGGGTAAGACTTAACATAAGTACTAGGAGCATCAAAGGAAGTGAAAATGGGACTAGGCACAGGGCAATATGAATTAATAAACATGGGAAGGATAAGGATGGGGAGAACAGTGAGCATGTGCTGAAGAAGATACTAGGGGAGAGGATCTGGTGAAAATTTTGATCTTAGACAAGCGCCCAGGTAAAGAAATAATGGGACAAGATTTCTAAACCCTACTACGTGCTTAAGAGTCATCCTCGCCATTGGCGATGTCTCTGTCATCCTCTCCTTCCTCAGCCTCTTTTTCATCATTCTTGACCAACTCCAGCTGGTCATACCCCCGATCTTCATTATCATCACCATCCAGTAGGTCCCCCTCCTCAGCAGAGTCATCTGCACCCCCCCCTCAGACTCCATCTTCACATTAGTCTCATCTTTCTTCAGGGAGCTGCTGTTCTGCTCCTCTTCTGACTTATCATTCTTCATCTCTACTCCTTGTTTGCTCCGTTCTTTCTCAGTTTTTTTCCAGGCTTTCCAGTAAAGAATCCACTTTTTGTTTTATCTAGGTCAACTCCTTCTTAATGGTCTGAAGGTCATCTCCTTTCAACTTTCCTTACTTGGAAGAAGATCCTTGCTGTCCACTCTTAGAATTGAAACCACGTTTGTCCCTTCCTGAGGTGTTTCCTGATACACGCTGGTATTTTGAGGGAACCACAGCACAAGCAATTGGAGGAGGAGGAGGAGGAACACATGCTGGGAAACTGTACATCCTGTTATAATAATCTTGTTGAAAGTCATAGTCCAAATCAAAAGAGGAGCTGAGTAGAGGGGATGGAGAAGGGTGTTCTGGTACTGACCTGTACATCTCCACTACAGATCGTTTCACACCTGCTTTTCCTTGGTTTACTTTTGACTCTGCAGCCAGATTAATATCTAAAACCTGGCCAGCAATCATTCTGCCATCCTTTCCTGCCACAGCAGCCTGGGCATTTCTCTCATTAACATACTGAATGAAGGCAAAGCCTTTATGAACAGAGCAACCCACAATTTTGCCATATTTTGAGAAGATTGCCTCCACATAAGATTTCTTGACCACAAGAGTATTGAGATTCCCAATGAATACACGGGAGTTCATGGAGCTAGGATCTGTCTTGTTGGTAACATTGCTGGCCATTGTCTTTGATGGTAAGGTTCCTCATGAAGCTGAAAATGTAGCTGTAGATCAAAAAAATCTCACTCAAAGCAAAGCTCCATTAACTTACATATTTCAAGTGATTTGTAACCAGGAGGGGGGAGGGAGAAGGGATTTGATTCTGAATCTCCCACTCCTGGGTTCTACATGGAGAAGCCAACTGCTGCTCGAGGTCCACAACGCGGCCCCGACCACTCAGCCTTTGTCTCTTCACAAAATCCATCTTCTATTTTCATTTGTTAAACTGAGACATCTCCTTTCATTTCTTTGTAGGCATTTTGTCTCTGATTGCTTTTAAGACATTTTTGTCTTTGATCTTTTGAAATTTCAGTATGTGTCTAGGTTTGGATTTCTTCCAGAGTTTTTGTTTTTCATCAATTCTGGAAAATTCATATCTATTATCTTTTAAAATGCTGTCTTTCCCTTGTTCATTTCATTTTTTTAATGTTCCTGGAATTCTAATGTTATATATTTTAGACGTTCTATCCCTACCATTGTATCTTCTATAGCTATTACATTCTCATCCATCTCTGTCTCTCTGATTCTAATTCTGGGTAATTTCTTCATATCCACCTTCTAATTTGCTTAATTTGTTTTTGCAAGTTGTGTCTAAGTAATGTTTAACCCATGTACTGTTTTTTTTTTTTTTTTAATGAGCAATTTTGTACTTGTAGACCTTTTATTTATTTTTTTCAATTCTATCAGAAAATTTTTTGGTATTTTCTTAATCTTTGCTTGATTTTCTACTCCATCACTTATTTTTTTTTCTATCCCTTATTTTTAAAAACATTTGAGGAATATTTACTTTATATTCTTTATCTGATGACTTCAAAACCAGAAGCCAATGAGATCAAAACCCACTGTGTCCTGTTTCTGTTCTTACTAAAGGTTGCTTGCATGTTTGTTTCTCATCTTATGGGCTTAAAACCCCAAACATTATTAGGCTTCTATTATATGTAAATGCTTTCAGTAGCGATGAGCTTCAGCACTGGCATCCTACTCTGGATTCTCGAGACATTGATTTTTGGTCTCTGGGAATTTCTTTTACCTGAGCACAAGGATACTTGCTGTGTTTTATCCAGCATTTTTAAGTGTTCTGTACTTATTGATATAAATAAAATAAAAATGATTTCACCCCTAACTCAATCCAATCTTATTTCCATTAATAGCTTCACTTATATTCTGACACATAACCTTTTAACCATCTTCCACATACACTACGTATGTATATGTAAATATACAGAAAATAAGTAAGTACACAGATATGCATAAAAATGGGATGTAAAATATTATTTTGGATTTTTAAAAAGTCATATGTCTTGGATAGTTTTGCATCTGAGTACTTAAAAAATGGTTGCATCATCAGTTTGCATTTTTATAATATATTAACTAGTCCATATATATATATATTTAAAGATTTTATTTATTCATTCATGAGAGACACAGAGAGGCAGAGACACAGGCAGAGGGAGGAGAAGCAGGCTCTGTGCAAGGAGCCCGATGAGGGACTTGATCTTGGGAATTCAGGATTATGCCCTGAGCCAAAGGCAGATGCTCAATTGCTTAACTAGTCCATATTGATAGAAATTCAAGTTTCCATTTTTTTCTCCTACATGAGCTATGCTGTAAAAAAACCTCCTTGGGCAGTGCCAACCACATAGAAATTATTTGATAAACATTTTTTGCATGAATATATAAATATAAATATAAATACATATATATATCGTTGTGCACATGTGGAACATATGGAAATATTATAAGTAGATTCTAAAAGTGCATCTTCTGGGTCAAAGGGTAAATACATTTAGAATTGTGGTAGGTGACCATCAAATTGCCCCCTCCCCCCATTTGTGCAAATCTTTATTCCACCAACAATGAACAAGAGTGATTGTTTTCTCAATCCTCACCAACAGGATATAGTATCAGTTTTAAAATTTTATATAATCAGATAGAAGAGGACTGCTATTTTTATCCGCAATTAAAATAATTCCCCCCCCCCCCCCCCCAGCGAGGTGGAACATCTTTTTATAATTGTACTTCTAGGAAGGGCGGAAGGGCCCAGGTCATGTTAAGCTTCTTGTCTGGGGACCATACTTAGAGCTACTACTTTACTTCTTTCAATCTCTCCTTTCTGAAACACGTCTAAAGGTGTGTTTTTTTTTTTTGTTGTTGTTGTTTGTTAAAGGACTCATGTTAATAGTTACAAAGAAACATTAAAGGGATTACATTGTTACTGGGTCTTGATTTTAGACGCTAGATGGTAAAAGACCACCCACACTTTCATGCTCCCCAGGGCAGATCTGGCCCCACCTTCCACCTGGAATCCGCGCAGAATTCTAGTTTTCCCTACTGCATGCGGTGCTGCAGGGACTGAATAAAATTAAGCTCTGAATAAAATTAAGCTCTCAATAAATCAGGGCTATTGTAATTTCATTTTGTATCACATCGCGGGTCTGCCCACCACTGGGATCCGCGGAGTCCCCGGAGACCGGATCACTAAGAGCCTGGGCGAGCGGCGACTGGCAACGGCGCCTGCGCAGCTCAGGGGGCGCCTCCAGGTGAAGTCCTCGCGTAACTTCTGCTGGCAGGTGAAACGCTCGCAAGCAGCGGGCGGAGTCAGAGCCCCTCGTGGGCGTATGCTTCCGGCCACGTGGCTACGCGCACGCCCAATGGGAAAGCTTGACGTCAGCCCCCGCTTCCTCACCCTGGCAACGGGCGGGTGACTACTTCCGGTGCTGTGAGGGCTCGGGGCTGAGGCGGGTGAGTGTCCCTCTTTCTCACGCTGTCCGCGCCGCTGCCGCCGCTGCGGCGCTGTGTCTGTCCAGGCCGGTCCGCTCGCGGGGACGTCCTCCGCGGGGCCGGGAGGGGGCGGCGCACACGATGCCCACTGCCTGGGGCGGTGCTGAAGGAGCGGATCCGGGACGACCGTCGTCCCCTCGGTCGCGCGTGGCGCCGTGCCGGCCGCCGTCTCATCCGCGGCTCCTGCTCCCGGGAAGGGACTGCCTGTGCGCGGGCCGTCCTCGCTGCCCCTCACCCAGTGCAGTGGCGCGCCGCGGGCTTCTCCACGGCGGAGGCTCGCGGAGACCGAGGGGGTGCGCCCTAGCCCTGCGTGCTTCGGGGCCGCCGCGGCCGCGTGGTGTTGGAGCGGCCTGGTTAGAGTCTCCCCGACGTTAGCAGGCGGAGGCGGAAAGGACCGAGAAGATGGAGCGGGAGCGGCCGGAGAGGAGGGTGGAAAACAGGAGCTGGACGTGCCCTGGGAATAGAGGGCACCGTGTTTCCGGGAGGAGGGAGTAGCTTGACTCGCCTCTGCAGGGGAGGGGAAATAAAAGGTATTTTCTGGACCATGTGACCGAGATCGTTTGATACTAAGCTACTCGGGGGTTTGATAATTTCCGTTTTTGCTTGTTTTAAGTAAAGCTCACGCCCCCCCTCCCCCCACCATTTATAAAAAGCAGCGCATGCTTTTTAAAGAATATCTGGAAAATGCAGGAATAATTAATAGAGGTCACCCATAGTTTCACCAACCCAGCATTTTGATCCCTAATTTTTTTTTATAGTACATTCTTAACCTATTTATGAGCATAGCGTGTGTGTAGAAATACGATTGTAACCAAAAAGTATACTTTTTGTACATTCCACCCATTGCACAGGTCGATCTTTTTTATTTATTTATTTATTTATTCATTCATTCATTCATTCATTCATAGACACACAGAGAGAGAGAGGCAGAGACACAGGCAGAGGGAGAAGCAGGCTCCACGCAGGGAGCCGGATGCGGGACTCGATCCCGGGTCTCCAGGTTCACACCCCCGGCCGCAGGCGGCGCCAATCGGCTGCACCACCAGGGCTGCCTGGTCCATCTTTTTTTTAAAGATGTAATTCACATACTATAAAACCACGCTTTTAAATTGTAACTTTCAATAGTTTTTACTATATTCATAAATGTATCTAATTCCAGACCGTTTTCATCATCTCCGAAAGAAACTACCCACTACAGTCGTTTCCCATTTGATCTCCCAGTCCCTGGCAACCACTAATTTGATTCTTCCTTCCCCCTACCCCAGTCCCTAGCAGCCACTTCTGTGTCTGTAGATTTTCCTATTCTGGACATTTCACACAAATGGAATTATATAATATGTGGCCTTTTGTGTGTGCCTTCTCTTACTTAGCATAATGTTTCCAAGGCTCATCCCTGTTGAATTTTGTATCAGTACTTCATTCCTTTTTATGGCTGAATAATATTCCATTATATGAATATGCCACATTTTGTTTATCCATTATCAGTTAATGGACATTTCTTTTCTGTTTTTGACTATTATGAATAATTCTGCAAACATCCATGTACAGGTGTTTGTGTGCATATATATTTTCATTTCTCTTGGATTATATGGGGGAGTGGAATTGCTGGGTCATATGGTAACTGTTCAGCTTTTTTTTTTTTTTTTTTAAGATTCTATTTATTTGAGAGAGAGGGAGCGCATGAGTAGGGGAGGAGGGACTGAGGCAGAGGGAGAAGCAGGTAGAGCAGGGAGCCCAATGCAGGGCTTGATCCCAGGACCCCGGGATCATGACTTGAGCCAAAGGCAGACCATCAACCAACTGAACCACCTGGGGGCCCCTCTGTTTAGCTTTTTAAGGAACTGCCAGATATTTTGAAAGTGGCCTGTACTAGCAGGATGTGAGGATTCTGATTTCTCCATATCCTTTTAACACTTAAATGATCTGTTTTTTGAATTATAGCTATGCTGTTGGTTATGAAATGGTACCTCACTGTAGTTTTGATTTCTATTTCCCTGATGGCTAGTAATGTTGAGCATCTTTCAGCCCTTTGTGTATCTTTGGAGAAATGTCAATCCAATTCCTTTGCTCATTTTTATATTGAATTTTAAAAACCTTTGATGTTGTTTGAGTCCCTTATCAGATATGCAATTTGCAGTGTTTTTTTTCCATTTTCTCTCATTTTGTGTGTGTGTGTGTGTTTAACTTTTTTGAATAGTGCCTTTTGAAGTACAAACATTTAAACTTTTGGTGAGTTCTGATTTATCTATATTTTCTTTGATTGGTTGTGCACAGTGTCATATCTAAAACCACGGCCAAATCCAAAATTATGAAGATTTACCAATATGTCTTTTCCTAAGAGTTTTACAGTTTTGTCTCTTACGTTTAGTTCTTGATCTATGTGGAATAGGTAGATAGGAATAAGTAGGAATCCAAGTTGATTCTTTTGCATATGCCTCTCTGATTTTTTGAGCACCATTTTTTTGAAAAGACTATCCTTTCTCTATTTAAGTTCTTTTTAAGGGGAGCAGAGGGAGAGGGAAAGAGGGAATCTTAAGCAGGCTCCACACCCAGCATGCAGCCCTACATGGGCTCATGACCTGAGCCGAAATCAAGAGTTGGATGTTTAACCCACTGAGCCACCCTGGCACCCCTATCCTTTCCCTATTTAATGGTGTTGGCACCCTTGTTGAAAGCCAATTGACCATAAATAATATAGGTTATCATTTCTTTTAACCATTTCTCTATGTTGGACATTTAGATCACTCCCAGATTTTTGTTTTTCTAAATTATCCTGTGTTAAACACAGCGTAACAGGCGTAAAACCCTTTCTCCTTTTGAAGTTATTTTGGTAGAAAGTGTTCTCAGAAGTGAAATTACTGGGTCAAAGATGAAAGAAGTGTGTTTTAGAGCTCATTGAATGAGGCATTAAACCTTCAATGTCATGATGTTAAGAGTGACAGAATGCTTTATTCATCAGTTTCTATAGCTTAAGGGCTGGATTTCTGTAGAAGTCTTTTGCTATAAGATGGATAGATTCTCTGACTTACTATTCTTTTGACTGCTTCTAGGAGACTAAGTCAGTCTAGAGTGAAAAACCAACACCAGAGGCCAACAGGACATGTAGTAGTTTTCTAAATGGTGTAAAGAAAAAAAAATGTCATCACCATGCAGGAGGAAAATAAAAGTCTTTGAGAGAACTAGAGTCAAGATTTAGACTTTAAATCAATGCCGTGAAAGTCCCTGGAGCAAAAATGATGTTTTATTCTGAGTTTCTCTTCTGATCTTGATAATTGGGTTAATTTACATTCATCTTAGTCTCAGAGATAACTTAAATACATGTTTAGTAGATAGTACCTGGTGAAAAAAAAATCAAATGCAGAAGGCTATTAGGAGAAAATCAAGTTTCCTTTTCATTTTGCCCTTCACTCTCCCAGTTCTCCTTAGAGGTATCCATGGTACTATTGTTACTTGTGTTTGTAAAGACTAGTTCATACATAAAGTATCTCTGGAAAGATAGTATATGCAAAATTATACATTTTAAGGCTCTTGATGCTGACAAATTCCTTTTCAAAATGGTTATTTACATCAGTTTATGGTGGCAGTACAGTGCTTGTTAGGAAGACTATTTTTGTTTATTTGAATATTCATTTCTTAATATTGGATATCTAGTTTATATTTCCTCTTTTGTATATTGTCTGCTCATGTCTTTTGGCATGCTGTTCGTTTTGATTGGAGTTGTCCTTTATGAAATTTATTTTGGCAGTCTTTTTGTAGTTGTTTTACAATAGTCTGGATTTGGGAAGAAAAGTTAGGCTGCTTTTTGTAACATATATACTCAGAGGTATGTGAGCTGAACAAGGGTCAAGAAGTAGGGAAAAGGAAGTTAAATGCTTGAGGGAGAAATGTACAGGATTTAGAAAGTGGGTGCAGTCCAAGATGACTTCAAGGTGAATTAGAAAAAGAGCAGTGCTATTAAGAAAAATACAGAGTGATATGGAAAGATGAGTTTATTTTGGGGAGGTTAAGAGTGAAGAGGATTCAGGTTGAGCTATCCAGGAGACTTGTGACTAGAGCTCAAGAGTAGAAGATAAAGAATTACAAATAATTTGATTTACTGAGAGAGGATTGTTTTGAAAGGTTGGCAGTGGATGAAATTGCTGAAGGAGACATTTGAGAATAGGTCTGTGAACAGGGAGTCTTACGAGGACAAAATTGGGAAGGGTCAGCGGGGTCATGAAGAGCTAGGATGGTAGATTGGCATGTTTGCCAAGAAGAACAGAGGATCTAGAGAACAAACGTTGCAAGCAACAGAGTAAGAAAAGGCCATTAGGTTTGGTAACTTGGAAAAGATGCAATTTATGGGAAGCATGAAATTTGTTTTGTTCTGAAACAACTTTATTAAGATATGATTCATTTATCATATAATTTATCCACTTAAAGTGTACAACTCAGTGGTATTTATTATATTCAGGATTGTACAACCATCACCATAATCAATTTTAGGACATTTTTATTGCCACCAAAAGAAAGCTTGCCCCCATTAGCAGTCACTCTCCAATGCCCCTTTGGCTTCACAGCCCAAGGCAACAATTAATCTACTTTAGATTTGCCTACTCTGGACATTGCACATAAATGGAAACATACACTATGTGGCCTTTTGTCTTTGACTTCTTTCATTGTTTTCAGAATTCATGCCATAGTATATATCTGTACTTATTATTTTTTTTTATGGCTAGTTAATGTTCCATTGTATGAATGTACCACATTTTGTTTAACCATTTTTAGTTCATGGACATTTGAGTTATTACTTTTTGACTGTTATGAATAATTCTGCTATAAACATCTATGTACAGTTTTTTGTGTGGACATATTTTCAGTTCTCTTGGGTATATATCTATGAGTGAAATTAATTGGGTTATATGCTAACCGTGTGTTTAATTTTTGACGCAACTATTGCAGAGGATGGACAAGTTGCTAGTGTTTTTTTTTTTTTTTTTTAGAAACAATTAAATGAATTTTAATATCATCACTAGTGGGAAATTACAAAATGTCCCTTTTCAAGCATATTACTCAGAAATAAAGGCATAAAAAATGAGCTATACAATTGTTTTCTGTTGTGTAAAACTGTAACATGCTTATACATTTCCTTTTGTTGGAAACCTTGTGTGTTGAATGTTACCTCAAAGCTTAGCTGGAATGTTAGAGTTTTTTCTTATAGATCAGTATATTGATGTAAGTATACTTCATCAATTTCAAATAATGATTTTTTTTTTAATTTTTTTTATTTATTTATGATAGTCACAGAGAGAGAGAGAGAGAGGCAGAGACACAGGCAGAGGGAGAAGCAGGCTCCATGCACCGGGAGCCTGATGTGGGATTCGATCCCGGGTCTCCAGGATCGTGCCCTGGGCCAAAGGCAGGCGCCAAACCGCTGCACCACCCAGGGATCCCCTCAAATAATGATTTGTAATAATGAGTACAGATGTGATAAAAAATAATCCCAGGGATATTTGATGTTAATCTACAGTAATGACTTATTTTTTACTCATTAATCTAAACTGTAGAGATCAAATACTATTGATTTTTTTTTTTTAATTTGGATTACCTGTAGTTCATGTGGCCTCAAAAGTTCAAGATCCAGAAAAACAAAAACAGAAAAACAAAACAACAACAGACAAACAAAAACTTTTAGGTCAGTATTGTTGATTGGCCATGTTTTTAGTCTGTTCCTGACCTAGGTGGGGTGAGTGTTGAGAACAGTCAGCATGTGGTATTTTAAAAATTATTTTTATTTTAAAATTTTTTAAGATTTATTTATTTATTTATTTATTATTTTTTTTTAGATTTATTTATTTTATTGGAGAGAGAGAGAGAGAGAGCGAGATAGTGAGAGACAGTGTGAGTGGAGAGGAGAGGGAGAGGCAGGCTACCTGGTGAACAGGGAGCCCAAGTTGGGGCTTGATTCCAGGACCCTGGGATCATGAGTGAAGGCAGATGCTTAACAGGCTAAGCCACTTGGGTAGCCCCTTACAGAAGTTTATTTTATTTTATTTTATTTTATTTTATTATTTATTTTCTTATATTATTATCATTATTAATTATTAATTATTATTTTTTTTTTACAGAAGTTTTTAAGTGGGATATCATAGGCTTGCTTTATTGGAACTTGGATTTAGCTAGTCACTTCAGGCTTCCATAAATAAATAAGTGAATAAAAAAAGTTTTTGGGGAGAGTATTATGTTTTTTTTCAATATTGAAAGGTATAAACTATGAACAGTAAAATTTCCATCCTATTTTTGTCTGTCACTCATTCAAATCTTCTTTGGGTGACTACTATTATACTATTTTTTGGGCATATTCTTCTAGATTTATACTTTGCATATATATTTAGCTGTATTTTTTCTTCCCCTTCCTCAAAATATGGTAATTGCATGTATTTCTATACTGTGCCTTTTTTACTACCAAAAATACCTGTAAGATTAGTCAATATGTATTTGTATATCAGGAATATTCTCATTTTTTCCAACGGCTGCTTTTTTTTTTTTTTTAAATTTTTTTGATTTATTTATGATAGTCACAGAGAGAGAGAGAGGCAGAGACATAGGCCGAGGGAGAAGCAGGCTCCATGCACCGGGAGCCCGACGTGGGACTCGATCCCGGGTCTCCAGGATCGCGCCCTGGGCCAAAGGCAGGCGCTAAACCGCTGCGCCACCCAGGGATCCCCCAACGGCTGCTTTTAATTAACTACTTAAATCAAGACATTGTTGGTTCATATCTTTACTATTACAAATAATCCTTCAGTGTGCATTTGTAATTTTGATTGATTTTACTAGATTGCCCTTGTTGAGTTTTGTCATCTTATGCTACTACTAGCAGTGTATAATTACTCCTGTTTCTCAGTAGCCTCAAAATGTGATATTTTGCTGTAGGTCAACCCACACTAAAAAATGGCATTTGGGTGTAGTTTTATTTTGTATCTTTCTTTTGAGTGAGGTTTAGCATCTTTTGATCTGTTTAAACTATTATATGACTTTTCTGTTAACTGGGATTTGCCACTTACCCTTTGTCATCTCGTTTTTAGTCATTTGTTGGAACTCTTTATTTATTAGGCCAGACCTTTAATGGGTTTAGAGTTAAATGGAAACGGATGTTGGAAAAGAAGTTGCTTCATTTCTAATTGAAATCAAAACATTCTGGTAACTATTGGGAGTTGGAAGCCAGAGTCGTACATTGCATAGCCTATTTAAGTTTCTTTTCCAGTCCCGTGGAACTTTGGGAGCCAACATTTTTGGAGGAGTTTATGGAGATGACGTGATTTACTAAATAAATATATTTCAGATAGTCTCTGAGGGATGGTACATTGCTCAAGAAATAGCACATTTATCCTCCACATTTTATTTTTTTTCAGACAAGCCTAAGAAGCAGTGTTTAAAATCTCTCATATACATTAACATGCCTATTACATCAACCTTATTCATTATAAAATATAGATGTTTCAGTTTATTTATGAAAAAATGTATCTTTTTTTCTTTTTTAAAGATTTTAATTATTTATTCATTAGAGACACACAGAGAGAGGCAGAGATGCAGGCAGAGGGAGAAGCAGGCTCCATGCAAGAAACCCCATGCGGGACTTGATCCCGGGACTCTGGGATCATGCCCTGAGCCAAAGGCAGAAACTCAACTGCTGAGCCACCCAGTCATCCCTTAAAAAATTTATCCGATAACAGTGAGTCAGAGTAGCTTTAAGTTTAATAACCCATATTGCCTGGATGTGTTTTCATTTTTTTTTTTTTAAGATTTTATTTATTTATTCATGGGAGAGACACAGAGAGAGGCAGAGGCAGCAGAGAGAGAAGCAGGCTTCCCACAGGGAGCCTGATGCAGGCGTCAATCCCAGGACCCTGGGATCACGACCTGAGCCAAAGACAGATGCTCAACCACTGAGTCACCCAGGTGCCCCAGATGTGTTTTCATTTGAACTGAAACTTAATTTTCCAAGGATTGAGTTTTTACTTAACCTATGTCTGTAGTACTAGTGGGCCCAAGCTCATTTCATAGCAGGGTCAGACATGATGGCATGTATAGGCTGGAAGATGAATTGCTAATCACTTAAATTCTGCTTCATCAAGTGATGCATGAATAAATAGTAGTTAAAGTCAAATAACCAAAGAGAAATAACCAAACAACCAAAGTCAAATAAAGGTAACTGGGGCAGATCCTTGTGAAGTCATTAGAAGATCCATTCTTAAACAGCTGCCACCACAAAATAAAAACATATGCAGGCATTTTCATTCACTTTTATTTAATCAACATCAGCACCCCCCCTTTTTTTTTTTTTTAAAGATTTTATTTATTTATTCATGAGATATACAGAGAGAGAGAGGCAGAGACACAGGCAGAGGGAGAAGCAGGCTCCGTGCAGGGAGCCCGACATGGGACTTGATCCTGGGTCTCTGGGATCACACCCTGGGCCGAAGGCGGCGCTAAACTGCTAAGCCACCGGGGCTGCCCAGCACTCTTTTGTAATCAAACTTTCTTCCTGCATTTATATGTTAACATTTTAATATTTAATAGCATATATATATTTTGATTTAAAACTGTTTAGCCTTTAGATGAAATGTTATATAAAAAAGATTCAATGGAGTTTTTTTTTTTTCAATTTTTTTTTTCAATTTTTTATTTATTTATGATAGTCACGCAGAGAGAGAGAGAGAGGCAGAGACACAGGCAGAGGGAGAAGCAGGCTCCATGCATTGGGAGCCTGACGTGGGATTCGATCCCGGGTCTCCAGGATCGCGCCCTGGGCCAAAGGCAGGCGCCAAACCACTGCGCCACCCAGGGATCCCTCAATGGAGTTTTTTTAACCAAGAATTAGAAGTTAAAATGCCATAAGGCAGTGCTTCTCAGGCCATCTCTGGTATAAAGGTCCAACTTTAAGAACTTTTCAATTGACTGTTGACTGTTTCTTATATAAAATGCAAAAGAACCAAAGCCAAAACCCAAAAAAACAAACCCCAAACAAAACTGAAACATGGAACTGTGAATGAAAGATATCAAATAAAAGCTGAATTTTATTGTATTTAATAGATAAAATCAAATATAATTATAAGCAAATAGAAAAATCATAAAAAGTGTACACATTGTTGAAAATGCATATATAAACCAATTAATATATTAACAAAATAATAATCTGTTGCAGACTGGTAACAAACCCTGGTCTGAAGACCATACCTAGGGTAAACACTACTTTTTTTAGGCAGCTAAGTCATTTTTTACGTTACTATTTATGTATTATATTGGCAAAGAAAGACTTATGCCCCTCCCTATTTCTGTTTAGAATAAGGCACAAATTTTACCTAACTGTGAATCTAGGTGTCTTCTTGTGGTAATCATTTTACAGTATGTGTATGTGTCAAATCTATTTTGTACACCTTAAACTTACACAATGTTATATGTTAGTCTAGAACAATAAGGCTGGGGAAAAAAGTAAGCTGCAATCTAGGCTTTATGTCAAGGTTTTGTGGTGTTTCCAGCATCACCTGTGATTCTAGAGTGTCCCAGAGATTATTAGCATTTGGATTGAAGGGAGTAGAAGGTGATCTCTAAATTATATTAAGGTTTTCTTCAATGTAAATACAATGAAAGATAAAATATCCTTGGACTCAGTATGAAGTCTTTTTACAACAGTTCTTTTATTTATATGATTTTAAGCAAGTATTGTCTGTGGACATAGATTTAAATTCTAACCTTTTCATATTCTTTGTATTACCCAGTTAAATGACTTTAAAATTAGATTTTTGGAAAGTTATCTTTGCACAAATTTGTATAAGTTATGTGTGTGTTAGTGAAAGAAATGTATACCATCTTTGCCTGTTTTTCTTTAGGGTAATTCCTCTCCTGCAGTTACTTTTGGATGGAAGTATGCACTTTTCCCAATAGAAGATGATAATCTCGGAGAATGACCATGGAGAAGGGGATGAGTTCTGGAGAAGGGCTGCCTTCCAGATCATCTCAGGTTTCGGCTGTTAAAATAACAGTCAAAGAGTTGGAAACAAAGCAGTCCCATAAGGAGAAGCGAGGAGGCTTTGTGTTGGTACATGCAGGTGAGCTCTAAGTGGGCAGTCAGAAGATGAAAATAATGTTGATTTTTTTTCTTGCTTTGAAGTACCGTGAGAATTGAATTTCACATCTAGAAGAGGCAAACTGCCAGAAAGGAGTTGGAACTAAAGAGACTGACTTCAATATAGGTCTCTTGGACTTCATACTTGGAAGATGTTATAAGGACAGCTCTTCCTATATCTTCACTGCCCTATCCCATTTTTTACTTTTATCCCTTATATTAGGTATAATTAAGTAGTGTTAAAATCAGAAAAAATAATTTCTTAAATTCTGGTTTGTGTTTTTAAAAATAATGCTGCTGAAAAATTTTATTGACTATGGCTATTTTATTTATTTTTTAAAAATTTCATTTATTTTGAGAGAGAGCACATGCGGGTGGGAAAAGCAGAGGGGGAGGGAGAGGAAGAGATAGAATCTCAAGTGGACTCCATGCTGTGCATGGAGCCCAATGAGGGGCTTGATCCGACGACTCCAAGCTCATGACCATAGCTGGACACTTAACTGACTGAGCCACTCACGCGCCCCAACTGTGGTCATTTTCGAGTCGAATTACACGGTAATGGAGCTGGATTGCCTTCTTAATGTTATAAGTGAGGAAGAGAGAGTCAGCAGTGTCAACCTCACGGCTAGTCTGTACTGGAGCCAGGGTGAGATACCATTAAGTGGGCTTTTAGTTCCAGTGTAGTGCTTTTGGCAACAGATCACCCTGTAATCTCTACTTCAGAGGACGTGGAAGACAGACACAGTGATGTTTAACCCTTGGGTCCCGGATCATTGAAGAGTTTGGGTTTCAGAGGAGTACAGCTCTGCTCAGGTCTGCCCAGCAGGCTTTTTTTAAAAAAAGATTTATTTATCTATCTATCTGTCTGTCTATCTATCTATCTATTCGTTTATTTATTTATTCATGAGAGACACACAAAGAGGCAGAGACATAGGCAGAGGGAGAAGCAGGCTCCCTGTGGGGAGCCCGAAGTGGGACCCGATCCCAGGACCCCAGGATCATGACCTGAGCCAAAGGCAGATGCTCAACCACCGAGCCACTCAGGTGCCCCTGCCTTTTTTAAAAGTCATTTTTATTTGCCTGCATTTATCTAAAACTCATGACTTCTATGAAGGTAGAAGAAATGGCTGAATCTCCTTTTAACTTTCCTTAGATAGTCAAGCAGGATGGAATCAAGATTAAATTTGATATGCAGTAAGGAGTAGAATTGTTCTTTTTGTCAAATTGGTGCCCTGCCTGGTCATTAACCTTTGGCTGTATCTGGACTAGATAACTTGGGAAGGCTTACAGAGTCTAATCTAGGAGAATTGAAAAAAACCTAGGTTCAGTTTGCTTTTCTTTCAAAAGATTTTACAAAGAAATGAGGTACATTTTAGAAATAATGCAGTTAAAAGTAAACTTGGGACCAGACTGCCTGCCTTCTATACCATGTTAATAGTGCATCTGTCATGGTACCCAGTAAGTTATTTTATTCAGAATGAGTATGTGACAAACGTATAAGAAAGGTTTGAAATTTGTAACAGGTGACAACATAGAGCTTTTGATTAGTTGGAGTGCATTGCTTTCTGTGACTGTCACGGTGGTATCCCTCTTCTTTCAGACATTGCCTAGATGGGAATGGCTCTTAGATGTAGTTGATGCTGGGGGCCAGCCGTAGTAGGAGGAAATCTGGGTTATGACAGGAAATTATGTGGATTAAAGTGACCCTTTCCTAAGTTATTAGAAGGTCAGATAGACTGATTATACAGAAATATATATCTTGGACATTTGGACAAAATTTCAGTTCCTCAGTCATTGTAGAGACTTTAAAGCTTATTTTTTTATTTTAGTTTCTTTTTTTTTTAAAGATTTTATTTATTTATTCATGATAGACAGAGAGAGAGAGAGAGAGAGAGAGAGAGAGGCAGAGACACAGGCAGAGGGAGAAGCAGGCTCCACGCCGGGAGCCCGACGCGGCACTCGATCCCGGGACCCCAGGACCGCACCCTGGGCCAAAGGCAGGCGCTAAACCGCTGAGCCACCCAGGGATCCCCTATTTTAGTTTTTTACTAGAGGAGACTTGCCCAAATTTTATTTTATTTTATTTATTTAATTTAATTTAATTTTATTTATTATTTTATTTTATTTTATTATTTTTTTTTAAAGATTTTTTATTTATTCATGAGAGACATAGAGAGGTAGAGAGGTAGAGACACAGGCAGAGGAAGAAGCAGTCTCCATGTAGGGAGCCCGATGTGGGACTTGATCCCAGAACTCCAGGATCACACCCTGAGCCAAAGGCAGATGCTCAACCACTGAGCCACCCAGGCATCCCTCACCCCCCCCATTTTTTTTTCTTGCCCAAATTTTAGTCATTTGAATCTTAGATTCTTGATTTTTTCCTAGATCTTATATTACCTCTACTGTTTACCTAATCTTAAAAAGCTGAACACTTTTTACCTTAAAAATTAAAAGATGAAACGTATTTTTAGTTAAATGAAATCTCAGTATCACTTGCATTAGGAAAAAATAAACACAGTGCAACCAAAACAGTGTAATTAAATTTTAGCTGACTCCTCTTGCATGTTAGTGGCTTAGATCCTGAGGCTACTTTTCCTTTGTTAAATAGAGAATTTAGCAAGTGTGAATCAGATATTAAAGATGTACAGTGGCCATGCTGAGACTTTTCACTTATTCAAAACAGAAGGATTTAAGTGTTAAATCCTATTAAAACTGTTATCCATACAGTAAAGTCATATGTATAGCAGTAGTGTCCCATGATTTGGGAAATAAATACTCCTGAAAGATTGGGCCCTGACATCTAAGTTGACAGGTATATTAGAGAACCATGAAGAAGAGAGGCCTGTTAAATATTGGTTCTCCTGAGAAATAGGATTAGAATTTGGGTGATTATGGATTCTTTTTGTTTTGGCATCTTTTTTGCCCTTTTGGGTCCCTGATCGATAGATTCATGGGCTAGTTCTTTCTGTGGTCTGAGGAAAGGTGGAGTAAGATTGTGTCACACAGTCTGTAGTCCCAAGTGAAAAGCCCTGAGGCTTAGAAATGCAGTTCTTAGCCTTCCTTCTGTTGGACCCTTATGGGGCCTTGGTGAATGGGTGAGGGAGTGATTCAGAGCTCTGTTAAAGAACTTTGTTTAAAAGCCTATTCATCCAGAGAGTTTAAGGGCCCTAGTTCTGGTTTCTTTCTTATTTAGATTATTCTCAAATCCCTAACTAAGCAAGTATTAATTTTTTTAGGGAAACAAATTTCAGAGCCATTCTCTTGAGGAAGTTGCTGGATGTTTAAGAGATGGGGACCACTGGGATTTCCAATAGGTGGGCTAGAATATGCTGTCACTGAGGTTTCAGAAACCCTCTGAGCTATATTCCAACAGCGAGAGGATGTAAAAAAGTGTTAGCGCATGGGAGTAGTGGTATTTTGTGGTTGTGGAGAGGTGGGATGTAACAGTCCTCAACTTTAAATGTTATTTAGAAACTACCTAGTTTTCTGAAGTTACTTTTTAGTATATGTGCTGCCAAAGCGACCACTCTCAAGTTACTTTTAAGAATTCAGGATTCTGAACAGTAATTTACCAAATGGCAGGGACTTTCTAAGGGTCAGCAAAAAGAAACATGAAGGGACTCTGTCCCTGACACCTCCTGGGTTATCACCTCCAGACCAAAAAACTCTTGACTTTGGAGAGAGATTTTCGAAACTGGAGATCTTGATGGGGCCTGTTTGGGAATATGAGCTATTTCTAGTGACTCTGGCAGGAAAATAACCTTTGAAAAAGGAGCTAAGACATGGTGTTAAAAAGGCTTATGGTAGAGAAGAGGCTATTAGATTTTGAAAACTCCATACATGTAGGACAATGGTTTTATTGTGATCAGGAGAGTATCAATTTGTATGAACTATTTATATAATATATGTAAAGTTTCTGATATTTTAATGATTACTAACAACTGGTTGTTTTTTTTTTCCACTACAGGTGCAGGCTATCATTCTGAATCCAAAGCCAAGGAATATAAACATGTATGCAAACGAGCTTGTCAGAAGGTATGAGCAGAGTGTGTCTGATGGAAACATTTCAGTTTTGACCAGCTTTACCTTGAAATTCAGAATTTTAAGATTTGACTTATAAGATGGTCTTTACTTTGGACCATGAAATTATTTTGCTCATATTTGTGGGGTCTCTGTTTTGTTTTGTGTTTTTTATTCTCCAAGTGATGCTTAGATCTTTCTCTTCCTTTCCCAGATTAAAGTCTGTGTTTTTGGAATTGTGGGCACATAATCATATATCTTTTAATCTTTGCAAAGGCATTGAGCTCCATAGGAGTAGGGAAAATAGTTCAAAGGCAGCTAGTGTGTCTTTCTATAAATAAAAAATTAAAATCGGTGCTTTTCTTAGGGAGATTACCCTGTGCTTTTTCCTTCTGTTTTTCATTATGTAATTTGTATCATAACAAATTCATTGTCATTCCTGAGCTTAGTTTTACCCTTGTTCTTAGCTGTACTTTTTCTCTCTTTGGTTTTTGAGGCTTTGCTAAATTGTTGAATAGTTAAGTAGAGGCAGGAATGGACTCAGAAGAAATATTGTTTGTTTTTATTTTGATCTTGACTATATATACCCTTTTGGCAAAGCTACCATTATTTTTTGCAAATATAATGTTAATGGATATTATATTATCAAGTAAATATGGGTCTCTTCCAGCTCTTTTCATTTATATTTACATACCATTTAAAAGAAAGATTATACTTTATTAGCGATCCAAGCTTTTTCTTATGACTGAAATCACATAAATAAATAATATTTTGTTATAGGGATTTTATTGTTTTTTTTTTTTTTTTAATTTATGATAAAGCTAAAGGTTCTCTAAACTATTTCATATTTTTAATCTTTTTTTCAAAGTGTGA
This sequence comes from Canis aureus, assembly GCF_053574225.1. Classification (NCBI taxonomy): domain Eukaryota; kingdom Metazoa; phylum Chordata; class Mammalia; order Carnivora; family Canidae; genus Canis; species Canis aureus. The sequence continues at coordinate 14,454,289 of NC_135636.1, forward strand.
GATGTGGCAGCCTGGGTGGCTCAGCGGTTTAGCGCTGCCTTCAGCCTAGGGCATGATCCTGGAGACCCGGGATTGAGTCCCACGTCGGGCTCCCTTCATGGAGCCTGCTTCTCCCTCTACCTGTGTCTCTGCCTCTCTCTCTCTCTCTCTGTCTCTCATGAATGAATAAATAAAATCTTTAAAAACCAAAGTGTGAGATGTTCACATTGTCTGAAAAAAATAAGTTTTATATAACTATAGTCCTAGAATACTAATACAATTGGAATCTATAATCAGCCTCCTCAATCTACACAGTGAATGAACGTCTTAAAAGTTTAATGAGGAATACAACTCTTAGGTTTTGAGCATTTTCTTTGTTGACTAAATTGAAGCTTTAATAGTTCATTTAGAAATCAGTTTACCTTCTTTCCCATACCTTTATCCTTCAGACATAAGGTGATTTTATGGGCCTTTACGTTTTATAGTTTATATTACAAAAGAACATGATTTGTTGATCTCAATATATATATATATATATATATATACACATATACACATACATATACACACAGTATACAATATACAGTAGTCTGCCTCATCCATGGGGGATATGTTCCAAGACCCCCAGTGGATGCTGAAACTGCCTATAGTACCGAACCCTATATGTATTATGTTTTTTCCTATGTATACATACATATCTATGATAAAGTTTACTTTATAAACTATAAACTTTATAAGTTTACTTTATAAACTAAACTACTTTATAAGCAGTAAGAGATCAACAACAGTAATTAGGGGATCCCTGGGTGGCACAGTGATTTGGCGCCTGCCTTCGGCCCAGGGCGTGATCCTGGAGACCTGGGATCCGGTCACATGTTGGGCTTCCTGCATGGAGCCTGCTTGTCTCTCTGCTTGTGTCTCTGCCTCTCTCTCTCTCTCTCTGTGTCTCTCATGAATAAATAAATAAAATCTTTAAAAAAACAACAACGGTAATTAATAATAAAACAGTAATACTGTGTGTGTGTGTACAAAAGTTATGTGAATGTGGTCTCTTTCTCTGTGAAAATACCTTACTGTACATCACTCACCCCTTCTTCTTGTGATGATGTGAAATGATAAAATGCCTACTGATGGCATGAAGTGAGTGAATGATGTAGGCATTGGGGCATAGTGCTAGGCTATTATTAACTTGATGTTATGTCAGAAAGAGGATCATCAACTTCTGGACCATAGTTACTTGGGAGTAACTGAAATTGGGGATAAAGGAAACCACTGTAGTACCAAAAATGCTTTTGTCACAGGTATGTGTCCATTTAAAGATTCTGAAATATTTTTCAGTCTCTGTTTTCTATAGTGAGGGGCGTGGAAAGTAGTAACTGGGAGAAGATGTTGTTAGCTTATGAATTATGAGGATATTTATATATTTTTTCTTTATCCAAATATTTATTTAGATTCCATTTAACATACTGTGCAATATTAGTTTCAGGTGCAGAATTAATTAAAGATATTATTTATTTATTCATGAGACACACAGAGAGAGACAGAGAGAGAGAGAGAGAAAGAGGCAGAGAGGCAGAGAGGCAGAGACACAGGCAGAGGGAGAAGCAGGCTCCATGTAGGGAGCCCGATGTGGGACTTGATCCCAGACTCAAGCATCATGCCCTAGGCCCAAGGCAGGTGCTAAACCACTGAGCAGTCCAGGGATCCCCACAGGTGCAGAATTTAGTAATTCATTACTTACATACAACACCCCATGCTCATCACAACAAGCACCCTCCTTTGAATTGTCAGGATATTTAAACCAAACTGAATCACATAATGTCTATAGCTATTTTGAATTGCTGTGTGATGAGTGAAGCCCTTTCATTTACTAAATTGCCTGCACTTTGCATTTAATGGCAGATTTTATTCATTGTCTTAATTTGTGTAAAAAGTGAACTATATCATGAATTATCCTGAATATAAAGCCTTGCTTGTTTTAAATCTAACTAGGTTATGTCTTGAAGTATGGAGTGGAACTAGTGATCAATTTTTATTAACTCTAAATGTCTCCTACACTTCTTTAAGGCTTTGGAAAATTTCTGGGTAGGTATGTTTGGGAAGTTGTGGTTTTACAATGAATAATCTCTCTCCTTGATTTCATAGGCAATTGAAAAGCTACAGGCTGGTGCTCTTGCGACAGATGCAGTGACTGCAGCTCTAGTGGAACTCGAGGTATTTCTTTTTTCTATGTTTTATTTAAAATATTTGTGAGTTTATGTTCATTATTCTTAAATAACATGAAAGTATTGAGTTAGTTAACCATCAGTTATAGGACCAGTGTTTCCCAACTGTACTAACAAATATATGAAGAAGCCTGTGATATTGTTAGGTTGTTTTCACTGAGGACTTCTCTGAATAGCATAAAAGTTGGCTAAATCCCACCCACCCACCCCTTTTTGTGAGATTCATGAATACAAAAGTTATTGGTGTTTGGATACTTAAATTTTCCTATAATGTTCAGTAGGAAAATTCCTGAAGTTAACTCCATTTCCCCAAAGTAATACATGTCCTCTTGTGTAGGAAACAGAAAATTACAGCTGTCTAGAAGTGTCTAAAGTAGAAGTGGAAGTTCCTCATAAATCTATCAATTAGATCTATATCCTGAAGCTGTGCTCTGTGAAGTGTGTCTTGTCCAGTGTGATTGTTAAGTTGGTCTCTGATTAACTGAAGACATTGAGAATTCAGTGGGGAGGCTCTCAAGGTCCCTATACTCATACTCTATAGTGAGGATCTCTCAGTTCTCATAATCTGGAATATTGAGGATGAATTTGTTCTGGTGATATTGAAGCCTTCAGAAGACTGACTGTTGCTCCAACTTAAAGAAGATAGATTTGTGTCAGTCTGTTTAGAGGATTATAGTGAACAAATGGTTTTCTGGTTGAGACCAATTGCTTGGAGACAAGATAGGAAGATAAAACAGTGATGAGTTGAGGTGGGAGGTGGATGGAGTGGGTTTCTCAAGTTGACTGAATTGTGGCACTTTTGTTTAGGCTCTTATTTCAGAGTACCTTCCCAGTCGTAGCAGGCCTTGCTTTTTCCAATGAAAATTGCCCAGGAGTTTACCAGAAGGCCTGGCTGTGTTTTCTGTATATTTCTCTGCTTAGTTATGGAACTACACTTTTGTAGATTTTAATCTGTCCTGTTAATGCCTTCACATGGGTCCAAGTGTAGTCAAGGAAAGTGAATATAGATGATAGGTACAAGTTCTCTTGTAGTTTTGGTCTCTAACACATCTGACTTGGGATATGTGGCCCCTCGTGTTGTGACTGATACATCTTATATCAGCTGTACCAATCCTTTGCTCTGGGCACCTCACAGATTCTCCTTGACTCAATTTTTCCATTTATAATTTGGGGATAATTCCTATTTTATAGAATTCTGAAGATTGAGGTAACATATGACAAGCACTTGGGTCATTGTGTTGCACATAGTAAGTATCCCTGAAAAGTTAGTAATTATTACTGTTATGAAGTGCTTGGAAATGATATATATATAAGGTGGATATTTATGGTGATATCAATGACATGTTTTTACAATATCAAGAAAAGTTTATATATTGTGGATGAAAGGAAAAAAGTGCTACAAGAAAGAAGATTGATGTTCTTACCACCAGATCTTACCTTTACTCAAAACACAAGGAAGGCTTCATCTAACTTAATTCAGTTGTTAATTACAAATTACTCTCCTTTATGTGTAAGAGGATGTCCTGAAATTATTGGGAGTGCATGGATGGAGTCAGTGTGGGGCCAGGGAAAGTAAAAGAAGGTTAATGAGTGGTTGGAAGGTATACTATAATGGCAATTATGAATACAAAATTGAATAAAAATAAGTTTTTCTTTTGTTTTCATCTTAGAATAAATTTAACTTTCTGAAGTTGTACATATATCATGTTGAATATTTTATTACATTTTCCTCCAGCAATGAATCAATCATACTTTTAAAGAGTTTACTCATTTATGCTTAAAAACGATTAAAAATACATTCTGGAATAGTAAGTTACTGATGAATAAGTGAGGTTTATAGTTTTGAATGATGGCATCTGTTTTTTAAGAGTGTGCATATTAAGTTCTTTTTTAAACAAACTTGTTCTATTATTTTTGACTGGATTATGTTGTACAGATAATGGGAGCATTAGATACTGACCTGAGTGAGTTTAGTGTACTTCTCCCTTCTCACCCCCATTACTAAATTTGGAGAATAATTTCAATTAGTTAAGAATTCGTTTTTATGTGGAACCTTTGAAATATGTTAGTAGTTTAAAGGCTAAGGCTAACTGCAAGAATTTTCCTAAATCTTAAGAATTATGTTAGAAATCATGCTTATACTGCCCTCTGCAGTTTCAGTCACTTTGATTCACTACCTTTAAATAAGGTGAAGTTTTCAGGAGTTCAGTTGAAGTATTTTAATAGTTTGGGTCAACGAAACAATATAAGAAAATCAGATTTAAGTATTTTAAAAAATATTTTATTTATTTATTCATGAGAGAGAGAGAGAGGCAGAGACACAGGCAGAGGGAGAAGCAGGCTCCATGCAGGGATCCCGACGTGGGACTCGATCCCGGGTCTCCAGGATCAGGCCCTGGGCTGAAGGCAGCGCTAAACTGCTGAGCCACCCGGGCTGCCTGAATATTTTCTGTAATATAAGTAACATATCAAGTCTTTTCAGCTTACTGAAAAGAGAAAATCAGAGAGTCTGATTTATAATGTGTTGTTTAATTTAGGAGTACCTACTTTTCTTTAGTTTTGATCAATTTATTCAGTAAAGCTAACTCTTGTATTAATTGCTGAAATCATACCTTTTTTTTTTTTTGTGACTTTGGGATGTACTCTTTTGAATAAAAAAAGAAAACCTTTTTTTTTTTAAACATAGGCAGAATTCCTTGAATGCTTTACTGAATGTGAGCTGAAATGACTGAAATGGTTTAATGGTCCTTACTGGCTAGAAGGAATAACTGACCTTGTATTTAAAAAAAAATATGAGAATTTGCACTTATTAAATAGTTGAAAGTACACTGATTTCAACTCCTTGGCATAGAGGAGGAAGAGACAAGGTAAAAGAAAAAGAAATTTATATATGTGTATATATATGTATACACACACACACACACACACACACACACACACATATACACTTACACAGGCCACCAGACACATTATTTTTGAACTTTTTTTTGGAAACCAGTTACCTTGTGTAGTTTCATTATCCTCGTTTACCACAACAGACAAGTGGTGTCATCCTAAGACTACCACTTCTGTACACTAGAGAGATGTTTCTATCATTTAAATAAGTAAGGAGGTGAGTGCATAAGTTCCTGCCTGTTGAACTGACCAGTTTCTCTCCTTAGGGTTTTGGGAGGGAAAGTGCCCACCCCATTTGAGGTGTGTTCTGCAGTGTGGAAGTGAAAATGTTATGACACTAGAGTGCATTTTGTTTATCTTCAAAATGTGAAGAGGGAAATGGAAACAGTTTATAGATCATATTTTAATTTGTTAAACTGATTTGGTTTCATTGTTTCACTTAGCTATTTATAGCTTTTTTTGAGATTGTCCTTATAAACTGATGGGAAAATGACTTTTATCCATTGGATAGTACCGTTCTGATCTCCTTCAGTGGAAAAGAGGTGTTATGAAACATCTTGATCTTTCTATCTGGGGCTGTTCATCTGGAAGGTAGTTGTTTTCATGGCTGCTTTTGGAATAGTTTTGGTTCAGATAGTGGCAGTGTAAACTCTAGACCATAATTTTGCACATTTCACACGGTATAACTTCTAATATGAATTTCTTCTTTGAGGAAATTGGCAATAGATCTGGATGAATCATGATGCAACTGTTAATGTAGAAAGTGTGCCACTGAGTCTGATGGAAAACAAGCTACTTGTAAAATACTTACTGAAGCTCCCTTGGCACATTGATTTTTTTTTTTCTAAAAAACATCTATTAAGGCCTGGTTTTAAATTTCTAATAAGGAATCTTGGGGGGAATTTGAATGACAGACTTTTGAGAGTTTTTTTGTAGTCTTGCATGAGAAAACTGATGAATCTGGCTGAGAGTTTGAATATCTTGGTGTAGGCTCTGAGAGATTTTGGCCAATTCATTTTGAAAACTGGTTATTTTGGTAGGTAGAATACTGTGCATTAAAATAGTGGTTGATATAGCTTGGAAACTTCATATAGTGAAAGGCAGCTTGCACAGACTTCTTTGTTAAAAATGTTTTGTTGAGTTTATATTATTCTAAGTGGATGCTGCAGTTCTTGTGTTGACTTGATTTGATTCATCCTTTAAGGCTTCCTATGGTCAGGAGAGATGGTAAGTCATGATTGAAACTAGTTTATTATCCAAATGCTTTAGCATTTAAAGAGCAGATTATATTGGGCACACGTTTCTATGTCTGTCTGCTAAAAGCAGTCTGTTGTCTTTGGGTCTCTCTGTAATCAAATGTAATGCTCGCTTATAAACTCTAAGAAAATTGTTTAAGAAGTAACTTCTTATAGATGGCTGATAGTTTGGGGTAGGAGAGGGAAAACAAGTATTTGCATTATTATATATTTATATTATTATATATAATATTGCTACACATTTATCTGTCTCTACATTCTTTTTTACCCAGAGCCAGCTGGCATAACACCATGCAATACTTTAAAGCAGGGATCTTCAGAATATCATCACTGTTTTTTTTTTTTTTTTTTTTAAATTTTTTTTTTAATTTTTATTTATTTATGATAGTCACAGAGAGAGAGAGAGGCACAGAGACACAGGCAGAGGGAGAAGCAGGCTCCATGCACCGGGAGCCCGATGTGGGATTCGATCCCGGGTCTCCAGGATCGCGCCCTGGGCCAAAGGCAGGCGCCAAACCGCTGCGCCACCCAGGGATCCCCAGAATATCATCACTGTTGACTAGTCTGTTGTTGGGGCCTTAGTCCAGGTTCTGTGCAGCTACAGGATTAGGCCACACTCTCTTTTCTTGGGCTGGAATTGTGTGCCACAGTGGGAGAGAGCACCTAAGGCCTTCTAGTCCTTAAAATGCTTAGTGGTCATGGAAATGATATGGATTGCTGCTGGCATATGGGTAGGTCTAGGATGGAAGGGAACATTGGGAAGGGCTGATAAAACCCACTTTCTCTCAACAAACCTGTTCACAAGTTTGGCTGTGGAGTTTGGATGTGGAGTTTCTTTGTGAGTAGGCACTTAACCACATCCCGCCCCCTACCCTACCTCAGTGTTTGTTTTTTGTTGTTGTTGTTGCAGAAAAAGAGGGGCATTTGTTTTATAGGCATTTCTTTTATTTGGGAAGTTAGAAAATTATGTAAATAAATGAACATCTCCATTTTTCTGAACATTTTCTGCTTTGTAGAAATCATCTTTTCATAAACAGCGGATAGCTGAGTATTTTCAGTGGTTCCTTGCTTCCTCCTCTTTTTCTCTCCCCCAAGGGGCTGAACACATTGGAAAGGCAGCTTGATGCATTTAACTCACATATATACAAGTGCCCATTAACTGCAATATGACTGATGAGTCTAATTTAGACCTAACACTCTTGAAAGTCTCATTTTTTCTCTTCAATTGATAATATCTTTTATTCTCTATAATGTGGGAGGATCTGTTTTTATGTATTTGAGGCAAGGAGTTTTACCTCTTATCCTTTGTAGTACTTAACCTGTTTTCATTGCATGAAATTTGAGTTTTGTCTTTAGATGCTCTTTTTCCTTTTTTTCCCCCCAACTTAGTATCATTGATTATTTCAGTCAAAGACCCCATTTTGCTTGTCCGTTTAGCATTATTTCCAGGGGTGCTTCAGTATTTCTGTGTATTCCAGCTGTTTATAGAGTCTTTATGTTTCTCTGCATTCTTTTGTTTTATTTTTTGAGGTGTACATACACAGTTACACTTCATGGAGTTGCATCCAGCCAAGTATCCATGTTCTTCTTGTGAAGAGGCAGAGAAAATCACCTCTCCCAAGAATTTCCACCTTCTGACCAAGGGAAATGTGTCCTGAGGAGCTGTACGCAGATGGGAGGCAACTTGTTTGCTTGTTCTGCTGCTAGAGCATTGATTTAATTAGAAGACAGGCTGTGGGTGGCCATGTGCAGACAAAGAAGCACCAGACATGTCGAGCCCAGTTAGCCTGGGACAGTAAAAGTAAGTTACACTCTTTTTAAAACACTTTGGAATACTGATGCTGATTCTTGCCTTTAGTACTAAGGGGCAACTTGTAACTTACTGTTTGTGTTTACACAGTAGGTACATCTGTTCTTTTTCTAGGACCCTAGACATTAAATGTGCTTTCTAGCACAAAGTACCTGCTTAATGGAAAAGCAGTGATTTTTTTTTCCTCTAATTTTTTTTAGAATAAAAAGAAAACTGCACCAATTATTACATTCTGATTTAATTTAACACTGCATCAAAACTGTGTATTAGTTTTTGATCAAGTCAAAACACTGAAGTACAGAGCTTGTTATATTTTACTTTGTACTGATGGGAACATGAAACACTTTTCACTTTTTTCTAGCCATTTCTTGAGGAGTTCTGTGGACCTTATGAGGTGTATTTATCTTGACTGAATCTCGAAGATATGGTCTAAGACGATACATAGCAGATCCTGAAGAACATATAGTTTTATATGTGAACCCTCATTTTGTTCTTGGAATTGTTACTCTGCAAGAACATACTACATTTTGAAATTCAGTTTTGAGCTACTAAAAGCTACACTTGGTAGTAGGGTGGAATTGGTGGTAATTTGTGTTTTGGCTGTGTGGAAGCAGCTTAGGTTTATGAATTGAGTCCTGTATTAGTAGAGATACTAGATTCATTGGCCCTTAGATTTGTAGTGTTGTGTTATTGAATCATTTTCTGTGTGTATGCTTGTGTGCATTTGGGGCATCAGTTTTATAATCGAACATCTACTGTTTTTTTTTTTTTTTCCTTTTTTGTAATTTCTGGGCTAAGAAGCTTTTTCTGTATTCAGCAAAGTCACAGGCTGGTATCCTGAAGGTCAGTTGGAAAGACTGCCCTTTGATTTTAAGTTTTTGCTCATTTTCCCAGATCCAGGCCTTTATTTAGAATCTGGAAAGGAATGAGGAAGAGACTATGTTACATGATTTTTAGGAATTCATCAAGCTCACATCCTAATTCCTGCTCTAAAACAGAACAAAATATAGCTTCAATTTTCTTTCGTTCATATTCTCTCTGTCCGTCTCTGTTTCTCTTTAGTTCTTATGTGTGTAGTAGGCTTTATGTAAATGTTAGAATAATGCAGGATTACATCTTACTGTAGCAGAGCAGACAACTTAGAATTGAATTCTAGCATCCCACTTGATGAAAGTTCTTTGGTCATTTCCACTGCCAGGGAGTTTTTACTGGTCGTCATTCTCACTCAGGGTCTAACCTCCTGCATGGTACACACGTTTCCTGGCAGTTCATGACAGACTTCTACTATAATATAGGCCATCAACACTGTTAACACTTATTAGGCTTCTTAGAAAATCCAGGGTGCAGAACTTATTTTTCTTTTCTTTTCTTGGAGTATGTGCAGATGTTAACATTTTCTAGTGTGTTGAAGTCTTTTTAATAAAAAGAAGTAATAAAAAGTTACTACTTATAAATTAGTACTACTCTTTTCTCCCCTCCAATTCTGATCATGTTCTCACTTCACATTTGATAGAAGGATGATTTAAGTTATTATGATTCCATGGTCTGTTAGGTTCTTTTTGAGTGATGTTTCCATGTTACTGTCAACATGGTTAAAAGGTGTAAAGGGAAGTGTAAGTGGATGCCAAATTTAGCTCTAAAGAAACAGCTACATTTGTCTTCTATTGTAACTCATGTGGAAAGGACAATTTCAGGTACTGTGTGTGCTAACCTCTTCCTGGACATCTTAAAGAATCCAACTAAAACAAAGTTTAAAACTATTTCAGATGTGCAAGTCTATTGAAGCCAATATTTTATTTTAGAGATTTGTGTTGTGTTTGACAAGTAACTCTTTGTACTGCAATTCTGTGGCTTTCAATAAAAAAAAAAAAACACATGAAAATAAACTGCTGTGATGTCGTTTTTCTGTTCTATTTTTTTTGCAAATTAGGCTGATTAATAATAGAAAGTAGATGATTATAGATGTACAGTGCTTTTTATTAAAATATTTTTTGTAAGAGAGAAAAGTATACTTCCATTTTTTTTGACAGAATATTGTATGCCAGATTAACAAATGCTCTAATGACAAGTATCAACATTTGTTGCATTTATTCTGACATTTCTAGAAGAGTTTGGATGTTTCATGATGATCATAAAAAGTCTTAGTTCCTAATACACGTGCTGTTGTGTGTGAGGGTTTTTTTTTCCTCCAACATAAAATATGTTGTCTTTTTTGTTACTGAATAGTTAAAAAGAAATGAACTGTCGCAGATACTAAAACTGGGTATTTAATGTAACGTATTTGACTCAAATGTTCATAGAGTGTGATGCAAACAAATGTTCTCTCAACTTACATCCAGGATAGCTAAAATATTACTTTAACACATGTTAAAAGTAGAGCAGTGTAACTATTTGGCTAGATATAATTCCGGGCTGTCTAAGTTGAGTAATTTCCTCAGGCATTCCAACTTTGATCAACCACAGCAAGAACTTTTAGTATGTCTGTAAAGCAGCCAGTGCATCTGTAAATATGTCCTGAGGTAGAGAGAATAGAGAATGCCAAAAAAAGAAAGAATACTTTCTGTTGTTAAGGAGCAGTTACAGAATGAAAATGGAAAGTTTTTTGTTTCTCTAGGAACTCTTTTTTAGATCATTGAGCCTCTGATGTGTAAGTATGCCCTGTGGTTCTGTATTAATGAATGAAAGATACTTTATTTGGGCCCAGTAAAAATGTTTTCTGGCTAACTGCTGCTGAACTTAGTGGTTAGAGTCCATTAATTCTTAAACTTTACAGTCTTTATTAATGTAATGTCAATTGGCTAAAAACCTAAAATAAACAATAGTGCATATCAGTCAAGTGTGTCTTGTGCCCACATGGTCTTGTTTTCCAGAATAATTCTAAGAACAGGCAGTGTCACTACAGAAATCATCTCATATACCTTTGTTTTTCCACACATGGATGAAAATAGGTTTTCTGGGTTTTAGTGACCTGAAAATGAATTTGCAAATACCTTCTGGTTTCTATATACAAACATTAAGAGTATTTATAATGGTAAGTTGCCCTGTGCTATGTTGGGAGCTGCGCACGTCTCCTGTATTTTTTGACACACCATGCTCTTAACAAATGGCTATCACTTGCCTGGAGATTTTTTTTTTTTTTTTTTTTTAGAGATTTTATTTATTCATGAAAAACACACACACAGAGAAAGAGAGAGAGAGAGAGAGAGAGAGAGAGAGAGAGAGAAAGGCAGAGACATAGGCAGAGGGAGAAGCAGGCTCTATGCAGGGAGCCTGATGTGGGACTTGATCCTGGGTCTCCAGGATCACACCCTGGGCTGAAAGCAGGGGCTAAACTGCTGAGCCACCCAGGCTGCCCACCTTGAGATCTTTTAAAGAGTTAACAACTACTTGCCTACTGGATATATATTTTTTTAATATAAATTTATTTTTTATTGGTGTTCAATTTGCCAACATACAGAATAACACCCAGTGCTCATCCTGTCAAGTGCCCCCCTCAGTGCCCGTCCCCATTCACCCCCACGCCCCGCCCTCCTCCCCTTCCACCACCCCTAGTTCATTTCCCAGAGTTAGGAGTCTTAATGTTCTGTCTCCCTTTCTGATATTTCCTACCCATTTCTTCTCCCCTCCCTTCTATTCCCTTTCACTATTATTTATATTCCCCAAATGATTGCCTACTGGATATTAAATCAAATGTTCTGTGTAGCTTCTTTCTGATCTTGTTTTCTGTAGTCCTGTGATACCAGATACCATGACCTCTAATTAGTCCCAGTTGTGAAAATTCTGCTTTTTAGGTCAATATTGTATCAAACATTAGGATGAATCCATAGTCTTGTAATTTCCATGTGGCAGAGCTCTATGATTGTCCACATTTTTCAATTACTCAAAACAAGGTTAACACAGGTAAATTAACTAATAGTAAAAAAAAAAAAAAGTTTTTATCTTCTTTTCATAGAGTTTTTTTTTTCCATAAATGGACAAAAGGCAGTATAATTGATAGATTTATGGCTTTTAAACCCATCCCCTATATCCTGAAAAAGGTGCAGACAAATGGTGAATGGGCAAATTAGGGAGGGTGGGTAGGGGAAGGATAAAGCCTGGGAAAGCTAATTGTGATTTCATAGGCAGGGTACCAGATTTCTGAGTTGGTTACCTTGTTATTATTTCTCCAAGAATTTTTCTTCTTGTAAATATTGTCCATCTGAATGCTATAATTTTTGAAGAACTTAATAGTTGTTTGATTTCATGTGCCTACTGCCTTGATCTTGAAATCACTAGAGTTCACGCTGAAATGAGAGCCAACTTTTTTTTTTTTTTTTGAGAGCCAACTTTTATAAATTATGTGGGATCTGGTATCTAATTTATAGACAGATTCTTACTATCTTTTAATTATTTTACTGATTCTCTTTGTCAGTTTTTGCATTATCTGAATATTGACACCACTGCCCCCTGCTCCCCCCACCATGTAACTGTGTAAGTTTTATGAGAGTGTGTGTTTTGTTTGTTGTTTTTCTGCTCCAAACTACTAGCCCCAAAGAGAGTATCATGTTTTATCATTTTGATAATGGCAGTTCACCATTAAAGTTGTAGATTAAGTTGACTAATAGTGACTAAGGTAGTCTTGAGAAAAATACCATGATTCATCATTCTTGTGGATTCTGGATAGAAAGCTTAACTGACTCATTTGTAGAAGCAAAAACGTATTATAAATTCCAATCATTATAATCAGAAAATATGTGGCATTTCTGACCACTAATCTGGCTCTTCTTAGTAAATTGTGTTGACACATGGTAATTAGACTACAGTGCAGGTTAAGTGGCCTACTTCTGTATTTATACTTCTTGTTTAAGTAGCAAGAAGGAAGAATATTCAATATTTTAAATATCCAACTAAGTATCAGAATGAAATGATTTGTTTGAATTGACATTTTTTTTTAAAAAAAGATATTTATTCATGAGAGACACACAGAGGCAGAAACATAGGCAGGAGGAGAAGCAGGCACCCTGTGGGGAGCCCAATATAGGACTCTTTCCCAGGACCCTGGGGCCAGAGCCAAAGGCAGACGCTCAACCACTGAACCTCCCAGGTTCCCCAGAACTGGCATTTATGTCAAAGAGCTCCTTTGCCTGAAATCTGTATTGTATATTCAGTTTTCACTGAAGACAGCAAAGCTCAGATTTTACATCAGAAGCTTGATAGCTTATTAATTGTTGGGCCCATGGTTGCAGAAGGGACAGTTCACAGATATGTGTTGATTGGCCCATAGATTAGTTATTAAAAATTAGAATTTGTTGCCAACATTTAAAAGGAGACTAAAAAATCTGGATTTCTAACTTCTCTTGAAAAAATGAGACCTGGCCACGTGGAACGTGCATTCTCTCAGGGCTTCTGTCTACTAGGGCTAAGTGACAGCTGCCACTTTTGAACTATAGGAGGCTTTGTAATTAAGACTGTATTTCAGGGCAGCCCTGGTGGTGCAGCGGTTTGGCGCCGCCTGCAGCCTGGGGTGTGATCCTGGAGACCTAGGATCAAGTCCCGCATCGAGCTCCCTGCATGGAGCCTGCTTCTCTTCCTCTGCCTGTGTCTCTGCCTCTCTCTCTGTGTCTATGAATAAATAAATAAAATCTTAAAAAAAAAAAAGACTGTATTTCAGCTCAAGGTAAAGCTGAAAAAAAGGCTTGGGCAGATACACAAACTTTTGTCTTGTGGGAAGGACCAAGAAAATGAATTGATAGCTTAGCAGAGATTTCTATCAGAAGTAAGTAAAACTGGAATGAGCTTTGATTTAATTTTTTGCAATTGGAATTGGATTGAAATATTAACTTACTATTTTGAAAATGAACTTCAAACTAAAGAGTTTTCAAAAAATTTCCCATTGGAGCAGTTTGAATCAGAACCAAAGTTTCTCACTCCAAAGAGTTTAGAGCTGGAGCTAAAGCAGATCAAAATACTGTATGACCCAACTAAACTTGAACTAAATTGTTCCTTTATTTACTTCTTGTCTTAGGAGTAAAATATTATTTTCAGTGTTTGTGGCAAAGAATGTACTAGAAATGACCGTAAGTACAAGCATATTGCACTGATTTCTGAACTTTGTCTTGGTAACTTCCTAAAGGATATTTAGCTTCTAACATCATTTATCTTATCTTGATTCTACTACTATTTAATGGAAAACATACTTAGAAAAATTGTTGACTTGCACATAATATTTGTGGCTGTATCTGTGATGATTACCCAGAAAGCTTTGTATGTCCTTTTCAGTAATTCTCTCATTTGATTAATCTTTTTCCAATTCAACAAATTTTTCTTCAATAAAAGTTGAATCTTGGCTCCCAAAGTGGTTAGCTTTTGTAGCCTCTCAGTTCATTTGTGTTTTCTTGCTTTCCACCTCTTCCATACTGTTGCTGATAGATGCCTTTATTTTTTAAGATTTTAGAAAAGATTTTATTTATTTATTTGGAAGAGAGAGAAAGCGAGGGTGGGGGAGCAGAGGGAGAAGCAGACTCTTCTAAGTAAATAATCTTAAAAAATGTATAAACTACATTATAGTTCCAAAACTTTTTATATTTTTTATTTATTTTTAATTTTTTATTCATGAGAGACACAGAGAGAGAGGCAAAGACACAGGCAGAGGGAAGAGTAGGCTCTATGCAGGGAGCCTGACATGGGACTCGATCCTGGGACTCTGGGATCATGTCCTGAGCCAAAGGCAGATGCTCAACCGCTGAGCCACCCAGGCGTACCAGTTCCAAAACTTTAATGAAGTGTAATATACACATAGAAAAATATACACATTTATTGTAATGGACAGTTCCTTGAATTTTTTAGAGTGAACATATCCTCATGGAACCTGCACCCAGATGAGGAAACACAACATTTGCAGCTCTCCAGGAGGCTACTTATGCTCCCTTATAGTCACTCCAGGGTAAAGCCACATCTGAAATGGAATTGTGCTGTTTGTTAGTCTTGAGTCTGCTTTTTTTTTGGTTTTTAATTGACGTGAAATTCATAGAACACAATTACTAATTTTAGAGTAATTCAGTGGCATTCAAACATTCATAATACTGTACCACTACCACCTTCTGTCTTGTTCTGGAAACATTTTTCTCCCTCCAAAGGGAACCCTGTACCATTAAGCAGTTGCTTTCCATTCCCTCTTCTCCTAGCCCCACAGTAACCACCAATCTGCTTTGTGTCTCTATGGGTTTACCTATACTGGATATTTCATATAAATGAAATCATACAATATGTGATCTTTTGTTTTGACTTCTTTAACTTAGCATAATGTTTTTAAGGTTCTTTCATATCATAGCATGTATCAGTACTTCATTCCCTTTTATATTTTATTCAACATTGTTCACGCTTAGGACGCAATTTGTTTATCCCTTCATCTATTGGTAGACAATCCAAGTTATTTCTACTTTTTCACAGTTGAGAAAAGTATTGCTGTGAACATTCTGTACAAGTATTTGTTTGAGTACCAAATTGTTAGGTCATACTAACTGCATGTTTAACTTTTTGTGGATTCATCAAACTGTTTCCACGGCAGCTGACCCATTACATATTACCGATAGCAGTGTATAGTTTCTCTACGTTCTTGCCAGCACTTGCTCTTTTTTTGTCTTTGTGATTATGGCCATCCTCATAGATGTGAGGTGATATATCACTGTGGCTATGATTTTTATTTCTCTAATGATTAATGATGTTGAGCATCTTTTCATGTGCCTGTTGACCATTTGTCTATCTTCTTTTCAAAGAAATGTCAATTGAAGTCTATTCAAGTCCTTTGGCCATTTTTGAATTGGGTTGTTTTTTGGTTATTACTGAAAGTTGTAGGAGTTCTTAATATGTTCCAGATACTATATTAATATTTCAAGTCTGAAATTATGTCAAAATAAACACTTGAAAGGAAAAATAAAATTGTAACTACTCCCATAGTTTTCTTGTCTTTTCATTATGGCCCTCTGTCCATGCCCAGTACCCCTATCTCTTGGCCTGTTTCATTTTTCTCCATCATATATACTTCTATGTCATATGCCATCTAATATATTTTATTTCTATTGTCTGTCTCCCTTAGCTAGAATGGAGGCTCCATGTGGGAAGGATATTTTTCTGTATCCCCTAATTTTGCTGTATCCTTATGGTTTACATAATGGATTTACAAACTATGGCCTGAAAGCCAAATCTGGACTGCTGCCTGTTTTTGAATGTCCACAAGCTAAAAATGATTTTTACCTTTTTAAATGGTTGGAAAAAAAATCAAAAGAATAATGCTTCATTACACCAGAAAATTATATGAAATTTAAATTTCAGCGTTTATAAATGAAATTTTATTGGAACAAAGCCATGCTTATTCATTTTTGTATTTTTTCTGGTTGCTTTCATGCTACAAAGGCAGAGTTGAGTAGTTGTACAATTGCCTGTGTGTCCCACAAAGCCTGAACTATATATATAACTGGTACTTTACAGAAAGATTTGCCTGGCATATAGGTATCTAGTAAATATTTGTTAAATGAATGAGACTTAACCTATACCACCACACAGGAATCTAAATTGGAAATCTTTCAGTAATCCAGTTCTCGAAAGTTTGACCTTAATTAGCTGCTAACCAACCAAACAAAAAAAATCCCTAAATGATTTTTTGGTAATATATTTTCATTGGTCTCTATTTATCCTGTAAATAGTGAGAATTGATGATAAAATACCAGGGAATTTGTAATTCTTAGGAGAGTGTCAGCTAGGGTAGGTGTACCACACAGGTTTTACCAGTGTTAGTTTAAAAAAGACTATAACAACATGGGTATATATCCTGTTTTTATTACTCTTTAAAAATTCAGCAAATTGTTTTACAAGCTGTTTGCTTTTTCCTTCTTTCTCATCAGCTTTAGATTAATAAAGCTACCTGCTTATTAATGAAGGCAATAAAATAATTTTGATATACTTAATTTGAATAAGAAGTCATATTATCACATAATTTTATTCTACTGTGTTTTATTCATCTAATGATGTTTGTTGAATTGCATTAGAATAATGATATTATACTGACATTAGTAATTTCCTATAAATGTCTAACTTCTTAAAGGAAGATTAGAAATTGGACAAATACAAATCATTTTGTATAAAAATGATTTTATAATGTACCAGTCTTTTTTTTTTTTAAGATTTTATTTATTCATGAAAGACACACAGAGAGAGGCAGAGACATAGGCTGAGGAAGAAGCAGGCTCCCTGCAGGGAGCCCGATGTGGGACTCCCAACACAGGACCCTGGGATCATGCCTTGAGCCAAAGGCAGACGCTCAACCACTGAGCCACCCAGGCGTCCTGCCAGTCTAGTTTTTGTATAACATTTGAAAGCTAAATTGCTTGCGTCTGTAAGAGCTGTTAATAGAGGTCTCATAATAGATCCCCAGAGGTACAGTATACCCTATAGCCTTGCAAACAGTTCTTATTTTATGTATTCAGCAAAGGACATTAAATGGGTAATGCAGGTTGTAGTTTATAGTGAAAGAGTAATGTTTTGCAGATCCTTGCTTGGCTTGGTGTTTCCAGATTTTAAGAGGAAAGGGTTTACGTGTCATGATGGGAGTGTAGCTCCTGACTTACATTCTTGGCTTTTCCTACTCTCTCTTTGCTAGGTCAAGCAGAGGGATCTTACTTTTTAAAACTTTTGTCTCCTCTGAAAGTTATGAGTATGCTTAAAAAATACTTTGCTTTTAAAATTTCATCTTTTAGAAACTGAAAGTGCTATTGCTTGAATTTATATCATTTCTCTTTTAATTGTGAAAAGTTTGGATTCTTGATACTCTTACCTTATTCTGGCATTTCTCTGTAAGAGTAACTTGCAAGAATCAATAAGTGTCAGCTTAAGGGATTGTAGTTCACAGTGATCAATTATTCTGTTTATATCTAGGTGTAATTAACTCCTGTTCATTCAATCTGCAAATATTTATTGAGTACCTACTAAATGACAAACATTACATTAGACATTGGGATGCAACACCTTTTAAAAAGACAAAATTACTGTACTTATGGGGCTTAACATTCTATGGAGAGAATTAGATACACAAAAAGTACATATAATGTCAGGTAGTAAAAAGTGCCATAAAGAAGCATAAGATAGAGGAAAAAAATAATTGGAGAAGTTGGTGAAATGCTAATAACTCAATAAGGGGAGAGTCCTTTGATACCATTTGAGTAGAGACCTGAATGAAATGGAGGAAAAAGCCATATGAAGATGTTGGGAAAGGGAGTTTTTGGTTACAGGGAAAGAAAAGTACCCTATCATCCCTTCTTATTCCACTTTATTCTTCTTTATAACACTTATCACCATGAGACATCAGCTATTTATACGTGTGTGTATGTTTCTGCACACACACGTGCACAGTCTTTATTTATTGGCTGTTTTCTCCTACTAGTCACTCACTAAGCTCAGCATTTCAAAAGAATAAATAAATAAATGTAAAAGCCCTGAGGTGGGAATGTACTCTGTGCTCATGGAATTGCAAGAAGTCAATGTGGCTGGTACATAGGATGTAGAATGTGTGAGGAAGGGGCCTGATCATGTAGGGCTTTGTAAACGTTGGAAATTAGGACTTTAAATTTTATTCTAAGTATTATGGGAAACATTGTAGGTTTTTGAAAATGAGAGTAATAGGATCTGACAGATTTTAGAAAGATTGCTTGCTACTAATTGGGCATAATGATTTCTAGTTGTACAAAGTGATTCAGATCAGAAAATCAACAAATGACATTTAAAAAACATATTTTTTATGATGGAAAAATTAGTATGTAGGTGATCAGTTTATATCAAGTGAGGGGTACACTTCTTTTTTTGTCAGTTTTATCAAGGTATAATTTATATACAAAATTCACCAATTTTAAGTGTATAATTTGATGTTATGACAAATGTATACAATCATGTAACTGCCAGTACAATCATGATATATAACATTTCCATCACCTCCAAAATTCTGTCTTAATGCCTATCTGCAGTGGATCCCTTTCTCTCAGTGGCCCCTGGCAACCACTGTCTGCTTTTTATTATAATTTGACCTTTTCCAGAATTTGGAGTAAATAGAATCATGTATAATAAATATTTGGTCTTTTGTGAGTGGCTTCTTTCATTAGCATAGTGCTTTTGATATTCCTTCATATTGTTGAGTATATTAGGGGTTTATTCCTTTATTGCTGAGTAGTATTTCATTGTGTTGATACATTATAATTTGTTTCTATGTACTAGTTGATGGGCATTTGGGCTGTTTACAGTTTTTGGCTGTTCTAATTAAAGCTGATATGAACATTTCTATTCAAGTCTTTATGTGGACATATGCTTTCATTTTTTTTGGATAAATACTCAGGAGTAGAATTTCTGGATCTATGGTAAGTATATGCTTAACTTTAAAGAAACTGCCAAGCTATTTGCTATTTTCATTCTCACTAGCAATGGATGAGGGCTGCAGTTGTTCCACATGTTTTTTTTTTTTTTTTTTTTTTTAGCATCACAATCTCTTTATGATTTTACATTCTTGCCAATACTTAATATTGCCTGTTTTTTTAATTTTAGCCATTTTATTATTTTATTATAATTTTAATTTTAGCCACGCTAGAGGTCATGTAGTGGTTTTAACTTGCATTTCCTTAATGGCTAATGATGTTATGCATCTTTTCATATGTTATTTGCAATCAGTACATAAAATGGTTTGCCTTTTAGGGATGCCTGGATGGTGATCCTGGATCCTGGATACCTCAGGGTGTGATCCCCAACTCCTGGGATCGAGTCCTGCATTGCGCTTCCTGCATGGATCCTGCTTCTGCCTCTGCCTGTGTCTCTGCCATTCTCTCTCTCTCTCTCTCTCTGTGTGTGTGTGTGTGTCTCTCACGAATAAATAAATAAATAAATTCTTTAAAAAAAATTGTTTGCCTTTAAAAACTTTGGATTTTTGTCTTATTGAGGTGTGCAGATTTTTTATATATCCCGGATATAAGTCCTTTACCTTTTTGTATGTTTTGTAGAATTTTTCTCCCAAGTTGTGGGTTTATTTTTTTATTATTTTACTTTATTTTTAAAAGATTTTATTTCTTTATTTATGAGAGACACAGAGAGAGTGGTAGACACACAGGCAGAGGGAGAAGCAGGCTCCCCGTGGGGATCCTGATGATCCCCAGGACCCTGGAATCATGACCTGAGCCAAAGGCAGATGCTCAACCACTGAGCCACCCAGGTGCCCCTGATTGATTTTTTTAAAAGAAACTTTTAATTTTAAAATTGTTTTGGATTTAAAGAAAAGTTCAGAAGATAGTATAGAAAATTCCAATATACTCAACACCTGATTTCCCCTATTATTAACATTTATATTAGTATATTTTTCTCAATTAATTAACCTGATTTGATAGATTATAATTAACTAAAGTCCATACTTCCTTCAAATTTCCTTCATTTTTACCTAATGTAAATACTTTTTCTGTTCCAAAGCGTTTTTCACCTTAGATTATTATATCTTAGAAGTTGAATTTATTTTTTTTATAGCTCCTTTTCTTTCCTTTTTACCCTCGTGTTTTCCTATACCCATGTGAACATTATAGAGTATGTTTAGAAGAGTGATATTAACATTGTTAGCTAGCACTGGAATTGTTTGCTAATTCTATCGTTTGTCATTTCTACATTTTTTTTATTGTTTGTAATTTCTTCTGGTAATAAGCCATAGTTTTCTGCTTATTTACATGTCTGGTCATCTTTGGTTTTATACTAAACATTGTGAATTTTATATCTTTGGGAATTGGGTATTTTACAACTGTGCTTTGGGATACTTGTTCGTGTAAATCATTTTGATATTTTTGAGGCTTGCTCTAAAACTTTGTTAGTGCAGGTCTAGAGTAAGCTTTCTAAGGCTAATTTGGTTTGATTTTTGTGGCATTATCTTCTGAGCTTACCCTGATACCCTCACTCTGGCTGATGGAAAGACAACTTATTTTCACTTTTGTGTAAACTCCAGAAATTGGTCAGCTTACTGTTTTCCAGGGCTTTTTCCTTTGGCCTTGGTAGTTCCCTAATAAATATATGCAGACTAATACTTAAAGACTCTGAATCTCTGGACTTCTCTGTATGTAACTCTTTCCTCTTTGTACCCTGTACTGCATATTCTAGCCTTCCTGGCTTCCTTAAACTCATAACGTTGTCTCCTCAACTCTGGAAGAGCATTGGCTCTCTTTTGGGTTTCTCTTCACTGTGCTATGGCCTGGAAAGTATCTCTGGGAATTAAGTTGAGACATCTGATTTGTGTCCCTTCTTTCAGGATCATAGTCCTGTGCTGGCTATTGATTGAAGTCCACTTGTTATATATTTTGCCTGATTTTCTAGTTAGAAGATAAATATAATCCCTATTATGCCTTAATTGTCAGAAGCAGAAGTGCAGTAGACATACTTTTGAAGTTATCAATATATATCTACTTAAAATTTTTTTTTTAATTTTTAAGTAATCTCTGTACTGTATGTGGGGCTCAGACTTATACCCCCCCAAATCAAGAGTCACATGCCTTACTGATTGAGCCAGGCAGGTGCCTCTGAAATTATTAATATATTTTGAAGTAGGAGAAATATTTTTGAAAAAATTGCTTCTAAGATATCCTTTAATTTTCTTATATACTTTTTCTTTTTTTTAATTTATTTTTTATTGGTGTTCAATTTACCAACATACAGAATAACCCCCAGTGCCCATCACCCATTCACTCCCACCACCCGCTCTCCTCCCCTTCTACCACCCCTAGTTTGTTTCCCAGAGTTAGCAGTCTTTACGTTCTGTCTCCCTTTCTGATATTTCCCACACATTTCTTCTCTCTTCCCTTATATTCCCTTTCACTATTATTTATATTCCCCACATGAATGAAAACATACAATGTTTGTCCTTCTCCGATTGACTTACTTCACTCAGCTTATATACTTTTTCTTATGTATTTTTAAAATGTCAAATTTAAACCATCATGCAGTAGTCATTTTCAGAATAACTTTGTTTGTGATTTCCAATTGGATTATGTTAAAAATTTTGCAGAGCTGATTAACCGATATATTACATTTCAAAGATTGTTGAGATAGTATATACACTGGTATGATCTTATGTGATAATTACTACATATAGGTAGATGCTTTATATTTTTCTCACATTTTAGTTCCTTTTCTATACTTTGAAGATACACATGCCTAGGCAAGGGAGGTTATATGCAGTTAAAAAAAAACAAACAAAAACAAAACCCCAAACCTTTGTAATGTGGTAATTTACTTGCTAATAATCTCTTTTGCTCTGTTCTCAAAGTATGAAATGATCCAGGGCAAGAATTCAGTCTTTGTCTGTTAAACCATAATCTTTCTTTGGTTGTCATCTCTTTCCCAAGATTTAATTATTAACTGATTTAACTACAAATATTAGGTTGGAAGACCTTAATCAAAATCCTTAGGTCTAATTATGCATACTCTTCTCCATCTTATAAAATGCCCTTTCTTACTCATGGTTTTATTTATCTCTCTAGTTTTACAGTTCTGATCCTTTTCCCTCTTTTCTCTCTCTCTTTTTCTATTCCTACTACTATAATTTCCATGCCAGGTAGTTAGTATTTTAAGCGTATGTTGTAAAATAGCCCTCAGTTTGATCTCACTGATTTCAGTCGGCTCCTCTTCATTATCATTCAACATGTGAATGTCAGTTTGTTTCCTTTACTGATATACCCATCTTGACTTTCTCTTATACAGAAAGTTTGACTAGCTTCTTAGTGTTTTTAAAGTCAGGTTCAGATTCTGATGAACAGCATATCTCAATCTTTGTATTTGGCTCCAGTAAATACTTTTTTGTTGAATGTGTCTTCTGTGACTCTGACACTTTTCTATTGCCTATATGTTGCTCATGTCATTTCCACCAATTGGAATTTTATAGCTTCTTGGCTAGGTTTTGCTTTTAACATCCTTCAGGAAGCCTGTTTTGAACTTCTCTGTCTCACAGTAGGCCATTTCCTTTTGGGTGCTCAAAGCCTTATCTATTCATTTCTATTTAATTATATAACCATTTTGTTATTTTCTCTCCTGTGATCTTACTTTAAAAATTCTGCGGACTGGGACGCCTGGGTGGCTTAGTGGTTGAGCGTCTGCCTTTGGCCCAGGGCATGATCCTGGAGTCCCGGGATCGAGTCCCACATCAGGATCCCTGCATGGAGCCTGCTTCTCCCTCTGCCTGTGTCTCTGCCTCTCTGTGTGTGTGTCTCTCATGAATAAATAAATAAAATCTTAAAAAAAAAAATCCTGCGGACTGTTAGGTTATTTAACTGCATTAGGACAAAAGCCTATTCTCTAATCCCTGACCCCTTTGCTGTAATTGTAGGTACATATTAAAAAGGTTTAATGTTATGATCAGTTTTCTTGGATCTTGTAGAATATACAGGAAACTGGGGACATTTGTAGATGGTATGAGGCATTTGATGATCCATAGGTTGATGCAGATTTGCCCTAGTTTCTTAGATAATATTGGCCTTACCTTAGAACAGTTAGTTTTCTGGATTGACTCAGTTTTCTAGAATGTGTGGTAGAGTTGTTCATTTTTATGGCCTTCATTTTTTTGGAATAGGCCTTTCATCTATGTAGTGACTCTAAGGAGCATCAGTCTTTCCACCCCTGGCTCTTCTTCTTCTTCTTTTTTTTTTTTTTAATGAAGTCTTTTGTCCCCATGATGTTTATTTTTATTGTAAGATTTTATATTGTTAGTTTTTTCCCCATATTTGTGGTTGGAGATCATAAATGATACTATCTTGACATAACAAGACTAGTGGTAGGTTTTTTTTTTTTTTTTTAAGATTTATTTATGATTGACATAGAGAGAGAGAGAGAGGCAGAGACACAGGCAGAGGGAGAAGCAGGCCCCACGCAGGGAGCCCGATGTGGGACTCGATCCTGGGACCTCAGGATCATGCCCTTGGCCAAAGGCAGGCGCTAAACCGCTGAGCCACCCAGGGATCCCCTGTTTAAAAACTTTATCCACAGTATTAGAAAAATAAGGCAGTGTTTTTCTTTTAGGTTTCAAATACATGTCTGGCTTCTGATTCTAGGCCTTTATGTTCTGTGTAGTCTGCTGACATAAGCTTTTTTTCCTTCATAATATCTTTTTATTTTTTTTAAAGATTTATTTATTGAGAGAGAGAAAGCTCAGAGAGAGAGAGAGGGAGGGAGAGAGAAGGGGAGAAGGGGGAGAGGAGAGAGGAAAGTGAAAGGGAGAGAATCTCCAACAGGCTCCATGCTCAGTGCAGAGCCTGTTGAGGGGTTCCATGTCATCACCCTGAGATTATGACCTGAGCTGAAATCAACCAACTGGGCCACCCAGATGTTCCTTCACAATGTTTTTTTAAAGATATAATTCATATACCATAAAATTCACCCTTTTGTAGTATACAATTCACTTGGTTTTTAGTATATTCATAAAGTTCTGCAGCCATCACACCATCTAATTTTAGCTCATCTAAGTCACCCTAAAAAGAAACACAGTACATATTAGCTGTCACTCCCCATTCCCCCTTCTGCAACCTCTAGCAATCACTAATCTACTTTATGCTACTTTATGGGTTCACCTATTCTGGATATATAAATTGGATCATCTAGCATGTGATCTTTTGTGACTGGCTTCTTTGACTTAGCATAATGTTTTTAAGGTTCATCCATATTTTGCCATGTATCAGTACTTCATTACTTTTTACTACCAATTAATACTCCATTGTATAGTTATACCATGTTTTACTTATTTATTCATCAGTTGGTGGGCATTTGAGTTGTTTCCAGAAATGCTGGTGTATGAGTATTAAATAAGCTGTTGTGAATATATGATACAAGTTTTGTGTAGACAATTCATTTCTCTTGGGTATATAACTAGAAATGAAACTGTTGGGT
Source organism: Canis aureus (assembly GCF_053574225.1). NCBI lineage: Eukaryota > Metazoa > Chordata > Mammalia > Carnivora > Canidae > Canis > Canis aureus. Next base: position 14,479,368 of record NC_135636.1, read on the forward strand.
CAAATGGTAACTTTATGTTTAAGTTTTTGAGGGGCTTCCAGATGCTTTCCAAAGTGGGTGTACCATTTTACATTCCTACCAGCAGTGTAAAAGGGTTCTAATTTCTTTATATCCTTACCAACACATCTGTGTTTATGATTCTTTTTAATGTTATTGTAAGTGAATTGTGGGTATGAAGTAGTAGTTTATAGTGGTTTTGATTTGCCTTTTCTTGATGAGTAATGATGTTGATCATCTTTTCATGTGCTTATTGGCCATTTATATATCTTCTTTGGAGAAACATTCATTCATATCCTTTATCCATTTTAAAATTGTGTTTTTAATTTTTTTTTTTATTTTATTTTATTTTTTTTTAAAATTGTGTTTTTATTTCAGAGTTGCGGGAAGTTTTTATATATCCTGTATACAAATCTCTTATGAGATAAATGATTTACAGTCCCCCACCCCCATTGTATGAGTTTTTCTATCTTTTTTTATTATGTATTTTGAAACCCAAAAGTTTTTAATTTTGATCATGTCCAATTTATCTGTTTTTTTTTTTTTTTTATCTGTTTTTTTTTCTTTGGTTGCTTGTGCTTTTAGTGTCATGTCTAGGAAACCACTGTCTAATCTGAGGTCATAAGCTTTGCCCCAATGTTTTCTTTGAATGGTTTTATAGTTTCAACTCTTACATTTAGGTCTTTGATCCACTTGGAGTTAATTTTTGTATATGGTGTGAAATAAGATTGATCTTTGTTCTCTTGAACATCCAGTTGTTCCAGCTCCACTTATGCAAGTCTATTTATTCTTTCTTTGTTAAATTATTCTGGTATTGTTGAATTGACTATAAATGCAATGCTTCTATCTAGACACTGCATTCTATTGCATTGATCTATATATCTGTCCTTAGCTATATGTTTATATCACATTGTCTTGATTACTATAGCTGTGTAGTAAGTTATAAAACCTAGAAGTGTGAGCCCTCCAATTTCATTTTTCTTTTGAAGATTGTTTTGGTGATTCTGAGTCCCTTGCATTTTCATGTGAATTTTAGGATTAGCTTGTCAATTTCTGCAAAAAATGTAGCTTGGATTTGATAAGGGATTGTGTTGAAGCAGATCAGTCTTGGAGAGTATTGCTGTCTTAAAGATATTAAGCCTTTTGATCTATGTACATGGCTGTCCTTACATCTTCTTTAATATGTTTTGTAATTTTCAGAGTATAACTCTTCTACTTTTTTGTTGAATTTATTCCTAAGTCTTTTATTCTTTTTGATGTTATTGTAAGTGGAATTGTTTTCTGAATTTCATCTTTAGATTGTTCATTGCTAATGTGTAGAAATAATAGTTGATTTTTGTTTGTTATCTTGTAGCTTGAAACCCTTTTGAACTTGTTTATCAGTCCTAATAGTTTGTTAGTGGAGCCCTTGGACTTTTTGTATACAAGATGTTACTTTCTACTAAGAGATAATTTTCCTTTTTCTTTTCCAATCTAGATGCTCATTATTTCCTTTTTCTGCCTAATTGTTTTGTCTAGAATATCCAGTATAATGTTGAATACAAGTGACAAGAGTGAACATTGCTGTATTATCCCTAGCCTTAAGGGAAAGCATTCAGTTTTCACCATTAATTATCATGTTTGCTCTGGACTTTTTGTAGATATCCTTTATCATGTAAAGGAAGTTCCCTTCTATTTCTATTTGTTGAGTGCTTTGCTCATGAAAGGGTGTTGGATTTTTGTCAGATGGTTTTTTTTTTTTTTTATCCTGTTTTTTCCCTTTATTTTCCTTATTAACATGGTGTATCACATTAAATTTCACATATTAAACCAAACTTGCTTCCTTGGGATCCCTCTTTTTCATGATGTATAAGATTTTATATTTTGCTGCATTTGGTTTGCTAGTATTCCTTCGAGGATTTTTTGTCTTAATTCTCAAGATATATTGGCCTGAGTTTTCTTACCTCATGATGTCTTTGTCTTGTTTTGGAAACAAGGTTGTACTGGTATTATACAATGAGTTGGGAAGTATTCTTTCCCTTTCTAGCCCTTGAAACAGTTTATAAAGGATTAAAATTAAATATTCTTTAAGACTAATGGTATTTAAAATTTTTTTTTTTTTTTTTGTATCTCTTAGGATTCTCCTTTTACAAATGCAGGAATGGGATCTAATCTTAATCTCTTGGGTGAAATTGAGTGTGATGCCAGCATAATGGATGGAAAATCCTTAAATTTTGGAGCTGTTGGAGCACTGAGTGGTATGTGGACCTTATAACACATTATCTCTATTCTTCAAAGAACTATGAACATTATCATATGATGTCTCTTAAAAATTTAGTCAATCTTGTGTTTTCTACCATTTTTGCCTGGAATAGTCTTGAAGACAACATTGTTTTCTTTGTCTAAATTTAAAACATGAAATCTTAGCTAGGAAAGTTTTAAAGAAAACAGTAAAAAAGCTTATACTTAAGTCTTTGTTACAGTTTGAGCATTCTCTTCCACCTCCTTGAGATTATAGATTATTTAACATGTGAGTTAGCAAAATCCTTTTTTATTTTTTCTGCAGATTTTATCTATTTATTTATGAGAGATACACAGAGAGAAGCAGAGATTCAGGTAGAGGGAGAAGCAGGCTCTCTGCAGGTAGCCCCATGCGGGCCTCAATCCCAGAACCCCAGGATCATGCCCTGAACCAAAGACAGACACTCAACTGCTGAACCACCCAGGTGTCCCTCTTAAATTTGTGATTATTTGAAATACATGGGTAATATATTTTTTTGTTAGAAAATTCAGTTGATATAAATAAAATTTACCATTGATCTTCCAAATCTTTCCTTCTCATCCTTTTCCCCTTGGAGGGGTTTAAACAGTAAAATATAATGTATTTATCTATATTTTTATGTAATAGAAACACAATTACACAAATCTGTTTTAAAAAATATATATGTATATATTATTATGAAATTTTATTTTTTCTTTAAATAGGATGTTTTAGAGATTTTTTCCCCACATCAGTACATATTAGATATATCTAATGTTTTACAGTTCTTTTATTTAAGCAATATATACATGCAATGCACAGATTTTAATTATAAAGCTGCATGATGGGATCCCTGGGTGGCGCAGCGGTTTGGCGCCTGCCTTTGGCCCAGGGCGTGATCCCGGAGACCCGGGATCGAATCCCACATCGGGCTCCCGGTGCATGGAGCCTGCTTCTCCCTCTGCCTGTGTCTCTGCCTCCCTCTCTCTCTCTCTCTAACTATCATAAATAAAAAAAAAAAAAAATAAATAAATAAAATAAAATAAAGCTGCATGATTTTTTAAATGTATACAGCTATGTAAACCATTACCCAAATAGAGATATAAAATGTTTCCATGTCAAAATACAGAACATTTCTGGGGTGCTTGGGTGGTTCTGTTGATTGAGCGTCAGACTCTTGATTTAGCTCAGGTCACGATCTCAGGGTTCTGGCATCCAGCCCTGCACTGGGCTCTTTGCTCCCCACTTAGCATGAAGTCTGCTTGTTCCTCTCCCTCCCCTGCTTGTGCTCTTTCTCTCTCTCTCAAATAAATAAATAAAATCTTAAAAAAAAAAAAAACCAAACATTTCCATAATCTTAGAAGAGTTCTATATGCCTCTTCCTAGTCCATACCTCTTATACTCTGCTCCTGCCTTCTCTTTTCCTCTGATTTTGATTTTAGGCACCATAGATTAATTTGCTTATTTCTGAAATTATGAGTGGAATCATACACCTCTGTGGTTTTTTTTTCTTAAAAGTATGCCTGTGAGATCGCCCCATGTTTTGTGTCACAATAATTTTTCTTTTTATTACTTAGTAGAATTTTATTGCAAGAATATATCATAAATTATCTATTCTCCTTTTAGTGGATATTTGAGTAGATGTTTAGTGGATATTTAGTGGATATTTCTAGTTTTTGACTATAATAAATAAAGCTCCAGTGAATCTTCTTGTGCATGTCTTTTGATATACATATGCATTTAATTCTCTTGGGTATAAACTTAAGATTTGAAATGATAAGTTTAGGTACATAATGTGCTTTGCTTTAGTAGAATACTGCTGGACAGTTTTCAAAAGTAGTTGTTATAATCTATACTCCCACAAGCATGTATGAGCATTTTAATTACTCTATATCAGGGCCAACATTTGGTATTGCTATTCTTTTTGAAATTCATCCATTTTGATATATGTGTAGTGGGATTATTGTTTTGAGTTTCCCTATTTACTAATGATACTGAGAACCTTTTGATCTACTTACTGGCCATTTAGATATTGTTGTGCAGTGTATGTTTAAGTCTTTTGCATATTTTATATTAGATTATCTTTTATTGATTTGTTCAAGTACTTTATGTATTTTAGGTCAGATACCTGTATTATGTATATCTCCTCCTAATCTGTGGATCACCTTTTCACTCTTTTCATGCTGTCTTCTGATGAACTGAAGTTTTTAATTCTAATGCAGTTTAAATTACCAACCTTTTATTTTATGGTTTTAAAATATTTTTAAAAATATTTTTTAAAGAAATCTTTGCCTATCTAAAGTTATGCAGATTGTCTCCATTGTTTTCTTTTAATAGTTCTATTTTTTTTTAATATGCTTTATGCCCAATGTGGGGCTCGAGTTCATGACCGGGAGATCAAGAGCTGCATGCTCCCCTGACTGAGCCCACCAGGCGTCCCCAGTAGTTCTACTGTTTTTTACCCTTCACATTTAGCTCTCTTATCAAGCTTAGATTAATTTTAGCATATGTAGATAGGAGCTCACGTTAATCTTTTTATTCTTATGGATATCCAAATGGTTTATTGCCATTATCAAAAGAAAGGACAATGCTTTCCTCTCATAACTGTGTTGGCAGATCAGGTGACTGACCATACATGCAATGCCTTGGTTCTGTACCCTCTATTCTATTCCATTTTCCTATTTATTGCCAGTGCCATGTTGTCTTGATTACTGTAGCTTTATATTCTTTATATCTGGTAATATATTTGTATATTCTTGATACCTGGTAGTATAAGACTTCTAACTTCTTTTTTTTTCTTTAACATTATATTGACTATACTAGGTGTTTGGCCATTTTCATAAAATTTTTGAGTCAGCTTGTCAATGTCCATAATAAAACCCTGCTGGGATTTTGATTGGTATTACAGTGAATGTATAGAATCATTTTTGGATAATTGATGTCTTTTTTTTTTTTTTTTAAATTTATTTATTTATTTATGATAGTCACACACACACACACACACAGAGGCAGAGAGAGAAGCAGGCTCCATGCACCGGGAGCCCGACGTGGGATTCGATCCCGGGTCTCCAGGATCGCGCCCTGGGCCAAAGGCAGGCGCCAAACCGCTGCGCCACCCAGGGATCCCTGATGTCTTAACAATACTGAATATTTTGGCCCACAAACATAGTATTTTTATATTTATATAAACATTACTCATTTTTTTCTCAGCAGTGTTTTATGGTTCTCAGTATAAATGTTATGCATACTTTTTATTAGGTTTATTCCAGATACTTAGTTTTTCATAAAATATTTTCTTCTCATTTATGTTTTTTAAGATTTTATTTATTTATTCATGAGAGACACACACAGCGAGAGAGAGAGAGAGAGAGAGAGAGAGAGAGAGAGAGAGAGAGAGGCAGAGACACAGGCAGAGGGAGAAGCAGGCTCCATGCAGGGAGCCCGATGTGGGATTCGGTCCTGGGTCTCAAAGATCATGCCCCTACTGAAGGTGGTGCTAAACCGCTGAGCCACCGGGGCTGCCCTCATTTATGTTTTTAAAGAAATTTGTCTTTTTCATTTGAGTTGTCAAATTTATTTGCCTAAAAACTTTCTAGTTTAGTTTTCTTTTTGATTTCTGGTTTAATTTCATGTGATCAGAGAACATTCTCTATATGATTCCAGTCCCTTGAGGCTTTTTGAGATTTGCTTTATGGCCCAGTTTATGGTGTATTTTGTTAAGTGTTCCAGTGAACTTTAAAAGATTATTTATTTTGTAGTTTTTTGAGTGCATGTTCTGTATGTGTCAGTTTGGTTATTCACTTGTTCCAGTCTCCTTTATCCTTTCTGGTTTCTGTGATAGGGGAGAAAGAGTATATCAGGGGTGCCTGAGCGGCTCTGTCGATTAAGCATCTAACTCTTAGTTTCAGCTCAGATAATAATCTGAGGGTCCTGGGATCAAGTTCCATATCCAGCTCCATACTCAGTGTGGAGTCTACTTGACATTCTATTATCTCTCTCCTTCTCCCTCTGCGTCTTCTGCTTGTGTTGTGTGTATCTCTCTCATAAATAAATAAAATCTAAAAAAAAAAGAAAGTATATCAATTAGTTTTAATTTTAATTTCTTTTATTATGAAATTTTCTTGGTATCTAATGTAATTTCATATGTTTAAAGGCCTAATTAGCATTTCTCTGTGAACTGACTGTTCTGTATCTCTTGTTGCTTGCTTTTTTTAAAAAAATATATTTATTTTGTATTGATGTTCAATTTGCCAACATATACAATAACACCCAGTGCTCATCCCATCAAGTGCCCCCCTCAGTGCCCGTCATCCAGTCACCCCCAAACCCCGCCCACCTCCCCTTCCACCACCCCTAGTTTGTTTCCCAGAGTTAGGAGTCTCTCATGTTCTGTCTCCCTTTCTGATATTTCCAACTCATTTTCTCTCCTTTCCCCTTTATTCCCTTTCACTATTTTTTATATTCCCCAAATGAACAAGACCATATAATGTTTGTCCTTCTCTGATTGACTCATTTCACTCAGCATAATACCCTCCAGTTCCATCCACATCGAAGCAAATGGTGGGTATTTATCGTTTCTAATGGCTGAGTAATATTCCATTGTATACATATACCACATCTTCATCTTTGAATGGACACCGAGGCTCTTTCCACAGTTTGCTATTGTGGACATTGTTGCTATAAACATTGGGGTGCAGGTGTCCTGGCGTTTTGCTGCATCTGTATCTTTGAGGTAAATCCCCAGCAGTGCAATTGCTGGGTCATAGGGCAGATCTATCTTTAACTCTTTGAGGAACCTTCACACAGTTTTCCAGAGTGGCTGCACCAGTTCACATTCCCACCAACAGTGCCAGAGTGTTCCCCTTTCTCCACATCTTCTCCAACATTTGTTGTTTCCTGCCTTGTTAATTTTCGCCATTCTCACTGGTGTGAGGTGGTATCTCATTGTGGTTTTGATTTGTATTTCCCTGATGGCAAGTGATGCAGAGCATTTTCTCATGTGCGTGTTGGCCATGTCTGTGTCTTCCTCTGTGAAATTTCTGTTCATGTCTTTTCCCCATTTCATGATTTCTGTGATAATCACAGAAATTGTTTGTTTCTTTGGTGTTGAGATTAATAAGTTCTTTATAGATCTTGGATACTAGCCCTTTATCTGATATGTCATTTGCAAATATCTTCTCCCATTCTGTAGGTTATCTTTTAGTTTTGTTGACTGTATCCTTTGCTGTGCAAAAGCTTCTTATCTTGATGAAGTACCAATAGTTCATTTTTGCTTTTGTTTCTCTTGCCTTCATGGATGTATTTTGCAGGAAGTTACTGTGACCAAGTTCAAAAAGGGTGTTGCCTGTGTTCTCCTCTAGGATTTTGATGGAATCCTGTCTCACATTTAGATCTTTCATCCATTTTGAGTTTATCTTTGTGTATGGTGCAAAAGAGTGGTCTAGTTTCATTCTTCTGCACGTGGATGTCCAATTTTCCCAGCACCATTTATTGAAGAGACTGTCTTTTTTCCAGTGGATAATCTTTCCTGCTTTGTCAAATATTAGTTGACCTTAAGTTGAGGGTCCACTTCTGGGTTCTCTATTCTGTTCCATTGATCTATGTGTCTGTTTTTGTGCCAGTACCACACTGTCTTGATGATCACAGCTTTGTAGTACAACCTGAAATCTGGCATTGTGATGCCCCCAGCTCTGGTTTTCTTTTTTTAATATTCCCCTGGCTATTCGGGGTCTTTTCTGATTTCACACAAATCTTAAAATAATTTGTTCCAACTCTCTGAAGAAAGTCCATGGTATTTTGATAGGGATTGCATTGAATGTGTAAATTGCCCTGGGTAACTGACATTTTCACAATATTAATTCTTCCAATCCGTGAGCATGGACTATTTTTCCATCTCTTTGTGTCTTTGTCTTCCTCAATTTCTTTCAGAAGTGTTCTGTAGGTTTTAGGGTATAGATCCTTTACCTCTTTGGTTAGGTTTATTTCTAGGTGTCTTATGCTTTTGGGTGCAATTGTAAAAGGGATTGACTCCTTAATTTCTCTTTCTTCAGTCTCATTGTTAGTGTATAGAAATGCCACTGACTTCTGGGCATTGATTTTGTATCCTGCCACGCTACCAAATTGCTGTATGAGTTCTAGCAATCTTGGGGTGGAGGCTTTTGGGTTTTCTACGTAGAGTATCATGTCATCGGTGAAGAGGGAGAGTTTGACTTCTTCTTTGCCCATTCGAATGCCTTTTATTTCTTTTTGTTGTGTGATTGCTGAGGCTAGGACTTCCAGTACTATGTTGAATAGCAGTGGTGAGAGTGGACATCCCTGTCTTATTCCTGATCTTAGGGGAAAGGCTTCCAGTGTTTCCCCATTGAGGATGATATTTGCTGTGGGCTTTTCGAAGATGGCTTTTAAGATGTTGAGGAATGTTCGCTCTGTCCCTACACTCTGAAGAGTTTTGATCAGGAATGGATGCTGTATTTTGTCAAATGCTTTCTCTGCATCTATTGAGAGGATCATATGGCTCTTGTTGATATGATCTATCACGTTGATTGTTTTATGAGTGTTGAACCAGCCTTGCATCCCGGGGATAAATCCCACTTGGTCATGGTGAATCATCTTCTTAATGTATTGTTGGATCCTATTGGCTAGTATCTTGTTGAGAAGTTTTGTATCCATGTTCATCAGTGATATTGGTCTATAATTCTCCTTTTTGGTGGGGTTTTTGTCTGGTTTTGGAATTAAGGTGATGCTGGCCTCATAGAAGGAGTTTGGAAGTATTCCATCTCTTTCTATCTTTCCGAACAGCTTTAGTAGAATAGTACAGTTTCTTCTTTAAACGTTTGATAGAATTCCCGTTGCTTGCCTTTTAACTTTATTTATAATGTGCCTTATTGTATTAGAATTTAAAATTTTTATTTGTCAAACTTATTAGTTGTTCTTTTATGGCTTTTGTATTTTGCATTTCTTAAGGTTTCCCTCATAATTATAAGTATACTCACCTGTATTTTCTTCTAGTACACTTATAATTTATTTTTCATTTACTTCTTTAATACATTGTTTTTTTCTGAAATAATGGAAAAATTGTCCCTATATGATGTTGAATAATAGCAATAATAATGACTATCATTTATTGGGTGATTGTTACATACCATGCATTATTCTCCAGTAGTTTATATGTGTTCTGTCATTAGTTCTCATAATTACCTTTTGAGGACACCACTTTTTTTCACTATTTATTTATTTATTTATTTATTTATTTATTTATTTATTATCTATCTATCTTTAAATATTTTATTTATTCATGAGACACACACACAGAGGGGAGAGAGAGAGAGAGAGAGGCAGAGACACAGGCAGAGGGAGAAGCAGGCTACCCTCAGGGACCCCGATGGGGGATCGATCCCAGACTGGGATCACGCCCTGAGCCAAACACTCAACCTCTGAGCCATCCAGGCATCCCATCACATTTTTTTTATATTTAAATTCAATTTGCCAACATATAGTATAACACCCAGTGCTCATCCCATCAAGTGCCCTCCTTGTTGCCCATCACCCAGTTACCCCAGCCCCCACCAACCTCCCCTTCCGATGAGGACACTACTTTTTTTTTTATCCCTATTTCACAGATAAGGAAATTGAAATACAGAAGGGATTTAGTAATTTGCCCAAGGTTACTGTATCAGGCTGGGTCCAACTAGGAGAAAAACTAGATAGATTTAATAGGGGAAGTTTAATATAAAGAACTATTAAACCAGTGATAGGACAGTAACTATACAAAGGTAGAAAGGGAACTCAAAATGTATTCTAGGGCAGAGGGAGAACACCCAAGTATGGATAAACTTGGAGGGAGATTCAGATCTCATTGAAGAAGGTGTGGTTGTAGCTACTGCCTAGTAGAGAAGTTGCTGTGTTACCCAGGCCACGGTCACTGTGATACCAGGGACAATCCTATGGGGCACAGGTGAGTTCAGACTGGTAGGTGCTTACACAGGGGTGAGGAAACTATGGGAATTGAACCTCTGTTCCACAGGATAAAGATTGGGCTTTTGGCTCACCAGGCAGCCATTTACCCACGGGGAACTTTGCTATTTGTGCCTATGAGGCCAAGAAGGTTTGTGACTTGAACTGGGCACAGTCCTGTTCTTTCTGGGACTGTCATCTATGATGCTATAGTCTGATTCAGGAGCTAGGGAAAACATGTGGTGGCCAAATGCTAGAGAAAGCTGCACCCTGCAGGCACTTAGCACTGGGGAATACCATGTGGGCCAAATAGTGAAGAAACTGATGCTCTCGGGATCCCTGGGTGGCACAGCGGTTTGGTGCCTGCCTTTGGCCCAGGGCGCGATCCTGGAGACCCAGGATCGAATCCCACGTCGGAATCCCGGTGCATGGAGCCTGCTTCTCCCTCTGCCTATGTCTCTGCCTCTCTCTCTCTCTTTGTGTGACTATCATAAAAAAAAAAAAAAAAAAAAAAGAAACTGATGCTCTCCACTTGCCTGGCTAGTAAAAGGTTCCTCCTAGAGTGTCTCTTCGGTGCCCTCTACTGACAAAGCTATCAGTGTGCCAGCTGGCAAAGGAAACCTATTTAAAGGGCCCATATCCATTTTCACAGATCAGGCAATGAAGGGAGAATTTAGCTGAGAAGCAACAGATAATGGCTACAGTTATAAAACAGTCTAACTCCTGTTACTCTGTGTTCCTTCTACTTTTCACATAGAGTCTATCTTTTCCTACTCGTTTGAAATATTGTATCATGTATTAAATATTCAAATGCTTGTGTGTCTGTGTCTGAACTTCAGCTTTTTTTCTGTTCCATTGATGTATTTGTTAATTTGTATTCAAACCACACTCTCTTCTTTTAAAATATATTTTATTTATTCATTCATGAAAGACAGAGAGAGAGAGAGAGAGAGAGAGAGGCAGAGACATAGGAAGAGGGTAGAGAAGCAGGTTCCATGCAGAGAGCCCGATGTGGCTCTTGATCCTGGGGCTCCAGGATCATGCCCTGAGTCAAAGGCAGACACTCCACCACTGAACCACCCAGGTGTCCCCAAACCACACTCTTTTAATTAAGAATAGTTTTTAATAAGAGTGGTATCTTGAAGGGTGAATACCTCTTCATTTTTTCCCAGTTAAACTGAGAAGTTTAAGAGTCAGCTACATCATAGAAGTCCTTTTGAAGTTTTGATGGAGATTTTGTAGATTTGAATTTATAACTTAATTTGACAATTATTAAAGTCTACATTGAATCAGCATATACAGAGGTATATTTTAAGAGCTAGTACAGAGAGCTGAGCTTTTTCTTTATTTGGCATTTCATCCTTTTTTTTGGTGGCACATTTTTGTTGTTTAGCTAAATAGTTTTGTTTTGAGTAAATATGGTGACTTTAATTTGATTTTTTATAGTCTTTTTATATCCCACCGCTGATTTTTTTTTTTTTTTTTTTTTTTGTACTGGTGTCCTGAGAGGCATTCATTGGTTAGTGGTTTAGGATGTGGTCTCTGACATTAGCTGCTTCTCTTAAAATCTTAGCACTGTGATCGTATGTAGGTGACTTAACGCTTTGTGCAAATATTCCCTTAGTAATCAACGTTCATAAATATACTTACAGAGTTGAGAGATCAATGAAATATACTTGCTACGTTGAAGGGTTTGGTACTGGGCTTGGCTTATGGTAGATACTGAGTTACTGTCACTGTCTTCATCACATTGTCGTATTTGCCATCATTGTCATCATGATAGTGTTTTTCACACTAATACTTACTGTCCTATCATTCCTCCCAGACAAGCATCCTCTTTTCACTTTTCTTCACATTCTAGTTTCCCTTCTGGAAACAGTCTGAACCATATTTTAGGTTACAATCTTGTACATACTTGGCCTCTTCTCCCCACTGTATGAAGGTAAATATGAAGGTGGGTATGCAGCTATTTGTAATCATGTTGATTCTTTGGAAGAAATTCACTTTTTGATAGTAGATGCCATACTTTCAGTTTATTTTTTATTTTTATTATTTTTTTTCAGTTTATTTTTTAAATTCTATTCTGAAATCTATTAACAAGAAACCTAATTTCAGTATCTATTAAGCTGCAGCACCTGACAAATCATGAGAATGTATGTTTTATATTCTTTCTTGTATCCCCTAGGTATTCATTTATTTGTTGATTATTTGTTGATTCATTTATTTATTGATCCTTATTGTTCATAATAATTAAGGGTTTTCATTAGTATACATAAGAGTTTTCTAAGGTATTTAAAAATTGTTTTATTGAAACAGCCACAAAGCTGAGTGGGAAACTTGAAGGTATTTTTCTGACTTCATTTTCTGCCAATTTTACTTTGTAGGAATCAAGAATCCAGTCTCAGTTGCAAACAGACTCTTGTGTGAAGGGCAGAAGGGCAAGCTCTCTGCTGGCCGAATTCCTCCCTGGTAACCGCTTTGTTCTGCCTGACTTTCCCTGGGTCTTTGGTCTTTGGTGCATGTGCTGTTTGAAGGCTGTTTTTATCCACAGAAGGCTGATGCTGTTGGTTACACACCAGCAGTAGCTTGCCTTTGAGAGGAAGACACACTTTATTCTCTAATCTTGGAACATTTTGTACACTTGACAGAGCTTTGGATGCAATTGAATATTACAGATTAAAGCAGAAAGGAGATCAGAATTAATTTTTGGTTTTGTAGTTGATTACAGAGATTTTTTTTGCTGTTACTAAGTGCACAATTGGGATCTTTTATTATGAAACTTTTAAAAGTCCAGAGTCCAAACTAATTTTAATTTTGAGATGATTTTAGAATAAAAGTACTTAATTTTTCTCTTCTGGAGAAACACATTATGATGTTAAGATTAGTCAGATTACATCTTTTCTCCAGCATTAACATATAATTTTCATTAAAAAACTTTGGACTTTTCAAGTATTTATAAATGTAGAGAGAACATTGTAAAGAGCTCTCATGAACCTGGCATCCAGCTCTAATAATTGATAGTTTTTTTTCTTATAACATTTTTTATTTAAAATTTTTTATAATGTTTATTTCTTGATTGATTGATTTTAAGCAATCTCTGCACCTAGCTTAAGCTCGAACTCATGACCCCAAGATCAAGAGTTGCATGCTCCTCTGACTGAGCCAAGCAGGTTAATTTCCAGTTGTTTCTTGCCAATATAGAAATATGATTGATTTTATTACATTGATACTCTTTCCTGAGAATTTGCTAAATTTATTTGTTTTATACTATTATTTTTATAGATTTGATAAGATTTCTACATAGACAGTAATGTCTCCTGAGAATAAAGATTGTTTTATTTCTTCCTCTCTAACCTGGGTTCATTTAATTAATTTCCTTTTCTTTGTTGCAGTGGCTAGGACCTCCAGTGCTATATGGAATAGAAATGTGAGAGAGAAAAAAAAAAAAAAAAAAGAAATGTGAGAGTGGGCATCGTGCCTTGTTTGTGATCTTAGGGTGGAAGCATTTGGTCTTTTACCCTTAAGTATGATGGTTGCTGTAGGTTTATCATAAGTGTTCTTTATTATGCTAAGAAAGTCTCCTTCTTGTGTTCTGAGAGTCTTTAATAGGAATGGCTGTTGTACTTTCTCAAATACTTTTCTATCATCTATTAAGATGATCTTACAATTTTTCTTATTTAGTCAGTGATGGGTTGATTGTCAGCTGTTACAGTAACAATTACATTTTTGGGATTAATTCCACTTGACCATAATTTATTATCCTTTTGATATATTGGTGGATCCAACTTGCTAAGATTTTATAAAGAATTTTTGTATCTCATAACTTATGAGATATATTGGTCTGTTTTTTCTTTTTTTTTCTTTTTTGTTGTTTTTTTGTTTTTTCTTTTCTTGTAATGGTTTGGGTTTATTTTGCATGTTGGATATGTAGGGAAATATACTTTATCAAATTTGGAAAAATTTTGACTATTATTTCTATAGTTTTTTTTAAAAATTTTTATTTATTTATGATAGGCACACAGTGAGAGAGAGAGAGGCAGAGACACAGGCAGAGGGAGAAGCAGGCTCCATGCACCAGGAGCCCTATGTGGGATTCGATCCCGGGTCTCCAGGATCGCGCCCTGGGCCAAAGGCAAGCGCCAAACCGCTGTGCCACCCAGGGATCCCTTGACTATTATTTCTAAAGATAATATTTTTAGGACTCCAGTTGCATATGTATTTGACCTCTTATAGTCCTACAGATCATTGATAAATAGTTTACTTTTTCCATTTATTTTTCTGTTTCATTTTGAATAATTTCCATTGCTGTTTTCAAGTTCATTATTTTTCTGCAATATCTAATCATTTGTTAATCGTATGAAGCTCATTTTTCATCTCTGACATTGTAGATGCCTTCAGAAACTTGATTTGCAGCTTTAAAAAGTGTCTTCTGTGTATTTACTTAACATGTTTAATCTTTCATGTAGCTTCTTGAACATACGGATAGAGTTATAATAAATGCTGTAATATCTTCATTTACTAATTGACTATCATCTCTGTCATTTCTGAGTTTTCGATTGAATTATTTCTCTTCTCATTATTGGTTGGATTTCCTTGTTTATTTGCATGCTTGGTAATTTTTTATTGCATTCGAGGCATTGTGAATTTTACCTTATTTGGTGCTATTTTTAAATTTTAACAAATATTCTTGAGCTTTATTGGAGGATGTGGTTAAATTATTTAGAGACAGGTTCATCCTTTCAGGTTTTGCTTTATACTTTGTTACATGCAGCTAGAGAAACATTTAGCCTTGAGCTAATTTTGCTTTGCTATTGGGTAAAAACTCTTCTGAGTACAATAACAGATGGAGCTAGAATGAGATTTCTTACTTTGATGGGAACAGGGGTTCTTCCTGTCCCTTTGTGAACTTGGGGCTTGAAACTTTTGTGGTATTCTTTCCCAGGCTTTGGGTGATTTCCTATTACACATACACTTATCTCTACTCAGCTGAAGACAAGAGGAAACTGTGCAGATCTCAGAGTCCTTTCTCTGTGCAGCTGTCCCCTGTAAATCCTGGCTGTCTGGGTTTCTCCAGATGCCCAGCTCTTTCTCTTCAACTGAGAAACTGCTTGGCTTTGCCTGAATTCTTTCTGTGTCATGGCCTAGAACCTCTCTAGGAAGTAAGCTGGGTCATTCATAGATTTACCTTGTTTATTTCATTTCTCTCAAGGACCACTGTCCTTATGTTGCCTACTGATATCTGAAAACTATTGTTTCCTACGTTTTATTTGATTTTTTTTTTTATTTGATTTTTAAAACAATTTCTTCAGGCAACAGTGTAAATTTGTTCCCTGTTACTCTATCTTGTCCAGAAGCAGAAATCTCTCACATTCCTGGATGTTCATTGTATACTGCAGTAACTGAGAAACAGTCAAATTCCTTGAATGTTTTAAATCAACAAAACCAATTTTATCATGTTTTTACTCTGAGCTTATTTTCATATGACCATAAGTCTAGTTATGTAATTTCTATAATGATAATAGCTAATAGTTACTGCTTTTGTACACTTAATCAGGCAGTTTTATGTGGTTTGCATGCATTAACTCATAAAAATTATACAATGATTTATGACACATTTTGCAGATAATGAAACTGAATCCCACACTTGACCACTGTTAGGCTATTAGGAAATTTTGGAGTCCTTTCATATCACATTAGAAGCAGCAGATTAGAAGTAAAGGGAAAATAGAATCCTTTTTATAATAATGAGAAGTAACTGTTTATGACCATTTAATTATTAATTCATTTCCCTTTCACTCAGCAAATATTTATTGTTTGTTTTCTGTATGCCAGGCATAAAGGTACAAAAACTGTCAAAAGCAGATGGAATACTTAGAAAGCATGGTCTTCTGGTGTCATCTGTTTCCACTGTGTGGGGACAGCAAGGCATTACATATAATGTGTCTTTTCTAAGAAGTATTTATTTATTATTTATTATTAATTAATTAATTAATTTTTTTATTGAAGTCTTTAAATAACAAGTTCATTTATGGGGCACCTGGGTGGCTCAGTGGTTGAGTGTCTGCCTTTGGCTCAGGGTGTGATCCCATGGTTCCGGGATCAAGTCCCACATTGGGCTCCCTGCATGGAGCCTGCTTCTCCCTCTCCTTCTGTTTCTGCCTTTATCTCTCTGTGTCTCTCATGAATAAATAAATACAATCTTAAAAAAAAGTTCATTTATTTGTATACCTTAGTTTTTGGTTATAGCCACCATGATATGTTGTATTGTTTAAATATTGGTGTTTGTTCAGATTTGTTGCATATTTAGTATCTTCATAAACTTGGTGGGACTACCATTATAAACTATGTCATATTTACCCAGGTTTCTTTATTTTATTTATAAAAGTATAGCTTGAATCTTTCTTCTTCCATTACGATAGGCATTATCATTTAGAACAGGAGTTGGCAAACTATGGCTGATGGGCCGAATCTGGTCTGCTGCTTGCTTTTGTAAATAAAGCTTTACTGGGCATAGCCATACCCATTTGTGTATGCATTGTCTATGGCTACTTGTGTACCACAGGGCCAAATAGAGTTGTTGCAAAAGAGACACTGTGGCTACAAAGCCAACCTATTTACTATCTGGCCCTTTATAAAAAACTTTGCTGACTCCTAATATAGAAGTTATAATTTTTGGAAATTATGTTTCTTTTGATGAAAAAGGGGAAGCTAGACAAATGTTTTATGTTTAGTATAAATAAAACCTAAGGTGCTCATTAGACCCTAGGATTTTTTTCAGAGGCAAATTTACTTTTTGGTACATTGTTTACTTTAAAGTACTATTTAATCTATTATAGTTCATAAATTCACTCAAATTTGTACTACTTTTCTTGTATGAATGTGAAAAGACTATTAAAACATGAACGATTAAAAGAAACTAATCAGAAGGCATAGATTTAGATGGATTCCCATTCAAACATATAATTTAAAAAACAAAATAAAAATAGTAGAAAAAATTTTATGACAGCCAGAGAAATGTGAACATTGATGGGATATATTTTGTAATACACAATCTTTTAGAATTGTTCATTTTTTTTGTGTGTCAATTGCTTATGCTGAGGTTCTGTCTTTTTAAAAAGTCATTTTTTAAATTAAAAAAATTAAAATTGAAATTAAATTAAAAATTTTTAAAGAGTTAAATTTTTATTATTTTATATGGCTGGTATGTTATTTCCAAATACAGCAAGTTCTCCTTTATTTGTACTTTATGTGTCTGTAATTTGTCTTTCTTCAATCTTGTATATTTATTGTGAACAAAGAAGCAATGTGTAAAATAAATAGAAATCAGTTTTTAAGTCTAGAGAAACAGTTCCCATTTTCTCTTGTATCTTTCTCATCCAGAATAATGTATTTTGATTTTTGAGATCCTTGAACATTCTTGAGAGCTTTCTGAATCACAAAATGACACATTTTTAGATTGATTATGGATAGAGTCATGGTTCTTTGAAAATTGATGATTGCCATCCATGAGGTTGCAGTTCACATCTCATATTTGCCCAGAGAGCTCTTTTTGGGAAGTTTGGCTGTGTTAGTGCTTGCAAAAGCACTTGGGGTGCAGCTTGTTGAAAGTTTCAGTCACCAGAGCTCAGGGCTGCTCTCAGTTTAGAGTGTTGTTGCTTTTTGTTTTACATCATATCAGATTTGTTTTAATGTTAATTAAATTGGGCATAACACAAGGAAAATGCTGTTCCTTAAGGAATTTTGACACCCTAGTTTATTATTTGTTTGATTTTTTTGCCAGTGTTTATCTGATGCTTAGTATGCTTTAGGCACTGTGGTGAATGCTTGGATATGTCAATGACAAAACAAAGATTCCAACTCTTAAGAAGCTTACAATTTATTTGGGGAAGTTAGAAGTAAACAACAGATATAATATGTAAATTATAAAGAAGTGTCTAGTATGTTAGAAGGTAGAAAAAAGAAAATGACAGGGCAGAATGACAGAGCAAAATGATAGGGACTAGGAGTCCGGGGTAGGGGAATGTAATGTGTTGGATATAGTTTTAAATAGGCCTCATTAAGGGGAGACATTTGAGCAGATGAGAGAATTTGCCATTTGGGAAATAAGGAAGAACCTGATAGAAGAAATACTCAGGGTGAAAGCCTTGAGCCTAGAAGTCCCTTGACATATTTGTGTTTTTACAGGAGGCTGGAGTAGAGTAAGCCAGGGGGCAGGAAGAATCATAGGGCAGGTAAGGAGGGAGCAGAAAGGGTCAGATCACTTGAGATTCTCTTTGAAGATTCCAGTTTTTACACTAGATTTCTCATGAGAGATTTTGCAGGTTCTGAGAAGAACGTCATTGTGTATTATTACAAGGACATCAGTGGCTGGTGAGCATAGTTGGGGCAGGGAGCAAAGCAAGGCATACATGAAAGTAATGAGTCCATTGGAACAATCCAGGTAACAGATGATGGTGATTCAGACAAAGGTGGTAGCAGGAGAGGTGATGAGAAGTGGTCAGATTCTGGATATATTATAAAGGTATGGTCGATGGGATTTCCCAACTTGATTGGGGCAAATTTCTCTAAAAGCTTTCTAGTTGGAGAGTCATAAGATTGAGAGAACAGTGAATTGATACTGCATTTAATTTTCTAGAAAGTGATTTTTTGACATGTTAGTAACATGTAGCTTTTCAGAATTTTGAAATGATTTCAAAGGCGTGCATATGCCATTTTGTGTGATGATTAACTACTAGACAGGTAGTTTTTGATAATAAGAAAAGGTCAGTTATTCAGTATTCTTATCCATAAGATGGCATCCAAATAGTCAACTTCTTGTGAATATTGTAAAATGTCTCAACTATTTTAAAAACTTGCATAGCAGCCAATGGCAAATTGATTTAATTTAGAAGCAATGACTGTTTAAGAAATGAAAAATAAAACTAAGAATATTTTGTAAAATGCCATTGATTCCAGATACTGGGATTGGACCCAAGATGACCAATGGGCGTGCTAAGAATACTAGAGTTAGCTCCAAACTTCTGTTCTGGTCATTTAATATGCTACTTTGGCATGTCTTTTACATCTTCACATGAAGAGAAGTTACTTATTATATCACATTCCTTTTCTAGAAGAAGGAAGTGCTAAAAAAGCCATTAGGATGGCTCAACTCCTATTCAGGTTTCTATTTCTGTCATTCTCCATTTGAACTTTATGTGATAGCTTTTCTTTGCAGTGGTCTTCATTTTATATAGGAATAGGATAAACTTTTCTATTTTCAGAATCCTTTAGAATTAAAAAAAAATAGAAGTTTGAAGGGGTAAACTTGTTTATTCATGTTGGCCCTCTCTTCTCTCTTTTTTCAATGCCTCCTACCTTTATGTATATTAGAAAATAGTTATTGGACTTAATTATTTACTTTCTCACTAGAACTATTTGGATGCTTTTGGATGGCTCCTTAGATTTTGTTTTGCCAGTCTGTCACTGGTCTTCTTATTAACAAATGAATCTAAAGACTTCAATATGTATTACTTGGAGTTTTAGTGTTAGAATGATTAGAAGAACAGGAACAAAAGATAAGGAGCAGAAAACTTCAAGGAAACCCATTACTAGCTGGCTGAGATCTTTAAGAAGTTGGATGGAAGGAGATGAATGAATGGTTATTATGGCAGCTGCTTGCTATTACTGTGTTAGGGAATAGAGTGGTTAATTATCCTACATGATATTTGAAATCTCTGAAAATAAGTGTTTTACAGTTAGCTAACAGTATCCTTTTGTTTACTTCATTATGTTAAAACTTGCAGTTTAGGGCTTAAAAATTACTTTTGGCATGCACCACAGTACTTAATCACAGTAGAAATGATTCTGAGGGGCATACATATAGATCATATGTACATTTTTGTTTCATCAAGACTTGCAAATATAAGTACATCTCATTGTTTTGGGGCATCTCTACATGTACCCACTCGTACATCTAGTTGTTAAAGTAGGCAAGAATATCAAATCTGAAGACATTCACTGAAACTTTGATTCTTACCCTGATTAAATGGATCTTGTGACCATGATGATCCAAGGTAAATCATAATATTTTCCACTGGGAGATCAACTATTTTTTTCCTTCTTATGTTGAATTGTGCCCATTTTTACTTGTTGGTTATTGCAGATGAAATTGTACCATTTTCATTTGTAAACTTTTTAACTTGGGGAAGATTTTAAAATTTGGGGCATATAAACCATATTATAATTTTGAGGTAAATCTAGAATTAAATCTATATGCAAGACATTTTTTCAATTGCCTTACTATATGATTTATACTTATTGAATATATAGAAGATGATACTAAGTTTTTAAAAGAATAATTTTTCTGTTAGCTTTTTAGTTGGAGAAGGAGCCTACAGATGGGCAGTAGATCATGGAATACCCTCTTGCCCTCCTAACATCATGACCACAAGTAAGTAAAAACTTTTCAAATTTAAGCTATATTGGCATATATACCTGGAAGTGTTACAGTGCTTTAATCCACATAATACTCTGATATTTAAGGAAGGAAGCTTATATGTTGAAATATTTATGGTTAAAAGATACATAAAAAATTATTTGATTTTTAAGGCGCTTTTGTATTCCTGAAGATCCTCCCTCCCCCCATGCTCTTGCTTTTATAGAAGTATTGCTAAAGGATCCCTTTTAAGTCACTTAAAATAATTACTAACAATAAAACCTTAATACTACCTCCTCAGAAAGAGAGAGAAGAAAACTTAGGTCAACATTTATCTGTCTTTGAGCTGCAGAAAGCCTTTCTAGGGACCAAGTACAAGAAAAGGAAGAACAAAAAAAGTGTGAGTACATAAGAATTAAGAGAAAAAAAAAAAAACACTTAACCATAAATATGAGAAAGTGATACCTATCCTTCATCTTGAAAAGGTATGTAAAATTAAAAACCACACAAATACAAATAGTTCCCCAAAAGAAAAATGATCAAGAGTCATAAATAGATAATAGAATATAATTAATAGGGAAATTCAAATAAGTACATGTTAAATTTGTGAGAGTTAAAAATACTGTATTATTGCTCCTAAGTGTGTGATGAGATGAACAAATGTAAATGTAAATGTAGGTACAAATGTAAATTGGCAGAAATATTGGAGGACTGCTAAGTAGTAGTATAGAGCAAAGCCATAAACTTATTCTGCTTGTAGGAATTTGATATTAGAAATATAGACAAAAATTTATGTAGTTCACAATAAGCATTATTAAGAATGTCAAAAAATTTGAAAAAATCTTATGTCTAACAAAGAGGAATGTAAGCAAATTATCATATGATGACATGTTATGTAGTAACTTAAAATGATCAAGACTAATGTCTGATGATTATCTAATGACTTTGAAAAGTTATAAATATATGTTATAAATATATGTGTGAATGTGTTTTATATGTCTATTTTAACAATGAAATCATAGCTACATATTTATGCATATGTTTTTTAAGTTAATTTTTATTTTTTTTTAAGTTAATTTTTATTTTCTACTTTTCCAACAGTTTTGGAGAAACTGTTCCCTTATGTTCTACTTTTCAGTCTTGCTGTTATGTAATTTGATTCCCAGGTCTTTGTGGTATATTTTTCATCTTTGGAAGGAAGCCTTAATTCTTTTTGTTCTTACTATTACAATGAAGCATCTTGGAATGGGTCTTTTTTTATTCAGTATGCCTGGTACCGAGTACTGAGTACTTTTAATCTGGAAATTCATGTGGTTTAGTTGTGGGGAAACAAAAAAAAAATTGTGTATTAATCTCTTGCTCTATCTTTCCTCTATTTTATTTTTCTAATTTCTATGAATTGGTTGTTATATCTTGTGCTCCAATCCCTTGTGCCTTTTTCAAAAATTATTTTTTTTCTCCTTTGAAATCTCTTACCCTACTGTCTCAGAAATATCTACAATTTTGTCTCCTAAACCTTCTAATTCTGATGAATTTGTTATTTTGGATTTTATTGTTTTAATTTCTAGGGATTAGTCTGTGACTAAGACTTTTTTTTTTAAGTAAGCTCTAGACCCAACGTGGGGCTTGAAATCGTGACCCTGAGATCAAGAGTTGCATGCTTTATTGACTAAGTCAGCCAGGTGCCCCAGTTATTAATACTTTTAAAATGTAGTGCCCTGTTCTTATTTTATGAACTAGGTATTTTCGCTCATCTCTCTTAGGATCATTGTGGCTTAAAATTTGTTATCTGCTGTTATCTATCACTACTGTTAATTTCTTTTTAAAATTTTTTAAAATTTTTTATTCTTTTTACTACTGTTAATTTCTTTTTGTTTGCTTCATACATGTTAGCAAATTTTTCCAACTATCTGGTAACCCCTTGCTGTTTTCATATTCATGAGTATGGTACTTTATTTTTTACTTAAAAATTGTTTTTTTAATATATATGGTACTTAAAATTTGGAAGGTTTGTGTGTATGTCAGGTCCTGTTGACCTCAGAGGGGTGGTATGATTAAGTTTTTTTGTTGAGGGAATTTCCAGGTGTTTCCCAACAAAACTATCTATGTTTTCTTTTTGGATTAGTGAGAGAGATATTTTCCCAGGACTGGCAGCTCTATATAGCCAGTATTCTGGTACAGAATAAGGGCAGGAGCTGGAGGTCTCACCTTTCCTATTTTAGACTTTCATGTAGAACCCTGTTTTAAAGTAGAGGCCCTGATTATACCTGCCCCCATCTGTGCTGATGCCTACTAATTTGGGGCCCATATGGTTTAGTTTCTCTGAAGAGTTTACCTCATATTTTTTGTGAGCATGAGGAGGGGATTTAGGCATCTACATGTTTCTTATTGTCATTTTCCACCAGTCTCCTATTTTTAGTCCCACCCAGGCTTTCAGAAATACCAAATGCCTTCTATTCTCAACTCTTCTAGTGTTTCTTTGGCAGGAATTTGTTTACCGTGGAGATTAGTTTGCTGATGTCTTGGCTATCAGGCATCAGGATTCATCTTCCTCTACTCAATCAGTGACTGTCCATTTACTTTCTAATTTCTGAAAATTATTATAATTTTCAGCTATATAGTCTCAAAATAGTCTCAAAATAAGAACTGTATATTTGTGTTATGCATGGATTCCTTATATAACTGACCAGCAAGAAATGTTCTCTGAATAAATAAGGTATTTGAAAGTTTAATGATTATGTTCATCTTTTTTTTTTTTACAAAAAAAGAATAGTATTGACATATTGTGAATTTGGAAGGAGAAATTCTTTTTTTTTTTTTTTTTATTGCAGTTCAGTTTGCCAACATATAGCGTAATACCCAGTGCTCATCCCGCCAAGTGCCCCCCTCAGTGCCCATCACCCAGTCACCCCAACCCCCCACCCACTTCCCCTTCCACTACCCCTTGTTCATTTCCCAGTTAGGTGTCTCTCATGTTTTGTCACCCTCACTGATATTTTCATTCATTTTCTCTCCTTTCCCTTTATTCCCTTTCACTAATTTTTACATTCCCCAAATGAATGAGACCATATAATGTTTGTCCTTCTCTGATTGACTTATTTCACTCAGCACAATACCCTGCAGGTCCCTCCACGTCGAAGCAAATAGTGGGTATTTGTCGTTTCTAATGGCTGGGTAATATTCCATTGTATACATAGTCCACATCTTCTTTATCCATTCATCTTTCGATGGACACCGAGGCTCCTTCCACAGTGTGGGTATTGTGGACATTGCTGACATTGTGGACATTGCTGCTAGAAACATCGGGGTGCAGGTGTCCCGGCGTTTCACTGCATCTGTATCTTTGGGGTAAATCCCCAGCAGTGCAATTGCTGGGTCATAGGGCAGATCTATTTCTAACTCTTTGAGGACCCTCCACACAGTTTTCCAGAGTGGCTGCACCAGTTCACATTCCCACCAATAGTGCAACAGGGTTCCCCCTTCTCCACATCCTCTCCTGTTGTTTCCTGCCTTGTTAATTTCCCCCATTCTCACTGGTGTGAGGTGGTATCTCATTGTGGTTTTGATTTGTATTTCCCTGATGGCCAGTGATGCGGAGCATTTTCTCATGTGTTTGTTGGCTATGTCTATGTCTTCCTTTGTGAAATTTCTGTTCATGTCTTTTGCCCATTTCATGATTGGATTGTTTGTTTTGGAAGGAGAAATTCTATCTATGATTTAGATTAAAAAATTTTAAATGCTGTCCTATATTGGGCACTTGCCTAATCCTTAATCAGGATTAGTTTGTATACTGGTACTTAATGATGTGCTTTAAATTTGATTACCTTTTGTGGTGGTGGGAGGGCATCTGTGGTAGGTTTTTATCTCCTTCAAGTGTTCCAGAAGTTTTCAGAATGGCTTTCTCAGGTTTATTCTAAAATAATCTTTTACATAGTTTCTCACAAACTTAGTATTTCATTCTTATATATAGATGTGAATTTCATTCTGGTCTTATTCCCTTCAGCCTAGAACAAGCATTTCTGATAATGTGGTAGATGTGTTGGTAAAAAGTCAGCTTTCATTATCTGAAAAAAAAAAAATTTGTCTTTACTTTTAAAAGATAATTTCTTGTTGGATACAGACTTGTCAATTTTTTTCTTTCAGCACTTTTTTTATTGTAAAAAATATATAACATAAAATTTACTATTTTAACAATATTTAAGTATATAATTCAGTGGTATTAATAAGTACATTCAGTGTTGTATAACTATCACCACTATGCATTTCCATAACTTTTTTATCATCCCAAGAAGAATACTCTGTACTCATTAAATAGTATCTACTCATTCTCCCTTTTCTCCAGGCCCTGGTAACCTCTATTCTGCTTTTTTTCTCTATAACTTTGCCTTCTGTAGGTAGTTCCTATAAGTGGAATCATATAACATTTGTCCTTTTAGGTCTGGCTTATTTCACTTAGCATAATGTTTTCAAAGTTTTGGATTAGTGAGAGAGAAATTTTTGTAGCACAAATCAGAATTCTGTTCTTTTTCTTTGTTTTTAAGAATTGTTTTTTATCTTTGGTTTTCAGCAGTTTAACAATGATATGCCTAGGTGTGGTTTCTTTGTGCCTTTTACTGTGCCTGCTGAACCTGTGGTTAATATTTTTAATCAAATTAGGAGAACTTTTGGACAATATTTGTTTAGATATTTTTTCTTGTCCATAATCTTCATCATTTGTTTCTGGGACTTTAATTCTACTTGTATGAAGACACCTGATACTGTCGTGTGTTATTGAAGCACTCATTTTTCAGCTGTTGTTTTTCCTCTGTGCTTTCTGTATTAGTCAGGATTCTCTAGTAAAACAGAACAAATAGGAGATTGATCTCTTTATCAGATTTATTATAAAGATTTGGCTTTCATATTTAACACAATTATGGAGGCTGACAAGTCCCAAGTCAGTCAGCAAGCTGGAGACCCAGGAGATCCAATGGTATAGTTCAATCCAAGTCCAAAGGCCTGTGAACCAGGAGAGCTAGTTGTGCATTTCCAGTCTGAAGGCTAGCAGGCTCGAGACTGAGGAGGAGCCAATGTTTTAGTTAAGTGTAAAGATGGAAAAAATGTTCCAGTTTGAAGGCAGTCAGGCAAAAAGCATTCTCTTTAAGAGGAGAGTATTCTTTTAGTTCTATGAAGTATTTCAACTGATTAAACAAGGTCCACCTACATAAGGAGGGCAGTCTGCTTCAGTCTACCAGTGTATTTTTTTTATTTTTTTTCAGTCTACCAGTTTAAATGTTAATCTCATCCTCATCAGACACACGCAGACACACCCAAAATAATGTTTGACCAAATACCTGGGCACCCTGTAGCCCAGTCAGGTTGACACATAAAATTAACCATTATACTTCCATTTGTATGATTTCTGTTGAATTGTCCTGAAGTTCACGTCTTTTCTTCTACAGTGTCCAATTGGTATCAATCTAATTTGCGTTTTTTTTTTTAACAATATAAAATACTGTATTTTCAGTTCTAAAGTTTCCATTTTTTAAAAGTTTCTGTATTTCCCCTGAAAGTCCCTTTGTCTTCACTTAAAATACCCATTATTAACATGTTTATTGTTATTTAAAAGCCCTTGATTGTTAATTCTAAAATTTAGGTCATTGGTAGGTCAGTTTCTATTGATAGTTTTTTTCCTTGACTCTGGGTCACATTTTTTTGTTTTGTTGTATGTCATTATATACATATATGTATATATTGCAACCTGGGCATTATGGATGATACATTTTAAAGACTATGGATTTGTTATCTTCCTTTGAATGATACTGAGTTTTGTTTTAGCATGTAGTAAAATCATTTGTAGATCCCCTTGATTTTGTCACAGTCTGGTTTTCAGGCTTTGTGAAAGTGAGTCTCTTTCAGTTTTGTTTTTAAACTTAGGGTTAATCCTTAGTACTAGCTTGTGGTCTTTTGTCCTATGATATGGCCATTGTAGGGTTTCATTCAAAAGTCTCAAACTTGAAATGTTGTCTCTTCTACGGCAAGTATTTTTCAAAATCTGTGTCAGCTTTTCAGCTGTTGTTTTCTTTACTAAACTCTATGGAATCTTGCATCTTGTATGAACAGTTAAGGGCTCATTCAAGAATTTGAAGGGACGTTTACATAGATTTGTGGGCTTCATTTTTTTTTTGTATGTGTGTCTTTCTCCTTTCCAGGATTCTTCCCTCAATTTTCAGCTGCTTCAGTAGTGCCAAACACCGTCATCTCCACCTGGCAAGACTGTAGTTTTCAATTTGAGATCTTTTTGTTGTGCATCTACAGTTTTGACTGTAGTGCCTCATGGGGAAAGCTGTGTAAATGTGATCTCACCCAGTATGTTTCTTTTCTTTCAGTGGTTGAATCATTTCCTATTTCTGCCAGCTTTTGGTTACTAGCCTTCAAATAGCTTTGCTTTAAAACATTTTTTTTTTTATTTAAAAAATTCTGACCAGAGTTTATAATTGTTACTGGTCTGTGGGTTAGTCTCATATAAGCTACTCCATTATCAGGAGCTGGAACCTGTGCCTTATAAATGTGTACTATTAATAGATACAATAATATAAATAATACATATAATATAAATTAACAAAATATAACAAACTTCACATTATAAAATATAGTTGGTTACTTAACATTATATTTGTTCCTTTTTAATTGTGTGGTACAGGAATATGTTACCTTTTTAAAAATGGGAGCATTCTGGGGATCCCTGGGTGGCTCAGCGGTTTGGCATCTGCCTTCGGCCCAGGGTGCTATCCTGGAGTCCTGGGATTGAGTCCCGCGTTGGGCTCCCAGCATGGAGCCTGCTTCTTCCTCTGCCTGTGTCTCTGCATGCCTCTCTCTCTGTCTGTCTATCATGAATAAATAAACAAATAAATCTTAAAAAAAAAAAATTGGAGCATTCTACCTAAACCTAACCTTCCTTTTTACTTCCATTTCCAGTCCCAGTGACTCCTGTCTACTCCCATAGCCATACTTATTTGTTGATTTGCTTTTTTCTGTGTCAACAGAAATGCTGGAGTATATAGTAGTATTCTTTTTATTAGTTTTAGATAAATGGTATCAGACTCTGGTATCTATAATAGATTTTTAGATAAATGGTATTATTATATGATACTTACAGTGTTTTTTGTCAGTCATCAAAATGTATTTTGGAATCTTTCTATGTTGATATATATAGATCAAATAATTTTTTTAATTGTTAAAAATTTTTACTTTTTTTTAGATCAATTAATTTTTAAACTACTAAATACCATTTACCGTATTTATTTAACTATTTCTTTATTGATGGGCACTCAGGTTGTTTCTAGATTTTGCCATTAACATTGATGATTTCACAAATATTCATGTACATATCCCTTTGTACATATATGTAGTTTTTTGTTTGTTTATGTAGTTGGAAGTAGATTTGCTGAATCAGAATGTATATTTACCTTATGCAGGCTATTGTTAGTTTACCCTCCCAAGACATTTACTGTTTGTCTACTTTGGAGAAATCTGTCTTTGTAAAGTTGCCATTATTGACCACATAGAGGCACAGAATATAGACCTTAGAGGTATATATATTTGTGTGACCATGCAAGTTACCTCTAAGAAACTTTTCTTATGGAGATATTGTGATTGAGATAATATATAAAGAATTTTTATTCAAATTTCTGGCACTTAGAAACACTCAAATGTTAACTATGAATATAATTTTACTATTACTAATATGTTGGATATGAAAATGATCCTGGTGATATGATTTCATCAGAATTTAATAGGCCTAGCTCTTTAGCACTGATTCATGATTTTAGTAATTGATCCTAACTGAAGTTAGGTGTAGCCTTAGAGAGGTGATTCTCAACTTTGGCTGCATATTAGAATCCCTAGAGAGCTTTAAAAAACTCTGAAGCCCTGGCTGCACCCAAAATCAGCAACTCTATAGCTTGTACCCAGGCATCTGAAGTTTTTGAAATTTTGAAGGTAATTTCAATATATATTCAGTTTTAACAGAGTCTGGGATAAAGCTTGTACATGCTTTTGAGTTCTTCCAGAAGATTCATTAAAGTTGAAATTGAAAGGAATGTAGTTTTGTTGTTTCTTGGTAAAGGGCAACCTTAAATAGTTTGTGCTACAAAGTTGTTACCATCCAGTCCTTAATTTTCAGCTATTTTATGCTTTGATTGGACCTAAGATATGTGTATAAATCAGGTAAAGAGTAGATTGCAGACGTTGTTCTATCCTATCAATTTATGGGCATGATTGTGACACAAGGAATCCTATTTTCTTTTCTACTGACTGTGTTCTGTTCTTATAGTTTTTCTGCCTTAAGGTAGAATACTTTGAAAGATAACATGATTGATAAGACATATTTTATGTACTGATTTTAGGGTTTTATTACTGGTATGTGATATATCAGTACTTTACTCTTTAATATGGCCAGTTATGTTTAAATTTTTTTTATTTTTAGGTAATTATAAATTCACGGGCAGTTTTTTAATGTATATTTTTTATTGGAATTTGATTTGCCAACATATAGTATAACACCTAGTGCTCAGTGTAGGTCACCCAGTCACCCCATACCCCCTCTCTCTCCTCCCTTCCACTACCCCTTGTTTGTTTCCCAGAGTTAGAAGTCTCACATGTTTTGTCACCCTCTCTGATTTTTCCCACTCATTTTCTCTCCTTACCCCTTTATTCCCTTTCACTATTTTTTTTATATTCCCCATATGAATGAAACCATATAATGATTGTCTTTCTCCGATTGACTTACTTCACTCAGCATAATACCCTCCAGTTCCATCTGCATCAAAGTAAATGGTGCGTATTTGTCCTTTCTGATGGCTAAGTAATATTTCATTGTGTGTGTGTGTGTGTGTGTGTGTGTGTGTGTGTGTGTGTATCACATCTTTTTAATCCATTCATCTGTCAAAGGACATCGTGGCTCTTCCACAGTTTGGCTATTGTGGAAATTGCTGCTATGAACATTGGGGTGCAGGTGTCCCGGCATTTTACTACATCTGTATCCTTGGGGTAAATACATAGTGGTGCAATTGCTGGGTCATAAAGTAGCTCTATTATTAACTTCTTGAGGGACCTCCACACAGTTTTCCAGAGTGGCTGTACCAGTTTGCATTCCCACCAGCAGTGCAAAAGGGTTCCCCATTCTCCACATCTTCTCCAACATTTGTTGTTTCCTGTCTTGTTAGTTTTTGCCATTCTCATTGATGTGAGGTGGTATCTCATTGTGGTTTTGATTTGTATTTCCATGATAACAAGTGATGCAGCATATGTTCTCATGTGCTTGTTGGCCATGTGTATGTCTACTTTGGAGAAATTTCTGTTCATGTCTTCTGCCCATTTCATGATTGGAATTTTTGTTTCTTGGGTGTTTAGTTTGATTAAGTTCTTTATAGATCTTGGATACTAGCCCTTTATCTGATATGTCATTAGCAAATATCTTCTCCCATTCTGTAGGTTGTCTTTTAGTTTTGTGGACTGTTTCTTTTGCTGTGCAGAAGCTTTTTATCTTAAGTCTCATAGTACATTTTTGCTTTTGTTTCCCTTGCCTTCATAGATGTATCTTGCAAGAAGTTGCTGTGGCCACGTTCAAAAAGGGTGTTGCCTGTGTTCTCCTCTAGGATTTTGATGGTATCTTGTCTCACATTTAGATCTTTCATCCATTTTGAGTTTATCTTTGTGTATGGTGTAAGAGAATGGTCCAGCATCATTCTGCATGTGGCTGTCTAATGTTTACAACACCATTAATTAAAGAGCCTTTCATTTTTCCAGTGGCTATTTCCTGCTTTGTCGAATATTAGTTGAGTGCCCATTTCTGGGTTCTCTATTCTGTTCCATTGATCTATGTGTCTGTTTTTGTGCCAGTACCATAGTGTCTTAATGATCACAGCTTTGTAATACAGCTTGAAATCTGGCATTGTGATGCCTCTGGCATTGGTTTTCTTTTTCAATATTCCCTTGGCTATTTGGGGTCTTTTCTGATTTCTTACAAATCTTAAGATAATTTGACCAACTCTGTGAAGAAAGTCCATGGTATTTTGATAGGGATTGCATTGAATGTGTAAATTTCCCTGGGTAGCATAGACATTTTCATAATATTTATTCTTCCAATCCATAAGCATGGAATGTTTTTCCAACTCTTTGTGTCTTCCTCAATTTCTTTCTGAAATGTTCTGTAGTTTTTAGGGTATAGATCCTTTACCTCTTTGGTTAGATTTATTCCTAGGTATCTTATGCTTTTGGGTGCAATTATAAAAGGGATTGATTCCTTAATTTCTCTTTCTTCGGTCTCATTGTAGTGTATAGAAATGCCACTGATTTCTGGGCATTGATTTTGTATCCTACCACATTGCTGAATTGCTGTATGAGTTCTAGCAATCTCGGGGTGGAGTCTTTTGGGTTTTCTATATACAGTATCATGTCATCTGCAAAGAGGGAGAGTTTGACTTCTTTGGTAATTTGAATGCCTTTATTTCTTTTTGTTGTCTGGTTGCTGAGGCTAGGACTTCTAGTACTATGTTGAATAACAGCGGTGAGAATAGACATCCCTATTGTGTTCCTGATCTTAGGGGAAAGGCTCTCAGTGTTTCCCTATTGAGAATGATATTTACTGTGGGCTTTTCATAGATGGCTTTTAAGATACTGAGGAATGTCCCCTCTATCCCTACACTCTGAAGAGTTTTGATCAGGAATGGATGCTGTATTTGTCAAATGATTTTCCGGCATCCTTTGAGAGGATCAAATGGTTCTTGTTTTTTCTCTTGTTGATGTGATCCATCACGTAGACTGTTTCACAAGTGTTGAAGCACCTTGCCTCCCGGGGATAAATCCCATTTGGTCATGGTGAATCACCTTCTTAATGTACTCTTGGATCCTACTGGCTAGTGTCTTGTTGATAATTTTTGCATCTGTGTTCTTCAGGAATATTGGTCTATAATTCTCCTTTTTGGTGGAGTCTTTGGTTTTGGAATTAAGGTAATGCTGGCCTCACATAATGAGTTTGGAACTATTCCGTCCCTTTCTATCCTTTGGAACAGCTTTAGTAGTATAGGTATTTCTTCTTTAACGGTTTGATAGAATTCCCCTGGGAAGCCATCTGGCCCTGGACTTTTGTGTCTTGGGAGGTTTTTGATGACTGCTTCAGTTTCTTTGCTGGTTATTTGCCTGTGCAGGTTTTCTGTTCCTTCTTGTTCCAGTTTTGGTAATTTGTGGTTTTCCAGAAATGCATCCATTTCTTCTATATTGCCTAATTTGTTGGTATATAGCTGCTCATAACACGTTTTTAAAGCAGTTTGCATTTCTTTGGTATTGGTTGTGATATCTCCTCTTTCATTCATGATTCTATTAATTTGAGTCTGGCTAGGGGTTTATCTATCTTATTAATTCATTCAAAGAACCAGCTCTTGGTTTTGTTGATCTGTTCTACAGTTCTTCTGGTCTCTATTTCATGAAGTTCTGCTCGAATCTTTATTCTCTCTCTTCTCCTGCTTGGTGTAGGCTCTATTTGTTGTTCTTTATCCAGTTCCTTTAGGTGAGAGGTTAGCTTGTGTATTTGTGTTTTTTTTTTCAAGTTTTTGAGGGAGGCTTGTATTGTGATGTATTTTCTGCTTAGACTACTTTTGCTGTATCCCAAAGATTTTGAATGGTTGTATCTTCATTTTCATTGTTTCCATGAATCTTTTAAATTAATTATTCTTTAATTTCTTGGCTGACCCATTCATCTTTTAGTAGGATGCTCTTTAACCTCCATGTGTTTGAGTTTCTTCCACATTTCTTGTGATTGAATTCTGGTTTCAAAGCATTGTGGCCTGAAAATACGCAGGGGACAATCCCAATTTTTTGGTATCGGTTGAGACCTGATCTGACCCAGTATGCGGTCTATTCTGGAGAAAGTTCCATGTACACTTGAGAAGAATGTGTATTCAGTTACATTTGGATGGAAAGTTCTGTATATGTATGTGAAAAATCTATTTGGTCCAGTGTATCATTTAAGGCCCTTGTTTCTTTGGTGTTGTTCTGCTTAGAATAGATGTCATTTGCTGAGTGTGCTGTGTTGAAGTCTCCTCCTCTTAGTATATTATTAAGTATTGCTCTACTTTGGTTATTTTTTTTTAAGATTTTATTTATTTATTCATGAGACACACACACACACACACACACACAGAGCGAGAGGCAGAGACATAGGCAGAGGGAGAAGCAGGCTCCACGCAGGGAGCTCGACATGGGACTCGATCCTGGGTCTCCAGGATCATGCCCTGGGCCAAAGACAGGCACTCAACCGCTGAGCCACCCAGGGATCCCCCTCTACTTTGGTTATTAATTGATTGATATACTTGGTGGCTCCCACATTAGGGGCATAAATATTCATGATTTTTAGGTCTTCTTGTTGGATAGACCCTTTAAGAATGATATAATCCCTCTTCATCTCTTACTACAGTCTTTGGTATAAACTCTAATTTATGTGATATGAGGATTGCCATCCCAGCTTTCTTTTGAGGACCATTTGAATGGTAAGTGGTTCTTCACCTCTTCCTTTTCAGGCTGGAGGTGTCCTTAGGTCTCAAATGAATCTCTTGTAGAGAGCATATAGATGGGTCATCGTATTACCTATTCAGTCTCTGTTTCTGTGGATTGTTTCTTTGGGCACCCTCTATTATAGGGTCCCCATTAATATTTCTTGCAGAGCCAATTTGGTGGGCACATAATCTTTCAGTTTCTGCCTATCGTGGAAGCTCTTTATCTTTCCTTCAATTCTGAATGAGAGCCTTGCTGGATAAACTATTCTTGGCTGCATGTTCTTCTCATTTAGTAGCCTGTATATATGATGCCCGGTGGTCTGCTGTTAATCTGATATTTCTCCCCATATAAGTTAGGAATCTCTTGTCTCCAATTGCTTTAAGAATTTTGTCTTTATATTTGAAATTTGCAAGTTTCACTATTAAATGATGAGGTGTTTTAACAGTTTTTATTGATTTTTGCGGGGGTCCTCTGTATCTCTTGAATATGAATGCCTATTTCCTTCCCCCAGATTTGGGAAGTTCTCAGTTATGATTTGTTGAAATATACTCTGTGGTCCTCTTTCTCTCTCAGCCTCTTCTGGAATCCCAATTAGATGTATATTCTTCCTTCTTAAGCTATCATTTATTTCCCTAAGCCTTTCCTCATGGTCTCTTAATTGTTTTTCTCTTTTTCCTCAGCTTCCTTCCTTGTCATCAACTTGTCTTCTATGTTACTCACTCTCTCTTCCACCTCATTAACCGTAGCAGTTAGAGCATCCAGTTTGGATTGCATCTCATTTGATCTGTTTTTAATTTCAGCCTAATTACATCTCAATTCTGTAGAAAGGAAGTCTCAGAGTCATGTATACTTTTTTTCCAGAGCCACCAGTAGCTTTATAATTGTGCTTCTGAATTGAATTTCTGACATCGTATTTAAATCCACATTCTATTAGCTTTGTGGCAGAGTGTATTGTTTTCAGTTCTTTCTTCTGTGGTGAATGATTCCTTCTAGTCATTTTGTCCAGTACAGAGTGGCTGTATTAGCGGGCTGAGTCAAAAATATCAACACTGACCTAAGTAAAATATACCCTAAACGATTCCAAAGAGGTCAGAGACCTGAAAATAAAAGAAAAAGAAGAACAGAACAAAATAAAACAAAAGGACCACTAACGTGAAGAACAGTCTTTAAAACAAAGTAGTAAAAAGAAAAGGCCAAAAACCAAAAAGAAAGAGAAGAAAAGAAAAAAAAAAAAAGTAAAGAAAAGAGAAAAAAATGGGGGCTGGGGGGTGGTGGTCATGGTGAGGAAGTGGTAGTGGAGAGAGAATGTAGTCTATCTGATGGTTCCTAGAGGGTGATCTTCTTGGTTCTGAGTGTATTTTGTTCTGTATATTAGAAAATGCTCAATCCTAAGTTTATATAAAACAACAATACTTATAGAAAGACCCAACGCTGACCACAAAAACATAAACACGATAAAAGAGGGGGGCAGAATGGAAAGGAAGAACGAATATAATCTCACAGAATGAACCAACAGTGTGTTCCACTTGGTTCTTGGTATATTTTGGTCGTGTGTTAGAAGGTACTAACTTCCACCATTATAAAACAAAATGAGTTAGAAAAAACAAAAAACAAATACCCATATCTTGTATATCTACCAAAATTAAATTGAGTACGTTGAAGGGAATCCAGAAGTGAAAAATATATCTAAGACATGTAATTGTAGAAATATGAAAGTCAAAAAGGAAAAAAGTTAAGAATGAAGAGTTGGTAAAATATTGTATTTAAGGTGGGAAAAGAAAAAATATTGGAAATTTTAAGTCTGATATAAAAAAGGAGTTGTAATGGATAAAGAAAAAAAAAAGACCCTCTAGTTTTATATACTATTTTCCCTCAGTCCTGGAGCTTTTCAGTGCTGCTTGTTCAGTAAACTTGCTTTTCCCTTGTACTTCCAGCAGTTCTTCTGGGGGAGGGGTCTGTCTGCTGTGCTGATTCTCAGGTGTCTGTGCCTGGGCGGGATGCCCCACCCCTTTCCAGGTGCTGGGCTGAGTCTGAGCTGTTTATTCTGTGAGGCCTTTGTTCCCTCAAGGCCTTGCCTCTCCCAAGCACAAGGTGAAACAAAGCAGAAAGAGAACAATGGTGGTGGCCAGATTTCCAGCTCTGAAGTCAGCTCCCTGGAAGTAACTAATCACAGTCTCCCAGTGCACACTGGCCTAGGTGCTCCTGGGGGCAGACGCAGGTACACTGATCTACACAGCTTGTGCTGCACCCAGTGGCAGGAGAGTTCTCGCTGTCCTGTGCCCTCCCTGCTTCCACCTACTGCAGTTTGCCGTGCGCTTTTCCCCTGGGTGCCCCTCCTCTTATAGTGACTCCGGGAATCCTGAGGCTTCACCATGCCTCCTGTGATTCTGCCCAATTTCCCTGCCAAGCACCTTTCCACCATTGAAAACTCTAATGCAGATCTTAAAATTTCCGGCTTCTCCAGGGCTGGGCTTTCATGGCCCAGAGGTTTTCACCTCTCTGCTTTAGCCCTGCTAGTCACGGTTCTCCTCCCCCACTTTATTCTTTTTTATTTTTTTTCACCTTCCTACCTTGTTAGAAGTGAAAACTTTTCTCTGTGTAGCATTCCAGCTGTTCTCTTTTTAAATATCCGGTCAAATTCGTAGTTTTTCAAGATGTTTTGAAAGTTATCTAGGTAAGTTTGTGGGACCAGATGAGTTGAGGACTCCTACTTTTCTGCCATCTTGCCCCTCCTCTCAGGTTTTTTCTAAGTCCTCTTATCCTCGTCCTCTTCCTCCTCCTTATTCACTCCCCCCCCCCCCCCAATCTGGCTTGAATATACTTGGTGTTGCAGTAGAAGGTAGGAGCAGATTTTTATAGTTCTGAATATGCTCTATTGTAAGAGCATTATCCCTTTCAATCACCAGCTTATTGTGGGAGGTGTGTCTTTTGAAATTCCCACCTTTAATGGGCTCTGAGCCTGACTCTCTTTGATGCCATTTAACCAAACTCATGTGCTAGGGTTGGCAAATGTTCACAGTGCAATAATAATAGCATTAGTTCTTAGTTTACCTGCAGAATTGATTTGGTACTTTTTTAAGGTTTTTAATGTTTTAAAGGTATTGTGTCTTCACATTTCATCCAACATTTTTAGTAAATTCAATAAGAGAATTACTCTGAATAATTTAGTTTGCCATTTTCAGATACTTTGATAATCTCTTTAGCATTATATTCTAGTTTATAATTTCTCTTTTTTCAGCTGAATCTAATTGGCTTTGAAATCTGTATGTGAAGTTTAAAATTTTTAATTATTTTTTATTTTTAGAAGCTCCACTTTATTCTTTTTTAAGCGTGCCTGGTCATTTCATCATTTTTTTGTATCTTAATTGTATTTTCAGTAACTTAAAAAAACTTTCTGTGAGCATAAACATATTTTATATTCTATGTCTGACTATTCCAATATCTGAGGCTTTTGTAGGTCATATTATGCTTTCTCATATTTGCCTGGCTGTTAGTCTGTTATTTTTGGTGGTTCATTTCTCCTGTATCTTGTAAAAAATTTTTTTTTTTTTTTTTTTAACTATGGGCTCATGTTATTTGGAACATAGGAATTCTCTGAGGTCTGGTAAGTTAAGATGTGTTTTTCCAGGGAGTATTTGTAGTCATTTTTGATGGGTTTTTGAAGCTCTGCAACAGAAAGATCATTTGTGCATATATGTGTATGTGTGTTCAGTCCACACAGATAATAAGAATTCTCCTCTAAACTTGTCTGAATTTACTTTTCATTCATAAATTTTTAGTGAACCTTTTCCTCCTTTACATATATAGCCACTGCTGAAACTTGAAGGTTTCCTGTTTCTTTGTGTATTAGTTTTCCCTTTCACTGGGCATATTACTCCTTGAGATTCCTTACTTTTTTTTGGTGGAAAATCTCTAATATGTTTTCTCATGCTGCATTGTCCCCAGATTTCATTCCTTTATGCACAGAGAACTTCAAAACCAAAGTTGGCAGTAGCATGCATTAACAGATACCTCTAGATACCATCTACCTCTACCTTCAGGACTCATTTGTCTATCTGGATTTAATCTTTTTCATACTTCTTTAACCTTTGGTTATTTCTCTTATTCTCCTACCACCTCTGTGTACATTGGAAAAAACTTTCTTTTAACCCTTTATGCAACATTCTTAAAGAAGGCTCCTTAGGATATTTCATTACCCCATTGTCCTAATATTTCTCAAATTTTATTTTTAATGTTTCTTTTATAGGATTCAGTTTAGCTGCATTTAAAAGAAACAAGAGGAAACTAGAGCTGGCAGAAAGGGTGGAAACAGATTTCATTCAACTAAAGAAAAGAAGACAATCAAGTGAAAAGGTCAGGAGGTGTTTGAAATAATCATTAATGTATCATAATGATATCTATAATCTGCAATTAGACATGTAAGCTTTAAAATGGTACTTTCTTGTAGAAATACAATGGATGCCACATATGTATTTCTAAGTTTTCCAGTAGCTACATTTTAAAAAAAATGTAAAAGAAACAGGTAAAATTAATTTTAACACTTTATTTAAACCAATGAATTCAAAATATCCCTTCAGAAGTGTAACCAATGAAAAAATTATTAGTGAGCTGTTGAGCTTTCTTTTTTCCTTTTTGTATTATGTCTTCAAAACTAGTGTATATTTTATACTTCTAGCACATTTCAATTATACTAAGTTTTCATTGGAAATATTTGGTTTATACTTATATTTAATAAAATTAACAGTTCAAAAATAGGTTTGCATAACAAGTTATGCCAAACATACTTAAAACTTTCTAATAATTGGATATATTTTAAATTTAAATTATTTAACATTTCGTAAAATAAAAAATTCAGTTTCTCATCACTCTTGCCACATTTTAAGTGCTCAGTAGCTACGTGTGGCCCATGTCTACTGTTTTGGTTCTTGTTGCTCTAGACAGTGATTTTTAACATGGCTGTGTAGAGGGTAGAGTGTCTTATAAGGAAATGTGTATATTGGATTCATGTAGATATTTTTACATTCTAATTACATGTCTGTTTCTTATTCTTTTGCATTCTTTGTTTGCATTTTACGCATTAGTATGGCATCATGAGTCCATGTGTCACATTTCTTAAGTGTTCTGAGGGGTAGAAAGAATTTGAAAACCACAACATTTCTTGTTCAGCCTGTGGCTTGGGGGTCTGTTAGCACACAATTCATGATGGGTGTCTCACATCACAGTCATTTGATGTACTTTGACATCTCATTAATGTTCTTTATTGGTTATTCCTTCTATAATTGCTCATACATTGTTTTATTGCTTTCTGTTATAGTTTTATATCATTTACTCTATATAAATGCATAATAAATTATCTTTCTTACTGATATGTATTTTCCCAGTATGTTGCTACAAGGAACAATTAAAC
Organism: Canis aureus; assembly: GCF_053574225.1. NCBI lineage: Eukaryota > Metazoa > Chordata > Mammalia > Carnivora > Canidae > Canis > Canis aureus. The sequence continues at coordinate 14,517,909 of NC_135636.1, forward strand.
ATTTTGGTCTAAATCTTTTCATTTTTCTGCCAGAAAAGAGTAAGAAATTAGAAGGTCATTGAAATAGATCTTGGTGAAAGTGAATAGTAGTGTTGTTCCATTTCTTGGATTTTTGTATCCCATGTGATATCTGAGTGACTAAATTTAAGACTTTTTACCTTTTAAAAAATTGTGATAAAATTTGTATGCAGTGAGCAATTTAATTTTTTATAAATGTGTATACCCATGTAACCCACATGCCTGTCAAGATATAGAACATTTCTAGTTCTTTTGTGCTTCCTTCCAGCCAGTCTCCACCCTCTTCAGGCAACTGCTGCTCATAGATGTTTTGTATTGGTCTTAAATTTTATATAGTTGAAATAATATAGAAGGTACTTTTTTCTGTTTGATTGCTTTCACAAAGTGCTTTTGAGACATTTATCACTGGCTCATTCTTTTTTATTTATTAAGAAATCGATATTCCCTTGTATGAATATACTGTAATTTGTTTTTCCCATTCTCCCATTGTTGGGTATTTGGTTTGTTTCCAGATTTTAACTATTGTGAATAAAACTACTCTGAACATTCTTATACAGATTTTTTTTTTTTTTTTGACATCAGTTTCGGATTTTTATGCAGAGAAATACCAGTTGATTTCTTAGAGAATTAATTAAGCTGGTCTTATTCAGAAGATTCATTGTTTTCTACAGAAAATATTTATTAAGCAGTTACTCTTGGTACTGAGTTGGGTAGTAAGAAAAGCAATGGTGAACTAGGTGGAGGAAATTCATGCAATGATGAAACTTTACATTTTATTGGCTAGAAACAGAAATGTATAAGTATATAATTAAGTAAGCTAGGTACCATGTTTAGTAACTGTTATGAAGGAACCCTTCCATTCCCCCCCTCCCCTCCACAAACACAAGATAATGTGATACAGAGTAATTTGGATATGAGAGATACAAGAGAGACTCAAAGGAGGACTCCTTTAGTTAGAGTAGTCATCACAGATCTCTTTGAGAATGTAACATTTGAAAAATATGAAATGAGTTTTATGAAGAGTCAGTAGAACTCATTCCAGTCAGTAGAACTCACTCTATGTAGTTCATGTGCAGTGTCGCTGGTGGGGAGTTAGCATATTGGAGGAATGGAGAAGAGGGCCAGTGTGCCTAAAGCAGAATGCAAGAGGAGAATGGTGTGAAATGAAGCTGGAGAAATAGCTAGGTGCTGGAGATGTAGCTAGGTAGACCATGGCAAGGAGTTTCAGTTTTATTTCATGAATGAGTCGCCGTTGAAGAGTTAAAAGTAGAGAAGTGGTGCTGTCTTATTCACATTTTACAGATTGTCTTGGACTGTTTTATGTGGTATAGATTGAGGGTGGGGGCAAGAATAGAAGTGAAGAGACTAATTAGGAAGTTACTACAGTTAGAAGATGTTGACAGTGTGGACTGATAGGGATGAAATTGGAGAGAAGTGAATATATCAGGGGTTTCTTTTGAGACTTCCTGGAAAGACAGGTATTATTGTTGCCTTAGATATTGGTAAGGAAGAGAGAAGAATGAAAGGTTTTAGCTTTAGTGACTGAGTATTGCCATTTACTGAGGTGAAAAGGGCTAGAGGAGGTATGGCTTCATGGTGATAGAGGTAGGAAGTGGAAATTTACCCATATCCCCTTAGTGGACTCAGATTAACCAATACTTTTACATTTTCACCATAAGACATATTACCTGATGCCAAAAGCACCCTAAATACTCTAAAGCTAATAGACCATCTTTTAGTGTACCATGCTCCTCTGCTCCTCTCAGTTGAATTTTATGTCACCAAGAGCCCCATTATGCTTGTTTTTATCATTGTAATTATATAATTCATTAAGCGTCATGTAAACTGATGGATAGTGAGTTTAAAAAGAAAGTTGTAGGCTTGAAAACTATGACTGTTGTTTAGAGCTAACTTGAAAAAATAGAATTGGTTTATAAAAAATTGCCATAGAATTAAGTATGGGCAAGCCAGCTGTAAAAGATTGAGAAAAATAAAAATCTAAAAGCATTCTGGGTGTGTTGTTAGTATCTTTATGTTCTTGTTCTATTTTAAATAAAATGAAACTTGAAATCATGGGACAATTCAGTACATTGTAGTTTATGTAAGAAAGATGATACGGAACATTTGGTTGTGGGCGTGCATTCAAAAAAGTCTTTGGTCTTACATAAAAAGATTGGCTAATGAATGAACCTTTGTGTTTTAAATAAAAAGAAAATGTTTAAGTTATGTCTTCTTTGTTTTTAAATGATTCTCCACTTTACCCAGAGAATATTCAACTTTTGAAAAATTTAAGCAACCACTCATATCGGTTAGGAAGATTTTCAGTGAAAAGCATGATATAGATTAACTGTGGAGTTGAGTTATATGAATCTGAAGCTTATGGACAGATCAGAAGGGAGATTCCCACTTGGAAATTATTGGAATCAAAAGGAATATAAATACATGTAGCTAGGTGAACTCACTTAGGAGTGAGAGAAGATAGAGGTCTGAGAATTGAACCCTGGACCACCAGTTCAACATGTACAAGTTGGGAAGAGGAAAACCCAGCAAAGGAGATAGAAGATGCAGTGAATGAGACAGATATAGCACCAGCAGAGTTTCTAGGAAGCCAAGAGAGGAGCGGTTCAAAGTCAGTCATCACTTGGGTGGAGTGCTGCTAAGAAAAGGGCTAACAAGGACAGAGGACTGACCGTTGGATTTAGCACCTGGAGACTGTGGACCTAGATAAGGACAGTTTCTGTGACATAGGGGACTGTGGAGCTGTGTGGCATGGGTTAATCAGGGAGAACAAAGATGCAGAAAACTCTTTTGAGAAGTTTTGCCATGGGGTAGTAAGAGAGAGAGATATGAAGTCAAGAGCCTCTACCATTGTCGGTTATGGTCTGTGAATTCAATGAGTAATTTAATATACAAAGGCTTAGTTTCCTTATCATTAAATGAAAATTGTGATATTCTTCCATAGCAAGGCTGTTATGGGGAACAAAAGTGATAGTAGATGTTCAAGTGCATTGTGGCTATTGACTAAGTTGGACACAATAGTCTTTGCCATTGTGACCTTCATCGTTGAAGTCACTTAGCAAAGAAAAGGAAAAAGGAAGGGAGGAAGGGAAAGAAAACTGCTGCCCAAATTAGTTACCCTGGGTGGAGTCTTTTTAATGGAGAAGGGGGGATTGGTAAGGAAGGGTAGGTAGTGGTGGATGGAGAGATTGAATTCAGGCATCATTCCAATAGAGTATTTTAGATGACTTAAGTGACAGCAAAACTATTTTTAATATTCAGAATATATGAGCTTTAATGTATACAGAGCTCTGTGTTTGACACTGGCCTACAAAAATGCCTGGGACCTAAGCCCCTGTCACTAAGGAAAGATGCTGGCCAAAGGCTTTGTTTTATAGATGTTTGGTGCATAACCTTAGTAGGCCTTATCTCAGTAGTAAAGATAATAAAACATGCTCACAGAAAGAAAAGACCACCAGATAATGAGCCAGTGAGGCAGAAAATTATACTTTTAAAGAGAAAATATAGTAATTTTTTAGAGATATGACAGGAAAGGACAGATAGCTATTTTCTAAATCAACCTGTATTTAGTTTATTTCTCCTTATCCTATGTGTGTAGTTTCAGCATAGTTTTGGTTAGCCCAGCATTGATTAAGGCCCAGGACTACTCTTTGTTGTGGCTATGTAATATACTTATGAGTTGGTTATGTAAATATAATAAGAATAGAGTGTTTGGTAACTTTCCTGATGTTGATATTTTTTGTTACTCAGTGTTGAAGGAGATAAACTTTATTTTGAAGAGTATATGGTAGAATAAGTCAATTATTTTTAATCCTGAAAGTCACGTAAATCAATTAGAAAATTTTGTTGTATTGATATTTGCTTTTCTTTAAAAAAAAAATTGTACCAACATTACAATAGTAATAGAATTAAAAATTAAAGCAAGAGAAATATTTAATAGTTTGCCACCTCACTAAATTGTAGTGTTTTTATTTTCCTCAGTCTTTGATCATTTACATTTACATTTGACTTAGTTTAAAATAAGAATGGTTAATCCATGGAATGTTTTTGGCGGCAAACAATAGAAAACCTGACTGTGGTTAGGATATGCATATTTGTCTTCCTGCTCCCTGGCTGTTTGCCATATAATAAAAAGTTTGGAGGTGGTTGGTTGCTGGCTATAGCTTAGGTTTCCAGTGATGCTAGAGCCAACATATCTGGAATTCTCTTGGGCCTTTCTCTCATGCCTTTTGCCTTATGGATGTAATATGGCTCCTGCAATTTTAGATGTCACATCTGCATTCAAGGTGAGAAGAAGCGAGATGATGGGGGTGGGGAGACTATTGCCAGATGTATCTGTTACTTTTTAAATCTGGGATGCAAAAGTTTTCCAGAGTCTCCTTATAGACTCCCCTTAGTTAATTTTTTTGGGAAATAGTGGAGAAGGGGCACAATTCAGTCACTTGGCTATTCTTGGTTGCAAGAGAGCTTAGAAGGTTGAGTGGGTTATCCTGATGACAGTCTTACAAAGCTCATGGCTTGCTGCTGGACACTTTATCTTCCTAAACAAAATAATGGTTTTGTCATCAAAGGAAAAGGAGGAAGTGGTTATTAGGTAGGCAACTTATAGCATATAACATAAGGGGAGAAAGTTTTTATCCTTTCCTTCCCCACAATAAACATGCCCCTTATTACTATAAACTGATACTGGGTTAAGGAGCTAGTCTACACATAAATCAAAGAGAAACTCATTTCGTTTTGACTTTTCAGGATATATAGATTTTAAGACAATATTAAAATATGAAGATATAAACTTAGTATTGTCTTGGTAAGTGCATTTATATATATATATTTTTATTTATATATATATATATATATATATTAAAAAATGTTATTTATTTATTCATGAGTGACACAGAGAGAGAGAGGCAGAGACACAGGCAGAAGGAGAAGCAGGCTCCATGCAGGGAACCCGATGTGGGACTTAATCCTGGGTCTCCAGGATCAGGTCCTGGGCTGAAGGTGGTGCTAAACTGCTGAGCCACCTGGGCTACCCCTGCATTTCTATTTTAATAGAAATGCATGTTTATTTTTCGTGACTTAGAGGGAAGACATGGAAGAGAAGGAAAAATTTACTATTTAACTATAGTGCTGTATAAAGTAAAAATAGTAATTGTTCACTCTGTTCTTCCACTCTCCTCTCTGGTGGACCCACCTCTTATAGATTTTTCTTTTACTCACTTCTTTCCCTTAAGATGTATAGACAGTTCATACTTTGCATGATAGTACTGGACCATAAAAATGTGCAAGCTGGAAGTGTGTGAAGGGGTCTTAATGACAAAAAAATTACACTTGTTCCGTGACCTTTAAACACTTTTGTTAACATATTAAAAACTCTATTATTGTTCGTTATAAATGTATACAGAAATGATTAAAAGTAACTAAAATTAAATTTTATTTAGTATACTAATTTGAAACACATTAGAGGCAGTAAGAATTAAAGTGTTTTATTTCTGTGTTAAAAAAACTTACCAGGAGTAGTTTGAAGAGTACTTCTTGTCATAACATGATATGGAGTGAGTACCTTTTTATGTCGTGGTGAATTGTCAAACTCCTTTTCAGTTTTGGATTAGCTTTCAGCATTGTATCCTTTGCTCTTTCCATGTTGCAAAATATCTCCCAGAGATTTTTTTTTTCCTTCCTGCCTCTCTCCCTTCCTTCTTTCTCCTTTGGGTATAGTTTATTTATTTATTGAGATATAGTTAACATACAATATTATATTAGTTTCAGGTTATACAACATAGTGATTTGATAGTTCTGTGCATTACTCAGTGTTCACCATGGTAAGTATAGTCAACAACTGTCATCACACATTATATAATATTTTTGATTATATTTCCTGTGCTGTACTTTCATTTTCATGAATTACTTATAACTAGAAGTTTGTACCTCTTAATCCCTTTCCCCTGTTTTGCCCATCTTCTACCCCCCTTCCATCTGGCAACTACGAGTTTGTTCTCTGTATTTATGTGTCTGTTTCTGTTTTTTTGTTGTTGTTCACTTGTTTTTTATATTCTACATGGAAGTGAAATCATATAGTATTTGTCTTTCTCATAGAGTCACTTTAATGTCAAGTTTTTTGCCAATGTCATTTTCTCTGGGACATCTTTGTCCTTTTTATCACAACCACATTCCTTGTTTATGTTAATAAATTTGTCTTCACTAAGTTCCACTGACTGTAGATCTAGAGTATCTTGATGAATGGTGCCAGTGTCAAACATTCCCACTGTCAGCTATTTCCTTATAACTTCATTTATTTTTATTTTATTTTATTTTTTATTTATTTTATATTTTACTATTTTATTTTATTTTATTTTAAAGATTTTATTTATTTATGAGACAGTGAGAGAGAGAGAGGCAGAGACATAGGCAGAGGGAGAAGCAGGCTCCATGCAGAGAGCCTGATATGGGACTCAATCCCGGGTCTCTAGGATCAGGCCCTGGGCTGAAGGCGGCGCTAAACTGCTGAGTCACCAGGGCTGCCCAACTTCACTTATTTTTGATTAGAATTTTACTTCCAACATTATCACCCTTTCTTTGCTTCACTTTCATCTTTCTTGGCCAGTCCTTCTTTTGATTATCGTTTTTTTTTTTTAAATGTCATATTTATCACTAGGTGACAAAGAGGCAGCACAGCTACATACTTTGCTGTCTGTGCACAGTGACCCATCACTGACAGACTTTGAAGGAAGTGACATGATTGGTTACTGATCATGATGAACCTCTGATGTTTGTTTACAGAGTGATCTGTGAACTGCAGAGCTAGCAATGAAATCTGTACTTCATGCAACTTATTCATAGTTAATATACCATGGTAACTGAAATTTGAACCATGTTGTTGAGTGACTGATAATATTTAAACTGTGATAACTGACGTTGGTAAATATTGAAACTAGGCAAAGTGAGGACCTTGTGTCTGTAAAGGAACCTGAACTATTTGGCCTGTGGAGGTTCCTTCAGTATGAGTTTTGCTGATCACATATTCATGGTGCTTTTTAGCATGCTTCTCTGTCTTTTCAAATTCCTGCAAATTGGCATTTGGATCTGCCCTAACAATATTGTCTTGAGAACTCACATTGTTAGTATCAGTAATTCTTGTGGTATATGTGATGAAGTGATGACATGTTTTAAATTTATTTTTTGCTTTGTTTTGATAGAAAAAAGAAAAAGTAGTTGTGTTAGTATTAATCTTTATAGTATTTGAGAAAGGAAACCTTTCTTTTGGAATGAAGTGGTTAGCTCATTGACCAATTGCTGTTCTTGACTCATGCCACAGAGCTGACTGACTTGCTACAAAGAGGAGATGCTCACATCAGGAAAACAAACAGACTCAATGTATACCATAATCTAGATTTCATAAATATCAGTTTCAAACAGTTAGCCCTGGATATTACTAGAAGGGACTCTTTTATTCTTACAGTATTAAAAGATGTTGGGGGTATTGTTTGATCTCAACATATTTGATGTCTCGGGCTTTTTTTATTCTTTTCATTTTTCACAAGCATGTTGTTGGAATAGTTTCCATGTTTTTTCTTTAATAACAGTTGAATGTCCATAGAATTCTTTGCCTTCTCTTACCACTTTTACAAAGTAATTTAAGTTTTCAATTAATTTCATTGGTTTTTAGTTAAAGCAGTACTTGTATAGACAGTGGAATGAAAGATAATCAGACCTTTTTCCATTTTGTGAATATCTTTCATTCTTCAATTTCTAATGAACAAGTTGAGAAAATTTTGCAGTGCTTTATACAATGCTGTATGTTCAAAACCACTCTAAAGAGATGCTACAACTTTTAATTTTGTGTTCTTTAGCTACCACATAGGGACATCAAATTGGCCACATGTTTCAGAAAGGAAATGTTGGGCCTTGCTTTGTGTGCTTCATATAAATATATTCTATTCTTTTGAAGTATATTGTGGGTAACATTTTTCTCTTTTATCCACCATCTTGAAATTATTATGTAAACGCTTAACTGTATCATACTAAATCACTGTATTTTTTGGGTGAGAGGTAGGTTAAGATCAAAGAAAATAAATGCACAAAAAACAACATGTTTTTCTCAGATTGTTCTATTTGTACTTGTGTACATGTCTTTCTATAATGTGTATAGGGAAAGGAGTAATTAGTCTTTTATAGAAATTTACTTGATCTGGAATTTTGTTGTGTTTCTCAAGAAGATGGTTAATGCATAGATACGAGTAAACAGAAGAAACTTCTTTGAATTCTCTTTATATGAAGAAAGTAATTTATATATTTAATAAGCTTTTCATAAAACTGAAAATTCGTTCTGTTAAGTGATTACTTTGAGTTGTGAGTAATGTATTAAAAATTACATTTGCATCATCTAAGACTATCTTGATTACTAGATTAGCCTATAGAATTTACATGTAAGTCAGATACATCAATAACTTAAGTAAATGTATTACTTTTGGGGCTCCTGGGTGGCTCAGATGGTTAAACATCTAACTCTTGATTTTAGCTCAGGTCATGATCTCAGGGTTGTGAGACTGAGCCCTGCCTCGACTCTGAGCTGGGCATGAAGCCTGCTTAAGATCCTCTCTCCTCTCCTTTAGCCCCCACCCCCTCCCTCTAAAAAATGTATTTCATTTAATTAGATTACCATCACTTGATGCATTTATGTAGGTTATGGAGCCTGATGATCACTATTCCTTTACAGTTTAACTTGATAGGAATTCTTTAAATGTCTGTGGTTTGTTGTACTTTGTGTCAATTCATCAATTATTTCAAATTAAAAATTTCCGACCTTTGATAGCTGGACAATTGCAGTATTTTCCCCCTATTTCCTAAAAGCTTTTCAATTCTCACATAAAGATTCAATAGCTAGTAGATTGGGTTTCTTCCCAAGTCTTTCTTGAACCCATGCCAAGCTATGCCTTAAATCTATGTTGAGTCTCAAAGTTGTAAGTGGGATAAGATTGAAGCAAGAAGTCATTGTTAACAAATCTTAACTGCTGCTTTTATTTTGTAATGAAAGTAACCTGTGGTTAAGGGACTTATAAGTTGGCATCAGATATTGTCAGCCTTATAAATCCTCCCTCAATTTTTAGAATTTAGCAGTTCTGTAGAGTTCCTTTTAAATTTAATGCAGAATTAGTGGAGAGAGAAAAGAGCATTCCTTCATTATCACTGGAATAATCCCAGGTGATCCTGCATATAATGTAGAAATCACCATATAGTAGCCTTCCTAAAAAAAGTCCTCCAGTGGATGGACTTTCATTGGGGCTACAGATAGAAGCCTTCCTATAGGAACTGACTTAGGCCATGATATTAAATGCATCTGATTCTAAGTCAGATCTTTTAAATATGTCCTTATATGATATTACCAGCCACTAATGACCTGAGTTGGCCTATTGTAGATGTAGTGATGCTGATACACGTACAGCTGATAAGACCAGCAGAGTAAACCATTATGTGAGAAGACCAGTGTGTATATACATATGTGCACACACACAGCAATTACAGGGGTGTTTTAGGATCAGAAGACAAGAACCAGTGCTTAATTAAGTTGAAGGAGAACTGTCTGTGAGTTGTTAAAGTCTTGATTGGGCTACCTTTTCTATAATCAGTCTTGAAGATTTTGGTAAACAGATGCCAGGAACCATTTGGAATTTAAGACCTGAAGCTGAGATTACTTGAGGAATTGAGGGAGAAGGGCAGGCTAAGAGATGGGGCATAGTGGACCATGAGTTCTAGTCTAGGTCTGCCATTGACTAGTCCAGAGACCTTGGGCAAACATGGAGCCTTTCTAGACTTTAGTTTTCTCAATATGTAAAGTCAGCATGCTGGACCAGGTGTTTACCATGGTTCTTTCCAGCTTGATAATTCTCTGATCTATTTTCTTCCTTTCTTTAAAAAAAAAATTATTTATTTATTCACGAGAGACACACACACACACAGAGGCAGAGACACAAGCAGAGGGAGAAGCAGGTTCCATGCGGGGAGCCTGATGTGGGGCCTGATCCTGGGACTCCAGGATCAGGACTTGAGTCGAAGGCAGACGCTTAACCACTGAGCCACCCAGGCATCCCTCTGATCTATTTTCAGTAGCAGTGTTGAGTTTGTCCAAAACCCCTTTCTGGATCCTCTCTTTAAAATATTCTTTTTTTTTTTTTTCTAGTATATCCTAAACCTAGCAGACCATTAGATTTATCTGGGGAATTTTACAACTGTAGATTCTTAGGCTCTACTCTCAATATACTGAATCAAAATCTGTTTGGGATGGATAAGTTATTGGGCCAGCATTTGAGAATTATTGCTTTCTTCTGCCTAATATGTCACAGTGGGCCTAGGAAAACATCTGCTTAGTAATCATTGTTTAAATGAACACAGAACATTCTAGAGGAGTTACAAATACATAACTGTATCCAGTTAATAACTTCATGAGCACATCACTCATTTAGCTCTCCTCCAGGTAGACTAGAGCTCCTTTCTCCCTTCTCTGTGCTTCAGAGTGTGTCTCCCTCTGGGTCATTGTCATTGTCCACAGTCATCTGTTTTAGTTACCATGGTTTCTTAGTTTGGCATGTAATAAGTGCTGAATAAACATTTGTTTAATGAATACATTTTTTGTTTTTTGCTTGTTTTTTTTGGTATAATTAACCATCATCAAGTCTGTAAATTTTCATCCTTGATGACTGGACAATTGCAGTATCTGTCTGACTTCCCTGCTTCTAGCCTTACTGAGTTCATCTTTGATACTGCATATTATCTATCCCAGGATGCATTTCCTTAAAAATATTTGCATTGGTCCTGTTCTCAAAGAAACTTTAATAGAGTCTTTCTGGTTGTAGGTTAAAATCCAACTTTTTAGCCTGACTTTACAAATCCTCTTGAAGTTGGACCCAATCTAGTTTTCTATTATTTTTCTTTGGGAATTATCTTTTTCTCTTACCAAATACATTTGATTTTTCATGAATTTACTGAAAATTCTCACTTCTATATTTTTGCTTATGTCTCTTCTTCATGTAGTAATAATTAATAATAGAATGACAGCCACTTCTCTGCCTACTGAAATTCTAACTAATCCAATTCCAGCTCTAATTTCTTTCTTATACTTAGTGCATATAATGGGCATTCGATAAATGCTTGTTGAATTATCTACACATTTGCCATTTTGAGATTGGTGTATATGGTTATTTTATAATATATATTATGGAGCCGTGAGCATTTTGTTTCTTTATCCTTATCACAGTGCCTAGAAACAGTGCCTTTATTCAGCTAACATTACTAACTTAAACATCTACAAAAGATGATTCTAACATTAATTTTGACAAAGTATAAAATGTTATTTTCTTCAATTTGTAAGCTTTATGGTCTTTCAAGATAAATTTGAATCTATTATTTAAGTGCTTCAAGCATACATTAGTCTAAAATACTGCTTTGCTGTTTACCAGTAAGATTGTTTCTGGAGAATGTAATGAAAAAAGAATATATGAAATATTGTTAATAACATCACTGTACTTCTTTAGTATTGTAGTGATCTGAAGATAATATATAAGTAAGTGAGGGAAATGATTGTGGGGAAATAATACTTTAGAAACAGCCCTCAGTCTCAGCTGACCATTTCAAAGAGGTGTGTCAGGAAGTGCCCACAAGGGGGCGTGCCTATCTAGAGAAATCTTGACCAAGTTCCTTTCCTGTTATGCAGGTAAAAATGTTTTACAAATGCACTGCTAGATCATGTCTTTTTTTCTAGGAAAAAGAATGACCATCACCACTAGAAAATTTTTTACATGTTCTAGCACCTGTTTATTTTGGTTGTGTGATTTCCTCAGAAGGGATAGGTGACAGAATAGAAATGGAGATTGCCTTGGAAGCTAAGTTTGTAATGCTGTGATTGTACCTTTTTTTTCCCTTCATGTGTTGAGAGCATTTCACTTTGCAAATATTGCCATCTCTTCTGTGGTCATTTTAGGTCATTTGCTCAAGGGATAGGCGGTGCTCCATTTTCATTGTTCTGCTGATTAGTGTATCCTGAGGCTTACGTCGAACTCACCAAGTCACCTTGAGGAGGACACAGGCTTTGAGTGATGTTTCCACCAGAGGGGTCATGGCCTCATGGGATCCTTAGTTTTTCTTTCCAGTTTCTATTTTACCTTTGACTTCAACATTATCACCAGCAAACATTTATTGAGTCCCCTTTATAAACAGGTTTTTATGTTGGTTTTAGGGAGTAAACAGAGTATATAGCACCCAGGCCCTGACCATTGCATATTTGGTCCAGGGGAATTAAACAATAAAAAGAAATCATACCATGTAGTATGTGCTAGAAAAATGAAGTAATCAGTGAGGGCCATGGGAATTGGTAGGGTGGAGAAATCGCTCTAAAGTCCCTAAGTTTCTCATTGTAGACTTTATGGAAGAGGTGGAATTTAAGCTGGGTCTTGGATAAAGGGTAGGACTTAGGTATTGAGGTAGAAAGACAAAGAATTAGGTTTAGAAGCCTGTAGGTAGAGAAGCTTGGTTGCCCTATAGAGTTTCTACAGGATGGCGGTTTCAAACTCAAATGCTTCTGATCGCCAACTAGGTAGCCTAAATGTGTGAGAAAATCTAGAGAGATAGAGCACATGGTGATACGTGTTTCATTTTAAGGTATTTGGAAAAACAAAACGTGCAACACCGAAATTATACTTTGCTGTTGAAAGTAAACTCTGATTTTGGCAGTTTGTAATCGCTGGTAAGAGCATGACAGTTGATCAGCTTTGACTGTGCACATAATTTTGCAAAGTAAAATAGTCCATAGAGACATTAACTCCACAGTCAGAGTTCTCCCTGAACATTTGTCTACTTTTATTTGCACTAAATGTACTTTGGAGCAAAAGAGGAGAATATATTGAAATATATATAATGGGGCCTATTCTGGTGACTGTTTGCATTAAACACAGGCTTTTAAGTGTTGGGAGTCTGAAAACATTCTTGAGATTAATTTGAATGACATTAAAAATTCTAGGTATAGTACTATCATAATTAGGTTTGGATTGCATTTTATATCCTAGAATATACTTAGGTCCTTTCCTATTCTTTGTGATTCTTGATTTCTCTCTACTTAATAAAATTTTAAGGTATTGAGGAATAAAAGGAAAAAAAAGTATGTGGGCATTTTTTCCTTTCCTTTTTGTTTTTTTTAGTATGCTTATCTTTAGTAGGTGAGTGTTTATGATTTTTAATAGTTTATTATTTTATTTTATTTTTTTAGTAGTTTATATTTTTGTGGATATATTCACAATTGTATGGTCAAATAGATATTGCTGTACTTAAAAAATCAAATATCAAATAAAATACCTATTATTGTATTATTAAAGTCACTGTTAAATATTCAATCTGGATAGGGTCAAATTTAAAAGGTTAAATGATCCATCCCCATTGTCATGGTGTTTCATTGGCAGGAGTAGACTCCAGATTGTCCAAGTTACCTTCTAGTCCTTTATCTATTATTCCCCACTGCTTTAAGACTCAGTTCAAAGGCCAGTGGAGCTCTGGTATTTAAAATAAAAAGTGTAATTTTATCCAGAGAAGGTAAATGTATGCTCTGAAATGAAAGACCAGAGGTCCAGACCACAGCCAGGTGTTCCTGGAAAGAGCCAAATTGGACAACTAAATTGAAAAAGGTTGCCTGCTCTTATTAAAGAGACTTTGTTGCTGTCTATTTAATTAGCAAGGTTTTAGTTAATTTATTTGGGTGTTTTTTAATCTGCCCAGGTAATGAAGTTCATAGCCTATTAGTGAGTATGCTGGTCGCATGTTGTTCTATCTCTGTCATTGTAGTACTGTGATATACGTGCCTGTATGAAGTGAAACTTCCAAATAATCTTGATTCCCTCCTCCCTTGAACATGTTTTCCAGACGGTGATAACTAAGTTTAAGATAGTCTCCAGTGGAAAAAGCAAAGTTAAAGCTAAAGTGTAATATATGTATTACTTAACAGAACTTTTAGAAAAGTGATTTGGAGTTAGAGAAAGTGAATTGGTTAGTCAAAAATGAAAGAGTGTGATCTGGTGCCAGATGACCCAAGAGGATGAGAGGGCAGTAAAGAAGTGTTGCCAAAAGAAAAACATTGAATGGAAGAGTGTGACCAGTATCAAGACAGATGATTTCTTTATGGATTAAGTGAGTGGGAGAAGGAGGTCTGGACTTTAGTGTGCTTATTATGTGGGCCAGCCAGGGATTTCACAGAGCAGTTGTTTAAGGACATACTTTTGGGAAAGAACCTATTCAGGAGTGTTATGCAAAAGTGTTACGTTTAGGGAAGATCTAAATATAAAATGATTGGAGAGAAATAATTGGAGGAAAACTGTTTTAGATAGGTTGAGTTTGGATCTCATGTCTATATTGAACAAGATGCAATTTTAGAGGGCACAGAGTTTGATTTATTGATGAAGGTCAATTAAAAACTATATGTGATACTTTGTTAGTTGCTGCTTACAAAAGATCCTAGGACAATCCAGCATATAGAGTCTTCCCAGAGAGGGGAGAACCTGTTTCAGGTTGAGCCTTTAGGTGCAAGGGTCTCTTGTGTGGTTTGGGAAGAGATTAAGGGAATCTTTCTGGAGTTACTTGAGGCCTCAGGACTTGAAGAAGGGCAGTATTTTGGTATGTATCAGGGAGGGTGGTAGCTGGGGTATGGGGAGCCACTTTTTCACTGGAGGAAGTGTGAGTGAGGTAATGTCAGTATCTGCTATTATTACTCCAGAGAGCCAGGGCTCTCTTTGGAGGAGAGGGCAGGAGGGCTGGACCTTTGCTGAGATTTAGGTGATCCATGGAGAAAATTATTGCCTATCAGATTTAATTTATTCAGTTCATTCAAAAAGCAGTTTTTTCACAGAACCAACTTTACCTTTTTTGGATCTATTTATTTAATGTTTATTGTTCTTTCACCGATTTTTCATCTTCTTTCTGTTTTCTCTTTTCTCTTGTTTATATTAACTTCTTTATTTGGACACTTAGGTCATGTTGTTTTCTAACATCAACATTTTCAGTATAAATTTTTCTCTGTCACTTTTGCTGTATTTCACAAGTTTCAAAATGTTATATTTCTATTCAAATATTTTTATTTCCTTTTTTTAAAAAGATTTATTTATTTATTTATTCAGAGAGAGCAAAAGAGAGGCAGAGACACAGGCAGAGAGAGAAGCAGGCTCCATGCAGGGAGCCCGACGTGGGACTCGATCCCAGGTCTCCAGGATCACACCCCGGGCTGCAGGTGGTGCTAAACCGCTGTGCCACTGGGGCTGCCCAAATATTTTTATTTCTATTTAAATTTCTTGTTTGATTCATTAGTTTTAGAAATATTTTTTCTTCTTTAATTTCTAAATTTTGTTTACTTTTATTGACTATAACTTAATTGTATCATAGTTAGCATATTCTATTTGGAATTATTTCTTGAAATTTGTTGTAATTTAGCTTATGATTTTGTGTATGATCCCGTTTTATAAATATTCATATGTGTTTGAAAATAATGTTTCTGTCTGGTGCAGCCACTCTGGAGAACAGTATGGAGGTTCCTCAAAAAGTTAAAAATAGAACTACCCTCGATCCAGTAATTGCCCCACTAGATATTTACCCAAAGATTCAAAGGGGTACCCTGATGTTTGTAGCAGCATTATCAACAAGTGCCAAACTATGGAGAAAGTGCAAATGTCCATTAACTAATAAATAGATAAAGAAGATGTGGTGTACACAAACACACACACACACACACACACACACTATGGAATGTTACTCAGCCACCAAAAAGATGAAATCTTGTCATTTGCAATGATGTAGATGGAGGTGGAGTACACTATGCTAAGTGAAGTAAGTCAAAGAAAGACAAATACTATATGATCTCACTCATAAGTGGAATTTAAGAAAGAAAACATCTGGGACGCCTGAGTGGCTCCGCAGTTGAGTGTCTACCTTTGGCTCATTGTGTGATCCTAGGTCTGGGGATCAAGTCTGGGATTGGGCTCCCTGCAGGCAGACTACTTCTCTCTCTGCCCGTGTCTGTTTCTCTCTCTGTCCCTCATAAATAAATAAATAAAATTAAAAAAAAAATCTGAACATATGGAAAGGGGGAATAAAAAAAATGGAGAGAAGGAAACAAACCTTTGAGACTCAACAAAAGAGAGCAAATTGGGGGTTGATGGAGGGAGGTGGGTGAGGGATGGGCTAGATGAGTGACAGGTATTAAAGAGGGTACTTGTGTTGAGCACTGGGTATTGTATGTAAGGGATGAATCACTGAATTCTACTCCCTAAACCAATATTGTACTATATGTTAACTAAAATTTAATTAAAAAAAAAAAAGAAAATAATGTTTCTCCTCTAAATGTTGGGAAAAGAATTCTATGAGTACTTAGGCAATCACACAGCTCGAAGGGGGCAAGACGGTGGAAGAGTAGGGCCTCCAAGTCACCTGTCCCCACCAACTTACCTAGATAACTGTCAAATCATCCTGAAAACCTATGAATTTGGCCTGAGATTTAAAAAGAGAACAGCTGGAATGCTACAGAGAGAAGAGCTTCTAACAAGGTGCTTTTAACAAGGTAGGAAGTGCTTCTAACAAGGTAGGAAGATGGAAAAAAAGAATAAATAAAAAAGAATCCAGTGGTGGAGGGGCCCCCACAGGGAGCCGGGCTAAGGCCGGGCGGCAAGAGCCTTCAGGACAGAAAGCCCCGTCCTGGAGAAGCAGGAACTTTAGCAATCTTCCTGGACGGAAAGGCGCTCGCAGGGAAGTTGGGCAGGATCCCAGGAGGGGCAGTGGAGCCTCTAGTTTCCTGGGGTCACTAACAGAGGAAGTGTGCCCCAGGGGAGAGCGCACCACACACCGCAGGGGGAGCGCGGTCAAGGGCTGGAGTGTGTACCCGATGGGGCCCTGGGAGCAGCTCAGGTGACGGCTCTGGGCGGAGGAGGCTGCGTGGCCCTGGGAGCCCGATTCCAGCGGCGCAGGCCCCAGATCCCAGGGCGCTGGGGGACACAGCCCAGGATCCTGCGCTCCCCCCGGGACAGGACAGCAAGGAGACTCCTGCCGCCAGCCCCCCATCCCCCCAGCTGAACAGGTCAGCGCCCCCCACCCTGAAGCACCTAGGCCAGTGTGGACTGGGACACTACAGTAGTTACTGCAGGAGGTGATGCCAGAGCTGGAGAGCTGGCCACCGCCAGTGGGGTTGTTCCTCCTTGTGTCACCCTGTCCCTGGGAGGGTCGGGGCCACCAGGGAACAGGGGCCTCACAGGAAAAACAGCTCCCACTGAGCCGTGCACCTGGCAGGGGGGTGGGGCAGCTCCCCCAGAATCACACACCTCAGCACACACCTGAGAATCAGCACAGCAGGCCCCTCCCCCAGAAGACCAGCTGGAAGGACAGGGGAAGAGCAAGTTCTTGACCAAGCAGCGCTGGAAAGTTCACAGGAAGTCGAGAGACTTATAGTATATAGAATCAGAGGATACCCCTCCTTGTTTTTTGTTTTTTTGTTTGTTTTCCCCCTTTTCTTTTTCCTTTTTTTCCTTCCTTTTTCCAGTACAACTTGTTTTTAGCCACTTTGCATTGAGCAAATGACTAGAAAGAAGAACTCACCATAAAAGAAAGAATCAGAAATAGTACTCTCTCCCACAGAGTTACAGAATTTGGATTACAATTCGATGTCAGAAAGCCAATTCAGAAGCACAATTATAAAGCTACTGGTGGCTCTGGAAAAAAGCATAAAGGATTCAAGAGACTTCATGACTGCAGAATTTAGATCTAATCAGGCCGAAATTAAAAATCAGTTAAATGAAAAAAAAAAAAAATCAGTTAAATGAGATGCAATCCAAACTGGAGGTCCTAACGACGAGAGTTAATGAGGTAGAAGAACGAATGAGTGACATAGAAGACAAGTTGATGGCAAGGAAGGAAGCTGAGGAAAAAAGAGAAAAACAGTTAAAAGACCATGAGGAAAGGTTAAAGGAAATAAATGACAGCTTCAGAAGGAAAAATCTACGTTTAATTGGGGTTCCAGAGGGCGCCGAGAGGGACAGAGGACCAGAAAGCATATTTGAACAAACCATAGCTGAGAACTTCCCTAACTTGGGAAGGGAAACAGGCATTCAGATCTAGGAGATAGAGAGATCCCCCCTAAAATCAATAGAAACCACTAGTCACTCGGACATTTAATAGTGAAACTTGCAAATTCCAAAGATAAAGAGAAGATCTTTAAAGCAGCAAGAGACAAGAGATCCCTAACCTTTATGGGGAGAAGTATTAGGTTAACAGCAGACCTCCCCACAGAGACCTGGCAAACCAGAAAGGGCTGACAGGATATATTCAGGGTCCTACATGAGAAGAACCTGCAGCCAAGAATACTCTATCCAGCAAGGTTCTCATTCAGAATAGAAAGAGAGATACAGAGCTTCCAAGATAGGCAGAAACTAAAACAATATGTGACCATCAAACCTGCTCTTCAAGAAATATTAAGGGGGACTCTGTAAAATAAAGAGGAAGTCCAAGGAAAAAATCCACAAAAACAGGGACTGAATAGATATCATGATGACACTAAATTCATATCTTTCAATAGTAACTCTGAATGTAAATCCCATCAAAAGGCACAGGGTTTCAGACTGGATAAAAAAGCAAAACCCATCTATTTGCTGTCTAGAAGAGACTCATTTTAGACCTAAGGACACCTACAGCCTGAAAATAAAAGGTTGGAGAACCATTTACCATTCAAATGGTCCTCAAAAGAAAGCAGGGTTAACCATCCTCATATAAGATAAATTAAAGTTTATCCCAAAGACTGTAGTAAGTGATGAAGAAGGACACTATATCATACTTAAAGGATCTATCCAACAAGAGGACCTAACAATCATGAATATTTATGCCCCGAATGTGGGAGCTGCCAAGTATATCAATCAATTAATAACCAAAGTTAAGACATACTTAGATAATAATACACTTATACTGGGAGACTTCAACACAGCACTTTCTGTAAATGACATATCTTCTAAGCACAACATCTCCAAAGAAACAAAAGCTTTAAATGATGTGCTGCACCAGATGGATTTCACAGATATTTACAGAACTTTACATCCAAACTCAACTGAATACACATTCTTCTCAAGTGCACATGGAACTTTCTCCAGAATAGACCACATACTGGGTCACAAATCAGGTCTTAACCGATACCAAAAGTTTGGGATTGTCCCCTGCATATTTTCAGACCATAATGCTTTGAAACTAGAACTCAACACAAGAGGAAATTTGGAAGAAATTCAGACATGTGGAGGTTAAAGAATATCCTGCTAAAAGATGAAAAGGTCAACCAGGAAATTAGAGAAGAATTAAAAAGATTCATGGAAAGTAAGGAGAATGAAGATACAACTGTTCGAAATCTTTGGGATATGGCAAAAGCTGTCCTGAGAGAGAAGTACATTGCAATAGAAGCATCCCTCAAAAAAGTAGAAAAACCTCAAATACTAAAGCTAACCTTACACCTAAAGGAACTGGAGAAAGAACAGCAAATAAAACTACACCCAGCAGAAGAAGAGAGTTAATAAAGATTAGGCAATCACACTTTTTTAAAAAAAGAATTTATTATTCATTCACTCATGAGAGACAGAGAGAGACAGAGACAGAGAGGCAGAGGGAGAAGCAGGCTCCATGCAGGGAGCCCGATGTGGGACTCGATCCCAGGACTCCAGGATCATGCCCTGGGCTGAAGGCAGACGCTAAACCGCTGAGCCACCCAGGGATCCCCAACAATCACACTTTCTAATGTACAATTCAGTTCTTTCTTTCTTTCTTTTCTTCCTTCCTTCCTTCCTTCCTTCCTTCCTTCCTTCCTTCCTTCCTTTCTTTTTTTTTTTTTTTTTATAAGATTTTTACTTATTTATTCATGAGGGACACAGAGAGAGAGAGAGAGAGGCAGAGACATAGAGGAGAAGCAGGCTCCAAGCAGGGAGCCTGATATGGGACTTGATCCTGGGCCTCTGGGATCATGCCCTGAGTCAAAGGCAAACGCTCAACTGCTGAGCCATCCAGGCATCCCAGGTTCTTCTGTTTCTTACTGGTAGTTGAGAGAAATATATTGGAATATCTCATCATGAGGTATGGTTTGTTGCTTTCTCCTTGTTGATGTGCTTTTGTTTTACATACATTCAGGCTATTCTTTTTAGATACATACAAATTTATAATTACTATATCTCTATATGTGGTGAAGTTAAACTTTTAGCATTTATCATGTAGAGATATTATGTCTATTAATACCTTTTGTCTTAAAACTTATTTTGCTCGACATTAATATAGCTACATTGTTTGGACTGGCCCTTGCTTGACATTGCTTTTTCTCCCATCCTTTTACTTTCAACTTTTCCATGTCCTTATGCTTTAGGTATATCTCTTATAAATAGCATGTAGCCAGATTTCAAAACCCACCCTGACATTCTAATCACATGTTATTGCTATTTTTAAAGACAATATTAGTTTTGATTTACATGCAGTTTTGCCATTTTATTTGCTTACCCATTCATTCTTTAATGCCTGATTGTCCTTCTTGGATTATTATCTTTAAATCTATTTGGGCTGCTCTAATAATATACCATAGACTGAGTGGCTTATAAATAACAGAAATTTGTTTCTCACAGTTCTGGAGGCTGGGAGGTCCAACATCAAGACCCAGGCAGATTTGATGTGTGTTGAGGGCCTGCTTCCTAGATGGCTATCTTTGTGCTGTAACCTCACATGTCAGAAAGGGCAGGGGAGCTTCTTGGGCCTCTCTAGAAGGGCATTAATCCTATTCATGAGGGCCCTACCATCTTTCAGTGCCCCACCTCCTAGTTGCATCATCTTGGCAGCTAGGTTTTCAACATATCAATTTTGAAAGGACATAAACATTCAGGTCATAGCGATTATTTTCCTTCTTTTTGAAGCATATAATTTACTTGTTTATTCATACATCCATCCAACGTGTATTTATTGAATACCTAAGAGATGTGAAGTGCTTTTCTCAGTGCTTAACAAATGGTAGTGAATAAGCTAAACAAAAATTGCTGCCTTTGTGGAGCTTCCTATCTTGTGGGGGGGAGATTGGCAATTTAAATGCCAACATAAATTGTATAGTTTAGAAGATATTGAGATGTTATGGAAAAGAATAAAGTAGAGCCAGGAAAAGGAGATTATCTGTGCTCGTGAGTAGGTGGTAGAGAGGATATAGACAGAGGTTAGGTGTAGTATTAAAAAGAATGGTCCTTCATTAAGTGTAGGTCTCTTGGTGGTAGGTCTCTTAGGTCATTTTACTTATTTACAAATGGCTTCGTTTTATTCTTGTTCCTAAAAGATAATCTTGTGGGGCACCTAGTTCTGGGTTTATAGTTATTTTTCTCTGGGTACCTTGAAGATATACCACGGTCTTCTGGCTTTCATTGGGCGTCTGAACATTGTATCATTCTGTTGTAGGTGATGTTTTCTTTCTAGCTGACTCCTTTCCTTTCTCTGTGGCTTCTGGGAGATCTGGATTCTTATATTTTATCAGTTCTGGGAAATTTTAGCTTTTTCTCTTTCATTATTTTCTCATCTTTATTCTGCCTGTTCCTTCTAGTTGGACAAATGTCAGGCTTTCTCTCATCCATGTGTATTTTTTTTACCATCTTTCATGTTTTCTATCACCATCCACCCCCACTTAACAATCATCATCAAATGTGTATTACATGTTATATAAAGCTAAATGTGTTATAGTATACGGACAGAATTAGAAAATTTGTCCATGACTTGATGTTTTGAATTCTTGGTTGTGTGCTTTTAGATAAATATATCAGCTATTGATTTTTTTTAGTAGTAGACCTTGCATGCAGTGCAATGCACATGTCTTAGAGTGTATGATTTGATGAATTTTGACATGTATAAAGCCATGTAACCCATATTACTATCAGAATATAAAACATTGCCATTACTCCAGAAAGTTTTCTCATGCCTCTTCATAGTCAAGCCCGTCTCCCGAGACAACCGCTTTTCTGCTTCTTTTTCACCACAGAGTGGTTTTACCTTTTCTAAACCTTCATATAAATGGGAGCATATATTCTGTACCCTGTTGTGTCTAGCTTCTTTTACTCAGTGTACATCTAAAGGATTACCCATATTGTCATACATATCACTAGTTCCTTTTTGTTTCTGGGCAGTCCTCCCCTATTGCCTATATCATGTTTGTGTACCCATTCCCCTCTTGGTAGGCATTTGGGTTGTTTCCATGTTTTGGCTGTTGGAGTTAGAAGTGCTGTGAATATTTTTCATAAGGCTTTTATTGTACATACTTTGATTTCTCTTGGGTAAATACTTAAGCTTTTTTGCTGGGTGTATATTTAGATGAACATTTAAAAATTTTGATTTAGAATTTAAAAATTGTGGTTAATATTTATTCCAGAAAAATAAGAAGCCAAATTGGATATATTCATCATCATATTTTTAAACCCATATTTGAAGCCACTGAGGTATATTCTTAAGTATTTTGATCAGAGGAATGCAGTTTAATGATCTAATTAATATTATCTCATGGACTTTCTCAGACTTATTGTTAAATTCCTTAACTTTTATTTTTTTATTTTATTTTATTTTTTAAAATTCCTTAACTTTTATTCTGACTCCAGTATATCTTAGGTTTACATTCCTTAACCAGTGGCTCATTATAAGTATAAAGTAATTTTAATTGAACAACATATGAATTATAATAAATATGATTTAAAGCTGTATATATAAAACTACCCTCGTGATTTTTACTATTCAGCTTTGTGATGATTTAAGTCCTGAGTATGTTCATCTGGTCTCTTCCATCACTTACTTATACATGCTCACTCAACATGCATACTGAGGCTCTCAGACTGTTATATTTTGAAGCAAAAAAGCCCATAATTCATTATTTGAAATATTTTAAAAACCATTACTTTTTCTACCTTGAATGTTGCAAGCCTTAGAACACTGTCTAGGTATTGTGCCATATGGAAAACATTGTCCTTTGCTGTCTTTGAGGGTTTGGAATTTTTAGGTGATCGATCCTCTGGAACTTTGTGATGGTATGAATTTATAATTAAAGCTGTAATGTAGATATATTAAAGCACCTTAAAAGCATAGTTAACCTACTTTAGTTTTATTTTGATCTAAAAATGTTTCTGTTAACTTTTGTTGAGTGATTTAGGGGATAAATAACAATTTTCATATAATTTTTTTATGTTTGAAACTAATTTGTGTAGTGCTGCAAAGATATTTAATGTTACTTATTAAAAAAAGAAAATAAAGGATTATTTAAGAATAGACATCTTGACTGTAATTTACAGAAACATTGTTTATAGTATGGGCATCGGAAAGGTGATTTTTCTAATGAGAGAAGAAAAAGGTCATTGGGTATTCTTATATCCAAATTTTCTTTGATTTCAGCCATGCCAGACATATAAGTAGATAATTCTACCTAAATCATACTTTGTTTATACATACCTGATATATTCTAATCCTATGGGGGCCCCACTGTGGGGTTGGTTTGTGGGAGATAGGCATGGAGCCAGATCTAGGTCTCTTAGCCAGAGCTAATTCCATGGTTAGAATACTCAAAGACAGCAAAGCTTTATGCTGCCATTAATGTACTATCATATAGGGCATAAGTCATCTGCTTTTCTCAAGTAGAAACTCATGCCAATTATAATGCTGTGCATAAACATTAAAAAGGTATATTATGAAGGTTTGTTATCTTTTCAAAAATATATTTGTGTTTTTTATTGGATTAGGATAATCCCACCATATATACCAGTTTCAGGATGGACATATATTTGAGATATTATTTTTGCATTTTAACTATTTGATATCTGAGTAATTCTGTGTAGAAGAAAGACGAGGTTAATGAGATAAGTAACTGATAGATGGTGTCTCTTGGCAGATTTCAGAGTTAGAACACAGATTAGAGGCATAATTTTCTGGTGGGAAGTACCTAAACTTTGTATTAAGGTGTTTATTCCTTTTAAAGTAGTTCATGTGTCACTTAATTTAATTTTACAATAATTGTATAATAGCCATCTCCAGTTTGGAGCAGAGAAAAGTAAAAACTTTTGACATTAAGTCCAACATGATTACTAGTTTATTGGTTACTTGAAGAAAGTTTTATTTCAGTGTTTTCCATGACATGTGCAATCTCTTTGCTAACTTTATATACATGTGTTTATTGTAAGGGGAACTATAGTTTATACAGTTGCTTTTTAGTCACAATTTTATCAAAAAAGTAATGCAAATAGCATGTTTCAGTAGAGGACAATAGGTGCATGTGTACCTATGTGGTGCATGTACTTTTAAGTATTTATGGAGTGTAAGAGCATAATAGTAGCTCTATATAGTAACAGTCATTGGTGTTTTTTAACCTTTCTAAGATTTCATTTCTATACAAATGAGTTTTGTGAAATTATTATGGCCAAAATATCAGTGTTTATCTTTCACTCAATTTATCTACACTTCATAAAAATGCTTAAATATTACTTCATCATCCTTAAATTTGCCTTTCAGTATGTGAAATCTATGAACTAATTCTTGAATATTTATGAAGTAATTCTGATTTTTGCAGGTGTTGCAGCCCTTAGGAATATGTGGCTTAATTTGGAACAGGATTCTCTATTTTTTGCTTGATTTTTCATTTTTAAAAACCAAGTTACAGTAAATCCACCTATGTATTATATTTTTATATCTTTCCGTTGTTGTTTGGTTAGACATGATAATCCTCATAGTTTATAATATCCTGACTGAAATGCTAAGAGAATTGTTTTATAAGTAATGTGTATCATTGTGTATATGTCATGTATACCCTCATGTATCCTCTTAAAATTCCATTTTACAGAATGCTTGGGCTTAGCCATCACAGTTAATAAAGAGCTAATGAAGAATACCTTTTCTTGACTTTATTGTTAAGGAAAGTATTTTGCAGTTTCTGTTTATTCGTATGAGAGTTGTCTATTTCTAAAAGAGCCATTACGAGACCAGTACTTCAAAATATTTTATAGTATGTTCATTGTGGTATGACCATGGTGATATGCTGCCAGTTGATATTTGAACAGATAGAACTTAAATCTTTTATGCTGACATAATATTAGTCTTAGGTGGTTTAAGTTTCTCCTTTAGCAGATTTGTGTCCATAAAATTATTTGCCTTAAAAGGAGTAGAACAGATGGTTGGCTGATATAATTAATCCTGTAGGATGCTATCTTACCTTGTTTCTCAGGGTGCGGTCTGGGGACCAGCAACATCAGCATTACTGGGGAGGTTGTTAGATGTACAGTTTTGACCAATGCTAGATTACTTAATCAGAATTTGCATTTAACAGATTCTCAGATGATTTGTGTATACATTAAAGTTTGAGAAGGCCCCCTGTAGGAGACATAAGATTTGTCATCTGGATAAGGAACAAACACTTCTCTATTTGAAGTTGCAAGGGTATAAAGATTTAGGAATTATTTCTTAGAATAATGAAACAGATGTTGCCCCTTTACATTTCTCTTTAGGATTATTCATTTTTTCCCCCTGGAATAAAATGTGTCTAATGCAATTCTTTACTTTCATACTTTCATCTTACCTACCAAAGAAGATAAATTTTACTTCTTCCATACCAAATGAGCAAACCCAGCTATTGTTAAGTCTTCCCTAAGATTGTGGCATCCTCTGGATTTGCATAAAATTGAATCTTGTGAAAGGAGATGGAAAACGGAGGCCCTGATGTTACAATTGCCGGGCATCTATCATCACTTGTTTTTCTTGTGTCTGTGATATCAGAGATGCAGACATGCTTTATTTCCTCCTAACTGAAGAATAAGTATGCCCAAATGTCTGCTGTGTGCAAAATGGAACAGTGGTCAGACCTTTACTCAGAGAGTTTACAGTCGGGATAAGGAACTATCCTTGAATGTCAGGTATTCTCCCACCTGCAGAACTGTGCTGTTCTGGGATATGACCTTATGGATCCATTGGCCAGACATCCCCTGGCTGTGGTTAAAAGGGAGAGGGGAAATAAAGGACTTATTTGAGGGATCCCTGGGTAGTGCAGGGGTTTGGCGCCTGCCTTTGGCCCGGGGCGCGATCCTGGAGACCCGGGATCAAGTCCCACGTCGGGTTCCCAGTGCATGGAGCCTGCTTCTCCCTCTGCCTGTGTCTCTGCCTCTCTCTCTCTCTGACTATCATAAATAAAGAAGTAAAATATTAAAAAAATAAATAAAGGACTCATTTGAGCCAGTTACATGTTTTCTAGTAAAATAAGTAATGTCGCAGTGTATCAGTATATTTAAGAGGAGTTAGAATGTAGAGCAATGTAAATGTCTAGATGTACCTTCTCCTAACAGACTTCATGTAATATTTGTTGAGGCATACTCTGCCTTTGGATTTTTCAATTTGCTTGAAATAAAAATCTTTTGCTTGCATTATGTCTCCACCACTTCAGAACTCTCTTCAATGCCTGAATATGTAATTTCAAAAACTTCTTAGCTAGGGATCTCTCAGTACAAATGAAGTCTTGCTCAGTAGTATGGGCAATAAACTACACAGGAGGAGGCGCTGGTCTTGTTGGGTTTGGGGTTGTCCCTGCCTCCTTGTGGAAGTCTTGGTTTCTGGGCCACAGTTTAAAACCCAGTACCCTAGAGTGAGAACACTGCAATGACTACTGTTAACCTACAGACCTGCAGTAGCCTCTCTTGTTAATATATACAAAGAGATTTTTTTTTTTTAATGAAACTCTTTTCCTGTTTTCCATGATTCTCATTTTTATCCAGAATTGTAAAGTTTGTCTGTCTTGCACAGGTGACCCAGAAATCTTTGACTAGGAGCAGCTGCTAGTAGTCAATACATGCGAAAAGCCTTAAACTTGTGGACCTGGGACAAGACACAGAAATGCAAAGATGCCTCCCAGGAATGTATAGTTTTCTACTATATAGTTGGCAAGCATATTATTAATACAACAGAGAAAGGCGGTGGCCATAAATTTCTCACAAGCAAGGAACAGTAAAAGAAAATTATTGCATAGTATACTTCAAGAATGTAAAGGCCATTCTGTTCATTTATTGTCCTGAATATACTGCTTACTTTTTAGAAGTTTGTATATAATATTTAAAAATATACTAATGCATTTATTGGTTCACTTATGCCATAGGTCTTTTCCTCTTACAGATTTTCAGTCACGAACTTAATACTGGAGATTAGGGAGACACCGCAATACACTAATTTATAGTAGATGGTGTTTTCTCTTTCTCCCTTAGAAAGGCATGCTAGGCTTATTATTAGAGAAAAGCGACAAGACACCTTTTGCTCAAGATTTTTCAGTAGAAAATACATTTTGACTTGAACAGGGTTTTAGTGGCAACTTGATAATAGATGATTTTAGGAGTTTGCTGAATTATGTCATGATTGTACTGAGAAGTGCTATGTGGTCATATCAAACTGTGACACACTTTGCATAGTGAGTGCTCATGCCCTGCTTGCTCTCCAGGAGAATGACGCAGGCACTTTGGACACAGTGGGCGCCGTAGTGGTGGACCACGAAGGCAACGTTGCTGCTGCTGTCTCCAGTGGAGGCTTGGCCTTGAAGCATCCAGGGAGAGTTGGACAGGTAAGTCATTACGGGGTTTTTAAAAGAGCTTTTTCAATTTAAAAACATGGTTTTTAAAAGAGCTTTTTCTAGCTCACCATTTTTTTAAGCCAGTAGAAACATTTTTTCTTTAGGAAAAAAAAATATTACTCTGTGTGTGTGTGTGTGTGTGTGTGTGTGTGTTGTTTACATTTATGTAATAAAAATAATCAAGTACCTTTTCTAGATTCTAAAAAAAAAAACCCAAAAACCTTTCTCATAGTAAGAGTTCTTTTTGATCTTTACAATTAGTAACACTGTGTTTTGTTACTTCCAACAGGCTGGGTATTGGGTATTTAGTAGACAATCAAAAAATAGGAGTTGATACTCATTTTCTTTCTTTTTAAAAATTATTTATTTATTTATTCATGAGACACAGAGAGAAAGAGAGGCAGAGACACAGGCAGAGGGAGAAGCAGGCTCCATGCAGGGAGCCTGACATGGGACTTAATTCTGGGTCTCCAGGATCAGGCCCTGGGCTGAATGCAGTGCTAAACCGCTGAGCCACCCGGGCTGCCTCTCATTTTCTCTCTTTGCAAATGAGACTTTTCTTTTCTTTTCTTTTCTTTTCTTTTCTTTTCTTTTCTTTTCTTTTCTTTTCTTTTCTTTTCTTTTCTTTTCTTTTCTTTTCTTTTCTTTCTTTCTTTCTTTCTTTCTTTCTTTCTTTCTTTCTTTCTTTCTTTTTCTTTTTTTCTTTCTTTCAAGACATGCTCAGTCAGCCTTCCTCTGAGTTCCTGATGAGGACCGGGGCAAATGTTGTACACTCTATACAAGAATCTTGGGGTGGCTGGGCCAAGACTCCTACAATGTCATTCTCTGTAGGAGTAAGCACTACCTGATTATATCATTGCTTGCTTTTTAGGTGGGAAATGATTTTAGAGTTACATTGTGTATTTCCTCTATTGGAGGAACAGTAAAATTTTAATCCTCTAGATCCCTCTTCTGATTAAGCATTTTAGCTATTTTATAGACTAACCAGTATTTCAGGTCACCAACACATAATACCACGTAAGAAATCGGATTTATATGTAACTGTTTTATTCCCGTTTCATTTGTGCATCTTCTTTACCATTCCTCCTTCCCCCATCTCCAAACTTTAGTTCTATACTGAGAATGATGTTTCACAATCCATTTGATTTACTAAGCTTTCTGAGCATAAACCAATTTATACATTATTTATGGGCTTAATATTTGTTGAGTGAACTAATGACTCATGGAGTCTGTTAAAGTAGTTGCAAGGGTTGTGCCTAAGCTCAGTACTTGGATCTCATGTTACATGCAGAGCACTGCTTGGCATACTCTATATGGATACTTTGTCCATCACATTTAAAGAAGAGTAGGTATCACAGTTGCTTTGGACATGGTGGTTAATGAATACTTGGAGCAGAGTGATCTGATTTATGGAGGGACATCTTTGGAAAGCTCCAAATGATATTCCCTGATCTGCCCTTTATAGTGTACAAGCCTCTTATAATCCTGTGGGGGGATGGGGTAGAGAAGAATAATTAATTTTGTGCTACTCTTTGCCTACCGTACAAAGGGGATTTATGGGGAATGATTACTCAACATGTGTACAATGCTTTGAACTCATTATAAAAAGCTTTTGTCTGGTCATGGTGTTTTTCCACATTATAAAGCCCTGTGTATTTGTCAAGTTTGGAATAAGAACCAAGCTTGGCATATCAGATTTGGATGCCTTGGTGGAGAAGGAGAGAGAAAAGCCAGCATAGTTGCCTTCATTGCATTGTAATTCCCATGACTTTCTCACTGTTTTTTGTTTGTTTTGGTTAGCAAAATAGCAGCAACAGAACCAAGGATAGTTCTGGACGATGTTAGCAGGATATTAAATGAGCAGTCTTAAAAAAAAAAAAAAATAAATGAGCAGTCTTGAAGCCATTCTGCCACTACACATGGGACTGTCCTGGAAAAAGAAATACTTCTATAAAACTTAAATGTATTGATTTGCCTCACTTAGCTAGTTTATGAAGACATAGTTTGTGAGAGTTGAACATCAGCAAAGGGTGTGGTGGATAGAAGTAAAGGTACCTAATAGGAAAATATGTTTGCTTAATTGGATGATATTGCATGGATGGAGAAGATGTAATAAGCCTGGAAATATGTAAGCATCAGATGACAGTAAGAAAGCATTCTTCTTGACAATCAGGAGGGAAGGAAACAAAATATACAAGCAAAGTATTGAAAAAATGACTTAAAAATATGCTGAAATGAGATGCTAAATGAGATGCTAAAATAAATACATTTTAAATGCACAAGTGAATTATTTAAAAGTCTTAGCATATTACCCTGCTCTAGATATATTATGATAACTGTTCAGATGGTAAAATGGCTATTTGAATTAGAACTTATTTGCTTGGCTTACCAACGATAGTTAAAATTTACAAATAGGAGAGGTGAAGGGAATTATTATATTCCATTCTCCCTCCACCCCCAGTAGAGCCCCACACAAATAGGCAATAGAGTTTAGTGGTTAAGAGTGTGAATTTTGGATTCAGGTGAACCTTTATTCTAATCTCACCTCCCCACTTAGCATTTCCTTACTGTAAACAAGTTGTTCAATGTCTTTAAGCTCCACTTTCCACAATTGTAAAATGAGTATATGTGACTATCTTACAAAGCTCTGGAAGATTAAATGATGTAATACATTAAAATTGCTTGTCACAGTCCCTCATAGCTATATATTAGCTGTAACTACTGTTTATTAATCTCTTGCTTATGTGCAGCAAGTATGTTCATTCATGTGATCTTATAACAACATTATGAGGCAGGGGGTTTTGTTATGCTCATTTTACAAGGGAAAACCAGTCCCAAAGAAGATTAAATAACAACAACAATAATAATATTTATATGACCTATTTTTACTGAATGTTAATACCTTTATTAAATGTTAATGAGATTTTACTACTGAAAAGAAGGATTCTTGTTTTTGTTTTTTAAGGCCTTCTTAAAGTTGTTATGGTTTTTAAAAAAAGATTTATTTATTTATTTTAGAGAGAGAATAGGGGGCAGAGAGAGAGAGAGAGACAAGCAGACTCCTAGCTGAGCATGGAGCCTGATGTGGGGCTCGATTTCACGATCCTGAAATCATGTCCTGAGCCGAAATCAACAGTCGGATGTTTAACCGGCTGTGCCACTCAGGTGCCCCAAGCTTGTTACGTTTTATCCAAAAAAGTAATAGGAGAGAGACAGTCTCTGAATCTTTCTTTTATTTGACCTATCACTGTCTGAACTCCATTGATTTCAGAAGATTAAAAAGGAAGACAATTTTAAGTCATGAAATTGAGGGGAAGTAGCATAAAGGGATTTTGTTTAGAGAGAAGAAACAAAGACTAAGTGTTCTTTTCTTTAAAAAAAAAAAATGACCTCTTTTACATTTCTAAGAGATGTCCTTGTGGCTCTATTTGCTATTTTTGGGTGCAGGCTCCTGGGTCAAGATAATTGTGGGGAATGGAGTCAGGCTCCCGGTGCATGGAGCCTGCTTCTCCCTCTGCCTGTGTCTCTGCCTCTCTCTCTCTCTGTGTGTGTGACTATAATAATAATAATAAAAAAAAAAGATAATTGTGGGGAATGGAAAGGACAGTAGACTAATGTCCAGGGTTTTCAGTGAAGGAAGAATAGGCTGTTCCCCTCAGGTCAAATGTCTTCTGAGGCTTTGGCTCACTTAGCACCTGTCCCAGGTAGTACCAATTGAATGGCTTATTCCACAAGTTTGCTAGTTTTGTTCTGAAATCCATGTGCTGAATCCCTTCTGTAGGGCCTTCAGTTCCCACTCTGACCCAATAGTCTTGTGTATTTTAGAAGCATGGTGTTTCAAAGGCTATAATAGATTTTCTCCTGTTTACCATATTGGGAATGTTGTATTGAATTCTTGGTTCTACTTTTAAGAAGGCTTTGTCAGTGATAGCTAGGGATGGCAACTATGGATCACATGAACATGGGAGACTTCATCTCCAATTATCTTGGATTTTGGAATATTTCTCAAGGAGGGTGATTAGGGGAGTAGAGGGTGTGGGTGTATCTCAAAGTCTTAAGGAGTAGTTCTAGGATTCTCTGAGTGAGGAAGGAGTACTCAGGGCACTTGGATAGCTGTTTTGAAAAATTTAGAGAACTTCAGCAGGGAGGGTAAAGTAATTCCAGAGAGCAGAACCAGGATTAGTTGGTAGAAGTTATATTAAATCCTTAATTATATTCCTTAAAGCAATCTAAGGAAGAACTTTTCACCAAAAGCAAGTGTCCAAAAGGGGAATACATTCCCACATGAGTATGGAGGTTCTTGGTATCAGAAGTGCCTGGAATGTTTCATGGAAATTCCTGCTCTGGGTACAATATTGAAGCAAATGAGTTCTGAAGTCCTCATAAAAAAGAATGGAATATTGAAGAAAGCTAGTCTGTCTGGTCACCATTCCCAGTCTTCGCTTCTTCCCCAAGTCCTTACAAGTGAGCTCCTAGAAAAAAACAGTTACTATTTTATGGGAATACCTTTTTTCTTCACCAGTCATAAGTCATACTGAATACTCAATGTATTACAGCATGTCTTCTTTTTCTTTTTTTTTTAACTCAAAAATATGTTTAGAGATCTTTTTGTATTAGTTCCTAAAAGTCTTTTAAAAATTTAAATATTTATATTGAACGTCTGCAATGAATTCCACATATTGCTAGGCCAGTGTTTAGCCATTTATTTACTGATGGTCATCTGTGCTTTCAGTTTTCCATTCTCACCAAACTTGTGGTAATGAGCATTCTTGAGCAGGCTTTCTTGTATTTCTTTATGCTAGCTATCAAAGCAGCTAATTCTGCTTCTAACTAAGGACTAGAAGAGTTATCAGTTTCATTTCCTTTCCCAAAGGCAGAGAAGTCATTGTGGATATTGAAGAGATGAATCCAGACATTCTGGGGGGCATTATTAAAAACAAAATAGGAATGATTGTTACATTCTTTTACAAAACTATAGTAATTTGTGTTATTGGTGGTTTCAGACATATAAATCTGTTCTACCACCTCATAAAGTGACTAGCTTGAATTGACCTTTTTGGCTCCTTTCTTTATATCTGGCCAAATCCGGCACAGTGGTAAGCATATACTCGGCCCTTTGGTAATAACTGTTAGCAGTTCCTGTTGTGCCACTTACAGAGAGCGTGGCAAAAGCCTTTCTAGACAGGATTTGTTAGAGTATGCCAGGAGGACCATGTGCATCCCAGGCCCCTTGGGGCCCTGATAATAATGCCATTTACTTGGTGTAACCATTTACTTGGGCAACCTGAGACCACTGAATCAGAAGTATTGGGGAACCACAGTCTTATCACCAAGCTTCTCTAGCAGTTTGATATATACCTAGTTTGAGCACTATTTTAAGGCAGCCACAATGATTTTAAGGAGGTAGAAGAGAAGAATTTGTCAGAACTAGCTGACAAACCACTTGGGGAAAGGTTGTTCAAGGAAGAAAAAAACTATTGTTGAAGTCGAAGAAACTTTCTTTTGCTATTTTCTGAAAAATTTTAGATTAATACAGTAGTTGAAAATATAGTTTAAATACTGTTAGGACCATTGTTTGGGAGGTCTTACGCAGCCTCTGGTATTATTTCCCAGTTGATATGAATTGTTATTAAACCAGTCTTTATTAGATAGGTATGATTTTGTCTTCTGTTGAAAGCAAGTAATTACATATAATATTTTTGAAATACACTGTATATCTATTTTTTCTTTTCCCAGGCTGCTCTTTATGGATGTGGATGCTGGGCTGAAAATACTGGAGCTCATAATCCCTACTCCACAGCTGTGAGTACCTCAGGTATTTGCTGCTTTCATGACCATTTTTCATAACTGCAACATTGTAGGTCACTTAATGATTGAAAGTATTTTTATGTAAATGCTATGCTGAGACACTGTATAGACAAGAGCATTTATGTATGAAAGGTCTTTGATATGTGGGAGCTTTTAAGGATTCTTTCACAGTGTAAATATCCCAGTGTAAATGTTTTGCTAACATTTCATTACAACTCTGTAGTTAATTATAACAGTTATATTTTTAATGTTTCTTTTTCTCTAGTGACTCATGATAGTTCCAAACTTAGATCACAAAAGATACAAAAGTAACAAGGTATTTCAAAACCTAAGATAATCTTTTGAATAATATGTTGGTATAAAATATAAAGTGTATTTCAAAATGTGTGTACATATACATGTATTTAAACATTTTATTTATTTATTTGGGAAAGACAGCAAGAAAGTGCATGCACACAAGCCAGAGGAGGGGCAGAAGGAGAGGGAGAAGCAGATTCCCCAATGTTCAAGGAGCCCAACGAGGGGCTTTATCCTAGGACCGTGAGATCGGGACTTGAGCTGAAGTCAGATGGTTAACAGATTGAGCCACCCAGGTGCCCTCAAAATGTGTATTTTATGACATCTTCCCCTCTACACTTTTTTTTTCCCCTCTACACTTTTAATTAAATATAGGCCCTCTTTTTATATCTGTGTTAGAAGTCATTATCATTTAGAAATTGTATGTAGTGTTTGTGTATGTGTGTGGAGGGTGGGAGTTTAATGGGTAGAATGGTTGTTGTCTAGATCCAGGTTTTC
Organism: Canis aureus; assembly: GCF_053574225.1. NCBI lineage: Eukaryota > Metazoa > Chordata > Mammalia > Carnivora > Canidae > Canis > Canis aureus. The sequence goes on from NC_135636.1 coordinate 14,552,176, forward strand.
ATATGCTTGTGCCAGTTGTACTTGAAGCCTTTTCTCTCAATGTGGTAATATGCATGGTTGACAAAATAATATTGGTTCATCCCCTTTGCTGTGTTATCTCTCAAGTTATAGTCCTAGGCTTTCTCCTCCATATCCTCAGGCCTTATCAGGAGGATGGATATGGCTGTCTTTCCTTCTTTTCTTCAGTTTCTTGCCACATTGGTTTCTGTATCGTCATACACACTACCCAGTCCAACCCAGCCCTCTTTTCCTGCTTACTCTTGACTCTGTGATCCCTGATACAGGTAGCTCTATGCTTTTGTAGCATAGATCATGGAACTCTCTTGGTTTGTCCTGCTTCTCTGACCTACTCCATCCTGACTCTCTTCACAGACTCTTCCCATTGCTATCAGCTCTAGATTTGGGCGTCTCTTGGTTTTTCTTCATTTTACTATATATGCTTTCTCTTGGTGATTTGGTATTATTGCTGTTCTTCTGATTTCAGCAGTTATCTCTTAGGATATTTGCTTCCATGTCTATCTCTCCTGGACCTTTCTCTGGAGGTCTACATGAGTCTTTTTTTCTGATTTCCTGTTGGACATGTCCCTCTGGGTGTCATCTGTGCACATTAGATTCAGAAGGCTCAATGAAATGCCTTGTTCATTAATCACATCCCTTAGCCACCAAATTTCTCATATGTTCCCTCTCTCTTTTCTTGCCATCACTATCCTATTCTTTGTTCAAACTTGAAATCTTGGTACCATTTTCAGGTTTGTTGCTTCTGTCCATTTCCTTGCATCAGTGGAAAAATAATTGTGTGTCACTGATCTATCAGGTGAAGTCCAAACACGAATTAATGTTGAACCTTAACCATACTAATATAATTGGCAAAAAAATGATTTTAATTCTTTCAATTTTGAAGAGATGAGTATAATATGAGTTAATTTTTTAAGAGATTCTATTTATTTATTTATTTATTTATTTATTTATTTAGAGAGCATAAGTAAGTAGGGGGAGGAACAAAGGGGGTGGGACAAGCAGACTCTGCATTGAGCACAGAGCCCGCCATGACCCTGAGATCACCACCTGAGTCAGACACTTAACCACCTGAGTCAGACACTTAACCTACTGAGCCACCCAGATGCCCCAATATGAGTTAATTTTTAATTTAATATTGATAGCACATGAAAATTTCTATGCATAATATTTAGGAATTAGCTTGTGTACATAATTAAGTATGACCCTATGTCTATAGAAAATTGTGGTATTTGAGCCAACTAAAGTCTAAAAAAGATAATTCATTGTTTCATTTTTATTTTCCAAAAGACGTATTAGTGTCATATGTGGTGTATTGACTTTATTTTTGGTCTATATGTTATTCATCGAGTTGATTACAATTGTTTAAGTGTTATTCTCATATCTAGATGTTTGGAGACTTGGATTCTTCTTTAAGGTGAAATCCTGAAAGCCTGCCTGACTTTGTCACTTTGGAAAGGAAATTCATTCTCTTTGGGATTGTCCACCTCTTTCCTTTTTTTTCAACTGGTAATGTGGAAGTTGGAATAGGAATACATTTCATCAATTTAATTATATTAAGTACAATGCCAGTGGGTGGGTAAAGCTAAAATTGTAAAATTAAGGTCTTTTTCCCTTCTCCTTGGATATTTCCTCCTTTGCACATCTTGCATTAGCTGAAAATAGTTTCACATGACTAAAGATAACTTTAGGTTCCTGTTCATGACATCCAGTGCAGCTTTTGAGCTTGAATGCCCAGTTTGTCCTGTTGTATCCTTCTGAAGTTTAAGGACTAACTGTCATCAGCCCTCATAACTTGAGAATAATAGAGCAAGTTTTTAGTTCCTTCCATCCCAGGGACTTTGTGTGATTTGCTTCAGTCTTATTTCTCCTGGGGCTCTTGCTATGAGGTTGACAATGGAAACACATAGCAGAGTTGGGTGACCAAGTCAGAAGAAAGGTGGTGCACACAGAATTTTGCAATTGTTTGGCCAAAATAAAACTGGTGCCTTAAGCTGTTGTAGAAAATTTAGAGACCTAGCCTACATTTTAGGCTTATAGTTCTTGGAAGGTGATAATTGAAAGGCAGAGGGAAGATAGTTATGGTCAGGGTAGGGCTCTCCCAAGGCCAGACAGGCAATTTGATCATTAACCTGAGGGATAAACTCTAGCATCTTGTTGTCATCGTTGGGTGCGGAGGAATGAATGGGGAATGGGGAAGAGTAGTGTGGCAGGAATTGGCCATGGAAACTCTGACTAATATTCTGGCATCATGGAAATTTGTCTAGCTAGGAAGGCAGCAGAGTAGACACCTGGGTTCTTGTGCAGACTCACTCACTGGCTGAGACATTGTCACAGGGTTATTTGTAGAGCAGGAATACCTGCTATTAATATTAATCTAAAAATTAATCTGTTAATACCTTAATATCTGTGGGTATTGAATAAGTTGACATATGGAAGGCACTTAGCATACTTCTTGGCTTAGATTAGTAGTTCAGTACTTAACTGTGTATCGTTGAATCTAAGTCACGATCTTTTATAAGACAAACTATTATTTAAAAAAATATTGGTTGATTCATATTTTTTATTGTAGTAAGAGTACAATATGAAATCTATTTTCTTAACAAATTTTTTAATGTATAATACAGTATTTTTAACTTTAGGCACAATACTGTACAACATATCCCCTGAACTTATTCATCTTGCATTTCTGAAACTTTATGAATTTTTTTATTTTTGGAGAGGGAGGGGAGGAGGTGGGCACAGGGAGAGGGAGAGAAAGAATCTTAAGCAGACTCCATGCCTAGTGTGGAACCAGATATGGGGCTTGATCTCACAACCCTGAGATCATGACCTGAGTGAAACTCAAGAGTCGGACGCTTAGCTGACTGAGCCACCATGTGCCCTGAAGCTTCATGAATTTTTAGTAACAACTCCCCATTTTTTCCTTCCTCCAGTACCTAGCAATCACCATTCTACTCTTCTGTGAGTTTGACTATTTTAAGTGCCTTATATAAGTGGAATCATGCAGTATCTATCCTTCTGTGACTGGCTTATCTCACTTTGTATAATGTCTTCAAGGATTATCCATGTTGTTGTATGTGGAAGGATTTTCATTGTTGAAGTTGAATAATATTCCATTATATATATATATACCACATTTTCTTTATCCATTTATCTGTTGATACATGTCAGCCATTATTAATAATGATGATGTGAACATGGAGGTGCTGATATCTCTTCAAGATCTTGATTTCCAGTTCTTTTGGATAAGTATCCACAGGTGGATTTGGTGGATCATATCATAGTCCTATTTTTAAGTTTTTGAGAAACCTCCATACTGTTGTCCATAGCAGCTGCACCATTTTGCTTTCTCATGAGTAGTGTACAAGGGTTTGAACATTTCTACAGTCTCACCAACCTTTATTATCTCTTGTCCTTTTAATACTAGCCATTCCAATAGATATGAGGTGATGTCTCATTGTGATTTTGATTTGCACTTCCCTGATGATTAATGAGATTGAGCACCTTTTTTATGGACCTGGTGGCCATTTGTATGTCTTTGGAGAAATGTCTGTTCAAGTCCTTTGCTGATGTATTAATCTTACTATTTGTTTTTTTGTTATTGAGTTTTAAGAGTTTCTCATATCTTTTGGATATTACCACCTTATCAGATATATTATATGGTTCATAAATATTTTCTCCTATTGTATAGATTGCTTTTTTATTTTGTTGATTGTTTCTTTTTCTGTGCAGAAGCCTTTAGTTTGACTTAATCCCACTTACCTATATTTGCTTTTGTTGTCTATATGATTAGTGTCATATCCAAGAATATAACCCATATAAGATACATATACCAAGAGTGGGGAGAAGACTGTCAATTATAAAATGACAGACTTCTTTCTCATCACTTAACACATGGTTGTTGCTTTACAAGAAAATAAAGAATTTGGGGATTTTCCTCTGAAAGTCCTCAAGAAATATTTGCTGCACTGATAACAATGTCATGTTCCATTGCTATTTGCATGCCTTCCTATGTTTCATAATTTTTGTTTCAATCCTATATCATACTGTAATCCTTTTGAACATAGGGTAAATGACAAACTCAAAACTTGTAGTTCTAACATGGCACATAACTCAATGGAAGGGTCAGCAACTGGAACAGCTTACCTACTTCTAGAGGCAGTGGTAGCTATCTATGTCACAGCTGCAGCTTGGAGAGCAGCATAGGAGGATGCCATCAGTTATAATGTATGTACTGATTTCAGAAAATATTCAATGTGGAAAAAATACTTTAGAATTGATAAACTATAATAAAAGCTTTCCTTATTCTCAGCTTTATGTGTGTGTGTAAAAATAACAATTTATTTTAGGCTTTCTTAAACAGTGACATAAGCTCTTGAGAAAAGGGGATCTGTGGGTATATTTGTGTTTCCTGAGTACCTGGCACAGAATTTTGCACTGAGTAAGTGCTTACTAGACAAATTAAAATTAAGACAAATGATGATTATTATAATCAAAGTTGCCAAGAGACTGGAACCTAATTATTCCAGTCACTAAAAAGAATGGGTAATTATATAAATGTGACAGAGGTACTAATTATTGCTACAATGGCAGTCATATTACAATATATAAATGTATCAAATTAACATGTTGTAAACCTTACATTTACACAATGTTATATGTCAAATCTATTTGTTAAACAAAAGAAATGTGTATGTGATTTCTCCCTTTTCTAGAAGACTGGTTGTCATTTCAAAAAGATTATTCACCATGCAATTTCTTTAAATAGTACTTTAAAATTGGATTTAATTTGCCAAAGTCAGAATCACACATAATTTTTCAGTAACACATCAGATACCTAATGTAAGATACATCTGTGGTCTTTCTGTGGCTATGGAAAGAAGAGCAGATTGAGGATTAGAAGATCAGAAGGAGGAAAAAAGAGGGGAGATTAAGTTTATGCTCTGATTGACCTTAACACTGGTATGCTATTACTTGTCTGTGCAGTATGTTTTTTTCTTAGAATCAGTGAGTCCAGGGGTTATATGGCAGCTGACTAGAGTTCAGGAGACACAGGCTTCAGTCCTCTTCCTTGAAGTGTTTTGGCATGAAGAAAGCTCTGCTACATGGTTTTCTGGTGTATGGCCCAGTGATTTCTGACTTTGTAGGTTCTTTGATATTCTAGGTTTTGGCTCTGGGTAGTTCTAGAACCCTCACGGTGGTGAGAATGTGGCCATGGATTGCCAAGAGTAGGTTCAAAGTTGGGGTGATAAAAAATGCAAAAAATAAGACCAGGCTTTTGCCTTAATATCTGTGAGCCAGTGATTCTGAGCCAGCCCTCTTCCTCAAAGGCTGGGAATTAATGTTATCCCTTCTTGGTTCTTCAACCTAATGAGCAGCCACAAGTCTTCCTTTGCTCCTCTGTGGGAGATTGTCTGTTAAGCCAGTGCTGCAAACCTCTTCCCCAGGGACCTTTCTCAGAGGCACAAGGCAGCCCTCCTTACAAGAGTGGAGTCACATAATGCAGGAGCCAGTGGCTGACCATTGGTGAGACATCCACATGTACTATATAGTCATTGTTCTGGGGTGCAGAAGGGGTGGGGAGGCAGGCAGGAATACATGCTTTTGCTTCCTTTTTAAGAGTAGCCAGTATGGGATGCCTGGGTGGCTCACCGGTTGAGCATCTGCCTTTGTCTCGGGGCGTGATCCCGGAGTCCCAGGATCAAGTCCTACATCGGGCTTCCTGTAGGGAGCCTGCTTCTCTCTCTGCCTATGTCTCTGCCTCTCTCTCTGTGTCTCTTATGAATAAATAAATAAAATCTTAAAAAAAAAAAAAGAGTAGCCATTATTTTTCTGTAGGATTCTCTGTCACTAGCACTCTTGGTGGCTTAGCCTCCTGATTAATGTCCTGAATAAAAACCTTATTTTAGCCAGGACTCTGTGTGTAGGTCACCTAGGGGTTCAGCCTCTCTTCCCACTCTTACTATTTTTTTTAAATTTTTATTTATTTATGATAGTCACAGAGAGAGAGAGAGAGAGAGGCAGAGACACAGGCAGAGGGAGAAGCAGGCTCCATGCACTGGGAGCCCGACGTGGGATTCGATCCCGGGTCTCCAGGATCGCACCCTGGGCCAAAGGCAGGCGCCAAACCGCTGCGCCACCCAGGGATTCCCCCCACTCTTACTATTTTTGATCAACCTTTCAAAGTGAAACATCAAGGAGTTATCTGTACTTAAAGTTCAGTATTTTTCTTAGTTCTCTCATTTCTCTTTACATCAATCAGGCCATCCCTCTCTTATCACCACCTCACCAATCTGTTCTTGTCCAGATAAACAATCACCTCCAAAATCCAGTGATCATCTTTTAGTCGTATAAGCATCACTTAACAGTTATTTGAATGGCTTACTCCCCCTGGAAGTACTTTCTTTTGTAGACTTCCAGAGTACCACTGCTCTCCTGGTCTTCTTTTTACCCCACTGACTGCTCCTTCTCAGTCTCCTCTGTTAACGCTGCTCATCTTCCTGATCTCTAGGTTTTGGACTACCCTGAGACCTAGCCTGTGAACTTCTCTCTCTCTTTGTATACTCACTCTTTTGGTGTTCTCATCCAGTCTAATGGCTAAGTATCATTCACATATCTGCTGATTTTTATCTCTTAACCTGGGCCTCTCCCTAGAACTCAGTTATGTATTTAACTGCTTGTTCAGTCTCCACTCATATGTCTAATAGGCATCTCAAATTTAGCATGTCCAAATATGAGCTCTTGATATTGCATCCCCTCCACCGCTGGTCATGTGCTTCTTTTTCAGATTTTCCACACAGCAAATGGCAACTCCAGCCTCCTACTGGCTTAGGTCAAAATCTTATTAGGCAGTGCTATTCCTGTTACAAAATCTTGTTACACTCAATAAAAATCTTCAGGGGTTTAGGGTAATGAGCAGCTACTTAAAGCTGAAATAATTTGGTATATAATATGTAGGATTGGGAATCATGTCATGAGAAATCTTTTTTTGTGAATTGTAACTTCTAGATGTGAGCATAGATAAAACCCTAACATTTGTAAACATCATCTTAAAAGTACTTGACTCTTTGGATTGTTTGATTGGAAGTTGGTGGGGGAAGAAATGTTGTTCATGTATAGATAACAGAGTATTTAAACTACCAACACATTTCTAAGAACTAAAATAATTATCTGGATGGAAATTCTATTCTAAGAGTGTTGCTTATTCTAATTATGTCATTTTGTATCTGATAAACTATTAATATATTATTTCCTGCTTTTTACATAAATAAAATCACTGATTGTTCAAAATAACATAGAATTCTGAATTATGCAAGGTCATTTTCTATGAAACCAGTTCAGTGTGACAGCTTTGGTTATTGTGCAACATAGAGGTCTTAAATGAGTGGATTTTTTCCTAAATGTGAAAACACATGCTCCTTGAAAAGAATCTGGAAAATGAAATGGGTAATTTTGCCATCCTGTGGTAGGTAGTATTAATATTTTTGGTAGATTTCTGATAGATAAAACAAAAATGGCAATACTGCTCAGCTTGTATTATGCTTTATTTAATATTGTATAGTGAAGAATGTGTCATTAAATATTCTTGGAAACATAATTTTAAGGGATGTGAAGGATGCCTTTTAATGCATGGATGAGTACATGTATTTTGCTCTTATGTAAGATGACTCATAATTGCTCTCATGCTAGAAAACAATACCTATTTTAGAGGCTTTTGCTATAGTCTGGGTATGGTAGAAGAAAAGTAAAGATGTTCTCTGTCCTAAAAGGGCTGAAGTCTATGGCTGTACTTGATAGTGTAGGAAAGTTTCCTATTGCCATTATAGAAATATGTTGAAATATTGGATATGCTAAAGGCTTGGTAGTTCTGAATGGGGTTCTGCTACATCCATTCACGAAGGAATGGGCACTCCAGTGCCTCCCAGAGGGTCACTTGCAGGCACATCGGTGCACCTGATGTGTGGACTGCTGCTGCTGCCATTAGTATATCTTCCTGTCATGTATCCTTCCCCTCAAATCCCACCAAAGCTAGTTGCCTTTAAGTTTAGCACTACCTATCACACTCATATACTCACTGAAATGTCCAGCATCCTATAAGAGCTCAGGACATTGTGAAGAATAGTAGATCTTTTTTTGAAAGAGATTATTTAGAGTTGGGTTATTGTGGATAAAACGTTCTTTTTGGTGTTTGTACTTTCTCAGATTTCTTTTTTTTTTGCCAGATACTTATTTTGCATTGCTTATTTGCATTGCATTGTTTTGTGAAAGAATAGACTTCTAATTTTAAAACAGAAGGTGAAGAAATGGTAGAAACAGAAGCATAGGATCAAGTGATAGGTTAAAATGCCAATGCTCTGATCCTTAATGTAATTCTCCCTTTGATTGTTCTCACTTGAAAGAATGCCTTTTCCTTCCTATTGTCGACTACTACCTGCTGTCAGTTAGAGAGGGAGTAAGTCGAGCAACTTGTCAAAGACTTTCTAAGCTCCCTTCATATGGTTCGCAGAAACAGAGCTGGATTTTCATTTCTTCTTTCATTCAACAGGAGTCCCTTTCATGTTTGAAAATTGAAAACGCGTGTTTTTCAGTGTGGAGCGAGGATGTGTGTGCCCTCTGGCACACCTGTTTCTAATTTCCTGACTTGAAAGCATAACCCATCAAAAGGAGCAGAAAAACAATTTCTTTCTGACACGCTGCTTCGTGCTCCTTACTGGACTGAAGGCCTTCGTGGCTTTGCCATCTTAGTTCCCTCTGTAGAAGGTTCTTGTTAGAGGCAGAGTTCACTCAATACAAGCAGTACCTTTTATAGCACAGAGCCATTTTTGGTGTTATTTTGTTGTGGTGGTGGTGGTGCTTTTCAGGTCAGGAAATTTACTTGAAATAAGATTTATTTAAAAAACACAAAAAGGTCTTTAAAAATCTTAAATATTAAAGGTAGCTGGGCAGTGTATGTTGGAACGATATATGTAAGCTGATCAGTGAACCGATTGGCTAGGAATAGGGTTTGGTTGAGCATATGAATGTTTAAATTCCAGAGCGCTGTTTAACATAAATCAAATATTTCCAACGCATTATTTCAGATTTGTGTGTACTTTAAAGTCTTGCCAGCTTAAACGACTGTGAGGCACAATATGTTGACTTTGAGTTTTGTAAATTGATAATTTGTTGCTATGAAAGTTGTACATGGTATAACTCATCACTTTCTGAAGGTGCATAGTATGTCTGATGTTGGCAAGCTGTTATAAAGAAAAATGATGCCCAGGGAATTCAGGGCTTTAGCTCTCAGATGCTTGAAGTATGGATCTTTGGTTCCTCTTAAGGTTTCCCCTGGATATTTTCAGCATAAGGTACATGGTTCTTTAGACACAAACCTTGGTTTGAGATTCCTATTTCTGAGAGTTGTTTGGGATAATAATCTTAATGATCTATCTTTAGAAACAGTCTCTCAGGCTACTTTTAAAGAACACCTACTCTTTTCACACTTAAGCATGTATAAATCACCTGATAAAAGGCATATGATGACCCAATGGGCCTGAGGGGGGCTTGGATTCTGCATTTTTCACAAGCTCCCAGGTGATATCAGGGCTGCTAGTTCATAGATCATACTTTAAGTAGTAAGGCAACATTTCTTTCTTTCTTTTTTTTTTTTAAAGATTTTATTTATTTATTCATGAAAAACACACAGAGAGAAAGGCAGAGACACAGGCAGAGGGAGAAGCAGGCTCCAGGCACGAGCCCGTTGTGGGACTCGATCCTAAGACCATGGATCATGCCCTGAGTCAGGGGCAGGCGCTCAACCGCTGAGCCACCCAGGTGTCCCGTAAGGCAACATTTTGATGGGCAGAGTAGTGCTGTTCCCCAGCTGTGCCTTGCCTATAACACACATCATACAATTTACCAATCTCTTCTCATACTATGTTTTGGTGGATCAAAAGCTAAAGAGATCTGGTATATATCCTAGACCCTAGGTATTCCTGAGAGCATTAACTGTAGAACAAGTTAACTTATGGACCAGCATTGATAAGGGACCACTGAGACAGGATCATTGTGCTGGCAGAAATGTTATTTATGTTTCCAGACTCATCTGAGATGCACCCAGCCCTAGCTGAGGTTCTTGTTGCAAATAGAAGTGGATAAAATTGCTAACTCTAAAAGATGCCAGTAGAAGGGTCAGAAAGACATAATGCTGAATCAAATGTATTTATTTTAACCAGTTCTGTCCATGGTGACTGGTTAATTTGGGCAAAACGATTTATTGGCAAAGGATAGAAAAAAAGTGTAGATAATGTAAAATGTAGAAACAGCTTGCATTTTTATTAACTTGTTATTGAATACATGTCATGGTTCTCATTAGTGAATCACAGTACGATCAAGATACACATTGTGACCAAAGGATACCTTACATTTTTATTTTTCAGAATGTTTTCTTCATATCACGAAAAAGTATATTGTGCGCTGTATTTGTCTTCTGGCTTTGATGAAAAAGATTTTAATAACCACTGTCTAGAAGAAAGCATGGATAGATACGTTAAAAAATCTGAGTTAGATACTAAGAAATTAGAGACTTCATTAAAATTCTACAATGGTATTTTAGGTATCCACATTGAATGTAGGAGCAGGTTATATGTTGGTGGCAGTTTAGGGTGCAGGATATCATGGGTTTGGGAATTAGACTTGGCTTTGAATTGTAATGGAGGGAGCAGGTTGTTAGGGTATATCCACCAGTGCCAGGATCAGGACTTTTTTTTTTTTTTTTTAATGGAGAGGAGACAAACAGATATGCTAAATATCATTGAGATTATCATTTAGTACCATTGTATCTCCTGTTGGTTGGGACTCAGTGTTGTATGTTTTGTAATCCTGAGCAGCTCTGTTCACTTCCTTTTCTTCTCTCTGTTCTAGCCCTACATAATAATGTTTTCCTGGTTCTTTATAATACCTTGGAAATTATGTGTTGTAATCTGTCGTATTAGTCTTTATTTATTAATGTTGGTGATGATGGAATAATAATCTTTAACAAATATTTTATTTAAATTCAACTTGCCAACATACAGTATAATACTTAGTGCTCATCCCATCAAGTGCCCTTCTTAGTGCCCGTCACCTGGTGATCCCATCCCTCCACCCACCTTACCTTCTGTAACCCTTTGTTTGTTTCCCAAAATTAGGAGTCTCTCATGGTTTATCTTCCTCTCTAATTTTTCCCCACTCAGTTTCCCTCCTTTCCCTTATAGTCCCTTTCACTATTTCTTATATTCCACATATGAGTGAAACCATGTGATAATTGTCTTTCAATGATTGACTTCTTTCACTCAGCATAATACCCTCCAGTTCCATCCACATCGGAGCAAATGGTAGGTATTCATCCTTTCTAAGGATAATAGTAATATTCCATTGTACATATATACCACATCTTCTTTATCCATTCATCTCTTGAAGGACATCATGACTCCTGATGGAATAATAATCTGCTTGAATTCTGCTATGATGATGTGGTGATGTGTTCTCAGAAATATAAGAGTATTTGCCCCATGTAGCTGAGGTAGGTAGTAAAATTCATGTCAGAGGACAATAAAGATTTAAAATTTACTGAGCATTTGTTTCATCTGAGTTCTTCTTTATCCTTTAAATTTTGATTTGCCTCCGCTTTACTTGTTACGCTTTCATACTTATGCCAAGGTAAATTTAGTGGAATATAGAAATGTAATATTCTCAACTGAATTATTTTTCATATGTTATATACATCTTTATTTGGTTTGTATTATTTGCTTTGACTTTGCTTCACGTCTTAGCAGCAGTTCCTTCTTTGTAGCTTGTCACATCAGAATTATTTGTATCTGGGTAGAGACTTGGGTTTGTGTACCACTCTGGGCTTTCCTCAGAACAGCTTTTTGCATATTAAACCCTGCCCATGGTCTTCAAGTTCATGGACAGTTCTTAGCAACTTACTATCCTACTATGCGAATTGCACTGGTAAGTTTTATTATGATCTACAAAATAAACTCATACTATAAAGTCCTAGCTTTATCATTTACCTCATTTCTTTATTCCTGTCATTGCAATATAAAAAACTTAGCACAGTATCTTGAGAAAGGATTGTATGTTTCTTTTTTCTATTCCTGTTTAGAATCTCTTCTCAGAAGTCTGGTTCATCTTTTAGGATTGAGCTCAGATGTCTTTCTTCTCTTGTCTGCAGTCTCCCTCATTTACTCTCTTCCTCCTTCCCTCACTCAGTCCTGCAGATTTATTTCCTCCATGGTCAGTGGGGCCATAAGATAGCATTATGTGACTTGTATGGTGGTTCTTCATTACAAAGCCTGGGAACTCCTTGAGGAAAAAGCTGGCGGCTCAAAGATATAGTTGGTATTCAATAAATTGAATTTAGTAATCCTTTACCTATTTTTAGGCACTGTCATACAGTCCGATTGGCAAAATGACTTGTTGCCACATTGGTAAACCAGAGCTAGTGCTCCTGCTTGTTTGAGAGCTTTATGTGTTCATGGTAGAGGATCTGTTCTTTTGAAGAGAAGGGTGGTTTAACTAGTTTAGTTTTGATAAAATCTATTATGGTTTTCATACCTTTCCATTACTATAGTAATTAGAGTACTTTGGGCTGCAGGTAGCAAAAATCACAATTTGAACTGGCTTCAACAATAAGAAACAATATGATTTCACATATGAGGAAGTCCAGAGGTAGGTGGATTCCAGGGTTGATTGGTTCAGGAGCTCCACTGTTGATACCAGGGACCTAGTTCTCTGTCATCATCATTATTGACTTCTTCCTTAGTCTGATGGCAGAGAAAGGATACTGCATTGCCAGAAAAATTCATCATACAGAAATCTCTAGAGAAAGAAAATATCTTTTTTGGTAGCTCTTTTCCAGGAATGAGGAACATTTTCCTCATTGGCTTTCCAGCAGACCTCTCCTCACATTCTAGTGATTTGCTAATGTTGGATCACATGCCCATTTCCTAACTAATCACTGATGAAAGGGAATTACCTGTCCATAAACCTGTCATGGTTACATGAAATGCTGTGGGGCACATTGGTGACTGTGGTTGAGGGGAGTAGAAAGCAGAGCAGAATCAGGATTCTGTTAGGAAAGGAGAAGGAAATAGGTGTGCAGGTAACCACCAGTATCCTACTAACCTGGGCACTTGCCATCATTTTGTGATCAATAATAAGGATGATAATTATAGCTATCACTTGTTGAGCATTTGCTATGGGCAGGCACTATGCTAAGTACTTTTTACATAGTGATTCTCATTTCAAATGAGAAATCTGACGTTGAAAAGGGTCAAACAGTACATGAGAACCTAGAGAATCTAAAGAATCTTCACTCAATGACAGTAGAGAAATATGAAAAAGAAAAGGGGCTACATTGAAATTTAATCAGCTGTTGTTCTACTTAAAATATTATAGGTTGTATTTAAAGAGTTAAAAAATATGCAGTTGTCATTTAAACCTACCCTTACCAAAGCCATGCCTTTTGCCATTATTTTTGGCTAACACAGAGCTGGCTGTGGAAAATGGATGTTTTTGTTTTGAAAAATCAAATGCAATAGATTAAAAAAAAACACGCCACCACAAAGTTTGTTTATATCTTCATTTCACTCAAATTGAATAGATGAAATGGGATCTGGCCTTTTTCATATTGTTTATGTTCTGCTTTGCTTCTTGGTTCTGGGGTAGAATTCCTGATTCGGTTTGAGTTTGTTTTCCCCTCAAGTATCATTTGCAAGATTATTGTGTAAATTAATAAGAGAGTGTTTTTATTCAGTAAGCATTGTAATTGTCCTAATAATAATAATAATACAATGTTATTTTATCAGCACTATAAAATACTTTTTAAATGCGTGTTCCCTTAACCTCAATACCTCAATCTACTTTTTTTTTTTAAAGTCTAGAGGGTGATTTACATAACTAACCACTGTAATATTTAAAATGAAGGGTCATTTAAGGGTCTCACTCCTTTTCATCTCTTAATATAAGGGCAAAGTTAGATGCTTGATCTGTATTTCATTTATGTGTAATAAAAGGGCCTATGTAAATAAAGTACATGAAATCAAAGGGACTAAAGTTGTTTTTGTTCAATGAAGCTATTATATAAATGCCATTATTGTGTGTGCACGTTTGTGTGTGTGTGTGTGTGTGTGTGTGTGTGTGCATGCACCTACTTGCCCACATGGACAGGGATTACACAGAGGACTGAGGAATGATGTTATATCCTCTGATAGATAGCCTCTGATTTTTGTTTAGCCGTTATACTGCAACACATTAAGTGTTTAATTAGGTGAAGTTACTCAGTCTAAACCAGCCATCTGTAGCTATTTGATTGCCTATTGTTGTTAAACAAATCACCCCCAATATTTGTGGTTTAGAAGAACAACCTTTTTCTTATGATTATGTGTGTTGGCTGGTTCTCAAGTGAACAGCTCTTTTGCCAGTTATGCTTGGGTATTCTTCTATGGCTGCATTCAGGTGATGGCTTAGCTAGATGTCTGTGACAGCCTTCTCACATGGCTGGTGCCTTGGTAGGACGATGGAAGGTTGGGCTCAGCTGATACGTTGGAATGCTTTGGACTTGCTTTCTTCCCACATAGTATCAGGGCTTCTTTCTCTTTAAACTTCTTACATAGTAGTTCTGGACTCTCAAAGTGCAAAAGGAAAAGCTGTCAAGTGTCCTTAAGGCTTAGGATTGGGGCTAGCATTCTACTTGTTAAAGTGAATCATACAGCCAGTCCAGATTCAGTGTAGGAGAAGGGGAACACAGAAGGGTATGAATACCGGGGAGCTTTATTCATTGGGGGCCATCTTTGAAGATTAGCTACCATAGTAACTATTTTTTTTGTTTTTTTGAGTAACCATTTTCCCTTTGAGAATCTAAAAACTATGGATTCTCTCCCTAGAAACATGCCCATGAACACATTACCTGCATAAATGTATACACAATTCTAGTAGAATTTCATGGTGTCATAATCATGGATTGCTCAGCTTAAGTATCCCTGGTCTAACTCATAAAGTTTAGGAATTAATTAACTCTTAAGTTAGTGATTTAAATAGTAATTTTATTATTTTAAAGTAGCTGAATAAAATTCTGTTCTACAAAATAAATCATTCTCTAAAAATTCTATTCAATAAAATTGTTTCAGTTTCTTAGAATGACCATTGAGTTGTTTCCTGGTTTTTGGTTTTGTTTTGTTTTGCTATTCAAATGACATTGATTTTCATGTGCATAGTGTTTGTATACTTGTCTGTTTCCTTAACACAATTCCTGGAAATGTATGTTATGACTCAAAAGCATTGGACATTTTTAAGGATTTTGGTAGATATGGACTGATTATCTCATCATTTCTCTTATTAAGAACTAAGCATTTTTAAATTGTGTTATTGAGTATATATAAAAGAATGCATCATATGTAAGTTATGAAACATAAAAATGAAATCAAACCCCTTAAACTTTTATCATCAGCTTAACCTGAACATTAGTAATTGTATTATATCTACTCCTATCTCTTCTGAAACATCTGCCTCTCCTCCAAAGATAACCACTATCCTGGATTGTGTATCATTCCCTTTTTTTGGAAAAAAAAAAAAAAAAAAAAAAAAAAAAAAAGTTTAAAATGTATGCAACCTAAGCAATGTATTTCTTAGTTTTATGGTTTTTATTGAGCTATAGGAACATAATATCATGGTATATAGTTCTCTGTGGCTTGCTTCTTTTGTTAAATATTATGTTTTTATAGTATTTGTCCAGAACGTTGCTCTATAATTCTAGTGCATTTATCTTAACATTTGTATAATACTCCCTTGTGTGACTATATCCCAGAATTCTATGATTTCTTCTGCATTTATTGGCTGTAATTATTCTAAAAAAGAAAACCTTTTCTTCATCATCTATTTGGCTACCAACAGATATAGTTTATACAGGAAAGACAGAAAAGATGCTCAAGTCTTTTTATTTACACATCAGTTTTCAAAATAATGAAATGATGCTCAGGTAATTTCCTAAGATGTGCAACTAGGTCTTATTTTATTAGACTTAGTTTTTTTTTTAAGGCAGAATTTGTTTTTTAAATCTACATTTATTTGTTCATATGTGAAATTGTCAATTTGTAGGTTTTTATGTATTTTATGTATTTCAGCCCATTGCATTCATTATTATTTTTCCTTTTTTATTTAGAAATGCTGACATTATAAAGAATTCTAAATACAGCTGTGTATTTAGAAGTTACAAGTTACATGCACATTTAAGATTGTTGTATCTTCTGAAAAAATGGATACTATTATTGTTATAAAATATCCTCCCTTATCTCTAGATAGTCCTCTTTGTTTCAGTTACTTTGTTTAACATTGACACAGTCACACCAGCTTTCTTAATGCTTAGTGCTTGTCTGGGGTATCATTTTCCACAATTTTACTTTTAGCTTGTCTTGCTTTTTATATGAAATTATGTTTCTTATAAACAAATGGGGCCCCTCCTCTTTTAAAATTAATCCAGATTCATAATCTGAGCCTTTTACATGGAGTGTTTAGTCCATTTACAATTAATGTAATTATCGATCTAATTGGGCAAAATTTTACCATCTTGCTTTTCATTTTCTACTTGTTCTTTCTTTTCTTTGTTCTATTCTTTTCCTGTTTTCCTTTGGGTTGGATATTTTTTAGTAGTTCATTTTTTTTCTCTATTAGTATTTTGTTCTAATTCGACATACTATGTTTTTTTGTAGTTGCCCTAGAGATTATAATATATATCATTAATTTACCATAGTCGACTTTAGAATAATAATATTTTACTCCAGAAACAATGTAAGATCCTTTTAACAGGATAAAATCATTATTTCTTTTTCTATCCTTTGAGTTTTAGCATATATTTTATTTTATTTTTTAACATATATTTTAATGTTTATATTATAAACCCCACAATGTATTATCTTCATTATTACTTTTACTTTATTTTTTTAAAGATTTTATTCATTTATTCATGAGAGACACACAGAGAGATCGAGAGAAAGAGAGAGAGAGAGAGAGGCAGAGAGGCAGAGACACAGGCAGGGGAAGAAGCAGGCTCCATGCAGGGAGCCTGATTTGGGACTCGATCCCGGGACTCCAGGATCCTGACCTGGGCTGAAGGCAGGCGCTAACCCACTGAGCCGCCCAGGGATCCCTACTTTATTTTTTAAAATTATTTTTACTTTGAATGGTCTGTTATCTTTCAAAGAAATTCGCACAGAAATATATGTATGCAAGCATACTTAATAGCCTTTTAAAAAAAAGATTTTATTTATTTATTTGACAGACTGAGAGACAGCAAGCATAAGCAAGGACAGTGGCAGAGGGAGAGCGAGAAGCAGGCTCCCCACTGATAAGAGAGCCCTACCCAGTGCTTGATCTCAGGACGCTGAGATCATGACCTGAGCTAAAGGCAGATACTTAACTGACTGAGCCACCCAGGTGCCCCACTTAATGGCTTTTTAAAATTAATTTTTTTTAATCCAACTAGCTCCTCTTTTCGATGCTCTTTATTCCTAATACCAAACTAATACCAAACTTCTTGTATTATTTCTTTTTAGTCTAAAGAATGCTCTTTAGTATTTTTATAGTTTGGCTTTGCTGGTGATAAGTCTGTCATCTTTATCTATCTGAAATGTCTTCATTTCCCTTATTTTTGAAGGTTATTTTCCCAGCACAGAGAATTCTGTGTGACTGTTTTTTTCTTCAGCAATTTATTTTTTATTTATTTTTTATTTATTTTTTATTTATTTTTTAAATCTTTATTTATTTATGATAGTCACAGAGAGAGAAAGAGAGAGAGGCAGAGACATAGGCAGAGGGAGAAGCAGGCTCCATGCACCGGGAGCCTGACGTGGGACTCGATCCCGGGTCTCCAGGATCGCACCCTGGGCCAAAGGCAGGCGCTAAACCACTGCGCCACCCAGGAATCCCTCTTCAGCAATTTAAAAATATTATTCTGTTATGTTTTTCAATTCCATTGTTTCTGGTGGGAAGTTTTATAATTGTCCTCTTGTGTGTAATAGATCTTTTTTTTACCCCTATATATTTTTAATATTTTACCTTTTTTTTTTTTTATTTATTTATGATAGTCACAGAGAGAGAGAGAGAGAGAGGCAGAGACACAGGCAGAGGGAGAAGCAGGCTCCATGCACCGGGAGCCCGATGTGGGACTCGATCCTGGGTCTCCAGGATCACGCCCTGGGCCAAAGGCAGGCGCCAAACCGCTGCACCACCCAGGGATCCCTAATATTTTACCTTTGGTTTTCAGCGGTTTGACTATGATGTCCCTGTGATATTTTTCATATTTATCTTTCTTAGGCTTTGCTGAGGTTCCCAGGTTATTGAGTTGATTTCACTTGTCAAGTTTGGAAAATTCTCAGCCATTATATCTTCAGATATTTCTTCTGTCTTGTCCTGTCTTCTACTTCTGGGACTGCCATTATATGCCTTTGGTATTCTACAGATCTGGGGCTCTTTGTTCCCTTTTTAGCCATTCTTTTTCTTTTTATGTTTCAGTTTGGGTATTTTCTCATGACTACTATTAAGTTCACTGATGTTATTCTTTTGCTATCTCTTATTCTAAGTAATAGAAATGCATTCTGTTCAATGCATTTTCATTTTTGATACTGTATTTTGTATTTTATTCATATTTGAATATGTTCTCTATGGAGATTTCCCACATTTTTATGAAAATTTACCTCTTTTCTAATAAATAATTACATAAAATAATTATTCTAGTTATTTAATGTTCTCATGTGATAATTCCAACATTGGAGCCATTAGTTGCCTGTTTATATTGACTGTTCCTTCTCTTGTGTATAGGGCACATTTCTTGCTTTTTCATATGTTCATAATCATTCATTATATGATAAACATTATGGATGGAACGTAGACAAGATTAAAGAAAATATTTGCTACTAAAGAGGAGCACATTTCATAATCTAGTGTAGAGGATTGAGTCAATCTCATTTACAATTGACATATTAAAGAGTTTAGAATCATCATATTTTTTTGCTGGTAAAATTGTTCTATCTTTTGTTAATAAAAGCCCTTTTAAGTTGAATTCATTTCTCTTTGACATAGCTATCTCTGATAGTTTCCTTGCTTTTAGATAGAACAGGATATGTCAGGGATCCCTGGGTGGCGCAGCGGTTTGGCGCCTGCCTTTGGCCCAGGGCGCGATCCTGGAGACCCGGGATCGAATCCCACGTCAGGCTCCCGGTGCATGGAGCCTGCTTCTCCCTCCTCCTGTGTCTCTGCCTCTTTCTCTCTCTCTATGTCTATCATGAATAAATAAATAAATCTTAAAAAAAAAAAAAAAAAGAACAGGATATGTCAGACTCCTCTTGGACACTGCTTTAGCCAGGTCCAGAACTAGTTTCTCCAAGAATCCTTATTTCTTACAGGAAATAGTATGATTCTAACATGATAGTCTAGTTTCAGTATTTTTCACTGCAATGTCCAAGTTAGCCTCTGGGTAATGATAATGTCATTGTTTTATGGAGTTCACAGTTCTAGCAGAAGGCCTTTTTATTGGAAATCAAAATGAAAGTTTAGCTTCCTGGTTTTTAATCATATGCTTGTAGATTTTTAAATAAAGTCTTAGTTGTGTGGATTCTTAATTTGGGGTTTATGGCCTCTATGGAATCTATACATGGGTTTTCATGGAAAATTCCCTGAATTTCCTGAGACTGTTTAATTTTAGGCAAAGATATCTCTCCTGTCCTAGCAAGCATAGTCTTAATCAACTTTTGAATAAAATCATAATAAATTTCTTGACTAAAAGTTTAAGAAAGTAATACAAATGAATGTATTTTCTTCTTTAGCATTATTTCTTAATGATGTCAAATGAAAACTTTGAGAGTTGCTAAACTATATTATTTGCCTTTTACTACATGTCTTATTTGAGATGGTCTACTATTTTGCTTTTCCCTTTTTTTACTTATATGATTTTTCTGCTAGTTGTTGGTAGGATATCTTTAGGACCTTTTTTTTGTTTTGTTTTGTTTTAAATTCTACTCTGGTCTAGACAAATGAATATGATTATCATTTTCCCCTTTCACCTTCAGAACTTTTGTGTCTTTCTCAAGTCTTGACACTGTGTTGACTAGAGAAAGGGATAAGCAGTGACTGGTGAGCAGATTTAAAACTTTCCCCCCATGATACTTCGTGAGGCCTCCAAATACTGAATGTTGTTTTAAAACTCTGAATAGAGCTTTAAAACTGATGAAATGATTTATATTGCTTCTCCTTTGTACAGAGGAATTTATTGAGAAATAACATCAACTCAGACTTCCTTTTTCAGTTTCTAAAGAGGCTGTGGCCATTCAAATCACCCCTATAAATTGCTTCTAAATTTTGTCATTAAGAAAATTATTAATTGAATGTTTAATATATATGGTCAGCTTAGTAGTTACAGGTTAAATTTACGAGATAGTATAACTGCCTTGCTTACATTCTTTCTGTTTGTGGGCTTTGTAAATATATATGTAATCAGTGTGTGTACTGAAATATTTATTTTACATTACATCTACAATAATGTAGATGTTTATAACCATATCTTGGCTTTTTTTTTAACTCATAAAATGCACACTATAGCCTTGATGCAAAATGAAATCTCCAACTTTATTTTTTTTTATTTTTATTTTTTTAATTTTTAATTTTTTATTTATGATAGTCACACACACACACAGAGAGAGAGAGAGAGGCAGAGACATAGGCAGAGGGAGAAGCAGGCTCCATGCACCGGGAGCCCGACGTGGGATTCGATCCCGGGTCTCCAGGATCGCGCCCTGGGCCAAAGGCAGGCGCCAAACCGCTGCGCCACCCAGGGATCCCGAAATCTCCAACTTTAATACTATTCCTTTGGGACTTGTTTAGTAATTGTTCCTAGGATGTTATCTTTAAATTGGGAGCTATCTACAGTCCTAACTGTTGCTATCAAAATTTGTTGTGCTATTTATCTGCAGGTAATTGTTACTTTGATCTTGGCCATGGACTTAGTTTTTTGAGGCTTTTGAGTTTTTCATGATTTCTGGACCATCATGGAACAAGCATGTTACTTACAGTTACAAGACTTGGCTGTTATCTTTGGTTTTCCAAATTACTTTTCTTATTTGTCCAGTGGGTGTGGCAATACCTTTCTTACAAGTTAATTGTAAAACCTTAATAAGGTGATATTTGTGAAAGCCCCAGATATACAGTAGTTGATCAATTGATGGTGAGTCATGACCTTTTATTTTCCCCTTAAAAATAAATTTCTCTTGTTGAATTTAACCTAAATATATTATTTTATTAATTAACAGCATTTTGTAAGGGGTTTCTCATAAGTTGTATGTTCATTGCAAGCCTCTTAACTAAATTTTAACTGGAATGTTACTGAAGTTCTGAAAGTACTTAGAGCTATAAAATTTTTTCTTATGAGGAATTTAAGACCACTTAAACTAAGCCATTTATTTTTTTCCAGTGAGGAAACTGAGGCATGGAGACCTTCAGTGACTTATATCACGTTCCACATCTGGAGGTGATTCTCCTCATCTGTGGTTCTTCTCTCTAATGGAACAGGACTCTGGGTAGAAGGCATAGAAGAGCATCAAACATTACAAACAGTGATGCTTCTTTTATGGCTACTGCCCTAATGAAGTCTTCAAATGTAGATAAGTCTGAATGAATGCTTATGCATGTAGTATATTTCCCAAACAAATGTAACAGTAGTGATAGAATTTTAGAGGCTCCCTCATAGCTAAGAATACCACTTGTAGTGAGGTAGTTTTCTTCTCTGATATTTTTCCTTTCTGGTACCATTTGTCCCAGGTGGTCTAATCAGAGTGTTGTAATTTAGAGAATTAAATTTAGAATATATAGATAAAAAAGCAAGATACTGTTTTATTGGAGTGAATATGGGGTACACTCCCACTTTGGGATGTGACTTTGACAAAGGGAGGAGCAAGGGAAAGAACGGGTGGCTCAAGTTTTGAGAAGGGGTGCCTCTGTGTTAACCACAGACTCTTTCTGACATGGCAGATTGGATAAAGGTTTTTCACTACTCATTTTTGTTGGGTCTTTTTCCTTTGTTTTTTAATTTGTGAAAGTATTGACATTCACAGAACTGGAACTCTTCTCATTTATGTAGCTACCTCTTATTCAGATGGTTGAATCTTTTGTGGTTTGGTTATACTTTGCCAATAAAATTGATAATATTGATAATACTAGTAATTTTCAGGCAGTTAGTATATGTAGCATATGCCAAGCACTATGCTATAGATGAGATGTTTTCCTATGTTTAATTATATATAACTGTTCTTATATACTTTTCTGTACAGTGATTTTGAAATGCTAATGCATATATTAATCACATCCTAGTTTGTAAGAGATGAGATCTCTAGGAACTAATTATAAAATTGGTTTTCTTTTGGCTATGTGTTATTGATCAAAAAAATTGGAAAAGCTTGAGTTGTTTTTGATAGATTACTATAAATATCCTAAGTGTGCTGTTGGGTTATGGATTAGAGAGAACTGAATATTGAGGAAACACTAAATGTTTGTTGGTAAATATAACTGGCTTGACTGGATTAGACATCTTCACTACTTATTCCATCTCTTTATAAAGATCCTTATGCTTTCTTCTTGTATATAATAGGTTCCAGGTTTGATAACCATGGGGACACTGTGAAGACTGAAATCATGTGTGTTCTATCACTTTTAAGGCAGTCCTCTCTTTAATTTCACAAGACAGGCTTGAAAACCA
This sequence comes from Canis aureus, assembly GCF_053574225.1. Lineage (NCBI taxonomy): Eukaryota > Metazoa > Chordata > Mammalia > Carnivora > Canidae > Canis > Canis aureus. The sequence continues at coordinate 14,574,956 of NC_135636.1, forward strand.
GAAGTAACTCAACTCCAAAATTGGCAGTAAATCCTCCAACAGGGAAAAGGTGACGTACTATGTAATAAATTCCTTTGTTGAAAAAGAGATGTTGCAATACTGGAAACTGAAGTACCAAATGTTTCCTTTTAAATTTGGAAAGGCCTTTCCTCATTACTTATCTGTCCCTGTGGACTTCTAACAGGGGATGTGTTGAAAGATTTTTCAGATGCCCACTAGCCACAATGAGAGTGAATGGCAGCATTTATAAGATGACATAAATACTTCACAATCATCAGTAATCCTTGGAGATGTGTGGTGTGCCAGTGGTACTGAATGTGAGCTTTTGTTGCTGCTGATCCTGTACTCGTGTATACAGGCTGCCTGGGAATGTGGGTTATGTATCTACTGTGAATGCAACTTCACTTTCCCCCTCTGGGGGCTCTTTGTATTAGAACTGAGGTTAGAGTGGTTTAGAAGAAATAAAGTCTCAAAGAAGAGCAAGATCTGTGAGATTAGGAGTTATGCTTTAAAATTCTAATCTAATTTTTAGGTCCTATGGAGGAATTATATCATAATCTTCTACCATTTAAACACTACATTAAAACCCCACATTTGAAAACTACATCAAAAACTTGACACATAAAGTCCTTTTAATTTTCATTTTGTTAAAAAAAATAATAATAATTTTCATTTTGTAATAATTTGGCTTGTACTACCACTGCTGCCACTATTAAATTGAGACAAAGATTTAAAGAAGTTAAAAATTCTCTTGAAATGATGAAGATATATCTTAAATGACAGTCAAGAGTTGGTAAAGTTTTGTTTCTCTATGCTTATTGCAAACACTTTTCAGTTTGTTACTTAACTTTTGGAACTAAACCATGATTTGGTAGTATGATTTTTGGGGGCTATTATGTTTCTTTTTGTTGTTGTTGTTATTTGTTTGTTTGTTGTTGTTTGTTTGTTTGTTGAGAGAAGGGGTGGGGGAAAGGGAGAGAAAGAATCTCAAACAGGCTTCATGCCCAGCACAGAGCCTGGCTCTGGGTTCTATCTCACAACCCCCAAGATCATGACCTGAGCCAAAATCTAGAGTTAGACACTCAACTGACTGAGCCACTCTGGCACCCCTATGTTTGCATATTTTTAATTCTCTTAGTTTGAAAGCTGCATCTATCACTAGAACTGAAGTGAAAATCCTAAATGTGTGATGATCAAATGAGTAAGACAGTCTCCCTTACCCCAATTCATGAACTCACATATAGGGAAGTAAGTGAATGGGACCAAATTCCATTATGGGAGACTCTGCCTTGCTCTTTACTGTCTTGTCTTAAGAGAAAGAAGTGTTATGAATGCAGGAGTGTAATATTAAAGTCAGGCAATAAATCTGGTGGGAAAAAAGGAACTATTACACAGAGAAAATAATAAGAATAAATAACAAACAAAAATTATGCTTAGCCCACAATTCCTGGATAACCACAGTTAAAATGTTTTCCACCAGACTGAGAAAGACTTTTTTTCACATTACTTGTTTTGATAATGAAACATTTACTTAGGGAGTCATTTTGCTTCTATGTGAAGGCTCAGCTTGCTTTGAAGCAGTAGCCTTCAGAATGGCAAATCAAAGGCTAAACTCTTTAACTGTATTCTAGGCTCTCAGTGATGATCGTCAGGCTAGCTGAGAATCACTTTGTCATAACAGAAGAAAAATACAGAAACTAGGTTAAGGAGAGACAAGAAAATGATAAAAATAGTTTTCCTTAAGCAGATTATTACCCTCATTGTAGTATTTATTAAGTGCTTACTGAGGGTCTAACCCCATGTTAAATGTTTTATGTTTCACTTTGTCCTCACAAGAGCTCCACGAGGTAGTTGCTACTTGCATTTCTCATTTTACAGCTGAGGAAACTGAGGCTTAAATGAAGAGTTCCAAAGTCACTCAGCTAGATTTAAAAACAAGTCTGGTTATAGAATAGAAAATACTAACTCCTCGGGCACCCGGGAGGCTCAGTAGGTTAAGTGTCTGACTCTTGGGCTCAGGTCCTAATCTCAGGGTGCTGAGATCAAGCCCCTTTTAAGGGTCTGCATTCAGTGAGGAGTCTGTTTAAGACTCTCCCTCTCCCTCTGCCTCTCCGCCCCCAAGAAAAGTGCTCTTAAATATGTAAGACTATTTTTTCAGGCATCATAAAGGATTTGTTTTAATCCAAATGACACTCATTTATTCAAATAAATTAAAAAGAAATTTGGTTGGATGGTAGCAAATATATCATGGATTTTCCAGAATAACTTAGTGAAAATGAATATACTCAGACCAAATGACCTTTTTCATGTATTGCTTGCTGCTAATGATATCTAATAAATATACCTACTTGAACTTAACAGAAATTATATTTAACTCAATGCAGTTTTGAGTTGTAGGAAGTATCTAGAAGTTGTCTTCTTTCAGTGTAAAGTTTTCTGAGCCATATTCTATCTCAGCAAATAGCTCAAAAGAATGCATTTGGCCCAAATGTCCATTGATAGATGAATGGATAGACAAAATGTTTATATGCAAAACAATAGAATATTATTTAGACTTAAAAAAGAAGGAAATTCTGAAACATGCTACAATATGTAACAAGCCCTGAGGACATTATATTAAGTGAAATAAGTCAGCCACTAAAGGACAGAGTGTATGTTTTTACTTATATGAGATCCCTAGAGTAGTCAAATTTGTAGAGATGGAAGATAGAATGGTGGTTTCCAGGGTTGGAGGGAGAAAGGAAGTGGGGAGTTGTTGAAAGGGTACAGAGTTTCAGTTTGGGAAGATGAAAAAGTTCTGGAGGTAGATGGTGGTTGATCGTCTTACAGCACTGTGAATGCTACTGAATTGTACACTTAAAAAATAAATGGTAAATTTTATGTTCATATATATTATACCAAAAGAAAAAATGAAGAAAAGAATACATTTGGACTTTAAAAAGAACTTAATTACAGTGGCTTAAACAGGTAGTTTTTTGTTTTATTTCCTTCTAGATCTCGTGTAACAGGAAACCTGGAAGGAGCCTGGGGCTGATCGGGCTACCCAACAATGTTGCCTGGTACCTGGTCTGTCCTTTGTCTTCTACATTCCTCATTGGATATGCCTTCCTGTTCATATATGTTATCCCATGGTCACAGGATGGCTGCTGTGTAGGTGCAGGCATGGAAAGTTAGATTTAGTCAGACGACAGGGACATTTAATATATTGCTCCCTATTTCCTATGCTTCTCCATATTTCACAGCCCAATTGTTGTTGCTTGAGACCACGTGACTATTTCTGGCCACTGGACTGGAATGGAGATGATATGTGTGACTTCCAGGCCTGCGATGGCCCTCTTGTTCTAGAAGGGGTATGGTCTAGGAGACTTTTCAGCCTAGGTTTGTTCCTGAGTGACTGTGTGGAGCACATTATCTGGTGACCCAAGTGCAACCTATAACAATAATAAGAATTATATTTCTTATATGTTAAGCCTCTAGGGTTTGGGGGTTATTTGTTTTTGTGGCCTTGTGTAGTACCTTTGACTAATACTCCAGGGCAAGCTTCTGCCAGACAAGTTCGATGAAGTGAGGGAAACATGGAGGCTGTCAGGAGTAAGAGATTGGATAGAAGTTGATGAAGCATTGGAATTTTAAGGAAGGCAGTGAGGTCCCAAGAGAAGTGCAGGATAGTTTAAAAGCAACAGAGTTAATGGATGGCAGTTTTTGGTGAGATGGAGGGAATGTTGTAACCGAAGTACTCAAGAAGTGAGCTGGAAAGAGGAGAGGGGTGGGATGATTGCAGCTGAGACTGTAGAGGAGCTAATATTATTGATAATAACATAGTCATGGTACTGAATGTATGAGATAATGTGAATAACCTCAAGAGAGGATATCAGGGAATCTAGATATCAAGGTATTAGGAGAATCATCTAGGGAAATATTAAAATCAGCAGGAATTATGACAAGATGTGGTGTTGGGATGAGTAGATGTAACCTGGGAGCTAAAATCTCAAAGGAATGAATTTGTTTATATGTCTGAACAGTTTGTATTCACTTTCACTCTAGAATGGTAGTTTAACTAATTCTGAGTTGATAAGTTATTTTTTGTTTATTGCCTTAGCATCTTTAAGATATTTGTCTTCTGGCCTTTTTTGTTGGCTGGGAACTTATCAGTTAAATTTTAAAATTTCTTTGTAGATGATTCCTCTTTCCTTTATAATTAATTTTTAGATGTCTTTGGTCCAGAGCTTGTGGTATACCTAAGGATGGGTTTGTTTTTACTCATCTTTTTTGGAACTCTGTATGCATCTTTAGTTTAAGAATTTCCTTGTAACTTAAATTCTGGAAACTCTTATTCATTATCTCTTCAAATATTAGTACTCCCTCACTCCATTTTTTCCCCCTCTGTTTCAGAATGCCTATTAATCTATTGGATATTCTCATTTTATACTTCAGGCTTCTTAACTCCTTAATTTCCTTCTCTTTATCATTCTAGATACTTTTTAGGTTTATTTTTTTTCCCATTGGTATACCATTTATTTCTCTCTCTTGCATTCAGTTTTAAACCATTTTCTTTTAATTTGAAAAGTTTTATTTGGTTCCTTGAAAAATCTGCATACCTCCCCCTGGTGCCTGCTCCCAGATTATTCTGTTTTTAAAATTTATGATCTCTCTTCCTTTTAATCTTTGTACTACAAATTGGTCTATTATAGAGATAGTCAAATTATGACCTGTGGGCCAATTCTGGCCCATGGCCTATATTTGTACAGCCCATGAGCTAAGAATAATTTTTAAATTTTTAAAGAGTTGTTGTAAAAATAAAACAATATTTGTCAGAGATCATATGTAGATTATAAAACCTAAAATACTTAGTTTATCTTTTTTTAACAAAATGTCCATTTTTTGTTCTATTATCACTTCTTCGTCTGATAATCCTCCTATTTTTACATTTGCTCATTTCATCTTATAAGTGTGTGTGTGCACATATGTGTATGCATATGTGATTTATAATTTTTTATTGTGAATTCATCCTTAGTATAGGTTTTGAAAGGTTAAGGATTCTCATGAGAGGAAATGTAATTCTCACAAGAAAATGTTTGATATTTTTTAAGTCTTTGAGTATGGGGCATATTGGAGTCTCAGCAACAGGAAGCATACTGGGAAGGAGTGAACTGAGACTGGGCTCAGGGTTGGGATTAGTGGGAGATAACTGAGCCATAGAGAGTGGCTCATAGTCGGCTATGGGAATGACCAGGGTTCTTTCTGAATATAGGGTTCTCATCTAAATCCCCAAAGTTGATCTGTAAGATACACAATGAGGGCACCGGCATCTGGATTTGCCAGGGTGACTGTTGACTACTTAGTAGCAAAGTAGGGATCCACCACCACTAGGGAGATCTGACATTATGCAATAGTGCCCTGCCAACTGCTATGCACTCTGGGACTGGCACCAAGTGGGTGTTCAGTAACAATCTGGTGAGTGAGTGGTTGGGGGAAGAAATGAAAATCAAAATCAAGTCCACGTTTTGGGGACTGGTAAATACCAGGCAGGTATCTGTTGCCAACCTTTGCCCTAGACTACTAACGAGATAGGAAGAACCTGGAGAGACACCTCTGGTAGTTGTTCTGTAGATTCCCTTGGATTTTACATAATAAGTTATGTCATCTGCAAAGCAGTTTTGCTTCTTTATTTCTGATCGTTATGCTTTTTATTTCTTTTTCTTGCCTATTGCCATGGCTTGAACTTCCAGAATATTGTTGAATGGGACTGATAAAAGTAGGCATCATTACCTTGTTTCTGATATAGGGAGAAACAATTCAGTTTTTAACCATTAAGTGTGATGTTAGCTATAGTTTTTTTGCAAAAGCTCTTTATTTATGGAAATAGATAACTGAATTTAGAGACTTGTTCAGATTCAAGTGTAAATTTTTTAGTGTGGGGCAAGACTACACAGGTGTAATTATATCAAAGGACATTTAATGTCTGTGTCCTTTTGTGGTATTAGGAGCTATTGATGATTGCTGCTATATCAGGTATCACTTTATAGGTTACAAATGATTTTATTCTAATTCTGTTTAATTCTTCTTTATTGGGATACTTCTATGGAGAAAATTGTCCTTTATAAAACTATTTGGTTACCATGGTGTACAGTTCTTACTGGAAGGACAGAGAAATGCTAGATTGTTTATTTTTACTTACCAGTTTTTGGAATATGAATTGGTTCTATAGCATCTTCAAAGGTGACAAATGCTTTTTAGAATGTAAGTTATGAATTCACTATGTGTTTCAATCCATGCAGTTTTCACTCTTACTGATGCTAAATAAGTAAGTTCTTTTAAACTTAATATTTAAATATTAAATATTTATTAATATTAAATATTTTTAATATTAAATATTAAATGACATACTTCATTTTATTGTGCTTTACTTTATTGTGGTTCACAGATATTACTATTTTTTTTAAACAAATTGAAGGATTATAGCAACCCTGTGTTGAGCAAGTCTGTTGGCACCATTTTTCCAACAGTGTTTGCTCACTTTATGTTTGTGTCACATGTTGGTAATTCTCACAATATTTCAAACTTTTTCATTATTATTATTATATTTGTTATGGTGATCTCTGGTCAGTTATTATGACTTACTGAAAGCTCAGATGATGGTTAGCATTTTTTAGCAATAAAGTGTTTTTTTTTTTTTTAACATCTTATTTATTCATGAGAGACACAGAGACACAGGCAGAGGGAGGAGAAGCAGGCTCCATGCAAGGAGCCAAATGTGGGACTCGATCCTGAGAATCTGGGATTACGCCCTAAGCCAAAGCTGACGCTCAACTGCTGAGCCACACAGGTGTCCCTAAAGTGTTTTTTAAATTAAAGTATGTACATTGTTCTTTTTAGACATAATGTTATTGCATACTTAATAAACTAGAGGATAGTGTAAACATAACTTTCGTAAACATAACTTTCATATGCACTAGGAAACCAAAACATTTATTTGACTCACTTTATTGCAGTGGTCTAGAACTGAACCTGCAATATCTCTGAGGTATGCCCATATCACTTTTCTTCTATGTTTGTTGTTAGGTCTTCATTCTATGTATAATTTATGTTTTCTGTTAAGATTTGAGAATATGAATACACACTTGCCTGAATAAGGACAGAAGGAGGATACAACGAAAGGCTTATTTCTTCATATTCATGTATAAAGAATGGAACTGTTTGCCTTTGAATCACACTTCAGCTATCTGGCAGGATATTCTAAGAAACCTTGGAATTTTGTGGGTAAAACCACATAAGTCATACTTTTCTTTGATTGGAACCTGCAGGAGAACAAGCTTTTGATGTCAACGCTCTTATGTTAGAGGTGATATATGTCCGAATAGAAGTCATAATTTTAAAAGTTTCTTGGTGAAAAATCAATCATTGGAAAACCCTGTATATTCTTGTGTAACAACGGAGGAAAGTCTCTCTGACCACATATTGTGTACTTTTGATGTAATGTTAACTTCATGTGGTTTAGCTGTTTGACTTGAGGCATGTGTACATAACCTTTTGAACACCCATTTAGCTTATAATATGCCAATTTCCTAACAATTATTATTGTTCCAAAGTATAACATTTCACTCTTCAACATCAAATATGTACACAAAAGGGAATTGAAATTTACGGAGTTTCATGAACTTAGCACAGTGTCTTAACATATTAAGTGTCAAAAATGGTTTCTTTTCTATTAGCTTTATTGCTATTTTCTCCCTGATTATAAAAATAATATTGCAAAACTTTTACAAAATAGGGAACACCACAGTCCTGCTCAGAAAGTTATATATTAAATTGCATTTCTAGATCTTCCTCTAAGTGTAAGTACATATAAAATGATATTCAGATCTGGAAGGATATTTACATTTACACTTTACCAAAAAATTCAGGGAAATTACTTCTAGCAAAATATCAAGTGATTTTTTAAAAAAACTTTCACACTTTTTGAATGGTTTGTGTTTCTTGGCAATAAGTATATAGTGTATGTGTATTCATAATATGCACATATCTGTGTATGCATTTGTGCGTGTATATATTGGGAGGGATAAAGGGAAGGAGAGAATGAGAATGAGAGGTATTACATATGAAGGGAACATTACTGATATGAAAGGAATAGCAATGGTTTAACAATTATAGATAACATTTTTTAGGGTGATTGTTGTTGGTGCCAATGCTTGTCATAGTATATGCCAGTTAAACAGAGAATTGTGTATTATATCAGTTTGTATTGCTTTATGATTCACAAATTTAAAAATTTGTAGACATTTTTTAAAAGAAGTTCTTTCATATGATAATCTTAGCTCATATTTCTGATTGCTAAGAACCTTTACCAGTGGGGTGTGTGTGCGTGTGTGTGTACACGCTCGTGCGTGCAAATTAATAACATGAGAAAACGTTGCTTTGTCCCTGGACCTGTGGGGGGAATTGGAGTGGATGGTAGAGATGCTCCTTCTTTTGCTGTGGATTTTTTGACTATAGAATTGAGTCATACTTCTCCTTTATTCTCAGTAGGTGCTCAGATCCTCTGATACCCTTTGCCTATTATGTGAATAAATGTAGAACTTGATTTTCTAATAAACTAATGAAATACCTTTGGCACGAATTTTTTTTTAAGGTGAGCTTTTAATTTTTTTTCTCAACAGGAACATTTTTTACTTGAAACATACTTCAGAATATGTGGTTGTAAAAGATACGTATATAACTTTCCATCTAAGAACAACAGAATATACATTTTCTTCAAGTATACACAGAAGAATCCCCTAGTTAAGTCACGTAAAAAGAGGCATAACAAATATTACAAATTTAAGAAGACTGAAATCATACCAACTATATTTTCCAACCACAATGGTACAAAACTAACGATCAACAATAACACAAAGATGAAAAATCCACGATGTAAATATTAAATATTTAATATATAAATATTAAAAAAACATGCTACTGCACAAGCAGTGGGCCAAGTAGGAAATCAAATGGAAATCAAAATATCTCTCAAAACAAAAGAAAAAGAAAACACAATATTTCAAAACCTATGGGATGCAGCAAAAGCAGATGTTAGAGTGAAATTTATGCTATAAATGCTTGTATTAAGAAAAAGTTCAAATAAACAACATTACACCACAAGGAACTAGGAAAAAAAGCTTAGCTGAAATTTAGTAAAGGAAAGAAATAACAAAGAAAAGTCAGAAATTTTAAATAAAATTGAGACCAGAATAAACAATAACATAATATTGAAAATAATGACCCATTTTTCCAAAAAAGTAAACAAAATTGGCAATGCTTTAACTATGTTAACTAAGAAGAAAAAGACTCAAAAACCAAAATGAGAAAAAGAAAACAACACAGCAGATAATCAGAGAATTACATAGGGTGATAATAGATTACTATAAACAAGTATATACTGACAAATAATTAACTTAGAAAAAATTTCAGATAATTCCTAACAATGCACAGATTATTAAGATTCAATCATGAGTCTTGAATGCAAGAAGTAGGAAATCTTAGGCCAGTAATGAGAATGAAAGTTGAATTAGGAATCAAAAATCTTCCAGCACAGACAAGCCCAAGACCACATGGTTTCATTAGTGAATCCTACCAAACATTAAACTAAATTAATAAAAATCTTTATCAAAACTTTATAAATAATGGAATAGAGGGAACACATTCAGAATCAGTCCATGAGACCAATACTACTCTGTTGCCAAAGGAGGATAAAAACAGTACAAGAACGGGAGTACCTGGGTAGCTTATTCAGTTGAGCGTCCGACTCTTGATTTTGGCTCACATCGTGACCTCAGGGTTGTGCCAGATGCCCCACTCAGCCAGGAATCTGCTTCAGATTCTCTCTCTTTGTCTCCCTCTGCCATTCCCCGTTTGCACTAGCTCTCTCTCTCTAAATAAAATCTATAAAAAAAATTACAAGAACAAAAAAAGTCTAGTTTGTCCACTATATATTGCTACTCTGGCCTTCTTTTAACATCCATTTGCATAATAAATATTTTGCTACCTCCTCACTTTCAATCTGCAGGTGTCTTTAGGTCCAAAATGAGTCTCTTATAGACAGCATATAGATGGGTCTTGTTTTTTCACTTATTCTGACACCCTGTGGCTCTTGATTGGAGCCTTTAGTCATGTACATGTGAAATAATTGATAGATATGTATTTATTTTATTGCCATTTTATTACTTTGTCATTATTTCTGGAGATTTTCTCTGATCCTTTCTTGTTTTTGTCACTTTTGGTTTCTCTTTGGCACTCAAAAAAGTCTCCTTTAATATTTCTTGCAGGGCTAGTGTATTGGTCTTGGACTCTGTTGGGTTTTGTTTGTCTGGGACTGTTTCTCCTTTTATTTTGAATGATAGCCTTGCTGTGTGCACTGTGCTGTATTATTTTGGCAGCTCTGTCCTTCAGGCCACTCATCTGCAGAGGTTCTTTTAACTTGTTGTGGGCAATGTTTGGTTACTCACCTAAATGTGGAAAGTTTTAACTAGGTGGGCTCTGGTCTACTTGTGAAATGACCCTGACACCAACTCCACCAGAAGTTGGCCCTATAGAACTCTCTGGCCAGGAGGTATGGTCTGGGCAGGGGTTTCTGCTGGTCTTCTGGGTGAGGGACCCATCCCACTGGAACTGAAGCAAGCTTGACTGATAAGGGCAGTGCCAAGAGCACAGGGGTTTGGAACTTGGTGTAAGCAAGTTAGGCAGCCAGTGCCCATGTTGAGCTGCTTCCCTCAAGATTTTATTTTATTTTTGGGGCACCTGGGTGGCTCAGTGGTTGTGTGTCTTTGTTTGGCTCAGGGCACGATCCTGGGATCCTGGGGTCAAGTCCTGCATTGGGCTCCTTGTGGGGAGCCTGCTTCTCCCTCTGCCTATGTCTCTGCCTCTTTCTGTGTGTCTCTCATGAATGAATGAATAAAATCTTAAAAAAAAAAAAAAGCCTTATTCTTTAAGAGACAGGAAGCAGGTCTTATGTATTATCTACTGTTCTCATTTGTGTAAGAGGAAATTTACATTTTAATTAATATAACTGATTTTATGTAGAATAAGCATTTCCAGTAGCACTTAGTATTTTTTTTTTTAAGATTTACTGATTTATTTGAGAGAGAGAGAGAGAGAGAGAGAGCGCACACATGTGTGTGGTTGGGGAGGGCAGAGGGAGAGAATGTTCAAGCAGACTTCCCACAGGGGGCTCTATCTCATGTCCCATGAGATCACGACCTGAGTTGAAACCCAGAGTGGAATGCTTAACTGACTGACCCACTCAGGTGCCCCATTACTTAGTATTTTTTTTTTTTTGAAAGATTTACTCCTCCAATGGTTATCAAAGTAGCTTTTTAATATTTTTTATATCTAAGAAAAAAGTAAGTCTCTTTCTTCAGAAATCTTTTATTTGAACTTATCAACCTATAAATTGAATTTCCTTTGTCTCTACTTTTGCAGGAAGTTTCTACTTTTATTTATTTATTTAAATATATATTTTTAAAAGATTTTATTTGAGAGAGGGTCCACAAAAGAACACAAGCAGGGGAAGAGGCAGAAGGCTAGGGAAAAGCAGGCTCTCCGCTGAGCAGGGAGCCCAATGCCAGGTCCATCCCAAGACCTTGGAATCATGACTTGAAATGAAGGCAGATGCTTAATCGACTGAGTCACCCAGGTGACCCCAGTTTCTACTTTTAACAGATAGAAACTGTAATGGAATTTTAGGCAGTGCTTTCCATTGCCATTATACATACTCTTTCTTAGTGTGTCTGAATGGTCCCAAGTTCACTCCATGGATTTAAAATGCATTCTTTTTTTTAGAATTACAGAGTAGTTCTGTAGGCTATGTAAGTTACTCTTATAAGGTGAGAAAGCTGCTATTTTATTAAGTCCACTTTGCAGCCGTTGATATGTGGCGGACATTTTAGTGAAAAGTAGGTAGATGGAGATCTAGATTGCCCTGGGCTGTTTAGATTTCTCCCATGCTCCCAGGTGTGTGGGATGGTGAGGCAAAATTGGGGACTAGGACAATTTTATGTAAACAAATAAATTATAAAACAGAATTTCTGTAGTTATCCAACAGTGAAAATGAGACAAAGCCCTAGGAGATTCCTAGGCAGAGAATCTGAATTCAGGGAATCTGAATTTATTATGTAAATCATTCCTATGAAAAAGGGGTTTTCTTTTATTTTTCTGTTTCCTTTTGATATTAGACAGTTATTTATTTCTTTACGTTCTACTGAGTTTTCTAACTAAAATTCTAGATCGCTCATAGAAGTCATTTCATCCATCACTGAATTATTCTCCAAAACTATTTCTTAAATGACATATGAAGATGTTTTAATGCTAGTACGATAAGGATGTTTAGAACTGCTTTTCCTCAATAGCTCTTGGTCTTCTTTTATTTCTAGGATGTGGGGAGCATCTTGTACGTACCATATTGGCTAGAGAATGTTCACATGCTTTACAAGCTGAAGATGCTCACCAGGCACTGTTGGAGACTATGCAAAACAAGTTTATCAGTAAGTATGACTTTAAAAGTATTGTTCTTCTAAATATAGATTGATCACTGAGCTGTAAATCAGTCAGATACTATATTTGTGCAACAAGGCCTAGCTCCAGGGCCTAGCATAGACTTCGACCTTCAGTTAATATTGGTTATGAAAAGAATTACAGGAGATACCCACAGATGCTTGAAATTTGCCATATAACTAATCTAATGCCCAAGCTGAGACATTATCTAAGATTAGAGTGATATAGCATAAAATTCTACTAAAACACAATTCAAGGGATAACATCCTTTAAAAGTTTTTTTTCTAATACATTTTGATTCATCTTTTAGTCCGTGATATATTAATGAATCCAGTGCTGCTATGTATAGTTGTATATGAGGTTGAGTTGAAATCCTGCCTGGGCTCCATTTGCCAAACTGTGTAACCAGATGTGAGACTTCATCAGTTTGGAGGAAGGGGTGCCTTTTTCTAATCTGTAGAAAGATTTTGTATAGCCTAGCAATGGCCCTATCCACAACTGTTACATAGGGTTAAAACTCTTTGACTTAGTCTGATTTTCCTGTCATGTAACATTGAGCTTACCACTATGTGAAGGCTAATGAAGTTATATAAGACATATAAAGTATAGTTAAAAATGAGTTAGAGTAATAGCCATGAATAGATTAGAGAAGGGTATTACAGGGTTAATCTGGGAAGTGGTATCTCTAGTTGGAGAATTAAGACAGGGTATATGAAGATGCTAATTATGTGATAAGGATAACACAGACAAAAGTGTAGCAAGAAATCGTTCCCCAAAGAACTCATGGATAGGGGCTCTTAGAACTGGTCCCAGAAGACTTTGGAATAAGTGGGAAAAGAGGGAGAAGAGAGGAGCATGAACACAGACATGACAGTAGGATGTAGTATCATGTTGACCAGACACCTACATGACTTTTACCTGGCAGGAAGTATTCCAGATGTGCAGTGGGTCTGGTGAGGCCAGGTCACAGAAAGCCTTAAAATCTCAGCATAGGAGTTCATATTTGATCTGATAGAAAGGAGAGAACCCTTATGTGTTTCTAAGTTGACAAACAAATTGGTATTTGGGGGGAGGGTTTATAAAGTAGATCTGAGGTTGTCCAAGACCATCTCTATAGGAAGGAGACATGAGGGGCTGGGAATGGTCCACGGGATAGAGACGAAATGAAGAAGTGGAAATATTCATAGATTCAGATTTTGAGACTAGGTGGATGTAGCTCTCTGGGTCCAATCAGGAGACAGAAACTATACATTAGGTTAACTAGGGGAAGTTTAACACAAAAAATTGTTAACTGTGTTGAAAGAGTAACTGTAAGATATAAAGAAACTGTAGGTAGTACTCTAGAGGTGAGAGAGTGTCTCAGTAAGGACATACTTGGAAGGGGTACAGATCTTGATGAAGGAGGTTTGGTTTGGCCACCAGGTAGCAGAAAAGTTCATTGGTTTCACCAGACTGGGATGGGTCTGGAGTTGCTGTGCAAACAATAGGCTATTCTTGAGTCTCGAGTACAGATAGGGAACAGATGATTAGTATATACTGGCCAAGTGTATAGTGGGAGATTGGCACTAGTGGGAGCAGAAGACATAGAGCACCTCAGCCCACAGGCCACAGAGAGTTTATAGAAGGACTTACTTACTTGGTGTTTGACCCTCTGGGCCATAGGGGCTACATGGCAGACTGTGTGGGGCCTTGCCAAGGGGGTCCTGTGCAGCTGAAGGGGGCCTACTGCTAGGCCCAAACCTAGGCTTCAAAGTCACAGAAGGACTGTGTTGGCCTGTATCTGGGGCATACTTCACCAGATGTCCACAGCCATAGTGTCTCTCCTTCCCAGCCCATGCTGGAAATTGCAGGAAAGGTGCCTTTTGTAACTGTTTATCTTCTTTAACTCAGTTTAATGCCTGACTGCTTGCTTTCATTCTGCTAGTTCCTTCCATGTAAGCCTAGTCTCTCTTTATACATGGCATTGTATATTTGTTTGCCACTTTTCCCTCTCTACTGGGTGCCATGGGGTTTCAAGGGAGCGTCTTTGTCATTGTGGGAGGGACCATCTCGCTCATGGTCATCCTCCTCCTGCTGTTGACTTCTGCTCAGATGAGACTTGCCTTCCATCTCCTTTATGGGTTATTGGCTTCTATTACTGCTGAATTCACTATGGTGACCGTGGTCTTGTTGTAACATCTGGTTTCCTTAGTATGCATAGCATCCACTGACAGTAGATGCTAGTGGTAGTAGAATCAGATGGTCTGAAACTTCTGGACTAATCAGTGAGAACATCAAGTATTCATGGCCCAAGTATATCAGGCTAGTTTTTCTACTTTACTCATGCAGCATCTTATTGGTCTGAGTGTGGCATGGAAATGGGGAGCTTCCCTACCTGGCTTTCTGTGTCTTGAGGTCTCATCTATTCTTGGATTCTGAAGATCTAGCTAGGGCTTTTTTTTTTTTTTTTTTGGGTCTCCTCTTTTTCCTCCACTTTCAGCAGCTTGGAAAGAGGGACAGAAACCTATACTAGTGATCCATTCTTTTCTTCTGGTTTTCCCACCGATGTCCACATGTCTAGTCACAGCCTAGCCCCAGTTCTACCTAGGATACTGGTGGGAAGCTCTAAACTACTTATTCTGCCAAAATTTAGGATTTACCTACTTAAAACACATTTCATCCAAAAGCTGCCTTTACTTCAAATTTATGAAAGTCCACTTAGAAGCTCAAAGTATAAAACTTATATCAACTAGGTATGCACACGTATAACTGAGGGGATCAATGGAAAGTTCTGGGGGTGTGGATAAAACTATTTCATTGTTAAAGCCTTTAATAAGTATCATAGCCTATTATAAAAGATTTTTAGGGCAAAGAGAGAAAGAAAAACAGTTGGTGGGCAAGAAAGAATTGGATATATCTGAAGGAAGAACAGAGTGAATAACTGTAGGAAAAGAATTCAGTAAGAAGAGATTTTGTATAGGTGCTTTCTTACAGGTAGTTAAACTGAGGTTATGAAGATATAAGTAATGGTATTAGCTATATTCATGCTAGCAAGAATTGCCTGATAGCAAAATGTGAGCTGAGGAATGAGTTAGGAACAGGTCTTTGAAGTTTGCCTCTTAGGATTTTTTGGAAAAAGATTAATTGCATTCGTGTTACTATATCCTCAAATATATCAGAATCAAACTTAAGTATTATTTTTGTTTGTTTGTTTTAGCAATTACTGATGTTGAATGCTTTTTTTTTTTTAAGGAAACCGAATTCTTGGCCTTAATACCATATATAATTTATATAATTTGGTATTAGTTGTCCAACTTTATTAGATGCATTCTCAGAACAATAGTGAGAAAGAATACTAAGAGGTGAAAACTAGATGCTCAGGAGAAGTTAACTTCCTGTAAACCTGTGGTAGGTGTAGAATTATGGTGCATGGCAACTTTCTGAAGCACTGTACTGAATCTGAAACCACAGATTCACCAGCTAGTTCTACCTTTCCAGATTTGGAATTCCTAAAGTCCACTCTGCTCTCTACTGTTGTCTGTGCTCTCCTTCTTTTTTTTTTTTTTTTTTTTTTTTTTTGTGCTCTCCTTCTCAATAGCTCTTTGAAGGTATTCAGAGTTAGACTGCCACTGTATTTTTTGCCACTGGATCCCATAACCTAATGCATTTGAGCTGTATTTTTAAAATTCCAGGTTCACAGAAAGAAGTAAGAAACTTCAGAGCTCATCTGATTGACTCTGTTTATTTAATAGTTGAAGAAACTTAGTTTCCAAGTTTAATGACTTGCCCAATGTCACCTAGTCAGTGTGTATTCTTTCTACAGGATCACATTGCCTTTTTTTTTTTTTTTTAAAGTAAAATGAATAAAAAAATACAAGGGGAGAATATCCTGGGGGTTAGCAGAGTTGGGTTGCACTCTGGACTCTGTGTCTGACTCACTGGATGTAGCAAGCTACTTATGTTGTTTTCTTTTTCCTTTTCCTTTTCCTTTTTCCTTTCCTTTCCTTTCCTTTCCTTTCCTTTCCTTTCCTTTCCTTTCCTTTCCTTTCCTTTCCTTTCCTTTCCTTTCCTTTCCTTTCTTTTTCCTTTCCTTTCCTTTCCTTTCCTTTCCTTTCCTTTCCTTTCCTTTCCTTTCCTTTCCTTTCCTTTCCTTTCCTTTCCTTTCCTTTCCTTTCCTTTCCTTTCCTTTCCTTTCCTTTCCTTTCCTTTCCTTTCCTTTTCCCTTCCCTTCCCTTCCCTTCCCTTCCCTTCCCTTCCCTTCCCTTCCCTTCCCTTCCCTTTCCTTCCCTTTTCTTTCCTTTCTTTTTTTTCCTTTCCCCTTTCCCCTTTCCCACTTTCCCACTTTCCTTTCCTTATTTGAAAGAGAGAGTTTCTAAATTCCTTCACCATGCTAAGTTCTTTGACTTTCTACTGCACCCAACCTGAAAATGTGAAATTCTTTTTATTAATCAGGTGATTTGGAAAATGAAAATTTTCTGGAACCACTTGGGAATTTTCAGGAACCACAGGTGATATTTATAAAGTAGTTAGAAGAAATAAATTGAATTTACCAGAGTCCTGAACAAGGAGCAAGAAGGTTGAATTCTTTCCTCTTTTAACAGTGAAGAAATTAGTTGTTTGTTTTAGGACAAATCTCTTTGTTCTCAGTTTCCTCATGTGTAAAATGAGGGGCCAGAAAGTCCCCTCTAGTTCCAAAATTCTCTTTGATCCTTGGTTTGTTCACAGGCCAATCTAAACTATTTGTGTAAAAGTATAGTTGTAAATCAAATTGCTCCTTAATTGAAACTATAAATTAAATTGTTAATGGTGGATCTCAAGTTCCTATTTGAAGTAATTTGGTTAAAATCATTCTGTCAGTGACTGAGACAAGCTAGCAATGACTTTCTTGGTTTTATGGAAAGACACTACTATATTTTTCCTTTCTTGCTTCCTTTTTTTTTTTCTTTTAAAAAAGCGTCTGCATAGATAATATATCTAGAGATTCTCACTGCAGTGTATACATAGAAAAATTTTACATAGTAACCAAGTCAGATACCCCCCTTCCATTTACTCTAAGTCCTGTTGCTTTTGCCAGAAAGAACTGCTGCCGACAATTTGGTGTAGGTCTTTATAATCTATTCTGTTTGTCTGTGTATCCCCCACCCCCACTCTCCTTCTTTCATCATTTTAAACAATTATAAAGAAGAGATTTCTAATATATTGTTTTGCAGCATACTTTTCACTTAACGTATCTTGATTTTCTTTTTAAAGATTTTATTTATCCATGAGAGAGAGAGAGAGAGAGATTGAGAGCACGAACAGGAGGAGGAGCAGAGGGAGAGGGAAAAGCAGGCTTCCCACTGAGCAGGAAGCCCAGTGCAGGGCTTGAACCCAGGACCCCGGGAACTCAATCTGAGCCAAAGGCAGATGTTTAACTGGCTGAGCCACCCAGACACCCCTTATCTTGATGCTTTTAATATATCAGTATACATAGATTTATAGCTGAATATTCTGTGGTTCCATAATTTATCTGTTTCCCTACTGAGAGAGATTCATGTTGTCTATAATTTCTGTCTATATCATTTTCCCGTGTAGGAATGCCTGTTTCTCTATACTCTGAGCATCTTACAGGATGCCATTTTCTCTCCTTTTGTAGCATATCAATGTTGTTTTGTTTTACTTTTTCTGGTGGTTGCCCTACAGTTTGTGATATACTAATCTAGGTCCACTTTCTTTTTTTTTTTTATGATAGTCACAGAGAGAGAGAGACACAGGCAGAGACATAGGCAGAGGGAGAAGCAGGCTCCATGCACCGGGAGCCTGACGTGGGATTCGATCCCGGGTCTCCAGGATCGCGCCCTGGGCCAAAGGCAGGTGCTAAACCGCTGCGCCACCCAGGGATCCCTAGGTCCACTTTCTTTTTTTTCTTTTTTTTTTTTTAATTTATTTTTTTATTGGTGTTCAATTTACTAACATACAGAATAACACCCAGTGCCCGTCACCCATTCACTCCCACCCCCCGCCCTCCTCCCCTTCTACCACCCCTAGTTCGTTTCCCAGAGTTAGCAGTCTTTACGTTCTGTCTCCCTTTCTGATATTTCCCACACATTTCTTCTCCCTTCCCTTATTTTCCCTTTCACTATTATTTATATTCCCCAAGTGAATGAGAACATATAATGTTTGTCCTTCTCCGACTGACTTACTTCACTCAGCATAATACCCTCCAGTTCCATCCACGTTGAAGCAAATGGTGGGTATTTGTCATTTCTAATAGCTGAGTAGTATTCCATTGTATACATAAACCACATCTTCTTTATCCATTCATCTTTCGTTGGACACCGAGGCTCCTTCCACAGTTTGGCTATCATGGCCATTGCTGCTAGAAACATCGGGGTGCAGGTGTCCCGGCGTTTCATTGCATTTGTATCTTTGGGGTAAATCCCCAACAGTGCAATTGCTGGGTCGTAGGGCAGGTATATTTTTAACTGTTTGAGGAACCTCCACACAGTTTTCCAGAGTGGCTGCACCAGTTCACATTCCCACCAACAGTGTAAGAGGGTTCCCTTTTCTCCGCATCCTCTCCAACATTTGTTGTTTCCTGCCTTGTTAATTTTCCCCATTCTCACTGGTGTGAGGTGGTATCTCATTGTAGTTTTCATTTGTATTTCCCTGATGGCAAGTGATGCAGAGCATTTTCTCATATGCATGTTGGCCATGTCTATGTCAATGTTACCCAGGGCAATATACACGTTTAATGCAATCCCTATCAAAATACCATGGACTTTCTTCAGAGAGTTAGAACAAATTATTTTAAGATTTGTGTGGAATCAGAAAAGACCCCGAATAGCCAGGGGAATTTTAAAAAAGAAAACCATATCTGGGGGCATCACAATGCCAGATTTCAGGTTGTACTACAAAGCTGTGGTCATCAAGACAGTGTGGTACTGGCACAAAAACAGACACATAGATCAGTGGAACAGAATAGAGAATCCAGAAGTGGACCCTGAACTTTATGGTCAACTAATATTCGATAAAGGAGGAAAGACTATCCATTGGAAGAAAGACAGTCTCTTCAATAAATGGTGCTGGGAAAATTGGACATCCACATGCAGAAGAATGAAACTAGACCACTCTCTTGCACCATACACAAAGATAAACTCAAAATGGATGAAAGATCTAAATGTGAGACAAGATTCCATCAAAATCCTAGAGAAGAACACAGGCAACACCCTTTTTGAACTCGGCCATAGTAACTTCTTGCAAGATACATCCACGAAGGCAAAAGAAACAAAAGCAAAAATGAACTATTGGGACTTCATCAAGATAAGAAGCTTTTGCACAGCAAAGGATACAGTCAACAAAACTCAAAGACAACCTACAGAATGGGAGAAGATATTTGCAAATGACATATCAGATAAAGGGCTAGTTTCCAAGATCTATAAAGAACTTATTAAACTCAACAGCAAAGAAACAAACAATCCAATCATGAAATGGGCAAAAGACATGAACAGAAATCTCACAGAGGAAGACATAGACATGGCCTAGGTCCACTTTCAAATAATACCATACCACTTGATGGGTAGTGCAAGTACCTCGAATAACAAAAAACTCCTAATTCCTCCCTTATATCCCTATATCATTGCTTTCATTCATTTCAGGCTTTCATAATCATATAAACACACATACACTAAGATACATTATTGCTATTATTATTTCGAACAAATTATTGTCTGTTGGATCACTTATAAATAAGAAAAATAAAAGTTTATTTACCCTACCCTTATTCCTTCTTTAATGTTCTTCCTTTCTTTATGTAGAGCCATGTTTCTGGCTTATCAATTTCCTTCTCTTTGAAGTGTTTCTTTTAATATTTCTTGCAAGGCAGATCTACTGGCAACAAATTCCCAAATGTTTGTCAGAGAAAGTCTTTATTCCTCCTTTTGAAAGATAATTTTACAGTCCACACATTCAAGTATGGAGTTTTTTGTGTGTTTTTGTTGTTGTTTCTTTTGACATTTGAACTATTTTGCATCACTCTCTTCTTTGTTCCATGATTTCTGAGAAGTCAGATGTAATATTTATCTTTGTTCTTCTATGGGTAAGGTGTTTCTTCCCTGTGGCTTCTTTCAAGATTTTTATCTTTATCTTTGATTTTCTATACTTTTTTTTTTATTTAAGATTTTATTTATTTATTCATGAGAGACACACAGAGAGAGGCAGAGACACAGGCAGAGGGAGAAGCAGGCTCCACTCAGGGAGCCCGACGTGGGACTCGATCCCGGTTCTCCAGGATCACGCCCCGGGCCGAAGGCAGGTGCTAAGCCGCTGAGCCACCCAGGCATCCCCGATTTTCTATACTTTGAATATGATTTGCCTAGATATAGTTTTTTTTGGCATTTATCTTGCCTATTCTCTGAGCTCCCTGGATGTGTAATTTTGGTGTCTGATGTTAATTTGGAGAAACTCTCAGTCGTTTCAAATATTTCTTCTGTTCCTTTCTCTCCTCTTCTTTTGGTGTTCCCCTTTTGTTTTAGGTTACATCGTTTGTTGTTGTTCTATAGTTCTTGAATATTCTGTTCTGCTTTTCTTTTCAGTCTTTTTCTTGTTGCTTTTCCAGTTTTAGATGTTTCTGTCTGCATATCCTTAGTGTTTTTGATCTCTAGCATTTCTTTTGTATTCTTTCTTAGACATTCCATCTCTGTACTTATATTATCCTTTGTTCTTGCATGTTGTCTACTTTTTCATTAGAGCCCTTAGTTTATTAATCATAGTTCTTTTAAATTCCTTGTCTGATAATTCCAGCATTCTTGTCATATCTGAATCTGGTTTGATGCTTCTTCTGGCTCTTCAAACTTTGTTTTTGGCATTATAGTAAGCTTTGTAATTTTTTCTTGATAATTGGACATGATGTATTGGTTAAAAGGAATTGTGGGAAATCGGCCTTTACTAATATGGTGATGAGAGGTAGGGGGAAGAGAATATTCTGTATTCCTATAATTACGTCCCAGTAATTTAGTGAGCCTGTGTCTCTGGTCTGTGATTTCTCAAGTGCCTCTTAGTTTTTCACCTCTGCTCTCTTCTTTCATGTAGAAGGTCAGAACTGGTTGGATTTGAGTATTTTACATTGAGTTTAGGCTCTGATAAAATGCCACAGACTTGGCTCTGGTAAAATAGTTTCTCTTGAGGGCAGGCTTTGTTTATAAGAATGGAATGCTCTCTTATATTTAAAAATGGTTTCTTCCTCCTCCTCCTAGGAGCATGAAAGAATTTTTCTCCAGTTTTCATTACTGTGAAAACCTAGTAGGGCTCCAGGTGGTAAAACTCACAAAGTGTCATCCCATTCCTAGCCCCCAGCCCCCTGACCAGAGTTTTTAACTCACAGACTGTCTACACCGAGACTCTAGCAGTTCTTCAGTTACAGTTCTGGTTTTCCTACCCCATCACTAATTCTGTGGAGGGTTCTGTTCATACTTTTGTGCTCTGATAAGTTGTGATTCTCTGTATCTGTCTCCAGTTTTGGGTTGCTTTGTGCCCTCAGTTTTCTAATGAATCTAAGAAGAGTTGTTGATTTTTTAGTTTGTTCAGCTTTTTACTTGTTGTTAGGATACAGTAACAACTTCCAAGCTCCTTACATGCTAGATTGGAAACTGGAATTCTCCTTCACATTCTAATGGTTATTATCAATGTTAAAAAAATATCCAAAATAATGGATTAGAAATATGGTTTCCAGTTTTAAGTCCTCTTTTTTTGATGAGTGAGGCTGAGCAACTTTTTACATGTAACTTGGCCTTTTGTATTAATTCATGAATTACCTGCTCATAGCTCTTGACCATTTTTGTATTGTTTGGGTGATTTTTTTAAATTGACATTTAACTTTTTAAATAGTAAAATTACCTAAAATGAAAGATTTAAAAATGGTGTGGCAATAACCATTTCGACAGAATTTTAAAATAATCCATCTTTTTTTTTTGAGTCGTGATGTGTTTGGTATCTCTGACCTTCTGCAGCAATGAGGGATTTTTTAAAAAACTAATTTTATACTTATGATTAAATAATTTGTTTTTATGTATTTTTCTAGTCAGTGACTTGTTATTTCCTACTTTTTTGGTAGTTTGAAACAAACTCTGAAATTATCTTAAACGCAGGGCTCTTTAAAAATCTATTTTTGATAAATGAGACTTTAATGTGATAAAATGAATAAAGTTGAAAGACATTATGAAAATTGAACTGTTTTTGTTTCCACTTGCATTACCAATATGCCAAGATCCAGAGCATTGGTTTGACTTAATATAGGAAGCATGAAAGAGAATAACCAATTCATGCATTTTTTAAAAAACCACTGTTTGTGTAACATACAAAACCCATAAAAATGGGTACTGTAAAAATAGTGCCTTAATAATACTTCATGCTAACCAGCTGATTATAGACTGAATGCTTAGTTAAGTAGGGAAAAGAAATAAATAGATTTCCTTTTTAGTTGTGCTTTTTAAATGAGTAACACACATTTAAAAGCTCTTACAATGATTCAGATGTGACTTTTCCTATTCACGGTTAGTTTTGAATGAACTTAGTTTCATGAATTATTCTTTTTTTTCCATGCAAACTGTGGCTGTATGTGTGGTATGTGACCTTCAGGGTAGCATTGTAGCTTCTTGCCCAGTTCTCAACAAGTAATGTCACAGTACATTTTTTAGTTGGTTCAACGCACTAAGTAAGTATAATAGTTGATAAAATGTTATCTGTAAAAATCAAATTTCTTCTTCTCTTTGATTTTCTAAGTTATTCGTATTATCAACCTATACTCTGTGTGGCCATTATTGAGAAATTCTATGTGGTATAAAGTATTATGATTAAAAAAGTGGATTTTGCTCTGTGTTTTTTTATTTAATTTCTTCGGGGAATATTCTTTTTTATTTAATTTTTTTTTAAAATTTTTATTTATTTATGATAGTCACAGAGAGAGAAAGAGAGAGGCAGAGACATAGGCAGAGGGAGAAGCAGGCTCCATGCACCGGAAGCCCGATGTGGGATTCGATCCCGGGTCTCCAGGATCGCGCCCTGGGCCAAAGGCAGGCGCCAAACCGCTGCGCCACCCAAGGATCCCTCTTCGGGGAATATTCTTATACTTTATTAACATATTGTGAAATGCAGAATGCCATCAATAATTGAGGTTGAAGGGAGTCCCCTCTTGTGGTTTTTCTGCCAAATTGAGAGGTTGTATTCAATAAAGGTTTTCTTTTTTTTTTTTTTAAGGTTTTCTTTTAATGAGCAAATCTTAACTAAAATCTTGATAATTCATGAGCATTAGCTTCCATAGGAAGGGCAAAAGAAGCTGTCATTATACATTTTAACTTTTTTCTGGGATCAATAAAGTATCATCAATTTCTTTATAATTTAGAAAACTTTAAAAATAATTTTGAAAACTTCAAGAAAAACTTCACCAGTGCAGTTTTGCATTTTTGTAAGACTTTTGTCTATATTCCTTGCAGACATTTTTCTTTTTCAAACACTAAAATCTTCTTCCTTCATAGCTGCCTGGAGCTTGAGGGAGACCCTTAGGATAATTTACTCTTTATCCATTAAAAAAATCAAACATGTTTCTGCTTCATTATCATAAAAAATGTGATACTTAGTCTGTTTTACTCACGTGTATAAATCACAGATTAGGAAAACAATAAAGTTGGCAACTGTCAAAGCATTATTCATTGATAGTTCTTGGGCCCTATGCATTTATACTTTCAGAATTTTAAACATTTTTTATTTAATAAATATTCATTGAAATCCATTATATACTTTGTTGGCTACTACTAGAGGTTCATAGATGAAGAAAACAAAACAGCTTTTCTGTCAAGGAACTTGACTTGCATTGTATGGAAAGAAAAAAGGCAAATGCATCATAAATAAAATGTAAGATGCAATAAGTACCACACTAAAGTTTAGAAAATATAGGCATGCCTGTTTCTGGTAATCGTGAATGGAGATCTTGGAACCTTCTGATTACAAATAATCCAACAGTGCAGGACAAAATACTAACTGCAAAAATCACACTTTCAAGTGAATAGAACAGAATTTTCATTTAAGGTAGTCCTAGATATGTGTAACTTCCAGGGCTTAACAGAAGAAAATGAAAATCTTTTGTGAAGGAATGCTCTTTCAAGTCAGATCTCAAAATAGCCCTCAAATGTGAATCCATATTTATACAACCTTAAATTGAAATAAAACACTTTACATAAAGGAGAGTAACCATGAGGGAGAGTACATATGTCAACAGAAACTTTAACCAGCTTGTCAAAGACCTTACGTATTAGAATCACTAGATAGAAAATATGAAATAAATATGTTGCATTCATTTTTTTAAGTTTTTATTTTGATTCCTATTAACATACAGTGTTATATCAGTTTCAGGTATACAACATAGTGATTCAACATTTCCATACAACACATGGTGCTCATCACAAGTGCACTCCTTAATCCCTCCCACCCCCATCCTCCCTGGTAACCATCTGTTTGTTCTCCATAATTAAGAGTCCATTTTGATTTGTCTCTCTCTTTGCTCATTTGTTTTGTTCCTTAAATTCCACACACGAATGAAATCATATAGTATTTGTCTTTCTTTGAATAACTTATTTTGCTAAACATTATACTCTCTAGCTCCATCCATGTCATTGCAAATGGAATGATTTCATTTTTTTTATGACTGAATGATATTCCATTATGTATATGTATCATATCTTTTTTATCCATTCATCAGTCAATGGGTACTTGATCTGCTTCCATAATTTGGCTGTTGTAAATAATGCTACAATAAACAATGAGGTGTTTGTAGCTCCTTGAATTTGTATTTTTGTATTCTTTGGGAAAATACTCAGTAGTAAAATTGCCAGATCATAGGGTAGTTCTATGTTTAACTTCGTGAGGAACCTCCATAGTGTTTTCCACAGCGACTGCACCAGTTTGCATTCCCACCAACAGTGTTCTTATTTCTCCACATCCTTGCCAATACCTGTCGTTTCTTGTGTTGTTGATTTTTAGCTATTTTGACAGGTGAGAGATGGTGTCTCCTTTTAATCTTTTAAAAAAGATTTTATTTATTTATTCATGAAAGACACAGAGATAGAGAGAGGCAGAGACACAGGCAAAGGGAGAAGCAGGCTCCATGCAGGGAGCCCGACACGGGACTTGATCCCAGGTCCCCAGGATCACACCCTGGGCTGAAGGCAGCGCTAAACCACTGGACCACTGGGGCTGCCCTCTCATTGTAGTTTTGATTTGCACTTCCCTGATACTAAATGATGATGAACATCTCTTCACGAATCTGTTGGAATCTCAATGTCTTCTTTGGAGAAGTGTCTATTCATGTCTTCTGCCCATTTTTAAAATTGGATTGTTTTTTGGGTATTGAATTTTATATATTCTTTATATATTTTGGATACAACCCTTTATTGGATACGTCATATCCAGATATCTTTTCCCCCCTCGTAGGTGGCCTTTTAGTTTTGCTGATTGTTTCCTTTGCTCTGCAGGAGCCTTTTATTTTGATGTAGTCTCAATAGCTTATTTTTGTTTTTGTTTCCCTTGCCTCAGGAGATCTATCTAGGAAAAAGTTGCTACGAGGCTGCCTGTGTTCAGGATTTTTATGGTTTCAGGGCTCACATTATGGTCTTTACTCCATTTTGAGTTTATTTTTGTGTATGGTGTAAGGAAGTTGTCCAGTTTCTTTCTTTTGCATGTGTTTGTTCAGTTTTCCCAGCACCATTTGTTGAGGAGACTTTTTTCCTTTGGATATTCTTTCCTGCTTTGTTGAAGATTAATTGGCCATATAGTTGCGGGTTCATTTCTGGATTTTCTATTCTGTTCCATTGATCTGTGTGTCTGTTTTTGTGCCAATCACATACTGTCTTGATCACTACAGCTTTGTAATACAACTTGTTGTATGTAATTGTGATGTCTTTTCTTTTCTTTTTAAGATTGCTATGGCTATTCAGGATCTTTTGTGGTTCTTTTTTTTTTTTTTTTTTTTTTTTTAAGGAGACCAAATATTTTATTTTATTTTTTATTTTTTTTTTAAATTTTATTTATTTATGATAGGCACACAGCGAGAGAGAGAGAGAGAGAGAGAGGGGCAGAGACACAGGCAGAGGGAGAAGCAGGCTCCATGCACTGGGAGCCCAACGTGGGATTCGATCCCAGGTCTCCAGGATCGTGCCCTGGGCCAAAGGCAGGCGCTAAACCGCTGCGCCACCCAGGGATCCCGGTTCTTTTTTTTTTAAAGATTTTATTTATTTATGCATGAGAAACAGAGAGAGAGAGAGAGAGGGAGAGAGGCAGAGAGAGAAGCAAGCTCCACGCTGGGAGCCCGACGTGGGACTCGATCCTGGGTCTCCAGGATCAGGCCCTGGGCTGAAGGTGGCGCTAAACCGCTGAGCCACCAGGGCTGCCCATCTTTTGTGGTTCTATATAAATTTTAGAATTGTGCTAGTTCTGTGAAAAATGCTATTGGTGTTTTTATAGGGATTGGGTTTAATATATACATTGCTATGGGTAGTTTAGACACTTTAATGATATTTGTTCTTTCAACATATGAGCATGGAATGTTCTTTTATCCCTTTGTGTCATCTTCAATTTCTTTCATCAGTGTTTTATAGTTTTCAGAGTACAGATCTTCTACCTCTTGCTTAGGTTTATTCCTAGAGATCTTATTATTTTTGGTACACTGTAAATGGGATTTTCTTAATTTCTCTTTCTGTTGCTTCATTATTGGTGTATAAAAATGCAACAGATTTCTGCACATTGATTTTATTTCCTGTGACTTTACTGAATTCATTTATTAGTTCTAGCAGTTTCTTGGTAGTCTTATGGTTTTCTATACATACTATTATGTCATCTGTAAATAGTGAATGTTTAACCTTCCTTACCAGTTTGGATACCCTTTATTCCTTCCTCTTGTATGATTGCTGTGGCTAGGACTTCTAGTACTGTGTTGAATAAAAGTGGTGAGAATGGCTATTTTTGTCTTGTTCCTTATCTTAGGGGGAAAGCTTTCAGTTTTTCACCATTGAGTATGATGTTAACTATGCCTTTCTGATATATGGCCTTTATTATGTTGAGGTATGTTCCCCTTAAACCTTCTTTATTTAGGTGTGTGTATGTTTTAAATCATGAATGGATGTTGTGCTTTGTCAAATGCTTTTTCCATGTCTACTCAAATGATCATATGGTTCTTATCCTTTCTCTTATTGATGTAATAATCTATAACATTGATTGATTTGCAAATATCAAACCATCCTTGCATCCCAGGAATAATTGCCATTTGGTTGTGGTGAATGATTTTTTAAAATGTGTTGTTGGATTTAGTTTGCTGATATTTTGTTGAGAATTTTTGCATCTACATTCATCAGAAATATTGGCTTGTAGTTTCCTTTTTTCGTGGTGTCTTGATTTGATTTTGGTATCAAGGTAATGTTGGCTTCATAGAATGAATTGGGAAATTTTCCTTCCTTTTTTAATTTTTGGAATAATTTGAGAAGAATGTATTAACTCTTCTTATATGTTTGGTAGAATTCACCTGGGAAGCCATCTAGTCCTGGACTTTTGTTTCTTGGGAGGTTTGTTTTTTTATTACTGATCAATTCTTTGCTGATTATTGATCTGTTCAAATTTTCTATTTCTTTCTTATTCATTTTTGGTAGCTTTTATGTTTCTGGGAATTTATGCATTTCTTCTAGATTGTCCAGTTTGTTGGCATGTAGCTTTTCATAATATGATCTATAATTGTATTTCTGTGATGTTGGTTGTTATTTCTCCTCTCTGATTTGTGATTTTACTTATTTGAGTCCTTCTTTTTTCTGATAAGTCTGGTTAGAAGTTTCTCAATGTTGCTGATTTTTTTTTTCAAAGAATCAGCTCCTGATTTCATTGATCTCTTCTATTGTTTTTTAGTTTGTATTTCATTTTTTTTTTCTGTTCTAATTTTTATTATTTTCTTCTTTCTGCTTGTTTTAGGTTTTGTTTGTTGTTGTTTTTCTAGTTCCTTTATGTGTGAGGTTAGGTTACTTGTTTGAAAAATTTCTTGCTTCCTTTGGTGGGATTGTAGTGCCATAAACTTCCCTCTTAGAACAGCCTTTGCTACATCCCAAATGTCTTCCTTCCTTCCTCCCTTCCTTCCTTCCTTCCTTCCTTCCTTCCTTCCTTCCTTCCTTCCTTCCTTCTCTTTCTTTCTTTCTTTCCTTTCTTTTCTTTTCTTTTCTTTTCTTTTCTTTTCTTTTCTTTTCTTTTCTTTTCTTTTCTTTTTTCTTTCTTTCTTTCTTTCTTTCTTTCTTTCTTTCTTCTTTCTTTCTTTCTTTCTTTCTTTCTTTCTTTCTTTCTTTCTTTCTCTCTCTCTCTCTCTCTCTCTTTCCTTTTCTTTCTTCTTTCCAGATTTTATTTATTTATTCATGAGAAACACAGAGAGATAAGCAGAGACATAGGCAAAGAGAGAAGCTGGCACCCTGTGGGGATCCGGATATCGGACTTGATCCCAGTACCCTGGGATCATGACCTGAGCCGAAGGCAGATGCTCAACCACAGATTTCACCCATGTGGCCCATGGATTGTTGTGTTTTTATTTTTTTTCCATGTAATTTTTCCCCCTTGATGATCCATTCATTGGTTAATAAGCATGTTATTTACCCTCCCATACATTTGTGGTCTTTCTGGATTTTTTTCTTGTGGTTAACTTACAGTTCCATAATGTTGTGATTAGTAAAGATTCATGATATGACTTTGGTCTTCTTGAATTTGTTGAGGCTTATTTTGTGGGCTAATATATGACTTATTCTAGAGAATGTTCCATGTGCACTTGAAGACAATGTGTATTCTGTTGTTTTAGGATGGAATATTCTGAATATATCTGTGAAATCCATTCGTTCCTGTGTATCATTAAAAGCCATTGTTGCCTTGTTGATTTTCTGTTTAGATGATTTGTTCATTGATGTAAGTGGGTTATGAAAGTCCCCCGCTATTGCTGTATGGTTGTTGATTAGTTCTTTTCTGTTTGTTATTAATTTTTTTATGTATTTGGGTGCTCCTTTGTTCTATTCACAAATATTTACAATTTTCATATCTTCTTGTTGGATTGTCCCCTTTATTATTATTATTTTTTATAATAAATTTGTTTTTTATTGGTGTTCAATTTGCCAACATAAAGAATAACACCCAGTGCTTATCCCGTCAAGTGCCCCCCCCATGCCCGTCACCCATTCACCCCCACCCCCTGCCCTTGTCCCCTTTATTATTATATAGTATCTTTTTCTTAAAGTCTATTTTGTCTGTTGTAAGTATTGCTACTCTGGCTTTCTTTTCATATCCATTTGCATGATCAATGTTTCTCTGTCCCTTGACTTTCGATCTGAAATTGTCTTTAGGTCTAGAATGAGTCTCTTGGGAATCCTGGGTGGCTCAGCGGTTGGGTGTTGGCCTTCGGCTCAGGGCATGGTCCTGGAGTTCTGGGATTGAGTCCCACATTAGGCTCCCCCTGCCTGAAGCCTGCTTCTCCCTATGCCTGTATCTGTGTCTCTCATGAGTAAGTAGTTAAAATCTTAAAAAAATAAATAAATAAAATGAGTCTCTTGTAGGCATCATATAGATGGGTTGTGTGTGTGTGTGTGTGTGTGTGTTTAATCCTGTGTCTTTTGATTAGATCATTTAGTCCACTTACATTCACAGTAATTATTGACAGATAAGTATCTATTTGTTTCATGGTTTCTGAAGATTTTCTCTGATCTTTTCTTGTCTTTCATGATTTGCTGATTTTCTTTAGTGACATATTTATTATATTTCTTTCTCTTTATTCTTTGCATATTAGTGGTTTTGATATATGGTTACCATTAGGTTTGTATATATCTTCTGCATGTAGTAGTCTATATGCAGGTGGCAGTCATTTAAGTTTGAACCCATTTTTTACTCTTCTCCTCCTCACATTGTAGTTATATGTTGTTACATTTTACACTTTCTTATTTTGTGAGTTCCTTGACTGATTTTTTTTACAGAAATATTCATTTTTACTGCTTTTGTGTTTCCTACCTTTATATTGTTACTTTTGGTCTCTTCTTTCCACTCAAAGAGTCCCCTTTAATATTTCTTGAAGGGCTGGTTTAGTGATTGAACTCCTTTAGGTTTTTTTTTTTTTGTCTTGGAAACTCTTTATGCCTCCTTCTATTTTGAATGATAGCCTTGCTGCATAGAGTATTCTTTGGCTGTGGATTTTCCCTGCTAGCCTTATGATTTTTTTCCCATGTAAGCTACTGTCTTCTTTTTAATTTTTCCAAGTCTTTATTTAAATCCAGCTAGGTAACATACCATGCATATTAGCAGTATTAGTTTCAGGAGTAGAATTTACTGATTCATCACTTACATACAACATCCAGTGCTCATCACAAGTGCCCTCCTGAATACCCAACATCTGTTTAACCCATCCTACTACCCATCTCCCCTCCAATAACCATCAGTTTGTTGTCTATAGTTAAGAGTCTGTTTCTTGATTTGCACCCCCATGTTCAGATTGGTTTCTTAAATTCAACATATGAGTGAAATCATATGGTATTTGTCTTTCTCTGACTTATTTTGCTTAGCATACTACTCTCTGGCTTCATCCATGTCATTGCATTTGGCAAGATTTCATCCTTTCATATGGCTGGGTAATATTCCATTGTACATGTATACCACATCTTCTTTATCTGTTCATTAGTCAGTGGACATTTGGACTCTTTCCACAATTTGGCTTTTGTTGACTATGCTACAAAAAACATCAAGGTACCTGTATCCCTTAGAATCAGTATTTTGTATCCATTAGGTAAATACACCTATTTAAAAAAATCATTGTCTAGGCTGGCAGTGGAGTAAAAGAATGTCCCTAGACTCATCGCATCCTATGAATATAAATAGATAACTATCAAATCATCCTAAATACACCAGAAACTGACCTGTAGACTAGTAGAACAAATTCTACAACTAGAGGTAGAGAAGAAACCACATCAAAGAAGTAGGATGTGTGGCGAGGCAGTTTGGGAGAGAAAGGGATTGTGGTCCTGGAGGTGGGGAGGGAGCCATAGTCCTGGAGAATGGTGAGAGACAGACTAACACACAGTGGGGAGCACAGTGGAAAAACAAATGTCCATAGTAATTGCCTTTGAAAGTGAAAAGGAACAAATTTCATAACATTTGGCAACAGTGAAAGCCTGGAATTTTAGAGGTCAGCAGGCTTGTCTGGATAGGCTTCGAGAGGAGGCAGGCAAACAACCCCATGGACACACAGCATGGAAGTGATCTGAGAAGCCTGGAGCACACAGCGGGGAGAGTGTTTGCTCATCTGGGAGCATGTCCCAGAGAGTATTCTTGGAGAGATCCCTCCAGACACAAACTGGCAGGTTCCATTTCACTCCTGTGCCTCTTGACGTAAATAGAGGGCCAACTGTGGGAACCAACTCAGGGTTTAGAGTTTGATATATGACTGCCATCCACAACTTTGCATAGTATATAAATTTATTGAAGATTAATACTTTGCTTTTCATCTTTTCTTTGTTAGCTGGAATATATCTCATAGAAGGTCACAAAGTTGCAAAATAAATCATATTTTTCTTCTCGTGTAACAAAAGATACATATGTAGAATCCTAGAATATTTCTAAATGTATAGAAGTTTTATAAATCAGAATAAATTGGGCAGCCTGGTGGCTTATTGGTTTAGCGCCACCTTCCGCCCAGTGCGGGATCCTGGGCACCCAGGATCAAGTCCCATGTCGGGCTCCCTGCATGGAGCCTGCTTCTCCCTCTGCCTGTGTCTCTGCCTCTCTCTCTCTGTCTCTCATGAATAAATAAATAAATTCTTTTAAAAAAATCAGAGTAAATTTAAGTGAAAGGGTGGGATGGAGATGAAAAAGAAAAATAGCAAGTAATTGTAAAGATAATAGTTATTTAATTTTATTTAAGTTTATAGACAATCATTTTAGAAATGAATGTGGTTTTCCAAGGGCCTTCAAGAATTGAACAGTTTTTTGCTTATCTCTTTCTGAGCAGTTGCTGTGTGAAGTTTTGAAATACTTCTCAGAGTGGTCTCCATTTTTTTTTTTTTTAAACAGAGGTTTAGGAAATAGTTATATACTTAAATCAAGATGTAGAAAGATTGTATAGAGAGGCTAGGAAATCTCATTATAGGAGGAATGATTAGATAATATTCAGTGGAACTGTTGAAAGTAGTAAAAATTTAAGAAATTATTTTTTTTTCCTTTGGCTAGAAAGGATGGTTAGAAATCACATTTATTGACCTGGACAATCATTTTGAAAATAAATAGTTCATTTCCTTATTAAATTGAGTAACACTCAGCTTTGCTTTTTTCATTATATATTGAATGTAAGAAACAGAAGGATCCCAATTTTCAAGAAACCCTAAGTTACCTTCTATGATATGGCTGATGCATTTATTCCTAAAGGAGAATCTTGGGATAAAATGGTGTCAGGCTGTTCTGGGAAGCCTCAATTAGTTTTCTCTTTTTTCTCTCCTCTTACAAATAAGAAAAAAGAAAAATTTGTTATCATATTAAATCACTAACAGAATTGATCAGCAACAGACTAACAAGGTAGACTTACCAGAATAAGTGGAAATGGGTAGCCAGCAACAGAAATGTAACTTTGTAGGGCTTTGCACATTCACGGCTGACACTGGTTTTCTCCCTGTGGCCTAGGTTTCCTGTTTATACAAGAGCTCTAGCCTCTTCCTACAGCTTGGAAATACCAAATATTTTGGATACTTGGAGATTTTTACGTAGCAGAGGATGGTTTGTCCATAGCAGATGTGTTCTTACTCACTCACACAGACCTGTGGGGAGAGAAGGAAAAGGCTATTTAAATTAGCTACCACATTTGGATAATTGGAAATAATTTTGTAATATTATTTGGTTAGTAAGCAAAAAATAAGCACAGTGCTAAAAAGGAAGAAGAGCAACACCACCTCTGTAAGCATGTTACACTAAAAAGAAGCTTAGTTTTGTTGCTTTTTTATTTGATTTTTAAAGGTGGCTAGATATAGGGACTGTAGACTTGATTATAGAAGTTGGTACCATCACAGAATTGGGAGCTGCTGAGCTCTTCACTATAGGTACTGTATTTTACAATTTATGCTAAAAGATATTTATGAAATATTAGGGTGTAATTAACACCTCATAAGGAATTTATTTTATCCCATGCAGAAAAAAAATAAAGATCTTTGTTTCCATATTAGCAATAATTTTTTTCTAAATTTTTTTCCTACTGACTGATTAGGTGATCTAAAAGTTTTTTTGTCTTTTCCTTTAGTTTGTGAGCATGTGGACAAAACCATTAATATTAGTTATAGTAAACTCAGAGAATATAATTATAATACTGCATGAAGGAAAGGCAAATGAAATCATATGAAGCTGAAGACTGAGCTATACAGTATATTGACTGGTTAGTTGGAACAGACCTTATATTACAGTTAGTGATGTGGATAAATCAATCAATCTTAGTGGATGTGGATAAATAAATCAATTCATGTATTATAATGCTCATAAGAAATTGGAGAATTCCTTTCATGGTTGTTAAGTTGCTTCCCCACATTGTAATCTAATAATCAGGTATTTGAGAGTAACTATGATTTTTGAATTTGTGAAAACCACATATTCATGAGGGAAGAATAGAATGTATATAAACATTATTCTGAACCTTTTATGAATGTGGTAGAACCCAGTTCGTTCATTAGCATTAATCATGGGAAGCTTATGTGGAATGCTTCTAACATAGTCCATCTGAGGCTCAATGACACTGATGATTTTCTGCTCTGTTACCTTGCTTCTGGCTTGATTTTTCAGCTTCAAATTGGGTAAACTCAGAGTATATTCTTTGTTTGATTAAAATAGCAAATTTATATTTATTTAAAACACTTAAATCAAGTAGCAGTCTTTATTATTTGAGTTTGTAATTTGGAATTCTATATTGTGTTTTTGGGGTAAATTTTGAACACGTTTGATCTGTGTCTGTGTGTGTGAATACATGTGTGTGTATGTGTGTACATGCTCACATGTGCTCATGTGCATTTCCATTCTTTTTTAAGGTAAAAAATAATTCTGCCTGTCTTCCTTCCCTACTTTTCTTCCTACAAAATATAATGTTCTCAAGAGTTTCTCTTTGTATTCTGTAATCATTTAGATACAAAAATGCAAAACAAATGTTTATTTTATAAATATAGAAACTTGTATTTAAGGAATCCAATCCAAATACTAATCGACTGACAGCCAATAAAAATGATATAGGTAAAAATTAACTGCCTTTGGATGAATAATTTTGAAAACATGTCACTTTAAACAAAAACATTTGGGTGTGATTAGTCTTTGATTAAAAAATACTTTTGGTGGGCAGCCTGGGTGGCTCAGCGGTTTAGTGCTGCCTTCAGCCCAGGGCATGATCCTGGAGTCCTGGGATTGAGTCCCCCATCGGGCTCCCTGCATGGAGCTTGCTTCTCCCTCTACCTATGTCTCTGCCTCTCTCTCTGTGTTTCTCATGAATAAATAAATAAAATCTTTAAAATAATAGTTTTGGGGACATTTGGAGAAGTTTGAATACATTAAATGATTAATACTTATTCATAAAAATTACTAATTAATAGTCTTGTTAATTAGAATCATTAATATCTTAGAAATGATAATATTCTAGTTAGGTAAGAGAATGTCTTTCTTTTTAGGGGTCTCTTACAAAGTATTTAGGAAAAAAGCTTATAATGTCTGAAACTTAACTGCAAATGACTCAGGAAAAAATATTTGAGTGTGTAATGCTTTTGCACTATAGACTGATGGTGACACTCTAGGGAGTAGATCTTCTTTGTAGAAAAGCTTATGATAAAATTAACAGTTCTTTGCAACTTAAGTTATTACAAAACTTTATCATTTAACACAGTGGAGGGAACAGAACGTGTCTATAGATCCTGAGAAATCAATTGCAATTATAACATAGTTCATTAAACAAATGAAAACTTGCATTTAAGGAGAAATATGAAGAAAATAAACGTCTATAACTTTTGGATGTGCATTTGTTTTACCAGACAATTACATCCAATAAGAAGGCACATAAATACAAATGTATAGCTTGTACATTAATTTTTTATTTTTAGATATATGAAAAGCCTTCAGTACTTTTACTTGTCAGCTTGTGCATCCAATCTAACATCCATCATATTGTCACATTTGAAAATATTCTGAAAGTAGGCAATAAAGAACGTGAACTTTTGGGGGGGGGGTTACACTTCATCACCTCTATGTGCCAACTTTTACAGTCTCTCAGAGTACTTGTGGCACACACTGTGGGCTGGTTGTCCAGTAGTCACTCTTAGCTTATTTTGCCATTGCATGCTTTCATACACTGTAAAAAACAAATATTTATGTTTTAAGTCTCCTTTTCAGAAATAACCATCCCATATAGGTCAGGCTAATGAGATACAAGCAAGAGTCTGCTTGAGAGTTTCTGGGAGTCTTTTATTTTCTTTTTTCTTTTTCTTTTTTTTTTTTTTTTTAGTCTTTTTTTTATTTTATTTTATTTTTATTTTCTTGATAGAAAGTACTAACATTACCTCCTTTATCTTCTTCCTGTCCTGAATATGGATGTGATGCCTAAAGTATTTTATTTTCTTGATAGAAAGTACTAACATTACCTCCTTTATCTTCTTCCTGTCCTGAATATGGATGTGATGCCTAAAGTAAGAGCAACCATCTTGTTGCCATAAGGGAACAGACAGGAGACTCATAGAAATCATGGCCTTGACACTATAGACATGCTACCACTAATGGAAAAGCCACTTTCCTCCAGACTACTTATTAGCTGGGGAAAGTAAACTCCAATTTGTTTAAGTCACAGTAGGTCTGTGTTTCTCTTAGTTGTTGCTGAAAACACTCATAAATTGTTCCTTGTGTATCCTTAGTGAGTATTTGTGAAATGGAAAATGTATTAAAAATCTGGCTACTCATTTATTTTCATACTTTATTGTGTATGTGTGTGTATTTGCATGTGTGTACACTGACATATGTACATACATACATACATAAATGGGGGGATGCTCTTGTTTGAATACCTAATTGGTTATTTTAGCCTTTGTGTTTTGCCAGTAGAAGCATGTGTTTGCTCAAGTGTTGAGTGACCATTTGCTTCATGGTCCCTACTATGAAGTTGATAGGGGAGGACAGGATGATTAGGATGATTTTAAAAAAAATTTTTCTTTTTTTTAACTTATTTATTTGTGAGACAGAGAGAGAGAGAGAGAGAGAGAGAGGCAGAGAGAGAGGCAGAGACATAGGCAGAGGGAGAAGCAGGATCCCTGCAGGGAGCCTGATGTGGGACTGGATGCCAGGACCCCAGGATCATGTCCTGAGCTGAAGGCAGATGCTCAACCACTGAGCCACTCAGGCATCCCATGACAGAATGATTGTTATATTCCAATCACTACCCTATGTTAACACAACTATTGTGTTAGACTGTTAAACTTAGTGTTGATCTCTGGCAGCCAAAGGCATTAACCTCTGTGCTTGGTTATTAGAGATCTGTGTGACCTGGTGGTGTCTTTGTCATTCCTTAGGTTTTTGCTGTATAATACTATCATTCTGTCTATTTGGTGCAAAGTTAATATGATGTGCAATTCAAAAGATATAAAAAGATACAAAAGTCTCTCCCACAGTCTGTTCTTCAGCAAACCCAGCTCTTCTTTGTAGTGAAAACCAAGGTAATTAGTTTCTTTAGATTTATCCCAAGAGATCCTATGCCTTTATGCATGGCATCTTGGTATGTGTTCTTTTCTTGCCTCTTACACAAATGGTAGCAGTATAGCTATATGCCAGTCTTTCACTTAGCTTTTTTCACTGAATGTATTTAGGTAATCCAATCTGAGTTACTTCATAAAAAATTTCTTTATTCTTATTAACAGCTATATAATATTCCATTATAGCGATGTGGCGTAATTTTATTATAGAGCCTCTTTTTAGTGGACATTTAGATTGTTTCAGTGTCTTGCTAGTTGCTGTGACCACAGCAAATGACCAAAAATATGTCATTTCATCTAAGTCATTTAAAGTTTGAAACAGTATGTATATGGATAATGAAAACTTTTTTACTTTGGTTTTTAAAGATCAACAGAGTGAGAAGGTTATGATTAGAACAGAGATGGGAATAGAATGGGGCAAGTCATTTCTGATGGGAACATTATGGGCCTGTTACTAGTCTCAGGAAGGTCGTGCATCAGAGTTCCTGTCTTTGTGTTTAGGCTGCCCTTTGTGGTGCTCATCATTTTAAAGGATATTTTAAAGATTTTTATAGATTTGGATGAAGTAGGAGTCTCTTTCCTGTTTTATATCAGTTGTATTTATTCACTTATTATAATAATCCTACATAATTATATAGCACTTCCTACTTTTCCAAGATTTTTTCAAATACTCTGTTTCATTCTGTCTTTTAATACTTAAGGCTAATGTTAGATGAGTCATTTCCTTTTGGTAAATGATTGGAAAATTCAGAACCAGAGATCATGGGTCAACCTATTAGAGAATTAAGCCTACAACCCACATTTCCTAATTTCTTGGGATAGGCACAAAAAATCATATATGTTTGTATGTGTATTTGTACGTGTAGGAACACACTTTAACATTCCTCTTCCTGTGTCTTCCAATGTTAGAGTCCATTGTTTACTGAGAGGAACCATTGAGACCCCGTTTGGGTGAGGCTGACCCATTTCCCATGCCACAGGGGTGAGTGTGTGAACCAGTCTAAGCCAATCAGAATAGTCTTTCTTCTACCTGTTCAAGAATGAGCATGGTATCCAAGTCAGGTAAATTGGAACCCTTTTTGGCCTTTTCTACCAAATCTATATAAAGGAGCCATCTCTCTCTTTAGATTGTGTGTGATAGGATTAATTTAGGGGCGGTCAGTGATGTGGATCTGACATCTGAAGCTAGATAAAATCTCCAGAATTCCTAGTTATCTTAACCTGGGAAATAATCATTTTTGGATAGGAACAAAGCTTGTCTAATTCACATGCTGTCTACTCTCCCTGGAGTAACATGTTGTACCTTTTATTCTTTGAGTGAGAAGTGACATGAGACAAAGACAACTAAAGTGGAAGTCACAGGATCAGTTCAAGTTTCTGTTATGCCACTTGCTGGCTTTAGGATCTTGAATGACTCATTTTCTCTTTACAGGCTACTTATAGTGTCTTAACCAAATATTCATTTTCTCTCCTTAATAAGCCACTTTCATGGCTTAACCAGAGATTGCTTTTTCCTTTTATAACAAGACATCTGGAGAACCTGTACATGAACTCCACAGTGTCTTCAATGTACCTGCCTCTTCTACTCTGCTATCCTTGGGATGTGCCTCTTACCACTTCCTGGGCATCACATTTGCATTTAAAACAGGAAAAAGGGCAAGAGCAATGAACAAAAAGAGTGTGTCACCTGTCAACCCTCTTTAAAGGACTTTTTCTGCTCACTCAGTTCCCCTCCTTTCCTTATAATCCCTTTCATTATTTCTTAGATTCCACATATGGGAAAAATTAGAGAGGGAGACAAACCATGAGACACTCTAACTCTAGGAAACAAACAAAGGGTTGCAGAAGGAAAGGTGGGTGGGGGGATAGGGTAATTCAATTAAATTGAATTTAAATTAAATGTAAAAAAAAAAAATAAAAGAAAAAGAAAAAAATAAAGGACTTTTCCTAAAATGCCCGCCACATGATGTCTCTGTGTGTCTTATTGGCCAGGGTTTGGCCCACAGTCACCTCTAGCTGCAGAAAGGCTGAGAAACATAGATTCTTAGCTGTATATATTGCTGTCCCCTCAACCAAATGGGGTTCTTTTTGGTAGAAGGAAGGAGAAAATGGATGCTAGGTAAGCATCTACTGTCTGTCACAGGTTTAGATTAAATGATTGATCTAGATGGTTCTAGCTCTAGAAGTTATAAAGCCTGTTTCATAAATTCTGGGAGAACTGGTAATTAAGGCTTTAATGCTCAGTACAACAGAATAACCTAGATCGGAGTTTGGCAAACTATGGTCCACAGGTCAAATTCTGCTGGCCACCTGATTTTGTAAATAAAATTTTATTAAAACACAGACACATTCATTTGTTTAACATATTGTGACTGCTTTTTCATTACAATGGCAGAGTTGAGGAGTTGTGACTTAAACCAGAAGGCCTGCAAAATTGAAAATGTTTACTATCTGGCTCTCTATAGAAAAAAATTTGGCAATCTCTGGCCTACATGATTCAGAAAAGCCTTTCCATTTTGGTGCTCCCAAAAACATGCATTTATTCCTTCATTTAATAAGTATTTGAACATACACTATATTTCAGACATGAGAGTGGAAATAGGGGGTATAGCAATGAATAAAACAAAGTCCATGTCGGCATGGAGCTTATATTTTATCGAGTCAAGCAGAGAGTAAATAAATAGGTAAAGCTTCTCATCTGTCACATAATCATAA
The DNA here is from genome assembly GCF_053574225.1 of Canis aureus. NCBI lineage: Eukaryota > Metazoa > Chordata > Mammalia > Carnivora > Canidae > Canis > Canis aureus. Next base: position 14,614,942 of record NC_135636.1, read on the forward strand.
GAGCTATAGAGAAAAATGAAGTTTTTGAGAATGGTCAGGGAAGACTTCCTTTAGAAGGTGACATTTGAGCAAAAATCCGGAGGTGATAGATGGAGCCAGTGGCCCATGATGGGAAGAACATGCCAGGACAGCATGTGCTACAGAGGTAGCAATGTGTCTGTAGAGGTTGAGGAATAGCAGGAAGGCTATTGTGCCTGGAGCAGAGGGAACAAGGAGGAAGATGGCTAGGGATGAGCTCAAAGAGTAGCTTCTACCATTATGTAGAAACTTACTCATGGAAATTTATAAGAAGGGGAATGACATGACCTGATTTACATTCTAACATGGGTCATTCTGGCTATAGTACTGACAATAGACATGAAGTGCAGGAACGGAACCTGGGAGACCAATCAGATGCTCTCAGGCTATATTAGGCAAGAGATAGTAGTGGCTTGGCCTAGAATGGTAGTGGTAGAAAGGAAAGAAGTGGTTGGATTCTGACAAGTTTTTGAAAGTAGAGCTAGCAAGATAATTAATACAGAGTAAGAGATAAAGAGAGTCAAAGACGACTTGGCTTTTGGCCTGGACAACTGAAAGAATGAAGTTCCTGTTTATTGTTGTGGGGAAGCTTCCAGGAAGGAGTAAGTCTTGGAGGAAAGGTCAGGAGTTCCAGAAAGTGCTTATTAAATATGCAGGTAGAAATTTTAATTAGGCAATTTTATATTCAAGTCTCTAGTTCAGAGAGAAGGCCTGGGCTAAAATAAACCTGAGAATTAAGAGTGTGCAGATGATATTTTAAGGTGATGGACAGGTGGTGAGAGCCTCTGGTATCACTGAGATCCTTGAATGAGTGGAAAGGGGGACAGGCATAGCCAGTGACCTGAGAGGAACATGAGCAGCTCATCTGTGGTAATATTTGAATCAAGAAGGTGTTGTAGAATGTATGGAAGTTCTCTCTCTCACTTCTGTTTTCCTCAGGGAATTGGGAAGCAAAGTCAGCTGCAGAGTTGGGATGGAGGAGGAGATACTGGAAATTTGAGAAGAAATGTGATTGGAAAATGTATGATTTCTAGGCAGCATTAAGAACTTAAATTGAGGTTAGTGATCACAAGGGGTTAGCATGGTAGTGCCAGTCTCCAGTCAAATTCAGCTTATAGGTCTAGGCATGGAGTAGTATTTAACTATGGTTGGAATTTTGCCAGGTGAGTATGATGGTCAAGAACAAGGCAGATAGTTTCTGCAGGGAATTAATTATAATGATGGACCATGGACTTTAGCCTCCTTAAGGACCAAAGGGAGGATTGGAGTAACAGATTGAAGGATTGTTGGAGTCTGGGTACTAGAAGGTGCACACTAGAAAGTTAGGAATGGTGAGATGCTTGCAAGTGAGGTCTATAAAAGATGTGGAAGTTGTTGGTAAACACAATATGGTATAATAGAGTGAGTGGCTGACATAAAAGATAGGATTCTTGGGAGAGAAGAGGTCAAGGAATTAAGAGGTCAGGGAGTTGGAAGCATAATCTCCATACCTTGAAATCACCAGCAGTTATGGCAAGATGGATGTCAGAGAAACAATGACCTAGGAGCATTAATCTTTGAGGAATGATGGGGAGTAATCTCTGGGGGCCAGTGGATAAACTGCCACAGGGACAAGTCTGATGATGGGAAACTCAATCTGGTGACGAGTCAGTCTGTGGGCAACCCTGAGGAGAAAGACACTACTTCACTCAAGGCATGACATGAACATTTTTTGTTGTTTCCACGAAACTCTTTATATTAGTGTACATTTCAAACTTTGTATACCCCTAGTAAGTGTAGCAATGTCAACTGTTTGTCACAATTAAAATTAAAAGAAAAATGCAGTTTTCTGAATCCACAGGCACTGAAAATGTATGTTGGCTAGTTTACATGACTGTTTTGAAATCTATTTTTTGCTGAGCTGTGGCATTAACTGAGCTGAACATGAAGCAAGCCACAGGGCTCTGGAGTCCTCAGATGACGCCCAACCTGATGGGTACAGAAAATTAATGATTCTCCTTTCCTTTAGCCCAAAAATTGATCCATAAACTTAAGTATGAAAATGAAAAATTTGAATTACTGGCACTGTCCTCTTTCCTTCAGGCTGTTCACCATCAAAATGTTGCTCACTCAACTGTCTGGATAGATTCTGCTCTTCTTAAAAGTGGCCCTCAAATGTGTTGTTTTGAAACTTTTTGGATTCACCACTGTTTCTAACATTATCCTTTTGGTTGCACACTAGATTAAGGTTTTGTGAATCACCACTGACCAGCTATATTTGGTTGTTTTTCTTGGTGGGAATGCATAATTGAAAATGAACAAATGAAAACATCCCTCTATTCTCTCTTCAAATTTAGAATTTATAATGAGTCTCACAACGGAACTACACTTGATTCCTGTGTTGTTGGGCAGTTTTATGGGTGAAGGATCTTTTTGCTCTTTAGTAATTGTCCCCTTCTCGGAGACAGGTCCAAAATAGACCTTGCTTCTTTGGAACTCCCCCAGTTCTTAGAGATCTTTCAGTGTTTATCTCAGCTTATTAACACAGCAACTCTCTTTGTGAAATTGCGAGTGTGCATATATCTGTGTATCTGGATAAAATTGCTCATCTGTAGGTGGAGTTCCTAAAATTCTTGAAAGTGACCCTTCAACGTTATTTGAGATTATTAATAGTTATTGATGAAGTTGCAATAGTTTTCTATATTCATCTATATTATATGTAATATGTAGAATATTTTTCTTCATTTAATTTTGGATTAATTTAAGTCCTTCAAGTGGATCTGCAATATGGTTTTGTGTTTTATTATTTTTTCTTACAAAAATTCTATAAAAGTTGCTTTTGAGCATAAAGTGTTATTTATTGATTTTAACTTCCTAAAGCAAAGCATGAAGTGTTATTTATTGATTTTAACTTCCTAAAGCCAATCCCATTATATATACACCATGCTGTTTTTCAAATTTTACTTTCCTGAATGATCAAGTATAATTCAGAGACCCCCATTTTCATTTTTTACGCTTCTCAATGTTATGGACCAAGAAAGTCAGTTTTCCTTATGGATTATATTGCCTGCTTTTTCCTACTAGGTACCTATTTTTATTCTTGGCCCTTTTCTCATTACAAGCTTTTAAATTTAATTTTATCTTAATATTTTATTACTTTATTTTATTTTTCCTAGGGTTGCTTGAGTTTGAGTCTACTGCCTATTCTTCTGTAAGTTAAAACAGATGACTGACAAATCAATTTGGCCTTTCATTGCCATTGATAACGTATTAATTTTAGTAGAGATCCTTCTAAAAATAGAAATGAAGGAAGAGTTACTTTTTTTGGGTTACTTTTGCTTTCTTTCTAGCTGTTCTGTAATGAATGATAAGATCTCACTCTCCAAGAATGTCTGTAAAAATTTAAAAATTCATGGCTCTCCTTTTTGCCTATTTGTTAGTCTTTAAGACATTTATGGTTTACTTCCGCAATTTCTTTTTTCTATTTTATTTATTAGACATAGTAAAAGGTTATCCACAGCCCAAGGCTTCTAGGCATGTGTAGACTGTAAAAATCTACAATTAAATCAAATAGGGCAGCTGAAATTCCACAACGAAGATGAAAAAAAAAGGTTAGGGCTGTATTTAGTGAAGAATGACAAGCCAAAAAATAGATCCTGCTCAGCACCCTACAGTTAACAAATTAGAGCTCTGCTGAATTAGGATAGAAAGGGAATTCCAGAGATGAACAAGGCCATGCTGGACCCAGAAAGGGAAGGAAGTTGGAGCAGTAGACCAGGGAAAGAATTTCACAGGAAATGGTAGACCTCACTGTGCCCAGTATTCTCTGACAACTGTCCTCATGGCCCTGCAGTCGATCTTACATAACAATAAGGGGATGTTTAAATAACCTGATTGAAATGACAGATCTAGGTGTGTGACTGTATACACACATTCCAGTGTGGTACCTGGGCCTCCTGATGGAGAGCAGTGACCCAAATGCTCTCCTTGGGAGAGCACCTGCCTTCAGTCCTCAGTGCAGTTTTTTCTTGTCCCACTTCTACTCTGAGCAGTATCTGCTGTAGCATGTACTCAGTATGGTGAGGGCTGTGGTCCATTTGCCACCTCACTGGGCCTGGGCAGGAGGGGCCTCTCCAGTGATATCCTGAACATTCAGTGAGGAACTCTCATGTGGACTGCCATAGAAACATCCTCAATCTTCCTGCCTCTCTTGACAGCTGCCCTCAACCCAGTCTGTTCTCCACACAGCAGCCTGTTCTAATTCCTCTATTGCTTTGATGGTCCTCCACTATGATGAGGATAAAAATGTACATGTTACCTCATGGCATCTCTAATGTGATTCCTGCTTTTCCCTCAACTTCATCCCTGGTAACTCTCCTCCCTTGCTTATTATGCTGGCCTCCCTGCTCTTATGTTTTTATTTTTTTTTTACAAATTCCTAGGTATTTCCACACTTTAGGATCTTGGCATTAGGTCCCACATTTAGGACCCTATTTCCTGGCTGGATTGTTCCCCTTTCCGATCTTCCTCTGGTTCCTTTCTGGTCATCCTTTAGTCAGAATTAAAATACCACCTGCTCAGAGATGCTTGTTGGGTCCTACCTGCTGCCATTAGTCTCCTCCTTAGCCCCCTGTTTGTTTCCTCTGTAGAACTGTCACAATTGTAAATAATGTGTGTATGTATTGTTTGTTTGGCCATTTCCCCCATCAGAATGTAACCTCCCTATGAGCTAGGACCAAGTGTGTCTTGTTTACCAGTGTAATCCAGCACTCAGAATTGGGTTGAATACATAATCAATCAGTATTCAACATATAGAATAAATGAAGGAAAAGTAGCGATGATATTCACACAGTCTTATGATGATGAGTCACCTTTTTGTTGCTCCCCTTCCCTTTCAGTACAGCTTATTTATCTATCTTAACCCAATTTATGTGTGTGACACTCCCAGCAGGAACAGAATGCCTTGCAACTCTCCCTGTGTGTGCTCCAGGGTCTAGGAGCTCTTGCTTGACTTTTTGAAACAACTAAAAATATTGTTGGAACTCTGTTAGCAAGTTAAGTCCTTGGTTAATGTGACCACTGTTATCACTTTGCTAAGCAGAAGATCTTGGAGATGGTACTGCTTTCTTGACTTTCTCGTTCACTGATTGCTGTTTTTTATAGCTTTATCTCATTCTTCTCTTTTGCCACAAGATCCCTCAGATCTGTTTCTTCCACTGCAAGTTGAGCAGTTCTGGACCACTGATTGCTTGCCATTCCCCTCTCATCTTTTAATTCAGTCAGTTGGAGTTGTTTGTTCTCATGTCATTTTTCCCACTGTGAATGTCTCCCTAGATATTCTCTTTACTGTTGGCCCTTGGATTTCCAAACTCTGCTCCTGTCCTTTCTCTTCTTGGCTTCTCTCATTAATCCTTAAAACTGTTCTATTTCCAGACCCAGTTGTCTCTTTTCCCAATGTTGCCTGTGCCTGGGATAGCATCCTTCTGCATGTTCTCAGCCAAGTAGCCTCTTAATCTTTCTCTAGGTCTAGATCATCTAGTAGATATTAAGTACTCAGTATATTCTGAGCACTCTTTGCTCTTCTTTATGACCTTTCTCAACATTCATGTTGTGTAAATAGTCAAGAGTTGTGAACACTCATTTTAGAGCTCTCTAATAAGTATAGTAAGTATGCCCTTCTCAAGTCCTAAAACACTTAACACAAGGCCCTCTAATGGACTGTCCATTCATTCATCTAACAGATTATTTATCAATCACCTGTTATTTATCAATCTCTGTTATGTGTCAGAGACTATTCTAGTGGTGGCTGGTGAACAAGAGGTTCTATATATGCATGTTCTATCTATGGATATTGCTCTTACATTTGGTGGGATATATGTACATGTTTATAGTAATGTATTTGTGTAAAAATTTAATAGATATTATTATATACTGTTCTGTAGCTTTTAGCTACGTAAATTATGTCTCACCAATAGGATTATACATTTTTCAGAAACAAATTTTTTAAAAGATTTTATTTATTTATTCATGAAAGACACACACACACACACAGAGGCAGAGACATAGGCAGAGGGAGAAGCAGGCTCCATGCAGGGAACCCGACGTGGGCCTCGATCCTGGATGTCTAGGATCACATTCCGGACTGAAGGCAGCACTAAGCCACTGAGCCACCGGCCTGCCCTTTTTTTTTTTTTTTTAAGATTTTATTTATTTATTCATGAGAGAGAGAGAGAGAGAGAGAGAGGCAGAGACACAGGCAGAGGGAGAAGCAGGCTCCATGCAGGGAGCCTGACGTGGGACTTGATCCCAGGTCTCCAGGATCAGGCCCTGGGCTGAAGGCGGCGCTAAACCGCTGAGCCACCTGGGCTGCCCAACAATTTTTTTTAAGTGTTTGCATACCTGCTTGGGAGGATGTTGTATAGAACATGTATTTAATGAGTTCAGTGACTTCACTAAATATAAAATACATAGAGAATTACATTCAAGTGAGATATAAAACCGCACATGTTATTATGTTGATATGTTGTTTAATTGCAGTTTAGCCTTCTGTGTAAATGTCCTTTTGCATTAATGAGTGTCTCCACTGTTACGTGTTCAGGATATGTTAACTCACTGTACGTGGCTACAGGACAGATTCATTTAAAGTTCACAGTGTAACAATGCAGTGTTTCTAGAATTAGAGTTGTAAGCTTAAGCAATGATAGAAAATTGCACTTATAATTATGCTGCTATGTGCCACTATATGCCTTTCAATACAATAATAAATGTAAAAAATACTGTGGCATCTAGAAACTTACAGGAATCTCAGTATCAGCAATCACCATTTGATAAGGAAAAACAGTCCTGCCTTCTCCTCTACTGTCGTACTTCACTTTAACACTTGTGGTCACCCAATGTGTATGAGGGGTTTCCCACACAAGGTAATTCTCTGATTCTCTGATATCAATCAGTTGGGTGACCTACAATTGAACTCACTTCTGCCATTATCTACTTGGAGATAACATCAGATCCCACAACTTAAGGACTCAGGATCTCACAGGATTGCATTACCCTCCACCCCCAACTCCACATGCCACTCACAAACCCAGATTGTCTGTCATCTGTGCTATGGATATAAATTGGAGGTTTACTCGACCCTCTCTTTAGGTTTAATTAATTTGCTAGAGTGGTTCACAGAAGTCAGGAAAACAGTTTACTTAAGAGGCTACTGTTTTTTTAAAAAAGGATATAAATGATAACAGCCAGATGGAAGAGGTGCATAGGACGAGGTGTGTGGGAAGGGCTTGAAAGCTACTGTGCCTTCCCTGGGCTCACTGCTCTCCCTGTTGTCAACACAAAATGAACAAACCTTTTAGAATCTCTAAAAGTAAGGAAGAACATTTTATTTACCAAATTGGGACAGCTGCTTGAGAAACATGCTCTTTACAGGGAAGAAAGTGTTCCTGAGAATGAACAGTTTTTACAGTTTTATACTTTTTTATATCTTGTAAAAACTCAGAAGATTATAGATTAGTATTTGGGTAGGAATCATGAGTTTTATCATAAAGGAATGGTATAGAAGAATTCATATTCCAAGGACAAGGTGGTTTTCCTTTAGGTTACTCATTCACAAAGCAGAAGTGCAATGCATAGGTGGCAGGCCATAAATCAGTCTTTTGATTGAACAAAGTTGATATACAGCCATGTTGACTTAGAAAGAAATCTAAAATGGCTTCTCTTGTCTCTCAGGCCTTTAGAGAGTTTTTTTCTCATCACTGTATCCACTAATTCAGAAGCTCTCCAAGCCCTATCTTTTTTTTTTTTTTTTTAAGATTTTATTTATTTATTCATAGAAGACACACACACACACACACACACACACACACACTCACACACACACATAGCCTGAAGGAGAAGCAGGCTCCCTGCAGAGAGCCTGAGGTGGGACTTGATCCCAGGGATCACGCGCTGAGCTGAAGCTTACCTGTGGAACCACCTAGGTGTCTTGTAAGCCCTATCTTTTTAGGTTTTAATGAGGCTTCATTACATAGGCATGACTGATTAAATGATTAGCCATTGGCAATTAGTTCAACCTCTAGTCCCTCCTGCCCTGAGTTGGAAGGTGTGGGGCTGAAAGTTTCAACTCTTTCTAATCACTTGGTTGGTTCCCTTGGCAACTAGTCCTCATCCTTAGGTTACTTAGGGGCTTTCCAAAGTTACTCATTTAATAAACTCGGGTATGGTTGAAAGGGGCTTGTTATGAATAACAAAAGATACCCATTTTACTTGTATTACTCCAGAGCTATTTCAGGAATTAGGAACAAAACTAAATATTATAATAGATGTCCCTATGGCTCTATTATAGGAAGTTACATGGGTCTTAGGAGCTGTGTACCAGAAACTATGGATAAACTCCAAAATATATATTTCTTATTATATCACAACAATCACACCATTTTATCAAGCTGGAAAGACAGACTATATGAAGCCAATTTTGCCCCCAATAAGATAGATTTGTTTATTTATTTAAAAGCAAAATGCTTGAGAGCACACAAAGTAGGTGCTGTATTAAACTGTCTACGTTAGAATTAAAAGCATGATAGTAAGCCTCAAAGTTATGTACTTCTGCTCATGTACTTGAGCAGGATACAACCTTACCAGGTAAAAAGTGAAAAAAAAAAATTGTTCACAGGAAAAAATGGCATATGTGCTGAAAGAACTCGAGAAGGAAAAACTCATTGAGCAGAATGAACAGCTCAAAACAATGAACAGCAACAGATGGGTATATAGTCTTCCTAAATATCTTATGTCCTTTGTGGGTCTTTGTGCAATAAGTAATTGGTAGGGACAGTCTGGTGAACTCCCAGATGCTTACCTGCATTATTTGATCACACTGATTCTGTTTATTAAGTCAAGATAAAAAATACCAGCATAGTCCTCCTGAAGTAAATGACATTGCTCAGGAACATTGGTCCCTTGGACAATATTGTAAATATCCTAAGACAGTCAGCAGGGATGGAATCTAGGATTCAATGAGCAATAACTTTGTCTACCGGAAAATTTTTTTTCGTATTTCAAGCACTTAGGATTACTTAGGATTGATTAGTTGACCTAAATATTTGCCAATTCAGTGTTTTCACTTCACTCACAGACAACTTGCCGTCCAACCTCTTTTAGAACTGAGGGGTTTAGTTTTTGGTTTTGTCTTGTTTTGTGTATCTTGAGGGTTACTGAGAATTATTTTCTTGATTTAAGAATATCACAGATGGCAACTATAGCCTGTAGTTAATCAGATAAAATGGATCAGAAGAGGAACTGACCATGAAGAAAAAAAATTGTTTTTTTCATACTAACATCTCAGAAGATATTCTACAAAGATACTTATTTGATCCTTTTCAACTAGATAGAGCCATGCTTGCAAACTTTATTTTGGGGTGCCATGTCACATTTCTTTGCTAAAAATTCACATGGCTCCACCATTTGGAGGTGTCAGGAATATAACTAATTCTATCTTCAGGCTTTCCTTGGAAAAATTTACCAGAACAACCTAAGTGTTAAGCAAAATCACAATTTCATGAAATTATGTTCATATGAAAATTCCAGTGAGAGATAAAAGTATAAGCAAGCTTAGGCTTTTTTTTTTTTTTAAGATTTTATTTTATTTATTCATGAGAAACACAGAGAGAGGCTGAGACATAGGCAGAGGGAGGAGCAGGCTCCCTGTGGGGAGCCCTATTCGGGGACTTAATCCCAGGATCCCAGGATCAGGACCTGAGCCAAAGACAGACGCTCAACCACTGAGCCACCAGGTGTCCCACAAGCTTATTCTTAAAATCATATGGAAAAATCACATGAACATAACAAAGAATATTATGAAAATAATGAGTAATGAGAGGAAACTGGCCCAGTTAGGTAGAATATACTATAGTTAGGATAATTAAAGCCATTTGATACCTGTATGGGAACAGTTTCATCAATGGAACAGGATAATCTAGATATAGACACAAATACATATGGGAATGTAATTTGTGATAAAAATGCATTTCAAATCAGTGGGTAAGAACTGAATTTTCCAACAAATTTATGTTGGGCAATTTGCTGACCATTAAGGGAAAACAGTAATAAAGCAGGATCTCCACTGCAGTCCTTACATCAAAATTAATTCCAGATGGAATGAAGTTTTAAATGTAAAAACTGAAATTATAAAAGCACTCATAGAAAAAAATGGACTATTTTTATAATTTTGGGTTACAGAAAAACTCCCACCACAGAAGCTGTAAAGGAAAATGATTGATAAATTTGACCACATAAGCATTAAAAACTTCTCTATTACAAAAAAGTCATAGACAAAATCAAAATATATATAACAAACTGAGGGAAAATATTTACAACACACACGGCCAAGTACTTGGTGCCTTAACATGTAAAGAGTTTAGCAAATTAGTAAGGGCAGGGGGAAATAATACCAATTCTCCTGACAGAGAAATAGATAAAGGAAATTTTGGGTTTGGGATTATATTTGACTAATATGATAGAAACCCAGCTGTAGGGACTTAACAAAATGAGGCCTTTCCTTTTCTCACGTAAAAAGTCTGAAACTGGTCCAAAGCTGGCACAGTGGCTCCAGAGTGCATCAGAAGCCTAGACTCTATTTGGTAATCTTTAGTAAATAGCTTTACACTTCATGGCCACAAGATAACTGTTCTGCTCCAGGCACTATATCTGCGGCAAATAGCAGCAGCTAAAATGCATCTGTTAGAAACTCTGTTACCTGACCTACCAGCTGCAAAATAAATATCTGTCAAGATACCAATGAGATACCATTTTTCATGTATCAGGTTAATAATAATCAATGAGTTTGGTACTACCCAGTTTTGGTAAGTTTATGGGGCAACGGGCACTGTCAAACTGTTTTTGTGTGTATAAGTCTTTTTAGAAGGCAGTTTGGGGATCTGTAGCAATAATTTAAATGCATATGTTGATTGATTTGTCAACGATATTTACAAATGTATCCTATAGATATATTTACACATGTATGAAAGATAAATGTATCCTGATATTCACAGGAGCATTTCTTGTAATAGCAAAAAAATAGATAAAACTAGAAATAATCTAAATGCCCATCACCAAGGAACTATTTAAAGAAGTGATGGTAGGGACACCTGGGTGGCTCAGTTGACTGAGCGTCAGACTCTTGGTTTCAGCTCAGGTTATGATCTCAGGGCCATGAGATAGAGCTCCGAGTTGGACTCTCTGCTTACTGTGGAGTGAGATTTTCTCCCTCTGCCCCTCCTCCCACTTACATAACATACTTTTGAGTTCTCTCTCAAATAAATGAATAAATAAAATCTTAAAAAAGAAGTGATGGCATATATGTCCAAGGGTATAGTTATTAAAAAGAATGAGCTAAATTTGTGTGTGCTGTTATGGAAGGATCTCCAAGTCATATTATTCAATTTAAAAGGCCAGATGCAGAGCAGTTTATATAACATGGTTCCAGTGAGTGAAAAACTGAAAATAGATATGTGTATAAGTATGGATAATTTTAGGAAGGATATACTCATCTCAATGGAATAGGACTGGAGTAAGACAGATACTGTCATTGAATATTATTTTGTTATTTTTGAGTATTTAAAACCGTATGTATGGTATTCATAGTATGTTTTAAAGAAGTACAGTAGTGAATTAAAACTTTGCCTTTTGTCAGGGCATCGTCAAGAGAGTTAACAGCCAATAAGAACAGCAGTCTTTTAACAATCAGCTGAATACCAGCCCTGTTTCTCTTGATTTAAAACAAGTAATATTATTCTTGGTTTGTTAGGCATGACTACACATGGAAATATATTTCTTTTTTTTTTTTTTTGAAATATATTTCTTTACTGTACCAGAAATGTTGTTACTTTAGGAACCCAGTACATGAATTACTGTTCTCTCAGTTGCTTGGATTTTTCTCCTCAACTGTCACCATCAGGGAAGCTGTCCCGGACCATTCTGATTAAAATGCTCTCTCCCTCTGAACCCACCTTAGCACTGTATCTCCCTTATGTTGCTTGATTTACCTTTCTTGCACTGATTATATTTGTGTATAGTCTATCTTATCATAGATGACTTGATATCTTAGTCCATTTAGGCTGCTAGAACAAACTACCACAGGTTGGGTGGCTTATACACAACAGAAAATTATTTCTCACAGTTCTGGAGGCTGGAAATCCAAGATCAAGGTGCCAGCATGGTCCGGGGAGAGCCCTCTTCTGGATTGCAGACTTCTCATTATAACCTAACATGGCAGAAAGGGCAAAGAATCTGTCTTGGGTCTCTTTTGTAAGGGCACTAATCATTTTCCAAAGGCCCGATTTTCTAATACCGTCATGTTAGGCATTTTTCAACATGTGAATTTGGAAGGATACGAACATTCAGACCATAGCACCTGGGGGCACAGATTTTCATCTTAATCACTGAATACCTAGGGACCCATACAGTCTTGACACAGAGTAGAGGCTTAAATGTTTAAAGGTGAAGATGAAATATAAAATATTAGTTGAATGAATGTTATATTCAAATTCATGGCTTCTAGTCTAGTATTAATAAGTAATTATGATCTATACCACCACACCCTGTCCCCACTGAGGACAGCTTGCCCAGTCTGGATCCCTCTCTTCTGCCACTATCACCATTCTGGCCTCTCTGCCTTGTGACACTCCTGGAAATTGAAGTTAGATGATAACTAGCTGTGGGGGAAAGGTGTTCTTTGTATTCCCCATTAGCTTGAGGTGACTTGGTAGAGTGTGAGAGTAGAGAATCCTCTTCTTACTTGTAAAAGTTAACATGGAATGTACCAGGACCAGGGCTGGAAAACTGGACCATTTGGTTTCCCATCCAGTGAATCTTCTGGTTGTCTGTAGGCCATTCTTACTTGCTTTTTGTCAGAGATTCACATTTTTCATCCTGTCATTGCTATGTAAGGGTGAGCTTGTGGAATTCCAGATACCTCCACCAGCAAATAGAACGCTGAGCTGTAATATTCAGGAAAAGAAGATACCTACTGATTCTTCTTGAATTGCTTTATGATTTTTTAATGAAGTATAATTGACATATAACATTATATTAGTTTTGGGTGTGTAACATACTGATTTGATTATATATATTACAAAATGATGTCTGTAATAAGCCTAGTTAACATCTGTCACCATATATAGTTATAATTTTTTTCTTTTAAGGCTTACTCTGGGCAACTTCAAATATATAATATAATATTATTAACTGTGATCCCCATGTTGTACATTACAGGCCCATGACTTACTTATTTTATGACTGTGGGTATGATTTCTGAAGTGTATTGTCTTTCTCCTTAGCTAAATTACTCTCTTGAGAACAGAGACCCCATGTCAAACTTAAAAAAAAAAAAAACCCCAAAAACTCTTATTTTTAGGGCTGTATTAGATGACTATATTCTGTGATTGGTTAAACCAAGGAACAGAAGCTTTTTAATGGATTCAATTTGGTTTATTTTTTTTTTTAAGATTTTATTTATTTGAGAAAGAGGAAGTGAGAGAGCATCAGTTGTGTGTGTGTGTGTGTGGGGGGGCGTGTTGCAGAAGGAGAGGGAAAAACAGATTCCTGGCTGAGCAGGGAGCCCAATGTGGACCTCAATCTCAGGACCCTGGGATCATGACCTGAGTTGAAGGCAGACACTTAACCAACTTAGCCACCCAGGTGCTCTAAGTTTGGTTTCTTACTTGTAATATTTATGGGCAGAATCGATAAATTTATCCACAGACTGACTGTCTCTCTGATATGTTTAGGTTCTCATTATACTTTGGAATTTTATGTTCTGAAACAGGTTAACTTTTTCTATCTTTCAAATTATGGTAGATAAGGTACTTCAAAAGGGTCATTGGCCACATTCAACTCTTCTTTTTAAAGACTTGAATTAGAGTCTTTAAAACTATGTTTAAAAACCACCAGAAAACTGGACATAACGATGATACCATGCACTGTGGTAGAGATGGAATAGGAATAGTCTTCAAGGTTTGTAGTGCAAGGATCTGGGTGAGCAGTTAGTGTTGTGATCCCCACTTCCTCTTTGTTTGCTGAAAGCCTGTCATTTACCACCCTGTGCATCAGATTTTTTCTCTTTTGATTTGGTTTCTCATCTGTCAAATGAATATAATAATAATCATTATATCAGGATTTTTGTTGGAGCAGGAAATGATAGAGTGCAGTTAATATACATCTAATAGGATGATGGCGATGATCTTGTAGATTTCTTTTCAAAGGCAAAATGTAGTGGCACTTCATTAATGGAGCTAATGCTTCTGAACATAGTGATTGGCTCCTCTAATTATGTTATGTAGTCTTCATGTCGTTCTGCTTATACTTCAGATCCAGAAAAGACTAACTCAAGTGCATCTTTAGAAGAAAGATCCTTGGTCTTCCAAGAAGTATATACTTTTATGTTTAAAGAATATTTATAATAATCTCTCTTGTTCTTTTAGAGTTAGAGGTATGTGTTTACAGCAGGGGAGCATTTATTATTTCTCAGTCCTCCATTTTCTTGCTCATCTGACCTTCAAGCCATCTTTGTCTCTCTCCAATTCTTTTTCTCAATACGTGTGTAATTCCTCTAAGAGAAAATGACGTTCAAGTGATTTGGCATATGCACTTTAAAAAGAAAAAAGTGATGTGCAGAAATGTATTTGAAAGACAGAGGTTCTTTGTTAAGTGTAATGAGAAGGTGGAACACTAGCAGCTGCCTTCTGGCTACGGAATCACTCTTTGATAAGTCCTCACATGTTGAAGAGGAAGCATTGTACCAGGTTTTGCAAAAGGAGCTTTAATGGCCCTTTCATGAAGATGGCCCCAAAGGCGAAGAAGGAAGCCCCTGCCCCTCCCAAAGCCGAAGCCAAAGCAAAGGCTTTAAAAGCTAAGAAAGCGGTGCTGAAAGCCGTGCACAGTCACAAAAAAAAGATCCGCACGTCACCTGCATTCCAACGACCCAAGACCCTGTGTCTCGGAAGGCAGCCCAAATATCCTCGAAAGAGCGCCCCCAGGAGAAACAAGCTTGATCACTATGCCATCATCAAGTTCCCCTTAACTACTGAGTCAGCCATGAAGAAAATAGAAGACAACAACACAGTTGTGTTCATTGTGGATGTCAAGGCCAATAAGCACCAGATCAAACAGGCTGTGAAGAAGCTCTATGACATTGATGTGGCCAAGGTCAACACCTTGATCAGGCCTGATGGAGAGAAGAAAGCATATGTTCGACTGGCTCCTGACTATGATGCTTTGGATGTTGCCAACAAATTGGGATCATCTAAACTGAGTCCAGCTGGCTATAAATCTAAATATAAATTTTTTCACCATAAAAAAAAAGGAGCTTTAATGTTTTGTCTTGCTGGCATCAGGTAATGGCTGGTTGCTGCTGTGGGTAGACATAAATCTCTAAAACTGAAAATACTCCTACCTATTAGAACTGGTAGAAATATTAGAGATTATTTGTCCAGTTTCCCAATTTTTCAGATGAAACAAGAAAGCAAAGTTCAGAGAGATAAAGTGGCTTGATTAATTTCAAGTAGACCGCACCAGATATGGGATCCTTATTTCCTGATTCTGTGGCCTAGTGTTCTATTCATTTGTGTTTTCTGGACCTCTGTGGATTTGTCTGTCTATCCATGACTTCACTCCACTAGCCTCTTGGTCACAATTGATTGTTCTAGGCTTAATCCCTGACTAAAGCCAGGCTAGTCAAGTTTTTTAATTTTCTTACATCCAACTGATGCCCCCTAAGAATGTTAAAACTGAAAAAGAGGTAGTCCCTGGTGGTGAAAATTGTCAGGAATATAGCCTGGAACTATTGATGGGTATTACTATCCATAGAGAGCTATTTCCAGCTGTTACTAAAACCCATCATATCCCTACGATTGGATTTTATGAACCAGCAAATCCTCCTTTTTACTGAAGATCATTTTAATTAAGATTCTAGTATTAGCAATCAAAAGAATATGGATTAATATTCCTATTAAATTCTCTACTTTAATACTTATAATGATTTTCCTTTCAAGTTTGTTCAAATTCTTCATCCTTAAAAATTATGGCACAAATTTAGTAAGTAGATGTCTCATTTGTTTACAGTATGGGTTTATAATTTAAATGAATATTCAGGTTACATACATTTGATTACAGTAACTATTTCTCTTACCATCTATAATTATACTTTTATTCCATAATAGTTTTGCATTTGAATATTTAAAGAATCTGTTAGGGACATTTTATTAGGGTGAATGAAAATTGATACCCTATCACCACCACTGAATATCAGTTGAATACTGGTTCTGATTGTTGTGGAAGGTTAACCAAATAGGTACAGTAATAGATCTTGTTCAACATGACAATTTTTGAGAACCAGCAAAATGCTGAAGTGTCTTCCTACCATCATTGTTATTACCACCAAATGTTTAGATAACTCTTCAGAGGTTGCAGAGTTCATATATATAATTCAGTCCTTACAACAACCAGAAAGATGTCTTTTAATATCCATAATTTATAATCTAAAAAACTGAAGCATAGATGTTTAAAAAAATATGTCTTTCGTAGAAAGACATAGTTACTGCCCCAAGACTCAAAACAAGGCCTTCTGTCTGAGTTAGTATTTTTTAAACATTACAGTGATAATATGAAATCTGAGTACTTTCCATGAAAAATTTGAAATCTTCAAATATATTCTAATCATTGTTTCATTAAATTATTGAATGGATGCATACTAAGAGTGAGGAGTTCTGATGTAGCTTTCATGGTGCCCTGGGGCCTCCATCACCTTTCATTGCATTAACACCCTGTCTTGTCATCCTCAATGCCACATTGCAGTGATGTTAGTGGGAGTGTGTGTGTGTGTGTGTGTGTGTGTGTACAGTGTGTTGAGGAGATTGGAGATCGGAGAAGGCAGTGAATAAGTGGGAGCATTTCATTAATCACTAAAGGCACTCTACTGGTGAAATACCCTCACTGTAGAGAGCTGTGTCTGTATAAAAGGCACAGAAGGATAGATTCAGTTCATGGAGAGAAAGGGACTCAGGAAGAACAGTTCATAACTGTTCAACGGGCCTAGGATGAAATCTTGGAAAAAAAATGGGATACAGGAAGTTCAATTTGGCTAAAGCATTTTTTGTGTAAAAATAAATAGTGAGATAAGGTTTCGAAGAGAGAGGAGGGCTATGCCAGGCTAAGGTGTTGGGACATTGTTCTGTGGACACTTGAATGCCATTGAAAGTTTTTGAATGGTTTATGATGTAATCATAGCTGGGGTGCATATTTCTTATTAGAGTAAACTTTGATGTCTCTGTTTCCCATGTCCCCATATTCATTCTACGAACAGCCCTTTTGGTTCTACTTGCAGAGTATATCCCAGACCCACTTTCTACTGACAGTCTCCACTGCCAGCAGGCTCACCTAAGCCACTGTTATTTGTCAGTTGGGCTGCAACTGCAGCTTCTTTAGTGACTTGCTGCTTCCATGCTTGCCCTACCAATCCATTCCATACTACAGATTAACCTTTTGCAAGTGCAAACAAAAACTATCATTGTCATGTTAAAGATTTCATAATCTTTTTATCACACTTGCAGTAAAATCCAAACTCCTTAATGTAACCACAAGGTCTTTTGTAACCCTAAGTGACCTGGCCTTGCCACTCTGAGTTCATGTTCTGCCCTCTCTTCCCTCTCCTTCACTCAGCTCTTACCATTCTAATCTCCTTATATTTCTTGAACACCTAGGTTCCTTCTCACCTAAGGTCTCTACTTTTGCTTGTTCATCTGCCTAGAATGTTCTTCCCCCAGGTCTTTACATGGTTAGTTCCTTAACACAAGAGAATTTTCCTCATTGTTGATGTGAAATAGACCCTGCATTGAGTCACACCTTCTGTCCTTTACCAGGATTCGTTTTCTTCACAGTGCTTATCAAGAACTTCATGAAGTTCTTTATTGACTTGTAAGTTTACTTATCCCCTAACCTGTCCAACTAGATGTGAGCAAGGACTTCATTTTTTTTTTTTTCATTGCTATATCCCCAGTGCCTAGAAGAGTCCTGGCACATTGTACATATTTATTGAATTAATTAATTTACAGATTTGAATGACTGGAGCAGGGAGCCTACTGCAATGTTTTCAGTACAATGAGAGTACATTGAGGGTCTTGTCAGTGGAAATGAAGGGGCAGAGCCTAGCACAAGTACAGTCATAGGGAAAACTGTTGGAATTTCACATGGTTTCATGTGTTGAGTCATCAAAGAGGGGAGAGTTAGAGCGTTTTAAGCTTGGATGAGTGGTTAGGGACCTAGGAGAAGTTCCTGGATTTGGTAGGGAAAGGACCAATTCTAGAGGTGTCAATAGTTTGAGTGCTGGTGGGGTGGAAGTTTCTAGCAGCAGTTGGAATGTGAACTTATCTGGAGTTTCCTGTTCCCTGAGAGGCATTGCTGCAAAGCAAGCAAGGATTATGGGCTCAGAGAGACATGAGGGAAAACCATATACTCAGCTCAACTGTAGTATGACTATGGCAAGGCATTGAACCTCTCTGAACCTTAGGTTCTTCATCTACAACATAAAAATAGTTCATAGTACGTGGTGTTGGGGAGAAAATATTTTCCTCTATCCTTCAAAGGTTCTTCCAGCTGCTTTAAGGATTAAATTGATGTGAGACTGATTTATAAGAGAAAATCAAATTTAATTTCATACATACAACTTATACTTCTCAACTTATACTTGAGGAGTTCAAAGACAGAAAGGTAAAATGAGATATTTATGCCATGCTGAGCTAAGGCTTGAGGCTTCAAGGGGGAGGAGAGCAATTCACAAGCAATAAGAAGAACAGATGTTTATAATTAGATATTTGCCCTGCCATACAGAGGGGTTATTCAGATAAAATTTATCCCTGGTGATAATTCTAATTCTGGGAAAGACCTCCAATTTCTGTTCTTCTAGGTAGTTAAGGGTGAGGTAAAAACTTTCTCTTGAGCCCACAGGGTCTCAATTGCCTTCAGGTCAAAACAGACCACATGCCAAAATGACACATTTTGGGAGATTTGCTCTGACCCCCTTCGGTGGTTCTGAAAATTAAACTATAGAACATGAAAGCATAGAACCAAGTCCTGATGCACGAGTTTCTCAATGACTGTGAAGTTCCCGTCTCCTTCCCCCTTCTTTAAAAAATTTAGTCCAATTCCCGCAGTTTAAATTTGTGTTGTGTTTTCTTTGCACGGCAAAACAAGTGGTTTAAAAAGACAAAAAATACCCCAGACTTAAAATGAAAATGAGTAGTTCCCTGTTCCAATTACAATCCCCAGCTTCCTCTCCCCTAAGGCTGTTACTTTTAACTCTTATTAACTATTTCTTTTAAAACTTAAATCTGTAATTCAACATAACACACTTGTACTACTATTCCTTCAGTTTTCAATTTTGGATATTATTTGTATATCAAATTAAGATATCTTCATATTTATACCAGGGAAGGCAAGGATTTAATTTCCCTCTATTTCCAGTCCCAAACCTATACATATTACATGTACCATTCCTCCTTTCAGTGTATTATGTCCCCCCACCCCACACCACTTTTATTTATTTATTTATTTATTTATTTATTTATTTATTTATTTATTTAAGCTCATCAGTATTGCGAGCTTATATCTTTGACCCTAGCTGTTGCTAACTGGGCTACATATTTTTTCTGTAGTTAATATTTACATCATTATTGTTTAGGTTTCTTTTTGTTTGTTTTTTAATACCAGTCAGTCTTGATTGTCAAACTTCCCTCAAAATCTGGAACATTTCCTCTAAATAATTTCAAACCCAACATATATTCTGTAAGTTTTACTTTTTTTCCCTTGGATATATCTTTTGAGCTTCCTTTGGCTTCCTGCTTCAATTTGGACTGTCCACTCTAAGCCTCCTGCAAAGCTGCATGCCATCTGGGAATCTTTTTGTGTTCTCTTATTTTGGATCCCTGTTTCCAGATCATATTTTCTTTTTCCTATGTGTCTTATTCCTTCACTTTGCCAAGGCATGTTCATCCTATAGCTTTCTGAGAAAAATGTGGGAAGTGAATTCTTTGAGACTTTGTAGACCTTTATTCTGTTTTCACACTTGACTGACATTTTAGCCTAGTATAGAATTCTAGGTTGGAAATAATTTTCCTTCAGCATTTTGAAGGTTTCTTCTAATATTCTAGTTTCCAGTGTTATATTGAAAAATCTCATCCCCCCCCCCCCCCCGTGTGTGTCTCTCATGAATAAATAAATAAAATCTTAAAAAAGGGAGGGGGCAGCCCGGGTGACTCAGCAGTTTAGCACTGCTTTTGGCTCAGGGCATGATCCTGGAGACCCAGGATTGAGTCCCATGCTGGGCTCCCTGAATGGAGCCTGTTTCTCCCTCTGCCTGTGTCTCTTTCTCTCTCTCATGAATAAATAAATAAAATCTTAAAAAAAAAAAAAAAGCCTGATGCTATTATGATCCCCTTGCTTTCCAGGTGACTTTTTTTTCCCCACTTAGAAATTTGTAGACTTTTCTCTGTTTCTTCAATATTTTGATATATGTACATGGCACTCTTTTTTTTTCTTTTCATGAATTGTTCTGGGAGGTTGATGAGACTTTTAGTCCAATCCCTTACCTTTCAATTCTTTTTTATTTTTGAATTATTTCTTTGAAATTTCATTTCTTCTAGTCCCTTGTTTTGAAACTCCTATTATTCAGGTATTGGACCTTCTGGCCTGTTGTTCTGATTTCTCTCTCTCTCTCTCTCCCTCTCTCCCTCTCTCTCTCTCTCTCTCTCTCTCTCTCTGTTACTTTTCTTTTGCTCAGTCATTTGCATAAGTTCTCTGTGTTGCTTTTTTGTTTTGGTCTCTGTCTTTTCTAGAGGCCTAACTAAAACAACTTGTAATCCTAGGTTGTCTATACTGTTTAACAGTTAAATACCAAGAAGCTAAACTGAAAACCTGAAAGAGTCACACTTGTCATCTAGAAGCCCTTACCATAAGGCAAATTTTTCTTAGGGTCTCTCAGGTAGGTCTTTATTCTTGAGCTGGTTGTGTGGCTGAAAAGGAATTATCCAATATTTTGTTTGGAGGATATCAGCCTGACTTCTTGTATTCTGGGAGCCTGTGGGTAAAGGAGCTGGTTATTTCACTGTTTAGCATTAAGACTTCCACTTCCTATATTCACTGTGGAGCCTCTCTCCTGCCTTGTACTAAATCTGATGCCTCCAAGACTCAAGTTCCTCTGGTTCATCCTCTCTAGAGAGTAAATATCCTGGCATCTCCTGGGTTAGGAAGAAGTAACTTTCTCTCCATGCAGAAATCTGAGGCTTTAGATTAGGAGTTGGCCAACTATTTCTTTAAAGGGCTGGAAAGTAAAGATTTTAGACTTTTTGGGCTATATCATGGTCTCTACTACATATTCTCCTTCTCGTTATTAAAAAAAAAAAAATATATATATATATATATATATATATATATATATCCCTTTAAATTGAAAAATAAACACTCTTAGTTGTAGACATTACAAAAACAGGTTGTAAACCAAACAAGTCATAGCTTACTGACACCTGGTGTAGAGGGTCTTTTTGGATACTCTAAACCAACCATCTTCATTTTAGTCCCACCCTGAATCCCTGCCTTCAGAGAACGTGAAGCTTCCAATTTCTGATTCCTTTTGGGTTTCATGACAAAACTGGATGATTTCTTATAGGTGCCCCTGCCCCCTAATTTCAACCCTGTTCCTCCATGAAAGCTTAGGTTTCAGCTTTTTTTCAGCTTACTAGGTGAGCCAACTAACGTCTATTTTCTATTCATTTTCTAAAAGGTCAATTTTTTTCTTGTTTGCATTTCTCTCTGTCCTCATTGGGCCATGCCTTTGGAAGGAGCGGAGATAAATATATGTGTTTAATCTACTAAGTTTAACCAGAAGCTTCCTCAAATCCAATTTGGTTGGTTTTTATTTTTACTACTTTCTTTGATAGTACTTGGGTTAATTTTGCATTTGTTCCCCACGTGCTTACTTGCTATGCCAGATGTTCGAAGAAGATGTCCTTGGGGAGAAAAAATGAGGGGTTTTAAAATGTAGTGTTCTTGAAATGCTCACAATGGTTCAGTGTGTGGGATCCTAAAGGGGCCTGGTTGTTTCTAACCACCAGACTCTCATAATAGAAATACAGTTTCACCCTTATTTGTGTAAACCATCAGGATCATTTTTAAATGTTTGTAATAAAGTTTGTGGCTTATTGTTTAAAATTGAATTTAAGGTAGTAAATCAAAGCTTTTGGTGGCATGCTCCTGACAGCAGGGAGAGCCTGGTAAGTGATCCCTAAGAACTGATCAAAGAGACTTGCTGAGCATTTTTTCCTGTATTTGTGTTTTCGTCCTTTAATCTGGTAGTGTTTCCAATTCCATTCTGAGTGTAATGCACACTCCACCCCCCACTCAAGTCTTCTTGGCGGCATCTGGGATTGTCTTTGCCAAATGGCTCCTGTTCAGGCATAAGCCTGCTTTTACCATCAAGCCTATACAAGGTACGAACAACAGTGATTGTCAGAAAATGGGCATCTTTCAAGATCTTATTCATGCCACATTTTTGTTCCTGTAATCAAATGAAAATTGAAAATGAAAAAAGTAGAATTCACTGAAAAAAATGACCATTTGCCATTTCTGCCTAGGTTCACCTTTCCTGGCCAGTGAGGATGGCGTGCTTGGAGGAGTGATTGTTCTCCGAACTTGCAGATGTTCTGCAGAGTCTGACTCCTCCCAAGATAAGCAGACACTTCTAGGTAAGCTGGACATATACCTTATGTGTGTGTTTCTCCTTTTTTTTCAAGACATGGAAATAATTATATTCTTAAGTTAATAATGTAAATCTATGGGAAGGCCAGAAATGCTCTATTGCTATCTAAACATGTCTGTTCTACTGATCTTTTCACATAGGTAAACATGTAAAAGATGAATATTCATTTTTAAGTGGATACTTAAAACATATTTTTCAAATGGGCTTATAGCCTAGGACCTTTACTAATATTAGAACATTTACTAATATTAGCCCAATATTAAGAACATCAGACCGTGTTCCTTGCCGTATTCCACAAAGCATTTGAGTTGACCCATAACAACATTCATGATAACCAACAGAAAGAAGCTTCTTCCTATTCCCCCTCCCCACATGGAATCAGAACCCTGTGAAGAGGTGCTGGTCAGGAGTCTGTTCTGGTTCCATCGCTCATTAGCTATGACGCCTTTGTGCCTCTGTTGTACTGTTCCATGCCATGTTCTTTTCTATAAAATAAGGGTATCTGTCCTGCCTTCCTCAGAAAGCTGTGGTGAAGAAGGGTCAAGTGAGTGTTTTTCAGATTTGCAGATGTCCATCCAGATGTGTGGTTTTGTGTCTAGCCATGTGTACCACTGGGGTTAAAACCAGCTGGTCCTTCATTTCTCAAGGCATGAACCTGTGCCACTGGGGTGCTTTTTTCTCATCCATTCATCCAGAGGGAACATTTTTTAAAAATTTGCATAAGGGTACCACATAAGCTAGGAGGGGACCTTATATGTTATTTTTAATTGACTTTTTAACTAATTATATATACATTCAGAAAAATACACATTATAATAGCAACTGCTTGATAAATAATTATAAACTGAACCCACCAAGTAACCAGCACACAGATAAGAGCTAGAACTTTACTACAACCCCCAAACTCTCCCTGGTAACCTCTCCAAAATGAACCACTATGCTGACTTCTAACACCATGATTAGTTTCGCTTGGATTTGTATTTTATATAAATGGAATCATAGAATATGTATTATATGTATCTGGTATGTTCAGCCAGTGTGAAGCCTGTTAGATTTAACCATGTTACATGTGGCAGTCATTCATTTTCATTGCTGTGTGGTATTCCATTATACAGATACACTGCTGTGTATTTATCCATTCTTCCCTAAGCATTTTTTAAAATATAAGTGTTATAGATCATCCCTAGGAACTGTGATAGTTTGACCCTTTGTATAAATTTTTCTTACAGAAGGCGTGGGTGGTGCCTGATGTGTATTGTATGATTCTTGTGAATTGCTGTAGTACAAGTTGAGTCTGTAAATTAGAAAACCAAGCATTTCTTATGTGTGTGACTTCTGAGGCTAGATCAAAAAAGGTCTTGCTTTCTTACTCTCAGAAAGACCAGCTGCCATGTTGTATGGACAGTGAGGCAGCACTATGGAGAGGTCCACATGGCGAAAAACTGTGACCGCCTTCCAATACACAGCAAGGTACTAGGGCTTCTTGCCAATAGCCTTAGTTCTGAATGAACTTTCAGATGACTGTAGCCTTACGTAGATTTCTTGGCTGTATCTCATTAGGGAGAGTATAGGTCTATGAACAAGAATCATCCAACAAAGCTACTCCTGAATTCCTCACCCACAGAAACAGATAGTTTTAAACCACTACCTTTTGGGGTAATTTATGCCAAAGTAATTGGCTAACAAACCTTTTAAATCCTCTCACTGCTGAATGGGCCTCTAGTTTGTCTAAAGAGCTACAATAACAAATCAAGGTGCTCTCTTGCATCTTAAGGCAGCTGAGACTATCAGATTGCATAAGTGGATTCTGGTTTTTTTCTTTGGAATCCTATGAGACAAATGAGATCAGTGCCCTCCTACTTTGCAATCCCTAGTCACTCTTTTCTAGAGCATCTTATTAGCTGCCTTACCTCTATTCTTCTCCCACCTCCATACAGTCACCAGACTTTTCTTGCAATAACACATCTGTAGCTAGCCCAGAGAACCTAAATGTGGGCTCAGAAATGGGCAGTCAGGAGAGAAGCAGCCCGCACTGAAGCAGAAAGGGCAAAAATGAGAACCTGACCTAATTGTGACTTAGAGAGACCAATCCCAAGATCAGAGGGATAGTGGTCGAAAGAAGGGCCACATAAGTATATGTAATTCGTTTACTATATGTCTAAGCTAAATGTCAAATAACTTTCTCTGTGTGTTGAAGACAAAATCTAGATCTCTTACTGTCACTCCGTTTTCATTTTTTCTCTTGAGGATGCATACATACTCCTGCCTCTGCTGGTCATTTCCCTAGAAGATAGATGGGAACTACTTGACTCGATGGGAAAGTCCTCCCCAGATCTAACACCAGAACATGCTTTCATTGTCATTTCCAGTTAGTCCTTTTCCTCTGCACAGCCTCAACACCCCCAGTTCTGGCCACTCAAAATTTCTTGGTCTTCATCCAGAGGGTCCTGTCTCCTCCCCCCAGTAACTTTCACATGCTTTTACCTGTTCTTGGAATGCCTTGGGCCAATTATATTCCTTCTTTAAAGACCCAGGACAGATATGAATCTTAATGGGATCCTTTGGAAACCCTTTCCCCAGGTGATTTGTTCCTTCCTTGTGCTTTTTTTTTGCAACATGCAATTGGCATCCCTTGTAACACTTGCCATGACACATCCTAGACATGTGTTAAAGTGTCTGTCCTTCCCTCTAGGCCAGCACCTCTTAAGCTTTTTTCTGAGCCCAATTATTTGACTGGAATAGATCACAGATCTTTGAGACCCAGTGACTCACATGACGGATCCAGGGGTTTAAAGTATCTTTCCAAATATCAGAATTCCACTGCCGCTGAGAATCACACCACCATTGGATTGGTGTGGACCAATGGATTGTGAACCATTTGAGGGCAAGTATTTTTTTTTTTTTTTTTGTAATGAAAAGTTTGATCAGAAAGGAAATACCTTTCTTTCTTTTTTTTGTATATTTTTTTATTGGAGTTCGATTTGCCAACATATAGCATAACACCCAATGCTCATCCCGTCAAGTGCCCCCCTCAGTGCCTGTCACCCAGTCACCCCATCCCCCCCCCCCCCCCCGCCCACCTCCCTTTCCACCACCCCTTTTTTGTTTCCCAGAGTAAGGAGTCTCTGAGGGCAATTATTGTTCTTGTACCAACCTCCATAATAGGCTCCATTAGTTATTAGGTGAGTGAATTAAGTGTCAAATGGAATTTTGTTATTGATTATTTAGCAGAAATTTTAAATTGATACTCTTCCAGAAAAATGAAATGTCACAAAAAGTATCCTTATAAGCTCTGAAAAAACAGAAACAAAATAAAACCACAAATCAGTATGGCTCGGAAATGTTGGATAATGATGAGTGTCCGGGAACAAGAAGATTTGGAGACAGTTGAAATGAATTGCAGAAGATAGCCTCTGCAAACAGCCTTGTAAAAAGGACAGTTTGGATGTGAATGTGTTTGCAACACCCATCCCTCCACCTCCCACTCCTCAGATCATGAGACGCTGGCAAAGCCCAGCCTACAAATCACTGCTTTAACACAAAGCAAATGCTTCTCTCTGGAGTGAAACAGCTGAAAAGAATTAATTTTCTCTCTGCTTTTAGAGGGAAAAAAAACCCCAATATATATTTTACCTGCTAAAGTACAATTACATACGCTTTCCAGGCCTGTACAGAAGTGCTTTATTGAGGCTGCTGTATATAATACATAATATGGTTAATAATTGTGTAAACAAAGGCACATCAAACCTCCCAGTGGGGGAAAAAAATGAATCTTTTTCTGTTTTAAACTTGCAATTGGAAACAAGTAATTAGAATATATGCAAATGTATGGCCTAAGCAGCCAATCTTACTATATATGGGTGCATTTCTCTCCTTACAACTTGCCCTTGCAGTGCTGTTGGGAGCCTGACAGACCTTGTGAATGAAGTTCAGGGTCCCTGCCTTAGGATGGTTACTGAGAAGCAGTGAGTATGGGGATCAATGAGAAACAGACTCCATAAATTTAAGGAAAATCTTAAGCAATTCAGAATAGGGAGCATAAGGGCTCTTAGGGGCAAAAAAGCTGTGTTTAGCCAGTGGCCTCTGTGCCACTGTTGGGGGTCCTTCATCCTAAAAAGATTTGAGGTGCATAGTCCAGCCAGAGCCTGATCATCTGATGAACACATCTGGTAATTGTTACTCCTCCATTAAGTTACCCTCACCTTACTCAGAGAATAACTCCAGGTTCCTTACTATCCAGGAATATGTTCATTATGCTGATAATTAAGTGTTGTACATGATCTTGCTTCTAATTGTCCAGCTACCTCTTTTTTCCCTGTTTTTCATCTTAACTATGAAATGTTTCATATATTTTTAAAAGAATGTAATAAATTTGTAAGTTATAAAGAATAATAATAAAATGAACACCTGTGGACCTGCCACCCAGCTTAAGAAATTGCCCATTATCCATATCTTTGAAGCCCCCATGTGGGCCTGACTTTATGTAAATAGTATGTTATATGATTTCTTCTGTGAGAATTTTTGCAGTTTCTTACATAATTACTTGAAAGAATAATCATTCTATCATTTTAGACTTACATCTATCAAACTAAACTATTTTTCACTTGCCAGTTAAAATTAAAGGTGGCATTCCCTCCCACCTTTTATAGAACAGGCAAAGTTCTTTATCAAGTGCTCTTCTTGTCACGGTTACCAAAACATGCTATAGTTAAAAAAAATGTTAGATTGAGTTGATGTTTTCTGGAACATTAAAAAGATAAAAGGTCATTTTACTGTAAGTTAAAATTCCAAACCGCCTTTTGGTTTTACTGACATTAAAAATTTGGCAAGCACACATAAACACATGCACTTCAAAGGAGCTTCATTCTGGGGGCCCCAGCAGTATCACTGATTTCCATTTCATGGCACATGCCGCTATGAGCACTTATGACTAGGCATTCTGTTGGGCTCACGTGATCATAAAAATAACTCTCAGAGAGAGAGCAAATTAGCTATTAGGCTGGTAGTGGGAAAAGAGATACTGATGGATGTTTATCTGATGTTAATAACTTTGTTCTATAAGAGCATCCAGTGTCACGGTTGGAAACATTTCTTTTTAAATTTTTATTTAAGATCCAATTAGTTAGCATACAATATAATATTAGTTTCAGGTGTACAGCATTCCATACAACACCCGGGGAGATGGGGAGAAGCGTATTTTTTTAGTGTCTCAGCAATGCTTTGGAATTGTTACATCTTTACTGTAGCCTTAAAATAGAGGCTGGCATTTTGGTTCTTATTTAAGTATCAGATGGAAAGAAGCAAATTAAGTAGTTATTCTTAAATGCAAGGTAAATAGGCAGATGCGATATTTAAACTTTTCAACAACAGGTTGCATTAATCTATTGAGGTAGTGTTCTGAGATTTATATTTTTCACAATTGTTTTTTTTATTTTTTTTTAAGATTTTATTTATTTATTCATGAGAGACACACACACAGAGAGAGGCGCAGAGACACAGGCAGAGGGAGAAGCAGGCTCCATGCAGGGAGCCCGACGTGGGACTCAATCCCGGGTCTCCAGGATCTCGGCCTGGGCTTAAGGCAGCACTAAACCGCTGAGCCACCCGGGCTGCCCAATTAGTTGTTTTTTAAAACAAAAAGATGTTGATTACAAATGGTATAATTTGCTTTGTTTGCTTTATAAAAGAACTTTTTTTACCCTTAAATATTACTAATGTACTTTTTAAAAATTAGAAATAGATGTTTATCTGTAATTTTTTTGTCCATTGTAAGAAGTATTAGTTCTAGCTATAATCTAACTATGTAGTATTTTTATTTGGGCCACAAAATTTTCCATTTGATATAAAGAATACAAAGATTTATGGGTTGAATTCTAGTGATTATGTAATTCCTATTACTGTGGTTCTCCTAAAACTCTCAGAAAAACATTTTGACAAATTTTATAGTCAATTTTCATCTGCTCAAAGGGTAATAGAGATCATTTTAGCATGAAATAAATCCTAAAAAAATATTTGTTGAATGAATGAAATCATGTTTCAATAAAAATTTGTTTCACTGAATGCTTTTCTGTTCAGCAGAGAACTTTCATGTTCCAGCCAGTGGCCCCTATTTCCAGTGGTTTCTAATACAATAAAATGATAAAAAAGGGTGCCTGAGTGGCTCAGTCGGTTAAGCATCCGACTCTTGATTTTGGCTCGGGTCATGGGATCGAGCCCCACACTGGTCTGCCAGTGGGGAGTCTGCTTGAGATTCTCTCTCTCCCTCTGTCCCTTCCCCCTGCTCATGCACACACTCTCTCAAATAAATAAATCTACAAATAAATAAACAAAAGATAAAAAAGGAAGAGAACTGAATTACTATTTGACCCACATCCCTCTCTCCCTTTTCAGTCAGCATCCTTTAGTCTTGAACAAATCAGAGCGAGCCTTGGAAAGAGAAAATAGTTATTTTCTTGGCTTAGTATAACTAAGTATAACTGGGATTCTATAACTCCATCCCTTCTGAAACAGTTTAGTGGTGAAAGTTTTTCAAAGAGGTGAACCAACTCAGAGCTACTTCATGGCCACAGTAGAACATACGAGATGTGAATCCTAAGGATTCTGTGTTAGGACAGTAAAGCATCCCTGTATAAACTCCATTCTCGGTTATAAAGAACTTAACCACAGGGGAAAACTACAGAGATAAGAGGTGGCTCTTCTATTTACAATTCCTCATTCTTCCCATTTTAAAAATGAGCTTATCGGGGTGCCCGGGTGGCTCAGATGGTTGAATGTCTGCCTTTGGCTCAGGTTGTGATCTCCAGGCCCTGGGATCGAGTCCCATGTCTGGCTCCCCGCTCAGTGGGGAGTCTGCTTCTTCTCTCCCTTCCTCTCCTCCTGCACATGCTCTCTCTCTCTGTCTGTCTCAAATGAATAAATAAAATCTTTTTTTAAAAATGAGCTTATCTTTATTTAGTAAGATGTAACTTAAAGCACTGTGCAAAATGTACAAGGGTAAGTCATTCCACCTAATTCTAAGGAGCAGCAGCTGACTTGGCAACTGCCCAGCCCAAGATGGTTCTGATTTTAAAGTTCTGTTTTCCTTGCAAGAAAGTCTGGATGTGAAGCCAGGCAGAGGGGATTTAAATGGGTGCAGGAGCCAGTGCAGCTGGGGGTTGTTAACAACAATTGGAGAACAACAATTTTTTTTTTTAAGGGGTGGCTGAGAGCTTCTCTGGTTAGAGAAGAGAATCCACTTGGTAGAGAAAACTTGCTTGCAACCCTAGTAAAGAAATTTTGTAGCTCTAATATTAACTGGTGAAGATGGTGATTTAAATGTCACCAGGAGCCAAAGCCTTGCGTAGGGGCTGAAGGCTATCTTATATAGTGGAAGGACACCAAGACTAAAAAGTAGAACCACTCTTGAGCATTATACTTGTAGGTAAATTTATTTAATGCATTTAATGTATTAAATGCAACTTTCCACAAAGGCTAGCCTCTAAGATTATGTGCAAATCCATTTCGATGTGCCTGTAATACCATTAGCCTGTGATTTTTTTTTTTTTTTTTTGTGAAGATTTTGTTTATTTGAGAGACAGCAAGAGAGAGCAGGAGGAGGAGCACAGGGAGAGAGACAAGCAGACTTAGTACTGAGTGTGGAGCCTGATGTGGGGCTCGATCTTACAACCCTGAGATCACGACCTGAGCCAGGAACAAAATTGTATGCTCAAAGGACTGAGCCATCCAGGGACCTCTAACATGTCTTTCTTGAGGAGCATAGCACAACACATCTTATGTAAGCCATTCTCTGGCACTGGAACAGAGTTGGTATTGATGGCTTTTTTCCACATCACATTTATGTGATATGATGTGTTGTGAAGTCACTTGATAGAGAAACTTACCAAATCTCTATGACTATCTTTCACATGTTTAGGAATCTATTTTAGCATGGCTTTGTGTGTTCTTAAAGTTTTCTGATAGAGATCTTTTAATAGTCTGGTCATTTTCAGTAGCTCCACAGTACCTGGGCTTTGGCTTTCTTTCTTTCTTTTAAAAAAAAAAAAATCTATTTATTTTAGAGACAGAGTGAATGGGGAGGAGGGGGAAGAGGAAGAGAGAATCTTGAGTAGACTCCCCACTGAGTGCAGAGCTCAATGCTTGCCTAGATCCCAAGACCTGGGGATCATAACCTGAGCTGAAACCAGAGTTGAATGCTCAATTGACTGAGCCATGCAGGTGCCCATTGGGCTTTGGCTTTCTAAAACACAGGCTTTTCAAATTAGTAGTTGAGATGTAAACAGTCACCAGCCACTGCCAAAGAAACATACACTTTCACAGGCTCAGACATGTCACTCCAGACCATTCATTTATCCTATATGTTGCTTCAGTTCATGATTCTCTACGTGGGATAATCACACAGGAAAAATCCCAGTATCATGATATAACACCTGCCCAGTTTGCTGTATTATTATTAGGATCATATCTTAATACTCTTAATGTAAATTTCCATTTTAGGTGTATGAAACAATTTCAAATTTAATCCCTAAAATCAAGAAATCAATTATAGACTTAGATGTCACTCATGATAAGAAATGCTACTCATTTTTTTTTTTTGCCTTTGTGTAACTATATTTGAGCTAATTTTGTACTATCCTTTGCCAGGTTTTAAGTATAATTTAGGATTTAATTAGACAGTTATAAAAGTTTGTGAGATAAACTGCCCTTGAGACAACAAATGTTTTCTACTCATTTTTAAAAACTCATAGTGGTTTTAGAATTTTTAAATTTGTAATGGGAATAATTTTTTTTGTTTGTTTTAATTGATCTTTAAACACAACGGGCTTTGCCTTAAATAAATGTGTCCAGTGTAAATTTATGTAGGGTCTTAATAAAATTGTGGCCCTTTATAAGATCTGGTATATTTTAGGTAGTCACAAGATATGAAACAATTTGAAAGCATTAGATCATTTCACATCATAATAAAGCATTCTCATGAGGGATAATTAAAAATATATGGTAACATCTCATTACATCAAATTTCAGAAGTTCAGAATGTCATAATCTAAATAGGGAAGAAATTAATTCTTCTTGATAACATAGGTTAAAAGGGTAATTGAGATTCCTAGGGGCATTTTTAAAAAATAGGAAATAAACCAAAATAACACAAAATTCAGAAGTTTCAGGAAAGGATATATGGTGAAAAATAGGTTGTTCTCCATTAAACTCCCTTAACCAACCAGTTCTCTTTATAGTAGCGCAACTACTGTTGCCAGTTCCTAAAATATTTTTCCTGAGAGATACTGTGTATTTATAAATGTATTCATCCATGGTGCCCTTCTACCTTGCCTTTTATGTTAGATAAACTATGTATCTTGTAAATCAGTATTTTTTCAAACGGAAGCATGTTGTATTAATGAGGTCTAACGTCAATTTAGTGAGTCATGTGCAGAATCCTTTAAATACAGTGGATAGAATATAAAGAATCCAATAGTATAAACTAATGCATGGTAAGTAAAAGGGTAGGTTTGTTTGTTTGTTTGTTTATTTATTTGAGATTTTATTTATTTATTCATGAGAGACACAGAGAGAGAGGCAGAGACACAGGCAGAGGGAGAAGCAGGCTCCATGCAGGGAGCCTGATGTAGGACTCAGTCCTGGGTCTCCAGGATCATGCCCTGGGCTGAAGGCGGCACTAAACTGCTGAGCCAGCCTGGCTGCCCAAGGGTAGGTTTTATTTTGTGAAATTTCACTTATATAGAAATATGTTTACTAAGTGACAATGTGTGAGACTTTTAAATTTTGTTTGGTTATATTGTGGTTCATGGTCAGAAAGTTTGAAAAATATTCAGTGTAGGTGGTTCCATATCTACCAAGTAGAGCTTCTTCCTTTGTTTTTAATTGTTGCATAGTATTCGACTGTCTAGAGTACCATCGTTATTTATATACTATGGTATATAGTATACTCCCACCAATAGGCAACTTAACTATTTCCAGTTTCTTCCTAATTAAAACTACTTCAATGAATATCTTTGTAAATATGTCATTTCATATATATAAAAGCATATCTGTAATTACCCAGAAGTAGAATTACTAGATCAAAGAGTATGTCATTTTAGTAACTATAGTCTGTTTTCATTATTTACAGATTTCAAATTTACTAATTTTCCTATTTGCTGAAACTTATTTGTAATTTCAAAATTAGGACTCCCAGCACTTTCACAGTCATTTTTAGGCACATGCAGAGTGATGAAAAATTTGAGTCACCTGACATGCACATTCTCAGCTGAGGTGAACAAGGTGATGCTCTGCCTTCATGTCTCAGCTTTCATAACTGTAAAGAAGTGTCCTTTTTGTAGCCTGTTTGATGCCACATTTTTCATATTTTTGTGCTTTTACTGATGGCTTCACTGTTTAAAATGGCCCCCAAACAACTCAATAACACCATCAAGTCTAATAACATTCATGTTATTGGGATCCCAGAAGGAGAAGAGAAAGAAGAGAGGACAGAAAATTTATTTGAAGAAATAATAGCTGAAAATTTCTGAATCTGGGGAAGGAAGGAGAAATCCAGATCCAGGACATATAGAGATGCCCCCCCCCCCCCGCCCCCCAACAAAATCAAGCCAAGGAGGTCCACACCAAGACATACAGTAATTAAGATAGCAAAAAGTAGTGTTAAGTGAGAATTTTAAAAGCAGCAAGAGAAAAGAAAGCAGTTAGAAACAAGGGAAACCTCCATTGAGGCTATCAGCTGATTTTTAACAGAAACTTTGCAGGCCAGAAAGGAGTAACATGATATATTCAAAGGGCTGAAAGGAAACAGTCTGCAGCCAAGAATACTCTTCAGCAAAGCTGTCATTCAGAATAGAAGGAGAGATGGTTTCCCAGACAAACAAAAGTTAAAGGAGTTCGTGAGTATTAAGCCAGCTTAACAAGAAATATTAAAGGGGACTCTCTGAGTTGAAAGGAAAGACCATAAGCAAGAGTAAGAAAAGTACGAAGCATAAAAATGGTAAAAATAAGTATATCTGTAAAAATCAGTCAAGGGACTCACAAAATAAAAGGATGTAAAGTATGAAACCATATACCTAAAATGTGGGAAGGAGAGGAGTAAATAATGAGTTCAAACTTAAGTGCCCATCAACTTAATATAGACTCCAAAATGTAGAAGATGTTATATATAAACCAAAAGGTAACCAAAAAACAAAAACTAGTAATAGGTATGTAAAAACAGAAGACAAAGGAATCCAAGTATATCACTAAAAAACGCCAACTAATTGCAAGAGAAGAGAGCAAGAGAAGAAAGGGACAGAGAAAAGTTACAAAAGCAACTATAGAACAAGTAGCAAAATGGTAATAAATGCATACCTAACAGTAATCATTTTGTATGGACTAAACACTCCAATCAAAAGACATAGGTGATGGAATGGATTAAAATAAAAACAAGATCCATCTATATACTGTCTACAAGAGACCCATTTCAGACCTAAAGGCTCATATAGATTGAAAGTGAATGAATAGAGAAGGACAAAATAGACTTTTTTTTTGTGAAGAAAGCATTGATGAGGGAGAGAGGCAGTGGGAGAGGGAGAGGGAGACTCCACACCCAGCATGAGCCCAATGTGGGGCTCAATTCCATGACCCCAAGATCATGACCTAAGCTGAAATCAAGAGTCAGACACTTAACCAACTGAGCCACCCAGGTGCCCTTAGGCCAAAATAGACTTTTTAAAAATGATTTTATCTATTTATTCATGAGAGACACACAGAGAAAGGCAGAGACATAGGCAGAGGGAGAAGCAGGCTCCCTGCAAGGAGCCTGATGTGGGACTTGATCCAAGATCCTGGGATCACGCCCTGAGCCAAAGGCAGACACTCAACCGCTGAGCCACCCAGGTGTCCCATACGCCAAAATAGACTTTAAAACAAAACTGTAATAAGAGACAAAGAAAGATACTCTATAATCATTAAGGGGAGAAACCAGCAGGAAGATAGAACAATTATAAATATTTATGCCACCACACGGGAACACCCAAATACCTAAAGCAGTTAAAATAATAAACATAAAGGAACTAATCAGTAATAATATAATATTAATAGAGGACTTTAGCACCCCACTTACTTCAGTGGACATTTGTCCAAACAGAACATCATCCAAACAGAAAATCAATAAGGAAACAGTGGCTTTGAATGACACATTGGACCAGGTGGATTTAACCAATATACTCAGAATACTCCATCCTAAAACAGCAGAGTACACATTCTTTTCAAGTGCACATTCTCCAGAATATATCATATATTAGCCCACAAAACAATTCTCAACATATTCAAAGAGATTGAATTCATTCCATTCATTTCTTCTGCCTAGAATGCTGTGAAACTAGAAATCAACCATAAGAAAAAAAATCTAGAAAGAGAACAAAAACATGGAGGTTAAATAACATGCTAGTAAACAATGAATGGGTCACTCAAGAAATCAAAGAAGAAATAAAAAAATTACATGGAGATATATGAAAATGAAAATACAATAGTCCAAATGTTTGCAATGCAGCAAAAGCTGTTTTAAGAAGGAAGGTTATAGCAATACCGATCTACCTCAAGAAGCAAGAAAAATCTTAAATAAACAACCTAACCTTACACCTAGAGGAGCTAGAAAAAGAAGAACCGATGAAACCCGAAGCCCATAGGAGGAAATAAATAATAAATATTAGAGCAGAAATAAGTGAAATATAAACTAAAAACAACAGCAACAACAATAGAACAGATCAATGAAAGTAGGAGCTGGTTCTTTGAAAAGATCAACAAAATTGATAAATCATTAGCCAGATTAATCAGAAAAGAGGGAGAGGGTGCCAAGGTGGCTTAGTTGGTTGAGCATCTGACTCTTGATCTTAGCTTAGGTCTTGATCTCAGAGTCATGAGTTCAAGCCCTGCACTGAACTCCATGCTGGGTATGGAGCCTAGTTTGTTTATTTATTTTTTAAGATTTTATTTATTTATTCATGAGAGGCAGAGACATAGAAGGAGAAACAGGGTCCTTGCAGGGAGCCTGATGCAGGACTTATCCCCAGACTGGGGGTCATGCCCTGAGCCAAAGGCAGACACTTAACCATTGAGCCACCCAGGTGTTCCTGGAGCCCACTTTAAAAACAAAAACAAAAACGAAAAAAAAAAAAAAGATGGAGAGAGAGGACTCAAAATCAGAAACGAAAGAGGAGAAATAAATGACACCACAGAAATAAAAAGGATTACAAGAGAACATTATGAAAAATTATATGGGAACAAATTAGACAACCTAGAAGAAATGGATAAATTCCTGGAAACATATGAATTACCAACACTGAATCAGGAAGAAATAGAAAATTTGAACACATCAATTATCAGCAATGAAATTGAATCGGTATATTCAGTTGAATCAGTAATCAATCAATCAATCAATCAGTAAACAAAGATCCAGGTCCAGGTCCAGATGGCTTCACAGGTGAATTCTACTAAACGTTTAAAGAAGCATTAATACCTATTCTTCTCAAATTATTCCAAAAAAATAGAAAAGGAAGGAAAACTTCCAAGTTCATCTATGAGGCCTATGTTACCTGATACAAAAACATAAAGATAAAGCACTACAAGAGAACAACAGACCAATATCTCTGATGAACATAGATGTGAAAATCCTCATTTAAATACTAGCAAGCCGAATCCAGCAATAATTTAAAAAAATCACCACAATCAAGTGTTATTCCCAGGATGCAAACATGGTTCAATATTTGCAAATCAATATGATTAATCACATCAATAAGAGAAAGAATAAAAACCATATGATCATTTGAATAGATGCAGGCAAAGCATTTGACAAAGTACAACATCCATTCATGATAAAAACCCAACAAAATAGGTTTAGAGGGAACATACCTCAACATAATAAAGGCCATTTATGAAAACCTACAGCTAACATCATATCAATTGTGAAAAACTGAAAGCTTTTTCCCTAAGATAAAGAATAAGACAAGGATATCCATTCTCACTGCATTTATTCACACAATACTAGAAGTCCTAGCCACAGCAATCAGACAAAAGGATGGAATAAAAGGCATCCAGAATGGTAAGGAAGAAGCAAAACTGACTATTTGTAGATGACATGATAGTATATACAGAAAACCCTAAAAATTCCACCAAAAAACTACTAAAACTAACAGATGAATTCAGTAAGGTCACAGGATACAAAATAATTATACAGAAATCTGTTGCATTCCTATACATAATAATGAAGCAATAGGAGACATTAAGAAAGCAATTTCATTTACAATTGTACAAAAAATAATAAAATACCCAGGAATAAATTAACCAAGGAGTTGGAAGACCTGTACTCTGAAAACTATAAAACACTGATGAAAGAAACTAAAGACACATAGAAATGGAAAGACATTCCATGCTTATGGATTGGAAGAACAAATATTGTTAAAATATACATACTACCCAAAGTAATCTATAGATTTAATGCAATCCTTATCAACAGAATTTTTCAAAGGACTAGAACAAACAATTTTAAAATTTGTATGGCACTACAGAAGACTCCAAATAGCCAAAACAGTCTTGAAAAAGAAAAACTAAGCTGGAGGTATCACAATTCCAGATTTGAAGTTCTACTACAAAGCTGTAGTGATCAAGGCAGTATGGGACTGGCACAAAAATAGATACTTAGATCATTGGAAGAGAATAGAAAATCCAGAAATGAGCCCATAACTATATGGTCAATTTTCCACAAAGCAGGAGAGAATATTTAATGGGAAAAAGACAGTCTCTTCAACAAATGGTGTTGGGAAAACTGGACAGCAACTTGCAAGAGAATGCAACTGGACCGCTTTCTTACACCAAACACAAAAAAATAAATTCAAAATTGATTAAAGACCTAAATGTGAGACCTTAAACCATAAAAATCCTAGAAGAGAACACAGGCAGTAACTTCTTTGATATGTCTCTTGAGAGAAGGGAAATAAAAGCAAAAAAAAAAAAAAAACTATTGAGACTACATCAAAATAAAAAGCTTTGCATAGTAAGGAAACAATCAGGGAAACTAAAAGAGAGCATGCAGAATGGGAGAAGATACTTTCAAATGACATATTCAGTAAAGGGTTAATATCCAAAACGTATAAAGAATATATAAAACTAATGCTGTTGACCATGAGTTCAAAGTTAATGAATCAATGTCATACATCCAGAAAATGGAAGAGGAAATTCATCAAATTGTTTGTGATGCTCCTCCAGAAACTGCTAAAGTAACATGTGGTTCATGATAAAGTCGTGGAAAAGCTGGAAAAGTAGCTAAATTTGTGGATTCATGAAATAATGACCAATAAACAGAGCATCAGGGATGGAATTATTGTGAGACTGAAAACCAAAGAAGTTCATGAGCAGGTTATCCAGGGTCAGGAAAATGTTAAACTCTTCTTTGCTACCGCTGTGTTATAAAGAAAGATTATGTATCTAATTATTTAGAAGAAAAATATATTAAATAAGATGTCTTATACAGAAACATATAAAATAAGGTTACTTATTGTTTGAAAATGTTGTAACCAGAGGCTTATAGGAACCTTTCCGTGAATCTCCCTTATGAGCAATTCCTCAGTATTTACTAATTCAGTGTTCGTAGTAACCAAATGGAGCATAAATACCACAAATTACAAGGAACTATTTTCAAATGGTCGTGCCTCCATAATTGGTAAATGAGCGTGCTTTTTTTTTATCCACCCCCAGTTAACATAACGTTGTTTCAAACTTTTGATATCTGATAACCTGATAGTTGAATAATGGTATTTTGTGGTTTTATTTTGTATTTCTTCTAGTATGAAGAAATGTAGAACATCTTTTCATGTTTCAGAGTCAATTATATTCCTTTTAGTTTTCACTTTTTCCTTATGTCTTTTTCTCATTGATTTGTGGCAGATCTTTATATATGAAGAAAATTAGTCCTTTTTCTAAGCATTTTTTATGCAGATATTTTCCCTAGTGTGTCATTTATCTCTTGACTTTTTTCCCCATATGGCAAAAGAAAATACCATAAACATTTTTAATCTAGTCAAATGTATTGATTTTGTCTTTGGTGACCTTTGGGTTTTGTTAGTTTTAATGGTTAGTATCCAAAATCTATAAAGAACTTAGCAAATTCAACACCCAAAGAACAAATAACCCAGTTAAGAAATGATCAGAAGACATGAATAGACACTTTGCCAAAGACGACATCCAGATGGCTAACAGATACATGAAAAAATGCTCAGTATCAGTAATCATCAGGGAAATACAAATCAAAACCACAATAAGATACCACCTCACACCTGTCAGAATGGCAAAAATCAACAACACCGAAACAAATGTTGGCAAGAATGGGGAGAAGGGGTAACCCTCTTACATTGTTGGTGGGAATGCAAACCAGCGTAATCACTCTGGAGAACGGTATGGAGGTTCCTCAAAAAATTAAAAATAGAACTACCTTACAATCTAGCAATTGCATTACTAAGGTATTTACCCAAAGGATACAAAAATACAGATATGAAACGGTACATGTATCCCGATGTTTATAGCAGCATTATAAACAGTAGCCAAACTATGGAGAGAGCCCTAATATCCATCAACTGATGAATGGATAAAGAAAAAGTGATATATAAATACAGTGGAATATTACTCAGCCATCAAAAAAGAAATCTTGTCTTTTGCAATAAGGTGGATGGAATTAGACTGTATTATACTAAGCGAAATAAGTCATTCAAAGAAGACAAATACCATATAATTCCACTCATGTGGAATTTAAGAAACAAAACAGATGAACATATGGGAAGGGGGGGAAATAGGAGATAGGGAAACAAACCATAAAAGACTGAGGATAGAGAATAAACTGAGGGTCAGTGAAGGAGGTGGATGGGGGATGGGCTAGATGCATGATGGATATTAAAGAGGATACTTGTGATGAGCACTGGGTATCGTATGTAAGTGATGAATCACTAAATTCTACTCCAGAAACCAATATTGTACTGTATATTAACTAACTAAAATTTAAATGAAAATTAAAAGAAATTCTAAGAAAATAATAAAAATAACAGCTTTTCTTAAGAGATATTTAAGAATTGTATTGTGTTTGATATTTTGTTGGTTCTTTGTTGTTTTTAACGAATTTAATCCTCTCAATTTATAACACTGATTATAAATTGTTCGTTCCAAGCTGTATAAATTTCAAAGCAGTAGAACAATGGAGGGTCACCAGGTTTTGGAATCTAAAAGTCCAGTTTGAATTGTAGTTTGTGGACTTACCAAAATAAACTAAGCCATTTTACTTACCTACTCTTAGCCTCAGGTTTCCCATCCAGGCTTTACTGAGTTCTATTACAAAAGACAGTG
Organism: Canis aureus; assembly: GCF_053574225.1. NCBI lineage: Eukaryota > Metazoa > Chordata > Mammalia > Carnivora > Canidae > Canis > Canis aureus. The sequence goes on from NC_135636.1 coordinate 14,655,101, forward strand.
CCTGGCATATGATGGATTCTCAATGTTAGTTCCTCTCTGTCTCCTGCTTTCCTAAATGCCTTGACCAAGAAATATTTTGTTAAATTGACTGAAGACATACACTTCGATAAATAGGACTTATTTCCAAAAGCATTCTATAATTTAAATCAAAAGCGATTTCTGTTGATTTTTTGTATTAGTCTGAACCAGTAACTCATACATACATATTTGAATTGTAGGTATTAAAAATAGTATGTCAATACAATGCACATTGCAAAAATATATTTTTGATGATAAATGTTTGTGAAAAGAGTAAATGAAAACTGATTTCTTAAAAAAAAAGCAACTGAATTTCTAGACAGTTACTTTTAAGAACTCCTAAACTATGTGTAGAAACCCTTCAATATAAAAACAATTATTTTTTTTAGAAAGATTTATTTATTTATGATAGACACACAGAGAGAGAGAGAGAGAGGCAGGGAGAAGCAGGCTCCACGCCGGGAGCCCGACGTGGGACTCGATCCCGGGACTCCAGGATTGTGCCCTGGGCCAAAGGCAGGCGCTAAACCGCTGAGCCACCCAGGGAGCCCCAAAACAATTATTTAATGAAGTCAGTGTACCCAATTTATCCTGTTTCATAATTTTAAATTTTTTGTATATTACATTTCCTTAAAGGAGGCTACATCTTTAGGGAGAGTAATGTATTTAAAATAAGCACACTTGTGTCTTAAAAAATAAAGTGTAGGGCAGCCCCGGTGGCTCAGAAGTTTAGTGCTGCCTTCAGCCCAGAGCAGGATCCTGGAGACCCAGGGTCGAGTCCCATGTCGGGCTCCCTGCATGGAGCCTGCTTCTCCCTCTGCCTGTGTCTCTGCCTCTCCTCTACATCTCTCATGAATAAATAAATAGAATCTTAAAAAAAAAAAAAAAAGTGTAATGTTCTTATCCTTTACTTTCATAATTAGATCAACCATATTTCCATGTACTTTTTGTCCCATGGCTAATTCATGAGCCACCTTAACATTTGGGGCATAAGGAGAAATCACAATTTTAGAAATGCCTCAACTTTGTATTTAAATACAATTGCTTTGTCACTACTTTAAGGAAATTCAGTAAGACTTGAATGCCTTTGCTCTGTTAGGCAATTTAGAATATCCCAGACCTTGCTCTGGACTTCAAGATTTTTGAAGTTCAAAGCAGATGTGTGAGGAAGAAAAAACATCTGGTGGGGAGAACTTGCTTCATTGCGTGACGCTGTTTTCCTGCACTATTCAGCAGAGCGTCTGTTGAGCAGGTTGGCAGGTTTGATAATTAATTAATGATGAGGGAGTGAGCCACGTATCTGAGAAACTCAGTTTTGCCCCTTACTGCTTCTTTCTTCCCCACATGTCTGGCAAAGCCTTCAGAGTCTAGAATCACTGATCCCACAGTTGTGTCTCAACTCAAACACTTGTCTTCAGGCCTAATTAGCTCAGAGATATAAACAGATGGATGGCTTGGGACTCAGAGAGTTTAATGTTGAGCAATGCAGTTTTATTATCAGAGAATTTTAAAATTTTTGTTGGAGAAGTACATCAAAAGTTTAAAAATGCCTTTAAAAAAAACCATAGAATTTTGAAAATAAATACTCGAAGGTGACAGGGTTTTGTAGGTCTCTCTGATATTTGTGTATTTTTCTTTTTGTAACTTTTTATTAAAGTATAATTTCAAACTTACAGAAAAGTTGCAAGAATAGCTTTTTACCCAGATTCACCCGTTGTTTTTATTTTCCCCCATTTGTTTTTCTATCCTTAGTCCTTCCTTCTCCTTTCTTCCCTCTACACACACACACACACACACACATACACTGAAGTGTGCATTTTTTCCCCTGAACTATTTGAAGGCAAGATGGATGTTAGCTATCTTTACTCCTAATTCTTCAGTGTATATATCTTAAGGACAAGCCATGCTTCTAAATAATTACAGTACAATTATAAAAATCATAAAATTTAATAGTGATACAGCATTATCTAATCCGTAGTCTCTTTTTAAAATCGTCAATTGTCTCAATAACATCATTATGACATCCTCTACTCCTAGACCAGTGCAGGATAGCACATTACATTTAGTTGTCATATCTCCTTTAAATGGGAACAGTTTCTCAACTTCCTTTGTATGTTTTGACTTTAACATTTTTGAAGAGTTCAAACCAGTTATTTAGTAGTGTTCCTGTATCAGACTTGTGTGGTATTTCCTCAAGCAATTTTGGTTCTGCAGTTTGGGCAGAAGTACCACAGAAATGGTGATGTGTCGTGTGGTATCTTACCAGGAGGCATGTGGTGTTGATTTTCCCTTAATTGGTGATGTGAGTTTTGATCATTTGATTAAGGAGGGATGGAGGTTCATTGGTTTCTCCACAGTGAACTTATACTTTCCCCTTTTACATTTAGTAAGAATTTTATGGAAAGATACTTTGAGACTATGTAAATAGCTTGCTTTTCTTCAAATTGGCACCTACTAGTTTTAGCAACCATGATGGTTTTCTAACTTGTTATTTCTTCTGTATTAGTTGGCATTCTGCTTCAAGGAAGAGCTTTCTCTTCTCCCCCGTTTATTTATTCATTTATTTATTTGCATTAGTATGGGCTTTTTGGTTCTTATTCAGTAGTGATAATTCATTACTATCATTATTTATTTTGATACTTAGATTGTCACTGATTTGGCCAGTGAGAGCCCCTTCAGTCTGATGTCTGGGTCATTTTGTTAAGTTGTCATCATTCTTTGAGCACTTCCTTACTTTCTGGCACAGTAAGATGTTCCAGATTCATTTTATATTTTCTCTGCCCCAGCCCTGGAATGAACGTTCTCCAAGGAATCCTGGTTCCTTTTCATGGATAATGGTATTTAGAAACCAAAACTGTGTGTGTGTGTGTTTGTGTGTGTGTGTGTATTAAAGGAAACTACGTTATGGAATATTACATGTGCTAAATCATTGTGTACTGTATGTATGAGTGTGTGGTGCATGTGTGTGTTTAAGGTTACAAGTTTCAAACAGAAGAGCATTTATTTTACATGTAATAATCATAAGTTTTGACAAGAAAGAAATACATTTTTCATTTCACAGTAAATGGCATTACACAGTTTTGAGTACTAAATCATCTTGACATTTATGAAGGACCAAATGGAAAGTAGGGAACTAAGTGTGTTAAAATATAAAGCTATCTTTAACTGTTCTATTAAAAAGCAAAGATTTATTTTCCATCTGTGATCTGAATGTGCCTATTTGTGTTCTCTTCCATGGCAGTGGAATTTCTGTGGAGCCACACGACAGAGAGCATGTGTGTTGGATATATGTCAGCCCAGGATGGGAAAGCCAAGGTAAGTGGGAAAATTGGGGCATAACCTGAAAACCTTGCAGCGGTTGCATGAACCTCTAACCAGTAAGGTTGATAGAAATGTATTTTTTCAGCCTCTGTTGGGCAGTAGCTCTGTGATCTTTAAGAGACCTTGATTAAGAAGAATTAATGATCCCAAAGAAAAACAGCAGATCTTTTTAGCTTTTGATGACAGAGCAGAGATTAGGAAACACTACCTCCCCTTTGTTTTTCATCTTGTTCTTCCTCATTCATTGTGAATAGCTAGAAAAGCAGAAACTGGGAATTGGGAAGAGAAAATGGGAAGAGAGTTGATGGGCTGATAGGGCTGGGTGGTTTTGCAGGAGCATTGGAATAGATCAAGGAAACAGGTAAAGCCAAGTGCCTAGACAGCATCCTGCATGTGTGAGGGTGGAATTAGCTGAGGTGCTTGCACATATGACTTCTCTAGTGCTCTGGTGTGTTCTGGCGCACCCTGGCATGGTGTCCTTGTGGGCAGAGTCAACAGTCTATGCCTTCTGTGGCATACGCCTGCGGCATGTGTCCCTCAGTGAGTCACAACAGTCACACAGACATATGCAGCTATTCATGTGTTTCTTGGTTTCCCTGTATCCACAATGGGTGAGTCTGGAAGTAAGAAATATAATTTATGGATTTTAGTTTATATTGGCCTCATGTTCTTCTTGTTCATAAAATTTTTAGAAACAGCTGTGGCATATGATGTTTACTTGGTATTAAAGTGCCTCAATTGCAAAGCTATGTAGTTGGGTAGCCTCTTCTAAAGGATATAATTTATTTTGCACATTTGGAAATAAAAGTAAGGAACCTTATGATATAAATGTCTGATATAGATTGAATCATTAACAAATCAAGGATACATGTGACAAATTAAGGATACATGTCAATGTATTGCTTATTTATTTGTCATTTAACTAATGGATCCAGTCTGGCCTCCATATTATCCAGCAAGCCAGTAACATCACAAGGCTTCTGTGAGTAGAGTGTATAAGAGCATTTCATCAGAAAAAGATTGGCTTTTATTTGTAACAGTATTCAGCTGAGTTCTCTTCCTCTTTGTGTTACCTTCATCTAGTACAATAATCATATTCCACTAGTAGATTTATTTCATAAGAGAAGGCACAGAGATTGCTTTGTTTCATAGTATATACAGAAGAAAATTATAGTTGCTTGTTTTAAAGGTGACTTTTGAGGGGCGCCTGGGCGGTCAGTCTGTTAAGTATCTGACCCTTGATTTCAGCTCAGGTCAGCAACTCATGTTCGTAGTTCAAGCCTTGTGTCAGGCTCTGTGCTGAGCTTGGAGGACTGCTTAAGATTCTCTCTCTCCCTCCACTCCTCACCCTCCCCTGCACCCAGTTGTGCTTGTTTTCTCTCTCTCTCTCTTAAAAAAAAAAAAAAAAAAAGATGATTTTTTGACTTGAGAGTACTATTACCTAATAGAATTTTGTGTGATGACTGAAATGTTTTATATTTATATTGTGTTGTCCAGTAGGATAGTCACTAGTCACATGTGGCTATTGAGCACCTGAAATATGGCTAGTATGCCTAAGGAACAGAATTTTAAATTAGTTTAAACCTAATTTAAATTACTTAGTTTTAATTTAGATAGCCACATGTGATGAAATAGCTATCATATTGAACAGCATAGGTTTAAAGAAAGAGTAGAAAATGGTTATTCAAATAAGTATTTTCAGAACATTCTTTTCTTCCCAATAACAAAACCATTCCCAAATATAGAATAAGCTTGATAAGCCACAGTAATGGCTTACAAGGTTTTAAGTTTCTCTCACCTTTTACATATTGATTCTGAGCTAAAATTGCTTTTTAACAAAAGAACATGTATGAGCTAGACCTAAGTATTGAAGCCAGTCTTATGGGGATACCACCATGTTATTAAGTCCTTTGTGTGGAAATGTTCTACTTATCCCTGCTGGTTGTCTGTGGAAGACACCTTACTATTTAACATGAAATATGAGCAGTAAAGAGAATGGAGAGTCTCGCACCGAGCCCAAAGATATTTGGCCTATAGTTGCATTGCTTGACATCTGGTGGACGTGGTTTTCATATTGCTGGTAAATTCTCCAGCTGGTAGTCTTGATTGGGCCAACAGATACAGCTGCTCCTCTGGCCTCACTTGTAAGTTATGTTTTTGACCTTCCTTGCAGAGAGTTAATCCTGCTCCCTTTCTTCCTCCTTTGAGCCCTGTGGCTACAAATGCTTTCCAGAAAGAAAAAAGAAAGAAAAAACAAAACAAAACAAAACAAAAAACACTAATGCTTTGGCTGCTGAATTCTGTTGATCAAAAAAACCCATCTTTTCTGTCATAAAGGCTGGAATTTTATTGTATTGCAAGTAAGACAGTGTTATAAATGAGAAGCTGGGCTCAAAAGGGAAAAGGGCGATAGCAAAGTTTAAAGAAAGTAAGCTTTCAGCCTACTCCTCTGATTTCCTGATTTTTATGAAAAAATTGTTGAATTAATGGCATGCCCTTTCAGCATGATGACTGGTTTGTGAAACATGCTCTCACATGATGTTGAGATCTTTGGTAGCAAATGTGAAAGAAGGCATCTTTATAAACCCCACAACCAAACAACAACAAAATGCACACATTTTTTAAATTTAAAAACTATTTCTAAAAAGTCTTTTTTCCTTTCCTTTCCTTTTTTAAAAATATGGTCTTCTTGTTACCAAACACAGAAACTAAAGCCACCTAGCCAATAGAACATTTTACATAAGCCAGCTATGTTCAGTCCAAAGCCTTGAAGTTAAGCTCACCTCAGAATAGTACTGCTTTAAAAATGCTGGATAATAAATATTATTGTAACAAAAATCCACATGCAATTTGAATAAATAGAGGTAGGCTCTTTATAAATTTCTTTCTTCTCTTTTTTATAGAACATCCTTTCAATTATATCATTTAATTTCTAAACATTCTGTAGCATAAGTTAAAGAGGTTTTTTTTTTTTTATTAAACCAAAATTAGGGCATTGATACCAGTTGCATTTAAAAATCAGATTGCCTATGTCCTACCCAGATAGTAATGAACAATTTTTAATAAACACCCAATGTGCATGGACTACTGTAATAAAACAGGTGTTAAAACTGGCATGGAACTTATTCAAGTGTAATAAGTGAAACCTAGGTTTCTTTTACTATGTAGAGGTCACTTTTTATAACAATAGTGAAACTACTGTTATAAAAATTCATTCTTTTTTTTTAAGATTTTATTTATTTATTCATGAGAGACGAGAGAGAGAGAGAGAGAGAGAGAGGCAGAGACACAGCCAGAGGGAGAAGCAGGCTCCATGCAGGGAGCCTGATGTGGGACTCGATTCTGGGTCTCCAGGATCAGGCCTTGGGCTGAAAGGCAGTGCTAAACCTCCAAGCCACCCGGGCTGCCCATAAAAATTCATTCTTGAGGAAGAGCAGGCTATTTTATGGTCTTAATGTGTCTCCTCACAGATTTCTTATTAGTTGCAGAGAAAAATAATAAATATATAATGGGGAAACCAGGCAACAGCTTGACCTTGTGATCAAAATTAACGTGACCAGTGAGGAGCAGATGGACATCATGTGCCTCTGGATGTGATAACGTGAGAAAGACACAATATCACTTTTGTAGTATTCCATCTGGAAGTGTATAACCTAAATCTAATCACAAGGAAACATCAGACAAATCTAAAATGAGGAACATTCTATGAGGAAAGAAAAAAGGGACTATATTCTTCAAAAACTGTCAATGTCATAAAAGACAAAGGCTGAGGGAAATGCTCCAGATTAAATACTAGAGTATTGGCAACTAAATGCAATATTTGATCCTAGACTGGATCTTATATGGGAGGGGGGAAATGTTACAAATGCTAGGTCAATTTACAAAATTGGAATATAGATAGTAAAAAAGTATTGTATCATTGTTTAATTTGTTTATTATAACTGTACTGTGGTATAGAAACAAATATCCCCACTCTTAGAAAATACACACTGAAGTATCTGGGGATACAGGACCATAATATTACAGTATCTTCTTGATGGTTCAGAAAAAAATATGTGGATGGATGGATGGTTAGATAGCAAATTGCAAAGTAATGGAACAAAATGTCATCGATAGGTGAACCTGAGTACAGTAAGTATGGCTGTTCCTTGAACTATTCTTTAATTTTGAAATTATTTTTGTATAGAAAAATTTAAAAATGTATCACGTTTGGATATTATGGTACATTCAATTTGTTTTGAAGTGAGTAAGTGTTGGAATGAGTTCAGTGCCAGGCGGTTGGAGCTTGGGTTCTTCCTCCATAATTCATACTTGGTGTGTTCACTCTGCCTCTTGGGATCTGAGAGGTCTCATCTGTAGAATGAGAATAAGAATACCTTACTATGCCTTCAGTCCTTCCTGGGATAAAGTATGATAACAACAAAGAAAATCTCTCTCTCTAAATACAGATGACTGGATTCTATGAAGTCCTTGGTATATTATGGATCTATCTCTCTAAATACAGATGACTGGATTCTATGAAGTCCTTGGTGTATTATGGATATATTGTATGTATTATAGATATTTGTATATATTATGACCTGTTACCCCTGGATGCTTGCCTCCAGTCTGCAAAGTCCTAAATTCTACATTCCAGATTACATAAGCAGTTATGCTGTGATTCAGTTTTCAGTAGAATTTTTACAATCTCAGTGTAGTATCTAGCATGTTTCATTTTTTTTTTTTTTTTTGAAGATAGTGTCTCAGGCTTAAAAAAAAAAAATCTCAGTAAACATTTATTTAGAAAGGATAGAACAGATGGGATTCCTGAGAGTTTTTTGTTAGGCTTAACTTACTTCTCTAATAAAATCGTAGGAGGAAGACACATATAAAATGAAAGGTAGACAAGAAGAAGTTATCAAAGAAATTGAGAAAGACATTCCCTCTCTAAATTAAGTTGAAGAGACTTTTACTCCTACTCCCAACAATGAGAATGAGCTGGATGAACTATAAAATCATAAATTTAAAAAATCACCCAAAAAAGCTATGAATATGCTAGAAAAACCTTAACAAACTAAGTCCTAGAAAGAGACTTTTAGGGGAAAAAATAAATAAACTCTTAACTGATTTATTTCTGGCACAACAGTAGGAAGAGGAGTAAAACCGTCATAGAAAAATATAAAGAGAAGCCAGACAAACTTTTAATGAACTATTTGTAGCCTTATGTGAGCTGGTATGACAGATTAAAATATTAAGAAGCCCCAGTCACAGGGTAAGTCTTGCACCCACCACCAGTTCTTCTCTATGAACCCTTCACTAAATGAGCACACCAAGGGCTTAGGAGCATGGCAAAGAGCTGAGAGTGATTAATCAAGGTGTGTAGGATTTGCACCAAGTACATGACAGTAGCCAAAGAAAGACTGGAGGTAAGGAAGGAGAACTGAGAGACCTCTCCCTGATGTATAGTGGCCCTTTATCAAGTGCAAGGCAATTACAAGATAAGGCTGGAATAAAGAAAAGAAATGAGAAGAAACCCTCCTCCTTATTCCTACAAGGTATACAGGACTTTCAAGGGCAAGGCAGCATACTATTGAATGCTAGTGCCTGGGCAACAGAGTGAAGAAATATGTCATGGCATGGGAAGCTGGGGGAGGTTTTCAGAGCCAAGAGAAACCTAAGCAACCCAGAAATCTGGTGACTGCACAATAAACAATGATAAATCTCCCATGATTAGATTACCGGCAGCAGGATTATAAGACACAGAGAAATCTTTGGAGTCTCATCAGGGCCCAAATCCCAGACCTTGCATAAGGGAAATTCCTGATCCAGACCTCAGAATAGTGAACTAAATCTAAAACTTCCACAAAGCCCAGAACCAGCTCACCTAGAGATTAGACTGACTCAGAGTCCTAACTTAGAGGAAGGGAGTTTGCCATTTTCTTAGGATAAGTATTATCTATTTTAAATATAATTTACTGTTCTTTTACGTGCAATGTCTGTCCTACAATAAAAATCATGAGTCCTCTGGGGCACCTGGGTGGTTCAGCCAACTCTTGATTTCAGCTCAGGTCATGATCTTACGATCCTCGAACTGTCCCTGCATTGGGCTCCCTACTTATTGGGGGTAGTCAGTATTCTCTCTCTCTCCCTCTGCCCTTCCCCCTATTCTCTCTCTCTTTAAAAGTAAATAAATAAATCATAAAAAATTTATGAATCCTCTGAAGAAAAAGAAACTCAGTCAGCAGAAGCTTATGACCTGGATATTGGAATTAGTGGAGAAAGACTATAAAATAATTATGATAAAAGAAATAATAAATAGAAATGGTATAACTGAAAAATACAATATCAGAAACAAAGAACTTATTTGATAAGCTTAACAGGAGATCTGGGTGGAAAATATGATTAGTAAACTTGAAAACCAGTTGGTATAAACTGCCCAAACTTAAGCACAAAGAGGAAAATGAATTTGAGAAACTTAAAAGAGTGACCTGTGGAACTTGACAAGTGGTCTAAAATATGTGCATTTGAAATTATATAGCTGTAAAGTAAGACAGTATGTTAATATTTGAGTGTAGTTTGAGATAAGGATGCTTCTTTAATTTCTAGAATAACAAATTTAAACATAACAAAAAAAACAGTACGAGACATGTAAGAAAGTATACTACAGAATACTCAACCAAAAAAATAGGTTGGAAAAGAGGAACAGAAAAATAAAGAACATTTTAGACAAATAGAAAACAAATACTGAAAGAGTTAAACTCAATTATATCCATAATTACATTAAATATGAATAAACTAAAATACTCAATTTAAAAGACAGAGATTTTCATATTGAATAAAAACTCAGAAGACCCAACTATATAGTGTTTATAAGAAATGCACATGAAATAGACTTAGACAAAATTGACAGTAAAAGTGTGGGAAAAAAATGTATGTGCCAACACCAAGCATAAGAAAGTTGGTGTGGCTATATTAATATCAGACATAGGAAACATTATGAGATAAAGCAAGACATTTCATATTGATAATATGGCCAATTCATCAAGAAGACATAAAAATTCAAAAGGTGTATGTACCTTATAGAGGAAGCAAAAAATTGAGGGGAGGAACAGACAAATCTACAATATAGTTGGAAATTTTAACATCCCTCTCTCAGTAATAAGTAGAATAAGAATTAGTTAATATATGAACAACACTATGGTCCAGCTTGACCTAAGTGATATTTATAGTTACCACACTCAACAAGTTATTCTTTTCAAGTTCATAAGGAATACTCACCAAAAGAAATCCGAAATTATTTCAAATGGAATGATAATGGAAATAATATGTCAGAATTTATAGGACACAATGAGACATTAAAAATAAAAGTATAACTTTAAATGCTTAGAGTGGAAAGTTTAAATAAATGAGTTAAATTTTCATCTTAAGCTTTAAGGAGAATAAATATGAAATAATCAAGATAAAAGTAAAAAAAAATAACAAAATTAAAAATAGAGAAAAATCAACAAAGCCAGAGATTTGTTCTTTGAAAAAAGTTAATAAAATTGTCATAACCTTAGAAAGAATGGTCAGAAAGAGAAAATAATACAAATTACAATATCAAGAATAAAAGGAGAATTTTAGTGTGGAATCATAGATCCTACAGATATTAAATGGATAATAAGGTGATACAATGAACAACTTTATTATAATGTATTCAGTAGCTTTAGGTGAAATCCATTAATTCCTTGAAAAAAGCCCAATTTAGGAAATCTAACAGAAAATTGGGAAAAAGCATATGTATATTTAAGAAATTGTTATAATTAAAATCTTCTTACAAAGAAAACTTGACGCCCAGATGGTTTCACTGATATGTTATATTAGACATTTAAGGAAGAAATAATACAATCTTTCAACAATTCTCTTGGAAAAACAAGACAGGGGAAATGCTTTCCAATTCATTTTATGATGGGAGGGTAACCTCGGTATCAAAATTTGACAAATATGTTACAAGCAAGGAAAACTACAGACTAATATCTCTCATAAACATAGTACTTGCCATTTGTTGACTTTTTTTGAAAAAAAATCAAGTTGTAAACTTTTATTACAAATTAAAAATGAGGTTCTTAAAAATCTCAACTTGACCAAATATGAAACAATTTAAAAACCTTTAAAGGTGTATTGAGAAAAAAACAGGCTTTAAAAAAAAAAAAAAAAAAAAAAAAAAAAAAAACATGTTTGTTGTTACCACAAAGAGATGTCTTTAGGTAAAAATAATAAAAACCCCATGCTGCATAGATAATGTACATAGTTCTGTCTATCTGGTCAATGGACAAAAAGCAAGCCCTTAAGGTCTTCAGCTCCAATCTGTTGTTCATTTCTTGTTGCTGGAATTTCATCTTCATTTCATCTTCATCATGTTGGATGACTAAACTGGATGATGATAGAGGTGGTAAGTAGGCATTTACCAGCCCCAGCCTGCTTATAAATTCTAGGGAGCAGATAAATTCTCAGCTGGTGGATCAGCTGCTTTTTTCTCTTTGCCATCTTGTGGTTTAGGGTTTTCTGTCAGTAACTTAAGTTGCAATGGTACCAACGTTGAGGTGGCTGCTGACCTTGGGTCTCTTCTTGATTTTCCTTATTTTCCTCATTGCCATCCTCTCTAGGCTGTCTTTGACAAGGAGGACCCTTGCGGGATCATGGTCTATAACAATAAGTTAATTATTAATTTAGGATTAAAAATCTAGGAATAATATGTGTGCACACACTCATACCATATATACATACCAAGTAAATTCTTTTTCCCAGGAATGTCCAGTTGAATTAACATTTAAAAACCAATTAATGACAACAGTTGATCCCAAAACCTGGATAGATCCATATGCAAAAGAATGAAGTCGAACCCTTATTTCACACCATTTGTAAACATTAACTCAGAATGGATCAGAGACCAAAATATAAGAGCTAAAACTGCATTTCTTACAAGAAATCAGGAGTAAATCTTAATGACTTTAGATTAAGCAATGTTTTTTTTTTTCCCTCACACTGTGGCCCCAAAAGTAACAGAAAAAAAAAAATTAGATAAATAGAATGTCATCAAAATTAGTAACTTTTGTGCTTCAAAGGACACCATCAAGAAGTGAAGAGATAACCCACAGAATAGGGAAAAAATGTATTTAGCAAGGGATTTGTATTCAAAATATATGAACAACTCTTTCAATTCAACAGTAAAAAGACAAAAAAAAAAAGGGCAAGGGATTTAAATAGACATTTTTGCAAAGAAGGATATATAAATAGCCAATTAGTACATGAAAAGATGCACAACATCAGTAGTCATTAGGGCAATGCAAATCAAAACTACAAGTAGTTGCCACTTCACATCCACCAAGATGGCTATAACCAAAAAGAAGAACAATAGCAAGTGTTGATAGTATACCTAACCTTCATTTATTTCTGGTGGGAATGTAACATGGTATAGCCACTTTGGAAAACAGTTGGACACTTCCTTAAAAAGTTCAATCTATCAGAGTATCACTACTACTATGAAACTCTTCTGAATATTCAGACCAATATAATGAACATAAAATAGAAACAAGAGGTATAGGGGCGCCTGGGTGGCTCAGTTGATTGAGTACCAAACTTTTGATTTCGGCTTGGGTCATGATCTCAGAGTGCTGGGATCAAGCCGTGTGATGGGCTCTGCACTCAGTGGAGAGTCTGCTTGAGGATTCTCTCTCTCTCTTTCTTTCTCTCCCTTTACCCCTCCTCTGCTCCTCCCCCAACTTGCACTCTCTCTCTAAAATAAGTAATCCTTCAGCAAAAGAAAGAAACAAGAGGTATAACTTCTGAAAAGAAAGGAACAGAAAAAAAAAAAGCACCAATATCTTTGTGATATGATGTAAACCTAGAAAATCCAAGGAGCTCAACTCTTAAATTCTCAGAATTACGAATTTAGGAAGAGCAGGTAGGAAATGAAGATACAAAATTCAGTATCTTCTGCTTGTAGAAGCAATAAAAAAAAAAAAAAAAAGTTAAGCCTAGAGTTACTGTATAACCCAGCAATTCTACTCCTAGATATATAACCAAAGAATTGCAACTATAACCACACAAAAAATTAGCAGCATTATTCATACTAGCTACAAAGTGGAAATAAATACCCATCAACTGATGAATGGATAAATAAAATGTGACAGAATGTAGGTTAGTGGTTGCCAGGGCTGGTGGGGGAGGAGAGTGTGAGAGTGAGTGCTAATGGGTACAGTTTCTTTTTGAGGTGATAAAAGTGTCCTGGAATTGGAGCTGTACAACTTTGCAAATGCAAGAAAAGTACTAAATTGAATACTTACTTAAATGGTGAGTTTTATAGTAAATGAACAAATCTGTTAAAATATCTCAACAAATCTGTTAAAAATATCAAACAATGTAATTTACTGTATTAACCAAAATAAATGAGAAAAACCATATGATCATCTAGATAGATATCATATGATCATTTTAACTTCCGTTCATGATAAAAGTCCTTGCTATACCAGAAATCTGATAAGAACCTGAATTTGATAAAAGGCATCTACCAAAAACCTGCAGTTAAAAGTATACTAATTTGTAAAATGCTGGACTCTTTCTAACATTCAGAACAGGCAGAGAGAAGGTCCGCTCATTACTTCTATCCAGTATTTTACTGGAATTCCTAACCAGTACAATAAAGCAAGTAAAAGAAATAAAAGACAAATTTGGAAAAGAATTAAAAACTGTAATTATTCTCAGATGACATGGAATGATTCTACAAATGATGTGCAAGACCTGTCCTTTGAAAACTACAAAGCCTTGCTAAGAGAAATAAAAGAAAACCTAAGTAAATGGAGAAATATACATGTTCACAGATTGAGACTCAGTAACGTTAAGATATCCATTCTTTCCAGATTCATCCATAGGTTCAAAATAATCCCAATAAAAATTCCTGTAGTTTTTAAAATAAGAAATTGACAAGCTGATTTCAAAATTTCTATGGAAATGCAAAGGACATAGAATTGTAAAAATCAACTTTAAAAAATACCAAAGTTAGAAATCTTAACTGATTTTGAGACTCCCCAAAAACTACTATAATAAAGGCAGTCTTTGGTGAAACCCAATAATATCAGAAGCTTTGGGATCAATAGGAATACCACTCTCTCTTCTGCAATTGCACAACATTCTAAAGAAATAAGTCACCAGATTTGCTGATGTTGCTGATGTAGCAGGGTTCATAAGACACTGCAGGATTTATAAAAACATTGCCTCAGAAATTCAGATGGAAACTTGTGTCTTAAGAAGAAATTGAATGAAAAAAAAAAAGAAGAAGAAGAAGAAATTGAATGTATCCAACGTGGCAGTCTGGAATAATCACTAGTAATGTGGCTGCTGTTATTGTTACGAGATAAAAGAATTTGTCTTCACAGTGAAGGACTTGCAAAATGACAAAAAATATAGTGTACATTCAACCACCTTAATAAAATAATCTGTAAAAAATGAAAGACAGAAAATGTAGATGGATCCCAGTATCTTCTAATTTATTTTGGTCAGCTTCTTCAACAAGCTTACCTAATTGTTTATGTACTTTATATTTATTAAAGTATACATTTTAAAATATTAAGTCTAGGAGTTTACTCCTGATTATCAAGTATTGCCAGTGTTGAACTGTTAAAGCACACAATGTCTAATAACCTATCATAAGTTTTCCATAATTTCACTTTTTCTCACCGTGTTTAGAAATGGGAAGAGTTTTATCAGACAGAATTGCTGCTTTAGGGAAATAATCTTTCTGAAATTGGATGAGGATCAGTGAAATAATTACCCTATTATTTGTAATCCTTTAACATTTTTTTCATTCACACGTATAATTTGCTATGTAAATGTTTATTCTCTAAACGATAATAGTATAACCAAAGTAAAACAAGGGACTTTGGGTTATTGAGACTGGAGAGAGAATGAGAAAGACTATTTATAACCTATCTTCAGGGAAAATGTCAGAAAGTACAAAATGAAAAAAAAAAATTCAGAGATCAGGTGCTATGTCCTCAGAATAAATGTTTGATGAAGTTTATTGTTTTGAGAGGTATTAAAAGTCATGTTCTTTGGTTTATTTTATCATTATGTGATTATGTATGCAAATCCTGGTGACTATTAACTTTTTCTAACAATATCTGATAGCCTCATAATATCAACCTAGATATTTACCTAATTAAAGCAATTTATAAAACTTTATGAAGGTCTTCAGTGCCAAGAGTTTGTACCATTGTGAAAGTAAATCCTCACAAGCTAAATAAATTCTTTTCTATACCGGGATCCCTGGGTGGCGCAGCAGTTTGGCGCCTGCCTTTGGCCCAGGGCGTGATCCTGGAGACCCGGGATCGAATCCCACATCAGGCTCCCGGTGCATGGAGCCTGCTTCTCCCTCTGCCTGTGTGTCTGCCTCTCTCTCTCTCTCTCTCTCTCTCTCTCTGTGACTATCATAAATAAATAAAAATTAAAAAAAAAATTAAAAAAAATTCTTTTCTATACCTTTAAACAGATAAACTAAAAACATTACATTGAATGAATACAGCCAGACACAAAAGACTACTTTGTGAATTATTCAATTTATATAAAGTATGCCAGATGAAAGAAATCCGAAAATGGTTCCTTCAAGAAAAGAAGTACAAGGGAATTTGGGATGTAATAGAAATATAGCTTGTGTGAAAATTTTCTGTATAGGTTTGGTTTCAGTTTCATAGGTATAAAAATGGTCAAAAGTCATCAAACGATTTACTTAACATCTCTACATTTTATCAAATCTGAATCAAACCTCTATTTTTTTTTTTAAAGCCCAAGGAAAGGTATAAGCAGGCCTGTCTTTAAGAGGCAGTTGCTATAATGATTAAGAGAATGGGCTTTGCAGTTAGCCAGACTTTGGAGCCCCTGCTTTTTTATAACCTGGGGCAAGTTACAACTCTGATCCTTGGTTTCCTGATATTTGAAGTGAGAATACTAGTAATGCTCTCATAGCGTCCTGAAAATTAGTTGGATAATATAACTGAAGTGTATTTAACAGAGCTACATAAATGATGGTTGATGGTGGTGGTGGTAGTGGTAGGAGGAGGTGGTGCTAGCAAAAGTTGTAGATACTATTTCAGAGCCTTCACATTGCACAGCTCCAAAGACTTCTTTACATGATGATACTCCCAAAGGTGCCATTTACATTGTCTATGACAAGAGCAGTACCTCCTAGATTTTCATCCTGCATCTCTGGTGGAGATGGTAGTGGTTATTCCATTTAACAAAATGTAACTCCAACTCATAAATATAAACCAACTGACAAGTGAATTCAGTAATCCCAGAAAAACAAAAAAACTGTTTAAAGTGACAAGAACACGCACACACATCCTTCAATCCTGAGGTTCAAGCTAACCTGACAGTAATGCCCTTTCCAAAAGCAGTTTGACTAGAGATCTGCCAGCTTGATAGCATCACAACTTCAGTTTTTTTTTTTTTTATTTACTCTAAGACTTGCTTGTAGCTTTTCTCTTAAGCTCATCTACCTGAATAATTCTTCTTTTAAAAGAGGGGAAAATGTTGCTACTAGCTACTGTTGAATTTCTCTTGTGTGAACCTTGAACATACAGGCTAAGACTGATTCTACTGAGCCCTAGACAGTGGAACCCTTAGGAGAATATTGCTCATGAATTCCTTAAAAGAGCTCCATGATAGTACCCAGTGGCATCCAGTCACTGGATTTATTGGGCCATATGTTAGATTTATGAAGATCACCTAGATACAAGTTGGCCTTAGTCTAAACCAAATTTTAACTGCCCCCATCTTGAAGGAGCCTGATAACTGAAGGAACCTGATCCCTGGCAGGAAGCCAACTGCCTCAGGGTGGTAAATTAAGTCCCACCAACAAGCTGTGTACTGAGAAAACATCTCAGACAGCTAAGTTTGACAGATGCACTTATGGAACACAAGAAAAAGTGGATAATCAGTGATTTTATTTGTACCTTTCATGCTTGCCCAGAATTTCAAATATAGAAAATTGCATTTCTTTTCCATGCTGTTAAGACTGCCAGGAGGATCCTGTTAGGTCTATTTAGAAAGTCCTTTGGAAAACAGGAGAAGACTGTCTAAAACTAAATGTGTGAAAAACAAACTTTGAGACTGAAGTCTCCTCAGCCTCAAGTTTATTTTTAAAAGTAATCAGTGATTTTATTTTTGCCTAATAAGTCTTATGCCATCAATTTCTTCCAAAGGATTCATTGACATTGCTCCAAAGCAATAAAAAGAATAAACAGGAGAGAATTCACCATGTTGGCAAGAGCATAAATCTCCTCAGAGGTATTAACCATATTTATCTAAGTAAATCTCATTTTAATCATGGTGTAGGGTTAGATCTTTGCAAAGATAAATGTGTCTATTATGTGGACTTGTAAACACTGGATGTTGAGGTGAAATGAATAAGCTTTTGTTGTTCTTGTTGTTGTTGTTATAGCAATATGAAAACACTGCTTTGTCTACCTTTACATAGTTACATAGTCATCAGTCTACATAGTTCACATCAAGTGTGAGTTGAACATTAGTGTTATCTTTTTACCTTTCAGTACCTAACATTTTAGATAAATATGTACCTTCCCAAGGCAGACTGTTTGCCCACAGGACATGAAACCATGGCATGTAACTGAGACAACTGTCTTAAGAATGATTGCCCTCATTACCCACAGTGAGTAATGATTGCAGAATGCTGTTTTCTTTCTTTTGGTTATAAAGCAGAGGACAAATGATGAAAGGAATTTTTTCTTGTTTTTTGAAAATTTATAATGGTGATATAGTTGATGTATAATATTAAATTAGTTTTAGGTGTACCATATAGTAATTCAGCAATTTTGTATATTATGAAATGTGTATGATCAGTATATTACAGTATTATTGACTATGCTCTCTATGCTGTACTTTTCATCCCCATGACATTTTGTAACTGGCAGTCTGTACCTCTATATTCTCTTCACCCATTTTTGCACCCCCCCCACACCTTCCTTTATGGCAATCACCAGTTTATTCTCTATGAGTCTGTTTCTCTCTTTTTTGTCATTGTTACTTATTCATTTGTTTTGTTTTATAGATTGCACATGTGAGTGAAATCATAGGATATTTGTCTGGCTTATTTCACTTAGCATGATACCCATAATGCCCTGTAGATCCATTCAAGTTGTTGTGGATAGCAAAACTTCATTCTTTTTATGTGGCTAAGTAATATTCCTGTGTGTGTGTGTGTGTGTGTGTGTGTGTGTGTGTGTGTATCTTTATCCATTCATCTATCGATGAACACTTAGGTTGCTTCCATTTCTTGGCTATTATAAATCATACCATGATAAACAAAGGGTGTTTTTGTTTCCTTTACATAAATACATACAAGTGGAATTACTGAATAGTATGGTACTTCTATTTTCAATTTTTTGAGGAACCTCTATCCTGTTTTTTTTTTTTTTTTTTTTTTTTATCCTGTTTTTACATAGTTGGCTATACCAATTTACATTCTCAGCAGTAGTACATGAGGGTTCTCTTCTCCACATCCTAATCAAGACTTTTTATTTCTTGTCTTTTTGATATTAGCCATTGTGAGAGGTGATATCTCGTTGTGGTTTTGATTTGAATTTCCCTAATGATTAGTGATGTTGAACATCTTTTCATGTGTCTGCTGGCCATTTGTATGTAGTCGTTTTTTTGTTTTTTGTTTTTTGTTTTTTTTTTTTGTATATGTTTTAATTGGAGTTCGATTTGCCAACCTATAGCACCCAGTGCTCATCCCATCAAGTGCCCCCCTCAGTGCTGGTCACCCAGTCACCCCAACCCCCCGCCCACCTCACTTTCCACTACCCCTTGTTCATTTCCCAGAGTTAGGAGTCTCTCAGGTTATGTCACCCTCACTGATATTTCCCACTCATTTTCTCTCCTTTCCCCTTTATGCCCTTTCACTATTTTTTATATTCCCCAAATGAATGAGACCATATAATGTTTGTCCTTCTCTGATTGACTTACTTCACTCAGCATAATATCCTCCAGTTCTATCCATGTTGAAGCAAATGGTAGATATTCATCATTTCTAATGGCTGAGTAATATTCCATTGTATACATGCCTCCTGGTGATAAATCCCACTTGGTCATGGTGAATCATCTTCTTAATGTACTGTTGGATCCTATTGGCTAGTATCTTGTTGAGGATTTTTGCATCTGTGTTCATCAGGGATATTGGTCTATAATTCTCCATTTCGGTGGGATCTCTGTCTGCTTTTGGAATTAAGGTGTTGGTGATCTCATAAAATGAGTTTGGAAGTATTCCATCCCTTTCTATCTTTCAGAACAGCTTTAGTAGAATAGGTATTTTTTCTTCTTTAAAAGTTTGATAGAATTCCCCTGGGAAGCCATCTGGCCCTGGACTTTTGTGTCTTGGGAGGTTTTTGATGACTGCTTCAATTTCCTCCCTGGTTATTGGCCTGTTCAGGTTTTCTATTACTTCCTGTTCCAGTTTTGGTAGTTTGTGGTTTTCCAGAAATGCATTCATTTCTTCTAGGCTGCCTAATATATTGGCGTATAGCTGCTCATAATACGTTTTTAAAATCGTTTGCATTTCCGTGGTATTGGTGGTGATCTCTCCTTTTTCATTCGTGATTTTATTAATTTGAGTCTTTTCCCTTTTGTTTTTAACAAGGCTAGCTAATGGTTTATCTATCTTATTAATTCTTTCAAAGAACCAACTCCTGGTTTTGTTGATCTGTTCTACAGTTCTTCTGGTCTCTATTTCATTGAGTTCTGCTCGAATATTTATTACCTTTCTTCTTCTGCTTCATGTAGGTTTTACTTGCTGTTCTTTCTCCAGTTCCTTCAGGTGCAAGGTTAGCTTGTGTATTTGAGTTTTTTACAATTTTTTGAGGGATGTTTCTATTGCGATGTATTTTCCTCTTAGGACTGGTTTTGCTGTATCCCAAAGATTTTGAACAGTTGTATCTTCATTTTCAATAGTTTCCATGAATCTTTTTAATTCTTCTCTAATTTCCCGGTTGACCCTTTCATCTTTTAGCAGGATGGTCTTTAACCTCCACATGTTTGAGTTTCTTCCAAATTTCTTCTTGTGATTACATTCAAGTTTCAAAACATTATGGTCGGAAAATATGCAGGGGACAATCCCAGTCTTTTGGTATCAGTTAAGACCTGATTCATGACCCAGTATGTGGTCTATTCTGGAGAAAGTTCCATGTACACTTGAGAAGAATGTGTATTCAGTCGCGTTTGGATGTAAAGTTCTGTAAATATCTGTGAAATCCATCTGGTCCAGTGCATCATTTAAAGCTTTTGTTTCTTTGGAGATGTTGTGCTTAGATTATCTGTCATTTGCAGAAAGTGCCATGTTAAAGTCTCCCAGTATTAGTGTATTATTGTGTAATTAAATTTTTATGTCTTCTCTAGAAGAATGTCTATTCAGTTCTGCTCATTTTTTGATTGGATTATTTCTTTTTAATTTTTTCTTTTTAATGTTGAGTTGTAGAGATATATATATATATATTTATTTATATATTTAAATAAATAAATAAGTGTACATATATATATATATAAACACACACACATACACATATATAAAGATTTATTTATTTGAGAGAGTGAGAGGGAGAAATAATGTGAAGTAGACTCCATGCTGAGCAACGAGCCCAACGTGGGGCTCGATCCCAGCAACTACGAATCATGACAGCTGAAACCAAGAGTCAGACACTTAACTGACTGAGCCTTCCAGTTGCCCAGAAGTTCTTTATATATTTTGTATATTAACTGAGTATTGTATATACCATTTGCAAATATTCTCTCCCATTCAATGGGTTGCCTTTTTGTCTTGTTGATGGTATACTTCATTGTGCAAAAAGCTTTTTAGTTTGATGTCAGGTCTCAATTGTTTATGTTTGTTTTTGTTTTGCTTGCTTGAGGAGACACTTCAGAAGAATATTGCTAAGCTTAATGTCCATGAGATTACTGCCTATGTTTTCTTTTAGGAATATTGTGGTTTCAGGCCTTAAATTTAGGTCTTTAATCCACACTGAGTTTGTTTTTAGTATGGTATGAGAAAGTGGTCCATTTTTCTTCCTTTGCATTAAGCTGTTTATAGTTTTTCCAGTGCTATTTATTGAAGAAATGATCTTTTCTCCATTGTATTCCTGTCTCCATTGTTGTAGATTAATTGACCTTATATGTTTGCATTTATTTCTGGGTTCTCAAGTCTGTTCCATTGATCTATGTGTCTGTTTTTGTGCCAATACTATATTGTTTTGATTATTTTTGTAGTAAGTGTTGAAGTCTAGGATTACTATACCTCCATCTTTGTTCTTTTTAAAGATTGGTGTGGCTATTTAGCGTCTTTTGTGGTTCCATACAATTTCAGGATTTTTTTTTTTTTTTTTTTTTTTTGCTCTAGGTCTGTGAAAAACACTGTTGGTACTTTGATAAGGAGTGCATTGAATATGTAGATTGCTTTGGGTAGTATGCACATTTTAACCGTATTGTTTCAGTCCATGAGATAAGTGTGGTATATCTTTTCATTTACTTGTGTCACCTTTTATTTCTTTCATCAGTGTCTTAGTTTTCAGAATATAGGTCTTTCAATTTTTTTGTTAACTTTTGTTGTTTTGGTATAGTTAATACACAATGTTACAATAGTTCCAGGTGTACAATATAGTTATTTAGTTTCTCTATATATTATGCTATGTTTCCCACAAGTATAGCTATCATCTGTCACTATGTAACATTATTACAATACTGTTCACTATTTTACCATAGCTATTTTAACCAGAAGGGATGTTTTAAAATATGTTATCACTCTTGACTACTACAAAAGTCTTTCACTTCTTGGTTAAATTTATTCCTAGTATTTTATTCTCTTTCATGCAATTGTAAATGGGGTTGTTTTCTTTATTTCCCTTTCTATTATATTGTTATTAGTGTATAGAAACTCAACAGATGTCTGTATATTGATTTTGTATCCTGAAACTTTACTCAATTCATTTATCGGATCTAGTAGTGTTTTAGTAGTGTCTTTAGGATTTTCTATATATATTGTATCATGTCATCTGCAAATAGTCACAGTTTTACTTCTTCTTTACTAATTTGGATGACTTTCATTTCTGTCATCTTGTCTGATTGCTATAACTAGGAGTTCCTGAACTATGTTGAATAAAAGTGGTGGGAGTCACATCCTTGTCTTGTTCATATCTTAGAGAAAAAGCTTTCAGCTTTTACTATTGCATATGATGTTAGCTATAGATTTGTCAGATATAACCTTTATTATGTCAAGTACGTTCCTTCTGTACCCACTTTGTTGAGAGTTTTTATAATGAATGGATGTTAAATTTTGTCAAATGCTTTGTCTGCATCTATTGAGATGGTCATATGATTTTATCCTTCATTTTGTTGATGTGATATATCACATTGATTTGTTTATACTGAATCATCCTTGCATTCCTAGAATAAATCCCATTTGATTTTGATGAATATTTTTGAATTTGGTTTACTAATATTTTGTTGAAGATTTTTATATCTATGTTCATCAGGGATATTGGCCTTTAATTTTCTTTTTTTTGTGGTGTCTTTACCTGGTTTTGATATAGGAGTAATACTGTACTGGCCTCAGAAAGAATTTGGAAGCATTCCTTCCTCTTCTGTTTTTTTATTTTTTTTTTTTGTTTGTTTTTTTGGAATAATTTGAAAAGAAAAGGTATTAACTCTTGTTTAAATGTCTGGTAGAATTCACTTGTGAAGCCATCTTGTCTTGGACTTTCATTTATTGGGGATTTATGGTTACTGATTTAGATTTGTTACTAGTAATTCATCTCTTCAGATATTCTCTTTCTTCCTGATTCAGTCCCAGAAGATTGTAAGTTTCAAGAAATTTATCCATTTCTTCTAGGTCATCCAATTTTTTGGCATATAGTTTTATATGGTAATATCATAATTTTTTATGTTTCTGTGGTGTCAGCTATAAGTTCTCTTTCTTTTATGATTTTACTTATTTGAGAATTCTTTCTCTTTTTGATGAGTCTGGCTAAAGGTTTATTAATTTTATTTATCGTTTCAAAGAACCAGTTCTTGTTCTCATTGATATATTCTTTTTTCTTTTTTGTCTTTGTTTTATTTATTTCTGCTCTGATTTTTATTATTTCCCTCTTTTTAACTTTGGGCCTTGTTTGTTCTTCTTTTTCTATAGAATGTTCCTTTAAGTGTTAGAATTCAATTGTTTATTTGAGATTTTTCTTGTGTCTTGAGGCATCATTCTTATTCCATGTTAACTTCCCAACTCAAAACAAAGTATTGGTTTCTATGATTATAAATATTCAGTATCACCAATTTATTTTATAAGAAATTTCATCACATTATTTTATTAAATTGGTGAGTGACAGGAGCTGGATCTACCAAGCATATAGTATATGGGAGGTGCTAATGACCACCCCAGACAGCATATGTAGGCTTTCCATAGTTACATATTTAGTGAATGATTTCTTGTCAAGGTTCAGGGTAGAACTTTGAGCCCAGAGAGTGTTGTTTGGACACATTTGTCCCCACTGTCTCTCCTTCCCAGTAACCTCCAGATTTGAGATCAAAAGTTGGATTCATCAGCAGATCAGCTTTTTTAAATAATTGAAAATTTTTACATAAAAAATTTTAAGTTTGCACAAAATCCAAATTTTCCATAACATTTTTACACAGGAGTTAAACATTTTAAATTTTCCATAAAAATATGAAGTTTTTTTCTTCTGATTTATCTTCTAAGAGCAGATTTGGCAACACTGGTAGTCATCCTACTGGTGGGGCCTGCCACTCCACTTTGACAGTCCTACATTGGCTGGCCTCACAGGCATTTGAGATTGATCGATATTGTTGATTTTGATCCCTAAGCAAAGTCTGTTAGAATACATTTTCATTTCAGTACCATGCATTAAAAAAAATATGGATTCTGCCTTTTTAAAAACCTTCATCTCGGAGGGTCCAATCTAATCCTAGGGATTAAAATCTTTTATGCTGGTTGCAATGTATGACTTTTATGTCTGGTAAATAAAGCATGCTATAAATTGGTGAAAGCTTAACAGTTTAGTAATAACTAACGGAGACATTTGGATATGGTTGAGCTATTCTCTCTATTTACATTCCTTTCAAATACTGCTGGATGCAATAAGTGATAGGTACTGATTATTGACTTTTATGCTCTTGAGCTGTCATCACTATACTATACATGTTTGGACTATACTGTCTGCTGTATTGTTGAAGGTATAAAATTTTGGATGAAGATTAGTTGACAATTTGCTATTAAGAGATGCTCAAAGTACTTGGAATCAGCTTTTCTTCACTTGAAATAGAAAATTAATATTGTTTTAAATGCCTTTCCTGTAACAGATGAAAAACTGAATGACCCCCTCATTTCTTCCATTGATAGTTCTTATGAATATTATGGTAAAATTTTGAATAGTTAGAATTGTCAACTATACTGCTCCATTAAAATTATTTATGTTATGTATTTTAAGGATAACAATGGAATATCTTGGCAAAACAAGCTTTTTTCTTTTCTTTCTTTCTTTTTTTTTTTTTTTAAAAAAACAAGCTCTTAATAGGCAGTTAGTAATAAGCCCCAGTGATCTCTCTGCACATTTCCAATGCCATATAGTTAGCTAGGAAGACTTGGTCTTTAATGTGATAACCTCTTAGATACAACAAATTCCTGAATATAGCATTTTTTTCAATGTTTTTGTTCAGTAAACATATTTGGCACACAAAAAAGAAATAAGTACAATTTAGAACATCTTCACCATCAAAGGTGACAAAAATACATTTTTTCTTAACCTCAGTTAACCAGTAGTAGAGCTACTAAAGGATCTATTATAGTGGCTAACAGTGACTGGCTAGGAAGGAAGCCCTAATTCTTTGGCTTTGAGATTGTAGCTATTTAAAAAATTCAGTTTAACTAGGAATAGAGTTTTGATAAAACACAGAAACTCATTTTTTCAAATGAAGTATTTATCAAACAAACGGTATGGAGTGCCTTTTATATTCAGATACTTCTCTGAGGACGTAAGAGTCAAGACAGAAGCCAAGAATCCCTGTGCTTGTAGACTTACATGCCAGTGGGGGAAATAATAAACAAGATAAGTAAGGCATATACTATGTTTGTGATAAGTGCTAAAAAGAAACATGAAACTGGGAAGGGTTTTAGGAAGTAGGAAGGTTCCAGTGTTAGTTAGGTCTCACTGAAGAGGTGATGTTTGAGTTTCAAGACAACTGTTCCAAGACATATGTCTTGTAAGATTTATGGGAGCAAGGCAAGAACATTCCAGGCATAAAGAACAGCAAGTGCAAAGGCCCTTAAGTAGGAGTATTCCTAGTATGTTGGGGGATCAGTGAGAAGGCCAGTGTTAGTGGGTTAGAATGCAGTGGGGGACCAGATCGCCTAAGTTCATATTGGTCATTGTCAGGATTTGGGCTTTTTCTCTGAGATGAGAGCCATTGGAAACCCACTAGCATCATGTTGCTCACTAGCCCAGGTGTGACGTGATCTGATTTATATTTTAAGAGATGACTCCAGCTATGAAGGGAAGACAGAGTGGAAGGTTGTTGCCACTCACAATGATGATAATGACTTGGACTGTAGTGTTAGTTCTAGTGCAAATGGTGAGAATCAGTTGACTTTTTTGTGTGTTTTAAGGTAGAACAAATGGGATTTGCTGATGGATTGGATAAAGATATGAGGGAAATAGGGATCCCTGGGTGGCGCAGCAGTTTGGCGCCTGCCTTTGGCCCAGGGCGCGATCCTGGAGACCCAGGATTGAATCCCACATCAGGCTCCCTGTGCATGGAGCCTGCTTCTCCCTCTGCCTGTGTCTCTGCCTCTCTCTCTCTCTCTCTCTCTCTCTGTGACTATCATAAATAAATAAATAAATAAAAATTTTAAAAAAAGATATGAGGGAAATAGAGAAGGCAATAATGACTTCTAAGAGTTTGGCCTGAACAGTTGGAAGGGTGGAGTTTCCCTTTACTAGGCTTGAAGGGAATGAGGGGGAATGTTAATATAGAGATGCCTATAAGGCATTGAGTGGAAATGCCCAGTAGATAGTCGGATGAATGTGTCAGGAGAGAGGACTAAGCTGGAGATATATACTTGGGAATCTCAGCATATAAATGCTTTTTAAAACTAGAAGGCTGAATGAGATCACCAAGTTAGTGAACACAGACAGGAGAAAAGAGGCCTGAGGATCTCTCACGTTTATAAGTTTGGGAAATGAGGAGCCAGCAAAGAAGACTGTGAAATGGCCATAGAAGTTGGTGGAGAACAGCATGACTGTGCTGTTTTAGAAACCAAGGAAAGAACATACTTCAAGGAGAAGAGGGGGACCAACTTTATCAGACGCAGTAGTCTAGTACCATGAAATAGGGTCTGAGGACACATCATTGGATTTAGCATTGGAATGTATTGGTTACCTTGATAGGAGCTATTTCACTGGAGTGGCCAAAGCAAAAACCTGATTGTAGAGCATTTCTAGAAAGGAAGGGGGAAAAAATGAGGTAACAAGTATAGACAAGCCTTTTGAAGAACTTTGCTGTAAATAGATGTAAAGAAATGGAATGAGAACTGGAGGAAGAGGTAGGTCTGGAGAGTTTATTCTTTCCTCTTTCTCCAGTGCAACCAGATGTGTCACTTTCTGTCCAAAACATTTCACAGATATATTTCTATAAAATGGGCAGAGAAAAAGTTGTCCAACTATTGAGCCTGGAGGTTCCCCAACATTTAGTGGTTGGTGAGGTGAGGAAGAACCAGCAAAAGGAGCTGAGATTTCAGCATTAAAGCAAAATAAAAGCACACTCTTTATAGTAGTTTGAGTGTGGCTGGTATTAAAGGAAGGCATTCATTAACATTTGGGATAAGATACCTTCAAGAGCCACAGAGAATTCTTTATTGAAATGTAGGGGAGGAAAATTTTTTTTCTCTGTTCTTCTAGGTTCCTTTGGCTGGTCTACTCATTAAATTGACATAAACCAGGTTAACAGGAGAAAAGCAAATTTAATTACATACATATAGGAGCTCCATAAAAAACATGGAGACACAGGACAAGTGAGTCAGTTGAAGCTTGTATAGAATCCTGAGATAAGGAATGGTATAGGGACCTGAGGCTTCCTAGGGGAGGAGAGTAATTCAGAGTAAGAAGAGAAGATGTTTGGTAATTAGATGTTTGCCCTGCCCTACAGATAGGCCCTTCAGATACAAAATTATCTCCCATAATGGTTCTCTTTCTGGCCAGGCCTCCTATCTTAGTTCTTTTGGGTGATTAAAGGTTTCAAAATTTTCTTGATTCTGCTGGGTCTCAGTTGCCCTCAGCTCAAAATAATCCACATGCCAAAGTGGCATATTTGGAGGTCATGTACTTTGCTCCCCTTTAGAAGGATGTCTGAACCATTAAGTGCTCACATGCCTATCTAGCTCTAATAAGAATGGGCTGGGTTGAGCAATAAGTTTGTACCATTTCCTTGACATTTAACCATGCTTCTTTTTTTCAGAGAGGATCTCCCAGGATGCAGCAGGAGTTCAGCTTGAGAAATGCTGCTGTCTGGGTCTCAATGCTTTAGCAGTTAGTTTTTTTGGCGTTAAATGGGTCAGATCAATAAGAAGTCAGGAAGCGGATGGTTTTGACAAGGAGAGCTTTCTTTAAAGCATTTGTTGGTGGTTTTTATTTTTACCCCTCCCAAATTCCTCACTGACAGATCGACTGAAATTCTCGGGAAATAGTCCATTACGCAAATAGTGGTTTCACTCTTTGTGATAGTTTAAACATTAACCTTTCATTTCTTTTCAAATACAAGATGCTCTTTTCAAGTGATGCTAAAACCTATGTTATCTGGCAGCTTACCAACCAGAAGATTGTAACTGACATTTTGGATTTTCAGTCAGTATAAATTATCAGGATGTTGAGACTTCTCTACTAGGTTCTCTAAGAAGAGGCCACTGGGTTGTCTTCACCAAGGAATTGGTGGTGGCCGAGAGCTTCTTCCTACAGAAATGAAGGTAAACCTCTTACACCTGGGCCTGCAGGACTCAGCTAGACCTTCTCTTCTTAGCTCAGCACCTCATGCCACCATTAGCCCCTCAGAGAAGAAATATCTGAGATACCAAGTTATTTATCTAAGGCCACACAGCTACAAAGAGGTGGAACTAAGATTCAGGCTGAACAATCTGAACTCTGGAGCCCAAGGTTCTAACCACTTAGTCGTCTAGAGAGGTGTAAGCTGGAGATGTAGATTTGGGAGTTTCAGCATATGAATGCTTTTTTAAAACTCTAAGACCAGTTGAGATTACCAAGGGAGTGAACATAGAAGAAAAGGGGCCTGACTCCCATGTGTATAAGTTGGTGACAAGAGGAGGAACCTGCAAAGGAGACTGAAAAGTTGTGTCCATAGAAGTTGAGGAGAACCAGGTAAGTATGGTGTCTTGGAAGCTAAGGGAAAAATGTGTTCCAAGGAAAACAGAGTGATCAACTCAACTGGGTGCTGTTCCTGGGTCCTCTGTGGCCATTACCGTTATTTTTCATTCCTTTTCAGCAAAGCTAGGGAGTAGAGTGGGGACATAGTTACCCATTCCAAAATGAGTCTAGAACAGTAATACAAAGATATAGATTAATTTATAGATTGTGTTGCTGCATTATACACTCACGAAATCACCATACTACACAATAATGAAGGTGAAGGAAAATAATGGAAAGAAAAAAGAATTCAGACATAGCCCTGAGTGAATCCTTCTGGAATGCAGTGAGCTACCCCACATTAACTACTGTTAACATTTTGGTGTATTTCCTTCTGGTTTTGCAACTGTGAGTTGTTTTTGTTTTTGTTTTTGTTTTTGTTTTTGTTTTTTACACACAATTGTGATTATGTGGAATACATGGAATGGCATATACTGATTTATTTTTTTTATTTATTCTTTTAAAATATTTATTTATTTATTTATGAGAGACACACACACACACACACAGAGAGAGGGAGAGAGAGAGAGAGAGAGGCAGAGACATAGGCAGAGGGAGAAGCAGGCTCTTCACAGGAGCCCGATGCGGGACTCGATCCCGGATTCTGGGCTCATGACCTGAGCCGAAGGCAGCTGCCCAACCACTGAGCCTGTCCCTGATTTATTCTTTTATTTTTTTATTTTTATTTTTTTATTATTTTTATTATTTTTTATTTTTTTGATTTGTTCTTTTAAAATCAATTTTTAATATAAAAATAGTACATATTCCTCTTAAAATATCTGAAAAAGAAGAGTAAAGAAAAATTTAAGTCAGAGTAGAGGGTACAAAAGGTCTTTACAACCTGAGTATATATGCATTAGCATTATGGTATCAGATATGTAGTTACATTTAGTCTGCATGACTTATCCACTGACTTTTCTTCCTGCCTGCCCACCTACTCATCAAGAGATAGCCTAGGGACAGGCTTTGCTCCTGCAGAGATGGGAGTGGGGTGAAAATCCAGCCTTCTGGGCCCCAACCTCAGATACTCTGATGTAGTGGGTCCCAGTAGGTGGTCATAAAACCACCCTCTAAGAATACCTCTCAATATTAGGGTCTAAGGACAAGGTGATACAAAGTCCCAAGACCAATTGGGATTTTAACTAGTTCTTAGAGAAGCTAGTAAAAAATCTGTGACTTAAATTTTAGGACAATTTAGACATGGATTTTTTTGAAAAAATATTTATTCAAACATTTAGAGAGCCTTTCTAATACAAAAGTAGAGGAGAACCCCACATATAATTGAATTAAAATTTTCATTTTTTACTGACAAAGAGGCTGAAACCCAGAGAGCCAGTGACCTCAGTCCTGAGACTATCTACTTTGTCAGCAGCAGAGTTAAGGCTCAGACCCAGTTTTCTGAATCCCAGAATCATCCTGAAACTTGTTGGCAAAATTTGTGTCAATAGCTTTTTTGAGCAAGCCCTATTGTCCCCCTGGGAGACTATGCAGTCATAAGCCTCCTTCGGTGAGAGGTGTGTCTCTTAACAGAGCTAGATTTAGAATCCTTCACGGTAAGCTTTGTGGCAGTAAAGAGAACCCTAAATTTGGAGTCCACAGACTTTCATTCAAGTATCAGTTTTCCACTTCTTCTGTGACTATAAGCAAACCACATAACCATTCTGAGCCTTGCTTTTTTTTTCACCTGAAATACAGGTATAGTATATATCTTTTTACCTGGCATAGTATTTTGAGGATCAAAAGCACTATATAAATTAAAGTATTACACAAATACAGGGACTTTGTATTTTTTTAAGATGTTATAAGGAACTAGATTTACAAAGAACTAGTTTCGGCATCTTACAAAGACATAATTGCCTTCAGAGCAAAATCCATGTGTGTTTTATTCTTCTCTTCCCTCATAATAAGTGCAGAATAAATATTTGCTTAATAGTGGAGAGCTTTTATCACCTTTAGTGAAATGAAATACTCATGATAATTCTCCATGTGAGTGATGGTATAATAGGTACTATGGGACCTGCCATATTTATGTGGATGCCTTCACAGGGCTTTTAAGTTAAAAATAGGAGGGCAGTCTTGTCTGATGTTGCCTGTGAAGTGTGGTGTCTTCTGCATGGTAAAAGAAGTAACAAAAGTTGCCTTGAGACTGGAACAACATGCTGTTCTCATCAGACGGCATTTTAAGGCTCCTTGGACGTGATATTTATATGTGAGAACAATAGAATTTTTCCCTTTATGTAGCCTTGTTTCAGTACTAACAATGAAATTCACTATAATACCGTCTTTGTGATTTGTCCATATTCATCATTGGATCTTTCAGGGCATCCTTGTTTGAAATGTGGAGAACAAGGTAGGGTGACATACGGTAAAATGACTAACATATGGTATTAATTCCTCATCCTGTTGATATTTCTTGATTTGTTAGGTTGAACTTCGGAATTCCATCTTGAAATTGCTTTGGCCTATTTATTACTTTTAGTTTAAGACAATGATGGAATAGAAGTAACACACTTGTTTTTGAACTCATTAACAATGTATATGCAAGCTAAATGAAGTCAGCATCAGAGAATGTTAAAACTTGAGGGGCTGGCTACTCTAGAGATAATCTAATCTGAAGTCTTCATTTTATAACTCAGACTTCACTGACTTGCCCACTATCACAGAGGTTTAGGAAGTGAGCACCCAGATTTTAAGACCTGTAGGTAAATGGGGTTTTGTTCTGTAAAATATACACATTATTCTGGACTGTATTAAGCAGGTTCATGTAACACTGTCAACTACTTGAGGACATCTGCTTTCAGGATGAAGTCTAAAGACCAAACTATTTTTAGAGTAGTAAACTACATTCCAAGGTTTAATGCCACACACAAAGAAGGCTTAGAATATACTTATTCACAAGTTATATCACCTTGAAAGACAGCTCTTGAAACCAGTGGGCAGGGAACTTCTGGGAAAAGGATGGGGGTGGTGGTGTGTCCTGACTCACTCATTAAGGGGGGAGAAATGCCCATAATAGAAACAAAGCAATAAAAACTAACCAGACACACTTCCTCTGCCCTTCTCCCTGGAATCGGTCATTTAAGGTCTATCATATTTGTGCCAGTAAAAGAAAGCACAGAGCGACTATTATCACATGAGGTAAGAATTTACTATGTAAAGACATAAGATATGCTCAGCCAACAGAGCCACCTCACAGTACCAAATTTACATGCCCTAAGTAACATAGTAATAAATATAGAAGACAGACCTAGCCTGTAGCTAAATGGATCTTTATCCTTTAAAATATACAGATTATTCCATAGTATATTAAGAAAGTTCATGTGAGGAGTGCCTGGGTGGCTCAGTTGGTTAAACATCTGCGCAGGTCATGATCTCTGGTGCCTGGGAGCTAGCCCCACATCAGGCTTCCCTCTCAGCAGGGAGTCTGTTTCTCCCTCTCCCTCTGCCTCTCCTCCCTGCTCATTCTCTCTCTCTCCCTTCCCTGTCTCAAATAAATGAATAAAATCTTTAAAAAGGAAAAAAGAAAGTTCATGTGACACCATTAATGGGTGGAAAAATATAAGTTACCAAGGACTCAACGGTTTGAAAAGTAAGGCAGAACTAACAAGAGAAGGGAAGATGTTAGGGAAAAAGAGTATCTGTCCCTTCAAATGCTCATGATAACATAAGATTTAGCTGGAGGCACTGATGTCTCACTAGCCAGGCTAGAGTCCTGCTTTCCAGAAGGAAAAATGCTCATGCAAACCGTAGTGTTTTCCATATTCTTTGTCTTGCTGACTTCATCAAAATTTTATTAATGTGGCCTAACATAAGAGACACACAAAGCACACAGTCCCCACTTGACCACTATCTAGTAGCTGATGTTTGCAATGATCTCTCTCTAAAAGAGGATACTATGTGTGCTGACATGCAATTGTGGTGTAAATGAATGAACAGAATCTGTTGGATCATACTGTGTCAGTCTTGGGAAATGTGCAGACTTTTGTTTTCAGACTTTTTTTTAAGGTCCACAACTTCAATATCATTTTGATTATTTCATTTATTCAAATTTCACTAAAGGTTTATTACATAAACTATAATCAAAAACTATAAAATGTAAAATCAAGAAATATAAAATGTCTAATTTGCAATTTGCACTTTTGTTTCCCAACTATCATTTATTTAAAATCCTTTATTTGGGGCAGCCCGGGTGGCTCAAGCGGTTTAGTGCCGCCTTCGGCCCAGGGCCTGATCCTGGAGACAGGGATCAAGTCCCATGTCAGGCTCCTTGCATGGCGCCTGCTTCTCCCTCTGCCTGTGTCTCTGCTTCTCTCTCTCCTCTCTGTGTATTCTCAGAAATAAATAAATAAAATCTTTAAAAAATAAATAAAATAAAATCCTTTGTTTATCAGATATATTGAACCCCTGCCATATACCAGACTCTCTTTTAGGAACTGAGGAAAAAGCAGTGAGCAAGCAGATAAACTTCCTGTCTTCACAGAGTTTTTGTCCCATCAGGGGAGACAAGGAATGAATAAGATAAAGGAGCAAAATATATGACTGGTTAGATAGTAGTAAGGACATAGGAAGCCTTGAGGCAGAGAGAGTGATGGTAGTGAGATTCAGGGCCAGTGGCCAGGTTAAACCTTCTTGAAAAGGTGGCTTTGGAGTTCAGATCTGGCAGGATTGAATAAGCGAGCCACAGGGATATTGGATGGAAGAGCTTTCTGGGCAGTGGGCACAGCATCTGTAATGGCCTTCAAGCTAGGGTGTGCTGTGTGGTTGAGTAACAGCAAGGAGGCAAGTGGAGAAAGAGAAAGGACCAAGCAAAGTGGGAAGAGGAGGAGTTCCGCTCCGAGAACTAAAGGAACCAGAATATATGGGCGTTGCTGGATTTCACTCCATATCACTCTGAGATCTGTATCTGTTAGGGGCTGGTCCTATTATGGACTGAGTTGTGTCTTTCTCCCCCTTCTCTAGCCCCCAAATTCCGATCTTGAATCCTTAACCCTGAATGTGACTGCATGTGGAGATAGGGCCTTTAAAGAGATGATTAAGGTAAATGAACAGGGTGGGGCCCTAACTCAGTAGGACTCAGGTCCTTAGCAGAAGAGAAAGAGACACTAGGGATAACTGATGGAAAAGAGACCATCTGTATGCCAAGGAGAGAGACCTTGAAAAAATCAAACCTTGATCTGTGAGAAAATGAATTAATGTTGTTTAAGCCACCCAGCCTGAGGCCTTAGCAGACTCATATACTATCTTAACACCCAGTTCACTTTGATGAAGGAACTTTCTGCTAAATAATCAAATTGACCTTGATCAAATTTTACCATATTAACTGACAGTAGTACTTATGCCAGTCCAGGAGCTAATTCATTCTACTAGGTACTATATTTGACTTAAAACAGATGAATGTACAAATTAGTCCAGAACAGAGCTAGCAAGCCAGTCCAAACAGATATGCAGTTTCTTTCACATCGCCAGTTTGAAAGTAGCTCTTGCAATTCTTTTGTTTCTGTCTCTCTCTCTCTTTCGTTATTATAAAATATAGAAGAATTGGCCTTTAGCTGATAGGAATGAAGAAGAAAAAGGCTGCACCTTCTCTTTCCATCACTTTTCCCCACCCCCAACTATGTTCCCTCTAATCTCTTACCACCTTTCTCCTAAAAAAACTGGTTTCTTAACATCACAGAAAATGATGGGGAGAATGATTGGCTGTTTTTGAAGGCTTATTATTTGCACCCTGAAAAGGCTTTGGAAAAATCAAGTATTTATCTTTCCTTTCTTATGTAAACTTTGTTTTGGAATATCAAAAAGTTGATGAGAGAAAGTTCTTCATAGAAGAATTTCAGCTCTTGAGGTAGAGTGACAGTGAGGAAATCACCCTTTGGGAACTCCTTCATGAAATAAAGGGTCTAAGCAATGATTATCAGTGGCTGCTAAAATCATCGGACAAAAGGTTGATGTGGGAATTTTATATGGAGGGATCAGGCTGCCACCACCTGAACCCAGTGGACCAAACCCGTGGAAAACGGATCACCAAATATTGGGTGCCTTCTGGACACACCACAGGAAGACACAGCCCTGCCTGTAGAAAAATTCTTGAGAAAAAAATGTACTTTAAGAAGGTAACTCCACTTCATCCCAGTGAAGGAATGCAAGGGTTGTCAAATTTTTCAAGGGAAGCTAGGAATCAGAATGCTTTTGTACAGCTTCTCTATTTAAAAATACTTTCTATTTTTAAAACTTGGGAAAACTATGTGGCTCAAACCACATAAACCTGTCACCTCTCCTTCACTAAGGTCCAACATGTCATTTTTGTGTCCCTCTGCCCTCCTGCTCTACTTGACTTCCAGTGCCAAGGCCTCTGGAATGTCGTCCTCAATTCTTTGATCCACATCCATGTTTTCACTCCTGATTCTATGGCATTTGTGTTTGGATATCTGTAATATTGTGATTTATCATAAGAAATATATATTTGGTCCCTGACTCACGACTTAAAAAGCCTTGGAATAGTGTAAGCACTTAAGAGCAGTGGGATCATATCTTGTTATAATATTTGGTCTTTTGTCCTCAGTTCCTAAAATCGAGGTATATCCATAAAGGTGAAATGGGTGTCTCATTGTTCATAACAAGCCCCTTTCAACTGCACCTGAGTTTATGTTAATGAGGCAACTTTCAGAAAACTCCAAGGTAACCTAAAGATGAGGGTTGGTTGCCAGGGAGCCAACCATGTGATTAAGAGTTGGAACTTTCAGGCCGATCCCCCAGTGTCCAGGGAAAGTAACGGGCTGGAGATTGAGCTCAGTCACCACTAGCCAGTGATTTAATCAGTCATGCCCATGTAGCAAAGCCTCCAAAAAACCCCAGTAGGCTGGAGTTGGTGAACTTGTGGAGGTGCTGGGACAATGGCATGTTTGGAGAAGGCATGGAAGCTCTGAACTGCTTCCCAGCTACCTTGCCTTATGCATCTCTTCCATCTGGCTGCTCCTGAATTATATACTTTTACAATAAACCAGTAATTGAATAAGTAAACTGTTTTCTTGAGTTCTGTGAGTCATTCTAGAAAATGAGCAAAATTGAAGAGAGGTATGGGAACCTCCTATTTATTGTAGGTAGGTCAAGTGGCAGTCTGGATTTGGGATTGGCATCTGGATTGGGAAGGAGGAACAGTCTTGTGGGACTGAGCCCTTAGCCTATAGAGTCTGACACTATGTCCTGGTAGACAGTGTCAGAATTGAGTTCAGCTGTAGGACCCCTGATCAATATCAGCAGAGTAGAGTTAATTGCTTGGTGGTGATAGAAAACACACCTTGAAGTATTCTAACCCTTAGAGTGCTTGTCTTCCCTACCATGGTACATGTTCTTAGAAGGCAGTTTGCTAGTTTTCTACCATTTTGGTTTTCTCTTTAGCACCCAAACATGTTCACTGCTTTTGAGTCCTTAGATTAGTTATATAGTGAGCAGATATATACAAACCCTTAGCAGCTACTAAATATTCAGCAATTATTCTTTTATCTGTAGCAGCAAAATAGCACCATCAAAAATACTGACCTAAAAGTGACCATTTTCTTGAACCTTACCTTTTAGCATGCAGCTAATTTTTCTTTAAAATACCTCATTGTTTTTGTAGACTATCAAACTTTTAAAATAGAATTCCCCAATTCTGCGATATGCAATAATCTACAAGAGAGACTGTGCGTTTGATGTTTTATTCATGGCTGTGTATTTGTTTGACTAATGATAATCTTACATTTATTGACACATGTTTTCATTGCATGCAATATCTCATGTAGTCCATATCAACCTGATCATAAATGCCACTAATATATTCATTTTAGAGATGGGGCTCTGAGAAGTTATATAGCCAACAGAGGTTACACAGCTAGAAAGTGCAGAGGCCTATATTGAACCATTATTGATTAAGATAGTGCCAGCAGCTCTAAGAAGGAAACCCCAAAATATGTAGTTGCTCAAACACAGTAGGAAGTGTGTTTCTAAAATCCAAATTGGGGATTGTGATTAGCAGCAGGCTCTCCTCCAAGTTGTGAGCCAAGGTCCCAGGCTCCTCCTCAAGGTCATCAGAGAAAGAACATGGAGAATGATGCATAAGAAAATTTTCTGCCAGACCTGGTAGTGGCACATAGTATTCTAGTCCACTGGCCTGATTCAGTCACGTAGCCACACTTACCTGAAAGGAAGCTGAGAAATGTAGCTCCTCAGTGTGTCCAGGAAAAAGAGGACATGGCCCAGCACCCAAGATGCTCTGATTCTGTACATAGCCATCATGATAAACTGCCTCTGTGGATTAATTTTAGAATTGGACATGATATGTTACGTATTACATGTACTTCTTAAGCTTCTGGTTGATGAAAACACCTACTGTCTGTTCTGAAATACTGTTTCTTAAGTCTTTGTGTGGAATGTTTTCTCAATGTCATTTGTTCTACTTGTAAATGCCTGTATTGCTTTGACAGTACTATCTTGCTTCAAGTTCTATATTTTAAAAACAGAAAACCAAACCCTCAGAATTATGAAACCAATGAATAAAGTATTTCCAACAGCTTTTTTTTGGACTGTGTCTGCCCAGATTTTATTTTTCTGACCCCACTAAAGAAGGATAATAACTTGTTTAAGAGACTCTTCCCTTGTCTCTTGTGACAGATCTCGACAATTCTCCTAAGAGTAGAAAGATGGATTAAAATATACCCACTAATAAAGGCTTTTGAGACTTTTAAAATTAAATTGTGTGCTTTGAGTTTTCCTAGAAACCACAAAAGAACAGTCACTAAGGTGGTCTTAAGAGATTTAAAGACATGAATATGAATGATAGGAAGTCTCAGCTACTACTTATTTTTTTTTAAGATTTTATTTATTTATTCATGAGAGATACAGAGAGAGAGAGAGAGAGAGAGAGAGGCAGAGACACAGGCAGAGGGAGAAGCAGGCTCCATGCAGGGAGCCTGACGTGGAACTCAATCCCGGGTCTCCAGGATCAGCCCTGGGCTAAAGGCGGCGCTAAACCGCTGAGCCACTCGGGCTGCCCTCAGCTTCAACTTAGATTGTGATTAGGACATCAAGGAATTATATTATTTCTATGATATTTTTTCTTTAACTTTCTCATCTTGAAATCTTAGGCTAAATTTATTATTATACAATGTATTTGATTTTTATAATAAGATATGGTCCTAAGAATATTGGGTTTGAATTAGTTTAATTTATAAGTGGATAGTTCTTCAAGGAGTGAAGAACCTCAGTCAGTCAGGAAATTAGCAAGAAAGCAGAGAATTTTAAGTATGAAGCCAGTGGGTTCCATTGGTGTGGAGCTGTTAGCATTTGAGAAATCTAAAGTTCCATCTCTGTTCTAACAGCACAATCACTTGGAAAATGGAAAAGTTTAGTTATCTTAAAAAAAAATCCATTTAAAAGAATCCATGACAAACTAGTTTTTTTTTTTTAATTGGAGTTCAATTTGCCAACATATACCATAACACCCAGTGCTCATCCCATCAAGTGCCCTCCTCAGTGCCCATCACCCAGTCACCCCAACCCCCCGCCCACCTCCCTTTCCACTACCCCTTGTTCGTTTCCCAGAGTTAGGAGTCTCTCATGTTCTGTCTCCCTTTCTGATATTTCCCACTCATTTTCTCTCCTTTCCCCTTTATTCCCTTTCACTATTTTTTATATTCCCCAAATGAATGAGACCATATAATATTTGTCCTTCTCTGATTGACTTATTTCACTCAGCATAATACCCTCCAGTTCCATCCACGTTGAAGCAAATGGTGGGTATTTGTCGTTTCTAATGGCTGAGGAATATTCCATTGTATACATAGACCACATCTTTATCCATTCATCTTTCGATGGACACTGAGGCTCTTTCCACAGTTTGGCTATTGTGGACATTGATGCTAGAAACATCGGGGTGCAGGTGTCCCGGCGTTTCACTGCATATGTATGTTTGGGGTAAGTCCCCAGCAGTGCAATTGCTGGGTCATAGGGCAACTCTATTTTTAACTCTCTGAGGACCCTCCACACAGTTTTCCAGAGTGGCTGCACCAGTTCATATTCCCACCAACAGTGCAAGAGGGTTCCCCTTTCTCCACATCTTCTCCATCATTTGTAGTTTCCTGCCTTGTTAATTTTCCCCATTCTCACTGGTGTGAGGTGGGATCTCATTGTGGTTTTGATTTGTATTTCCCTGATGGCCAATGATGCGGAGCATTTTCTCATGTGCTTGTTGGCCATGTCTATGCCTTCCTCTGTGAGATTTCTGTTCATGCATGACAAACTAGTTTGATTAACTTTTTAATCAAACTGGTCATACTAGTTGATACACTTGAGATTCTTTGTATATTCATAAGGATAGGCCTTGAGGGTGTATTTTAGTCACTTCACTCAGTGAGCATTTCCAGAGTGTGCCTTCTGGGTCAAGCACTTTGACAGGTACAAGGAACACAGAGGTGTATGCAAGACCAGCTCCTGCCTCCAATTGACTTTCAATTAC
The DNA here is from genome assembly GCF_053574225.1 of Canis aureus. Lineage (NCBI taxonomy): Eukaryota > Metazoa > Chordata > Mammalia > Carnivora > Canidae > Canis > Canis aureus. The sequence continues at coordinate 14,694,425 of NC_135636.1, forward strand.
AGAGGCCTAAAAATTCAAAGCAGACAAAAACCAAGACGATTCCATAAAAAGGACAAGAAATGCTCAGATGTGTGCCTTAAGAGTTAGAAGAAGAGCTTCTAGATTGAGTCGGGGATCCAGTCAAGGAAGTCTTTACTTGAGAAATAACCAGAAAAGGGCATTAGAGACATGGAATCATGGTTAGAGAGGAGTGTGAGTGGAACATGCAACAAAAAGTGGAGGAAAACAACCTAAAATGAACCTGTCTGCTGCTTTTTCATACATGATTTTTATGTGCTACTTATCATTAGTTGTAAATTTTAATAAAAGTACATTGGTATTTAAATGGTTTAATGACACCTTGTTAAGTTCTTTTTTTTTTTTTCTTTTTAAAGTTACCTTGTTAAGTTCTTAATGCTTATAGGGTGCCTGAGAGTCTACGCAGTCCTTAAACAATGTAAAATACTTTATTGTACTTTTATTTTTTATTTTTTTAAAGATTTTATTCATTTATTTATGATAGACATAGAGAGAGAGAGAGGCAGAGACACAGGCAGAGGGAAAAGCAGGCTCCATGCCGGGAGCCTGACGTGGGACTAGATCCCGGGACTCCAGGATCGCGCCCTGGGCCAAAGGCAGGCGCCAAACCGCTGAACCACCCAGGGATCCCCACCTTATTGTACTTTTAAATGCTAACATATAAGTTCATTGTAGAAAATGGTCTCTTTAGCCACAAGAGGAATTCAAACCCACTTCTCTAAAAGAACTTTTTGAGATGAACACTCATATAAAACATTTTCTTAAACAACTCTCACTGTTTATAATGTGATTTGATGCTCCATTGAAATTTCCACAGAAAGCTTCAAATACATCCTGGCTCAAATGTTTTCAGAGCAAGGGCACTTATTTTGTGATGAGTCAGAAGATCATGTTGATGGATGAAACTGGGCAAGTACTGTTACACAGATGGATGGTTAACCATTTTATTACTCTCAACACCAAGATCACACCAATGTGTTTTGTAACTGCAGAATCCCTCTTGACTACATGATGATTTGGAGAAGGGGCAATCCTGAGAAATTAAACTAGTTTGCCTAGTTGAGCATTTTTGTCTTTGTAAACAGCAAAATTTATACAAATCTCAATGTGTTCTTGAAGTATTTTGCCCAAGTACTGTTAACAGCTATCTCAAGACCACGATCATGTTTTCTAATCCTTTTTCTTTTCCTTCCTAACTCTCCTTGAGGCTTTGTAGTTTAGCTTAGTTTATTTAGATGGCCTTCTATCGTAAAGGGGGCGAGAATGTCAGAGATAAGTTTGAATTGGCCATCTGTGTTTTTGTAAATCTCAAGGGATTGCTATCAAGCCCCCTGGTTTGTGGGGCAAGACTTTCTTCCTTCTAGCTCTGGTCTTTTCCTTGGTCAGCAGGAAATCACTTGCTTTAAGACCAACATCCCCCTGGTCAAGTTGCAGGCCATCTGCTTGGACATATGTTCACTCTTTGATCTTTAAACAATTAATTTATTCTCATGCCTAGACCACTAGGCCTGCCAGGAGGTCCCACTGGATTCTCTCTGAATCTCTGGGAAACATGAAGACAGATTTTCCTGTGAGCTTCTCTCTTAGGGACAGATATTTTAACAAACTTGATTTGAGATTTCCAACCTATTTGTGAACAGAACCTGGTGGTGTTAGTGTTTCTTCTATGGGGGTCTGCATTCTATGGGGGTCTTCTATGGGGGTCTGATTCACTCTTAGCTAGCCCCTTCTCTTAATGCTATCATGCGGAGTACTATTCTAAACCAGGTAGGAAGTTGTTATTTCTGCTTTATTCTTTTCTTTATTGTTATTATGGTAGAATATACATGGCAATTTATCATTTTAGCCATTTTTTAAAAAAGATTTTATTTATTCATGAGAAACACAGTGAGAGAGTGAGAGAGAGAGAGAGAGGCGCAGCCATTTTAGCCATTTTTGAATGCACAGTTCAGTAGCATTTAGTATCTTCATGTTGTAGTATAACCATCACCATTATTCATCTCCAGAACTTTTCATCTTCTCAAACTGAAACTTTATACCTGTTAAACAGTGACTCCCTATTCCTCCGCCCCCCATTCCTGGTAACTACCATCCTATTTTCTGTCTCTATGAACTTGACTAATGGATATCACATATAAGTTAAATCCTACAACATTTGTTCTTTTGTATCTGGCTTATTTCACGTAACATAATGTCTTCAAAGTTCATCCATGTTGTAGGATGTGTCAGAGTTTCCTTCTTAGGGCTGAATAATATTCCATTCCATGTGTATAATATATGTCACATTTTGTTTATGAACTCTCGGGTTGTTTCCACCTTATGGCTATTGTGTCCCTGCTTTCACTTGTTTGGAGTATTATCCATAAGTGGAATTGTTGGATCATATAGTAATTTTCATGTTTAATTTTTTGAGGAACCCACCTACTGTTTTCCAAAGAGGTTCTGCTTCTTCTTGATCCCTGTCATAGCTGCATGACTGTATTCATGACTGAAGAGGGTGAGATCAGGGATACAATTGACCAAAGGGCTTCTATGCTTTCAGGGATCTTTTCTGTTTGGAAGAATCTTAAAAAACAAAACAAAACAAAACAAAAGATGAATGATACTTGGGGGAAAAAATCTCTTTCATCTCATGATAAGAAATTCCTGGAAGAAAAAAGCAGGTCCATCACAATTGAGCCCTGGGAATTGTGAGAATTGAGATTTTTGTGCCTGATGTGACAAACACTCCTGGGTAGCAGAATTAAACCACACACCCTGTTCTAACTCCCGCTGGGTTAATGAGGCATCGCAAGAAACCAAAGAGCCACAAGTTTTCCTACTGTGGACTTCTCAGGTACAATATATCCATATGGTGAGATCCAAGTTTGGCCCTCTGATGTAATAATGAGGCCAGATCCTGGGACACAGTTTCCAGAAGCATGAACTTAGTGAGCTAAACTCACTGATAGCTGTATCCCAGGAGATCCCACAGAGACTGCCTCACCCAGCTCTTGACCTGAGGCAACAGACTTCACCCTTGTGGCACACAGAAAAACACAGTGCCCAGAGAACACTTCCTGTTCTCTAGAACTTTCCAAATTATTGACTTATATCAGCTACTCTAATAGGACTTGTACAGTGAGATTCAAGAATACTGTCCACCCTCAAACTACAAACCAATTAGCTGTCATTCCATCTAAAACATAGGCTTGTTTCATATTTGGTTGCATGAGAGGATGTCATTCTCACTCTAGGCTTGGCCACTTCACGAGCCACATCTAACAGTCTCACCTGGGGCTTGAACCCACTTCCATTCAGTCCTTAGGAAAAACTTGTTTAGAGTAGCAGAATTAGAGAGGATTACCTAAGGGATATACAGTCCTTCTGTTCTTCTTAGAAGCTCCCGACATTTATCTTTCCCCAGATTAAGCCAGATCATCAAAAAAAAGGAATTCCTGGCTGACGTCATCCTGACCCTCTTCTGGAACAGCTTTTACTGTTTTCCATCAGGCCAGCCTCCCTTGAGTAAAGTTAACCCTCAGCCCTACAAAACTCCTTATTGTGCAGCTGATGTCTTCACTCATCCACTAAACGAGGAACCTACTGTGTATGAAGCCCTGTATGAGAAGTAGTTCCTAGGCCTTGTACCAGGAATAGTGGTTCCCTTCTGAGCAATTGGTTTGTTGTGCTCCTGGCCACACATGAACCCCCTCTGTGGTCATGGAATGAAGAAGCTGAGAAATGAGGCAGGAGTGTGCCTCTAGCATGGGTACAAAACTCAGGCTAGATTTTGCATGTTAATCTCACGCCTGTCCTTTCCTTATTTTGTAAGCTCTTATTTTTCTTTTTTCTCATTGCCTCACTTACTTTTTTGGTTGTTTAATTATCTGAACTTTTGCAAGCTATTCAACTCCCTTAGAGAATAAAATGTAAACATGAATCCGTTATTCTTAGTTGCTTTGGATGTTTAGAAGACAGAATGTATATAAATGACTGGTTTTCAGAGAACTAGAATATGCTCAATATAGTTGGCATTAACACCATTAACTACTATTCTGAATAGGACTAAATTGTAAGTTCTGTGCTTGAGAGGGCCCTTGAGGGGCCCTTAGCTGTCTTGTTCAGTCTATACTTCCAGTTGCTAGGGCTGTGCTTAGCATGTCATAGATGCTCAGTAAACATTCCCTGCAAGATTGGAACAAAGAGGATCTCTCTGCACTTAAAGGTTGCTACCACGTAGATGCTGAGAAGCAAAGAGAGGCTGTGTCATTCTGGCATTTCTTCCACCCTCGGCACACGGGAGGACACAGCTGGCACTTCTAACGCTCTCCTGTCTCCCTCTCTGCAGACTCACATTTCAAGACTCCCTCCTGGTGCAGTGGCAGGACAGTCCGTGGCAATCGAAGGTGGGGTTTGCCGCCTGGAGAGCCCAGTGAACTGACCCTTCAGGCTGAGCAGGAAGCGTCTGAGAGGCATTTCAGAACCTGAGCTTTTCGGGGTTTTTAACTGAAGCTGGATGTTTTATCTTCACCGTTTTATAATTCCTGTTGCAGTCTCGTGCACCGCTTGCGACACTAGCGTGGCTGTAGTTAGTGCTCAGTGACATGCAGGTCTTCGGCGGGTGAGCGGGACTGAATGTGTGCAGTGTGTGTGTGTGTGTGTGTGTGTGTGTGTGTGTGTGTGTGTGCAGTGCGTGGGCTTGCTTCCCCCTTGATGAAATAGAAACTCCTTATTGTGTAACCTAAGACCAGGAATGATTAAATCATCTTTACAGAATGTGTGCTTTACTGTTTACAAGTAAAACCTAAAGATGCAGGAAACATTTTTGATTTCATAAAGAGGTACCAGCTGTCGTTGATGTATGTGTCTGAAGAGTCAATCTACTTGTTTAAATGATTTGACAGTGGTAGTGCTCCATTTAATAACAGTAATAAGTGATAAAGTGTTTTTATTTGTTAACCAGTTTAAGTGGATCCTGTGGTAACTTAAACTGTTATTCTCATCCCTCATATGGGGCATTTTTTCTTTAACAAAGAATGGTTTCAGTGAAACAATCTAGCAGAGAATTAAGGTCAGAACCTTTTTAAATAATAGTCTTATTGATAAAGTTTGTACTTCTTTCCTCAAGCTTTTCTAAGCTTAAATACTGCATATCTTCAAGCTATATGTACTATATTATGAGAGAATATGTAAAGAGAACATACGGTAATGCACAGTCCTTAATTTGTGTATAATGGAATGTTATTTACAATGTAACACTGTAAATAAGAAATCAAAATTTATGGGAAAATTCAATATTATCTTTGTTTCTTGTTTAAATATATTTTTAAGAAAAAGGCCCAAAAATAAAAGAAGCATATTACTGGGTATAGTGTGTGACTCCTCTTCTCAGATTAATAAATTATCTTTTGAACCCTAGATTGGAGAACCATTTTTTATTTTGTTTGTAAAATGTTACTTCTTCCAGAAATCATACCTTTCTTTTTTGCTCTGACTCTGCTAGTTCGAAACCTGTCTTTGTGCAGTTAGGCTGGACACTAACGAGATGAAAGTTGACCTTCGTTTATAATTGGATGGTCAGTATCAAAATCCCTAAAATTTCAAATGCAAGTTGATAAAAAAAAAAAAAAAAAAAAAAAACAGAAGGAATAAGAACACTTTGCTTTCAAAAATTGTAGTGGCAACTGAAAACCCAAGGGTTTCAGTTGATAAATTGCTTCTAAATGTTATATTTAGTGATTCTGGAGCCACATTAGGAAACCAAGACTTTTCTTTTGATTTTATGAGTAAGAAGTGGCTATCAAGGAGATACTAAAGATAGACTCACTCAGGGAGAGGAAGTTCCCTGCACCATATAATCATGGCTCTGGGTGGTAACTGATAAAGCCCCAGATGAAATTATACACTTGACATCGATGTATGGCCAAATTATAAAGGAAAGACAACCAAAATGGAGTGGGTGTAAATATGAATGATTTGGGAGTTGCTGATTTATATTCCTTGTACAGGCAATTACATTTGTCTCGCTGTGTTCTCGTAGACAGGTTGGTGCCGTGGTATCTGTTTCTCATTCTTAATGAGGCTGAGAACTTCGTAAGCGATGGGCTGGCTGGTGGGGAGCCTTTGGCTTCAAAAGCTTTCAAAAACCTGTTACCTGTTGGCAGAGTTTTTTGAGGAGCTGGACTGGATCACGTAAAACTATCAGGACACTTTGGAGTCTGAAAATCATCTGACCTATTTCACCAGGAATGCCATTTCTTTTCATCTTCTTTTGACTTTATTCTACTCATATTTAAAAGTTTGGGCTTGTTAAAGACTCCTTTTATGAAGAGTTTAAAAACTGGTCAGTATAAAAGAGCTCAGTCCCTCCAAGAACAGCTTGTTAAGGCTTTATTCTACAATTTCTATTTTTTTTTTTAATTTTAGGAATATTGTCAAACCAGGAGGCCCAAAAAGTGATACTCAGAATCATGGAGGCAAAATGGTAAAGGGTAGTATAATTTCCTTAGCGATAAGATCAGATGTTAAAGAGCATCCTGGAACCAGAGGATGATCGACCTCATTTCACACAAAAGTAGAAAGGGTCGGTAGAAACAGATAAGAAAGTAACCTCATTCCCTAGTCTGGCTTCTGTCACCGAATTCCGAAGCAGTATTTTCACATGGATGATCTTTACTCTATGCCTGTATTCAGGTTCTTTTTATGCCCCAATCATTGGATGCTTGATTCTCTTGAGTATAAGTAAGCCTGGACTCAACTCCTCAAGGCTATCACTTGATCTTGTTCTGGGTTTGGAAATGGGACACTTCTGGAAGTGGCAAGGAGATGGAGGGCCTGTGCTCTACCTTAAAAGTGGGAGCACCCAGGCCGGGTGCTGAGGCGTGAAGGCCTTGTTTGGACCTGTCCTCGCTTATCAGCTCTGCCTCTTCTCCATGCCTCCTGTGTGTCTGACAGGGGCAGGCCCTTCCTCCTCTTTTCACTGCTGCTTTGAAGCATGAAGTTGAAGTCTGATGGCAATGTTGGTTAGAATTGTGTACAAAGTGTGTATGATTAAGTCCTAAATGCTAGTCTATGGCACTTGTCTGAGCAAAGTGGATGAGTTTTGGCTTATGGCTACTGAAACCTCTCTCTTGGCTGCTCAAAAGTCTTTTTTGCCTAACTGCCCTCTTTGCCCCATGTTTGACAGTGGTGACAGTACATTGCAGTCACTTGCAAATAAGCAAGGTCATTCTGTTTTGAAGCACTGGGCCGAGTGGGGAGGGAGGAAAAGAGATGGTGAAGAAAGGAACATTTAGAAAAGTCCTGAAATTATTCCTGAATCTTGAGATTGTATTAAATTATTGTGTAATTTAAAAAGATCTGATCATTGTTATTACAAAAACAATTCATGCTCATTACAAAAAAAAATCAGAAAATCGATAAGGAGAGCAACAAATAACAAAATTAACTCATAACCCCACTTCCCTAGAGACAACCGTTAACAACACTTTGTCTTATATCCTTGTAGACTTTTTAATGCATGAGCTTTCTATGGTTTTAACACCAAAATGGTTTTATATAACCTGCTGTTTTCACTTAAGGATATGTAGAAAAATCTCCAGACCTATACAAATGACCTCATTTATTATTGGTTCGGCTAGTGCTGTTCAGTATGTATATCCTATCCTAAGGCATCTGTAGGAATCCATCTCCAGTACTGGGTACAGTCAGTGTCTACTTTCTCAAGCCCCAAATCCACACAACAAGCAGTGTGGCAAGGTCTGAAAGGCAGCTTGAGCAGAGGTCCCAGCACAGACCACTGCTGTTGCCCATCGATCTTCCTGTGCCCCAGACAACATTCAGAGGCTAGCATCTGCACCTCTGTGCCTGAGAGCTTGTTCTGGAACCATAGAAAGCTGCACTGTCCCTGCACGCGGCAGGCCAGACATGCCCAGGAAACAGTGGGCCCCAGAAGCAGCTCTCAACAAGTGATGAACAGAATTTGTTGTATAAATATACTAACTCCCTTGCCTCTTGGGTGGTGTAAGTCTGGGGTACGTGTTCCACACAGTTTGTGAGAGATTTCCCAGAGGAGTTAAGCTTCAGTTGCCCTCCTTTGGTAGTTGACTTATTAATACACTCATGTTGGCCTTCTTCCCTTCCCTGTATCCTTCTTAGTTCCCCTATTTGTGTATCCTGGGGCCATCTCCCAGATGAACTACTTGCACTTGCCACCTTGTCTTAGGGTTGCTTCTTAGGGATTTGAAAGTAAGAAACATTCCCTTCTCCTTGGCCAAGAGGCTTTGATGCACCTTTATACCCTCTTCTGCTGAGAGGGTAAACTCAGGAGTCTGCTCATGTACTGCACTGGGGTCTCTCTCTGCCTTATGCTCCTCATGACCCATCTTCATCCATAATGTCTGACTGAACATTCTGCAAGTCTAAGGCTGGATGTGCCACAAAAGTGGAAGGGAATTTCACAGTGTAGTCAGTAATGACAGGCACTGGAGAGCTGGAGAGAAGGTGCATACTTTTAAGGAGGTGGAGAATAAACGAGCTGAAGAGCCACAATCCACCAAGGATTGAGGGACTCCGTAAGGGAAAGAATCTGGAGTCATGTTAATGGTACTCGGAAGAAACCATAGCCAAAAGTGTGTAATGACCTGAAGAGATTTGAAGAGACCAAAGCAGTGATAGTGTCCCCATGTCACAAACACATCTCCATGATGACCATGTTGGATCACCTTATATGGCGCCCACTCTCAGAATGCTATCTCTCAAACTTATATATCCTTGGCATAATTTTATGGTTAAATTCTTTTAAATGCCTCTCAACATTTTTCTTAAAACGTTTACTAAGTCAAGCACATCAACTTTTCTTCTGTCATACACCCTATAATTGCTCAATTTTGTGAGTCCCTTTGTGACATGAAGTCCAGTCTCCTATCCAACTTCAGCTTCCAGTGGTTAGTCGCGGTGTGGAGGACCAAGAGGGGCCTATGGGTGGAAGCTACCCTTTTCTCCCAGAAACACTAGTCCAAGAAAAGGTTGAGCCCAGAAGAAATGAGCCCCCAGGAATATGATTAATTTGTTTTAGTTTAGCTATATCCTAAAACTTTCCCAAATCCTGATTAAGAAGGAGATGTGAGTGGGTAGACATCGTAGGCTATATGGGTGGGAGTGAGTGAGTGGGAGGTTGACAGTGTAAAAGTAACCCTTCCACATTAATATTTGCTCTGGGGCATTAAGAACTCTTAAGGAATGTACTGCTTTTCCCCAAAACTTCATTTGGGTTCAAGCTTACACAGTAGTAGCCCAGATGCCTATCATCAGAGACCTACAGGCTGACCAAATTGACCAGGCAATTTTCTTTGCCCACATACTGCTGTCTCTAAAGTGTATGACCACAGGAAGGATTACATCTAAAACTGGCAGGGGCCTCCCTCCGAGGCTGTGCCTTCAGCCCCAAGAAGCCCGTCAGCCAAGCCCAAGATGGTTCTTTGTGACCAGTTGTGGAAAGGGGGAGGGAAAGCTACCCGGTGGTTTTTCCTTTACATGGTAGAGTCACCAAAGCCCTGAAACCACAGTAGCAAAGCTGGAAAAACTGGGCGAGGTTTCCCTGCCTTGATGGGGATTACACTGATTGTTGGCAGAGCTTCAGAACCTGGATAGAAAAAAAAAATCTAAACAATTCCTTTAATCGTTGCTGTGTCTGTTTTTTGGAGGTCCAAAAAGTTGCACCTCAAATGGCCTTTCCTGGTCCTGGAAAATCCAGCAGTGCTTAAAAGATAGATGATCTTGTTCTTCTAAAATATCAAGAAAACTGTATTCTTTTTCTAAGTAGTAAGATATTAATCTGACCACCCAAGTTTTTTCCCCAAACCTATTAACTAGCATCCTTTTCCATCTAGTTGATGGTAAACTCCATCCTTCTGGGTGCGCAGGCCAAAATTCTTGGGGTCATTTTTTTTTTCACCTGTTATTGCATAACCTAGGGAGGTTAATAATCTTAGTAGTTTAAACAGCAACTGTTTTGTTTTTTCACAGTTCTGTCAACTATGCTTGGCTTCACTCTGGTTTTTCTGTGGCTCTTGCTGGTAGTCACGGGTATGCTGTATTCAGTGGGAGTGTGAGCTGGGGGCTGGGCTGGATAAGCTTCCTTCTTTTTCCATGCAGGTTCAGGGCCTTTCCCTCTGCTTTTTGGCCACTCTTACCTGGTCTTTTCATGCTGTTTCTCCTGTAAAACATGGCAGTTCAAGGATTCCCGGGAGCATAAAAGCAAAAGTTACGAGGCCCTTTTAAGGTTTAGGTCAGAACTGGCCCAGCCTTATTTTGCCACATTTATTGCTTAAATCAAGTTACCTGGCTCAGCCCAGATTTAAGAGGGGACTGCATTAGGGTAGTTGTACAGAGAGGCAAAGCTTTTTGGGGACCACCAACTTGAAATCCTTGAATTTACTTTGTCTCCTATTTTCTAACCAATCCATTACTGAATGCTATTGGCCTTCCTTTAAAATGTGTCCTGAATCCAAACACTTCTCCCTCTCTCCACCGCTACCATTCAAATCATCTCTTACCGGAGTTATGACTACAAGGTCCTCACTGGCCTCCCCATATTCACAGTTCCTTGTCCATTTGGCAGCCTGAAATGAGTCTGGCCATGATGCTCCTTTGCCCAAAACCTCATAGTACACCTTGCCCCAGAGTAATTACAAGACTGTGGGATCTGCTCTCTGTCATTCTCTGACCCACTTCCTGTTATAACCCTCGCTCACTCTGCTCCAGCCATCCTGACCTCCTTATCCTTCCAGCAGCCCAGACCTTCTCCTGTCTCAGAGCCACTGCGTGTGCCTTTACCTCTCCGTGGAAAGGTAACTCTTCTTCAACTCTTTCTTAAATGTTACCTTCTCAATAAACATCCTTCTCACCACAATGCCCCCACCACCACTCTGTGTCCCCTTTCTGCCTTATTTTTGTCTGCTGGCACTCACCACTTTCCAATCTACCATATAACTGACACATTTGTTTGGTTTATGTGTCTCCCTCCATTTGCAGGTAAGTTCCCTGAAAACGGGGATTTTTCTGTCATTCATATTATACTTCCAGCACCTAAGACAATGCCTGGCACATAAGAGGTCCTCACTAAATATTTTTTGAATGAATAAATGAGGGTGCCTCATGATGATATGGAAGAGACAGTGTGGAACAGTTTTCTATTGCTGCCTAACACATTGTTATAAACTTAATAGCTTAGAACAACATATATGTAATTATCTCACAATTCTCTAAGTCAGAAGTCCTTGGCTGGTTTCTCTGCTCCAGTACCTGAAAGGCTAAAATCAAGGTGTTGGCAGGGCTGCATTGCTTCTGGGAGGTACTAGGGGAGAATTTGTCTCCAGCTCATTCAAGTTGCTGGCAGGATGTAGTTCCATGAGCTTGTAAGAATGAGATCTCCATTTCCACGCTAGCTATTGGCTGAAGAAAGTAAATACAACAAACCTACAAATATATACTTGCTCTTTCTTATCTCTACTTCTTCAACTGACCTAAAATTATACTAAGTAATTATAATGATGTATTGTTGCATTTGTAACATCTGTAGCTGTAATGTGTGACATAGCACACAAAGAGAGAATAGAGAGTAGGGCTATACAGAAGTAACATTCATATTTCTTGCAGGAATTGTGTTAATATAAATCTAAAGCTGATTCTGATAAAGTGATATATATGGGAAGCCCTAGAACAACCACTAAGAAAATAACTAAATAAATGGTAGAAAAACGATTAAAGGAATTAAATTACACTTGAAATATTCACTTGATGCAAAACAAGCGGTAAAGGAATAGGAACAAAATAGAAATGGAATGATATAGGAGACATATAGAAAACAAAGAATCTAACCATAATATCATTAGATGTTGTATTAGGGTTCTGCAGAGAAATAGAACCAACACATAAGGAATTGGATTGCACAATTATGGAGCCTGGTGAATCTAAATCTGCAGTGTGGGCCAGTAGGCTTGAGACTTAGGAGCCCCAGCGATGCAGTGCCCATGTTAAGTCGAGCAGTTTGGAGACCCTAGAGAGTCAAAGGTGAAGAGGAAGTCTGAAGGAAGTCTTGCTCAAAGATTGCTCAAGGCTCAAGCAATCCTCTTGCTCAAGGATTCTTTCAGGATTTCAACTGATTGTATGAGATCCACCAGCATTATGGTGGGCCATCTACTTTACTCAGGGTTCACTAATTTAGATCTCATCCCCAACACCCACTAAATTGACACATAAAGTCAATCATTACCGATGTGAATGGATTGAACAATCCAATCAGAAAGCTAAGATTGCCAGATTTGATTAAAAAATAAATTTGAATTATATGCTCTCTACAGGAGACATACTTTAGATTCAAATATACAAATAGGTTGAAGTGAATGGAAAAATATATCACTCAAACAGCAACCCTAAGAAATCTGGAGCGGCTTTGCTCCTATCAGATGAAATAGACTTGAACAAATATGTATTGCTGGAGATAAGAGGGGCATTTTATAATGATAAAAGGATCAATCCATGAAGAATTCATTACAATTATAAACATATGTATGTAACAGCACAGTCCCAAAGTACATGAAGTAAAGGCAGATGCAACTGGGAGTAATAGACAAGTCAGCAATAATGGAGACTTCAATATCTCACTCTGTATTGGATAGAACAATTAGGCAAGAGATCAATAGGAAATAAAAGACTTGAACAACACTACCCACAAAGCACACCTCATAGACTCCTATACAACACCCTACTAGGTAAAGGAGTAGGTAAAGCAACAGAGTACACATTTTTCTCAGGTACAAAAGAAGCATTCTCCAGGAAGGATCTTAGAGTAGGCCATAACACAAACCTCAATAAACTTAAAGGATAAAATCATTACAAGTATGTTTTCTGATCACAATAGTATAGAATTAGAAATTACCAACTGAAAGAAATTGAGCAAATTTAGCAATATGTGGCAATCAGACAAGGCACTCTTAAATAACCAATGAACCAAAGATAAAACGCAGGGAAGGTAGAGGCACCTGGCTGGCTCAGTCGGTGGAGCATGCAACTCTTGATCTTGGGGTTTTGAGTTTGAGCCCCACATTACTTATTATTTTTAAGTATAGAAATTACTTAAAAATAAAATCTTAACACACATGGGGGAAGCAGAAAATACTTTGAAATGAATTAAAGACATAACATATAAAAACTTACGGGATTCAGTTAAAGCAGTGCTTAGAAGGAGATTTATAGCTGTAAGGGCCTACATTAAAAAAGAAAAAAAAATCTCAAATCAACAACCAAGCCATTCCACTTTAAGACATGAGAAAAAGAAGAGCAAACTCAACCCAAAGCAAGTAGAAGGAGGAAATAATGAGGATTAATTAAATAGAGAGTAGAAAGACAATAAAGAAAATCAATAGAGCCAAAGCTGGTTTTTTGAAAAGATCAACAAAATTGACAAATTGTTATCTATACAGACCAAGAAAAAAGAGAGAAGACTCAGATTAATAAAATCATAAATAAAAGGGGACAATGTTAAGTTACAGAAATAGAATATAAAGTGAATGTCATAAACAACTAAATGCCAAAAAGTCACATAACTTAGTTAAAATTGACGAATTCTTAGAAAGGTACACACTACCACAACTGACTCAGAACAAAACAGAAAATCCAAATAGACCTATAACAAGTAGAGAGATTAAATTAGTAATCAAAAATCCTCCCAGAAAGAAAGCCCAGGACTAGATGGTTAATTCTACCAAACACTTAAAGAATTAATGCCACAAACTTTTCCAAAAAACAGAAGACGAGGGGACACTTCTCAACTTATTCTATGAGATGCAGCCACTCAGTCAGGCAGCTCTCCTCAATTAGTTAAACACTGAGTTTTTCCCCTCCTAGATATATACCCAGGAGAAATGAAAACGTATCACACAAAACTTGTATATGAATGTTCATAGCAACATTATTTATAATAGTCACAAAGTGGAAACAATCCTAATGTTCACAACTGATAAACAAAATGTAGTATATATCCATATAATTGGATATTATTTAACAATAAAATACTGATAAATACTACAATATGAAAGAATTTTGAAAACATTATGCTACACAAAAGAGGCCAGTCACAAAGAACCACTTATGGTATGATCTCATTTATTGGAAATGCCCAGTATAGGTACATTTAAGGAAACAGAATCTATAGATTAGTAGTTTCCTAGGGCTGAGCGGAATGGGGAATGGGGAAAGTTAAGTGGTGATAAATAGGAGTGTGGGGTTTCTTTTAGGATTAATTAATGATGTGCTTAAATTAATTCTGTACTGATGGCACAACTCTGAGAATAAAAGCCACTGAATTGTATACTTTAAATGAGTGAATTGACTGATAGTGTAAGATATAACTTAAGTTATATATAACAGTAAGTTGTTAAAAAATAGAAAAAAATTAGGATATAATTTAGGAATAAATATTGGTAAAGAATACCATGCCCTATCAAATTCTTCACTTTCCTGGTTGGTCATTTCCAGTTTTTCCAAACATTTTTCACATGTATAATTAAAAATTAAGGTATTTTTATTTTTTTAAAGATCTTCTTTATTTGAGAGAAAGAGAGAGAGAGAGAGAGGACTGGTGGGGGTGGAGGGAGGAGCAGAGGCAGAGGCAGAGGGAGAAACAGACTCCACGCTGAGCTAAGCTGGGAATCCATGTGGGACTCGATCCCAAGACACTAGGATCATGACCTGAGCTGAAGGCAAACATTTAACCAACTGAGCCACCCAGGTGCTCCCAAATTAAGGTGTGTTTTTTTTTTTTTTTAACATAACCACAATAACTTGCCCGTATTATTACATCTAAAACACTTTACAATAATTCTTTCATGTCATTAAAAGTCTATTAAATGATCCAAATTTCCAGTTGCATTATGTACTAGTTTGTGTTTGGGCAGCCATAACAAAGTATCACAGCCTGAGTAGCTGAACCAACATTAATTTGTTTTCCTCCCAGTTCAGGAAGCTGGAAGTCTGAGATCCAGGTATTGGTGGGCTTGATTTCTTCTGAGGCCTCTACCCCTGGCTCGTAGATGGCCATCCCTATCTGTCTTGTTTGGACATTATCTTTCCTCTGTGCATGTCGGTGTCTTAAGCTCCTGTTCTTATAAGGACACCAGTCATATCAAATTAAGGCCCACTGATCTGACCTCATTTTATCTTCATTGTCTCTTTAAAGGCCCTCCCTCCACAGTCACCTTCTGAAGTACCGGAGGTTAGGAATTCAACGTATGAATTTTGGTGGGGGAGATACCATTCACTCGTAAGACATTATAAATGTCATTTAAAAAATATTTTCTTGTTTGAATGAGGGAGCCTCCTAAAGGAAAAAAAAAACGTTTCCTAGTATTAACATAAATTACTTCAAATTATTGCCACTTAAAAGTGTACAAACATAAAACTAAGTATAAACTTCCTATGTGTATAGCTCTTTTACAGTTGTAAATCCAAGTAGATTTTCAAGTGAAAACAACAAAATCTAAAATCAAAGTTTATGTTAACAATAATATGATGGTTATATTACACTGTTTTTGTTGTTTTACCTTAAATCATTGTTTGATTTTATTTTGGTTATTGTGTTTTTCAGTCCTAAAATTTCCATGTGATTTTTCTTTGTATCCTAAATTTCTTTGCTGAGGCTTTCTATTTTGTATTCATTTGTTTCAAGCATGTTCATAATTGCTTGTCAAAGCATTTTTACAATGGCTGCTTTAAATTCTTTGTCAGATAATTCTAACATCTTGATGTTGGCATCTATTGATGGTCTTTAGTCATTCCAGTTGAGATCTTCCTGGTTCTTGGTATGAGTGGCATTTCATTGAAACCTGGATATTTTGGTTATCATTTTATGAGTCTCTGGATCTTCCTTAAATTTTGTGTCTTTGCAGGTCTCCTCTGATGCCACTTTTGTGGGAGAAGGGGAGTGCTTCCTTCTTACTTGCCAGATGGGAGTGGAGAAGTCTGGGTTCTCCACTCAGCTCCATTGACACCCAGTGGGGAGAGGTTCCTCATTACCCCCTGGTGGAAGTGGAGTTCAGGCTCCCACTAGGACTTTTGCTGACATCCTGCCCACTGGGAGGGGAGGTGGCTCTTTACTCCCTGCAGGAGATGAAAGTCTCCTTTCCCCTTCGGGTTTCTATGACTTCACTTGGCAGAGGGGGTGTTGGGATGCCTGTATTAATCTGAGGATGGAAGTCTAGGTTCTCCCTGTGACCCTCACTGGAGGGGGTGGGGGTGGGGTTGAACTCTTTTTTTTTTTTTTTTTCTTGTGGTGTTTGGCTGGAAGTAGAGCCATCTGATCTAAAAGTTTTCTGTTGCAATAGCCTGAGAGAGCAGTTTCCTAGGGCTCTTTTGTCTGTGTCCACTGGTATTTATTTTGGGGTTGCTGGCTTCTCCAGCATCCAGTCTGGGCTAGCTGAGGCAAAACGAAAACTCAGGGAATTCATCACCATATTCCTCAGGACTTGTGGTCCCAAACTGGCCTGTCTTCTTTTCTCTACCTTTCCAACTTTTCTCATGTTTGTTTTATATATAATGCTCCATATTTTTAGCTATACTTAGTGGAAGGAATAAGGGAAAGTGACTCTACTCCATCTTTCCAGAAGCAGAAGTCCAAGTTTTATTACAGGAACCTTTATTTGGAAACTTGAATATTTTACTAGTTGACTTGATTCTTTTGATTTTGAATTTGATAGGCATCATTTGAGTTGCTAACGTGCTTTATACTTCCTTTTTGACAATAAACTTGTTTTTAACTATCTATCCATTATTTTTCTAGCCAATCCACTTAATAGATAACCTGGGAAAGTGAGATGTAGCCATTTCATGAAAAACTCCTAGTTGAGGGTTTACTGACAAAAGGTGGTGTGTACATAGACTGATCCATGCACCACTTCTGCTCAACCCTAGGCATAGAGATAAGACCACAAAGGTTATTTTATGTTCAGCATACCTTATTACTGATCATGACTCAATTCTCTCACTTTACTCTTTTCTAGCTACCTGCAATCTTCATTTGGCATCAGCATTACTATAATCCAAAATTCAAATGCAAATGAGATTGCCCGGCCCGAATTAGTTGCAAGTTGACCCTGAATATGTTTTTATTAATTCATTTTAGTTTATCATCAAAATGAAAAATTCTTAAATTGCAGAATGCATTGAATTAGTGGGTTCTGGAGGCTCCATCTATATGGACTCACAAACTGAGTTTGAGAAACAAGTCTACAGTGTTTCCACATCAAGCTGGTTAATAAGAGTTACTAGTATACTGTAAGTTAGCCTGCAAGTGGTTTTTAAATACCAGGGCACATGGTTGGGGACAGATGGCACTATCTGAACAGTAGAGTAATGATGATAATAGGCTCATTCTTTACGCATCTGTGTCATTCACAGACTGTCCCCCTCCATATTCCTAGACACCACCATTTCCAGTGTGATCCAGCTGATTTCCAATTGCCATATGCTGCAATTACCATACTCTGCCTCTCTGTGCCTGTGCGTTCTCTCCCAAATGACAGAAGACTGTTCTGTTGGTGGCACACCGAAGCACCAGGGCATTAACACATCATGATTCTCAGGAGTCGGTGTACAAATACCCCAAATACCTCACCTTTGGAGTGGAATATCACTGGGGCTTTTGTTTGCACCACTTCCCAGAATTTCCCTTTGGTGTTTCCAGTTCCCACAGTGGTGATCGCCTTGTCAGTGCATCCTTTATTGGCTGCCTTCCCCTCTCCCATCTCCTAGCCCCACTGCCAGTATTTCTTGTGCTTCTCCAATAAAACCCATGCATTCAGTTTCTTATCTCGGGATTTTCTGCTGGGAGAAAAACACCTTATAAAGTGCTTTTACTTATGCTCTCTTATTTGGCACATATGACAATTCTGGAAGGGAGGAAGTTATATTCGATAGGTCCTCAACATGGAATGTTGAGCCCCATGTTCTATTACATTCTATCCTGTAACCCAAGGACAGCACCTGGCACACTATAGATGATTAATGAATAAATGATGAACAAAAGAAGAAACTGAAGCTCCTCAATTATCAAATTGCCAATGAGAGAGCCAGGAGTTGGTCTTTTGACTCCAAGCACACTGCTCTCTCCACTACACTCATGTCCTGTTCTTAACCCTGTTGTCTCAGGTCATGGCTTGCAGAGGAACTTAAAGATGACTTAAATATGCTACTATAAATAGCCAGTTCTAAACCATAGTGATGTCAGTGTTTTCGGAGTTGATGGAATAGAAAAATCTGTGAGGATACTAAAGATATTTATGGGACAAATTGCCAAGTCTGCTTGTTTGTGTCACACAGACATTTGAGGGTCACATCACTCCCATGGTGACCATCTGGAGCTGCAGGCCACCATCAAATAGAGGCAACTAGTCTTTCTCACTCCAAGGTAGTTAAACACATTCTAGCCCAGCCTTGTTTTTATATTGTTTTCCTTACCAGTGGTGTGAACATATAAAAGTCACTTTGCTTGAAAGAACCTCGTTTAACATTCTAACTTATGCTTTAAAAAATGATTTCCTATCTGCTTTAAGAATTCTAATGAGTTCTATAATAAGTGGACACTTGAAGATAAAACCATATTCAGCTGTATGAACAAAGAAATAAAATCTATTGCAGTTAGCTATCAGATTAGATATTAACTCATTAATCAATTTTTACTTAAATCATACATCTTCCCCCAAATGAATGGTTATTCTGTGAAGCCATTTTGATTCCTGAGCACTGCTTTCCCTAAAGTCAGTCAGTTTCTCTGACTCCTTAAAGTCATCAGGCACATTAAAGGATATCCAATTTCATTGGTCTAAGCTGAGTGATCACAATTCATCAAGGCATGAAAAGTCTGTCCAGTCTTGTGGAATATCATTAAATGGTTCAAGGACGTTTCTAATCTTAATGATGGCCAAGGGGGAGCAACTATTATGATGATGAATGGGAATGAATATCTGGAGAAAGTTCAAGGCATGTTCTACTTACAAAGACTAATACACGTTGTTTATCTAAATCATCCAACTGATTAAAGAAACACACAAAGCCCAAGACAGTTAAAAGCAGAGAACCAAATAGGGTTTGACCTACCCTGGTATATTTATCGCTGACCATGTCATGCGTGTAAAATGTATTGCTCCACCAAAATGCTGTGTATATAAATCGGGAGGGTCTTTTGAGACTGATGTTGAGTAATATAGGCTGTCCAGTTTATTGCCTGGCTAAATATTTATATAAAATGAGTTCATTGATGGTGGGGAAGCCTCCATAAAAGGAGTCTTTCAATGTTACTAACTGATTAGCTACAACGCCTAAGGCTTAGCGAGAGCTAGGTGGTGGTGATTTTGGTACTTCCACACCTAAAACCAATTCCTGAGCTCCTCAGTGTTTTTAGTCCCTGAGCTGAGTTGAATTGTGTGTGTGTGTGTGTGTGTGTGTGTGTGTTTAGCCAAGTAAGGCCATACCCTCTTGGTACCAAGACGAGTGCAGAGTCTGTAAGAAAAGAGGAAATGCTTTTTTGGTGCACACCTGGAAGAGTGCTCTTTGGAACCATCTTTCATTGGGAGAACATGTCTATTCAACGCACACTTCGTTCAGGGCAGTCAATGCTGGGAAATTGGGAAAGGCTCATTTTATATTATAAAGGCCAGAGAATGAATCTCTTATGCAGGGGACTTGTTTTTGGCTAACCTTACCCTGGGCAGGAGGAGGAAAAATCAACCACATAGGTGACTGGGGGGACGTTGGGCCATGATCCAAAGACTTAATCATAGTAAATATCTTTTCAGTAGGTCTAGGAGTGGTAGGTCATTGGGCTGAAATAGTGCAGCCATTGCTTAAAGGATAGCTGGAGTTCTTCTTTAGAAGCTGGAATTCTCGAAGATTTAGAATTAAAGACGTTCTTCACTTGGATTCTGAGACACTTAATGCTTCTGGTTTTCCTCATACTTCCCTCATTTCTTCTTCTCAGTATCCTTTTATGGTTTCTCTTCTCTCCCGCTGAACATTGGTGGTCCTGGGGCTTGGTTCTCAGCCCTTTTTTCTCTGTAGATGATTTTATCTAGTCTTATGGCCATAAGTATTGTGCCCCCAAATCTCCAGCCTGAACGCACCTAAACTGCACACTGCTGACCTGGTATGTCCACTGTGACTCCTAACAAAGCATTTCATAATATGTCCAACACAGAACACTTAGTTTCTATCTCCCCATCCCCTGATCCCCAGGCTTGCTCCTTCCCCGGAATTCACCATTTCAACAATATTGATGTTTACTCAGTGGCTCATGTGCAAAATCTACAAGTTGCCTTTGAGTTCTCTCTTTTCCTCCTCTGTGCAATGCACACCCTGAGCTATAGCATGAGGAGCTGGCTGACTCAGAAAGATGCCTCCTAATCTGGTCTTGGAAGATGCAGTAGGTAGGGCACCTGATGAACAGCAAACTACTCCATGTCACTTCCAAGTTATTTTTTCTCTCAGTGGGCACAGATATTTCAGTGGAGATACCATTTGGCCCATCTCAGGGGTCAAATATGTAGACTTCAAATCCAGGGTCTTTGTTTACAAAAGTAGGAGTCTCAGTCCAGCTCATAAGCCAATGGACAGGAGCACCGGGCAAGCTGCTGTGCATCAGGTGGACCTTTGCTACCTGTCCATCTTTGGCCACTACAAGCACAAAAGATGGGAGAACTACCAAAACTAAATCAGTACCTGCCCCTCTCCCAATGGCCATGGCACTATTTATCTCCATCTCCTGGCATCTTTCCTTCTCTAAGGAATTTCTTCCCTTCCTAACCTTGCTTCACTCCTCAGCTTAGTGCCATTGAGAAAACATGGCTTGTCCGCCCTCCACAGATCCCAGGCCAGCACTTTCATATTTCTTACTTCATTTTTCATAATCAAACATGTTATAATGAAGAAATGGAATTCTTTGTTGAAATTATGGTGAAAAACATTTCTTTATTACTGGAACTACAAAAGTAATACTTGATTTACTAGACAAGGTTTTAAAAAATCAGACAAGGATTAAAGTGAAGTTCCTTTATAATCCCATCACTGAGAAGTAATCACAACACTTAACATTTCAAAGTGTTTTCCTTCCACCTTTTTTTTTTTAGTGAATTTATATTTGGAAGAAAAAAAAATATACCAAATTTTATCTGGAATTGGACCTTTTTCATGAGTTATTATACACAAACCTCCTCATAGGAAGAAACTGGCATTCCTGATAAATGCAGAAGCAATTTTCTGATGAATTCTTTCTTTTTGGGGGTAGGGGGGAGGGAGGATGAGAGAGAAAGGATCAGGGGCAGAGGGAGAGAGAAAATCTTAATGAAGCAGACTCCACGCCCAGTGTGATGCCTGAGGCAGGGCTTGATCTCATCCTGAGATCATGACCTGAGCAGAAATCAAGAGCCAGAACTTCACTGACTGAGCCACCCAGGCACCCCAATTTCCTGATGAATTCTGATGGGATTAAGATCATGTCTGAAAAACCAGTTACTCATCCTCCCAGGTGACTCTCCACTGACTGTCAGTTAAGATTCTAAAGATCTTTAACTAAACATTTCTTTCATTTGGTATCTAGTCTAACAATGATTAATTACTTAACCATTTCTTCTCCCCACCAGAATTCTGTCAGTCTTTGGATTAGCCCGATGTATATAGTTCTTTTCTCTGCAGCAAGACTGACATAAAACTTTGACTCAATCAAATTTGGAGTAAAGTTCACCAATCTCATTGGAAAAAAATTTCTTCCACTCTCAGTTCATTTAAAAGAAAAAAAGATCAATTTCATGTAGTTAAAACTTATGTAGATAAAATAGACCCATTTCAAATGTACAGTTCAATGAATTTTGACAGACATATCTTCCTGTGTAACTGCCACCACAATCAAGATGCACATTTTTATCACCCCAAGAGGTTCCCTAATGCCCCTTTGCAGTCAGCCCCTCTTTACTTCTGGCTCTTAGTAACCATTATCTGTTTTCTGTTATTATCAATTAGTGGTGTTTTTTTTTTCCTTTTATAGAATTTCATGTAAGTGGAATCGTGGTATATATTCATTTGCATCCAGCCTTTAGAATGTGTTTGAGAGCTGCATCCCTATTGTTGCATATAGCAGTAAGTTACCTATTTCCTCCACTGTTTAGTGTTCCACTAGTGAATATGCTGCAATTTATTTATCTATTCTACTGTTGGTGAGAACCAAGTTGTTTTCAATTCAGGACTATTAAGAATAGTGCTGTAGGGTGCCTGGGTGGCTCAGTCAGTTAAAAGTCTGACTCTTGATTTTAGCTCAGATCATGATCTCATGGTCATGGGATCGAGCCCTGCATCCGGTTCTGTGCTCAACTTGGAGTCTGCTGCTCTACCTGCTTGTGCTCTCTCTCAAATATATAAATAAAACCTTTTAAAAAAAGAATAGTGCTGCTAAGGATATTCATATTTAAGTCTTTGTGTAGGTGTATGTTTCATTTCTCTTGGATAAATACTTAAGAGTGAAAATCCTGGGTTATATGGTATTTTACATTTATATAAAAATATAAATATAAGATATTGCCAGACTTTTTTAGAGTGGTTGAGATCTTCCATTTTTACCATGACTGCTTCTTACCAGGAAAAAGGGAGTTTAACAGTGAAAAACATGGATATGTTATTTTTTCTCTTTGGTTCTCTTCCTTTTGAATTATATTTGTCTTTCTTTTTCTTTTCTGTGAAAGAGAAATAGCCAGAAGAAACAAAATGGTTATCTAATCCTGAAGATAAAGGAACTGAAGAGAATGCTAATGAATTCCTAACCTATTACCAGTGAATTTTTCCTTCAGCTTGCAAAATTGTCCTTCATACTACACTTGAGACCCAATTTTCAGACCTGGAGATTACTCATTCCTCCTAGCTCAGCCCAATGGACTAATCCTTTGCAGATTTCCCATAGTAGGCCTATTAAATGTTCCTTTGGCACCACATCCCTTCCTTTATAGCATTAGCACAATTTATAGTAATTTATATTTGTGGAATTCTTGATTAGTGTCTTTTTTCCTTACTTCATGAAATGAGGAACCAAGATTCTTTAACCCCCCTGGCTCGTAGTAGGTCTCAAAAAAATTTTTTTTAAATGAATGCACAAATGAATGAAAGAAATGTAAAATAGGTTATCAGAACAAGACTGTGAAGCTAACAGTTGTGACAGTACACAAATGATTAAAATGCATGTATTTGTTGACTGCCAACTCCCTAAAAAGATCATAGCAGGACTCTGCTGATCAAACAAAGCTGTTTATTACCGCAATAGAGGAGAACGCCACCTTGACAAAGCCTTAGTAGTAGCTTCAGAGGGAAAGGTCCAGGCAGGTATGTGTAGAGTTTTAGATCTGGTTTTGAGTGGTTTAAGACAGACCTTTCAATGTGGGGATTGCAAGCAGGCAAAGTTCACAGAAAAGTAAGAGTTCTATTTTTTTTTTTTTTTTTAAGATTTTGTTTATTTACTCATGAAAAACACAGAGAGAGAGAGGAAGAGAGAGAAGCAGACTCCACGCAAGGAGCCCAACGTGGGACTCAATTCCAGGACCCCAAGATCACACCCTGAGCTGAAGGCAGGCACTTTAATCGCTGAGCCACCGGGCATCCTGAAAAGTAAGGGTTCTAGAGCAAAGTATGCTTTGATAAGCAAGTAGATCTGTCCCACAGAACAACTTTTGGCCTGACAAAGGGGGCTGATTGAATAGTTCATTGTTTGAAAATAAGTATTTACTTACAGGAAGATCCTGGAGGAAACATTGAGGTTATTTACTGGACAAGAATTTCCTGGAACAAATAGTAAAGTCATGTTGATGTAGGCTTAGTCTGTGAGTTAAGTTATGAGGCTGCTGACACTCCCAAAACCCAGTTCTTTAAGACTAAGCAGAGAAAGGCAGATTACTTCTCTGACTTCTTTTTTTTTTTTTTTAATTTTTATTTATTTATGATAGTCACAGAGAGAGAGAGAGAGAGAGAGGCAGAGACATAGTCAGAGGGAGAAGCAGGCTCCATGCACCGGGAGCCCGATGTGGGATTCGATCCCGGGTCTCCAGGATCGCGCCCTGGGCCAAAGGCAGGTGCCAAACCACTGCGCCACCCAGAGATCCCCACTTCTCTGACTTCTATATGCTGAATGAAGTGACTATTGCTTCACAATGATTGCTCATATTGTTGATTGTTAAATCTGGAAAAATCTGTAGGCATGACTGGAATACTAGCTACTGCATTCCCACCTCTTGAATTTAAGCCATAAAACTTCATATTATATAAAATACTTACTAACATCTCAACAGCAAGATACAGATTTGTGAGGCTTCTCTCTTTCTGCCCTTTCTCTGACTTTTCTTTATTTTTTGATTTATGATTGCTTTAGGAAATAAAACTTTAGTTTCCTGTCAAGAATCCAGTGGGAATAAAGAATGAGAGGAAGTACCAACAGCACATTGGTATAATAGCATATGATTCTAATGATGTCTCAACATTTAGGAAGCAGTAGTGGTTAAGGTATGAGCAAGGTTGTGCATGGTATCAACATAGCTATTTTGCTGCAAAGTGAGGAACAGCAAGCTCTCTATTAGACTTTTTGGGGATGGAGGATCTCCTTGATCAAGATAAACAAGACTGGAGCTTAGGAGGAAAGAGAGCAGAAAGAATTAGAGACGCATTCAAATGTAGCTGAGTTAAGTGGCCATCTCCCCACCAATCAGTTCCCTAGCCACATCATGAACCATTCACTTGGTCAAGATGGAAGACAGAGCCAGTCCATAAAGCATTCCAAAGGCACCATCATATTACACATAATTCGTGGCCAAGGCTTGACACACAGTGTTGAAGGAAGCATGCTAGGGCTTGTGCAATTCCCCAGCCACATGTATGGTGGGATAGGGTTGTAGGAAACTTTCTGGCCATGGAAAGTAAACATCTCACCTCCAAAAGGGCAGAGTCCTGCAAACACCATGAAACAAAGACTCAGTATTGTGAATTGAGCCAAGAATTTCCCAAAAGGGAGGGTGGAGCTGGGGCATGGCTTTCCTTCTCTTCCCTTGTGTAATATTGTCACATCATCTGGGGGTAGTGTGTGCAGAAGGGAGCCTTTAGAAAGTTGGCTTTACTATATTTATGGCTCCCCTCAGCAACTAAATCCTTGTTCTCTGATCTACAGCTTGGCAGCCATAATTTCTCTCTCCCTTTTTAAGTTGTTTTGTTTTTTTGTAAAGTATATGGACATAATTTAAAAATTAAAGAAGCCCCCAAAGAACAAGGACCTTACCACTTCCTACTGCCAAGTCCTGCTGCCTGAGACCTACCTGCTTTCAACTATTTTTTTTCCTAGTATTTATCTGTTTCCTTATACTTTTTTTCTGAATTATTCATTTTAAATCCTGTGTGTTGGGCAGCCCTGGTGGCTCAGCGGTTTAGTGCCGCCTTCAGCCCAGGGCGTGATCCTGGAGACCTGGGATTGAGTCCCACATCGAGCTCCCTGCATGGAGCCTGCTTCTCCCTCTGCCTGTGTCTCTGCCTCTCTCTCTCTCTCTGTGTCTCTCATGAATAAATAAAATCTTAAAAAAAAAAAAAAAACAACCCTGTGTGTTGACTTCCTGCAAAGGACACAGACTTTTGCACACTCTCTCCCCTTTCCTCTCTCCCTATTTTCATAATTCTGACACAATTTTTAATTAAATCAATTGCCACTATTCATGTTGTTATGGTTGCCAAATATGGTCTCCCCCAGAACCAAGTAGGGAATAATGATTATCTTTCTTGCCCAATGCTTCATTTTATTGTTGCTTTCCTCTTGCAGGGTTTTCTGGGTCCTACCTTAATTTTTCCCATCCAATCTGTCAACACCCACCCATTAATAGCTTTTCCAAAAGCTCAAATATGTCAGATAATTTATTCTACTTTCTTCCTGTATGGTCTTCCTGCGAAACCCCTGCATTCTCCTGTTTTGATGCAGTCTTTAGGGCTGCTGCATGGTTTTTATCCTGGAGTATTTTTTCACCATTGCCCTGTGACTTCCTCTTTGGGTTGCCTCATTTTTGGATCCCCACATCTCTCACTTTCTTGACTTACTCCCTCCTTTTGTAACATCATCTTCTCTAGTAGTTTCCTAAGATACAGCACATGGGAGGCACTAATTTTTTCAGTCCAGAGATGTGTCTGAAATGTCTTTATTCTTCCTCATACGATAATTTATAATTTGGCTGTATGTAGATTCCTGGTTGAAACTCAATTGCCTTACTGTCTTCTAGCACACTTATTGCTGTGACTAGCCCAATGCAAGTTTCATTTCCAATCCTTTGTAAGTGATGTTTTTTCTTCTTCTCTCTGGGATAGCTTTTAGGATATTCTCTTTATTTCCACAAGTCTCACAGTACTGGTCACTCAGCTGGCCTTTCATTCTCACGGCATGCTCTTGAATAATGGAATTTTTCTTTTATTGTTTCCTTAATAATTTATTTCCTCCTCCATTCTCTAAGTCTTTGGAATAACTATTATTTGGATATTGGATCTCCTACATTGATTCCCCAAGACTCTTATCAATCTTTATGAAAAATAGTTTTCTATTTGTTCTACTTCCTGAGAGGTTTCACCAATTTTATTTTCCGAGCCTTTTGATTTTTAAAAATTTTAGCCACCCTGTTTTAAATTATATAAGAGTTCTTATTATTTCCTTCATTATTTTTTATAGTTTCCTCTTCTTGTCTCATGGATGCAATATCTCTTTTCAATCTAAGGATATTAACTTTAGTGGGATTTTTATAGTTTTCTTCTGATCTCTACATTATCTCCTTGACCTTTGTGTTTTTCTCCCTAGTTCTTCATTTTGGCTTTTGGCTTTTATGTTAGGAGACATTCCTCAAATATTTGGTGGTCTTTGGCTCTCTGTTCCTATTTCTAGTGAAGTACTTAAGATATGATTGGAAGCTTTATATGCAAGAAAGGCTTCACAGTGGAGTCAGGCCAGTTGCTCTTTGGGAGGACTCCCAAATGTCAGTCAATTTCCCCATTGAAGAGTCTTCTAATTCTCTTACCAGAGGCTTGCCTAACTGCTGGGGCACTAGGGGTGCATAGCCCACTTCCTGGAGGTGTGGATGCCTGAGCCTGCTGTGAAAGCCACATTACCCAAAGTGCTGAGTGTGGCACTGGTGGTACATGAGTTGACTTCAGGGCGTGAATGGCTAAAATTTTTCCTTATAATATATCTGCTCTACTATGTGCTGGCAAGAATATAATTAGCACACCAAACCCATGGTGTCATGGATAAGATCACATAAAGCAAGCTAAGTAAATGAGAGTGAGTCATGTTCAAAGTATTAAGATCAATAATAGTATAGGAAGGATAGAGACAAGGCAAAATCTCAAGAAAGCAGTACTCAAATGATGGATGTTTGGGAGACACTGTAATAAAGAAAAGGAAGGTATCTTTTATTACATTAAAAGAGTGTAGAAAGGGGACTCCATGTGGAATTGATGGACAAAGCAAAGGAACAGAGATGTAAGGTAGGGAAATCACAAGTCCCTTTCTGTGTGTTTGGAGAGTGGTAAGAGGTGGTCAAGGGCTAGGTTATAAAGAACCATGAATTTTCCTAAGTATTATTTTATTTATTATTTATTTTTGATTTAAATTCAGTTAGCCAACATATCATAAGTGTTATATTAAAACATTGGTTTGATGGCTATACAGTGTCTGAGTCCAAGAGGCAGCATGGTTACTCATTGTGGCCAATCCAAGTCAAGTGAGTAAGTAATTATTTGCATTTGAATTATTTATGACAATTAAAAAAGGATATAGACTGATTTTCTGCTGTCACACAGGAAGCACTGATGTGTCTCCTGCTCCACCCCTCTAACCCCACCCAGCCCACATGCCCATCACTTCATTGGATGTAGTATCCTGAGTGAATGTGAATTTATTTTAACCCAAATCTCCAGAATCCTTAGCCACATTATAAAATGTTTAATGCATTCTTAATGAGTGTACGTGTGATAAATTTTGGATTTCTTATCATTGTAGATATTCCTGCATTTTCTTCATCTATACAAGTTAGATAAACTCTGGAATCCAACACAGCAATTCAAGTGTTCTGTAATTGCACTGTCCAATGCAATAGCTACTAAGTTGCATGTGACTGTTCAATAAAATAATTAAATAATTAAACTAGTTAAATTAAATAAATTCAGGGTCTCAAAATAACCACATTTCAAGTGCCTTCCGATGTCATGTGACAAGTGACTACAGTATGGCATATCAAGATATAGAAAATTTTTCTTAAAGATTTTATTTATTTACTTATAAAGTAAAGAGAGAGAGCACAAGCAGAGGGAGTAGCAGGCAGAGGGAGAACGGAGAGAAGCAGGCAGAGTAGCAGAGCGGGGAGAAGCAGACTCCCCACTGAGCAGGGAGCCTAACGTGGGGCTCAATTCCAGGACCCTGGGATCATGATCTGAGCCAAAAGCAGATGCTTAACCCAGGCACCCCTCAAGATATAGAACCTTTTTATTACCAAAAATTCTCTTAGATAGCACTGTCCTGTGGTTACACAAAACCTATCCTTTTTCACTGAGATTTAATGGATATATAACATTATATTAGTTTCAGGTGTATAACATGACCATTACATATTTGTACAAAGCCTACTTTTAAATTTTAAAAAATCTTAAGATAAAAGTAACCACCACCACAATCATGATGCAGAACAGTTCCATAATTCCCCAAATTCCTTCATGGTACTCTTTTAGAGGCAACTCTCTTACCACCCCAAGTAATTACTAATCTATTGTCACTTCCTATAGTTTTACCATTTCAAGGATGTCGTGTAGATACAATCAAATAATATGTAATTTTTTTTTTTTTAAGTAGGCCCTTTGCCCAATGTGGAGCCCAACACAGGACTTGAACTTATGATTCCAAAATCAAGCTTGGAATCATGAGCTGAGATCAAAAATTGGATGCTTAACCAACTGAGCTATCCAGGTGCCCCAATATGTAACCTTTTGAGGCTAGCTTCTCCCACACAGGTTAGTGCCTTTAAGATATATCCAATTTGTTGCATGGACCCAAGTCTTCAGATCTGAATAATATTCCATTATATGGTGGTTTCACAATTTGTTAATCAACTTACTCACTGAAGGACATCTTGGTTGTTTCCATTTTTGGAGTTTATGAGTAAAGCTGCTGAAACATTTGTGATCAGGTTTCTGTGTGAATATAGATATTTATTTCTTTAAGATAAATATCCAGGAGTAGGGTTGTTGGGTCATATGGTAGGTATATGCTTAATTTTACAAGCAAACTTTTCCAGAGTGGCCATACTAAATTGCATTCCCAACAGCAGGTGTGTGAGACTTCCACTATCTCTGTATCGTTGTTAACCCTGGTATTGTCTTTTTTTTTTTTTTTTTTTTGCCATTATACGGTAGTATCTTGTATTAATTTGCAGTTCCTCAATGCCTTATTCTGTTTTGCTTATTTACTGTCTTTATATTTTCTTTGGAGAGAGGCCTATTCAAATCTTTTGCCTATTTTAAAATTAGATTGTTTGCTTTCATATTGTTGAGTTTTGAGAGTTATTTATATATTCAGGTTATAATTTCTTTGTCAGACACATGATTTGCAAATATTTCTTCCAGTCTGTACCCTTGTTTTACTTTCTTTCTTTTAAGAGTTATTTATATATTCAGGTTATAATTTCTTTGTCAGACACATGATTTACAAATATTTCTTCCAGTCTGTACCCTTGTTTTATTTTCTTTCTTTTAATAGTGTCTTTTATGGAACAAAAATTTAAAATTTTTATGGTTCTGATTACTATTGCTTTATAATAAATCTTAAATTTAGATAGCATGATTTGTCCAAATTTATTCTTCTTCTTCAAAATTGTTTTGGCTGCTCTAGTTGCTTTTATTTCCAAATGGATTTTATTTTATTTTTTCAACTAGCTGCGTTCTTTTTTTTTTAATTATAAATTTATTTTTTATTGGTGTTCAATTTGCCAACATACAGAATAACACCCAGTGCTCATCCCGTCAAGTGCCCCCTCAGTGCCCATCACTCATTCACCCCCACCCCCCGCCCTCCTCCCCTTCCACTCCATATGGATTTTAGAGCCAGTGTTATTTTATCCCCCCCAAAAAATCCTACTGGTATTGGGATTGGAATTTAGTCAAATCCTTAGATCATTTGGGTCAGAAATTAACATCTTGACTATGTTGAATCTTCCCACTAATGGATGTGGTGTATCTTTTTTTTTTTTAAGGTTTTATTTATTTATTTGAGCTGGTAGGGGGAGGGGCAGGAGGAGAGGAACAAGCACTGAGCAGAGAGCTTGATGCAGGGCTCGATCCCAGGATCCTGATATTATGACCTCAGCTGAAGTCAGATGCTTAACCGACAGCCACCCAGATGCCCCTGTGGTGTATCTTTCTACGCATTTAGATTTTCATTGATTTCTTTCACTGCACATATTTCTTTCACTGCACATATTTTTTTCACTGCACATATTTTTTAGATTTCTACATAATTTTGTAATTTTGGAACTACTGTAAATCTTATTTTTTGATTTCTAATTGTTGATTACTAGTATAAAGTAGTATGATTGGGGTTTTTTTCTTTCTTTTTAAAATTTTGTTATATAATTTTTTTTAAGTAAACTCTACCCCTAATATGGGGCTCAAACTTATGACTCCAAGATCAAGAGTTACATGTTCTACCAACTGACCCAGCCAGGCCCCCCTGATTGATTGTTTTTAAATGTTGACCTTGTATCCTGTGACTTGATAAGCTCATTTATTAGTTCTAGATATTTTTTGTAGATTCTTTGCAAATTTCAATACATACTAACATATTACATGTGAATGAGCAGAATCTTCTTTTAAATATGAGGGTTTTGGCAAGAATCTTCTGAGGGATCAGCTAAAACTTTCAAGTCATGTAAAACAAAGCTGGGTTTTTTGATCCCTTTTTCTTTTTTTTTTTTAAGATTTTATTTATTTATTCATGAGAGACAGAGAGAGAGAGAGAGAGAGAGAGAGAGAGGCAGAGACATAGACAGAGAAGCAGGCTCCATGCAGGGAGCCTGATGTGGGACTTGATCCCAGGACTCCAGGATCACCCCCTGGGCTGAAGGCAGACTCTTAACCACTGAGACACCCAGGCATTCTCTGATTCCTTTCTTTTTCTTTTCTATCTTTTTTTATTGAAATTACTTTTAGATTATCTGCATGCTTTCTATCTCATACCCCTAATCTTAAGAATAAATATTATCTCAATGAAATGATCTCATGGTAAGAGTGGCTTTGGTGACATAGTCTTTGTGAAACATTAATTATTAAAACCAAAACAAACTTTCCTAGATGTTCTCAAGGATATATAACTTCATACCCAGCGACCCCCTCAGATAAGTTATTCCATATAGTTACTTGGGGTAAATGTAGCATCTTTAGCACTAGTCCCTTGAAAGGTCTCTGGCACTAAACCACGGCTGGCATCTTCCAGACATAGAGTTCCATCATTTGTTTATAGGAAAATGGTCCACCCACCACTGGCTGACCCCTGCTGACCCCAGGATTTTTCAAACAGCTTAGCCCACACAAATGACAGGCTGAAGTTAACTGTACCGTGCTAATTAAGGACTGTCAAAAATACCAACTGGCAGGAGGTGGCAGGCCATGGGTATTTTGCACGTCAGTGTTGCTGGCTCTGGAATGATGCACTTGATCTGTTGTGGATCTAGAATTATCCCAAGGAATAAGAAGGAAGTTAAGAGAAATATTCCTTTTGGGCTGCCTTAGCTCACATGCTGTAGGTCATTAATCTGGCAACAAAACAGGAAGCAACATCGGTGCTCAGAGCCAAAAATAAAGCTCAGGAGCCATGTCCAGAAGCCCTAAACACAAGACAAAAGGAGTCATTTAATTAGGACTGACCAGCCACAATAAACCTATGGAAACAGAACTACATGCTTTCTGGTATGCACTACACCACCCATACAGCAGTATCAGTAGCTAAAAATTCACATCATTTGAGTGAAAAGAGAAAAAAATAAGCCAACATGAAATTTATTAGGTCCCTATGGATGAGCTGACTTACTAAATTTCTTTTCTAGTAATGCACAGCTATGATTGGACTCTATCAAATTCAGTCTCTCTACTTCTTAGGCCCTATTTCCATTGTGTGTGTGGGGGGGGGGGGGGCGCTTCCAAAGAGTGCTAGGAGCTGTTGGTAGAGACAAGATTTTATTTTTTTTTCAATAAATACTCACCAAAACATGTATATCATTGAACTTTTGACAAGCTGCAGCCACTTTATCTTTTTTCCCCATTCTTTCTGAGTTTTATTGGGATAGAAATGACATGTAATATTGTTTAAGGTATACAACATGATGATTTGATACAAGTCTATATTGCAAAATAATTACCATAAGACATTTCAGTGTTCTTGATATTGACGCAGGTCCAATCCAGCCATCGACCCACCCATCCATCTACCCATCCATCCATCTACGCTTCCGTTCATCTATCTATCCATGTATTTACAATTTCCCAGCACCTACCATGTGCCTGCCACCTACTGATACATGTGCTCTAAATACAAATTTGTACAGTATATAAACATCCCTGCCCCAAGAAATTCATAGTCTTAGCTACACTTTCTTATGAAGCCATGTTATTTTCTTCCTTCTCTCCTTCTTCATTTGACAAATCCTAATTGTAGTACCACCATTTTGTCTTCAATTTTATTTTTTTCTTTTCTCGTTTTTATTCTATTTTTATTTATTTATTTATTATTTTATTTATTTATTTATTTATCTTTCCTCGTTTTTATTTATTTATTTATTTATTTTTATAATACATTTATTTTTTATTGGTGGCTGGCAGGATATATCCAGGGTCCTAAATGAGAAGAACACACAACCAAGAATACTTTATCCAGCAAGGTTCTCATTCAAAATGGAAGGAGAGAAAAAGAGCTTCCAAGACAGGCAGGAACTGAAAGAATATGTGACCTCCAAACCAGCTCTGCAAGAAATTTTAAGGGGGACTCTTAAAATTCCCCTTTAAGAAGAAATTCAGTGGAACAATCCATGTCTTCAATTTTAAAGTGACTTTTATTTTTTTCTTTATTACTAAGAAAGTAGAAGACAAATTGCTGTCAGCACTTCTATATTTATCCTTCAGACCAAAGTTTCTCAACATGAGTACTACTGACATTTTAGGCCAGATGAATCTTTATTAGGGAGGGCTGCCTTGTGTATTTCAGGGTGTTTAGTGGCATCTCTGGCCTCTTACCCACTACCCCTTAGATGCCAGTAGCAATTCCCTTTCTACTTCCCATCTGTGCTGGAGCAACCAAAAATGACTCCTGACCATTGCCAAATGTCTCCTAGGTCTAACTGTCTTAGGCCATACTTGGATCAGAGGGGGGTTTATTGACTGAATCCTATCATTCATCCCTCTTCCCTGCCAGAAGTCTAGGTGACACTTAGAAATTATCAGTTTTATTAATTATTCACTTTGAGGCAACTGAAGCACAAGTGAGCCTGACTGGTTTCATTCATCCAAAGTAAACTGAGAAGCTGGAAGCAGAAAAAAGAGGCCTGGTTGGGCCTGTCTGAGGTAAGAAAAGAGACTAAGGTCCTACCAGAGCAGGTCTGGGAGAGGAAAGGGGGAGGTTCTATTTTCAGGTTTTGAGACAGAAATGACCCTAATTGACTGACTACTGCTGACATGGCCAGTTAAGATAAGCTGCTCTCTCCAGGTTGGACGGTCATCCCCACGGCTGGGAAAGTCATCTGAGAAAGCCACACAGTGGAGAGGGAGTTCTTGCATTATGAATCAAGGCAGGAATGTGAGCATCATGCCAAGAAGGGCTCCTCCACATGGAGATTTTTTCCTGTGAATCTGTAGATAGACACACACATTTTAGGTAAAGGCTGTATCATACTGTGTTTGTGGTCTTTTTAGTATCACATAGTACATCCTATTTTATAATCTTTATTCAGTTCTCATATCAACCTACATTAAATTATTTAAGTCATCATTTGAAATGGCTGCATATTTACTTGCTTGTACATAATATACTTCACCAATTCACTTTTGACTGTAGTTTTTCAAATTTCTTCTAGTAGGAACACAGTTAAGCATCTAAGAGATTAAGACTGTAGTTCATCACTGATTGTTGCCTATGAGCAGACTATTAGACGTGGAATCATTGGTTTAGTGGTGTGCATTACAATGGCCTCCTGAAAAGGAGTCCCAAATTATACGTAGCTTGAGGAGCTAAAATAAGTAGGGCATAAATGAAGAAAGGGTAATTTAATAGATGCATTGCATATTTTTCTGGCTCCTCTAGAGCCCAGAAGACTGCTAAAGTCTGGGGCACCCAGTTCCAAAGCTTGAGCCCTGCTCTGGGTTTTGCTTCTCCCCAGCAGCCAACAGCTACCAGGGCCCTGGGAAGACTCTTCTCTCTTGTTCCTGGGACACTTAACTTTTGGCATACTGTAGTCCTCTGCCCTCGACACTGTGCTGTGGACAAAAACCACTGCTGTTTTCTGGATTTGGCAGCCATGATGAGGTGACGGGCATTTTCATAGACTGTGGGTCCATCTGGAGAAGGCTATGTGTATTGTAAATATTTTCAATTTCCTGCGTATTATGATGTTTTGCCATCTTAAGAAATTCTTTCTCATGGCCCCTCCCTCAGCTAGGAAATTCTTAGAGATAGCAAAGGATATGTCCAGGAACATGTCCTTGATATGCAAACTAACCCATCCAGAGTTACCTACCTACTCTGCTTGGCCTGTGCATCCCAGGAGCCAATATTCTTCTGCCTTAGTCATCCTAACACCAGTGCCATTGCCAGGCAACTGTTGACTGCTCCTAAAGCCTGGAGCCTGCAGAAAGTTTTGAAATTAGCAGTCCTAAACTGTTTACCCTGCCCTGCCTTGCTTTTCCCAAGGAAACCCCAATAAAGGCTGTGGCCAAAAGACACCCTTCATTCCCATTTTTTGCCTCCTGATTACCCTGGTGTCTTTCCTGCGTGGCCCTGCAAATTGTACTGTGCCCTCTTGCCTCTAGGATCTGTGAGTATAAGAAACTTTGTTTTTCCCCACCCCTCTCTTTCTCCTCTTGTGGCCACACCTGCTGACCATCTCATAAAACATAAACCACTATGGTGCAGGACAAGTCTTCAGGCTTTATGAAGCTGATTCCCTAGGCTCCCAGTCTTGAGTTGTGAGGATTAGTTGTCACTTGAGTGCTTTTGAATCTCAGCACTGATACTTCTGTTTTTGTGTTCTCAGCCTGAGGACCCCATAAAGAAGAACTGCTGGGACTCACCCTTCTGCATTAGAAGTTCCTTAGAAAAGTAGCCTTTAACCGAGGTGGATTTTAAACACTAGCACCATTTAAATACTGTCTAGAAATCAAAAGCTCACTTTGTTCATAGAGAGTTCATATTTTTTTCTTCATCTCTCTCTGCCCCAACTTAAACCTGACCCCAGAAGGCACCATCTAAGTCATGAAGCAGGAGACAGACAGATCGCCAAGGTTAATATTTGCATTTGGAAGCATGGCCCCTGTGGAATGGGCAGTAGCCCTTGAGCTGCCTCCAAGGTTTCTCTTAGGCAGTATGTTGGCCAAACAGTCCTGCTCTTCATTTGCTTTTTATGGTTTGGGAGGGAACTGAGTGTTTTCATGGCAAGAGACCTTCAAGGCTTTGAGGAGATTGTGGCAGTGGCAGGGGTCAGTCCCCTGGGGTCCTGCTCCACATCCCACCTGCCCCCTTCCAACCAACCCCTGGCAGAGTGAGGAGAACCCACTGGGTCTAGGGAATCAGTGGCACTGATGGGGTTGACTCTGCTAATAAATGCCCAGTGTTCCACCCACCCTTAATCCAGTGCCAAGGTCCATCCTCAAGAGACACTGACGACTCTGTTCTGGGGCACCAGCCTTGTGTCACTCCAATGGGGAAAGGTACGTGCTAGATCTCCCTCTTGAAAAATCCAGGCCCACCGGGAGTGGTGCCAGAGCCCTGATATTGGATACATATAGGGGTATTCAATTCAGGGAGGTGACTCATTTTTCTATCGGTGCTCTGTGGAGGTCAAGGGCACCTTAGATTCTTTTGGGGAAGAACTAATGGGTGTGGTGTTAGCCCTTTGACATTGCCTCTTGAATAGCACCATGGGCCCCACCATTACCATTAGTGGATTCCAGGGCCCAAAGGCCTCCTGGTTCAGAAATGTGGCTGAGGTGGAGAAAATGTTGGCCAATGAAATTCCTGATGTTCTGCTTACTGCTTTAAAAAAACAAAAATGAAACCTCTGTGCAAACATAAAAAGACTATACAGAAATAAAAACAAAAGTTTTCACTCTGGTTTCTTAATTTTCCGTAATGTGGTTATATGGTCTTTATAATAAAAAAAAAAATGCAAAGGAAACAATTCTAAAATTTTCACCAGTTTTTCAAAGGTAGAATCCGGGAGATTCATGTTTCCAGGAGTCCAGCCTGGTGAATGTGTATAAACATGCATGAGGTATTGGTGCACTAGGAGTGGGTGGGAGCAGTTTGACTGGACATGCTTACCTGTGTGGGGTCTGACCTCCCTACATGGAATCCAGTACAGTGGAATCCTGGAAGACTTAGGGCCTCCGCTATGCCTCAAGCCAAAGAAATTTTGGAGGCCGCTGGGGCTGTTTCCTGGGCCTGCCATGGCTCATTAATCATGTCCGCCCCTGAGTGAGCCTGGAGTGGGGTGAACACAGAGCCAGCACAGATGGAAAGGGACCAGCATAGTGGGCTAGGGGTGTGGGGCACATGGAGAAGACAAGGCCCTAGGAAGACAAGAGGTAAAGAAAGGATGCTGGAGAACTTGGCCTTAAGGGACATCCTCTCTCATACCAAGTATCAACCCTGTGGTCTAATCTTACCTTTATTTCCCAGAAAGGTAGATATTTCCAAGGGTAGTAAGGAGATCACTGAGAGAATAAAACTTCACTCCAGAAAACCTCCCCTGGGCACAGAGATCTCTACTGACAGATCTTTTTCTTAAATTCTGAGAATCTTTGATTCTTTATGAAGGACCTTTCCCCAATCTCTTCTGTTCCAACTTCCCATCCATTATGTAGACAACTACCCCTTCCCTTTGCCTCCATTTACTTAAATTAATTGTACCTGTATATCAGGGTCTGAAAAATCTAATTCTAAATGTTTTGTTGAAGGAAACTTTGGGTTTTAAAATCCAGTCTGGGCAGGGGTATGTGTCTGTGTGTGTGTGTGTGTGTAAATATTTTAGATACTGTAAACTTGAGATTATCCCAAGATATGCCCCCCTCCACACCCCCCAATCCCCCCATGATTCTGATTTCAATTCCAATATGTGGGGGCTTTCCCCATTTCAACAAACAAATAATTCTTTGACACCAGTTGGATGTCCTGCCATTCAACTCAATTCTGTCTGATACTGTCTATTCTGAGATGTCTTCAGATTCCCACAGGCTGAGTCCCCTGACACTGTTACTTCACCCAACTTCAGATACCAATCACAAGTCCAGGTTGTTACCTGTATTTCTACTGACTGTCTATAAATCAGAGATTTATGAGACTCCCTCCTTGGGTTCAACTGAGTTGCTAGAGTAGTTTACAGAACTCAGGAAAACATTTCACTCACTAGATTACCATTTTATTTTTATGCAAGTCAGAAACAGATGGGAGAGATGTGTAGGGCAATGCATGGGAAAAAGGCAAGGAGCTTCCAAGGCCTCTCTGAGAGTGCCTCTCTTCCCAAATCTCCAACTCAGAATCTCATTTTTGGGGGGCTTTTTAATGGAAGCTTCATTAAATAGTCATGATTGATTAAATCATTAGCCGTTGGTGACTGATTGAACCTCCAGCCCCTCTCCCCTTCCCTATGGGTCGGGGGGGTGGAATTGAAAGTTCCAGCTGTCTAACTGCCCCTTGGTTCTCTTGGCAACTAGCCCCCATCCTTAGGTGGGGTGCAAAAGTGACTTCATTAACTTAACAAAAGGTAACTCATTACTTAGGAAATTCTCAGGGTTTTGGAAGCTCTGTGCTAGAAATGAGGACAAATTCCAAATATATATTTCTTATTATAAATCACAATATGACACCCCCAGAGCCTGGAGATCAAGACCAAGGGCACTTCTGGCCTTCACAGATCATGCTTCTCCCCTCTGGATGAGATTTTTGCTAGTATCCCACAACCAAAAAGTCCATCGACTATCAGAAAAGAGAATACTGAACTAAGTAACATGGAATCTGTCTGGGGTTGGAGCAATAGAGAAAGGAGGAGTAGAACAACTACAAGCAGAAGGGCTGAAAGTGAGAACATTCCTGAGTGGAATAACCACATGGAAACAAGCAGAAGCTCATGGGCTAGGCTGGCCTGGCTGTCGTGGTAGCTCTGTGGGAACAGGCCTGCCCAGTTAGGCTTGGGAATCCTCCCAGGCTCTGGATTCTACAGGAATGGACTCTGTTGGTTGGGGTCCCTGATACCTGTCTTTCTACCAGCTGGCTGCAACTACTGGCTGTGGGACCCAAGCAGGTGTTCTCAAACAGGGATCACAGGTGAAAGAAAAGGATGTCAAGGGGAAAGAGGCAGAAGCACAATTCACTGAAGCCTGAGGGGAGTAGAAGCCTGATTGGAGGAGCCAGAGCTGGGTCATCTTTTTAGATTAGGAGGACTTTCCTGCTAATGAAGTAGGGTAGGAACCACAGTCACTTGGCCCAGTTCTGCTGCCCCCCAGTCCAGTAGGGAGAAACACATTAAAAGAAAGCAGATGGATTTCTTTTGTTTGTGCCTTGGTCCAAGTGTGGTCTGGGGAGTCTCTCTGACTTTTGGAATCAGCCTCTTTCACGTGGGTGCACACTGAATTTAGCATTGTCTCTAGAGCCAGAAAGCAAGTCCCTGAGGAATGAAGCCCAACAGGGCCGTTTTTTCCAAGAGCCAAACTATGCCTCCCTCAGGCACTGCTGGGCCTCTGCTCTCCCAGGAGAGTGGTAGATAAGCATGGCCACAGCTTGTTTGGGTGGAAGTTCTGGCTTCCCCATGTGGGCCTCTGGGCATATCTGATACTGGCCTCCTGCCGGACCTCATTTTAGACCTCCGTGTGGGCGGCAAGGATCGAAAGTAGAATTTCTCACTTTCCCCACTTGCATGGGAATGCCACCAAGCAGGACTGTGCCGGAGGTGAGAGAGGCCAATGAAGGGGCATTTGCCCCCATTGGCTGAGATCCTTCCCTGACCCTTTAGCAGCTCAGCATGTTGCAATATTTCCTCAGGAAGAGGCTCCATCCTCGGAGGCTTTGCCAGCAAAGTGCATGAAAGCAATTTTTCACTCTTCTCGAGACATTCCTTCCTGCGTTTCTGCCAGCCACGTCCTCTAGCTTCTCCTAGTCCAAGCCCCAAGTGGCCAGAAGTGACCCAAGCTGGGCGGACACCCACTCTCCAACATGCACATATCATCAGGGGGTGCCCTGTCAGGAGTATTTGAGCCCTCCTTGTCCCCGTGTGTGATTTCATCAAATGGGACATTCCAAGGCCCTCTGCCACCTTTCATGTCATTTGTGCAATCTCCAAATTTGAAAGCGGAGAAAGCGTGAGCCAGATACTGTCAACCGAGGGCCAGGAATTCCACAAATTCATTAGGCTGGAGTGTCCCAGATGTGCTGGTTAGGTGAACTCGCCCTGTCACCCTTGGCAGGGCTGGGTAACACTCACTGGTCATGCTCTTGACTTGCACAATCTTGGCTGTCGGGCAGCTCCAGGCAGCACTGCAGGAAGAAGACTGTCTTCTTATTTTAGAAGGGTGCACTCCAGTGTCCCAGCGGTCTGTCACAGACTCCGCTGCTTCTGTCCCACGTTCCGGGTTCTCTTGCCACAGAACAATGCTCTGCCACAGCTCATCTTAATACACATGGCAGACAGAACAGAGCCTTCTCTGCTCTGGAAGGAACATCCTGGAAATAGCTTAAAGTCAAAACAAATACAAAAACAAACAACCCATCCAGACCTGCAATCCATGCGCCCCTGGAAAAATAAACTTTGGGTTTCTGGGCAGTGAGGATTTGGGAAGGCCAGCCCATGTGTATGGCTCCAGAAGACTGGTTGGGTATTGTAACTGATTACTAGGAAGGCCACAAATTCTTCCTAAATTTGCCTTTACTTTGAAGTTCCTCCCATCAAGAGACAAGGTCTGTTTCCTCATCTCTTAAACCTGGGCTGGCTTGTGACTTGCTTTAGCTAAGAGAATGTGGCACAAGAAAGCGCATGCCAGTTCTGAGCCCAAACCTCAAGGAGTGCTGCACATTTTCTCTCACGCTCATGACCACCATGTGAACAAGCCCAAGCTAGCCTGCTGGAGGATGACAGACATGTGGCTAGTCACCCTATTGCTTGACCCACAGTCATTCAGACACCAGACATGTGATTGTGGCCATTGTAAAGTGGCCAGCCATCAGCTGACCCTCTCCTCACCACCCCATCTGATCATGGACACATGAGAGAATTTGCCAGGCCGGCTCAGAGGAAAAGAACCACCTAGCACATCCATACCATTTTGAAAAATAATAAATGGTGATTGTTTTAAACCACATGTTTTGGGAGTGATTTGTTATGCAGCAAAAGCTAACTGGTAGGCCAACTCAGCCCATCATCAGGAGAAGGGTGGGGAGAAGGTGAAAGGGACTTCAGAGGAGGGGGTTGTCATGCCTCTTTGTTCAACCTCCCCATAAACACACCATG
The DNA here is from genome assembly GCF_053574225.1 of Canis aureus. NCBI lineage: Eukaryota > Metazoa > Chordata > Mammalia > Carnivora > Canidae > Canis > Canis aureus. The sequence goes on from NC_135636.1 coordinate 14,735,269, forward strand.
TCCTTTGATTTATCACCAACCCCAATTTTGCAGACAAAGTTCAAATATGAGCACTTAAGGTGCTTGAGGGGCTTTGTCAGACTCTATAACAGAGATAGCCCAGTGAGGAAATACTTGAGAATGTCTTGATCTAACTAACCAAAAGTCATGCTACAGGGAAAATTTGAATCCCTTCCTTTCCTTTCCTTGCCTTGCCTTGCCTTGCCTTTCTTTCTTCTTCTTTCCTTTTTCACTTTTTGCTTGCTTGTTCTTCCTGATAGTTTGTTTGGTAACAGACACATTTTGTGTTTTTATAATAAGAAAGACATTGATTAAAGTCTATTTAAAAAACTGATCAGGGGAATCCCTGGGTGGCTCAGTGGTTTAGTGCCTGCCCTTGGCCCAGGGTGTGATTCTGGAGACCTGGGATCAAGTCCCACATCAGGCTCCCTGCATGGAGCCTGCTTCTCCCTCTGTCTGTGTCTCTGCCTCTCTCTCTCTCTCTGTGTGTGTGTCTCTCATGAATAAATAAATAAAATCTTTAAAAAAAATTTTTAAAAAAATGATCAAATAAAAGACCTCGGCCTACTGTTTTCATACTGAGCATGATTCAAGAATGGCTCGATTTCACATGTGTTACCTGGTTGTGGTGTCTCCTTCTCTAGTCTCCCAAACTAAGCAGAAGATTAATGTTCAACATTTGTAAAAGGTTGACAAGCTGCCACTCATGACTTTAGGGAAACAAAGTTATTTTGGAGAGTTATTCTATATCATACTCTGCAGATTACTTTTGACACTGTTGTTCTTTACCAAAAGATCACATATAAGAATGAAGTCCTGGGATACATGAAAACTAGTTCAAAATGGGTAACAGTAAAGCATCGCACTTTGGTAGGAATGAGGTATGCAGGCCAAGTTTAAAATCAGAATTCTGGTCTCTGAGTCTAGGAGAAAAATCACCAACTATTATTGACCAAGTGGCTGGTAAGTAAATAAAGAAGGTGACAAATGACGGCACCAGGAGATGTTGCAATCTGCAACATGTTACAGATTAGCTGGTGTTGTCCTGGCCGCTAAGACCAGTTTTAGGGAAAGGGGGGAAATGTGGCTTGATTTACGGCTAATGATATCATATGTCTAGTCACTGGAGATCAAAAGAAAGCTTGCCTGTAAGACATTCCTAATGAAATTGGAGCAAAGGGTAGGCTCTTCTCTTGGGTGTGTCAAAGGAAAGTTTTGCTCTGCATCAGACCAGTAGGATGTGAATCATAGTATGTTCTTTGGGATGTGGTAGTGGCCACGTGACCTCCATGTTCAACTCCAACAGCCCTGAACTCTGCAGATTTATCAATTGTGTGATCAGTCCTTTTAACACATAATGATTTGGGGACCTAAAGGTTCTTTTCTTTTCCTATGATGTATGACTAGAGACCGCCAGGTACTTTGTTTTGTATTTTCTTAGAAAGTCCCTGATGCACGTGTGTGTGTGTGTGTGTGTGTGTGTGTGTGTGTGTGAGTGTGTGAGCGTGTTGGTGGTGCTAGCAGAGAAGTGATTGACTTTCATATTCTAACTCTATAAGGCCAGATTTTGAACAGCTCACCTGTGATGACTCAGTATTTATTTTTCCCCTGAAAATGGAAACTAGTCGAGAAGGGTGAATTGACCTACATCTTCCTTAGATAACTCTGAGGAGTGCTGAGGCCACTATAAATCCAGGCAAGTCCAAGAAGTGAATGCCACATTCTCTGCAGTATGGAATCAGCACGAAGGAGGACTGAACATCCCTCGCATGAGACCCCATCAAAAGGAAAATTATACTTGTATTCTCGCACTTGGAAGAAACTCATCACTGTAGAACTTATCCTGTGTAAGGGCAAATTCTTTCTTAAATACAGTGGAAACCACTGGCCTTGCTTAGCTCCCTTCTGCTAAGTTCCATGTGCCCGAATTTCCACAGAATTCCTATTTATAACACCAGAGAGGTGCTGAAGAGCTGTCAGAGCCACACTCAAAGCTTAACTGAAGCACTCATGTTTCCTTTCCTTCTGGCCTCCGGTTACTGAAAACATTTGCTGAAAATTGCTGTCCCACTCAAGAACTGTCAAAGGTAATTGTGTTGCACAAAAGTTACCGAGAAGCATGGAATAATATGGTTACCACCTGGCGACCAAGCTAATAGAACCTGTCTGATGAACCGCAAGCCTGGCACATTGTACACACCAGTTTCTGTCTGAAAACCACGACAGCATAAATTTGGGAGGAAGACGTGTATCAGAGGCCTCTTAGTGGCAATTTATGATACAAATCCCTATGTAAAGGGCAGTTGTCAGGTCACCAAATCCAGTGAGGTCTGAGGTTCTGGGGGTGACAGCAAGGGGGGAACTGGGGGAGAATTAAGGGCTTTGAGAATGTGGACCTGTGTGAAGCAAGTAGCAGTACTGACTTCAAAAAGCAAGGTCTAGACTTGGCTATTCTCACAACTGGCAATGACCTTGGTGTCTAAAAAAATGAAAATCAGACACTCAGGAGGTTGGGGGTGGGGCTAGAGAGCTTGAGTTTCCCCACCTTTGCCTCTGGCCTAAACTACGCCAGTCCAGATGAGCAGCAATTTCTTTTCCTCTTCAGATTTCCCAGGGAAGGAAACCCTCCTCATTCCCAATAGCCATTTTCACATCCTCCTTGAGATGGTTTTGCCTTAATTGAACTTAGAAGACCCCCAGAAACTCCCCTAAAACAGATTGCCGGCATTCATATGGCAAAAACCTCACTAAACCCCTAAACCCACTTGAGCGTTTCCTAGGTAGCACCTAGTTCTGTCTGAAACTGTCCTTTTGGGTATGAAATTGTGGCTGTGTGGATGTGAATCCAGTGCCTGCTTGGTGGCCCCCTAATCCAGTAGTCAGGGTGTGGCTCGGAAAAGACACATTGGAACTAGGAATTTCCAACTATGGGATCCGGGGTCCGCATTGGAACGATCCTGACTTCATTATAATATCAGCCAATATTAGGAGTACTTGCTCTTTTTATCTCTGGTGATATTCACAGTTGAGCTTTGGAGGTACAAAAAAGGTTGTCGCTTCTCAGACAGTCTCTAAATTGAAACCAGGGATGGCTGCAAAGTTCGTGGGTCTCAGCACAAACTGAAAATGTGGGGCCTTTTTTCTCAAAGAGCAGAAAAAGGGATCCCTGGGTGGCGCAGCGGTTTAGCGCCTGCCTTTGGCCCAGGGCGTGATCCTGGAGACCTGGGATCGAATCCCACGTCGGGCTCCCGGAGCATGGAGACTGCTTCTCCCTCTGCCTATGTCTCTGCCTCTCTCTCTCTCTCTCTGTGACTATCATAAATAAATAAAAATTAAAAAAAAACAAAACAAAACCAAAGAGCAGAAAAAAATCCCTTTCCCTTTCTTTTGTGACCTCTCTCTTTCTATCAACCTCTCATGGTATTTTTTCTTTGCTATTTTAATGTACTCCCTCAGGCATGGGGACACTGGCAGGGTGGGTGCAGAGCTTCACAAGCACCCAGAGCCCAGCCCGGCCACCAGGTGTGTGGGGTGTGCGTGACCAATGCCACTTGTCCCCGTACCTGCACCAGGCCCACTGGGGGCAGAGGCCATGGTAGCCTCTCAGTGGGGGTCAGGGGACAGAAGGCCAAGAACCATGCCAGAGCGGTGAGTGGGTGACGGGAGGCAGCACTGTGCATGCACCACTGTCCTCTGGCACTTCACTCCCAATACGCAAACTCAAAGATAAAATTATTTAGGTGTTAAAAATGGGGACCACAGCAGTAAACCCAAGCACGAAGCTCCCTTCTGAGTTTGGGATCCTCTGTGACTTCCCTGGCCCTGGTTGAAGTTTATTTTCTTTCACTGTTTCCAAAGCATAGCATGACTCACTGGCCATCTGAAATCTCATTGCTGGAGTCTTCTTTCCCGATGACTTTTTGATTCCCATTTTTTTCTATGGAATCTGTTTCTAATTCTCGGAAGCTTTTAGGGTCTCCTCTTTAATGCTTTGTCTTCTGCACCTTCAGGTGAATTTTTCTTCATGTACTGTCTAGAGCCCTCAGAGGACCCTTTCTTTTTTTTTTTTTTTTTGTAACTTTTATTATTTTTTTTTTAATTTTTATTTATTTATGATAGTCACAGAGAGAGAGAGAGAGAGGCAGAGACACAGGCAGAGGGAGAAGCAGGCTCCATGCACCGGGAGCCCGACGTGGGATTCGATCCCGGGTCTCCAGGATCACGCCCTGGGCCAAAGGCAGGCGCCAAACCGCTGCGCCACCCAGGGATCCCTCAGAGGACCCTTTCAGTTTGGAAACCAACGTCTTTCTTTTCCGGGAAATTGTCTTGCGTTGTATCCTTGGTGATCTCTCTCCTTTATTTTTCTTCTGTTCTGTCTCCTTGCAACCCCTGATGGGAGATGTTGGATAGGTCTCCTAATTTGCTTTCCTTTCTTCTCCTAGTTTCTAGCTCCTTGATCTTTGCCTCAACTTTGTCAAATGTCAGTGAAGTTAATAAAACTTCTGCAATCCTGTTCTTCATTTTCAAGAGCTTTTTTCCTTTTTAATTATTCATTTTTCATAGCAAACTCTTCTTATTTGGATGCAGTATCTTTTCTCATACATTTGAGAATAATAATATTTCCAATCCTTCTATTCATTCCTACTTAAATTAATTCTGTTCCTCCTCCCCCTTTGATCTTTGTCCTATTCTTTCATGTTGGGGACTTGTCATTATGTTTGGTGATATGTTTATGTGAAATAAAAAATATTTGGCCTTTGTTCCAGTTTCCTGGCACAGAACTCCTGAAACCCTTGAAATCTCCTGATGGAGAAGAATGTCTTTGGTATACTAATGAGATGACCTTTGGCTGAGGGGCTCCTAGATGGCTTCAGGATGGTAGCTGGTCTCCAGAAAAATCCATCCATGATTAGAAGGTTAGGACCCTCAGTTCAACCTCCTGACCTCTGGGGAGAGATGAGGGGCTGGAGATAGAGTTGAATTACCAATGGCCAATGATATCGTTGTTTGTGTCTATGTAATGAAAATTCCATAAAACCCCCTAAAATGCAGGGCTCAGGGAGCTTCTGGGTAGGTGAACACATGAAGGTGCTAGAAAGGTGATGCCTGGAGGGGGCATGCAAGCTTTGTGACCCTCCCACCACACCTTGCCCCATGCATCTCTTCCATTTGGCTATTCCTGAATTGTATCCTCTTTAGTAAATTGGTAATAGTAAGTAAAGCTTTCCTGAGTTCCTTGAGTTGTTCCAGCAAATTATTAAACCTAAGGAGAGGATCGAGGGAATCCCCAATTTATAGCTGGTGTGTTGGAAGTACAGATGGCCTGAGACTTGTGATTAGCACCCAAAGTGGGAGAGTCTTATGGGTCCAAATCCTTTAACGTGTAGGATCTGACACTAACTCTAGTAGACAGTGTCAGAGCTGGATTGAATTATTGGATGGACACCCAGTCAGTGTCAGAGTGTTGGAGAAATGTGTTGGGAAAGACACTGTGTATTTGGTGCCAGGAGGGAAGAAAACCTCTTAGTCTATTTAAAAGTGAGGCACTATGACTGGAGGCACTAAGACCATGGGTCGGGAAACTTTGCTCTAGGGTGGTCAGGGAACAAACCGCCAATTCATTGAGGAACTCCCAAATGTTACTATTTGAAGGTCTTTTCTCTGAACTGTTTAGACGGGAACCTAAATCTGCCAGCATGTATGTTTGTGTGTGTCTGCATGCATGTGTAGGTGAGAGTAGTTCTAGAAACATCACGGGGAAGGATGATTGGGGGATCCACAGTATGACATGTAGACCTTTCTTCACCCACACCCCAGGTCCAGTTACTTTGAAGTATCAACCACCAGCTTTCTTCCAGGAAGTTAAGGAAGGGCTATTGCCTGAAGGTACACAGGGGAGAGGAAACCTGAAGGGCCCAACCACACAACAGGCAAACTTCCAGCAAACACTCTTTTTCACAAGAGAATTTACTCTTACCTTTCTTTTGGAATTTTCGTTGCTTATTAACACTGAGCAACTCAGTTTCTTCAGGGTGAAGCAGCTCTGTCCCCACTTGTCTGCAAGCAATTGGCTTTCTCCTTTCTTCATTTGCCAAGGTAATTACCATTCTTCCATTCATTTCTCACCTTCCAAAAATTTGTTGAAAGCATTTATGGCAAATTGTCTCTCATTCTCTTTAGCCTTGCTGCTTAATTTGTTTTAAAAAATTCCTTGGCTGTATTTTAATGAAATTTGGGTGGGAAGAAAAGATAGTCATGGTCCAGTATTATTAACCAGAAGTTTCCTCTAGAAACCTTGATTTTTATTGGGGTCCAAACCCATGCACTTCTCTTTTAGGCAAATCCCTTCTGTTTAGGAAGTAAACCATAAACAGCCTAGAGAAATAGTAAGTTTTAGTCTATATCTCATAACCTATGTATATTCTTTAAATACAATCCAAATAATCCTGGTTATTTAGTATTCTAGCTTGTAGTAGGTTAGAGGCAGAGTTTTAGTAGGAAGTTAGATATGAATATGGCCAGAGTCATATATGTTGATAGTATCAAGAATAGCTGGCAGACCAAAAGGTGGCAGAAAACTTACAATAACAAGTTAAAAGAATGCACAACAGTAGAACAGTTTATATAGGTACAAACAGTCTTACGCTTTTCAAAATGCTTTGCTGCAATTAACGTGTAATGCTGATGCCATCTTCCTATTACAAAACCTTCTATGGCTCCCCATTGTCTGTAGATACAAGTGTAATGTTCTCTCACTGTTCCATCTATTTCCAGACATTTGACCTGTGGTGCTAGCACAACACCTTACTCTCTCTCACTATGAATTTCCACTTAAGAGGCATGAATTTCTTAGCCTGGTACATCCTTTCTTGCAATCACAAGTCACCCTTCAAGACCCATTTGAATTCTCATGTATTCTCCATCCTTGCTCTTCTTTGTCTCCATAATACTTGTGTAGATTTGTATAACAGCACTTGTCGTGTTTGGCAAGGAGTTTTGAACTTACACATTTGCCTTACTTCTCCTGTTGGATCACATGCACCAAACAGCTGGGGCCATTGTAATGGACCGAATGTATCCCTCCCAGATCATGTGTTGAAACCTTATTCCCAATGATATTTGGAGGCACGGCCTTGGTAGGTAATTAAGTCACGATGGTGGAGCAAGTGTGAATGGGATGAGAGCTCTTGTAAGAAGAGGCCAGGAGGGAGCTAGCCCTCTTTCTGCCATGAGAAAATACAAGAAGTTGGGTAGTCTGCAACCCAGGAAGAGAGTCTTCAACAAAAACTGAACCATGCTGGCCCCTGACCTGGGACTTCCAGCCTCTAGAACTGTGAGAAATAAACACCTGATATTTATCTTAGACTATTTTGCATTTGTTATAGCAGCCTGAACTGACTAAGGCAGCCATTACTCTTAACATAATGCCTTCCAGTAAATGTTCCTGAATAAATGTGTGTTAAATCCAACTGAAAGTATAGTAATTGAGGTTTGACATCATAATCTGTAGTCCTCAAAGATAGGACAAACAGGAATCTGTATACTTCATTTAAGAAGAAGGCAAATGTGTGATGCATTTTAAAAAGACTTCAAAAATAACAAAAAGAAAAAAGAAAAAGAAGGAAAAAAGCAAAAAAGAGTGCCATATAATGAAATTATAGAGTATGTGATGTTTTGAGATTGGCTTTTTTCCCCTCAGTAAATGGCTATAAAAATAATAAAAATGAAACAAGAAATAAATTTGTATGATATATAAAAAGAAATAATACCTTTAATTTATCATAAAATTTATTTTTTGGTGATAGAACAGTGTGGTGTTATTTTTCACATGGACCACAATCCTATTGTACCACTAACATGTTTAAGTTTGAACATTATAGCTTACCTATATGGAACATCAACTAGGTCTTTTTAAAGGAAGGCAGGTAGGAAAAAATGTGAATATTTTTCCTTCAGTATGTTTTGGGGAGCAGCAGGGTGTTCTTTGACATAATTGACCTGTTCCTGTAATATTTGAGATCAAACCTTATCTTGTTATTGACTCATGTTGTAATTGCAAGGTGCTTTTAACTTTGCTTTAGATTGATCTTTGATTAGGTGTGACTCCTGACACATTTGCTTTAAATTTCTCTCTCCTCCCCTGTCAAGTGGTTAATGATCTCAAAATGTCACACTGGATTCTGTGGGTTTCCCAGGAAGTCAAGTGTGGGTAGAACAATAAAACAAACTTAAAAATGGAGAATCACCATATTGGTGATTTCTACACATACATGCCAGGCCAGCTTCATGGATATGTGAGTTGGGCAGTGGCAAGGGCCTGTGCTCAGTAGGGCCCCATGCTTGGTTGAATGCTCTGCTGTTGCCATCTTGACATTCTTAATAATTTTATCTTATGTTGCATATGTGAATCTGACAGGGCAATGGAGCATGTATATGAGCTCAAGAGATATATACAATATATGGATCTGCTGTTCTTTGGTGCCTATTTGCAATTAGTGTTTGTAGTGGCCCATGAGCATAGAACTCCGGTAGACCAGTGATGCATGGGAACCCAGCACAATTCAAAGCATGTATGTGTACAACATGCAAAGCAATCTATAGTATTGATAGCACTAGGAGGCCACATTTTCTGTTCAAACCAGACTTGCTTTAAATGCAGAAAGAAGAAAAGGGCATTGTAAGAAACATGAGCGATCAAGTAGCTTTATCATATATTAGCCAACCTTGTGTGCTGGTAATGATACAGAAGGAAAGAAAAATAGGACAATGAATTGCTTCTTTCCTTTCAGTCCTTCTTAACTCATCAATAAGCCCAAAACAGAGACTCGGTAGAATGTGTGTGAAGAAGTAAGATAAAACACTTGAGGGCAGCCCCGGTGGCTTAGCAGTTTAGCGCCGCCATCGGCCTGGTGTGATCCTAGAGACCCGGGATTGAGTCCCATGTCAGGTTCCCTGCATGGAGTCTGCTTCTCCCTCTGCCTGTGTCCCTGCCTCTCTTTCTCTCTCTGTGTCTGTCATGAATATGGTATGAATAAATAATAATAAAGGTATGAATAAATAAATAAATGAAATCTTAAAAAACAACAACAAACAAACAAACAAACAAAAACACCTGAGTTATCCTTGTACAGGATTTTCACTGGTCTGGTAAGAACAAAATGCATATATGCATGTATGAGGGATGAAATACAAATTGTGGTGATTCCTTGTACAAGTTAAACCCTCTTATATTTTCATTTAAAAGTCGTGTTATACAATTTAAGGATGAATGGTAAAATTCATTCTAATAACTTAAATTTTATTTATATATATACATATATATACACACATATATTTTTTACTTAGAACAACATAAAATAGCAAATAGAAAAACACCATGACAAGTCAAAAGGGAGAAAAAGCTTCACAAATTACCAAACTCACCCAAGATAAAATAGATACTTGAATAAACCTACAATTAAATGACTTGAATCCATAGTTTAAACCTTTCACTAAAGAAAATTCTAGGCTTAGATTTTCTCACTGGCGTATTCTACTAATTATCTTAAAAAGATATACTACTAATTCTATACAATCTCCTCCAGGAAATAAAGGAAGAGGCAACCTTCCTTTCTTTTTTATTTCTTTCTCCCCTGCCTCCCTTTCTTTCTCAGAGAGGAAGGAAGGGAGAGGCTGAGGGAGAGGGAGGGAGGGAGAGAGAGAGAGAGAGAGAGAGAGAGAGAGAGAGAATCTTAAGGGGGCTCCATGCTCAGTACAGAGCCCCATGTGGAACTTGATCTCAAGACCCTGAGATCATGACCTGAACCAAAATCAAGTCAAATGCTTCACTGACTGAGCCATCCAGGCACCCCAAGAGGTGACATTTCTAATTTCATTTTATGACACCTAATTTATCCTGATACCAAAATCAATGACACTGAAAGAAATGAAAACTATAGACCAATATCCCTCAGGAATACAGGCCCAAAAATCCACAACAAAATGTTAGAAAATAAAATTTAACGGTGTATAAAACCAATAGGGCTTATCTAGCATATGTAAGGCTGATTCAATATTCAAAAAATTAATCACTGTAATCTAGCATATTCACAGTTGAAAGAAGATCATATAGTAGATACAGAAAAAGCATTTGACAAAATTTAACCTTGATTCATGATAAAAATTCTCAACAAATAAGGAATAAAACAACCCCAATTTAATAACATTTTAAAAAAAGATTTTATTTATTTATTTGTCAGAGAGAGAGAAAGCATGAGAGCACAAGCAGGGGGAGTGGTGGGCAGAGGGAGTGAGAGAAGTAGGCTACCCACTGAGCAGGGAGCCCATTGCAGGGCTAGATCCCAAGACTCTGAGATCATGATCTGAGTCAAAGGCAGATGCTTAACCAACTGAGCCACCCAGGCACCCCTAAAACTGATATTTTACAAAAGTCCTATCATCACACCAACTTCATACTTAATGCCTTTCTCTCAAGCAAGGTGAGAATGTCTACTCATTATTTCTATTCTGCTTTATACTGGAAGTCCTAGCCATTGCAGTAGCAAGAACAGGAAATAAGAGGCATTCTGAATGGAGAGGAAAAAATTAAAACTGTCCCTGTTTGCAAGTGACACAATTGTCTATGTATAAAATCTTGAGGAATTTCTAAGAAAAAAGTCACAGAACTAATAGTGAGTTTAACAAGGTTACAGGATATGAGGTAATCACAAAATCAGTTGTTTTTCTATATCCTAGCAATGGATAATGGAAACTGAAATTTTTTAAAGGTATGATTATTGTATTACTTTGCTAGGGCTTCCATAACAAAGTACCATAGACCCCATGGTTTAAACAACAGAACATTTTTTCACAATTCTGGAGGCCAGAAGTCTGAGATGAAGGTTTTGACAAGGTAGGTTTCTTGTGAGGCTTCTCACCTTGGCATGTGGATGGTCATCTTCTCTGTGTCCTCACATTGTCTTCTCTCTGTGCATGTCTGTGTCCTATTCTCTTCTTCCTATAAGGACAGAGTCATTTTGGATTAAGGCTCACCCTCATGACCTCATTTTAACTTCATTATCTCTTTAAAGATTCTATCTCTAAATATAGTCATGTTCTGAAGTACTGGGGGTTAGGACTTCAACACATGAATATTGGGGATGGGAGTATACAATTCAGATCATAACACTCATTAACATAAGCTATTATGACATAAGCTATGTTATGACATAAGCTATTGTTAAAAATGAAACACTCATTTATAAATCTAAAAGTATGTGCAGACTCTCTGTGCTTAAGACTTCAAAATATTATGAAAGAAATCAAAGATGTCCTATTATTTAGGGGAAACATAGCATGTTTATGGATTGCAATTTACTCTGAAATTAAACATAGTAAAATGTCTAATCTACCCACATTGGCCTATGGATTTGAGGTCATTTCACTCAAAATGCCATCAGGATTTTTTGTAGATAAGAACAAGATGTTTCCAAAATTTATATGGAAAATTTAAGGAATTGGGATAAGCAAAACAATTTTGAAAAAGAATAAAGTTGGTGAACTCATTCTGATTTAAAGACTTGCCTTAAAGCTATGGTAATTAAGACAATGAAGTATTGGGGAAGGGATAAACTTATATATCAGCAAAACAAAATAGAGCATCCAGAAAAAGATTCACACAAGCAAAATCAACGTATTATTGACAAAAGTGCAAAGGTAATTAAAAGGAGAGAGGAGGGATCCCTGGGTGGCGCAGCGGTTTGGCGCCTGCCTTTGGCCCAGGGCGCGATCCTGGAGACCCGGGATCGAATCCCACGTCAGGCTCCCGGTGCATGGAGCCTGCTTCTCCCTCTGCCTGTGTCTCTGCCTCTCTCTCTCTCTAGTCTATCATGAATAAATAAATAAATCTTTTTAAAAAAAAAAAAAGGAGAGAGGATAGTTTTTTCAACAAATAGTGTTGGAATAATTGGACATCCTATGTAAAAAAGTGAACTTTGACCTCAGCCTCATTCATTATACAAAAATTAACTCAAAGGGAATCACAGCCCTAAATATAAAATGTAAAACTACATAAATATTTAAAAAAGAAAATCTCCCTGATCTGGGGTTTCACAAAGACATTTTAGACATGACACCAAAAGTAAAATAGATGAATGTAGAAAAAAACTGTAGTCTGAAAGAAAATATCTAAAACACGTATATCTGACAACCTGTATCCTACCTGTATCTTTCAAAACTCAACAGAAGCAAAACAAACAACCCAATTTTAAAAATGAGGAAAAGATTTACACAGATATTCCATGAAAGAGGGTATGTGGAAGACAAGTAAACACATGAAAAGATGTTCAATGTCATTAACTATCAAGGAAATTCAAACAAAGAACATAATGAGGTATTACTCTATACCTACTGAAATGACTCAAATAAAAAAAATACTGACAGTACCAAGTGTTGATGAGGACATGTGGCGACTAAAATGCTCACACATTGTTGGTGGGAATTCAAAACAGTACAGCTATTTGGTATTTTCTTAAAAAGTCAAGCATGCATTTATGATATGACCCAGCTATCCCCCTCCTAGATATTTACCCTAGAGAAATGAGATCCTAGGTGCACACAGAAACCTTTATGTAATTGTTTATAGCAGCTCTTGTCATAATCACCCAACACTAGAAACAACTTAAATGTCCCTTACTAAGTGATAAATGAACTGTGGTATATTCATACAATGGATTACTACTCAGCAATAAAAAAATAAACCACTCACACATACACACAACAACAGTAACAACTTGGATAAATCGCAGAGGCATTATGTCCAGTGAAAGGAGCCATTTGCAAATATTTTGTATGTTTTGAATGCAAATATTTGTATTGCAAATGCAAGGAGCCACTTGCAATGTACTGTATGTTTCTAGTTGCATGACATTTCAAAAAGATAAAACTATAGTGATCAGTGCTTGCCAGGGGTCAGGTGGGTGGGATGGAAGATGTAACTACAGCAGGCAGTAAGAGAGTTTTCTGGGGGTTACTGAAACTTTTTTAAATCCATAAAGTAGCCTCCATTTCAAACTGCTGTGAAGAACAAGATTTTCTTTCAAAAATTTCTATTAATGAATCAATTCTGTGAGTAATTCATGGCATGAATAAGAAAAATCATGCCCAAATCGATGAATCCAGTTCATCAAATGGGAATTACGAATGAATACGCATTACCCACATTTCAGTATTTTGATGCTGGTAGGATTTACTGAAGAGCCGAGCCTTTTGGATCTGGCTTTCATCTGAAGTGACTTCTGCCTTCTGAGGGCAGCAGAGGGATTTTGGTCATGGTCAAGTCTCTGGAGGCAGACAATCAGATGACTGTTCCAGGAAACAGGTTGGGGTGCAGAAAGCCATACTATAAGCGGTACCCCTTCTTGCCTTTCTTATAGACGAAATTATGAGTCCTCTCATGACATCTAATCCCTGCTCTTTTCTGCTTTGTTTGGGAATCAAAGCAACAGGTTTCTTCCCATTTTATTCATGGAGACAGATATTAGAAGAGCAAGCAAACAAGAGCGGTAAACAAATACATTTTAAGTTCAAGGTCTGCACGTGTTGCAGATTTTCTTTCCTCACTTTTCATTCCCAAACTTGTTTTCAGAAGGGACCAGAGACCTCTAACCCCTTCTAAGAACAAAAGATAATAGTCTCAGTTGTGGTATCATTTGTGTTTCCCCTGAGAAGGGAGATTCTCCAGGGAGACCCCCCCATTTGCCAGACTGTCTTGTGGGCACCCCCTGGTGGTCACTGAGGTGGAGTGTCTCTCTGTTCCTGGCATCCAGAAAGAAGATCCTCGCTGGAACGCTTCTATAAGACTAATAGAAACCTTCTGATTTTTCTTTGGAGCAGCAAGAAATAGATGACCAGCAAGAGAAGAAGGAGCAGAAAAGACACAAAATGTTTTCAGGCCAAATGGTGTTAAAATGTAGTCATCAGAGCTAGGAGTCCTTGTGTTTTTCTGCCAGCTGCATGAGCAGATCTCTTTGCCCTCTCTCTGTGCTTTAGTTTTCTCATCCGGAAAATAAGAAACTTAAACTAGATTATTTCTAAGAGTGCTTTGGCTTTTAACTTATCTCCTATGCAATATATGTGTGTTTAATAAGTGTCTTCTACATAGAGGTGTTGGAAGCCATGTCTGCTCCCTGACGTGGCACCAGCCCTGAGAAGAGATCAGTGCCTGGGGAATTGAAAACAATGTGAAGACATCTTGTAGGCATCTTTTTGACCCCCATCACCTACCATTTTCCACCTGTGAAAGGGAAAGCATCCTGAATGTTTGAAATAGTTGATAATGATCAAGGCATAACCAAAGCCAGTTGAAACTTAGTTTCTTCCAAGAGGCTCTCATCCAATCACAGTTAAAACCCGTAAGCCTTCAGAAAGATGTAAGGATGTACGTTTAAATCCTACACTCCTGATAATAAGGTAGACAAGACCCTCTTTCTCTATTTTTGGGTCCTGCTCATCACTTTAAGGTTTAATAAATTCTGAAACTAAAAGTCATATTTTAAAAATACACCTCACATTTGTTATGTCTTATAATGAGGCAATTGATTTCCACAATGGCCTGTGTATTTTTAAGCAACTCACTTAGTTGCTCCCACCTCCATTTCCTTACCTGTGAGTGGGGAATATGAAAGAGAACACCCATGAGGACATGTTTTGTAAGGGGCCACATGAGCATGTGTGAGTGTTATTGAAGCTGATTCTGATTCATAGCCAGACCCCAGCGATGTACCTGACAGCTGCAACATTTTCCTACAGAACATCAAGCAATTATTTCACATGTTTCTTGGCTTAAAGTGATAATTCCTCTTTAATGCAAATGGTCCTTAAAAGGAGGAAGATAGATAACATTTCTTAGAGAAAAATACATCCTAAAAGTGACGAACTGACTATACTGAAATCTGGAAAGACTCACAAGAAATACTGAGTTTCCCAACAATTTGGCTATGAAAAAATCATTTCTGTTGGGAGAAGAGGACAGAAAAGGGTTTGTTCAGTCTCCCATAAGGAAGCCTCCATTTCAAGCTGCTGGTACTGAAGAGCAAGGTTTTCTTTCAAGGCAAATGTTAAAAACTCTTCTTTTAAAAATTGCTTTTAACAGTCAACTTGAGGGGTGCCTGGGTGGCTCAGTCCTTTAAGCGTCTGCCTTTGGCTCAGATCCCAGGGTCCTGGGATTGAGCCTGCATCGGCTCCCTGCTCAATGGGGAGTCTGCTTCTCCTCTTCCCTCTGCCTTTGCTCCTTCACCCCCACTCGTGCTCTCTCTTTTCTCTCTCTCAAATAAATAAATAAAATAAAAGAATAATCAACTCGAGCCCAGGATTTGTGTAAGAGAAACCAGGTCCAAACTGATGAACCCAGCTCACCAAATGGGAGTAATAATCATAAGGGATTTATAAAGATTAAATAAGATAATATATATTTTAAGTGCCTAAAAAATAAAGGATTGGGCAGTCTGGGTGGCTCAGAGGTTTAGCGCTGCCTTAGCCCAGGACGTGATCCTGGAGTCCTGGGATCGAGTCCCACATCGGGCTCCCTGCATGGAGCCTGCTTCTCCCTCCGCCTGTGTCTCTGCCTCTCTCTCTCTCTCTCTCTCTATGTCTCTCATAAATAAATAAATAAAATCTTTAAAAAAAATAAATGACCAAGAAGTCTTAGCTCCTTCTGAGCTGTATGTGTTTGTTTTTGGAAGTAAAGGATACAAGGATCTCAGCTGCACTGGAAAAAAAATTGTGCTGAGCTTTCTCTGTGGTAATGCACTGGAGGGTGACTCTGGTTCTATAGTCTTTTATCCAGGGGGATGAACTCTTTCTACCTCTGTTTCCTGTCCTGTCCCCCTTGAGCCATTGTATTTTTGAAAAGTGACTTCCCTCCCTTTTGAACCAGCCTCCAGCTTTTTCAGCACCTGTCTTTTCAACAGGTCAGCCTTTGTGTGTGTCTCCTACTTTCTGAGAACACGCCCCACCCCGCTCCAGCTCACCAGCTCATCCTTTGGACCAAGGAATGGGGACAGTGGCACTCCTCTCTTGGCCTCTATCCCACATCAGTCTGGTTGCTCCCCCCCAGCGCCTGCTTTTCCTCAGAGTTGTCCTGACACAGTGCCTGGCATGTGGGGAAAAAATCCTTGTGACAAGTGGCTGTGTACCTTTTAGGACTCCTTTGATCCGAGGGGAATGGTGGGTGGTGGGGAGTCTATGCAGAGAAGTGGAAATGGTGTGCCTTTCCTCGGTGCACACCTAGTTGTTCTGGGAAGCCAGGGAGGACTGTGGCTTGGCCCAACATTTTCTGCCTTACTTTGTCAAATGTTGTCTCTTCTTCCTACAGTAATCCT
This sequence comes from Canis aureus, assembly GCF_053574225.1. Taxonomy (NCBI): domain Eukaryota; kingdom Metazoa; phylum Chordata; class Mammalia; order Carnivora; family Canidae; genus Canis; species Canis aureus. The sequence goes on from NC_135636.1 coordinate 14,751,627, forward strand.
GGGGACTCTTTTCATCCCAGGGTTTTATTCCAAATGGAATGTTAAGAGGGTTCAGATGCTAAGAGACAGCTCAGGGCGGTGGGGGTGGGGAGAGGTGTGAGCTTGTCCAGATCTGTGGCTTTGCCAGGACTGTTTTTAAGTTGACGCAGGACTAAATAAAAAGCCCCTTGCTTTGATCTCAGGGACTTCCTGGGTAGACTGTCTGATTAGATAAAGATCACGTATCCCCCTACCCCCCATCCTTTAGGAAGTAATCTAAGCTTTGCAGGCATTCCTTGTCTTGTACTCCTGTCTCCTTCTCAAAGTCTATTTCTCTCTCTGTCTCATTGGATCCCTCCCTGGGTCTTGGGTTTTTCTTTCTGTTTTAGCAGGAAAAGGAGCCTGAGAAAGTAGGGCACTTCTTCTCCCCCTTTAAGCCTTCTTAAGTTATTTAGAAACAAAACAAAAGCTTTGTTTGAGAGCCTCATATGGACCTCGTCTGGTCCTGGGCATCAAAGGGAATTGGTCTCTGTTTGCAACATGGGCAGCTGCTGGGATGCTATGAAGCGATCGAGGTGGCAGGTGGAGGGTTTGGAGAGAGAAATAGAGTCAGTCCCTGAACTGGGTTCATCAGCCAAGACAACAGAGTGTAAGGTGAATGTTGTGTGCAGGCATCTCTTCTCTTAGAGCAACCTGTAACTATGTAATTTAGACCCGGATACTCAGGACATGCCCCAGAAAGTGTCTCTGACAGTGATGAACTGGCTTGTTCTTGGGATTGGGGCAATAAAAAAAAAAGCTTGAACCTAAAGACGTGCCAAATTAAAAATCATCTAGGGTGGGTCATAGATTCTCAGCTTTGTTCAGGAGACTCTCTTTAAGACATTAAGAAATGAGACTTTGTAAAAGATTTTATGCACTTTTAATATTTTATTTTGGGATGCTTGGGTGGCTCAGCGGTTTAGTGCCCACCTTCAGCCCAGGACATGATCCTGGAGACCCGGGATCGAGTCCCACATCAGGCTCCCTGCATGGAGCCTGCTTCTCCCTCTGCCTGTGTCTCCGCCTCTCTCTCTCTGTGTCTCTCATGAATAAATAAATAAAATCTTAAAAAAATTATTTTATTTAAACCTCTGTGCCAGTCATTCTTCTAAATGATACACACAATGTACATAATATAAATGTTAATTCATTAAATCCTCATGATAACCCCATTGCAACAGTACCAAATGGGAAACTACAGCACAGAGAAGTGAAGTATCTTGCTCAAGGTTACACAGCTAGCATGTGGCAGATTAAAGATTCAAATCCAGGGAGTCTAGCCCAAGACTAACTCTGCTGCCCAGCCCTGCTACCACCACCACCCCCACCCCGCCAATACACATGTGCTTAGAAATTCACTGAGAAAATACACATGGGGAGAAAAAATATACATTTATGAATTCAGTAACATTTTAAAATATTTTCACCCATGTGAAAAATCATCACCCGTGTATATAGGAGGCAGTTGAATGTAGAAGTTCATTCATCAGTTTCATAAACATTTCTTTGAAAGCTGGCTGTGTGTGCCTGGCCCTGGGCTAGGTGCTGGAGATGGCACAGAGACTGAAATGCACCAGGTTCCTGCGGTCAAGCTGAGGCTTTAAGACCACGGGCCTGGGCCCAGAGACCAAGGACCACGTGTGCACAGCAATGCTACTGAGGGTTTTAGATGCTATGGGACCGGGGACCTGGAACTTCCCGGAACAGAGCATTTCTCTCCTTGGATCTGAGTGACAATCTTCACTTAACCCTAAGAGGAAAAGCCCTGCTCAAAGCCATGTTCTGCATGAGGCTTATTGCCTGGTCTGCTCACACTTGCCATAAAAATATATGACTGCATTTGTCACAAAAATTCATATGGTTTAGGCCCCTGTGGAAGAAACTGCTAATTTTCTCTCTAGTATCTTCTTTCTTTGTCATGGACCTCGTTAGCTGGGGCACTTGGCTACCTAGATAAAGACATCCTCCTCTCTTGCAACCGGAGGACTGAGTTCTGGTAAATGGGATGCAAGGAAAAATGTGCCTGCAACTTCTGAGAAGTCTTTTTCACTCCTTTCTCTTTTTTGCTGGCTGGAGTATGAATGTGATTGCTGGAGCTTGGGTAGTCATTTTAGACCATGAAGTGGAAATGGCTTGAAGAGAAATGTGGAAGAAACTGGAACCCATGACTACTTGGGACTATTAAAGGCCAGGCTTATTTTTCACAAGACAGTGATAAACTTCTATCTTATTTAAGCCATGGTTATCTTGTTTGGTATAGCCTCCCTCTTAAATGATATGTGATGTGGTTTTATTCTTATTTACTTGATTATCCCTAAAGCTACACAATATCTGTCTGATATGCTTCATTTCTTTTTAATTTCTTTTAAAGATTATTTATTTATTTCAGAGAGAGAGAGAGAGAAAGAGAGAGAGAGTGAGCATAAGAGCGAGCATAAACAGGGGGGCAAGGTAGATAGAGAAGCAGACTCTCTGCCATCCAGGGATCCCAATGCGGGACTCGATCCCAATCATGACCTGAGTCAAAGGCAGATGCTTAACTGACTGAGCCACCCAGGGATCCTTGTTTTCTGTTTAAATTAACCAGAGTTAAGTTCTCTTGGTTTCAGCCTTGAGTCCCTATGGCATCATCTCTCTCAATGTGCTGCCCTTGGGTTTGCAAGCACAGGAGCATACCAATGCTTTTAAGGTTAAAATATCTCCTGAAACACAGAGCTAGTGTACCACCCAGAACTCTGCTAATGAAGTCTGAATTCTTTTCAGAATTTCGGAAGTATTTTTGCTTGAGGTGTACTCTACTATCCCTTCCATGGATTTGTCTTTTCTGGGAAAAAAGATAAGATGCTGTGTTTTTCCAGGGCCCATGACCCCTCAGACTTTGCTTGGGGGGGGTCTCACTGAGGGGCATGGTTAATAGGGCCAATGGTCCCCAGGCCCGTGACCCCTCAGCTTTTGTTGGGAGTAGGGGGAGGCTTTTGCTGCAGGGCATGGTTGATGGGGTCAGTGGTCTGAGTTATTGGTCACTTCCCATGGGAAGCCTGGGCCCTTTGCTCTGCAGCTCCACCTGCTGCACATCAAACTTAACCCCTTCGTACCTTCAGTCATCACAGCAACCTTAGAACTCTAAAAACCAACTCTCTCTTTTTTTTTTTGACAAATAAGCTAGAGTGAGGGATTTTTTTTTTCAGGCTTCCATTTCACCATCCTTTTCCCCTTTATTTCTCTCTGTTCTCTAATCAGTACCTTGCTGAGCCTTCTTCCACCTCCCTGAGTGACTGTGCCCTGCTATGATTAAGTGGGGCTCACTTCTCGAATCTTGGTCCCTGGAGACCCAGACAAGATGTGGATCAGTAGCCCCTGGTGTGTCCAAGCTCTGCCTTCTATAACCTCCAGTTTCTGACAGAAGTAGAAACACCTGGCATGTCAGGCTCACATCTGGTTCATCCAGCAGAAACCAGAAGTTGCTCATAGTCTAGTTGTTCTTACTCTAGTTTTCTACAATTCGATTTTTCAGGGGAACGGAGAGTGGGAAAAACCTGTGGCAGATGGATGCGGAGTCATCGTGATGGCTGTGGGATAGACCCTCTGATGGACCAGTGGGGACCAGGGGCCCGACATGAACTTGGAAGGTGCTCAGATGAGAATAAAATCCCACTCCTTCACACCCCACCCTGATGCTGGTTCCCTGTAGAAAAGGTGGGACAGAGGGGACAGAAGTACCTGCACATTTGACATCCAAAGGGTGAAAGAAGAAATGTGGGTTTGGAGCCAGACATACCCTGGTTTAAATGTGGATCTACCACTTGAGTGATCATGGGCAAGTCTTTCTACTACCTGAGGCTTGAGGTCCTCACCTGTGACATTTTATTTATTTATTTATTTATTTATTTATTTATTTATTTATTTAATTTTATTCATTAGACACACAAAAAGGGGGGGGAGCGCAGAGACACAGGCAGAGGGAGAAGCAGCTCCATGCAGGGAGCCCGATGTGGGACTCAATCCCGGGACTCCAGGATCACGGCCTGGGCCAAAGGCAGGTGCTAAACTGCTGAGCCACCCAGGGATCCCCTCACCTGTGACATTTTAAAAAGGTGGCTGAGTTTATTTCTTGATCCAATATCTAGCACAAAGGAAATGCTCAGTAAGCAGGCATTTCACACTGAAATGGGACCCAGTGGCCTTAGAAGGGGCAGTTCTCATGTTTTCTTTGGCTCTTCCAGCAGATCTGGGAACAGAACTGCAGGGGGCATGACAGGAATTGTGATTTAGCAAGGCTGTGGGATGAGCTCGGGGCCTTCCATTCAGTAGGTGCTGGATTTGGGACCATGTTCCCAGTCCTGGCCTCTGTTTATCCCAAACTGTGCACACAAGAAATGAAGTTAGAATCTGAATTTGGGGATAGGCAGTGTGTTCTTCTCTTGAAAGAACGAAGGCAACTGTTAGTTGGAGTGGCTTCCTTGCCTAGGAGTTGGTGAATACAGACGTCCCAACTCTAATATTACCATTACCAACCAATGGCAGCCTGCACATCATCCTCTGTGTGTGGACTTATATGTGCCAAGGGGCATTAGACTCATGACCTTGTAGGATGCCATCCAACCTCACTACATCATTTATTTTTTTCCCTTCAGTTTTGTCTATTTTTAGTACTTAGTTGAAAATATATTACACATACAGAAAATAACGTAACAACTGTTCATTACCCAATGCTCAGACTTAACCGGTATTAATATCTTGTAGTATATTTTAGGTTTCTTTTTTTTAAATACCATATTTCCTCTAATGTTTTCCACTTTTTCCACCTACTCACTGTCATCCATCCTCAGGTGTAACTGTTACCTTGAAATTGGATGGTTAGCCTTCCTGTGCATAATTTAGTACTATTACCTATGTTGATGTCCACACATAATATAGCATTGTTTTGTGACTCTTTAAATTATTGAAATTGTGTAAAACTTCATATATCCATTTGCAATTTACTTTTTTACATATTATATTTTTATGACACATCTGTGACAGTAGGCATAGCTTTAGATCATTTTAACAGCTGGATAGTATTCTATCTTAATGCATGGTTTATTTGGCCACTCCTCTGTTGGTAGACAAGTTGTTTCCAATTTTTGACAATAGAAAGAAAGCCCTCAGGAGTGAAATTGGTGATTTCTGCTATATCCACTTTACAGCATCCACTGTACTAGGTATAGTCAAATTATCCCCATAAGCAATGGCAATAAGAATTTCTGTTTTTTCACCATCTTGCCAACACTTGTTATCGTTAGACTTTTTTCCCCCTAAATAAAATGTGGCAGCTCTGATTTATTAAGTACAGTCTCTGTAATTAATCACATCCTCATCTGGTCCCATCGTATCTATCACTTTGTAATATAGTCATCTGAACTAGTCACCCCACTGAACCATTCATTTATGACAGGGTTCCTGCTCCTTTTTTGTGTCTCCAGTATCCAGCATGGTGAATTGTGACAAGCACACAGCAAATGCTCAGCACACATACATTGACTTAAATCTAAAGAATAAAAATATCAAAGAATGGTTAGTGTAGGGATAGAACCAATATTGATCAAAGAACCAGAACCTTCAATCACTCCTGGGTAGAATGTCAACCAATAACTTTGGAAAACCCTCGGACAGTATCTACTAATACTGTGCATGCCTGAGGACCTGTTAATTACACTCCCAATAGAAGTGTGTCTATATGAGCACTAAAAGACACACCTGAACTGTTCACAGCAGCGCTGTTTGTAAAAGCTCCAAACTGGCAACCACCCAAATGCCTGTTCATGGCAGAAAGGTAAATAGAAACTTGCGATACTGGACAATGATGAGAATGAATGACTGATAACTCCAAACAGCAATATGGAAGACTCACACAAAATGATGTTGAACAAAAGATGCCAGACCTCAAGGAGCATATGTCAGAGGACTCTAGCAACATTCGAAAATCAGGCAAAACAAATCTAGTGTCATGATATTGATTACTTTTGGTGGAAAGTGGGTGCTGACTGGAAGGTAGCATAGGAGTGATGGTAATGTTTTATTTATTTTGTGTTGAGGTAACATTTACATATGGTGAAATCCAATCTTTCTATAAGTGGACAATTCATTGAATTTTGACAAATATATATGGTTGTGTAGCCACCACCATAATCGAGATATAGACCATTTCATCCCAGCGAGTTTCCTCATGACCCTTCAATTATTTCTTGACTTTGGTCATGACTGTGTTCACCTTGTGAAAATTCACTGAGCTACACATTTATGACATGTGTACATTTTTCTGATTGTACGTTATACATCAATAAAATGTTTATTTATTTATTTATTTATTTATTTATTTATTTATTTATTATTTGAGTATTCAAAACAAACAAAAAGATTGGCCCAAAGAATAGAAGTTGGCTACAAAAACGCCAGTTGGGTGGCAAAAGGAATGAAAGAGGAGCAGTGAGGAAGGCAATTGGAATGGTACAGGGTAGAAATCTTGAAGAAGAGAAAACAGAGAGTGAGTTTGCTTTTATCCCAAACTTCAGTTTTTTACATTTGCTGATGGTGAGTGGTATGAACCAAGCTTTATCTCCCTAGAACAGGATCCCTGCTTTCCTCCTTTTTTGTTTTCTCTTCATCATATCCTGTCATAGTGGGAGTGAGCACTCAAGAGTTGCTTCATGGAGGGCTTTTTCCTGAGGTCTGGAGAAGGTGGGCCTTGACTTCCACTCCATAGAGTCAGTCACCAGGTGAGGATCGTAAAACATTCTTGAAGAAAAATCTTCCCTCCACAGCAATCAGCACAAAACACCTCATTCTCTTTTGACTGAAGGAATCCTAACCATGTGGCTCTGGGGCACGAGGCCCCTGGAAATCTCTTCCTGGTCTTGGCTGGTCCCTGCAGGGGCATTTGAAGGTCCCTGGGGACAGGTGCATCAGTGGTGTAGGTCTCCCCAGTCTTGACCTGTATAAAGACTTCACTTTAGTTATATTGACAACAGGGGCAATGAGTTACCTTAGGAGGTCCAGAGAGGATTTTGTCTTGGGAAATCCTGGCTTTTCTCTTTGCTTTTCCCCTCTCTCCTTCTCCATCTGCTAAGCTTTCCAAAGATAAAACAGAACAAAACCTGCGCTGAGTGTAGAGGGGTGAAGGAGGACAGAGCTAGACAAAGCAAAACCGCATGTCTACTGGTGTGAAATCTTGAAGTGGTGCTTGTTAAGATCTGCTACTGCTCCATTTCACTAAGGAATTAAAGGCATACTTCATTTAGGCCATTCCCTTCCATGGCAAATAAACCTAATATGTAGTCATGACCTTTGAGAAAAATAAACTTAGCTGCATAGAGAAAAAAATTCCTTTTTTCTTTTTTAATAGTCAGGCTTGAAATTTTTATATCCTTTGAGTCATGTTCTTGAAGCAATTGGCTGGTTAGTTCAAGAAATGTTACTTTCCCAATTCAAACATGACATTTTGAAAATCATCCATGAATTACATGCCTCAAGAATGAAAGACTTTTCTGAGCCGTTTGAAAGTTGTTTTTTAAGTTTATAATTTTTTTTTATTTTGAGGGCAATCATGAATATCTGTAAGGGCACATTTACTATTCCCAGAACAGATAGAAAATTAGCAAAGTTGTAAAATTCTTACCCAGCTTTGCTTTTGCAGCTGTGTTTCAATCCAGCTCCCCTCCTCCCCGCCAATTCCCCAACCGCCAAAATGGTTGAAGATGATGTTCTTTTTACCATTCTAGGCAAGGCACTGATCTTTGTATGTTGACTTTCCAAACCTCTACATGGAGATGAAGATAGAGAAAAGCAAAAACAAAAAACAAAAACAAAAACAGAAAACCTAATCATCTCTAAGCTTTGTTCTTCTGGTTCAACAAAGAGTTGCTAGTCTCATAAATTTGTTCCTAAGATGTCTTACCTTCTGATCCCAGAAAGTGCCTCTCTTCTTCTAATCCTGTATGGTAAACCAACACTAAGCCTCAGAAAAGCAATGGGCTGTAAGCTTTCTGTCTTAATTTATACTACTGTATTCAGGATCTGTACACATGGATGTATGTTCCTGAGTATACCCACCCAGTAATTACTGCGGCAAGCCTTTAATTAGTCTAAAATAGTGCAGGCATAATGTGACAACCCACACATTTTTCCATTGGAAACTGTAAGTGGATGACAAAGGGAGAACCCCATCCTCTTCTCTCCCCACACATAACTTCCTGTGAAGCTTTTTCATGATTTTGTATGTCAGGCCAGAATCACTGCTCAAGGGGGCATTGATCACCGTCGCTTAATTAGAACAGTGCTACTTAAAGCGTGGTCTGTGGAGCAGGGTTGGTTTGTAGCCAGCAAGGAGATGAATTCAAAGATTAGGAGAAGGTGTTCAGCAGTTTTTAGAGGTATCTGGAAGGGTCATTTTCTGTCTGCTGGACTGGATCAGTTTTCAGAAAAACTGAGGGTTTATAACTTTGGTTTGTAAAAGCTCAAAAATCTAGTAGAGTGCCAATCTCTGGTCAGTATGAGATTGGCTTTTCTTTTTTGGTAGAGCTATCACCAACAGCCAAGCCTCATCTCTGCAGGAGCATGATGGTAATGAAAGTAAGCTTATGTTTGAATAGCATTCAGTAAGTATTAAAACATAAAGTTATGTGTTGGTTTGGGACTCCCCTGGAAACGAATCCAAAGAAAATGATTGGAGCAGGTAGGACACTGGGGAGATGATTCCAGCAAGCAACAGAAAGAGAGTGGGGAAGAAACACAAGGATGGGAAGAAAGCCAATAGATAACATGTTAGCAAGCCAGTTACCCCTGTGGGGGCCTGGAGCTCAGTCCCGATGGAGCTCTGAGAATAGAATAAAACATGCTTCAGAATTGCCCCACTTGAGAGTGAGGAAGCTGGAGTATTCATCCACATAGTTCTGCTCAGTTGACTGTTAAGTGCTCTGAGGAGCACTGTTAACTCCCTGGCATTTGAGTCTGTTCCTGTGCAAGCCGAGGAGCCCCACTACCCAGAGAGAGTGATCAGGCAAAGGCTTACAGGAGCTTCCAGTTGAGAGCTGGGCTGGTGGACACAGATGTGTAGGAACTGTGGGAAGCGCCAAGAGGGTTGTGCCAGTGATTAGGTAAGACAGGTGGTCTTAGCCAATTGATAGATAGTAAACCGAGGACGGGTTAGCACTACAATGCACTGTGGAAGATGGTGAGGGGCTGGGAAAGCCCTTTCTTCTTTGGTCGCTTGCTTTGGGCCCATCCAGAGTCCTGTCCGCTGCCTTTCACTCCTGCCTTGTGTAGCCAGGTGGTCTACCTCTGTGGCAGACACGGGCTGAGTGCGTACATAGCCTATCTAGGCTTCCTGCACCCCCAAAGTCCCAACTAAACTCTATTTCTCAATTGTCCTCCCAAAAGAGTGTGGCATGGAACAGAGCTGTGGAGATGGAGTGGAAATGATGTACAGTACTTCTCTGCTTGACCTATGTAAACCTTTATGCTTGTCCTGCCTGCTCTTTACTCAAGTAGACAGGAATAGAGCTGATTCCCAGGACATCCCAGAGAGTCACATCTTGAAGACGGCTGAGCCACAGTATAGAAGGACCCTGGACCCCTGGGTCATCACTCAGAGGAAAGCCACTTGACCAGAAACATACCATAGATTTTTACTGTCTTAAGCCACTGTGATTTTAAGGATTACCCTTTTTTAAAAAAAAAAAAATTATTTATTTATTCATGAGAGATACAAAGAGAGGCAGAGACATAGGCAGAGGGAGAAGCAGGCTCTTTGCAGGAGCCCGATGTAGGACTTGATCCCAGGACCTCAGGATCACGACCTGAGCCAAAGGCAGACACTCAACTACTGAGGCACCCAGGCATCCGGATTTTGAGGATTATTTATTACAGCAATTAGTATTTCCATAAGTAATACAACATATGTGTGTGATCAAATTTATTTTTCTTTACATTATCTATCACTCTTTCAGATTATGTGCTTACATATTTTTTGGCTGTCTGCTCTTCAACAGGAAGACTTGGATTTGTATACGATTAAAACTCTGGCCTCTGGAATAGTGCCTGGCAACTAGTAGGTGGTCAGTATATAGTTGCCAAATGACTAAATACCAATGTCCAAACTTCATTGCACATGGTATCTGACAGGCCCCAGGAACTTCGTGGTTCTTGTCTTAGTTAATTCTCATAACAACTGCATGAGGAAATGGAAATCCACAGGGGCTGATTCACCTGTCCAGTGAAACACAGCAGGCAAGTGTGAGACCCGGAACTGGAATACAGGCAGTTTGCATCAACCTTCAAATTCTTCAGCTCTCTGCACATTGCCTGACATCTGCCCGGTAAGGTGCTAGGAACTAGGGGTGTAGAGAAGCACGGGATGCAACACCCACCTCTGAGGCCCACCCAACAGGTGACAGCATGGGGCTTGCCTGCAGGAGGGAAAACAGGTCAGTCTCTGTTCTTCTAGAAATGTCGAGCTCTGTTACTGACCCAACTGGAGCAAGGGCTCAGCTAGAGGAGCAAGCATCATCTTACAGAATGACACAGCTGAACAAAATATGTAGAAATAAAGCCAGATCCTCTGTGCCCAATATGAGACACCATAAGGATTGTTGCAGGGGATTCGGCCGATTTGAATAAATTGAGTAAAGGCAGAGTGAGTTAGAGGAAAACAAAAACCACACTGATCCTGTGAGTGTTGCAAAAACTTAGGAAGAGAGTAGAAGAAGGGTTAAGGTTATGAATGTGGGCTTGGTGATTGGAAAGAACTGGCTTCAACCAGCTCTGCCATTTATAGAGCCTTAAGGCTTTGGGCAAGTTCACTAACCTTGTTGGGCTTCTTTTTCCGGTTAAATGGATGTGATGCACTATGCCTGCTTCCCAGGGTAAAGGAAGTAAGTAGCCCAGAGGCACAAAGTGTGTGATCAGGAAAGAGTGGCTAGTATAGTACTTATTCTGATCCCTAATGTTAGACTGGAAAACTTTAATCTCCTGGCCACTGAACTACACAGAGAGAAACGCTCTGGAGACTATAATCATGGTGGACAATTGTACTGGGGCCAAAGAGAAGACTCCGCACGTTCAGTCCTCTTCCTGAACTTTCCCATGTGCAGCCACTAGAGGGCCCTGAGCATCTCTGTTTGCCACTCACTATTGGCTTGCTCACACATGGCACCCAAGAGGCCCAGAGATTATTAGAAAAGGGGGTCTTTCCCCAGGGAGAAGCAAGGGAGCAAAAAATTCCATGGGAGGCCTTTGTAGAGCACTTGCTGATGGTCCTATTTACAGGAACTTCAGGTGAGGTTGTAGGCAGCCACTTTGCTGCATGCTGCTGCTCTTAAGCACAAGGTCCATCTGCAAGAAGGGAATTACCTGGGGTTACCCTGGGGCCAGCTTGAGCCCCTGTGCTGGAAAAGATTGCCTTGTCTTAGTTGATACCTGAGCCGAGGGGTTCTGGCTTTCTGAGCATCACTCATTGGCTTTGGGACTGGAAAATAGCTTTTCCTGATAGAGGCAGATCATCGTTCACCAGATTTCCAGAGGTGTGGCACTAACCTGATGATGTATAGGAGACTAGGGATGTATTCTGTATGCAAAGAGCCCATGGGCCCTTGCTTGCCCCCGATTCACCTTATCTTCCAACTCTCATTTCATTAGGTCAGCAAGGTCTGTTATGAAAAGGCAACGAGCCCATTGAAAATACTGCTCACATCAGTCATTCTCACTTTAGTAGGAAAGAGCTCTGTTCCTTTTCATCTTCTATGATAAATCCTTAATAAAGACACCTTAGGTATAGCTCCAAAACTTACCACTCTTGTTCCTCTGCTCATCACTCTAAACATGCGGCCTTTAGTAAACCCCAAGCTTCTTCCTCGTTCCTTATTTTTGTTCTTACTTTTTTCTAACTTCAAATGCATCCACTTCCCCCTCCCTCTTTGCTGCTTTATGAAATTCCACTCCTCCATTTGCCTCAACACGTACTTCCCTGCTTCCTGCCTTTTTTCCCATAGTTTTTTGCGCTTACCCTTAATAAAACATTTATCAGAGGGTGTTATTGTTGTCCATTTTTTTCTCTCATCACTCAGTTGAGCTTCATATGTGTTTCATCTCCAGTCTCTGCTTGAATACCTGTCCCTACAGGGAACTTGCCATCTCAAAGGCAATGCAATCCATTGCAACCAACACTCTTTGCAGAAATAGTCTTCCTATTATTATTAGAAACCAAATCTGTTTCCCTGGTAAATAGATGTATTGATTCTCTCCTACCAGTTCAGGTGCCTAAAACTCCTTCAGATGTCAATAAGGCTTCTCATGTCATAATTAGAAATAGCTCTTAAATATAAATGTTCTGAGAAGGGAAACGCATAGGTAATTCACTCTAAAGTGTAAATAATTGATAACAGCTTTTCCAAAAGAACAAATATTATTAGGAGAACTTAAGGGTGGGATTAAGAATACCAAAGACACCACCAGGACACCAACAATTTGATAAAATAGAAAGAGCATTAGGCTAGGAAATGAAAGATGGGCCCAATGTGATATATTTTTCCCCTCTGAGTTTTGGTATTCTCATCTGGAAAAGGAATAATCTGCATGATGAGTAGTTCTACTTACTTATGCCATTGCAGAATTTTGTCTGGAAGCAGCCCTGCTGACCTGGACCATCTCTCTTTCTCTTTCTCTCTCTCGCTCTTTTTTTTTTTTGGTTGGGGGGAGATAGGGGAGAGGCAGAGGGAGAGGGAGAGAGAGAATTTTAAGCAGGCTCCAAGCACAGCACAGAGCTCAACTCAGGGCTCAATCTCATGATCTAAGCTCAAGACTTGAGCTGAAATCAAGAATCAGATGCTTAACCGACTGAGCCACCCAGGTGCCCCTCACCTAGACTGCCTTTGCTCTGGCCTGCTCTTCCTTGCTCTTTCTTAGCTCTGAGTGTGCAAAAACTTACCTGTGTGTCAGGTTCAGTTCAGCCTCCTGGGGCCTGGGTTGACATTCTTGGTGCCAAAGATGCTATGAGTTATACCACCCATCATTGCATCAATCAGTGAGTCTTTTATTCCCACCTGGCTTGAACCTTCCTCTCCCCTGCCTTGAAGCCCTGGGCTACCAGGGCTCTTTATGGTATTTGCATTATAAATATTTGCAGTTAACACATTTATTGCAGGTAACACATTTTATTATGATTTTAGTATATATTCTCTTCTCCTGGAGTTTTGCAAGTAAAGATTGCATAACAACAAACTCTTTATTTGTCCTAAGTTCCACACTACAGAACCAGGTCATATCACAATCGCTTGATGCACAAGACTCAATGACTCAATAAATACTTTACAAAAATAATGTAGTTTTTTTTTCGTTTCTTAAAACATAAACAATTAGGATTTTCTAGACTTGAGTCCTCCTACTCTTTCTATATGTATTTACTGGGAATATATTGGCGGAGTAAAAAAATGTTACAATGGTATTAGACTAAAATAGATGAAATGAGGTCCATGTTCTTTTCCCATTTATTTTGCTTCTTTTTTTCTTTGGAAAAGTGCTACTACCTGTTTTTATGTCTGACCTTCCTGCAGCCTTCTGAACCTACTAAGACATAAGCAGAACTTCTGCCACTCTGAAGCCTTTTAGTAGAATTATAGCGTTATGCTAATATTGGCCTTTTATTTTAAAGCCTATTTAAAATCAGTCCTCAGATGTGCCCCTAAAATACCCGTGTGCCCCGCACCCCCTATCCAATCTTAGGCAAGGGCATTCGGGAAGCCGAGACTCCAGCAAGGTGCCTCACGACTAAAGAACATTTGGTTTAAAGTGGGTGTTTTCTTGTTTTGATACACTTCTGTTGAGTTACTTAGTTAAAAAAAAATAATTCCAAAATTCCCTTTCTCTCCCACATCCTTTAGCCCCTGTCTGAACTCTCACAGAAGCGATTAAACAGTTTCACAACTCCAGCGAAAAGGTTATGCTTAAGTCACATTCATATTAAATAAGTTATATATAAAAACTGCATATAACGTTTACAGCTCGGTCTTTTCCGCTTTGCTTCTCTAGGAAACACTGGATCTGGGTGCGCATCGAATCCCACCTGCTATGGCTTCCAGGTTCTTCTTCTGACTCCTCTGTCCTCGTCCTGCCGCCGACATCTCCCCCCCGAGGAATTCCAAGGAGCTCCAGGGGCATCTCGGGTGGCGAGGTGGCTTCAGAGGGCAGCCACCGGGGCCTGGCGCGCACCCCTAGCGTGATTGATGAAAAATGCCCATGTGGTATATACACCTAGACATGGATGCGGGTAGGCGCACCTCTGCCCCGGCGACATCAGTGCAGTGCGTCTGTGTCACATATACCCGAGGTGGCATCTCCTTAGTACTCCCTGGCCTCTTGGAACTGCTTGATGTAGTCTTCGTCCGAGGGGCTCTCCGTGCACTTCTGTCCGTTGTTGGGAGGCCGCGCCTCGTTGTATCTGCTCCAGTCGCCCTTGCAGATAATCCAGGGCAGGACGTCCACCTTGTAGTGGAGCTCGGCCGAGAACTCGGTGCTGATGAGGTTGGGCGTCCCCGCGCCTTTGCCCCTGGTGATGAGCTGCATGTTGTCGCCGTAGCAACAGTGCTGGGCTGCCAGCGTGGTGCTCTCCAGGGACAGCATGGAGCGGATGCAGTAGCGGGCCGTGGGCTTGTAGATCTCCAGCTTCTCCTTGGGCCCGCTGGCGTCCTTCCAGCGGAAGTCCTTGCGCTTGATGCGGTCGAAGATGTCCGCCGTGCTGTAGGCCACCTCGGTGGGGTAGGAGCAGGGGCAGCTGGGCAGGTCGTTGATCACCTTGTGCATGTACTTCTGTAAGAACTCACTTTTGCAGCTCATCCACCGCTCACAGCTGTCCGTGTCTGAAAAAGACCGCAGGGACACCCTGTCACCACGTGCAAGACGGGCAGCTGGTTAACACTGAAGCCAAGTCCTGCCCTCCCGGGCCAGCCCCTGCGGTCGGGGAGCCACCAGCCCTCGGTTTGATCGTATCCACCACCACCACCCCCTGGAACTTGGGAACTTTATTCACCAGGCAACTTCCCCGCTTTAGGCTATGAAACATTTCCAGACGCACAGAAATGTAGAGAGAAGCTACTTCAGCAGTGACGACCTGTATGCCATCGCCTAGATTTCACCAGCACAACTGCTTCATCTGGTTTGTCTTCTGAAAATATATGATACTGTTATCCCTGAATTTTAGCAGTCATCTGGGGAAGAAACGGGAGGATATGGGGGAAAACCCCACTCTCCCCTAGAACAAAATGAACAATAATTCAGAGGGCAAGTTTGAATCTCCTCTTTAAGTACATGGTGACAAGGGAGAAGTGCCTCAGAGGAGGATGGTGGGACCAGGTTTTATTTGTGCCACTCCATGACTGGTTTAAACTAAAGCTGATGGCTTAATCGTAGGCACCAGAGAGTGACAATCACTGTAAGCAATCCATGTAATAAGATGCCTCAAAGAGGAAGGGGCTGGTGGCCTGTGTTTAGGGAACTTAACGTCTAGGCCAGAGGCTATGGACCTCTAGTCTTCCAGCCAGAACCTGCCCCCATGAGATTGTTGTATTTGGATCTTATAGAATTAAAAATATGTTGAATTAATTGCCAATTAATTAATTGTTGGCTTCATTTAAGACTTAGGTGATTGCAGTTTATTAATGTGGATTCCTGGTTTTATTTGAAAAACCAAGGAATGTTTATCTGGTCCTGCACTGCCTCATGGGAATGGCTGGACCCAGGAGCAGGCAAACAGTGACCATTGGTGAGCAGAAGACATCTGCTGGGGTTGTCTGGGGGAGGGGAACACATTCGGTGTCACAGGAACAGGCGTTATAGGGAAGGAAGTAAGGCTGTTGGTGTCCGATCGTGGGGCTCTTCAGTGTAGTTTACGCTTGTTTGGAGGACACTAAGGAACTACTGATAGTTTTTGAGGGACAGTGAGCTATTGGCCAAGTGGCACAGTAAGGAGGATGTATTCAGTGCTGCTATCAGTGGTGAGAGTCCAGGTGGGAAGTGAAGGAAGAGGAGGGATCAAGGGTGGTCAGAAGGCTGCCAGGCCTGGGTGGGTTTGATGGTGAAGGAAGAAAGACATCAGAAGCAACTTCCCATCTCTGACCCAGGTGCCTGGGAGGCTGGTGGTGCCCTAAGAGGCAATCAAGTGGCCAGGATGGGCGCGGTTGGCGGGCAGTTTGGAGGAGGGCTCGGGCTTCTCTTCAGTGGAATGAGGACAGGAGAGATAGGGCATCTCTCAGGGGCTCAGAGAGGCCTGGCCTCAGATGAAGAATATGGGATCCTGTGTTTGGTGGCCTGGGATTGAATTCCAGCTCAAGCATCTAGCATACTGCTCATGCCCTCATGTAGGTGTTCTCCCTCACTGTGCTTCAGGATTCTCATCTCTTAACTGGGGACGAAAAGGACGCCTGTGTCCTAGAATGTGATGAGGATCATGCTGAAGGAAAGTAGGGAGCCCACAGCATAGGGTCCAGGGTACGCTGCCATTGGGGGTGTGCTAGGGCTCCATTTGGGCCTGAGCTCTAAGATTCCACCCCTGTGAGCCCCTGACCGGACAGTAGTGACAGAATGCAGGCTCCCTCCTGGGAAATGTGTGTCTACAAAGCCAGTGAAGGTCTCCTTTGGAGGGCGTGGTCTTCAGAAACAATATTCAGTGAAGGCCCTAAAAAATGGCTTTTCTGTTTCCAGTGTGGACGGTCATCATAATTCATGTACCTGTAGGATATACATTGGCTTATTTTTACCTATCAAACTTTTGTGGGTCTTCAGTGTGATGGACATGCTCTAAATGCTTTGCAAATATTAACTAATTTAATTCTACAATAGGTCTGTCAGTTCACGCTGTCATCTCATAACATTTTATAGATCAGACAATGGAGATACTACAAGGGGGACAATGACCTTGTGCAGCTCAAGCTGTGTCCCATCTCTGTGAGGAATCCTCTGTTTGTCCTTCTCTATCCTCATTCCATGTTTTTCCTTGCCCTGGAAGGTTGTCCTACATGGACTATATCAATGGGCTACCTCGAGCCCTGACTTCTCTTTGGGTTGATCCCAGGGGAGGACCTGGCCAGCGACCAGGGGGAGAGAAGAGAGTGAGGTCAAAGTATTTGTTCCTGTGTTTCCTCCCTCACTGTTGCAGGTTGGCCACATCCTTCTGAGAGCCAGGAGTGCTGTCAGGCAGCCCTCTCCACACATTTTTTCTATGGGTTCTAGTAGCCACTCCTCCCCCTGGTCCCTTCAGGCCAAGGGTGTCTTTCTATCCTGTTCACCTCTTTGCAAACAGACCCTAATCCAATGCTCCTCAATAACCTGATTTCAGTATGCTGTGTTTGCTCCTGCCCAGAACCTGATTGATACCCATTCCCATTCATCTCAGTTGGCTTTGTGCAACTGGAGCTATCCCTCTGCAAAAAAGCAAGCAGCTGCCTGTCTGTAGGGTGTATAGTATGGGCAAACCTGAGAATCTCTCTGCCCCCAAAGACAACCTTTGTTGCTCTACCATTTTATGTAAATTTCCCACATTTAATCTTTCACTATTTTTCTTTTTGGTGGGGGGAGGGAGTCACATGCATTATGTTTGTAGAAGGCTCCTACTAAATGTAGTTCGTATGTGTGAAGGATGGAGATGGAAGTCCTGGATCACAAAGAATTTCTATACTGCCTCCTGTTTGGCTGATGAGGTAGGGTGGAAGTGAAAAGGCCAGGAAAGAATTTTCGAGTAGCATGAAGAAATGTTGCAGAAGGAGTCTCATCTTTCAGCAATAAAGAATTGCATCCTAAAGCACATGAAGCTATTTTTAATATATTTCTTTTTTTTTTATTTTTAATTTATTTATGATAGGCACACAGTGAGAGAGAGAGAGGCAGAGACACAGGCAGAGGGAGAAGCAGGCTCCATGCACCGGGAGCCCGATGTGGGATTCGATCCCGGGTCTCCGGGATCGCGCCCTGGGCCAAAGGCAGGCGCCAAACCGCTGCGCCACCCAGGGATCCCAATATATTTCTTTTTTTAAAAAAAAGATTTTATTTATTTGTTTGAGAGAGAGAGCACAAACAGAGGGAGGGGCAGGGGAGAAGCAAGCTCCCCACTAAGCAGGGAGACAGATGCAAGGCTTGATCCCAGGACCCTGGGATCATGACCTCAGCCAAGGCAGCCACTTAACTGACTGAGCCACCCAGGCGCCCCATCTTGGACCTGAGTAGTCACTTTCAATTTGGCTTGGTTCACATTTATTGTGTTTGGTCTAGTACTTTCTAGCAGATAAGTAGCAGAGTATGCCAAGGGTTTACAAAAAATTTATGCGGTAGAGGGAGGCAGGCATAATACTAAGAAAGTTCCTTTTCCCTTCTTCCCTTGGGGGAAGAACTTTTGCTACAGAACTGACACCAGCATTTCCTGACTTCTTGGGGACACTCAGTGAGTGCTACCAGAGGGGATTCATGGGGCCTGAGGCCCCATTTGAGACTGAATCCACGCTAAGGGAAGGGCAGCTCTGTCCCACCTCTTGCCCCGGAAGCTCTGTAGCAAGCAAGGCAGACACAGAGGGCACTCTGCTCAGCCTGGTGAAGGAGGCATGGGACTGCTCTCTCTTGCTTGGCGTATATTCAGTGAGCAAAAAATATGTTGAGAGAACTGGACCCCAGAAGAGGAAAATGAAACATTTAAATGGATCCTAGGATGGGATGGCACTGCAAAGGCAAAAGGAATCTCCAAAATATTAAATCAATATTTGGATTTAAAAAAAAGAGGGGGAAAAGATCTCCTTACCAACTTCAAATAGTTTGGTGGCATTAAACTCCTCACTTCCCGCAAGCAGACTCACTTCGGTGGCAGCTGTCCTGAAGGTGTCTTCAATTCCTAAACACAGACAAGAGCTCATTTTCCCCTAGTTATATGGAAAAAGTTACCCCCTACCTCCCCAGCAAATAAAGAAACAAATACACCTGAACAAAGCCTTTTTTGTATTCATTACTACTCATGGGTAGGAATTTGCCAGTGGAGGAAACAGTAAAAAGCAGGTAGTAGAGCATAAAATATATTAAAACCCCAGATACCATTTGCAGTATGAAATCAGATCCAAATGTGCCTGAATGAGTCTTAAGGAACTCATTCACTAGGGCCAGGAATGGGGTTTTGGGTGGTAGGGGACACGTGTCTGCAAGGCTGTCTATCTGGTGGTATCAGGGTGACAAACTGGATTAGAGGCAGTGGTTAATATTTTGTCTAGTGGTCAAAACCAGTTTTAAGGACTGACCAACTGGGTTCCAATCATTACTAACCTGTAACCTTTAAGCCACTTAAAATTCATGTGCCTCAGCTTTCACATCTGTAAAATGGGCAGAAATGAGTGCCCCACCTCCAGAGAGTTAAACACATTCTAATAAATTACGGGTAAAGAAAGCACCTACAGGAGTAAGTGGTAGGTGTTAGCTGATAATTTTCTCAGGAGTATTTTATAGCTCATTTTGGTGATGCAGCAGTTCATAGCTAAAGAGCAGATATCTCACATTCTAGGACTTCCAGCACCACCAATGGTGCTTCAAAGAGAATAATCTGGGCTTGTCGTTACTTGCTTTTGCTCTTGTCATTACTTGAACCCAGTTTGTCTCATACTTCCTGGTTCCCCCATCCTCTCCCAAACTACCACCCCCATCCAGGCTTCCCCTGCAAAACAGAAATCCTGTGCCAGCTGCGGCCTCTGAGGAGGCCAGAGTGGTAGAAGATAGTAGTCACGAGGTCTGACTTGATTTTCTTTAAGGGGCTCCCTCTGACTTTGTGTGAGGTCTCTTGCACTTATTTGTAGGGTTGACCTAGGAGACAGATTTTTTTCAGTGTAATGACTGCCAGGCCAGGGAGACTGTTGGCTCCAAGACTCATTCCTCTAAGGCTGAGAATCAGCAAACTAAATAAAAGAGATCCTGTTAAAGAAAAAAAAAAAAAGTCCTTCATGTTCCAATGAAGCCCTGAAAAACTGGAAGGCCCAGGAACAGAGAGGCAGAGAGGATGGAAGGGTGGGGTCAGAAAAGAAGAAAATGTATGAGCAGGGCTGCTGGGCACACTGCTCTAGGTGGTGAGAGAAAATGAGAAGGAAACATTCAAAATGGTGGTCACCAGGTGGTAGACTTGGATCTGAGCACTAGCTTGGGAAAAGAAAACAGCAGGCAAGCCCCCAAGCCTTGACACTAAATGCTGTCTGTATCCATGAGTGGCTGAGCCCCATATTCCTCCTCCTGGTGGCAGAGGAATGGTGTAATGGTGAACATGGACTCACCCAGGGGGCATCTGGGTGGCTCAATCGGTTAAGCACACTGTCTGGATTCAGATTCAAGACTGATCTCTTGCTGCTTGAGTGACTCATACTAGTTAACCTCATGCCTATTTCAGTAGCTGTCAAGTGGTACAGTAATAAACCCCTACTTCATGAAGCTATTGTAGGGATTAAATGAAATAAGCCCTAAGAAGACCTTAGAAATTTGCTGGATACTTAAGTCCTCAAAAAATCCTATTCTCCATGATCTTCATTATCATTTTATTTTCTTCTTTCATCTTCTTTCTACTGTCCTTCTCTTCGTTCTTCATTGTCTTCCTGTCTTCCTCCTCTTCCTCCCTCTCATATTATTATTATTTATGGTTTATTTCCACCTATCTAAATCCCATCATATCAGACTTCCAACTCAGCTTCATTATGATGATCATGGGAAAGATCAAGAAAAGTATCTTGATGGTTGCTCCACTTTCTGAAATCCACCTGCATAGCTGACATGGAGCCAGAATTTCATGGAGCTTGTTAAATTCAGCCCCATTTTCTACACATGCCATTTGCTAACATGAGCACGTCCTATCTGATCCTTCTCTCCTCTCAGAAACCTTTTTGCTCTTCCACTTCTTTTTTGTTTCAAATCTCAGCCTTATGATCTGACAACTGAGTTCTAGGAATAGAAAAAGGAAGTCTGGGGGCACCTGGGTGGCTCAATCGGTTAAGCGCCGAACTCCTGATTTCAGCTCAGGTCGTGATCTCAGGGTTGTGAAATGGAGCCCCGCATTGGGCTCTGTGCTGACTGTGGAGCCTGCTTGAGATTCTCTCCATCTTCCTCTGCCCCTCCCCTCACTTGCACTCTTTCTCTCTCAAAAAAAAAAAAAAAAAAAATAAATAAATAAATAAAAATAAAAGAAAAAGGAAGTTTGAGGGTGTGGGGCTCAAATTTTCCTGTCTCTGAAATATCTTTCAGATGAAACCATTCAGAATGTGCAGTTTTTTTGGAAGAACCCTAGATATTACTTTAAGCTGATATTCTAACTGGCAACGGAAGCACATGTAAAATGTAAAGTTATAGGCCAGGAGTAGGTAAATTTTTTGTAAAGGGTCAGAGAGTAAATATTTTAGGCTTTGTGAGCCACATGTGGTCTTGGTTGTGTATCTCTCCCCCACTCTTTCTCTTCTTTCTTCTTGACCCTTTAAAAATGTGTATGCCTATAAAAACAGGCCACACTTTGATACACAACTGCTATAGAGAGACACAATTATTTTTTACCCCCAATTCGGCCTCTTACCAAGTTTGCAATTAGTTTAGTTTTTAAAACACTGACAATGCAGTTTAAAGTAATAACTAACTGGGGGCGCCTGGGTGGTGTAGTGGGTTAAGCAGCTGACTCTTGATTTTGGCTCAGGTCAGGGCCTCAGGGTCCTAGGATCAAGCCCCACAGGGAATCTGCTTCAGGATTCTCTCTCCCCCTCAATGCCCTTCCCCCAACCCCCAGCCACTTGTTCTCTCTCTTTCTAAAGCAAATAAATAAATCTTCAAGCCTCTCATCTTAACTTCCTTATCAGACCATGAATGTCTCTCTGCATGTGTCTGTCTCTTCAAGGCACAACAAATCCCACATCAAATGCGCAAGTTAACCAGGGTCCCTTCTTTAAATTAAACATGTACACTGTGCCATTGTGTTCTTTGTCATGGCCATGGGAGTTGTGCATAAGACTCAGAAAACCCATCTTTTCAACCATTCAGCTCATTACTCATCTCTTGTTGTTTCAGTCTGGTCAGAATTCTTATTAGGGAAATGGTTGTCTTTTTAAAACTTATTTTCTCTAAGGTTTACACATAAATGGAGAACTTCCCCTTGAACTTGGAGCCACTCCCCTGCATAAACCCACCTGGGCAGTTTGGACGGTCACATGTCCTAGATTCTGTTGCGGTACATGCGTAGCCACAAGACCTGGTCCGTTTCTGGTTGCCGTTCCCACAGGTGACACTGCAGACAGACCAAAGGCTCCAGTCACCCTCACCATCTGTGGAATCTGGAAGGGAGCCAGGGATATGGTCACCAGCCTCGCCCAAAGAGTCCCCAAATCCCCCTTGTCAAGCAGCCTGCCAGTTGTCTTCTTCCATCGTTCTCACTGTTGGAGGGGACCAGATGCCAGCTGGAGTCAAAAGGCTTGTGGCTCCAGAGTTCATTTTAGGGATTAGCTTCGTGAGAGCAGGAACTCTCTCTGAGGTTTTGAGCACTGTGGTGGTCAGCACGTGGCCAGGCCTGACCCCTAGAAGGTGCCCAGTAAATGCTTATCGAGAATGCGCACATTTGTAGAGTATGGGATCATAGAATACCAGGTAGGTAGTTTCCAAAGATGACCACCATCACTTCCTTCCATCCTTACACATACATTCATTGAGAACGAAAGCAAGAGAGCTTATTTTCCCTTCTCTAAAATCTGAGCTGACTTCAGCCCCATGAGGCCCGAAAGCTTCCGACTTTCACTTTGGGCAATCCAGTCACTGTGGAAGAAGCTGTGGCTAAACCTGTGAATTAAGGGCCACCACATGGAGAGAGAGGAGGTGCATGAGGGGCTGCAGGATACTACACATGTGAATGAAGCCTTGTTGAACCTTCTAGCCCTTCCCAGTGGACAGCTGAGTAGAGGAGATGCTATTAGGAGTGTAGCAGCTGCCTCGTGGGGTGCTCCCTGAACTTCTGAACCACAGGATCATGAGAAATAATAAACTTCTGTTGTTGTAAGCCACCGAGTTCTGGGATGGTTTATTATACAGCAGTAGGTAGCTGCTACATAATGGCAAAGCTAGAAACGATCCCTCCAGGTCATCACTTAATATCCATCCAATGACTATTTACTGAGCCCCGACTATATGCCAGGCACAATTCTAGGTATATGGGAAATATGACTAAATAAAATTTCCAAAGATTTTTGTCCTCATGGAACTAATATTCTAGTAAGAAGAGTCCAAAATAAGTAAGAAACAAAAAATGAGTAAGTTACACAGTATATTAGAAGCCACTAAATGGTATGAAAAAAGAAGTAAAAAATGAGTGGGAAGTACAGAAAGGGAGACAGAACATGAGAGACTCTTAACTCTGGGAAATGAACTAGGGGTGGGGGAAGGGGAGGTGGGCGGGGGTGGGGGTGACTGGGTGACAGGCATTGAGGGGGGCACTTGACGGGATGAGCACTGGGTGTTATGCTATATGTTGGCCAATTGAACTCCAATAAAAAATAAATTTACAAAAAAAATAAAATAAAAAAAGAGAAGTTGATCAAACTAGGAAGGCTTGGGAGTGTGAGAAAGATTGTTGGTATATCATCAAAACTGAATTTCTCTTTTTAAAAGTAAAGAAACTAAGTCCTAGAGTGACTGGGGAGAATTAACCCAAGGTCATAAGGGTAACAGGAAGGAAAGTTTGGGTCCTAGTATTGAGCACTTGATCTCTACAGCCTGACTCCCTCAGCAGCCTCTTTACTCTATAATAACTTCTCCTGGTTTTTCCAGATCGTCCTACAGCCCTGGGGCCTCTGCCAGTACCAAGCTTGGGGCTATAGATATGTGCTTTGCCGGGAAGGGGGTCCCCTCTGTTCATAACCGGTCGTGGTGATTGTTATTATGTAGGCCCGGCAGGAATGTAGTCCACACATGTTTCTACCTGCAGTGTGGGCTCTGTGCCAGCCTTCCAGCCTGTTGTTTACATGGTGCTCACTCTGAACACTCCTCAGGCAAACAGAGGGCCGTTCTGGCTCCTCAGCCCTTTAAATGGAGCTGTGGGGTGTGGGGTGTGGGGGGGTGTTGGCTGTTCATGGTTGTGTTCTCATCCCTAACCCAGAGCAGAGAGTTTGCCCACACCTTGCCTGCCCTGGGGCCCCCATCCATTTCTTCTTTCTCCCCAAAAGGAATCTTTCTGTTTTTTGATTTTCTTCTAAGAAATGGTTTTCTAGCAACACAGCCAAGCCAGATGTTTGAAATGACTGTCTCGTGTGAAGGAGTTGGGCCTGTCTCCCCAGGTCAGCCTCTTCATCTCTCCCATCACTTACTAGGCATCAACATGTAGAACTGGAGAGACAAGTTGCCCCCAGAGGGAGAAACCACCCGGGTAGGTGCAGCTGCTACTCCCTCCAAGACCTCTGTGGTCTGGTATCTCTTGATAATCTCCCTGAGAACATCAGAGATATGCCTGGGACAATCATGAGATCACACTCTTGTCAGTGGGAACATTCAGTTGTGGTGGGTTATATGTACACCCGAACACACTCAGCCACACCCTACATGTACCACCAAGACCAGATTTGTTGAAGGGAACTACAACAACAAAAAGTCACAAGTAAAGATTGTAATGTTGTTGGACTCATAAAGGGGGCAGTGGGTCAGTCAGAAGAAGCTTATTAAAATCACTTAGGTAGAGTTCTTGTCATCTATATGGTGGGTACATACTCCAGTGATGCCAAGTGGTGGCTCATTGGAAGCAATGGGACCTCAACCATCTAGAAATCTCTAGTAACCTTTCGTTACTGTTGTAGTAATATGGGGAGAGAATTTGGGGAAATATGCTTGAACTTTGAGATTTCAGCATTAACCCCGCCATGAGGCTTATATTGGAATCTTTGTGCAAGGTAATTTCTGGTCTTGGGCTCTTGGATCTAAATTATTGAATGTTAATACTGAATCGGATTATGTGAAAAACGGCTTCCATAATTCCTCTCCCCGTATCTACCCTTTGGTTACTCTCCTTTCCTGTTGACCCCTGCCTGGGCCATGTGACTTGCTTTGGCCAATGGGAAAATAGCAAATATGATGCAAACAGAGGCTGGCCAAGTGCTTGTGCATTAGGATTTGTCCTCTTGCTGCAGAGAACTCTTCCATCACTATGTGAAGAGCCTGGGCTGGCCACCTGGAGAGTGAGAGACTCCAGCCAGCCACCGCAGGATGCCCAGCTGTCCAGCTGGGGGCCCATTGCTGAGTGAAGCCATCCTCGACTATCCAGCCCCAGCCAAGCCAGCCCAGAGTTGAAGAACAGTCCAGGCAAACTGCAGATTCTTACGAGAGAACCCATTTGTTCTTTTAAGCTACTCAATTTGGGGGGGGGGTGGTTTCTTAAACAGCAAAAGTTAACTGTTACAAATATACCATAAAAAAATCTCCTTAAAATATGCTTTCTAGGTGGCTAGCAGACTCTGGAATAATGAAGGGTTTACTATCCCAGTAAGTGGTTTTCTTTAGGTTTTTATTTTAAATGCTCACAAAGTCATTTATTTTCCAAACTTAAAAGGTGGTCCCTCAAAGTCAGGCACAAAATAGTTCTGTAGCCACATGGCTCATCATTTCTATTAGGCTTGGAATGAAATGAAGCCACCTCCTAGGGCAAGGTGTATATGTCAGCTCATCCTCCTGAAGGCTCCATAGCATACTGTTTCAGATGGATGTCCCAGGAAAGACCCTCCTCTTGGGGAATCTTTATTTGTTTAATGTGTGCAAAGGACAGAAGGCTTTGAGGGCAGTATTCTTTTCTGCTTTAATAAAACAAGTCTGTTCTAATTTGCTCACCTGCCAGGGAACATCGCTCAGAGCAGAAAATGAGTATGACCAGCAGTAATTGCCAAGGTGACAGTGACAGTTAAAAAAAAAACAAAAAACAAACAAAAAAACAGTCCTTATGACAGCAAAGAGCTCAGTGAGGGAAGAAAACAATCCACAGTGTACTGGACTGAGAGCTGGGTTTCAAACATGTCATTTGAAATTTTAAGGTAGTGATTAAACAGTATCTGGGCAACTGGAGTGATTTGGGTCCTGACTTGGTCACAGGCAAGCCTCCACCACTAATCTTAGATGAGAGTGGCTGCCAATTATTGAGGGCCTGCTTTAACCAGCTTCTCCATCTAAACATACTGATTAAATTCCTATAATGATTCTGCGGGTAGGTGGAAATATCTGCCTTTTATGGATAATGAAACTAAGGCTCAGAGAGGTTAAGGGTCTTGCCTAACATCACACAGCTCAAATCTGGCAGAGCTGGGATTAGATGTGGGGTCTCTCTGTTCCAGTCGTATGCTGTTCCATATCCTGGTACTCCTGCAGCTTTAACTCTGGCTCATGTTGGCCTCTTTTTTTTTTTTTAAGACACCCACTTATGTGGCCATAATTCAACATTGCAAAGAAAAGCCTTGACAAAAATCACTGTGAAATTTATTAAAATAGGACCATGACCAGTCAGAGGATTGCAAAGAACTGAGTCCCAAACCCAGGTTACAGTAAGCAATGCCTATCTGATTTCATTATGCGGGTTATTCAGAACATTTTTGGGAATGGTATACTACTATTTGACAGAAAAATATTTATTTGGACTCTTTCTTTGTTCTTGATGATACATAAAGTATCTCTACAGAAGGTATTTAAAATGTAGCATCTCAAATCCAGTCAGGAGTTGAGCCAACTCATGGTCTCATCATGTTTCCACAATCATGAAGTAGGTCTACCTAACCTCTATTTTGTGTTTTATAATTTATTCTGAAGATCCCATTCTAGTCTATTTTTTCACCTAGGTTTTTTTTTTTTTAAGTACTCTTTGGTCCGAAACATTTAAATTCTTTTTTTAAAGATCCTAGCTTTCAAAATCTGAGATCAACACCCTCCACAAAGACCAGTTTCCTGTGGCAGTATTAGCACGCCCCAGACAAGGCAGCACATACCAAAGTACAATGAGTGGCGCTGCTTTGTCACAGCATGAACCCCACCTTCCCCGGCCACCTGTTCTCTCACTGTATCCATCACAGCATCCAACATAGAGACAAATACTTACAAATTGCTTAATAGTTTTTTGTTGATTGAAAAAAAGAGCATTCAGCTCATCTGATGCTGCATAGAATTCTGGAAATCACACATCCCTTGTGAGCCTGTCAGAGAAGTAGTCATCATTTACTCATTTTGCATGCTATTGAGCATTTACAACAGAGTCTTGCTACTCAAAGTGTGGTCTGAGGGCTGGCTGTGCCAGCTTCATCCAGTGCATCAGAAGCTGCATTTGAAAAGACCCCTAGGTTATTTGTAGGCATGTTAAAGTCTGAGAAGCACTCCTTTGGGGGTAGTCAGAGGAACAAATTCTTCTTTACAAAGTAGCAATCCTGATACCTACACTCCAATGATGAGGCAGTTACTAAGAGATACTCCAAAATCATAAAATACAGGAGTTTCTCCAAGGCCCAGGGCTGCTGGAAGGTCCAGATGAGGGACATTCCATAGGTATTCTAGGCCTAGAAAGCTAGGGTGAAGGTGGCTGAGGCCGTTATAGTAACTATTCTAGTACAAGTAAATTCTATCTTTAAGATTGAAATGGACGATGTTCTTAATGTTCATGAATTCAGCAGTGTCTTCTCTAAGGGTTTTAGATGCAAAAGTTGTTTCTATTCATGGTCTCCAAACTTTGGTGAGCATGAGAATCACCAGGTGATTTTGGTTGCAAAAAGAAAGAGACAAAAAAGCAGAGTGAGACCAACTCCAGGTCTCACTCTTGGGCATTCTAGTTCAGTAGAAGGATGGCAGCATCTCTCAAACTGGGCTGCATGCTGGAGCCACTCATGGAGCTTTTAAAAACTGATGCTTGGGCCCTACCCCCAGAGATCCCAATTTAACTGGGCTGAAGAGAAGTCTGGGCATTGGGACTTAAAAAAAATTACTCAAGTGACTCTCAGGAGCAACTAAGGCAGAGAACCGTTGCTCTGGAATAGTGGTGCTCAGTGCACTAGAGCCCCCTGGAGGGCTTGTTCAAACACAGATTTGGGGGACCCATCCTAGAGTGTCTGATTGAATAGGCCTGGGGTTGGTGCCTGAAAATGTGCATGCCTGTCACAGCTCAGGCCATGCTGATACGGCTGATTGGGGTTCACACCTTAAGGACCACTGGTATAGAGGGAAGGGGCTGGGGCTGGGATTGGCATCTTCAAACATGCAATCAAGGGATTCTGATGTGGAGGGTCTGAGCTCCATTCTTCAAAACAGTATTCCCTGTGTGTGGGGCAAACAGGTTAAGCCAGAAACCTGTGACACATCAGACTGGCACCCAGGGATCCTCTGTGTTCCTCTTGCTTAACATCACTGGACTTTTCCTTCCATTTATGCCTTCCAATCGAAGTATGCATTTCTAGAACATTCTACTGTCCTAAAGGATGTGCTATATATATATATTTTTGTTCCCCAGAAAGGCAGAATAACAAAGTGGTTAAAAGAACAGACTCTGGGCTCAGACTGCCTGAAATGAATTCTAGGCCTTGACCCTCAAGGGGAGATCAAGTTGCTTAACTTCTCTAGGCTTCAGTTTCCCATCTGTAAAATGGGTACCCACCCCAGGGAGCTGATTAAACAAGCTGATATATGTGAGATGCCATGAAGAAGGCCTAGTGCATGGTGAATGCTATATACATATTGGTGACTATCCCTTGTCCTTTCCCTTGGAAAACAGATAAACTGGACCTGGACTTCTGGGAAAGGGGAGGTTTTACAAGCCCCCTGGCTGGAAGGACGGTAGGAGTTCTCTCTTTCTGCTCCCTTAGCATTTGACGTGTATCTCTACCATGGCACTGTTTTCCTCTATCACACAACTTTTCTCCCTTGTCCACAGAGAGGTGAGATCCTCTTTTGGGAAGGCCTGCATCTTTCTAACTTTTGGATTCCCAGAGCTTAGCATGGTGCCCAACACAAGGCATGCCTTTACAAAACGGTCTTCCTGTTTTGGAAGTTGCCTAGTATCATCTCTTAGTGGCAGAAGTGACTCTCCAATATACAGCTGGTCTTTCTACTGAGAAATGGAGGTAAGGGTGAGAGTACAATGGTGTGAGACAAGTCATTCCCATCATACAGCATTTGTTTCTCAGGCTGCTGGTGGTGAAGCCACTAGAACACCATCATGATGGAGGCATGTGCATGACATCAGATATTGTTATTAATACTGACTCTGGGCAGACTCTGATCCCCCATGAAAGCTTTCCAGGTCTCTTTCCTCTTCTTGCACACCCAGGATGTGTTTCCCAGCTTCCTTTGCATCTAGGTGGGGCCATATGACTAAGTGTCACCAATAGAGTCTGAGTGGACACGATCGGATCATCTCCAGCCTGAGTGGTTAAGGGCATGTGCGCCTCTTCCAGGCTGCACCTGTTTCCTTGGCTGCCAACTGGATGCTGAGCTTCCAGGGCACACCCCAGGCCCTGGTAGTTGGTGGAGCTCTAAGATGAAAGGAGCCTGGATCCCTGAATGACTGAGTGGAGCTGAATTTCCCTCAATCTGTCTCCCACTCAACTCAAGTGAAAAAGGATTTTTCATGGGAAACCAGAAGTCCTACTTGGCATCTTAAAATTTATTGGTGGGGAAGCCTGCCTTTGACAACCCATGAAGCACAGACTCCTGTGGATTCCCAAGGGCTGCTCCACTGCCAATGTCAGACATAATAACATGGCTTCCTGGTCAAAAGAAGCAGCTGGACACTCCTCTTTTTACTAAGTTGATTTTCAGTATGAATTTTTCCAGTAAAATATACAAGGAAGTCAATTTGGTGATTTCTTCATTTTTAGAAATAAAACTGAAATTTGGGGGAGAAAAGGTAGAACCTCAACAACCCCTAACTAAAAAAAAAAAAAAAAGATTCTCTCCTAGGATAATTGGTATGATTTAAAAATTATAGTGTCTCCAGAAAAATGCAGCTGCTGGTGCCTTCTTGGGGCTTCTGTGGAATAAAGTCTTCATGAGGTATGACTCACAGAAGACCCGAAACCACACACTGTAAACTGGGTTTGGCTTGACTCCGTCTCGATTAGGTCTCGTCATCCTCATTTATTCTCCCCAATTTTATGTCACTGGGTGGTAAACTCACCATATTCTGGCTGCTCTTTGGCCTCAAAAGTCCGGTGGCCTGGGGCTGGACGGTCCCACCCCCTGGGGGGGTTGAGGAAGTTGCTGTCGTCTGAGGTACTGTCGTACTTATAGTCTTGATCCCCGCTGTTTGCCCTCGTCAAGGACAAGGACCTCTGCCACCAGGCCCTCCAGTCAGGGGATGGGACTGACCAGCTGGGCTTATTCTCCGGGTGCTGATCTTTATCTGCTTCAGAGTCAGGACCATCCACCACCTCTATTGTGACCTGAAGAATTCAGAACAGGCCAGAGTCAGTGAGGAGTCAACAGCCTCCAAACTAGACACCCTCAGAAGGATGTCTAAGAGAGCAGAGGGAAATGATGGCTGCGCCCCTCATTAAGGAATGCTGAGACTACATGGTGCAACAGAATGGGAAACACCCAGAGGTGGCCCAATAGACCCCATGGCCAGATAGGACTGATGTACATGGGCCTCACACTGGGAGGTCATCACTGGGGCTCCTGATTCACTGATGACTACACTGCTGGGAAATCTTTAATTCAAGGAGTAAACATCCTCCCAAGGTGACACAAGAATAATTACAATAAAATCAAACATTTACTGAGTACAGTAAATGTTTACTGGCACAGACTTAGTCGATACCAGGCACTGCTCTAAATGCCCTGCTATATTAATTTATTTAAACCTCATGCCAACCGTATAAGGTTGGTACTATTGATTGGGTCCTGTGATTGACTACATGCAAAGACGGGCCCAGCAATTTGTCCCATCCTCATATGTGTGTGCTACACTTCTCATTAAGAAGTGATTTCCTCTCCTCTTCATTCTGGCCTATTCTTGTGATTCACCTCGTTCAGTAGAATATGGTAGGATTGACACTGTGACAAGCGCTAGGAAGTCCTGCAACTTCCATTTTCATTTTTTTGGATCAGTTCCTCCCTCTAGGTAAGGAAGCCTTGCACATAGAGATCATGTGAAGAGAAAGGCCACCTGGTGGAGAACTGAGGTACCTCAGCCAATGGCCAGCTCCAGGGCACCAGTCATGTGAGGCCACCTTGGAGGCTTCAGCCCAGTTGGGTTAACCACAGCCAATACCTTGTGAACCAGAGACAAGCTCTACTGGCACAGCCTTGTTCATCTTCCTAACCCACAGGACCCTGAACAATCCAATGGTCACCACTTCAAGATGTTAAGTTTTGGTTGCTAGACAGCAACAGGTTAGCTTTTCACAGAGACGTTAACAACTTGCTTAAGGTCATACAGCTGGTAAGTGGCAGATGTGGATAGTCAAGCCCCAGAGCTCATGTTCTTAACAAGTCTGCCACACTGTCTCTCAAGAAGTAACAGAAGTACTGTCCCCTCATGTAAGTAGTGGGGCAAGATGGCCCAGAGGCTAGTGGGGGCTGGCAGCCAAGGTTGTGTAGAGGTGTGAGCACTGTGTCTTCAAGACTTTCACTCATTCCGTATTTGGACCTTGTGTGCACACTCCTCAACTGACCATCAGGGTCAGAGCAGATAATTTCAGAGCCAAGGTTAGAACTTGCTCTCAGATTTACTTAGCCTAGTGTTGAAGTCACGGGGCTGGAAGAATGCAGTTTCTTGGCTCCAAGAGACAATCAACGTAGAGAAACTTGTTTAAAAAAATATAATAAAAGACTCATTGGGTTTCTTTGGCCATCACATAGCCCTTGCAACACCCCCTGGATGAGCTGTGTGCAAATGAATCAGAAACATGTGCTCTGAGTAATCAGTGCAAGATGTACCAGGAAGATGCATTTCCAGTTTTGCCCTAACCCGACATCTGAGAGAGTCGCTGGGATGCTCTGCCAAACTGCACCAGGGTGTGCCCATCCCTGAGACAAACAGCCCCTTCCTATTGTGCTAGGAAGGGGGAGATTCGAATTCTACTTGCTTTGACCTTCCAAGGAAGTTGCCAGGCCAATGCCAGGCCTGGGCTTTGGTCCAGACATAAGGTCAAGAGAATGGTTGTCAGTCCCAGAGTATCCTCAGGCTGCAGCAAGGCAAATGAATCTTTCTTCTGGTGTGGGATGCCTAGAAGGGCATCATTGGCTTTATTCCGCACCATAATTCTCCGGTCTTGAAAGTATCTCTTGCATATTTATAAATAAGTATGGAACTTTTAGTAATCTTTCAAATTTCAAAAAGAAAAAAAAAAGGAATCATACGTCTTTTATCAATCTTATTTGTTGGAATGGCTGGTTGCTGGAGAGAGTGACTCCACATGCAACCCTGAAAGGACAAGTGTCCCAGGAGTACACAGTTGGGCAGTGATAGGGCAATGCTGAGCCTCTGGAGACAGAACCTTTCTCCTCTGCAGTCTCGTCCCCCCTGCCTACAGACAGAACAACTGAGCCGCAACAATCGTCTGTAAGGCTGTTAAGGGTCTCGGAGGGGAGAAGCTGCCAAGAGCCAGGCAAGCCTGCAATTATGGTAATGAAATCAGTCTCTGGGTAGAAGATAAGGGGGAATGTGCCCAACAGTTTTGGTATTCCATTTGTACTCAGACTGGAGTCAAAGGGATTGCCTAAGCAAAACGTGCCCTGCAATTTCTCCAAGCTGGGAATAAAAACAATTTCATGTTTTAAGCTATTACCGTCAATACGATTTTTTTTTTCTCCAAACTGTTGCTCAGATCCAACCAAAATAGATTTGTTGTCTGGCCAGGCAATAAGTAGCAAAATACAAATTTACTCCAAAAACTATATCGATGACTAAATCTCAACAGCTTAGAGGTTTCTTTTTCCCCTTTAATTACTGGCCACTGCCCCAATTGAATTAAAAACAAAACAAAACAAACAAAACCCCCAAAACAAAACAAAACACACACACACACACACTCAAACTTTAGAATTCAACCTTCCCTACAGTTAATGTGGAGCTCTCATACTGATATCAAAAGAAGAAATCTAATCTTGAACCTGAAATATTATAGGAATCCAATTAAAGAAACTTAATGAGCATGTCAGTGGCTTCTTGCATGGCAGAGATTAGTTTTATATTTCCAGTTGCTCTCATTCTATTTACATGTTTTTTTTTTTCTTTTTAGCATCAAAGAATGTGCTGATAAAGATGCCTTAAACAATAATTGATGTGATAGGCTGAAGGTGTGGGAGTGAGTACAGCAGATTTCCAAGACGATAAAGATGCTAGACCTTATCATCCTTTCTCTTCCTTAATACACATAATTGATGTGGCTTAGTATATTTACTCTTCTGGACTTTTCCATACCATGAATCAAGACAATACAAGTCAGAGAACTCCTTCAAAAGACCCAAGTCCAACTTCTGGCAGGATCTTATCAGCTCTAAGAAAAACAAAACAAAAACAAAAACCAGAGAGAGAGAGAGAGAGAGAGAGAGTCCAAAATAGGTGTCAGTTTGGGGAATTCTGTCCAAACTTGGGAAATGAGGATAAGATTCTACAAAGTGTTACCACTCCTTTCCTTCTCTTGATAGTCAAGACATTTATTAGAAACAAACTCTACGCTTGGAAAAGTGTAGAGAAATTATCACAATTCTATCAGTTAATAAACTAATGACTCTCAGAAAACAGAGGCCTAGACTTTCTCAACTCAGGAGAATCTTCTAGAATCTCTTAGTTTTGTCCTCTAAGACTTGAAAACTATGATTTCCCTCAGGAGAACTGAGCATCCAGGGACAAGAAAATAATCTCCAGTGAAAGGCCCTCTCCTTCCTTGACAACTGCTGCAGAAAGAACACAAAATGGGCTACGGAGATATATAATCAGTCCCCTCCTCTCAGATTCACTGATGCTCTAAAAACTATGGTAACCCAGCTAACTGTGGTTAATGCTTTGAGACTTGCGGTGTGCTTGCCAAAACATTATTGCTTGTTCTACACGAGTTAGATTTGAATTTCAGGCAGAGAAAGTGACGTGGAAAATTCAAGTTTCTGAGGTGAATAGCAAGGAAGGTATAGAGCTTGTCTTGAAACGAGTTCTTGTATTTCCAATTATTTTATATGTTTCCTCTGTCATCTCAATCCATGGTCAACACCAACCTGCGTCCACTCGTTTGGGGAAGTTTACCATATACCTGGCCCTGTGCTAGGTGCTTCACATGGATGATCTCACTTAATCCTCACAACACCTTCTGGGCAGTATTGTACTATAGAGCTACTCATGGGTAGTATTGTCATCTCATTTTATAGACAAGGAAACAGGGGCATAGAGAGTTTGAGTAACCTTCATGGAGCCATAGTGGCCAAGCCTGGCAGACTCTGGTGGTGCCTATCCCCCAAAGGCAGGTTAGTGGACTCTTGTCCATGGTCTGGACGCTATGCCCCCATCAGAATCTTCCCAATACAGGCTTGTCCCCATAGGTGTGTGGGTCCATGTTTTGGGCATAGAGATTTCCTGGTTCTCAGTTGGCCAGAGCTGCAATTCTGAAAGTATTTTAGAGAAAAAGGAGGAGGGGAATCAAAAGTAGAAGCACATATGTTTACAGCCCCAGCCAACCCATCTGATTGTATTTTATGGCCCTTAAGAGGCTGATGGCCATGTAAAGTATGGCCATGTAAGTCTGAGTCAAGAGGAAAAAAAAAGATCTTTATATGACTATTTTAAGTCTCCCTCAGTGGGAAAAAAGAAATAAGTATATTGGTTGAAATGAATACTAATCTTGGCTTGATCCAGAAAAGAGAAATATTTGGTTGTGAATAGCTACTGTGGTAATGAATTGATGCAGTAAGCCTAATAATGAGTTTATTTTAGAGACTTTTGTCTTTGCTATCTGAACATCAGCTGGAGACCAAAAACCCAGCCAACAAAATACTGAAGTTCAAGTTTAGCTTGTCCTGGGAGAGTTTCCTTTCTTTCCTGATTTATTTATTTATTTATTTTTAACACAATCCAACTTCGACTATTGTTTTAGATTTAATATGGAGATTGGGTTCAGGAATCTGAGGCTATTTGTGCATTGCTGTCTTTTTCCCACTCACTTCCACAGCCCTAATCCAGTTCCACCTGGCCTGGAGGGGCGGCAGGAGGTGGGGGAGTGTTTCAAAAAGCTCCAAAAAAGCTGGGCTTTTTAAAGGATTTCCCTTCCCCAAAGTTAAGAGTCCCAATAGGGATGTACCCTTGCACAGGCTCAGCAATGTCACTTTGGAAAGGTGTGGGTCATTTGGCAGGAAAGATAGCAGACACTCGTCTTAGAGCGTGGGAAACTCTTTCAGACACTCGAGGAGGTTGGGGGAGGGGTTGTTCAGAGAGAGGGGTATCAAATTCCTGTGCAGCTCCCCGGCTTCAGTGAAGGGCAGCTAGGTGGGGGCAACGGGCAGGTTGCCAGCTGTGTGTGGATGGCGGGAGGTAGACACACCCAGGGGCCCTGGCAGCAGAAGCTGAGCCCATGGATGTGCCCTTCACCTGTCTTTGCTCGCTCCCTGGGGAGAGGAAATGCTTTGACTGCCCTCGGTGATCACTGGGGCTGTCTGCTTGGCTGAACATCCCCCCCACCCCACCCCCGTGTCAAACCAGTGCATTTCAACAAAAGAGCAGTGCTGTAAGGAAGGGATAAGGGCTGCCAACACAGAAACAAACCATCACCCCCTTTTAGAAAAGCACTTCATCTTTTAAAGGACCACCAGGGAACTGGTTTACTCAAGTGCAGTGGTGCTGCAGCGCCAACGTTGTGTGTATGTGTATGTGCATGTGTGAGCGTGTACAACCGCGTGTGCTTGCGTATGCACCCTCACACACTAGCACACAGATCTAGGCTGGGGCTCTCAGGAATTGCATCTGCTTCATTTTCTTTGAACATATTTGAGTAGCCTTTGTGGCCTTCCAGAAAGAGAAGGCCAGAAATGCAGCTCAATTTCCTTTTCTTTAGGACCAACAGGTCATCAGATCAGTAAAACTGGCTGCTCACTCCTCTCTACTGCCCAAGGAAGGCTAACAGTCATGGGAATCATACAAAGCGGAAGCGGAGTGGCCTGTCTAGGCAGTGGACACAAAGGTGGTGGGTGGTACCTTAGCCTTCATAGGCTTTGGACTCTAACAGTGTCTAGGCTGGAGCGCCATCAAATTTTGAATCCATTCTGCCCATAACCCTGATATTTGCAGCTATGGGGAAACCTATGATCTTGGGAGCTATGGTGATCTTTGCTGTCCAAAGGCCAACTCAGAAAAGGAATGAAGATGTTAAAGAGTGGCTCTGTCCTCTTCCTACTCTGTACTCCAAAGCATCTCTTTCCGAAGAAGCACCTGAGGGCAAGCTTTTTATTCATGTGCTGGAGTGGTGGTAAGACAGACCGAAAACAAACCCACTGATTGTTACTTTGCACCTGTTCTAAATCTGTGGCATCTCAGAGGGGACAAGGCAAACAATTCTCACCTGTACCATCTCTGCGGTCATACTTTCGTGACAGTGCACAGGGAAGCTGCATTTTAGAACAGTGCAAGAGGCTTTGCCAGACTCTCGTGTGCAGTCTTTTCATAACTCCCCTCGCTGTATTCTCTGCCCTCTTGGCTCATTCTACTTCTCTCTACACCTGCCAATGCCAAGAGCCGCTTGCCCTCAGGAAGCCAGGTAGAACTGTTCCAGAGCATTCTTTACTTCCTACCCAGGGAAGCAATACAGATTAGGATGATGTGAAATGAATTTTGACCTTGGGTGCTCTACTGACCTCATGCACAGATCTATTGTGTGGGCTGCAGAGAGCTTAGCACTTCACTGTCGCCCTGTCCTTCTCTTTAGAAAAGGAATCTAGGTTTCCCAGGTCTGAGGATCTCAACCACCGTTCTTCCCTAACATTTAGGTTCATGTTTTCAAAATGCCCAAGTGAAGTCTGGGGATTCCCAGACTTATGGATTTATCTAGGAGAGAGATGGGACCCTGGGAAATTCTGCTTCAAATCTGGTTCTTAGGTATAGCCCCATGTACTTAGTAACTTTCCAATGAGAAGACAGTCTCCCTGCAGCCTTCAGTTCCCCTGAATCCAGGCATTTTCTTGCAACTTTACAAAAGAAATTCTTAAATCTATTAAATTAAAGCTCAATCCTCAGCATTAAAACCCACAGTGACATTTCTCACCTATAGGGGAAAAAATGTGAGTCACAGCAAGCCTAAAATTGTTTTGGGAATGGCCTAAGCTCCCCTGGAGTGAAGCTGGTCTAGTCCTGAAACCATGAAAACTATAAACAAGGAAAAAAATCACTTCCTGTAGGAAAAGGCCTGATGGGGAGCATGTCAAGCAGCAGTAAGGAGATGTCTGTATTTATTTATTTATTTATTTATTTATTTATTTATTTATTTATTTATTTGCCAATCTACACCTCCCCCAAGTGGATACTTTGTTCTTTAGCAGAGAGCCATGTAGCCACTTCCTGGTGAGAGGACAGTGGGGCAAAATGCCTGTTTTTCCAATTTTTTTTCCTACTAAACATTTTTTTTGTATATTTATTATTGGAGTTTGATTTCCTGTTTTTCCAATTAATCAATTCGAACAACATATGACTTACTGGAAATGTTAACAGGTGCATGCCATGGTTTCTGTGCGTGGGTTGTCAAAGAGTGACCTCTGAAACATTTTTCACTTCT
This sequence comes from Canis aureus, assembly GCF_053574225.1. NCBI lineage: Eukaryota > Metazoa > Chordata > Mammalia > Carnivora > Canidae > Canis > Canis aureus. The sequence goes on from NC_135636.1 coordinate 14,789,402, forward strand.
GGATCCTCTCATCATTATCTTGCCCTACTTTTTCTCATCTATTCAGACCTGTTCACAATGGAACATAGCATTTTTTTTCCTCCTCTATCTCCATGATCCCTTTGGCACTGTCATGAGGGGTAGCCGGGAACTTCGTATCTATGGCATTCCCTGGACAGGGAAGGTCTTACATTTCTTAATTTCCCATAACCTAACACAGCATTTTATACACAGTAGGGGCTGGTCAACATTCTAATTGGGGTGTATTCTCAGTGACATTTGTTAGCCACTATGGCAGTGGTGTGATGAGCAAAACAACTCTGACCATGGAAATCTGATCTAAAATGGTGTCATGCAGAGAATGTTAGTCTTGAAAGAGGGATAGTTAACTTAATTAAGGATCAATTACTCTGAGATCAGGTTCAGGAACTTTCTGACATGTTGGCTAATTGGAATTTGAAGCAGAGAGGAAGAATGAGAAAATGCTGCCCCTCCTCAAATGAAAAGAATCGAGAACAAAGCTTAAGAGTATGGAAGCAAAAAAAAAAAAAAAGAGAGAGTATGGAAGCAGGCAAATGAGGACAGGAGCTATGACAGGGATGACGCTGCCTTGTTGACTACTCAGTCCCCTTTCTTGGATATCATGGGCAGCAACTCTGGGAAGACACAGAGGAAATTTTGTACAAGCAAAATTCAAAGTTAGGAGTTTGTCTCTAAAACATGGATTGGTAGGGTGAGTATTCTTAGGCATCCAAGAGCCTAGATTTGAGCTCCAACCACTATTTGCTAGCCATATAACCTTGGGCAAACCAAATAGGAACTTCCTGAGTACCTGTTGCTTGACTGATAATGGAAAAATGATGTGCCCTTCATCTCCTGGTGTTGGGACAGTCAAATCAGATCAACATTTGTTTTGTAAAGCATGTCTATTTCAGTGTAAATGAGGGTTGCTATTTTAATCCCAGGTACCTTTTCCCTAACCCCCCATTTCCTTCAGCTTCATCCAGCCCATCTTAACAGTACAGATTCATATCTCCCCTAGGAACTTCTGTTCTCACCTCCCTACCTCTCATCCAACTTTCTGAAGCAGTCACCTACATTTTAGAGCAACTGAAGTGTTGTCACCTCCTGAAGGAGTTGCTGGTGTCCAAGGCAAGCTAAGAGGTATTTGAGAGTGTGCCTTCCTGAGTACATTTGAAATCATACCATGCTTTGCTGAGTGTACTTCCATGTTAAATTGGCCTTTTTCTACAGCTACCATATTTTATCAATTTCAAGGCATACAATTTTTTTTGTTTTGTTTTGTTTTTACATTTCAACATCTCTGAAAGCAGGATGTATTGTAACCATTGGTGTGCAATACTTTAATTATCAATGTTTTCTTTTTTTAGTGGTTCATAAAATAATGGTGCATCTCACAATCAAGGGTGTCACAGAGATGAAATACAACACTGTTCTGACAGAGATCATCTGATCATAAACCGGATTCATAAGAGGTTAAGAAGGAAAGTGAGTTAAGGCAGTAGTTGCTTTAGAATCAGATCAGGACACAAAGAGATAGATTGTTTCATTTTCTTCCACCTTTCAACTCTCAAGCATTACCTGGATATTTGGATTCTGCCCATTGATATCAGCTTTGGAAAGATCTGGAAAGTTTGGTAGATCAAGGAGAAAGGATCTGGGGCTATCTCTTTGCAGTGAAGGGTGCCCAGGCTCTTGCTGGAATCGCTGTCTGGGGAAGGGTTGATGTGCAGCCTGATGGTCCAGATGTTCCCCTGCTGCTTCTTTAGAGAAAGGAAAGCTTGTTTCTGATGTAGAGTCACTTTCCACGTGGAGGTTATTCTAAAACAAACAGGCAAATGAACAAATAAATAGGAGGCATGTGATTTGAAAATACCAGCCTTAACAGTCCATTAAATTCAGGAACAAAGATGATTCCAGTGGCTGGAATTGAACCAGGATGGTATTCTCAATTCATCTTCACTTCCCTTAGTTTACTTTATCTTGGTTTACTCCCCTTGGTTTACTTCATCCCCTTGGTTTACTCCATCTTGGTTACTCCATATTCAAAAGGCCAAATCATCAGGAACCTGTTCCCAGCCTGCTATTTGAAACTTTTCTGAGGGCTAATGTGTTATGGGATGTTTATTAAATATTGAGAAAGATATCAACACAAAAATGCTATTTTGAAGGAGAATAGGTGTTCGTTCAGAACTGGAATCAGATTATAGTTTTCTCCTTATGGCTTCCGTTAATTAATCACTCTGGCATTAGCTATAGCCCCCATGTTCAGAGGTTATTTCTTTGGTGTAGGCCAAGGAACAAAGGATCTGACCAAACTGTATAAAATACTTGAGCCAAATCATTGGCTGTATCCATCCATCCATCTCTCCATCCATTCACTTATCCATTTCCCATCCATTCCATGCATCCATCTAGTCAACATGTGTCAACCACATGCTAGGCACAGGAGATATAATCATGAATAAGACATGGACCCTATTCTCTTAATGTGTACAACCAATTGAGGGAAAAAATAATAAATATGACAAATAAAATCAGATCAGAAAGTGATGACTGGCTAGAAAAAAGAAGAACATGATGGAGAGTGGCCGGGAACAACATTAGACAGGTTCCTGGAGAAAACCTCTTTGGGAAGGTGAGACCTGAACACACATTGCAGTCTAGGGGAGGAACATTCTCGCAGAGGAAATAGCAAGTAAGATGGTCCTGAACCGGGGGTGAACTTGGCCCCTTTGTGGGACAGAAAGAAGGCCAGTGAGGCTGGTATGGAGTGAAGGAGGGAAGATTGCATGGGATGAGGAGGAAGAGATGGGGATAGCCAGAGAAAAAGTGACAAGAAGGCATTTTGAAATTTAATGCCTTTATTCTAAAAAGAAAAGCACAAATCTGTTGTTTTTCCCAGCTAGTAAAAAATGTCTCTATTTAGTTGTCATTAGGGGAGAATTTTTATAGTGATTGAAGAGTGTTGAAGTTGCTGGACTTCTTTCTCAAACCAGCCCTTTTCTCCTCTTGTTCTCCCTGGACTTCTCATTGGAGGTTTCCTCCATCCCTTCAGGGATGGCATTTTCATGTTTACTGGTGAAGGGAGATGTAGAGATAGAATTTCACCAGCGTTTGGGTCAGTGGTTAATGCTCTTGTTATTCTTGGGCATGTTTGGGGGTTTTGGAGTGTATATTCCAGCACACTGTCTCCACATGCACTCCCTGCCCCCACTGTGGGGCCTCTGACCCAGCCAAAGGGTTACATCTGGTATCAAAACACTCTCAACTCTGAGTACCAAAGGTCAAGAACAGCCAGAGGATGAAACACATGTAGTAGATAGATATCTTCTTAGAGAGCTAATTTGAGGGACTGGATCTCTCCTATATCCTTTAAACAGAAATGGGGCTGAGGCATAAACTTGCTGGTGCACAGACTACCTTTGTGAATGTGCCAAGAGGGCAAGGGACCATCAGGCTGCACACCGACCCTTCCGCAGACAGTGATTCTGACAAGAGGCTGGGGCACCCTTCCCTGCAAGTGCAAGGCAGAGATAGCCGTCTTCTGTCTCTTCTTTAAAACATGCAGATAGAGAGCTACACAGTGGGGAAGCTGGCTACTCATCGTCATGTTTTTGCTTGCCCTCCCTTTTTGCTCAAGAAGTGTGGCTAAGGGCAGCGTCTTTCTTTGTTCACCTTTCCAGCCACCTCTCTGCCATGGTTTCTGTCTCCTGGCACATCTTCGTAGAGGGACTTGCACTGGCATTCCTAGGCATTGCTCAATGCAATAAGGGCCAAATGTATTATGTGGAGACTGAGCCCAGCACATAGAGAGAGGGGGTGGAGGGGAAGGAGAGCAGGGGAAGGAGAGAGGAGAATGCTAAGTCTTCCCTCAACATAAGAGTTCTCTCTATCATAGTCCAAGGGGAGATGATTGAAGGTAATTGTTCTCTAGCTCTTCTTCCAGGACCCCAATCCTAAAACTTCTTCAACAGCGTTAGTGAGCATAGTTGGATTCTCATGGAGAATTTCTTGCAGAGTATTTGAGCGTATAACTCTCAGAAGGGGACCAAAATTTGCTTGTCAATTGCTTTAGGGATTACCTGCAAATCCAGCCCTAACTTCGTTATAGTAACTAGGACACCCTGCTTGACTGGGTTAAAAATGGAGCTCTCTTTCCTTTACCTTGTGATGAAGTACACTTTCTACCCTTAAAATTCACATTTTAGAAGAAGAGATAGGAAATGTTATTTGGCATTTTGCTTAGATGGCTGAAAAACCAAGGACTGAATCTGATTGGTTGCTTGGTCTGACTCTGGAATTTCTTGGTAAGTGATAAACTACCACAGAGTGATCCTGGCTCAGTCATGAACCAAGAAAAGCCATTAAACTTTCTGTGGCTCAACACTCCTCCATGTGAAACAGCAGATAATAAGGAGAGTCCCATGCTGTCCCAGCAGGATGGTCAAGACAACTCAGTTGGGTTGTGTCTACACATGAAAAAAAAAAGAGGAGAGAGAGAAGTGTAGAGTTAGGGCAATCGGCTAGCCAGCTCAGGCCACAAGCTCCTCTGCCGGGAATAGACTGGGGCTAAAGTATGTTTTGGCTTGAGTTTTGCATACAATGTGGCATTTCTCCATCTTTTCCCAATCCCCCCACCCATGCTCCAAATAAGCTCAGTGTTCATAAAGCATTTGGAAGATGGGAAGTAATAAAGAAACACTAATCACAATCTCTGAATATCTGAATTACTGCTGCATCTTTATCAAAACATATTAAACTGGAAACCTTAGCTCCCTGCAATGGCGTGGCCCCAAATTTCCAGAAACTAGAAGCCTTAGGACAGGGGAAGGGTGTCTTACAATGCCTTATATAAAATGAAACTCCACTTTATTCAACCAATAACAAGCTTCGGGAGTAGCCACTATTTTGATAATCTCAATTTTATGTCTGGGGTGAGAGACAGCAGACAGGGTCCGCCAGTGATGTAGGAGAAAGCCCTTTCTTGGAAACTGCACATCTTCCTTGCAGAAGCCCCAGCAGAGGTCTTGGTTGATGGCCATCATCCAACTATATCAACAAGTTTACCCGCTGAGTATCCTACTTAAGTTATTTTAGCAGAGTGAAGATTCTCAGGAAGGGTGGACCTCAAGATGAAGATTTTAAACAGTTTGTGTTTTATTCAGAAAAGCCAACGCCCTTTTCTGAATGCATATCTTGGGAAAGTCCAGGACCTGAAGAATGGAAACATCACCCTACTTTCCAAGGTGCTATAGGATTCATTTTGCCTGAATTCATATGACATGGGGAGGTCAGCTTAGTTTCAGAAAACATTTCTTTTACCCACAATGTGTCTTTGAGCCTATCTTCAATCAGTGCTGCAGCTGCAGTAGCACTGTTCTTTCTGGAGCTGGGATTACCAATAAAAAGAGCAGCAGAAACACTAATGCTATTACGTGGTTTATACACACGCATTTCTCAACAGCTGAGGCAGGCAATCTACAGTGGCCAAATTACATAGCTAACACTTGATGCTCCTCATCTTTGTGCATAACTCCTGCCCCTCTGTTATTTCACAACTCTTCTTATCTAAAATAGAAAAAAAGTAATCATAAAATGTTAAGAACAATGATAAAACAATAACATAGGAGCCATGTATTTGTGCCTTAGATGGCAATATTGTGGCAGATATTGCAAATGTCTACCCAATTCTATTCTCCTATTTTGTTTGTTTATTTATTTCTACTCAGTATTTGTTTCAGGTGGCAATGAACCTGGCTAAAACTACACTTCCCAGCATCCACTGAAGCTCGAAGTGACCATGTGATGCAGTTCCACCCAATGAGATAGAAGTGGAAGGTGACAGATGAACCTGATGAGTGGGAGGCAGTCAGCTTACCTTCTGCTTTCCTCTCTTCTACTTTCTCCTATCTGGAATGCAGATAGAAGTGCTTCAAGTGAAACAAGGCTGCTAGCAGGCATGAGGTTGAAGGCTAGTCTCTAAAGGTGGCTGAATGGAAAGACAAGGGGGTTGGGTCCTGGGATGGCATAGTCATATCACCTGGACTGGTGACTAGGAGCATTAATGTTAACATTGGCAATGCTGCAACACCAGTAGCAATGTCCCCTGTTGTGACGTGAATATTAGAGCTGTGACGACCAACAGAAAGGGAAAAGCCCTGTTCAGTTAAGTGACTCAAAGTTGGGTACTCTGTTCTGTGCAACTGAACACAATTCCCAGCTGACAGACGTACCAATAGGGCATTTAATGGGTCATCACAGTGAACTTCACAGTGGCAGCCAGGCTACGGATGCCAGCTCTGCCATCTATCCCCTTCTCCATAACATTTACAGAGTTTTCTCATTGTTTCAGCATCTATATGTTATATTTCTCAAATATATTACTCACTGTGTAATGTAATATTTCCTTTAATTTGTCTTAAAATACTATCATTAAATTTCAAGAAGCTTGCCCTCACTGAAAGAAACCAGAGGTCTTTTGGACAAATAGCCAGCTGATTCCAAGAGTTTGAGCAGGGAAGTATAGGTGAGTTTGGGATAATCTGATGTGCCAGAGAATAAGGAAGCTTTTAGTGGTTAATGGTGTCCTCTCCAAAGAACATAGGAGCCAGTCTGAAGGGTACTCACTGCACAAAGATTAGACAATTTGGGTGTCAAACAAAGTTTGTAGTTGACCACTTCACATAGAATCTATGAAAATCCATGAGCTTACAATGATAGTCACAAAAGAGAGAAAGCGTGAAAAACTACTGTCACCATTTGAGATAGGAATTCTAAAAACTCCTCACTTGGAACATTGGTGTTAAAAATAGAGAAAAGTTTTCCTGAAGAAATAATGTTTGAGCCGAGACTGCAGAGGCGAGCAACAGTCAAACAGGTGAAGCAGGTGAAGAGAACAGAGCAGAGGAGGAATTGGGCCAGTGGACACTGCAATCCTGGCAAAGCAAATGGGTGCAGATTGCCCAGGGCTTGGCAGCCCTGGGACCGAGACTCAAAGGGCATCAGAGCTGGATGGAGTGGGACTACTCTGCAACCTTAGTAAGACATTACTGAGTTAAATAATACAAATGTCAGGCCCAGCACAGAGATCGCAACCTGTTAGTCTTTGGTCTGACAGCTTTCTGTCATAGTGCTATGGTTTTCCAACAGGTCACCATTTCCTTGGTGGCATTTTCTGGAAGCTTTATCATTTGTATCCTTTCTTCTCAGGACATCACTGGCCCAACCACTGCTTCCAGCTACTGCATGGCTGGACCTGCTCGTTCTGGCCATCCGCATGACCAAGGTGGGTTGCCACAGCCAATCAAGGTCAAAGTGGTCACAAGTTCAGAGTTTCCAGCTGGTCATTTGGCACAGGCAGAGGGAGAAGGAAAGGTTCTTTAGAGGGATCCAGGGCAAACCAGGGTGATCAGCTCAAGAGGAAGCAATCAAGGTATGGGACTGGGTGATGGGTCCACTTTCAGAAAAAGCATGCTAAGCATCTTTGTCCCAGTCTGCAAAGAGGCACCTGTCCTGTTCTGCAAACATCTACCAAAGGCTAGTATGTGGGGGGAAAAAAAAAAGGCTTATCTGACCATTTCCAGAACCTCCAAAAGAGGAACAAATTGGTGGCTGGCTAGGAGAGTTTTAGTGCTTTTTTTTTTTTTTTTTTTTTTTTTTTTTAAAGGCTGTAGTAACTATTCCCAGATTAACACAACCAGGCAGACTTCTTGGAGGCAGATGGGATGGCAAATTTCTGGAGGGCAAATCACAAGCATATCTGCAATCTCAAAGCCCACACCCTCCAATTCTACAAGCTCAGGGGGCACCCAATAAGTACTAGTTGATGATAATGATGGCTACGGGCCTAGTTAGATTTCATTTTAATTAGGCTCAGGCTACAGGCCTCATTACCCCTTACCCCTAATGTGGCTTTTATGTGGGATTTTAAAGAAAAAAAACAATCTAGGAATCGTCTATTGAAGATATTAAAGAAGATATTATTAGCAATGCTTTTGGTCTCATAGACTTTGAACAACAAACAACAGAGATTATAATTAATGTCACTGTAGCCTCTCCCCTTAAAACATACTAACAATATAGCTAATTAGCAATATGTCCTCATTTGGGGCTAGACATCTGCATATTATTATCGACAATACTTGTTTCCTTTTTCCAGATTAAAGGAAGCCATACTGCACCCAGGCATATGGCTATGCTCCTTTCACATTAAAACACTCCATTTTTCTTCTACCCATGAAAACACACTCAGGGCTTTATCTGTACTAGGCATCGATTTTTGTTTGGAACACTTCCATACATCTAAAAATAAGTTCAAGAATGCCACTGGTGGTATTTCAAAGGGAAGAGCAAAATTTCCCCATTTGGGGAGATAAAAGAATAAAAGGGCACCCCTGATTATCTTTACACATGACTGGGGAGCTGCGCTTCTAGGAAGAGAAAACCAGAATAAACAGAGTGAGTTTCAGGAAGTAAAGTCAGCTTTCTTAGGGGTTGCACTTGCTCTTTGGGGCTCCGGCAGACAGCACAGAGACCATTATGGCACTGGCAGCAGGGGGTGGTGGAGGCTTGTTCTGTGGAGTGTCACGAGTCTCAAGTGTCGGAAAGAAGGCACCGGGACCCAACTGGGGAGCCTTGCACTGGCAAAAACCCAGATGACAAGGCTGGCCACCTTCTGCTCTCTCTCTGTTGGAGTGTGATGGCAATCGCTCCCCTTCAGGCAGCAGGAGCAGAGACAATATCAGTGGCTTTATTCTACAGCAAGCATGGAAAGGCAAATTCCTGGCAGAGAAGAAAAGGCCAGAAATATGCTTCAATCTTTGCTGTAGAAGCCTGGAGACAACGCTGGGAGCTGGTGATACAGGCACATCATTTCAAGAATGCAGGAGTAGTGCAACTCGGTTGGGAACGGAGCCTTCTGTTGAAAGCCTGACTAATGGCTGAGGAATCTTGCGTTATAGTGGCAGAATGTACTGCAAGAATGTTTATTTTAGGGCTCGGGAATGACCCTGCTTATGATCCCAGGCGAGGCTTTAGAAGACACGAGGAATGGTCAACTAGTTGCACTTGAGCCGGGAGCTGGCTCCCCAGCAAAGGAGCCACTACTGTGGGCCACACACCCCCGTGCTTCTTTCTTAATTGAAGGCTCTTGGGCCTGGCTGACAAAATGGAAGTCAACACCCCACTGGCTTGTCTCAGATACTTCTATAAACAGCTTTGATCTTGGAAATGTGTGTGCTATTTGTGATTTTTCAAGTTGTGCTTTCTCCACTGCTGGCAAAGAAAAGAGAGTGGGAACTATCCAGGATCTATTTCCTTATGTCCTGTGAGGCTAAAGAATGAATAGAAGTGAAACACAAATTATTCTTTCAAGTCTAAGAAAACATGTAAGAAGTAGAACTCAAGGGTAGGAAGCCAATTTGGCCAAAAGAAACCTTCACCCATCATCTAAAACATCTCTGCAAATGTAAGGCAATGGAGAAATTGTATTTTCCAGAACCTTTCTCAGGGGGAATGGTGGACCTGCCTAGAAGTCACACTTTGAAGAGTCTCTTTTGGTATAAGACAAACCCTCCTCAAGTGTAAGCTAAGGGGAGGTTTTGTCTGCTGAGAGGGCTGTAGAGAACAGGTCAAGGGTGGCCATCAGAGGGCCCTTGGGCCATGTGGGGCTTGGCCTCCCCTCCACATCAAATATTGAGGAAATATTTAATGAGTCTGGATTACTGAAGGTTTTTAAGTTATGCTTTCTCCATTGTAGCAAAGAAATCAGAGTTAAGAACCATCTAGGACCCATTTTCCAGGACCCAATTGGAAAAGGCACCAAATTATTAAAGTGCCTAAATGGTCCAACTAAGTCATCCCTTGGCCAGAGGGGGCCGGTGTCAAAGCAGGAAGCAAACACTGCTGCAGGAATTCTATGTCTCCCCACATGGAATGGGGGATCCCAAACCCCGGTCAAGGCTGGTGTTCTGCTGTTGAGAGGCAGAGTCAAAGAGCATTAGATGGCAGGGTTCAGAGGCTGGCCTGGGGTGGGAGTGACTCTGGGGACCCTTGCCCCACTTACTATTTTAAGCAAGAAGATGGATTTCTTTCGACATTCAAAATCAAGACCCTTCACTGAAGCCTACCATGCATATCTGCTCCAAGTACCTCTAAAATTGGTTTTTAAAGGGAATGAGAACTTTATTTTGAAATCCTGGAAAAGGATTTATGGTATCATAGAAGGGGCCTGGGCTAGCAGGTATGAGGCCTGGTTCTATGTCCTAGCATTGCCCCCATCTAGTTTTGTAAGCTTAGGCAGGTTACTGTACCTTTTGCCTGTGGTTTGCAAAAATGTCTACAAATACTCTCTTAATAGCCATGCCTTGAGTAGCTGCTCCCCACACTGTCATTGTGTGTGGCCATGAGATTTACTTTGGCTAACGATAAGTGCTTGTATATTGGGACTTGTCTGTTTTTGTTGCTCTTGAAATCTCAAGACCACTGTGTGAAGAAGCCTGGGCTAATCTGTTGGATGATGAGACACATGTGGAGCAGAGACAATCCACCCCAGACTATCAGTCAGCCCAGGACCAGCCACTCAGATGAAGACCATCCTAGACCATCTAGCCCTAGCTGAGTCAACCCAGACTGGAAAAGCCTCTGGGCTGACCCACAGAATCATGGAAAATAATCAAGATCTGTAGTTTTAAGCTAATGAATTCAGAGTGGCTTGTTATACAGCAATAGCTAAATAATTCAGGGCCTCAGTTATTTCTTCTATAAAATGGGCATGGTGAGGTGGGGTGGGAACTGCAAAAAAACCTCTCCATCTACCCAGTTCTGACATCCTAGGAATGGAGTCCTCAAGAAACACTAGTCCTGGAGAAAATATTTTCCAACGATGCAAAATATGTCAAGCCAAATCCTTGAAAACATGAAATTGAAAGTGTGCAGATGAAACAAAATATTTGATGGTTCTAAATATCTAAAATGTAACTACTATCTCCAATTGTTAGAACACCTTCACCTTCTCCACCTGCTAACTCCAAGCTGGATAAAATCTGTTGGAAAACAACCCCCTGCCTACTGCTTCCGTCAATTACATGTGCTGCTTTGTTAACAGCCCTATTGCCAGGATTTCAAAGTTTTAGACCTGAGATTTAACAGTTCTCCCCTCTCACTTTCATGATGCACCTGTACAGCTCTGTGGGCTGCCAGAAACTAGCAATGCCCATTTATTAGGGAACCCCTACTGACACTATAAAACAATTATAGAGCTATCACAGACCAACTGCAGCCCGAGGTGAAGAGAAAGCTGTGCGTCACCAGGACTGGCTCCATTTCCCACCTGCCCATACAGATTGTTCTTATTTGGACTGCTGGTCTGTTCTCCCAGGGAAACTGTTTGATCCTTATTTGGAAAGCAGGCAGACCATGAGATTGTGGTCCTCTGGTTTAGCTTGGCTAACCTTTCTCTATAAATGGTTGGAGTGTCTGTTCCTTTCGTGGATTCACTCAACAAACACTTCCTGGGCAGCTACTTTGTGGCAGGTGCTCTGCTGGGGGTGAGATGGTTCAATAGCACATCCCTGTTAAAGATAAATTATCCAAAACTTGGAAACAGGATGTCTGCAGGTGTAACAGTTCATACCAGGGCACAATATGACAGGCCTGTCCAAGATTATGTAATTTTCTAGGAGAAGGTACCTTTGTTTCACCTATGATTTACTGTGGATTAGGGCCCAGACTTGAAGTACATGCTAACTTGTACATTTTCATCCTGTGGAAATAGAGGGTTTTGTTTTGTTTTGTTTTCTGGCCTGATAGAAATAATAACTCATTAAAAATTTTCATCATAAGAAAAAAAATTATGTGAGGTGATGGATATTAACCAAACTTATTATGGTGATCATTTCACAATATATACATATATCATTTCACTATATATATATATATATATACCTCAAGTCATTATGTTTTACATTTTAAACTTATGCAACATTATGCATAAGCATACATTTATACAATTGACATATAACTAGCAGAAAAAGAAATAACTGAAAGCTTACTGTTTTATTGCCCTATAGGACATTAACCAGTTTCATTTTTGACTTACAAATTTGCATCCTTATGATTTTCTTAAGTAATGTTTTAAATATGTGTTCCTCAAGTCCTCTGACCTGGCATTAGCATCTTAGTTCCTTCATTCATTAGTTAAATTAATTTTTGACATGTATTCATTTCATATTTGTATCAGATTCATGTTTCTAACATTATGAAAACTTTATTTGGAAGTCCTTTTTCCTCAAGGACTTCAGACTCCATTGGTGAAGTTAGGAAATGCTTATACACATATAAAATGCAAAGTAGAAGAGGGGAATTCCTTAGGAGTGGAAGCTTTCAGTGTAAGGGAGTAAAATGAACCAGGCTCTTCTAATGACTTCAGTTCACCATGTATTGAATCTTTAACATCACCATATTATGTTCTTTGATTTTTTTCTAAAGACCCCTATCTACATACAGGTCCTATGTGGCAGCAAGCTAAAACAAGTGGAGAAGCATGGTTTATGAACAGGACTTCTCTTGGGATTTGGCCTCTGATGAAGGGCCCTGGAGGGAGGGTAGATGGGTACCCACACTACTTTCAACCATTTTATTACCTTCCTGCACCCATACAATTTCCTACTCTGACCCTAGAGAAACAAAGAAACCCCTAAAGTTGTTCTTGACAAAGATAATTCTCCCACTAGAATTCATTCAGTTAGTTGAGGTTCAAGAAAAGAGGACAGCAAGATTCTCAGAAGCTTTCTTTCTGGTGGTGGTCATGGGGCGGGGGGGGGGGGGGGGGGCTGCAACAGAGAACATGCTTACAGGTTTATTACTTTCCCCAGTATAAACACCATGGCATTAGGATGGATCAGTCTGAATCTGGGCAGGAAATGGATGGCACTGAGGTACTGGGTGGCCAGGGAAAGCTTAATAAAGGAACAATTTACAGATGTCTGATCAAAGACACTGGAAACCACCAAGGATACTGCAGGACCCAGGACCAGTAGAGCCAGGGAGATCTTATACCCCCAGGCCTGAAGAGGCAAGGAAAGAGAGAGGTTACCATTACCCAGAGTGGGAGGAGGAGAGTTGTGTGAGGGTGTGCGGTCATATGGGGCTCACTAAATACTGCTGCCTCCCTCTCCTCTTCCCCGCCTCTGCTGCCCCAGAGAAAGGGAGCCTGTTGCTGTAACACACACAGATCAAGTACCTGAGGCCTAAGGATGGAGAAGGACAAAAGCTGGGTTAGAAAGAGAAGATATAGGGCACACAGGACATTTCTGGAAAAAACACATGCTCACTCGTGCCAGGTGCTGAACATTAAATCTAATCCTCACAACATCCTTTTGAAGTAGCCATGAGTACCCCTATTCTGGGGAGGAGGAAGGTGAGTCAGAGAGGTCTCTAGCTCATAAGTAGGTTCCATGGCCCTGTTCCTTCCACTGTGCCCTGCTGTCCTAATTTCTCCCCTGGAGGTGCTCTTTAGGCTAAGAGTGTCTGCAGCCCCTTGAAGACCCCATCTTCCTCCTGCTGCAGCCCCTGTCCAGGGGTAATGAGGGATAGTGGTTCCGAGGGGGCTAGCTCAAGAACACTCACCTGAGGAACACTGTTGATTTAATCCTCAACTCTGCTCCCTCACTTTGTTTGGTGGGGAAGTCCTGGGCTCATTTTCTTAGGAAAACTCATACTAGCCCAACGCCTCTTGACCTGGGCAGTATGATTATATAGATTAACATATGTGTAATATAAACTTATAAATATATTTATATATAACTTATATTTATAAAAATATTATATATAATTTGTATTTATATATAGTCACACTGCACAAGTTGAGAACGAATGGGAAAATGAGTGCAAGACTCCCCTACTAAACAAAGTATATATTTAAATAGAAATTATAGCTATCTATATCTATATATCTACGTACATAGATATATATAGAGAGGAGATGAAGTAAGAAGGGAATGGTACACAAGGCACCTGGGTGGCTCAGTCAGTTAAGTGTCGGACTCTTGGTTTCCACTCAGGTCATGATCTCAGGGTAATGAGATCAGCCTGGCATCAGGTTCCACACTCAGTGGGGAGTCTGCTTAAGACTCCCTCTCCCTCTGCTCCTCCCCACCACCCTCTCTCTCTTAAAAAAAAAAAAATTGAATGGCATATAGTACTTCATGCAAATATGTGACAGCTATTCGGGGAGCCAGATGAGGCAAGGAACAGACAAAATAGATCACAAAGAGTCCAGCCTCAAACATGTGCTGCTTTGGATATTAACATTTGGTGCCATCACATTTTTCCTCATGCCTGCTAAATGTTTGGGGTGAACGTTGGAAATGGCAGCGGCAAATGGCTGGCCATCCACAGTAGAACATATAAGTAAAATGCAGGCATAAAATAGTCACAGGATGAAGCACTGTGGAGCAAGGAGAATGAACAAAGTACAGACACACCCAAGAACCTCGATGAATCTCACAGACATCAGAGTGAACAAAGGAAGTCAGATACCAAAGAACGTAAGACATACGATTCTATTCATACAAAGCTCAAAAGCAGGCAAAACTAACCAGGGCTATTAGAAGTTAGGACAGAAGCGACCCTAGGGGTGCTAGTGACAAGAAGGGAGCCCTTGGGCTTCTGGGGCACTGGCCATGCTCTATTTCTTGGTCTGGGAGCTGGTCATGCAGTAAGTTCACTCTGAAAATTGATTGAGCTGTGCACTTACGATGTGCACTCCCTCCAGTTACTCAGATGCAGAACCTAGCGTAACTACCACAAACACAAAAGAAAAGAAAACAGAAGAAATCATAGAGAAATGGTAATGGGCAAGATCACAGATATTTCTTAAGGATGCCACACTTCTGTATTACTGCTATTTTCTGAACAATAGGGGTACAGGGAAATACAGCTTTTGAAAAAAGAGGAGCTCCACCTTGTCATGTTACTTCCCTGTGGCTCAGTTTTCTCCCTTGTAAAATGGGAAGCATCTCTGTGGTCTTTTCTCCCCTTTATTATTCCTTTTCCTCATTAGCCTTTCTAGTATTCACGGATACAGACCTTTTCTCTGGAATGCCCTCCCCTCCCCCAGGCTCAGCTCCTATCTTCCCTAGTTGTAAGCACTCCTCCACCCCCACCCCCACCCCCTTTTCAGAAACACCTCCTCTGTGCTAGCTTTATCCAAACACTCATTGTGCATCAACTCAGTGCCTCCCAAAGTCCCCGGCCAGATGGGTACAAGCACATCATCTCCTCTGTATGGATGAGAAAACTGAATTGAGGATGCCACCAAAGTCGCTCATCTGATAGAGGATCCAGATGTGTTACAAGTGGCTTACTGGGACCATGAATCCTTTGGACTGGCAGGGGCTGATGGTGTTAACGCCAGACACTGGAGACAGGAGATGGCAGCCTGTGTTGGCGAAAGCCACAGGAAGAATGTTAACTGCCCCAGAGTGAGAAGGATCAGCATAGAGAGAGAACCTAGACCACCAGTCAGCAGCCTCTCCAAAGATGCCTACCCTTCAGGAACAAGGGAGTGGTCAGTGCTTTAGTCTTTTGAATTCTAAAGCCAATTTATCTCCCCAACCCTCTCTTAGCATATAACCAGTCCTGAGAATGGTCGCGCCAGACCTGCCTGGCAAGAGCAGGGCACAAGATAGGTCTGGGGATTTGGCTCCTTATGTTGATGGAATATGATCCCGGGGATCCTTGGGGAGGAGGTGGCATATGGGAGGGCTCCTGGCCTGGGCCCAGAGTACTGGATTCACGACTCCCAGCCTGGGGCTCTTCCTATTGAACTGGCTGCTTCTGTGGTATTGCTCTTGTCCGATGGAATCACAAAAAGTTAGCCTTTCCCCTTAAAGTTGCAGTCCTACCAAAAAATCTGGACCTGCTAAATACCCTCTGAGGAAGTGGATGGAATGACAGATAGATGGACGAACGAACAGGATTTCAAAGCCCCACAGGCGTGGGCACAGCTGAGTCACCTTACCTCTCTGGAATGCGGGGTCCTGGGATGTGGGGGGATGAGCAGAGGCTCTGGCAGAGGTGGGGAAAGATCTCCCTGCCTCAGTTCCTGGCTTGGTCTCCACTTGTGAGGCGACTCCAAGTTCTCTCCAACATGACATGGGATAGGCACCTGCCTCCCAGTGATGCCATGAGCGGTGCCCAGCTTTACTCTCCGCCCAGATAATGTAGAGACTCTGCTGGAGGGACCAATGGGGACAGCCACCTGTGCATGACCAATTCACCTTTCAACACTCAGCAAATGTACCAAGCAGAAGCCCCAGTAGAGCGACATGGGGCAGGAGGGACTTGGGAAGCAGGGATAGAAAGAAGACTCTGGGGACGCCTGGGTGACTTGGTTGAGTGTCTGCCTTTGGCTCAGGTGTGATCCCAGGGTCCTGGGATCAAGTCCCGCATCATGCTCCCCATAGGGAGCCTGCTTCTCCTTCTGCCTGTCTCTGCCTCTCTCTCTGTGTCTCTCTCTCTATGAGTAAATAAATAAAATCTTTTTTAAAAAGTAAAAATAAATCATATTAAAAAAAAAAGAAGAAAGAAGACTCTGAAGGGGATGAGGGGTAGGAGCCCAGGTATTTTGTTCTCTTAAATTCAGTTCTGATTCTGAACATTTTCTGAATCTACTTGCTTCTCTTCAATGTCAAATAAGAATCCAAAGGTGATACAAATGTATGACTATATATGTATTGATTTGCATATACACATATTTATATGTATGGATACATAAGTGTATACATGTGTTAACCAAGCTCACCAAAAGCCGGTAATAAGCTGAGTGATCACTTTAACCTACTTGTTCTCAAAGTGTGGTCCCCAGCATCAGCATTACTTGTTAGCTTGAAAAATGCTGATTCCCAGGCCCCACCCTGCACAATCAGTCTCTGGGGTGGGGCCCAGCAGCTCATGTCTTAACCAGCCCTTCCAGTAATTTGGATGCCGGCTAATGTCTGAGACCCTTGGCTCGAATCAGGCGAATATGAGGAACAGGTGGCTGAGTAGTAGTTACGGAGCTATTATTCTGGTGGTCACTTCAGCCAAGGGAAAGACTTTCAGGAAATGAAGGGCTTTCAATGGTTGGTATATTTTTACCAGGGAAATGTAATCAGGTAAATAGCAAACGAGCCCCAAGGCATCCAGTCCAAGCCTGGGGAGACCCTCTGAGCCCATCACCCATTCCTCAGGGATCTCCTGCCGTGAGGACCCCAAGGGCAGAGCTCCTCACCCTCATGGGTCCTTGGTGCAGGAAGCTGCTACTGGGTCAGGTGACATCAGAAACCAATACACAGGGGGTGAAGGGGGGGTTTGTGAAAAGGTAGAACCTCGAAGATGGACAGTACTATAAGATTTGACTCGTTTCACACTTATCCTCAGCATCAATATATTCTAGTCCATTCTGCTCACTTAGGTAGCAAGTATCCCGAGTGGGGCAGCAGAGGGTTTCTAACTGACATCTCCTTCACTGTGTATCTGCCTCTGAATAAACTACTTGGGTCCATAGGGAGGGACAGACTTGGGTCCTCATTGGCTACTGGATAAATTTTTCTAGCTCCAAGGGCTGGCCAATTAAACAAGACCCACAAGGAAGCCCTCAGGAACACCAAAGAGAAACTATCCATCAGTATATGTATAAGAGAAGAGGGAAGACAGAAGCAGAAGATAGAGGAGAGGATCAGACCATGAGTTTCTTCAGGACCCAAACACCAAGTGCCTATTGCCATGGTTTGGAGATGACTCCTCTTCAAACCCAAGAGAGCTCCCTGCTGCGCTGAAAGCACCACACCAAGCAAACCCATCAGCAAGGATAAATCCTAAACTGTCCAACAGTTAAGCTGCAATTTCCCAGGAAATTAAAGAATGACTCAGGTAGGATGTTGGAGGAGGAAATCTATCTGTTCTCAGCAGGCCCACAGCAGTCACCATGAAAACCAAATGTTCCCCATTCCAAAGGGAAACACCCCTGGGGAGCATTCCTTCACCAGCCAGCATCCCTGTACCCTTGCTCTTTATTCTTCCAGGGAGACGGTCTGGAAAACAAAAGCCTGATGGAGAAGTCCAATCCAAGAAAACGCTCTCTTCAGACAACCCACACAGGCCCCAACTGGAAAGGGCTCAAGCAGCAGCCAGAGCTTTGCTTTTCTCCCCCAACTGTACACCTCATTCTGTGAAAATGCGTTTGTTGGCTTCAGATCAGACTCTCCCCTTCACTTCCCAAGTCTACAGATGGAGAAAAATCCATTTTTAACCAAATTGTGAATAGTCTGTCCCTGAGAGGTCCACAGGCCCACCCTCCCCAGCGGTCTACAGAAAAGGCAAACACTACATAGAAACTTCTCCGAGATGGCATGTTATATACACTTTTGAACAACTTTCAAAATCCTGACTTTGGAAAGCAGGCTCTAGAAGGTCAGAAGATAGAGTTTGTTACAAGTGGATCTGCTCATTCTCTGACAAAGGAAATAAGTTTTGCTTCTCAAAAGACCAAAAAAGCATCTTATGACCCTTCCCTCCTGCATGCCACTGCCTACTCCCTCACTCCCTGGCCAGGCTCTCCGGCCTTGAGCCCAACTCACAGGAGATCCCATTTGCTGGAATTCCTGCCCCTCCCTAAGGGAACTGCTCTCGTCCCAGAGCCTGAACAAAGATTCCACGACGCGTGTTTGATCTCTTCACGCTCCATTTTCATTAGTCCTTCACACTCTCCATCACTTGGAAAAATACAAACAGCATGGTTCAGTTTTAAGGTTAAGAACTGACAGTCTCCATAAACATTTTTACAATGGAAGCTGACTTATCTACTGCCAGGATTCAGTGTCTGTGGGAGGGGGTGAGGTGGGATGAAGGCACAGCGGGTAGTGGAAGCCTTCAGCGTCAGAACACGAGAACATGTACTGTGCATTAAAAGCGGGTGAAAGACGCCCCTGTAGCATTGCTGGCAAAGAACTGGGTTGATCCATCTCTATCACAAGGAGTGCAGGGTACCCCAGGTATAAATTCCCGACTTAAAATACAAAGCAATCAGCTGTCCTAAGTTGGGACATTGCCATGCCATGAACATTATAAATAAAGAGCTCATAAAATCATTCTCAGGATGTTTTAAGAAGGGAGACTGAGGGTTAAATAGATGGGAGCAAAGAAGACCCAGAACATAACCCACACTCCACCCTAAACCACCTCAAATATTTAAAAGCTGAAATCATTTGATTGGCTGGGATTCATTTGGAATGGTGTGTGGGCAGACGAACTTCAGGATCTTTACTCATTGACTCACTCAACATGTAATTTTTGAGAGCCAGTTACTCCATCCCAAGCACTGGGGATACAATGATGAGAAGACAGACACCATTCTTGCCTTCATGGAGTTTATAGTTCGCCCACGTCACACCCCAAACCATTTAAATCAGGGTGTCTGGAATAGGACCCAGGTACCAGTACTTTTCAAAGGTCTCAGGCTTTCAATCATGCCATCATATTTGGGAATCACTTAGGATTCTTAGCTGTGTTGCCACAATCTTCCCAATCTACAAGCACCAAAGCATTGCCCATTGCTCGTCCTAGCAGCTCCTGCTATGCTTTCTGAAGCTCCACATGTTCACAAGGACTTCATTCTAATGTCTTCAGAACAAGTGCAAAATTCTATGTAGCTCCCAGGGGAGCTTCCTGACTACAAGTACTAGCCACATTTTTAAATGCTGGAATAGGAACACCACCTATTCCAAACCCTAAATCAGAACACATTAGCCAGCACCTGATCTGATAATGGTATAAAATATATGAGGCCCACGCCATCCTAGAAACTCTAAGCCTCCTGGCTGCCATATTTATAAGGTCATTTCAAGGCATAAATCCTGGGAGCAGACTCCCAGCAGGTTTAAATCACCCAATGTCTTTGTTAAGGTAGAAAAGGAGAACCTGCTTGATAAGCCCTTTCCCTCTGTTCTCTCTGAGCTTTATATCCAGTTCCCTGTCAAGCGATCAATGGAAATCCATTATAGACTTTCTTGGACCTACTCCTGGATTTTCATCAATTTAGAAAGGAAACATTACATTAGGTCTTTTTCTGGAAGGTCCCAGGAATTTTCAAAAATGAGAATAAAAGAAAAGAGAAAGAAAAAAGGAGCCTGCTTTGAAGTTGCAATGAATGTGCCAGAGGAAACAAAACAAAACAAAACAAAAAAACCCCAAACCAAAATGATGGATCCTGAGAAAAATGTTGCAGAAGAAGGACTTCCCTACTTCCCATTGTGCGTTCTGAAGGCTGAAATGATCCCCACTCAAACCACCAGAGCCTGCCAGTTGGCCAAACCAGCGGCATTCCATTATAGAGATTAAAACCAACTTTATGATTGTGGTGCAAATAATAAAGAACCTGGCAGGGTTTCCTTCCAAAATGAAAGCTCATTTATTTTCCGAGGTGTATAATTTGGTTGTAAATGTTTCCTTTGGGCCAAAACATCCCAGATTGGGTTTTTGCCTGGAACACATCACTGCTTTGCTGGAGAAAAATGGACTCCGTGTGGTCCTGCTGCATCCATCCACTCAGGGCATGGAGGAGTTCAAGTTGGCCTGCTATTGCTTCCCATCTGGAGGCAACAGTCTGCTGGGCAGAGCCAGAGATGCGGAAGCAGGAGGCCCTGGGGCCTGGACTGGCTGCACCAGCTCCCAAGTCCTGGTCCATCTGTGAAATGGACAGGTTTACCAATGGCCCTTACTCATGCTTGTTTCAGTACCTCTTGATGGTGGGAAGACCATTAGGAGCCCTGTTCCCTGCAAGACTTGGCTTTTCTTTCAGGTCTTTGTGTCCTCATTTTATTTATCTTTTCAAAAATCATCCTAAAACAATCCACCCAGAAATGACTAATATTTGGATAAAGGCAAAGTCAGATTCTTTCCAGGGCTCATGGGCTGACCACACGTACTTGGGGCCAGAATTTGGCCCATGGTGTGTAGCCAATCTTCCCCAAATACAAACAGCTTTCTCTCCTATATAAGCAGCTTTAGAAATAATAGCCCTTTTTACCAGTTTCATGTTTATCACCTCTCTTCCTTACATCATATACTTTCACTCTGTCTCCCATTTGCATCTTCATGATAAATTTGAAGCCAGTGCTATGCTTTGTAGATAAAAATATATTTATGCTACTTTTCCTCCTCCCAAACATCTGGTAACATAGAACCAGGAAACATCTCGTGGGGTCAGAGGAATGGCATCAAAGCCATGTGACATCCCTTCAGGATATCTGAAGTTGTCACTCTTAACCCTGGGATCGGGGTACAGAAAGAGGCAAGAAGTGGGCTGAAAGGAAAAATAAAATTAGTGCAATTCATCCTAGGGAACACCAGAGGAACTCTGGTAGAAATTAGTGTTATGGGACCTGGCTCAAGTGGTGAAGTTCAATGGTCTCACGTATTATGAAGTCACCTGCTAGGAAATGATGAAGTGTGCTTTGGCTAAACCTAAGATCTTTCTGAGATTGACCCTTGAGGCACTATGTCAGACAAAATGTTACATAAAAAAATAGCTTCCTATGGAGCGTAGACACCTCACTGCTAAGATGAATGGCCCACCAACTTGTCAAAATTATATCAAATTTTCCAGCTGATCATGGCCTCTCTGAGTCAGTTCATGCACCACCAGCTATGGGCAGTTCACATTCAGCTTTTTTGGATAATCACCTGCTGCTGGACATCAGGCTGCTAATTCAAGTAGAGAAACAAGACATGTTCTTAAAGGAGAATAAAGGGATTAAATGCTAGAGAATAAAGGCTTCTGACAATTCATGCACAAAAAATGTACCAATATGAATGGAGCACCATTGCATTAGCCTCAAATAACCCAGTGGTTAATTCCTTCAGCACTTTTTGCTGCTGCTGTCAATGGCATGGCCCACCTGGCACTCGGAAAATCAGCTTCATATAGTATTTGGAAACTACGGTGCTGATGCAGGATGAAGTCATAGACGCAATTCTGACTTTCCTCAGTGTCAGATCCACCAAAGCAAGGGATTCAGACAATGCCTGTTACATACCTGTCACTTTTGCACTGTGTGATTAGAGGGATTTATCCTAGGACACTCACTTCATACTGGGATAAAAGATAAACCAAAATCTAACTTTTTGAAAACCATCATTCTTTCCTACTTCACTATCTTATGTCAATACATCTGAGCCTCTGGGGCTGTAAGTCACTTCCTTTCATGGTCAAGTTACATCTCCTTTTTGAAGCTTTCAATACTTTTCACAGTTCCCAGGTGCAAATATGACTTGGCTGAAAATTATTTTGAATTCAGAATATTGCCTACAGGGGTCTGGAGAGTGGGTTTTGAGAAATAATTACCCTTCATGCCTGAGTCTCTCTTTTAACTTGCTCATCCTCCGAGATGCATATGCGTACACACACACACACACACACACACACACCACATACCCCACTTTCCTGACAGAAATGCCTGTGGTTCCAGCCAAGGCATCTGATGGAAGTGTCCTGGGTCACTAGGAACTTCTTGAGCTGTGCAGGCTACAAGCTGCATCATAACTTACTTCATCACATGGTCAGAAGTGAATCAGGCAACAGCAACACATACACAAGGTGACATTTAATAGCACAATGTTTCCTGATGCTGCTTTTTTGGCTAAGTGGAAAAGGCTAATATACGGAGGAACAAAAATTGCAGATTCAGGCCCCCTCCTGCCCCTGGTGGTGTTTTATTGATTTATTTAAAAGAAATCTCTGGGGGAATCTGGGTGGCTCAGCAGTTGAATGTCTGCCTTTTGCTCAGGTAATGTTCCCAGGGTCCTGGGATCGAGTCCCACATCAGGATCCATGCAGGGAGCCTGCTTCTCCTTCTGCCTATGTCTCTGCCTCTCTCTTTGTGTCTCTCATGAATAAATAAATAAAATCTTAAAAAAATAAAATAAATTCTCTGTTCTACTCTCTCTTTTGCCCTGGGATGGTTAAAAAAACAAATCAAAAGAAAAGAACATTTATTACAATGCAGGGATTATTGAATGACTGTGAATCATATCATTCCACCAATAAAATCAGGTCAGGTTAAGTAGTTTTACATTTAAAAGAAAAAAATCAGATGTGAATTGGAGAAGTCCAAATTAGTCACTTCCTTCATATAGGTCAGGGTGTTGTTGGAACTCAAGAATTTAATCGGGGCTCTGTCATTGTCAGCAAGCAGGTCAATTTTCTGGATCCCAGTTTCCTCATCCATAAAATGAAATAAAAATCTCTGCTGTGTCTTCCCAAATCTAGTGAAGGCATTTCAGAAAGCACAAATACCGACAGAGCACATTTTACTGAACATGAGGGTTACACCATGTGCCATGGGATATAAAAGAGAAGCAAGCTACTATTTCTGCTCCCAGGACCCTTACCCTGTTTTTGCAGGCGGGGGGGGGGGGAGGGGGGAATGGGAATGTTTCATACCCTCAGATAATTATATATGAGGGATAATGGAATCATCACTTAATGGACGCACAATGCTATAAGAGTTCAGAAATGGGCCATTTCCACCTTGACAGTTCATAGAGAAACTTTTGCAACTTGACCAGAATTTTCTCAGCTGGAAAGAGGGAGGAAGGCAGTATTAGCCAAGGAAATGGTCTGAGCAGAGAGGCTAAAGAGCATGGGGAGGGCATAAGGATGAATAGGAGTCCAATTTGGCTGCAAATACAGCCTATAAAGTAAAAGGTGAGAAAAGCTGATTAATTCCAGATACGCAATTCCTTGGTACCTGTTCTGAGGCAAGGAATAAGAGAAGTCATTGGAAGTTCTTAAGCAAGAGAAGGCAATCATTTTTAAGAAAATTAATGTATTATATTCTGGAGAGACAAGAGAAACCAGAATTAAAAATAAGGAGATCTAGGGAAGTAGGGATCCAGTGCATCACACCAGACAATGAAGGGGAATGGTCCACTGGGACAAATTGGAATGGGCAGGGACCCATCTACATGAGGAGCAGAGTACAGAAGGCAGTTTCTGAAGGATGCTTAATGGTGGCATCTCCTAGAATTCACACTTTTGTGCAATCCCCTTCCTCTGAGTGTGGGGTAGAGCAAGTAACTTGTTTCTAACAAAGAGGATACAACAAAAATGATGGGATGTCACTGAGTTTAGGTTACAAAAGACCAGGGATTTTGTCTTGCTCACACTCTCTGGCTTCCTCACTTGTTTGCTCTGAAGTGAGTTGCTGTATTTGAGCTGCCCTATGGAGAGGTCCCCACGGCAAGGAGCTTTGGGTGCCCTCTGCTAACAGCCTGTGAGAAACAAAATCTTGCCAATAAGCAAACCATTAAGTCTGGAAGCCAGTCCTCCTCTGGCCATGCCTTGCAATGACTGTTGTCCTGTCTGATAAACTCAATTGTAACCTCAGCCCGCCCAAGTTCCCAACCCACAGAAAAGGTGAGATAATAAATGTCTCTTTTTAAACTGCTAAATTTTGGAACAAGAGATAACTAACATAGGGAGAAAGATACTTAACTGGCATGGAGAGGGTGGGGACAAATGCTCTTTGAGATTAAAACCCTAGTCTCCTGGTCCAAGGTTGTGCATACTCATTTTTTCTAGGCTTTGCTGATTTTAGAACTTTTCATAAAAAGAAACCTCTCCACCACCCCCTTCGCTCACTGTTTCCTAGAGCTGATTAAAGAAACATGACTTGATTCTCAATTTCAAGCAACTCAGGGGGGGCATTCCAATAGAAAAACTGGCAGGAAATTAATGCCATGCACACCAGGCAAGGCAGATGCCTCTAAACCTGACATTTAGGTGAAACACACCTTTCCTTGTGCCTTCTTTTGAGTTTGCATTGGAGGTTTGTTTTTAGGAGCCTGATAAGGGGAAACTATTCTCTCAATATAAAATGCCTCATCCCACAAATGCATTAGTGGTGCCAACATACTTGAATGATAGTTAACAAAAAACTTGGCCGATGGATTTTTAAGAAACGAATTATCTCTTCATTTGTGTTTAAATTACAGCTATATCTAGCAAAGCTAATATCATGCCTGTGAACTATGGAATAAACTTCCCGTGTTAAACTTTTTAAGTGTTTTTTATACGAAATGCGATTACTTGTAATTAAATTCTTTTCATTGGTCATCTTGTGAGAAAAACAAATTATAAAACTGCCTCACCACATAGCTTGTAGGACTTAAAGACATGCAATGCCCAAAGAAGTAACCACACTCTGTTTTTATTAGCTAAGGCTGTTTCCCCACCCTGTAATGACATCTTCCACAGTAGTGGGAAACAAAGCCTCTGTACTTGAGCTTAACACCTTGGTGAGACCTGTGGTCATCACAGTGGTGAGAGACTGCCACCTGCAAATCAGCCTTAGATGAGCTGTTCTGAATCAGTTCTGCTCATGTATACTTTTCATCTAAGAAAATGAGCTCTGCATTTAGTACAAGACCGAAGCATATTTTCTTTCCTCACCTGTCTGTGAGTGAAGGGGAAGATAGCTGGGTACAGTGTGGGTCTTTCCATAGGTGTGACCTTTCTAAACTGCTACTGCTCTCTCTCTCTCTCTCTCTCTCACCTGCAGGTGGATCAGTACCTCCTCCACTGCAGCGGGGTAACATGAACATTCCCTACTGCAAATGCCATTGAGCATTGAGCCTCACCTCCATTCCACTAAAGGAAACATTACCTGGATAATAGAGAAAGTAAGTCCTTCTTTCCTTCAAATGTCTAACTGTTTCAGGGAAACTGTACCTGCTACTCTAACTGCAGAAACACTGTAAACACTAAGTCCTGTATTCCCAAATAGGTTATATAGCAACTTCTACCCAAACTACGTTTTGCTGACTGGTAGCTGGATACATATTCACGGGGCAAGTAAATGCCTAGAGGTGATGAATATAGCTTGAAATTGGGGGCACCCTTAATTTCTTCCTTAGGTTTTGGTACTGGGGAAGGACTCAGTTTTTTTCTTGACTACATGTCTTATATTCTCTGAAATGATGGACTGCATAGTAATTAACAGTCCACTGTTGGTCATGCAATGAGACATACCTAAAGGTGAGATAGGAAGAAGACAAAAAGCAAAGGCCCGAGTGTGGTACACACAAGTGCATACACAGAGTCCTGGAAGCATAAGGCACACTGAATAATAAGGCAGGGAGGGCTAGCCATCCACCAAAAATAGGTACCCCTGCTCCAAAGTGGAAGCAACCAGGGAATGCACTAGCCAGCCACCTTGCAGTAAGGTATGATTGATATGAGCAGGAGTGGTGTGTGTCTTTGAAGCTGGGACTATTAAGGTAAGAGTGCCTCCGTCAGCTTGGGTCCCTTAGTGATGTATGGAAATGACCACTAAGAAAGCTGCAGGCGGATGATAGAAGTTAAGGGCTGTGTCCAAGATAACAGCCAGTTAGTGGCAGAGTGGGGACTCAAACTCATGTCTTCTGACATTCAAGGCAAGAAAGATATCTTTCTGACAATAAAAAAGGAACTTTTGCCCCGACTTACTGTGGTCAGTGGTTGAAAGTAGGGATCTGGAATCCAGGCAGCCAGAGTTCAAATCCTGTGTGTGACTTGGACAAGTTATTTAACCTTAGAGTGTAAAAATAGGGTTAATAAGGGTGCCTGCTCATGGTGTTATTTTGAGGATTAAATAAATTCACATTCATCACTTGTTTAGAAAAGTGTTGAGCCCATAATAAGTGCTATATATGTGTTTGACAAAAACAGGTAGATAAAATCGGGTGCGGTCTGTATAACTACCAGCACACACTGTTCCAAAAGTGAACACTAAGGGAGTTGATGCCTTAAGCTATGGCTGCCAACCCCACGTTGTGAGACGTAAGTGACTCCTATACCTCATCTGATGCCTTTACACCAAACTAACCATAGAAATAAGAGCCCAGAGCCCATCACACCATTGAGAAAAGGGTGTCTCCTTCAAGTCAAGAGAAGCCCAAAACCATTCCCATGATGGTTTCTCTAGCTGTAATTGAGAGATCTTCCATGACCATGGGCTCTCCATCCCACACTGTTTTGAACATCTCTTAATTGGACTAACCTATCCCCCTCCACCCTCCCAAAACCTCCTTCTAGGACTTTCATTCCATGATAAGGCATCGGCTCTCATTTTCAACTTCTCTGGCTATTCCTTAAACCTCCTCCTAGGTCTTCCTAGTCCCCATAGATGCTTCCTGACCATTTCTTCCCCTTCCTCCTGACAAACAAAATAAAAAATGCATGAAAATTTCAGGTTGATGCTCCTTTCAGGATGATGCCTATTCTAATATGGGGCCTCTGGTCCTTTTCCCTCATTCATCGAAAATGTAACCTTCTGGCTCAGTCTTCTTCACCAAACTCATTTGTTATCCTATTTGGTAACTTCAACATCTGGGGAGAGGGCCCTCCCAGCTCCTTGACTTCTCACCACCAACAACCTATTCCCCTACTGCATCTCAGCTACCCTCTGCCCTAGACCCCCTGTCAGCAAATCTTCTACACAAACATAATTCATGTCCTGTTAGCTCATTCCCGAAGATCTCTGGTCTTCTGCCATTTTTCACCACCTTGCAGCTTTCTCTTTTACTTTCGTTCTTATTTAGCACATGTTCCTTTATATAACCATTCTTTGCAACTCCTCTCAATTCTCCTTGCCTTCTTCTCTCCCTCTGATCTATTTCACTGGCAAAACCTCAGTTCTAGTTGAATCCAATGATCCAACTTCTCTATGTTAGTAGCCATGGAGATGGATGATGGGAAAAATAAAATAGTCCAACATGAAAACCTGCTCTGTTTTCCAGATTCTCAAACCTGAAATGAGTACTCAGCACTGTTCCAAAATCAATGGTCCTCCCCTCACAATCTCATCTTCTCTGGTATCCAAGATGACTACTTCATATCTACTCTCTCCAAATCCCCTACTCTTTCTTCCTCATTGTCCTCACTGCATATTTCATTGAAGAAACAGGAGCTACCCATGGTTAATTCATCCAAGAGAGTTGTATGATTGACTCACATTCTCACACTAGATCTACACTCCCATCTGCACAGCTCATCTTTTCCTTCTTTTCAACAATTGCATGGAATGGTCATCCCTGCTTTTATCAAAGGCCAATTTCCACACATACCTTCCTGCTTTCTTGATCAATTTACCCCTTAGCTCTCCCCTCTCAATCTTTCATAATTAATTTCCTCCTTTCTACTGGCTCAATCCCAGCATCAATGACACTCTGGTATCTCTGATCTTAAAACAAATGAACCAAATATGCTCCCTCAACCCCATATCCACATGATAGCATGTTTCCCCTTGATAGCAAAGCTTCACTAAGACTTACTTATGGATTCTGTTTCTTCTTCTTCACCTCCATTTGGTACTTCACCCAGTAGAAGTGAATGGCATCTGTTCCCATAATGCTTCTTAAACTGTTCTCATCAAGGCTTTCAGCAATGGCCATACTGCCCAGCTGAATGGGCACTTCTCTGTCTTCATCTCCTTTGCTCTCACAGCAGCATTCAAAAGGACTCTTTCCTTAAGGCATTCTCCTCCCTTGGTGTCCATGACACAACTCTTGGTTCTTTTCCTACCACTGGGGTCATGACAGTGGTCTTTGTTCCCAGTCCATTTGACCACTTCCCTGCTCACCATCTTCACTTGGATGTCTCACAGGAACCTCAAATTCCCTATGTCCAATATAGATCCACTGATATGTACACCCCACCTTCCATAAAACTAGAAGTTATTTTTGACTGCTCAGTTTTTCAACTCTGAAATATGATCCATCACCACATCCTATTGGTTCTGTGTCAGAACGGTATCTTGAGTCCATCCTCTCCTCTCCAACCTGGTCCATGTCCCTTCATCTCTTGCCTGGATTATTTTATTACGGAAACTCCTAATATGTCTACTCTCCTCCATCCCATTCTCCACAAACCAGATAGAGCCATCATCTAAAGTCTCCTTAATGGCTTCTTCATTGCTGATCTCAGAAAACAATTATATCCTTTATCATGACCCAGAAGGCTCCATCCTCTCCTATAAGTTCTCAAATCATTTTCTCCCTTATACTTTCTCCCTTTCTCCAATCTCTTTCCTATCACTTAATCAAGCCAAAGTTTTTTACCTCAAGGCTTTGGTGTTTGTGATTATATTTGTCTGAATTGTTCTCCAAATAGTTCTTTGCAAAGATGGCCCTTTCTTATTCTTCAGCTCCCGACTTCAGTGCCACTTTTCCATTAAGTCCTTCCTTGGTCACACTCTTTTAGTCGGTACTCTCAGGTATTCCCTATCTCTGCTCCCTGTTCATGTCCTCTAAGCACCTATTATAATCTATACTAATTACTTTACTTATGAATTCATTATTTTCAATCTTCCCTTCCAGAGCATAAGCTTATACTCTATTCAATCTCCAGTATCTAGCACAGTGCCTGCACAATATAGACACTTAATACAAAAGTGCTAAATGAATAAATGGGATCCTAGAATGCTTACTCTATAGTTGGGCCATGCCCTCTACTTATATGTACATCATGTCCTTTCCCTGACTGCAAGCTGGTCTCTGAAATAAAAAAGCCACAATCCATGCTCATTTAATTTCCTTTCAGATCTCATAAGAACTTAATGACAAATGTACTATCAGAATCTGGGGATTTTATGTACATTTGCTCCAATTCTCTTCAGCAAAACAAGATCATGAACTCTTAAAGATGTCCAGAAATGGCAGGTTTTGTGGCTTCATGAAAGGGAGCTGGCCTGGGAATCAGACAACCTGAAATGAGTAGCATGATCATGAGAGAGTGCTTTTATTTCTCTGGGATTTGGATTCCTCATGTAAGAAATGAGAAGTTGGGACTCCGTTTTCCAGGTGTCTTGCCAACAACAGAATTCTAAGATTTGGTGAGTGCCTGCAACCTGCTTTCTGAGTGCCTCATCATGGTTGTGGGGGGTGGGGTGGCATAGAGCTTAGATGAAGCCCTGGTTCAACTTGGTGAGCAGGGCACTGACCCCTGCATACACAAGCACCTGTCATATGCCCATGGATCTTGCAGTACAAAAAGCCCTTTATTTAGATTGCTAGGACCTCCCAGGGGCATAGCCAGAGCAATTTTCCTGCCAGCATCCACCTCTCTTTACATCTCAAGAAGGAGCCCACAGATCGCTCCCTGATGTTGCTCCAGGCTGAACACTTGGGATTTTGAGGGTGCTGAGTTTTTCTTTTCAAGGGAGTCTGTGTGGCCTACAGACAGCCCATGCCACTAGGGCAAGCTCTATCTCACTGGCAATTTTCCACCACATTTCCACTTCCACTGCACCCTAAGTGGCATGCAGAACCCCAGTAAAGGAATAGTAGGCACATACAGTAGCCTTCAAAGTAAAGTAAATTGAGTTAATGGTTTGAGTAATCTTGGAGCAACAAGCACTCAGGGGCCCAGAGAGGAGATGCAGGCTTCTTAATTAGAGGATAGCCCTTTACAGCTGTGATTCTGTCTTAGTTTTCCCCCGTGTTCCCATCCCTGTCCTTCGTCCACATTAGGAAGGTGGGAATGGTGCTCTTCTTGGCTCCACAGCACACAGTTCTTCACTTATTTTGGGCCCGTTCATTTTGTAATTGAGTTTTCTGGGTCTGGTCAGGCACCTTCCCTTCTATTCTTTCCTCCTTTCCCCATTTATGAACACATTTAGGGCCAAGGACATTGACATTCATTTCTGGGTTGTCCCAGAGCTTAGCACTGGGTCGGGCCTTGGAGAAAAAGCAGTGAAAGAACCACTGTGGGGCACAGGCACTGCACTGGACTGCACTTCAGGGTGACAAGGCCAGTGGCTTCAGAACTTGGAACAGAAAAGCTGTCTGCCACAGGTGCCCTCTGAAGAGCCTGACTCTCATTATTTCCACATATTGCTCCACAGTTAGCGTCAGTCAGTCTCCTTGGGATCCCACGGCCTCTCCAAATATTTCCAGCTTCTTCCATTTGATGCTTATTCCCATTTTAGGTGAGATTTATCTCATTTCAGAGGTGTCTTATGAGTTGTTTTGCCTCCACCAAAATCTCAACGGGAAAATCACACTGTTTTACATGGTAGATGTGTCTTCATGTAGATGCCTGTGAGAGGAGCAGAAAGGAAAGGATCTACTCAGGAGTTGGCCTTTTTCCAGTCAAGTGTGGCATGCCCAACCTTTTCAAGAGTAATGGATTAAACAGAAGTAGAAACCTTGAGCCAGGGTGACTTGGCCACTCTTGAAAATGTTTTATCGCTTGTGGGCTGATTAACTGATGTAATAAGTGATTGCATATTGAAAGGATCGTTCTGGACTGTTTGGTTTTGAGTGGGCTGATAATTTTGATTACAGAAGCCTCCTCCACCAATTGGGTCAGACCCCAAGTTACGCCAAAGACATCCTGTATGTGTTAAGTGATTTTACTTGCATACTGGAGAACCATTTTTCCTCTTAGAAAGGTAATAAAGTTCTTCATTTACTCGTAGTCATAAGAACAACTCTGTTCTCTTTTCACTCAGTTCTAGTATCTGTAAATGCTAATAACTCCCTGAGATTCCCACCCTTAGGACTGTGTGAAGGAATCCTATCCACGTAGGTATTGAAAGACTGAACAGAACTGATCCAGGCTTCATTTGGTCTCAGTCCTTTAAAAAATGTGTACTCCACAAAGGACAATTCCAAATAAGTTAATGAGTAATGGGATACGGACTTTGCCATTTTGCCTGATTTCCGTGAGGTGGCCCTCTGGCTTGAAGTAGATCACCCCTCATTAAGTACTTTCCCAAGACCTCGCAGAGCCCAGGGAAAGGGCTGGAGCATAAAAATATAACTCAATTAGTGGAAAAAAGTCACCATGTTGAATAGAGGGCTGTCAGACCAATGGCTGGACTTTTAGGAGCGTTTGGGCATAGGTAACCACAGTGATGGAATGCTCATCTCAAAGCGCTCTCAAAAGTATTTTTTTTAAATTTTAAGTTATTGTTTCTCTTTATTGTACACAATGTCCTATAAAGAAGATATATGTCCACAACTGAGCTTTGAAAGAGGACCACGGGGCCAGTTCCATTTAAAGGGAATGAAGTCAAGCAGTAAATTTGCTGGTCATTCTTTTCATATGGACTGTATCTTAGCCAGCAGTTGGTCTTTGATGTTGTAACAATAGCATGGGGCCATGGAGGCAGAGGAGTATCCCCATAACATCGAAATTCGTCCATACTCATTAAAATTTGGAGACCAGTCTGCAGGGTCCTGCACATCAAGAAGCAAAGGGAGTGGGCTCCAAGGCTTGTGGGCTGCCCTTCCCCATGAAAAGTGGCCATCTCTTCAATACTGTCCACCCTGCCTCTTGCATTCTTTACTGTATTTTTTAATTGAAGTATGGTACACATATAGAAAATGCACATATATAACTAGACAGCTCAGTGAGATTTCACAAACTAAATGCACCTGTGTAGCCTACACTCACATCAAGAAATAGAACATTACTAGCTCCCCAGATGGTCCCCTTATGCTCCCTTCTAGTTACTTAACTTGACCAGGTAACCGGTGTTCTCTCTTTTAACAGCATAGATTAGTTTTCCCCAGTTATTTTATATAAACAGTATCATCCAGCATGTATTCCTTTGTGCCTGGCTTCTTTTAGTTAACATTACATTTGTGAAGTTGTACATGTTGTGAGGAGTTGTTTGCTCTCGGTGTGTGCACTTACTGATGATCTGTTCTACTGTTTATGCGCATTTTGCCATTTCCTGTTTGAGGCTATTTAAATAGTGCTGCTCTGAGCATTCTTTCTCAGGTCTTTGAGTGCATACATGAATACATTTCTGTGGGGTATATATATCCAGAGTGGGATCATTGGGTCAGAGGGCACATATATATTATTTTAGTAGTTTGGAAAACCAATTTTCCAAAGTGTTTATATCACTTCACATTCCCTATCAGTGCTCGACGTTCTTGCCAGCACTTGGTGTCTTCAGTGTTTTTTGTTTGTTTTGTTTTTGTTTTTACCTTTTTGCCTTTCTGACGGGATATTATAGTGATTTCATATTACAGTGATTTCATATTTTCAGTGGCCATATATAATTTTTTACAGTTATTTTTTCCTTTCTATTTTAGCTATATACCCAGTCAGTGCTCAATTCTGTGACTATCAACACATTAACAAGCTATTAAGGTTGTTGAAGTGAGACTTGTCCCAATTCAACATTTGGGGTACAAAAGGAAAAGAAAGAGGGAGCTGCAGAACATACCTGAAGTATGAGACACAGCCTATCAAAACAAAACAGAGGATAAAATATTCCGGTGGGTTCACGGGAGAAAGGGACTTGAGAAGAATAACTGAAAAAGATCTGAAACCAGAGTGGTCCACAAGCTGATTAGATATTAGTGATGTAATGCCATAACTAAAAAAGGAAATGTGATACTACTCTCAACTATGGGAAACATTTAAAAAACTATTTGTTCTTCAGAAGACCTTGAGGAAATGGACTTTGTGACACACAGAAGAAAGGGAAAATTGGATTAG
The DNA here is from genome assembly GCF_053574225.1 of Canis aureus. NCBI lineage: Eukaryota > Metazoa > Chordata > Mammalia > Carnivora > Canidae > Canis > Canis aureus. The sequence goes on from NC_135636.1 coordinate 14,822,943, forward strand.
TCACCAGGAAAAGAAATAATTCTGGCCAGCAGCAATCATTAAAAAACAGAATAGACAGCTCCCAGAGCCTGTGGAACTCCTGTCCCCCAGGCACGTCCTGATTCTCTTGTTATGTCTGGGAAAGGAAGGTAGGAAAGGGTGTCCCTTCATCAAGGAAGTGGTTGCAGGCTTAAACTGTTAAGGCTCTGTGAGTGATGAATAACATATTTGCGGGCACAGTTCCATCCCTACCATGGAGCACACGATTTTTAAGCAATGAGACTGCACAAGGGAGGGCATTCAGAAGGAAGACCTGCATTTCTTGACTCAGACACAAGCTTCAGTTGGCAGAATTCTGTGCTGCTAGAAATCCACAGCCTTTTCTACTTCTAGGTTCTCAGAGGCAGGATCCTTCAGGCCCCACCCTTCTCCTTGGCCTGATGCTGGCCCAGAGCCAGGCTGGGCTCCTCCACAACACACTCCTCCTGGGCTCCCTAGGTGATGGCTGGGTCTCACTGGAAACGCTCATCACATCCATCCAGCATCTGCTTCGGATGTGGCCTCATGGTGGGTGGGGTGGGGTGGGGTGGGGTGGGGAGCGCGCCTCCGTTGAAATAGGAGGGCAGCTGCTTTCCCAGTCTCTTCTGTCAAGCTGTCCCTGCTCTTTCTTTTCCTTCTCCCACATGGGAGAAGAAGCCAAGAATAGCCTTTTCAGAAGCATCCCTGATTGGTGGGAGGCAGAATGTCTCAGCCACATGGAGTCAGCCTGGACTCCATCAGTATTGTGATATCTCTCCCTCCACATGAGGTGCTCTGAACAATCAGATGATAAACCTTGATTTCCTGACACTGCTGTGCTTCAGCTTCTTCAGCTGCAAAGTAGAAATAGTCCCCATTGGGCTATTTCATGAATTAAAGGTGTAAATACATACAGTCTTTATAGCAGTGCCTGACACAGAGTCAATGCTCAGTGTTAGCCTTTGCTTCACCATTATTAGTTTTGAAAATAGGGTTCAAAAATTAGAATGATCCCAACAGGATGTCTATTTTTAGATAAAGGAAATGAAATGAAGAGAGTTGAATCGCCCAAGGTCACACAGCTCTAACATACCAATACCCATGAGTTAAATCATTCCTGTACATCAAGGATGGTCCTTGCAACAGTATATGCTCCTAGTGATAGCTATATTACTATTATCCCATTTTACTGAACAGGATAGAGAAGTGCAGTAAAGTGTGCAATTTTTGCCTAAGGGTACACATGTTAGTGAGAAGCAGAAGTGGAGTTGAAACAAATCCAAAGCCTGTGATGGGCCACTCTGTTAAGCCTAATGACTAATTTGTGCTGAAAGAATGATGTGGCCCCAGCAAAGGCCCAAGAGTGCTTGTTGCCTCTGCCGTACTGTGTGTTTTCACTGTCATGAGAGGAACATGCGGCAGGTAGCCTGCTGGTTGCAGAAGTATGGGAGACACATGGAAGACACCCAGACTCAACCCACAGCTTGGATCCTAGCCTGCCTAGATCTCCTGAACCCCGAATGACCTGCGGATCCATGAGCATGAGAATACATGTTTATTGTTACAGCCACTGAATTCGGGGGTACTTTGTCATGCAGCATAATAATCCCTGACCTGTACGGAGTCTTTTCTGGGACTTTGCAACTTGCAAGATAAGCATCTTGAATGGTGCTTCTTAAACTGGGCTAAGCTTATGATTAGCCTGGGGCCCTTATTAAAATGTAGGTCCTAACTCAGTTGTTCTGGGTGAGGCCTGAGATGCTTATTTCCTAAGGAGATCCCAGGGGATACAGCTACTGCTCCACAGAACAGGAACCTGTTCTGGGTGCAAAGGCAGAGTACTTATCCCGAGCCTCTCATTTGTGTCTCTGAGCCACAACTGCACCTGTGAACATCAGGGCAGTGGATCCATGAGGGAAGGCCAGCCCCTTCCCTCTGATGAGAACTGTGGGTGGGTTTCTAACCCTGAGCGCTCTCTTTTAACATCTAGTGTAGCCTGGAGGTCAGCTCATGTTAACGGTTCCTCAGCCCACTTCATGGGCTAGGGATTAGAATCACCTAATGAGATCTCCCCTTTTTTACTTTTTGCCCTTTCTACTTCCTGGAATTTGAAGGTTCCCAGCAATAAAACTGGTTTCCAATTCATTTGGGGCTCATAACCAATACCAGATTTCCAAGTCACAATGTAATTGAGTCCCCAGGCAAGAGATACAAAATCTATTTCTGGTTTTCTTAATTTCTAGTTAGGGAGGGCAGGGGGGCAGGAAGATGAAGGGCACAAGGACAACAGCTTTTGGGGGAAGCCCAAAATAGGAGAATTCTCTCCAAAGAGACAATATCTTCTCTCCTTCCTTCACTTTTTCGTAATACAGTTGACTCCTGAACAACAGGGGCTGAACTGCATGGGTCCTCCTACGTGGATTTTTTACTGATTTTTATTGGTAAATACAGTAGGGTACTGTAAATGTATTTTTTCTTCCTTATGATTTTCTTAATAACAATTTCTTTCTCCAGCTTACTTGATTGTAAGGATACAGTATATAGTATGTATATATACAACATATGTGTTAATTAACTATGTTAGCAGTAAGGCTTCTGGTCAACAGCAGGCTATTGGTAGTTAGGTTTTGGGGGAGTCAGAAGTTACATATGGATTTTCAACTGGGCAGAGAGGGAGGAGCTGGTGCCCCTAACCCTTGCATCATTTAAGACTCAACTGTATATTATAGATTACAATCTACAAATGTTTTAACTGTAGGAAGAGCTCATCCTGAGACTCAACTTCCAAATATTCTGAAGATTTCCAGTGGTGTCCAGGGATTACTAAATATCCCAAACATGTTATATGAGTGCCTTAAAAAGATTGCCACAATTTCCTAATTAAGCTAAACATATACCTATCATGTGACCGAGCCATTCTGCTCCTAAGTATTCACACAGGAGAAATGAAAGCATATGTTCATGCAAAGACTTATACCTGAATATTCATAGCATCTTTATTTTAATAGGCCCAAATTGGAAACAGCCTAAATGTGCTTCAGTGGATGAATGGATAAACATATCGTATGCATACAGTAGAATACTAATTGGCAATAAAAAGGATTAAACGCTTTGTGCATAAAACAACATGGATGATTCTCAAAATCATTATGGTAAGCAAAAAAGCTCACTGTACCATACATTCTGTATGATTCTACTTAAATAAAAATGTAGGAAATGCAAAAACAAATTGATAGTGACAAGAGGCAGCTCAGTAGCCTGGAGATTGCTGGAGAATGAGGGAAGAATCACAAGAGAGCACAAATAAACTTTTGGAGATGATAGATTTATTCATCATCTTGATGATATCACAGGTGTCAAAACTCGTCAGATCGTTCACTTCAAATATGCATGGTTCACTGTACATCAATCACACCTCAATAAAGCTGTAATTTAAGAAATAACAACAGAGTTGCTATTTTCCTCCCTAGTCTCTCCCCATCCCTACCTCTGAAAGGTAGTTGGGAGCCAAGGCATGTTTTTCATTTGTTTCATTGGCACTGCCATGAATATTCTATCTGGACGCCAGTGGGAGTAAGTTAACACCTGGGTGGCCTATGACATCATTTCCAGATTGCCTGGATCCTTCATATAGATTCTAGCCACATCTTATTATTTTTGAAAACGGAGATGTGGTGTCCAGGAAGTGGCCTATTGCATTCACAGTCTGCCTTCCTTTTTCCAAGTCACTTGTGTGAACATCTGGGGATTGGGGTGCCCCAAACAGTGAGTCTAGCAGCCCAGGGCCCCAAACTTGAAGACAGAAACCCTTCTATTCTATTGGCCCTGCAGCACTGTCCTTATGAGCGGGCCAGGGAGTACTGCTTTCTTACAGAGGTATACCAGTCACACAGACAGTGCTCTATGCAAGATGACTTGGTTTACCAAAATGTGCATAGGTCAGGTCAACAGGAAGAAGGAGTAGTTAGCCTACTGTTTTTATTTCTACTCAGTTTACAGAAACAACTTTTCAGTGACACATGCTGACTGGTGCCTGGGGAGTTGATGAGAAGCTATATTTATCAAGGCACTTTGGCCTCTCCCTTTTTTAGGCATTAGATGACAATCCCACACACCTTTGAGCACTTTCTATTGCCACTCATCCTCCTACTTAAAAGAGCAAACAAGCATGGAATTGGGGCTTTCAGGAGAAAAAAGACCAGTTATCTCTTTAAACACCAGGAATTTGAGGGTTTGCCCAGCCCTGATCTTTCCCATTCCTACAATTTTGGAATTCCCATCTTCCCAGCTGCTCTGGGAGGGCATGGTATAGCTTGATTCTGTTGCTGCCCACAGTGCATACCTTTCTGAGATTAGTAGGCTTCAACTCCGTTAATGAAGTAGCAAGTGCCTCATGGAAACTCTGCTCTGTACATTTCTTACATCATCACTTCCTAGAGAAGTGGTCACCATCCCCATGGTTTGAGTAGTGCTTCATTTAATTTGGGCTCTCTTCCACAAAGAAACTCTTAGACAAAAAGCAAGAAGTATATTTGGGAGATGACCCCAGGAAACTTTGGTAGGGGAAGAGGAAAGAGGCAGAGAAGGGAAGAAGCCATAAGGTTATGTTATCAGGCCAGTAACCACAGTGGACAGTGAGTGGAACACTGGGCACTAGCATGTTGACTTTATTAATATTGTACTCCATCTAATCTCTGGACTCATAAGCCACAGAAAGAAAGAAATTAAATTTTATCTTTTATGTTTACAGCTTCTTTGAAGTTCCTATGGAAGTGGAATACAGAGAAAATTTAAATAAAATGCAAAATGATATATGTTTCTTAATAGCACATTCCTTTGCTATTTCTTAAACTCACAGCATATCATTCTGGGCATTAAATTGACACCACTATCCCATCCCCTAAAGAAATCTTCTGTCTTTTAGGAAATGAGTACAGACAGGGACACCCTTAGCTGTCACTGAAGAAAGAGGCTTCATCCCCATCTCTTTTTTTTTTTTATAAATAAAACAATTCTGAGCGAAGGGTTGCAGAAGAAAGATATTCTCAGAAGATGGGAGAGAAAGAGGAAACCACAGAACCCATTAAACACTATAGAAGAACACCAGTGCAGACAGGTTAAAAAAAATATTAAAAAACAGTCTTCAGGTCCTGAATGAGATGCTTTTTTGAAAAGTGAGTAAATAGTGATAAAAAGAGCAAACATGAAATTAAGATGTAGCATAAAAGATGCAAAGGACACATCAGAGAAAAAAATACTGTGACATTGAAGGTTGTGAAAAGAAATACTTGTAAGACATACAGAAGATTGTGGGATTCTTTCCTTTGGAGGCTTTAAAACCAAAATAGATTATCTGTTATGGAATGGATAGTTCTCATGACTTCTAAGAGTGTCCCCCAGACTCAAAGATCAATGCCTTTTAGAACATGGCTGGGAAAGGATGAACAAAGGGGTTACACAAACAATAAAACTTTCTTCTGGTTTGTATAAAGGAAAATTAAATTAAGAAATAAAATTATAGTACTTCACTTCAAGGTGGCAGACCAAGCATTTTCATTTACTTCTTTTCCCTCCCCAAAGCTACTGAAAAGGCAAGTGAAATAAAAATAAATAAATAAATCCACAACAGACAATGAAATGTAAGCTTTACAAGCTGAGAAGGTTCACCTACAAGAAGTTGACATGGAATAAATGGTAACCAATTGAAAATGAAACACTACAGAGCTGAGAAAGTGAAGAAAAATCTCTGTAAAAAGTGAGTTTCTTTGGTGGAATTCCTATAATAAAGAATAGAGGTAAAGGTAAATAAAGACCTGAAGAATAGAGACTATGTCAGTGGCACTACTAAGTATCTACTCATAAGACATGAAAACATATATTCACAGTAAGGTTTGTACAAGAATGTTCCATGGCTTTAAAAAAAAAAAAATCCAAGAGCAATGGAAACAACTCAAAGTTTTACCAATGGTGGGGGTAGATAAACAAATTGTGATATAGTTACACAATGGAACACTACAATAAATTAGAGAAATCTACTGATATGCACACCCACACAAATGAATCCCAAAATCATTATGTTGAGCAAAAGAAGACAGACACATACACAAAAATGTACACAGTATAGTTCCATCTATATGAAGATCTGGAACAGGCAAACTATGATGATAGAGGTCAGACACTGGTTGCCTCTGGAAGGAGTGATTGCCTAAAATGATTTACTGGAAGACTTTCTCAGATGATGTGGACATTCTATATCCTAATTTTGATGGTGGCTACACGGACATATAAAATTGTCAAAAATGGAACTGAACTTTTAAGACTCAGTTATTTTATTGTATGTATATTATATGCATTATTTTTTATAAAACGCTTTAAAAATGTTGAGAGGCAAAAAGAATGAAGAAGAAGAGGAGGAGAGGATGGGAGAAGGAGAAGGGAAGAAAAGGAAAGAAGAGGAAAGGAAAGGAGAGGAGAGGAGAGGAGAGGAGAGGAGAGGAGAGGGGTGAGGAGAAGAGAGGAGTAGCAAAGATCTAGAAGTTAGGAGGAAAAGGTGAGGACAGGAAACTGATTAAAGAGTGCGTAAGCAAAGAAATTACTCAAGAAATATCCTCAAGATGAAGACAAATTTGGAGCTTCAGATTTAAAGCGTCCACTGAGTGCTAACCAGAACTAATTAACTAAAAGCCTTAAATCTAAACACAATATGATGACATTTCTAACATTATGAATAAAGTGAAAAATCCTAAAAGCTTCTAGTTAAAAAAAATAGTCATCTACAAAGATACAGCATCAGGTTTTTGAATGAAACATGAGATGGGGTAATAAAATTGGATTTTATCTTCAAAATTCTGACAGGAAACAATATGAAACACAACCAAATGCCAAATTAGCATTTAAGTGTGAGAACCAAATAAAGATACGTTAAAAAATTTTGGATCTCAGAGAGGTTAGACTTTGATAAAAACTTTCTAAAATAAATTTTTGAGAATGTTTTCCAATAAAATAAAAGATGAAAATATGAGATTCAAGCAGCAGCAACAGCAGATAAAGAAATAAGTAAATCTTATAGCTAGGTCTAGATAATTAAAAAGGCATGTCAGAATCTTACTTTGGGGGGTTTAGTTTATAAATACAGATTGAAAAAAAAATAAAATAAATAAATAAATAAATAAATACAGATTGATTTTCAGCACTGACAGAAAAGTGTCAGTTCAAATTTGCTAGAATATTAAGAGTAACAGCAATAGAAACTTTCAAAACTAAAGGAAGAATGAACAAAGTAAATAGTGTTTAAATACTTATTGAATGTTTGTGTGCTAATAAAGTACTTAGCATCATTCAGTGCTTTAACTTTTACAATAGCACTTGGAAATCATTATTACACTAATTTATAGAAGAGGAATTAAGACATATGCTAACTCTCTTGCCAAAGGTCACACTGATAATATATTGGAGGGTATGAGGCAAAATGGAAAAAAATTTGGAAATTTGAGAATACTGCATAAAATGGGGAAAATATCTTCAAATAATAATCATAATAAATATAAATGAGGTAAATTCATTGATTATTGCATGGAGAAAGAAAATTTGGCTCTTGGTTATTAACAAGAGAGATATTTAAAAGACATTCAAATCCCAGAAGAAAAAAATAAAGCAAGAGTTGCAACATTAATATCAAATAAAAAAGTATTGAAGGCAAAAGTCAATAATATGATAAATAAGGAATTTCATCTTGATAAAATAAAACCACCAAAAAGGACATTTTATGTCCTAACACCATGGATTCTAAACAAGTAAAGCAAAAATTAATGGGATTATGAGAAATAGTCAAATCCACGACATTAGGAAAAAAATGAAATTAATTTTCTTGAGGAATTAGCAGATAAGTAGACAATATCAAGAGTTGAGGGTTTTCATATATTCATAAACATTAATATATTTCATAATATAATTAACAATCTTGATCTGATAGGTCTTACAAAGACATGCAAGATTGTACAGCATAAGAATATACAGTGATGAAATATTTGCAAAATATGTTTGTACTATGTACAAATCTTACACTGAGGAAGTCTAATTTATCTAATGTATCAGTATATAAAAATCTATGATTTTCTGGGAAAATGTAATCTACCAAAATTGACTAAAAAGAAATTACATTATCTGAATAGACTATTGACTGTGGAATAACATGGAGTGTTAATCAGAGATATCAAGTAAAGATGTACCAAGCCTAAAAGGGTTTTATGAACGAATTCTAATGATATCATAAAAAAGATAGTTCTTATTTAAAGTGCTAAGGTGAAAAAAAATGAAGATTTTCAACTCATCTCATGAGAATCTAATGATCCCACTACTGAAATGGATATTTCTAGCTTTCATGCATACACCAAGAAAAGTAAGCATATATTTCTATAGCTTTCCTAGATACCAGAACTAACAAACTGGAGACTATAACAACAGCAAAAAAATAAAACCCTACTCACAACAGTAACCAAACCTAGGTATGACAGGACAAGTACTCACTTGGACAAAACCCAAAGCTGTATCTTTATCTTCAACCTTAAACCCACAAATAACACCAAAATAGGTCGTTGTTCTATTTTTTTTTTTTAAGGTCGTTGTTCTAAACAACGACAGCATCAATAACAATAAAAAACTGTAAAATGGCTAGAGCAAAATATATTTAAAGATTTTGACAATCTTTATTCGAGGAACTCTTTCTTAAGTAAGGCAAGAAAACTAAAAGTCATAAGTGAAATGATTCAGAGTTGCTTGCATTTAAAACAGAAAGTTTTTGCATGGCCAAAGGCAGCAGAAACAATATTAAAAGATGAGTGGAAGATAGGTCTAAACATGAGCTAGCCATGCAGGCTAGCTTCCTTGAAGATGAAAGACTCGAGAGAGAGCTGAAGTGACAACAGCCTGCATCAAGCATCAGATATGTGAGTGAGGTCATCTTGGACTATCAGGCTCATGTCAAGCCAAAACAAGGCTACAGCCGCATGTGTAATTCTAGGTGAGATTAGCAGAAGAACCACTCAGCTGAGCCCAGAGCAAGTCGCTGACCCACAAACTGATGAGCTAATAAAATAGTGGTTGTTTTTAGCCAGTAAGTAATGGGGTGGTTTGTTACATAGTAATAGCTAAGTGGGACAGTCATCCATAATTTATAAAGAATTCCAGGGTTAAGAGCAAACAGCCTGCCTGAAAAATGAGCAGGCAAGTCATGAAACAAGAAACACAATAGCTGTTGACTCAGATCAGAGCTGGCAGTCTTGCTGAGAAAAGAACTTGGACTCCACAGACTGCCTGCCTGGGGCTGAATCCTGGCCCTGCCCACCACAGCTCTGTGGCCTTGGGCAAGTTACTCAAATCTCTCCAGGCCTCAATTTCCTTATCTGTGAAATGGACATGGAAAGATGATCAATCCCACAGAATCATTACAAGGAAGGTTACTTGTATTAAGTAAAAATAAATGTTCCTTTTGCTTCTACTGCTATAAATAGTTCAGTTAACCTCTTGAATCAAAAGCAGTGAGTGCAAAAAGCTAAACTGTTTTATTGAAGGCAAGTAAAGGGATAAAGGAAGAAAGAACTCTTAAGGACAGTAGTTAGGAGACAGAGAACAAAGACAGTTAATTACATTTCAGAGTTTGGTTTCTTTTAATGGTATTATAAAAATAATCAATTTGATGATTTATAATACTTGCTTACATTTCATTGTTTTAATAAGGTCTAGCTTTATTATTTAAAATCTGTAGAAATTCATGGTTTAAAATCTGACTGAGATTTAGTAGAGAGGCCATCATTTGAATTTAAAGTAAAAGACATATAATAATAATTACTATTATTGCCCATGGATCTTATATTTTAGGATGTTCTATCTTCCAGACTGCTTTTACTAAATATAATTGTTTTCTTACTATTATCAATCAAAGACATGAAAGAACTAATCTGAGTATCTGATCAACATGAGACACTTATTTCTATAAGGAGGTAAGATTTCATTCAAAAGTGAAAAAAGTACACATTTCTATGCATTTTTATGCAGCTATTGCAGACAACTGGACAATTTCTTGTAAGATATTTTAAAATACTGAAAACAGTATGAAGACTAACATTGTTTTCATGAGCCACATGAAATCTAGTGCATTCAGAGCATTTTACTGCCACCTCATAATAGCATACCTACAGTACAGGGGCAGTCACAGAGTCAAAAAAAGGTATCTTCTAGTATGTTGAAACTACCCCCAAAATCGGGTTAGATCATGGTTATGTGTGTGTGTGTGTGTGTGTGTGTGTGTGTACATATATATAATGTTATCAATGAATGTGTATATAAAAAATATAAATATTTATATTTAACCCAATAAGACTGCCAAGATGTGTTTGAAAATATAAGTTGTTAAAAGGCTTTCTCTCTCTCATACCCAACATAAAGGCTTTGCTAAGAAGTTGGAATAGAAATATTCTTCAAAGATTTTTACACTATAAAGTAATAAAAATAAATTAAGCAGCTTCTAGCTGTGCTTCCTTGGACAAGTTAACTAACATCAGTTTTTTCATTTGAATCAGGGATAACAGATAGTGCTTATTCACAAGACTTTTGTTGATAGATATAAAGTGCTAAGAATAGTGTCTGACACATAAAAGACACTTGAGAAATCTTAGCTATTATTGTTGTTATTCTTACTACTATTTTATTGGGTGTCCTTGATATGTCAAAACCACTAAATATAGGAGTATCTCTTTTTATACGATCCTGACTATACTTCAGTTTGGGTAAGTAAACCAACTGTTGTGCATTTCTAACTGTAACCTCATATTTTTGAATATTTTAAGCAGAAATAACCAAAAAATGTAGTATAAGAATGGATTAACTTTCTAGTTACAAAGAATGAGTTTAGCAACTTTAAATATCACAGTGCCAACAAATAAAATAAAATAAAATATTACAGAGCTAACAAACTTAAATGGAACTTAAGATGGGTTAAAAATGCCCAGTAAACAGAAAGAATATAGTATCCCTAGTTTTGTTTTAAATACACCTGCTACTAGTGAATTTAGTTTCCGGGGCTGAAAACAACATACTAATAAATGTCTTTTGCAGACTTTTTCACTTGGTGGAACATATTCTCTTTCTACATTTAAATCATCGTATCTTTGGAGAGCCAAAGAAATAACTTCAGTCAGGAAGAATATAAAACTCTTACAATAACAAATTACAAAAGAGAATAAAATTATGAACCAAACTGTTAAACTCATCATTCTGCCTGGACAAGTGCATTTAGTGGACAGAATAACCAAACACTATTACAAGATAAGCTGAAGCCGGTGGATTAGCAGCTCTTTGGGACCCAACGTATTCCTAGGAGCACTATGGCTTCTAAATCCTCCATTTCTTTTGCCCTCTTGGGGAAATTCTTCAGCCAAAGGCCCTTTTGAGAATTTAATCCACTTCCCATTTGCAGTTGCCACTTCCACCAGCTGCTTCTCTCATTATCTTACTGTTCAGTCAGAAAAGGCCAACCCCAGGTTATTCTAATGATAGCAAACACCTCATAAAGAAATCTGCCAAATTTACTTTTCCATAGAACATCGTTTTTACAGCTTTTCATGAGTCCATGAGGAAAGAAAGCATCATGTATAAAATATGACCTCCAGAAATCTTGAGGATATTAAGAATTATGCCCACAGTGCTAGACTGGTGGGTGTGCCACAGTCTATAGAGTGGGAGTATCTTCAGTTTCCCCAAAGGAATCCTATCGGTCTGTCATTGTAGCTGTTGGCCCACAGGAGAAGATGGGAAGACCCCACAAACTTAGGACATTTTCAGAAATATCCCAAATTTAAAAGAACGGGAGGTTCTGGGGTGTACACTTTTCCATTCCTGACTCTGCATTTGTGTGCAAGGATCGCCTTGCTTTAGTCTGACACCCTGGCAGAGAGAAAACTTGCTATACTTAATCAAGAGTTTGGAATGTATGAACTCTGGCAAGTTTCCTAATCTCTCTGTGCCTCAGTTTTTGAATCTGTAGAGGAGGCATATTAACAGCACAGAACCTCATTAAATCCATGAAATTCTGTAAAGCACTTAACACAGTGGCACATAGTAAGGACTATGGAAATATTTAAGTGAATTCTTCTCTCTTTAACAATAGAATCTTTCACAAAAATCACATAAAAATTTAAAAAAAAAAGGGGGGGATTAGCAGGGGGCAATAATTGTAAAGCCCTTTGGGGACAACGAATAATACTTATCTGGACATTGCAGAGCAGAGAGTTTGAGAGAAGCTGGTGTGGGGAAGAGATTTTAGGAGCCAGAAAATCCCCACTGTTTCCTGGGAAAATCCTTTCTGACTTCTAGTCACGCTCCAAGTTGACGGTAGTTAACACCCTTAGACTCCAGGAAAAACTTCTTCCAAGACAGCGGCGGGAAATCCCTACCTGAGCCATCCTCCATTCTGAAGCCATAACTGACCCTGTGTTTGAAGCCCACTATCTCCTCCCCAGAGGCGACCCCCCACCTCCACCCCGTCACCCCGCCTTGGAGCTGAATGGATCATCAGAGTCCCGTTCCCAAAGCAACCCTCAAAGGAGCTGAACGCTGGAAGTGCCAGGTGATCCGGTCCCCGAGCACGACAGGTGGCTTGACCGCGGCCTCCGCAAGGCTGGGGAGGGGCACGCGGGCGGACACAGGGCGTCCGGCCCTTCTCCTCGGGAAACTATTCCCCGACCTTCGGCGTCGCTTTGCGCAGGAGCAGACCCAGCGGGGTTCTTTCTCTCCAGCCCAGTTTGGGGATATCACCCTCCAGGTGAGGGCCCCCTGCCGCTCCCCTCTCCCCTCTCCCCTCTAAAAGACGAACCAGCCCTGGCGGCGCCCCAGAGCAGACTCACGCGTACTCCACACACTCCTTCGCCCATCCCGAGCCTCGCGCCCCCGGCACCTGACCTGTGGCAGACCCCGAGGGGAGCGTCTGCGGACCTCAGGGCGGGTTCAGCCTCCAGGCACGCACCCCGCTCCGCCTCTGCCTAAGACAGGCCGTCCCGGTCCCCGCGGGGCGGCCGCCCTCCAGCTGCTCTCCGGTGGGGCGGGGACCCGCCTCCTTGCATCCAGGGGGCTCCGGCTCCGCACCCGCCACCCGGGGCCCGCAGCCGCGCGCGCCCTCTCCGGCGGCGCACTCACCTGCAGCTGGGTCCGGCTGGCGTTGCCCGCGGCCGCGTCGGGCCCGTCGGCGGCTCCCGAGCCGCGCAGCACCGTGATGTGCAGCGTGAGCAGCAGCAGCCCCAGCAGCAACAGCAGCTCCGCCGCCAGGCGCACCATCCTCTTGAGGCGCGCGGCTTTAGGACCCGGCGCGGCGGGCGGCGGCGGCGGCGGCGGCGGCGCCGGGGGAGGAGGAGTTGGAGCCCGGGAGCCCGGCAGCGCGGCTCCCGCCTCGGCCCCCGCCGGGGCCCCGCTCCCCGGGCCCGCGGGGCTGGCGCTGGGCTCAGCGGGGCGCGCGGGGCCGGGGGAGCAGGAGCCGCCGCCGCCGCCGCCGCCGCCGCCGCCGCCGCACCACGGCGGAGCCACGGCGGGGCCGGGGGCGTCCAAGCCGACTGCGGAGCAAACCCCGGCACTCCCCGGCGGCGGCGGCGGGGGCGGCGGGGCGGGGGGGCAGCCCGGGACCCGGGCGGGGCCGGGGACCACCCTGCGGGCAGGGGGCAGCGGGGGCGGCGGCGGGGCGGGCGCAGCCGAGCCCCCGAGCGCACATGGGCGCCCCAGATGTGGCCGCGCCGCCGCAGCTGGAGCGGGAGCGGCCGCCAGAGGAGCGCGGGGAGGAGGAGGAGGAGGAGGAGGAGGAGGAGGAGGAGGAGGAGAATGAGGAGGAGGGCTTCAGTGGCGGCCCGGAGTTACCTCCACGCTCGGCTCCCCCGCCCTTGCCGCCCGGAGCCACTCACCCGACGAGCCACCTCCCCTCCTCCCCGCGCTCCCCTCGCCGCTTCGGGCCGCAGGCGGTGCCGCCCCGCCGCCGAGTCCTGGGGTGAGCCGGCTCCGGGTAGGGGCCCCGGCCACGGGGGCTGTCACTGTGTGGAGGTGCCCCGGGCGCCCCCGGGGTCCGCCTCCGCCTCCGCGTCCGCCTGCCCGGCTGCGCCAAGTGCGCGCACCGCTGCCGAGGTCGCTGTCGCGGGCGAGGGCAGACCTCGTGCGAGCGGAGGCTCGGGGCTGTGGGTGCGTGGGGTGCCTGGGCGGGTTTGGAGAGCTTTATTAACAAAGTGGAGTTGGGAGTTGTGGTGCGGGCCCGAGGGGACGCAGGACAAGCCAGGTGTCCGTCTGCGACCGTGCGCCCCTTGGCGACGCTGGCGTGCGTGTGTACAGGGACGGCGGGTGCAGGGACGCCCAGGAGGGTCTTGGCGCTCGCTCGCTCCTGGACGGCGGCCGCAGTCCCCGCGGCGCCGGGTAGAGCCTGGAGAGCGAGGCGGGTCGATTCCGCGGGGTGTGGGGCCGGCGGAGCGCGCAGGTGGCGCGGCGGGGAGGCGCCGGGGCTGGAGCCCGCAGCTCGGCCGCGCAGGACGTCGGTGCGGCGCGGGCGGTCAGCCTCGGCTCGGGCGGTCGCGGGCCGCGGGGCTCACCCCGGAGGCGCTGCTCCCGGACCGGGCCTAGGGGCCGCGCTCGCACAGCCGCCGCTCCTGGGCCGCCGCCTCATGACCGCGCCGCAGCCTCGGGCTCCCGCGCGCCGCTCATGCCGTGCTGGGGGCCTGGGGCGAGCGCAGGGGCTCCGGGGGGGGGGGGGGGCTGCGGGCGCAGGGTCCGGGCCGCGGCTGCGGAGCGAGCTGCGTCCGGTGGCGGCCTCGGATCCCGCGGGGCCGGCGCGCCTTCCCCTCCCTCGCGGTCCGGTCGCGGCTCCCGCCTTCCCGGGCGGCTCGGAGCGGCGGGCGCGCAGCCCGGCTGCGGCCTTTTATACGGCGCCTCCTCCGCCTCCTGCCGGGTTCCCGCCTCCCCCTTCCCTGCGCCCGCCCCCTGGGCCCTCCCCGCGAGCCGAGCCCTCAGCCTAGGCGTCCGCACACGTTCGTGTCGCAGATTTCCAAGCCTGCCTCGCTCCTGGGACCCCAGTGCGCCGGGACTGATCCTTCCGATTCTCCTTCGGTGACCGAAATTGAATAAATGCACTTACCCCCCCCCCCTTACACGCCCCCGCCTTGTTTCTGTCCTTTTACTGCAAACTGAAGATTCTTAAGTCAACCACCTTCCGACCCGACTTCACATCTTTACGCAGGGCACCTCATCGGAGTCGGTGGCATTTTGTAGAATTCAAGTAGCAAGATTAAGATAGGATGTGGTGGGTTTGCGTCTTAATTTGCGTCAGGGGAAGGAAGGGCTAGGCTAGTTGCTGCCTTTAGAGATGCCGCGAGCATCTTTAGAATTCTAACCAGCCCTAGCATTTTATTAATGAATTGGCAGCTGTTTATAAAACATTCCGTGTCTTCCTTTTCAGTCATTTGGGGGGTGGTGGTAGGGGGAGAGAGGGGAGATGTGTGGAGGGAGCGCTTGCTTCGGATTTTTAAGCAGCGGGTCCTCCCATCCCACTGCAATCTCCAGGCTTTAAATTGTCACCCGGAGCGCGGGGGGGAGAATTTGAAACAATAGATCGTCCGCAGTTCAGATGGGTGATCAAAGAGGGGATCTCAGCGGTTTTCAGATCCCACAAGGATCCTCCTGTCTGTTTTCTAATTAGAGTCACTCCGAAAGGAGAGGAGGGCGGGAGAATCAGCGCAATGATGAAATATATAAATTAAGACGGCAAACTAGAACCCCAAAGGCACAGAGAGTTGAAGGCTGCCAGATTATGATGTGGGCGCACAGGGACATTTGGCTTTTCTATTGCCTGAGGCAGGCTGGTCTAAATTAGAATCCAGGCATTGCTGTGTCCTGTATTTCCATCACACACAGTCCCCACATGTGAGTCTCAATTGCCTCTTCTCTCATCTAAAATTAACATTTTTGGATCCTAAGGAAAAATAACTTAAAAAAAAAAAAAACTCTGGAAAGAAGTCCTTGCAGTGAGTGTAAATTCTTGTAAATTTGTAAAGGGTGAGTTGGAGATCAAAGTCTTGGTAAAATGTTGTAAAAATTGTAAATTGAATTTTGGGGACAGAAGTCTTTATAAAATGTCGAACAAATGTATGAATGAATCCTATTAAAATCCTTTCACGCTGTGAGATCCAAATTCCAGGTGAGTTTATTGATAAACGTCCATGCTCTGTGACTATAGTTGCCAGACCAGGCTGCTTTTTAGGGGTTAGGAAAAACTGGATTATAATTTTTGTGGAAAAGGAATTACAAATTTAATAGCTGGAGCAAGTTAGGTTGCAAGCACATTTATTATCAGGAATTGTACCAATTGCTGATGAAAGTTTTAAAAATATCCTACCTCCTTTTTAAGAGTTCTCAGGGTAGTTATTCATACTTTTGTTGTTGTTGTTGTTGTTATAGATTTTATTTATTTTAGAGAAAGAATGTGAATGGGGGGAGGAGCAGATAAAGAGGGAGAGAGAGTCTGAACCAGACTCTTGGCTAAAGCTGAAAAGAGCCCAACACAGTACGGGGCAGTCTTAGAAACCCTCAGATCATGGCCTGAGCCGAAATCAAAAGTTGGCTGCTTAATCAACTGAGCCACCCAGGCAGCCCATACCTTTATTATTGATCTTACTTTGCTCCAATAGAATGTGTCTGTTTGCCTATCTACCTTCTCACTAGACCTGAATCACCATCAACAGTAGAACATTCCAGAGCACACATCCCTCCCTACCTCTAGCATACGGTTTTCTTCTTGGGTTCACAGTTAAAGAATATGTTCAAACAACACTGGGTCTAGGTGGGCTGTAAAGAGCTCTGGTACTTCCAGGTCTGGCCCTAAAATATCACGAGTGATCAACTGTATACACTCTACCTTTCCTTTCTATATAAAAAAGGACTTCGAGGTGGCAGGAACCCAAATATCTGAGTTACTGCTTAAAAGAGAGCTATGGGACCAAGGGGGTCTGCATTTAACCTTGAGCAGTGAGAAATAAAACTTTGTTGTTCAAAACCATTGTGACTTAGGGCTGTTTGCTCTAGCAGCTTGTATTAGCTGTCCTGATAAGTACAATCTGCAAGACAGGGACACCTGTCTCCTCATCATTATATTTCTAGATCTGAGCTTAGCACCCTGCATGGAATAGTTGCTCAATCAGTGTTTGTTTATTTATTTATTTATTTTAATTTTTATTTATTTATGATAGTCACACACACACACACACACACACACACAGAGGCAGAGACACAGGCAGAGGGAGAAGCAGGCTCCATGCACCAGGAGCCCGACGTGGGATTTGATCCCGGGTCTCCAGGATCGCGCCCTGGGCCAAAGGCAGGCGCCAAACCTCTGCACCACCCAGGGATCCCCAATCAGTGTTTGTTTAATGACTGTAATAAGTGGGGTCTTTATATAGACCTTATTTAATAAGTTCACTTTCTTTAAAATATTCCTACTGTAGGTGGCTGACCTATAAGTATTAACTCTTCTGTCTTTTGATTGTACTATTTCTCTCATAGATTTCATCTTGTATTCTTGGTCCATTTCTTTTGCAGACAAACTTATTTGACTGGAATATTTGGAAAAAATAAGAGAAATTAATAACAATCCAGAACACCTTGTGAATATTTTGTTGAAGAGAATCTTGCAGTCTATTACCACAGGATTTTATTGTTGTTTTCTTCTTACTGAAAGCTGTTACAAGAGCAAAGAGTACTTTTGGTAATCTTAAAAAACTTTTTTATTATGAGAAATATTAAATAACAAAAAAAGTAAAGAATCCTCACAAACCCATAACCCAGCTTCAACAAAACTCATGGCCAATCTTGTTCTATCTTATATTCTCATGGTACTTTCTCCCTCTCAGATTATTTTGAAGCAAATCTATGACACCATATCATTTTACTTGTACATGATTTCTTTCAATTTGTATCTCAGAAAGGTAAGAACTCAATTTAAAAAAATTAAATACATGTATACTCTATATGAGGTATATGGGTGGAAGAATGATTAGCATTTAGGGATTGCAGTGGAGGCTGTTATGTGTTCACCAAAAATTATGTCCTCTTTTTCTTGGACATATCAGTTGATTATATTACAGTTCCCAATATCCTCTGGATTTAGATTCAGTCACATGACTGATGTCTGCCCCTTCCATATCCAGCCCATAAAAGTCTCCTATGTATGATCCTTTCTCTTTTTCCTTGCCTGCTGGCTGAATATGTCTGTCCAGGATGACCTTAAAACAATGATCAGCCTGGATCCCTGGAGCAAAGCCCTTACCCCACCCCTAACTGGGATGCCCAGAACACCTTGGCTGTGCTTTTGTGTGACTGAAAAATAAACTTGAGAAAAATGTGTTAAATCACTAAAATTTGGGGTTTGTTACAGAAGTTTTCACTACCTTCACTAATAAAGGGGGAGGGATGGCAAATCTTTTGGGGGCCAGATAGCAAATTTTTTGTCTGTGGGCTATACGGTTTCTGTTGCAACTACTCAAACCTCTTGGTGTAGTGGGAGAGCCGACAAAGAAAATACATGAACAAATGGGTGTGGCCGTGTTTTCATGAAACTTTGTGTACACAACAGACAGCTGGACCACATGACTTAGTTGGCCAATCCCTGTTTGGTGAGACTGGCACACCTCACCACCTCCTCTCAGGTGCTGTAGATGACGGAATCATAGCGGGGGGGGGGGGGGGGGGGAGCGGGGGCGGGCAGTTGGATTCCTCTAACCAGCCATGTAATCTCTTTGGCAAGTTATTGTGCTTCTCTGAGTCTCAGTTTCCCTCGTCTGTAAATTGGAGCTAAGAATGGCTCCTCTAGGGCTGTTGTGAAGTTCAACTATCACTTCCACAGCAGGACAAGGAGAGTAGTCCCAGGTCTTTCTCTCTCCTAGATGAAGGACACCGTATTGTGTCCATGAGGTCAGAGAGCTTCTCTGTGTCACTCACTTCCAAATTTACATAATAGATGCTCCATAAATATTTGTTCAATGGATGCAACTTTTAGAAAACTGCTGAAAATTGTAGCTAAAAGGATCTGAGATAAACGCTAAGCCCTCAAGGAAATACAAACAAACAAAAAAGCCCAAAGTGTTCTTCCATTAGAGCCCTTTGAACTCTGAAGGGGTCATAGTACTCAAAGGTGAGAAAATCACCACCCTCAGAGGCTCAGAGGCACTGCTGGGGGCTCTATCCCCTGAAGCAACAGTTGGGCTTATTGGACACCTGGACCTCTGGCGATGTTCTGCTTCCTGATGCTCCAACACACACACACAAAACGTGTGAAGATGGAGGAGATGCTTGTGGTGCTCTCCACTTCACCCTAAGAGCCCCTAAATGTACAAAGAACCTGAGACCATTGAGTGCATGACCTTTTGAGGAGGCCAGAAACTGCATTCCAGAGTGAGAGCTCCCAGGCATGAGCGAGAGTGATGGGGAGATTGGATTCACTTTTTGAAAAGGTTTGTGATGGTTCTTCCTTATGTGGCAGGGTCCTTTACTGCATTTCTAGTGTGGTATTAAGACAGAAGTCCTGCCTGTCCACTGACATCTTCTGCAAAATAGTGAGCCCTTGTAGCTTTCATTTGTATGTTAAAAAGACTCCTTTTATTGTTCTTGCTTTGTTATAATTATTTCCTTTCTTGTTTTTTTAAGATTGTATTTATTTATTCATGGGAGAGAGAGAGAGAGAGAGAGAGAGAGAGATAGGCAGAGATATAGCCAGAGGGAGAAGCAGGCTCCTCGCAGGGAGCTGGTTGTGGGACTCGATCCCCAGACCCGGGATCATGACCTGAGCTGAAGGCAGGTGCTCAACCGCTGAGCCACCCAGGTGTCCTGCTGTAATTATTTCTGTGCAAATTCTGTGAAGCAAAATAAAATCTCAGGGACATACTAGAGCTGGAAGAGAAAAATGCTTCATAATTATAAGGTTATATATTATACATAATGTAATTTTTTTTTTTTTAACTTCTGACAATTTCTAGGCAAGAAGTGAGTTGAATCTCGGAGTCTGGATGTTGGGAGGGGCGTTTAGAATATCCAGCTTCCCTTTCTAGATGAGGAAACTGAGGTCCAGAGAATTAAGTAGACATTTTCAATATTGCAAAGGGACTTGGTGATGCTATTAGGTTTCCCAGCTCCAAGACCAATGTTTTGTTTTTCAAAGGAAACTTTTAAAAATGGAAACATGACATACACATTGACAAGAGTACACATCCTAAGTGTAGCTCAGTGGAATTTTTACCACCCAGATGGAGAAACAATCTATTACCAGCACCCCCGAGGCCAATTACCCTCTGACAATTACCAGTGTTCTGACTTCTATCACCATACATTTGAATTGCCTTTAAAACATTAACATAAGGGCAACCCGGGTGGCTCAGCAGTTTAGCACTGCCTTCCGCCCAGGGTGTCAGCATATTTCTCCTAAAAATGAAGAGATTCTGCTATATCATCACAGTATTGGTTTTTCTCAGGACATTTACCACCAATACAATAATCTTCTCTAATTGACAATCCTTATTCAACATTCTCTTACTGTCCCTACAGTATCATTTATAATTATATATATTTTTTCTATCCAGGATTCAGGTGACAATTGCTCATTGTGTTTCATTGCCATTGTCATGTCTCTCTCTGTCTTGAATGGTCCCCAGCCCCCTTTCCTTTTGGTCTTTTGTGCCATTAAAATGTATGAAGAGCCTCAGCCCATTGATTTTGCCAAAAGACCTCCAGTTTATACTTGCATGATTGGTTCTCCAAATTGATTTCAAAATATGCACTTTGAGCAGGAATACTACCTGGATGATGCTGTGTCTTTAGTGCATGACATCACAGAGACCATGAAGTCCTTTTGCCCAGTTGTAAGGAAATCTCAAGAGTCAAAGATCTTGAATCATTTTTGTGAGGCTGAGGAGAATTCTTGATCGAAGATATGTTGGTGGGTTATATTTTCTCATGTGGAAAGAGAAAGAACACAAGTTTATCTAATTTTCCAGGACCTTATGCCACTTTGTTCTAAATTGTGAGTCAGTCCTGTCCGGCCCCCACAGGGCCGTGGACTGTGACCATATTACAGGGTGACTTTCCTATATAATTCAGTTATTCTTTGTTTGTTTGGCCTAATCAGAAGTCATTATCAATTC
Organism: Canis aureus; assembly: GCF_053574225.1. Taxonomy (NCBI): domain Eukaryota; kingdom Metazoa; phylum Chordata; class Mammalia; order Carnivora; family Canidae; genus Canis; species Canis aureus. Next base: position 14,844,143 of record NC_135636.1, read on the forward strand.
ATTCTTAATCCTTTCACCTCAAACTTTTTTTGGGGGGGAGGGGGAGTGGTGGTAAGCCAGACGTGGTGGAAAAGAGAAATACATTTGTTATTAATCACAAGTGACTTCAGGGATTTAAAAATAATAAATATATTAGCCTTCTGTAGCATTTTTTTCCAAATGCAAAGAATCTAAATATACCTCAAAAAGTTAAAAAGAGCTCAGTCAAATGAAAAAAACCAACAGGCTAGAAATGTTCTCTCTTTTTTAACAACTGAAGAGTAGTGGAAATACTCTTTTCAGCAGCTCCTGGTGGAGTTATATCTGAAAGAAAGCTAAAACTGGTAAATTTGCATTTAGAAATGACTTTAATGACAGCAGTTCCTCAGAAAAGAAAGAACAAACTGACACATTCAAGATGCCACATCAGAGATATCTCCACGCAAAACAGTTTTAAGACCAACTGCTTCTCACATCTTTACTAATAAACACAAGATCTCATCACCAACGCTTATGACAAGGCTTTCACAATGATTGGGGGTGAGGTGCCTCATTTGTGAGCCAGATGTGCCTAAACTGAAATCTGAAGATTCTTATTTGGTAAACTCTAAACAGGATGATGAAAGTTAGATGAGAAATAGCCCCTTGGAAGAATAAGCATGAAAGAGCTTGTTTACACATTTTTGGAGCTCAAATTTGGGATGATTGTTATTTTACAAAGGTCAGGATTTTCCTTTATTTACCTGGTGTCTAACTTAGTTCTGGAATTCTAGTTGTTTTATCCATGAGTGATGAACAGAAAGTAGTGTTTTGGAATAAATATTTTATTTGTTGGGGATTTGAAAACCAAATAAAACTTTAAAGGGATGTTTTGGTTACTCACAAAACCTGAAGGATAAACTCTTCTCACACTTTTTGCGTGTGTATGTGTGTATGTGAGTAAATAATATGCAATGATGATATCAGGCACAATATTGAAAAGTTTTCTACACGTGTATTAGTCAGGACAAGTAACATCATCTGCTATAACAAACAACCCCCAAAGCTCAATGACTTAACACAATAAAAGTGATTGCTCACTTATACCACAACACTTTGGTATTAAAGAGGGCCTTCCTTTGAGTAAGGGGGGCCAGTCTCCTTCTATTTAGTGGCTATGTATTTTCTAGAACCTTAATCCAGCAGACAAGGGAAGAGAAAAAAAAAATATATATGGAGCACTGCTCAGGAAGCTATTGGCTAGAGCTCAGTCACATGGCCCCGCCCAACTTCTGGGAAATATAGAATTCCTATGAGTAAAAGGAAAACAAAATGGGCATGTTGAATGTTTACTGCTGTTTCTGAATAGAATTATATCTGTCAAAATACCATTTGTTACAGCATCCATTTCTGATCAAAACTCTTCAGAGTGTAGGCATAGAGGGAACATTCCTCAACATCTTAAAAGCCGTCTATGAAAAGCCCACAGCAAATATCATTCTCAATGGGGAAGCACTGGGAGCCTTTCCCCTAAGATCAGGAACACGACAGGGATGTCCACTCTCACCACTGCTATTCAACATAGTACTAGAAGTCCTAGCCTCAGCAATCAAACAACAAAAAGACATTAAAGGCATTCAAATTGGCAAAGAAGAAGTCAAACTCTCCCTCTTCGCCAATGACATGATACTCTACGTAGAAAACCCAAAAGTCTCCACCCCAAGATTGCTAGAACTCATACAGCAATTTGGTAGCGTGGCAGGATACAAAATCAATGCCCAGAAGTCAGTGGCATTTCTATACACTAACAATGAGACTGAAGAAAGAGAAATTAAGGAGTCAATCCCATTTACAATTGCACCCAAAAGCATAAGATACCTAAGAATAAACCTAACCAAAGAGGTAAAGGATCTATACCCTAAACACTACAGAACACTTCTGAAAGAAATTGAGGAAGACACAAAGAGATGGAAAGATAGTCCATGCTCATGGATTGGAAGAATTAATATTGTGAAAATGTCTATGCTACCCAGGGTAATTTATACATTTAATACAATCCCTATCAAAATACCATGGACTTTCTTACAGAGAATTGAAACAAATCATCTTAAGATTTGTGTGGAATCAGAAGAGACCCCGAATAGCCAGGAGAATATTAAAAAAGAAAACCATAGCTGGGGGCATCACAATGCCGAATTTCAGGTTGTTCTACAAAGCTGTGATCATCAAGACAGTGTGGTACTTGCACAAAAACAGACACATAGATCAATGGAACAGAATAGAGAACCCAGAAGTGGACCCTCAACTTTATGGTCCACTAGGACATAAAGCAGGAAAGACTATCCACTAGAAAAAAGACAGTGTCTTCAATAAATGGTGCTGAGAAAATTGGACATCCACATGCAGAATAATGAAACTACACCATTCTCTTACACCATACACAAAGATAAACACAAAATGGATGAAGGATCTAAATGTGAGACAAGATTCCATCAAAATCCTAGAGGAGAACACAGGCAACACCCATTTTGAACTTGGCCACAGTAACTTCTTGCAAGATACATCCATGAAGGCAAGGGAAACAAAAGCAAAAATGAATTATTGGGACTTCATCAAGATAAGAAGCTTTTGCACAGCAAAAGAAACAGTCAGCAGAACTAAAAGACAACCTACAGAATGGGAGAAGATATTTGCAAATGACATATCAGATAAAGGGCTAGTTTCCAAGATCTGTAAAGAACTTATTAAACTCAACACCAAAGAAACAAACAATCCAATCATGAAAGGGGCAAAAGACATGAAGAGAAATCTCACAGAGGAAGACATAGACATGGCCAACATGCATATGAGAAAATGCTCTGCATCACTTGCCATCAGGGAAATACAAATCAAAACCACAATGAGATACCACCTCACACCAGTGAGAATGGGGAAAATTAACAAGGCAGGAATCAACAAATGTTGGAGAGGATGCGGAGAAAAGGGAACCCTCTTCCACTATTGGTGGGAATGTGAACTGGTGCAGCCACTCTGGAAAACTGTGTGGAGGTTCCTCATAGAGTTAAAAATAGACCTGCCCTACGACCCAGCAATTGCACTGTTGGGGATTTACCCCAAAGATACAGATGCAATGAAACGCCAGGACACCTGCACCCCGATGTTTATAGCAGCAATGGCCACGATAGCCAAACTGTGGAAGGAGCCTCGGTGTCCAACGAAAGATGAATGGATAAAGAAGATGTGGTTTATGTATACAATGGGATATTACTCAGCTATTAGAAGTGACAAATACCCACCATTTGCTTCAACGTGGATGGAACTGGAGGGTATTATGCTGAGTGAAGTAAGTCAGTCGGAGAAGGACAAACATTATATGTTCTCATTCATTTGGGGAATATAAATAATAGTGAAAGGGAATATAAGGAAGGGAGAAGAAATGTGTGGGAAATATCAGAAAGGGAGACAGAACGTAAAGACTGCTAACTCTGGGAAACGAACTAGGGGTGGTAGAAGGGAGGGGGGTGGGGGGTGGGAGTGAATGGGTGACGGGCACTGGGGGTTATTCTGTATGTTAGTAAATTGAACACCAATAAAAAATAAATCTAAAAAAAAATTAAAAAATTAAATTAAATTAAAAAAAAGAACATCAAAGAGGTCTTTAGAGACCATCTAGTTCACTAATTGTGCAGATGGAAGACAGACCCAGAAATGGGACTTGTTCAAATTCACACAAGCTGGTGACAGACCAAGGCTGCGATTCTGGTCTCCAAACTCTAAGCCCAATGCTCAAACCTGGGAAGGGTATTGGTTTTAGGGGAACTTAAGCTTTTTTATGTGTTATCTTAGCATCAGATGCATTTTTATATTCATGTATTATATCTAACAAGGATATATTCATGTGATTTGTGTAAATAAAAATGAAAACCACCAATGAAAAAAAAAAAAAAAACATTTGTTTTCACCAGTATGTAACCAAAATCTTATGGTGTCACAGATGAGCTAGATAGTGCAAGTATCAACAAATTTTTCTATAAAAGGCTGGATACTAAACATTTTTCAACTTTGTGGGACAAGAAGAAAAATTAAGGACATACATATGTACTTTTATAATCATTTAAAGTATACCTGTTTAAAAATGGTAAAAAAACATTCATATATCAGGGACCATATAAAAATGTGACAGTGGGCCAGGCTGTCCATAATTTGCTGACCCCTGGACTAGACAAATTTTAAAAGGAAATATTTGGAGCTGAGGATTTTCTGTTTCTCAGATTCCTTTCTAAACTAATTTTAACTTTGGTTGAAACTTTTCAGCTGATTTTTTATGCCACATTACATGACAATATATAGACTTAATTGAGGTCACAAAGATTTTGCTGAATAAAACAACATTTACATGCTTAGGAGATAGCATTTAAAATAAAAATATTTGAGAAGGGGGCAAGATGGCAGAAGAGTAGGGTCCCCAAGTCACCTGTCCCCACCAAATTACCTATATAACTTTCAAATCATCCTGAAAACCTACGAATTCAGTCTGAGATTTAAAGAGAGAACAGCTGGAATGCTACAGTGAGAAAAGTTCACACTTCTATCAAGTACAACTTGTTTTTGGCCACTCTGCACTGAGCAATATGACTAGAAGGAAAAACTCACCTCAAAAGAAAGAGTCAGAAACAGTCCTCTCTCCCACAGAGTTACAACATTTGGATTACAATTCAATGTCAGAAAGCCAATTCAGAAGCACTATTATACAGCTACTGATAGCTCTAGAAAAAAGCATAAAGGATTCAAGAGACTTCATGACTGCAGAATTTAGATCTAATCAGGCTGATATTAAAAATCAATTAAATGAGATGCAATCCAAACTAGAGGTCATAACGATGAGGTTTAATGAAGTAGAAGAACGAGTGAGTGACATAGAAGACAAGTTAATGGCAAGGAGGGAAAGTGAGGAAAAAAGAGAAAAAAATTAAAAGATCATGAGGATAAGTTAAGGGAAATAAATGACAGCCTCAGAAGGAAAAATCTACGTTTAATTGGGGTTCCTGAGGGCGCCGAAAGGGACAGAGGTCCAGAATATTATTTGAACAAATCATAGCTGAGGACTTTCCTAACTTGGGGAGGGAAATAGGCATTCAGATCCAGGAGACAGAGAGCCCCCCCACCCCCAAATCAATAAAAACCGTTCAACACTGCGACATTTAATAGTGAAACTTGCAAATTACAAAGATAAAGAGAAGATCCTTAAAGCAGCAAGAGACAAGAAATCTCTAACTTTATGGGGAGAAATATTAGATTAACAGCAGACCTCTCCACAGAGACCTGGCAGGCCTGAAAGGGCTGACAGGATATATTCAGGATCCTAAATGAGAAGAACCTGCAGCCAAGAATACTTTATCCAGCAAAGTTCTCATTCAGAATAGTAGGAGAGATAAAGAGCTTCCAAGATAGGCAGAAACTGAAAGAATAGGTGACCACCAAGCCAGCTCTGCAAGAAAAACTAAGGGGGATTCTGTAATAGAAAGAGGAAGTCCAAGGGAACAATCCACAAAAACAGGGACTGAATAGGTATCATGATGACACTAAATTCATATCTTTCAATAGTAACTCTGAACATGAATGGGCTTAATGACCCCATCAAAAGGCGTAGGGTTTCAGACTGGATAAAAAAGCAAGACCCATTTGCTGTCTACAAGAGACTCATTTTAGACCTAAGGACACCTATGCCTGAAAATGAAAGGTTGGAGAACCATTTACCATTCAAATGGTCCTCAAAAGCAAGCAGGGGTAGACATCCTTATATCAGATAAATTAAAGTTTATCCCAAAGACTGTAGTAAGAGATGAAGAGGGACACTATATCATACTTAAAGGATCTATCCGACAAGAGGACCTAACAATCATGAATGTGGGAGCTGCCAAGTATATCAATCAATTAATAACCAAAGTTAAGACATAGATAATAATACACTTATACTTGGTGACTTGAATGTAGTGCTTTCTACAATCGACAGATCTAAGCACAACATCTCCAAAGAAACAAGGGCTTTAAATGATACACTGGACCAGATGGATTTCACAGATATTTACAGAACTTTACATCCAAATGCAACTGAATACACATTCTTCTCAAGTGCACATGGAACTTTCTCCAGAATAGACCACATACTGGGTCACAAATCAGGTCTTAACTGATACCAAAAGATTGGGATTGGCCCCTCCATATTTTCAGACCATAATGCTTTGAAATTAGAACTAAATCACAAGAAGAAGCTTGGAAGGATTTCAAACACATGGAGGTTAAGACCATCCTGCTAAATGATGAAAGGGTCAACCAGGAAATTAAAGAAAAATTAAAAAGATTCATGGAAACTAATGAGAATGAAGATACAACCGTTCAAAATCTTTGGGATACAGCAAAAGCAGTCCTGAGGGGGAAATACATCGCAATACAAGCATCCATCCAAAAACGAGAAAGAACTCAAATACAAAAGCTAACCTTGCACCTAAAGATGCTGGAGAAAAAACAGCAAATAGATCTTACACCCAGCAGAAGAAGAGAGTTAATAAAGATTCGAGCAGAACTCAATGAAATAGAGACCAGAAGAACTGTAGAACAGATCAGCAAAACCAGGAGTTGGTTCTTTGAACGAATTAATAAGATAGATAAACCATTAGCCAGCCTTATTAAAAAGAAGAGAGAAAAGACTCAAATTAATAAAATCATGAATGAGAAATGAGAGATCACCACCAATACCAAGGAAATACAAATGATCTTAAAAACTTATTATGAGCAGCTTTACACCAATAAATTAGGCAATCTAGAAGAAATGAATGCATTTCTGGAAAACCACAAACTACCAAAACTGGAACAGGAAGAAATAGAAAACCCAAACAGGCCAATAACCAGGAAGGAAATTGAAGCAGTCATTAAAAACCTCCCAAGACACAAAAGTCCAGGGCCAGATGGCTTCCCAGGGGAATTCTATCAAACGTTTAAAGAAGAAACCATACCTATTCTACTAAAGCTGTTCGGAAAGATAGAAAGAGATGGAGTACTTCCAAACTCCTTCTATGAGGCCAGCATCACCTTAATTCCAAAAACAGACAAAGACCCCACCAAAAAGGAGTATTATAGAGCAATATCCCTGATGAACATGGATGCAAAAATTCTCAACAAGATACTAGCCAATAGAATCCAACAATACATTAAGAAGATTATTCACTATGACCAAGTGGGATTTATCCCCAGGATGCAAGGCTGGTTCAACACTCATAAAACAATCAACGTGATAGATCTCATCAAAAAGACAAAAAGCAAGAACCATATGTTCCTCTCAATAGATGCAGAGAAAGCATTTGACAAAATACAGCATCCATTCCTGATCAAATTTCTTCAGAGTGTAGGCATAGAGGGAACATTCCTCGACATCTTAAAAGCCATCTATGAAAAGCCCACAGCAAATATCATTCTCAATGGGGAAACACTGGGAGCCTTTCCCCTAAGATCAGGAACACGACAGGGATGTCCACTCTCACCACTGCTATTCAACATAGTACTAGAAGTCCTAGCCTCAGCAATCAGACAACAAAAAGACATTAAAGGCATTCAAATTGGCAAAGAAGAAGTCAAACTCTCCCTCTTCGCAGATAACATGCTACTGTACGTAGAAAACCCAAAAGACTACACCCCAATATTGCTAGAACTCATACAGCAATTTGGTAGTGTGGCAGGATACAAAATCAATGCCCAGAAGTCAGTGGCATTTCTATACACTAACAATGAGACTGAAGAAAGAGAAATTAAGGAGTCAATCCCATTTACAATTGCACCCAAAAGCATAAGATACCTAAGAATAAACCTAACCAAAGAGGTAAAGGATCTATACCCTAAACACTACAGAACACTTCTGAAAGAAATTGAGGAAGACACAAAGAGATGGAAAGATAGTCCATGCTCATGGATTGGAAGAATTAATATTGTGAAAATGTCTATGCTACCCAGGGTAATTTATACATTTAATACAATCCCTATCAAAATACCATGGACTTTCTTACAGAGAATTGAAACAAATCATCTTAAGATTTGTGTGGAATCAGAAGAGATCCCGAATAGCCAGGAGAATATTAAAAAAGAAAACCATAGCTGGGGGCATCACAATGCCGAATTTCAGGTTGTTCTACAAAGCTGTGATCATCAAGACAGTGTGGTACTTGCACAAAAACAGACACATAGATCAATGGAACAGAATAGAGAACCCAGAAGTGGACCCTCAACTTTATGGTCCACTAGGACATAAAGCAGGAAAGACTATCCACTAGAAAAAAGACAGTGTCTTCAATAAATGGTGCTGAGAAAATTGGACATCCACATGCAGAATAATGAAACTAGACCATTCTCTTACACCATACACAAAGATAAACACAAAATGGATGAAGGATCTAAATGTGAGACAAGATTCCATCAAAATCCTAGAGGAGAACACAGGCAACACCCATTTTGAACTTGGCCACAGTAACTTCTTGCAAGATACATCCATGAAGGCAAGGGAAACAAAAGCAAAAATGAATTATTGGGACTTCATCAAGATAAGAAGCTTTTGCGCAGCAAAACAAACAGTCAACAGAACTAAAAGACAACCTACAGAATGGGAGAAGGTATTTGCAAATGACCTATCAGATAAAGGGCTAGTATCTAAGATCTATAAGGAACTTATTAAAACTCAACACCAAAGAAACAAACAATCCAATCATGAAATGGGCAAAAGACATGAACAGAAATCTCACAGAGGAAGACATAGACATGGCCAACAAGCACATGAGAAAATGCTCTGCATCACTGGCCATCAGGGAAATACAAATCAAAACCACAATGAGATACCACCTCACACCAGTGAGAATGGGGAAAATTAACAAGGCAGGAAACCACAAATGTTGGAGAGGATGTGGAGAAAGGGGAACCCTCTTGCGCTGTTGGAGGGAATGTGAACTGGTGCAGCCACTCTGGAAAACTGTGTGGAGGTTCCTCAAAGAGTTAAAAATAGACCTGCCCTACGGCCCAGCAATTGCACTGCTGGGGATTTACCCCAAAGATACAGATGCAATGAAACGCCAGAACACCTGCACCCCAATGTTCATAGCAGCAATGTCCACAATAGCCAAACTGTGGATGGAGCCTCGGTGTCCATCGAAAGATGAATGGATAAAGAAGCTGTGGTCTATGTATCCGATGGAATATTCCTCAGCCATTAGAAACGACAAATACCCACCATTTGCTTCGACGCGGATGGAACTGGTGGGTATTATGCTAAGTAAAATAAGTCAATCAGAGAAGGACAAACATTTTATGGTCTCATTCATTTGGGGAATATAAAAAATAGTGAAAGGGAATAAAGGGGAAAGTAGAGAAAACGAGTGGGAAATATCAGAGAGGGAGACAGAACATGAGAGACTCCTAACTCTGGAAAACGAAAAGGGGTGGTAGAAAGGGAGGTGGGTGGGGGGTAGGGGTGACCGGCACTGAGGGGGGCACTTGATGGGATGAGCATGGGTGTTATGCTATATGTTGGCAAATTGAACTCCAATAAAAAATAAATAAATAAATTTTAAAAAAAGGAAAATTATTTACTATAAGTTGAATGATAAATAGGAAATATTGGGTGTTATTGCAAAATATAGTGAACCTATATGTCATTATGAGAGGTCATTTCTGCCAGATAACACACAATTACAACAGGTTAAAAATAAATATTAATTTTTAGGCACTTTGTAATGATTTATTTATTTTTTATTGATTTTATTTATTTATTTGTGAGATACACAGAGAGTCAGAGACATAGTTAGAGGGAAAAGCAGCCTCCCAGCGGGGAGCCTGATGCAGAACTTGATCCCAGGACCCTGGGATCACAACCTGAGCCAAAGCCAGAAGCTCAACCACTGAGCCACCCAGGTGCCCCTGTGATGATTTATTTACTGAGATTCATCTGGTACTTTTATATCAATGAAGCATTAAGATATCTCCTTTCTCCTTGCTCTTCTTTCTTTCTTTGTGTTAAAACGGTTACTTTTTCTGGCTAATGTACAACTGGATAATAATATTAATGAGAAACTGAATTCATTGAATAATCCAGGCAGAACATGCAGGAGGATGTTGGCTTGGCCTGACCATATCAATCCTGACTCATTAGCTGATGTGATAAGGGGTAAGATTTTATATGTCATTTAGGTTAAGTAAATATACATTTTTAAAAAGCATTGCAAAAATGTAAGTTTTGTAATATAAGATTTTACTGGGCAGCCCGGATGGCTCAGTGGTTTAGTGCTGCCTTCAGACCAGGGTGTGATCCTGGAGACCCGGAGTCCCACATTGGGCTCCCTGCATGGAGCCTGCTTCTCCCTCTGCCTGTGTCTCTACCTCTCTCTCTGTGTCTCTTATGAATAAATAAATAAAATCTTAAAAAAAATAAGATTTTACTAATGAACAGATTTGTTACTTTTAATTTTTTATTAAACATTTTTATAATTATAAGAGTAATGCATTTTCACTGTTGACAACGTGGAAAATTATAAAAAAGGAAAATTGATTATACGTATTTCTATCACCTAAAGATGATCACTATTTGCCTCTGGTATAGTTCTTTCCTGTTTATACACACACATACACACATCAAACTCATACACACGTATGCACATGCAAATATACATAGCCTATATACCTATTAGATGTTTTTATATAGTTTTGGAACATAATTGAAACTTATTTCATATGGCCATTAAAACTCTTCTAAAGGAAAACTTTTAATGACTGCAGTGTATTATCTTGTATGAATAGTTCATAGTGTACTTAACTAACCTCTATTCTTGGATACTTATGCTGCAAAAATATCACTTAAAATATCTCTAAGAGAGATACAGTCAGCAAAATAAATGGTATATCAACAGAAAAACATTTGTGAGAGTATTCATAGCAGCTTTATTCCTACTAGTTCCCAGCTGGAAACGAATGTCTTTCAATTTTAGAATGGATAAGTAATATTTGATATAGCCGTATAATGGAATACTAATCATCAATGAAAAAGAATTGACGGCTGGTTGCTGCGTGGAACAATACAGATGATTTTCACAGACATAATGTTTAATGGAAAAAAATAGATACCAAAGAACACATTCTCTATGATACCGTTTATATGAAATTCAAAAAAGGTACAATTAATCTAAGGTGCTGGGAGATCTGAGTAGTGCCCTCAGAGGAGTATAGACAGGGATGGAGCACGAGATCTCCAGAGTATGAGAAGTGCTGTATATTTTAGTCTGGTAATTACATACTACATTAATATGTAAAAATTAATAGAACTGTATGCCTCAGATTTGTGCACTTCATAAGTTTACCTCAATAAGCAAAAATAAGAATAAAAATATTCTGATACATTTTTGAAGATGTTTTTTTTTTGAAGATAAATTTTGACTACATTTCTTATAAATTCCTCAGTATAACCTTATATGTTTTAAAAAATCCTATTTTGAACTAAATAGCATATTATTTTGTAAAAAATTTTGTATCTCCTTTTCTGTTATAGCATTCTTATAAGCTAGATGAAGGGCAGCAGTTTTCAGATAATGCTAGTAGTGTTTAGATTTGTTGAAGGATGGTAAATCAGTTGGCAGAATCAGAACTAGAACCCTACTTTAGACTTCATATAAATTTCAATTTAATATAGCATTGAATGCAAGAAATCTGAATTCAGGAGCATCTGACTGGCTCAGTCAGAAGAGCATGTGACTCTTGATCTTGGGGTCATGAGTTCAACCTCCCCATTGGGTGTAGACTTACTAAAAAATAAAGAAATAAACTTTAAAAAATCTAAATTCAAAAGTCAGTAAGTTAAAGGTGTTGCTCCATGAACTGCATTTTACAAAAAGGATTCATAATAGGATTCTTTGTCTTGTAAAATTTCCTCGTATGATCCAGTTATGATATAATTAATGAGCAATTGTTTTATGTGTTCAAAGATGGTGCTAGTTTATAGAGTAAGGTAATATGTGTCCTAAAGTATAAGAACTTTATATATGAATACTCTGCGTATTAGGTTTCTGCTGCGATAGTGCTGCTAAACAAAAATGCCAAAATTTCGGTGGAGTGTAGTAACAAACCTTTTAACTTACACTTGCAAATCCGCAGCTGTGGTTTCCCTGATCTTGGCCGGTCCAGGATAGAGTATGGGTTTTGAGTCAGTTTCAAGTCTGCTCCCCATGCCTGCATTCCCGGACTCAAACCAAAGGAACAACAGAGTTCTGGCCCTGCTATGTAAGCACATTTAAACCCTCATCCACTTCCAAAGCACCATGGCCAAGCCCAACATCAAGCCCTGGGGAGAGGAAAGACGGGGCTGAGTACACACCATCTGTATTGGTAAATACTGCTGCATTACCAACAACCCCCAAATGCAGTGTCTTAAAAGAACAATTTATTCTTCCTCATAAGTCTACGAATTGATTGAAGTGGTTTTGCTAATCTGGGCTAGTCTCATGCATCTGAGGTCAGGTGCCAGGTGGGGAGAGGACCACTCCCCTCCAGGGTTGCCTTCCAGAGGCAGCACAGCTCTCTTCTGCATGGTATCTCATACTCCAGAAGGCCTGCTGGCACTTGGTCTTATAACGGTGACAGAGTCCAAGAGAGAATGGAAGATTACAAGGCTCTTGGGCTAACCTTTGGAACTTGTATGACATCTCCTACATTCTGTTATCCAAAGCAAATCACAAGACTAGTCCAGATTCAGAATGTGAGCAAATAGATTCCAGGGCCTGATGAGAAGAGCTGCAAAGGCCCATTGTAGAGTGTGTCTTTCTCTAATAGAGATGCCACATGAAGAAAAAGACCCATACTGGGTTGCCTATCTGAAGATCCTTCTTGGCACTGTCCAAAACCATGAAGACATCACTAGATGATGAATTTTTTCCCCCACTCTTAGTCAGGCTCCCACTGAGACCTTGAGGAAGCTGTTTGCTAGCTCCTTATGAGAGGAGAGGAAGGGGGCACGTTATACTTGATCTAATTTGACTCTTCATATTTTCAGTGTTCAGCATTCAATTAACTGTAGTAAGAAACAACAGGGTCACAGGAACTGATACCAGACTAAATTTGGGTAATGAATAAAATTGTGTAAACAGGGTGTGAATTTTATTCTCATCCCCCCATTCTTTTCTCCCCAAGATCTTTCATTTCCTCTTGTGGATGTTTTGTGGGGCCCTTTGGCGGATCGTATTATTTTCCCCAGTTCTTCAGTGGAGTGTATTTTCCTACCCCGTTGATATTGGGTTTAGCCATTTGACTTGATTTGGTTGATGGCCTGCAGGTAGAAGCAATGGTATGTCAGTTCTGAAGCTAGGTCTTACAAGATACTGTTTCTTCCCATGGTTTGTGTCTGTGTCCTGGAGCAGCTATGGTTCTGAGGAAGTGAGAGACACATGGAGCAGACCTGGACTCAGTCTGCAGCCTGCAGCCAAGGCTCACTGGGCCCAAATTAGGTCATCCAACCTCCTCTGCAGACAAGTGAATAAATGACTACCATTTTAAGCTACTGAGTTTTTGGGTGATTGTGATTTTAGGGGGATTTTAGGGTGATCTGCAGCATTATTGAAGAATTAGTTAACTGATTATTGAAATTGCCAGTGAAATGAGCTGAATCATCTATGATTCAGGTTCACATTTAACTACACAAAACTTGAACAAATTCTCTGTAAAATTGTAGAGTCAGAGACATTTGTATCCTATATTTGTACAGTTGTGATTTGCCATATCTGCATAATTCCTTCACTATTATTAACTTAAACTTTCTTTGACTTAGTTTCAAATCAATTATTTAGATAAATATTTCCACCTACCCATGTCCAAGCAATAATATTCATGAAATCAAAGTTTGCTGTGTTGTTATATTTTTCATATCTATCTCTGTATCTATACTTGTATGTACATACAGACTATAGTAGTGATCATTCTATGTGTGCATCACCAAACCTCATTTGCTATTTTCCTGGGCACATAGAAAGATTATCTTTCCAAACTAGGTGGGACCATGTGACCACATTCTGGTCAAGAATGGTCAGATCAAGAATGGTCAGAATCAGTGGTAACGATTTACTCATTTCTAGACCTGGTTCCTGAAATCTCCTGTACTACCTACCTCACCCTTCTCTTTCTTTGTCTACCAGCTAGATGCAAAGAACATAATCTGGGACTCCAGTTTTCTTAAAAATGTCAGGGTCAGTTGAGGGAAGAAATCTTGATTTTTGAATTGTCTTATAGATCAGAGGCCTATCCCCACACCGATTTCACCCTCCCCACCACCCTATCAACCTGTACTGGACTGTCCATGAGTGAAAAATCAATGCTTACTGTGTTAAGCTACTGAGAATTCAGGACATATTGTTTTTAGCAATTAGAATTACCTGTCTAATAAAAAATACATCATCCTTAAAATTAGAATATACCTGGGCCCCTGGGTGACTTAGTAGTTGAGCATCTACCTTTGGCTCAGGTCGTGATCCGGGGTCCTGGGATTGAATTCCGCATTGGGCTCCCTGCAGAGAACCTGCTTCTCCATCTGCCTATGTCTTTGGCTCTCTCTGTCTCTCATAAATAAACACATACATAATCTTTTAAAAAATTAGAATACATCTATCCATTTATTACCTAAGCTTACCTATGTACCACCTATGATCCATATGCCATACTTTGGAAATGCTGTTATGATCCATATCCCCATTTTACAGTTAAAAAACAGCCCCAGAGGGATCCCTGGGTGGCTCAGCGGTTTGGCGCCTGCCTTTGGCCCAGGGCGCGATCCTGGAGACCCGGGGTCGAATCCCACGTCAGGCTCGCTGCATGGAGCCTGCTTATCCCTCTGCCTATGTCTCTGCCTCTCTCTCTCTCTCTCTCTGGGTGACTATCATAAATAAATAAAAATTAAAAAAAAAAAAAAAGGAATTGGCTGTGAGAGATTAACCTCTCAAGAACTGAAGTCCTTCCAACATCACATTTCCAACTCTTATTTAAAAAAAAAAAAAAAAAGAGAGAGAGAAAAAAACAGCCCCAGAGAGATAAGGTGCCACTCATGTGTGCACAGTGAGTTAAAACAGGAGGTGGGACTCAAAACCAAGATGCCCACGTCCCAGACCAGCCATATTTCGGGAAGGCTGTCCATCTATTTAGTTCCCTCAGGATTATGAAATAGTTATTAGTCCACATTGCCAACATCCCATATCGCCTTGGCACCACTGACAGATGCCAAGGACTTCCCTCCTTGATTACCTGTGACTCTGCTTGAGGCTATTCTCTGGCCACAGGGGTGCATCCTGCCAGCACACCCATGCTGTGATGAATGTCCTGAGCTGCCCTCTACTGGTGCACACACAGGAGTTGGTGGGCAAATGTTCCCATTTCCTTCCTTTGAAGCCTGTTCTACACTGTCTCTCAGCAGGGCTTAGAGAGACTCAGCCCCTCCTCACTCACCTACATCCCCTCTCTTGGCTCCTTATCTTTTGTTCTCACTTCCTCTCCCCTACGTGAATGACATGGCAGAGAACTTAAGGGAAGACATCTTTGAGGTGGAGGCCTTGGAAATAGAGACCTGAATGTCAGGAAGGACATGCTAGAACAGAATTTCAGGCAAAAGATTCACCACTTAAAACATCCCTGGAGGTAGGTGAGGGCTCAGAAATGAAGGCATGTCCAAGGCATAGAAATGAAGCTTGTATGGCTGCAGGAAGGGGGTGAAGGGTGTGTGTGTGTCTGGGATGAGGGGCGGCTCATAAAGAGGCAGGTATAGGTCAGATCTCTATAGCAAGGTTTGAATTTGTCCCCAGAAAGATGGGAGGCCAGCAAAGGGTCTTAAGCAGAGGAGCCATCTAGCCAGATTTGTTTCTGGAGTTCAATTACAGACCTTCCCAAGAGAATACAAGGACCAAGGCATTGGTGCTTTTTGGCAAGAGGCAGCATAGGTGCTCAAGAAGGTTCACCTGTGAGCTCCCTCTTGGAGGGGAGATCAGGCCTGGTGGGGTTCAGGGTCTCTGTGCATGGTGGCCAATGCCTGCTCCCTGCTTTCCATCTTCATCATGATCTGTCCGTTCCTCCTTCCAGTTGGAAAGGGCTGGTGGAGGTGGCCCTGGAGGGGTGAAGGTACCTCCACTGCTTTCTGAACGGACACCTTGGGCCCTAGTCTGTCTTAATTAGCCCCTTAAAGTGCCAGCTACCTCATGCTAAATCCAGAGTAGAGTTAAGTCGACTGGGAAGAAAATATAAGCCACGATTAAACAGGCATTTCCCCCTGTGCCTTGCCCCATGTGGAATAAACATCTTTTTGTACCACAGCCCTGTTAAAATTATTAAAAGAGTCTCCAGCAATATTTCCATGCCCAGGGGAAGAATTCTATTACAAAGGTGGCCAAACTGGGCCCTTGAAAACTCCCACAAGGGATCCTGGAAATGGCGGGGAAAATTGTGTGCTGTAGATGTAACATACTTGACTAAAAGTGGCTCAGACAGGCAGACGGACTCAGCCCTCTGAGGGGAGTCTCTGTCACCCCATTTCCTTCAAAGGTGGGCAATTCTGTTGTGAAAGCAATTAGGTTGTTTGAGACTTGGAACTAAGGCGTCTCAAAATTAAAATAAAAACTATGGAAATCCAAAACCAATCAGTACTCAGAAGACTGATTAAGTCTGTCTTTAAACGTAGAGATGCTTGAATAATATTATTTGAGTTATTATATTCCTGAGGATTCTGAGAAGTCTTACGGTGTTAACAAGTTTTACGCGAAATGATTCTGCAAAGCTATTTCTGATGCGAACCCATGTGACAAGCACTTGTATAAACAGGTTTTTTTCCCTCCAAGAAGCACACTTATTGTGGTTTCAGAATGGATTTAGAGTTGGGTCAGAAATTGTTTTAAAGGGTGAACTTACACTTGCAGGTTTTGCATTTCCTGGTCTGAAGCCCCCAGCTCTCAGCCCCCAGCCCCACTCAGAAGTTGAAAGAGATGATTTGATAGTACAAATTACTTTCTTCGTTTTCTGTCTAATAGAACTCATGTTTTTTATAGGCATATAAACTATTTTTATAATTTAAATCTCTACAAGCTGGGGCATGAAGAGAAATAGTCAATGGTTATAAAAATGTATGATAAATCACTGCTCATCAAAAATGCAAGTATTGACATGTTAACTGAGCCAAATAATTGTGTTTTTTTTTTACATTATCATTTAACTTAATTCTCTTTTTTTTAATCTCAAAAGGCACATTTTATTAAAATGGTCCCTTATCTCAAGAGCACTGAGGCAGTTAAAAATGCAAAAGACACTTCAGTTTCTGAACAATATATGAAAGTTTCATCTGTGGACATTAAGATGAGTATTTATAGATGAAAGAAGATACATATTCACATGGATCTTCCTGAAATTGCTGAAGGAGAGATTTTACTTCATTTTTCTATATTTATCTTTCACTGTAGAGAAAGGGTTCAAATCATTGTATTGTCAACCTGCCCACTCTGTGCTTCAATATTTCTCATAAAACAGGGCTAATGATAGTATCTACGTGTAGGGTTGTTGCTTTTGTTGTTAATTCAGTTAATAAAGAATCTAGGACAGTGACTGGCACACAGTCACTCTCAGGACATGTTCCCCAGCTCCTAGCACTCAATTACTGAGCATGTAGCTAATGCTTAGCAACTACTTATTAATGAGTATTCTGGTAAGGTAGACCTTTTCTAGAATTTGAGCGATAGGACAGACATTTTCTTTAGCTCGGGGAGGTCGTTGAAGCTCCTTCAACTCCCATTGTCAGCACTTAGCCTATGCTACAGTGAACCATTCGTGGTGTGCTAGAGAAAGACCAATTGACTTGTAAGAGCCAGATGTTAAATTTCCAGGAATTTTGTGAGCTGCTTTTAAACATGACTGTTATTAAGAATTAAATTACATAAATGTGCAATTAAATAAATTATTCTAAAAGCAAGATAATACTCAAAACTTAACATTTCCTCATTATTTTCTATTTTATGATGACCCTTGCTCTTGAATTTATGTGTATCTTTCATAGATATATGGTGGGAAAACTGTATAATGGTGTGCTCTTACACCTCTCCTCCCAGCTCTGTGTTCAATGATGTTACTTGATGTTGGTAGATTAAAATTGGCTGCAGAGTGAATATCTATACCATAGAAACCAGCAAATGCTACGAATCAGTGCTCCTCCACTCCCCAAGTCCCCCCACCCAAGCTACTAAATATTTATCAGCACGCCTCTGACTGCTCAGCCTGGAGGTGAGGGTAGGGGTGGCAGAGATTTAGAAGGGATGGATGTCTTCAACAAGTTTATTATTTACCAAAACTGTACAATTTTTTACTGCTGCATCCCCAATTTTTCTTCATGTTTAAGTTTCCTCAGGTCATTACATCAGGAAAAACTGAACCCATATTTGTGAGATTTCTGATTGCTCAGAATGAAAATTAGCACATATTCCCTCTTCTCATTGTCTTTTTTTGCACATAAATAATTTAGATAGTTAACTTTTGGTAGCATATGAGTAGCATTTTATGATAATAATGGTTCTCTACCCACAAAATACATTTGAAGTTCACCAAGCTGTCACCCCCAGATCCAGCTGCTTGGCCAAGCCTCCTTCAGGGCCCAACAAGACCTTTCCAACAGCCTTGACCTTCTCATTTTCACTCTTGTCTTTCAATCCCTTTCTCCGCACAGCAATAGGGATGATTTTTTCTTTTTTACTTCAGAATATATTAACTTTATATTTTTCAATTAAAAAAAATCACTTTACTGAGGTATGATTGACATGCAAAAAGCTGTATATATTTTATGTATGCAACCTGATGGGTTTGGAGATAACTATATGTTAGCATAATCTATGCCATAAACATACCTGTCACTTCCAGAAGTTTCTTCCTGTTCTCTTTATTATTGTTAGGATTATTATCATTTTTGTGATAAGAACACTCTTGTGATCTAGCCTTGAGCAAATTTTAAGGTCTACAATATAATATTATTAATTATAGGCACTATGCTCTATAGTAGATCTCTAGGATTTAGTCATAGTAATAATCTTTGAGATATGCAAATCAGGTCGTGTCACTCTCACCTTGGAACCTATCCTGGATTGTATATCGCACTTAGAGTAAGATGCAAATTCTTTGCCATGGCCCATAAGACTCTACGAGATCTGGTCTTTGCCTGTTTGCTCTACTTTATCTTATTGTTCCTCTGACAGTGCCTGGAACACGTCCATTTTTTTCTGTGTCAGGGTTTTTGCACAAAAGCTCTGTTGTCTGGACCATCCCTGTACTTCCCTGTTCCTCAAAGCCTCGCTGCTTTTACTCCTTCAGATTTGAGCTGAAGTGTGATTTCCTCAGGTCATCTTTGGTTATACCAGATAAAATAGGTCCCTCCTCTTATATTTGTCCCTACTATAGGTCTGTGTCTCTTTCATTTATTGCATTTTTCATTATTTGTAGACATGTACTCTTTGTTTACTGGCTCGTCTTTTGTCTGGTTCCCTAACTAGATAGTAAGCTTCAAGAGCTCAGGGCCTGGAAACAAGCTGTCTTGTTTCATCAGAGCATACCCAAAGCCTAGCACAGTGCTTGATACACAGTGGATGCTCAGTAACATTTACTGAATGGAAAGACGCATGAAGATAATCTTTAAGCACAGAGTTTACGTTTTGCTATAACTACCAGTTTCAAATGAAAATTAGCACTCATTTTGCTTTTTTTCTCTTTTGACGGGATAACAAAAATTTGTTTCATGACACTCTCATGTATTTCTTCCCACTTTTATGCCTTTAACTGGTCTGCTCATTTTTGCCTGGCATACCTGCTTTCCCTCTGCCACCTGTTGTCCTTGAGGTCTCATCCTGAAGGCTACTCCCCCATGAGCTTTCCTATGGTCTTCCCAGATGGTTGTGCCCTTTATTCAACCTCCCTCCTTCTCTCTTGTGCTTTCTGAAAGGCTCTTACCTTGCTGAATGTGATTGTAAAGCAGACTATAAACTTTTCCAGATTCCATACAACTCCATTTCCCCCAGGAGCCTAACAGCATGCTTTATAGATAACCCTGCCCTCAGTAAAAGTTGCTCAATTAGTTTATGATGAAAAATTGAAAAAAAAAAAAGAGTTAATTACCCAAATGTTTCCAAATGTCCAGATGTTTATCTTCATGTGGGGAAAAAAAAAAGAACTTTGAATGACTGATTAAAAGTCTTCCTTTTCGTCTTTGTGGTTTAAAATTGTTTAAACGCAATCCCATGGTTTGTTTCTTATCAGCTTAACCATGCTCTCTCCCTTGCTCAAACAGTGCAAATTTGTCTTCGCCTAGTGCTTCCTCTTTAAAAAAAAGTCTTTACAAACTCTGTGTTTCCTCTTTAAGGAAAGGCTGAGAAACACTAAAAGTACTAATATTGAATAATAAATATCATGAGGTGAAATTCCTTTGTGCATTTTATAGGAAGAGCCTAGGCAGACCTGCTCAAAGGATTGGCAGTCTTTCTACGATGGGATCAAAGGGCAGGTGACCTAGATTCCAGCCTGATGTTTGCAGCATAATGTGTTTGCAACTTTGCCTCCAAATTCCAAAGTAGGTCACCGTGAAATGAGTGGGGCTGATGATGACTCCGTTTTCTTAACTTAAAAGGTTAAAGAAAGTCATGTGCCACTCATTTCCAAAGTTAATGAAGATATTGTTTTTTTATTGTGACCTTGTAGATATATCTTATAACCTAGCTACACAAAATGAGGGCCCTGAACTTTCTGGGGGTGATGGTGATGTTCTCTCTATCTTGATAGGGGTATGGATTACCTAGGCACATGCATTCGCTAGAATTCATAGAACTGAGCACTTATGGCCTGTGTGTTTCCCCCTATAAATATCAGACCACAATTTTAAAAGGAAAAAATAAAAGATAAGATGCAGGCATTGAAAAACAAGTAGTACAGAACCGGATAAAGATCCACAATAAAAAATGACAGGCAATTATCACACAATGTGATCCATGGCCAGCAGCAGCCTTCAGCATCACCTGAGAACTTGTTGAGAAATAAGACCTCAGACCTCACCAGGGCCCTGCTGAATTGGGACCCAGAGTTTAGCAAGGTGCCCAGGCGAGTGGTTTCCAGTTAAAGCTTAAGAAGCCCTGCCTTGAAAAAAACTGATGGGGGACGCAGTTGACTTCTCCCAGCTGAGGTCTGTTTTACCATCTGTGCTGCTGTTTGCCTGTTACTTTGGTTGAAATGTAGCCATTTCTTATTCCCCCCCCCTACTTTGCAGAATCCCCCCTTCCTTCTCTCCCTCCCAGCATGCCCCCCCCTCCACCGCCACCCCTGCCCAGGGCGGGTGCCTGGCATTGGAAGCTGTCATTCAGGCCCTATTTTGTTCATAGCCACGGAGTGACTGGCTGAACAGAGCCTAGTGGAAACCACTTAACTTCCCGCACTTCTGTTTACGCTTCTTTACAAAAGACATAATGGCACTGGACTACCCAGAGCTTAAATTAATTAATGTTTATAGAGCACTTCAAGCCTTGGGGATAAAAGCCTCTTTGAAAGTGTGTGTAATTATTATTATGGCTAATGAAGCTGGCTGCTAACCCCTCCCGCTCACTGGGGGGTGGGGAGCTGCTCTTGGTAACAAAATCCAGAGAAGGTGGAAATTTAACTCAAATGTCATTTTCCTTCTGTGGTATTTTCAGGGCCTTTCCTTCCCCTTTCTTTCTTTCTTTCTTTCTTTCTTTCTTTCTTTCTTTCTTTCTTTCTTTCTTCTTTCTTTTTCTTCTTTCTTTCTCTTTCTTTTCTTTCTTCTCTCAAGTACATACAGCATTGCATGTAGATGAATTAAGTCAAGTGGGTTTATGGTAAAATAAGCAAAACACATTCTAAATACAGTGCTTTTCTCCAGCCTCATACACTGCATTCCTACTGTTCCCTTGGTTGGGAAGTGAGATCCAAAGAGCCTCAGAGAGAAAGGGAGAGGGAGAGAGAGAGAGAGAGAGAGATGGAGAGACAAGTTTTTACTAGAAGGTAACTTAGAGTTTATAGTGATGGTTCTCATGATGTTGAGGTTTATTATTTAGTCTTGGGGCTGACCAACTTCTAGGAACATAAAATCTAGTGCTAATTGCAGTAATACAAAGACATTCTCAATAGGTCTCTGCTCCAGGAAGATTACAGCTTAAAGGAACAGATGCATCTTCAAGTGGCAAATACACAACTGACAGTGTTCCAAGGGAGACCTATTTACCCAACAAAAACCATTGCACAAATGATATTCGGCATTGACAATCTTAACTTACTTTTTTTTTTCTTAACTTACTTTTTATTTCTTTTTATGGTTTAAGTCTCAGATTGTCTCTGTTGGCTTGATTTCAGAGATTATGAAGGAAGTAGATGCAAAAAGTCAATAAAGTTGCCCCTGTGCCTTTTGGGACCTTATTTTAAAATGATCTATTATTTGAGTTCCAGGAAGTCAACTCACATTTATATATACTAGGAGAAACTTGCTACTTTATCTCATTTGGAATCATTTTCAAGAGAGAAACTTTAGTATGAAATGATCTTTTAAGGATAAATTCACATGCTTGTTTTTTTTTTTAATTTTTTAATTTTTTTAATTTTTTTATTTTTTCACATGCTTGTTAATTAGGTTTTATCATAGCTGGATAAAGCTACCCAAGTAAGAGTTCCTACATCAGGCCTCAGGACTGGTCTGTGCAGAAGGAGTGAGGTCAACACTATTGGTTGAAAGAGTTAATCTATAGCAGCGGCCACCCTCTGAAGAGGAAGAATCACTGAAACTGAAGTGTAAGTTATGTCTTGACTTACAAATCTCTAGATATGGGCACCATCTTGGCAGCTTCTTTAAGATAAGGTCCACTCCCTTCACTTCCTTTGTATACAACCCTCCACCCCAAAGGTTTAAGACCCTGACTGGGGGATGGTGGGCAACTATTCACTGAAAACCTGAGTTAGAGTCCTAGAAGCAAATACACCAAGTCAATTATGAACATAAATACCAAAATCACTTAGAGGATAGCAGTCAATCAAGAGGTATTCCTGGAAATCTTCTTTGCCTTACAACATGAAAAGTGGTTCCTGCCTTCAAGGGGGTTGTGAGATATATATGGAGACAAGATAAACTGATTTATATTGGTCTCTTCTCCTAATAGGAACTTCATGAGGGCAGGAGACAGGTCTGTTTTACTTATTGTTTGGATCTTGGTGCATAGTTGAAGAGTAATATGTGTGTGTGTGAGTTTTTTTTTAAAGATTTATTTATTTATTTGACAGAGGAGTTTAAAAAAATGAGGGAGAGAATCTCAAACAGACTCTGTGCTGAGAACGGAAACCCTGGTAGGGACCCTGAGATCATGACTTGAGCTGAAATCAAGAATAGGAGTCTTGACCAACTGAGCTACCCAGGCACCCTTAATAGATATTTTTTTAAATGCATGAAAGGAGATGGGTGGAAGAAAGGAAGGATGAAAGACAGGAAAGAAGTGAAATAAACTATGCATGCTGTTGGTTATTCAAATAGAAGTCAATTACTATGCTCAAGTTTCAAGGAAGAGGAAGGCATTGAACAGGGATCCAATGGCAGCAAGGGCTTGGAGAAACAAGTGGGAAAAGGAAGACATTCCAATGGAAGGAAAGAACGAGAACAAGGATGAAATTGAGTAAGTGTGTTTGTGGGATTAGGTGAGAATTAATGGTTAAAAAAATGATGAATGGAGACAGTGGGGCCAACTAACAGGCATGTAGATATGAGGTAGAGAGACAGATTGCCTTTTATCAGGTCATGTCCTCATAATAATGATAATTTATTAAAACTGAAAAATTTAGTTAATAATCCAGGCATTTCCAAATAACTGAACATTTGTGACATCTGGAAAGAATATTGAAATATTAAGTAGGCTCAAATTTTCCAGGCATTTGACAAAGACTAGTAGAGAATCCCAGGAAGGCTTTTTTATTTATATATTCATGGAAGATGATCAGTTTTTAATTTTTTGAAGTAATTTATGTCTTAGGAAAGGCATAATTATAAAATAGTATGTGTGCAAAAATGAAGTGCTTCTCTTTTTTTCATGGAAACTAAATAATTTTGCAGGGAGCATATCCAAAATCAGGGAATAGGAACAGAAAGGGGTTAAAAATTTGTTTTAAACCTTTCTAAATCATTGGCCAGGATACACCTTAAACCCTAGGCTCTGGACGTGAGTTGAAAACGACATTCTTCCTCCATTCTTTGAATATAGAACTCTCTTCTAAAATAATAAGGGGAGAAATGTACAATTTTTCACATAACTTATAGAGCGCCATGATTGCTTAAGCCCAGACTCTTGATGTTCTATACAGGATTGAGCCAATTCAGTGAGTGAAGTGTAAGTACATTTTGACTTGGTCTGGACAAAGTCTTTGAGTATTCAGACAGGCAAATCTAAGAATAATAGTAGTGAGTGGAGTGTGAACTTTCCCATTCATCTTAATGGGGTTGTCAACTATGAAGTTTAATTATGTCACTGTTAGCCATTTGATGGCAGTTATGAGACTCAGAGGCCAGCAATTAGTGGTGACTTCTAGCCCAATGAAGTACCTCCAATTTCTTGATTGTTGTAATGATTGTTCAGTAAGCAGAAGGTCAGTTACAGTCTTTTTGACCCCAGTCAATCGCCTTAGTTACTGAGTCATTAGCTGCCTAATAACTGGCAAAGCCTCTGGTCAGCTAGCTCTGTCTTAGGTGTGTTGGTCATTCTTACCAGATGAACCAAATTGTCTTTCGTTTCTGGTTATGATTTCCTAAAGAGAACCACAAAATACAATTAAGAAATGGCCAGTGAGCAAGTTGTTTCTTTTGTGTGACTACTCCTTCTCTCCCTCTAGGCGGACCTAGTCCAGCTCACTAACCTGGTGAATACTCAATGAGGTTGAGTTGCAGTTGACAGGGTAAGCCTTTTGGGAAACAGAGCTCATTCATTCTTTTATTCTTCCATCTATTAATCTCATAAAGTATGTTTTCAACTCTACCATGTGCTAGAGACGGGTTTAGAGTAAGAATGGCTGACAAGATTCTTGGGTCTTACAGTATACAAGTAACCACTTTAGAATTTACTTGTGCAATTCCAGTACTCAGTAAATAGTTTAGAATTTACTTTTGTAAGAGTGATAAAGTGCTCTGACGACAAGACAGCAGAATGCTGAGGGTGGTGTGGGCATTACTCTAGATCAACACTGAACAATAGAAATACCACATAAGCCAAAATATGAGCCACCTGTGTCATTTTAAATTTTCTTGTAATCACATTAAGAGAGGTTTTTAAAAAGGGCATAATTTTAATAATATGTTTTTAACTCAATATATCCAAAATAAAATTTCAACATGTAATCAATAGAAAAATTATTAATGATACGTTTTACATTCTTTTTTTCCAATGCTAAGTCTTTAAAATCTAGTATATATTCTACATATATGTGAATACATATATTTATATTTATTTTTTCAGGGTACCTCTGAAGTGCTCAACATCCACGTATGGCTAGTGACTACAGTATTAGACAGCTCAGCACAGTTTGAGATAGTGGATGAAGAAGGACTTTCCACCACCAGAATAGTGAGAAACAACAGGCACACAGAGATTTGCATTCTAGACAGACGGATCACTAAGTGCAAAGGCGCTGAGGCAGGTTTTTAACCAAGTGTGATTTCAATTGTAAAATTAGAAAACAAATGTAACTTAACATTCCATTTATAATACTCATATCCAGCCCTGCTAAATGGTCAAAACCAAATTATCCATTCAAAATGCTCATATAACCCAACAGGCCATCATTTCTTATGAGCTGAAACAAAATGACCTGTTTGGTTCAGTTTAATTACTGAACTCCGGGTTGTAATAGAAATGAACTCCGGGTAAAACAGAACTTTTTAAAAAATAATGGCTAAGTGAAGGCATCTTGAATGTATTTTTTTTCTTCTGTCTTCAAACATGCAAATTCATCACAGTCTAGTGTGTATTTTACTGATAAATATACTAATTATAGATTCTAGGTTCTAATAGCATTATCTATCTTCAGGACAGGACTTTGTGAAAAATACATCTGTGTACCATTGCTTGTGTTTTATCTTTCTCTGGAGGCAGGCTGTGTTTGACCCCTCTGTTAGCCTGGCAACATAATGAATTAATTAGAAACAAAGGTATGCTATACATAGAAAATGAGAACTCACACAGAAATCACCTAAAAAGAATCACTGAATGTATTTTAAAATAAAAGGTCTGAAACATAATTTTCATGTCAAATAAGCATTCTCATATTTGCATATTAGTTTGATTTATGTCTTCATTTGGATTCCTCCAGAACTGACCCTAAGAGCAGGATACGAGTATAAGAGGTTTATTTGAGGGGCAATTCAGGACTCAGGGGTAGGCAAGGGGAATGAGATTGGCAAGGAAGGAAGCCCATGGAAGATGCTTTAAGAGGCCAGTCACCATGGTGGAAAGCTGGAGCCTACTCAAGCTTCACCACTCTGGGATTCTTGTAGAATATGTTCCAGAAGTATTTCACTTCAGGGCTAATATATTTATTTCCCAACTCTGTCTGTCACAGGCTACGCTGCTCCGGGGCAGGGTAGAAAGATATTAAATCCCTTAGCATTTGTGACCTACCTCCCACAAGTGCAGAGAGGGCTCCAGTGCCCAGAGAAAAACCTCAGCAAAAAGATGTGGGTATCAGCAGTAGGAAGCTGGAAAAGGCCAAGTGAACCAGGTATATCACTGACAGCAGCTGCCCTGTGTGTATCATGGAAATTCATCCAGAAGTTTACCTTCAGCACTTAATAATTTAAATGGACCTTATATCACTGAGCACTTTACAGTTTTCAAAGCATCTTCATTTATGCTATCTTATTCAGTCCTCATGGGACCCCTGAAGGGTGGGTTGAGAAGGGTTTACTACTCATATGTTGGAGAGGATGGATTCATGGGGACCTCTGCTCTCAGATGGTAAAGGAAGAATGCAAGAATCTGGCTTTTGTGGAAATTATGGTTGCCTCCCCAGCACCCTCATCCATTGTCTCTCCCCCAGGCAACTATGCACTTGGCGCTTTGCAGGAGATGGGAGAAAA
Organism: Canis aureus; assembly: GCF_053574225.1. Classification (NCBI taxonomy): domain Eukaryota; kingdom Metazoa; phylum Chordata; class Mammalia; order Carnivora; family Canidae; genus Canis; species Canis aureus. The sequence continues at coordinate 14,871,279 of NC_135636.1, forward strand.
AAATCCCCACCTGTAGGGAGGGGCCTTGATTGGCCAATCAGATCTTTGTGTTCTTAATGAGGCAATAATTAGTGCAGTTCAGTGAGAGCCCAGTGAAGGACTGTTGCAAACTAAATGACTGGGGTAAGAGAAAGATATATTTTTATCTCTTTCATTTTACACGTGTATGAGCCAGTAGTAGGTAGTCCTGTAGTTGTTGGTAGCCATCATGTGAGCATGAGATTATCCAGCCTTAGGGAGAAGCCAATGTCACCGATGGCAGAGAAGACAGATTAAGAAAACACACACAACCCGCCCCCCCCAAGAAAAACAAAAACAAGGTCCTCAGTGATATTCCTGACCCAATGATAAAACCCTGCTGAAGCTGAGAAGCCCCTTTTATTGCTTATGAAAACCATCTGGGGTTGGATTTTCAAACACTTAGAGTTGAGAACGTTTTCTCTGACTCCTGACTTGGTCCTCTAAACACCTCACGTCCTCCTAGAATGAAATAACATAAACCTCCTATAAGCAAAATCTAGAGGGATTTTATATGTCATCTGCATAGCATGTTCACATAAGTTCTAACTTTTCATTTGAAGTGTCATAATCCATGGAAGCATAAACAGTCCCTGTTATAGCTTGGAGACTAGCTCTATGTCTACTAACCCCCCCAAAAATGTTAAGTAGAAGAAGAAAGACTTGTTTCAGTTTTAAGTGGACTTTTGGCTAAAATAGAGAATATTCTATGAAAACAGTTTTTTGAGAAATTATAAGTTCAGACAACAAAGGAAGAATAAGTAAAACTAGTGATACCTGGAAAATCAGATTTTCTCTTTTCCAGAGGAATGTGCAACTATATAGCCACTCTAGGGGTTTGTCTACTTTCTTTTCCCTCACCTATCTTACTTACATAGATTAGAAAAGTGAAATACTCATTTTGTTAGCCCTGTCTTGTTGCAGCTACAGATGGCTTTGTGATGACGCAGACAGGTGGTCTTCTGGGGGAATTTCAGGGAAAGAATTTGTTTTCCTGATAAAATGGGACATATCATACCCAAACTGCAGAAAAAGATACATACATTTTTCCTTCTTTCCCTGTCTTGAATGTTGGTATGAAGTCTAGAACTATTGTAGCCATTTTGAGATAATGAGGAGACAGACATAAAGCCAGGGGTAGTGGAGTGAAAAGGCAGAAATAGTCTGGCTGGCTCTGCTGAGCAATGGAACTCATGCTCTCAACGCTGTCTCTGACCTTTCCTAATTGGTATATGCAACCGCCTTAACAACTTTGTGAATATCTAAGGTTATTTTAGATTTTTGCTTTATGTGTTCTTTTAGGTTTCAATGGTTGTAACTTAATTCAGGAGATATTCATATGTTAAACATGTCAGTGGCTGACTGAGTCTGTTTTTTAAAAAATTATATAATAAAAGAAACACTGACCTGCTCTGGTAAAGCAACAAGAGCCTCTATTATAATTCAGGTAATTTGAGGAGCATATCTGGGTTCCTCCCACTAACCAACTCTTTGATTTTTCATTTACTCAGGCAGTTACTCTCCTAATTGGTGTATTTAGGCCATTCATATTTAAAGTGATTTATTGATATATTTAGATTATAATTAATCTGCCTGTCCTTCTTCCTATGCCCCTCTCCTGGCTCATCATTTTTCTCTCTCTCTCAAATAAATAAATAAAATCTTTAAAAAAAAGTGATTCTAGGTCCATCCTCAAATAATGAGATGATACATGAGATCTAAGTACCTTTTGGCAAAATACTCCCAATTCATCTTTCCTATCCTTTGTGACATTAATGTTCTTTTTTCATGTATACATGTATTTACTCACTGCAATATATTGTTAATTATTACTTTTCAAATTGTCATTTAAGCTCTGAATAATAAGAATAAAATATTTTATTTTACCTCCACTTATTCTTTCTCTGACACTTTTTTTGCTCTTTATGTAGATCTAAGGTTTTCTGACCTATATTTTCTTCTGCCTAAAGAACATCTTTTAACACTTTTCTTGCAGAGCAAGTCTACTTATGATGAATTCCCTCAGTTGTTTGTCAGAGAAAGTCTTTATTTCTCCCTCAATTTTTAAAAAAGTTTTTATTTTTAAGTAATCTCTACACCCAATGTGGGGCTCGCACTCCCAACCTCAAGATCAAGAGTTGCATACTTGATCTTGACTGAGCCATCCAGGCACCCCTCTCTTTCAATTTTGAAGGATTATTTTACTGGATATAGAATTCTAGGTTGATGATTTTTTTCTTCAAGATTTCAAATATTGGGACGCCTGGGTTGCTCAGTGGTTGAGCATCTGCCCCTTTGGATCAGAGTGTGATCCCAGAGTCCCAGGATGGAGTCCCATATCGGGTTCCCCACAGGGAGCCTGCTTCTCATTCTGCCTATGTCTCTGCCTCTCTTTCTGTATTTCTCATGAATCCATAAATAAAATCTAAAAAAAAAAAAAAAAAAAGACTTCAAATATTTCACTTCATTCTCCTTTTGCTGACAGTTACTGATGAGAAGTCCACTGTAATCCTTATTCTTGTTTTCTAGGAAAGGTGTTATTTACCTGTGGCTTCTTTCAAGATTTTCTTTTCATCTTTTTCTGCAGTTTGGGTATGAAATGTCTAAGTTTTTTGTTTTTGTTTGCTTGTTTTTGTATCTATCCTTCTAGGGTACTCTGAGCTTCCCTGATCTGTGATATTTTAGTACCCATTATTAGATTTGGAAAAGTCTCAGCCATTATTGTTTCAAATATTTCTTCTGCTTCATCATTTCTTTCTTTTTCGGACGTTCCAGTTACTTGGGTGTTATATTTCTCAAAGTTGTCCTACAGTTCTCGGATATTCTATCCAGGAAGTTTCTATAGCTTGAAGATAGCTTAAGCTTATCTTCCCTGGAGGTAAACCCTGTGAGAGTTTGCTCTTCTCCCTTTCAATTCCAAGGCCCTAAGGAGTTTCTGACTCTCAAGCTAGTTCATACTTAGCCTCCAGAAATTCATCAGAATTACCTTTGAATGTCCCTATTACTTTATGGATCTAGTAGCTTCTGTTCCAGGTAATCAAATCATGACCGTCACTTTTGGATGGCTCTGTCTCTGTTTGCATGTCTCTGTTCTCTGATGAGTCCAAAAAGGTCATTGATTTTCAGTTTGTTCTGTCATTTCTTGCTATAAGGAAAGGAGTGACACTTTCAAGCTCTTTACATATCAGAGCTGAACCTGAAGTCCCCTTCTCTTTTGGGTCTCTCTTTCTTTACCTGTAAAAATGAGTACATTTATAGCTACCTTGAAATACAATTGCCATTATTTTATGAGGCAATAAGCTGTGAAAAAGTAATGTAATACCCATATCAGGTGGTCAATGAAGAATTACTCTATATTTACATTTTAGAAGGGATTCCATTAGAAAGAAGTGGATTTGAATTTGATACACTTGCCTTGCATGAAATCAAGTAGATGTGTTCAAAACAAAAATTAGTAAAGAGAGAGAAAATAACTTAAACAATGTGAATAGTTCTGTCAATCCTTAGTAAAATTATGTCAACTGACAGAAAGAGCAGTAAAAAGCTGAGGAGTGAGGGTGAGGAGGAGAGGGAATGAAAACTCCCAGGTGGCAGGAACAATGGATGGGAAGTGTCTGGGGCAGGAAGATTCTAAGAACACTTAAGAAATATGGGAGTGGAGCCTGGGGGGGTGCAGTCAGTTAAGCGTCTGACTCTTGGTTTTGGCTCAGGTCATGAGATCGAGACTGGTGTCAGGCTCTGAGCCCTGGGTCCCAACATGGAGTCTGTTTGATATTCTCTCTCCCTCTGCCTTTCCTGCTTGTTCTCTCTCTCTCTCTTTTAAATAAATAAATCTTTAAAAAAAAAGAAATATGGAAGTGGAACTGAAAGGCTAGAGAGGTGGAGATGATACTGGAGATGAGCCCTAGAGATCATTGCACAGTGCTTGGACACTATTTTAAGAGCACTGGACTAGTTTTTCCAAAACTCAGTTTCTGTCATTCACATATTTAATAGATAGAAAATTGGAAATGGCACTTTACTATGGATTTATTTTATATTTCTTTTTATTGCTATTTGAAGTCAATATTCTTCTGTATGTGAAATTATTGTCTCATGTCTTTTATTTTTAAATTTATTTTAAATTCTTACTGGCTCTTATTACTGTTAAAACATTATATATTATTTCTTAAGTCTTTCATATTTGAGGGAAAATAATCTTCCTCAAACTTTTGTTTTTCTTTCATTTTAGTTCTTACCATCTTAAAACATATAGCTCTTCCCTTCTGTTGGTGTGATAACTTAGTGGTTTATAGTGATAAGCATTTATTTGTTACTCATGTGTCTGTGAATTAGCTGAAATTCAGCTGATCTAGACTGGGCACTGTCTACATAGCTGATGTTTTTGTTTTTTGTTTTTTGGCAAGATGGTCCTATAGACATATCAGAGTCTGGTTTCTTGGAGTAGGTTATAACAATGTGTGGTGGGCAAGTTCTTGTGACTCCAATGACCACAGGCCTCAAGGTTAGATGTTTGTAGATGGAAAGGAAAGAGATATCTTTTTGCTTGGATTTATGCAATAGCAGACCCAGGTATAAGAATTTGGGTGCCAGTAGTTAGTTTATTTGGAAGGTAATTCCACAAGCAGAATGAGAGAGTGGGGAACGGAAACAAGAAAGAAAAAACAATCAATAAAGTGTTCATTGATGAGCAGGTTACCACCATAGGCATCTGGAGCTCTAACTTGCTGAGGACACTGAGAAACTATATAGAACATAACTTCAAGTTATCCCCCCAACTTCAAAAAGGTTGAAGTGCTCACTTGTCAATTCCCATCATTCCCTGGGGAGGGTTGCTCCCGGAAACTCCTGCATTGTGTGGACAGGTGGCTACTAGGTGCAGAGAAAACCCTTAGGAAGGGGGAGGCAAGTGTTGTGGTAGGAAGTTGTCAGTGTGCAGGAAAATGTCCACCAAACTGCAGGTAACCTTCAGGGTGGGTCAAGAGGACATAGGTAGAGCATCTGCTACAAAGAGGTACTAGAATGCAAAGACTAAAATAAGCCTGAAGATGGCATGATTCTTTCTATTAAATATTACTGCAAATTCAGCTGGCCTTCAGTAAATATTTGTTATATTTAGCCAGACCATTGGGTTCATTTGCCAGAACACGAACACCTTGCAGATAGGGACAGAGTGGTTGTCTTTCTTTCCTAACATCTAGTTCGGAGCCTGACACACCATTGCTCAACAAATGATGGTGTAGGGAGGGAGTTTAGGAGAGTAGAGAGAACTTGGCCTTTGGACTCAAAAGACTGAATAGACTCTCATGGTTTCGTGACTTATGCCAATGGGCCAGTTACATGCTCCCCTTATTCTATTTCCTCATTTTCAACATTGAAATAGTGATGCTGGACTCAAATATTATTTAAGAAACAAATGAGTTAACAAATGTTCAGTGGCTGCTCTAGAATTTCTATATTGGGGGAACTTAGAGCAGACAGCAGTCTAGACGGAAGGGAAAACAGGGCTTTGCAGAAGATTGAGAATATACCATCAGTTGGGGAAAAAATCCCTCCAAACACCCTCTAGGTACTGCCACAATATTTGTCAGATTCTTAGACTAGGGCTTAGTAGGTTAAAGGAATTTAACCAAATGAAGATGTTATTATTGGGTAATTAGGCACAAGATTGTCCTGGTTTGGAAATGTGCTGAGAGTGTATTGGCAGTGTTTGTATCTTGTGATACATAATGTTATTGCAATCTAATGGTATGATTCCCAAAGCAGAAGCTTATAGTTTAAGGCAGAGTGCACCCTTGAAATCATTACTTTTTCCTTAGATTCTCTCTTGTGAGTGTCTGGGTCCTTGTGAGTTACTGTCAATCTCAGGAACCAAGATTCAGAATAGGATGAGGAACCCAACCCAAAGCCTGTTGAGAGATGAGAAGATCAGGGTCTCTACCCTGAACATTGAGAATGGCCAATCCTGTCCCCCCAGAGTATAGACTCTGTAGCATTGGGAGACTTGATGGGGAGTGGTGTTGGGCAAATCAATAAATTCATCCTATACAACAAGGTGGGGTCCAGTTTTGTCAATATCCTTACCATGTTTGCTGCTGGGCAGTTGGCAGAGTGTCTTGAAAAATTTGTAGCAGGCTCCTCAAAGTAGATGACTGTGGAAGATTAAGGGACATGGTGGCTAGATGTTAACTCTGAATTATGAACATTCCATATCTGAGATCCTGGTTTCACTCTGCATGGATCATAAGGCCTCTCAGGAGACATCTCCACTCTTTTGTCTCTGAATGAAGAGCCATAAACCTGTAAGCAGTCTTGACTAGTATCTTTAGGGCCTGGCACCTAGCCAGCAGGGACTTCAAATCAAATCAGAAAACAAAAAAGAATTGTTAACCCAAGAGAGTAATGTTATGGGCTATTCTAGTATATTGGTATTTTTCCTTCAAATTCAGTTTGTTTTATTTTCTAATTGTGGAAGATCACACTTCTTCCATCCCCTACACACGCTAGAATCTTTACCCAGAGAAAAATGGAATACACTCATCCAGATATTTTCTTATGCATTATATAATAAAAGTTTAAAATATTTAATTGGTTTTATAAAAATATTTATACATCTATAAAAATATTTATACATGTAAAAATATTTCCAATATCAATAGATACATTTTCAGTATCATTTAACCTTGAGTTCATTAAACTTAAATAAATCTTAAAATAGATAAAAATCTTTAAAAAATGAGGAATCAAAATTAAATCTATTTAGACAGTTATGTTATTTCTAACATTTAGATTTTGTAAATAATACTTTGATCCTTGTTGTTAAATCATTGTGATATCCTTAATTTGCTGTTAAACTCTCTTACATATACATGCGTATATATATATGTGATTTTTATTGTTTTTAATCTCTTAATCTCTTCAGACCATATTCCAGAAAATTTTCTTTCTAAAGAAAGTTTACTAATTCTCTCTTAAACTTCGTCTATTTAACCCTACTATTGAGATTTTATTTTCAATGATCATATTTTGACATTCCTAAAAGTTCTATTTTCCAAATCTGTCTCCTCCTGATATTTTCTATTATTTTTTTAAAAATGTCTTTCTTTAATCATTTGAACATAAGTGTTTATTGTGTCTACTGTCATTGTTTCTGATAACAACTTTCAGCACTCTGCTTGACAGTGGTTTCTTTTCCCATGAGTTTTGCAATTTTAGTTCCTGAGCTCATCTTCTGTGGGACCTCATTGGGAATCCTGGTGTAAGATTATAACCCTTCAGAGAAACTTTCTGATACCTTCTGCCAAGCACACAATGGGTATTATCAACTCAGAACATGTTATATGTTAATTTATAGACATTCTAGTGTAAGTCTGAATGCCAGACCCATGAAATTAGATCTATGGTTATGGATTCTTAGAGTAGACCTTTTTTATTTTCTCCATTTAGATCCTAGAAAGAAAAATGTCATTGTCATCTCTATCTACTTTTGGATGAATTGTTCTTTTTTTTTTTAATGGACAGTTTTATTACTAGAAAACTTACCAACTTGTGATATTTGGAATCAAATACTAGATTAGCTTTCCATAACTTTTTAAAAAATATTTTATTTAAATTCAATTTGCCAGCATGTAATATAACACCCAGTGCTCATCCCACCAAGTGCCCTCCTTAGTGCCCGTCACCCAGTTGCCCCATCCTCCCTCACTCCTCCCCTTCTGCAACTTTGGGTGGATTGTTCTAGTTCAACCTCTCACCTCTCACTGGCCAGAGTCCTTATCTATGTTCCCTACATGGGTGTTAAAACCCAAGCCTCTAAGTTATGAGACCAGAAAACACCCATAGAACCTCCAGAGTTTCAGCTGAGCTGTTACAGTTTGAGACTGAAGGTTCCTCTTCATTTTTTTTTAAGCCAACTGACTTCCCTAACTTTCCTGCAGGCTCAGCTCTGTGTCTGAAAGGATCTTACATTTTCTCTAGTTTTTCCACTTTGTAATGAGAGAGTTTTGGTTGTTTAGACTGAAATGTTATCAGAAACTAAAGGTCTTCAGTATTTCTGCAGTATAAATTCTCAGAGGAAGAATTTCAAATTTAAGAGGCATGTACATTTTTAATGTCTCACATATTAATATTTGATAGATAATACACAATGTGGAAAGCAGTGTGGCCTTGGAATATCTTATGAGTACAACTCAAGAACGCAACGTTGACCACAGGACAGCTTTGAAATAAGTTCTTAGCTCTTTGGTTAATTCAATCTGTCACCTTATTTCTTTTTCATTTTAAGCATCTTTTTATAAAAACTGTTTTTCAAGAAGCAAAAAGAGCAAGTTGTGAAGTGTGAAGCTCACTCTTAGAATTTTATTTCTGGTACATCTTCCCTTTAATAGAACATCTGTCTCATCATGAACTTTGGAAATATAAATCCAAGAGGCCTGAATAGGAAAGCTCATGGAATTCTGATAAACAAGAGTTTTCTAAAAGCATGTCCCCAGATTCTTACTTCTGGAAGGTGAGGACTTGCTATATATAAGTTCTCTGCTTACATCATGCACATCTGTATATAAGGCTGGTGAAAACAGAGGAAGATACTATATAGGGATGGGGCAGGAATGAATTAGTGCACAAGCTGTTATTTTTAGTGGCTACCTCTCCTAGTCCTTAAACTGTCACTGAAGAGTAGCTTTGAACAAGCTGCAAACCCCTGAAAGGTCATAACCCAGGAGAGGAGAGACTCCAGGAACGTGCACCAGGGAAGATGCAGATGGATAAACAAGCCATAAAGTGCACCATATTTTCTTTTTTCCAGCACTCACTGAAGAGTTGACCTCAGGCTATTGCCCTGTGAAAGTGGAATTGTAAAAGAGCCAACCCCAAACAAACCTGTACTAATCCCTGGGTGGCTGGCTTTCCCCATTGCTAATGAAACCCAGGAGGGTCCTGAAGTGAGGTGTGACAATTTGAGAGACAGAGTGAAGATCACAGAAGTGAGAAACCTATCACCTCTCTTTTCCCATCCTGAGGAGCATACGGGCTAGTTTCAGGATGCCCAAAGTTCTCATGGCCTAGACAGAAGTCCTATTGCCTGAGAGCTGCACAGGGATGGACACTCACCTTCTCCTCTAGCTGACTCAGCTCAGCATTTTCAAAGGTGCCTTAGCTGAGGAGGGCATTCAGACATGACAGCCACTGCCCATGTCATTTCTAGGGAACCAGGTGGATGCGTTCACATGGAAGGAGGTGATGAAGATGAGAAATGGTATAAGCCACTTCTCTGACCTGGTGGATGACTGATTGGCTGTGGGGCCACGACTCTGGCCTCCATCACAGGAGGAGGGTTAGAGCTTATAAGTTCTCATCTATCTGACAGGGTAAATGTGGTGGTGCTGGAGCAGCACAGGGTGGGGGGAGAAGGGCTGGATATATAGGAACTGAGCTATTAGGGTGTTTATCTACCTTAATTCTGCTTCTTGTAGATCTCTGGCTACTCCCTTAGGTAGTGGAATCAGGGCCTGCCATACTCCTTAGAATGTGTCCAAAGAGTCAGGGTTGTCACTCATCAGGCAGGGATAAGAGATGGGCTTCCTCCACACTCACTTTCCCTTTTTCCTTGTCAAAATCTAGAGCCTCAACCACACATGAAATGATTATGTGTGAAACTATTATGTCTTAGGGCTTCGTGGAGCCATAGGAGGGAAAATCGCCTGGGTCCTTGCAACACTGTGTGGAGGGGTGTGCTTGCCAACCCCAGGCTCTAATAGTTCTTCTCCTCCTCTTCCTCCTCGTCCTCCTTCTAAGATTTTATTTATTTGACACAGAAAGAGACTGAACATGAGCAGGGGGAGTGGCAGAGAGAGAGAGAGAAGCAGGCTCCCCACTGACCAGAGAGCCTGCCTCAGGGCTCCATCCTAGGACCCCAGGATCATGACCTGAGCTAAAGGCAGACCCTTAGCCGACTGAGCCACCCTGGAGCCCACTAATTTTGACTTCTATATGAGTAAAAAAAATAGTCCATCACCTCATGTTAGGAAACTTTAATTAATAAATTATCATTCTGAGATTTATTTTCATGATACTCCTGGATAAATTCTACTTTTTTCTGGATGCCATGTCTTCCTTCAGTTAGGATGTATTTATTTTTGATAGTCAAATAACTTTTTAAGGAAAGGGTACTGAGGAAATAAACTTTCTGGACCTTTTATGGGGAAAAAAGTCCCTATTTTTCCCTCTTTTCATTAGGTAGATTTTTCTAGATACAGAATTTTAAATTTAAAGCTACTTTCCCTCTGAATTTGAAGGCACTGCTTCTTTGTCTTTTTGCATCCAGTGATGCTAATGAAACTTAGTGATAGAAAAAGTGTCAAGGGACACGAACAACACAAGGGCAAAAGACCAATACAAACAGCTAATCCACATATGAGTAAGAGTGTATCACCAATAAGTGGGAATCAGAAATTAATGAGAACACATTTTCTTCTTTATCAGATTGACAAAGATTACAAAAATGGTAACACTCAGCACTGGCACAAATTGGAGAAATGAGTATTTGTATACACTGCTGATGGGTCTGAAGCGAACAAAATTTCCAGAGGATAATTTATTTATTTTATTTTATTTTTGTTTTTTGAGAGAGAGAGAGAGAGAGAGAGTGTGTGAGGTGGGGAATGGTGGGGGGAGAAGGACAGGAGAGAGAAAGAATCCCAAGCAGGCATCAGTCCCGATGCAGAGCTAGACAGGGGGCTGATCCCACGACCCTGAGATTGTGACCTGAGCTGAAATCAAGAGTGGGATGCCCAACCGACTGAGCCCCGCCCCAGGCACCTCTGGAGGACACATTTATAATATTCAGAAATAAATCTATTATTTTTACCTTTGTAGCTGAGGTTTTTTTTTCCCCCTAGCTGGAAACTTTATAGTTCTTCTCTTTTATCTTTGGTGGAGCAAAGTTTCATAAAGATGCATTTAGGTGAAAGTTATTTTTATTATCAACTCAACATTTACTGAGCCATTTCCACCTTTTGCTTTGTTTCAGCTTCAGGGAAATAGTTCTTCTTTTATTTCTTTGATTTTTCCCCACTGTCTTCAGTTTTCCTGATTTTTTCTTTCTCTAGTTATTATTAGATAGATATTGGTCCTCCTGTATGGATCTGTTATATTGTTTAAGTTTTCTCTCATGTCTTCTTTTGTCCTTTGCTTTATGGATATTCTTGTTTCTTCTTAAAAATTTTTTTTCATAAGTAATCTCTATGTTCAATGTGGGACTCAAACCCACCACCCTGAGATTAGGAGTTGCATGCTCCACCCACTGAACCAACCAGGCTCCCCTGTCCTTTGCTTTGTATTCTGAGAAATTTTAAAAATATTTCTTGTTTTTTTCTTTTGGTATATTTTCACCAAAATTTATATTTAAATATTTAAAATTTTCATGAACTCCAGTTCCTTTTCATATCAACCTATTCTTGCTTTGTGGATATGATATCTTTGTATAATTAAGGTTGACCAGCAAGGATAATAATTAGAATATTTAAAAAGTTCTCTTTTCCATAATTGTCTGTTTCTGAAACTGAGTGTTTTTCTCTGTTTTCATGTTGGCCACTCATTTTGGTGTTGCTGATTTCCCTCAAATATCTGGAAATCTCTGATCTTCCATTCTTATTCACAATTGAGGTCTATGTTAATTGATTTGAGTAGCTGGCATATTTCTTCTTTACCTGGCTATTATAGATAATAAATGCACAGTAAAAATGTAATTTTAAAAACAGTGTTATCTTATTAGAAATGGACTCACTTTAATAAAATATTTTAATTTTTCTGTAAAATATGCTGGTAATACTGACTATTGATAAGACTTAGAGATTTATCTATGTAGAAAATCTATAACATTTGGTTGATCCTACTTAAAGTTGTCTCATTAACAAAATATCTTGGGATGCCTGGGTGGCTCAGCAGTTGAGTAACTGCCTTCGGCTCAGGGCGTGATCCTGAGGTCCCAGGATCGAGTCCAACGTCAGGCTCCCTGCATGAAGCCTGCTTCTCCCTCTGCCTGTGTCTCTGCCTCTCTCTCTGTGTCTCTCATGAATAAATAAATAAGTCTTTAAAAAAATATCTTATCAATGTATACTTTGAAGTTTTATCTAAGAATTTTTGAATTAAAATCTCTTCATAAATATTTAGTTGAAAATGTTTTAGGGGAATTGAATAATATTTTTAAATATCAACACATTATTTTACACATAAGGAAAACACATTGTATCATAGATAGCTATAATTTGGGACCATGCTGTATTGATGCCTGATACGGGCAGAGATGTTTTTATTTATTTTTTATTTTTTAAGATTTTATATATATATATTTTAAGATTTTATATTTTTAAACTAATATCTACACCCAATGTGAGACTTGAACTTACAACCCTGAGATCAAGAGTTGCATGCTCCACCAACTGAACCAGCCAGGCGCCCCTGGACAGATGTTTTTAAGAAGATAAAGTATATGAAATTGGTATGGACATTATTAAAATAGCTGCATTTCTTAACTACAATTATTTACAAAATAGACATGGGAAAATCATGTGTTGTTGGCAAAAGAGTTTTTTTTTTTTTTTTTTTTTTTTTTTTAGAAAAACTCCTAGGCTGATTGACTACATCAACGTGTTGAAAAATTTTCATTCAAAAGATGCTAAGATCTTTTTCCATGATCTCACATTGCTACCCATTCATTTCTCACACATGGAGCCTTGTTCCTGCTGGGGCTCACAGTGAAGTTTAGGCTACATTGATCTCCTCACAGTGAAGTCATTACACTTCTTTCAGTCTTCCTTACACATTTGCTCCATGCATGCTTAAAATCTGGAAAAAACATACTCATGGGGCTGGAGAAACAAAGAAGCAGCAATTTCCTTGCCTTATTCCTTCTCCAGTGATGAAGTAGAGAATATGATGTGGTGATTGGAGCCAGACCTAACCCTGGCCATAGGCATTGTAGCTGACCCAAACCTAATTAAGAAAGATCCTGAATAAACTTGGGTGAGAGCCAAAATCACTAGGCTCCTCAATCAATATTTTTGATATAAAAATTAGCATCTGGGCTAAGTAAAAGGGAGCACTGTTTCATGCCACAGCAAAAAGAAAGAAAAAGAAAGAAAGAAAGAAAGAAAGAAAGAAATCTTTTCTTGCTTCTACCCTGACCTCCTTATGTTGGATACATTACTGATTTGTATCTGTGATAATTTTCAGACCTGTTGACTTAGAAATGTCAAGTTCTGTGCTCAGCTCTGTCACAGGCATCAGACTTTTCTAAATGGGTAAGCTGGTCTCACTTGTTCTCTTATTCCTGCTCAAGTTACCCTGCTGATATATAAAGTTTAGCTGAAATAACTGTAAGAAATTTGACTGGAAAAGGAATACAGCATTCTCAGAAAAGTAAAGCAGACCTTGTTAGAGCTTTAGAAGTGCTCTTTACATACTGTGCATCCCCTGACAACTTCAACACACTGATCTTCCACGATGAGTCCACTTTTAATATCTATGAAAATGTCCAGAGGATAATGTATATTGGAGTTCTTTGTAGAGTGTCTGACACATGATAAGTGTCCAAAAAAATGATTGACTTGCTATCTTTCAAGACACTACATACCTGCTTTAGAAATAATTCCTAGTCTTGATTCTGGAAATTTGCATGCAGGATATGAGATAGAGAAAGAAAAGATTAATATTTGACTCATGGTCATGCTTTTGTTATCCTATAGACTACTTTTTAAAAAGATTTTATTTATTTATTCATGAGAGGGAGAAAGAGAGAGAGAGAGAGAGACAGAGGCAAAGGGAGAAGCAGGCTCCATGCCAGGAGCCCAATGTGGGACTCCATCCCGGGTCTCCAGGATCACGCCCTGGGCTGAAGGCAGTGCTAAACCGCTGAGCTACCCGGGCTGCCCGACAGACCACTTTTAATGAGGTTGAGACAAATTAAGGGATAGGTGAAGATATCTCTATCTTTTAGAGAGATTCAGTGAAATATTCCCTAATGAAATCATATGATTTCTGGGGCTTGCTTCAAAGTAATCTGTAAGTGGGGAACTAGATGAAAAAGATTAGCCATGAATTGATAATGTTTGAAGCTAGGTGATATAATGGATTTATTCTACTATTCTCTCTCTCTCTCACTCTATATTTACAATTTTCCATTTTAAGATGTTTTAAAGGGGGTTGAATTAGAAATAATTATGTTTAAGAGGATGGACTGCTGTCAGCTCAAAGCCAAGTTCTTCCCCCAAAGTGCCTTTGGCCAAATGGAATTGTCTTGGCCAAGGTAATGCCCTCTCCCACACCTCTACCTTGGCAACTTGTATCTCATGTAGTTGATGTGGTATCTCTTGTAGTTGATGGCAGAAAGGGCATAGAAGCCTGACTCCCTTGCTTCACTTTGAGATAATTCTGAATGGCCATCTCTGATGCATAGCTCCCCAGGGGAGTGACTAAGGCCTTTTATGATAAAATCATAGTTAGGCTTCTCCCTTTTCCAATCTTGTCTCCGCGCTCTATCCTACATATTGTTCCATTGTATGTGGTCCCAGTGGTGTGCTGGTAAAGGTTTAACAGATGGCTCTCCAGATCCCGAATCTGTCGTGTTTGCCGATTCCATGATGTAAATACTCTCCCTACATAATTGCAAGCTACCAAGATAATTTCTGATGTCACAGAAGGAGGAGTTGGGAACAGATGAGCACAATTGTTTCTTATGACATAGTTCAAGCCAGCGCCAGCCACCCTTGCCCATTTTCCCTTATGAAATTCTTTTTTTTTAAGATTTTATTTATTTACTCATGATAGACACAGAAAGAGAGAGAGGCAGAGACACAGGCAGAGGGAGAAGCAAGCTCCATGCAGGGAGCCCGACGTGGGACTCGATCCCGGGTCTCCAGGATAACGCCCCAGGCTGAAGGCATTGCCAAACCGCTGAGCCACTGGGGCTCCCCCCCTAATGAAATTCTTAAATGCAAATCTCTGAGTCTCTATTTAGGGTAATCCAAACACAGAACCATCAGTTATTTTTTATTATTGTCTATTTTGGTGATTTGTCCATTAAAGAAACTAATATTTCATAGGCAGAATGAAATGAAATTGGTCACTCTAAATGTTTCATGGAAACACACACACTCATAATACTATAAGACAATGTCCCATAATAATTGCTTAGAAGCAATTAAAATACAGACACCTTTTATTTTTTTAATTTTTTTAGCAGCTATTTTATTTTTCTATTTTATTTTATTTTTTATTTTTTAAAATAAATTTATTTTTTATTGGTGTTCAATTTACCAACATACAGAATAACACCTAGTGCTCATCCCGTCAAGTGCCCCCCTCAGTGCCCGTCACCCATTCACCCCCACCCCCCGCCCTCCTCCCCTTTCACCACCCCTAGTTCGTTTCCCAGAGTTAGGAGTCTTTATGTTCTGTCTCCCTTTCTGATATTTCCTACCCATTTCTTCTCCCTTCGCTTCTATTCCCTTTCACTATTATTTATATTCCCCAAATGAATGAGAACATATAATGTTTGTCCTCCGATTGACTTACTTCACTCAGCATAATACCCTCCAGTTCCATCCACGTTGAAGCAAATGGTGGGTATTTGTCGTTTCTAATGGCTGAGGAATATTCCATTGTATACATAGACCACATCTTCTTTATCCATTCATCTTTCGATGGACACTGAGGCACAGACGCCTTTTAATTTCCAAAAATTACACAGCTGCATAGGGTGTTCTGAGAAAACAGACTTCAAATATGTTGTCCATACAGAGATCAGGAAAAATAGCCAAGAAATTACCAGGTAAGTTCAAAATATAGTTGTTATTATTGCCATAAATTCAAGTACATGACAGAGAGTTAAGTTTTCCTCATTGAAAATTGTAAGTCAGAGTAAACCATTTATAATACTGGTTATCTCTGAAGAAAATACAGAGGAACATTACATGTGTGAAGAATTGTTAACTTTTACCCTATTTGAGAGCTTTTGTTGGAGTAAATAAATAATCAGAGGCAGATTATTCTTAATATCCAACTTTGTAGAAAGAGAAGGTACCTGGATAATGGGAACAAAATGTCCCATTGAGAAGAGATGGGAATAATTCACTTAACTTTAGTAGTATAAACACCTTGTCAACAGAGAATCAGGACAAAGTTTGTTATGTTAGTAGGGACAACTGATCTATGCAAACAAAAGCTCCAACAATGGTTCTCAAATTATGACATGGGTTAGAAGCTCCTGAGGAGGCTGGCTGAATATAAGTTCCTGGGCACTACAGCTATTCTGATTATGTGGAAGTCTGGTGGGGGGCCCAGCAATCTGCATTTTAATAAGCTTCCTAGTGAATTCTGAAGCCCATGGTGTCTGTCAAACCAAAACATGCTGAAAGGCAGTGTAGCCAAACATCTACAATAACACAGTTCCACAATAAGATTAGGAATGTGTCTATGCCATTTCCCTGTTAAGCAAGTGTATCCCCGCTACGAATATCCCCCCTACGAATACCACTTTTAGAACACCTTCCATCTATTTATCAACCAGATTCTCACCAGAGCCAGATTCTCACCTTACCTTTATACTCTTGCCTGCTCTGTAAAGGAAGGGAAAAGTGTGTGTGTGTGTGTGTGTGTGTGTGTGTGTGTGTGTGTGTGTGTATACGCACACACATGCATTTGGGATGTTTGGGGTACATAACAGAGCTTGGTTAGAAATTCTCGTTCTTAACCGAACCGGCCAAAGGGACATTTTGGCTGTGGTATAGTTCTTGAGATTCAATAATCCCTACAGATTTCAAATTGTGGTTTTATTAACCTAGCAGATGTTTTCTTATAAAAATTAAAAATTCTCATAATCACCTTCTTAACCAACCACATTCTACATATGACATATACTCATATTACCATCCCTGTGGGATCTGGGTCCTTCCTAATGTTCTCAGGAAGCATTGTATTTGGTTTATAGTTGTTCTCATAAGTGTATTCAGTGTAAACCCTCTGACAGAGGTAGTTTTTTTTTTTTTTCTTTTGTACCTGGGAATGTAATAAATTGTCCCAGGACTCTGGGATCTTGATGAAGCAGGAGTAATGTCCCCCTTGCTCCCTAGGCCATGTAGATAAATAATTATTTTCTTATCATGAGTCAGACTCAAGATCCTCCATAAAAGTCATGTGATAGATGAATATTCCTGCTTACAAAGACACCCCTCTAAAGGCTTAAAACTCAAAGGGTGGGTGTGAAGGGGTGTGTATGAAGATGATGGACATCTAGAATGGAAGGGGATGTTTATTGCTTGCTGTACCTCAGTAAAGCTCAGATGTTCCACTGCCCTCTTTGTCTATTGTTCCTTTTATAGAACTGAAGACATTTACACATTTTGGACAATTGACTAGAATTAATTTCATTTAAATGCACATTTTCAAGAGGAAAATTTTTTGGGGGGACACGTATACCATATATATTTTCTTTGCATTGGTAATGGTGCACCAAATCATTGGGGAGAGTTGGAATTTAGTTATCACAACTAGTGACTGGATGGGGCAACTGCATTGTTAGAATTCACTTCCTCTCCTCTTCTGCTGATAGTGATCCTTACAAATGTTTGTGAGAAACTTCATCATTGTGATCCACTTTTAAGCTGATATACCTGGTAGGGGTTATACTTTCCCCATAAAAAGCTTTTCACATTGATCAACTTTATCCTTTAATCAGTCATGAGCACCAGGGCATATTGCTCTTCAACACTGGTGTTCTGGCCTGGGTTTCTATCTCAGTACACAGCATGAGAGCTTGGGTCCATCTGTGTCATGAGTCAAACCTCTCTTGAAGTGATTTGTTTATACTGTCATTTGATGGAGTGGAATGTTCTGTAACTCATTCAAACTATTACAGAAGCTTTGCTAAAAGGTCACCACTGCTCTTTAGAGTTTCCAAATCTGGGAACCATCTGGGAGCTTGTTAAAGATAAGGTTTTCCACTGGCTTTTTCCATATCAACTAGATCCAATTAGCAAAGAGGTACTATTCCATTTAAGTCTGTGTTCACATTTAGAAAGAGAGAGAGAGACAGACAGAGCAGAGGCAGAAAGAGACAACTCAAGTAAATTACAGTTCGTTGCCCAATAGTGTACAAGCCCACTTTACACCAGAGTTGGATCACATGTGCCAGCAGACAGTGAGAACTATTTAATAGGCTTGAACAGGGGTGTCAGTCTTGAAAAAGTTGAATAGAATTTGCTTTTTAATGTCGGTTTTGAATCAATACATTCAAGTATAGTCTGGAGAGTCAACTCTAAAGGAAATTGAATCTCACCATTTACTAAAAATTTAATAGGAAAACGACAAGTCATTCCTTAGAGGAATAAGGGTTATGTATGCAAGTGAAACATTCACTCCACATGGCACCAAAAACCTTCCAGTTGTTGTAACATTACAGTTTTAGTCTAGGCCTAAAATTGGCTTGTGTTTGCTTTCTGCCCCTTTCCTTATGAAACAAAAGTCTTGAATTTTCCAAACCTCAAGAGCTCAGCTGTAAAACTGTAGGATACCAGCAAGAGGAAAAGGAAAGTTTCCTTCAAAGATATCTCTAGTCCCTGCTGGCCAGTCCTACTCTCTCTCTCCAAACATTAACTATGGCTTTGACACTCAGCCTTGGATAAAGTCCAAATGCGGCAAATGGTAGAAGCAACATTTCTTTATCCTCCTGCCTGGAGCTCCCAGTGATATGGATGAGTTGTAGCTGGGGCACTTATGGGGAAACAAGGAGGTCGGCTACTGCCCACGACCCTTGCTCACATCTGCAGGTGAAATAAGTAAAAATATAGTGAGATTTACTGAATTAAAAACCCAAACCCTCTCATTTGGTTGGAATGCCTGAAAGAGTCTGGACCAAAGAGTCTGCACAGTAGCAGCTAAAGCATGGGCTCGCTGCCATTAAAAATGTTCTAGGGAGTGTGTGTGTATTTGTAGTAGGATACTTGGGAGAGGAGAAAGTTAAAACCTGGAACCATACTTTTGTCTCTGCACTCCCGAGTTGGAGACATTAAAAACACAACATTTTCTTCAGTTCAATTAAGCTGGTGTGGAAACCAAAATTGTGCATAGAAAGGGGGGAGAAATCCATTTATATTTCCTTTGAGTCAAGGGGGGGGGGTGTCTTTCTGGCAAAGTCTTTAGGTGCAACTCAGGACTAGGAAACTTAATCGTCCAGTTCAAAGCTTGTCTCATCGTAGAGTTCAGGGCGCGCTGACTTCCTGTGCCGGGAATACTTCAGTTGCAGGAGATCACCCATTTCATCCAGGTTTTCCAAAACCTGCAAAGAGATTGTCTTCCATCAGTTATTTTTTAAACCCCTAAATGGCTCTGTGATCCAGAACCTCACTGAGATTCAATCTTCTTTTGCCAACTTCCTTGATTTTAAAGAAAAGGAGAAAGATCCAAATCATTAAGGTATGGCTTATAAACCAGCCCTAGAGGAATGTTAGAGGCTAACTCATTTTATTTCATACTTTTTCATAGTCTACCCCACATTATGAATATTTAATTTATTTTGGAGGGTGTGAGGAGAGGGATAAAACCATCCATGCTTACCCTTTCAGACTTTATTTTAAAGTTTAATGACATGTATAACTTTGTGGAAGAAAGAGGTAAGGCTGCAGATTACATTTGGGTTTATGTCCTCATGACACAGCAAATCAACCTGGCCAGGAGCAAAAGGGAACATTGTGGGAGCTGATTAATATCGTTCCCTCTCTCCCATATTTCCTCATCCTCAGCTTTAAATACTCATCTGTATGTTCTGTGGAATCCTAGGACTTAAAACCGAAGGGGACCGAAAGCTCATCTGTTTCAGTTCTCTCAATTCATGCAGATAAATGTATCCCCAATTTTCCAAACAAACGACTGAGACCCAGAATAGACAAAATGTACTTTTCATATCTAGTGTATCACTAATCTTATGGTACTGGGCATGCCTTTTTAATCTTTTTAGGCCTGTCTTGACCTGTCAACAAGGAGGGCAATATTAGGATCTAATGCTTTGAAAAAGGTGAAGATGTTTTTTTAACATTGGAATGAATGACAAGTGGAGCTTATGGGCTCTCCTCTTTGGGTAGTCTTTCAAACTGGCAACAAGTTAGATATCCACCAACATAGGAAGAGTCATTGATTTCTGTTTGGTAGCATTATGGATAGTTAAAACATTCTTTTTACTTCAATGTACTTCCTGAATTTTCACATCAAATCTAAGGACTAGGACAAAGCGACAAAAGTTATATTTAAAATGATGTCAAACTAGGATAGTGTCTATTGCTCTTTGCTGAAGGTGGGGATGGAATAGCTCTGAGTGGGCATCTGCATACTTGGGGGATATGAGAGACAATTGACGGAAGGTGTGGAAGAAGAATAGAGGATTTCTATTCATTGTAATCTCAATCTTTTTAACTTCCATTTTTGAGTCTGCTATAAAATGTACATAATATATTGGCAATGCATATATAACTTATAAATGGATTTATGTTGAAGCCCGCTGATCAGACTACGCAGAGCACACCTGTACTCAAACAAAGGTAGGTTTATTTTACTTGTGGCAGCTGGAAGCATGTATTAGAGAAGAACTATCTTAGTAAGAGGGAGTTGGGAAAGGCTTCTTACCACATTTGGACTTGTGCTCAGGATGACTCTAAGGAAGCAGGGACCAGTCTGGGTTGATGCTGTCTTGAACAAGTGAAGTTCAGTGATTAGCTATATACAGAATTCTTTTTTATATATATGTAGAATTCTTATGTGGAAGATGGGATGACTATAGTGAGGTCATTGGTAAAGGTGTAGTCATCACTCGTATTAGAAGAAGGAAATTCTAAGCCACTTCGTATTTGTAGAGTTGCCTCATCTCTGCCTTGTACCAAACATGGTCATAGAAGGGACTTGTCTAACATGTATTTCCTATGAGTGTTATGTTCAGTTAGCTACCTCTATGTGCTCACTGTTCAAGGGTCATTTTTCACTTTCTCTTATGTGTAGATTAAGGAGTTTGCCCATAGTTTTTTTTTTTTTTTTTTTTTTTATTGATGTAAGTGACTGATTTCAAAAGTTTAGGGGCATCTGTTGAGATGATGTCCCAGTGCTCCTTCTAAACTAGGTATTCCGTAGGAGTTAAGAACTTGCGAAGAGAACCATGAGGTCTGATGTCTCCAGAATTGGGTATTCATGAATATCTCAGTGCTGTTGGGGGTTACAAAAAATACAAATCCCCCACTGCTGCCCACCCCCTCCATCACCTCTGGGAGCATGCTCCCTGGTCGTATCCTTTCCTCTCCCATTTTCCTTCCTTAATGTGTAAACATGTTCAAGTCTTTCAAGGGCTTTTCTAAATCTATTTTTCTTTCTTTTGCAGTCAAAGCTCTTGAAATATTTGCCTACTTTTTCTATTTAAAAGAAACAATTTGTTAAAAAAAATAATTACCAGAAATACATACTCCTTTTGGAGAACCTGAACAACACAGAAAGCTATGAAGAACAATAACAACAAAGTTCACCCAGCATCTCAAAACCTAGAGTTAGCTCAATTATTAGTGTGTCATGCAAGAAACTGTTAATATGCATTCGGTAGTGGACACTGGTTTGTTTATTTATTTATTTATTTATTTATTTATTTATTTATTTATTTAGGTAGACACTGGTTTAAATCTTAAGAATGTAATGGTGAAGCAGAAAGACAGACACTGTGTGTGTGTGTGTGTGTGTGTGTAATTTTTTATTTGAGCTCAAAGTATTCACTTTTTTATTCCTTGTATTCTTATTCCTGTTCCCTACATTCTCCTCAAACTGTCTGCTCTGAGGAACATCAAGCTTCTACTAAGTGTAATACAAAAGTTTCTTCCCATCTCTTATCCCACTTAAAGCTGCTCTAGTTTCTTGGAGACGTTTGGATTCTTCCCCTCCTTGAAACTTTTTCCTTTTTACTGTGTTTAACAGTACCCTAATTCATGCCTTTTCAGACTGTTCCAGCCCCATCAAGGTCTAGTTCCTCGCCTATGATTCCTATGTCTAGCCTGGGATGTAGGCAGTCCGTAGGAATCTGCTCTTGGCCTGTTCACTTGCATTTAGAAATTATATCTTCTCCTTTAGCTAAAATGACCTCTCAGTTCCCTAAACTACAGAAGCTCCAGCACTGCATACTCTCCTAAGCTTTAGAATCTGATTTTCTTTTCCACCGATGGCCCATAGATGTATAATCTCAATCTGTCTATAATTGAGCTCATTTTGTTCCCGCAGGCCAAGTGATGATTGGCTGTTCTTTATTGTCTACCTTATCTCATACAGCTGCTTTAGCTTTACCATCCTTCCATTCACCAGGTCTGGAGACTTTGAATTGTCTTTGATTCCCTCTTTCCACAAATGCCCTGCATCCAACCATTTGCCAACTCTATGCATTTATAATGTCTGTTAATAGATCCATTACTTTTGTTTCCACTGCCATTGACATCTCTTGTTTTGTTCAAACAGCTCCATTTTAGGTCCCTTCTTGCCTTTTCCCTTTCTAATCCATTTGTCACATTTATTTTGTAGTGATGTGATTATATCACTCCCTTGGTTGGAAACCTTGGATGATGTTCCACAACTTTTATTCAAATAGGCCCAACTCAAAAGTCACCTCTCCTATGAAATATATATATATATATATATATATATATATATATATAATATCCATATTCATACATATTATGGATTGTTATATGTGCATGTATATAAACATATACACATAATTCATTTCCATCTTCATATATAATAACTCATTCATATATAGTGAATGAGTTCATATAATTTCATGTATAATTCCCACCTTCATGTTCCACAGTTGTCTATATTTCTTTTCCAAGATGAATTTATTCTGCCTGGTATTATCACTAGTTGCTTATTTATTAGTATCTCCTCTTAGAGTTTTTGCCCCAGGGTTTTGCACATAGTAGACACTCAGTGGGTTTGCTAAATTGCTTTGTCACTAAAGACAGTTCCATCAAGCCCAAACTGATTGAGATAGCTTAGTTTTCTGCTATCACTCATTCACATAAAGATCAAAACCAAAAGACAATGAAATGCGGTTTTTAAATCATTTATACCCCATGTAGGTCTGGACCTATCTTTGTTATTGCTTTGCCAACATGTTGCTTAGTTGGGTCATATTTTATTATGATGGACGTGGCGGCTATGAGAAGTGTCAGGTTGCAGGCAGTCAGTGCTGAAATAGCACGTCAGATTAGCTTTTGCATTTAGGAACAAGTAACTAGTACAACATATGGCTACTCAGTCAGTCTTTTTTATGAAACCAAAACACTGCCTTGAGTCAAATCTTCACTGAACTCATTTTCTTTTTCTATTCGCTGAGTTGATCACATCGTTGGGCATTGTTGGCATACCCTTGTTTTTTTAGCAGTGAGTTTTATTAGTGTTGGTTTTCTAAAACACTAAGAGAAACCCAGGGAAACTTAAGCTAGCTCAATAAAAGAACGTGCTCCCAATGCAAGGTACCAGTACTGGTGATTCTGTTGGCCTGTGGTGTACTCACTGTGTCTAGCATCTCCCGCGTATGTGCTGCTGAAATACAAAACCGAGCCCGAGCTTCTGCGAGGGGAGTAG
Source organism: Canis aureus (assembly GCF_053574225.1). NCBI lineage: Eukaryota > Metazoa > Chordata > Mammalia > Carnivora > Canidae > Canis > Canis aureus. The sequence goes on from NC_135636.1 coordinate 14,894,955, forward strand.
CTGGAAATCCAACAACCACCACCCCGATTTTTCTATTTAACAGATGCCTTGCAAAAGCCCTATGGGAAAGGTAAAAGAGAAGGTTAGCTGAGAGATGACAAAATCATGTGGCAAGAAAATGAATATGGCTAATTGACATTTCTTATAACAATAAATAGAAGATGACTGAAATTACTAAACTTCTGTTGCATACAATTGACAAGAAAATGGGGCAGTTCCTTGATGGCACCCATAGCTAAGTGTGTATATTATGGGACCTGGCACACTCTTTAGAGCATTGTGAGTATTGAGTCTTTGACATTGAGCAGAAAATGCTGATGTACATGAACCTGGTTTAACGAGTTGGCGTTGATGTAAAGTCCTTTGTTTGCAGGATTCCCAGAAACAAAAACCCAACAGCTAACACAATACAATTACATAAAGAAACAACCTATATTAAGTGCAAACTTGTATGTTTTAAAAATTTAATACCAATAATAGAGTAGGGAAATTTCAAGAAGCCTATACTTAGTGACTATAATTTGAGAACCAGGATCTGAGAGTCTGCAGGAGCTAATCCCAAGCTCTATTATCACTCTGGAGCCAAAGATTTTTTTCCCCATTAAACCAGAGATGGAAACATAGCAAGGGTCTCCTCATTTTTTTATTGTGTGAATGAATACACCCATGTATGTTCAAGGATATTAAACCCATTGATTGAGTTGAAGGGGAAATGGGGCAAGAGGGACATGGGGAAAGAAATGTGTACACGGGCAGCCCCGGTGGCTCAGCGGTTTAGTGCCACCTTCGGCCTGGAGCCTGATCCTGGAGACCCGGGATCAAGTCCCATGTCGGTCTCCCTGCATGGAGCCTGCTTCTCCCTCTTCCTGTGTCTCTGCTTCTCTCTCTCTCTCTCTCTCTCTGTGTGTGTCTCTCATGAATAAATAAAATCTTAAAAAAAAAAAAAGAAATGTGTACACAGAGAGAGGCTTGTCGGTAGCTTTCTGAAACAGGGTGTAATTTCTCAGCTGTGATTTCTTCCCCTTCATTGCTTCTAGACCCTTTTTTTCAGAGCTAATTTCAGTAATGACTCTAGAATATTGAGCTCTCAATGTCTGTAGATTTTTTTGTGCTAAGCGCCAATGTAAAAAATGCCCCTAAGTGAATCTTTCCCCACTCTGTGCTCTGTTGCTCTCTGCAGGAAACCTTAATTACTAAATGTCTCTGCCCACAAGCAAGGTAAATGCCTCAGATTTGTTTTTAGCATTAAGAGGTTTCTGGTGTCCTTTTTTAGGCTGGAAGCTGGCAGCACCACGGCACCTTCCAGTCATAACTCAGGAAGAATTCTTGAATCAGACATAGAGAGTTAGCCTGGTCATTTATTCATTCCTCTTGCAATGGAGCTGTCTGCCTTTTTGGTTGCCTCATGCAGAATGCATGTTATCAAATGAAGTGATGGAGATTGCAAGATCTACTGAACACACAGCCTCTCTGGCCCCGTGGCCCAAGCAAGGCAAGATTCGCCTTTGATTTGGACTGGGAAGATTAACAAGGAGATTGAAGCTTTCTGAGAGAGCTTGAAAAGCAGAGGCTGTTCTTTCTCTTTCTTGTTCACCCTATGGAAGGCTGCCCATGGAACTACACAGGATGAGAGCCCATAATTATCTGAGAAACAAGGCAAGTCCTTTTATTGCTAGAATACAAACCACCTGACCCATGATCTCAGGCTAGTTTTCGGGACTCCCCAAAGACCATTTTCACTGTCTGCATGTTTTTCTTTGTACCAGAGGAAGCGAGTTTTGCCAGAGAATGTAGAGCAAAATATATGACTGTTGATTCATTAGGCTAATCTGAGGCCTCCTTGGAGCACTTTGGGGCTTAAAATTTACACTACTAAACCTGGCCTCCTTTAGTTAATGTGTCTGATTGTCCTGAACATTTATTTTATATAATGAGCCTCTGGGTTTGTACTCCCCAAAACAAATTAGAGCCAGTGTGAGCTGAAAGAAACTAGACTATGTGGATAATAATAATAATAAAACATTATCACTGCATTATGTGCAGCATCACTGCATCCTGTATCCTACCATCCTGCAAGTGTATGACAAGGTCCATGGAAGGAAAATGTAAACTCTGCACCAGATAGTAAATGCAATATATCCTTGATTATGTAAGTGAATGTTTTATGGGTGAAATCACATTATACTGAATGTCATGGAAGATTCCAGCATAGAGTTGCAGTGAAACTTTGCTCAAAAGGATATATGGGTGGAAACTATTTTCATCTGCAGTGGGTGGACATGTGGAGAAATCATAGTGCTTTAATAAAATCAAAGGGTTGAAAATGAGCAAACGAAAGATGTGCTCATACACTGGCTTATATAATTAATTCCTTGTCTCAAAAGCTTTTCTCCATATAAGCTTTCCGTTGAAGAAATATCTGAGACAAAAACAAGGCCAGGCAGCAGGGAAGCTCTTGGCAGCAACTCCTGCCAACTGTAGATGACATTACCTTTTGTAACTAACCTATTCTAAGTTTCCTTAGGCAACTCAAGCAATTAGTGTTTTTTTTTTCTTCCATTTGCAGTGATTGATGTCTTTCAATTCACCATTGAGAGTTAAACTTATACTCTGTGTTGCTTTAATGAGATGTGCATTTTTCCCCCTGTGGACTAAAGCTTCAGAAGCCGTGCAATGCACTGAAAAGAGCCCTGGTTTAGGAGGCAAATGGAGCTGGCTTTGAATTCTGGGCCCTACTGCTTACAACTTGAGTGATCCTTAGAAAGTAGTTTAAGTTTTATGGGTCTTGGTGTCCTTGTTCATAAATAAGGGCCAAGAGTCCACCCTTGATAGGTGATCACTGTGTCTAACAGTCTTGGCATATAATCAGCATTCAGCCACATTAACTCCTCCTTAAATAACATCTTCACTGGAAGGTACTAGATAGTTTGACATATCATCCCATGTCCAACATGGCATATTTGATTCACACAATAACAGGGTCTCCACCTATTATTTTCCCAAAAGTTCTATTTTTATTAATGCAACCAAAGATTGCAATAATTATTTTGGAGAGCCATGCAACCATGGTGACTCAGTCTTGCACTCAGTTGAAACTAATACTAATAATCATTATACTAGTAGAAGTACTAGTAGTAGTAATAATAACTACCACTGATTAAGTGCTGATAGTACACCAAGTACTATATTAAGTGCTTTATATATATTAACAATGAACTACTAATAAGAACAGCTCCCACCTAATAGCTCCTATTTAGGAGACAACATAAATGCTGATAGACTTTTTCATGTTTAATTGAAACAATTATGAAATAGGTACTATTTCATAGTAGTTTTAAAAATGAGAAAACTGGGGCATCAGAAGGTTGGGCAACTTTGTTCAAGATCCTCTAGCTAGCAGGGGGCAGAGTAAAATTTTTCCTCATTCTAAACTCTTCACTACACCAGGGAGCACAGTTTTTATACATAACACCCTTTGATTTTATTTTTTTCATTAGCTGTTGTCCATTTAGGACTCCTGAAATATAAAGGAGCAGTACTCCCTTTCTCTTTCTGTTATTGCAAAGTTGAATTCTTAAACTTAAATGCATTTGTTTTTACTCTTCATGGACTCTTCTCATGGCATGGATTCCTGGTAAGATTCTATTTCCAGCCCCCACCATCAAAGTCAGAACTATCTGGCATGCTCCCTACTGCCACCCTCCAGCATTGAGAACCTTAGGCTCTCAAAAATAAAGTAAATTTATTTTTGGTGTCTTCATTTGAGCTAATGGTAAAATACTAGATAGAAATGGGCTAAGTGTGAAATCTTTCTTTCAGAACATACCATTTTGCCAGCCATTCTGAATAAATGTAGGTTTTCTTCTGTACTTTCCAAAATCAGATGGTAAAGGGTTTGGGATTGTATGATACTTTGAATCACTGTTGCCATTGCTCCCTGCCTTAAGTACCAAGCAGTATCCCATGTGACATTTCTGTAGCACACTCTCCTCTTGATCACTCACTCCATGCATTGTTAGCCTGATCCAGATCTATGAGCAAAGGGCCCATTGGTGGTAACGGTGTACATGCTAAAGAACTCATGTGTGTGTTTTAACTGCTTGCTATATTGCTATGGTGAAATGATACAAGAATGTACACTGAAGAATTAATCTTTTGGGAACTAATAACTCAGTCCTATCCACCACGAGTTCTCAAATGATAGCCCCCGAACCTCTTTATACTTAAAATGCTCTACCAATCTATTCAGACTGTTAGAGAGTCAAGCAGAAATTTCCAACAATGGGGTTATGTTGCAGAAGAGTCAGGACCTTCAGAATCTCATAAATATATGTTGACTATTACTTTCCACCATGCACATGGTCAGACACCCAAATAAACATTTTATATTTAGAAAGGACTTTAATTAACTTCCTTTTAATAATAGAGGTAGTCTGTGGCAGTGTGGAGAATGGCTCATGGATAAAATTGTCTATGCCATATTGAGAAAAAGTCATTTTTTCTCCTTATGCAGTTGTTCTCATGCTCAATTTCAGAATTACAGTCAGTGGGAAACAACTCCACATGGGTTAACAGGCAAGGCATTAAAATTTGGTGTTAAGGGCATGAGCCTAAGTTTGGATTTGCCTCTTGATGTTCTCTTGATTTTATTACTGCTCAACTTGTATGACTTTGGCCAAACTATTTAACTGTCCTCAGCCTCAGTTTCCCCCACATGTGAAATAAGGCTGCCTCCTTCTGAGGATGGCCATGAAAGGTCAGTTGAGAGAGCATGGAGCCTGGTAATATTGTTTTCAAATGTTGGGAGAGATGGTCTCCAGAAGTTGCCCCTGAAAAAGACTGTGGGGCAGAAGGAGGGCACAGGATTATCCTTAATTTACAGTTGAGGCCTAGAAATATCTGAGACAAAACAAGGCCAGGCAGATTCACAGATTCACAGAGCTTGAAAGTAGAGTACACTTGATTCCCTTCTTAGGAGACCTGTGGAAAGGCCTTGCTGATGGGCTGACAGGTGGCTTCCAGGAAGCTGTACAAGTGAATTCTGAACTTGGCACCCCATTCCAAGCAATGCCTATGCTGAGCCTCTTAGAGACAGGAGCACTGTCTTGGTCAGATCACCTTGGGGCTTCAGTGTTATTCTGAAGTCGTTGAATACTTACGCTACTTTAGCAGGCATGTAAAGAAGCAGGGGAATAACGGGAGATTCCTCATTGCCATAGATAATGAATCCCATTTCATTCAGTCTCTGTCTGAAGTATCTCGTGTTTTTTGCCAGCTGCCGTACTCTCTGCAACCCTGAAAGGAGACAGGCATGAAATCCATCAATTCTCACAAGGAAGAGAGAAGCAAAGGTCAGATGGACTTGGCAAGCATTCCTAAGTTTTTCGTAGGCCTGCATCATTAGCTGGGAGGGGGTCAAAATAGGGTGGGTAGATGTCTCTTGGTGAGGAGGTGTGGGCACTGATGCCGAAGAACTGTCCTGAGTCTGGAAGACAGGATTGGTGGGTGGTGGGTGCTGGTAGGTACTGCTAGCAAGCAACTAAATGCAGGCTAGCCTGGGTAGGGAGCTAGAGGGTCAGAGGGTGTGTCTAGCAAGAAGGAAGATGAGCTATCATTTACTAGGTAGCTACTGTGTATGGATTCTGTGCTAAGTGCTTTGAAGACATTAACTCAGGGGAAGGGAATGTGACAAGAAGTCACACACACACACACACACACACGACCCTGTTGTTGGTAGAGGCTTTTTAGCCCAGCTAAGCTGGCCCATTAAGTTGCTTCTCACCCAAATCTCTAATCAAAGGGTACTTCACCTAACCGGAACGTGAATGGGGTAGCACATCCCTCAAAAAAGATAAGTCAGGGATGCCTGAGTGGCTCAGTGGTTGAACGTCTGCCTGCAGCTTAGGGCATGATCCTGGGGTTCTGGAATCGAAACCCACATTGGGCTCCCCACAGGGAGCCTGCTTCTTCCTCTGCCTATGTCTCTGCCTCTCTCTGTGTGTCTCTTGTGAATAAATAAATAAAATCTTTAAAACCAAACCTAAACAAAAAGGTCCAGCTGAAACCAGAACTCTTTCATGAGGCATTTGGTAGTGATAGAGAAATAGATGTAAAGGAGTAGAGGGAAGGGAAGAAGGAGGCCTGTTTTCCCCAAAGATAAAAAATGACAGTGTGGGCTCCAAACAGGGGGTCAAGGAAGGTATGTGTGTCCATTTCTAGGTCACTGGTACTTCAGCTCAAAAGCTTAGCCTCTGTCTTTATGTGTGTCCTGGGGGTGGGAGGGGGGAGGGGTCACACATATGAGATGACAAAGGGAATTAAAGAGTGGAAAAGTTCTGAAGACATCTGTCTATGCTAATGCTATCTCCAATGAGGCGAGAGAGCAAACAGCCCAAACCAGAGTGTATTGCTTGATACATTGATCTGCTTGATACAGAAAATTGAACAGAATTGGACATTTGAGTCCTCTGGAAATCAGTCCAACATTTGCATCTGATACAAAGTACCTGTTGAGCAGGAACAGCTGTTGCAGCTGACCTCCATTATGATTGGCCAGGGGTCCCTTCAAACTGATCAGAGCTCTTGCTTGACAAGTTTTTCAATATTCTGAACATCCCTCCTGGATGTCTGCAACTCTACAGATGGAAAATGGGCTAAAATGTCAGTAAATATGTCAATCATAGTCTCCAGTTCCTTCCAGGAGAAAATGGCCTCAGACTGTGTCCTGACCGAGAGTTGAGCAGTGGGCATTTTGTGCTCAACATCCTTCCTTCAGGGGGGCCATCATGTTCAGGTAGAATTGGCCTTCACTTTCCTCTTTGCTCTAAGGGTATTGTGAACCAAAGCCTGGCCAATTGAGATACTCCATCCTCCTGATTATTGGTTCATGACAAAATACAACCTGGGCCTATCAGAATCTTTCAGATCTGCTGAAGAAGAAGTGCACGAATGAAGTCATCCTTAAGCTACATGTTTGTCATCATATGGAAGAACCATGCTTGAGAATGATATTGACTCAAAGCCAAGGTACAAGACAATAAGAATCCTGATGGCATCACTGGAACCTTAGGCCTAGCCATGCCTAAGTGAGTCTATCCTTTGGACTGTCTGTTGTATGAACCAATACATTTCTTTTTCTTTTCTTTTCTTTTTTTTTTTTATGATGAAGTCCCAAGTGTTTGTTTGTTTGTTTGTTTGTTTGTTTTGTATATATTTTTTATTGGAGTTCGATTTGCCATACATTTCTTTTTCTTAAGCTGTTTTGAGTTGAATTAATACAACCTATAACCAAATATGTTTGAGTAATTCAAGTGGCCACCTATTGGATGAGGTTACCTCTAAAGGACAATAATATCAACAACAATAATACTTGTAGCCCACAAATACATAATGTCACTACTGTTATAAGCACTTGACATTTAATAATTTATTTAGTCCTCACAACAATTGTATTTAACTAAATGCTATAATCTCGTGTTACACATGAAGAGAAGCCAAGTAACTCACCCAAGTTCACATAGTTGGTAGGTAGCAGAGCCAGAATTTGAACTCGGGTAATCAGGTTCTAGAATCTGTGCTGTTATCTCTACATTATGCCCAAGATTAGCAATGGATGATGTCCGTCCAGATAATGGATGATAGCCAACACTTCACTACAAGCTCAAAAAAAAAATGTATCTCTTCCAGTTGTTAGGATCATTGTTTTACCAAGTTTTTCTAGTAGAGGCAGTTCAGAAGTTGAGCACTGAGCAAGCTTTCAACAGCCTCATGTTGTGAGAAAAGGGGTAGGACATCAAGAACTAGTCTGAAGCCTACCACAGGGGAGGACTGATGAACTCTCTTCATTTGGAGTGGGGAGCCAGAAGGGCTACTCCCGAGAAGAGTGAACCAGAAGCAGACAGCTCCTCAAGGGCATATTCTTTATCTAATCACCTGACATTTTTCACTAAGCTCTACTGCTTCCAAAACACTTCAGATCTTCCTTTGAGGGTTTTCTTTGCTTACCAGGCCCAAATCTACTTGATTTCTATGACCTCTTAAATGTGCTAACAATATATGCAAAGGAATGGAAATTTAGCTGAGTGGAACACCAACCAACAAGGAGGGTGTTGAATGATCCAATTGTCCCTGTTTTCTGTTCCTACCCTTCACACAACTTCAGTTCTCTAGGAAGACTCCTTTTTGGCTCTGCCAGCAGGCTGTGATGGAGAAAGCATCTGGGTTATTGTACTTTTTCAGGAAAGCTGACCTCTCAATTCCACCATGCTGGCACCAGCTAAGAGATGCATGACAGCCTTGATTGAAGGCCAGTCCATTTGGGTGTTGGCCAGAGAACCATGAGATAGTCTATCACCGAAGAGATAATAAATATGAATTAAACCAATATGATTCTTTTGCTGGTAGAGTGTGAATGGGAAATATTTAGAGGGAGTCGACAATTGGTATGAAGATTAGAAATTGAGGGACATAGAAAAGTTTATTCTCAGAATCTGAGACAGAGGAAGACACTGGTCAGTGGCAGTGATGATAAACCACAAAGAAGAGAAGCAGACAGTACAAGGGTAGTTAATAGCAATTGGAAGAGAATAAATGGAAACAGGGAAGAGCTTATAGTCTAGTGGGAAGACATATTACATATAAAAATGGATGTAAAATTGCAACTCTAATGAGTGCTATAAAGAATGTTATGTAGTGTTCTGAGAACTGATATTAGATAGATTGGAGCAAATCTGAGGAAGTCAACACATGATGAGTGCACTGAGATTGAAGGGTAGATAGATGTTAACAGGTAAAAAATTAGAGGGGTGCATTTCAGGTACAGGAAACAGGTGCAATGATCCAATGGTCTGTAGAAGAAAAGAGTGATTAAGAACCAGGTAAGATGTGGTTAAGTGTAGAGCAAGATGAAGACTGGACCGATGGGTAAATTATTAAAAAAAAAAAAAAAGGAGGATAGGGATTGAAGAATCCAAAATTTGGTAGTTGGGAAGAAAATGAACTTAAAAGGGAGACAGAGAAATCAGGGAGGGAGAAGACAAGTCAGGCAATGAAATAGTGGTTTACTGAATTTATCAATATGGCAGGAAGTCATTGATAACCTTTACTTTGGGGTCCCTGGTTGGGACTTTGGTTTTACAGAAACATAGCTGGAAGTATGGTTTACTTTAATTCATATATGCTTTTATTTTCCCATCCACCTCCTTCAAAAAAGAAAAGATAAGCCCTCAACCCTAAAATTCGAGATCTGCAACAAGAATACAAGTAAGAGAGAAGGAAAGGCAGAGAACTATTTGTATAAATTTTGCTGCATAGACAAATCCTCCTTGGTGCTTAAAAATGAATTGTTTTGTAACATGCTGAAGTGTTGGAAACTTGTATGTGTACAGAAAGCAACCTAATTGTGGGACAGAACTAGAAATGAGGAGGAGAATATTTGTCTTCACTTTATTTTTTTCCTTTTTAAAATTTAATTTAATTTATATATATATATATATTTTATTGGAGTTCTATTTGCCAACATATAGTATAACAAACACCCAGTGCTCATCCTGTCAAGTGCCCCCCTCAGTGCCCGTCACCCAGTCACCCCATACCCCCGCCCACCATCCCTTCCACTACCCCTTGTTCATTTCCCAGAGTTAGGTGTCTCTCATGTTTTGTCACCCTCTCTGATTTTTCCCACTCATTTTCTCTCCTTTCCCCTATAATCCCTTTCACTATTTTTTATATTCCCCGTATGAGTGAAGCCTATAATGTTTGTCCTTCTCCGATTGACTTACTTCACTCAGCATAATACCCTCCAGTTCCATCCATGTCAAAGCAAATGGTGGGTATCTGTCGTTTCTAATGGCTGAGGAATATTCCATTGTATACATAGACCACAGCTTCTTTATCCATTCATCTTTCGTTGGACACCGAGGCTCCTTCCACAGTGTGGCTATTGTGGACATTGCTGCTATAAACATCGGGGTGCAGGTGTCCCGGCGTTTCATTGCATCTGAATCTTTGGGGTAAATCCCCAGCAGTGCAATTGCTGGGTCGTAGGGCAGGTCTATTTTTATCTCTTTGAGGAACCTCCACAGTTTTCCTGAGTGGCTGTACCAGTTCACAATCCCACCAACAGTGCGAGAGGGTTCCCCTTTTGCCACATCCTCTCCAACATCTTGTTGTTTCCTGTCTTGTTAATTTTCGCCATTCTCACTGGTGTGAGGTGGTATCTCATTGTGGTTTTGATTTATATTTCTCTGATGTCCAGTGATGTGGAGCATTTCCTCATGTGCTTGTTGGCCATGTCGATGTCTTCCTCTGTGAAATTTCTGTTCATGTCTTTTGCCCGTTTCATGATTGGATGGTTTGTTTCTTTGCTGTTGAGTTTAATAAGTTCTTTATAGATCTTGGATACTAGCCCTTTATCTGATACGTCATTTGCAAATATCTTCTCCCATTCTGTAGGTTGTCTTTTAGTTTTGTGGACTGTTTCTTTTGCTGTGCAGAAGCTTTGTATCTTGATGAAGTCCCAATAATTCATTTTTGCTTTTGTTTCCCTTGCCTTCGTGGATGTATCTTGCAAGAAGTTGCTGTGGCCAAGTTCAAAAAGGGTGTTGCCTGTGTTCCCCTCTAGGATTTTGATGGATTCTTGTCTTGCATTTAGATCTTTCATCCACTTTGAGTTTATCTTTGTGTCTGGTGTAAGAGAGTGGTCTAGTTTCATTCTTCTGCACGTGGCTGTCCAATGTTCCCAGCACCATTTGCTGAAGAGACTGTCCTTTTTCCAGGGAATATGCTTTCCTGCTTTGTCGAATATTAGCTGACCATAGAGTTGAGGGCCCATTTCTGGATTCTCTATTCTGTTCCATTGATCTATGTGTCTGTTTTTGTGCCAGTACCACACTGTCTTGATGATCACAGCTTTGTAGTACAACCTGAAATCCAGCATTGTGATGCCCCCAGCTATGGTTTTCTTTTTCTATATTCCCCTGTTTATTCGGGGTCTTTTCTGATTCCACACAAATCTTAAGATGATTTGTTCCAACTTTCTGAAGAGAGTCCATGGTATTTTTATAGGGATTGCATTGACCGTGTAAATTTCCCTGGGTAGACATTTTCACAATGTTAATTCTTTCAATCCATGAGCATGGAATATTTTTCCATCTCTTTGTGTCTTCCTCAATTTCTTTCAGAAGTATTCTGTAGTTTTTAGGGTATAGATCCTTTACCTCTTCACTTTAAAAAATTCATCTATACATCAAAACTGCACGTTTAAGAAGGTGAGAACATAAGGAGTCGGGGGAGATGGTGGAAGAAGAAGGAAAAGAAAAAGAGGGCCTGAAGTAAGACTTGTTTTAAGAAGGTGATTCAAATGAAGGCACAGATATATATCCCAGCCACCAAAATGTATTCCATATGGCCTGTCGCCTTGTATGTTTAGCTCTTTTGTTGATCGTTAACTACACAATGAATAGATGACTTCATCAGGCTGGGTCTGATGATTCCTAAATGATCCCCCTCAAAGACTAGAAGGATTTCCTGGCCTGGAAGTGCATGAGTGACTTAAATTGCTTTTCCCAATGGCATTATCTTTGGGCTTGCTCATAATGACTCATCTATCACTGGGTTGCCCAGCTACTTAATTGGCCCCGTCTGTCCCCTTTGCCTTGATTAACCCAAGTAACTGGATCATCAGCTAATGTCATCACTTTATTACTTCTAGATCCTTTGGAGAGTGGACCAAATAGATCAAAATATTGATCCCAGGGGTAGCTGACTCTTAAGAATTGCCTTGGCTTTTCTATCTTTGAATCATTTAGCACAGCATGGCTGACAAGCCATTATGATACACTTCACGGTCACCATGTTTCCTCATATAGATCACCGTTAATGCCTTTGAGGTCCTTTGCATCGGCCAAAATACAGCTCCTTTCAATTATTCTATTGCTCACTCTTTAAAATTGGAAACATTCTACTCTTGTAGGGCCTGAAGGCAAAGAGGAATTTATACATATAAAATGCTACTCATCTAGACAGGATGTGGGTGATTTTATTAATTATGGTGGGCTTTGAGATCCTCATTTGAAGAGTAGAAGAAGAGCCTTGTAAGAGTAGGAGGAATTTTTAGCACTTGTCTTTTTGTACAGAGATGGCCATGCCAGGGTGGCATGGAGAATGGACATTGTGGCCACATTCCCTTCCTAACACTCAAAGCCTCTAATTCAACAATTTCTGGTTCTTGTTTCACATATTACATAGAAGACAGAGAAGGTCTCTGCTCAGATAATTAAGAAAATGAGCTGATCTCTTATGTAGGGTTCTGGAGAGTTTATACAGACTGTTTATTTTACTAGATTCTGGGTTCTCTGATAAAGGAAGAGGCTTTGGAGTTAAATGGACTAAAAAAACTGAACTCCATCTGGAGTAAGGCTTTAAAACCTCAGTTTTACCTGTAAAATTTAGATAAGTAAGCTCATCATCCAGAAAGATTGGTGGAAATAAAGGGGTTAATATAGAAACATGCTTCATATTGTGCCTGGCACGCAGAAGGTGTTTGGAAGTTTAATTACTTTTTTCCATGGGGTAGTAGGTCACAGCACCTCAATGGCACCTCAGAATCACCTAGAGAGCTTGGCAAAATCCCATGCCCAGAATGTATCCCAGACCAGTTAAATCAATATAAATCAGGATAGGATCAGGCATGAATTTTGGTTTCTACAAGGTATAGCCATGGAGACCTGGATGTCTCAGAAACAGTCATCATTGCTAGTCCAAGACCAAAGTCATGCATGTCTGTGTTAAGTGCATGATTGTGTCCTGGCTATGTCTTATTTCTCAGTTGGACGTGGAAAATAAAAGATGGGCGCATGTTATACCTTTTGTTTGGCACGATTACCTCCCAGCAGTGCTTGGGTGCTTAGAAAGTACGTTTTGTGTGTGTGGGGGGGGGGGGGGACCTGCTCCTTAGACAGTTATCTGCTCCAAAGCGCTCATTTGACTTGAGATCAACCCAACTGTCAACCTCACTCCTCTTATGAGGCTGTATAAAAATCCTACTGACCTGTACATTCCTATTCTGCTCATTCATATTTCTAGCTCTGCCAACTTGAGAGATGGGCTAGGTTAACAGAGGCCACAAACACTTTAACCTTCTCTCCAATGCTGTTAAAACAAAAACAGCTGGGGCAGGGGAAGGAAAACAAATAAAACACAAAGCATCCCACTACAAAGCTTTGCAGTCCCCTAATAAAAACAATCGTCTGTGGCGTTTCCAAAAATATGTTTGGGGCAACTCAATCTCCAGAGGGCCAGAAGGCATTGCAGACAGTGGAGACTCCCAGAATGACCCATCAGAAGCCAAAGAAGGAAAATTTGTTGTCTACTAAACCATTGGCGTGCAAAAAAAAAAAAAAAAAAGAGAGACCTTTCCCTCTGAGACTAAGTGGAAGAGGCGGATTTCGTGAGCTTGTGAGCCAGCACGGGGTGCCACTCTCTATTTTCTGCAGATTTTGTAAGCTCATTTGCTAACAGAGGAAACATGAATATGTGCAGATGCCAGAGAGTGACTTATTTTATTATTCCCCAGGCATACAGATGCACATAAAGAAGTACTTGCCGCTGTCCCTCCTAAAATTATTTAGCACACCACCACGATGTTTGGGATACAAATTGAACAAACTCAAACATGCTTTTAGGTAGCATTGCTTGAAAAATGTTGCCTTTTTTTTTTTTTTAAGAGATGGGAAGAGTCTTTCTGCAAAACATTTCTCACAATTTAAGAAGTCGGTCTTTCTAGCAAATCACATTGATATTAAAGAATGTCTGAATGGCCTGAGAATGCCTAATTTCCTTGCCTCTTGCCCTTTCTTTGTCCATTCACTCACAGCTTCTCCCCCTTGCTCTGTGGGGCAGGGGCGGGTGGTGGTGGTGGTAATGGGGAGGGACCATGGATCATGACAGCAGGAACCCAGCGGTCTGTTATTTTAAGCTCTGGACACCAGATAGGACATTTTGTTTCCAACACACTTAGGGGTAGAGCGATCTCAGTAAAGATCAAGAGGCTACAGAGCAGCAAGACCATAAGAATCACATTAGCAGTGACAAACTTCCCAGTGGGATGGAGAAAACGGTTTGGAGTGGTTTGCTGAGAGGAACACACATTTTTATCAGGCACTGAAGCTCTCCCTTTTGATGTCCGGATTCCAAGGTTACAGCATGTTTTATAGTCAGATACACATGTTCCAATGACTCTTCAGGCCACTTAGTTGTACCCCCGGGGAATGCACGCAGGAGCAAGGAGGCTGGCCATCGAGGGTGGACAGCTGTCTGTCCAGCCTGATTTCAAGAACCCCCAGAGGATGCCACTGTGTCCACCTCCCTACCCACTGCTCATATATACCCTCAGGAGTTTAAGCCACAAGGAGAGGTGGGAATGGACATGTCTTTCGTACCTATTATGAGCTAGAAACTGTGTTTTGAGGACCTCTTTACAGATACAGAAACTGAGTCTGGAAGATCATTGATGTCTTACCCAGCTGACCCGGAAACTGACCGCACCCCCGGTCTAATCAAAGTCTGTTCTTTGGAGAGAAGCTGGTAAACTCATTTCTGATGAGGTGTGAATTCCATGATTCACGGATTCACACATTTCACAAATGAAAAGCACTCACTATGTACAGGAGCCGGGCCAGCTGCTAAGGTAAAGCAGAAGATGAGAACATTTTGAGGCTGTTTGGAAAGAAATGATCTAATGGGAGACAGGGCAGATATCAAATAATACACAATTGAGCAGAAGAGTCTTAAGAAAGATCTAGACAGAGTTGGCAGGCTTTTCATATAGCAGCGCTTCATGAATACTTATAGAATGAATGATAAGATTTAATTTTAATCTGCATTTAAATAGAAAGCAGTTATTTTAGCAAGTTCCAACTTAACGGATTTTCTACATTAAATGGGGTAGTTTGGGAGGCAAGGGGCCTTCTGGGAACTTTGTAAATCAGTGATTCCTAGGTAGAGGAACACACTGGAGTATTCTGAGAATATTTCTTTTTCTAGAATACATAAAATAAAGCCTCCCCCCGGCCCGTAGAGATTCTGCTCCAGAAAGGCTCCTGTAACTGTGTTGTGCACCAGTTAAGAATCATTGCTTGAAGCCATAACTTTTATTGTGGGTGTTGATTCTACAAAGAAACTAAGGCTGATCCTCTGGTCTGAAGACACCAGAAAGCAATTTTGTTTCAGAGTATTTTGTACTGTCAACATATTTGTACCTAAGATGTTCCACCTGCCCTTTCCTTTCCTTTTTTTTTTTTTTAAATGAAGATGAGCAAGTAACTCATCATCTCTGAGCCTTCACTTACTGATCTGTTAAATAGAGGTGATAGCAACAACTGCCCCATCTATTTCCTAGGACTTTGGGGGAGGATGATATTTAGTGGCTGTTGGGTTCAGTGTTCAGTGGAGGATTAAACGGTGAGTGTATCTACTATTTTCAAGGAACTCACAGACTCAAAAAATTCATGTGACTGTAATGGAAGGTAGAAAATGGAATGCTCCATGAAGAAATGCTCTGAGATTTTGGAGCAAAGAGCTAGAGGTGATAAGTTAATATATGCATCTAAGTTTGGAGGTGAGGGGGCACCTGGGAAATGGCTAACTCACTTGCCACAACGTTTGCATCACAGTCATGAGAAAGATCCGTGGAGTCAGACCATTGACAGCTGTGAATAGCACCCTAGGATTTGGAAGCTTTTGGTGGTTAATAGGGAGCCATGGCAGCAACATGAGTCGGACATACCATGTTCTGAGGGGATTTAGGAAGAGAAAGCTCACGGCATATAGAATGTAGATTAGGATGAAGGAAAAACTGGAGGTGGTAAGACAAGTAGGAAGCCAGACTGGCAGCAAATGTTTGAAGTGGGTGAGGATGTGCGTGTCAGCAACTGTTCTGACCTATGGCAGGAAGACAAAGGAGGTGGCAAAGGACAGGTCCTGGGCTGAGCAAACTGGGTTAATGGGGTTCCCGAAAAGTCTCTGAGAAACGATGTAATTAGTGAAAGTGGCCATCTGGAAGTCCTACTGAGGCAGCTATCTACATGATTCCAACCTCTGGCTTTCAAAGTGTCTGCTGGGGATGCGCTGGAGAAGCCTTATATAGGGGGTGTGGGGAGACAGTGAGGGAAGGCTTAGCAGGTCAGCTGCCCCTCAACCTGGACCCACTACAACAATAGCATCAAGGCCAAATATTCAAGGACTGTGAGCTCAATTTCCTGGGTCTAAAATCAGCTCTACCTTCTTGAGCAAGGCATTTAATCTTTCTGTAACTCAGGCTCTTCATCTATAAAATGGGAATAATGACAATGTAATAATATTAATATGCATTACACTCCACTATGCAGATTAAATATTAAGCACTTAGAATAGTCTGGCACACAATAGGCTCTATATGATGAGTATTATAAAGTTGCAAAACTATATAAATCTTATTAAATGGACTTCCATATACATTTCATTTGAAAAAAATTCTACAGTTCAAAATGTTGAAATCTATTAATTTGAACCAAAGCCCAAACTGTCCGAGATTTGCCCTATAGCACTGCACCCTTGAGCTCAGCAGAAGTAACCTGTGGCACTTGCACCCAATCTGTCTGGTCCTGTGCCCTCCTCAGTTTCTTGTTTGTTGTTTGGATTTTTTTGGTGCCTGGGACATGTCCTCCAATGGCTTCTTTTCCACCAGAATTAATGTTCACAGGAATAATTTTCATTTCTAGTTTTCAAGTTGAAGCATATGATCACTGGAAATCTAACTAGATAAAGACCTCCTATTATAAAAGAGAAAAATACATTTTAGGGACATTAACCAGTCCTTAAGACCTGATCGGGTGAGCCCTTAGAAGGGACTGGACTCTCCTTGAAGAGAGATTCAAGAAGAGAGAGGGGGATTTGATGTGAAGGAGATTCTCCTTTGCTGGCTTTCAGGTGGAGGGGCTGTGTGGTAAGGAGTTCAAGCAGCTTCTAGGAGCAGGGAGGGACCAGCTGACAGCTGGCAAGGAAATGGGGGCCTCATTCTTGAAACCCCCAAGCTGGATTGTGCCACAAACACATGAGCTTAGGAGAGGAGCCTGAGCTTCAGAAAAGAGGCCAGCCACGGACACCTTGAGTCGTTCTTGTGAGAGCCTGGAGCAGAGAACCAGACTCCTGACCCAAGGAGACCGTGAGATAATAAATGATGTTGTTTTAAGCTGCTAAATTTGTGGTAATTTGTTATGCAGAAATAGAAAACTAATACATTCATTCTCTCTAGCCCAGAGCACACGCTGGGCTTCTCCAGGCACAAATCCACCTGCTTAATCCTCCCCAGCTGTGGCTGGTAGGGTAGCTGGTTTTCTCCACAACTTGTCCAGACAAGAGTGGGGCTGGGGCATGGCACCCACTGCCTTTGGGGGTTTTGCTGCTTTGCTGCAAATGAACCACTTATGGGAAAAACAAAGATCAGCATGTAACAGCAGCTCCCCTTCCCCCTCTGAGATGCTACAGCTGGAATCATGTTCTTCCCTTTCTCCTGTTCTACTGAGCCAATATGGAATTCCACATGTGCTCCATCACAGACTCCCCCATCTCAGAGTCTGTCCACATAGAAGAGACAAAAGCGAAGAGGAAGCTTCCGTAGGACTCATGGTGTAAAAGGATATGTTGTTTGTAGGGCGGGTGGAAGGAAGTGACCACACTAACCTTTTGCCCCAATGCCATCTAAAAGACAAACAGATCCTCTTTACACTCTTGCTAGGGAAATTTTGTAAGGCCTCAAAGCAGTGCAGAATTTACAGAGCTGCCCTAAACTTCTACCCTTGCCTAACTCTCAAGGTGAAGTCAATGAAGGGATGGAAGATGTGGCAAGCCAGTTCTGTACAACCAGACAAGCTTCCCCTGCTCGTTGGAGTTCAGTTTGCCGGCTGATTCTGTGTTTATGGGATACACCCAAGCTGTCCTCTGTGCACAGAAGCAGCAACAAGGCAGAGAGGCAATGCCTGTCACTTGGCTTGCTCACCCCCACCTGAGGTCCACACATATAAAAAAGGCCAGGTAGGACTGTCCAACCCCCAGCACAGGTGATTAATCATGACGGAGGCAGCCCCTCGGTTGAAAGCCAGCGGAGCGTAGCACCCGGCCATCTGTTTTGTATTAGCTGTTGCTGAAATGCCAGTGGCCTGAAACCTTTAGAAAACACAGAAAGCCCTGAGCTTCTTTCTCTGCCTCTGTCTGGTCCCCTGCGGGTAATGAAGCACATATCTTCAGGAAATAGCCACTAACTCCTCCCTCAACACTGCCTGGGTCCTCGGAGGGCCCGTCCAGGTAGGGTTGGTTCTCTGTGGCCTCTGCTCCCATTCACTGAGGGATTTCCAAGGGACTGTGTCTGAGGGAGGACAAGAAACTGTAGGAAGCCAGCCTGGTATCCACTCTCGGCCCAGGTAGGTGCTAAGAAACATGAAACGTTTTAAAATCGCAGGTCTAGTTATTGGAGTTTCTTGGCCCCAGCCAGAGTTCTTTTGGTTTTCTCTGCCCCTTCCTCCCTTGGAGGAGGAAACAGAATTCCTGGCGAAGAGTAAATTAGCCAGGGCAGCCCCAGATAAACCTGGCGATGTGGATGGATTAGGGTAGTTTGCAGCTCCCACACAGCACGGAAGAAAAGCAACAGCTTATGAGGGAAGTTTGCAAATGTATCTCATGTCAAATATAAACAGTAAGAAAGTGAGAGAATTCGACTGGAGAGCAAATTGCTGTCACCCAGTGGACTCCTCCCGCCCAAGTGCTAAATCTTCCCAGTTAGTCACTCCCATTTTTAAACCTATCAAACTCAAGTGTAAAAATATGTGTGCCCTGTTCCAGGACCCAGAGCAAAGGTCCAAGGTCACAGCTGGAAGGTGCTGGTGCCACTTTCTCTAAGTCCACATCGGGTTAGAAGCAGGGTCAACACCTCACCTGCCAATCTCATGATAAAAGTTCACAAATGACCAGGATGAATGAAATAATCCATACAAAATGATTTAAAGATAAGGCATGCTTGTCTTTTCCAGTTCAAATGCATTATATTTTAAGCCTCATTGTTTTTTTTCTTTTATCCTTAGGTTTGCTTTCCAGAGGGTGAAAAACAAAACAAAACAAAACAAAACAAAACAAAACAAAAGGAAAATGATCGAGGTTCATAAGTTAATGAAGTTCCTTGAAAGATCTTGCCATTTCAACCCACTCTTCCTCTCAATAACTGAATAAAAAAAACCTTTGAAAAATCTCTTTTGCAAATCTCACATATGGGATAGCATGAATAATCTGGAGTGAACTTGCCCATGTAGACATAACAGAAACAAATATTAATTCTCAACGTAGATGAAATGTTTCAAGTGGTATTGGGCAGGATTGTATCTTCATACGAAGTAATCTTGACATGAACTCTCTAGTTTTATTTCTTGGTCTGGTACAGAGTGATGAGTCACCTTGACTAGCCAACTCCTGGGTGGTGGTGTGATGAGCAGCAGAGGTTCAATTCTTGTTCAAGTCTCTTAACCCCCTTTAAGTCCATGGTCCTCAAAGAACCCAAGGGTGGCTGAGTAAGAGGATTGGGTGATTCAAAATGACGTCCTCCATTTCAGATAACTAGCCTAAATGTGCATGTTTATCAACTGCATGTTTTAAATTGTAATGTTTTATATTCTGTCCCATTACATTCCCCTTTCCAAAAAAAAAAAAAAAATCCTACTGTCTGAGAGTATGTTATTACTATTTCCAAAATATTCAGTCTTCCCTGTCCTGGCCTGACTTCCAGAGCTGTCCCAATTTCATGCCATTAAATTTCTTCTGGGGAAGCATTATGCCCAGGGTCCATTTTCTGCCTCCAAAAAGTGCACACACTATTGGAGAATTTAGCCACATAATAATGATAATGATCTGAATACCTGCCATGGCCTGGGACTAGGTTCTGTGCAAAAAAAGCAGAAATGGTTGTAGTAAAACCCAGACTAGGAGCCCCGAGAGTCCCTATAGAAGGAAGAGAAATTCATCTTCGGTCCTTTGGATTTTGTTTTTCCTTATTTCTTAGCTTCTTTTATTCCATTCCAGGTCAAGAGTTTATTTACTAAGTCAATAGGGAAAGATTGGGAAACTGTCTAAAATATACAATGTCTTCCTACAGTATACATCCATCAAAAGTTTGGGAAAGAATGTCCTGGACTGAGGTTACATACTGTGGCAAAGACTGGCTAGCTAGCTATTCACTGAATCCATTTCCTTCTAGGCAGACGGTTACTTCATTTCCCTGGCTGCTTTGTGGTCAGGCAAGGTCATGTGGCTGAGTTATGGCCAATAGAATGTGGGCAGAAATGAAATGTGCCTTTCCAGTTATGGCCCATGAAAACACCACATACACCATCCCCTATGCTCCTTACCCTTTCGGTGGCAAGCTTAGAAGCCAAATGTTGAAATTGGAGAAGCTATAAGATGGAAGAAAGCTAGATTCCTGGACGAGAACTACCTGTGCAACAGGAACACTCATTTTGGACTTTATACGACCAAAAAATAAATTTCTATTGTGTTAAGCGACTAATATATTGGGGTTTGTCTGCTACAACAACTAATTACCTTAACTAATACTAGCCTTATAAGACTGTGCATACCTTGAAAACTTTCAAGGGTTTAAAATCCTAATGCCTTTCTACTTTCATTGGCTAAATGGTATAAAGGGAAACTGTAATTTTTGTTGGAGAATTTTAGTTTCTCAACCTCTCATTACTAGTCACCAAATAATGTCATGAAAACATGAAATTTCTTGATTGAAAAAAATCCTAAGTGCAAATCATCATTAAGATGGAGGAGGGGAGAGAGGGAGGCCCCTCCAGCATATTCAGTGGAAAATGTCATTTTGGATGCCTAAGAATCAACCTACTCTCCTCTACTTGAGATATGTACTTTGCCTCGGACATAGAGGATTAGCTGGTGGCCAGTCCTTACTGATTACTGTGTATAAAAAAGTCACAGGCACTTTTGAGCTTTGGATGTCTCCACAGGAATCGTTAAGTAAGGGATTCAGCTAACTACTTGGATAATTAAAGGAAAAACTCCATTTTTGTTCCTGCTATTTGTGTAGCATTGGCTTGAATTACCCAGTTTATTCACCTCTGTATTAGATGGTGTCTAGACAAAGCCTTAGTATATGTGATAATATAAAACCATTCATTTTTTATCAGAAGAATAGAAAAGGAATGCTAAATTTTGGCCCATACATGTATCTATCAAGGAAGTGACTCTAACTCCTGTATTTGAACCAAAATAATTCTATAGGTAAACTCTAAAGAAACGTCAAAATCGTCTATCAGTGGTGATTAGGTTCTAAGCCTTGCCCAAGAAATCTGCTTAGCCCCACATCTAGTCATTGAGTATTCATTCATTTACATATTTGATGCTTAACACACAATTAATTAACCTAACGCTAACTATTTGGAAGGCTGGCTTGGGAGCATGTGGCTAACATAGGAGAGAAAAATTGCAGGAGATGGAGGAGGGAAGGAATATTTTCTGAATCCAGTCACTGAGATAGGGCTTAGAAGGCTAAATAGGGGTTAGGAGATAAAGAATGGGTGTAAGTGTGTGCCACCCGGGTTGCTCAGACGGTTAAGCATCTGTCTTTGGCTCAGGTCATGATCTCAGGGTCCTAGGGTGAGGGTT
The DNA here is from genome assembly GCF_053574225.1 of Canis aureus. Classification (NCBI taxonomy): domain Eukaryota; kingdom Metazoa; phylum Chordata; class Mammalia; order Carnivora; family Canidae; genus Canis; species Canis aureus. Next base: position 14,916,657 of record NC_135636.1, read on the forward strand.
GAGCGGGTGGTCTGTGCTCAGCGGAGAGTCTGCTTGGGATTTTCTCCCCTCTCCTTCTGCCCCTTCCCCTGCTGTGCTCACTCTCTCTCTCATAAATAAATAAATAAATAAATAAATAAATAAATAAATAAAGTCTTAAAAAAAAAGAATAAGTATTAGTAGGTGGGGGGAGGGGGGAGAGATGAAGGCCTTCCAGATGGAGGCGATATGAGCATACATAAGGGAGGTACCAATGTGTCTGGTGAGTAGTTGATGGGATATGGCCAAAGCTTACACTGAATTGGGTCATTCATTCCATCAACATATATTGCTTGAGGTTGGGGACAGTGTCCCTGTCCTCACAGCATTTGTATTCTTCTGAGGGAGACAGACAATAACCAAGGAAGTAAGTGTATAATTCCAGGTTGTGATAAGTGCTATGAAGAAAAATGGTGCAGAACAGGGGAGTTAGAGAATAACCCACAAAGAAGATGGTGATATTTTACGATGGTTAGGGTTGGTGGCAGGAATTAGAAGGGTCATTCTGCATGAACTTCCATTCCAAGATGTTCTGAGTCCAAATTTCACCTGGGCCCTGAGTTTGGTTCTGAGTTCTGTTCTGAGAGATGAGCCTGAGTGGCAGAAACCACAAGGGCATTCGTGTCTGGGGTCAGGAGCAAGGAAAAGTCTTATGTGGTGGTCAAGGGATCAAAATGAGGAAAAGTGGCAAGCCTCTGGGGAACTAGAGAAAGTCTTGATCATTTCATTTCATTTTGAAGATAGATTCTTTGTTTGTGAGGCTAAAAAAAATTTTATTGGTGACAATTTTTGACTTATCCAGTGATTTTAAACATGAGCTAAACTTGTTCAATTAACAATATATGCCCCCCACCCAAAAAAACCAATATATGCCCCTTTTCCATTAGTTCCTTTTTTTTTTTTTTTTTTTTGCATAGAAACTGGTCATCTTTGGCCCCTCTGATAGAATAGAACCAAGGATTTTGCAACAATGAGACAGAATACTCAGTTTTAATTCAGAATAGTCAATGTCATCATAAAATAAAGACACCGTGACATAACCAAATGTAGATTTAAAAGACACCACCTCCTCATTTCAGGAATGGAGAGCCTCCCCAGCCCAGAGGCTGTTACTCAGAGGGAAAAAGGAGAGAAATCTCATTAGCTAAGAGCCTTCATTCCCCAACCCTGCCAAAGGCAGCAGGGGATGTGCAGCATTCTGGGGCCCAGGTAATGATTTCTTCACAGATGGAATGTTTAGAGTACTTCCCAAGTCAGGAAGGAAATAAAATCTCAGAAAGATTTAGTGTGAGGAAGCCCTCTGTTGGGGAGCATGTCTATTTAATCCTTCCTTCTCAGATCCTGGGCCCATCATAGTTTTGATTTGCCAATGGGCAAAGGAAGCCAGCTTGAGGAAGAATTCCTTGTACTGGCACAATGGCTAGAAGTACTTAGCTTTCATTTGCAGACTCAGTTTTTCCATCCTTCCTTAGCCTTATTGCTCAAGTTCACCCAAACCAAGCTTTCCAGGCTCTGTTAGGCTTGTTAAGCATTTTCTTCATATTGAAAGTAGAGAATTGAGGCAATTATCTGGATAATATCTAAGTTTGATCTATTGTATCTAAGATGACTGAGGAAGGATACTAGTAATATTGTGGTTGTTTGTGTCGTCCTTTTGTAGCAATAATCTCTGCACAGTACTTTCAGAAAACATTAAATTAATAAGATAAACCATCCTATTGTTATTCCATCCTGTCAGATTCCCATAGTTTTGAGGGTCTCATGTAGTGAACTGCCTTATTTCCAGGAAGAACACAATTCATCATTTTGTCTTAATTTTACCTTTAGTTTTTCCTCTACCAACACAATATCCAGACACATCCCCCTTGCTACTCAGAAACTCCCTGCAAAAGGGAAAAGGGGGACAAGTGTGACTTTGAAGAAAAATAGAGAATTTCATTTTTCTTAACTTTATTGTATAAGCATAGGATATTTTATTAGCAATGGTGATGGTGTAGGCTACTGAAACTGGATATTACACATTAGAAATTGGAATTCTGTATTTATTTTCTCTTCGAAGTAAATTCTCACTACTGTTCTCATTTCTAGGGATACTCCTGGCCACCAGGTATAAACATTAAATATTTCCATGTGTACAATACCAAAAAACAGGTTTTTGTGATTCAAAAAGTTGGTGATCATTCCAACAGGCTAGCACTGAAGTAACAGCAGGGAGAAGGATGGTTAGATCTCAGATATTATGATTATTTCTAAAGCCATTTTGGTGAAATAAGAAAGGAGTTAGCTAATGGGGTGTTTCAAATGTAAGTACTGACCTGTTAATTGTAGCTACAATTGTTCCCAAACTATTCCTGTCTCTGGTTAAGTTTCATATCTAAAAAAATTGATGTTACACAAAAAATTAAAAATGTTACATGTCCAGATTAAATTTAGATAGTCAGATAAATGGGTATGCAGATTGCAGGTTGGCAAGGAGACAAGTGTTTGATAAGATATATAATTGCTATTTTATCCTGATGTGAAATGGAAACTATTACAAAATCTTAGTATCTGATTTTCAATAGATGTATCAGGTTGAGCAGACCATCTTTTTAGAAATGCCAATGTCATTTCAATACCATGTCATCAAAATTGTAACCACAGCAGGAAAATGAGTATCCAATAGGAAGCTGATAATTACAGTGCGAGTTCAAGCAGACCCCACACAATTATAGGAAAAGCCATTCTTTCCAAGTTATGAATATGAAAGATTTGGTTGTAGCTTATTTTAACTTATTAAAACACTTCCTTCATAATTTAATTTAAACTTAGCAGTTGCCCATTGGGGATCTCCTTTGTCACCAAATGGATTTCACCTATTGAAGATGTACTAAAGAATTGGAGTAATTATTATATCAGTTCCATCCCAGGAGACATAACAGGAATTATTAGAGAAATGACAGTCTCTCTGTCAGATGTCTGCTGTCAAATCAAATAATATAATCAGTATTGTGATCATGAACTCTTAATGACTTTATGTACTTCAAAAAGTTATATGGAAGCATAGGTTTAAGGGAGAGGCTATTGTGAGCACAGGTGCTTGGTGAGGGGAGAGCTCTTGGCTATCAGGCATCAGTGCACTGTGGATTTCTTATGAATAGAAACCATCCCGTTCACATCATTAGTGGTAAGCATGACACATAGTAGGCCTCCAAACATATTTTCCCAGTTGAATTAAAAGAAAACATGCTAAGTCCCAGTTGTGCATAATATAGATGCTGATAACATATCTTTCCTGGGCCATCTTTCCCTCAAAAGAATCAAACAGAATCTCTGAAAACTGAATATTGGCCATCTGAACATTGAGTTTGCTCATGGAGCTCGGCCTCTTTCTTGGGATTCTTGCCCTATGTCTATGTCTAGTTTTGCACTTACATTCATATGCTAATTATAATGGCACCGATGTCTGAAAAAGTTGCCCACATGTTCCCAATCATCACTTCATGTCTCATGGAGTGATGGGACAACCGGATGGGAGGGAGAAACAGACTACAGGCCGTCATACAGCTGTGATTCTCAAATTCTGGTTCCTGGGGCAGCAGTAGCAGCATCACCTGGGAGCTTATGAGATGTGCAACAAGCATTTCTGAGCTAGAAGCTGGCAGCAATCTGTTCTTACCACCACCCCCCAGGTGATTCTGATACAGGCTCAAATCTGAGAATCACGTCTCTACATAAGGGAAAGAATAAAGTGTGTGTGTGTGTGTGTGTGTGTTTGTGTGTGTGTGCGTGTGTGTGGTATGCTTGTGCGGAGGGAAACATAAAGAGAACCGTGGGTGGGATTCTGGCAAATGCAGACAGGGGGACATACCTAACAGAAAGGAGGAGGGAGAAGAGACAGAAAAATTTTTTAAAAGAACCAGAAGAGAAGAGCAACTCCACAACAAAGAGAAGACTTCGAAGAAGAGAAGAGGAGGTAGTGGTGTCAGTCAAATCTGGCCAGAGGAGGGCTAATGGAGTAGGTGGGCAGCAGGGATGTTGGAGGGAGCAGAGTCTATGGAAATAGGCTGAGGACAAGCTCAAATTGCTGAGCACTGAGTGTGGAGGAGGAGGGAGAAGCAGGCAGGAAAGGCCCCTGTTTCAGAGAGATTTGCAGCCATGGAAGAGATGCAGCCTGCTGGCTTGTGAAGAGGAAGAAGGGGTAAGGGAAAGCTTTTTAGGACAAAGGAAGTGAGCAAGTGAATAAAGGAGGGAGTGCCTGTGGAAGGTGGCAAGGGAGAGAATCCAAGCACAGAGATGTGAAGGAGACAAGGCTCATTCAATTGCTGAGCTAAGCATGTCTTTCACATGCATTGGTTGAGAACCTGTAATTGCCCAGCACTGTTCTCAGGGTAATGAATAAAACAGACAACGTGCTTGCTCACCTGGAGTTTACATCCTAGGGAGGGGGGGAAAAACAGGTGATACATATGTAATTTGTCAGGTGTGCATAAATGGCATGAAGAGGAGAGCAAGATAAGGAGAATTAGGGGGACAAGGAGGAAGTGTGTTCAGGATAGATAGAGTCACTCCTCTAAGAGGCTGATGGTAGGCAGAGATGCTAGGAACACGAGGGAGTGGGCTGCACAGCTACGGGTCAGAAACACAGGTCTGGAGAGGCTGGCAAAGACAAATCCCCCTGCAGGAGTCATTCCCTGCGTTCTGGGAAAAGCAAGGATGCCAGCTGCTTGGGGTGGACCGAGGCGAGGGAAAGGCGGTGGGAAAATGGAAGACCACATTATGAGAAGCCTTGAAGGCCATGGTCTGAACTTGACACTCGTTAAGATGGGAAGCAGTGAAAAGTTCTGCACGAGAGGTATTCTGAGTTACACTTTTAAAAAAGCTGACTTTGATTTCTGTGTAGAAAACAAGTCCCACAACAGGCAAGAGCAGAAGTGGAGAGGATATTCAGGAGGCTACTCCAGGAATCCAGAGGGCAGCTGACAGAGGTAGAGGTGGGGCTGGCAAGAAGGGAGCAGATTCTGGGCATACTGTGGGATTTGCTGATGGGGTAGAGGGAGGTCTGATAGAGAGGCAGAATTCTAGGACGAGCAAGAACTTGAAAATCTGGAGGTCGGCAAGTAGTAAATAATAGCGACTGTTGGCTTTTAGTGAGTATTTCCTATTTATCAAGTGTCCTGCTAAGTCCATCCCCTGTATCACATCACTTACTCCTATGTACAACCCCCGTTAAGAGTAAGGGACTGAGGCTAAGCGAGGGTCAGCAGCCTGTCACTCACGGAGCGAGGGCGAGGGTGGCTGGGGCCTGGGGCCCACGCAGTCCACAGTCCGGCTGCAGAGCGCACACCTTTAGTCCTCCATGAGACACATGCTCTATTTTCTCCCCAAGAGAAGAAAGGGAGAGTGGGGAAGGAGGACCAAGATCGGCCGTTGACAAGGAATACTGACTGATTAATTGAAAAATGCATATCAAAGACTTAAAATACGTAATAATAAGATAACTGTCGCTTTCCTTAGGGGGTTGTTATGGTTTGGGGCTCAGCCTCCTGTGGCTGCCTGTGCCATGTGTGGGTGACGAAAACCACTGAGCTGCAATCTTCCTGGACTTCCTCAGAAGTGAGTTCAGTTACAGAGAGTCCGAAATACCGAGTGATCCCTTCAGCTACCACATGGCTGTGGAACGCATTGCTGGTTTCCAGTCCTATGAGATAAACATCCCCTCGATCTTGTTTAGCATAAACACTGTCCTGAAATCGAGGAGGCCAGCAAGATGCTAGTCGGATCATGATGTATTTATTAAGCTGAGCGGTGGGTTTGACACTCAGAGGAACACCAGATGAATGCAAGACACACTTCTTGCCCTTAAGGGGCTCACAGCATTGATTTGGCTTATGGACCACCCAACAATCATCAGGGTGGAGAAACCAAATCTCCACCTTGGGCTCACTGTGCTGCACCACGTGACAGGCCAGGAGATGAAAAGGGCCTCGGTGCACATGGAATGTGTGCACGGCCTGCAGTCCTCAGCCTGTGCACATGAACTCCACTGAGCAGCCTGGCTGCAGAGTGAAGGTGGCTGTTGGTGCATAAACATTGTCATTTCACTGAGACTGCTATTTCATCTTTGAACCTCGGCTTCAAAGGAACACTGACCTTATTCCTGTAGCTTGCCTTTCTTTGAAGCCTATGGCTTTGCATTGCAGATTAAAGCAAAGATATTCATCAAGGGACAGATCTGGCCAACTGCTCCCCATACTTAGCCCGAAACAAAGCCTTAAAAGGCTCCAATCACAGTTGCAGTGGAGTGGGCCAAAGATGAAGGCTTGGAGCCGTGCTCTCTTTCTCAGATCCTATAAGGCTGTGCTGGCATGACAGAGTGTATCCCTTTGAGCTCCAGGCAACTTTACCCCCGAGAGTCCCCGTGTATCTCAGGAGAAAGGGGAGAGTTAATGCAATATTCTCAACCTGTCCTATTCATTTTATTTAAAGCAGGCATTGTCGTAAATGAGGCCAGCACGAACATTCACTGGTGCCTTTGAATTCTTCAAAAGATGTGTCAGACAGAACCATCTGAAACTTGGCTGATGATTCTGTCAATTTTCTTTTCTACTACTTTCCTTTGTTCACCCCTTTGAAAAGAAATTGTCCTATCTTTCCCCCTGGGTTCTCCCATCTTGGCTCTAAGAAAACAGACTTCACACATTGCCTTCTCTGTTCTTTCTTTCTTTCTTTCTTTCTTTCTTTCTTTCTTTCTTTCTTCCTTACTAAGATGGCAAGAGAAGTAAAGGGAGAAACTTTAACCGGGAGGCAAAAAAAAAATCATAAGAATTATTTAATTCTTTAATTATAAGGCAAAGAGAGAGAATCAAGAAAAATACTTCCCACCTCAGAGGAAGAAAAATTGATGATAGATGACTATCAAAGAGCAAATGATCATATTTTTCAATGTGATTTTTCTGCTGATCTTCAACTGTAATCAGATAAATGGAGTGATTTCTGTCTGTGATGAAGTGGTAAATCCAGAGGAGGGAAGGGAATGACTGTCAGGTTGGATACATGTAAATCAACTACTGATAGCATATACACTAAAGGGTTTAAAAAATTAGTGATCCTTATTGAGACATAGGCTAACTTTCTTAGTTATTCATCTTTAAAATATGGCCCAAAGAATAATTCTGGCTATTGTTCATTAAGAAATGCATGAGGTTCAGAGTACCTGGGGGCTCAGTCAGTTAAGTGTCTGCCTTTGGCTCAGGTCATGATCCCAGGGTCTTGGGGCTGAGTCCCCTGTTGGGTTCCCTGCTCAGCAGGAAGTCTGCTTTTCTCTCTCCCTCTGCCCCTTTACCCACTTGTGCTCTCAAATAAATAAGTAAGTAAATAAATAAATAAATAAATAAAACCTTAAAAAAAAATGAACGAATGAAGTTCAGGAAGATCATCAACATAGCTTTGTGAGAAGCAGTGGTTCCAGACCAGTTTTTTCATACAACCAGACAGTTCACGTTGGCATGACAGATATGGCTCTATTTTTAGCTTCACTTTAAAAGGTTGAAAGATATCTGCTTATCTATATCCATATCCTTTAATTTACCAACTCCTTCTCCCACAAATTTGGATGTGGTCATATACCTAGTTTCGGCCAAAGGACTATAAACAAGGTGGTAATGTCACTTGCAGGTTGATGTTCTCCTGTTCTCTGCCATGGTGACCATGAAGGCCATGTGAGGAGATGCCTTAGCCTCAGCTAGAAGTAGCCTGAATCACTGCTCCTATGGAGGATAGCTGTGCAGAGAGTTATCTGATTTGTATTAGACTTGATGTGAGCAAGAAATAAACCTTGGTTCTGTTAAGCCACAGAGATTTTCAAGGCCTATTTGTTATGGTGGCATAACTTTGCTTCTCCTGACTAATCCAAGGCCTTGGGGTACATCTAGTCTTACTTCACTTCTATCATAAGAATCTTTCCTACAGCATCCCAGAGATGGGGTCCAAATACTTCTCACTTGAGAACTAAATACCTCAATAATAGTAGCAAATAACAGTAGCAAGCAATTACATGACATTTACCAAAGACTTGTTTTCAGACATAATTTTAAGTATTTTATATATCTTAATTTACCTAACTCCCACAAAAGCATGAACTCATCAATATTATTTTCCTCTTTTTTATAGCTGGAGGAACTGAAGCACCAAGAAGTAACTTGCCCAGAGTTGAACAGACATGTTAAATCACTTGCCTATGGCCACAGAGCTAGTAAACAGGATCCCAGGAGTCCAATCCAGGCAGATGCTTTCAGTTTCTGCCCTTAACCATTGCACCACGTGGCCTCCCTAGATTGGATTTTTATTTCCTTCTCACACAGCCTATTCAACAAGAGACAGAATCATAAAACCCTAAAGACAAGGTTGGAAGAGACTTTGGAGGACTATCAATCACTGCATTTTACGTGCAGGAACAAAATCACTCTGCAGGCCATTTTTTCTGCATTAGTGAAAACGAAAGGTCTGTCTCAGGGGTTTTCAAACCAGTGTCCTGGGGAGCGCTTGGGCTCAGGAAAAGGGCCTCCAGGGCTGTCAGTATGGAGGGAGGTGTATACACTACTTCAACCAGCTCAGCCCTGTTCTAATCTGCTTTATATAGTAGACTTCTGGGTAAAATTTGTATGTGAGTAAAGTATTCTGCTGCTTTAATAAAATCAGGAAATGGACCTCCCCAGGCTTCTACTGAAGTAGCAAGGCTTGGAAGGTGGCACTAAACAATGGAGGGCTTCCCACCAGCTGAGAGGTGGGATGCAGCATGGGGATTCTATAGCCCAGTGACCAGTTTTGGGGCCAGGATAATTTGCTACTTAAATGCACTCAAGATTGCCTGGCAGCAAGAACTGCCTTATTCATCACTGTATCCCCACTGTGACATGTAGTAGAAGCCCTATAAGCTATATCTTAAAGATAGAAGGCAAGCTCCAAAAGGCTTTGCTGAAACAATTTTTCAAAAAGATTAAGCTCATTTGGGTTAAGCAAAGGAGCACACTTTGGCTGTGGAGACCCAATGTAAAAAAGATGTCTGGAAAGTTATTGTGTGTTTTTATACATGTATCCTCAAATAGGCAGTAAATGGTATATCCCTCCCCAACTCCCACTTTTTCCCAGGGAAATACAAGTGACGGCCCCAACCAAGCACAGGCAAACACATATAACTGTTTGCTTTGTTTTAACACAACTGATCACAGAAAGTTATCCAGATTTGCTGATCACATTGAGAAGTGACTTAGAAAGTTTTCTTTGCTTTAAAAAAAATATTTCCTTTGTGTGTGTGTGTTGGCAGCAGTTTTAGTACATTTTTGTACTATGTATGATTATATATCATGTATAAAGTGGGTTTGTACGAATTTACAAATTGGGTTAAGACAAAGGTATGTATCTGAGAAGGGGGCAGATTGATGAGGCAGAAGGAAGACAGAAGTCTGAGAATCTATGAGAGTTGTCCCGCCTACAGAACCTCTTACCTTCTGTGGTACCATCCAGTCCCATGATAAGTTTCATTGATCTGATGATTTGCTCAGCTACTGGGGGGCTCATGGATGTGGCATAAACAGCACTATGTGAGTGAACTCGTAAATAATCCACAAGCTCCTTTAATAAAAGAGGAAACAAAAAAAAGAAGGCAAATAAGTCTTAGTGTTGGTGGTGAGAGTCACATCTAATCTGCTCCCCATCCACCATGGCACAAGACATTTGATTCTCACATGTGATCTGATTTTCAAGGGGCATCACCAAACTGTTTATTTTTTTCTATCTCTTCTTAGTCTCTCCTTCAAAAACCTACAAGGCATGCAAAAGTGGAATGCTGAGAATTTGGAGTTGAGGTCTGCAAGGCAAAACCATATGTATAAAGGAGAAATGATTTCCCAAACATTTGTTGACTACTTAGCAGGCACAAGCACTGGCTTAGTATTTAGGAGTATCCAAGAATATAGGATGTGGTTCTTGCCCTTGAGCATATAACATTAGATTGTGCCAAAGAAAAGCAATGGGGGGAAAAGTAACAGGATATGCAGACCACTATATGCAACAGGGGTATAAGACTGCAGAGGAAAGAGAGGGGTATTGCTAGCTGGAGCAGACAGGGAAGGCTTCAGTGAGGAAGCAGAATTGTCTTGAAGAATGAAAACAGATACAGAGGAGTGGTGGGGTAGAGAGTGGCAGAAGGGAGAGGTGGGAAATTAAACCAGAGTGTAGGATCAAATAAACTCTGGTTACAACTTGGACAGTAGAGAACTATTGGAATTTTTGTGCAGCACTATTTGGAGTGCTGACCCGCTGCAGTCTGCTGGTCTTCAGTGGCAGGAATGATTCTTCACTTGCATGCCTGACTCCCGAGGCCCAATATAAGGTCCCAGGTAAGCCCGCTGAAAGCCTAAAGATGTTCCAGTAACCCAATGCCATGATGGGGAGGGGTGCATGGGAGGTGCTCAGCCATCTATCTGCTGACCAGACCCTCCACTGGCCCGCTGGTTCTGGCTCTGGCTTGGGACCTTCAGGATGCTTTGCAGAAAAGCTAATGGGCTAATAATACTTCTGCATTAGCAGCGAGTCTGTAAAGCATCAGCCACCTTCTCTCTTCAAGGATGAGGAGACAATTTAGAATACCACTGAGGTGTCTTTTCTGATTATCCCTGCGTAAAGGTGAACTGGGAGGAGCCCTGCTTCGGGCAAGCCCATCTCTTCCTAAACCCCTTCATTAGCTACACCTGTCCCCAACTCCAAGCCTGGGACTGTGCCCACCCTTCCCTTTCCCATCTCTCTTGGGGAATAGGTGGCATGGTTGTTCACAAGCTTCTTAAACATTCTTAGGTCATCGTCTTCAGTAAAGTGAATGGCCTGTCTCACTGGCAGTTGCTGATGTGATGCACCTACCTGCCTCCTGGGGGGACCTGGTAGCTCCATTCTGTCCCTCCTGCTTCCTTCAATGTGTCCTTCATTCTAAATCTCCTCTTTCATGGATCCTTATTCCCTGACTTCCTTTCTCTCTCTTGTCCTTCGTTTCACACTCTTCATTTCTTTTTTTTCTTCCTTTTCTTCTATTCTGATTCCTTCTTTCCCTCTTTCATTTTGAATTCCCCTTTTAAATCTTTTTCTCCTCTCCAGTCTTAAGTATTTCCTTCCTCCCTCTGCTTCCCTTCCCATTCCCTTCCCCTCCATTACCTCCCCTTCTGCCTCTTCTTCCCTCCCATCCTCTCCTCTCCCCTCCCCTTCCCTATCCTTTCTTTTTTTCTTTTTTCTCCGTACCCCTGGGGGGCCTTTGTCCCTGCTTTCATTTTTCCAGCAAGTTTGTGGGAGGACTTGCTCCAGGCTCTGTTCTAGATGTGGGAGTCTAAGAAGAGAAGGGGGATGGAAAGGCTAGTCCCTGGCAGCCATTATTCATTTACATTAAAATGAAGTTTCTACCTATTCTTTGGTTTAGTGATCCTCATACAAGCAGTTGGGTGAGTTTTCACTGTTTGAAGAGTACATGCATGATGATGGCCTGACTTAAGGCACAGGCCACACAGTATTTGGAAAGTTCACTCTGGGCAATGGGAGAGGGGGGAGCCTCTAAGAGAAAGAGGCAGTCATTTCCCAGGCTGTTCTTCACAGTTCTATGCTCAGTGCTGCTCCAAGAGCAGCAGCAGCAAGGGTTTTCTTGGTTTGTTGAGAGTTGATGCCTCCTGGAAATCCTGGGGAAGCCAAGTGGAAGACAGTGGGAAGGACACAGGTGACAGTATGATAGGGGCTCATGTGGACCAGAGCTGGGAAAGGGCTCTTCTAAGCAGGTGATCTGGCCTTGAAGGATGGATGGATTGGGACAGATGCAGGGGAGGGGAGAGGCAGGGACATGTGCTAAAATTGGGAATGAGGATTGCATCTTATCAACAAAATAGAGGAGTCAATTGGGAGTAGAGGGGGAAGCTAGTGTTTCAAAGGCAAGGTTATCCCCATAAAGGGAAGAGTTGCAGGACAAGCTCTGGAATCAGACTGCTTGAGTTAAATCCTGGCTCTCCCACTTAACCGATATGTGACCACCAGCAAGTTACTAAACCTCTCTGTGCTTTACTTTTCTTCTCTGAAAAGTGAAATAATACTAATACTAACTTCAGGGTCATCATGAAAATTAAATATGTCTAGAAAAGTGTCTGGTACAAAGTGAATATCAAATGAGATTGGCGGTTATCATTAATAGATTGTCAAATCGAAGATTCTTAGAGCTGGGAGCATGGGCTGGGAGGAGGGGACCAAAATACAAAAACTCCTTGGAGTGTCTCTATCCCAACCCCCTTATTTGGCAGAGGGTAGTGTTTTAAGGTTAGCCAACTACACCCTGGTACACCGGGACAGCAAACCAAAGGTTTTCAGCCCAGCTCTTCCTCCATCCTTATTGGGGTGGTAATGTTAGGAGGGAAATGAGAGGCATTTTAAAGAAAAGAATACCAGACTTCATGACTGATGGCATGGCTCTGAAAACATTATAGGGCTTGCGCTAACACGACAGCTGATATTCCTTGGCCACTTGAGGCTCCATTTAAAGGACTTTCCACGGATTAACTTATTTAACCTTCCCAATCAGTCTGATGTAGGTATTATTTTTATCTCCCTTATATAGTTGATTACTGAGTCACTGAAAGGGTCAGAAAATTATCCAACCAAAACATGATTGGATAACTAGGATTTGGACCCAAAGAGTCTGGGTCTAGAGTCCCCACCCTTAGCACCATACTATAATACTTTTCCAACTAGCGAGCTGGCTTGGCAGTGAGGGGACAGGGAAGCTCAGAGATGACTTTCTTCACTTCCATTTCACCTGTGGTGCTTTCCTTAGTTCACAAGTTGCTCCTTTTTGGGGGGAGGAAGGGAGAATCTCTAATATACTCAACTGTTAACAGTACTAAATTACAGAGTGAATTGCATCAGTCTCAAAATGCTTTGAGGCTATTGCTCTTATTTCTCCAAAGAGAGTGAGACTACTTTGAGAGTTATACCCTCCTCTAAAAGCCACAGTGGTGGGTACCTAGCAGGGGCCTGGTAAATACTGATGATCTAATGAAGAGCAAAGGCCTTTAGGGACTGAGGAAGAATCAGGTGAGGGTCCTTGAAGTATATAGGGAACTACTAAGCTGCATTCTTAGGAACAAGTATAGAAATATTCTCTTAGTGTTGGGGCATCACTGACAAAGATCATACAAAGTAACAAAACAAAGCTTCCTTGGGTTTCTCAAGGGCTCTTCTCAGGGTCCCCAACCCCTAATTTTCCTTTCCAAATTAGGGAATTTCATAAAGCCAAGGTTGTCTGCTTCTTAGTTTGAATAAATGCCTCATTAGTGCAGTTATTATTCCCTTTTAACATTAAGACTATCTTGCCCACAACCTTATTTCTTTTAGACGGAGTCCCCTTCCTCTGAGGGTCTGAGTTTGTGGACCAGGCTAATTTTCTTGTGTGGCTCAGAAAGTGGGCTCCTTAAGTAACTTCTGCAGAGCATCAAGGAAGGTGTTGATGCCCAGATTCTGATTCCCCCATTAGGCACCAGGAACCATGACTTGGGATTTGGCTTTGGTCCCTTCAAGGAAAGTCTGGGTTATGTCTTCCCTCAGAGTGGGTTAGAGGTCTCCTCATACTGAGGTCTCCAAGTTCACTTGTAAGTTCAAAAACCTGATTATTTTCTCTAGCCATAGGCCTGGAGTTCAAGGGCAAGGGTGGTTTGCTGAGGAAATCAGAGAGGAGGCTCTTAGAATAAACATCATGGTGTTCATACCATGACCCCCATTTACTTCAAAGGGCTGTTAAATGCAGCTGCGGCCAAGCATACAGGGCAGAGCTGGCTTCTGCAAGGGGCCTGCCTTTGTCTGGCACCCAGGCTTCTGGGGCTAACGCTCACCCCAAATTTGGCTGCCCTGTCTGATTTCCTTCCTCCAGAATTCCAGCCCTACAGCCTATCAATCATGAAGGCTACCTTTGCTGCACACATTTGCAAGTCTCAGTTCAGCCCATGGAGACTATGAAAGCCAGTGGTTAGCAGCAGGCATACAAGGGGACTAAGGCTGCATGCCTGAGAAACACTTGGATTCCCCCGCACCAGCTCCAAACAAGGTCTTTAGTGTTGACCACATCTCCTCAGCAACTGGACTGACACAAATTAAAAAATAAACATAAACCTAGCTCCATCAGCTCAGGCATCCTTAAAGAAGCCATTCATGGCATGGAGCTCTGATTGGTGGAAAGAAGTAATTATCTGACATTTCACCTCAAAGGTCATGAAAGGACAGAATGTTCCAAATTGGGTTGTTCGCAGATCATTTACAGTAGCTCCAAACTCAAAGTGAACAAAATAGCAAAATCTTGCTGGCTCTGGAGAGACCTACGGTTTCCCTATGGTGGGGAGAGAAGGTCGAGGCCAGGGCAGTAAATTCCAGTAAGTAGAGATGAATTTGTCAGACATTCTGTGACAGCCAGCCTGGGGCCAAGAAAAAAAATCTCTTCTCTGGGGTACTGTCTTAGCATCAAATCAAGTTTTTCTTTTCTTTCTTTCTTTCTTTCTTTCTTTCTTTCTTTCTATAGGGAAGCATTTCTTTTTTTAAAGATTATGTATGTATGTATGTATGTATGTATTTATTTATTTAGAGAGGTGCAGAGACACAGGCAGAGGGAGAAGCAGATACCTTGCAGGGAGCCTGACGTGGGACTCAATCCAGGGTCTCCAGGATCACGCCCTGGGCTGCAGGCAGCGCTAAACCGCTGCGCCACCGGGGCTGCCCCAAATCGAGTTTTTCTCCCCTTGTTTGTTTCTAAACACTTTTCCTTCTGTGACATATCTTGTCACTTACGTACATAGTCCCGATCTTGATCAGCTCCAGAAAGGCTTCTAGAGCCTCCTAGAAACTGTTAAAAGGAATATAGTCCCTCTACTACTAACCCTAACATTGATATTTAAAAAGAGAGCCAGACAGTTTTATCTTTTTTATAGAGTTTTTGACTCAAGTAATCAAATCTCATGATTTACTAAGATCCCTATGAACGCAGTAAAATTGAAATTATTAGGGTTTCAGAAAAAAATGTAAGGTCCTAGTGTGTGTTCTTTAACAACTTTATGGTTAATTTTGTTGCTTTTGTGCCCATTGGCTAGAATCCTGGATATTTTGCAGTACCTCCCCCAAATTGAGGTATACACGGCAAAATATTCAGGAAAAAACATGATAGAATTCTAAAAACTCTAATTATTTCAATAGCTAAGTAGAAAGATTTCCTTCAAATTAAAACTGTTGGCATTTGTCCAATAAAGTCTAAGTGAAAATTTTTCACAAAAATAATTCAAAATTCAGGGAATAAAAGCTATGATTTAAATGGAAACTATACCTAATTTAAAATTAACATAAGTTAAAAAGTTAAAGGTACAGACAAGCAGATGCAAAAATTCCATTAACTTGGCTTATCAGTTGGGAAGCAAACCAGTTTATCTGGGTTTGCCACAGACTCATCAAAACCATTCCAGACAGGTGTGTATTTGACTGAGTTTGAAATCATCAGGGAACAACACAAGTGGCCTCCAGTCTCTTGCTCACCTTCCACGTCTTAAAAACTGCCCTATGTTTTCTAGAGTTTGCATCTTGCTGTTTTAGGGCAGTTAAGTCTCCGCATAGGCTAATGGACCTCCGCCAAAGACTATCTTGCTGCCATCTAGTGGTCAATTCGGAGACTACAGTGTAGTATGGAAGGGGATGGGGAGGGGAGGAGAGGGAGAGGCGAGTGGAGAGGAGGGGGTTGGGGAGGGATGATGCGTGGAGGGGAGGTATGATGCAGTGGAGAGGAGGGGAAGGGAGGGGGAGAGGAGAGGAGGGGAGGGGAGGGGAAGGAGAGAGGACGAGGAGAGGGGGAAGGGGAATGGGAGAGGAGGGGGAAGGGGAGGGAAGGAGGGGGGAAGGGGGATGGGAGATGAGGGGGAAAGGAAGGGGAGGGGAGCGGGGGAGGGGGGAGGGAAGGGGGAATGGGAGGAGAGGGGAAAGGGAGGAGGAGAGGGGAGGGGGAGGAGGATGGGGAGGAGGAGGAGGATGGGGAGGGGGAGGAGGATGGGGAGGGAGAGGGTGAGAGGGGAGAGGGAGAGGAAGGGGGAGGGGGACAGGGAGGAGAGGAGAGGTTGTTGGGGAGGGATGATAGAGTGCAGGGGAGGGGGAAGGAGGGGGGAGGAGGAAGAAGGGAGGGGAAAGGGGAGAGGAGAGGAGGGGAAGGGAGATGGGAGAGGAGGGGGCAGGGGAGGGGAGGGGGAAGGGGGAGGGGAGGGGGAAGGGGGAGGGAAGGAGAAGGGAGGAGGAGGGGAGGAGAAGGGAGGAGGAGGGGAGGAGAAGGGAGGAGGAGGAGAGGGGAGGAGGAGTGGGTTGGGGAGGGATGTTGCAGTTCTCTGGATCCAAGCATGCAGAGGATGAATATTTTAAAGAGCAAGGAAACGAACAGATCTATATGTTTTTCTGCATTGCGATTAATGTAAACAATTTCCCAGGACTGCCCAGCGGTCCACCCCAAAGGAATACAGGTTACACAGACAGGAACAAATACACTTGTCAAACAGTCCTACTGGCTTGAGGATAGAGAATAAGAGAGAATCAGAGTGAGCTGGTCCTCACTTCAGGCTAGTCAAGAGCCTTTGTTTAAAGTGAGGATCACAGGAAGGAACTCCAAGGGGAAAATGTGACATCTACCAAATTTGACAACATTTCAAGGATCCGCTTGCTTCCGTTTATTCAGGTGCCCTTGGCAGAGGAAACAGAGTTACGCTTGGTTAAAAATTCTGTAGCTCAGAACTGCTGCTAAAGTAATTACAAAACCACAAGCTCACAAAGCAACGCAGCCGGAAAAGGGACCTCCTAAATTTGAGACCCTCTGATCCCTCCGCTTCCACAGTTGAGGAAGGGAACATTTAACCTTTCACCAGATTTAACTAAATTTTGTAGCATTCCCTATGTTTTTAGCATTACCCAGCTAATTCCCACAGGCCAGTGAAGGGAGGATGGAAAACAATGCTTTGAGTTCAGAAGAAAGTAATGCTTTTTGAAGGGTCAAGGCCACTGAAAACCCTGAACATTTTAAGCGCTTGTGTATCTCATGGCAGGGCAAGTGGCTATAGATTTCACTGTTTTAAATCATAGGCTTTCAATGACCAGACTGTTTTCTGCTGCAATCCCTGATTTGTCTGACTGGGTTATCAGGAGTCTGAACTTTTGTTCCTGCTGGTCACAATGAGTAAGTTATTGGGGATTTTGGATAAGCTGTTGATGCCATCTGCATGCACTGGTTTGGGGCCTGGTGTGCCTCCTCGGTGGAGCCAGCATCACTGCCACAAGTTACTTTGGGACAGGTGTAGGCCCACATGAGATAGCTATCAGGATTTGGATACAGGGCAGGCAACCGACTTCTTTATCTATCTCTCAAATCCAGGTTTGAATTTTTCATTTTCTCTTTCTCCCTCCCTTCCGTCCTCTTTATAAATTTCTTTTAAACATTTATTGGTTTATATTGAAAACCCCCCTAGAGATGTTGGCCATAAAACAACAAGGATAACACTCAATAGTCTGATCCCATCAGATCAGAATTTTAAGTCATGTAGATAGGACATAAGAAGGGCATCTTCTGGCTCAGTTGGTGTAACATGCGATTCTTGATCTCCAGCTCATGAGTTTGAGCCCCACATTGGGGGTAGAGATTACTTAAAAATAATTAATTAATTAATTAATTAATTAATAAAATCTTTAAAAAAATATATGAGAGGGTGACAAAAATTGACCTGTGGCTTATCCAAAATGTGGGAGAGAATTATTTTGCACAGAAAATCTCCTTAAAAGGCATGATATTGCTACAATTTTTATTAAAACTCTTAAAACCCAGAACTTGTAGCACAAGGCCAACCTCATTAATATCTGACCTTTGCCCACTGTTGCTGTTATCTGCTTTATGTTTTTTCATGCCACAAAAACCAAGCTGCTCATAGTTCTGTAGCATCCCCTTAGCATTTCTGTGGTTTGGTATACATTATTCCCTCTTTTTGAAATATACCCTCTCCCCATCATTTGCCTATAGGAATGATATTTATTCTAAGACTCCTTAGATACTACCCTGCAGAGTTAACAACCCCTCTTCTTGTATTAAGTCTTTGCCTGTGTACACTGCCTGTGTTGTCATTTTATTATAATGGGATTGCTCATCACATGCTCCTCTTCACCATTTGAGGGTGAGTTCCTTGCTATTCTGGGCTTACTTGGCTGTGGACCCACTGGATCTAGGCTGCCATGATTTACTGAGGTATGGTGAACTGCACTGAACTCTCATGGAATCCAGAGCAGCCCTACAAACTGTGTCGCCAGAGCATTCAGGTTTTAAGTAGACACAGGGAGTCCCTCTCTTACCTTCCTTCCAGCTATGTAACCTCCTGCAGCTCCAAAGCTTTTGGTGAATGTGCCCATAAGCACATCGACATCTCGAGGGTCCAGTCCAAAGAATTCTACAACACCCCGGCCAGTTGGGCCCACGGACCCAATACTGTGAGCTTCATCTATGTAGAGGTAAGCCTTGTATTTCTTCTTTAGAGCCACGATCTGGGGCAGATGCACGATGGAACCTTCCATGCTAGGGCATAAGGAGAAATGCTTGTCATTTGTGTATACTTTCCTGGGAAGCTCTGTAATGGTCTCCCTTCCAATGCGTCTCAGACATCGTGCCCTGACACCAGTCAGCGGTGACAGGGACATGCAATTCCTTTCTTCTTACAGCATATTTTATTTGGCTCAGACAACCCTCTCAATCTTGTAAGGTTAATTTGACAATATTTTCCTTGAAAAAAATAATTTATGTTCAACAGATTTCAGTGCTTTGAGTTGTTATAGCTAATTACTACGTAAACAATTAGCTCACCGCACTGTTGATCAGTTTATTCATAAAGGCAGCTAGTGTAACTAGACTGACCTTTTTTGGATTCTAGGTATTTTGATCATTTTAATTGAATTACTTTACAGTAATCTGTCTTTTCAAGCTTGCTGCTGTCTATTTGACCAGTTCTATCTGACCTAAATTCAGTGCTTGGATTGCCAAAGATCAAAGGAAAGAACTAAAAATACATAACAGAACTTTGCTTAAGACACACAGTATTAATGAAAGCACAAGAGACAGTTCTTAGGCTGTCTTGTTCAGTGCTCATTGGAAGTCAAGGGTATCTGGTAGTGACCCTTTTTTTTTTTTTTGACCCTTTTTTTCTGTTCCTTTAGGGAAATCTTCTCATTTTTGAGTGAGCATCAGAATCCCCTGCATGGTTTGTTAAAACACAGACTACTGCTCCCCCCTCACCTCGTTGCCCCCAAGTTTCTGATTTAGCAGGTCTGAGATGGGCTGACAGTCTGTATTTCTACCAAGCTCCCACTTCTGGTTAGGGACAGCACTTTGATAACCACTGCCGTAGATGAACCTTTTTGTTTTAGCCCTAAGTGTTTAATTTTTTCATGGTATTGTAAGTTACAAAAACCTCTTCAGGTCCTTCAGAAAAGGGAAAAATGTGAAGTAAAGAAATAAGTAAAATTCACATTTACATGGCACCTTTGGAACTCAGTGGATGGAAAAGAAGTTTTGGCTTTAATCAGTTCTCAGAACACTTTGTGGGCTGGGTCTACACCACACACAGTTTTGACTGCCCTGACAGTTGAGTTCTATGAAAACACACAGACTCTCACCCTCACCACACAAAGGAGCTTGTCAAACAACTCAAGCAACCCTTCAATTGAGTTCAAGAAGTAATCAATTGATGCAAACAGAAAGTTGAGCTTCTCCCTTCTTCCTATTTAGTTTATTTATTAAGTTTAATGTATTACAAAAATAAACTTAAATGTTAGGTTGATTCAGTCAAAACAGTCCGGCTGGTTGTTCAGTTATCCAGGCCCAGGGGTACTGGTTTGGAGGGAGTAGGATGACCATCAAGTGTAGCATTTGTGCTTTTGGCTTCTTTAAAGGACTTTATTCTGTAGAGCAGTCTTAAGGTCACAGCAAAGCTGAGCAGAAGTTACAGATTTCCCGTATACTCTGTCCCACATAGGTATAATCTACCCCATTATCAACATCCTCTACCAGAGCAGTCCATTTGTTACAAATGAACCTACACTGACACATCATTGTCACCCAAAGTCTACAGTTAACCTGAGTGTTGCCTCTTGGTGTTGTGCATTCACTAAGTTTGGACAAATGTATGATAACCTGTATCCATCATTATGGTATCTTACAGACGTTTTTTACTGCCATGCCTTTTCATGGCTTGAGAGTTCATTTCTTTTTAGTGCTAAATAGCATTCCATTGCCTGGCTGGACCACAGTTTACTTATTCATTCACTGACTGAAGGACATTTTGGTTGCTTCCAAGTTTTGGCAATTAGGAATAGAGATACTATAAACATCCATGTGCAGGATTTTGTGTGGACATAAGTTTTCAACTCCTTTGGGTAAATACTGAGGAGCATGATTGCTGGATTGTATGATAAGAGTATGTTTGTTTAGTTTTGTAGGAAACTGCCAAACTGTCTTCCAAAGTGGCTCCACTATTTTGCATTCCCACCAACAATGTATGAGCCTTTGTGTTGCTGTGCATTCTCACCAGCATGTACTGTTGCCAGTCTTCCAGATGCTAGCCTCCTAACAGGTGTGTAGTGGTATCCTATTGCTTTAATTTACGTTTTCCTGATGACATATGATGTGGAGCATCTTTTCTTATGTGTATTTCCATTTATATGTCTTCTTTGGTGGAGTATCTCCTAAGGTCTTTTCGATCAGGTTATTTGCCTTCTTACTGTTGAGTTTTAAGAGTTCTTTGTATATTTTATATAACAGTCCTTTATCAGATGTATCTTTTGCAAATGTTTTCTCCCAGTCTGTGGCTTGTCTTCTCATTCTCTTGGCATGGCCTTCCACAGAGCACAAGTTGTTAATTTTAATGAAGTCCAGCTTATTGCATTTGTGTTTTTCACAAGGTCATTCTGAATGGCTATTTTCAGATTTTAATGAAATGGAAACCAAATACAGTCATCTTCTCTTATATAAGTTTGTGAATAAATTCCAGTAACTTCTTTGATTAACTGCTTGTTAACATGGTTTTCACTGAGAAGGCACAGCTATCTCACTAAGCTTAGACTGTAGCCACACCACTTACCAGCTGAGGACTTGGGCATCTCACATGATGTTCTCTGCTTCAGTTTTCTCTTATGTCAAGTAAGCATGATGATGGAACCCTCTG
The DNA here is from genome assembly GCF_053574225.1 of Canis aureus. Classification (NCBI taxonomy): domain Eukaryota; kingdom Metazoa; phylum Chordata; class Mammalia; order Carnivora; family Canidae; genus Canis; species Canis aureus. Next base: position 14,937,938 of record NC_135636.1, read on the forward strand.
TATAAGATCTTTCTAAGGAAGCCTAGAAATAGAGTTTGTAAAGTGTCTTGGCACATAATGAGCACTCATTGGGTTGTTCTTTTTCTTAGGAGGAGCTTTCGGAGAAATGTTTGCAATGAGGCCTGACTTGAGAAATTGTGAGCCCTACACAATGCTCTGGGTTGAATCTTCTAGGAAAGAGGCATATGGGTGTCATACATAATAAATGGCTATATTCCCTCAGCATTCTAGGATCTACTTCTCATCTTTAACATGTTATAAGTTGGTAACACAAGTATGCTAAAAACTTGACATGTCACAAATAGCCATTCTTTGTTCTGGAACTGAATTTGGCAGGAGCCAGAGTTAATGCTGAACAGTTTGCAGACACTCAAGGCAGCTAATTAGCCATCCTTTGCTGGGGCTGGTCTAGCTGATGTTAGGAGTCTGCCCACCTGGTTTATATTTCTTTCTCCAAGATTAATGACTCTACAGTACTGCTGATTTCTGGAGTTACTGCAGGGCACACGTGAGTCCTAGAGAGAACTCAGCTTTTATAAAGAGTTATATTCACTCACACTAAGTTTTCATTTTCTCAATGTGACCAAATTTGAATTGAACCTTTTCCTAAGGAGGATAATGAGATTTGTGCATGCAAGAAAAGGTTATCTATGTTGTTCCTGTAAATCGCTGTCAGAAAATACAGTGCCAAAAATGAAAAAGAAAACAAGGACGGTGTTTTATTTTTTCTTCTTGAATGGCAAGTTGTGCTTTCTTTTGACTTCAATTAAAGAAAAACAACTAAAATATAACTATAGGTAGAGATAATTCCACCACTTAATTTGAAGCTCTGTGCAAGGACTTGAATTAGTCTTAAACCAACAAGCTGGTGAACAATTTCTTTATATCTTTTCTGTTACATAATGTATTAGCTAAGTGACAAGACTCTTTTGAAATTTCCTTTTCATCACCTTCTCCTCCACATATAAAGCATATTATCCATTGGCAGGATTGGGAATTAAACTACTGGTATGTCAACTTACATGGTGGAAAAATCTCCTTGGTGGGCCCCAAGTACAATCCAACAAAGGAAAGAGGGTGAAAAGAGCTAAGACTAATTAAAAATAAAGTATTTTCTTTTCCTTTTTTCTTTATTTGTTTAAACCATAGGTTAAAGTTCTCAACCCTTAAACTTACACTATTTTGTGAAGGAGAATGGCTTATACCCTTAGAGAGAATGGAATTCTGAGACTTAAACATTTGTTTACATATGTATTTTTTTGGAAGGGCTGTTCCTCATACCTTTTATTTTGAAAGTTATGGGTTCCAGTTATGCTACTTTATATCCCAGGTTATCTGGGAACCCCTGCCCTTCTCTAGTACATTTTTTGAAAAATTTTGAGATTTCTCAACCACAATGAGTCAACTAACTAGACTTTTCAGAGATACAAAACTAGAAAAGTCTGACTTTAAAATAATACTTAAAAGAGAATGCAGATGACAACACTAAAATAATACTATTGTACTTTTAAGCCCCAAATCATGAACTCACAGATTTTAGATTTTAAGTTTCAATCTCCCTATTTTTAGGTAGGTAAATGATGAAGGCCACATGGATGACTTTACATTTTCTATGTTTACATCCTCAGATGGGGACACATGAGTGGAGTCTTCTGTTGATACTGGGCCTCTGTCCCAGCAGGGCTACCTGGTTTGAATCCTGGCTCTCTCTATTTCCTCTCAGTTATCTGTCCTGGCCCAAGTGTCTTCATCTTCACAGTAACCTCAAAGGTACCAGAGAGGTTTACTCAAGGTCATACATGTGAGTGATGAGTAGACACATAGTAAATGTGAGCTGATACCCATCCTCCAGCTGGGTAAAGAGCAAACAGCTTCACTAATGTAGAGAGCTTACTGTTTTCCATGCAGCAACTTCTTCAGTTAAAAATGAATTTAATGATGAAGATAGCTGCTCTTGGTTGTGGGCTTACTATGGGCTGGGCTTCTGCCAAGAATGAGATTCAATGATCCTACTTAATACTTACAAAAGAACCCTATGAAGGGCACCCAACTGTAGGTAACAACACTAGGATTTGAACCCAGGTCCCAGGCCTCCTTCCAGATCCTGGGTCCTCCATGTCCTCCTTTATATAAATAATGAGACTTAGATGGTTTATGGATGGTGACATTATTATTGTTACTATAATTATCATTATCATAACTGCTTTTGTGGAGTTTAAGGATTTCTTAGACTTAGTATCTGGCTTCTTTTTTTTTTTTTTTTTTTTTTTTTTACCTTGATACCTGCCTGAAACTGTCTGATTTGGCAGACTGCTTTTTTTTATGAATTATGAAAAAATTGACTTATGTGAGGCATTTGTTGTGGGGAGACTTTGCCCGTGGTGGCAAACAACAGCAATAGATAAAAACAAATCTGGGAGTGAAAAAACAAAGGAGGCTTTGATTGATGTCAACAAGGTATGTGTCCATAACACATTGCTAAAAAGTAGAAGTGCATTTGTGAACTGTTGATTTCACATTCCTAACCCTGGCTCTTTGGTAAATCTTGTGGGAAATAATTTCATTTTTTGGTGATAGCGGCAAGTGAGATCATCTACTATGGTCCAGAACTCCAGTCTAGGTTATCTTTATTTTACAGATGAGGAAAATGAGGCCCCAGGAAGTACCAAAGCCTGTCTAAGAAATGCCCTGCTTCCTAGCTTCAAATGAGCCTTTTTAGGTCATAATTTCATTTAAAGACAAGATTCTGTGCAGATGAGGTAAAAGAAAGCTCTCTGTGAAGGGAAGTCCATGAAGAGTGGAGGTTTCGTTGTATAAATAAATGTCAAGCTGATTGAACCACTGTGGCAGATTGCCTCCAAAGATGGCTGCCTTCAAGTCTTCCCATCGCTCTAAACACAAGCCAACCCTCCCATCAGGAGGTGGGCTCTCTCCCCCTTCTCCTTGAGTCTGGGTTGGCTGGCCTTTTGCCATCCTTTGACCCATCGTGCTTGCAGAAGTGATGCCATACTGGTTCTGGGCCTAGCCCTGAAAAGACTGACAGTCTTTTCCTGTTTTCACTCTCTCAGAACATAGCACCATGTTGTAAGGAAGTTCTGGCGTGATTGCTGAGTGAGAAGAGCCTATAGACAAAGCACCCCGGAGAAGAGAACGGAACAAGGTACTTCTGTCAACAGCTAGAACTCAGTGAGGTCATTTTGGATGTTCCAGATCCCAGCTCGACTTCCATCTGAAGGCAACCTCTTAAATGACCACAGCCAACACCATGAGGAGCAGAAGAACTGCCCAGTCGATCCAGGGAACCCACAGTGGTATGGGAAATAATAGCTCATTGCTGTGTAAGCCGTCATGCTCTGGGTGGTTTGTTACATGGTATTAGGTACCAGAGCAGGCACCATTGCTCGTGAAGCCCTAGTGCTGGTTTGGTGCCTTGTTGGCTTGGAGCCGGAAGTCCACACCTGGCTCTCCTGTCCTCCTGAGCTTGTGGTAGGACATAGGCCCCAGCATTAATGAGCCCTGCTGCTGGAATGGTTTCTCTGTGTAACTGATGGGAATAGTTGACAGTAAAATGCTGGTGGTCTACTTAACTTCAGCCACGATCAAAGTACTTAAAACACTACTTTCCTTTAGTGGAGCCAAGCTTTGTTTATTTGAAGTTGGATTCTGTCAACTCTGGTTCACCCAATCTGCTGTCCCTCAGCTGATCCCTGCTCCTGCGAGTCCAGGCATGAATGACAGGTGTTTAGATAAGGGCTCCCTTCCCAGGCTGGCAGCTGGCACAGATCACACAGGGAGAAAGACCTGTGCTTGAGGTTATGACAGCCCAGAGTCCATATGCGATCATTTCCTGAAAGTAGCAAGTTCAAGGCCAGTGAATAATTAATGAAACTGAATTATTAATTGAAATATTCCACATCAGGGTCTTTCAACCTCAGCACTGTTGGCATTTTGAGCAGGCTGATTCTCTGTTGTAGGGGCCTGTCCTGTGCATTGCAGAATGTTTAACGGCATCACTGGCTTCTGCCCACTAGATGCCAGTAGTACTCTATGGCAGCTGTGACAACTAAAAATTGTCCAAAGTGTCCAGGATAGGGGAGGGTTGAGGGTAAGAAATCACCTTGGTTGAGAATACTGCTCTAGGGTGATCCCAAAGACTTCATAAATAGGACACTGTCTGGGGCTGACCTGAGGAGATACTGATAAGTGATGCATAAAGTGGGCTATTCGAAATGCCAGCTCTGCAACTATATGGAAGAACTGGAAGCACCCAGAACAGTGGGCACTGGGGAAAAGGCTGAGGGAAAAAACAAGATGGTACCTGGCTTATTATTAATAATAAATAATAATATTATTATTATTTTAAATTTAGGAGAAAGCACTTATTTTTCCCAAAAGGGATGGAGACTTTTCTTCTGTTATCCATTCATGGAACAGAAATGATGTGCACTCTGGCTAAATCAAAAGCTCCCTCTGATCTAAGTCTCCTTTGTAAGCCACACCTTTCCTTGTGGGGAAGTTAAGCTTTCATTCCCTTACATTCAATATTGTTCACTTTTCTATAATTATAAGAAACATCTCCCTTAATTCTCTGAACATTAGGATTGTTTGAGAACTTATTTAAGGAGGCAGCCCTCTGAGGTAATGTTTCCTTGACTCAAGGACTAGGGCATTGGACAGAACAGCTTGGAGGCAATTTCCATTTCAGCAATGATAATCAATTCAGACAGAGAATGAAGCCCATTCCATCACAATGTGCCTTGTAAAAACTCTCAGTGACTTGGTGGGTGTTTTGTCTGCTTGGCTTCAAAGCAGTGGGAAACTGACCATACCTTCAGATGCCAAGTTCAGCTGCTCCCACCTCTGGATCAAGAATTGCCTTTGAGGTTAGCCTTAACCTTGTGGAAAACGTGCAGGCTTTTTGTATTCTAATGCAAACAATTGGCCAAGTTCAGCAAGCAACTGGAGTCTAGGTGCACTGCCCAGTTAGAAGCCTCTGGGAACCTATCAGCAATGCCATAAAGGCAAGAAGCATTCTTTTTTTTTTTTTTTTTTGAGAAAGAGCATGTGAGCCAGGGGCTGGGGAGGGCAGAGAGAGAGGGAGAGAAGAGAATCTTAAGCTCAGGCTTGATATCATAACCCTGAGATCATGACCTGAGTGGAACTCAAGAGTGATGCTTAATCAACTGAGCCACCCAGCCAACCCAGGCAAAAAGTATTCTGATATTGAATAATCCAGCCCCCATGGGTCTTCAAAACTGTGAGGCAGCCAAAAGTAGCAGAAAGAATCAATGCAAGTCAGCAATGCCTTGTGATGACCATTCTGAGGACATCTGCTTTCACAAGCATCCAGCCTCTGAGGTGTTCTTCCATATGTTTAGACGTTGAAAAGACAGGTGACCCAAGGCCTGACAGCTATACATTGGTAGCTCTGGCTCAGGTCTCTTCATAATACGTTATATCCAAGTCATTTTTCCATTGAGCGAGGAGAGGTCAGACTTTCCTCATTTGTCAGCTTGCTGGGGGACCTAGTGTGTTAAAATGTCCCTGGTTATTTCCATACCTGTAGATGCCCTCCACTAGGATGAGAATCTTCTTCCAAGCTCTGCGGACTCGAGGCTGGCCGTAGATTACAGCATCTCTCAGGAGCTTCTCTAGGCTTTGCATGTCTTTAAATAATAGCAAAAAAGAAACTGAGTCATGAGAAGGTTTTCCTTTTCCTCTCCCATTTTCTTTTTTGAAAAGGCATCAGATTTCGTAGGCTCAGTCTCAGACCTGAACTTTTTCAGAGAGAAAGATCAGAATCAGAGAACACCTGGGGGGAGAGAGGCTTATATTTTAGTACAGTTTAATTCTGACAAAATGACTAATCAGGTTTGTATAGCACGCAGAATAAACCGTCACTGGAGGTGCATGGTTTCATAGGCCCTTAAAAGGCTCTGTTCTCCTGCTTCAGCAGAGACCGAAACATGGGATAAAATGCATCCCATGGGCTTTGTTACCAGGTTAAAATTAACTCAGAGAGGTATCATTAACTAAGGCTCACCAATTGTTTCAGCACAAGCATGTTAGAGTTTAGTTGAGTTTGTACACTCTGAGACCTGACCTTCCATATAGTCCAACTTCAGAGGCTTCAAAACTTTAAGTTAGGGGAACAATTGGCATTCCTTGGCAAATTATTTGGAAGCATCTGGACACATTAGTAAGTGCTCGCAATTACTGAGCCTTATCTGCATTCTGGGCATCCTTCTAAGCATACCTTTTGTAAGAACTCTTCTAATCCTTACCATGACCCTGAAGAGGAGGCACCTTCATTTTATATTTCAGGAAACTGGGGCACAGGAAGGTCTGGTAAATCTCCTGATCACAACCAGTAGAGGCAGGATTTGAACCTATGCAGTCTTGTACCATGCCCCACATTCAGAACGACTATCTTCAACTGCCTTAAGCGAGAGCTGTTGTCCCTTCTTCCCAAGCTCCGTGGTCATGTAGAACAAGGAAGGATGGATGTCTGCTAGATTGTTCTTGTTAACTTGTGATGCCAAATATAATTAATAGTGACTTTTCATTTATATGCAATCACATGTAGATGACTGGGCTTTGGTTGAGAGACCACTGGGAAAGACTGGTCTACATTCCAGCTCTGTGTGTGTGTATGTATGTGTGTGTGTGTGTGTGTGTGTGTGTTTAACCTGCAAAGCCTAGAGAGAGAGAAATGGCAGAGGCTCATGTGCATGTTTTTTAGACTCATTATATTTCTACTCTATTTCTTTGTACTTCCTGAGCTGTCCTTTTTTGAGAATCTGACACTGAAGTACTTTAGATCTAGAATCTGATTTTAATTTGAAAAGGTGGAGATGCTACTGAACAGCTGACCTGTTACATAATGTTCTCCAGGCATTAAAGACTCCATTAAAAATGCTCACAGGGGAAACCCAGCAGAGATAAATGTAAAACAGTACAATCAATATTGGTTTGGGCCAATAGGCCAAAGAACAGGTGAGCCAAAGAAACAGCTATTCGTTGGGTTATCACTGGTCTAGGCTCAAGTTAGCTGAGATTCTCGGTTTCAATGGAGAGCTCCGAAAGTTTACCTTTTCATTCCCAGTCTGCAGTTGGATCTATTTTAAGGGTTTCTTTATAGTGCTAGTTCTCGTGGACGATACTAGTGCCAAATCAATGTGTTTTCATTGAATTGGTTGCCTTCCCATGGAAAAAGAAGGAGAATAACACTTTGGATATCAATAGAAATTATTAGAAAGGATAACTGCTTCATGTCTACGATAATATTTCTTTAATTACCCGTGTTTTGTTTTAAAGACAGGCATACATCTTCGATCTTCACAGATGTAGTGAGTTTTAGTGACATGACATTATTACCCACTAGATGGCAGCCAAGGAAACAAAAAAACAGCTTTCTTATTTTGGGAATCTCCAGTATAATAAACCTTCGCCTGAATGGACATTTTGCTTTAGGCTGGGTTCCTAAGATGTTGAAGGAACCTTTGTGATTAAGGGAAACAGCTCCTTTTTCTATAATCTACTGCAGACCTGTTAGTCTTTGAGTCGAATGAAGAGATGTTGAATCTAAGTATTCCTGTTTAAAAAGTGTTTTTCCTTCTGGGAATTGGAATTTATAAGTTCTTTATACAGAAATGACACATGATGAGTGTGGTCCCAATGCCATAGTAATAAAAACAAATCCAAGTGAACGAAACTAGGAGTCATTTCAAAATAAATATTCTAAGACTTGAAAAATCTGATATGCAGAGATAATTCTATTGTTTATACAATCAAATAGGTCACATACATATTATAGGCTTAAAGTGCCTGGGATTAGGCTTAAAATGAACACCACTAAAGAAAATAGAAGATTCTCCCCATTCTTTTTATAACAAGCAGGACAGAAGGATAGAGGACAAGCCTTTAAATGGCCCCACGATGTATCTCATGCATTTTGCAGATAGAAGCGAGAGGAATCCCGGTTCCTTCTATGGCAGGGAACCCATCCTGTTCCACTTGAATAGAGTTCCATGGGCATAGGGTTTGGTGAAACGTTACAAAAACCCTGGTGTCCACACAATGGGATTCTTGAGCAGAGGGAAAATCAATCAGTCTTTATTTCCCACCTTATTTCCAGTGAGCAGGAACTCACTGATCCCTTAGAAACACAGAAGCTAGGCAGAGAAAGGGATGACTTCACTCATGTGGAATTCTGGACCCATATTAATGTCTGGAAGCTTCTCTTTGTTTCTTAATGTCTTGCTCTATAATGCTACAGTGTATAGGTAACAGACCTGTAGGATTCAGGGGTTTGTGGTTTATGTTCTGCAGGACTTGTAAGGGTCTGCTGTTTCAACAAGCCACATGCTAACATCTGCAAGGGATTTTTAAATAATGCTGCTTATTAAAGAACTTATATTTGCATTCTGTTAATCCTCATGACACCTCTAAGAAGTAGGAAAGAAGGATTAGGTTTTTATTTTTTTCTGATGAAAGGTTTGTAAAACCAACCAAATGCAAACAAACCCGTTTCTTGTTACTTCTTTAAAGAAAATTCTGAGATATGGAAATTCACATAAAAGAATAAATTTGATGCCATCAAGGTGCACATACACAGCACTATTGTACAATATCATTCTAAACTTACTACATACTATGGACTTGTAATTTTGCCACAAGTTTGGTATCAGCAATGCCTTAGACACGATTCACCACCATCAGGCTGACTAAGGTGATTTCCTTTGGTTTGTGAAGGGCTGAGAAGAGTGAGCTGGCATCATGAGTGATGAACATTTAGCTATTAAAAATGAAAGCATGGAGGCCACATTCTGGTGATCCGTGCAAAGCAAGTCCTGGTCTGTCACAGGAATGGCTAATCAGATTACTGAATTGCTAAATACCTGAAATGATCCAACGAGGTGCCAAAAACTACAATCAGGCTTAGGTGACAAATACACTTTGAGAGCCTATTTCTGAGCCTGTCCTTAAATTCAAAGCCCTGATAATATCAGCAAGCCTCTGGGATCTGGGCAAACTGCAGATAATGTACTGTGAAGAGCAGGTGCAAGGAAACATGGAAGCCATCATCTTCAGAAAGGAGGTTGGGTGTAGTTCAAAGAGGGTCTTTCTGAAGATATGAAGTTGATATTTCTCTTCTTTCTGGCTCTCCAATATAGTAATAATTTTATTTTGCAACAGCTTTCCTCTTCATCTTCTCTTGTGCAATTGACCTTTTGTTGAGACATGAGTGCTTCCCTTATTGCCCATCCCTCAATGGTTTCCCCCTCCTCTGGATCCAAGGCCAGTCGTTGTGGTTATGATGAATATCAACCTCTACTTTCCATATGGTGCTCAATGTGGTTGATGGTTCATACTCGTCCTTCAAAGCTCCACAAAAACCACCTCCAGGTGCATTTAGATATACCCTCTGCTTCCGTATTCCATGGAATGCGCACCAAAAATATTTTCCTGCATGCACATGATAGGCATCCATCAGATATCTCTTAAATGAAAAGATGGTTGCATAATGAAGGAATGCTACTTGTTACTCTAAGTCCTTGCTCCCCATCTGTTCCCCCATTCTTCTTGTTGCTTTGGAGACACTCAATTCATCCTTCCATATTGAGTCAAAATGTGAAATATTAAGCAATATTACTTAAGTAACTGTGAACAATGATAAATAAATTATTCTAACTTTTAAGATGGTGATGGGATCACCATCACCAAAGAGATATGCACCTCTTTAGACTTTAAGAGAAAGCATGATCATAATGACTAACTTTGGTAAGCAAAGAAAATGTTTTTCTCAAAGTCACATTTATGGAGTCTCTTCCTCATGAGATCAATGAGGGAATCCCGAATGCATTGAAAATTTGGTACATTAAGTTTTACAGTTTGGGTAAATATTTTGGTTCAGATTTTCTTAATAGCTCTGTCAATATGCAGGCAGGTGTTGAATGGCCTTTAGGCAGGTTTGAGAGAAGCAGGGTGATCTCCTTGCAAGAGTGCAAAGGCAACTGGGAGCAGAGGGCTGAGCTGAGTTGAGGGTAAGGCAGGTGCTAGGGGCAGGACCTGTGTACCTGGAAAGGGGATCATACCAGCAGCTTCTGACCTCAGAGACAGGAGATAAGGTCAGGAATAACCTAAAGCATGGGAACAGAGTATCCTCAGGCTCTGGCCCGATATAGCATGTAGGGCTCTAGTTCTCTAGGGAGAATTAAACACAGTACTGAGTTGGGATCTGTAAGCACTTGAGGTCAGTGGAGGAAGGTGAGATATGATTCAAGGAATGATGTGGGAGGCTCAGCAGTCAGTGCTGGGATCCTGCATCTCAGGTCAACGGCAACCAGAGCGAACCCTAGCTGCATCTGTCTAACCCAACTGCCCCGCTCAAGGAGAGCTGCGTGGGAGAGCAAGGCTCCTGCACTTCACCAGCCACGGGGAGGCAGTGGTGAAAAGGGCTGGGGAAGGAGGTAAAAATGCTTTGTGCTTAAAAATGGGAACTGGACTCAGATCTCCTCAGTGTAAATGTCAGCTCTGACTCTTACTAGTTCTGTGTCTCCTCAGTACTCTGTGTCGATTTCTTTGTAAAAAGGAGATGATGCTAGTAGGTGCCTTGTGTAGTTATGAGGCTCAAATGAGTTAGTACATGTAAAAGGCTCATTACAGCAAGAGTTCAATACTGTTGGTTGCTGTTAAACATATCGAGGCAATCGCTGTGTTTATTAAAGAGAACAAGCCAGATCAGGAGTCCAAGTCAGACCGTAAGATCTGAAAAGTTGTGGCTCGTAAAAAGTCATCTCAGTGCTGTTTATAGGTTTGACCTTGTACTCAAATAGCACTGCTGAGCCCTCAGAGGCAGAACTGAAGAGTTTTCCCACAAACCATTACACTCATTCTTCTGTCTCCTCTTGGCCTTTAAGTGCTTCTAGGTTCTTCTTCTCCACTTTTTTTTTTTTTTTTTTTTTTTTACCAGCTGCTCCAAATTCTTGGCCTGCCCAGGCCTCTGACCCCATGGCAACTCTCCCAGCTGAAAATACTGCTTTTCCTCTCCAAGACAAGTTTAAGAAGCCCTTCGTGACACCCTTGAGGACAAGATTGCCTATAGCCTCACTAAGTGTGGTCCCACCCCAGCAGAATCAGCATTACCTGAGAGATTGGCAGAAATGCCAGAGCTCAGGCCCTACTCCAGATCTCCTGAATCAGAATCTGCATTTTAAGCCCCCACCCCCATCCTGCCCCACTACTGAATTTGGTGTATGTTAGTCTGAGAAACATTGTTCTATAATCTAGGTCCTATGTAATTATCAGTAAAGTGAGCGGACTCAGAGAAAAAAATATTTTCCCAAATCTCTGGAAGAAGATATCAACTTTTCCAGAGAGTTAACATTTATCTAGGGTTTGAAGGCCTGGAATGCCAGAGCTGTTAATACACAGCTGGGAGGATGTTTACCAAAGGCATCCAGGTGCCCCAGGGAGCTGAGGCCCACTTGCTCAAAATGCACCAGAATGGTGATTGTCCCTGCTTGGAGCTGACTCCTTAGCTTCAGCTATGAAATGTCTAAAGAGTCTGTTTTGTGGTACCTGATGAATCGCAAAGGCAACCTCAGACCTGGCTATTTCACTGAAGCTGCCCAAGGACAAAATGCAAGGAGATATTCTTAGCACTTAGCCAGAGGAATTTAGAGGGTCAGCTTTAGCATTCTGAATTAAAATTTAGGCTACTAGCAGGATAAGCCATCACACTAGATTGATTTTTACACAAGGACCCACAGCTCTTTGGGTCCTACATATGCCCTGGCAGTAGCTGGACTTAGCTAGCAGGTCAGAGCATTAGCAGATGCTGTCCAGGCCCTGCCTATATCCCTCAGCCCACCTCTTATTGCAAACACAGACCTTTCTTTGTCCATGGGCTTTTCTCCTGGCTGTGGAGGCCATACTCAGCCTGAGCAGGAATAGCCTCCAGCCACCCACAAATGGGAATTGGTGTATAAATAACACAGTGCCCCCACTGTAACACTGGGGGCGCTGAGGTATGTAACACTGAGGGTATGTCTCAAGTGAGATAACATTGAGGTATGTCTATACTGGCACCCAGAGTTTCCTAGGAGGACTCAGCTCCAGTTTTCTATTGTGGTAACTTGCTTGACAATACACTCTTTGTGGGTTGCTTTTCCTTCTTTGTCTCTATTCCCCACTCATCTGCTGGTGCTTCCTGGGATCATATCCTACATAAATGACTTGCATTCAAACCCTTGTTTCAGGCTCTGCTCCTGGGAAAAATGAATCAAGAGAAGAGCAACACACTTGGGTTTAAATTTTGACTTTTGCCATTTATCATGTGTGATATTGGGCACATCATTTAATCACTGTAAGAATCAATTTCCTCCTAACAAGTAGAGATAATGGAAAGAACTATGAATATGGGTTTTTGTTAAAATTAAATGAACTGATTATGTAAAGGGCTTAATATAGTGCTTGGCTCTAGGGAATGCAGAGTAAATGATAGGTACGGTCTCATTAATTGTCAATATTCACTATCCAGGAAGAACTAATCTATGGTGAAAAAGAAGTCTGGTATCCGACTTTGAATTTAGTACTGCTAAAAATGCACTTCTGATTCCTTGGAGAGTTTCCCTGGAGAGTAGCCTTTGTGTGTTCCAATTTTGTTCCCTTTCAGAATTTTCCTTCTGTTTGGTCTCCTTTGATCCTTGTTCTGATTTTGTGGGAAACTGAGAAAGAAGTGAGGAATAGCTTCAAATTAGTTGTCATGCATGTTCACATAGGATTCAAAGCTTATAATGGTCTGAATAGGTTTAACTGTATCTTAGGTATATTTTTTACCCACACACCATTCAAAAATTCAGGGCCTGGAATTCTGATTTACATACAGTTGCTGTAAATAACAAAGGGTATCCTCTGGTACTGATTTATATAAAATAGGACCTCTTCTCCTCCAAAAGTCAGGGTAGTATCTTCAAGATGTAAGCAGAAGACACATGTAGAGGAAAGCCCAGGAGAGCAGAAGTAGAGAGTTGTATGAAATCTCATCATCCCGATATTTAAGAACATTCTGGTTGAGGTGGCCATTCCTAAGAACCTGTCTCACAAGTTATTGGCTTCCATCTGGGCTGGTTGCATGTCTCATACACACACAAGAAGGCAATTTAGTGTCTTCTACATCTTCTTTACATTATCATTCCAATCTGTGTGGATGCACATTAAGGATTAAAGCATCATTGTTTACTGAGGAATTTAGTATTATCCTGGGAATAGCAAAGCAAGAAAGACAGCCAGCAGCAACTGATTCCTTACATATTGTGACCTCATTTAATTCTTCCCCTTCTATACACCATCTCATTTCTCTCACCTTTCAAGGAAGCAAGTCATTCAAAAGACCCTGGAAATACCCCTGCTCTCAGAAGTGGCTGTTTTTCTGATGTGAGCACAATAGCTGGGAAAGAATGCCCATTGCAAAACTAGTAAGCATGCTGGCGAGTGGGAACAAAGATTTTGTGTGTCTGAGAATAAAAGTATATTTGTTTACTTTTGGGCTGTAAGAAATTAGCACAGATCTATAGCTCACAAACAGCAGAGATTTATCTTACAGTTCTGGATGCCAGAAATCCAAAATGGTCTCACCTGGCTAAAATCAGGGTGCGGGCAGGGCTGCTTTCCTTTCTGGAAACTCCAGGGGAGAACCATTTCATTGTCTTTTTCTGGCTTTCAGAAGATTCTGGCTTTCCTTGGTGCATGATCTTCCACTTCAAAGCCAACAGTGACCATCAGCATCTTTCTAACACAGCATCACTCTGACACTCACTCTCCTGCTTCCTTTTTTACATATAAGGACCATGTTACACTGGACCCATGCAGACAATTTCTTTATTTTAAGGTTAGCTGTTTAGCAATCCTAATTCCATCTGCAACTTTAATTCCTCTTTATCATATAATGTAATATATTCACAGGCTTTGGGGATTAGGACAATGAACAATTTTTTTTTTTTTTTTTTTAGTAGGTTCAACACCCAGCATGGAGACCAATATAGGGTTTAAACTCAGGACCCAGGAATCAAGACCCAATATAGGGCTTAAACTCAAGACCCAGAAATCAGGCTTAACCAACTGAGCCATCTAGGCACCCCCAGGACGTGGACATTTTTAAAGGCCATTCATTATTCTACCTATGACAGAAAGCTAAGAGCAACAGCAGCTCATACATAAGAGAATTTTCAGTTTAGTGCTGCCTTCAGCCCAGAGCTTGATCCTGGAGACCTGGGATTGAGTCCCACGTCAGGCTCCCTGCATGGAGCCTGCTTCTCCCTCTGCCTGTGTCTCTGCCTCTCTCTCTCTCTGTGTCTCTCATGAATAGATAAATAAAATCTTAAAAAGAGAGAGAATTTTCACTAGATAATGGAGTTCGGACCCTTGCGGCACACAGCCCTCAGTTATTTGGAAGGGGTGGCATTTGTACGGACAGCTCCAGGCTGCACCACTGAGCAGCTGTATGATCTTGAACAAGTTGTTTAATACCTCCAAGCCCACATCTCCTCTTTTGTAAACTAGCATGGGGACAACCTCATGGGGTTGTCCATGAATTATATAAGTACATAAGAGAAGGCCACTGGCTGAGCATCAACGTAAATTCTCAATGAGTGCTGGTTGCTGGTATAAAATAACTGCAACTAACAATTATTATAGAGATGTAAGTGAGAACTATTATTTGTGTTCTGTGAGTACAAAGGGAGGACATGAGGAATAAGTTACTGAATGTGTTGAAAGCTTTGTAAAATTGGTAGATAAAATTGATTTTTGAATTATAATTTCAGCAGAAGATTAAGGAATTAAAATTTTATTTGAATATTAAACTTAACAAAAAATTGCAAGAATAAGAGTATTACAAAGGATACCTATGGGGGCACCTGGGTGGCTCAGTGGTTGAGCATTTGCTTTTGGCTCAGGTCATGATCCCAAGGTCCTGGGGTTGAGTCCTGCATTAGATTCCCTGCAAGGAGCCTGCTTTTCCTTCTGCCTATGTCTCTGCTTCTCTCTGTGTGTCTTTCATGAATAAATAAATAAAATCTTTAAAAAAAGAACACCCATGTACTCTTTTACCCAGATTCATCTATTAACATTTTATTCCATTTACTTTATCACTGTATCATCTATCTCTATGTATGTGTGTATGTATATATGTGCATGCACACACATACAATTTTTTACTGAACTGAGACTAATTTGCATATATCATGGCATCTCTGAACACTGTAATATATCTTCCCTAAGACTAAGGATATATCCTCTTATGAGACTACAGCAAGGGTCAGCAAACTTTTTTTCTACAGGACCAGATAGTAATATTTTAGGTTTTGTGGATCGCATATAGTCTCTGTCACACATTCTTCATTGTTCTTTATACAATCCTTTAAAAATGTGAAAACTAGGGACACCTGGGTGGCTCAGCAGTTGAGCATCTACCTTTGGCTCAGGGCGTGATCCCAGATTCCCGGGATCGGGTCCTGCATCAGCTCCTTGCATGGAGCCTGCTTCTCCTCCCTCTGCCTGTGTTTCTGTCTCTCTTTCTGTGTCTCTCATGAATAAATAAATAAAATCTTTAAAAAAATGTGAAAACTATTCTTAGCTCACAGGCCACAGTTTGTTTACCCTGGATGACAGAGAAGCTATTCACTTCAGTATATTTAACGTTGATACCATAATCTTACCTCGTAGTGTCTAACTACTGGCATATTCCAATTTTGTGAACTGGCAGGAATGTCCTTTATAGCATCTCCTTGTCTCTTTCAGAATCCAGTCTAGGGTCAGGTACTGGACTTAGTTATCACAGCACTTTGGTGTCCTTTAATCTGGATCATCTTCTCAGCCTTTCTTTGTCTTTTACAATATTAGCATATTTGGAGAATACATTCCCTTTTTTTTTCCTGTTTTCTTTTCAAAAGCATATTTCTACTTCAGGGTTGTTTATTGATAAAATTCAGTGTTCTGATCTGAACACAACATAAGTCATGTTGAGTCCTTCTTAGGGCATCACATTTGGAGACACACACTTCCATCTGCCCCTCATCAATGAAACTGGCATCATTGTTACCCACTGTCCAGATGTTGTCAGATTTCTTTCTCATGTAGTTACTATTCTTTCCTTTGGATGTATTTTCACTGGAATTGTTAACCTGAGAGGGGAATCTGAAGTAGAAGATATGCTATAGCTGTGTAGGGTGCCATGGGCTAGACCAGAAGAAGCCGGTTGAACTACTACTCTATGTCCCTGGAACAATTGAGCAATTGGAACTAATGGAAAGATTCAATCTGTGGCTGAACTGCATCAGTTTATCTGAATATTTAAAATAAAGTTGTTTTGTAGGGGTCTGCTTAGAAGTTTTCCCATTGTATAGTTTCTGATAAATCATGTGTATATAACTGTGTTTGAACAAAACTGTAGAAATAATCTTCACTGATGTGTTCATGTTGTTGGCATCTACTCTGTATATCCATGAATAGGAGCAGTATTTTTTGATAACTATTTGTGGGACTGGGATACAGGTGACGATTATCCCTTCTCTTTATAATTTAGCCTCAGCCAACAGGAAAAGAATCAATTCAAGCCATCCCCTACCTCACTCCCCTCAAAAGAGGGGTTGTTAGCATGGTGGGTCAGGTCCTGATATTCCCTTGCCATATGAGCCATGGGAAACTATCTCAAAAAATATTAGCCAAACCCTACTTCACTTCCTGACCTATGTGCTATAGGCTCTCAAGTTTCTTGTCTCCATGCAGACCAAGAATGGTTTGTCCTCCACCGTGTCCCATTTTGGCTTCTTTGCCAGTGACTAGGTGTGTAAAGCAGTTGGGTAAAAGGACTTAGGGTCTGCTGAGTCATTCGTTTTAGATTCATAGGAGGAGGAAATGGGAAATCACACTTGGGTGTCCAGTTTCTGCATAGTAATGGTGGCTAGAGAGGCTCCGTTAGTTATCTATGGCTATGTCAAAAATTACCTCGAAACAACAAACACTTATTATCCACAGATCCTAATTAGGATTAGGAACCTTAGGTGGGTGTTCTGCCTCAAGAAAGTTGTGAGATGTAGTCATGATGTTGGAGCTACAGTCATCTGAAGACTTGAGTGAGGCCAGAGGGTCAGCAAAGATATCCCGTTCACCTGGTTGTTGGCAAGAGGCCCCAGTTCTTCTGCATAGGCTGTATAAGTGCCTCCACTAGTGATGCCAGAATGAAGAACCGAGAGAAGCCACAATGCCCCTAAAAACCTAACCTTATGAATGACATACCATCACCTCTAATGTAATCTTTTCATGACATAAGCCAACCCTGAGACAATGCAGGAAGGGCCTACCCAAGGGCATAAATACCAGGAGGCGGGAGAAATCACTGGAGAATCACTACCACAAAAGTCTTAAGTTGGAGAGTAGGAAATTCTTGGTTGGTGATTAAGAAAAATTCCGGTTGGGTATGTATGCATATCTATCTATCTATCTATCTATCTATCTATCTATCTATCTATCATCTATCTATCATCTATCTATCTATCATCATTGCCTCTATAAAGCCTTCAAGGGAAAAGTAGATAATGGTAGAATTTGGGCTAAATTCCATATAATAACAAATGCAGGATAGAGGAGGTGTACGAGAACTGTTTTTGGGGACAGCTGATCTTTACAACCAATAAGCAGATGGTCTTTTCCATTTGATGTTGTTCAAAGCTTTAACTTAAAACCTATATCTCTGTTTTCACTGCCACTAGACATAGGGGAGGGCCACTAAGTGTTTTGAGCAAATCCAATTTATCTGGAGTACAGCATGGAATGAAGCAGAACTGTCCAAATGTGTTTTGTTGCTTCTTGAAGTACATATATCATAGCTTGTATATATATCCTAGGGGCTCTACATTGACTGGCCAAGACCTTATTTTTCAGGCTCTTCTTCAAGAAGTTCAGCTTACGCTAGAGGTCTTGCTTTACACCATATTATTCTGTTTGAAATACCTTTCCCCTTATCTCCAATCAGAATTCTCTTAATCCTTCAAAGTCTATGGCAAATACTACCCATTTCATTGCAATCCCCAAAATGAAATGACCTCTGCATTCTTCTGGGTCATTATGTTTTCTACTGTCCTTTAGTAGCACTGACAGTGAAAATGATGAGGATAATAATAATCATAAGAACGCAGCAGATACAAGCAACTCAGAAGTTTCTATTGCCAGGCACTGTGCTAAGCAAGAACTTTACATGCCTTCTCCAACATATCATGAATCAGGCATCGTAATTATCCTCATTTTTGAATAGGTAAATTGAAATTTGAGAAGGTTAAGTAATTTCCCAAGGACCACATGCAAATAAGCTATAGAACGAGGACACAAATGCTTGGGTCAAAGCCCATACTTTTCTTTTTAATACCAAAGATATTGTATGATAACAATTATATTTTAGGAAAATTTATTTACAAGGAAATTGACAGATTTTAAATGTAAAATTCAATGAATTCTAATAAGAATGTAAACATCATCCCAATCAAAATATCAAACATTTCTATCACCCCAGGAAGTTCCTTTTTGTCTCTTCTCACTGATTCCCTCCCCCACAATCAAGGGGCAAGCATCATTATGATTTCTATTACCATAGATTAGTTTTGTCTAGTAGTTTTTTAAATTTACTATAAACAAATTCATATTGTATATACTATTTGTACCTGATTTATTTCTTTAGAAGTAATTTTTCTTGAGAGTCATCCATGGTGTGTGTATCAGTAGTTTATTCCTTTTTTATCAAAGTGTCATATTCTATCACATGAATACAGCACAGATCTTTTCCATTCTCTTGTTGATAGTTATTTGGGATGTTTCCAGTCTTGGCTATAATGACTAAAGCTGCTATGGACATTCTTGTACAAGCCTTTTTATGGACATATACTGGAAATTCCAAGATTAGGAATTTATGGGTCACAGTATAGGGATATGTGTAGCTTTATAAGACTGCCAAGCAGTTTTCTGAAGAAGTTGTATCACTGTACCCTCCAGCAGTGGGCAAGAGTTCTAGTTGCTTCATATCTTTGCTAATATTTAGTGTTGTCATTTTTTTGATTTTAGCTATCTTGGTGGGCATGAAAATATCCTCTGGCCAAAGCGTGTACTCTTAACCATTGCCCAATATTGCTGTGGCCCTTTTTCTACTTAACCTAAGATACAGTTACTTTGATTGATATGTATCTGCTTCTCCTACTAGATTGTAAGCCGGTGTTGGGGGGGGGGGGGATGGTGAAAGTAGACATTGTAAGGAAGAATATGACTCTTTACCTGACTATAACATAAAACTTAAGTCTTAGACCTTTTCTAAGGCAGAATTATAGAAAAGGAAGTTATAACACCTCTGATAATTAAACATCAGTGTCCTAAGAGATCAGTCATGTCTTCTGAGGCTGCATGGTAAGACCACTAATAATAGTGACATTAATGTGTTTGGGTTACACTTAGCAATCTGGGTGTTTAAAGCACTTCAGCCATTTGTTTTGGGTCAGCAGAGGTTAACAAGCCGGTAGTGAATATAAACATAATTGTGTTTCATTAGGTTAAGTTCCCAGTTTGAAGGGTAAGGACAAAGCCCCATTAATTATTTTTACTTCCTTCTACAAGCAAGCAGTGTATGTTGGGATAAATTCACTGATACTCACTGTTGTGTTTGAAGATCCTTATAGTTGCACCTGAAAGTCGGGCCCCAAGTACAAGAGATGCATGGTTTAACTCATCACTTAAAATGAGGCATCCCTGTTCAGAAAATAAACACACAAAACACAGGCCAATAAATAAAATTAAAGAAAAACAACATGTGGGAACAGAAAGACACTTCCAGACCTGTAACACACATTCCCCAAACCCTCTTTAATTTTAAAAGGCTGAGTTCCACCTGGTGTCTATATGGATAAAATCCTGTAGACAATTAGCTGATGAAGATGGGGATTTTTTTTTAAGGGATTACATCTTTAACCATTTGCATTTGATATTCATTGGAGAACATTATTCAAGATCTTGGTTAGAGGCTGCTCACATTTCTAAAAAATTGATGTTTGACAGGAAAGTGGAAATACTTTTGGTGGGTTTTGGACTTGCTGGGGTTCTTTGATCCTGTGCTGGATTATTTGGGAAGGTTTTGGTATACTTCTTCTAGAAGGCAGGGGTCTTTTCTGTAAGGCCTTTCAAGCTCTTGTTTTCCTATTCTCATTTTCCTCTGTATTGACATCCTTGTACACAAAAGCATCAGTGCTTTCCAGCTAAAAACTTTGCATTTGGAAAAGTATGGATGGCAATTCAGTCTGAGGCCAGTGAAAAAGATCAATCAAATTTACTGCTTATAAATTATGGTTTTGAATCTTTTAATTTCAAATTTTCTAAATTATAAAATTGCTCAAGTGTACCAAAAATGCATAGACAAACTATGGTGGCCATTTGTGGTCACCCAGAATCTTTGAGTTCTTGCTCATATTTTGGAAACTCCATATATTACATGTTTTAAATTTGGAGGGGAAAAGCCAGTGATATTCTTATACCTCCATCCTCTAGATGTGTGTTTATGTATTTATAATTTTTTGGTGGGCATCTGAGAGTTACTGGTAAACTTCATGATATTTCACCCCTAAATTCTTCATCATATATTTACTAAGAATAAGGACATTTTTTGGTTAAATCACAATGCAATGATCATGCCCAGGAAATCATTTATGTAGTGTATTAAGACATAGAGTCCAAATTCATCTTTCTCCAACTGTCCTAATTATATCAATGACTTTTATAGATGTTATCTTTCATTCTTTTTTTTTTCAGTGCAGAATCCAATCAAAGATCATATATTGCATTTAGTTGTTCTGAGTCAGATTTTTTTAAACCTAAATATGATTATGGCACTTGCTTACTTAAACTGAGCCAACCAACTTCCCCATTTTCCTCAGAAAGAATTTCCAGTACTCAAGCAGGACTACAAGGCTCTTTGCAATTTGGCACTTGCCTTCATCTCTGTTCGTCTCTGTTCTCTTCTTCATCTACTATCTTTTATTTTAGTTCTTCCAAAGCTCAGTGCTTTATGCATGCTGCTCCCTTTTCCTTATCTTAAAGAAAAAACTTTACGGACAAGTAACAGATTCAGTTCTCATGTCATCCACTTTGCATAGGCATCTCAGCCTTTCTCAAGAAGAGCTTGGAAGCAACTCTTTTGCTCTTCTCCACGTATACACTTGTCTTTTCTGGGGTATTCATCCTATTTTATTTGGTGCATTGTTTCCCCCCGCTAGACTGTAAACAACATAGATTTACAAGGCACAGGTCTTGTTCATCTTTGTATGCCCTGTATCTTGCCTTATATGAGGACAAAGTAGTTTCTCAATAAGTGATCTATTGAATGAATAAATGAATGAGTGGCATGAACAAAATATTTTATTCAAATAAATGCCCAATAATTGTTTGCTACATTGTAAATGAGGACTTGGGAGCCTTAAAACTTAATTGCTCTTGGGATCCCTGGGTGGCTCAGCAGTTTAGCGCCTGCCTTTGGCCCGGGGCATGATCCTGGAGTCCCGGGACTGAGTCCTACATCGGACTTCCTGCATGGAGCCTGCTTCTCCCTCTGTCTGTGTCTCTGCCTCTTTCTCTCTGTGTCTCTCATGACTAAATAAATATTAAAAAAATTTAATTGCTCTTGCTAAACTATCATCAAAGATGAAATGTGACCCACATCTAGGACTGTAATTCTATAAACAATATCACTATGAACAGATTTGCTGGACTAAGGTGGTATATTTATTTAGAAAGCTAGGTATTCAATCAGCTTTTCCTAGAAAAAGGATCTTCTCAGCCATACTTCTAATGAAGGACCTGCTCAGAGTTATAATTCTTAGGAATAACATAGCAGAAGACAATTATGTTAAGAAATTCTCACCTTTCCAACTAGAGCAGGGATATTCATTGAGTTAGTTGCAAATCCCATCCCAAAGACCATAGCTGCTTCTACATTCAGGAACTTAGCCACAAGGTTCTCCAACTCTTCATGCTTATCCAAGGTTCCTGCACATAAAATGATAGGATGAGTGAGTCTTCTTTTCTCAACAAGATTGAAAATTCAAAATCCAGTGCATACTCATCACCAAAAGACATGTGTGGAATTGTGTGTAGCAGGTGTATTTGCTACAGCTGCAATCAAGAAACAATCCACATATCCACATACTGTAGAATGAATAAATTAAACACCTTGTGGAGGTATTTACATAGTGGAATTAAACGCAGTAATGAGAAGGAACAATCTATTGCCCTACGCAACAAAATGAAAAAAAAACTCACAAATATGTTGTTGAGTGCAAAAAGTCAGATACTTATACACTCATACAGGCTGAATTCATTTATACAAAGTTTACAAACAGACAAACCTAACCTATGGTGTTAGAAGTCAGTATAGTGGTTAATTTTATTAGAAACACGAAGAGAACTTTGAGATTCTCTATATGTTTTGTTTCTGGATTTGGGTGCTGGTTACACTGGTATGTTTGCTTTGTGAAAATCTAATGAGCTCTATACTAAGATTGATGCATTTTTTTCAATATAAATATTGATAATGCAATAAAACCTACAAAAATACCACAAATCTTCTCTCACCCAACCTCCCACAAGTGATTAATTAAATTATAACCCTCAAAAAAATAAAAATAAATAAAATAAATAAAATAAAAAATAAATTATAACCCTCTCAGAGAGGCCCCACACTTAAATGCAAACAGATCCCAGGATTTCTATAGATACTAGTCAATATATAGTTATAAATTACTGAACCTTTGGAATGTTCTAAATTTCAAAGCCCGCTATTTAGGTTATCTCGTTTAATCTTAAGAACCCAATAATGCAGCTATCATTATCTTAGAGATTAGAAAACTGAGGTGTAAAGACGTCACAGATGAAAACCAACAGAGATAATCTGGTCTAATTCCAAAGTTCATGTTTTTACCACTCTGCTACCTTTTATATGCTTATACTCTGATTCCTTCTTATACACAATCCCTATGCCTCACTAAGAGTAAATGTTAAAGATCCTTATATTTTTCTCTTTGCCATCAAAGAGAAAAATATTGCTATTTTTCTCATTTGACTAGTGAGTTCAAAGAGTTATTTTGCATTTAATATGAAAGATCTTTCTAGATCTGCAGTGTCCAATATGGTAGCCACTAGCTATATGTGGTTAGTGCAATAAAGTTTTAAATTGTATTTAGTTTTAGTTAACTTTATTTAAACTTAACAGCTGAAGCATTAAAATATCTTCCACTGAACACTACTATATTATTTGTGTCCGATTACATTCTACTTATTTCACTTTAAACAATGAAAATTTAGTGTCTGAATTGAGTTGTCCTGTAAGAGTAAAATATACATTATTTTTTAATGCTTAGTACAATAAAAATAATGTAAAATAGCTCAATATTTTATATTGATTATGTGTTTCAATAATAATATTTAGATATACTGAGTCAAACAAAACATATTATGAAATAAGTTTACCTATTTTCTCTAAACTGTTTTTAATATGGCTACTAGAGGGCAGCCCAGGTGGCTCAGAGATTTAATGCCACCTTCAGCCCAGGGCCTGATCCTGGAGACCCGGGATCGAGTCCCATGTCGGGCTCCCTGCATGGAGCCTGCTTCTCCCTCTGCCTGTGTCTCTGCCTCTCTTTCTCTCTGTGTCTCTCATGAATAAATAAATAAAATCTTAAAAAAATATGGCTACTAGAAATTTTAAATTACACATGTATCTTGCATTATATTTTTATTGGACTGTGCTGCTGTAGAGGATACACTTGACAGAACACAAAAATGTACAAGTGGAGAGATGTTGTAATTTGCAATCACAGAATATAGAAGCAGATTTAACTCAGATTTAAGTTAAAGGAATATTGTTAGCATATTCGGGACTATTATAAACCTAAGGATCAACATATTTTACTATACAGAGTGTGATACCAGAATTTTATTTAAACTGGTAAATTAGCTTGCTGACTGTGTTAAAACGGTGAAAGGCTACACTTGAGAAGGTATTGACTAGTGAGTTCAAAGAGTTATTTTGCATTTAATATGAAAGAGGACATTTCATGGATCATCTTTGTCCTTCCTGAGAGGTCACATTGTCATACAACAGATGGCTAGAGGCCTTTCTTCTTAATCTGAATTCATTTACCCCCAAATTGTCAGAAACCATAGTGAACAAATATTCTAGCATAATTAATTTTGGGGGTGTGGAGTTAAAAAATTTAAATTGT
Organism: Canis aureus; assembly: GCF_053574225.1. Lineage (NCBI taxonomy): Eukaryota > Metazoa > Chordata > Mammalia > Carnivora > Canidae > Canis > Canis aureus. The sequence continues at coordinate 14,962,249 of NC_135636.1, forward strand.
CATTTAAAACTTTATTATCAAAGATATAGAGAAAAAAGAAATACTATAATTTAAGGATAAGACATGGGCACATAGTCACTTATCAGATTTGTTTTTACCTAAGGGAAACTGCATCCCAAAGGGAATGACCCCAAGGATAGGTAATGAAAGACCATTGGCCTGGGTATGACGGCCTTGGGTTCTGGCCTCAGCTAATCCACTAAACAGCAAAGTGGCTTCTGGTTACCTCTCCTTGAAGTTTCCAGAGAGGCTGGGAGAGGTTCTGTTTTAGGCTTCCCTCATGTTGGGAGTGGTCTTTCCTCCACATACAATGGTCTTCTTGTGGGTCCCACTCATTCTTTGAGTCCATCTAATATGATATCTTTTCTCAGATGCTGTTCTCAGTTTCCCCAGCCAAACTTGGTCATTTTCTTCCGAGATCTCATAAGCTTCATCACATAATGATTATAGCACTTATTAAATTGAACTGAAAACATTCATGGGGCCATTTTCTCTACTACAGAAAGAGCCCCCAGGTGCTGATACTGTGTGTGAGATGTTCATCTTGGCAACCACAGAGCCTAGACACATGGTAGGTGCTTGTTGAGTTGTATGCTACCTTTTGATGGAGAATAAAGACAGGACTGGGCACAGAGTAGGGGATGTCACAAGGAAGAAGGTTGAGAAGTCACATGATGCCAGGGCAACAAGTGAGCTCCACTTTGGAAACACCCATACCTGAAGAAGACCTCCAGCAAGGTTGGAGGGTGCCCAAACATTGCCAACTTGGTAAATTTCTTCATAAGCCTTTCCTTCCCAGGGAGTCAGGTGACAACTGTGTCCTGGCCCAGTCACCCAGAAGTAATGAGTAGAAGTTCACAGTGAGTCTCTGTGATGTCTTCCTTCATATTCATCTTCCCCAAATCTGCCATCCAGGGGTTTATCTATAACAACTACATCACTAAAAGTCTTCAGGATAATGTAGAATGTGTTGTAAGCAATCAAACAGCCAATAAACTAGTAAGAAGTGGGTATGTCCAAAACCATACCGAGAAAGGACCCTCTTTCAGTCTGTACCATTAGCCTTGGCTTAAGGAGAGGAAGAAGGGAGGAAATACAGGTATTCATATTAGGTCTCCAGATCTAGCCTTCTTTTGGATCTCCAGTGGTCAAATGGATAGTAAACTAATATTCAGATATACCAATTTCTATGACCACATATGTCTCACAGCTGAGTTATCAGTGGTTTTGCATGTAGGGGCTTATCTTCGTTTGTAGAAAACAACACTTTCTACTTCAGGAAGCCATACCTCTCAGACTGGGCTGTCTGGATGGGGTGCTCATTAAGGAATACTGAAAATTATGGTTCATCTGAATTAATTGAGTGCTGCTTTCCTTTTCCTGTTCTTCACATTGAAGAACTAAAAATGTAGGAAGAACTTAAGGGAAATAAAGCAGTCACAAAAACTTCATGAGCTTGCTTTCTGCAAACATTCAGGCCATATCCTAATCAGGTGGAGGTGCCTGAGTCATGTCAAGTTGCAGTTGGTGGTCTGAGTGCTGGGGTGGGTCCAGAAATTATATTCAACATTTTGTCTTTGTTATATAAATATGGAAATTCTTTTAATCCCCAGAAAGCAGAGCTATAGTCCTAACCAAAGGTACAAATAAATTCCTAGTAATTTTTCTCTTTCTCCCTGACTTTAGCTTCTTTTTTAGTCTCTGAAGGTCAACAACAACCACAAATTGGCTAGTGACACTAGATCTCCAAATTGCTATGCTGTGCATATATTGACCCTTGTTCTCATCCTGAAGGTTTATTTATCCAATGGGATACTTAAAACCTGCTTCGTGAATAAAACAACTGAATAAAAAGCTGGATGTATCTTCTTCCCACCTCTCTCAATGGTATTTTCCTGTGCCAAACACTGGGCTTGCTGCCATCAATCAAATCAGTAAAAATCAGATGCAGGAGAAAGCACCAATATTATGCTTATGTACTGTATACTTCTGCTGGATTTTTATTGATACTGACTGGCTCATATTTTTTAGTCAGAGCATATAGACTGTTGGCTTTCAAACTGACATTGACTAATAGTGAAGAGTGTGGATGTTATTAACAAGCTTATTTCGCCACCACCAATTCTTCCTGTGTGGCACATGTGAAGACTGTTTACCAAACTGTGACTGTAGTCACTTTTTGTCCTGAATATCCTGTTTGTAGATTGTTTCTTAGACTTGATCTAGAAGCAGGCTCACCTGGCTGTTCCAGTTGTGCCATGGATATCAACCCACATCTGAGCCACTTTGCTTGAACTGGGGATCTGGATGTGGGAAGTTAGGGGTAGACATTGACAATGTCCTTGGTCTTCCTAAAGTTGATATCAGTGGCTGTAAAGGATATACATAGGGTCTGATGTTAATGAAAGTTAATTTATATCCTTAGTGTGTTTGGATGCAACAGGATTTTTTTTTTTTTTTGTCTAAGTGAAGTAAGAGACTAAGCTTTGATGTACATTGATGTGCACTGGATTTGGAAATCTGGACAACTGCTAATAAATCTAGAGGACTCTTCTTCCCAAGTTGCAATGATGGAAGGTACTTATCTGCAACAGCAAACATTTTGTGGAGGGCCAGAGAGAAAATAGTCTGGACTTTGTGGGCCAGATGGTCCCTGTTAAAACTATTCAACCCTGCTATTATAAAGTGAAAGTAGTCATAGACAGTACACAAAAGAATGGCTGTGGCTATGTACCAATAAAACTTTATCTATCAATACTGTGATTTGAATTCCATATAATTTCAAAAATTCTTATTTTTATTTTTTCAACCACTTAAAATTGTAAAAACTATTTGTGACCTGCAGGCACTACAAAAGCAGGAGGCAACTGAAAGAGCCTGGTGACCCTTAAAGTGGATGGTCTCTAGTTTTAGCTATGAATGGCATGGGGTAGTGCCAAGAGCTCTTCAGTGGGACTCAGGAGAACTGATCTCTAGTTTTGACTCCTCAAAACTAGACTACAAAACCATTGGCAGGTTATTAAAAAATCTCTAGGTCTCATATATCTCATTTTATGTTCTTTGTATGGGTAAGGAGAAGACAGTAGAAGATCCATATATTCTGAAATTCTGTAAGTTTCAACTTTGTTCAATCATCCCAGGTATTACCTTACTGGCAAGTATTATACTTACATAAAATTATTGGGATATCTTGTTGAGTTGTTATGCTTGCTTGGCTTTGTTGAATCTATAAAGCCAAATTTGCACTTGCAGAAATATCTCTGCTAGTTGCAATTTGGCTGTGCTGTAATTTCTGTCACTGTCAAGAGAAGGGCAATTACCTTGTCAGAACTATAGCAGGTATCGGGAAATTGCCAAAAGGCTTTCAAGAACCAAGATATACTTTCATTTTCCTACTCTCAAACATTTCCTCTGATTGTCTCCTTTAAAAATACTCTTAAAGGAAAATAAAGAGGCTGAGAGAAATGGAACGAAATCTCATTAATCAGAATTTATAATAATTTGGTCAGAGAGGAACTGGCATTGTTTATGAAGAATTTTGCTGTTGTAAATTAAGAAGGCAAAACCAATTGATGTGGGCATGTTTATAGCTTATTTAATTGAATCCACTGCTTTAGAGCATATTTATGGAATTGATTTGCATAAAACTATGTTAATTAAAATTGCTTTTTAAAAAAAAGAAAACAAGATCTCTATTTGATAGCAATTTCTTGAGACTGCACATTCTCATAGGAACTTGAAGTCCATAAGATGATATTTATTCAAAATTGCTTTAATTTAGACATTTTGCAGATTTAGGCTAGTCTCTTTTTTAATAGTTCAGGCTAGTGAGACTATCTATACATTTCCTGGACCTAGACACAAATATTTGAAAAAGAAACAGAAAGGCCCTTGATAATTTGAATGAAATGATAGCAGAGAACTTTTCAGAAAGAGGCAGAGGGAGACAAATTATCAAATGATTTAGGACCATGTTCTGAAACAGAAACAGAAATTTCAGCAAATTGGTACAACTAACATAAAAATCATATTTGAAACTTGAAAATGGAAAATAGTTTCTCATTATATCCAGTCACATTGATTCCTAAGTTAATGTGTCCTTTCCAATTTTTTGTCCTTTCCATATATTTTAAGATAAAAATATTTGAAGGCTATTTTTTAAAATTGCAATTATAATTTGAATGAATATTCTCCACGAGGCAGTTTTGAGGTACGCTTACTCTTCAGGTTTCTCTGATGAGCTGAATTAAGCACAAGGCTTTCCTTCTCAAAGGAAGAAAGGTCTCTAAGTAGAGAGAGATGAGCTTTCCTTGGCACAGAAGTAGTCTTGTGGCATTCCATGAGTTTGTTTTCTTAGAAGTGAGCTTCTGACTAACAGTTGCTAGCAGCCCAAAGGACTTATAGAGCGTAGGCATTCAAATAATACACTGTTACTACACATCTGCTCCTAATCAGGTAAAGAGAGACCAAGAAATTAAACACCCTTGTAGAATAAAAATGGGGAAGGGGGAAGAAAGGAAATAAAAGTTTCTCTTTCATTTGCCTAAATTTAACCTTTCCTGAATTTGGAAATCTAGAGCAGCAATTAGATCAAAGCTAACTTTCTTCACTGATTTTCTGGTTTGTCTCTTACTTATCTTTTTTTTTTTTTTTTTAATAGACCTCATCCCCCAGGCATAGGTAATATTCACTCCACATAAAGTAAAAGACCACTGCACTTTGGAAAATATTTGATTTTGTCAAGAAAGTCAGCCACACAAGAGAGTTTCCATTGGTTCCCAGAATGTAGTCCCCAGAGCAGCAGCATGGATATGACCTGGGAAGTCATTAGATATGCAAGATCTTGGGTTCTATTCCAGCCTGGCTGAACCAGAAACTCTGTAGGTGTTTTTCCAAGCCCTGCAGGTGATTCTGATGTAAGCTCAAGTTTGGGAGCCACTGGTTTAATGCTAAAGAATCCACATACCCTGTGGCAGGGTCCCTCCAGTACACTGGAAAATTCAGTCTGATTCAGTGGGCCAATCTTGGAAGCCCAAAGAAATCTGTGCCTTCATTTTAGACTCCTATTGACTTTTAAGGAAATAATTAACCCAAGAAATATGAGATCATTGTGGAAAAATCAGAAGCTACCACAAAATAAAGTATAACAATCTTTATCAATGCAAATAGTCATGTAAAGTGTATGCTTAAAAATGGACTCATAATAAACATACTGTTCTATAACTTGTTTTATCCTCTTAGCAATGTATTTTCCACTTTGAGAAAATGGAGGACTAGGAAGGCATACAGTTTATCAAAGGCCCTAGCTAGTTAAAGAGGGAGAACTAGGATTTGAACTCAAGTAAACTAATCCCAGAGCCTTTGCTCTCAACCACATTGCTGAGAAACTGCATTATAATTTTACATGGTTAAATAATATTATGTGGGCAGCCCAGGTGGCTCAGAGGTTTAGCACCACCTTCAGCCCAGGGTGTGATCCTGGAGACCCAGGATCGAGTCCCACGTTGGGCTCCCTGCATGGAGCCTGCTTCTCCCTCTGCCTGTGTCTGTCCCTCCCCCCCCCCCAACCATGTCTCTCATGAATAAATAAATAAAACCTTTAAAAAAATAAGATTATGTTAAACATATCTACCAAATATATTTAGTCAATTTCTTATTGTTGGAAAGTCACTTATTTTCCCAATATTTACTATTAAGCATATTGCAGTGATTATTCTTGATCATACATTTCTCAATCACATCTCTGAACACTTAATTCAAAAATTTTAAGGCAAAATTTCTCAAAATGACATTGCTGAGTTAAATGATTTTCTTTTGATATATTTCAAATTGCCTTCCAATGCACTCTACCAACAGTATATAAGGATGCCCTTTTCTTTATTCCTTTGAAACTATGGGATATTATTTTTTTTAAGATTTTATTCATTTATTTGAGTGAGAGGGAGAAAGACTCCCTGCTGAGCCTTGGAGCTGGGATCATGACCTAAGCAGAAGGCACTTAACCGACTGAGCCACCCATGCGTGCCTATGGGAGATATATAAATTTATATTTTAACTTTTAACTTTTGCCAACTAGGTGAGAAATAGTAACTCTATGTCTTAATCATTCTTTAATTATTAATGGGACAGAGTATTTTCCACAGGTTCATTGGCCACTTGTATTTCTTTTTTTCCCCTTAATTGCCCATTTGTATACTGATCTACTTTTTAATGTAAAATTTTCATTACACTGTAACATACATGTAAAAAATGAAAGAAATTCTGAGTATTGAGCCTATGAAGCCCATATTACTGCACAAAACACACACACACACACACACACACACACACACACACACACCAATATAGACAGCACCCAAGAAGTCCCTTTGTGCCCCCTTCTGGTCACCATCTAGTTCCCCTGAAGGGTAACCACTTTGCTATGCATTCTCAGCAGGGATAATATTGCTCCTAAAGGAGGGAGGGCAGATAATTTACTCTATGTATATGGCACAGATCTCCATAACCTACATAAACAGATATTAAAATATCACAGGAGGGAGTGATAAAAAAAAGATTGAGAATATTATACTATCCTGACTGCAGTCTTGCTTCCTTTGAAGTTTCTCAGAATCTTGGCCCACTTTTTGAGATGTTCTTTTTCTTCTAGTTTGTAAGTTTTTACATGTTAAGAACATTAGCATTTTGTTTTATATTTTGCAAATAACTTTTTCTAATTTTGTTCCTCGACTTTTAACTTTGTTGGCATGGTTTTCATGTTTCATGTTTCATGTTTAAATGCTTCATCTGGTTGGCTTTTTTCCATTATGATTTCTGGAAGTGCTTTCTCTGGTTCTCCTGAGCATGAGGACACAGTAGACTACTGAGTCAGGTTTGACATATTTGAAGGGCAAGTGTTTTTGTCTAGAAGTTGGGGTGGGAGCAAGCTGCCTTTCCTCTAACAGGGAAGAGTGCTTGCTTTCCATGGATGAGGGTGGCCTGTGTTGCATGGAGTCAGCCTGGAATTCATTTAAAATGGATCCCTCCCACTAAGAGGATGTACTGCCAGGTAAAGTGGGTTAGGTAAAGTGAGTTCTCTGGAAGGTCATTATGGTTATAGAATTGAAGGGTGATTATAAGTGACAAGCTGGAGAAGAGACTGTTGTGATCTGAATGTTTGTGTCTCTCCAAAATTCATACTGGAAACCTAACGCCAAAGTGATGGTAATAGAAGGTAGGGCCTTTTGGAAGTGATTAGGTGATAAAGACGGAGCCCTCATAAATAGGATTAATGTCTTTATAAAGGAGGTCCCAGACAACTGGCTCATCCCTTCCATCATATGAAGGTACAACCGGAAGTTTTCCACATGGAAGAGGGCTCTCACCTGACTATGTTCATAGCTTCTAGAACCCTGAGAATTGAACTTTGTTGTTTATAAGCCACCCAGTCTGTGATATTGTGTTACAGCAGCCTGAATTGACTGAAACAGAGTTGTTACGCACATCAAAGGAACTACAGCCTGACAGTCCTAGCAGGGCCTTAACCAAGGAGTACATAGAAGTGCATTTTGTATTTGAATTGTTGGAGTCATTTTACTCTGTTCATTTGTTATTCATTCATCACTTCAGTTATTCATTCAGTTTCAGTTTATTTATGTAGTTATTTCTGGTGATCTTATTTATTATTCTTATATATAAGATTGTTCTTATATATTTCAATCGCAAATGCATTTGCAATTTACACAAGTGGAATCTACCGAGATATAATATGTGAAGTAGGAATCTAACTTATTTCCTTATGTAATCTGCCAGTTATCATAATACTAAATATGACATAATTGGTCATTTTCCAACTGATTTGAAACATTGTTCTTACTGTAGACAAATGAGTATGCCAAGTGTCTGTCTCTAGACTTCCACTTAGACTCCCTACTTCTTCTCCCCATCTATTAATATCACTGGGATGGTGTTCAATTTACATATTCATTTGGAGAAATATTGATAGAAGTATAACACCAGGTCATTCCCTTCTAGGATTTGTTATCTCATTTTTTTCAAGTCTTCTTTTAAGACCTTTACAACAGTTTTATAGTTTTCTTAAAATAGTCTAGACATTTTCTTTTTTTTTTTTTAAATTTTTTTTTTTTTTATTTATTTATGATAGTCACAGAGAGAGAGAGAGAGAGAGGCAGAGACACAGGCAGAGGGAGAAGCAGGCTCCATGCACCGGGAGCCCGATGTGGGATTCGATCCCGGGTCTCCAGGATCGCGCCCTGGGCCAAAGGCAGGCGCCAAACCGCTGCGCCACCCAGGGATCCCAGTCTAGACATTTTCAACATAATTTCCTAGATGTTTGCCAGTTTTGCTCATATTTATTAATAACAATTTCTCCAACATATCTTCTCATTGTTAATTATTGACTTTACCATATGAATTTAAATTTATTTATTTTTTTATTTATGGAAGCCACCCACCTCCTCCAGGGACCAGGCTCTCACACCCACCCACTGACCCACCCACATACACACAGTGTGCCAGTTACATGCCTAACTAGCCCCAGGTTACAGAAACCCCTGAGTATCGTAAATTGCCCTACCCCCCACTGTCTTCTCTGGTGTGCAGTCCTGTGCTAAGATACCCCCATTTCCCTTTCCTACTGTGTCCCCTTGGTTCCTTTTCTCCTGCTTCTCTCTTATTCCTCTTGTCCTCATTTTGCCTGCCACTGACAACAGCTTCCAATGGTCTGTCTGGAGTGTTCATGCAACCACGAATTGTCATGTGTGCATGCATTTGAAATGTTGGCAAACAGGACTTGGTCTACATGCAAGTAGGTCTTTATTGTTTTTTATTGGATATTTATTATTTCTAATAAATTTTTGATTATTTAAATATGTAAATTGGAAGAAAGTAGACCAAAACTCTGTCCTTCCTGCTTAGCTCCCTCTAACATCAATGGTGGCCCCAAGAAGAGCCCATGTAGAGGTCCTCTTTGTTCTTCACAGATCACAGCTTGAAGACCTGGGAGGTGAACAATCAGATCATCTAAAAACAATGGGTGGTTTACCTCTTATTATATCACTTCTTCTTATTCTGTCACACGGTAGTCATTCAATGAATATTTATTGGCTTAACGAGTGAAAAATAAAATTATGTTGTCTAGGACTTCCAGAGGTTATTAAAAACAGTGGATAAACACATCTTTATCTTTTTTCTGACTTTAGAGTGAAAGTTTATAGTGTCTCAACATGAAATATAGTAGTCTTTTTGTTTGAAGTAGGTATTTTTTATTGCATTCTGGAATCACCTATTTTTATTCTATGAAAATTTGTACTAGGAAGGGATACTGAATTTAATAAATGCCTTAGTGTCACCTATCAAGATAATTGTATGTTTTCTTCTAGGATTTTTCAATGTTATGAATTGCTTTATTATTGAGCTAACTATCCTCATAATCCCTGAAATGACTACTTGATGATGGTATCTTGTTATTTGAATATACTGTTTGATCTACAATGTTAATTCCTTACATATTTGTTTTGCTAAGTAATACTGCCTTACAATTTTTCTTTTATTAAATGCTTGTTTGTCAAATTATGTTTAGTGGTTGCCAAGTCTGGTTGCCACTCATCAAAATCACCTCTAGTGACTTATTAAAACACAGATGTAGACATTGTTCTTCTCTATTTCCTGAGTTTCTGTTTTTATTTTTAATAATTCAATATTTTTGCTTTCCTTTTACTCCTTACTGCCTGGGTAGCTTAGCTTACTAGCTTCAATCTTTCTTCCTCAGTAAAATAAGACTATATATTTTCCTCAGTACACAGCTAGTTGGACCCTATGGTGTTCTCATAGTTTCTAAATATGATCTAAAAGTAATTTCATTTCTCTTTTGATTCAAGAGTCTCTTAGGAAAGAGCTTTGAAACCTTCCAGAGATTTTTTAAAAAGGTGAATGGGTGACGGGCACTGAGGGGGGCACTTGACGGGATGAGCACTGGGCAAATTGAAAACCAATAAAAAATAAATTTATTATTAAAAAATTATTTCTAACTTTATTATTTATTTTTAGCTTTATTTCACTGTGATCCAATAATGTGACCTATGTATATTTCACTTTTTGGAATCTAATGAGATTTTCTTCATGGCATAACATATACTCAATTTTTGTGAAATTTCACTATTTAAAAAGAAGTATACTTGTAATATGTTTAAGCTCATAATTCAATATATAAATATTAAATGAAAATAATTACACTGTTAGTGTCCTTTATGTTTTATGTTAGTGTCCTTCCCTCCCTCCTCCCCTTCCTCCTTCCTTCTTGCCCTCTCTCCTTCCTTCTCTTCCTTGCTCCTCACCTCCCTCCTTCGTTGCCCTCCTTCCTTCCTTTCTTCCTTCCTTCTCTCCTTTCTTCCCTCATTTCTTCCTTTCTCCCTCTCGCTGTCTCTCCCTCCCTCCTTCCCTTCTTTCCTTCTTTGTTTTTCAAGGACTGAGAGGTACTTTGTGGTCTTCTATCACTATTTTATTTGTCTTGCTTTTGTTTCTAATCAGCCTGTGGAATTGACCCACATGATTTTCAAAGTCTCTCATAATTCATTGTCCTAATTTCCAGGTATACAGAAAAATAAACAGCCATCTATGTCTGTGCTGTGCTACTTGATGCATGGAGGCTATTGGAATTGAATCTGTCTTCATATGGACTCTCCACATAATTTTTATAAGATGAGTCTCTTATGTTTATTAATGACTAATAACTTTAAGCTAATCTGCTTTCCTGTTTGTTGGCATTTGTACCACACACTTAGGTTGTCTGTTTATTTTTTAAAGTTTCAGCTTGTTCTTTACACTTTGGCTTGATATGAAAAAAGAAGAAGCAATTATGCATTTTACTTTGCCTCAGAGGCTGCTGCATTACATTTTTCATTGTCAAACCAACACAATCAGACAAACACCTTCCATATACAGAAAAATTAAATAGTCCTTTCAAATAAAGAAATTCAAAGATCAATGTGGAACTATCTTGCATAATGGAGATATTACTGATTATTGTTTGATGTTAATACTCAGACATCATGAACAATTCTCAATCCTGGTGCTGGAAATTTAAAACTCCATGTAATTTTAGAATCTGTAAACAGTTATTCAAGTGACTTTCCAGCTAAAAATCTGGAGGCAAGCCACCTTAAAAAAGAAGATGTTGAGCAGCAGTCTCTTCAACTTTTGATAAGCCATTCAGTCCAGCGTTCACTAGTTCACAGTGTAATATCACACACAACAATACTCAAAAATCTCTAATCCTTCATGGCGCATTAAGAAAGTTATTAGGAAAAACTGGGCTGTAATTACCAAAGATATAACATATAGCACACTGTTTAAAGGAGACAGCCTGGATCAAGAAGAATTCTAATAAAAAAGCCCCCATGAACACAGAAGATAAGAATGAAAAGTGTCAGGCATTTTAAATGCTTGATTATGACTCCAAATTGCCATTTTACTCTGCCTCGTATTTAAGATATCAAAAAATGTGCCATCCCCCAATCATCCTATGGAAGGTTAAATTGACCACAACACAGTCAAAGCCTCCCTTAATTCTGTTTGCCACTATTGTTTAGTTGTACATGAAAATAAATAGTAGCAAGTCATTTCACATGTTAAAAGCAGCATTTGCAATCCTGTACGTCTGTGTCTGGAAATCTTTCGTTACTTACAGCTCAGCTGTATTTTGGGCTCAGTTCTGGCATTTGCAGGTGCAGATTGGGCACCCAGTCTTACTCTTGGGCTCTTTCTTTGTTGTCTTTTTACTGAATTAACTTCCCTGTTGAGCACTGAGTACATTTTGGTGGTGGTTGCAGCAGGGAGGCAAGAACCAGGTGTCTGGCTGGGACATATCTTTCTACTTTTCATCCTTTGGAATAACTTAAATTTACTTGAATTTGTTTTTGATTATAGCATATAGTTGAGTTTGGATTTTTGGCCAAATCTCAGTCCTTTTATTTCAGTGGGCAAATATGTTCTTCTCAAATATTTTTGGCCAAGATACCATGTGTGGTCTTCTATCCTTTTACTATGCTTTAAATACTTCCTCTTGATTTATTTTGTATTTAATTTCCTATTTTATGATTTCTATATGCTTTTCCCTCCAGAACATTGGAAACTATTTTTAAAAGCTCCAGGAAACTACTCTTAAGTGACTAAATGTTCCTAAAACTTTTACTTTGGGTTCCTAAAGAAGCATTTTTGGTTGCTAAATCGGTAAGCCTCTATATTCCCAAATTTTCATTGACAATCCACTGCACTGTTAAACATTTTCTTAAGACTAGATAATCTATGCTTTCAAAGGTTAGTTGCATTTCTTGAAATAAGTGGCAATCAAAATTATGCCACTAATCCTTGCATGCTATGCTAAGGTTACTGCTTATATTGCAGAATACTTTCAAGTGTATCCTGCTTATTTCTTTATTTCTTGATTGCTCCTATCCACCTTTGTTATCAGTTTTTCCGTTTGCCTAAAATTAAGTGTGGGTGGCTTCTATTTTCTTCTCTCACTGTTTCCTTGAAAACTGTTAAAATCGTCTTCCTAGAGCTTGAGCCAGAGACTAAGAGAAGCAGATAAACACTAAAAGCCTAGCCATTCAGAAGGTTGAGCAAGTGGAGAAAGAACTTAGGCTGCAGGAAGTCCAAACTAGGATTTTTATCTCTGCCTGGCTTCTCTGAGTTCATTGAGTCTGCAGAATCAGGAACTTCTATTCCATATCTGGCTTCCATAGGAAGCAAATCATTAGCCTGTATCACGCTGCTTCCCTTTAGCTTCTGCTGCTGTGACTGGGGAGTGTCCTGTCTCAAGGAGTTGGGAGTCATCATCCTCAGGAAATGTGTTTTCTGTCTCGTTCATTAACAATCCTGGTGTTGGTGTCACCGGTACCAGAGGAAATGCCTCCAAAGCTTACTGACTCCATGTCTCTTATGACTGAGAGTAGTGTTCCAGTCTCTGCCCCACCCCAAATGGGGTATCATAGGTGACCCAGTTCTGCTAAGTCAAGTAGAAGTTTCCTTCTGTATTATGCTTAAATTTGTAGCCCCCCTGCCTCAAAATGAAGATAAGATGCCTTTCTTTTTTTTTTTTTTAAGATTTTATTTATTTATTCATTAGAGACACACAGAGAGATATAGAGACACAGGCAGAGAGAGAAGCAGGCTCCATGCAGGGAGCCTGATGGAGGACTCAATCCTGGGACTCCAGGATCATACCCTGGGCCAAAGATGCCCAACTGCTGAGCCACCCAGGAATCCCTACTTTATTTTTTAAAATTATTTTTACTCTGAATGGTCTGTTATCTTTCAAAGAAATTTGCACAGAAATATACATATGTATGCATACTTAATAGCCTTTAAAAAAAGATTTTATTTATTTGACAGACTGAGAGACAGCAAGCATCCCATAAGATGCCTTTCTTAACAAAACTGAGCAACCACTTATAAAGTCTGTAGCTTTAGCTAAATGTTAACTGAATGTATGGATTTAAAAAGTTAACTTTGTTCAACTTGTTCTTTGTTACATGGATCTGAATAATTACATGTTTTTAATGCTCTTCTCTCAATTGGTTATCTAAGAGGGGCATGTGGCTCATTTTTCATTACTGGTAAAACTTTTTAGTAGATATACCTTGGCTTCTTAGACTGGCCTGAAACTGACCTGTAAACCATTCATGTATCATTGTGAACAGGAAACTGCTATCAAGAAGCTAGCTAGAAAAAAAAAAAAAAAAAAAAAAAAAAGAAGCTAGCTAGACTGGGAATTAGTATGGTTACTAAACTACTGGGGCACATCACTTAGTTACTATGATCCTCAGTTTCCTCTCTAGAAATGAAATAACATCACTTGTGCTGCCTCCTAGTGCAGAGGACTTTTGTGAGGAATAAATGAGATGATGTATAAGAAAACACTGTCAGGAATAGCAAGACACTTTATAGGAGTAAGCTTGTACCACTCTTTCTCCCTGAGGTGAGGAGGAGCAGAAATTTCAGAGAAAAATGTTTCAGCTAAAAGGGAAACAAATGAGCAGTCTGTTCCACCTTGTCCATTCATTCATCATTCACTTATGCATTCAACACAATGGACAACAAGACCAATTCAATCCCTCACTTCATGGAACTTATGTTTTTAGTAGCAGCAATGGGCAATGTACAAATACAAATACAAAAGCAAGATCAGTGATGGACATCATTAAGAAAAGTTGGAGAAAGAGCAAAATCTAAACAAAAAGTTGTTCAATGGATATGCAATTTCAATGATGCAAGATGAGTAAATTCTAGAGATCTGATCTACAACATAGTGCTTATAATTAACAATACTACATTATGCACTTTAAAATTTTGTTGAAAGGGTAGACCTCATGTTAAGTGTTCTTACCACAAAAGGTGGAGACACAGAAATTTTCCAAGGTGATGGACGTATTTATTACCTTTATTTCCAAGGTGATGGTTTCAAAGAGTATATGTATGTCTAAACCCATCAAATTGTACACGTTAAGTACAGTTTTTAAAAATATCAATTATACTTCACTAAAACTGTTTAAAAAAAAAGGCAAGTCTTTTTTAAAAAAGACTAAAACTGTTTTAAAAAAAGACAAGGAAAGATCCAGAAAAGGACCAGATATAAGAGGCACAATAGTTCCTATTTTAGATAATGTGGTCTAAGGAAAGATTCATTTTTATTTATTCTGGAGAATTAAAATCTGTAATTAATAGACTGCCTGGCAAGAGCATAATGTTTGAAATGTCCAAAAAGACCTTCATATACATTTTTTATTTTGCATTTTATAACAGCTTTTTGAGGTACATAGTCTAGAATATGATCTAGATTTGAGAAGTTGCCACAAGGAATCTGAGACCCAACTGGACAAAATTTCAAAATGGTGAGCATACATACCCATTTCATGCCTGGTGCTGGCCACACCTAAGCCATACTCTTCTAAAACATCCTTTACTGTCCTCATAGATTCATCATAACTGGCGGCCAAGCCAAGGAAGTTATATGAACCCATGTTGATGACATCTTTGATGATTCTTCCAGTAAACCTGCAGAGAGAAGAATACAAAGGGCTTTCTCAATTAACATCACCCTAGTGCCCCATAAAATACTCTTACAAGGAGATCTTGGGTCTGGCCCAAATCATATATTTTCTTTTTCCTTTCTGATGTGCATTGCTGTCAACACAAAATGGCCTGCATCCCTGGAGGACACTAATCCCCGAATGAAGCTGGACAGAGCACTGGAAAAAGGTCTCCCAAGCCATGGAGTATTACTTAGCCCTGGCTTTCCATTGGCATTTGGTTCTGTGACACCTGTGCTCTTGTTTAAATTCTAGCAAGGACTTTACTGTCTCCTTCAGCAAGTAGAGGGGCATAATCTGTCAATAAAGCTGAAAAGACTCTTCCTGGCTGGCTTCATGTATATTGCACCTTCTGACACAGGCTTTACTTTTACTAATATAACATAGCCACCTTTGGCAATGGAATTACCGTGACCTCTGCCACTGGACTTATGAGGGCTTGCAAAGGGCTCAATGATGGAAGACTAGCAACTGTTTGGTTCATCAACTCTGTAACTTGGTGCCCATGCCAGGATTTCCTGGAAAGCATTTCTTTCAACCAAGCCCCTCCAGAAGGTTTCCTCACCTAAATGTCCAGTTGTAGTCATCCGACACCCTCTCCATCACATCAAACCGAGATCCCGGGGCACTGCAGATGGGCCGGTTCCAGTTGTCTCTGATTCTGATGTACAAGTTCCGTGTGTAAAAATTCTCAAAGTTTTGATAAAGCGGCACAAAATCCTGTTACAATAGAGGGAGCAGTTTACCTTTGATCTCCTGCTTTTTGTATTGTATTTGCAAATTGAAGGCTGGAAGAGCCATGCAAATAGTCCACTTGCAAATAGTTTTTGAGAAAGGGCCCATAGGTAAAGAAATAGGTGGGTTCCCAGATAACGCTGTGGCCTCCATCTCTAAAGAACTTATATTTTAGTGGGAGGAAGTAAAAAATGTGGCACAGAAAGGTAGCAAAGCCGATAGTGCAATACAAGATTAAGTCTCCAAATGAGTGGTAGACACAATGAATCCTGCGGGATTCCATCTGAAAAGTAACAATAAGTGTTTATGTCAAAGAAGGTTAGCTGGAGAAAAAAAGTTCTTGAATAATAATTTGGTCTTAACTTTTTTTAACATGAATATCCCCACTCATGTTTTCAGAAATGTGGATGAACTTGATATGGGACCTTTTGGCAAAACTCTTGGCAGTTGGCTGGCTGTCATATCGCCAAGGGCCTAGAAACTCAGTTGATGAGCTTGTGGAGGCACCTGGCTTCACCCACAGTTGAAGTAACAGCACTGTTGTCCTGTATAAAAGGTAAGCCATGCCCAAGAGGTTTGCTATCCAGCTGAGGCTCAAAGCAAAACATATATAACTTTTGGCCATCTAACTCCTAATAGCACAAGGCAGGAAATACAAGACTTGGGTCTAGGCCAAGTACTTTAGGCACTTGTAAGATTAGAATGAGAGGGAGAGTCACATTTTGGTGGAGGAATCAAGGTAACTTTACATATGAGGGGTCTCAAAGCTCGGCACTGAAGGTGGAATGAGATTGTTTTGGGTAGGGAGACTTGGAGGGGGCACTCAGGATAAATGGGTCTGTGTTGGAAGTGTAGGGCATTTTTGAAAAGAATGAGTAAAAATAAAACAAGGCATATTTTGTTACTCTGCTCAGAACCTCTGGGTGGCTCCCACCTCACTCAGAGTCAAAGCCAAGATCCTGAGTGGTCTAATCCCTGTTACCTTCCTGATCCCATCTGCTACTATTCCCTGTGGTATATTAATGCTGCAGTATTCAGTTGGGCACAGAAAGTGGGAATCTTAAGTGTCTGGATGAAGAATTCACACATTATCCTGGAGGCAATGGGGAACCACTGAACAACTGGGAGGGAGCTTTCTTATTCTCCCATCCTCTTTGAGTTCTTTGCTCTCCTTCCTCTTATGGGATAAAGCTGACTTCCTGTTGTAACAAGGAGGACCAGGGTTAAGGCTTTGTGGAAGACCTTCTTAAGATACTGGTTTGGCCTACTCATCTCCTAGCTGATCCATTTCAGAGGAAAATATATGGAATCTGCAGGCTTTGATGGCTTGTGGTTGCATCCAAGCCAAGTTTGCTTTGCCACATCATTAGGTTTTTGGTGGCAATGGCATCATTTCTGGGGGGAAGTTGTGAATATGTATTAGGAAGAATGTTTATAACCACAATCCCAGTACATACTGGGGACTATCTATTGCACATGAATTTGGAGGATGAAAGCCAACTTTATTAGTTACATCTGAAAGTTGAAAATCTCTTACCAAATGAATTTATCCTCGAATAGCTAAGTATCCTGACAGAAGTTTTAATAAGATTTAAAGCTACAGGGATCCCTGGGTGGCGCAGCGGTTTAGTGCCTGCCTTTGGCCCAGGGCGTGATCCTGGAGACCCGGGATCGAATCCCGCATTGGGCTCCTGGTGCATGGAGCCTGTTTATCCCTCTGCCTGTGTCTCTGCCTCTCTGTCTCTCTCTGTGACTATCATAAACAAATAAAAAAAATTAAAAAAAAAAAGATTTAAAGCTACATGGTTATGACAATTATACCCTTTTATATTCTAACAGGGAAATGGACTATTTTCAAGAAAAAAGGAGATTTGGTAATTTCAGGAAATTATTTCCAAATAATCCAAATATTTCCTTTTCCAAATTATTTCCTCTTTTTTTTTTAAAGCTGTTTACTGATTCATGGTTACTCCATATCCCCAAATGTCATTTGTGTCCTTCTAGTTCTAAATTTCTTAATTGAAATGACAACACTTAAATTCATACTATCAAGAGAAAATAGAGAAGTAGATCTGTAAGTACTATTTTTAGACTCTGAATGGAATTATAGTTTTAGATATTTTGGGAAATGTTACTCAAAATAGTTAACAGTTGGTTTAGGAAAACACTTGGTTTTTGGTAGGAAAAAATAAAATATTATATCTACAATATTAAAACAAAATTAATTTCAACATAGAACCACAAGATGCACAGGATACCAGGGCAGAGGGGACATAGAAGTCATAGAGTTCAAACATTTGACATGTGAGGAACATCAGACCCAGCAAGGTTAGTGACTTGAACTCTGGTCAACCTCTGGCTTCGTTCACTTTCCCAGCAGTCACTTCAGAGTGACTTCAAGCTGTCACCTCACCCACTTGTGCAAGCTTCCCTCCAAAACACCAGTTAAAACAAAAACAAAAACAAAGAAACCCCTCAAAACAAACAAACAAAAAAAAACATGACCTATAATATGGAAAGCTAAGGCCAACAGATTGCCAGACCATAGAGGAATATCCATTCATTATAAGGAACTTGGCACTGACTTGAGGAAACAATCTAGGGTTTTTCACCATTGATGTCTCATAAAGATATGCCATTATGGCCTCTTAAGGGAAGGTGGGAAAATGTTCCATCTTGTCCAAACTTTCTGGCTTCTGGCTCAGAGATTTGGATTTTCTACCTATATGGAAATGGGCAGCCAGCTTTTTAGTGAGATAAATGCTCTCAGGGCAAGATACAGTGATTCTAACGTATTCTGTGGGATCAGAGAAGACTTTCTAGTAGGTAATGATCTTCATATTCAATTATATATATATATATATATATATATATATATATATATATATATATATATATATTAGAAATTAAGTATTTAAACTTCTCTGCCAAAGTGAGAGGCCAATCTTTTAATCACACAGAGCCATTTCTTTGTGAGCACAAACTCAGACCTGAAACACAAGCTCAGCAGTTTATGTGTCCCTGAGAGGGAACTGCTTAGAATTTAAGGTCTGGTTTAGGGAAGAATTGCCTTCTTTTGCAGCACTGTCTTGCTCTTCCTCTGCACCTGTGAGTCTTCCTGCCTCTGCATGGGTGTATTTTCACCCCACCCCATTCCTTTGAGCACCATTGAGGTTTCTTCAGGAGCAGTCAACACCTTCCAAAGGTCATTGCCCTCTAATCTCGGGTAAGCCTCCCACAGCATTTTCGCTATACCAGAAAATGAAACTAGACTAGATATTGCAAAAACAGGAGCATTGCAAGAGGACATATCTTTATCCATCTGTATATGTAACTTGTCATTTGGTCTACTCACTATCTTTATTTTTTTTCCCTGACACAAATGGCTAGATGTGAGAGTGAAACTTGGGCCATAAGGACACAATTGTTTTGGAGGGGTGGGGTGTAGGAGGGTTGAACAAAATCTAAAAATGCAGCTACAAAAATGTCTTTGTTTCTACTGCAATATGACAGTCTTTCTTTTTCCACCTTTAATCTCCTAGGATACTTTATAATTTTCCAAGTGTTAAATGTATTTCTATCTAATTTTTCTGGATGAGTCATTAGAAAGTCAGAAAATTTAAGTGGACAAATTGGGAATTCCACCTAGTTCTAAAAAAAAAACAGTGCTCTTTTCAATAACCATACTACAGGGTTAGGTGTTTATAAGGAAGTGAAGAAAACATATCCACAGCCAATTGTGAAAAATATTGCCAAATTTGGAAGTCTATTCCTTCTTATTTGATTTAACTACCTGCTCATTCAGTAGGAAATAGAACCATGGATTTGTAAGAGAGAAAAAATCATTATCAAGCACCAGTTATTAATTTTTGCCTACATTGACACTTATACTTCTGTTCTCAACTAATTAATTTTGTGTCATTATTTCCTTTTGGGAAATACCTATTTCTCCTATCAGGGATGAGCTCTGAGTAATAATACAATATGTTTATATTTTTTCTTTGTTGGAAAGGGTAATGTATCATAAACAGTTCTTTGAAGTATGAAAAGCACAAAGTCAAGATGGCTAAATTTAATTCTATTAAGAAATTAGAGGGAGATTTGAATAAAAATGGCAGACTAAGAGCTTGCAAGTATTTGACCACTCATCTAAAAGTCATCTGAAATGACAAAAGATGTTTAAGAAACAAAATAAATTTATAAATGTCTAGAAAGACAATTGAGAGTATTATTACTGAATCAGAAATATTGAGGGATCACAAAAGATGGAACACAAATAAGATCTGATCAATGGAGAAGTGAAACCATAGAAAACCATAATTCTCATTCATTTGGGGAATATAAATAATAGTGAAAGGGAATAGAAGGGATGGGAGAAGAAATGGGTAGGAAATATCAGAAAGGGAGACAGAACATGAAGACTCTTAACTCTGGGAAATGAACTAGGGGTGGTGGAAGGGGAGGAGGGTGGGGGGTGGGGGTGAATGGGTGACGGGCACTGAGGGGGGCACTTGACAGGATGAGCACTGGGTGTTATTCTGTATGTTGGCAAATTGAACACTAATAAAAAATAAATTTATTATTAAAAAAAAAACATAGTTCTAAAACATTTCCTGAGAAGACTGGTGTGGATATTCCCTACAGTCAGGGGAGTTTAAAGATAAGAGTCAATAACCATACAAAGTTGATAGGGTGATTAAATGGGAAGCTATATCTCTCTGTCCTCTTTTTATTGGGTTAATAAGTAAGAAGCAGTTGTACTGTCCACAGGACAAATCACCTTGCTAGGCACCAGGAACTGAATGAAAGCAATGCCCCAATGTGGAGAGAGGGGGAGTCTACACTGCAAAAACACAAGCTACTGGTCCTGGCAATTCCTTCTGTTTCCTTTCTTCAATCACTCAAGATAGGTGAACACATAGGAAAATAAGGATTCTTGAGTAAAAAAAGAAATGAGCATAAAACCAAGTCTCAGTGCTATTTAAGGAAAACTAGCATAAGAGGCACCAAATTCAACAAGCAGAACTAACATCTAATGAAAAGACTTAATAGAGCAAACGGAAAAAGAATTTAAAATATATTCATCTTTTGGGACACACAACAGAACAATGCATACCTTAAGAAGACGAACAGTTCAAAGTATAAGGAACACAGCTGAAAGGCAGATTAATAAGCAAGACTAGTAAATTGACTGTTTCCCAGGCCATAATGAAAAAAGATAGAGAAAAAAATATGAAGGAAGTTAAGAGATATGTAAAACAGATTCAGAAGATCCAATATCTCTCTAATAGGAGTTACAAGATTGAAAGAAAGGAGAATAAGAAGAAGTGCAAGAGGAGGTAAATAAGGTTAAAAAAAAATATGGAGGAGGAAAGGCAGGGGGAAATTCCAGAAAGGAAGAAAGATTTGAATCTAAGGTATAAATGATCTCGTGGGTACTGGTTAAATTTCATGTCTCCAGGGATAAAGAGAAAAACTCAAATGTTTTCAGGGAAGGAAGAAAGGCAGTTTACATACAAGGGAATAAGAAATTGATTGCTTTTAGACTTTTGTAGGTGACAGTTCAAAAAGATTATGAAGGAAAATTATTTTGAACTTAGAATCCTGTACTTTGCCAAACCAAAAATCAAATGAGAAAGCCATATAAGAACATTCTTATATATGTAAGGAGTCACAAGCTTAACTCCCACAGACCTTTTCTGTAATAATTGAGCAAGTACCTTAACAAAACAAACAATGAAATAACTAAGGAGGAAGATGAGATGCCAGGAAAAGTAGTGAGTAAAGAAACTAATGGACTATGGTTACCCCAAGTAGTTTTGTGTACAAGGTATAAAGAAACAGAACCTAAAAATTAATAAATAAATTATACCCTGGAAAATGTTTATGCAAGAGAAAGAAATGTTATTAAATTCTCCTGGAAGACTCTCATCACTGAGAAACTTATCTAGTTCTATACATATATGTTAACATTAAAAGAGAACCATTAAAAAGAAAGCCGGGAGAAATACTACATACAATTTCCTAACAGTGACAAGAAGAAAAAAATGCAGAACAAGGAAAATTCAAATGTATCAAAGATATGAAAAGTATTTAAAATAAAAAAAACAGAAAATGTAAGAATAAATGTTAAATATAAAGATGGCAGGAATTAAGAAACACATGAGTAATTAAAGTATTAGGTTTACCCATAAGGAGTTGCCAATGTTTATTTTTGACCTACAAAAACAGCAATTTCACATGACTCAAGAAAGTAATTGTTCATAGCTTATGTTATTTTATTAAAACACAGAAGCTTTCACATTTGATTTTAATTTTTTTTTTATTTACAATAGTCAGAGAGAGAGAGAGAGAGAGAGGCAGAGACACAGGCAGAGGGAGAAGCAGGCTCCATGCACCGGGAGCCCTACGCGGGATTTGATCCCGGGTCTTCAGGATCGCGCCCTGAGCCAAAGGCAGGCGCCAAACCGCTGTGCCACCCAGGGATCCCTCAGGTTTGATTTTAAATAAATCTATATGCTGCTTATGTAAGGGCTACATTTTCTGAAGTGATGAAGACTGAAATAAAGAGATGGCTGTTGAAGAAAAAGCAGATGTATATTCACATCAGACATGACAGAGTGCAAGGTAAAGCATGATAAAAGGAACAAATCCACCAAAAACTGTAAAAGCCATGACTCACGTATCTGACAGTTAAACTGAAATATATAAGAAAAAGAAAAACAAATCCATAATCACAGTGGATGACATTAACACACATTTATCAGAAATGATAAGTTTGAGAAGAGAAAAAATAAGTAAGTCTAGAGGATTTAAATTACATAATTAGCAAGTTTGTTCTAATACACTTAAAATTCTGCAGTTTTTCATGGCACACATGGAAAATTACAAGAAATTTCAATCCAATCCAACAAACTGAGAAGCTGTGTGTGGCAACTAAGGATAAGTATTCATTAAGGTGGTAGCATTTGGAGTTAAAAATGATAATAGCTTTCCTATATGCCATCCATAATTAATTAGATATGGGATAGAGAAAAAAGATAATATTTAAATATTATAAGAAAGTATAAAGAAACAGAACCTAAAAATTCTTCAAATTCATCAAAAACTCATACCCAAACAATGACTGTAAGAGGAAATATAAGACCTTAGAATAAAGAAAATTATAAAATTTTATTAAAGGACATGAGATACTGAAATAAGTGAAGAGACATATCATGTTTCTAAATGAGAAGACTAAATATTATTAAGATGTCAAATTTTCCAAAGTTAACCTCTGCCTATAGGTTTAATAATATATTACCAATTAAAATGGCAACAGTCTCTTTATTTTTTTATTTTTTATTTTTTTAATTTTTATTTATTTATGATAGTCACACACAGAGAGAGAGGCAGAGACATAGGCAGAGGGAGAAGCAGGCTCCATGCACCAGGAGCCCGACATGGGATTCGATTCCGGGTCTCCAGGATCACGCCCTGGGCCAAAGGCAGGCGCCAAACCGCTGCGCCACCCAGGGATCCCGCAACAGTCTCTTTAAAAAATTCAATACCTAACAAGCTAATTATAAAGTATACACAATGGATAGTCTTTCCTCCTTTATCGAATATTAGTTGACCATAAAGTTCAGGGTCCACTTCTGGGTTCTCTGTTCTGTTCCATTGATCTATGCGTCTGTTTTTGTGCCAGTACCACACTGTCTTGATGACCACAGCTTTGTAGTACAACCTGAAATCTGGCATTGTGATGCCCCCAGATATGGTTTTCTTTTTTAAAATTCCCCTGACTATTCGGGGTCTTTTCTGATTCCACACAAATCTTAAAATAATTTGTTCTAACTCTCTGAAGAAAGTCCATGGTATTTTGATAGGGATTGCATTAAACGTGTATATTGCCCTGGGTAACATTGACATTTTCACAATATTAATTCTTTCAATCCATGAGCATGGAATATTTTTCCATCTCTTTGTGTCTTCCTCAATTTCTTTCAGAAGTGTTCTATAGTTTTTAGGGTATAGATCCTTTACCTCTTTGGTTAGGTTTATTCCTAGGTGTCTTATGCTTTTGGGTGCAATTGTAAATGGGATTGACTCCTTAATTTCTCTTTCTTCAGTCTCATTGTTAGTGTATAGAAATGCCACTGACTTCTGGACATTGATTTTGTATCCTGCCATGCTACCAAATTGCTGTATGAGTTCTAGGAATCTTGGGGTGGAGGCTTTTGGGTTTTCTATGTAGAGTATCATGTCATCGGTGAAGAGGGAGAGTTTGACTTCTTTGCCAATTTGAATGCCTTTCATGTCTTTTTGTTGTCTGATTGCTGAGGCAGGACTTCCAGTACTATGTTGAACAGCAGTGGTGAGAGTGGATCTTGTTCCTGATCTTAGGGGAAAGGCTCCCAGTGCTTCCCCATTGAGAATGATATTTGCTGTGGGCTTTTCGTAGATGGCTTTTAAGATGTCGAGGAATGTTCCCTCTATCTCTACACTCTGAAGAGTTTTGATCAGGAATGGATGCTGTATTTTGTCAAATGCTTTCTCTGCATCTAATGAAAGGATCATATGGTTCTTGGTTTTTCTCTTGCTGATATGATGAATCACATTGATTGTTTTACGGGTATTGAACCAGCCTCTTCAATAAATGGTGCTGGGAAAATTGGACAGCCACATGCAGAAGAATGAAACTAGACCACTCTCTTGCACCATACACAAAGATAAACTCAAAATGGATGAAAGACCTAAATGTGAGACAAGATTCCATCAAAATCCTAGAGGAGAACACAGGCAACACCCTTTTTGAACTCGGCCACAGTAAGTTCTTGCAAGATACATCCACGAAGGCAAAAGAAAAAAAAGCAAAAATGAACTATTGGGACTTCATCAAGTTAAGAAGCTTTTGCACAGCAAAGGATACAGTCAACAAAACTAAAAGACAACCTACAGAATGGGAGAAGATATTTGCAAATGACCTATCAGATAAAGGGCTAGTTTCCAAGATCTATAAAGAACTTATTAAACTCAACACCAAAGAAACAAACAATCCAATCATGAAATGGGCAAAAGACATGAACAGAAATCTCACAGAGGAAGACATAGACATGGCCAACAAGCACACAAGAAAATGCTCTGCATCACTTGCCATCAGGGAAATACAAATCAAAACCACGATGAGATACCACCTCACACCATTGAGAATGGGGTAAATTAACAAGGCAGGAAACAACAAATGTTGGAGAGGATGCCGAAAAAAGGGAACCCTCTTACACTGTTGGTGGGAATGTGAACTGGTGCAGCCACTCTGGAAAACTGTGTGGAGGTTCCTCAAAGAGTTAAAAATAGACCTGCCCTACGACCCAGTAATTGCACTGTTGGGGATTTACCCCAAAGATACAGATGCAGTGAAATGCCGGGACACCTGCACCCCGATGTTTATAGCAGCAATGTCCACAATAGCCAAACTGTGGAAGGAGCCTCGGTGTCCATCGAAAGATGAATGGATAAAGAAGCTGTGGTCTATGTATACAATGGAATATTCCTCAGCCATTAGAAGTGACAAATACCCACCATTTGCTTCAACGTGGATGGAACTGGAGGGTATTATGCTGAGTGAAGTAAGTCAGTCAGAGAAGGACAAACATTATATGTTCTCATTCATGTGGGTAATATAAATAATAGTGAAAGGGAATATAAGGGAAGGGAGAAGAAATGTGTGGGAAATATCAGAAAGGGAGAATGTAAAGACTGCTAACTCTGGGAAACGAACTAGGGGTGGTAGAAGGGGAGGAGGGCGGGGGGTGGGAGTGAATGGGTGATGGGCACTGGGGGTTATTCTGTATGTTGGTAAATTGAACACCAATAAAAAATAAATTTAAAAAAAAGTATACACAGAGAAAAAAGCTTTAAGAATTACTTAAAAACTTACAAATTTGCCTAAAAAGACAAATAGATCAATAATTCAAATCAGCGGGGGGATCCCTGGGTGGCTCAGCAGTTTAGTGCCTTTGGCCCAGGGAGTGATCCTGGAGACCCGGGATAGAGTCCCACATCGGGCTCCCTGCATGGAGCCTGCTTCTCCCTCTGCCTGTGTCTCTGCCTCTCTCTCTCTCTCTCTCTCTCTGTCTCTCATTAATAAATAAAATCTTAAAAAAATTCAAATCAGTGGGTAAAAAATATTCCATTAATGATATTGAGACCATTTAAAACTCTCTTTTAAAAAAGAAAGTCCTCCTCACATGAAAAGATGCTCAACATCACTCATCATCAGGCAACTACAAATCAAAACCACAATGAGATACCATATCACATCATCTGTCAGAATGGCCAAAATTAACAAATCAGGAAACAACAGATGTTGACCAGGATGTAGGGAAAGGGGAACCCTCTTACACTGTTGGTAAGGATGCAAACTAGGGCAGCCACTCTGGCAAACAGTATGGAGGTTCCTCAGAAAGTTAAAAATAGAGCTACCTTATGACCCAGCAATTGCACTGCTAGGTATTTACCCAAAAGATACAAAAACACTGATTTGAAGGGGCATCCCAATGTTTATAGCAGCATTATGAACAATAGCCAAATTATGGAAAGAACCCAAATATTCATTGACTGATGAATGGATAAAGAAGATGTGGTACACACACAGACACACATGCACATTACTCAGCCATCAAAAAGAACGAAATCTTGCCATTTGCAATGATGTGGATGGAGCTAGAGTGTATTATGTAAGTCAATCAGAGAAAGACAAATATAATACAATTCACTATATGTGGAATTTAAGAAACAAAATGGATTAACAATAGGGGAAGGGAAAAAAAAGAGAAAGGAGGCAAACCATAAGAGACTCTGAACTAGAGAATAAACTTAAGGTTGCTGAAGGGGGAGATGGATGGGGGACGGGCTAAATGGGTGAGGAGTATTAAGAAGAGCACTTGTTTTGAGGACTGAATATTATATGAAAGTCATTAATCACTAAATTCTACTCCTGTAACCAATATTACACTCTATGTTAACTAGGATTTAAATTAAAACTTTTTAAAAAGTCCTCATACCTCACACAACACATAGAAATAAGTTCTAGGTGAATTATGGGTTAATGTATAAATGCATCACAGATCATAAAAGTACTGAATGAAATTGTAGGAAAATGTGTTTTATCTTTAAGATGAAAAAAAATGCCTTCCTAAACATAAGGAACCCTCCCTCCCCAAAGAGCAAAAACTAACAAAAACAAAGAAAACCCAAAGATGTCTGATACATATGGCTTAAAAATTAAAAATTTAAGTATGGCTAAATAGAACATAGAGAAAATTAAAAGCTACAAAACAGAATTAGAAAATTATTTAAAATTATTTAATAGACAAATTATTCATATATGAATATATAGAAAAAGTTCATCTAAATCAGTGAGAAGAAATGATTTAATAAAATCATGAGCAAGGGATATGAATGGGCAATTCAAGAAGAGTGGGTATAAAGCACTAGTAATCATATAAAAAGAAGCCCAGGGATCCCTGGGTGGCGCAGCGGTTTGGCGCCTGCCTTTGGCCCAGGGTGCGATCCTGGAGGCCCAGGATCGAATCCCACATCAGGCTCCCGGTGCATGGAGCCTGCTTCTCCCTCTGCCTGTGTCTCTGCCTCTCTCTCTCTCTGTGACTATCATAAATAAATAAAAATTAAAAAAAAAAAGAAGCCCAGTCTCACTGTTAATCAGGAAAATACAAATTAAGACAAGAACAAAAAATGTTTACCTATCAGACTAGCAAAAGTAAAAAATGCATTGATTATATCAACATACCAAGTGCTGGTGAGGAAGTAAGCTCTCCTAGGTACTGCTGACTGGAGTCTAGCTGGGCAAGCTTTTTTGAAAGGCAACTTGCCAATCTCTCAGAAGTTAAAATATACATTCCTTGAACCCAGAAAGCCACTTCTAGGAATTATCCTTGAATAAATACATATGCTGTTCATTGAAGAATTATTTGAAATAATAAAATAATAAAAATTGGTAATATAAATAATCATATATACACATTATGGAATACCATCATGCAAGTATTTAAAGGAATGAGGTAATCTTGGACTGACATGTAAATATCTTCAAACATAGGTGACAAAAAAGTAAGTCACACAACAATGTGTATGATACAATCCCATTTATGTTAAGGAAAGGACAAAATGGGTGCAAATGAGCCTATATGTAATTAAGTGCACAAAAAAGGACAATTTTGCTCATTATTTCTGTAACAAAAGGGAAAGGAAACAAAAGACACAGGTTTGAGAAGGGGCTCTTCATTAGGACTTGTCATAACCCACTCATTTCACACATTGGCTTAGTAATACTTGGTGTACATAGCAAAGCTCTACCTTATCAAAATCAATCAACTCTGCCTGACTACTATTTGTAGATTCCTTCTTGCAAAAGGAAGTAAAGGAATTGAAAAATGATTTAACGAACATTTTAATGACACAGCAGAAGTTTTGTATGTGTAACATGTATATATATGCATTTATTTGGATGTTCAGATACACACATCCAAATAAATGTTGACTTGAGTATTCACTGTGTGGAGGCTGTGATCTGATTTTACTGATGATCTTGTTTCACAAAATATTTCTAGAGCTATGATTTTAAAGTTGTCGTTCTAATCTATGGCATACGCTTCTTTGCTAGAAACAATCATAGAAAATATTCAGCCCTTGTGAGGCTATATTTGCTTTTTAGAAGCAGCCAGAAGGTATTTGGAATGGAGCCTAGTTGGGGGGATTTGGGATTTCACTGGCCATCAATTTCTGCTGCATTCAAAGCTATTGATTTAGTGAAATTTAATTCAAGGAAGTGAGGGAGTGACGATTTGTATACACAGGAAAGTTGGAGGAGCATTGTTCTAAACGTTGGTTTCTAAGTTTCTGCATATGAGAATCACCTGGGAAGCTTTTATGAACCCCACCAAGGATGTACCCACAAACCAATTAAATTTGAATTTGGGGTGTAAGCCCAGTATTAGCTTTTAAGGCTTCTCAGGTGATTCCAATATGCAGCCAAGGCTGAGAACCCTTGGTCTAATATTACCATCTCACAAGCTGCTGGCTAATTTGTTAAGTTCCCAGGGAAACCCCAATGAAAGCTCTCTGAGTTTGGACTCGCCCAGGTCCAAACAGGAAGACCAGTGCTCAGGCCATCTGTTTGCTTTGGACAAAACTCAGATCCAGTGACCTTAATGGAACCCACCCTTCGAAATACTCAGAAGTAATGAGTACTCTCTGGGTGAATCCTGCTATCATTATCAGGATGCAAAATGTGGATGCAAAAGGACAATTTTTAATTCATGCAAACATTTGAAGATTTCTCTTAAAATTCTTTACAGTTACAACTTGCTGAACACTCTTTGTTTCATGTGGGAGTAAAAATCTCTGGGGATGGGCCAGAAATGTCTGAGATGTACTTGTATGGTGCTACAGGGACTCTCCGGATCTAGTATGAACATGGAATTGTACTGAAATGTTTTATAAAAGGCTGGTGCCATGTGGAGAAGATCTTGCTGAACCTGTTATCAAACCATATGGATTGAGAAATGGGGCTAGGCTTGAAGTTTTTCCAAGTCTCTGATGATGCTTGACATTCATTTAATGATGATATTTGCTGACATTCTCTTCTGGATTTTGCCAAGTTAAGCCACTGCATCACTGAGAAAGTGATTTATCTAGAGGTATTTAATGAATTTCAGTTCATTGCTGAAGTGGCCTTTGATTTTAAAAAAAGGATATATATGTCTCCAAAATTAAGAGTTAAAAGGAGAATTTAAGCAAGAATATTTAAACCTTGTACCTGTCTGTATTGTCACATTCCTAGTCAGTGTCTTCTGATCCTTAGTGGAGTCTGTTTGAGGTGCCAGTTCTCCTGGGCCTGGCATTTGTTTTTTAGCTCTTCTGGAGGAAGATTTTGATTTTTTTTCTTTTCAGTTAGTTTATACTAAGTGAATCAGTAATCCTAAGTGAATCAGTAATCAAGTGATCTAGATAAGAAGATTTTCAAAGCCTTTATGTTTTGGAGACAGTTTCAGGGTTTTTGGGCTAGAAATCGAAGAGAAGAACACAGAAAGATTCTAAATTTGGGGCAACACTTTAGTCTGAATGGATGGTTTGGTATGAGAGGAGTCATCTCAGGGAGAAAATAGGGAAACTGGATTAATAAATTCTTGTATTTAATTAAAACAGGAAAGAAATGAGGAAAGTGACATGTCAATTAGCTTGATTGTAGCAATCATTTTGTTATGTATATTTTTATCAAAATATGCTGTCCACCTTATGTATACATAACATATTTAAAATAAAAAGAAGACACATAGAGTAGAAGAGGGTAATCAGAATCAGACATCTCTTTATGATCTTTTTGAAAAACATTATTGCTATTCTCCACCACCACCTCATGGATACGCTTTTTTCCTGGTGTCATTTTGCTCTTGGCTAGCTTATGGGACAACTCATTCTGCTCTCTCAGTCACCAGCTTTTAGAATAGATTATAATGCTCATTTCTGCTAAAAGAACCAAGAGTCACTGGAAAGTGGTGTGTTTCCAGCAAGATACTTCAAGATGTGCCTCGGGTAGCTTATTAACACAAAACAAGGGGACTTTCAGAAGTACAGGGTTGGGGGAAATAGTAAAAGGCTAACGGTCAGCCTGAATGTAGGGTTTCTAGTGACCAAGTCCCATCAAAAAGAATACAATGACGGCAGCTATTGCAATTTGTTACTCTGAACAGCTATAAATGTCTAAAGGGGCTCAAAAGGAAGGAACACATAATAAAAAGTGTGCCATGTGAAAGGTATATCCACCAAGGTAACTCAATTGACTGATGGTCTCTACCTCACAGAGATCCAACAGGAGGGAAATCATTTATTTTGTAAAAAAACAAAAAACAAAACAAAACAAAACAAAAAACCAGAGCATTGATTTATTTGATGCACTGTCTTCCTCCTGGGAGGTGGTTTGAGCAGTTCTTGCAGCCATAGTGACAGGTTTTGCAATCAAGGCTGCTCATGCTCAATGTATCCCATTGTTCAGGACTAGGCACCCCTTCCCTCAAGTGCTGGGAGTGTTGGAGGCAGACAGCTTGCTGAAGGGAGCTGCCTGGCTAGGGATCTCCCTCTAGGGTGGTCGTTCCCATTTATCATCACAGAAGGCTCCAAAACCCTGCCCTCTGTGAGGAATGCTTCTGAAGGGCCTTCCTGTCCAGAGCTCCCTGTGGGATCCAGTGAGACCTTGGCTGGGACTACATCACAATTCACCTGGTCTCATTTTGCTCCCTTCACTTCCTCACAGGTGTATGGGTGTTGCTTCCAGGAGCACACTGCAAAAATCTTTCTGCCCTCACACCTCCATCTCAGAGTCTGCTTCCTATATATAATTATGTTCCGCTTGAAATATAAGAAATGCTTAAAAAAAAAAGTGACTAGCCCTGCTAGGTTGCTAGAACAAAAATATTGACACAGAGGAGAAAATAGATGGCAAAGCTGAAGGCTAAGCCTGCCAAGGGATGCCACACCTGAGAATTTACATTTGACTCACCCTCTGTCCCAGTACATATACTGAAATGTGCTGATCTATTATGCACCAGTTACCTACACCTGGGGAACAGGCAGATTGGTGATAACAGCTTCTAGAGCAGACTGGCTGGTGTCAGGGAGGAGCTGTGGGGATCCTCATGAGAATGGCCAAGAAGAACTTGCTTTTCTAATCCCAGTCTCCCATTTCATCATCAGCTCCTACTAGACTCAATTGTTTCTAGAACCTTTGCCATTTAAGGACCTGTACATCCTCAAAATTGTATGTGTGTATATCTTTTTGCTATATAAAACCTTGCCATTGTGATGGGCATGCCACTACCATTCTCATGTCTGGCCAAAGAAGTTGGGTTACCCTGGTTTCTTCCCTTTATCTAATTTTCTCTACACACAGTCACCAAGACTTGTTGATTCTATCTCCTAAATATCTCTATAATTCCCTTTTCTTCATTCCATCTATCTTTTCCCCAGTTTAAGTACAAATATCTCTTTCTTAAACTATTTTAAGGCCTTTTAATTTGTCACATTGCTTCTAGTTTTGCATTAGAATTCCATCTCTTACATCTATTAAATTCTCTAAAGGTTTTCATTCTCTTCTCTCCCTTCCTTTTTCTTATATAGACCTTCCTTGGGAGATCTCATCTACTTCTGTGGCTTTGATTAATGTTGATATGCTCAAGATATGCTGAAGATGCCACAATATCCATCTGAGACTTTTCTCCAGGGGTCTAGGCCTTTATATCTAATACTAGTTCTCAACCTGGCAAAAAGGAATTGACCATTTTCCTCTCCAACTGGATCTTCATCCCCTATTCCCCATTTCAATGAATACCATAACCTTCTTCCCACCCAGCTGCCCAAGGCATAGACCTGAATGTGGTCTTTGGTTTGTCCATCTCCCTAATTCCCTAAGTCAAATCAATCATCCTTATTAACTCCATCTTCTTTAACATCTCTTGGCCTTACCTCTTATCGCCATTCCTATTACAACTACCCTAGTCTTACTCCAGATCTCATCTAGCTTTTTAAATTTATTTTATTTATTTTTTTAAAAATATTTTGTTTATTTATTCATGAGAGTCACACAGAGGGAGGCAGAGAGAAGGCAGAGGGAGAAGCAGGCTCCTTGTGGGGAGCCCCATTCAGGACTTGATCCCGGGAACCTGGGATCACGACCTGAGCCCAAGGCAGATGCTCAACCACTGAGCCACCCAAGTGCCCCTAGCTTTTTTAAATTTGAGCTGGATTTCTGCATCAGCCTCTTAACTGGTTTTTTGGTCTGTTCTGTCCTCCTGCAATCCTTTTTTTCATAGGCCAGTGAACATGGTCTTTCTAATCTGCAAATCTGCATTCCTCTGCCCGAATTCCTTTAATGCCTACCCATTGTCCTTATAATAAATATCTTTGGCTTATAAAAACCCATTATAGTCTGGTCTCTACTTGCCTCTCAAACAATCTTTCTCCCCACATACTCCCACTGTCACTCACAATAGTCTAGTCATTGGAATTTCTGTTCCTTGAATGTACAATGCTTTCTCTTACCTCTTTCACACCATGTTTTCTTTCCCTATGGTTCTTTGCTTAGATGTGTTCAAGGCTCCATCATGTGGAATGATCCATGCCCATAATCATCATAATATTTCAGAGCAATTTTTAGAAAAAAAGAATTTGGGGCATCATAAATCATATGAACCGATTTGGAAAACATGTTAGGAAAATACAGGTTCTTTGCAGATCTCTGAATATTTTCCAGGTTGTCCTGATAGCTCTATGTGAAAAGAAGATGCTGTAGACTTTTATGAGTTAACTATCAAAAGTATCTAGATAGTGGTTCTAAATTGAGTTTTTTTGTACTTCCGGACACATTTGACAATGTTTGGAGAAATGTTTGATTGTCATGTCATGTCAAATGTTAAGGTTAAAAACCTTACAGTGCAAACAGGGCAGCCTTCCACATCAAAGAATTATCCAATCCAAAATGTCATTGGTATCAAAGTTGAGAAACCATGACCTAAATGAAAATAAAATTTCATATTCCACACTTTTCTATTTTAGGATAGAACATAAATAATACTCATCTTGCAACAAGAAGACCAGAGTATAGTCCTAGCCAAAAGCCTCTGCTCTTAATTTTGATTTACTCATCTTTAAAATGGCACTTTAATACTTGTCTCATGGAACTGTTATAAAAATTAAATATGATAATGTATGAGAAAACCCTTAGTTCAGTGTCTGGCAAGTAGTAGTTGCTCAATAAAATGTTTATTAAAAAAATAAGTCTGACACATGGGGGATGGGGCTTATGGGGTGGAGATGAGTAGATTTTACCCTGAATGGTCTCAGTGCCTCACTCTTTTTAGGTCTGTACATGCATCACCACTTCTGAGAACACTTAAGAAAAGAATATGCATTGACAAAGATCCAAGGAGGTACACATACATACTTTTTGTTCTTCTCGTTCTACAGCTGCGTTACACTTTTCTATTCCCCAGCTCCTCAAAAAGTCTCTGAGATAGCCAAATAGAGTTCCAAGTCCATATCCCAAGTAAGTGAAAACCATAACGTGAAGGGGTGCTTCTTCAAAGGATTCAGCAATTGGCTTATCGTAAAAATGTGACTTCCCATTTTGCTGAAAACACAAAAGAAAATAGAAGGTTAGTTCTTTTCCATTATGATAAAATATATACTTAAAATTTTGGACTTTCAAACTTTTAACTTTTAAAGAACATAAAAAAGTGCTTAGAGAAAGGTAGAAAGTGATCATGAAGGTGGTAATCAGAAAGGTACATTTTATTTTACAATCCCCTCCAAAATAATTGATTTTGGCAAAAATTCTCACAGGTGCTAAATCCATTAAGTGAAAAGTTAATGAGAAATACATTTTTTTTGCAAGATGCCAACGTACCACCCCATATGTTACTCCCTAATAACAAATCTGAGGTTACTACTTTGATTGGGTGATCAAATTCCATCACCAATGTTGGAACAAGAGCATCTGTGCTCTTATCATGATGTAATATTCAATATACTAATGACCTGAACTTAGTCAAGTTTTTATATCTAACTTCCATTTCACAAGAAACATCAGGATAAGGGAATGTGGCAGATGACTTTATGAGGAAACAGTCAGATAATCCACAATGTGCACAACAAAGGAAATTATCAACGAAATGAAAAAGCAACTGATGGAATGGGAGAAAATATCTGCTAACCAAATATATGATAAGGGGTTAGTATCTAAAATAAAGAACTCATACAACTAAAAAACCCTCATATAACCTGATTTAAAAATGGTGTTATTCTGTATGTTGGCAAATTGAACACAAATAAAAAATAAATTTATTAAAAAATAATAAAAAAATAAAAATTAGCAATGTCCTGAATAGACATTTTCCCAAAGAAGACCTACAAATGGCCAACAGGTGTATGAAAAGGTATTCAACATCATTAATCATCAGGGAAATGCAATGAGAAACCACAATGAGATACCACCTCACACGTACTAAGGTATGGGTACTATCAAAAAGGCAAAAGATAAAAAATGTGGATGAGGATGTAGAGTAAAAGGCAACCCTGTACACTGTTGATGAGAATGTAAATTGGTACAACCATCATGAAAATGTACAACCCATTGAGGTTTCTCAAAAATAAAAAAAAAAAATTTGAACCACCACACGATCCAGCAATCCTACTTCTGGATATATACCCATAGGAAATGAAATCAGTGTCTTGAAGAGATATCTGCACCTCCAGGTTCATTGTATCCTTATTCATAATAACCAAGATATAGAAATAATCTAAGTGTCTGTAGATGGATGAACGAATAAAGAATATAAAATATTGTAGAATATTATTTGGCCACATAAAAGAAGGAAATCTGGTATTTGCAACAACATAGATATATGGACTACATTATGCTAAATGAAATAAGCCAGGCACAAAAAGACAAATACTACATGATCTCATTCATATGTAGAATCTAAAAAAAGCTCAACTCACAGAAACAGAGGGTAGAATGGTAGTTACCAAGGTCAGCAAGTAGAGGAAATAGGGAGATGTTGGCCAAAGTATGTAAGTCTTTGGTTATAAGATGAGTAAATTCTGGGACCTAATGTACATCATGGTTACTACAGTCAATAATACTGTATAGTATATTTGAAATTTGATAAGACATATATCTAAAGTGTTCTCACCATACACAGAAAATGATAACTTGTGAGGTGATGGATATATTAATTAGCTTGGCTGTGGTAATTTCACAATGTTTACATATATCAAATAGCATTGCATGCCTTGAATATATACATTTTTATTTCTTAATTATACCTCAATAAAGCTGGACAAAAGAAAAAAAAGGAATAAAGGGTAGGTGGTAGAGGGGACTTAAAAGATACAACTTAATGCAGTGTGTGTTCTTTCATGGATCCTGTTTTTTTGTTGATGTACAAACTGAGTTAAAAAATACATATTTTGAACAACTGCATAAATCCAAATGTGGACTGGATATGTATCTTATTATGAATTATTGTTAATTTTGTTAGGAGTGATGGCAGTACTACAATATGAGGGGAAATATTTTAGGGCATGCTGAAGTATTAGGGTAATTAAATGTTATGACATCTATAATTTTCTTTCAAATGGTCCATCAAAAATTAAATATACATATATGAAGCAATTTTGGGAAAATGTTAATAATGGTTGAGTCTATGGGTCACCTGGGTGACTCAGTCGCTTAAATGTCTGACTCTTGATTTTGGCTCAGGTCATGATCACAGGGTCATGAGATGGAGCCCTATGTCAGGCTCTGAACTGACAGTAGAGCCTGGTTAAGATTCTCTATCCCTTAGCCCCTCCCCCAACTCGCATATGTGTGTGTGTGCTCTCTCTCTCACTCTCAAAAAAGAAAAATAACTCTTGAGTCTAGGTGAAGGTTATATGAATGTTTCTCTCTCTCTCTCTCTCTCTCTCTTTTAATTAATGACAGACACACACACACAGAGGCAGAGACACAGGCAGAGGGAGAAGCAGGCTCCATGCAGGGAGCTCAACGTGGGACTTGATTCTGGGTCTCCAGGATCAGGCCCTGGGCTGAAGGTGGCGCTAAACCTCTGAGCCACCCGGGCTGCCCTATATGAATGTTTCTTACATTATTTTTTCACTTTTGTGTGTGTTTGAAATTTTTTATAACAAAGTTACAGGAAGTATTTCTTTCTTTATATTAGGTGTCAACATTCCAGTGGAAGGTAACTTTTAGAGCCAGACCATTTTGATTCCTGTTTAATTGATTTCACATAGTAGCATAATGAATATATTGGCTCAGTGTACTAGTGAGTAAATTATTCCTAAGGATAAAATTTAATTAAGTCTTTAATAAGTATTTATAAATTCATTATTTCACTCAGCAAACATAATGCAATGCACAGATTCTGCATTTCTCAGTGAGAAGTGTTTTGACCACAATATATAACTTTTAGTGATTTAGAGGAAATTGTCAAATATCTACTGATATTTAATGCATTAATTTAATTTACACATATATATTTAGAATGATATATAAAATCATGTCAATTAGAGTGGTGTTTTTACTACAACACAGCTTTTGAGAACATGTCACCTTCCTTTCCTCTATGTTGTCAGAGCTGCAATATTTTGGAAATCTCTATGTGACTTAATCACTGGAAGTTTTATCCCAAGCCACAAAATATATGACAATAAAAAAAATACATCTGTAGATGAGTATTTCTTTTGTCTACCTCACTGGTTTTTAAATTATTTTTTAAAAAGCCTTTTTATAATGGCATTGAACACTTGAATTATTAAGTCAAAACCCCATGAGATATTATTAAATTTAATAAAATTGGGATCCCTGGGTGGCGCAGCGGTTTAGCGCCTGCCTTTGGCCCAGGGCGTGATCCTGGAGACCCGGGATCGAATCCCACGTCAGGCTCCCGGTGCACGGAGCCTGCTTCTTCCTCTGCCTGTGTCTCTGCCTGTCTCTCTCACTGTGTGCCTATCATAAATAAATAAAAAAATAAAAAATAAAAATTTAATAAAATTTAATTTTAATAAAAATTCCTTGGCTCCTTATTTATGCATACCATCAGGTTACTTCTCTAGATACTCTGAACTAATGTGAATGGATGTTACTCTTGTCTCATATGACTTCCTCCAACATTACCTGGTGGTCTCAAATAATGAAAGTGAGAGAGCATTGGTTAATATCAGGTCTTGAATGAGAGGTTATAACCAATACCTCATATTTGGGATTATAGGGCATTCAATATGTGCCTACAGTGAGCTGCCTATGTGCTTGATTCTGGGGGCTCAAAGATGAACAAAACAGACTGAGTCCCATCCTGATTTCTTGACCTATTTCCTACTATGTCCTCACACCTGTCCTGTAGGTCTGATGGACACCTGATCTTACTATTCTAGTGCCCGCTTTGGCTCCTTTCCTTGGCTCTGTTCTGTGCTTAATCTTTGGACTGCATCTGTGTCCTGCATTCCAAGTGACCTCCTGACCCCATTAGGAACCATCTCCTGGCTCCTTCCACATCATGGGGACACATCATTGACTTCCTTCTTTCCTCTATTTGTCAGATTCCAGAAAAAGGGACTGAGATCTTCATGAAGGAAGATTTGATGAATTTTTATGACTGGTTAGGTACAAGATCAAGGATGAGAAAAATGAAGTATCTGGGATGCCTGTGTGGCTTGGTGGCTGGGCATTTGCCTTTGGCTCAGGGTGTGATCCCGGTGTCCTGGGATCGATGAGGCTTGGTTTGAGCCATGATTGAAGGTGAATGTGATAAAGGGCAAATTATAAAGAGAGTATAACAGTAGGTTTGAGACAGAATTTGGGGACCCACGGCTTTTAAGGGCACTGTAGAGGAAGAAGAGTGAGTGAAAGGGGCCCAATACAGGTGACT
Organism: Canis aureus; assembly: GCF_053574225.1. NCBI lineage: Eukaryota > Metazoa > Chordata > Mammalia > Carnivora > Canidae > Canis > Canis aureus. Next base: position 15,000,557 of record NC_135636.1, read on the forward strand.
TCTGGAAACATGATTAACGGCTTTGGTTGACTTAGAAGATGGCTAAGTTATGTAGCCACATATAAAGGGATAAACTTCGAGGCCAACCTGTGAAGGGTAGGAGAAGATTTTCCTTTTTGGGAGGCCTTAAATCCATTTCTGAGCTCTATATGTGGCCAAATCAAGCAGCACATTTCCCCTGAAATCCATGGGAACTTTCTGCTTGAATTGGCTCTGAGATAAACCTGCACTGCAGAACAGTCTACCTAGATGCAAATAACACTCACAGTTGAGTGCACAGCCTTGGCTTGTATAACTAGGGTGTTTTGTTTTGTTTTGTTTTGTTTTGTTTTGTTTTGTTTTGCCCCTGTGACTTATTCTTGAAGAAAGTTATAACACAAAGGAGAAATTTTCAACAATGTCCATCAGTTCAAACCAATATCTACTTTCTCTCACATAACTTGATTTATTTATTTTCATTTAATTTAATATTATTTTATTTGGCAGAGAGAAAATGAGATACCTTGATGGAGAATAAAGTTATCTGGAAATACATAGGTCTTTCTTAACAGTTGGATAGTGACTCATTTACTACATCCCTTTATTTAAAATTAAAATCCATCATACTCCTTGGGAAAGAATTCTCAATCTGGGGTTGGATAGTTATTCTGAAATATGAGTTTTTTGTCTTTTTAAAGTAAATGAAGCATTAAAATCTTGCTTAATAAGTTTGCTGGCCAAAGACTGACATAGCATGGTAATCCATGATGTACTTTCTTTCTCTGTCCTACCTTTTCTTTCACAGGCCTGAAAATAAACAGATCCTGAGCAACCTAGCCTACAGTGCCTGCTCAATTGCAACACTGTGACACTCTGAGGTTTGTTCACTTCCTACATTCCTGTCATATCTGGAAATAAACAGGATGTTGGGCCATGCTGGGAAGACTCACTTTACAGATAATGAGTCTTCTATTCAAATTAGCAGGTCTTTCGCTGCCCACCTATTTTAAACAGTCCAATGCTAACATTAGAGGGGATATGAAAGCAGCAAATACAGTCCCTTTCTCCCAGAATTGATAACGTTATGGTGCATGTGAGAGGTGAGGTAGGGGTAGGAAGGGGAGTGAGCAGAAAGTAAACACCATAAGGATGCCACGAATGGAGGGATCATATCACTCTGGGTGATCAGGAGTGGCTTCCTGAAGGAGGTGGAATTTGAACCCAGTCCTGACGAGCTGGATGGTGGAGAGCCCTTGAGCAGCCATAAGACTGCCTGGGTTTAAATCTTGGCACTTCCATTTGCCAACTGGATGACCTTGTGCAAGTTCCTTAATTTCTCTTGCCCTCAAGGTTACAATGGAGCTAAAAGGTTGGGTTTTTTTTTAAGATTTATTTATTTATTTGAGAGAGAGAGAGAGAGAGAGTGCGAGACAGCAAGCATGAGCGGGGGGAAGGGCAGAGAGAGAGAATCTCCAGCAGCCTTATCACAGAGTGCGGAACTCAACATCACAGGGCTCCATCTCATGACCCTGAGATCATGACCTGAGCCGAAATCAAGAGTCAGATGCTCAACCAACTCAGCCACCCAGGTGCCCTAAAGGCTATTTTGAAAATTAAATGAGATAATATATACAAAGTACCTGCCACAGAGTAAGTACTCATGAAATGTTATGATTTTCAAGAAATCTTGTGAATGGAGAAGACAGATAAAACTGTTAGACTAAAATATTTGGGAAGAAAGGGGAAGAATATGTATGGAGCTCCAGCCAGGACCTACACATAAGGAGAAGCAGGAGGAGGAAAATCCACTGGGACAGAGCAAGTGTAAGGGAGAAAGTGGTGGGAGGTTCAAGGGAGAGGAGAGGTAGGGGGTTGGGACACTGGAGCTGAAGAAGACCATTATTTATGAGACACTCACAAGGAAACTTCAGCAAGTGATTTTATCTACCTTTTTTTCCCAGTGGTCTTATGGACACTAGGATTTAAGGAGAAAGGGAGCATGGAGACAATGGGCTTAGGAGTGGTGACTACTCACTGAAGAAGTGTGGTGCTGAAGGATGGGACAGATAGGAGGTGGTGGCTTTAGGTACTAATAATGTGGGGAGCTGCTGCTCTGTGAATAAAGAAAATAGCATATTTAGGAATTGAAAAAAGTACCCAATAGATTAAAGACAACTGGAGATAAAAGGAAGAGATGGTATAATTGCCAGGACAGTTGCCATCCCCTGAGGGGATGGGAGGAAGAGCACATGTGACTATTTTGACCAGAAGGACATTGACAGTCTCAGTAGCAATTTTCCCTCCAGAATTTTGGAGGGCAAAAAAACATGGCAAAAAGGGAAATAAATGGCAAATCCTTTTAATGGCAAAAAACCATTACAGGCTTTTGTTCTGCCCTAGTACTTGGAGTGGGATAAAAAGGGATGAATAAATCTGGACTCAAGTTAATTCTGTAGATTAACCACCTACTCACAAGCAAGCTTTTATTTTCAGACTGAGGCAGCTGTGGAACATGGCGCATTCCATTGTACTGCTGGGTTGGTCCATGGAAAAGAAGAGCCAAGATGAAGATGAAGAGACTGTCAGGTTTTGGTCACTACAAGGGTAGGAAGTCTGGGAATAAAATAGTCTTTGGGCTGACAAAATGATGAGGGGAACTTAGAGCACTGGGGATAAGGAGAGGACCATCTTCCTCTCTGAAGTGGAATGTATGCAGAATTTTCCACATTATAAGAGTTGGGTAGACCTCCTCTGAGGTCTCCTGGGTATAACACAAACTTCCAAGGATACTGGCATTTTGGGAATGAGTATCTACCTACCGTGTAGTTGCTGGGTTTTGAGCAGAGAAAGAGAACCATTGTGAATACTCTTGAATAAGAGACTTTTTCTAGAGATTAGGCTGTACTCAAATGTGGGAGTTGGTTAAAAATCTATGGAAGGGGAGACCATTTCCACAATGGTACCATGAAGAGCTTCCATGGATCTTCCTGACAGTAAAACAAACTTAACTGGTAAAAATGATAAAAATACAATGATTTAAAGTATCTGGAAATTATCTTAAGGACATACAGCAAATGAAGAAACATTTATTTATTGTACGTGTGTGTGTATAGCTAGTGTGTATATATATATATATATATATATATATTTTAATTATATAGCTAGAGTGTATATATATATGTTTTTTTTTAAATAATCACCCCTATGGTAGTAAAATTCAAAGCAGCTCTTTCTTCAGTAGAATTCTTACTTTTACTCTAAAATACTTGAGTGTCTTATTGATTCCCAAGTTGCATTTATTTCCCTTTTAAATACCTTGGAATGTCACTTATACAAATGATACAGCCCCAAAGTTCATGAAGGTGGAATGATACAAGAATGATGAGAGTAAGGGGCAGGGCAAAATGGCAGAAGAGTAGGGTCCCCAAGTCACCTGTCCCCACCAACTTACCTAGATAACTTTCAAATCATCCTGAAAACCTACAAATTCAGCCTGAAATTTAAAGAGGGAACATCTGGAATGCTACAAAGAGAAGAGTTTGCACTTATAACAAGCTAGGAAGGTGGAAAAATAAAAAATAAAAAAGAATCTAGTGGGGGAGGGGTCCCCGCGAGGAGCCAGGCTAAGGCCCTGTGGCGAGAGCCTCCAGGACAGGAAAGCCCAGGCCCGGAGAAGCAGGAACTTTAACAATCTTCCCGGATGGAAAGGCAGGCAGTCGCAGGGAACTCGGGCAGGATCCCAGGAGGGGCAGTGGAGCCTCCAGTCTCCTGGGGTCACTAACAGACCCCAGGGGAGAGCGCGCCACACACCATGGGCCAAGTGCAGTTAAGAGCTGGAGCGTGTACCCAGCAGGGCCTTGGGAGCAGCTCAGGCGGTGGCTCCGGGTGGAGGGGGCTACAGCTCCCGGAGCGATTCCAGCGTTGCAGGCCCCAGATCCCAGGGCGCTGGGGGACTCAGCCCAGGATCCTGTGCTGCCCTCAGGGACAGGCGGAGGCTGGGAGTGCACAAGACAGTGAGGACACTCCTGCCACCGGGCACCCCGAACTGTGCAGATCAGCGTTCCCCAACCCCAGGAGCATCCAGGCCAGTGTGGACTGGGAGACTAGTAGTTACTGGGGGAGCTGACTCCAGGGCTGGGGAGCTGGCCAACACAACTGTTGTTGTTCCTCCTGGTGTCACCCTGTGCCTCGGAGGGTTGGGGCCGCCAGGGAACAGAGGTCCTACAGGATAAACAGCTCCCACTGAGCCCTGCACCTGGCAGGGTGCACACACCTGAGAATCAGCACAGCAGGCCCCTCCCTCAGAAGACCAGCTGGAAGGACAGGAGAAGAGCAAGTTCTTGATGGAGCAGTGCTGGAAAGCTCCAGGGGAAGTTGAGGGATTTACAGTATATAGAACCAGAGGTTATCCCTCCTTTTTTTGTTTTTGTTGTTGTTGTTGTTTTCTTTGTTTTTTTTTGTTTGTTTGTTTCCCTTTTTTTCTTTCCTTTCTCCAGTACAACTTGTTTAGCCACTCTGTACTGAGCAAAAATGACTAGAAAGAAGAACTCACCACAAAAGAAAGAATCAGAAATAGTACTCTCTCCCACAGAGTTACAAAATTTGGATTACAATTCGATGTCAGAAAGCCAGTTCAGAAGCACAATTATAAAGCTATTGGTGGCTCTGGAAAAAAAGCATAAAGATTCAAGAGACTTCATGACTGCAGAATATAGATCTAATCAGGCTGAAATTAAAAATCAATTAAATGAGATGCAATCCAAACTGGAGGTCCTAATGATAAGGGTTAATGAAGTAGAAGAATGAGTGAGTGACATAGAAGACAAGTTGATGGCAAGGAAGAAAGCTGAGGAAAAAAGAGAAAAACAATTAAAAGATCATGAGGAAAGGTTAAGGGAAATAAATGGCAGCATCAGAAGGAAAAATCTATGTTTAATTGGGGTTCCAGAGGGCACCGAAATAGACAGAGGACCAGAAAGTGTATTTGAACAAATCATAGCTGAGAACTTCCCTAACTTGGGGAGGGAAACAGGCATTCAGATCCAGGAGATAGAGAGATCCCCCCTAAAATCAATAAAAACCGTTCAACACTGCAACATTTAATAGTGAAACTTGAAAATTCCAAAGATAAAGAGAAAATCCGTAAAGCAGCAAGAGACAAGAGATCCCTAACTTATATGGGAAAAAGTATTAGATTAACAACAGACCTCTCCACAGAGACCTGGCAGGCCAGAAAGGGCTGGCAGGATATATTCAGAGTCCTAAATGAGAAGAACCTGCAGCCAAGAATACTTTATCTGGCAAGGTTCTCATTCAGAATAGAGGGAGAGATAAAGAGGTTCCAAGATAGGCAGAAACTGAAAGAATATGTGACCACCAAACCATCTCTGCAAGAAATATTAAGGGGGGCTCTGTAAAAGAAAGAGGAAGTCCAAAGAAACAATCGACAAATACAGGGACTGAATAGGTATTATGATAATACTAAATTCATATCTTTCAATAGTAACTCTGAATGTGAATGGGCTTAATGACCCCATCAAAAGACGGAGGGTTTCAGACTGGATAAAAAAGCAAGACCCATCTATTTGCTGTCTATAAGAGACTCATTTTAGACCTAAGGACACCTCCTCCAGCCTGAAAATAAAAGGTTGGAGAACCATTTACCATTCAAATGGTCCTCAAAAGAAAGCAAGGGTAGCCATCCTAATATCAGATAAATTAAATTTATACCAAAGACTTTAGTAAGAGATGAAGAGGGACACTATATCATATTTAATGAGGACCAACAAGAGGACCTAACAATCATGAATATTTATGCCCCTAATGTGGGAGCTTCCAAGTATATCAATTAATAACCAAAGTTAAGACATACTTAGATAATAATACACTTATACTGGGAGACTTTAACACCGGCGCTTTCTACAAATGACAGATGTTCTAAGCACAACATCTCCAAAGAAATGAGAGTTTTAAATGATACACTGGACCAGATGGATTTCACAGATATTTACAGAACTTTACATCCAAACGCAACACATTCTTCTCAAGTGCACATGGAACTTTCTCCAGAATAGACCACATACTGGGTCACAAATCAGGTCTTAACCAATACCAAAATATTGGGATTGGCCCCTGCATATTTTCAGACCATAATGCTTTGAAACTAGAACTCAATCACAAGAGGAAATTTGGAAGAAATTAAAACACGTGGAGGTTAAAGACCATCCTGCTAAAAGATGAAAGGGTCAACCAGGAAATTAGGAAGAATTAAAAAGATTCATGGAACTCCAGGACACCTGCACCCCGATGTTTATAGCAGCAAAGTCCACAATAGCCAAACTGTGGAAGGAGCCTCGGTGTCCATCGAAAGATGAATGGATAAAGAAGATGTGGTTTATGTATACAATGGAATATTACTCAGCCATGAGAAATGACAAATACCCATGATTTGCTTCAACATGGATGGAACTGGAGGGTATTATGCTGAGTGAAATGAGTCAATCAGAGAAGGACAAACATTATATGTTCTCATTCACTTGGGGAATATAAATAATAGTGAAAGGGAATAGAAGGGAAGGGAGAGGAAATGGGTGGGAAATGTCAGAAAGGGAGACAGAACATAAAGACTCCTAACTCTGGGAAACAAACTAGGGGTGGTGGAAGGGGAGGAGGGCAGGGAGTGGGGGTGAATGGGTGATGGGCACTGAGGGGGGTCACTTGACGGGATGAGCACTGGGTGTTATTCTGTATGTTGGCAAATTGAACACCAATAAAAAATAAATTTATTATTAAAAATAATAAAGATCATCACATGGATTTTTAGGCCAGATTAAAAAAATAATAAAAATAAAAATAAAAAGATTCATGGAAACTAATGAGAATGAAGATACAATGGTTCAAAATCTTTAGGACACACCAAAAGCAGTCCTGAGAGGGAAATACATCACAATACAAGCCTCCCTCAAAAAACTGGAAAAAACTCAATACAAAAGCTAAACTTGCACCTAAAGAAACTGGAGAAAGAACAGCAAATAAAACCTACACTAAGCAGAAGAAGAGAGTTAATAAAGATTCGAGCAGAATTCAATGAAACAGAGACCAGAAGAACTGTAGAACAGATCAACAAAACCAGGAGTTGGTTCTTTGAAAGAATAAATCAGATAGAGAAACCATTAGCCAGCCTTCTTAAAAGCAAAAGAGAAAAGTCTCAAATTAATAAAATCACGAATGAAAAAGGAGAGATCACCACCAATACCAAGGAAATACAAACGATTTTAAAAACATATTATGAGCAGCTATACACTAATAAATTAGACAATCTAGAACAAATGGATGCATTTCTGGAAAACCACAAACTACCAAAACTGGAACAGGAGGAAATAGAAAACCTGAACAGGCTGATAACCAGGGAGGAAATTGAAGCAGTCATTAAAAACCTCCCAAGACACAAAAGTCCAGGGCCAGGTGGCTTCCCAGGGGAATTCTATCAAACACTTAAAGAAGAAACAGTACCTATTCTACTAAAGCTGTTCCGAAAGACAGAAAGAGATGGGATACTTACAAACTTGTTCTATGAGGCCAGCATCACCTTAATTCCAAAAGCAGACAAAGACCCCACCAAAAAGAAGAATTATAAACCAATATCCCCAGTGAACACAGATGCAAAAATTCTCAATAAGATACTAGCTCATAGGATCCAACAGTACATTAAGAAGATGATTCACCATGACCAAGTGGGATTTATCCCTGGGATGCAAGGCTGGTTCAACACTTGTAAAGTAATCAATGTGATAGATCATAACAACGAGAGAAAAAGCAAGAACCATATGATCCTCTCAATAGATGCAGAGAAAGCATTTTACAAAATACAGCATCCATTCCTGATCAAAACTCTTCAGAGTGTAGGCATAGAGGGAAGATTCCCCAGCATCTTAAAAGCCATCTACACAAAGCTCACAGCAAATATCATTCTCAATGGGGAAATACTGGGAACCTTTCCCCTAAGATCAGGAACACGACAGGGATGTCCACTCTCACCACTGCTATTCAACATAGTACTAGAAGTCCTAGCCTCAACAATCAGGCAACAAAAAGATATAAAGGCTCATATTGGCAAAGAAGTCAAACTTTCCCTCTTTGCCGATGACATGATACTTACTGTACATAGAAAACCCAAAAGACTCCACCCCAAGATTGCTAGAACTCATACAGCAATTCGGCAGTGTGGCAGGATACAAAATCATTGCCCAAAAATCAGTGGCATTTCTATACACTAGCAATGAGACTGAAGAAAGAGAAATTAAGGAGTCAACCCCATTTACAATTGCACCCAAAAGCATAAGATACCTAGGAATAAACCTAACCAAAGAGGTAAAGGATCTATACCCTAAAAACTACAGAACACTTCTGAAAGAAATTGAGGAAGATACAAAGAGATGGAAAAATATTCCATGCTCATGGATTGGAAGAATTAATATTGTGAAAATGTCTATGCTACCCAGGGTAATTTACACATTCAATGCAATCCCTATCAAAATACCATGGACTTTCTTGAGACAGTTGGAACAAATCATCTTAAGATTTGTGTGGAATCAGAAAAGGCCCCCAATAGCCAGGGGAATATTAAAAAAGAAAACCAGAGCCGGGGGCATCACAATGCCAGATTTCAGGTTGTACTACAAAGCTGTGATCATCAAGACAGTGTGGTACTGGCACAAAAACAGACACATAGATCAATGGAACAGAATAGAGAACCCAGAAATGGGTCCTCAACTCTATGGTCAACTAATATTTGACAGAGCAGAAAAGACTATCCACTGGAAAAAGGACAGTCTCTTCAATAAATGGTGCTGGGAACATTGGACAGCCACATGCAGAAGAAGGAAACTAGACCATTCTCTTACACCATACACAAAGATACACTCAAAATTGATGAAGGATCTAAATGTGAGACAAGAATCCATCAAAATCCTAGAGGGGAACACAGGAAACACCCTTTTTGAACTTGGCCACAGCAACTTCTTGCAAGATACATCTATGAAGGCAAGGGAAACAAAAGCAAAAATGAACTATTGGGACTTCATCATGATACAAAGCTTCTGCACAGCAAAAGAAACAGTCCACAGAACTAAAAGACAACCTACAGAATGGGAGAAGATATTTGCAAATGACCTATCAGATAAAGGGCTAGTATCCAAGATCTATAAAGAACTTATTAAACTCAACAGCAAAGAAGCAAACAATCCAATCATGAAATGGGCAAAAGACATGAACAGAAATCTCACAGAGGAAGACCTACACATGGCCAACAAGCACATGAGAAAATGCTCCGCATCACTGACCATCAGGGAAATACAAATCAAAACCACAGTGAGATATCACCTCACACCAGTGAGAATGGTGAAAAATAACAAGACAGGAAACAATAAATGTTGGAGAGGATGTGGAGAAGGGGGAACCCTCTTGCACTGTTGGTGGGAATGTGAACTGGTGCAGCCACTCTGGAAAACTGTGTGGAGGGTCCTCAAAGAGTTAAAAATGGAACTGCCCTACAACCCAGCAATTGCACTGCTGGGGATTTACCCCAAAGATACAGATCCAGGGAAACACCGGGACACCTGCACCCTGATGTTTATAGCAGCAATGTCCACAATAGCCACACTGTGGAAGGAGCCTCGGTGTCCATTGAAAGATGAATGGATAAAGAAAATGTGGTCTATACACTCAATGGAATATTACTCAGCCATTAGGAACGACAAATACCCATGATTTGCTTCAACATGGATGGAACTGGAGGGTATTATGCTGAGTCAGTCAATCGGAGAAGGACAAATATTATATGGTCTCATTCATTTGGGGAATATAAAAAATAGTGAAAAAGAATAAAGGGGAAAGGAGAGAAAATTAGTTGGAAATATCAGTTTGGGTGACAGAACATGAGAGACCCCTAACTCTGGGAAACAAACAGGGGTAGTGGAAGGGGAGGTAGGTGGGGGTTGGGGTGACTGAGTGACAGGCACTGAAGGGGGCACTTGACGGGATGAGCACTGGGCAATATGGTATATGTTGGCAAATTGAACTCCAATAAAAAATAATTTAAAAAATAAAGAATGATGAAAGTACACAATTCTACCTTATTTGGAAGGTACTTCATGCCTGAAAGTTGTCTGGGGATATTGACGAATGAGTACTTTCACCTCAGCCTTCTATCACGTGTTTGGTAGACATAAATGTTTAGAGATGCTTTGTGAAGCTCTTATGTCTCAGTTTAGTCTAAGTCCTATCATCTTGTTACAAATAGGTGAGACACTTCTGCTTAGAGTGTATCACTTGATTCTCTATGTATACAGTCATGTTCAATATGGGCATAAGCACCTTACTGATCATTTTATTTCTGTTTGTTACAGACACCTGATATAATCAATTATTAACTGCTGGCAAACCCTGGAATAAGATGTTCTACAGGGTAAGAGCCAATGTGGAATTCTTATCCAGGGTATCTTATCTTGGGTATTCCAGGAGGATAGCTGGGGTAAAAGAAACAGATGCTCAGGCAACTCAAATTGTTCAGGCCACTGAAATACATGACCATGTGATGACTTAGGTTAAAATTTTTTTTCACACAGCCTTCAAACTCCAGCCTCAAGTATACCTAAGAGATCTTGTTATTATTGTTTTCTTCTATCTCAACACTAAACCAAGTTTTACTGAGTGCCCATGTTACCAAATGCTCTGCCAGGAGACAGGATATGCCCAGAGACGGACTAGAGGTTCACAGCTTTACCACAGAGAAGTCCTGTGGGAACTGGGAGGTTGTATCCAACCCTGGCTGGAAGAGGTAGGGGAAGCTTCATGAATGAGAATGCAGTTGACCAAGGGCTTGAAAGATGAGAGCAGGAAGGATAAAGGCAGTAGGAATGGATGGACAGAAAGATCCCCAAGGTAGAACTGGAAGCATCAGGGGAGAAACTCACCCATCTATATCCCAGACCATGGCAACCACAATCACCTCCTGGATGATCTCCTCATTCTATCCTGACTCCTCAAATCTCCAGATGCTTAGGCAACTTTAGCTTTAAAATTCACTTATAACAGAATTTCCAAAGTGCTCCCTAAAGATGGCCATTAACAAAAAGGGTTTTGGAAAGGCTAAAGATCTCTGTGTCTCTTGGGTATTCACAATGTACAAAAGCTAGACTAAGAGCCATCTTTCTTGTCCTCTACTGTTACTCCCCGTTGCTAGCACACAGCTTCCCATGATAGGTGCTGAATCAATACTTGCTGATTGAATCCACTTTTTGAATGCTATTAAAATAATGGAATGAAAAACCATTTCACTTTGGGAAATCCAACGCATATATCAAATGTATTTTTCACCTTCCATATAAATCCACCTATGCCATGACAAAAACTCTCTTTGGGAAGTGTTGGTTTTCAGCATAAAGCTAAGTTTCTTAGCATAGAACTGACCTGCCTCAAGTCATCTGATTTCCTACCTTGCATTTGTTATGTGAGCAACAGTAAAATTTCATTTCACACCTTGATTTGTATCTCCTCCAAAATTTTCTCATGCCGCCACTTCCCTGTAATTTCTTCAGTTTCTACTCCCTTCCTTCACTGTTCTCTGCTGCTGCCCCTCCCTCTTCACTCCACATACACATACCTTTTGCCTGCCTAATAGCCTCTGGTTTAAGATTAGCTCTGGCTGCTTCACTTCAGAAAAAGATCCAGGCTTGATGTTCTCATGGCATAACACCATCATTATATTCACCACATTGTGTTACAATAATATTTTTAGAAGACAAGTCATTTAATAAAAGGACAAAAAATAAAGGATCACTTGCTAAATAATAGCTTTCATTATCTTACACTCAGGCTTTTCAAATATTTCAAATATTTTAGCTCTGTTGTTTGTTCAGTGTGGCAAAGACTGGCTTTTCATCAAACCCATTTCTTTTTCCTCTTCCTCCCAGCTGGGTTACATTTCCCATATCCCTTGCAGACAGATGTGGCTATGTGACTGAGTGCTGACCAAAGTGAAACGGGTAGAAGTAGAATGTGCCATTTCCATGCTTGGCCCATAAAAAGAACCTCTCTCATGATCTACCTCTCTCTCTTTCCTATTGCCATCTGAATGCTGATGGCCAAGGTGACCTTGAAAGCCATACGTTAAATATTGAATAACTTTTGTTAGCCTGGTTCTCTGAATAACTGCATGAGCAGGGTCCTCACCACTTTCCCCTCCAGCTTCCTATCACTGTCAATTAGACTTACCACAAGCGAGAAACAAACTTCTATTGGGTTATGCCATTGAGATTTGGTGGCTCATTTATTATGACATCTACTATTATGTTAATGAATACATACTATAGGGATTCTGTTAAAATGTTTTTGTTTCTAACTCTTGCTTACATGTGTTTGGGAGAAGTCTAAGAACTGAGTCACCTCCCTAAGGAAACGTGTGTATCAGGATCCATCTGGGCTGCCCAAAGTTCAAATTTAAATCTGAGAAGTTTAAGCCAGAAAATTAACTGACTCAAAGATTCAATTCTTGATTTATTGAACATCTCTGTATGTTAGGCAGTACATGATCAAAAATACTTGACTTAGGCTTCAGTGACCACAGATGTCGGAAAGAAAGAGAGACAAGATTATAAATATGGAACTTTTTCAGGAGATCAGATCTTTATATATCAGCTATTCCAATCCTGTTTTTCTATTGGTGAACAAGGTATGGTGAGGTTAAGTTTGTTTCCGATTGTCTTAGCTTTCCTCTTTACTGTCTGAGAAGGTAGCTAATAGGTCAGAGCAGCCCATGAAGAGAGCCGTAGGCTTCCAAAGGATGTACCCAGATTAGGAAAAGGATTCACAGAAAAGGCAGGATTGCTTGGAGAGATGTAAAGAATCCCTAGCAGAGTGCTCAATGAATATCTGTTGTAGTAATGAGTGACAGAGAGAGAGAGAGAGAGAGAGAGAGAGGGTGCCAAGATTGGGAAAGTTTGGGAAAGGGGAAGAGGGCCTCTAGGACAGGAGGACCAGCATGGGCACTTGTTGGTAGGTCGAAACAGAACATTGCATGGATTTCTGGCTGGACCTCATGTGTTACCTACTTGGAGATGAGATGTATGGAGTCTACTGGAATTGAATGATCTTTCTATGGCAAGGTAAGCTAGAATTTATGTTTCAGATAGTAGTCAAAGAAAGATATGTTTTCAGTGGGATGCCTCTTTATCAGACCTGCAGGTAGGAATACAGGGCAGAAATATTTGGAGGATCCTCAGATCTTACCTGGGATGATAGCTGGAGGGGAGGTTCTAAAGTCAATTTGCATAATTAAACCTTGAACAAAATGGCTGTTCTTCACTACCCTGCAATGATTGCATTCTTCTGATACTGTTTACAAGCAGCTGGCTTACTTGAGGAACACAGAGCTTTTACTAAGGTATCCTGATAAACCAAAGAAAACAATGTACCAGTGATTTAATATCACTGAGAATCACTACCATCTATTATCTTGTTGATTAGGTATAATGTGCCATGTACGAAGACTGCCTCTCCCTGGGGTTCTCAAAGATTTCATGACTATGACCTTATTTATTTACATGATATTTTTAAGAGGTAGGTGGTGGATAACTGTAATAGAATTAGAGTTATCTTTACTTAATAAGAGAGATATAGGGCATTAAGCAACTTCTCCATGGTTATAAGACAGGACAGACCAGGGCAAAGGTGAATTTCTCAACTTTACAATAGCAAGGTTGAAGTAGAAAGGCTTGAAGTTAGACCTTTGAGACAGATTGAAACAGGTTTCAGAAATAAAATGGCTTTAACAGCTGAATCTCTACCTTTTCCAGATAAGTACTGGTAGCTGCAAACTCTCTGGGAAGGCTGGCTACTATGTGCATGTACTTGTACTGAGCACTGGAAGAATCAGAGAGTCTTTCTCATAGCCCCATGTTCATTGAGCTCATGGGCTAAAGGAGAGATAAAATATGCATATAAAAATATAATATTTCACGACTAGAGAGCAAGAAGTATTCAGTGGCAACATCTAATCAATTTTATAGCAGTAGTAAAAAGCAAGCAGAAAGCTTGATAATTTATCCCATAATACACTTATTCATTCATTCACTTAGCAAACAAATATTGAGTACCTACCCTGTGCCGGCTGCTATGTTAGGTCCAGGTGACAGGGTGGTGACCAAGGGGGTCACAGCCCCTGACCTCATGGTCTGTATGTGTGCTATCCAATACAATAATCACAAGCCACATGTGGCTATTTACATCTAAAGTTAAATAATTAAAATTAAATAAATTTAGATACTTAGATCCTCAGTTATGCTAACCACATTTCAAGTAGTTGATAACCACATGTGGCTGATGGTACCTCATGGAAGAGAGCAGTTATACAACATTTCCATTACCACAGGATCTGTTGTTCAGAGGTCAGCCAATTGTGGCCAATAGGCCCACCACCTGTTTTTATACATAAAGTTTTATTAGAACACAGCCACACCCATTTGTTTATATATTGTATTGTTATGTTATGTATCGTCTATGACTGCTTTCATGCTATAATGGCAGAACTAAATAGCTGGAACAGAGACTGTATGGCCCACAGAGCTGAAAAATATTTATTAATCTGGCCCTTTACAGAAAAATTTTGCCAACCCCTGTCTAAATATAAATACAGATGCATAACAAAAAAATGAAATGATGAATAAATAAGAGTCCTGTGGGGTGAACAGGTTGGGGATCTCATCTAGTTTAGGAAAAGAGAAAGATTTTCCTAAAGAAGACAGTGTTTAAAATGAGATCTGAATAATCAGTAGGAGTTTGCCAGGCACAATGTTCTAGCAGAAGGAAAAGCCTAAAGAACTATGGGAAGTGGGCAGAGAACACAGTGTTTGTCAGGCATGGACAGTGAGGGGGCAGGCATGGCCAAGTGTCATTTCTGGTGGGGGAGGGGGGCTCCATCTTCTCTGTCCACTGCTAGTATATCAGTGCCTAGAATGACATCTGATATGTAGTAGATACCCAATAAATATTTAGTGAATTAATAGCCTGGGGAAGTTATGCAGAGTTCATAAACCAAGCCTAGGATTTCAGCCTTGATCCTAACAAGGTAGCCACTGATGAGTTTAAGAAAGTCTGTGGCTTAAGAATCTGATCAGATATGTTTTCATAAGGGCCCTTGGAAGCTGGATGAAGAACAGATCTTTGGGAGCACCCACATTCAGTGATTTACAGTGATTTGTGGTCATATGATTGGTAATTTTAAAGTCTTTCTCTTATTCACTGTGGAAGAAGATTTAATGAAGCAAACTTATTTAGGTGATTCTGAAATTTTGAATTGACAACCAGAAATCAAAAGGAGTCTCTTAGACTGCATGGGAGGCATGCTCTGACACCAGGTGAGGTGTGCACTGTGGTATTTCTTTACCATGCCAAGCAGCCAGTGACTCATAAGTGAGTTATAACAAGGGTGTGGCTTTTGGAAGCACACAAAATGTGGTCCTGGGAGTCATTCGGCTGAGCTCAGTGGACTGATCCTGGATTGCAAACAATGGTTTTTCTCTTTGAATCAAACTGAATCTATTTTTTTTTCTTGCACCTCAATGGTGCTGAATTATGTACTTTAGTCACACCCAAAACTTCCTGCCCTGTGAAGCTAGACCAAACAGTGCCTGACATTCAGAGACATGAAGAAGCAGAAGGCCCTGCTACCTAGAAAGAAACTCACCAAGGATACAGCTGCGTTTATTAGTATCTAGTTCATGGTTGTGCCTATCCTCCTCCCTTTCTCTGCCTGTCACCCTATAAAAAGCACACACATTTTATGCATGTCAGGAGCATCTTAGGAACCTATAACCTGGTTCATCCTCTGCTTGCCTTCGAAAACAAAATGTGTCCTTTTTTTGTCTTTTATTAAGAGAAAAAGAGTGAGTGCTTGTTTGCCCAACAGGCAGTGTGGGGTCAGGCAGGAGCAGAGGGAGAGAGAGAATTGTATGCAGAATCCATGCTGAGCCACTCAGGCACCCCCAGAATGTGTCCTTAAAGAGATTAGTTGAGTATATATACATTTCCTGGCTGAAATCTTTGGTTTCCGTGGAAGGCAGCATATACTATTTTATTTTTCCATGAAAACATTTTGCTCCTTGGAAAAACAAGTATACTGCTCCAAACAACCCCTTCACCAAGAATATGATACTATAACAATTTATTTCTTTGCCTCCAAAAAATCTGAAAATATCCATGGTCATGGCTATAATTATCTGATTAATTTTGCTTATCATGTGACACATAATGTAGAAAAAACTAACTTCTCCAAGAGCAAGGCTAATCTTGACTAGTTTATAACTATACTTCTAAATCAAACCAACTAAGGAGATTCAGGAATTTTTAGCCATCATAGCTTCTGAGCCCTAAGTAATGAATGAGTGCAAGGCCTGAGTCATCTGATTGGTATAAAGATTAATTACATTTAACAATAAAAACCAAAAAGGCCCTGTCCATGACTTTTTTTTTCAGACTTTGAGTCATTTTCTCAGGCCACCATGTGGAGTACTTCTGTTTCCAGTCTGTAGGCATTTGGTTCAGCGGTCTTGCTAAGAACTGATCAGTGGTAGGAGGACTGGCTCAGTCAGTAGAGCATGTGATTAATCTCCGGGTTGTGAGTTCAAACCCCATGCTGGGCATAGAGTTTACTAAAAAAAAAAAGAATTGACCAGTGGTAAGTATGGCCCTTTAAAGAAAATGCCATCCTCTCTTGCAAAAACTAACAAACCAAATCCCGAGGTAATCAGTTGTGGGTTTTTTCCCAGCACCCCACATTATTTGCATGAGGTGACAAAAAGTGTTAGTGCCAAGAGCTCATATTGGGTTTATTTTGGTTCTATGATGTGAAAGTCAGTGTTGTGTAGTGGTGCTAGAAACTAGCAGTGGACACAGATGTGCCTTGCTCTCAATTGGTGTTGGGCAAATGATGACACCTCTTTGAGTCTCAGTTGCCTATTGTGAAATGCGTCAATAAGATCTAGAAAATGAGATAACATGCTTCTCTGAGATTTGAGATCAGTTCTGCCATTATCATTCAAATGTTTGAGATGATCTGGAGCCTAGTTTCTTTAGGAATAATGATCTGATCAAGTAGGTAACTGAGAAACATGCTATGTTGCAAGAACCTAAGAGCTCCTACCATGTCATCAATGCCATTGCCTTGGGCAAACTCAGAAAAGAAACTAAGAAGTGAACTGACCAGAAGCAAGCGTTTATGATGTTAAGTGTTTGAAAATGAACTTGAGGTTGATAAAGGGCTCAAAAGAAGGTACTTTTGAGGAATACACATGCTATATAACATAAGGATATAGCCTTTGACTCGGGGTGTGATCTCAGGGTCCTGGGATCAATTCCTGCATCGGGATCCCCACAGGGAGCCTGCTTCTCCCTCTGCCTGTTTCTCTGCCTCTCTCTCTCTGTCTCTCATGAGTAAATAAATACATCTTTAAAAAAATAAAAATAAAAGATTTATAGGAAGTGGTGATATCTGGTATACCATGTAAGATCACTTTTCTGCCCAACTATAAACATCTAGGCGAGAACTTGAACATTTTTCAAGGCATTTAGAATCTTGTGGATTTTTTTTTAATTTACAAAGACTGACCCCCTAAAGCTGCTCTTCTAAGTAAGTATATGTTCTCATTCATTTGGGGAATATAAATAATAATGAAAGGGAATATAAGGGAAGGGAGAAGAAGTGTGTGGGAAATATCAGAAAGGGAGACAGAACATAAAGACTCCTAACTCTGGGAAACAAACTAGGGGTGGTAGAAGGGGAGGAGGGCGGGGGGTGGGGGTGAATGGGTGACAGGCACTGAGGGGGGCACTTGACGGGATGAGCACTGGGTGTTATTCTGTATGTTGGCAAATTGAACACCAATAAAAAATAAATTTATTATAAAAAAAACTATTCCCATTTGACCATTTGCAAAGAAACTTTTTGGAAAGTCATTATCTACAACTGCTGGGCAGGAGACTTCCTTATCTCTTTGAGGTGCCACCTGCCAATCACTAGACTAAATGTCATTTGTATTCCATAGCAACATTTGAAATCAGATCATCTGGAATATCTCCAATTGGTGAAAAAATCAAATAAAACTTTGTTTTACCTTCATAAAAAATAATAATAAAAATAGCACTTTTTTTCTTGTGAATTAAACTACTGGAAAAAAAAAACTACTGAAAGAAAGATGCCTTGATTTTTTCATTTCCCACGTGTTCTTGCAAGGAGCAGTTGAGGGGGTTGTATGTGCTGAATCAAGGCTGGATAAATGTCTATTGCAGCCAGGACTTTGAGACATCCTTGAATTTGAGAATCAGAATGTCTGGGACTATTGTTCAGCTCTGTCCCCATCATCCATGTGGCTTTGGTCTCATTATTTTTCTAAGCCCTGTTTTTTTCATCCCTAAAACAGGCCAATAACAGTCATTCTGTCTACTTCACAGCATTGATGTGCAGGTCCAGTAAGATCTGGATATAGGCTGATTGTACAGTTATAAGGATCTGGGTAGTTGATGCTGAAGGTTAAAAGGGCAAAGAATTGGTTAAGTGTTTAAGAAATCATTAATTTCAGGTTCCCCAGAAGCAGACCCTGAGGAAAGGATTCAAATGCAAGTTGCTTATCTAGAAGGTGACCCCAGGAAGCATTGGTAGAGAGGGGGAATGAGACAGGGAAGGGAAGGAAACCAGTGAAGAGTGTGCTGTCAAGCCATTTACAACTGTGGGCAACTGGCCCTCACTTCCAGATGGGGAAACTGAGGCGCAGAGAGATTATGCCATTTTCCCAAGATCACAGAGGTACTAACAGGAGGCTAGAATTCAAGCCTACACAGTGCCAAGGGCAAGTCCTACTCCCAATCTCTAAGTGATGAATTTAGCTTATTAGAGCAGCAGGCCTGTGGGGTGTGGCAACAGGTTATGTGACATTAGGAGTCAGATGATCCTGGTTCCACTACTTACCAGCCATGTGAGTGATTCAAACCTTGAATCCTTATGTGTGAAATTCGAAAGCCCATTGTGAAGATTAACAATACTATTTCAAAAAGCATAAACACATGTGGTAGCAAACATTCACTTTAATTAATAGTGGTTTCTCTAACATGATGTTCTCAGATACGAAAAAGGAAGCTTTCCATGTGTGGCTTTTATTTTGGGAAATAGGAAAAGAGATGCCTTTACTTCTTACATGAGACAAATGCAATTTTTGCGATATTAATTTTGAAATGGGAAGCTAACGAATTTGAAATAACAGATACCACTTTGAGTTTTCAAATATTGTGGTCCCTAGCTATTTGTGTGTGGCAGGGGATCCTTACACTGGTGTGACCTTGGAGGTAATTACTTAGCCGTGTTGACCTTCATCCCTCCATCTGTAAGAAGACAAGGGATGGATAGAACTGTAGGGATTTCTAAACTAAATTCCCTTTCTGCCAGATGGATTATACTAAGGTCAAAAAAGGAAAATGGCTCTTAATCCCTTTGGAATTCTATATATACAAGAGGAGAGTTTCTCAGACAAGCCTTCTATCGAGCCTTTCCTTTACCTCATGAGATGCCAATTTATACATTTCTCACTTCTTTTTGAATCCGGCAACTATCTTGCTAGTTCAAATGGAAGAATGAACATAGGAGTGATATCATTATTCACTCCTATGAATGGACCAGCTAGGGAACATGTAGATTCAGAGTCAAGAGATAGGAATGCTTTTTATCATTCAAAGGAACATACAGAAATGCAATCCCACTAGCTTAGGCACATACAAGTAGTTAGTTTGAGCACATATAGGAAGCACAGTCTTGAACAACAAGCACCAGATGTACCTAATGGAATACCCAACATGAAGAACATAAGGTCAGATTCCAAGTCTTTTGAGAGGCAATAGACCTCCATGGAACCAAATAGAGGGGCACTAAAAGCAACTAAGTAATATCTATTAACATGACTTCATGGAACTCCAATCAACAGTGTCCCCTTCCCAGAAGATACTTGCTCCCAGTTTTGCCCTTAAAAACCCTGACTTGTACACCATCAGGGAGTCTGGAATTTTTGAGCATTAGGTCCTTGTTCTCCTGGGTGACACCACACTAAGGAATAGCTCATCTTCCTTTAGAGCCAAAGCTCTGTGGCAGGTTTTCTTGGCTTGCTATATACCGGGTGGATGAACTCTCATTTGGTTTGGTTACATTTTGTCCAGAGGTTAAACTCCCCAATGTTAAGTGGACAGTTTTATAATATATTTTCACAGTCAAAACTATATTATGAAACTTTTCCCAGGAAGAACAACCAAAAGGCAATGTAGGTCAAAATCCACTGAGTGGTGTAATTCAGATTTGTGCATTTCATTATGTGTAGACTTTACCTCAAAAGAAAGAGTAGACAAGTACTGTAGACAAGTATTGAAGCCACATAATATGCATGCAGAAAGATTTGGGGTGAAGTGTACTGATTGTACAACTTTCTTTGAAATGCATAAAACAAAAGGATTGATAGAGGAATGGATAGATGATAGACATGTAATAAAACGAATATAATAAAATATTAATTGGAGAATCTAGGTGGTAGGTATACGAATATTTACTGTAGAACTCCTTTAATTTTTATGTGATTTTACAAATATTCACAATAAGACATTTGAGAAAAAGGTGTTTTTTTTTTTTTTTCTAGTTATAAAAACACAGAACCTGGGGCCAGCCTGAACTACTAACTAGAGGTTTGATCTTAGGCAAATTGACTTAATTTTTGTTTGATGAGCTGACTCATCTAAAAAAATGGGATATAGTAAGAGTATCAAACTCATAAATTGTTGTGAGGAACAAGTGAGTTAGTATTTGTAAGGTTCTTAGCATGTAGTGCGATATACAATTTTGTTACATGAAACTTAAAAATCATCTCATATATAGGGATATTGGTGGGAGAAGAGACTGTACTGACTTTTTTTTTTTTTTTTTTTTGGATATTCAACCCTAAGACTGCAGAGTTTATTAAAACCAGATGACAGGCTTATTATATACCCTGTGGTATTTGTCATTTTCTCTCTAATCCAGGTATGTTTCATCTCATACTAAGAGGCAGGAATCATCAGGATGGTGATATTTAATATCTGTTTTCATTTTCTTCAAAAAGTTCCACTTGCTTAAAGCATGTTCCCTGACCCCAGGCTTAGAGTACATATAATATCTGGATATCAGTATAAAAGCATGTAGCTACCTGGTTGTACAAAATAATCTAGTGATTTGGTGATTTTTAAAAAGAGGACAGTGAATAGTATCCATGTTCTCCAACAAAGGTTAGGAGACCTGTAAATTAATCAATAAGAGGTTTTATACTTTGAAATTTACAAAGAAGCCTATATATCACATTAATTGGGACTTGCTCCATATTTTAAAGTACTAGACATATGGACAGCAAATGGCAATTTAAATAGCAAACAAAATAAGCTGAAATGAGAATTCTTACAATAGATTAGTACAAATAGACAGTCTTTATTCATTCCACAAATATTATTGAGCACTTACTATGTACAGACTCTGGTTTAGGTGCTGGGGATCCAGCTGTGAATAAGACAGAAATCCCTGCTCACATGGTGCTTATATTTAGAAGATGAGGCAGACAAGAGATAGGATATCAATTAGCATGGTGTATATATGTGTGTGTCTGTGTCTGTGTACAGGGTTAAGGACTAATGAAAAAAATCAGGAAGGGGAGAGAGGTGGTGAGAAGACTTGCAATTTTAGATAGGGTCGTGAGCTTATATCTCATAGAGAGGGTAACATCTGAGTGAGGATTTGAGGGCAGGGAGGGTGCAGGCATGTGGATGTCTAGGAAGTACATACAGGAGAGGAAGAGTGAATGTCCCCAGAAGCAGGATGTGTGGCCTGCTTGCTCCAGTGTGGCTGGAATAGATTAGGTAATGGAAAAAGAAGCAGGAGGTGAGTCAGAGAGGACCAAGCCATGAGGCCTTATCGCCATTAGAAGGATTTTGTCTTTTGAGTAAGATGGAAGCCATGAGAAGGATTTGAGCAAGAGTGACATTCTGGATTTCATTTCGACTAGATCTCTCTGGCTATTCTACTGAAAACAGCCTTGCTGGTGGTGATGGAAGGGAAGGCAGAGGTAGAAGCAGAATATGGTGGTTTTAAATTTTGTCCATGAATTCTTT
This sequence comes from Canis aureus, assembly GCF_053574225.1. Classification (NCBI taxonomy): domain Eukaryota; kingdom Metazoa; phylum Chordata; class Mammalia; order Carnivora; family Canidae; genus Canis; species Canis aureus. Next base: position 15,022,754 of record NC_135636.1, read on the forward strand.
GATATTCTTCCCATTAAGAAGTTGGGGTAGGAGGAGGTCCCTTTCCCTTGAATCAGGTGGGCTTGCTTGTGACTACTTCAACCTATAGTGTAGGGTAGAAGTAAAGCTGAGCTCTAGGGCTAGGTCACAAAAGGCCACGGGATTTCTACTCCATTTACTAGAAAACACTCTTAAAGCCCCCCTGCCACATTGGCAATCCCTATTTGTCCTTTCTTTCAGCTATTCCAGCCCTGATGCTAGACATGGGAGTGAGGAAGCCATCTGGGAGACAGATCCTTCTGGACCAGCTGTTCCAGATCCAGCTAGTAGAGTCATCCCTGTCAAAGCCCCAGATATCATGGAACAGAAAGAAAAATCTGTCCTGGTGTGTCTTTTCTGAATTCCTGACCAGCAGAATCAGTAAGCATAATAAGATGATTATTGTTTAATGTCACTATGTGTTGGGGATGGTTGTTTATACAGCAATAGGTAACTGGAACACAGAGAGAAGAGGTGAGCCTGCTGTAACAATCCAGATGAGAAGTAATGGTGACTGAGACTAGTGTGCTTGCTGTGGGGAGGTCGAAAGTAGATTCTGGGTATACTGTGGAAACAGGATCATGAATTTGCTGAGTGAATGTCAAATGAGAGAGAAAAGTTTTGAATGATGCTCAAGTTTTGATTTGAGCCACTGGAAGAACAGAGTTGTCACTTCCTGGGACAGGAAAGACTATATAAGGGGAGCAGGTTTGAAGGTAGAGGGTGGGAGCTCAGTTTTGGACATGGTAAGTTGAAGTTGCCTTTTGATTACCCAAATGGAAAGTAGGTAGTTGGAAATGACATAGATACGCACGCGCGTGCGCACACACACACACACATTGATAAGACAAGATCAGATCATCATGTCAGAAACACAGTCAGAACAGAAGAATGAAAATTCTGAGCCTTGGGCAGCTCCATTGTTTAAAAGTCAAGGAGATGAAGAGAAACCTTTATAGTTTCCATAAAGGAATGGTGAGTGATAGATGAGTGTTATATCCTAGAAGCCAAGAGAAGAACATGCTTTAAGGAGGACGGGGTGATTACTTGCTTCAGATGCTGCTGACAGGCCAAGAAAAATGAGGTCTTGAGAAGCCACCATTGGATGGTGGAATTTGAGGGTTTAGAACTATCATTTATTGGGTACCTATTATATACCAGGCATTGCCCTGAACACTCTTAGAATAGTTGTAGAGGAGAAACAGACGACTGTAGGCCAACTTTAATACATAATAGCTACCATTTACTGACTATCTACTATATATCTGATAGTCATGGGGAGCCTTACATATTCTACCTCATTTAATCCTCATCATTGCCTTGTGGGATATGGATCAGAGACATGAGGCCATCTGCTCAATGTGGCACAGCTAGTAAGGGGCAGAGTGGGACTCAAACCCAGTTCTATCTGATGTTGAAGCTATTGGTCTTTCTGCTATCTATTCCTCTTTAAGTGATTTTCTGGGAAATCCTGAGGGGTGCTGGGGGTGCTTGGGTATGGAAACCACCAGAAAAGAAATACCTTTTTAACTTTGAGTTAAGTTTTACTCAAGGTTTTAGGGGAGAATTTAAGAGTAGTTTTATAGTTAAAGATATATGAATGCATTGTAGTGTTGTAAAAGACAAAATGTTGTAGAATGGCTTGGGGTTATGTGTGTTTTTCTTTCTTTGGTGAATCAACCTGTGGATCTCTTACCCTATCTTCTCTGGAGAGGTTGATTTGCTGGTTTTTCTGGTTGGGTTGTGAGAACAGATGTAGCCTAATTAATAAAGGCACTCCAGGGCTGAGGTTGATAACCTGGGAATCTGAGAAAGTCAGGGAAGGCATGAATTCTCTACATGGAAAACTTCGTGATTATGGACTTATTTATCCTTCCATAGGAGGTATCTATCAGTTTCACAAGAGGAATTTTGATTTCCAAAAGGCTAAGCCCCACATGGCAGAGAAAGAACAGTCAGGTATAACTTGTAGCTATGAGGATAATCATGACTTGCATATAGACTTTTTCTTGTGCAACTTTTGAAGGCCCAGTTATATCATATCTAGAGAACAATAATAGTGACCAGGACTTACGATTGCATTGTCTAATGAAAAGTTTGGGGCAGCCCTGGTGGCTCAGCAGCTTAGCGCTGCCTTCAGCCCAGGGTCTGATCCTGGAGACCAGAGATTGAGTTCCACGTCAGGCTCCCTGCATGGAGCTGCTTCTCCCTCTGCCTGTGTCTCTGCCTCTCTCTCTCTCTCATGAAAAAATAAAATCTTTTAAAAAACAAGTTTGTATGTCATTTCCTATAAAGCCTGAGAGATGAGATTTGACCAGTAAAATACTGTCAGTTCTCTGACATTTCTATAAACACTTTGGGACCTAATGTTTGGTCAGGAATATGTGTGGTTGGTCATAATTGTTCCTCAAACTTGCACATCCCAAGATCTAGTGTCAATGTAGTAACTCATGAAAATGAAGATGTGAAACTCATCTATTGCTTTTTAAAAATATAAAGTCTAAATTAAGAGGAGCCAAATTCCCTGAGCCATTTCATTTTCCCTAATATGTATGAAAAAAGAGCACTGAATTAATGACCTCTTAGTTTTCTCATCCTATTTACTTATTATAGCTCAGAGGTTACAGATTTGTGGCTGGAAGCAATGTTTCCCTGAAATCTGTACTATTTGAATTTTTAAAGATTAGATGCTAATGCTTAAAAATCAGGATATTTTTCTTCCCCACATCTCTTCCCACCCCATTTGGATTTCCAGCTTCTTTTGAAAATCATACATTCTGTCAACCAATACAGTAAAACTCTCGAGGCAGCAATATTCAGATTGGCAGTGTGATGGATAAAGTAGATTGCAGAGAAAAAATCTGAATACTTATCAGAGCTATGTTTACAGTGTTGTTGTTGTTTTCAAATGGTTAATCTAACCTTTTAATCTGTTTCTCATTTGGTGGCGGCAGCTCCTTCTCACATGAATTTATAGTTTTGTATACTACAGAATTCCAGATAAACTACATTAATTCAGGCCTACTGAGACAAATGTGATTATACTTAGTAAAAAGATTAAGTATTTAAAAATAAATGGAGTTTATTTCTTGCAATTAATTAGATTAATATCAATATCTCTAGCAGTATTTCCAAAGGGAAAGTTGTTAAAGGAAACTTTAACAAATAGATAAAATTAGTATTTAATTGGCAGATATTAAATATATTTAATTTAAAACATGTATTCTTTTAATTAATAAAAACATCTGCACCTGAACACACACATGCTCCTGAGTCAGCTCTTTCTTCATAGATAATGCAGTAAATTACAGGCCTCCTTAGGTTGAATAATTACACATCAGACTTGGCAGCGTTCAAATGATTATGCTTTTGCACTGGTGATATTTGAGTTTATTGTATTTGGTATTGGGCTATACCCGCCAGACACTTAAAGTGTACAGTCCTTATTTCAAAACACAAGCAAAACAAGCGTACAAGTGTACAGCTTCAGGAAAGACATCCTTGCCACCGAATGGATGCAAATGGGTGGCCCAAACAAACTCTTCCCTCAAGATGCAATTAGCAGCTCTGAAAATGGTTATTAAGTAAGATTACAGAGTGATTTTTCTAGGTATTTTAAAGATATAGAATATCCACATGCTCATTTATCTACTGCTGCTTAACAAACCATCACCACAGTTGAAACATATTTGTTTGCTCAGCAATCAATAATTGAGCAGGGCTCAGTGGGGACGACACAGCTATACTGCATGAAGTATCAGTAGGGAGCAGACAGGCACTGGGGCTGGAGGACCCACTTCCAAGATAGCTTTCTCACATGAACTACAAGCTGGTGCTGCATCTTAGCCAGGGCATAGCAAGGAGACTTGGTTTCTTTCTACATGGGCTACTCTTTGGGATGCTTAGGCTTTCCCCAAGCATGGTGGCTGGATTCCAAGAGTGAGTGTTCTAAGAGGACTGGGTTCAAGCCACAAGGCTTCTTGTAACTTAATCTCAGAAATTCCAGATTTTTCCCTCTGTCTTACGCTATTGGCCAAGTAAGTCATTGGGTCTAACCTGGATTCAAAGGGAGTGGAATAGATTCCATCTCTCAATGGGAAATACCCTAAAGAATTTGCAAGTATCCTCCATCTATCATATCACATGTCCAAGATGTCACTATTATCAGGAAATCCTGTATTAAGTAAACTGTCTATTCAGGGTGGTCATGTGCCCTTGGAGAACACTTCTGAAAACTAAATTATCTCCAGAGCTCCATCTGGGGCTCAGTCTGAGTCCATATGACTTAGAGTTACATAGGCCAATTTTCTTTAAATCCAGAGTTGTTTAAAGTGAAGAGTGGGGTGGAGGGTGGCCAGTGCATTGATGTAGTGTGTCCATGAGTGGACTATATTGCACATTGAAAGCTCTGGTATGTGACAGTTTGGAACTAAGCTAAATTTTAATCAAAAACAATAAGGAAATCAAGCAAAAACAATTCACAATACCTTTAACCCACACTGACTTGGCCCTTCAAGGCTGAGGTCAGTTTGCCCCTTGGCTGTGGGAGGAGGTATGAATTCCATTTCTATTAATATCTTATAGTTAGAGAAACACTGTAGACTAAGGACTTCGGTTCTAGAATTGGACAAACCTAGTTTCAAAAACCAGAATTGATACTTATGAGTTGATGACCATAGTTAACTTAAACTTTGTTTCCTCTATCAGACCTCTAAAATGGGTCTGATAGGGGAACCTGGGTGGCTCAGTTAGTTAAGCACCCAACTCTTGATCTCAGCTCAGATCATAGTCTCAGGATCAGGGAATAGACTCCTTGCAGGCTCTAGGCTCAGCGCAGTCTGCTTGTCCCTTCCCTTCCCCTCTGCCCTTCTCTGCTCCCCCAATCCCATGCTCTCTCTCTCTCTCAAATAAGTAAATTTTTAAAATCTTAAAAAATAAAATAAAATAAAATAATAAAATAGGTCTGATAGTAATAGTATATACCTTAGAGGAATGTCATGAGATGATGAATCCAAAGCACTTAGGATGCCTGGCATTTAGAAAGACTCAATACAGAACTCATACAGCAGTTCAGCAGTGTGGCCGGATACAAAAATCAATGCCCAGAAATCAGTGGCATTCCTATACACTAACAATGAGACAGAAGAGAAATTAAGGAGTCAATCCCATTTACAATTGCACCCAAAAGCAAAAGATACCTAGGAATAAACCTAACCAAAGAGGTAAAGGATCTATACCCTAAAAACTACAGAACACTTCTGAAAGAAATTGAGGAAGACACAAAGAGATGGAAAAATATTCCATGCTCATGGGTTGGAAGAATTAATATTGTGAAAATGTCAGTGCTACCCAGTGCAATTTATACATTCAATGCAACCCCTATCAAAAATACCATGGACTTTCTTCAGAGAGTTGGAACAAATCATTTTAAGATTTGTGTGGAATCAGAAAAGGCCCCCAATAGCCAGGGGAATATTAAAAAAGAAAACCATATCTGGGGGCATCACAATGCCAGATTTCAGGTTGTACTACAAAGCTGTGATCATCAAGACAGTGTGGTACTGGCACAAAAACAGACACATAGATCAATGGAACAAAATAGAGAATCCATAAATGGACTTTAACCATCAATTTTATGGTCAACTAGTATTTGACAAAGCAGGGAAGACTATCCACTGGAAAAAGACAGTCTCTTCAATAAATGGTGCTGGGAACATTGGACAGCCACATGCAGAAGAAGGAAACTAGACCATTCTCTTACACCATACACAAAGATACACTCAAAATGGATGAAGGATCTAAATGTGAGACAAGAATCCATCAAAATCCTAGAGGGGAACACAGGAAACACCCTTTTTGAACTTGGCCACAGCAACTTCTTGCAAGATACATCCACGAAGGCAAGGGAAACAAAAGGAAAAATGAATTATTGGGACTCATCAAGAAAAAAAGCTTCTGCACAGCAAAAGAAACAGTCCACAAAACTAAAAGACAACCTACAGAATGGGAGAAGATATTTGCAAATGACCTATCAGATAAAGGGCTAGTATCCAAGATCTATAAAGAACTTATTAAACTCAACAACAAATAAACAATCCAATCATGAAATGGGCAAAAGACATGAACAGAAATTTCACAGAGGAAGACATAGACATGGCCGACAAGCACATGAGAAAATGCTCCGCATCACTGGCCATCAGGGAAATACAAATCAAAACCACAATGAGATCCCACCTCACACCAGTGAGAATGGGGAAAAATAACAAGACAGGAAACAACAAATGTTGGAGTGGATGTGGAGAAGGGGGAACCCTTTTGCAGTGTTGGTGGGAATGTGAACTGGTGCAGCCACTCTGGAAAACTGTGTGGAGGTTCCTCAAAGAGTTAAAAATAGACCTGCCCTACGACCCAGCAATTGCACTGCTGGGGATTTATCCCAAAGATACAGATGCAGTGAAATGCTGGGACACCTGCACCCCGATGTTTCTAGCAGCAATGTCCACAATACCCACACTGTGGAAGGAGCCTCGGTCCCCATCGAAAGATGAATGGATAAAGCTGTGGTCTATGTATACAATGGAGTATTACTCAGCCGTTAGAAACGACAAATACCCACCATTTGCTTCGACGTGGATGGAACTGGAGGGTATTATGCTGAGTGAAATAAGTCAATCGGAGAAGGACAAACATTATATGGTCTCATTCATTTGGGGAATATAAAAATTAGTGAAAGGGAATCAAGGGAAAGGAGAGAAAATGAGTGAAAATATCAGTGAGGGTGACAAAACATGAGAGACACCTAACTCTGGGAAATGAACAAGAGGTAGTGGAAGGGGAAGTGGGCAGGGGGTTGGGGTGACTGGGTGATGGGCACTAAGGGGAGCACTTGGCAGGATGAGCACTGGGTGTTATGCTATATGTTGGCAAACTGAACTCAAATAAATAAATAAATAAATAAATAAATAAATAAATAAAATAAATAAATATTTAAAGAAATATTTGGGGATTATCATAATTATTATTTTCTTGATTACCTCCCAAGATTCTTAACTACTGGCCAATATGTATTAGGAGTGGGAGCATGGTATTCTAGAATATTTGTGGTCACAATGAAAGCATAAGCCTCTTCCTTTTCTTTGGTAACTTATGCAACTGGAATTATTTTCAGTTCTTAAAGTAAAGGCTTCTAGGCTTATTTTTACGTAAAGCAGATAATACTGTGGGGTCTGGGGCAACATGTTGGAGTAAAAAGAAATTGGCTAAGGTATGATCTAGAGTTTATGTTCCAGTTTACTTCTAGTTGTGTGAACTTGGGAAGTCACTTGTGTTCTCAGAGTCTCAATTTCCTCATCCATACAAACACAGATCATAAAATCCATTTGGCAGTATTATTATGAAAATTAAATGAGGCAAATTTTATAAAAGTACCTGGAAGGGAGCAGTTACCAATAATATTATTTATTAGCCTTACTATTATTATCAAAGTGATAAAAATAATTAGATTATTCCAACTAAGTTTCAACTTGCTTTTGTACCTTATAGACACAACATGAAAAAACATCTTTTCTTTCCCTTCTCATGGAAACTTATTCTAGCATATTCCTTTCCTTTCTGTTCCTTACTTCCCTGCTCTTCTCTTCCCATTTCTTACCTTTTGTATTTCCATTTGGACTTTCTTCATATCTTGGCCTATTTTTTTTTTTTTTGCTTTGGTTTTGTATGTTCTGTATTGGTTTCTAAAGGTTTTTTACATAAGAAATTTGCATTTCATGACATGAATGCAAACATTTTTCTCAGTCTGTAATTTGCCTTCTGCTTATTTTATGATGCTATTTTTGTTCTGTTGCCATGCAGAAATACTTTTTATGTAGTCAAATTTTCAACCTCTTCTTTTATGGTTCCTGTGTAATATAGTTATAGTTTCTACAGGCAGATATTATTAAAAATGTATATTTTTAGCACAATTATGGACTGATTTTAAGAATTAAATATAATATTTATCTATGTGTTTCCTGTGCTGGTATAAAAACACTTTAATTCTTGTACTGCATAACGTGGTTTGTTAGTTGGTAGTCCTGGTTCCTTCTCAATGTCATTCTTTTTCATAAACTTGCTGTTTATTCTTGCTTGTTAATTTTTCCACAAAATTTTAAAAGTCATTCATCTGGTTCAAAAAATATGTTGTTTCATTTATTGGGCTCACATGAAATTTATGGATTAATTTAGGCAGAATTAACATTTTTTTCATCGAGTCTTCCTATCCATGAAGATTGTATGACTTTCCACTTATTCCAGTTTTCTTTTATGTCTCTCAGCAGCATTTAAATGCTGCTCTTCAAAACTGATTTTCAATTCAAATTGATTTTCACTTTTTACATCTATTCCCAAGTACAACATTTCTGATGTTAGTGTAAATGGGGTTTTACTTCAATTATACTTTCCAATTGATTTTTATTCATTTTCTTTATATCTTTTCCCATACAGAGTTTTAGTTTTTCCTTATGTAGTAAAATCCACTAAATTTTTCTTCATAGTTTCTACTTTTTCACTTTCTTTGAGTGCAAAGGGAGAAAATCATGACAATGATATTCAACACTGACAATACTTCTCTTGTTTTCTCTCTTGCCAGCCACAGTAGGAGGTTCTGTTTATGTTGCTTAATAGCATAATCTAGTCATCCATGATGATTAGTCCATTAGGCCAAATATAATCCATTAGCCATGTTCTAAAAGTCACCAGAGATAAAACCCACACAGCCTGAGAAAACCACATCTGAAGGTGATCCTCTTTTCAAAGGTCCCTCATTACAAATATATGTGACTATACACTTCTGTTGCTATATCTGGATCCCCTTGCATTCTGATGATTTCTTGCAGTAAGCACTGATAGCTTAGTTTGAGGGCTTTCTTTAGCCATATGTAGTCAGGCTAGAAATGCTCTGTGGTTAATGTTCCTGGGAGAATCCCTCCTGTCGATGGACAGGAGTTAGGTGACATATACCTCTTTTTTTCTTGTGACTTAGTTGGGACAACTTTGAGGCATACTCTACACCATCATCAAGTTACCCCCCCTCCCCAAATATGAGCCCTAGTTACCAACAGAGATAACCTGTTCATGAATGTATTGACTTCCTTTTCTTCCATGTCTCACTTTACCCTTCCCCTAATTCCTGAGTTCACCTCCCAAATAAAATTCTTGCGCTCAAATCCTTATGTCTGAGTCTATTTCTTGGGGAACCTAAACTAAGACAAAGATATTTTATGATCTTATCCCACCTACTTTTACAAGCTTATTACCTATTTACCTGCATTAAACATTTTAAACTTAGTTCCATTTACCCAATCTCCAATGACCAAACACATCATGTCTTAATGTTTTGTATCTTTCTAAGAATATTTCCTTCTGTTAGAATGCCTTCCCATGACTGTGTGCCTGGCTACTCTGCCTTTCAGAGTCAGGCCAAGAGTGACTTCTTTGCATTCCTACCCTGGGTAGGATGCCCACTCCTCTGTATTCCCAAATATGGTTCATAGATCTCTGCTATGATGGATTGTTTCCAAGGATGGTCACAATAATTCCTCCAATCCCTCACAACCTTCTGCAATGTGACTTTGCAAGCTCACCCCATTAAGAAGCAGAGCCCATTTCCCTTCCCCTTGGATCTGGGCTGGCCTTGTGACAATAGAATGTGGTAGAAGTAAGCATGAACCTAAGCCTTAAGAGGACGTGCAGTTTGCATTTTCACTCTCTTGGAAGCCAGCCTTCATGTAAAGAAACTTGGACTACTCTGTTGATACTGAAAGACCACATGGAGAGGGTATACTTGTGGAGACAAAAGATTCCCCAGACAACAGCCAGTTCCAAGGTCTCAGTGGGTCCATATTGGATGTTCATTAAACATCATATGAAGCACAGACAACCATCCCCACACCAAGCCTGCCTGAATTCTTAGCCCACAGAAATCATCAGCAGTTGTTTAAAACTATTGAATTTTGGGTAGTTGGCATTGTTGTTACACAGAAATAGATAACTGCAACATCTATTATAGAACTTGTCATTAAATATTATAATTACTTATTTACTTGTCTGCCAAATTGGTGAGCTACTATAAATGGAGTCAGAATATTCCTATCTGAATAGATGCAATACCTGACATGTGGGAATGCTTTAGAACGATGAGCCCATGAAGAAATGAGACTGTTTAAGGAGATCATGGTGTCACATTGAGGATTTGTTAAAGGAAATGAGAAACAAAAAACAAAAGGTACTAGAGAATGATCGTGGAAGACAAGAGTGGATGAACATTCAGAGCAGTTGCAAGAGATCTCCAAGACTTGTAGTTTATGAGTTCTTTTAATAATTGGTGAGATTATTGACCTCCGTTTCAAGCAGTGTGCAGCCTAGATGGGCCCAACAGACATAAATATTGACAAGGGCCTGGCAGGCAGCTACCACTGTGTGCAATTAAACTGTAAGTCATGGTTCTCACTGTCTAGAGTTTATATTGTAACAGAAAAGCAGATGTACCAGGACATTGTGGGCTACAGAAGGATATGAAAAAGTGAGGAGTACAGAAGCTCATATTCAATGGTTAGAGAGCTAGGAAGGATTTTCATGAATCTGCTTAATCTTTCCCGTTCATGTAGCATTTACCGAGTACCACCTGAGCATGGCATTCCCTCTCCCTCTTATGCTGAAGCCTCACTAAATTGAGAGAAGTTTCTCAAATGTTCCACACTCCATCATGCCTCAGGGCCTTTGCTTTTACCCCTCTTCCTTTCTAGAATGCTCTGTGACCTACGCTCCCATGCCCTCACCTAGAAACGCTTACATTCATTTCTGGGGCTCCTCTCCCTTCTTTCTCTCATTCAGCCCCTAGGAATAAACTCCCCATTTGTTCTACCATTTCAAGTGTCTCCGGATTCAGTATGAGTCCTCCTTGCTCTACAAAGCCATCACTGGCCACCCCAACCTGAGGTTTCTTAGAATGTAGTAGAAAGGGAACTGGCTTTGGAGCAATATGAATTTCAGTTCAAACCCTGGCTATGCTGCTTATAATTCTGCACAGGTTCCTTAATCTCTTGTGTTTCTTCCCCTGTAAATTGAGCATGATGCTACCACTTCATGGGGCTGTAATGAGGGTACAGGAGGTCTCTACATAAAGTGTTTAGCTAAGTCCTGATACGTAGCACACCCACTGATACATGCTATTATCTTCCTCCTCTCTGAACTTCTGATATTTAATACCTGTACCACTCATTTGTCCTTCACTCATAATTGCTTTATGACAGCTCTTGTCCTGTACCATCATTTAACTTAATGTATTTATTATTAAATTTTAGCTTTTTCCTAATAGCTAAATTGTCACTTTTTGTACATCTTTATATGTCCAAAGGACAACAGATTCTTAATAAATATTAATGTGTGAGTGAATAGATGGTGGGATGAGTGACTACCTCTCAGGGCTGTCTATACTACAGTTTTAAAGTATAACATTCAAGGTCAAGAACTCAGTGAATTAGAATAACTAATTGCAGGATATTTTTGTTTTCTAGGAAAGGAATGGTTAGAGAAAAGTTCAACAGTTTTCCTTGATTCTATAGGATCAGTGTAATGAGGGAAAAATGCAGACCCCACCCCATAAAAAAATAACTTGAAGGCGATGCAGTACTCAGAACAATGAAGACACAAGGACTACCTCCCGAGCCTCAGGCTTTCTTAATATGAATGTATGGCCAGGTCAGACATAATGAGTGGGAGTAAAAAAGCAATTATGTGAGTAGTAATTCCCAATTAATTTTACAGGGATTAAGTAATCAATAGGAAATATCAAGTTTGGATTAAGATATTAAGGGCCCTTCCAACATTTATATGGATATGCTCATGAAGAAGGAGAACAAATGCTTTAGACAAGAGTGTTCTGTTACTGAGGCACTGTCTGTCAGAAGTAAGAGGTAGGATGACATATTACAAGTGAACAAATAAAAGTAATCAGTGATGAAAACCAAGAATTAGTGCATCCTTGGGTCATATGGGGTTTAAAGAGAAGACGGCACACAATAAGGTGGAGCTCCAAAAAAAAAAAAAAAAAAAAAAAAAAACTCCAGAAAGGAACTAGAAATCATCCACACAGAAGGATTCTGCTCCCTGGCTAAACTGGACACTGAGGTAGTGAGATGGACTCGTGTTAGGCTGTCGAAACCAGACTACACCAGAACAAAGAGAAGGAGGGTTCCGGAGAGATTCCTCACAGTGATTTTCATATTCCTTTTTATGCCAAGGAACCCTTTGTTCCGAGTCTTACAGGGTCCCATGACACACAAAAGAAACAGAGATATTGTTGTATGATTGCAAAGAAGCAAGAAGAGAAAGCATGACAGGATATTGAGAGAAGCTGGGAGAACCTTCCATCTTGCTTCATAGGACCGTGAGCCTGGCAGAACCGTGTTGGGAGGACTACTGGCCCAGGATATCTGTCAGCCTTTATGAACTGCTCTTGGCAAGTGGCAAGATTTTTGGTTAAGACCTGTTGGTTAAAGATCTCCAAAGCAAAATGTACTGACCCTAGTGATGCACAATCATGCATTAAGGATGACTACATCACCCACGAGGGAAAAACAGGCCCTTGTCTGCCTTACTCACCAAAAGCTCAGCACGGTTTATTCTTTCTGGAAAATATTTTTCGAGTCATAACTGAAGCTTTCAGTGGAAGCCAATTTCAATTTAGTTACACCTAAATATATCTGAACTAAACAGGTTCTGGACAGTCCTTCAGAGCGAGCTGTTGGAAGAGGCAACGGTAGCCCTCTTATTTCCTGCTGCTCTAACAGAGGCCTTGATGCTCAAGGACATTTTCCGTTTTACAAGAGCACTTAGTAATGGACTTTTTGGATCTTGAGTTTCATCCTTACTTAGGGGTGGTTGTAACCATTGAGCTAACTTTCCAACCTCAGAGACTAGAAGGTGGTTACAAAACCAAGATAAAGTAAAAGAGAAGAACTTTGAAGGCCTTTTCTGCTCCTTGACAGGCCTCAGGGTCAGACTGGTTAAGAGGGTGAGCAGGTGTGTGGCCAGTGTTTCCAGCATTTCAAGGGCCAGGAGCATCTTGGGTGGTTAGCAGTCTAAATCAACACTTACTGACAAATAGATGGTGGATATTATTAGGATTGTCCTCACGGGAAAGATAGGAGTCGAATGTTTTCTCTTCATATTGTGGTAGGTTTCAGATGCTCAGCTGGGAGAGGCCAGGCCTGAGGTTTTTGATGGAAGCTTCCAAGCTTAGGATAACGCCTACTGTCAAGAGGGGAACACATTTTGGGACCATAGCCTTTTCACACACACCCCGGGCTCCAGAGTGTCCCTCCCCACCCATTTCTTCCAACTGGGAGCACGAATTTAATTCACTGAATGGTGGACTGGCCCCCAGCCAGCTCGGCCTGTCCGGTGATCTTAAAACAATCTAACTTTTTCCCTGGGTGGATGCTGGTTCCTATGGGGTGGATATGTAATGCAGGACTGCATGGGTTCCCTGCGCAGCTCCTCATTTCCCAAGAGTGAAGCTACCTGTTTGGCTATGCTAATTTGCTCCTGAAGCAGGTGAGCTCATCCCTGCTGCTTTAGCAGAGGGCATTATGCGAGGAGGGCGCTGCCTTTTCACAGGTGCCTTGTACACCGGGGCTCCCTCTTTGAATACACTGACAGCATTTCTGAAGTTCCTCCTCCTCCTCCTCCTCCTCCTCAGCACATCCCCATCAAACATTCTGTCAGAGCCAAGTGAGGCAAAAAGTATCAAATGGGAAAACAATGAAAGGCCTGTTGAGTTCCTGTGTGCACTGTGCAACAATAAGCCACACTTTCTGAAGTGTCTCAGAAAGGAATGCCTGTGATGTCGTTTCAAAGAAGGACTCTGGCCCCAAATCAAGCTGTAAGCCATGACAATGCTCCACTAAACACTACAAAGAATTCGCCTTTCAGCCAGAGAGGCATTTCTCCTGGGGGAGGGGGGCTAAATGCGGCCCCCACCATGTCACCTCAGCACAGCCACTATCACCCCTCTTTCCCTGCTGCAGCCTGATGAGAGCAGCCCGCTGCGAGTGTCTGATGCACCGAAAGTCAGCCGAGCCGGAGCACTCAGCACTGTGCCCTCTCAAATGCCCACCAGAAAGCAGGAGTCCAGCGGGTCTGTTGGCGCTGCGGGGAGTTGAAGGCTCTGGTGCAGCGAAGACATTCTCCCCCTTAAGCCACACTTCAACTTTTTCGTAGCCAGGCATTTGTAATTAGCTGAAGTGTCAAAACCCCTAAAAGCCTGCATGGAAAGGACTCTCAGTTCAGGCCGCCTCAACCAGCATCAGAGAGAAAGAGGGACTGTCCAAGTGGTTCAGAGCCCTGGCCTCTTACCTGGGCTTCTTTCACTATCCCGTTCTTCGCGCAGTTTCCACTTGGTGAGCCGTCACTCTGTTTCTCGTGGTTGTGCAGATTCCCATTGCAAACAGCACCACCTCCAGGATTAGCCATTTGTGGGCGAGATGATGGAATCCAGCAGGTTTTCCTCCAGAGGTCCTGGGCAAGCTCTGATCGTGAGTGAAGCTGGTGAGGGGACGAAAGGAAGCACTTTGGGCTGAACCCCTGAAGGAATCCTACCAGTCAGGCTTTCCAGAAGAGCAACAGCTTATCTTTGGGGCAGATCTTTGGAAGGCAAAACAAGGGGTTATTTTTGCACTCCTCAACTCAGAGTGCGACCTTCAGGGCAACAAACCTTCTGAAACTACAAAGAAGATTGCCCATGCGGGCTCCTGGGGGCATGAGGAAATCAGGAGACTGCAAAACCCTGTGGCAAACTGCGAGGAGGCGGGCTGGGAGGTGGAGCATCGTTTAAAGACACACACACACACACACACACACGCACACGCACACGCACACAGCACAGTCACAGTCTCCTACATGTAGTCAGTTCCGAATTTATGTCTACCTCCACCCCCTCCCTCCTGCCTCCTGTATCTAATTACAATGTTCGGCTGTAAACTATGCTCAACTTTTTTTTCCCCCTTCCTGTAAAATAGCATTCAGCACCGGCTGCCAAGGCTGCCTGGAGGGAGGAGAAGATGGGAAGTTACTGTTTCTTGGGCAAGAGTTTCAGCTGGTTCTATAGATGTCGGTGATGGTTGCACAACAGTGTGATTGTACTTAATGCCACTGAACTGTACACTTAAAAATGGTTAAAATGGGAAATTTGGTGTGATGTGGATTTTACCATAGCACAAAAATGGCAAAAAAAAAAAAAAAAAAAGGTAATGATCTTCAGAACCCACCTGATGGGGCGCCTGGGTGGCTCAGTAGATTAAGCTACTGCCTTCTGTTCAGGTCATGATGTCAGGGTCCTGGGATCGAGTCCTGCATTCATCTAGCCTGCTTCTCCCATTCCCCCTGCCTGCCACTTCTGCCTGTGCTTCCTCTCTCTCTCTGTCAAATGAATAATAAAATCTTTAAAAACAAAAAAGAACCCACCTGATGTTAAAAACCAGTGATATAATGAGAGGTGTTAACTTATCAAGCATTCTAGTAACACACAAATCTGGGAGACAGAATGTTTGGTTTCTTGTTAAGGCTGAATTACTTTATCACATGACTTTGGGGGCACCATTTATTCTCCTTTTGCCTCAATTTTTTCACCTAAAAAGAGACAAAACATTTTTGATGGGTTAATGTCCAATAAGGTAGCAGGAAAAGAAAAATGTTACTTGGGTTTGTTACTGACACAGGTGTTCTGAGGCAGATGGTGACTGCAGTGTCCCAGTTCTGAACACGTGTGGTTTACTCATTAACCCTTATACTCTCAATGCATTAGTCACCAGGGGTCTGTTTTCTCCTATCACCATCAGATGGCATTGTGGTTTTTTGGACACTGTTAATTATTTATAGCCTGTTCAGTCCTCCTAAGCCCACCTTCATGTTTCCCCCACATGGAGACTTCTTTAACATCAGGCACTTAGGGAAAAAATCATAGTCATTTATTGTGTCAATGAACAAAAACAAAGATACACACAAGCAAAAAACAAGAACAGAGGGATCCCTGGGTGGCGCAGTGGTTTAGCGCCTGCCTTTGGCCCAGGGCGCGATCCTGGAGACTCGGGATCGAATCCCACGTCGGGCTCCCGGTGCATGGAGCCTGCTTCTCCCTCTGCCTATGTCTCTGCCTCTCTCTCTCTCTCTCTCTCTCTGTGTGACTATCATAAATAAATAAAAATTAAAAAAAAAAAAACAAGAACAGAAAAGCAGATGGCCCCTGTTGTCAGAGCTTCATTTCTTGGTTCTCAGCTCTCTTTGATGGGGTTTGTGTCCCCTCCAGGAAGATGTGGCTTATGGGGGAGGTGACCATAATGCTTCTTCTAATCATGATTTGCATAGGAGGGTTGCCTTTTTTTTTCCACTCCAGGGAAAGCTAAAGGAATAAGGTAGCTTGGTCTTGGGCCAAATGATGGGATGGGGCAATCCCAAGGTATGCCAACCCCTTTGGGTCTCAAGCTCAGACTTTTTGCTGCATCTCTCCCAACCTTTGACATCAGAGCAAAACTAGCTTTTCACTGGTCCCTTTCTTCTATGGCTGTTACACTGGGAGTCGGGGACTAAATTGTGTTGGCTTATTTCCTTGTAGATTTAATGCAAAAGAGAGATGAAAGGGAGGGAAGGTCACTGATATCTGCTGGCCTGACTGCTCCAGCTTACTTAGGAAGACAAGTTGAAGACACGGTGTTATTTTGATTCAACTTTAATGATCCATACAAGATTATTTTTGGAATGAAGATTTGGAGATAAAACTAACTAAATTCTGAACATTAGAGGTTTCTATCCCATCTTCTTTTCTTTTCTCCTTCCCTTTCATGTTTAAATTTCCTTCTTTTCCTTTCTTCTTACCCTTCCTCCACCTCCTCCTCTTTCTCTTTTTATTTTATTTTCTTTTTACAAGGAGACAAAAACCATATATAAAGAAAACATCTTAAAACAAAACTGAAATCTACATCACTCTTTCTCCCCCTTCACCTCAATTACCAACATTAATCACCCATCAATCTCAAGGAAATACCTACTACATGTTCTCATTCTGGAAATTTTTCTACTTTACCTGCCATGTTAGGATATGTGAATTGTTATATGCACAAAAATCATCTCAACACATCAACCATTTAGCATCAGATACTGTGGATATGTGTAATAGTGGTGACTAATTGTTTCTCCAATCAAAATAAGTGTGGAGTTCTGTTTGAGTTGAATTGTAGCTTTGAGTTTAAAGACATTGGTCACTATGGTCTGAATCTTTGTGTCCCCCTAAATTCGTATGCTGGAATTGTGACCACCATGGTGATGGTATTAGGAAGTAGGGCAGCAGGGAAATGAATAGGTCATCTTGAGGAAGTCCTCATAAATGAGATTAGAGCTCCCTTGTCCCTTCAGCCAGGTGAGGATATAGTGAAAAGATACCCATTTAAGAAGTAACCTCAAATCTTCCAGTGCCTTAATCTTGGACTTCCAGCCTCCAGAACGCTAAGAAGTAAATTTCTGTTGTTTATAAGCTATTCAGTTTATGGTATGTTGTTATATCAGCCCAAACATACTAAGATATCAATCAATACTAAAATGCTGACTAAATATTGCATATGATTTGGTATCTCTAAATAACTAGTATACTTCAGATCAACCAGTAAATTTAATAAATATTTGAATAACTACAATGTATTAGGTTATTTCCTAAGCCTTTCCATACAACAATGAATGAGACAAAAACAGTCTCCACCTTCACAATAGTTAGAATAGAATCAATAGTTAGCAGCACCTTCATATCTTCTATTCCAGATATCTTATTAGTGAAAGTGAAAAGAAACCTGTCCATTAGTGTATTAAAGGCAAAGATGAAATTAGTTAATCAGAGCTTTGTGGTGTTCTCTGAATGGGATTTTTAGCTCAGAGGCCTACTTCCAGAAGTGGGCAAGAAAGAGATATTCAGAGGCTTGGTAACATATTCTTTTTAAAATTTTTTAAATATTTTATTTAAAATCAATTTGCCAACATATAGTATAACACCCAGTGCTCATCTCATCATGTGCCTCCTTAATGTCCATCACCCAGTTACCGCATCCCCCACCCACCTCTCCTTCTTCAATCCTTTGTTTGTTTACCAGAGTTAGGAGTTTCTTATGGCTTGTCTTCGTCTAATTTTTCCCCCACTCAGTTTCCTTCCTCCTTTCCCTTATAGTCCCTTTCACTATTTCTTATATTCCACACATGAGTGAAACCATATGATAATTGTCTTTCTCTCATTGGCTTATTTCACTCAAAGAACTTATCAAACTCAACACCCAAGAAATAAACAATCCAGTCATGAAATGGGCAGAAAAACACGAACAGACATTTGTCTAAAGAAGACCTACACTTGGTAATATGTTCTGAAAACACTGGCAGAAAAGGGAGAAAATGAGCAAAATAGTCAAAATTGTAGTGTCTAGAAATCTATTCATTCTCTGTAACTTGATCTTTACTTACATCATGGAGCATGACACTGAGGCAAGAACTAAATTTGTCACAAGTTAAGTGACTTTACAAAGCCACAAGTGTATGTGGCAGAAGCAGGCGTGAACTCAGGCTAGAATCTCTAAGTCCAGAGCAAGTCCCTTTCCCATATACCATTATAGCTCTCCTTCAGACAACTATCAGCCACTACAAAGAGAAATAACAAAAATTGTTACATTTGAGACATTCTATTGAATTGGCCAAATAAG
This sequence comes from Canis aureus, assembly GCF_053574225.1. Taxonomy (NCBI): domain Eukaryota; kingdom Metazoa; phylum Chordata; class Mammalia; order Carnivora; family Canidae; genus Canis; species Canis aureus. The sequence continues at coordinate 15,041,542 of NC_135636.1, forward strand.
AAATAAATTTTTATTTTGCCTTCCTGATCCATAAAAGTCCGATTAAATAGATGCAAAGATCAAATGACATCTCAATACCTCCAGGGATTTGATAATCTTGGATTCCTCTACAGAGAAGTATTTAAATTTCCTTAAGAATTCAGTCTAAAAAATTTTCATTGTAAAGATAATTCAGATTCAAAGGTTTTCTTATCAATAGGTTGTAAACACTGTAATATCAGAAGGCCAGATACCAACATTACAGATATCAGGTATCAGTTTGTTTTTTTAAAAATTTCTTTCAAAACATTGGCTAATAGAATGACAATACTATTTGAAGGTAGAAAAAACCCTGCTATTGATGACTACTACCCCAAAGTCAGCAACAGTGTAGTAATTCTACTTTGCTTCATTTATATCATCCTCTGGGGAGTGGTGTACCTGAGTCCTTGGAGCATCAGTTACCTTCAGAGTGCTCCTAGCAAAGAACAGGTGTGTCCCTTTCCATATGATGTCTGGACTCTTTGGTTATGATACAACATCTGTTAAAAAAAAAAAAAAAAAAACTGGGATCCCTGGGTGGCGCAGCGGTTTGGCGCCTGCCTTTGGCCCAGGGCGCGATCCTGGAGACCCGGGATCGAGTCCCACGTCGGGCTCCCGGTGCATGGAGTCTGCTTCTCTCTCTGCCTCTCTCTCTCTCTCTGTGACTGTCATAAATAAATAAAAATTAAAAAAAAATACTAAGCTAAGTGAAATAGGTCAGAACAAGAAACACAAATACCATATGATTTTACTTGTATGCGGAACCCCAAAAATAAACAAACAAAAAGCAGCAACAGAAGCACAAAGTAAAGACAGAGAACAAATTGATGGTTGCCAGAGGGAAGGGAGGTTGGGGGAAGGGCAAAATGGGTGAAAGGGAGTGGGAAATACAGGCTACCAGATTTGGAATGAGTAAGTCACGGGGATGAAAGGCATAGCATAGGGCAATAAAGTCAGAGTTATAATAGCATTGTGTGGTGACAGGTGGTAGCTACACTTGCGATGAGCACAGCATAATATATAAAGATGTTGAATCACTACATTGCACACCTGAAATGTGTGTCAACTATACTTCAATAAATCCCTTTCCCAAATTTTCAGGGTTGAGACTCTCAAAACATAAACTAGGTACTAATCTGAAGTACTCCAGAGCCTCTACTACAACCTGGCTATTCCAGATGTTTGGGGATGAACTCCTAAAGCCACTGAATTTAGATGAAAGCTACCAAATTTTTTTTATTTTTGTCACTAGAGTTCCTTAGTTCCCTTAGGGAATTCTTGGCACAAAGCAATGATGATTTACTTAAGTGGGTTTTAAGTTAATATTTGTCATATTAAATTACAAATTGAAAACCTAGTTAAATTCAATCTATAAGTCTTTTTTTCTTTGATCTACAAATCTTGTTATGACTTTTGTATGAAAGAAGTAACTATGTTTGTGATTATTAATTCATTAATGCTGAGTTAGGCTAAATTTCCTGAAGCAAACAGTGCCATTTGTAATTATAAACTCAGTTAATGCACTGTCTTAAAATATGTAAAACAATTAAATTTTTTTAAAATGTAAAACATAAAAACACATACAAAAATACTTTATTGTATTTTATTTTCTTGTAAGCACTTTAAACGGCTACTGGGGAAATATCTAGCCTTAATAAACAAAACCTTGCCATACAAAAAAATGGCTTATATAAATTTAACAAATTTAAATAAGTTTATATGGCAACTCCAAGTTCTCTTCAATATTCTAGTGTTGTCTAAGAATTAGTATTCTGTTAGATGTCTTAACTTAAAATTACAAGACAACTATGTGAAAGTATCTTAAATATTACAGATTTTTAGGTCATTCACACACATGCATTATTCTAAATTTAACAGGCAAGCATTAATACTATGCATTTAATTTTCTTTATCACCTCCTTATTAATTTCAGTTTTCCCAGGATTCAAAATACAGTTACCCAACTTTAAGGAACAGTACACCTTCTTTGTAAGGTTGAAGTTTCTAGCAGTGTTCCTCAGGAGAAAGAGAAGTGACACAGGTGTGAGTGTCCCCAGGGCCATGGAATCCAGGAGGGCTGAGCCAGAGTCCCGGAGATTGGTTGGCCCTATATTTCCCATCAGGTCATCAAAGAGACACGAGTCCACACTGCTGGACTTCTGGGGCTTATGTGGGAAGAACGAATTCTAACTCCCCACTAATCTCTTCACTATCATATTGTTTCCTGCAATGTTTTCACATTCTTTGTTTAAAAAATCTGAAGTCATTTTATAACATCTCATTGAATCTTGCTTCTTTTCATAACATATAATTTGAGAAATGTTATTGAATTGGCCAAATGATAAATAAATTTTTATTTTGCCTTCCTAATCTACGTTGAGCATTCAGGCCCAGCTTCTTTGTTATCCCAGTGATGATTTCAACCCTTCTGGCTTCACATATTGTTGTGTCACAGAAACCAAGCTCCTATGTATAAGTTCAGTGTATTGAACAAAGTAGAACTGTAATAATCAAATCATTTATAGGTTCTTAAGATCATAGATAGCTTCCATTGTTATTGCCAAGTTTCTTTGGACAGATGAAAGTAACTAGATTGGATAGAAACCAAATGTGGGTCATAATCTGGATTTAAAAAATTATGTCTCTGAGATAAGTTTATTTTAATTACATGTATTTATTCTTTATTCTAAAAGTAGGATGTTACAAGCAGGTTACTGAAGAGTACTTTTGACTTGCATTCTTGATAAAGCTTTACTTTGGTATCCCTTGAAAGGTTGAAATGGATGATTAAATGTGAAAACCCATTCATCATCAAGTTTCTAGTAATAAACTTTTGAGATGTGTCTATTAGATGCAATTCAATCAGATTGCTTTCAAATTAATCATGAGTGCCTAAAATGAGCCAGTCACCAAGCTTAGATCTCAGGAAATAAAGATCAATCTGACATAGTTCCTGCTCTCAAAGAACTGTGGGCAAGAGGGACAAGTGGAGAACTCTAGTCCAATGTGAGAGGCCAATTGACAACTAGGGAGTATAGGTGAGGAAACAAATAACTTTGCCTGGTGTGGAATACCACACATCAAAAGCAGGATTTGAACTGGGTCTTGGTACATGAATGGGTGAGTATCAGGAGACAAGACAGGGAAAAAATGTTTCAGGCAGAGAGAGTCACATGAAAACATAAATGTGAAGCTTGTGTGGGAAATTGTGTGACAAAAAAGTCACATAACAGTGAGGCGAGATAGACCAACTTTTTCCAACTGAGGAGGTAAATCTGGATGGAGTCTTTTCCAAATGGAAGGTGGGATATGTGGAGCTAGAAGTGCATGTGGAAAGGATGAGGGCAGGTGGTTTTAGGCAATGTCCCAGCCCTCTTAATTGATCCTGGACCCCAACTGGATGGGAGGAAATGCAGGCATTTTAGTGGGCTCCAAGCAAGGCTGGGAAGTGACCATGAGGGTTGAGGTAGCCTTCACAAGGCTGCGGGGGGAATCACAGAGCTGTCAATGGGTGGGTGGAGAAGGATGGAGGAACCCCTGCTGTGACTTAGTGAAACCCATGATCACTGAACACCTAGTAGGGTGGTGAATTGTGCCTCAGAACACCCAGGGCACCCTTTGGGGTGGTGCTGTGCTTCACTGTTGTCGAGAGCAAGACTGGATGCATTACACTGTGGGAAGGCTATGAAGACCCAGCAGAGTGGAGATATGGCCCTCACTTTCTATTCCCTTCATAGTAGCCTTTTCTGTAGGTAATTCCAGAATGGGAAAAAGACAAAGGGAAAAGCATTCTACACATGATGGAACATTAAATCTGAATTGACCAAGAAGTTATTGCAATTCTCTGAGATAACCCAGAGAGTGATCATGCCAGTTCATCTGCTATGGGGTAGAAATTGTTACTCTTAATGGAATTTAGTGTTTATCTTTCTGGGTTTTGTGCACAACTGTAATTAGGAAAATCATGAATAGTTCATTATCATTTTCTTCACCAAATCATGAATAGTTCATTATTTATCATTTTCTTCACCAGAAGTAGAAACAAATCCACTGAGGCAGAGGCAATCTGTACCTCATTCATATCCTCTTGGTGTCCCCTGGGGTCTTGACAGACAGTTCTTGAGTGCCAGGTGCTTCCTGTGTCTCTCTACACTGCACAGATTCTCTGATCATGGGGTGTGCTCTGTTTGTGCAGCATAGCCAATCATGCTGGGGACTCACATCCCTGGGAGCAACCCTCAACCAATGAAGGCCAAGGGCTGGTGCATAAATGGCCTGTGCTCTTCTCTATGGGTGTTCACAAAGGTGTGTTCATAGTCTCTCAAGACTTCCCAGTGGGACTGAGTCCCCGTTACCTTCAGCAGTAAGCTTCTTAGGAAAATATCTATCACTAGCTTTCCTCCCTTCATTGTTCTACTTATCCAGTCTTCCCAGAAGCACCCTCCAAATAAATGCTTGGACTCAAATCCTAGTCTCAAAGTATATTTGGGGGAACCTAAACAAAGACAAATGAGCCCTAGTTAGTCCACCAATCTGTTGATCAGAGATCCAATTGTATCTTTTGAATGATCAATATCAGATTGCCCTGAAGATGAAGAGAGACAGCATATGGACAAACTCATTGTGATTATTGAGTAAAACTTCAATAAACTTGGAAGAGAGGCAGGAAAACTGCACTTTTGTGTCTCTCATAGAAAAGGTTTCTCTACAATCCTAGTTGGGGAAGAAAGTCATGGATTCAAATTATAGTATTATAAAAGCACTAAGCATTTGAGTGAGGAATGGTCTCAAAAAAGCCTCTGAGAATGTGTTTTATCTGCATAAAAAGTAAAACTAATCTATCCTTTCTTTAAAGATTTGATGGCGGAAAAATCCTTTTGTTTCTAACTAACCAGGAAAATAGAAATTGTATGAGCATTATCTCTACTAGTTTTCTACTGCTGTGGTAACAAATTTTCATAAACTTTACTGTAACAACACAAATTCATCATCTTACGGTTCTGTAAGTCAAGAGCCTGACATGAGTCCTACTGGGCTAAAATCAAGGTAGGAGCAGAGCTGCATTCTTTTTCTGGAGGCTTTAGGAGATAAACTATTTCCTGGACTTTTCTACCTTCTTGAGGCCACCTTCCATCCATGGCTTATAGTCACCTTTTCCATCTTCAAAGTCAGCAGTTTTGCATCTCTCTCACCTTTCTTCAGTGGTACATCTCTGCTGACTACAGCTGGGAAAGATTGTCTGCTTTCTAGAAATCATATGATTAGATTGTGACTGTCTGGGTAATCCAGGATAATCTCAGAATAACTTCAATCACATCTGCAAAATCCTTTTTTCCATGTAGGGTAACATATTCACAGTTTCCAGTGATTAGGGTATGGACATCTTTGGAAAGCCATTATTCTACCTACCTATTACTAATAATTACTAATAATTACTAAAATGAGTCACAGAGGGTCACTTAATTTAGTTTGTTACTCTTTTTAAGAAAGAAATATAGTAAATGTGTATTTGTAAAGGCTTTCAATGGATTTATTCCTCAAGTTGAATATCCCAAACCTTTTTACAGCATTTTTTATTGTAGTCTAATTACTTAGACAAAAGAACACTATATATACAATTCAATGGAATTTCAAAAAGTGAACACATCTAGGAATCATTACCCAGATGGAGAAAAAGGACAGTTTAGCCTGCAGAATCTTATGTCCTGCCCCACTCATTATCCTTTTCTTTCCCCCAAACACACTATGTTGATTTTTACCGCTATAGATCAGTTCTGCCTCTTAATCTTAGGTAAGCAGAATTGTACTATATATATATATATATATATATATATATATATATATATATATATTTATATGTAGCTTCTTTCATTCAATTATTGCATTTGAGTTTTCCATGTTGTCAGGTGTAGCAGCAACTTGCTCACTCTGGTATGTAGTATTCCATTTTATAAACATACATAATTTATCCATTCTATTGTAGACATTGAGTTTTCTAGTTTTAACTATTAATATTATTGCTTCAGGGTATTTTCCAGTATGTATACCTTTTGGTAACCAGAAGAAGCACGTGAACCCCCTGCAGGCCCTGAGCGAGTTCAAAGCCATGGACAGCATCTAGGGCCGCCCTGCCCGCCTGCCGTCTCCACCCCAGGGCTCCTGAGATCGGGCCCTGCTCCTCGCTGATGTATCTGCTCAACACAACACGGTGTTAGATTCCATGGGGACATGGACAGATTTTAAACCTGGCCTGGTGGGGCATTCGGGCAGGTCATACGTGTATTTAAACTGATCAAAAATACTTTTGGAATTCAGGAGCACATTTCTAACTATATTTTTTTAAGCTTAAAGAAAAATTCCAGAACCGAAGAGAAACCCACATTAGCTGGTAAAGGACGCTCTTGACCAAGGTCTAAGTGCGCACGATGGTTGGGGGCCCGCGGGGCTCAGGTGGGGCCGCTGGGGCCACGTGACTGCAGGTGTTCCAGGGGGAGCCAGCTGGGCGCTTTAGGAGGATGTACCTGGAGAAAGAAGGGCTCGGAGGGACAGACCACACGGAGCTCAGTAAGACATGACGCATCTCCAGGAAAACTGATTACTCTCCTTATGACTTGAAATGAGAATTCTAATGCCTGGTTACAGTTACTAACGTTCTCTGCTGCAGGACATTAATAAAGTTGCTTTTTCCAGACTAGAATGTTGTGATGCCCTGATCGGAACATGCTCCTTCCCTTTCCTCAGCTTCAAATGTAAATTCATCACGGGCTCACTTCTAATAATCGCGGTGTTTGCTGCCTCGGGCTTTGCAACACAAGCCTCACAAAATAGTGTTTCCTAGGCGATAACTTAGACTTTACCTGATTCGTGATTACGACAGCGATGACTATAGCTATAAGGTGTAATTTTACTGTCTTATTTAAATTTTATGAATTTGAATGTTTTTTACACTAACTTTCCCCAGTAAAGTCCACTATGAAACCAAAAAAATATACGTATATGTGTCATCTTTCAGTATGTACCTAGGAATGGAATCACGGGGACATAAAGCGTACATGTGTTCAGCTTTGGAAGATACCGACAGTTTTCTAAGTATTTGTACCATGAACATTCCAGTTGCTCCACATCCTCACCAACATTTGGCATGGTCAGTATTTTAAAAATGTATACATTCTAGTCTGTAGTTGTATGTCATGGTGGTTTGTTGTTTTCTTTTTTTAAAAGGTAGAATTTACATAGAGGGAAATGCACAAATCCTAAGGGTATGATTGTGAACAAATGTTATCAAACTTTAAGCTTGTTTGAACTTTAAGGTTCCAAGCTATTTAATGGAGAATTTTCCTATCAAGAAAATTTGGGAAGAATTAAATCTCTTGTGGCTAAAGAGGAAAAACTGTATTTACTACATGCTTTTATCATATTCCTTCCTGTGTCAGGCATAATACTCAGGCAGAGGCAGGCACTCATTTGGGTCTGTGGACTGCTGGATTGATTGAGTTAGTATGTGGATTGGCTAAGTTAGTATGTCTTACTGACCTGAGAAATCATTTACCTACTTGCCCAAGGTACACTTGTCCAGGAGACTCAGCATGTGAGTCTCAGTAACATTATATAGTAGTCTAGCATCAACAGAGTTTGCCTGGTTGTTGTTGCTGGTGCCAAACCACAAGTATGTGATAAGAACGAAGCCAAGAGCATCTGACTTCAAAATAGTCTCTTTCTTTTTTTTTTTCTGGCTCCTGTAACATTCTTGTATGAGTCATGTACAACTAGGTATTTATTTCATGGCTAAAATATATTCTTCTTCATGCCCCTGGCACTTATAGGTCCTGATGTTTCATACTTAACTTGATATAGGAAATGTGTCATGTAGTCTTAATTTGCCTGCAAGTAAAGAGGTGGGAAAAAAAACAGTTGGCTTGTAAAAAGATGGTGACCTGGATGTTTTCATTCAAATGAAACAGACTCAACTTTTATTTCAACAATATGTGTCTCATAATGCATAAATGGCTCTGCTGGGATTAGGCAAATTAGTTTTTCTGAATTTTATTTATTTCCATTTATAAAAGATAGTAACTGCCTCCTGGGGCTATCATAAACATTATATGAGAGAACATTAGAAAGCATATCATACAGAAGTTTAGAGTCTCTCTTCCTCCTTTATCCATGAATATTGTTAGTGATGATGTAATGACATTTATGGAACTAAGAAGAAAGGTTCAAAACCACAAGCTAATTGATTAAGATCAACCATCAAGAAAGTTCAATAGGAGGGACTGAAACTCCAAATCATCCTGATCCAAGAAACCAAGAAGTGGGGGGCAGACCTTGGCAGGGATTACATTACCTATTTCAAGTATTGTGTCCACGCTGAAGTGACCCAGGGTCTGCATTCTCAGACCATGTCTTCCAAAGCCACTATAGTCATCACGTTTCCCTGTCCAAGGAAAAAGGTCATACAGCAGTGCCTGAGGGAGTATTTTATGGGCCAAGTCTAGAAGTGGAACATATCACTTCTTCCTATTTCTATTGCTGCAACTCCATCTTTTGGCCACCCTTAACTGCATGGGATTCTGGGAAATGCCATCTAGCTGTATGTCTGGGAAAAAGAGAAGAATGTAGATTTCGATGGTCATTAGCCACCTTAGCCACAGATGCCTGATAGCTTGACCCAGGGTAACCTTTCTCCTGTTCATGGGAATATAATTGTAGCCACATCACTGTGGCTACAATGTAGATAAAAACTAGAGGCTGTCAAAAATATTCATAAAGTGTTTTGGCCCTGTTGCTTAAAACCTATTTCTAGGTTCCTTAAATGCAAAGATCAGTGGGAGGCATTTATGTAGGCTGTATCTCAATTTGCTAGGCAATTTATTTGGACTCCTAAGTGTGACTGGGTCATTTTATAACCCTGCTGTGCGCAGTATAGTTTAAAAAGCCCACCTCATTCCAGACCCCTGAAGGGTGAACCCATCCTGCGGTGGTCTGACACTGGAGGTAAAACCTAGTACCTCAGGATGGAAAAATTTTTCTAAGCTTCCAAGGGGCTTGTGGCTGAGCCTTTCTCATATTGACAACAAGAGGTTCAGTATTATGGATCCTGGTTAATGATGAATACTGGACCTGCTGGAGGGCTAAATCTTTCTAAGAACAGCATCTTAAATATGGCATACATAAATGACAACCCACAACTTAGCTGTGCAAAAGATGTAACTTTTCTTAGAACTTAATCTAAAGGACCCACTCCCATTCCATAAGGTGGTTGAGATAATATTAGTCCATCAGTCTAGTTATGGGGGGCATTCATGAACTAAGGTTATTCTGGAAACAGAAGTCTTGAAGAGTGACAATAACTTTGGCCATTGACATATGCTACATAGCACTTCTGCCTCCCTCAACTCCAGTGGATTTCTCTGTGCTTTCTCTGTGCTGTGTGGAAAGGCAAAGGAGCCAATCTTCTCTTTATTTGCTAGGCTAGAAATCAGGGATCCCTTCAAGTTTGCCAGTGGCCCTATCTACCTAGATTCCCTCTGCAGCTATTCTCTCTCCAGGAATTTCCCTCTTCTAGGGAGCACTGCCTGGGGAAGAAGGCAAGCCCTTCCCACTGTCTTTGACTGGTGTCTCTACTCTCATTACTTCCCTTCTGATTCCTTCTTCCCACCTTCTCATCTAGCTCCCCAGCACATCCCTCTCTTTACAGACCTGCTGCTGTCACTTATGTGAGTCATCTGTGCTCCTCAAAGTCTTCCCCTTTTGGAACACAAAAGTCCAGAGAGGTTACTGTAACTTCCTCCTCCTGGCTCAATGAGAATAGAGCAGCTGAACAGCTAAGCTGAGGGATGAGGAGAGTGTGCCCATCAGTTACTATGTTAGAATAATATTCTACAACAATAATTCACCTACCTATCTTCCTTATGACATATAGGCACATACATACAAAGAAAGAAAGCAAGCATATTGTCCCACTATAGCATTTGAAATGATTGTGTGTGAGCTTAGGCGTTTGAAATTGTTTCCATTCAGCTACATATACATAAATACATGAATAGACACATATGCACATACACATACATATACACTATAGACAATTTTGTAAGAAAAATTATGCACAATTTGGAAATGGACAAGAGAAATAACAAAATGTCCTTTCAATTGGAGTGCAGGACATGGTCTAGTGAACTCTCGGGGTTATCTGATTCTGTAAGAGCATGCTCCTCGTGATTGATTTTCTTTTGACTATTTTACAGTTCTGTAAGGGGTAAAAAATGTGTACAAAACTGATACCAATGCTAATGATTCTTGTGAATAGCAATGCAAGTGAATTTTGCCTGATAAATATACAATTCATTACTGCCAATAGGAAAAGATATCCCAAACATTACATTGCATTGCCTTTAGAGGATACTATCCATTTTATATTTATAGAATATTAATGTCTGCATTCTTGTTTTTCTCTATATATCTATCTACATCTAAATATATTTGTCTGTTCTTCAAATTCTCCTTTGGCCCAGTCTTAACATATTACTGTTGATTAATTAACTAATAAGGTGCATAAAACCTTTCATATGTATTTATTTTATACTTGAAAGTCAGGGTTTTTACATTTTGAAAATTATACTTCAGGCATTTGTAGCACAAACTGTTTCTTTAGTATCTAAATTGCCCCTGCAGTGTTAGATCCAATACCAATGCTCCAAATAGTTTCTCAGGATTTTTCCACATTTAATTTAGTCATCAAAATAATCTTCATAATAATAGGCCATCAGATTTCTATTTCACACATTAAAAACTGGGGCTCAAGAATAACTTGTTTAAATAGTAGTTCCCAGATTTGTAAAAAGTACTATATGAACTAGCTGGGTTTTTAATAAATATAGAGCTTGCTTTAAACTCCTTTATCCTGCATTACTTTGATCCATTTTAAAGTCAAAATAGCTCAGGACTGTGCAGTCCTCTTGTAAAATTAAAAGTTTAAATTCAAAGCAATATTCAATGAGATATAAAAATTGGCCAGCTAACAACTTTTGCATCCCTACTTTACAGAGTGTGGCCTATAGGACATTGGATAACAGACATCAGTTGCATCAAGGAATCTATGATTTGAGTACATATGGCTAACAGTGGCTAACAATCACCAATCCACCATGGATATGCAAAATGAAAAATGAGAAGTACACATAAGATTAAAAGATCTAAGCAACATTTTTCAGAAAAGTAATAAATGAGGCATCACAATTAATTGGTAATTTGAGATCAAATAAATTACTCTTTTCCTTGGGGGGGGGAAGAAGAGCATAGGAAATAATGTTTTACAAGGAAATGTCATTTGCAACAAAACAGAAGTGAAAGATTTCTAAGTGAAATCAGAGAAAGACAAATACTGTATAATTTTACTTATATGTGGAATCTAAACAAACAAAAAACCCAAACTTATAGAAAAAGAGATCAGATTTGTAGTTACCAGAGATGGTGGGGGGGGGGGTGAGGGGAGGGAATTAAAGGAAGGTGATTAAAAGGAACAAACTTCCAGTCACATGATAAATAAGTAATAAGCATGTATACTATGACGACTATAGTTTCACTGCTGTGTGTTGTATAGGAAAGTTGTTACTAGAGTAGATCCTCTAACTTCTTACGAAAGAAAAAAAATTTTTCTACTTTTTCTTTTTTATAATGGGTATATGAAACAATAGGTGCTAATTACACTTATTGTGGTCATTGTTTCACAGTATAAGTAATTCAAACCCTTATGCTGTACATCTTAAGCTTATGTTGTGATGTATATCAATTATATCTCACTGAAACTGGTGGGGGGGAGATAATGTTTTCTGTCAACCTGATATTTGGGTACAAAATTGATCAGTTCGTCTTTATTATTTTCCTTTTTCTCTCCTCTCCAAACCAAAAAGGAAGGTGTGGTTCCAAGTTGAATAGCACCATTGCTGGAGCACTTTCTATAATAATGTTTATGAGAATTCTTGTTTTCTTTAGACTGGCTTCTCTTGATTTTTTTTCCTGCCCTGAACTCATGATTCATAATACTTTGTGAAGCTGCCATAAATACTTTTTCTTGAATTTCCAGACAGAGTAAATAAGGAGTAGACCTAAGGACAGGGCCAACCACGTACTTTGCAGGATGAATACAAAATGGAAATGTGCACCCTTTGTTCAAACATTACCAGCACCCTAGAATCAAACTCATACTCCCTCAACTATGACTTTCCCAAGGGTAACCGTTACTCCTACCTCCAGTGGCACCAATTAGTTTGGCCTCTTTCTGACTTTATATTAATGGAATCATGAAGAATGTATTCCTTTTTGTCTGGCTTCTTTTGCTCAACATTATGATCGTAAGATTTTCCCATATCCTTACATGTAATTGTAATTTCTTTGTTTTTATTTCTGGACAAACATTCATTTTGTAGAACCTGAAAATTGCTATCACTAGTATCAGAATGTTTCCTTTTGCCCCAGATCTTTTCTTTGACATGGACACACAAGCACACACACACTGTGGTGAATTCAGTCTACTCTGAGTGGAGGGGGGAAGGTAGGGTTGTATATTAACTGGGTTTTGACCTCTGAGTAGAGAGTTGGTTGCCCAGTAACCACCACGTGCTAAATCTCCAGAAGATATTGGTTGACACGTTTAATCACACCATCTTCTTTTCTAAATTGCTAATTTTTTTCTTCTAGTGAGTGAGCTAGTGCACGAAACTTAAGCTGGTGACATACCAAATCTATATTCAACCTGTTTTTCCAGTTCTGGACAACTTTCCCTCATTCCATCTACTTCTCATGGTTTTTACTTCTTGCTATATTGGTATGATAATATGAAGAGATCATGTATACGTAATGACAAATGGAAAAGTTCACAGAAACACACCACAAATAAGATGCGCACCAATTGTATCTTCAGTTGTTTTGAATGCAGGGATATGTCATAAATATTTTTGTCTAATGTTTTTGAAGTTTCCAAGACTGAATTTTATTCTTTATATTTTTTATTTATAGTGTTATTAATAGACAAGTCATATACCAAATAATCCACTCATTTAAAGGACACAATTCAATGGTTTTTACTATACTTAGAGTTGTGCAATCACCATCACAATTTCAGAAAATTTTCATTACCCTAAAAAGAAACCCTATACCATTAGCAGTCAATCCTTATGGTCCCTCAGTTTCCACCTTCCCCCTGTTGGTCTCCAGGTAGACAAGCACTAATTTACTCTTTGTCCCTATTGTTTTACCTTTTATAGACATTTCATATAAATGGAATTGCTCAGTATGTCTTTTTGTCAATGGCTCATTTTAACTACTTCATTCTTTTTTATGGCTGCCTTTAATTCTCTGATTCTGTACGCAGTCCTTCCCCCAGGTATTCCCAACTCTGCTTTTTTAGAATATATTTCTAAAATCAGGAATATATATATAAATACATATATATATCAATACATTTTTAAGTACACATTTTATAATATATATAATATAACATATATAATATAATATATAATAATATATATAACATTATAAAATATATATATACAATACATAATATAATACACTACATTTTGTTTATCCATCAACTGATGGATATTTGGATTATTTCTGCTTTTTGATTATTATGAGTAATGCTGCTACGATCATTTGTGTACAGGTTTTTTGGTAAAAATATGTTTTCATTTCTCTTGGGAATATATGTAGTTGTGGAATTGCTGGGCCATATGTTAACTCTGTTTAACCATTTTTAGCAGCTACCAGACAGTTTTCTAAAAACCATCTTACCTTGCCACCAGTAACATAGGAAGGTTCCAATTTCTGCACATCCTCACCAACACTTGTTATTATCTGTCTTTTCACTTATAGTTATTCTAGAAAGTATGAGGTAGTATCTCACTATGGCTTCAATTTGCATTTCCATGATGGCCGATATTGAACATCTTTTCATGTGATTATTGACCACTTGTATGTTTTCTTTGGAGAAATATCTATTCAGATTATTGCCCATTTTTAAATTGGGTTATTTTTTTATTGTTAAGTTGTAGGAATTCTTTATAGATTCTAAATAGAATTCCCTTCTCATATATGATTTGCAAATATTTTCTCCCATTTTGTAGATTGTCTTTTTGCTCTTGTTATGGTATCCTTTGAAGCACAAAAGTTTCTTTTTTAATTGAAGTATAGTTGACATACAATGTATAATATTTCAGGTGTACAACATAGTGATTTGACAATTTTGTGTATTACCCAGTGGTCACTGTAATAAGTGTAGTCATCATCTGTCACCAAAAGTATTTAATTTTGATTAAGTCTAGTTTATTTGTTTTTCTTTTTCATTTGTGTTTTTCTGCCATTGAACTTCATTCTTCAATAGGAAATCAAAGAATTTTTGAATTGTTAATGCTTAAAAATTCATTTCATTTTTTTCCTGGAACTTGATATGTTTACTATCATTTTAAGAAAGAATTTCTAATGTTAAACCACCCAGTGATTTTCTGTTTTGGGGAGATTAGGATTCCCTTTTATTACCTATGGCTTTTTTGAAAAAAATATTTTCTTAAAATAAAATGGATTTTTTTCCTAATAAAGGAAATCAGGGTGACCAGGATATGAATGACCTTGGAACCAGCCACAGGATAAGAATGTTTGGTGGCTGTTTGGCATCTGGTTATTTTGGCAGCCAAGATGAAAAAATACTAAGGTAATCAGTCTAATGATATGTACTTAGTGATTCTGGGCTCTGGGCTGGGCTAAGCATTATGGGAGGCTTTTATAAGCAGGCTGAGCTCTATTGTGGGTAGGATCTTATAAATTAGGCAGAACAGATATATCTAACACAGGAAGCAATTATGAACAATCTCTCTAATTCCCAGAGTATCCAATTTAATGCTCTACAAGGAACTCTTCAATAAATATTTATATAATTACTTGAAAGATGTTGAATCGGGGATTAAATTATGTGGTATGGATTATAATTATGGTGTGACTTTGGGCAAGTCACTTCATCTTCCTAAGCTTTCATTTATTTATCTGTAAAGGGGCACAAAAATAATGCTTAGTTCCGGAGGTTGTAAGGAAAGGTAAATGAAATACTGCTTATGCAAACATGCACATAACTATCAAGACTCAGAATTGCTATGAATGCAAGAACAGAGGCAGCATGGAGGAGTGGTTTAGATATGGGGTTTGGAATTAAATAGAACTGGATGAAAAGTCTTTATCTGTGTGCTTTTGGATAAGCCTTCGTAAGGCCTACTTTATGAGATTGTTGTGTGGAATATTTTAAATGAGGTCATATATACAAAGGCCTGAACACAGGAGGATCTTTTAGGTGAAGAAGGCAATAGGTGCAAAGCATAAAGTGCATAGTTTTCCCAGGGTAAGACTACAAAAGAAAAAATTCTAAAAAAAGCAGTGTTAGGAATACCTGGGGGAAGGACTAAGTACAGAATCAGAAAACTTAAGGCACGTCCCATGGAAAATCAGAGAAAAACTTTAATCAACAACTATTTTGTCTGACACTTGTCTCAGGCTGGAAAGAAGACAACCTGCTACATTAGGAAAACCCCTGATATGGGTAAACTGGAGGCCTGGGTTCGGTTCTAATTCTGCCATTAGTGAACTGTGTGTCTCGGACCAATCACTTAACCTCCCTGGGCCCTGTCTCTGGCTGACTTCCTCAAAGTTTATTTTGAGCAACAGTAAACTCCAAGTTGACCTCGTTTTCCCAACAGTGCCATTGTCAGACTGCTGGTGAAGTTTAGAAAACAAAGAATGTTTGATCATCTGGGACTTGGAGTGATTTTCTAACACACACAGATTTGGTGCTTTGGAACATCATTGATGGTTTATAGCAAAATGTGTGAGCATATTCAGATACCCAATTTCAGTCCAAAGTGGTACTTGGCAAAAATGTTCCAGATTGTTCATATGCCTTTCTGCAGCGCGGCATTCCCATGAAATTGCTGCAACATATTTCTTGAACATTTACTATAACACACATAGAGAAATTCCTCAAATCTTAAGTGTACTACACTTCTGGTTTTCACAAACTAAACACATCTGACTAATTAGTTCCCACATCAAGAAACAGAACATAAGCACAGCCCAGAACCTCACTTGCTCCGCCTTCCAGTCATTACCTTCCCCAAGGATAATCATTATATCTTAAAAGCAGAGACTGCTTTTAAAATGTCAAAAAGCTCATTAAAAATAAGGGTGGCTGAGACTTTATTTAAAAATCTTTAAATGTCATGCATAAGTGTAATGTGCCTGGATAAATAGATACTATCCTTTTGGAAAATAATTTGGCCCTATGTCTCAAGATCTGCTAACATGTTTGTTCTATTCTGTTGTTGGAATTTTATCCTAGAAAATCTACTTAAAAGGGATTATTTTATAGTCATGAATATTTTCACTTCAGTTATATGTAATTATTAACTAGAAATAGCTTTGTGGATGTCATACACTCAATAACAAATGAAGCATTAATTAGTGTATAGATACAAACCATGGAACAGCAAGCAGCTGTTAAAAGGGAAGATTCTATAATAACAAGGAAAGTATTTATTTTGGAATGTCTAGTAAAAATTGAAAGTGTAAAATTGCAGTATTGTAGAATCTTGTCTTTATAAAACTCAAATGCACATGGACTAAAATGGAAAAATAGTTATGAAGCAATGTTGGTTGCTTTCTATATCTGTTATGTTATAAAATTGTTACAGTAATAAAAATCTGATGGGCAAAATAAGAACATGTAAGCTTTTCTATTTAAAATGAACATTTTGTAACAGTACAGCCAGGACTTTTCGAGTACAAAAAGAAATCACAAACCTACTTTTCTTAAATCTAAAAGTTACCCAACAGCTATAAGAATGACAAAAATGTTAAAGCACAACAACCTCCAATGTTGGCAATGTTTCAAGGAAATGAGTACTCTCATACATTAATGGTGGGTATAAAAACTGCTACAACCTCTGGGAAACAAGAAAGAATTAACTGGTAAAATAAAAATGCATGTACCCTTGATCAACTATATTGCTTGTAGGAATCTACCCTATGTAAATAAGACTACTGGAACTCAAAGATATGTGTACTGAATGTATCAATTTGTCACAGGATTGTTTGTAGTAGAAAAACAAGCAAGCAAGCCACCTGGAGAACAACCTGAATGTTCATTAGCTCTGCAATGGTTGGACAAATTGCGCTACATCCATAAATGAAAAGCTTGCCAGCCATAATAAGGAATGCCTTAGATCTCTAAGATCAACTCAGAAGCATACTCACGAATGGTTACTAAGTGAGAAGAAAGGATTGAAGACTAATGTGAATAATACCAATTTGTTGTGTAAAACTATTACATACTTTTGTACATGTACACACTCATGGGGCATTCAGAATTATGTTAAATTATTCTGGGAAAATAAAGGGACAAATATTAACTTTTTCATAAAGTATCTTTACATCTGCAAATTTGAGTAGATACTATTGCATAATTTCTGAAAAGGAACTTCATGAAAAAGATATTTTTTAAGCCAATGATTTTCCCAAAACACTTATATTTGAGTACTGATCAGTAAGTTTTCTGACATAACAAACTGCTAGGTATATAATTATTACTAATGAGGCTATTTTATCTAACAGCAAATGGCATATAAGAATCTACATATGATTCCTCTTGTTCAGTTCCATGAATACAAATGCTTCTAAAATAAAGGAAAAACCAATTATGCATATTCATTTTATAGAATGCTCATTTTTTGTTTATTAGAACTATTTTTAATATTTCATTTAAAAAAAACTAGAATTTAGTGCATCTTTAATTTTTTTCACTAAATATGACATTTACCTAAATGCTGTCCAAGAACAATGCCATGGGATGGAATGAGAGTGAGAAGTATCTCGTGATTTCTGACATCACAAATATCTGAGCCTCACCTTCAGTTGGTAAAATGCTGACACTCCTTCCTTTGTTTACTTAGAGTGAGGTGGGGTAGAAACTTGGACCAGTATCCAGATGTGACCTTGGGCATTCCTCAATTCTCAAACCTATTCACATTGTCCAAACTTGCTTTTTTGAAGGGCCAGGGCTCCCATCAGCCTTGTCCCCAGAAACCACCACCTTAGTGGTGACAAGTGCTATAAGAGCTCTTAGTCCTCCAGCAAGTACGACATAGGAACCATTAAGAGAACAAAGAAAGCACTTTGGCCCTCAGGGCATATTGCAAGCAATGGTACTAAGATTCACATGTTCCTCTTGCCGAAAGATTGTCTGACCAAGGATCTCAGGTGGTCAGCCCAGAGGGCCTATGGAGCATTGTTGATACACTAGGCAAATTGTTATCTACGAGCTCGATCTTAGTTAATTTTGTCTTACCCTGCATTTCTTTTTCAGTGTTTATTATTCAGGTGAGAAAACTCTGACATGATTTCTGCCTTTTCATCCTCCAAAGCATAGGGCATGGACTGACTAATGGTTTACAGAACACTGTGTTATGAAGTACCCAAATCACAGAAAAAGAGGAGAATGGTTCTCAGGGAACACTTGACCTAAACTTCCTCCTCGTGTTCCCCCAAATATCCCACACAGATTGTCCTTAACCTCATGATAAAGCTTAGTTCTCAAAGTTTATTTACACTTTTTATTTTAATTATAAATTTTATTTACAATATTTACAATATTACAAATTACTTTGGAGTTTGGCATTATGTTATTTTAGTTTTTAAGAGGGAGTTGTCCTACAAGGACTCATGTTTAATATATTTTTAATATCGTAAGAACAGATAGCATGAGGTCTACCTTCCTAATACATTTTTAAGTGTACTCTATGGTATTGTTAATTATAAGCACAACGTTGTACAGTGAATATCTAGACTTACTAATGTTGCTTCACTGAAACTTTATACCAGTTGAATAGTAACTCCTCACTTTCTACCTCCCCTCCCAACCCAAGCAACCACCATTTTACTTTCTTCCAGTTTGACTCCCCTAGATTTCTCATATAAGTGGAATCACACAGTATTTGTTCTTCTGCGATTGGCCTATTTTCCTTAGCATAGTGTTTGGCAAAATTTCCTTCTTTATGGCTGAAAAATATTCCATTGCATGTGTATATCACATTTCCTGTATCCATTCATCCGTCAATGGATATTTAGATTGTTTCCACATCTTGGCTATTGTGAATAATGTCACAATGAACATAGAGATGAATAAACTTCTTTGAGATGCTGATATTCTTTTTGGGTAAATACCAGGAAGTGAGATTATTGGATCACATAGTAATTCTATATTTTATTTATGAGGAAACCACATACTGTTTCATCACAGTTTCATCATTTTATGTTCCTGTCAACATTGTACAAGGATTCCAACTTCTTCATATTCTTGTCAATGCCTGTTATCTCTTTTTTTAAGATAGCCATTCTACAGAGTGTGCTCATCTTGGGTATTATAGTATCTTAATGTAATCTAGACCTCTCATAAAGGTACTTTGGCTCATATATCATTGTTATATCTGTTTCTGTGAGGTATCAAAGACTGGGACTTCTTATTCTGCCATCTTACTGATGTTACTCACCAAGATGTTTCCAGGGACCATTTTAATTTTAGGTGATAATTTCTTTTTTAAAAAAATAATTATGGGGGTGCCTGGGTGGCTTAGTCAGTTAAGCTTCTGACTCTTGTTTTTGGCACAGGTCATGATCTCAGGGTTGTGAGATGAGCATGGAGCCTGCTTGAGAGTCACTCTTCTCCCCCCCCACTCATGCTCTCTATCTCTAAAAAAAATTAAATGATGCTAATTTAAATATATCTATATTTTAATTTTCTATTTATGTAATATAGCAGTCTTATGAGGGACAGACAGATATTTTAATTTTATTTTATGAATCAGAAAATTGTACCCAAAGAGGTTAAGCTCATTGCCCAAGGTCTTACTCTGTAAATGAAGGCATGCACAGGTTTATCTGGGAGTATGAGAAGCAATCTCCCCTATTCAGTAGCATATGGGAAAAGGGACAATAGTTCTGAACACTTATCCATTGTTAATTTTATCTTCCTAAAGCCCAGAACCTCCCTAGTTTGGTAACTCCATTGCTGTCTTGAATTGGAGCAAGAAGGTGTGGCATTCCACACCTAAACTTTTATGTTTCTTATTCATATGTATGGGTGCGAGTTGTATAATTTGTGTTGGAAACTGAGTGCATAAACATACTCACCAAGGGAAGAAAATAAGTGGAAATATGTATATGGTCTATATTAACCCAAATATATATACATTTATCATCACGTAGAAGCTAATCAGGGTTGTAGCAAAGGCAATAATCATAAAGATAATTTTTAAGTAGAATGCTTAAGGGAAGCAGGTAAGTTTTGAGTAACAGGATAAATTATGTGGCTTCTTTAGTGATGCATCAAAGCAACAGAAATTTGGTACCTTCTTTCCAGAATCCACTGACATTGCATTACTCAAAGAAATTATTGTTCTCATCAAGACTGGATCTTTTTCTGAGGAAATTCACAAGGCAATACTCAGAGAAGATGCAGGAGGAGCCACAAAGAGAAAAGGATAGAAATAACATTTCATAATTTATCAAGCTCTAGATTTTCACAGTTACACATTTCATTAAAGAAAAAAAGCACTGTTTTTAATTTTTTTAAAGATTTCATTTATTTATTCATGAGAGACATACAGAGAGAGGCAGAGACATAGGCGGAGGGAGAAGCAGGCTCCCTGTGGGGAGCCTGATGCAGTACTCAATCCCAGGACCTTGGGATCATGACCCGAACCAAAGGTAGACACTCAACCACTGAGCCACCTAGGCTTCCCACTGTTTTATTTTTCTTTTTTAACTTGTATTTTCGCTGCTGCAGCAGTGTAGGAATAAATAATGCTCATGACAATAGTCATTAAACAGTACTATTCTGGCTCCATTTCCCATGTCTTTGCAAGAATAACTTCTTTCAAATTCCTCCAATCTTTTTGGGATGACCTTATAGGTTTTTCCAGTGCATTCTGCAGATAAATCTTGTCTTGAGGAAGGAGATGTGTGAGGACACAGACTCCCCATCTCCTCCCAATGCTTTGTTTCTTTGTGCCAATCAATCTCCATTTGTCCTGGGGCATTGCCACTGCTCCAGTGTGTGCCGATATCCTCACAGAGGCAGTAGATCCATGATACAAGGGTGCCAACATTTACAGTGAGGGTGCCAATTCCTGGCCCTGCTGGCCCTGGAGCTGTTGGCTAA
Organism: Canis aureus; assembly: GCF_053574225.1. Taxonomy (NCBI): domain Eukaryota; kingdom Metazoa; phylum Chordata; class Mammalia; order Carnivora; family Canidae; genus Canis; species Canis aureus. The sequence goes on from NC_135636.1 coordinate 15,062,813, forward strand.
TTGTACTCTTAGTCCTGTGGAAAATATACTTGAAGTGATTTTATTTATCCCCACTTGCTCTTTTACAAGAGTCTTTATCTACCTTTAGGCCTCCAGTATACTTCAGGGCTACACTAAGCTCCTCCACCACACTGACAGAGTTCTATGATCCTGCTCCATTATTCTTGAACCAAAGGTGTGGTTTGGACCTTGGAAGATGCCCATTAAAATCTGTCTTGGTGGTCCCATCTTGAAAGCCCTTCAAAAATGTCCAGATACACTGGAGTCCTTAGAACATAAATAGTTTAGACTCAAACTGGGCCCCTTCTATACAGACTCACTTCTCAGTCATGTGTAGCATTCCAGTTCCAAAGGCAACCCTCTTGAAGCCTAAATAATCCAGAGGAAAGGTTGCCCAGGTAAAAAGCCCTTGTGCCCCTAGAGTTAATAGTGAACAGACTTTGGAGGGACCAACAATTCCGATATAGTCCCTGATGCTCTCATTTTTCTTGATGGGTAAACTGGATTTGCCTAGAGGCTAAGGGTCCTTGGAAGAATGAGTGATGTCCTGGGAACCCCAGTGACTTGGAGTGCCTCTCCTAGTCATTTCTAGAACATGTGTGGGAGGTTTTCATTATAACCATAAGTACTCTATGTTCTTATCATGGGCTTGCTGCATTGTCAGGGAGGTGATATAGAAGAGGGTTTGCTTTTATTTTTTCCATTTAACCTCTTGGTTTTCCCAAGGAGGCCAGACTTCATTTGTACCTCCATATCTGTTTAGGTAGGAATGCCCTTAGATTTCGTTTGCAGGCTAGATGGGGAGGGAAAGATGTGAGTCTGGGGAGCAAATATTTCTACCTATGAGTTACTCTTTGATATTTGAAGGCTGGAGAGCTTAATGTGTACCTCCTTGTAGCTTTTGGACATCATACATCCCAAAACCTGTCTTTTTCTGAAAAATACTGTTAAAAAGCTAAATTGTTCCATCGGGTCATATCCCGCCAACATAAGTGGCATTGCTTTAAAATATTTCTTTGAAGTCCGCAGTGATAAATATTTAAAAAGTTTCCTCCGATTTCCTTCCCTTGATGCTGAGTTTGCATTCTCCCTGTCTCTTACCTTTAGCACCTTTATAAATGATGTCAGGTATGTGCTGTCTCATTTAAATCTTCAGTGTTCTGATCACCATTGCTCCAGTAATCATTATCCTAGATATGGCATGGAGCTGTAAGTGTCCTTGGGCAGTTGTTTGACTTGTCTGAGCTGTTTCATCCTTTTCTCACCCATTGTTCTGAAATCCTTTCAAAGGCATACTGTAGGTGTTGGACAAAGGTGTACTGAATGAATGGGCTTTAATCTATTCAAGTATGAGTGAGGAGGTTGGGGTAGCCTATTATAAGCTCTCATCCAGTCCAAACACTTGAAGACTCTCTAAGTGAAGCTCGGTGTAGTTCAGCGTAGCTGCTCAGGGTACTGTGCCATGTGTTGTATAAACAAGTTCGATGGGACAGCACCCTTCAATTAGTTTTCTACTCTAAGTAGAAGACGCTGATATGCACATTTACTTAATGTCATAGAATGAAGACATGTTCATTATGCACAGAATGGGCTTCAAGATAAAAAGGTTTTGTTTGAAAAATATACAGGTATTTTCAGAAAATTCTTTAAGAAAAATTCTGAAAAGATAGTGAAAACTTTTTGTCTTCAAGTGACCAAGGGTCAATTAAATTTTTCTATTATACATTGAAAGTATCTAGACCACTTTACCCAGTCTCCTTCAAAGTGGATCGTTTGGTGTCTTGGACTGTTATTTGTAAATTTTCAATGAGAAAATTTACATAAATACGTTAGGGATCTGGTTCTGATTTGAGATACTTATACCTAATGGGGAACAAGCTATATACCTTTTGAGGCAGAGCAATATGGGCTTCAGTTTTGGATCTGATCCGCTCCTTACAAATTCTGAGGTCTTAGCAATTCTGAGACTCTATTTTCCTATTTGTATAATGTACAATAAGTATACTATTTCTCCTATGTTTCCAGACCCTCTGTCATATTTACTGTACTCTTTGCCAATTGACAAACCCATTGTTTTAAATTTAATGACCATTATCTGATAATAAAACTGATAAACTGTTTTAAAATAAAGTAATTGTATGATTTCTACCTTTTCAGATGCATTATAAATGCAAGAGGTTTCCATTTATGATATGAAATGCATAATAATGAGATATAAAACAGTGTCCTTAAAGAGAGGACAGAAATCCTACAAATTGACCTAGAAACACTCTCATGAACTATGAGTAATCTTTCCTGAATCAGAAAACAGGTCATTGAGGAAAAAATGCAAAAAAGGTTGGTTTTCTTTCCATTGGGGTTGACCTATCCTGAGGATCCTGCAGCATGGAAACAAAACCCTCAATCTCCCATCTTCTACTTGTTTACACAAGTCTGTACTGGGTAACTCAGTCTTCCCAATGAGACTGCCGTATGGAATCTTAATGTTGATGTAGTAGATAGAACACTCACCTTTTATAGTTGAGGAAACCAAGGCCCCAAAAAGTTGTGTGACTTGTGCAGGAAGAGCATACGTGGCTAATGACAGAGCTAGGGTAAGAACCTATTTCTCTTGATGCTAAGTCCAGTAGTCTTTTCACAAGACTATGCCTCTCCTGTGCAGAATATTAGTCTGTAAAGAGAAGTGATTTAAATACTCATCTGTATTCTTAAAAGGAAATAAATTTCGTGTGTCTGGTAGCAATAACTTTGAGCAAAGTCCCTCTATGAATGGGTCTAGAGCCAAATGGCTGATTCTCTGAAGTTCCAAGGAGAGGTCTAGTGCCATAAATAACAAAAACAAGAGGCTACATGGTGGGAGCCCAGCTGTGAGTATGTACTGGCTTTGATATTAATTCAAGAAGCTAGTCTGAGTCAGAGCAATTGCAGCTGAGATAAGATTTAGCCTAATGAAACCTTTTGGGGAGTGCCTCATGCCATTTCCTGTGCTGTTTATGTTTTTGACTTGTGCAATACATAAACTATGTTAAATACTCTTTTTCTGATGTAGCCAGATAGATGCCACACATCCAGTGTTCTTTAAAAAAAAAAAAAAAAAAAAAAGAGGCTTGAAGCTTAGTACTTTTAGGAATACTGACTCTTTTATTATTTAAAGAATCATTTCCTACAATTTACTCTTGTTATAAAAAATAGTGGAGAGAGAGTGGAGTGGAGTTCAATTCTTCTTGCAGAACAACAACAACAAAAAGGTACATACTGAACACATACATCACATTTTTCTTCCTGTGACTTTGGCTCACCCCACCCCACTAAAGGAGACAGGAAAAAGGGCCCAATAACAACAAAAACAACTCTACCTGACCACATTCATATAAAATGACACCAGGACACACCACAAACAAAAAGTGGTGTCATTTGCTCTCTGTTCAAATGTTTCTTTCCTATGTCTTGTACCAGGTGAGTAACTATCATTGAACAGACTGTGTGCCATATCAAAACATAACTTCAGCATATGTCAGATCTCATGAGAGATGATAAACATATTTGAAATTGGAAATATTCCAGCATTATAAAAAATAACCTCAAAAAAGTAAAAGAAAAAGAAGGGGCATAAATGTGGACATGCTGCTCAAAATTCATGTGTTCTTAATGTGCTGTGGCTAAGGCTGCCCTTGCTACTCAACTGCAAAGCCTGCTTAGATTGTATATGTTGTGCTGCCAAAATTCCTATATGGCCAATGCAGAGAAGAAGCTGGAGGCATTTGCTGTGCCAGAAAAAGCAATAGAGCACACCAGGGTTACTTTGGGCATTAATGTGATTAACATTGCTTTATCTGATGCTAATACCAGCTCCAGTGTAATTAATGTGACAGGGTCCCCAGTAACATTCTTAGTTGCATACATGATGGTGAAAGTTGGGATGAAGCTATAGATATGAGATTCAACTGTTAAAAGTAGGCCCTTAAACCTATCTCTGGTAGGGAAATAGTTACAGTTTTACCACTATGGTAAACCAGCTATGGTTTTGTTGGTTGAACTTGCTGGTACTCTTGCATATAGATCACTTGTATTAAGTGTTTTAATTGCTGAATGTTGAGGAAATGGCTTGCAGATAATGGAAGAGTAACCCTACAACTCTATGTCTTTATATCTTATGGAACCTCATAGTTTGAAGGCTGGCTCTCTTTTAAATCTGATTTTTTATACTGTTTGTCCTTTGGCCATGGCATTCCTGGCCAATAATTTCCATCTCCTGGTTTATATATAGTTCTAACAGTTACACCTTGTAAGAGCAGTTATGTATGGGTGAATAAAGGTCTGGTACTCTGTTGTTTGATGGTCACCACTAGCCACAGAAGGCTATTGAAATTTAAATCAACTAAAGTGAAATTAAAATTCACTTCTTTAATCATAAGGGTTGCATTTCACATGCTCAAGAGCCACATGTATCTAGTGGCTTCCATATCGACCAGTGAAAACATGGAAGATTTCCATCATCACAGAATGTTATGTTGGGCAGCCCTGGTCTATTTGGTAAGGATTAAAGAAGCAGGGTTACTTAATTTACCAGGTTGTATGCTGATTGACACTCTGATCGAAATAATGAAAATGTCAGATGGATTTTTTTTTTTTAATTTAAGTGCCTTACTGCACTGGTGTTTTAAAGAAAGGTATCTGCAGTTTTCGAACTGAAGTGAAAGCAGGAACCCTGTAAGTTAGATTAAATGTCACAGCTGGAATTTATACAGGAGTTTCTAAGAAACTTGGGGAACTGAGTTTCTGATTTGGCTTTATGAAATAGAGGGCACAAAGGCAAATCTTAGGGCCCACCCAAAGTAGAAGTCTATTAGGAAATCTCCTCATTAGGCTGGGATTCTTAAAGGCTATGCTCTTAAAGATAAGGTGAATTAAAAAGAAATCCTATCCCAAAGAAGGGGACATAGATAAAACTTGTCTTTTTTTTTTTTAAACTTGTCTTTTTAAACCTTGGTACTAGATAGAAAAGAAATCTCATCTAAAAATATATATGCCAGCCCTCATATGGGTTTTAGTCCACATTTCCACTACCTTTGTGGTCTAGAAAATTTCAATCAGATCATTTAATTGAAGTGGTCCCATTCTAATAGTACTCTTAGGCACCTGGAGATGAAAATGCATATCCTTTCTGTAAAACCTCAAATTCAAACTCAGGTTAAAAAAAACTCCCACAAAAAAAATTAGATAAAAAAAAGAGCAGCTCATAGTAAAAAATCACAATACACAAGAATGTGAAGCTCACATTCATTTGCAATAATAGAAACTAATTAAAACCCGAATGAGACATAGCTGCACCCTACCAGCTCAATAAGATTTAAAATATTGGATGATCCTAAATGATCACTATGGTGTAGAAGAATGACGATTTTCATCTACTGTTAATTTGGGTGTAATGTACAACTTTAGAAATCAGCTTAGTATCAATAAGGTATTGAATCTATGCATTTCCGTAATATAATAATCCATGCCAAGAAACAATTGTGTACTCCTGTAAGAGAATATATGTATAAGAACATTCATAGCTGCATGATTCGTAATAGCCAAACATCAAAGACCACCTAATTTCCATAATAGTAGACTGAATCAATACATTGTAATATAGTCATGCTATGTAATAAAATTCAGTAGTGAAAGTGATTAAATGACAGCCACATGCCTCAATGTGGATGAACCTCAAAAACAATATTGAATGAAAGAAGCAATCTTAGAATAATATAGTATAATTCTATTTATGTAAGTTCAAAACCAAGCAGAACAAAATTATAGACATAAATATAGACTTAAATATAATTATATATAAGGAATATATATCTACCATATGTATATTAGAGATATAAACATAAATGGTAAAACCTTAAAAAACTGAAAGAAAAGAATGATTAACACACAATCCAGGGATGAGAGAGTAATATGATCCAGAAGAGCCTCACAGAGGAACTTCTAAAAGACAATGTCTTCAATGTCTTAAATTGAGTGATGTAAACATAGCTATGGCTTAAAATACATATGCATTTCATATTTTGTAAATTGATCTATTAAATAACAGTGAAAGTTCTGAATCAAGTACAATACCAATGACCATATGAATAATAAATGGCATGCTAGAATTGCAACCTGTGTCCACCAGTTGAATTGGCTGCTTCTTTCACATATATTCCTCAGCATATATCCTAAGAAGTGGCTTCCCTCCTTGCCTCTTCCTCTGCCATCAACATTTCTTAATGGCTGAGTAATATTCCATTGTATACATAAACCACATCTTCTTTATCCATTCATCTATACTTTCTATATTCTAGAAATCTGGGGACATCTCATCCTGTAACTATAATCTCATTCTCTATTCTCTTCACTGTTGTAGGATAATACAATCCCACATATACACACAAACTAACCCAAGAGGATAGAGATAATCCAGGGCTCAGAAAAGAACTGAAAGAAACATACCAATTTAAGAAGATATTGTATACACAAATCAAGACCATAATGCTATGAAACAGAACAAAGTATATAAAATGATCTTTTTAAGGGGGGTGGAATGAAAAAATTCTTAAAATGCAGAGCAACATGAAAAGCATATGAATGTTTCAGAAATTAAGACAGAGCTCTATCCAGGAGATCTAGCAGCCCCCAAGTAGTAGTGCCCCAAAGATAGAACAGGGAAAATAAAGTGGGTCTAAATGACTTGAGAAGCAATGAGGGTATTTTTCAGAGCTGAAGGGGAATAGAATTATTTATTTATTTATTTATTTATTTATTTATTTATTTATTTTTATTTTTATTTTTTTGGAATAGATTCTTTAAATAGAAAAGCCTTCCATCCGCATTCTGATTGTCAGAAATGTCAGAAAGCTAAGGATAAGGAAAACAAAAGGGATTTTGGCAACAGAATTATCATTGGAAACATCATATACTAAAAAAATAATGGAGAAAAATGCCTCCAGATTTCTCCAACCATCAGTCTACCCACTCCTCCATTCATTCATCCATCCATCTGTCCATCCACCCATGTTGACTCATCTTTCCTGAATTTTCTTTTAGTATATACATTTCCTAAGGGATTTCCTTACAGTAGTTGTCATGTACATTTTAAATAGATCAGTGATTTTTTAATTTTATTTATTTTTAGTTTTTTCTTTTAAATATGAACAATATTATTAACTCTTCTAGTATGGCATTTGATGGTCTGTTTTCATATCTTATATTGGTACTTGTTTTACCCAAAATCTCTTGTGATTTGTTTTACTTAAAATATAAAACATGTGATTCTGAAACTTACTTTTTTCATTTAACATATAAACAATACAAAATGTCAATAGAGAACTAATATTTCCTTGTAGACATTCACCATAATTTATTCAACTGCTTGCTCATTAAGAATCATTCCACTTAAAAAAAGGAATCATTCCACTTATTTCTAGTAACCATGTATACCTTAGAGTAGTGGAAACCCAGAGAATTAACAAGTATCTAGAGTGAGTGGGGAGCTGGTGAGATCCAAATTTATCATAGTGTATATTCAAGAGTTTGCACTGTGTGTATCACTATATGTACAGAATTCTGGCATCTTTACACAGAACTATCATCTGTTTATCACTGGAAAATGAATCTCCAGGTAACAGCTTAGCTTTCCTTCTAGAGAAAGGTACATGAATTATACATGGTGCAAGGCTATATTTTCCTTTTTAAATGGACTTTCAACTACTCTTAATTCACTTTTGCTTCCTAAGCAAGTCTCAGAATGACAAATTCTACAGATTTCTATCTTGTTTTTTGAATAGGAAATATAATTTCTGACTCCCTAAACAAGTAACCTTAAGTATATGATTCTTAGAGCTTATCTGGGTAAGAGATGAATAGTAATTAATTTTGTTCCCTAAGCTAATCACAGAAAGGTATATGCTGCCTCTTTTTTTTTACATGACCTCTACCTCCTTGACAGATAGAAGGACACGCTTCAGTAAGCACTATGTTACTTCTCAGAGTGAGAAATAAATACCACTAAATGGGCTTTATTTCCAAAGCAAATTTTATGAACTATGAACTTAATTGAAAAAATGTTCTTTAAAGGGTTTACAATGTATTCTTTTAAATGTATAAATATGTCATTCGAGCATAATTCTGGCTTTTTCTGCAGTAGGTCTTTAGCCCTTTTAATTATAGATTTCTTTAAACACATCACTGCTGCATCTTTTCACACTGACTTTTCAGAATTTTTGGCCATAATTTAACCTTTGAGATACAAGCTATCATTAAGGTGTTAATTTTATAACATTCATTATCTCTTACAAAAGTTATTACTTTTTGAACTCTAAGCTTATTATTTTATCTTTATTGTAGGTTTTTATTGGCTTTATTGCTTACCCTTAGGTCCTTTTCAACCATTATTTCCGCAATTTTACTTTGACTGATTTCTCAGGTAATGTATTGGAGTTGTGATTTGTTAGTTGTTGTTTTTTTTTTTTCAGGAAGGTTGTGTGAATGCTACTTTTTTGTGTCCTAGAATTCTCTTAAATTAAGTTATAATTGACATACAATAAAATGCAGAGGTGCCACATGTTCAGATTGATGAGTTTTTGACAATTGTGTGATATGTATAATCACCACCAGAAATAATATTCAGAACATCTGCATCCCTCAGAAATTTTCCTCATGCACCTTTCTAATTGGTTCTCCAATCCTCCCTTTATTTTCTTCCCCTGAAACCCACTATTTGGTTTCTATTTCCACAAATTAACTTTCCCAGAATTTGGACCTCAAATAAATGGGATCCCACGTGGCGCATACTCTTATGTGGCTTCCTTAACATTATCTTTTTGAGATTCAACCATGTTATTGTGTCTATCAGTAGCTCATTTTTAAAATTTGTTAATATTCCATTATTGTATATACTACAATTTGTTTATCTAATTTTTTATTGATGGATATTTGTGTTGTTTCTAGCTTTTCAATATACTCAACAAGGCAGCTAGCAATATCTTTCCTTCCTTCCTCCTTTTAGAGAGAGAGAACGAGATCATGCACTCATGCACACATGTGCATGTAGGCAGAGGGAGGGGCAGAGAGAGGAGAGAGAGAGTCTCAAGCAGACTCCCTATTGAGCATAGAGCCTTGAGATCATGATCTGAGCTGAACTCATCAGCTGCTTAACCCAGTAAGCCACCCAGGTGCTCCTGCTGGCAATATTCTTATACAAGCCTTTTTGTGGACATATGTTTTCATTTCTCTTGGGTAAGAACCTGGGAGTGAAATTACTGGGTCATAAGGTGAACTTTAAAAGAAATTGCCAAACAAGTTTGAAAAGTGATTGTTCCACTTTATACTCCAATGAATGGTATATGGAGGTTCCAGTTGCTCTACATCTTTGTCAATATTACTCTGACAGTGCGTCCCATGATAATTGCAATAGCTCCGTGGTGGTTCTACTTTTTCTTTTGACTTTTCTGCTCTAATTGATCCTACACAGTACTCCAAGGTTCACTGTCCTAAGACTGAATGCTAATGAAATAATAGCTCAACTTCTTTCAATGGTGTTTCAGTCATTACCTTAGCCTGACACTGAAGGTTCTCTTTGATCTGACCCTGACTTAAATTTTTAATTTTATCTCCTGATTTCTATACATAAATTCCCCATACCTCACATTCCAGCCAAACTAGCTATCCCTGGCTGTTTGCCAAACCTGTTAGATGATTTCTCTCTCTGATTTTCTTCACCCTGTTCCCTACCCTCAAACCCTTCCCTGATATTACGATATCCTTAGCCTGCCCATTCCCCAGCACTCAGCTCACACTGTAACTTTTTCTGACATCTAGTCTTCCAAGAAAGAAATTGAACTGGAGAATCCTTTTAGAATTTGAGTTTTTGTCTTTGTTTTAGGAGTTGCACTTTTACCTTTTATTGTAGTTCATTTCCTGTATGTCTTTAGGTTCCTTCCTAGCTGCCAACCATTTTGAAGGCAAAGATACTTACCCTATTTTTTCTCCGTTTGCCATGACTGAACTAGCTGAAAGTGCCTGTAAGTGGAAATGTGAGTGCTGTTTATGATCAGTGGTGGCCACTCCTTTTTAATTGAATTTTGCCTTGTTCACTTATTTAAAACTAGTTGTGTAGGGAGGCTAACGGACCTACTTACCAGACACTGTAGAAAAAGCAGGAGAAGTAATAAAAGTATAGGCTTTGGAATCAGACATACCTGTGTTTCTGCCTCATTAACTGTGAGACCTTGAACAAGTCACTGAATACTTCTGGAGCTTAAATTTTCCATTTTTATCAAGCCAGAATGAGTACTTCATTGTCATGTTGTGACAATTGAGTGAAATAAGTTCTCAAATATGTTAGTTTTCTTCTTTTACTTAATACAGAATGCTGATCACAGATCAAACTTTTAAAATTCTCTTTAGTAATTGTTCTTTACATAAAATTTAAAAGATTGTTAGGAGGACATTCACTATAGCCCATACTGGCAACAATGAACCAAATTTAAGGATCGAGTGAGTTACATACTGACCTAAAATAACATAGGGACCAGCCCCTGCCCCAGGCTTACCAAGAGGAGATACATCATCCCTACTATCCAGGACAGTCAGCCAATGCCCCCCTATCCTATTAAAGAATTGAGAGAAGTGGTAGTTTCATAAGAAGTGTGGGTGTTAGCCTGGTGAAGCAAGTGTTCATCATAAAGTTGCTTTCTCATCTCCAAAGCCAAATGATGGGATTTCTAAGAGAATCACACATAAAGACCAGGGCTACTGCAGAAGGGAAAAGCTGGCTCTCTTTCCCAGATAGGCATCTCCCAAGGCAAGCATGCTTGCCAACTGCTCCACAGCATAGCTGAAGAGGGAGGCAAAAGATGAGGCAGCAGGATAGATAGCAAGGGCCAGTGGTAGAGATGTTTACGCATCCACAATTGGAATGCAGAGTTTCCTATGATAATGCCAGTTTTGTGTCATCTTATTAATTCTCTAATGAAGACGGTTGCTCAAAAGGCAAAGGCTGCCTGCCAGGAACAAGTGTGTGGGGTTCTCCTCCAGGAAAATATAAGAAGGGATGGTGAAAAGGGGTTGATATGAACCATGACATCAGCAAATTGAGTGGTAGGGAGAACCTCAATAAGGCCTTTGAAATTTTGTGCATGCAACCTGTGAGCCAATGTCTGAAAGTCTCTATCACTTGGGAGTGTGTTGGTAGCCAGTCTGTGGTAGCTCAGAAGCAGAAACCACCACAAAGATATCCAGTGAAAAGGCATTTACCATTTCCTCCTATCCCTTCTTCCTCATCCAACATCTGTAGAGTAGCTGGAGACGAGAAAAATAAAGAGGACCAAGAGGGATTCCAGAGATGGACTGTGTCTTCCTATTCACCAAGTCCAAGATGCTGAAGCAGAAGGAAAGAGCAGACCACAGTCTTATCCACTTGGAAGTTTCAACCTTTGGAGAAGGGAAGAGATGAGATTTAAAATACACATTTAGATTAAAATTTTAAAATGAATAGAATCTTGGTGATTGAACATGACTAGAAAGTCAAGGTATCTGCCCAGGAGTTACCTAAGGGATTGAACTGGGAACTCCAGCAGAGATCAAAGGAGAGCCACAGTGTGGGAAATAGAAAAACTTTTCTTGTTTTTGTCCCACTATGTTGAGACTTAATGAACTGGCCACCAATACATTACAAATAATAAAATTTTCACAAATTACCCTGTAAGTAGTCAGTAGAGCTACATAAAAGGGCATTAAAAAAAAAAAGGTTCATGATGAAAATCTACCTGCACAGTACACATTTAAAATGTTGATTTATTAATTTATTGAGAATAAATTTTACTGAGAACAGATTTCATATGGACTTTTGGCAGGTTTGATTTTTGTTTTTGTTCTTTGATTAGTTTCCTTCCTCTTTCCCATCCTCCTTCCCTTTCCCTCCCTCCCTTCTTCCTTCCCTCCTTCCTTCCTTCCTTTCTTTTCTTTTCTTTTCTTTTCTTTTCTTTTCTTTTCTTTTCTTTTCTTTTCTTTTCTTTTCTTTTCTTTTCTTTCTTTTCTTTTTTCTTTCTTTCTTTCTTTCTTTCTTTCTTTCTTTCTTTCTTTCTTTCTTCTCCTTCCTTTCTTCTTCTTCTTCTTCTTCTTCTTCTTCTTCTTTCTTTCTTTCTTTCTTTCCTTTCTTTCTTCTTTCTTTCTTTCTTTCTTTCTTTCTTTCTTTCTTTCTTTCTTTCTTTCTTTCTTTCTTTCTTTCCTTCCTTCCTTCCTTCCTTCCTTCCTTCCTTCCTTCCTTCCTTCCTTCCTTTCGTTCTTATGGTCTTTCGTTCTTTTGTTCTTTCTTCTTCCTCTGTTTTTAAAAATCTTGTGAAGCAGTTTCTGCCAGCTGTCTCCTCAACAGCCTTGATAGTGGAGCCCATTTTGTTCAAGTCTGGGGCAGTGTCAGGCCCAGGGAATGGGTCTAACCAATCTAAACCTACCAGATCCCCACTCCCTTTGCTGGCAAGTGTGTCAGGAACGGGCTGGCCAATGGGTTGTGTCCACATCTGCTGGAAGGTGTCTGGAAGAGGTTTTTGCCCAGGCCTCACAAACATTCACCAGAAAAGCCAGCTTCTTCCGTCCCTCCTTCTCTGTTCTGTGTCAAGAAGGTGGCTCTTGGAGCTCCCGCAGGCATCTCGGGCTGACATCTCGCAGAGGGCAGGTTGCAAGTGGGAAAGCGTTTGCGTCCACGAAGGCGTGGAGCTGCAGAGCCAGATGCGGAGTAGCCTTCACGCAGCTGTAGGGAGGCAGGTAGGCGGTGTCCTCCATCCAGATCCCACTGGGCAAGGGACCAGTCCTCCCAGCCCTGGGAGGAAAGCTCCTTCTGAGGCTGGATGCTGCCCTTAGCCGAGACCCTTCCGAAGTCACTAGAGCTCAGGGAGAGCAGGTGTGATTTGTTCGTGCCCAAGATTATCAGTGGGTTTAGATCCAAGAAGGCCGTGGGTCTCATCCATGATGAGCATCCCTGGCAAGCGGCCACGGGGGTTTCTGTACCTGACCTTGAGGGGCTTGAGGGCCTCAAAATTATCTCTAGTTAGAAAAAAAAGCAAGTTTATTCTGTGGGCCAGGAAATACCGGGATGACTAAGCTTGGGCTGACATCTCGTGGTTGGTTGTGAAATAGGCGCTTCGGGAAGAAATTCTGGCAGCCAGGGGGAGTGAGTGGGAAGAGAGGTGCCCAAGAAGAGCGAATAAAAAAACCCCAATTAACTAAAAAACAAACAAAAACCCCCAAGAAAAACCAATTAACGTTTTCTAATTATATGATGATATTCTGCAACTGCATTTTAAAATATATATTTAAAAACATAATATTGGGCAGCCCGGTGGCCCAGCCTTCCGCCCGGAGTGTGATCCTGGAGACCCGGGATGCAGTCCCACGTCGGAGCCTGCTTCTCCCTCTGCCTCTCTCTCTCTCTCTCTCTCTCTCTCTCTGTCTTGAATAAATAAATGAAATATTAAAAAACCCATAATATTAAGAATAATATATATTTGCTAATCTGAATGGCACATGTAGAAGTTATCCAAAAAAAATGGTTAATTCTGCATCCAATCAATTTCTAGCACATGGGATATCTTCTTCCCTTTACTGTTCAGTGGTCCTTAATCTGAGCAGCTTGCTGGTAGGTATTTCTGAGAACCCTGAGGAGTGTTCCACAAACCTACGTGAGCCCCTGGTCATTTCATGTCCCAGGCTCAGGTTCAGTCCTTCCATCTCCTCCTGCAGGTCTCTGACATCTTTTCCACATTGTAGTTATTCCCTCTTGTCTGTTTTGCCGAAGAATGTAGACAAAGAGGATCCCTCCAATCAAAATTAACAAAAGGGCTGTGTATTAAACAGACTTTCCTAACACTTGAGGACAACACAAGGAAACTGCAGTACATACAAGGGAAACTTAAAAATAATACTCCAGCCTTTATTTTCCTAGAAATCATCAGCTACATTTTCCCTGTGATTTCTCTACTGGCCATAGCTCCTAGTATGATGCCATGGTACCAGGGTCTGTGCTTTGCTCCCAAAGGGGTCCAAGTTTTTAATGTCTTCCAGAGTGAGAGACCCCAAGTCTTGCCTCTGGTTCCTGTCTGAGGAAGCAAAGCATCAATTCATATCCTATTAAGTTCTGCAGTGATGCACGCAGATCATGAAGTACCAGATGCCCTCACTGAGGGCAGAGAAGGAGGAAAGGGGTGATTGAATCAATTACCCTGTCTCCCACGTCAGGCCTGGTAACTAGGAGGTGGCATGAGGCTGGTTCAAGGGTACTGGTAATGTACTTAATCCGTGTGCTGACTCTATGTTCATATTTATCTTGTGAAAATCCATTCAGTAGTACTTAATATATTTGCACATTTCATTATACATGTTATTCTTCACCAAAAAAGTTTGTTTGAAAAATCTGAACCTCCTTGCATGCACATTCACAAGGACACACACATACAATATAGCAGGTGGCACTTGTGAGAAGCAAAAAATCAATTTTAGAGAAATCAAGATATCACCTTTCTTCGTACATTTGAGCACAGTGTGATTAAATGTGTAAATCTATTTTATATGCTTTTGCTTAAGAAAATGGGTCAAAAATCTACAAACTTGGTAGACTTCCCAAATACCATGACAGTGGCACCACGAGGAAACACTCAGGCTAGTTCATGTTTCATGTCACTCTCTTAAGTGAGAAGTTACCTAGGACCAACTCCAGGTGACAGAAATTAAAGAAGAGATTTAATTGTTGTTATAGCTGCATCTTATCATTATAGCTATGTTAGTAGTATTGTTATGTTGACATATTATTGGAAATATCATGTATTTTCTGATATTCTTGGAGGTCTTAAAGAACTTTAATTAAAATCTTCTCCAAATTGTCAGCAGCCTCATAATACAGCCAGGTATAGAGGAAAAGGGAAAAGAGAAAGGAGACAGTGGGTCAAAGTCAATACCTTTCAGCAGGTGTAACATGTCAGAGGAACCATATAATCTCTCAAGCCGCTTTCTCACCAGTGAGAAAGTCCTCACATCTGACCACCCCATAGCTTGGCAGTGAGAATAAAGGAAATGCTCCATAAACTTCATTCACAGGATATCTCTTGATGCTTGCAGATCTGTCTGGAGAAATGTTCTGTAACTCTTATGGTAGCTTCATATTTCCAGCACTTTGATCCCTGCTAGATGGTCTCAAGGAAGCAGTGTTGGCCAAATCCAATTGCTGCACCCCCAATAACAGCATTATTTATAATAACAAAGACATGGAAACAACCTACATGTTCCTTGATGAAGGAATGGATAAAGAAGTTGTATAAAAATACAGTGGGATGTTATTCAGCCATAAAATACAAGGAGATCCTATCATTTGCGACGACAGAGAAAGACAAATATTGTACAATCTCACTTATATATGGAATCTAAAGAAAATCATAGAAAAAGAGATCAGATTTGTGGTTAACAGAGACAGAGGAGAATGTAGGGAGGGGAACTGGAGAAAGGTGGTCAAAAAGTATAAAGTCCAGTCATAAGATAAATAAGTATGTGACCTATATATAACCATAGCTAATACTGATGTATGATATATAGGAACTATATATAGTTAAGAGAATAAATCCTGAGAGTTTTTATCACAAGGAGAATTTTTTAAAATTTTATTTATTTATTCATGAGAGTTACAGCGAGAGAGGCAGAGACACAGGCAGAGGGAGAAGCAGGCTCCACACAGGGAGCCCGATGTGGGACTCGATCCTGGGACCCCAGGATCATGCCCTGAGTCAAAGGCAGATGCTCTACTGCTAAGCCACCCAGGTGTTCCACAAGGAGAAAATCTGACTTTGCTCCCCACTTTAAAAGAAGTATCAGCTGACTCATCCAGAAACCTGTCATAGGATGAACATACTTACTCTTGGGGAACAGAATACCTTGCAAGATCTTTTTTCTTTTCATTGTACCTATATGAGAATATGGATGTTAGCTGAATTTATTGTAGTCATCATTTCACAGTAAATGTAAATCACACCATCATGTTGTATGCCTCAAACTTTTACAGTGATATATGTCAATTATTTCTCAATAAAACTGGAAAAATAAAAGAATTCAATTGGTCTTTGATTAACGGTGCTTTTTTAAAAAAAATATTTTATTTATTATTTATTCATGAGAGACACAGAGAGAGAGAGAGGCAGAGACCTAGGCGGAGGGAGAAGCGGGCTCCTTGCAGGAAGCCTGATGTGGCACTTAATCCTAGAACTCCGGGATCACGCCCTGAGCCAAAGGCAGACGCTCAACCACTGAGCCACCCAGGCATCCCTTGATTAATGGTGATTAATAATCTGCCACACAAAGTGACTGATATATATAATTGATATCTATCTCTACCTCTATCTCTCTCTCTCTATATATATATATAGAGAGAGAGAGAGAGAGAGAGAGAAAGAGAGAGAATTATTGCCTCTTGAAGCATCACTCAATCAATATCCCAGCTCCCTCACCCTTGGGGAGAGATAAACACTGAGGTTGTATTTTACTTTGACTCCCTGAGCTCTCCAATAGAATGGAGTTCCAGTTACTTCAGTGGTGGCTGGCCTGAAGTCATACTCATTAAAGGGTGGCTTCACTTCTCTGCCTCATTTCCCCATTGTCCTATTCCTGTTTCCTTTGCCTCTTAGGTACACTAATTGCCTTAAATTCCTGTCTTTTTCTTTTTTGAAAAAAATTCTTTACTATAAGGATAATACACAGTAAAACAGAGCTGGAAGGTGGTTTGATCTGGAAAAACTTTTTTGTATTACCAAATACACTGCCCAAACATGGCTTCCTGCTGTGAATGAGACTGATTTGGCCCTTATCTTTCCTCCTTTTTTGATTCAAAGAAATCTGTTCTTTGTAGGACTGGGCCCAAAGATCCCCATTTTCCAATCTATTCTCTTCCTGGGGCTTGGGAAATGTTGTATAGTTCTCAGGCTTTCAGGATACAGAAGACAGTGTGGAGAAGGAAAGGACATTACAGTCCTTTGGTCCAGTGTCATCCCCAGCTCCATCCCTCAGTATTTGTTGATGCCAACAAATACTTGGAATTGGGGCAACTTAGGTGGTGGTATGCTGAGCCATGAGGCTGTGTTGGTGAGGAAGTGAGCAGCATCTTACTTGGTGTAGAAGCTTGCCAGGAGGTAGAGGACATTTGGAGAGATGCTGAGGGATCTGGGAAAAGATAAATTGGAGCCCATAGTCCATCTGTTCCCAATGTGTCAGTGGTAAGCCTTTCCTCTGTCAGGAACTCAAAGGGTGTCCTTTTCACTGTGTGTAAGAAAATACATGTAGCCAAGTTATGGATGATGTTGGTCAGGGTCCAGACAACAGGAATGCTGAAGAAGGGGATGCTGAGTAGAACCACATGCAGGAGTCCTACCAAGATGGTATAGGCCAGCCAGATGCCCTGGCTATTCATCACTTGAGTGCTGGGGTTTCCTTCACTGTGTGCCACTCCTACATTCACCCTACCACAGTGGGGGATCAGGCAGGAGTCCAACTCAATTTCCTTTCAATCTCCTTCTGAGTTTGTTCCCCCCAGTTGTCTCCTAAGAGCCAAAGTGAAAGAATGAAAGAACTTCCTCAATGTGCACAAAGAAAAAGTTGAAAACCTGGGGGAAAAATTTAAAAGGCAAGACTGGTCCTCTCTGCTCTTAGAGACCTGAACGGTATTCTTTACTCTGGTCCCTACACTTCAACTATAAATTGAAGGAGGAAGCCTAGGCTTGGGGCAGGGGCTTCACGCAGCAAAGGAAATAAGTATCTCACTTTATTTTCCTGAAGAAGTTAATAGGGAATCATGAAGAGGTTACATTCACGTGACATCATTTCAGAAGACGTTCAGGGGAAACAATCAAGGAAACACTAAGAAGGGGTAAGAGGTAAAAGTACTTCTAATGCCCACCTTTTCCTCTGGGCTTGCCTGTCCTGTCTCTCATCATCTTGGTGTGTAAGCAGGCAGCATCCCAGTTCCTTTTCTCAAGAGTTGGGTGCGGCCAAGTATTGGCCCGTGGCTTCTGGATCGAGCAAGGAAGAGACTTGAGCTTACCCTATCTCTGATTCTAGGGGTGGCCCTGATTGTCTGACCTTAGCCCTTTAAAATTGTGCTAGCTCCTGGGTATTATGCTAAATGTTGGCAAATTGAACTCCAATAAATAAAAATTAAAAAAAAAATAAAATTGTGCTAGCTCTAAGGTTAATGATGCCTAGGTGGGAAGCAGACCTTGCCTGCCCCTTTCACCTAAAATTCCCTAAACCCTGGTACTGAGCCTGCCCGTGCTCCTCCCAGCTTCTCTCTCTCATTCATCATTTGTGGGCTGTCCTCAGGCTCTCCTCAGTGCTCCTCTCTAGGTATTTAACTTCCTGGGGTGGGGGGGACTCTACTTCACCCCCCTATCTTTCACCTCTTCTCATTTTTCCTCAGCACCCCTCCCCTTTCCAGTCTCTTGGCAGCCCCTGCCTGCTAGCTTCAGAAGTGGCCTCAAATCCCTGTTATCATCTGCGTCAGGCAGATCCCAAACTAAGACAATGACAACAATATTGCCTCTAATTTTTGATTCTTGAAGTTGAATTATAGTCTCATTTGTGGCGTTTCCCCCCGCCCCCGCCCCCACCCCTTCTGTTGTCCATGCCACAAACCATGGATCAAAGGTTATAAGATCGAATTGGGAATGGAGTATTGGTTTGTTTTGGTGAATACATTCATGTATTCAAAAGCATATTCTCCAAAATCAATGGTTATTGTTTAGTATCAGCTAGGTTGCTCCTCATCTCCAAAATATGATTCTTTGGAGTCCCAAAGAAATAACTTCAGAATGTGTTCAAGATAACAAAATATAAGTTTCCTTAAAGAAAACAGATTTCTGAATGTGCCAATTTATCAGAGAGCCATGAACTATTTTAATAGATGAGATTTATTCTACTGTGCAATTCCTCTGTCCCTCCATCAATCACCCCCCACTTTTCCTCTTCCTTTTATCTCTCCACATTCCTTCCCTGATCTTTTGTCTTCCCAGGGACCCTAACTACCCATCTCACTTAAAAGAAGTATCAGATAGCTCCTCTAGAAACCTGTCATAGTACAAACATATTCTTGAATGGCAGCGTGCCTTGCAAGGTCTTTGTTTTGGTATTAACTTAAAAGACATTGACTTCTTTTTTTCCTAATTTTATTTAAATTCAATTAATTAACATATAATGTATTATTGGTTTCAGAGGTAGAGGTCAGTGATTCATCAGTCTTATATAATACCCAGTGCTCATTACATCACATGCCCTCCTTAATGTCCATTACCCAGTTACCCCATCCCCCCCCCTCCAACTTCTGAGTATTTCATTAGCAGAAGCCTTGCTAATTAGAATTCTCTTAAGTGGGATGGGTTTTCTGGCAATTGTATGTCATATATAGTCGAAATCTTAGATACCTTAGAACAGCTCAGGAACAGTTTTCTTAATGGAAAATAGACACACTGTGGCTAAATTAAAACACAAAGGGTAGTATTTTTTTTTTAAGGAATCTTTTTTTTTTTTTTTTTAATATCATACCAGACTCCATCTACCTTCAAATAATTTCATGGAAGACTGGCTTATAATCACTAAATCATTTTGAAACCAAACCCTCATAACCAAGATTCCACCATGAAATATGTTTTCTTAGCTCCAAGCAAGAAGAGAAGACATTCCATCCCTGAACTGAGGGGATTTGGTCGGTAATAGTGACATTAAGCCCAGGCTTCTCTTTCTAACTGGAACGCCCGGAAGAGATATTTATTTCTCTCGTGTTTTCTACTAAATAATCCAGGTTGATGTTTGAAGAACTCAGGGACCTTTCAACAGGGGTGGAACTAAGAAACAAAAGAAGGAAGCTTCTATTGTTACTCTTGATATTTTCTCTGGAACTGCAGGACCAGAAGGGGTACTTCGTGGCCTCAGAAAGCCTCTTCTGTAAAATTCAGCAGGGAATCAGAATTTTCAGAGTTTTGAAATGCTCCCTTTGAGGAGGAGGGGCTTTCGTTTTGTGAAGGTGATAGTACCTCTAAATTTTCTGTAGGGAAAGGAGTTTGCCACCAGAACATAAGCTGTGTGGCTGAAATGTAGTTTTTGCTGCTGTGAGCATATCCTAACTTTTTATGGCTTGAACTTCTATTTCTTTGGAAAACATATCTTACACTTTTACTCAGTCAAGTATGTTTGGATAACCCCCTCACAAAAATTACTAGAGTTTCTGAAATATGCTGAATACAGAGGGGCCCTTTGATGAAGAGGGAATCAGCAACCTATGTGGTAAGAAGCCCACTTCCCACACTTGGGAAATTTTCCATTTGGTGGGATTTGAAGTCTGGGTGCGTTTCAAGTGTTAATATAAATGTGTTCATGGAAAATGGCATTTCCCACAACCTCCATAAGTCGGAAAGTTTTATTTTTATCTGTTTTGACCACAAATTTAAAGATCCTTAATCTCCTTAGGTTCATAATTTGAGTCTATCTCTCCATCAATCAAATATACATAAACATTCTTTCCTTCTGCAAGAAATATAAAAAAATTAACCATTTCTGAGGAGAAGTGGGCATTTCTGTTTATTATTATTATTATTATTATTATTATTATTATTTAAAGATTTTATTTATTTATTCATGAGAGACATAGAGAGAGAGAGAGGCAGAGACATGGGCAGAGGAAGAAGCAGGCTCCATGCAAGGAGCCTGATGTGTTACTGGATCCCGGGACTCCAGGATCACACCCTGAGCCCAAGGCAAGCTAAACTGCTAAGCCACCCAGGGATCCTTTTTTCTGTTTTTTTAAACAAACATACTGATTTTTTCCTATGCTATTTGAATCATTCACAACTAAGAAAGAGAATGTAAGGGTGTTCAGGATGCATAACTCACTGGAAAGTTATATATGTTCAACCTGGGAGAGAATTAAAGTTATGGAACAGACTTTCTAACTCTTGAGTTTTAGTTGAGACATTTCCTTTTGTGTTCAATAGCCCCGTGAGTGCTGGGAAAACAAAACTGTCACTAGTGTATGGCTCCACCCTTCCCACAGCTGTATGCCAACAATCAATAATGTTTGGACTCTCCGTGGGGCATTTTACATGTTTGTCAAACTCCCAGCCTCTGTGATTTCTTTACTCATCCACACTCTTTTTTTTTTTTAATTTTTATTTATTTATGATAGTTACAGAGAGAGAGAGAGAGAGAGAGAGAGAGGCAGAGACACAGGTAGAGGGAGAAGCAGGCTCCATGCTCCGGGAGCCCGACATGGGATTCGATCCCTGGTCTCCAGGATCGCGCCCTGGGCCAAAGGCAGGCGCCAAACCGCTGCGCCACCCAGGGATCCCACTCATCCACACTCTTAAGGCAAAATTTATTTTGATATCTCTCTTTATCATCTGAGTTATTGACACAAATAAAAACACATAAATATATATTTTTATTTCCCTAACGATTTTTGAAAGTGCTGCAAGAATATAAACCAATAAAAACTTATATACTTCTCTAATGGACATGGAAATTTTTGTAGTACTTTGAAGGATAATTTCTGTATCTGGTAAAATTGAAAATGTACATATCGTATGACCTATCAACTGTCCACTTATGTTTTCTGTATGCATAAAATGAGGATAATAATGATCTATCTCATTGGGTTGAGGTGAGGATAATATGATTTAATATATCTGACATACTTAGAAGTTACATTAGTAAAAGTATGTTACAAGTTTTATTTCTAGTAGTGATAGTATCAATGTTGTCATTATTAGATATCACCCTAAAGAAATTCTTGCTCATGTCCATAAGGAAACACATATATGAGTGTTCACAAAATATTGTTTGTAATAGCAAAAAAAAAAAGCTGGAAAGAAGCTAAATAATAAAAAATGAAATTGACAAAAAAATTGCTGTATTCATGCAATGGAATATTATATGGCATATACCTGTATCACTACGGATTAAACTCAAAGATATAATACAGATTGAAGTAAAATGATTTGAAAAAAACTAAATTATGGTACCAGTTACATGTAGGTTATAAGCATATAGACAATATTGGATATTTTTAGGGATGAATGTATATAAAATATATAATAAAATATAATATAAAAAATAAAATATAGAAATATAAAGAAACACATGAAAATAATAATACCCAAAGTCTAGAGTGTTGTTACATCTAATAGGGAGAAAGAGTTCTGTGATCAGGGATCAGGGATGAGACCACTAGGAACTTAATTGGATTGAAAGGCTTTATTTGTCAAGTTGGATAGTGTGTAAATGCATGCTTGCAATATTATTCTTTACATCTCTCAGCAAATATTAAATATTGCACAACCAAATACAAAAGCCCCAAATAGCAAAAATAAAGAATAAATTGCATATTCATGAATCAGGTATTTATATATTTATGAGAAAAAAATGGTTATTTGTTCACTTGGTAAGGTGGCCCTGTGACTTGAATATATAAGTTTTATAAAATGAGGTCTTGATTCAGTTTGAACCCTTGCCCAGGTACTGGAGACAAGTGAAATTCAAATGCACTGAGAATTCATGTAACAAGTATTATTAATAGACACTCTTGGGTTGATAATGGCAAGACAGTTTACCTGATGCTAATTACATCACCTAAGTGTAAATAAAACTTCAGTGAAGCTAATTGTTTGGAATTTTTTATGTGTTGCCCCTTCACTCCCCCCCCCCCAACCTATGGCCATTGTGTAGCATATTTCATTAGCATAATTCATTGTCCAGAGGTGTCTGGGTGGCTCAGTGGTTGAGCATCTTCCTTTGGCTTAGGTCATGATCCTGGGGTCCTGGGATAGAATTCTGCAGGGAGCCTGCTTCTCCCTCTGCCTATGTCTCTGCCTCTCTGTGTCTCTCATGAATAAATTTTTAAAAATTCATTGTCCATTTGTTTCTGGAGTCTTCTTATGTTATGGTTGCCTGTTTGGATACCCATCACCGAATCCTTGTGGTAGTATTATCTTTAACATTTAAAGTTTCTAGAGGGCTGGGATTACACTGAAAGCACCCATCATGGCCACCCATTCATCTAATAGACATTTAGTGAGTGTCTACTATCTGCCTAGAACTGTATGTACTACACAATGACTTAACCCCTGTCGATTGAGTCTTTGCTAAACTACACCAGTAAGACATGATGTCTAGACCAGGATAGAAAGACAAAAAAGTAATAGTGAACAGAGAAAAGTAATAATGCTCTGAAAGACCTTTGATGCTAAGAGTTTTGGGGCCTCTGTCCACCTGCCTTACTTTAATCTCCAAGAGTTTGTGCCTTCTGTATTTTTAAATGTTTTTTCCCAAAGCCTGGAGCCTTTTACAATAACTGATAATATGGATAACAGTATTAAAAAATATAAGGGCAGGGATCCCTGGGTGGCGCAGCGGTTTGGCGCCTGCCTTTGGCCCAGGGCGCGATCCTGGAGACCCGGGATCGAATCCCACGTCGGGCTCCCGGTGCATGGAGCCTGCTTCTCCCTCTGCCTGTGTCTCTGCCTCTCTCTCTCTCTCTCTGTGACTATCATGAATAAATAAAATCTTTAAAAAAAAAAATATAAGGGCATACTGTGAGTATAGAAGAGTAAGAAACAGTTCTCACTGAAATCAGCTTCTTTTTTCACTCAACATTAAAGGACAGATTTAAAAAGCAGTCTTAAACACCAAGACTTAATTGCTCAAGTCTGTAATACCCAGAGGAGTTAACGTGGGGCTTGTAGAAGCAGCATTTCCAATGTGTGACAGGCTCTGCCAGCGCTGAGGCCTAGTCATGTAACCACAAGTGAGATTTCTGAATTGATTTTGCCTTCGGAAAATCTCTGCCATCATGGTAAATGTTTGCTTGTTTGCCTTCCTCCATTAGCTCAAATCGCCCCTCAGTAAGAATGGCAGGAGAAAGGAACGTTTTGGCGGATGAGAATACACAGATTGTAATGGATCATCCAGTTCAGGGGTCTGTGAACTTTCTGTATAGGCACAGATAGCAATATCATTCGTTTTGTAGGTCATATGGTTTCTATGGCAACTACTAGACTTGACCCTTGTAGCATGAAAACATTCATAAATGGTACACACCCGAATGGGCATGGCTGCGTTCCAATAAAATTTTATTTTCATAAAAAAGCACAGGGCCAGATTCCGACCTGCCAGAAGTGGTTGCTGACTGCTAATCTAGTTGGATCCTTTTTTCTCGTTTTTCTTTTTTTTTAATAAGAAAGACCGCTAATGTGCCAGTAAGGCCCATGTTCTTGGCGTGGTCTAGAGGAAGTTCAGACTAAAAGAGCAAGAAACAAAATGAAGGAGAACACAGTAGCATTTACTAAAGTTAAAACATGTACACATTATAAAACTATAAATTTTATATAAACTCACAAAATAAAAGACACAATAAATATATAATGATTTTCTTTGGGGAGGCTTAGGTAAAAAGGGAGTGGGGAATTGGAATAAATAAATAAGGTAATAAAATAGACTTTGAGGAACAAATGAGGATACTGTGCTTTAAACGGAGTTTCTGAATGACCCAACCCCTGATGCCAACACACCTTAAATTTAGGCTCAAAGAGATTGAAAATGAAAGTAAGAAAGATGTATAAATAGTAACCATAAGAGAGGTGGAATGACTCTATCAATAACAGATCTTAAGGGGCACCTGGGTGGCTCAGTAAGTTAAGGGTCTTCCTTTGGTTCAGGTCATGATCCCAAGATCCTAGGATCCGGCCCACATCCTGGCTCCCAGCTCAGTGGGAAGTCTGTTTTTCCCTCTGTCCCTCCCACTCACTCATGCTCAATCTTTCTCTCTCTCTTTTTCAAGTAAATAAATAAAATCTTTAATAAAAATAAAATAAAATAGATCTTAAGTTAAGAAATATTATTGGAGAGATAAACATCTCAAAAATAAAAGTTTAACACATCAGGAATATATATTATAAATGTATACATATCTAATAAAAAAGTTCATAATACATGAAGCAAACACTGCTAGAATTGAAAAGAGCAATAGAAAGTTGACTGGCTATAGCTGGAAAATTCAATACCCCATTCTGAATAACTGCTAGAACGACTGGACAGAAAATTAACAAAGATACAGAAAACTTGAATAACACAATCAACTAACTTGAGATAGGTGGAACACTTCACTCAGTGATTACAAGGCAAATGTAACATCTTTGGGATATACCATATGTCACACCAAAAAGTAACACTGAATTTAGATGATCTAAATCAAAGTATATTCTCCAAATAAACTGGATTTGGTACACTTAGAAATGTGGTAAAATTACCATAAAAATATAATGTCCGAACAGTATCTTTTTTGTTGTTGCTCAAAACCCCAAGGTGAACTGTCCCATGATTTAAATTTTATAAATTTCCTATATTGTATTTATGAGTTAGGTAAGTCGCCACTGTTTATATAACCAGTTTAAGATAAAAAATTATGTGTATAAATTTGTGTATATACATAGTGAAATGAAATGATAATAATGGATGTCTTTTTAAAGTTTTAAACTTTATTAAATTTTTATAAAGCTACAGATTTAACTAAATTGGAATTCCCCAATCCTTATCTAATTTTAAGATCTTAGACAAATGAGTTGTTAATTAAGTTTTGAAAGCCAGGTAAGTTTCTTTCTTTCTTTCTTTCTTTCTTTCTTTCTTTCTTTCTTTCTTTCTTTCTTTCTTATAGTCACAGAGAGAGAGAGAGAGAGAGAGGCAAAGACACAGGCAGAGGGAGAAGCAGGCTCCATGCCCCGGGAGCCCGATGTGGGATTCGATCCCCCATCTCCAGTCTCCAGGATCGCTCCCTGGGCCAAAGGCAGGCGCCAAACCCCTGCGCCACCCAGGGATCCCCACCAGGTCAGTTTCTAAAAGCAGACACAAACCACTTACTAACATACATAATTTCTACTCTTACTATTTTAAATTGCAATAGATTAACAACAAAATATACAATTGTCTTTGAATGACAACTTTCTTATCCAAATTATATAGACAGAAGTAAATATATGTTTCTATATGTGTGAGAATTCATCCACTTCAATTGTTAAAATGATATGTTTATAAAGAAAAAATAGTGAAACAATTCTTGTTTTTTGTCCTGTAGTTCTTTTTCATGCTGATTATTTTGATTAAAGATGTTTTAATCAAAACATCTTGTTTTGCCTGGGTGAGCTCAATCAGTTAAGCATCTGGCTCTTGGTCTCAGCTCAAGTTTTGATCTCAGTGTTGTGAGTTCAAGCTCCATGTTGGTCTTCACGCTACATAGAGACTACTTAAAAAAAATGATCGTAATATAAATGGTTAACTATATAAGATACAATAAATAATATATAATATATAATATATATGAATTTCTGCTTGAGAAATGTATTACAGCTTATTCATTGGACAAATATAATATGATATCCACATTGTTTACTATACTGATAAATTAATTTTATTTTAAGGATCCAGGTAAAAACTTGAATAATTCCCTCTTTATATATCTGTATATGCCTAAGTATATACACATAAAAGTACAATAATAGATTTTTTGCTCCAAATTATTACATAAGTAGTATAAAACAGGAATAAAATTGTATGCTTAGATTGAGCAGTTTCCTTTTGTAATTTAATTATTCTGTTAAATATCAGTGCTTTCTTTACACTTTAATGAGTTTTTAAAAATTCCTTGTGTTTTTTTTCTTAATTTTATTGTGTGTTTTTACAATGTTCTAAAATTACTTCTGATTTTAGATGGTTATGATTTATATTGTCTTCTGTGCTATGAGTCTTTATTTTGACTTTTTACAACTCAGAATAATAATAAAAAGAAATAGGAATAATTAGAATAATCCAGTTTGTTAAAATTCTTCAGGTTTTAACTAATTCAAAAGTACAATGATAGACTTTGTCCTATAACCTCGGTATTTAGAACAACCAAAAAAAAAAAAAAAAAAAAACACCAAAAAGACAGGCAAATCCAAAAGAGAGTTGATCTTCCTAGGTGAATTGTATATAAGTAGAATGTACTAATAGAACTATCTTTGGGGTGCTTGAGTGGCTCAGTTGTTAAGTGTCTGTCTTCCTCTCAGTTCATGATCTTGGAGTCCTGGGATAGAGGCCCACACTGGGCTCTCTGTTCTGCATGGACTCTGCTTGTCCTTCTCCCTTTTTTCTGCTTCTCCCTCGGACATGCTTCCGCTATCAAATGGATAAATAAAGTCTTTAAAAATTTTTCTCCAAGATTCTAGATTCACAAATCCCTTTTGCTTTTTGTTCATGAAAGTTCTGAACAAGTGGTAGTATTGACTCAGTTATGTGAATCATTAGAGACTTCCTGCTTATTTCAGTTTTTTGTTAGATCCAGGGGTCAAGCCATATCAAACTTGCTTACTATATACGATTGCAAAATGCATGGAAACTTCCAGTGATTTATGAAAAAAAAAAAAAAAAGAAAGAAAGAAACTTCTGTTGATTTAGTTCTAGGGTCCCTAATACATTTAATGAGTTATTATCCTACACAGACTTTCTCTCTCTCTCTCTCACTCTCTCTCTCTCTCTTTTTTTTTACATTTTAAAAACTTTATCATGCTTTACAAGACATAAAAATACACTGTATTTGCGCCAAAAAAAGTTAAAAGGTTTTCAAACTGGCTGCATTTTCATCATTTTCCTTTAGATATATTTTTCTAATATTTAATAAGCTAACCTCAGACTTCATACTAGCTTCATCAACCTATCAAAAACGAAGAATTAATTCCATGAGAGAACAGTTAAGTAGGTTATGTATTTACTGCTCCTAACACATTCAATTATGGCAAACCCTGGAGTCAAGTATTCATGGGCAAGGCAAGTCATGCTGTGATTTGACTGCCATATCATCGACCCCTCTTTTGCACTAAACTCTGGAGAAGGCAATTTATAAGACCCTTCAGAGATTTCTCAATGATAAATTCTACAGATGCACACTAGTAGCATGTGCTTCAGGCATCAAGAGCTAATGAAGCAAAAGCCTATGTGGTAGGTCACTTGGCCTTGGGGAAGTTGCAAGCAAACAGTTCATGTAATCATCAGTAGTAAATTGTTTTGGTTCTAAAACATTTTTCAGTACTCAAATAGTGATAGTAATATTAATCCATTGACTTTTAAGTCCTCAAAACAAAACAAATGAAGTATTCAAAACACTTTCAAAATTACTGTTGTATTTAAGTTACAATCTAAAAGAAGTGTCCATAGAATAACTTGAAGACCTACACTTTTTATTAAAAAGTCCCAATACTTAGCTGATGAAAAGAGAAACTTTAGAATTTCCAAAAACATATAATCCCATGACAGTCTGAATTCCCATCAGTCAATTCTTAGAGCTTTTCATAGAAGCTTTTTCAAAGAGAACAACATTGCATGTTTATTGCATAGGTACAAAGATTTTGAAAGAACAACATTTGAGCTAACATGGTTACGAATTCTAATCAATGCACTTACTAAAGTGTGGCAGAGGATTAACAAAAAGCACAATCCTCAGAGAACCACAAGTAGCAGTTGGCTATTACTCTATTGTTGTGGGCATACCACCAGCCTGGAGCAGCCTTTGGTGGAGAGCCTATGTTGGCCTGGCTCAAAATACTCCTGTCCCTTCACCAAAGCACTTGGACAGCAGAGAGGTCTTAGTCACTCACTTATGCTCAGAGGCTACCCACGAGGTCTGGACCCAGTGTTGGTTACTCCTCACGGTCTAATACCTGAAGGCATGTAATTATTATCTTATGAGAGTACTTCACATGGACACAGAAACCCAACTCTTTGGCAGTGACTCTCTTTGAATTTATAATTTGGTTCTTTAAGCTAACATAATCTTGATCTAATGGTAGAGGCACAAATTTCCTTTTTTCTCTCTGATTACTAAGGCAATGTAACATACTGGTAACATCTTATATATATATATATATATAACATCTATCTATCTATCTATCTATCTATCTATCTATCTATCTTGAGAGCCTCTTCTATTTTGGAGGCTGGTAACATGCCCCATGGAATGCTTCACAAAGGACTTGGTATAAAAGAACCCCTGTATCCTCACCTGTCTGGTAGTCATGATCACCTACTTTGCCCTTCAAAGGTCTCTATCCACTGCTGCATCATTTTAAAATCTAACCACCCTCCTTTCTTTACCTGAAGAAAGAGAACCCAACAACTATGTAACATCATTTTAGGAAAAATCTACCATCAGTATGAATCTTGTAGATGAGATAACTGATTTTATTATGGTTTTATATGGTTTAAACTTAAAAAAAAAACCCTAAAAATCACAAAGTTGGGTATGCCATCAAAAGCTTGAATTTGCCCTTGACATATAAGCTTCACCCAGAAATTAAATATCCCAGATGGCTAAATTAATTGCCCTTACCCAGACTTGTTGGCTGATAGAACATAAAAAGGTAAATTTTTTTTTACTAATAGTAGGTATGAATTTAGGTTAGTCCATAATTTCAAAATGTTCTAGGAACAAAGAGATGCCCTGGCCACTACAGAATAGTACGTTGGAGACATTGAGATGCTTTGATCTTACCTAAAGTTATAATAAGCCATAATGGAAATAGAGTTTTTAAAAAATGCTTTATGGCTTTATGATATTATCCACAAGAGCATAAAGTATTACTGAGGATGTTTCTGATAATGTCCCACCTGTTGGTGACACAACCTCAGAAAGACCACAAAGGTGAGGCATGAGCATGGCTGAGGTTTTTCTTTCTGGAAAGCTATACAATAATGACAAAGGGAAAGCTATTACTTGATTTTGTATTTTGGGCTTGGAAAATCCTATTTATCTTTGCAGTAATGGAGACACATGTTTCACAGGTATTACTGTTAACGCTGTATGCTTTACCTTTTATTCAGAAACCCCATTTTATCATTCATAAACTTTAAGGAAAATAAAAAGAACTAACAGAATTCTAAAACCATAAGGGAAGGGGGAAGAAATGTGTGGGAAATATCAGAAAGGGAGACAGAACGTAAAGACTGCTAACTCTGGGAAACGAACTAGGGGTGGTAGAAGGGGAGGAGGGCGGGGGGGTGGGAGTGAATGGGTGACGGGCACTGGGGGTTATTCTGTATGTTAGTAAATTGAACACCAATAAAAAATAAATTAAAAAAAAATAAAAAAATAAAACCATAACGATCAAAGATCTCAAAACCCCTCAAACTTCTAAGGCCTTATTCCCGTTAGCCTTGATGGCAATAAGATCAATTTCTCATAGGGCTCAAAAGTTATCTCCTTCTGCATTAATAACAGGCTGCCTTATGAGTTTGAGAATTACTTCCAATTCCAGATTCAACTGTCTTATATGCTGATATGAGTAATTACTCTAGGGAACTCATACAATACCTCTCTGACTCTATCACCAATAGGTACAAACAATTTCTATAACAACCTCTGAAGCAACTGCTGCATGATCTGAGACCTGGAGATTTGGTCCTCTGAAAAAGGCATCAGAGAAAAACTGTTCTTGACCCTCAATGGGAAAAGGCTTTATCAAGTACTGTTAATGACTGTCACAATGAAACTCCAAGATGTTGGTCTCCAGGCTGTATCTCCCAACTTAAAAGACTCCTGTCTACTGTATGTCCATTCCATCAGGAGGCTTGAAACTGAAGGAGTTCTTAGGAATTTTCTGGATGATGTTGAGTGCTGATGATGTAGAGTGCAGAAACAGATGGCTTTCACCTACGACCCAAGATGTCAGAATCAGATTAATTTTCTATTTTTCATTACCCCTTTTCTTTCCTCTCTCTACACTAATCAAATCACATCTGGTGTTGTCCTCTATCATTCTCTTTTTTTTTTTTTATTTTTATTTATTTATGATAGTCACAGAGAGAGAGAGAGAGAGAGAGAGAGGCAGAGACACAGGCAGAGGGAGAAGCAGGCTCCATGCACCGGGAGCCCGACGTGGGACTCGATCCCGGGTCTCCAGGATCGCGCCCTGGGCCAAAGGCAGGCGCCAAACCGCTGCGCCACCCAGGGATCCCCTCTATCATTCTCTTAATATGATTTCCCTCATTTTCATCCTATTACATTTGACTGCCTCTCCCCACATGCCATAATCTTTTACCATTTAAGAAAAAAACAAAATACTTCAGTATATTTTTCTCAGACCATAGCTTCTGGACAACTGTTCCTTTAAACATTCAAGGTTAATTTCCTTATACTGATCTTTCTGAGACATAAGCTTCTCTCACATAACTGATCCCAAATTTAGTCTTCTAAAATCTGGACCTTGACCCATGTCAACAAAATGTTTCTGTGAAAGCCATTACAACCCTCTCAGAAAAGCCTAGTCCGTTTGGGGACTAATGTTGGACTGTGTTTGGTCCAATAGTCAGATACACTCTTGGCTGCTTTGTAGGAACTGATGACTCTCTTGGGGAATAGAGTTTTTGGTCAATAGCATTGCAAAATAATACTTAAAATCCCAATACAATTCATGCCCCATTAGGATCTGTTGCTTATGTGGCCATCAGGCTTATCCTGAATACAAAGATAACTTAGTGTGTATTGACCACCACGTAATAATTCTGCATATACAGGATAAGTGTTATAGACTTTAATGTATTTAAAACTACTACTGCTCCAGGGGATCATGTTTCTCTGAACAAAAAATATCCAGAAACGTCCAAAGAGGCAAACAGAATCTACTTGGGAGAACTCCAAGAGGCATAAGTGACTTTTTCCATGCATAGTCTTTGAATGGCAACCCCCATGGTAGGGATAATGCAACTGGAAAAGTTGCATTAAGTCCAAAATTTACTTTTGACACTAGCAGATGTCATGAGTTACACAATTTGTTCTCTGGAAACCCAACAAATCCGTTTAAATTTATTAGTCAGAATCATGGATAATCACAAAGACATTAATTTCTCTTAACTAGCCGCTAGAGCAAACACTTCTTGCTGCACCTGCATACTCCAGGCAATAACATAGCCTATGATTAGGCTAAAGGAATAGATACCCAGCTCTCCACCAGTGACCTTGTTGGATTCCAAGATGTGTTTTCTTGCCTCAGTTTAATGATTAGGCTCCTGTATACAGGCTCATTGAAAGGACTCAAACTCATTTCTGTTTCTGGTAACTGCTGGTGATGCAGTCAACTGATCCATCCCATCCAGAGTCTTAAATGCTCCTGGGCAGAGATTGCCATATCAGATGATACAACAACTCATCCTGCAACAAACAGCAGGAGAGATTAACTCTAGGCAGCACAATCTGGACAAACACCTGATTAGCAACGTCTCAGCAGCGGTGAAGATCATCGATTTATGTCTTGAGACCTGGCAGTCTGGCCTTGGCTGAAAGAGGTACTGAGAAAGAGAGAGGCAGCCCCTGACATTTGGGAACTGGCCTGGCACCATCTGTTAGGCTCAGTGCTGCCAGGAACAGGCCTGGCCCTCACAGCTAGAACATATAACACTTTCCTGCTTAGTAAAAACAATTTCACAGAACACCAACATTAGAGAAGGCCACGTTGCAACTCTGATGGGTCAAGGCATTCTGTGGTCCTGTCCGAATGTAGTCAGAAACATAAACATAGTTCAAACCACAAAACTGAGCAAACACCCCTCGTGGGTAATTTGTTTAACAGTTGCTTTACCAATCATAGTTTTAGCCTCACATCCTCCCAAATTGTACATTTTCAAGCTACTCTTTAATAGAATCGACTCACTCTCTGACAGCATCTGTTGCCATGTAAAGATCTGATTCCTCAAGGATGCCCCTAAAGCACCCAGTTCAAGCCCCAAACCCTTTCATGTCATCTCTACCATGCTCTTACCGAAAGACTCCACATTTCCCCATGGTATTGTCCCTTCTTTAAATGAGAAATAAATTCAACTTGTTTAATCACAGATCTGTTCCTGATGGTCTTTGGCTGGAGGACATTGACAGTGTAGAATAAATAACTCTTCTGAGGGTACATCTTTGGATACCTGGTTAGACACACTTCCAAGGACTGGTTTCAAAAAAAAAAATGAAATTTTCACCAAAGAGGATGACCCAAGTCACAAAGTCAAGTTGTAACATCCCACTGATTGAACTACTCATTTCATTTCCCTTTTTTTGTGTAAATAGATAACACAAACTATTTAGAATATTATGGTGGGACATGTAAAAAATATTTTTATTTATAAAATTCTCATGTGATTCTGATGCAGAGATCAGGTTGGGAATCCTTTGTCTGTGCCAATGGGACTCAGGTGAAGGTCTGGATTTCATTACAACTTTTTTAAAAGATTTTATTTGTTCATGAGAGAGGCAGAGACATAGGCAAAGGGAGAAGTAGGCTCCCTGTGGGACCCAATGCAGGACTCAATCCAGAGACCCTGGGATCAAGACCTGAGCCAAAGGCAGATGCTCAACCACTGAGCCACCCAGGTACCCCTCATACAACTTTGTGGTAAGTAGTCCTTGTAAAATCTTTACCATCTCCTTGGGCCCTAGGATAGTGCTTTGAGGTTAAATGGTACCTTCAAGGCTTAGATAAATGATTTGTTCACAATCAGAGTAGTTGGTAAATCATAGTAAAAATTATCTGAATCCTTTGTGATTTTAACCTCACAACTCAGAGGCAGGTACTATTATTATAGCATTGCTGGCCAGGAGGGAGACTGAGCTACACAGATTCAGGAAACCTGTCCCAGGACTCTGAGATAGAAGGAGAGTCTGGAGCAGGGGAGTGGGGTATTTGGGTCCAGGGTCCTTGATGATCTGGGTCTCAGCACCAAGTTGGCCCAATACTTATTCTTCCATGTACAGAGCTTCCAGTCGACTCCTCTCTTCTAGAATTTCCTTCTTGGCAAGAGGCAGAACAAGGTGAAACCAGTGAATGGCACAGAAAACTGTACCGTCCAACCCTGTCAGAGGCTCCTTCAAAATGTGACATTTCTCCACAATGCCAAGTTCTCTTTTGCTCAAAGTTATGGGACAAGAGCAAGGCTGAAGCCAAGGGTGGCTCACATGCCTAACTTGCTCCTGGTGAAGCCTGAAGTTCCTCTGAATATAATGGTGTTTCTCACTGACTTGTCTCCCTGGTCCCAAGGGAAGCTGGATGGCTCTTGGTCAAGCCTTATGCAGTTAACAACCTTCTCCATCCATGGGAGTTGCAACGAGGCTGATTCCTAGAATTCAACCAGAATTAAAATTCTGCAGGAAGCCTGGTTCTCTGTGGCTTTTAGTGTCTCCAAGACTCTGAGCCCCAAGTAGGGGCTGCACCCACATGCCATCAGCATCCAGACAGACAATCTGTTTCTTGGCAGAAAAAAAAATGCTTTTTAGGAGAAAAATCATAACATGTATAACCAAAAATTCAATCTCCATTCCTACTTTCTCCTCTCCCCAGAGTTGACCTTGATCTTGAAGGTGATGCACGCCATGACTTGGTATTTGAATACTCTTATCATGCAGCCCTGTTCAGTGAACAATATGGCCCCTTGTCTCCCATGTTATAGGACTACACATCAATGGCCTCACAGTTCTTGTCCCTTTCAGGTCCACTTCCTCAGGACATCCTACTTTTGTGTCCGGGTGTTTTCTCCCGGACAGGTCAGCCATAGGAAAGGGAACAGAAAGATGCCTGCTGATAGTGGTGCCCAGTGTTCACACAAGCATAAAAGATCATTTGTTTGGAAATTACAGGTTACTGTGACTCCATGGCTTAAGAGCACAGAGAGAGACAAACAAGCAGGGGCCTGAGCCTGCCTGTTCCAAAGAGGGCCAGTAGCCCAGGCTGATTCTGTGCAATGTTAGGCATCCTGGAGCATGCTGTGTTTCTCTGAAGGAAACAGGCCCAGAGAACAGAGGCATTTTCTCAAGCTCTCAGACTGTCCGAGGAGAGTAAGTCTCAGATCCCAGGCTCCTGACACCTGGCCCAGTGCTCCCTGCATGGGCCCTGGGGCCTTTGATGTCAGAGTCCTGGCAGGTCATGGCAACATGTTACTTTTCCCCCTTCCTCTAGCAAAGGGCAGCAGTTTATATATAAACTGTTGGAATTGGTGATTTCCTTGCTCTGTTTCAGGGAAGCTCTAGCATACTACAGACCTCCCTGGGCAACCACAGCTGAACTGGTAAGAGTAATGTGCTAAAGGAAGATAAACCCTCCTCAGACCTAGGGAATGAGCCTAACCAATCTAAACTGATCATGGGGTCCCCAATCTTCTTGCTGGTGATGGTCTCTGGGACAAGCTGGCCAGTGAGCTGTACACCTACATCTGCTAGAAAGCATCTGGAAGAGGTTTTGGTGGGGGTCTCACAGAAGTCCACAAGGAAAGAAAGAAAAGCCATCTTTTCCCCTCTTCTCCATTGTGTGAAAAGAAGGTGATTCTTGGAGCTACTGCAAGGTATCTTGCACCTATGAGGGAAGATTCTGCTGCCACAGGGGAGGAGGGAGGACAGGCTGTAAGTGGGGCATTCATCCATGAAGGCATTGAGCTGCCAAGCCATTCTAGAGTTGCCTTCATGTACTGGCAGGAGACAGGTATATGGTGTCCTTTCCGAAACCAGGGACACTGGTTTCATGTCCTTGTGCAGGAAGCACCAGTGGACACACTGGGCGAGGGGTCAGTGTTCTCTCGGGCCTGGGGGCCGTGGTAGTCAGGAAAGCTCCTCTGGAGGCCGGACGCTGTTTTTAGCAAAGCTCCTGAAGCTGCTAGAACTCAATGCAATCAGTTGTGGTTTGTTAGTGCCCACAGCCAATGATCATTCCTCCAAAAAAGAGGAAGGGAAGGGATGAAGAAATTGGTTTGTGGCCTGGAAATATACAGAAATGAGTAAGCTTAGGCTGACATCTTGTGGCTGAGACAGAAAAAGGCGTTCCACTAAAATAAAAAATAAAGGGAGCAGTTGGGGCAACTGCTGGGAGCTGGGGGTGGGATGGGGGCAGGGAGTGGGTGAGGAGGTGGTCTGTGATCTAAGAACAAGAAACTTGCACCTTTCATTCCACTTTCATTTTTATTCGTCCCCTTTATTATCATATGCCATACTTCTTCAGTAGTCTTTTTCAGCATAGTTCTAAGAAAAGTAGTATTTTAACTTTCATTATCACAGACAAACTGATTTCTGGCTGGTAATAAATTATATTATTATAGCTCTTTCTTCTTCAGTTAATAAGCCACTCACCTAGTGTCATTAGATGACCCTTCTCTTTGGATAGTCAGCACAATGTAGTAGACCTGAGTGATTCATATAGTTCACAAACTGGACGTTAAAAAATGTTCCTCATACATTTCCTTCTTCATGGGTAGGCCAGCAGGCAAGACATGTTCCCATTTCACCTAGATAGAACCTCTTAGCGATGCCTGAGGTCACATCGCCAGCAGGTGGTATAGGTCCCTAGGACCCCAGAGCCCAGACATGGAGCTAATGGTCAACACTTCCTTGCAATGAGTAGGACAGGCAAAGCCTGTACATTGCCTCATTTAATTGTTAAAACCACTCTCCAAGTTACAGAATGTTATGCTCACTTTACAAGCGAGGAAGCAAAACTGAGGGTCATGGAGGTTGGCTTCATGGGAATCTAAGCTTTGGCCTGTTTCCAGAACCCATCCTTGTCATCTGTCTCCACTTTGTGAGATCATCCACCTTCTTGTCCTTCTCCCCCCCACTTCCTTCTTGTCCTTCTCTCCCCACTTCACTCCCTTTCTTATACATGCCTCTCCTATATCCTGGGCTTCCAAGAAATTGTCTTCAGCATTTGTTGCTATGATTCTCCTTGAAATATTAGTTGATAAAGAGCTTTTATTTTTTTTTCCCAGAGACATTTGCATTATAATAGATAAGGAGCTTTGAACACAGAAAGCCTTTGGGATTGAAAGGGAACATGTCAGACTGCAAGAAATATATGAGGCAAGGACATTTGGGGAGCAGATAAACAAAGATCTCCTTTAAATAACCCCACAAAGACGACACTGTCCTCGGCAGCCTGGGGCTCCCAGACATCAGATTACATACCTGATGTAATTGAAAATCCAACTGGAGGCAAGCAGTTGTTTACTCTGTGTGCTGGACAGATTTATCACTAGACCAATGCACGTGCTACCTGAGAAGAGCTAGGAGCTGCTGCTAAAGCAAACAGAGGTGTTCCTCTCCTACCATTTTGAAAAAAAAACAAAAACAAAAACAAAAACAAAACAGTATCATTATAATTCCAAAATATAAGAGACCAGAACATTTTAATTTCAATTAACTTTCAGTTTTCATTTTTCTTAACATACATTTGAATAACAGTGAATTGGTGTATGATACTGTCCTCAGCTGAGAATACACTCATGGAACACTTGTTAAGGTCAGTAAAATTCTGCGCTTGATTCCAGTGTGGTGGCTCTTTTCCCCACAGCCAGAAATTCTCTGATACCAGCTGAGTCTCCTAAATTCAACTCAATTCTGACATTGCCTACCTGGAGATGGCATCAGGTCCCACAAGCCTGTTTGGGGTTGTAGGGATGGAGCAGGGATCTGAGTTTAGACATATTCATAGTATCTACCTCATGTTTTTTGTAGCAAAATGAATAACAACTCTGATATTTTAGAAATTGTCCTTTTCCCTCCATGGTAGTTGATAATGAAGGGAGGGAAAAATTTGTCCTCTACCCTTCGAGGTCTTCCAGCTAGACTAAGAATTAAATTGGCATGACACAGATTAACAGGATGAAAAAACCCAAAATATTCTTATGATCGAGACCTCAAGAAAGGACCATAGCAGATAGTTTCTGTATTATTAAAATAGAGAGACAATGAATCTGAGAGAAATTGACAGGTCAAAGAAAACTTAACTTTGGGACCTTTAATTAGTAAAGAATTCTAAATAGAATTTGGGCTGGGATAATGATTCAGTAAAAAGTCACAGGGTTGGGATGTCTGGGTGGCTCAGGGGCTGAGCGTCTGCCTTCAGCTCAGAGCATGATCCCGGAGTCCTGGGATCCAGTCCTGCATTGGGCTCCTTGCAGGGAGCCTGCTTCTCCTCTGCCTCTGTCTCTGCCTCTCTCTCTGCGTCTCTCATGAATAAATAAATAAAATCTGAAAAAAAAAAAGTCACAGGGTTGTTTATAAAATCTTCTCATCCCTGAATTTCCCATCTTTGGTGATGAGGATGTCTCTTTACAGAAAGGGTAACTTCCACATGAGAGATTTGTTTTCTGCTTCCAGGAGGACAGAGCAGGGTCTGAATGTTCTTCATACACAAGCTGTCTCTTAAATAACTTTTGTTTAAAATAACCAATATGTCAAAATAGTGCATTTTGGGACAACCTGCTCTTAGCCCCCACAAGAAGGGTGGACAGGGACCTAAAATAGGCATTTGAGTTCCTTTAATTAATTGTAGTTGTACTCCGTTTCCCTGCAATGTGGGAGGCTCTCTCTCTTTTACTGTCCTGTGGTCCCAAGTTGGAATACCCTTTGGGTAACAGCAGGCATTTCTGAGAACCCTGGGGAGTACCAGAATGTTCCTCAGGCCTACTTCTGCCCTCAGCACCTCATGCTGCACAGTGAGGCTCACTTCCCCCTTTCTGCCACTGTAGGGCTATAAACCTCTTTTCCTCCTTGTGGTTATTCTCTCTGCCAGAGAGACAGCAATGGACAGCGATGATTGTCTAAAGAACAATTAACACATGGCCTCTGAATTCAACATTTAAAGATGATGTAAGGAAATTACAATGCAGAAAAGGGAGACAAAATAAAAA
The DNA here is from genome assembly GCF_053574225.1 of Canis aureus. Lineage (NCBI taxonomy): Eukaryota > Metazoa > Chordata > Mammalia > Carnivora > Canidae > Canis > Canis aureus. The sequence continues at coordinate 15,101,585 of NC_135636.1, forward strand.
TATCAGATCCCTTTTTCTAGAACACAGCAATTTGCTTCTTCTCTGGGGCTCTTCCTGCCCTCCTACTTCAAGAGTCCAAGTTTTCAGGACTCCAAGGTGGATCAGTGGTTGAGCATGTGCCTTTGGCTCAGGTCATGACCCCAGGGTCCTGGTTTCCAGTCCTGCATCGGACTCCCTGTGGGGAACCTGCTTCTCCTTCTACCTAGGTCTCTGCCTATCTCTCTGTGTTTCTCATGAAAGAATAAATAAAATCTTTAAAAATAAGTAAATAAGTAAATAAATAAATAATAAAAATAAAAAGGTTTTATTTATTCATTCATGAGAGACAGAGAGAGAGAGAGAAAGAGAGAGAGAGAGAAAGAAGCAGAGGGAGAAGTAGGCTCCAGGCAGGGAGCTTGACGTGGGACTCGATCCCGGGACTCCGGGACCACGCCCTGGGCAGAAGGTAGGGGCTAAACCACTGAGCCACCCAGGGATCCCCAATAAAACCTTTTAAAAATAAGAGTCCAAGTTTTCAAGCTCTTCCAGAGTTCAAGACTGCTGACTCCTGTCCAGAAAACAAAACATCAATTCCCATCATAATAACCTGTAAGGGGAGATCACTTGTACTGTGAAGATGGCAGCTGTTTATGTTTCGAAACAGGATGCCTCTTTCCCAAGACACAGTCCGCATTTAGCTAGACTTCACCTATGGAGTGTTTCTCCAGGACACTGGCCCTGGCTTGTGTTTAATATCCATTTGAACAACAGAGAGGGTGTGCTAAAAATATTTCCTCGAAAACCAAGGAAGTTTACCCTAAATTCACCTTTCATTTCTACCTTTACCACCACAAGGAAGGCAAGCTTAAAATAAGTTGTTTTTTTCTTAAGTTATGGCTGTACGTTGGGGGCAAGCAGTTGAATTGCTCCAGGCCTCTACATGAAGGTAGTAAAACATATCCCACAGAGTCGTCTGAGGTTAAAAAAAGGCAAGTATTAAAAAAACATCGTGCAAACTATCAAGCACTATAAAGGCAGTCACTACTATTTCCCTTTGTTTTCACTGTTGTTTGGCCCAATTCTTCTGCAGTTGATGAATTAGAGCTCATTAGTTATCAAGTGTGGTTCTGTTTACGTGGAGGAATATTGGGAAAAAAATGCCAAAATTAATCTTTGCATCTTTTGAGATAAATATTTTGAAATACCTGAATATGCTTTTCAGTTGTAGATCTCTATGTAAATGAAGCCGCTCTCCTCTTCCTGAGGCAATTTTTTCTTTTCATTCAAAGGAGGGAAATAGAGAGGTAGCAGAGGAAAACAAAAATTAGGATTAGAATGATTACAGCAGATATTTAAAGAGGAAAAGAAAAATTCAACCCTTGACTGAAATCCAGGATCCTGTCACCCTTCCCACAAAGCAAGTCTTGAAAATTCACTTATGATTTGTGGTGAGGGATAGAAGCAGAAAAATGTTCATCTTTAGCCTACAAGGCTGCCCTATAGCTTGTATCTGTCTGATAAGGATCAAATAGGTATTGACAGCTACATTCTTAAAGGGTCTCATGACTGCCTGTACATCTCACTGGTAGTTAATATCGAGCTGAATGATAAGCACCAGAGAAATCTTGCAGAAGTAGTTTTACAAGTAGAAATTTGAAGAAAACATTTATGATCTAATCCTCCCTGTACATCCCCACCTCCTTGAGCACTAGATATAATCACCAGCTTCACACAGAAAAAGTGCAGCTCTGTCTATCCACGGGCCCAGTCCTTGTGCTATAATAAACGCAGTTTTTTTGCACTGAAAATGCCTCCAGAATCCTTTCTTGACCATTTGCTCATGGCCCAACATAATTTGTATGTATTTCTGTATGTATATTATACTTTAAGAAAAGATAACTTAAAAAAAAAATCTCTACAGGTCATCTACACTCTACCCCACAAAATGACATACTACACACACAAATACACCCCAGCAGTTTGTGAGAAACATGAAGTCAGTCATAAAGAAATAAAAAATACATAATTTTTCTGCACCTTTGTGATTAGTATGAGCAAAAGTGTGACTACTTCCTATACTTTAGGAAGAAAGTGAACTTCCTATACTTTTGCTAAAGGAAGTGAACAAACATCACTGAAACTGGGAAACTCCCAAAATGTGATGGCAGGGACACTGTAAGGGATGACTTGACATTTAATTTTAGAGCAGTATTAGTCCCAGTTTTCCGGATTAAGTTTCTGGCTATAGCAGTTTCAGAACAGATTTGGCATCATTGTACCTGCATAGATGATAGACATTTGTTGAAAGATGTTTCATTTACTTTTATAGTTATTTTGTATATTTTTAGAAATATCAGGTCATATTCTTGGAGGTCTTTTTAAAAAAAAGATTTCATTTATTTAAGAAAGTGAGAGAGATTGAGAATGAGGAAAGGAGCAGAGGGGGATGGAGAGAGAATCTGAAGGAGATTTGCCACTAAGCGTGGAGCTCAACATGAAGCTGATCTCACCACCTGGAGGTCACAACCTGAGCAGAAATCAAGAGTCCGATGTTAACCCTTTGAGCCACCCAGGTGCCCCTATTCTTGGAGGTCTTAAGTCGGCTTTTTATTTTTTTTTTAAGATTTTATTTATTTATTCATGAGCGACACAGAGACAGAGGCAGAGAGAGAGGCAGAGGGAGAAGAAGGCTCCATGCAGGGAGCCCAATGTGGGACTTGATCCCAGAACCGCGGGATCATGCCCTGAGCCAAAGGCAGACACTCAATCGCTGAGCCACCCAGGCATCACTTAAATCAGCTTTAACTACAATATTCCCTGATCTTAGCCTGAACCCTCCTGACATATGCTAAAATTCAGCAAGGTCTAGAGGAAGGCATTTGTAATTAGAGGAAGGAGGACCTGTGCTGTAGTCTGCCCCCACTTAGCGCTGAAAGGACCTTAGATGAATTGCATAACTTTGCCCCACTGTTGCCCCAGAGTCTTCCTCCCTGGGCAGGGTGAGGGGCTGAGCTGGGGAATGGCTAAAGTACATGTCTCTTTCTCTATGGGAGATTTAGAGATACACAAAGAAAGATTTGGTAGAGTTTCAAAAAAGTTTGGGGATGAGTTTGTCAGACTGGGACTGACGTTCTTGCTTACCTGGCAGGATGTTCCGATCATTTCAGCACACTGTTGCACCTCTGACTAGAAAGGTATCATTATAAGGAAGGTTAGAGAATATGCAGATGGCTTAATGGCTACCAATCCTCACACCAAGTTAAGTCTACCAAGTGAGTGGTCATGTGGTCCCAGAACAAGACCCTCACTGGGACTATACAGATGACATAGACTGAGTCAGAACACTACATCACCTCAGCTGTTTGTCAGAGGGATGGGTACAATCTGTGAATTATGATAAGGTTAGAGAGGTTACTTAAGAGAAGGATGAAATCCTCACAGTCTTTCTGAGCTGGGTACCAGAAGCATTCAGAAAGTATATTGACACAGACCTGGAGTCTGCAGAAGAAAGGGCATTGCTTACCATGCATTTTTTTTAACCCGCTCTGCTCCAGACATTAGGAGAAAATTGCCAGAGTTAGAGGCCTGTCCTCATACTCCACCATCAACCTCAGTAGAGGAGGCATTCAAGTTCTGTAATAACAGGGACAAGGCAGAGAAACTGATAGAGATAGGAGACTGGCCATAAAGACAACAGCTGAGCTAATTCATCCACTACCTCGAGGTCACACTCAGAGCACAGAAGACAGGACAACCAACAGGAGATTGCAAACCTTCCACAAAACCAGTGAGCTTATTGTTGGAAGGAGGGACATTGGGAAGGGAATGCCAGGAATGCTCCCTGTGGGAAGCCTTGGCTGCATCTGCTGCTCGCTAATCTCTTCATGAGAACTTGTACATGGATTGACCCTCTGCAGTACCTGCCCAGCTCCAGCTTCTGCCCAGCGCATCACTGTCTCTGTAGTGGAGCCTTTGGCCCACCCTTGCCGGGTCAGGTAGGAAGACTGAAAATTGTATAGATACTGGAGCTGCCTACTCTGTCACGACCTGGCAGAGGCACCAGGCATATTGGCGCCTCTCCAACCTCAAATGCACAGTAATGGGGAGAGATGGAGGGCATAAGGTAAGGTAATTTACTTCCCCTTTTGCTTGTGAGGTCAGGTCTGCTACTATTACTCATTCTTTCCTGTAAATGCCTGAGATCCCCTGCAGGGAAGAGACCTGCTAAAATAAATTCAGAGCCCCCATTTTCCTAAAAAAAAAGAGTAGAATTCTTTTTGGAATGGAAATGGAACCTGCAGTAGATTGGCAGGGTCTCCATCTACTGACACTTCATAGGGTCCTGATCCTAACCCTCTAAATATTCCCAAGGAGGTTAGGGGCCAAGCAAACTCTTCTGTGTGGGGCATATCTATCCCAGGAAAAGGCTAAAAATGTTCCATCCAATAAAAATAAGGTTAAAACCTAGAGTAGAATTTCCTTGAAAAAATACAATGTCTCCTAAAACCTGAGGCCTTAAAAGGAATCCAATTACTAGTTGCTAAATTTTTAGAAAAAGGGGCTAATTAAACCATGTCAATCTCCCAGCAATATTCCAATTCTCCCTGTCTGGAAGCTGAACTGGAAATATTAGTTTGTATAGGACCTATGGATGATAAATGAGGTGATTAGTCCCATTTATCCAGTGTCCCTAACCCATACACCTTACTCACCCAGGTTCCTGGAGATACTCAATATTTCACTATGCTAGATCTTAATGATCTTAAAGAGTAGCATCTAAAGATGTCTTTTTCTTTTTTTTTTAAGCTCTTATTTATTTATTATTCATGAAAGAGAGAGAGAGAGAGAGGCAGAGGGAGAAGCAGGCTCCATGCACGGAGCCCGACGTGGGACTCGGCCCCGGGACTCCAGGATCACACCCTGGGCCGAAGGCAGGCGCTAAACCGCTGAGCCACCCAGGGATTCCCTAAAGATGCCTTTTTCTACATTCCTTTCCACCCTAACTCCCTATACCTTTTTACTTTTTTTTTGAGAGAGAGAGAGACAGGCAGTACAAGTGGCAAAGGGCAGAGGGAGAGAGAGAGAGAGAAAGAGAGAGAGAAAGAATCCCAAGCAGGCTCCTGCTCAGCACAGAGCTCAATGTGGGGCTTGAACTCACGACCCTGAAGTCATGATCTAAGCCAAAAGCTAGAGTCAGGTTCTTAATCAACTGAGTCTCCCAGGCGCCTCCCTTTTTGTTCTTGAGTGGAAAAAACCTTGATACTCTAGAAGCTACTCAGTATACAATGGACTGAGTAGCCCTGTCCTCCCACAGGGCTTCCAGGACAGTCCTCATCTCTTTGGAAATGCACTGACAAAGAAACTAAGAGAATTAGATTTAATGAAGGGAACCCTATTGCAATATGTTGATGACCTGCTAATAATTAGCAGCCAGATAAACCAAGACTCAGAGGTTAACCTTAACTTCCTGGAAAAGAGAGGATATAAAGTCTCCTTGATGAAAACTCAGATCTCACAATAGCAGGTTCAATATCTGGGTTTTGTTGCATCTGGACTTCTAATTAGGCCTAATGAAAATGCCCCAATATGAGACTCTAAAAGGGGAGAAAAGGAACCCATATAATGAATAGGGAGCACGAGCAAGACTTTGAGGCTTTAAAAATTAAATTAGCCAGGGCCCTAGCCCTGGGACTCCCCATTCTGAACAAACCCCTTACCTTGTCCATTCATGAGAGACTGGAGCTTTGGGGGTTGTAAACCAAGAGTTGGGATCTAACCAGAGGCGGGGGGTGTGTTTTCTCAAAACAGCTAGATCCAGTTGCACAAGGATGGCAGGGCTGCCTACAAGTGGTTACAGCCACTGTTCTCTTAGTTAATGAAGCTTCTAAGCTTGCTCTGGGCCAACACCTGGAAGGCATAACCCCTCATCATTTCTAGACAGTACCAGAAATTAAAGAACACCACTGGCTAATGGGAGGATGTTTAACTAAATATCAGGACACCTCAGCTATTCCTTTAAGAATATGCCAAACTTTAAACCTAGCTACTTTGCTCCCAGCCACAGAGGATGAAGGTTTGCACCGCCAGTAATAAAGATAATAGAGCAAACCTATTCCAGTAAACCTGACCTCCAGCACGAGCCCCCCTGACAACCCAGTGATAGAATGGTTTACCAACGGGGGCCATTTTATAGAAAAGGGTGTCTGGAAAGCAGGCAATAAAGTAGTAAGTCTCAATGAGGTTATAGGTGCAATATCCCTCCCATCTCAGATCTCAGCTCAAAATGATGAGTGAATTGCCCTAATCAGGGCCTTACAAATGGGGAAAGGAAAAAGATTAAATATTTTACTGACTGAAAATATGGGTTTCATGTGTTACATGCCCAGGCTGCCACCTGGAAAGAAAGGGGGATTTTAAAAATCCCTGATAGGGATCTCTGGGTGGCTCAGCGGTTTGGCGCCTGCCTTTGGCCCAGGGCGCGATCCTGGAGTCCCAGGATCGAGTCCCGCATCGGGTTCCCAGCATGGAGCCTGCTTCCCCTCTACCTGTGTCTCTGCCTCTCTCTCTCTCTCTCTCTCTCTCTGTGTGTCTATCATAAATAAATAAATAAATAAATAAATAAATAAATAAATAAATAAATCTAAAAAAAAAAAACCCTGATAAAGCATAAAATTCCCTGATAAAGCATAAAGATCTGATCCTGACCCTCTTGGAAACAGTACAACTGCTTCCACTCTGGTGGCCATGGTCCATTGGAAGGGCCATCAGCAATATAGGTGACTTGTAAGCCAAGGGAACAACAGAGATGACCAAGTGATCATAAAAGCCTGATCAGTCATGGCTCAGTGACTGGCCCCTCTGAGCTCCCCACATCCCTAATATTCCCAGCAGGAGGAGAAAGGTGCTGAAAATGGAGATATAAAAAAACAGAGTACTGAATGGTTCATAAAGGATGACAAAGTCCTCCTCATTCCTGGGGCCCAACTGTGGAAACTCATTAAGTATTTACATAACGCTAGCCACTGTGAGAGAGGCACTCTATGGGATTAAGTATTAAAGATCTTTCAGCAAGTGAATTTAGAAAAATGGTAAGACAAGTCACAGGAGAGGGCGACCCTGTGTTTCTAACAATCTACAGGCCCATCCAATCCCTCCTTCATTACTTAAACCAGTCCAACACCAAAGGTCATACCTGGGAAGACTGGCTAATAGACTTCACCCAAATGCCCCCATGATCAGGGTGTAAGTATTTTCTTTATGTTCATTGACATCTTCACAGGATTTGTCAAACCTTCACTCCATGTCAGAAGGCAATTGAGATTTCCAAGTCCCTCCTAAAAGAAAGAGTTATTTAATTTGGCCTTCCTGAATCTTTTCAGAGAGCCAATGGGCCTTCTTTTATAGCCAACATCACCCAGAGCCTCTCAACAGCCCTGGGGAATAAAGTATTAACTACATGCCTCCTGGAATCTCCAGTCTTTAGGAAAGGTTGAAAAGATGAGTCATACCCTAAAGAAAACCTTAGAGAAACTTTGTCAGGAGATTCATGAGCGTGGGGCAAACTGCTCCTTATTGCAGTAATCATGATTCACAGAGCCCTAAGACTAGCTGAAGACTCAGTCCACTTGAAATATATACGGGAGACCCTTCCCCACTGCTAGTAGTTTACTAGATGGGGAAATGAGCCAAGGGTTGTAGCATATTAACTTGAGCCAGGCTCAAAAATCTATTTTGGGTTATGTTAATCTTGTGCTACCAGCACCCCCTAGAGGTAATTTAGAAGAGGTCACCCCACTGCATTTTTTTTTTTTTTTTTTTTTTGTAAAATATCTTTATTTATTTGACAGAGAGAGAGGGAGAGCACAAGCAAAGGAAGCAGGAGAGATAGAAGCAGGCTCCCCAGGCCTGTTGAGAGGCTCTGGGTGACATTGGCTATAAAAGAAGGCCCATTGGCTCTTCGAAAAGACTCAGGAAGGCCAAGCAGTGAGCCCCATGTGGGGCCTCTATCCCAGGACTTTGGGATCACGACCTGAACCGAAGGCAGGTGCTTAACTGTCTGAGCCACAATGGTACCCATCCCACTGCAAATTAATCCAGGGGATCAAGTTCTTCTTATAACCTGAAAAGAGGGTACCCTGGAAGATTGCCTCCCCAAGCAGAAAGGACCCATCTAGTGATTTTAGCCATTCAACAGCAGTTAAACTACTGGGAATCCCTAGCTGGGTACCTCTTTCAAGGCTAAAACCTTTTTCTTCTGGACATCTTTGGGAATGCTTAGGAGGCCAAGAACCACCTACTCTTATAAAGCCCGTGGAAGACTTTAAATACTTGCTCAAGTAGTGATCTTCAGAGGCAGATAAGCGATTATGCCTTGGTAGATTGGTTTGCTGAGTTTTCTTTTTGTTGCCCTTGTTTTACTTTTCTTTCTCTACCAATACCATTTTGGGTCACCTCCAAACCCTGAGAAAGATCTGTTCTGCCCCTGGTGGGTCTAAAAGATGGAAACCAAGGATAGGATGGATGAGGCAGACCTTTCTCATGGTCCTTCTGGGGATGAGTTGGGAAGGAAATAACAAAAGAAGGGAAGCCTGGAGAGAAAATTCAATTGTCAACTTTTCTAGCATCATTGTCTCAGAAAGGTTATTCTAATTTTTGGAGCTATTATCCTCACCCACAAGAAGGGGTTCCTAAGCAATAGTTTGTACCTATAAATGAAGATACTAATCTCACCTTGACTTTTGAACCCATTAGGAACACATCACTTCTCATAGTGGAACTCAGTGATGGTGACGATTTAAAGTGTGTCTTAGAAACAAACCAGTCTCCAGATTAAGCACCCACTGCTCTGTGAAAAACAGGGGACAACCTTGTTGCTCCTACCAGATAGATAGCTACCTCACTGATATGGGAATCTCACCCTCTATTTATCCTATGGTATTTTCCTCTTCAAACTCTTCATGTACCCCTGACCAGACTCACTGATGTGTGGACTCATCCCTACCTCCCCAGGCCACCAATCTAACTCCTCCCATTTGCCCTGAGAAGTAACAGTAACCCGTTCCTAGAGTTCACCTGTCAGACCCCATCTGCCTTGGACAGCCAGGAGAGAATAAAAGAGGACTTAGAACTAGATGGGGAGGCTATTGGATGAATAGCCTCTGCCTCCCAGATGTAATAACACATCTAACTGGGGTCCTCTTTTATAAAGATGGTTTAGTTCCTCTTTACCCTGCCAAGCTTGTAGCCTGCTCCACCCCCCACCCCCATCTAGTCCTCTGTGGTCTGCCACAAAATAAACTACACTATGAAGAGAGCTCAGATTTCTCCTTCCGTGGCTTCTTTGGGCAGATAATGTTCCCTTCTGGGGAGAGTCCACTTTGGGACAATTAGGCCCTAAAGGACTAGACCTAAATGATTAGGTCTACCTAATTAAATTACCTTTTAAACCAGACAAAACAGAGTGCTCTGACTCATCTCAGCAGAAATTGGAGTGGTCATAAGACCGGCCACCCCTGAAAACAACCACAAGGAATGCTACCCGGGCCTTAGACAAACTGGCCTCAAATGCTGGTGACACCTTGGAGGTCCTTAGGAGTCCCTAGATTCTTTGGTGAATAGGTTGTATTTGGCCATAGGTTGGCTCTAGATTATCTTCTGGCTGAATAAGGAGGTGTCTGTACAATAGTCAACAAAATTTGCTGTATATACATCAACAATGCTGGGGAGGTTGAACTGAATATTCGTATTTACAGATAAGTCAAATGGTTTCATGGTTTAATTATGCCAATATCCAAACTCTGTGGTACTCTTTTACATGCTATATCCCTAACATTATCTGGTTCCTGCCTTTCCTTGGGTCCTTAGTGGTTATTATATTGCTGTTATTTTGGGGGCCCAGTATTCTTAATCTCCTGGTAAAGTTTGTGTCTTCCAGGCTTTAAGAGTTTGAAGTCAAGATAATGGTGGCACAAGTATTCCAACCCCACGAAGGAGGATGCTAGGGCCTACAAGTCCTTAGAACAATCAGTGAGAGAGATTTTTACACCTCCATGTTAGGGATAACAGCGCCCTGCTTAGTAGGAAGCAGTTTCAGAAGATGAGACCTTCGGCCCCTTCTCCTTAGGAATAAGAGAGGCCAAAGGACTCAGGTCCCTTCAACCCTAACGATGCCCCTTAGGTAGATCTCCTGGGATAGCTACAACTCTGCCTTTGAGTAGAATATCCTGCAGGAATGCAAAGGGAGGAAGCTCACTGAAAGGAGAGATTCAACTATGAAGATAGGACAAAACCAGCCTGCACCAAGATGGACTCCAGTACTGAAACTTTCCCCTAATTATGGTACTAAAAATCACAGCTGGGGTAGAGATATACTGATAAGACATGTGATGAATGTAAAAGCATGTTCTGTCCACTGTGCCTACACACCCAACCTCTTTATCTTCCTGCCCCAGCATGCCTAGATGTCACTCTTTTCCCACCTCAGCCCCTATAAAAACATTCCCCAGGGAGCTAGCCTGAAGGACACTTTCCTTTTGTGCTGTCTCTCTTGTGCTCCAGCATAAGCCCTAATAAAAGCCTCATCTGGAACTCCTTTTTGGCTTCTAGGCAATTTCCTGTTTAGAGACCCAAGGACCTGAATTGATACCATTAACACTCATCTCAGCAGGCTCAAAAAATGATATATAGGACTTGACAGGTACATTTCCAGCTTCCTCTTCCCGCAGATGGGTTAGTTCTAGGGCATTGTGTTCTGTACTGGTCCCACACTTCCTGAGTCACCTGGGTGTCAGCTGGCTCAATAATACCTTTATTGGAGATGTTTCCTTCCCTACTCCTCTCCCCAGTGTTACCTTTATCATGCCAACCAGCTGAATGCCCATAAATTCTCAACTTAGAGTATGTTTCTGGGGAAAACTTCACTGAAACCACGATCAATAATGTTAGTTCCCCATTATGGGTGCTGATAATGTGTGGGTATGGTCTTATTTCTGTTGTCCCTGAGATCTAGCATCTTGTCTTGCTAATGAGCCACACCTAAGAAAGCTGAGAAGTAAGAGGGGTCTTGGTTTATTCTGGTAGATATGTATTTGTGTGTACACGGGTATGCAGAGTTCTTTTTCTTTTTTTCTCTCTTTTTTAAAGACTTTATTTATTTATTCATGAGAGACACAGAGAGAAAGAGAGAGAGAGAGAGGCAGAGACACAGGCAGAGGGAGAAGCAGGCTCCATGCAGGGAGCCTGATGCGACTCGATCCTAGGTCCCCAGGATCACGCCCCAGGCCGAATGCTAAGCCACTGGGGCTGCCCCAGAGTTCTTTTTCTAAAAGTAATATTTATTTAGCCTTTTTAGCACAGCTTTTGCCTTACTGATATTCTGAATATTGACATGTCCATACTGAATATGGAGTATTCATTTAGACCCAAAGGAATAAACCCAAATTGTATTAAAGAAAGAAAAATGATATGTTTCCTTATGGTAAATTATCAGATTTCTTACCATATTCATTTGTCAGAACCCTGGTTTTATGAGATAAAGTGCAACAGGTGTTTGTTCTGCTTTTTTCTTTTTTGTTGTTGCAAGAGGCGTTATTGCTTTTTAAAAATATTTTATTTAAATCCAATTTGCCAACATATAGTGTAACACCCAGTGCTCATCTCATCATGTACCCTCCTTACTGCCCATCACCTAGTTACCCCCACCCCCCACTATCCTCTCTTTCTGCAACCCTTTGTTTCCCAGAGTTAGACGTCTCTCATAGTTTGTTTTCCTCTCTAATTTTTACCCACTCAGTTCTGCTTTTTTTCATTGTTCCTTCCTCTGCTTGTTCCCTCTCCCTTTCTTTCATCACTCCACAGTCCTTCCCCACAGTGATCTTCCCTGGACCTCTCCCAACTCTCATAGACACTTTAAAAAGACATGAACTGTGATGGGTCTTCCAGGAATCTGCCCCAGGGTTAACACATTTCTGCATAACAACACATTTCCCCTATCTTCACCTCTTGCTAAAACATTTCAAAAGACAGTGTCTCCTAAAGAGTCTAAAGATTGCTAGTCAGAATGTTACTTAGAAGTTGTTGGTTGTTAGAATCATGAGCTAGCTGTAAATCTTGAGAAACAAGAGGCTTCAGACTTAAGTTTTGTAATGGAGAATAGATAGAATCTGGCTTGATCAAGAACCAAATGGAGAGAAAGATCTTTTAAAATGGTCAAGTACTCATTTTTTTTTTTTTTAATTATGGAAGATTCCATCTACCTTCAAGTGATTTCATGAGAGAACAAAAACTGGCTTATAATACCTAAATAGCTCAAAAGTCCTTTCAATAACCCATTGTTTACCATGAAATATATTTACTTTGCTTTAGGAAAAGAGAAGGACAAAACATTCTTTCTATCCCTGAGCCTCAGGCATTTTGTCAGTAACAGCGACACCAAACATCTCTTTGGGTTCTCTGGAAGTGGAATGCCAGGAAGAGATCATTGATTTCTCTCAGTATTTCACATTGGATAATCCAGGTTGGTTAAAAACTCAGGTTGTTTCAAAATGGATGGGACTGAAAAACAAAAGAAGGGAGATATTTTGATTACTGTTGTTTTTGCTGGGGTTGCAAGATCAGAGGAGATCAAGGTTCATAGCTAGAAAAATTCTTAAATTAAATTTAATAGGGACAGGAATTTTCAAAGTCCTGCAATTTCTCCTTTGAGAATTAGGGTATAGTGTTTTATGGAGGTGATAGGACCTTGAAGTTTCTCTGTGGAGAAAGGAGTTTGCTGTAAAAACAAAGGATATGTAACTAAAATATAATTAATTTTGTTGTTAAGGCCTATCTTAACTTTTCACAGCCTGAATGTGTTTTTTAGTAAAACAAGGCCACCCTTTTATCCAGTCAAGCATGTTTTCACAGGTCCCTTACAGAAATGCCTCAATTTCTGGAATCCACTCAACACAGAAGGCCCTTTTATGAGGAAGGAATCTGTAAGAAGCCGTAGTGAGAAGCCTATTTCTTACACTGTGGGAATTTTCCAGTGGGTGTCATTTAAACTCCCTTTGGGCTTAAAGGGTTAATACTAATGAACTAATGGAAATTGGTGTCTTCTGTGGCTTAGTTATAAGGGGTTATTTTTGGGGGGAGTAGGTTGGGGGTGGTCTTATTTGAACTGAAGACTTTTAATCTTGTTGTGTTCATACTTTGGGTGTGTTTTCACATTGATCAAGCATACATAATAAGCTTTTCTTTCTCCTAGAGAAAGAAAAATGACAAAAGAAAATGAATGAATGCTGGTGAAAAGTGATAACTTTAGGTTAAAAGGAGTGTTATTGATTTGTTCTAGGTTACATGAATAATTCATAATGAAAAGGAGAAAGCAGAGGTGCTTAGGGACACAACATTTATTGAAAAATCATAATATTAAAAGTAGGGAAGAATTAAGAATTAGAGATAAAGGAATTTTCCATCCTCTGATCTTTAATTCAGATATCCCCCTATAGTCTTTGACAGCAAAATGAACACTGGGTAAAAGAAGAATTAGCATGTGTATGACTCTATTGCTTGGTGGGTATGTGCAAGACTCCCAATTAGAAGTCTTCTGTTAGAGTGTTTCTACTGAGATTTCAACTCCTAACTTCTTTGGTTGCCTTTCCTCATTCCTGAAACAGACTTTACTCTGATTGCTCTCTCTTTCTCTCTCTCTCTTTCTCTCTCTCTCTCCATTTCAAAGAGTCAGTGAATATACTCTTTACATTATCAATCTCTACATACATATTTGAAAACAAAATTTAGGGGGATCCCTGGGTGGCTCAGCAGTTGAGCATCTGCCTTTGGCTCAGGGCATGATCCCACGGTCCCGGGATCGAGTCCCACATCGGGATCCCTGCATGGAGCCTGATTCTCCTCTGCCTGTGTCTCTGCCTCTCTCTCCGTGTGTGTCTCTCATGAATAAATACATAAAATCTTAAAAAACAAAAACAAATTTTGAACCTGATGGTATCAAGTTTGGATGAGACTGTGGAACAACGGAGATTTTTATATATGCCTGATGGGAATATATTTTTATAATTGGATAATATGTTATAAGGTAGAAAATTTGCATTCTATAACTCAATAATACCTTCCTAATATTTTCCTTATTGATAAAATGGAGTTAATAATGTATCTACTTCAAATAATTTTTAGATTAAATCATTAAAACAAACTAATTAGTAAAGCCAATTAATTAATCAGTAACTAGATTAGTAAAACAAACTAATAAAAGTTAGCTCTTATTATCCTTAATAGTTGCAGTGACAATTATAGTATATTACTCTTGTTGACTATGAATCATGGAATCATAGGAAAAAAATTGAAACAACTTACTCATCACAAAGAGAATAGATAGATAAATTGTGTATATTCGTATAGTGGAATATGATACAGGTAGTACATGTATCAACAGAGATGAATCTCAAAAATATATGATGGAATAAAAACCAATTTTTAGAAAACCAAAGTATGATATTAGTTTATGCTTAGACTAAAATATGCAAACAATGCTGTATATTCTTTATTTTTTTATTTTATTTTATTTTTTTGCTGTTTATTCTTTAAAAGCTATAATTACAAATGTTTTGAAACTTAAAACATGGAGATAATAATCTCCAAATTCAGGATTGCTGGTAGCTCTGGTGGGGGGTGGGGGGTTTCAATTGGATAGTGGGGTGTTCATTGTATCCTTCTTTATCTTTTGCAATAACTTAAAGATTGCCCTCCAAATAAATTAACACAGAACAAGAGAAAGAACAAATACTATGTTAATGAATTGATCTTCTGTGAATAATAGTTATTTGTTAACTTAGTAAGCCCCTGTAGATTGAATATCAGAAGTGTTTGTCCAAGAAAAGGCTCGAGTCTCTGCTGAGACTGGAAGAAAAACACACACTGTGGGAATCTGTGCATCTAACATTCACCAGTGAACACCCATAGAGTTATAGGAGGGGGATCTGTTGACCTGAGAACCAATGATTAGCTTTGACCCAGTGAGCTGTATTGCCCAAGTTAGCTGCATTGCTTTGTCTATTCTGAATTTCACAAAACATTTTATCTTCTATGGCCCTAGGGATGGTTTTATACATTTATGTTTGAACTATTTTTATATTCCTCCCTGGATGTTATCATGTCTATACCAGCATTTTCTCTCATGTTTACATTTCTAGAGTGTGGTATTCTATCTGAAGTACATATCAGAACCCATTCGTTTATTCAGCAGATGTTCATTGAGAGTCTATTATGTGCCAATCATTGCTAGGTATCAACTCAACTCTTATTTATTATTATTATTTATTTATTTTAAATTTCTGTTTGTTTATTATTTATTTATTTATTTATTTATTTATTTATTTACTTACTTACTTATTTAATTTCTCACAACCCTGAGATCAAGACCTGAGCTGATATTAGGAGTTGGATGATTAGGGCACCCGGGTGGCTCAGTTGGTTGAGCATCTGCCATCAGCTCAGGTCATGATCCCAGGGTCCTGGGATCCAACACTTCATCAGGCTCCCTGTTCAAGGCAGAGTCTGCTTTTCCCTCTTCCTCTGATCCTCCCTCCTGCTCATGCTCTCACTCCCTCTCTGTCAAATGAATAAACAAAAACCTGGAAGAAAAAAAAAAAAGTCAGATGTTTAACTGAGCCACCCAGGTGCCCCTTGACTCACTTCTTTAAATTGTTTGTTAAATGGCTTTTGAATCTATTTTTCTGGATATTAGTTACCCAAATGAGAAATGTTGTCTAGGTAGGCCAGAAGGATGGGGTTGCTCTAAGGAATCTCTTTCTGATGCTTATCCTCACCAGGTCTTCCTTGAACCCCAAACTGGGGCCAGGCATGTTTATAAAAGATCCCCCAAAGCCCAGAGCCTTTTATATTATGCCAGAGTTACTCATAATTACTTTAAGCTTATAAACATCCTTTACATTTTACATTTTTAGTGGGAAAGAGTGAGAAACATTTCTCAGATCAATTTATTTTTTTCACTTGGTATCTGTTATGGGGCTGATTTTAAAACAGTTTCTAAAGTCTTATATACTATTGCTTCATTGTTTCAACTCATAGTCCAGAGGAGCAAACATGGGGCCATGCTGCATGTTGAAGTATTTCAAAGGACTGAACAGCTTCTGCTAGCATGTGACAGCAAGCAAGATTTCTAAAGTGGAAATTTGCTTTCAGAAAAATCTGCAGTTACAGGGATTTCTGCAGACACAGTACACAGTGATTTGTTTGTTTTTTCCAATTGGCTTATTCACAGCTTCTATCGCTGGCACAGCATTATTGCTCTTTTATTTGCATTTATCCACAGAATTTATGATAATAATAATAATAGTTATTATTATATTTGCTATAACAGCTAAAATTAAGTCAAGTATTATTATGTACCAGACAGTGTTTTAAGCAGAGTTGTTCTAGCCCGACTGGCTGAAGACCACCAGGGACAAGCCTCTAGTCCTACTAAGTCAGATTATTGACTCATTGCAATGAGAGAGAGCACACGCTAGAGGAAATGTGGTGTATCTTATCAAATAAAATAGGAAGTGCAGTTGTAGGATTTTGGAGAAGGGTGGAATTTAGGTGAAATGTAATGGAAGCAGCATCTTGATGGGCTGAAAGCAAAGCAGGGCTGCATGTTAGGAGTCAGCAATTAGGTCTGCAGACAAAGTGGACTCAGGACCCTTTTACTTTGAGGCTGTGAAGTTCAGTTAAATGTGGAGTAGAAACTCCTTATTTGGAGATCTGCACATGGCTTGTAAGTCTGGACTGTTTTTCTGTGTCAAAGTGACTTCAATTCTCTAGATGGGAGTAGGATGCTTTTGTGGGAGGCTGTCAGGAGCAGAGATAAGCCTGGCTGACAGCAAGAAAGGAAATGGGACTTCAGTCCTACAACTATAAGGAACTGAATTCAGCCAACAATCTGAATGAACTCAGAACCCTTTTCCCCAGAGCCTCTGATAAGGAATGCAGCCGGGCCAACACTTTGAACCCATTACTTACAGGAATCAGGTGAACCCCCAGGACTTATGATCTACAGAAACTGTACAATAATAAATGTATCTATTTTTTTTTTTTACAAAGACAAAAAGCCCAAACCAAACAGAATGAAATGTTTCCTTCATATTGGTATGATTTCAAATGGCAACGTTTCTCAGAGTCTATGATTTAGAGAACAGAGTTTCTCAGTGGGTAACACAGCAGTTTTAATGAAGATTTTAGTTGACAACCATGTCACCTAATGAAGAGGGTTTTAGGACACTTTACAGCTGTAGTGTGCCTTTGGGAGGAATGTCACTTGCTATTAACTTCGCCGATGGCTTTACCTTGTTTATTTGCCAAGCCTGATTTTTACTTTAAAGTCCAAGCCCATTTTTACTTTCTCAAGATATTGACTTATTTTATCTTTACAACATTCCTACAAAGTAGGTAGTACTATTATCCCATATTATAGATGAGGAAACTGAAGCATTGGAACTGATAATCACCAAATGGGAGAAAAAAATCATAAGGAGTGGTACCAGGCTTCAACCTAGGCCAAAGCACTTTAAAACCAAGTGCTTGGGGATCCCTGGGTGGCTCAAAGGTTTAGTGCCTGCCTTTAGCCCAGGGTATGATCCTGGAGTCCTGGGATCAAGTTCCACATAGAGTTTCCTGCATGGAGCCTGCTTCTCCCTCTACTTGTGTCTCTGTCTCTGTCTCTCTCTGTGTGTGTGTGTGTGTGTGTGTGTGTGTGTCTCATGAATAAATAAATAAAATCTTTAAAAAAAAAAAAACAACCAAGTGCTTACTTAACTCCTATGCTTTCCTCCTAAGTGAGCCTTTACACTTAGGTCAATAATAAATATTACTTTAGAAAATGGAAAGAGAATTCCTTTAAGGGAAGAAATTAGTTTCAACCATTTCTCAGGCCAGGATATAAGACAAGAATTAGTACTGGTAATGGCACAAATAGGGTAACTGAGCAGCTCTGCATTAACCACAGTAAAAATCCTAACATATATACACATTCATTAAGTGCTAGGGCTACCTATGTGTATTAGCTCACTTAACTCTTACAACAACACTGTAAATGAGAATGATTCCATTTTATAGATAAGCAAACTGTGGCCTCCAGAGCTGAAGTAACTTGCACAAGATTATGTGGATTATAGTGGGTAGAGCTGGGATCCACACATCAGGGGCCTGTCTCCAAAGCTCAACTTATTAACTACTTTGTTATATAGGAATACACAAGAAAAGGGGGGCACAGGGACAAAAAGAAGGGAAGTAGGAATAGAGGTGATATGGTGACTAAGCCCATTGAAAGGGAACAGAGGGACTCCCCAGCTCAGATGGCTGATATTCATTTTGCACTTGTTTACATTGCTGTGATATAACTATCTCTATCTCTCCAAATCTGCTCTGCACATAAAGGTTTCTGTAAATGGGATTCTTTGGTAGTAGAGTTGGGAAAATGAGTTTCAGAAAAAAGTCACAAGATGTATAATGCAAGGTGTGTAATTCATGAGACACTGGAAATAATAGCCAGAATGAATGGGAAAAACATCACCTTAGATATTCACAATTTTTTTGGTGGTGGGGAATTTAGAATTTTCCACAGCATGCAAAGGGAGTTGGAGTCAATCTTGCTGAGATCGTAGGGACTGGAAGATTTTAGTTGACAACCATGTTGCATGTCTGTTAAGCAGTAAAAGTGAAAACACTCTAGAGTTCAATTTAATTATATCATTGACAAGTGATATATTAATAACTGTTAATTATTTCTGGTATCTAGAATAACATCAGCTATGTGGTTGTCCCTGAATAAATGTTTGTTGAATATAAATAACAAATAAATGAATGACTGGTTGTTGTTTTTAAACAACAATTAAAGGATAGAAGTCAATGATTATATTCTGTTGTACTTATAGACAATTAGAAACTCTCTTCCATCCATATGCTACTTTTATCTTTATCTGGTGAGGTAAAGTATAGGCTGCAGATGGTTGCTAATGCCTTCTAGTGCACAGCAATGCTACCTAATACATGTGTCAGGACTGAAATCAACAAATAGGTGGTACTTGATTCATCAAATTCCACATACTGAAGTCAATTTTGATAAGATAACACAGACCAAGTGCAAATCACAAAGTCTGTCATGACCAATGCTTAATTCTTTTCCTTCCAAAATGTTTGCACTAACCATTTTCTAAAGACTTTTTATAATTTTCTCAACATATTAAACTTTTTTTCCCCTTTTGGTGATTTATTTTCAGAAGCATTATTTACTGAGTGCCCATTTCTAGGCTGTGATGCAATGATGGTCTTTTTTTTATTCTTAAGATTTTATTTATTTATTTGAGAGATAAACAGATAGCGAGGGTGAGGAGTAGAAGAGGGAGAGGAAGAGGGAGAGGGAGAAGCAGGCTCCTCACTGAGCAAGGAGCCTCACATGGGGCAGGCTCAATCCCAGGACCCAGGACCTGAACTGAAGGCAGACACTTAACTTACTGAACTACCCAGGTACCCCAATGCAATGGTGATCATGAGGTAGGCAACTGGCATTCTTGGTTGCAAATAACAGAATCCACTCTACTAGTTAAGTAATACAATAAACTTATTCTTAAATATTAGATAGTTCATAGCATTATAGAGGTCAAGAGAATTAAATACGGAGCGTAGGCAGCAGGAATGATGCCTCAGCACTACCACTGATGACCCCAGGAGAGACCCAATGCTGCTACCATCGGGTACCAGCTCTAGAGGGGTTACAGGTGCAGATGCTATTTCTGTGACCTTAGCCAGTACTCCATGTGAAATAGGAATTCTCTTAACTACACTTAGTCACTCTCACCAACATTCCACCATGGATTCCACATGGCAACTAATTTCTCTTCCAAATCCAAGTTGGGAATATGTGTTGGTGGAGTTGAAGTCACATGTCTGTGTTTTAGTTACAAAGGAATCTAGAAATGTAAATAAGTGAATTCTGGATTCTACTTGAGAAAGGCAAACTTATAATGTGGGAAACTCCAAACACAGAAAGGCTGTCCAAAATACACTAGGTAGACACATGCATGGCCATGGACTCATAGAGGGGTGTATGCTGAGGCATATTATGGACAAGGGGGAAGGATCTCCTTTAAAAGATCTTATCCGGGATCCCTGGGTGGCGCAGTGGTTTGGCGCCTGCCTTTGGCCCAGGGCGCGATCCTGGGGACCCGGGATCGAATCCCACGTCGGGCTCCCGGTGCATGGAGCCTGCTTCTCCCTCTGCCTGTGTCTCTGCCTCTCTCTCTCTCTGCGTGACTATCATAAAAAATTAAAAAAAAATTGTTAAAAGATCTTATCCTGCTGCCCTGTTTTAATTGGTCTTTCTTGGTCTCGTCTTCTCTTTATTCTGAGTTACAATTTCTTCCCACTGCTGGTTCCAGGGGAAAAAAATGTTAATTCTTTTTATTAGTCATGCTAGATGCAATTTGCTGAGCTTTTGATATGTTCTGGGCACTATGCAAGTGAGCTTAACATATATTTCAAATTTATTCCTCATAAACCCTTCATAAACCTGTGAAATAGATATTCTTCCAGCATTGAATTTAATAAGTGAGGACACTGAGGTTGAGAGCAGTTAAGGTGTCTTGCTGGGATCCATGGTGGGATGCAGAGTGAGTGACAGAGCTGAAATTTGAACCACATGCCCAGGACTCCAACTCTGGTTCTTTTCCTACTCATTATATTAAGTCTTTCTTTTAAGTTTACACACAATAATTGATTTATAGGCTCAATTGTTCTTCAGGTTGATTAACTACTTACAGGTAAATAGATTGACATTTCTTTCCTCTACCAATAAGTAAATGAAATATCCTGAATTCATGTAACTCTCATGTAAGAAATTCAAAAATATAAACAAAGCAATTGCACCTGGTAGCACTCCTTGAAGAGATAAATCCAGTTTCTTTGTGTCAGGATTATTCTAATGTGAGTTCTGAGGGAAGCAAGTTAGGACTGCTGATCTTGCAAGAAACATGACCACGCTGCACTGATTCCTGGGGATTCAAAAATGAGTATGGCTCAGTTGCCACCTTTTGGGGCACAGAATCAGAAGAAGCCCAGTTAGTTATTCTGTGGGTTTGGTTTGACCTATATCTTTCTCTCTCTCTCTTTTTTTAAAAAAATTATTTATTTATTTGAGAGAGAGAGAGAGAGAGAATACACAAGTGGGCAGAGGGGCAGAGGGAAAGGCAGAGACAGACTCCCTGCTAAGCAGGGAGCCTTATGCAGGGCTTGATCCCAGGACCCCAAGATCATGACCTAAGCCAAACACAGATGCTTAACCAACTGGGCCACCCAGGCCACCTGGTTTGACCCATCTTTTCTGGTAACTTTAACTAGTGCCTATCCTTTGACTCATACCCTAATCTCTCTCACCATCACATTCACTAATACCAAGAGGTAAAATTGCAGCTTTAAGTTTCTTTCCCCTTTCAAGCTTCAATGACTAGATTTGCCCAACTACTCACTTACCTCATGGATAAAGGTGAAACACAGGATAGAGTCTGCAATAGGAAGAATGATTACTACATCTATCTTGAGAGTCATTAGGAAGATTCAAATTTACATGTTACCATGGCCTATGCTTTCACCAGAGATGCGGGGTTTAGACATATTTCCTATAAAATTCACAGACACTTTTAAAATATAAAGACTCACACTTTTTTTTTTAAGATTTATTTATTTATTTGAGGGAAAGAGAGAAAGAGAGGATGGGTGGGGCAGAGGCAGAGAGAGTGTTAAGCAGACTTGGTGCTGAGCAGAACCCCCACTCAGGGCTTGGTCCCATATCCCTGAGATCACAACCCAAGCTGAAACCAAGAATTGGACACCCAACTGACTGTGCCATTGAGGTGCCCCTAAAATTTAAACTCTATTTTCTAACAGGTGCTGATGATTTTTATCTTGGGAAAGATATATAGCTATTTTTATAAAAACAGGTTTGAGGACAGGAGTGTAAAACAAACTTCTTAATGTTTTTCCCTCTACAGAGAGTACTTCTGTGTATTTGTGCAGGGAAATTCAATCTTTGTGCCATGGCATACCCAAGATATACATGAGCTCCCAGGAGTAATAGCAGTAGGAAAGTTGGGGGCACCCTTCCAAGTTCACAAGCCCTTCCATGCTTTTCCAGAACCCCTCTGCCTGAGCCTGTTTGGTATTTGGGGCTCTTTCATTTGGATTTCACTGCTCCCATGAGTTTGGAAGCTACTAAAGTAGAGAAAGGTTGAGAGAAAGCAATTTGTTCCTATTCACCAATGGCTTCAAGGAAGTAAGTTAGGCTGCACTTTCTGACCTTTTTACACTTGGGTTTTGGTTAGGTTTTTTGGTTTGTTTGTTTGTTTGTTTTTATTTTTCCTTAAGGTATGCATTCAACATCCAATGAACCCATATCCATTTGTCAATTCAAAAATGTACCCAAATCAAATATATATTGCTTGAGCATATCTGCTATTTTAGGAAATCCCTAAATGATTTTGTCCATGAAAGCAAATCCTAGAATGTTGTTTTCCACAAAAAATCAGGTGGGGATTTTTGCAGTAAATTAGAGAGGATTAACATCTTGTGACACACCCAGTCTACGCTCTCATTTCTGGGAAGTGTCATGAGTTGGGTAGATCTTCCTGAATTTCTTATGTTTCTGGAAATTTCTAATTCAATTTGTAAACGTTGAGTTTTCCTGTGGCTGAGATTGTCACACTGGGTCTCTGGTTCTTTTTCTGTCCCCCGCTCCCCATCCACTTAGCAAAATGTCTTCTGCTCTCTTTTTAAAGGGGGGAAGGAGCTTTAAAGAGACCTGAGACATGCCTCAGTGGTTTGTTTATAGCTCCTTCAGACTGCTTTGCTCTAGAGCTGACACAAACCTCAGCTTTGAGGGAGTAGAATATTTCTTTCTCTGTGTGTGGGTGTTTTTGTTCTCTATCTGGGTCTGCCTATGGGTTTGGTCACTCTCAAGTGCTGGAAAGGTTTGGCTAACACCATGCTGTGCATGATTGCATATTATCTGCCAGTGTCAGGCCTGGCTACCCTTGCTACTGATTGCAGGGCTCATTTCATTTCATCCTCTCTCACATTTGCACACTTGGGGCTCTCTCTGCTTTCCTTGCATTCACACACAGCATCGAACGGCCTTTTCTCTTGTCTCCTTTCAGTGATGCTGTGGTCCTGCTCTTCCTCAGAGGCTCAGAGAACCATGGGCTGCCAGTGCAGTGGGGAGAGTGCAACCCTGGAGTGGAGCTGGACTTGTTAGCAGGCTTCTCCTCAGGCTCCTTTGTGCAGGGCAGACATCATGATAGATAGAGAGGCAGGATAGGATCACAACTAAGGTGGGCTCCAAATTATTTCTGAGTTTTGCTCCTGGCAGAAAAGTCCCACATCTGACCCTAAGCAGCAGCCTGCAATTCGGTCATCAGAGCTCTCCTTGGTAGTTTGAGAAAGAACCTAATACTACAATCAAGGCTGGGCCAGACATTCAATTATCACTGTGCTTTTTCTACTGCACTGGACTTTCTGGAGTGAATGGAGTACCTCCACCGTCACAGAGGGCAGCCCCAACCCCACTGCTCTGCCTGGAGGGACACATTGCCATTTGAGCCTTGTAATAATAATAATAATAATAATAATAATAATAATAATAATAATACATTTTATGTTATATATCATAATTGTATAATATATTTAATATTATATATAATAATATAATAATTGTTACTATTTTAGCTACTTTCCAGGAAACTTTTTATGTTTCTTGTCCATATTTCAGGCTGTGAAGGTGGATCTTTCTTTCTTCAAGTATAGAGAGGAAACAGGGAGGCTCCATATAAGTATCAGAGATTTGTATTGGGCCTTTGAAGGATCATTTCCTTCCTTACTTCCTTCTTTTCTTCCTTCCTTCCTTCCTTCTTTCCTTGCTTCCTTCCTTTAACAAATATTTATTGAAAGCCTATGTTGTATCACATTTATGGTGTTCATCAGTGAACAAAACAAAGATCCTACCCACTGGCACCTACATTTTGGCCCTTGGGTGTATTAGGACACATTCAGAAGGAAATATTGCCTGTGGCCACACCCACACCCTTGAGAAGGAGGTCATGTCTGCCTTGCTCTGAGTTTGGCACCCATTTATGCTCAGCATGGCACACTGTGGCCTCTCGAGTAGCTCACAGCCCCTCAGGACTGAGTGGATGGCAGCTCCTGTGCCTGGCTGTTGGGCTGCATGGAGACGCCCCTTGGGGCAGACTTTTTATATGTCCACGCCAGGCCTCCTTGGTTCCAGCACAGTTATAGAGCGCAGTTTTGGGCCTGCTGCCAGGGTTCCACTACAGATCCTCTTTCTTTTGTTTGAGGGATTTTTCTGAAGTGGAAAAGGCTACTGAAGCACAGGGTGGGTATGAGTTAATGACCCTTGCCCAATCCTCAGCCAACCCTCTGCCATCAGTAGGAGATAGAGGATAAATATCCCAACTTCGGGGAGAAGGAAACTTTGGAGCCTTGTTCTATATCCCCAGTGCCTCAGTTGCCATAAGAGTAACAGCTCAACCATGCACATTTTTGCTCTCTGCCCTGTCTCCTGCTTTCT
This sequence comes from Canis aureus, assembly GCF_053574225.1. NCBI lineage: Eukaryota > Metazoa > Chordata > Mammalia > Carnivora > Canidae > Canis > Canis aureus. Next base: position 15,126,192 of record NC_135636.1, read on the forward strand.
GCTTCCTTACTCCTGCTTCATGGAATCACAGAACAAACCAAGAGCACCTGAGTCCATGTTCCAGATGCTGGCTGCTTCCAGGAGAACTCAAATCAAACTCTTCAGCTACCTTCTCAAGGACACTCATTTGAAGGCAACCTAGACAGCGATGGTGGTAATTGATAATAATAGCAATAGTTGGCCTTACCTATTTGAGAGCTGCCAGCCCCCCAGGCACTGCTCTGAGCACTGGTGTGTGTTGATATCTTTCAGCTCTCTCTCTTTTTCTCTCTCTTGTCTCAACAACAGGCTTGAGAATCCTGAAGTATTTGTGTAAGAATTCTGGTCACCTGAAGCTTCCATGCTTGTGAGACTTTGTGGAAAGACCATCTAGAGGCAGAGAGAGTTGCCCAAGAAGTCCCAGCTGACCAGCCCACATCTGTCTGAGATGACCCCACAACAGCCATAATTAGTGATTATTTTTATTTTAAGCCACAAATACTTGGGGTGACTTATTATTTAGCAATCTAATATAGAAAATTTAATAGTCAAAAAATATTAATCATTTTTCTTAATTAGTTTATAACCCATTTTAGGTGAATATCTAATTTTTTAAAAAAAAGATGTATTTATTTATTTATTTGTTTATTTATTTATTTATTTGAGGGTGGGGAGTGGAGAACTCATGCATGTGTGTGTACACAGGAGTCAGGGGAGAGGCAGAGGGAGAGAATCTTGAAGCAGACTCCCAGCTGAGTGTAGAGCCTGACACAGGACCTGATCCCACAGCACTCAATCTCATGACCCATGAGATCATGACTTGAGTCAAAACCAAGAGCTGGATGTTTACCCGACTGAGCCACCCAGGTGCCCCAAATAGCTAAAATTTTTATAATGATAATAATATTATTTTTTTATTGTGAATTTGGTATATGTCAATGACTAATCTAAACATATTGCATGAATTAACTCATCTAATTGTCACAGCAACTCCATAATCTCAATATTAAATATGTATGAAAGAAAGCACAGAGAGATAAGTCAACTTGTCCAATGGCACATAGCTTGTGTAGAAGAGGAGTTCAAAATCCAATTATATGCATTATACCATTAAGCAAGTGTGAAATAACACAAAGTCAAACAGATCACTCTTTGAATTGTGTCAGGACTTTATAATAAAAATAAAAATAAAAATGGGGTTTATATATAAGAATGTCTGTTTGCAAGTACTACCACTTGGAAAGGAAAAACAGACATTAATGTTTCTCATTTAGGTGACACTTTAAATAAACTTACAATGAAATTACCCAAGAATTAGACTACAGTTTGTTTTATAAATAGATGTTTATATATTTCAAGTGAATAAGACAGGCTCCATATTCAACATGTTAATATAAAGAATAAGCCTGTGAAAATATAACTCAACACACTTATTAACTACAAACATTTGTCATTGGAACCAAAAAGCCACTCATGCCACTCATCAGAAAGTAAAATATTTTTTCTCATAATTGTAGTATTTATTGATCACTTAGTAGATGATTCTATAGTCATTTTCTGATTCAATTCTCTCAGCAACCTCAGCTTGTCTGAGGTCCTGGATCTAGGCTGAGCCAAGTTTAAACCCAGACCAGGAGATGCTCAAGTCCCAGAGTGTGGTTCTGGCCTCCCTGGTGGTAGAAGACAGCTGACCACACCAACATTTCATGTTTGTAAATTGAGTTTTCTCATCCACTTGGGGTTGATTGAATGATTTTTTTATATCCATTAGAAGAGGGAAAGAAAGACATTTCAAGCATGTTTTTCTTTCTTCCTGCTTCTGACAAGTTTGGTCTTTGTAACCCTTGACAGGGAAACATTACTTTTTCACACTTCTGTACCCATACCTAGAATTCCCTTCACCAACCGTACTCCAACCAACTCTCCCTCTATCTGGTTCCCTTATGCCTTTGTGGGAGAGTCAGCACCTTTGAGAGTATTTCTGACTCCTCCATGTAGCCTTCAACCACTCCTTACTTTGAGTTCCATGTGTATGTAATCTACTTCTGTACAATATCAGAATAGCCCATTTTGTTGACCTTCTTCACCATCTACCTGAAAGCTAGTGGAGACTATCTGGTTCACTCTTGTTTCTCCAGTGACTAGCTCTGTTTCTAGTATGTAATAGGTGCCCAGAATATAGTTGTGTACTAAATGAATAAAGGCAGATTCTCAAAATAAAAGGGAGCATGAGTCATATGGTTTTTGTACTTCCATTGCTTAACTGTGTCTGGTGTATAGCAAGTTCTCAAAAACATTTGCTAAATGAATTGGTTCAGCAGATTAGAGCTTTTAGCTAGAGTCTTAAGATGATGCAGTTTTATGGAAAACCATAAGCTTAACTATCCCCAAAATGAACGTATTTCTTTTAAAGCAGCCTTAAGAAGCTAAATGCCCTTGCATTCTGGAAGGAACAGAGATATTTTCATTTTATGCCTAATAAGGAATAAGATGTTCTTTTGACTTTTTCTCCCTTTAAAGCCAACACACTCACCTATCAGCACTAGTCTACCCATTATTTGGGAGTGGAATCAAGCTTAGAGCTGCTGTATCCCTATTCCTCTGGCCTCTATTCATGTTGGAGAAAAGAATTTGGATTTCCATGTTCAAACGCTTGGGTTACTAGATGCTGAGTATGATGGGGAGATAGCCATGCATGCCAGGGGGGAGTATGTTTACTCAACTTCACTGCCATGACAGTTGGTTATGATAAGTTGGCTGGAACCAGATCATCCAAGAATCATACTCTTTTATAGTCACAGGTCAGGGATTAATCACGTTGTCCAGTCCTCTCATTTGATAATTGAGGGGAAAAGAGATGTAGGGAGGTAAGGCTTCCTGCTTACAGTTATATAATAAGTGGTGGAGTTAAAACCAGACACCAGTTCTCTAGAATCTAAGTGTCATTATCACTATTCCAACACATTCTATTGTTGTCCCAATGGACAAGATTACTACAAACTTCTTGGGTACTGTACTTCTCTCCATTGCTATTTTACAATAGCAAGGGTCAAGCTGTATATATGTATTCCAGGCTCAGCCCATCACATGTCTACCCAGAATAACAGAAGAGAGGTCCCTATCATCTCTAAGGATTGCACAACAGAAAGGGTTAGTCTTCTGGGCACCTCCTTTTCTGATCATTAAAGAATTCTCCCAAGTTCAAAATGGTCAAATTCCAGCTTAGCCAATTCTCATAGCATAGTCATGTGTCTGTACCTAGACATTGCCTGTCCTTAGGGAGGGGCTGATATTGGCTGAGGAAGAGCAAAAAGAATACCCTGGAGGCTTCTATTTGAAAAACACACTGACAACTCATATGTAATGAAGGCTCCCAGATGTCAAGTCTGCTGAGTTTTGTTTTTGTTTTTGCCTATTTTTTCTTCCTGATTTTCAAAGAGTGTACCTCCTTCCTTCATTCCTTTTCCAGTTCTCTATCTGTTAAGGCTCTTTGATGGCAGAGTTGGTTACAGGAACCATTCTTCAGAAGGCGTACAGGGGCTCATGGAAACTAAAGCAGGTGGAGATTGAGATGTTGGTTGAGGCTCCCCCAGGACAAAGCACTCCTTGGTTTAAAGTCCTTCATCTCTCTGTTTAAGGTTCATGACCTGGGCTACAACTGTAATAGGTCTGGCTTGAGTCATTTGATTTAAGTGAGTGATTCTGGTTTGGGGAAGCAGGGCTCTGATAATACTGAATCTTAGTTAAAGACCCTGAGAAGCAGACCAAGAGGCAAGGATTCAAATATGAATAGTATATTTGGGAAGTAATCCCAGGAGGCACCAAGAGGTAGTGGGAGAGTGAGACAGGGAAGGGAAGGCAGCCAGATGCCTAACTGAGCCAGCCAGGTTCCTTACTGCGCACTGGGGGCTTAATCTAATAGGGCAGCCTGAGGAACCTATATGGAACACATACTTCTGAATATCTGTCTCAAGGGCAAGGAAACTGAGATTTCTGTCTAGCAGTTCTCATCAGTGATGCTTGGAGGTGGTGGGAGTCCATCCTCAGCCACCTCTGGAATACCACAGGTAGGAGCTGTGTGGTCTTGGGAAAGGGAAGCACAGGCTGGCAGCTGAAAGCCAGGTAATCTTGCACTAACATGTTACATTAGTTTCCTATTAATTTCTATTTTCCTATTAATTTCCTGATGACCACAAACTTAGTGGCCAAGGACACAAATTAATGTACCAGAGGTCAGCAGTCTGAAATCGAGGTGATGAAGGGCTACCTTTCCTTTGGAGGCTTTGGGGGACAATCCATTTTCTTGCCTTTTCCAGATTCCAGAGATTGCCTACGTTCCTTGGCTCATGGCCCCTTCCTCCATCCACAAAGCCAGCAGAGTATCATGGCCTCTCTCTGACTCCACATCCCTCTCTTTCTGTTCTCACATGGGCTTCTCCTCCTCTGACTCTGACTCTCCTGTTTCCTTCTTATCAAAGACACCTGTAATTACATAGGGTACACCAGGATAATCCAGGAGAATCTTCCCACCCAAGGTTCTTAATCACTTCTTCCAAGTCCCATCTACCTGTGTAAGGAAACACAATCACAGGTTCCAGGGATTAGGGTGCAGACATCTTTGAGGTACCATTATTCAGCCTACCACACAGGGTAGGACCCCAGACTGCCAGCCTTTATTGAAGGTAGGGGTGGACTGTTGGGAAGAGGATGTAGATACCGACCAGCCAAAGAAGGACAATTATCTTCTATGGAAAAACATTTTCTCCTTGTTTTGTAGAGTAAGTTGTCCTCCCTGCTATCTCTACTTGGTTTAAGATGAAGACAATTGTTAGGCTTTGTGTCCTTGGCCCCAGACCTATGGAATGATGAGACCCACTAATGATCTTGCAGGATCATTACACGGATTCCCACAAGGCTGAGAGCAGTTAAGATCACTATCCCTTCTTCTCTTTATCCAGATCACTTTCTGTTGACAGCTCATTTGTACCCACTTCAGCCATCGCCTCCAAACTCACACTTGATCTGACTTCCAGATCAAGTGTCCAGTACACAGCAGGAATTTCCAAATATTTGCTGGAAGAAAGAAGGGAGGAGGATGCAGATCTGATGGGTCCCTGTGTGTGTGTGTATGTGTGTGCACATTTGTGTTCACATTTATGTCCTCTGATATCAGAGTGAACTCTGTGCATAAACTAAGAGGCAAGTCTGGCCTGGATCTTTAAGCAAAAGTGAGGGGCACTGTCCTTTATTTAGAGTTAACTCTTGACAGACATAATTAATCTTTTCTCATGCTTCTCCCACACAGCGGGCATGCTGAGCAGTGAGGGTGGGAACAGGGAGCCAGGGAGCCCCAGCCCCTGACCTGTCCTGCACTTTCCTGCAGATCAGCCTGAGGCAGAATCAAAGCCTGCATGGAGGAAAATGCTGACACCTTCTTGGTGATATGACAGGCCTCCCTCTCAAGGCCTGGTATTTCCTGAGAGGCTGAGTTTCAGCTGCAGGGCAAAACTATCATCCTGGTTTACTCTGGGATCAAATTATAAAAATCATTTCCCCAAATGCCCTCTCTTGCTAGAGTTCCCACACAGTCAGAAGAAACAAAATCTCCCTCAATCAATTCCATTGGTTCTGATGTCAAGCTCTTAAGCTCCTCTGAGGCTCCAGCACCCCACCTCCCAGCCTTCTTTCCTTTTGCACACGGCACCATACATCACTCTCCAAACCTGTTGGGGCAATTCTCTTCCTAATGAAGCTCAGTGAGATATGCCTAAGCTGTGTATTCGTTTACAAATAGAATGCTGTGCTGTCCAAATGCCAAATTTTAGCTAATGATAGTTTCTTTTTAATAGAATACTCAGGTGGAGGAGGTGTGTGTGTGTGGGGGGGGGGGGGGGACAACCCAACACCCTTCCTCACAAAATTAACCACCATTGCTGACCATTTTTGTGGTCCTGGCTCTAAGTCTTCTGAGGAATGTATGATTGAAACTAGAAGATATTTTTCCAGTTACATTTTCTGTGGGAATTACATTTTTAGTTTTATTTCTCTTATTTTTAGGCCTCCCATGATACTTTATGAACATCAGCTAGACCTTAGACTTTCGAGTTTGCTCTATTCATTTGACTAATGGCAAAGTGAAAAGGAGGTGAGGATTTAAGTCACTTTTGTAGCCCTACACAGTGGGCTGGGTGCAGATACTGTGTTAAATAAAAGTTCCCACCCAGCCTTTTCCTGTTATTTTTACAAACAGTTTGGTGATGCTCAGCCAACTGCATGGTCTGGGGGAGGAGGTGCTTTATCACAATGCAAGAACTTTTCCCCTCAGCCTTGGGACAATGCAGACAGGGGTGGGAGAGGGTATGAACAGCCTGTGTGTGGTCTCTGGGATCTGGGCCTCTGCTGGCTTGGGGCCACAGGCCCTGGAGGGCCCCCAGAGTTATCTCAGATATCAGTAGGGTGTGTCAGAGATATTGCATTTGTGAGAATTTCAGTGCATTTGAATAATCTTCAGCTTGAAATCCCACAATGCAGGACAGAGCTCATAGGAGGATGTAGCATTTGAAGCATTGCTTGATCACATGGCAGCTTTCAAGGAAAGCACAGCGGCCAAAGCCCATGGTCATGCAGCACTGCGCCTCTAATGGTGCCTCACTGCCCTTGGGATACACTGGGAGTCCTATTGTGACTCACCAGGCTCTGAAGACCCCTGTGCAATTCTGCTTTTTGACTCCCATAACACTTAACCTGCTTCCTCGACATCTATCTTGTCTGCTTGTTTTTAAGCTCTGCAATGGAAGGGCCCCTGTTTGCCTCATTCGCAGCTTTACCCCCAGGGCTTAGCAGAGTTCCTGACACATAGCAGGTGGGCAATCATTGTTAGTTGGAAGAGTGAATGAAATTGAGTGACTTCCTCAGTTGACTGGAGTAATAGACAAATGCCTGGAATCAGGTGGATTTGGGGAAGCTCAGATCACTGGCCTGGGTCAGACCATAATTTTGTGGAAAGGGATTGAATGCTGGAAGCTTTTGCTGTGCTTTACTGTGTGTCCACAGTTGGTCAGGGAGAAAATGGTTTAATGTGCCTAGAAGGACAATAGAAGCTGAAGTTTCTTTCTGGTTGGTTTCTGAAAGTCCATGAGGCATAAATGGTCACCACCTGTCTTCAAACCTGGTCTTTACCAGATGGTAGGTAGGTAAGAATTGGTCTAGTTTCTTCTCTTTTCTTAGAACAGTTATGTCAAATCCCTTCCTTGTGTGTTTATGCTGGGGTGGGCTCAAGTTAAGGAATATTGCTCCCCAGAGTTGCAGAACATCTACCCCAAACCAAGAGGCAACCCATTGACAATTCATATACCTATGACCTTGGCAGGTGCCCACCTGCCTGCTGACACACATGCTCAAACTCAAACAACCCAAATAGAGATACAGTATCCCTCTGAGTTGTAATCTATTTTAAATGTTCCCAAGGAAGCAGAAGCAGGCCTATGACATCCAGGATCCATTAGATGGCTGTATTGCATTTCTTTCTATTAACAGATGTTTCTTCTCTCAGCACAGAGAACTTGGTGGCTCCTTGGAGGGAGGTAGTCTTCTGACTGTCTCAAGTAAGGTTCTCTCTCAGATCTGCACCGAGCACTGTATTCTGGTTTTGTCACACTTCTCTGTCAAGGAGTGTGAAGATGTTCTGGAGCCCTCCTCAGGAACACAGCTGGGGTTGAGCTTGATAGCTTCTAGACTATATAGGGATATCATGGTTCAGAGGTATTGCTCTAGTTGTTAGGAGATCTATTTTCCACCTCTTACACCACCTGGGGACACTGACATTGTATTAATTCTTTCTTCCTTCACCCTTTTCATGATCCACTGGGAGTGGAGTATTCTTCCCACCCCATTGGCTTTGGGCTCAGATGGCCATTATTTTGACCAATGGAAGGTGGTGACAGGATGCCCATTATAAGCTGAAGTTCTAAGAACTTTCATGGAAGCTTGAGAAAAGCTTGCCCTATTGACTGTTAGAACTTCCAGAAGAGATGAGTCCCACGGGACTAGTGGTCAGCCTGCCACTCCTGAGCAAGGAATAAATGTTTGCCAATACAAGTTGCTGAATTTGGGGATTGTTTGCTATTAGGCATTATTGCCAGCAATATCTAATTAATATAAAGACTTTAAAGTTTCTTTTTTTGAAGAAAGATTTTATTTATTTATTCATGAGTGACAGAAAGAGACGCAGAGACATAGGCAAAGGGAGAAGCAGGCTTCACGTAGGGAGTCCAATGTGGGACTCAATCCCAGGATCTGGGATCATGCCCTGAGCCAAAGGGAGGCGCTCAACTGCTGAGCCACTCAGGTGTCCCAACTTCCAAGTTTCTTAAATTTACCTGGATTTTAGGTGTTTTTTTTTTTTTTCATTTGAGGTATGATTTGCATACAATAAAATGAATAAATCTTACTATTCTTATTGCATTTATGAGCTTTGAAAATGTTACACAGTCATGTAACTGCCACCCCAGACACACTATTGAACATTTTGCATCACTTCAGCGAATTCCTTCATGCCCCTTTAGCTATTCTACCCCCCACCCCGACTCAATAAGCAACTACTTGTGATTTTTATTACAGTAGTTTAGTTTTTTCTGCTCTTGGGTTTCATATGGTATAGTCTCTTTGTGTCTGGCTTCTTTTGATCAACAATGATTTTAAAGATTCATTCAGTTGTGTGCATAGGTAGTTAATTCTTGTAATTACCAACTAGTATTTCTTTCTTTTTATATTTATTTATTTATTTATTTATTTATTTATTTATTTATTTATTTATTTTATTTTATTTTATTTTATTTTATTTTATTTTATTTTATTTTTTTATTTATGATAGTCACACAGAGAGAGAGAGAGGCAGAGACACAGGCAGAGGGAGAAGCAGGCTCCATGCACCGGGAGCCTGACGTGGGACTCGATCCCAGGTCCCCAGGATCGCACACTGGGCCAAAGGCAGGCGCTAAACCGCTGCGCCACCCAGGGATCCCTATTTCTTTCTTTTTAAAAAAGATTTTATTTATTCAAAAATTTTATTTATTTATTTATTTATTTATTTATTTATTTATTTATGAGAGAGAGAGAGAGAGAGAGAGAGACATGCACTAGATCACAAGTGAGGGGAGGGGAAGAGGGAGAGGGAGAGAGAGAATCTCAAGCAGACCTGGTGCTGAGCACAGAGGCCAATGGGGGGGCTCAATCTTAGGACCCTGAGATCATGACCTGAGCTGAAATCAAGAATCAGTCAGTCAGTCAATCATTGAGCCAACCAGGTGTCCCCCAACTAGAATTTCATTGCATAAATATGCTACAATATACCATAATTTATTTCTATATTACCTGGAGATAGACAATTTGGTTGCTTCTGGATTTGGGCTATTATAAATCAAGCTGCTTTGTGTAGACATTTATTTGTATTTCTTCTTGGCAAATAGCTGGAAATGGAGTTTTACTAGGTGATAGGGCAAATTATTTTCCAAATTGGTTAAACCATACTATCTTTGATTAACAACATATTACAATTCTAGTGCCTTTACATGCTTGCCGACACTTGGTGTTTCTGGTTCTTTTAATTTTAGCCTTTCCAGTGTACATCTAGTGTCACCTCATCATGGTTTTAATTTTCATTTCCCTGATGAGTAATGTCAATGAGCATCTTTTCATGTGCTTATTAGTCATTACTATATCTTCTTTTATAAGTGTCTAAGTCATTTGCCCATTTTTTAAATTGGATTTTTTGTCTTATTATTGAGTTGTAAGAATTCTTTATGTGCTCTGGGTACAAGTCCTTTATCAGGAATATGCATTACAAATAATATCTCATAGGTCTTTCTGGTAATCACTTAGAGCTGAGCATTGCAGTCTCTATTATTGTGGATTTGTCCATTTCTTCCCTTATATTAGGTTTTGCTCCATGTGTTTTGAAGTTCTGTGATTCAATATACCACTTGCTTAGAACTGTTACATCTTTGAGATAAATTTCTTTAATCATAATGAAATGTCCTTCTTTATCCCTTATAATACTGTCTTGAAGTTTACTTTGTCTGATATTAATATAGCCCCTCTAGATTTTGTTTGCTTATTGTTTGTATTTTAAATCCTCTTCCCTCCTTTTACTTGCAACCAGTTTGTGTCTTTATATTTAAAAGAGTCCTTTTAGACAATAATAGTTGAGTCTTTCTTTTTTTGTCCTACCAGTTACTGTCTTTCAATTTCTTCTATTTAAATTTAATATAGTTATTGCTGTAGTGGGTTTATGTCTACCATTTGATATTTATTTTTATTTTCTATTTGTCCCATCTACTTTTTCTTTACTTCTCCCTTCCTGCCTTCTTTTGGGTGAGTCAAGTATTTTTTTTTTCAGTATTCCATTTTATTTCATATCTCAACTTTTTAATGCATACCTCTTTATGTTATATTTTGAGTGGTTGACCTGGATTATAAAAAAGCATTTTTAAATTATCAAAGTCTTTTGCATGATAATTCTAATTTTTCATACACACTCTAAGATTTTACAACACAGTAATTAAATTTACTCCCCTCCCACCCTCTATGCTTTTGTAGTCATTTGTTCTTATCACTATATGCTATAACCTTAGAATATGCTCATTATTTTTGTTTCAGTCAAAAGACTTGAAAAATTAACTATAACATGATCATTTTGAAAGGGTTTTATGTTTACCCATGTGTTTGCTCTTTCTAGGATTCCTCATTCCTTATGGGTGATCTATGTGTCCATGTGGCATTTTTCTTCTATCTATAAAACATCTTTTAGTTTGTCTTGTAGTAGAGATCTGTGTCTGTAGAGGAGTTCTCTTCCAACACCATGCTGGGGATGAAAGCAGCCTTGATTTTCCTCTCCCCTAGGAGGAGACTGTTACACTCTGCATTTTAGCTCATTCATTAGGCTTTTAAAAAAAATGTCCTCAGCTCTCTAAAGGGTTTGAAAAAATGATTTTAGAGCTTTTTGTTTTTGTATTCTTGGTTAGGGTGGCAGTGACAATGTCTTGCCACTTTCATAATCTGCAACAGAAGTCTAGGATTTAGTTTGCTTGTTTTGAAGTGAGAAGTTTAAACTCCATTCATTTATTTGGCCCCAAAAACATTTCTGAGCAGTCTTCCCAGAAGCTTAGCATTCAAACTGTAGAGAAACATAAAGCTTTCCTTGCAATGAGTTCCTAGGATAAAGTTTTACATCTTTAATATGACTGTGAGCATCCCATTTTAACATGCTGACACTTTGTACTTCTCTACCTTGATGCTTGATAATTCTGGACACTTTTTGCTATTTGTCTTCCTGATTTATTCTCAGCTGCAAAAAGGGACAGTCTACTTATTTTGGAATTATTGATCTGTGCTTTCATGTGCTTTACCTCCCACACCCTCTTTCCTAGCCCAGGCATCCATATTCAATCACCATTCTCTTTTTTTTCTCTTGAAAACATCTAAGACATCTCTTTCCTCCATATTCCAGCCCAAAATTCAAAAAGAAGTGTCATTTTTGGTTTATGTTTCATTATTCAACTATTTCCAGGTTTGAAGTAACAAAGTAACTTCCAGGATAACCCTGTCTATGAACATCTGGCATTCATTTTGATTGGTCAGTACCTGTGCATTACTAATTATTAAATATTTTGTAAATAATTCTACCAGGATTGTCAGTACTTTGCATGGTGCCTCCTTTATAGTATATACACAGTACATATTTGCTGAATACATTAAGGGCTTCCAGAATGATTGCATGGGATAGCAAGTTTTCCAGCTGCTAGCCTGTTCTATGAAAATGGGATCCAAAGACAAATGAGCCATCATCCCTGGCCTCAATTGAGATCCATATATGTATGTTGGACATCTACATCTTCCCATCCCAACATTTTGTTCAGGCCACTGCTGTGGACACCTACTATATTCCAGTGTATCTCTAGTGTACCTGCTACACCCCGTGTCTCTTGCTTTTTCCACCATTGTCAATACTCTCTGAATCCACTTTTGATTACTGGGAAGACAGGACCTGGAGAATAAATACAACCCTCTTTTTTCAGGCAGATAATTCTAGTTACACATGACACAGTCCCTCAGAGGATCCCTAGTGGATGGAGCCCAGTTGCCTACAATGTCAGTCAGACAGTAAGGACCTCTTAGATTGCCTTTCTCTCCCCTCATGTTTCATTCTTCCCAACATCCACACCTGTTCCTTGGGATCACTTCTCAAAGTAAATTTCCTGAGTGCAAGCCATGTCTCTGATTTTTTGGGAAATCCCAAGGAAAGATAACTTGTAAACAAATGATCACAGTACAGTATGATCAGTGTGTTAATAATCATTAGAATCATGAGAACTGGGGAATTCTTTTTAAAAAAATTACATTTGAAGTAGTCTTTAAGAATGAAGCAGAAGGCAGACAGAAAAGATGGAAAAAGGAATTCTATGTTGAGAGAAGAGTGTGAAAGTCAAGGATGGTAGCCAGCTTCTAAGATGATCCCCAGGGATTCCAATCTCTTGGTATTCACACCTTATGTAAACCTCTCCACCCTCCACATTGTACCAGGACTGACCTGTGTGATCCATAGGATAGGACAAAATTGATGGTATGTTTTTTCTGAGATTAGGTGATAAAAGACTTCAGCTTCTATCATGGACTCTGACCCTCTTGGTTCACATGCTTTGTAGGAATATAGTTGCCATGCCATGAGGACAGTCAGGCTACTTATGGAGAGGTCGCATGGTGAGAAACTGAGGTCTATGGGCAATAGTCAACAACAGCTCTCAACCACATGAGTGAGCCTGAGAGCAAGTGTTCTAGTCCCAGTCAGGTCTTCAGATGATCGCAGCCTGGGCCACTAGCTTGACTACAGTCTTGGGAGGAACTCAGACCCAACTAAGCCACTCTAAGACTAAGATAATGCATGTTTGGAATAAGTTATTATGCAACAATAAATAACCAATACAGAAAGAAATTGTGAGAAATCATGATGCACTTCGGAATTGGAAGTGGATTTTTTTTTTTTTTTTTTTTTTTTTTTTTTAGTTTTTCCCAACTCTAAAAATAATGATTGTATCATCAGTTAACATGGTTGAAATTAAGTGCATCATCTTTGGAGACAGACCACCGCATTAAGTCCCTCCTTTGGTGTGTATTAACTTTGTGATCTTGGACAATCTGCTTGACTGCTAAGCTTTAATTTTCTTGTTCATAATTTGGGATTGGAATTCATATATATCTCAAAGAACTGTGAGAGTTACATAAGCTGGTTTGTGTAAAGCTGTTATTATCTTTCTTACAGATGATAAACATACAGTAAATTTCAGCTATTATTATTTTTACAAAATGGTCCCCAGCCCCAAACCTCAATTACAAAGATAGGTTACAGAATAAGGTGACAGCTTCCCTTTTCCTGGTTTTACTTATAGTCTCTCTTAGCCATTTTGAAGGATAAGTTCAACAGAAACTTTCTTCTTTTATTTTTAATCAACTTAGTTCCAGGAGTTTAAGAATTTGAAGTATAAAGGTATATTCAATACCTTTAATTAGTAACCACTAATACATTTCCCAAATGTGCCAACAAAAAGGTTGAAAGTAATCAGCTGATGAAAGGTTAATTAACTCAATCTTTTAGAGTTCAGAACAAGCTGGGCTATACTTCAAAAATATTTCATTTTGGATGGAGAGCCTTATGAGCAGAAATAAAAGAGCAGGAAAACTCAATCCAAACTAAGCTGAGAACACACAAACAAACACAAACCACAAAGCCATGACTAACAGCTTAGCCTTATTCCCTCTTCTCTCAAGACCTACCCACTCCCAAGGGGCATTGGTTCAGGGAATGCTGTGAGATGATACATTCTGAGGAAATGGTAAATCTAGTCCCTGTCCCTCTCAGGGCAGAACTAGGGATGGCAAAGCAGTGGGGAGAATGAGTCAGCATCCTGAGGCCAGTCAACTATCACATTAGCCATTAGACAAAATTTCTCTGGATGGTTCTGGCCTCTCCTTCTGCATCTGTTCTTCACCTCTCCCACCTTATCTGACCCCCCCAAACAGTCTATGTCTGGCAGGTATCCTTTCTCTCTGTCATCTCTACCTCATGAATTGAAATCACCAGACTGTTGCTCTTAGGGGTGTTTCTACGCTCAGTTCTTTTGTCTTCCCTGATAGAAGGAGTTCAATCACCAGGGAGCAGTTGGGGCAGATTTTTGTCTGGACATCAGTGAATCTCTCAGAACACAGGAAATCATCCCCCAGGGTGGGCTATTGCCAAGAGCATCTGAAGAGGCCTTATAGCAGGCAGGGCACAGCATGGCAAAGCATGGCATGGTCCACAGTGACAAGTCAGGAGGGGAGTACAACCTCTAGGAAAACAGACTAACATCTACAATCAGTAGGGAATTCAGTTAATCCCATTGATATTAGGGAATTCAATTTATAGAAAGTATTTCCCTCTTCCTTCTTTAAAAGCGTAACATGTATAGCCTGGGATTCTTTGTGGTAGAATTTGGCCATTACATTAAATTAGCTGAACAAGGAAAATCTTCATTGACTTTTTTTCTTGTTTCTCACTCCCGCTGTGATTATGTCTTGGGCTTCCCTGATTACTTATGATGCCCACTGCAGTGTCAAGTATATAGGCAATACACATAAACGTGTGTCTCCAGGATGCATGGAATGGCCTCTGGCTTCCAACTTGGACAAAATGGTATTCCAGATGTTGACAGCAACTTGAAGAAATAGTACTAGCCTGTGTCCAGGACTTAGAATTTGAAGAAAAGATAAGGAAGTCTCTCCCTTTTTACTTTCCTTCTTGTCTTTGTATCAGTCTAAAATGTTCTTTAGAGAGAAGAGAAGAGCCCCGGAAAAGAGTGAGAAAAGACTGAGGAGAGGTTAAAGGGGGAAGTTCAGACTGGTGGTTACTCTGAAGGGGCTTGTTTCCTTGCAAGGAGCAGCAATGCAGCTGACAGAAGACACATGGGCGTTCTCCTCTCTCTGTATCCCCTCTGTCAGGTGCCATGGTGAGAAGTCACCTCTCAGCATGTGGAGAAAGAACAGTCTACTCTCAGGTTTCTTCCTGGATTTGTGGGGGCAGGCTTGAGTTCTGTGAGGCTGTAGAAGAAGTCTTTTGTTCCTTTGCCACTCTGTATCTGAGTAATCTTGGGAAAAAAACAATCCTGGAGGTCATGGATATCTATTTTCATTGATGTCATGTGACTCACTGACTAATGCCATGAAAAACCTTCATGTCTTACTAGAAACCTCAAGGACAGAGTGTCATGCCTTAAGTGTGTTTTAGGGTGATCATCAACACCACTGGGGCCTTAGCGTAGAGGAACTAGCATTGCCTGGGTGCTGGAGGGGGGTGTCCACACTTGGCTATGACTCACTAGACTCTTCTGAGCCACCAGGTCCACTCATGGCAAATGAGGGCATCAGACTGGATGAGCTCATTCTCCCCTTGCTCCTCCATCAGTGTGGAGATTTACTTTACATCAGCTCTTTATGGATTTAAATTATATGGGGATGACAAATGTGTTTTAATGTTAGACCTCAACCTTTGGAATTAACTAACTTTCCAGGTCTTACTTTATCAAACTCAGGTCATGATCTGCAATTTTCTAACCAGCTTGTCCTGCTCAAATCATACCCAGCCAGTCTTAATTTATGATATCTCTACTGTTGGGGAAAAATATGAGTAGTATCTACAGAAACTTGAAACACCATCAAACACTTGCTTTCATATACACACAGCTTTGGGCTCATCATATAAACCTCTACATGCAGATTGGGGAAGTGAATCATGAGGCCAGTGATGTAATACTAAATAGCTTTTGTTCATATTATGCTTTCAATGTGCCAGGTCCATGTGCCATGTGCTATACATATATATCACAACAACTCTATGAGGTGGGGTTTATTTTCTGCAATTGAGGAAGCACAGTGCAGGTAGGCAATCAGGCTGTGCTGGATAGGGCCCCTGGATTCCTCTAGACACATACTCCCATCTTCCCTGTCCCTAGAATTCAGTTCCACTAAATCCATCATTAGCTAAGAGGAGAAAGGATACAGGCTTTGGAGTCACCCAGCCCCAGGTATGAGTTCTGGCTCCACTCCTTCGTTGTGTGATTTCTGGCCTATTTCTCAACCTCCCTGAATTTCAGTTTCCTTCTCTATAGAATGAAGGTAATTTCATGTACATGGCAAGTCACAGTGGGCTAAATAGGTTAATGGCGGAGTCTGGCACAAGGAAGTTTTTCAGCTAATGCTGTTTTTCCCTCCCCTGCCTTCCATTTCCCGTGTTCCTCTCTCCCCACTCTACCCAGTGGATTTTGCTCCCTAGGTCATGTACTGTTTATTTCTTGTGCTTCCCTAGAAAGGAAAGTTATAGTTGCCTCTCTCTGTAAGCCCTTATCACTTTTTCTCTCTTTCCTACCCACGAGTATTTCCTTTCTGGACTCACCACTTTCCTTAGGCTGGGTTGCTCCAAATTTCACATTTTTTTGAGAACAGCCCATGGGGATGCCATCCTGGGGCTCTGAACATCCTGGCCCTCCCTGCTCAGTACAATCACATCTCAGCATCTAAGAGCAGCCACGTAACAGCAGCACAGACAAAAGTCAGAGGAGGTCACTGGATTCTAATTATAAATAAAACAAGCAGGAGTTGTATAATTAGGTTGGAAGGAACAGAGTTACAGCTGTTTTAAGGGTTGTGACCCAAACTGACAAAAGACAGGAAAACTTATGGAAGCAGATGCCTCATCAACCTTGCTTTTGAATGGCCTGGTTTGGGGGGCTGATACATTGTTCCCCTTTAAGGTATTTTGAGCTTCTAATTTCTGAATTTTCATTTTTAAGGCATTCACAGAACATTATACCTGGGAGACTGATGGACTCCTTTGAAACTTAAATAACCCAAAGGAGCCATCCAAACCTGTGGGTAGGATATGTATTCATGCATTTTTAAAAAGGCATATTATATACATCAGAGACTTGGATGGCTCATTAGGAAGGGTTTGGTGGAGTATGTAATTCAGGATTTAATGTGCTGTCCATGGACTAAGCTTATCAGGGCTGTGCTAAAGCTGTTTTATTTTACTTTATTTTCCACAGTAACATTGAAAGCCTAAAGCATTTACACAAAATGACTGACTAATCATTTGCATAGTTTCATTTTTGAAATCTAAGCCTTTTTCAAGTTAGATGAAAACCAGATGTACCTGAAGCCAATATACCTTCCATGAAACTTAAATAACCTTGGTAAAATTCTTCCTTTTCTTCTTTTGATTTACACATAAGCTAAGAATGAGTTATTTTAATTTTTGTCTCTGGGGTATTTTCTGTGCTTGGATCTGCACAGTGCAACTTTGGAGATTCCTCATAGGAAGCAGATTTAAGTTGGATTACACTTTACAAGCATTTGTCAATATCTTATTCTTTAGCATATTAATTATACTTTATATTTTCTAGGATTTAAAAAAAGAAGGCGATGAGCCGGATTTAGAAGGAAGCCAATGTGATGACCAAGCTTTGGGGAGCCATATTTTCAAGATATGAGAAGAGTAATCGGATTTGGGGGGAGACAAATCTCAACTCTCTGCACCTTGTGTGCAGCTCTGTATTTTCCTTCGCCCCTGCACATCACACCTCTTTCCTTCGTTTCTCTTCTGCCAAAATTTGTAAACATAAGACATATTTCTCCCTCTGTTGCTGTCCCAATTGGCCAAAAATATTCAAACTACTAGTGGGTCCATATGGCTATTGAGCATCACTGAACATTTTTTTTTTTTTGGACCCCAGAGAGCTGTTAAGAAAAGCAAATTCAGTTTTCCTGTGGAGAAGAAATCACTCCTCCTAGTGTATGGAGAATGGGTCATATTGAGGGTGCTTCCAAGACCCCGAGAGAGCCATCAGCTCTTCACCCAGAGCCTCCTGACATCCTGAGGGTATCGTAGTGGTGAGAGAAGGTGCAAGGAAAGGTATATTTCTATGTATGTATGTATGCATTCATTCATTCACTCATTCATGTATTTATTTGGAAAAGTTTATTTTTAAAGCAGTATTTAAGAAGCAACATAAAGGGCTTCCAAGCTATTTAAAGACTGTAGAGAAACATGCTTCGCAATATGAAGGGAAGTGTAGGAAAATTCCTTTCTCTAGGTAGAACTGGGCAATAGTTTGGGTTTTCTTTAACCCATTGTTTCTGATAGCACAAACTGAAGCATCAGGTTGTGTGTAGCAAGAAAGTGAAAGGGGAGAGAATAATTCATTGAATATCTGCTAGTGCCAACCAAGTGGATCACTGTGCTAGGAATGTTACATATATCATTTATTTTGTCCCTCACCACCCAACAAGGTGATCATGATTACCCCTCCTTACAGGTAAAGCAATTGAGAGCAGCCCTGGTGGCGCAGCGGTTTGGCGCCACCTGCAGCCCGGGGTGTGATCCTGAAGACCCTGGATCGAGTCCCACGTTGGGCTCCCTGCATGGAGCCTGCTTCTCCCTCTGCCTGTGTCTCTGCCTCTCTCTCTCTCTCTCTCTCTCTGTCTCTATGAATAAATAAATAAATACAATCTTAAAAAAAAAAAGTAAAGCAATTGAGATAAAAGGTGAGGAACTTGACCCAGGATAACATGGCAGGCTAGCAGTTGTTACCCACAACTAGCTAGCTCTATGACCTATTCCAACTCACAGGTATCTCTTTCTCATTTTTGTCCCTTGTCTAATGAGCGAGTTGGACAAGGGCTCTTGTGAATCCTGGAAGGATGGTTCTGGACTCTAACATTCCATGTATTTTCTGTGCATTCTGTGTTCCTTTCCAGAAGCAAAGGTTAGTGCCTATATACCCTTCTGGTAGAAGCAAAGTGTGCTTGAGGGAGTCCAAAGTGACATGTGGGACCTCTGTTGTTAGGACTTGGGGGAGCCATAATAAAGAAGCATTTTCTAGTTCAGTCTGAAGGACATGAGGGATCAGGTTATGAGCTTTTGGAAAGCAAAGTAATTGCATGTTACTTTGCACCAAAGTCACAAGTGTGAGATTTGTGGTCAGCAACCAAAGTGGCCTCTTGGTTCCTCCTCAGATGCCCTGACTCCTTTTTTTTTTTTTTTTTTAGTTAGACGAGATACCATGTCCTTGTACTTAATATCAAATGGTTAAAGTAGCTATATCTTGTTGCCTGTTCTCCATCTTTCTTTAGTCCTTTCTAGCCTTTTCTACAAATTTCCTCTTATCTCTGGCCTCATTTATTTTGAATAAAACTCTCTGATAGGGGACACCTGGGTGACTCAGCAGTTGAGAGTCTGCCTTTGCCTCAAGGCGTGATCCTGGAGTCCTGGGATCGAGTCCCACATCAGGCTCCCTGCGTGGAGTCTGCTTCTCCCTCTGCCTATGTCTTTGCCTCTCTCTGTGTGTCTCTCATGTGTCTCTCTAAATAAATAAAATCTTAAAAAAAAAAACCTCTCCAATAGATCCCAAGATTACTTTGCTACTCTTAAAACAGCAATCCAGGGTTTATAGTTGGAATGAAAGGTTACAGTTTCATGTGGAAGACATGAGAGCAACATCATTTGAAATAGTCCTCTCCTGAACTCCAAAGTGTTGAGAGCAAGCGTCTCCATTTAGAGCCCTGGAGTGACCTATTTTATTATTTTATTTTGTTGTTTATTATTATTATTATTTTGGAGTGAATTATTTTAAAGTACATTTTCTGCAAACACTATGGGCTATGGTTATTGGTATGTTTGACTAACAATCTTCAGTTCAGAAGAAACACTGAGCTCAGCTTTGAGCCTTGCTCTTACCCACCCTCTAATATATTAGCAGACAATTCTGTCCCTTGTGTAACTAACCCCCTTTATTTTTCTTTAGCTTGTGTGATGATTGTCCCTGAAATTAGAAAAGTAATCTATTTATATAATAATTCATTTGTGATTTTATTAATTCCTGGGCCAGGCTCTTCTATCTTTTGCAATATATGGTTAAGGCTAAGAATTTTCCAGAAATGTTTAAAAAAAATCTATGACCACAGTTGAAAAGCACAAATTGAGGGTTTATTCTGAGCTAGATACCAAGTTGCACACAGAAGGCAGAGCTGAGTAAAGCATTGTTTATCCCCTCGAGGGATTTACATGCTTGTAGACAAATCCACAATTTGCTGCTATGAAAAAACTCCTGGGGTAGTGTTGTGGGGTTCAGAGTGAAGGGGATAGAGGTGTTTGAGGTGTTTGGTGGTGACATCATTAGCTGCTTTCTATCTCAGAGAGTTGCTGCCGGTGGGGATGTTATCCTCTGTGGAGACTTGAAGGTATGGAAGCCACATCCATCTTTTCCCTGCTATTATTCCTGTGGAGAAATGGTCTGTGCTCCTATCAAAGGCCAAGTCCTGTCCTCAGAGTTCAGCATCTAATCTCCTCCTGCCTTGAAAAGGATTAAAAATATCTAACAGACTTATTGAGGTAAAATTGACATTTTGTTCCTGTGTTATTTGATTTCTCAGTAACCCTGGGTGCAGTTAGCATTCTTCCTGGGATAGCTTCCTGTCACCTTGGCTACAGAGACATTATCCCCTTCCTGGATGCCCCTTCCTCTCTCCCCACCAGAGGAGCCACTTTCACTGTATCCAATTTTGGGGTTCCCAAAGACTAAGAATGGAGCCAGTGTATTTTCTCTCTTTCCCTAAGTGATCTAATCCTTTCTCATAATTCTATTTATTTTTATTTTATTTTTTAAGATTTTTATTTATTTACTTGAGGGAGAGAGAAAGAGAGAGAGCATGCACAGAGGGAGAGGGAGAGGGAGAGGGAGAGGGAGAGGGAGAGGGAGAAGGAGAGGGAGAGGGAGAGGGAGAGGGAGAGGGAGAAGCAGTCTCCCTGCTGAGCAGAGAGCCTGACATGGAGCTTGATCCCAGGACCCTGAGATCATGACCTGAGCCAAAGGCATCTGCCTAACTGACTGCGTCACCCAAGATGCCCCTTTTTCATAATTTTAAATACCATCTTATAATGATAGTACCCAACTTCAGCTCTAAGTCAGATCTTTCCTTTGGACTTTAGTCTTACTTATTTAACTGCCTATGTGCTACTTCCATTTGGATATCTCACAGACATCGGAGATATAATTGTCTAAATGGAACAATAGCTTTCCACCCTCCCCTCACTCCTGTTGTTACTGTTTTCATGATTGGTGTTAAACAACCAGCCCCCAGTAGCTCACACCAGAAGTCTAGGAATTCATCTGTGACTTGTTCCCTCCTTCTCCATGTAGGATCATCAGTGATTCTGGTGGGTCTGTTTAATAAATGTCTTGGACCTGACCATCTCTCGCCATCTCCCTTAGCATACCTTTGGCTGTGACAATCATGATCTTCATCTGGATTAACACAACTGTCCTCGCTGCTCACACTCCAGCAGTGATCTTAGCATGCAAATCTCATGTTCCCATTTCCACCTTACATAAGCTTCCTCAATTGTGCTCTTTATCTTATATCCACCCCTCCATAACAGGCAGAAAAGAAAAAAGAAAAAGGGCAACTTTTTTCTTCCCATGCACGAAGATGATCATTCCTCTTTGTTGTTTGTGAGTCTACTTTTTTATTCTTGCTTCTTACCTTGTGAGGGTTTTCCAAAAGGAAGAAGACAAGCTTCCACCTTGAAAGAAATTTGGGTGAATTTTTCAAAGTGATACAGTGTTAATAAAATCAGAAATGGGAAGGAACTGAAAAGGTCTGCTGAAAGGTTCTGCCTTCCATTCACCAATTTTCCATGAGTCAATCTGCCATTAAGAGCAAAATTTATTTTCACTGCAATAATGATGTCAATGCCACTGATTCAAGTGCAAAATATTTCAAGGAAGGCAGATTCTGTAATACAAGGGTGAGAATTCACTGTGTTTATCTAGATTCTCCCTATGACTGGCCTTCCCCTTCATTTAAATCTCACTGCCACTGGGAAAGGATGGATTTGAGCCTGGCTCCCATATGGAAAGTAATTGATATTCTTCCTCACACTGGGCTGGATAATTTAAAAATTAATATACTGTGCAGACAGAAGTGCCTAAAGGTTACAGAGACTGGTGAGCTGCAAGCATTTGAATCTGCCAAGCAGAATAAGAAGTAGATAAAGCTAAATTACAGACCTATTAAAAATAAATTAGTGGTGTCGAAAAAGCAAATTAAGATGCAGATAATCAATCTAATTTCAGGGTCTCTGGTGAGTGTTAATGCTTAATCCTTCTCATGTTTGATGAAGCCATCTATTAATTAAAAATATTTATATAAAAACGAGACTGCACAAGGTCTGTATTTCAAGAGGGACCAACTTCAACTAATGTGATTCTTAGAAGATGGCCCTGATTTTATAGTGGAAGGCAAGGCCTGCCTTCATGCCGTCTAAACTAGAGCCCAATTTTCTAAAATATCTTTGCCAGCTGGAGAGAGCATTTGTCCTGCTTTCTGCCACTTCCATTTTTGTCCACTTTCTCTTCTAGCTTCTTGTGACCAGTTCTAAACCATCCACCCTACTTCCTTCTGCTCTACCATTAATTTTAATGCATGGGTGGGAGCTGAACATCAAAGCAAAGAGTTGGATTTGTAACTAATTTTGGAGAGGAAAGAGGTCAAATGGGCAGTGAGACCGTGACCTAGGAGAAGGGAAGATACATTCAGAGAGATGGGGGTGTAGCAGGATGCCAAGTCCTTGAGCAAGCCTACAGGAAGGAATTATGGAGAATTTGAAGTCTTATGTGTATTAGCAGATATGAAACCCGTGGGTCAGATGAAAGAATGGATCTTAATGCAATTTTTAATCTGATATCCTCTTGCTTTCCTTCTACTCAGTACACCAAAGAAGAGGTTTACACACAGGTGCCAGAAGCATGGAACCAAATGACAATTAACCTTTCACATCTGTTCCTCTCACCCAACTTCTGATGCCAGGTCAGAGAATAACTTAGCAGGGAGGCCACACAGACCTGTGTCCTGCACACTGGTCCTTCTGGAGTTAAAGCTCACAGTTTTGTGGCATGGGAATAAATAGAGCAAAGGAAGACAATACTGCTGCTGTATCTCACTGCCCTACTTTGTAGCAAAAAGGGATTGAGTCAGAGGCTGGAATCAAAGGAAATCTTCCTAGCCTGCTGAAGGCTTACTCCTGTAACTCTAGTGTGTGCTAATAACGGTAGGAAGAATAGTAGAAGGCTACATGCAGATTTTTGGTCCTTTTAACTCACTTTTTAGTTAAAAATGTCATATGACACACAGGAAAAAAAAAAAAAAACTTTGAAAAAAGGTGTAAGTATAGAGTGAAAAGCCAGTCTTCTCATATCAGGCCAGGTTTGATTTTCACAGAGAAAAAGCGCTTTGCACTGGAAAGAAAGAAAAAAAAGAAAGAAAAAGAAGAAAGAAAGAAAGAAAGAAAGAAAGAAAGAAAGAAAGAAAGAAAGAAAGAAAGAGGAAGGAGGAAGTGACTTGCAGCTCTGACTAGACACAGCTGGCACTCTGGATGAGCCCTGACCTCTGGCCCAAGCCATGCTTATTGCTAACCTCTCACATGGTGATGTTGTTAGGAATGGTCACCCATGGGTCTCTATCAGCTGTCTCTGGGGAAGCGCTGTGCCTACCTCTACCAGCTCCCTGCATCTTGACTCCATCCCCTGATCGCAGGCGACGGGATTTTCCTACTCAGTGAGTTTGACACCTGAGAATGTTCAGTTTAGTACTGTATTTTGTACAGTCTGTACGGCAACAATGACAACAACCACAACAGCAATGAACAAGTCAGTAATTATTTTTTTCCCTCAGTCTTTAATTTACCTGGAGGAAGTAGTGCATTCCTGGGCAGGTCCCAGCCATTGCATCAAATCTAAAGATCTCCGGCCGCTCGCCCACTCTGGTTTCACAGTGTTCTCTCCGTGGTGTGGTGGTGTGCGTGCTGCTGCAGACGAACAGTGCAGATAACAGTGCAGAGGAGCTGCATTTCTAATAGACCACGGCACTATTTTTATGTTTATGTATTTTTGTGCTTCTCTATATATGTGTGCATAAAAGCAATGCCACTGCTTTGTGGCAACTTGCAGAAGAAGGTATCTGCCTGGAGACTGACAGGTGACTCAGCCTAAAACGTTACTTCTTCGCAATTTCCCTGAGGGTTTCTGCAACTCTAAAGCAAAAGAGAAAGTTTATTTCAGTGTGCAGGGACATCCACGTCGAATTGCTATTTACAATTTAGAGATGGCCCCGGCCTCTGTTTTCAGCAATGGAAGGTATATTTCATAACTGCTAGAAGTGGGATTTATGTCAGATGGCACCTTGTCCTTATATCTTTTTGCTCTTTGCTGCTGTGACCTGACCACCTCATGCTTGGGTCATGTGAACACTTCAGTCATTAGAATCTGATGCTTCTTAAAGAAAATTAAGAACTGAAAGAGGCAAGGAGTTCCCTTTGTCCCTCCAGAGTCATTCTCTGTCCTTCCTTTTGCTCCAGGAAACTGACTTTGACAGATTACTTCCCTCAAACACCCTTGTTCTTCGGTTTCCTGTTGTGTCCACTATAGAGAGGCACTGGTAGGAGATCTTAGGGGAAAAGATTGGGGTCAAAACATCAGCCAGTGTGGATCCCTGTGTGGCTCGGCGGCTTAGCATATGCCTTCGGCCCAGGGCGTGATCCTGGACACCCGGGATTGAGTCCCATGTTGGGCTCCCTGCATGGAGCCTGCTTCTCCCTCTGCCTGTGTTTCTGCTTCTCTCTCTCTGTATCTCTTATGAATAAACAAAATCTTAAAAAAAAAAAACCCACACATCAGCCAGGATAGGTTGGTCTCTTTCCCCAGCTATAGCACCCACCAGCATTCTGGTCATGCTCCTTCTTAGTGCTCTTTCTTTATGTGCTATCAGCTTCCCTCTGCTGCTAATCCTTGGGTGCTTTGCCAACCACAGCTGGCTTCCTGAAACCTGTCTCCACTTCCGTAAATAGTCCTTTTATTAAATGTTCTCTGTTACTAGTTTGACTATCTACCTGTGTTCTGCTGGGCCCCCAAGTGAGGGAGCTGTCATACCTATTAGGAAATTGGCTTCTAAGTGGGGGTGAACTCCAGGACAGGCTGAAGGCTTATAAAATAGCACGAAGTTCCGCCCTCGTGATGAGTCCTAAGTCCAGGATTTCTGAAGTCTTCATGTCTGGATTTATGATTTTTTTAAAAATCACCCATTGATATATCTCGTTGGGATTTAAACAGTTAAGAAAATATTAAAGGGCAGGTGGCCCTAGTTACAATGTTGAATTTGAGTTTAGAGAAATGTGGATTCAAATCCTAGTTTTGATAGTTATTACAGATGCTCGTCCTTCCTGAAACTGTTTCTTTACAGATGAAAGGGTGTAATCCTACCCCATTCGTACTGGGTTCTTGTGAAGAGTGGAGATTATGGCTGTAAAATCATAGCACAGCAGCAGGAATGCCTCTTCCAAGTCACCTTTGCCCTGCCATAGCCCTGTCTATGTACATACACGTGTACACACACCCACACACACTCACACACGCACACACATACACATGTGGGAGCACACACACTTAGCATTTCCCCCCAAATCTATCTTGGCTTTAGCCTCAATAAGAGAATTATTGTATCCAGAAAACGCAGCCTGATGGAGTAGGTACTATCACCGTAGTGGTTTTGCAATGTGTCAACTAGACCAGGCTGAACTCTATCCCCTAATTCCTTTTCCTGCATGGTTCTCTCTCCAAGAGAGAAGTGGAGTGTGGAAGTGAGGTGCAGCCATACGGAGTTCACCTCAGCCATGGAGGCCTGCAACTGCTCCACCATCCCGTGACCCTCCTGGGGCTTGTCTGTCTCAGGGACTGGGTGTGCGTGTTTAGCAGCATGACAAAAGGTTTCTGCAGGCACCAAAGCTCTAAGGTCAGAGGAGGCAAGAAATGCCATACATTTCTCACCGGTGGGTCCCATTTTGTTTCTCGCTTTCCTCCACCTTACAAACATCTTCCCTTCCCAGCTGCTGGATGTGCAATGGATTTTAACTTCTGGCGTCAGACTCAGACCTGTAATGCACACACACACACACACACACACACACACACACACACTAGAAACTAAGAACAAGGCTTCAGGTTCACTTGAACTCTGTTTTTTGGCTGAAGCAAGGAATGGCCTCTTAACTTGTAGCACTTCCACAATTAAAGGTAGAGGCATCCAGACCTGCTTAAAATTCAGCCAGTCACTGGTGTCATTGCTCACTTCCTGTTTTTGGGTGGTGGAAAGAGGCATGGGCAGTGTGGCTCAATGGTCAGAGGCCACTCTGAGAAGTTAGATCCTCAGATCTGTAAGCACCCAGCACTGATGTATCTGACTGGGATTGACACTGGCTACATTTATGCACTCTCAGCGCTTGCAGCTCACCTGCCTCTGCCTCCCTTGCCTGGACACCCTCCAGGAGCCTATGCTGGGGCAGGAAGGAAGCATGGCAAGGTGTTTAGAAGTGATGTTTAAAGGCTCTCAGGAATGAGCAAACTGTGGGAACCCAGCCTTCTGTTGAGTTATCGAGATATCCCCAGTCATGCAGGAAAAAACATCATCTTGTTTAAATAGGGTGGAATCATATATGGAGATAGTTACCGTTTTTTGTTGTTGTTGTTGTTGTTTCCTTTCACTGTTTTCCTCCTTTCCCTCCAGTCTTGCAGATGACTGTTGCCTCCAAGGAGGGATGTAAACGGGAAGGTCAGGAAACCAGAAATAGCCTGCAGCTCTCCTAGGCTTTTGTGTTCTAAAATACTACACAATTAGGGAAAATGAAGATTTGCAACTAAGAAAAAGAAAGGACTAAAGCTTTGCTCTCACCTTCAGACTAGAAAAGTCTAGTATTGAGAGAGGGGAAAGTACTGGGACAGGATCTGCAGGAGCCTTCCAGGAATGCTTTTGGAAGGTGGCCATGCCCTGGCGAGAAAGTGGTGAAGTGGTATACTTCGGAGAAAAGCACCATATAGCCTTGCGGAAAGGTTCCTGGATCCCTACTATCACTCTTAGACAACTGGGGCCAGTGGGCTCCCTGAACAAGGGGAAGACCTTCTCTGCAATAGCCTGAGTGCAAGGATGCCATCCCTTCCTACTCCTCACCATGTCAGGACCCTACACAGATGTTTTCTGCCAATATTTTGGGATAATGAGAACATGATAAGACTCAGCTCTTATGTTGCAGGTATAGTGTGCCAGCCACAGTTCTAATCACTTCTCATACATTGACTCATTCGATTGTCATGAAAACCCTATGAAGTGGCATCTTATGACCCATTTTACAGGTGAGGAAACTGAGACCACACAGCCAGCATTGAAACCTAGACCGTTTAGCTCTAGGATCCATGCTTGAGCTGTGGTTGTCAAAGACAGTGATTATTTTTTTTAATTTTTTAAAAAAGATTTTATTTATTTATTCATGAGAGACACAGAAAGGAAGAGACACAGGCAGAGGGCGAAGCAGTCTCCATGCAGGGAGCCCGACATGGGACTCGATCCCTGGTCTCCAGGATCACGCCTTGGGCTGAGGGTGGTGCTAAACCACTGAACCACCCAGGCTGCCCATCATGGTGATTATTTCTTGTTCATATATCTGAGTTTGTAGGCATAAATTCATACCAACTTAACAGGTAACCATGTTTGGAATTAATATATTTTATCTTGGCAATTACAAAAGGAGAGAATCAGTTGCTTTGCCTGGAGGTAGAAGCAAGGGATGTATAACAAGATCTGCTGATAAATCTTTGGCAGCCTCACAGGGGTCAGAAGTGAGAACTTAAGATTCTCAGAGTCCTGTCTGTGGCCTCAACAGTATCATGCTCTCAGCTAAGTGTCTGGAACATAATAAGCCCCCAATAAATATCAGCTACTTTAATGATTATGATGACGATTATGGTTATTATCATCCCAGAGAAGGCTGCACACAGCCAATTTGCCTGCACAGAATGACTGCCCTCTGGATCCATATTTCCCTTCACAGGACTGGATTCATCAGAGGTCATCACGGCGGTTACTCCACTCCGGGCAAGAGTGCCCAATCCTTAATCTGCTTCTCCCTCCAGTGGAGGATGAACACAATCTGATCCTGGAAATTAAGAATTTGGTGTGCAATCCCTTCCAAAAGTATTTGCATTTAAAAGGAGAGAGTCGTGCTTAACAAAAATGAAAGCATATTTAATGATGTGATCACAGGATTCCGGAGAGTATTTAATGGTGGAATAGCAGGATTCAACAGCTGTCATATAGTGGGATAACCGTGATCTCTCAGGTGTTCCCTATGACCAAGTGCATGATCCCCACATTCTCCTTACTGTCTGCTTTATAGATAAGGCCCAAGAGCTGAAAGGTGGTTTTACATAGGGGAAACTGTGAAGACAAAAAAAATTAATTGGATGATACCCAATTAAAAATGTTAAAGCCTCATGAAGTCTGCTGGGAAGTAGCTCTGTTTCCACCGAGCAAAGAGAAACTGGCCTATTGAGTTTTTGTTAGGAAGTACCAGAAAGAGTCTCTAAGAAGAGCTATAGCAGAAAACACAGGTATGGAAGAGATGGAAGGGATGCTCATCCATGATGCTTGTGTTGGTAGACAGTGTTGTTTTTGGAGAGGAATGAGAGGAATGAATGAGTAAGTCTCAATGATAATAAATTCCCAGGGGACAACCAATTAACTGTTTGGTAAAGAGTGGTTGATTTATTTGATCAAAATGAGAACAGATAGTGTTAAATCACTTCCAGGATAGCCATTAAAATATCTTAATCACACATAATGGTCAATAAAGATTTATGGGGTCAGTGAATATAATGAATGAGGTGCAGGTGATAGAAAGATGAATAAACAGCAACTCAAGAGGCCCCAGTTTCCATTCATGGCATCGTCTTAAGCTGTGTGACTGGTGCTCATTTTCTTAGTCTCTCAATCCTCAGATGCTTCATTTGCTAAATGAAGGGTCAAGCCTAGATAATGTTTAGGTTCTCTTCCAGCTGGATAGTGACTTAAGAGTACATTCTGTACTTGGGCATCTTTGAATGAAAGTTGATAGCTCCTCTTTGGAATGCCATGCTTCTCCTTTGGATACATCCTCTCTTTGATCAGTGACTACCTGGTGACAGTCTCTTGTTATGTCCTGCCCCAAGTCTCCTGAAACAATCAACCACATCCGACACTATTCAATTGCTGAGTCTCAGATGAAACTCTTTCTATGCTTCTAATTTTGCTTCTGCTATAGTCTTATAGGTGACAGATGATAAAAATTAATTCCCTTAAGTTCTTTCATGTGCCATATGTGGAGTGTGGATTCCAAGAACTGGTAGAAACATTTTTCAAACTAACCTGGATTTTGATGGTAAGTCTCAGATTCTTTGTTTTAGAAGACCTGTCCATAGATACTAAGATTTTTGAAATTTTGATATTTGTGCTTAGACATTTCAATTTTCCATTTTAGTTCTTTGAATCTTATTTATTTAAATCTCTTTTGAGATAAAATGACTTATAACTAGATCTCACCTCTGACTCCATCACCTATAACAAAACATTTCAATGATATTAACATTTCCAGCCAATATACTCTTTTCTGTTTATTTTAGAAAAATATTTAGTTTTAAATCTGATTTCATGTTAAACTTAGAGAAAAAGCAATTTTCATTTATTTCTCCTCCAGAAAGAAAATGTTCAAATGTCAGCTATTTATGGACTCTTCTTATTTGGCTTGTGACAGATATATGAGAAATTTGACAATTGTGATTTTTAACAGCCCACCTCAGAGGTGATAAATAAAATGAGTTGACAAGGAATTCATCACCTTAATGTGTATTTGTGGGGTAATGGGAGACATCAAGCATGGGATGCCAAAGTATCCCCAGTGTTTGATGAGACTCTGTGTCTGGGTGTTCATGGCAAAGAGATAAAGCTGTCAGTAAGTTCCTCTTAATGTTGTTGGACAAATAGCCATGACACCCTCCTGTCCAAACACAGTCATCCCTTACAGAAAATCAATAATTGGGGCTCAGAAGCCATGCAAAGTAGCACAGCTCCACAAATCAGAGCCAGGGATAATCTCAGATTGGCTTAGATGACTATGAGAGAAGAGAAAGCATGGACTATGGGAAGGCAAGGAAGATGATTCATGCTTCATTTGGGGTTTTCTTTAAATTATTGGCACTTTTGAGGTGTACTAGTAACAGAGCATTTTTGGATGTCTTTAATATTTGAAAGCATTTTGGGATGCATTGCCTTGTTTGCTCTTCACAGCAGTCGAGATAAGAGCCACGGAGTGAGATGTATGTTGTCCTAAAGAGATAAGGGTGAGCTCATCCACACTTCCTCATTCTACATCAGGTGCTTTGTCAACTCTATGGCCACTCAGATCTGAGAGGTGGGGATAGTTTGCTATGTGCAATGATGATGCTTGTGCTGACCATCCTAGGGGCTAGTGAGAGACTTAAAATGAAATGGCTGATGGGATACTGCCAAAGGAATTCTTTTTTTTTTTTTTAAGATTTATTTATTTATTCATGATAGACATAGAGAGAGAGAGAGAGGCAGAGACACAGGAGGAGGGAGAAGCAGACTCTATACCGGGAGCCCGACGTGGGACTCGATCCCGGGACTCCAGGATCGCGCCCTGGGCCAAAGGCAGGCGCTAAACCCCTGAGCCACCCAGGGATCCCCCTGCCAAAGGAATTCGAAAAATGCCATAAAAAAGACACTTGCTCGGAATGTTTAGTATCTCACTATGGTGTTGTCTTATATCAGTTATAGCTGGTCCATTAACTCCATCCTTCCTACCCAAACTGTTCATCTTTCTGTGTTCTCAGGAAATAGCACAGGCTAAGACTTGGGAGTCATCTTAGACTCCTTTGTCTTTCATTCATAATGAATCATTTGTCAAGCCCTATTGTCAAAACACCCCCTTAATATCCTCCATTTCTGTCTCTTCTTTAGCCTAGATTTTTCCAGTACCTCCCATCTTGTATTCTCAATACTCCATTGTAGCTATAGTCATGGTTCTAAATACAAATCTTATCATATTACTCTCTATTTAAAACTAGAATATTGCTCAAAGAACAAATTCCTTAACAAGATTTACAAATCTATAATCTAAATTCTCTCAACATTCCCATCTCTTCCCTGCCCTCCCTCACAATCCCAAAACACTGTTTCTACCGTAAGACATAGAATGGTTCCTGAAAGGCACTACAATCGCTTTCACCTGCAGCTTTTTGTTCCAGAACATTTTCATTGTTATTGACCCAACCCACTCCTATCCATCTTCCAGGGTTCAGTGTAGACCTTCCAGGAAATTTTCCCCAATCACTTAAACCAGTATTGGAGCTTTCTCTTGTGCGTTCCCTCAGTGGGTTCTATCAGAGTACAGAATTGCACTTAAAAAAAAAAAAACAGTTTCTTAATTAAATGTAACATTCATGCAGAAAAGTGCATCACTCATAATATACAGTTTACTCATCCTGATGTGAATATACCCATGAAATCACCACCCAGACCAAGAAATTTAAATAACTCCCACTCAGAAGAACTTTTAATGCTACTTTTTAATCAATATACTTCCTTCTTCCCAAAGGTAATTTTAATTTGACTTTTACTATTATAATTTTGCCTGTTCTAGGAATTCATACAAGTGGAACCATGCAGTACATATAATTTTATGTCTGATTTCTTTTACTAAGTATGCCTGTGAGATTTTTCTGTGTTGTTGTGGGTAACTATATTTTTATTCTCATTACTATGCATTATACCATTAATGAATAGACCCACTATTTATGTATCCCTTTTATTATCAGGAGGCATTTGTGTTGTTTCCAGTTTTTGGTTATTTTATCTATAGTTCTGTGAACATTTTTTTGTCTCTGTCTTTTGGTGGAAATAAGCACTCATTTCTCTTGGGTACATGTCTAGGAGTTATGGAGTAAATGCACGTTTGGCTTTAATAGATACTGGCAAACATTTTCCAAAATGATCACACCATTTTTTTTTCTTTTCAGCAGTGTATGTACATTCCAATTGTTCCCCCTTAGGGGGAATTCCAGTGATTAGCAAAAATGGACATTGCCATTCTGGTGGTTGTACAGTGGTGTCTCATTGTGGTTACAATTTTCTTCTGTTACTTCATACATGTTTGTTTTTATTTTTTGAATGATTTTATTTATTTTTTCATAAGAGACACAGAAAGACAGGCAGACACAGAGGCAGAGGGAGAAGCAGGCTCCCTGTGGGGAGCCTGATGTGGGACCTGATCCCAGGACCCCAGGATCACGCCCTGAACCAAAGGCAGACACTCAACCACTGAGCAACCCAGATGTCCCTTCACACATGTTTATTGATTAATAATTGAATGTCAGTTGAAGTCTCTTGCTTGTTTATCTATTGGGGTGTCTTTCTTATATATACTGATTTAAAGGGGTGACTTGTCAGGTATATGTGATGAAAATATCTTTTCTCACAGTGTGGCTTACCTTCTTATCTTTTAATTGTATCTTATGATGAGCCAAGATTCTTATTTTTAATTTTATCTAATTTATTACTTTCCTCCATGGTCTTTTTTTTTTTTTTTTTTTTTTTTCTGTTTAGGAAAACTTTCCCTCCTCTGAAGTAGAGAAGGTAGTTGTGGATGTTTTCATGTAGAACTTTTCTTGCTTTCTCTTTCATTTTTACATCAACAATCTATCTGGAATTGTTTTTCATGTATGATAACACAATGTATTTTAATTATCCATTTAATTGTCTGTCTCCCCAGCTAGACTGTAAAGAGCTAGAAGGAAGAATGTGAATTATGCCTTCCTAATCCCCATTGGAGGAACCATCTGTGTGATGTGTAGGTCCTACCACTTTCAAGCAGTTGAAATATTTCTTACCTTTAATTAATTTCCCTCTTAAATTTTAAAAAATTATTTAGATTTAACTAAAATTGCACCCTAATGTGTTATTTGAGAAAGTATGTGCACTATTCCTTTGCCATCATGATGTGATTTTATTTCTGCTATGTTTTCTCTGTTGTACATGGTACATTTTCATGTCTATGGCTGTCAACATCACTTTCAAGTCTGCATTAAAAAATTTGGACAAGAAAGGGAAACTTTATGACCTTAATTTATTTTCTAGAAATTATTAATTGAACCTTTTCTCCTTTCAATTTTTATTTTTTTAAAAATTAGGTAGGACATTCATATTGTTCAAGTATCAAATATGTGCATTGACTTCTACTTCTATCCACATCTATTCACTGTCTCTATTACCTCTTGATTTATCACCTTTATCAATTTCTTGTGTGCACTTCCATGCTTTATTTATAAACAGAGGGAAGCCACTTGGCAGACAAGGGCACATGACCAGAGGTAGAGTACACACAATAAGCCATTTGGAAAAGCATTTATTGGGAAAGAAAATCACAGAAACACAAGCAGTTAACAGATATGTGGCCTCCTGTTGCTTATTACTCTCTAAAGTGGCAAACAGGGATATAGAAAGGCTGATCCTCAGATCTAGGGAGCAGGAATCCAGCCTTTGGCTGGTAGACTGTATGATTCCCCTCCATTTGCATGAACAGAGAGCTGGGCTGGAGTCCAAATCTTGTGACTGCAGCTATGTCACAATAGTTCAGTGGCCTTATGATGAAATGCATTAGCACAGTCCTCTCTGGAATCAGTTGCCTTAAGCTAACAGTTTCTGTGGTGGCCTAGAGATCATCAACTTTTCTGAGGAGCCAGCCCATAGGGAACCAAAAAAGTTGAACTAGACTTCTCAACTCATTCCTTAACCCAAGGGGTAGATGTTATGTGTCATTACCAACTCATCAGGAACCTATACCACTATAACCTGTAGGTTCATGAGGCTCATCTCTGGTATTGCTATAGGAGACACTGGAGGATGGTTAAGACAGGAATAAGAAAAAGAAAGTCATGAATATTACTTTAAGCTGTCCCTCAATGCAGTCTCAGGGAGCTCAGCTCTAGTCCAGAGGATAGGTTCCAGGTTACTGACAGTTCTAGACAACACTTCTTCCTGTCCCACATGTGGGACGCTGAATATTCTGACTCCCCACTGGTGTTGATGCATATATGTGTGGTGTGTTAGTCTAGGATAAGATGTTCCCTAACTGGCCAACACATAATAGTGACTATTCTAAATCACCCTAGAATTTAGGCTAATCTGCTGGGTCTTTGATGCATGGCGAATATACTTGGTTACCTGGCCTAGATGTTTGACACATTCTATATTTTTGTCATCAGCAAAGTTTTCCTCCACCCAGGAATTAGACTACAATCAAGGTTGTAGTATGCTATGTCTCCTTCTGTGGCAACCATAGTTGTGCACCACTCAGATATCTCTTCAAGAAAGGACTTGTGGTAAAGGAATACAGATAGCTGCCAGTGCCCAGTGAGCATGTTCAAGATCTCCTGCAGCATCTCAGCTGAGGCTACACTGCTCTTGGGCTTCTCCAAGTTAATACCTGACTACCATAAGAGAACTAGGGGCTGGACTTTTCTGCTCAATGTTGGGCTGCTCAATGCTCATTATTTGCACTGGAGCTCCCCATTGGATGGATGACACTTTCTCAGAGCTACATAACAGCCTGTTCCACTTCCTATATAATCCTTCTTTCTCTTCTCCACTCACTGGTTTTATATCTGCATCATGGTCTGAAGGCTTTTCCTCACTCCTTTACATGTCACAAATTTTGCTCTCAATACATCTCTTGTACTTTTAACTCTGTCTTAGTGTCTGCTTCCTGGAGTCCCTGAATTGACAAACATACTCTGAGAAGGTTGTTTCTTCATACTTGGACCAGAGGGGACATGTAAGGTCTTGGAAGAGGTCCAGGAAAGCCTGAAATGGCTAGATAACCACCATATCTTGGGTTCAGATTATGTTCAACTAAGGAAGTAAGGAGAAATATGTTGATCCACATGGAAATTACAGCCCAGGGGAGTGACATCACCCAGTGGAAAGTATCAATCATTTGAGTTAAGCGATCAGTAGCCTTTCTTCCCATTGGTATATATAAGTAGTGTGGGGAGTTGGCCAAAGTTAGCATCTGTGACTGCATTTCATAGGTCAGGAATATCTCATCTAGACCTACAAAATTGATCTCAAGTCTCTTCTACTAACTAGGGAGAGACCATCTTATCCTAGAATAAGTAAAGATTCCACTAACATGGCATGTTTGACCTTAGGGTCTAGGATTGAAATTGTACAATTAGCTTCATTGCAAAGTACTGGCTGATATAATTAAATGGATTCAGGATACTGGGGATATCAGAAGAAGTATTTTAGGAGACATGGTACTGACTATCTACTTTTTCCAAGACCCAGCCCAGTGTGGAAGAGGCAATAGCATGACACATTTGAAACCTCCAACTGTTAGAAATGCAATCAAGAATGCAGGGTGGCCTGGATGATAATCCAGGTGTAAGAACAGTGTTAGGCACCAGTTTTTTTTATCTACCATCACTACAACTATCTGAGGTTTCAGGTATTCCTGTCCTACCAGGCAATGGGCTTCTTCTTCTAGGTAAGTGAGACTTTATGTCTCACAACCAGCTAATAATACTGAAGTATTCTTATTTTTAGATGACACACTAAATATTGGTTTGGATGCAACTTTTTTCATTTAACAATGCATCCATATAATTTAGATAAATGAACAGTCCTTGTGTTTTCTTCATCCCTGTGGCAATTTCTCTGATGAAAATACTTGACAAGCATGAAAAGGATCTATAAGAATGGCTGACTTTGTCCCTTTCAAATCTTAATTCCAGGATCTATTTGAAAAATTGATATTGGATAGGCAATAGATTATCAGTCTTTTCAAGTGTGAAACTGTTTTTAACATCAGAAAGGCTTACAGACATCTACCTAATTAAAGTTGATCTTTTAGAACGATTGATTGATGAAATACCCAATGACCAAAAGATGCTGTGAATTCATGTGAGTTTAGTTATACTTTCTGATAATTTTTTTATGAATCATAGTAGCATATGTAGTGTATGTATATATATCTGTATCCATGTGTATATTAGTATGTATGCATACAAAAAATGTTAGCATTTTATAGAGCAAGATATAATATTTCATCAGAAGGCAATATTTGGTATCCATGTGGAATATTAGAGCCTCTCATAGCTATGGAAGCAATGGATGTATCATCTTAATAGTTTGCATCAGACATTTTTTTTTCAGAAAAAAGAATCTTTGTTTAGGAAAATGCCCTTAAGAGTTGGAGTTGGAAGAAGAGACCCTGAAGCATGAAACCAGAAAGATCAAAGGCAAGAAAAGGGAGGACTGAATTGCTCTGTGTGAGATGGAGAGAAGAGTTTGTTTCTATCCTGGTGAGCATGCTGTGAAGAGGATTCATGGAGCAGAGACTGAGAGGTTGCTGTAGGGCTAGGAAAACTTAGAGAATAGTGTGTCCCTGGAAAAACCCCATGGGGTGGTGAATGAAGGCTTTTAAAGAAGAATGTTTATTATTTGCTTCAATGTTTTTCTTCACACTTTGTACAATCCTCTTCTTTTTACTGTTCATAAATCTTCAGTAAAGCTTACCAAACACATGTGTTTACTAAACTCATGTATTTACTAAGCACATGAGTTGCCTTACATGAAAAGGCTTTTAGTGGGGGCAAAGACGGCATGCATAGGATAGCAAGATGACTGATAAATCAAGAAGGCAGGAAGCCAGAATTAGAGATGTTCTAGAACATAAAGTTTTGGAAATTCTCAGAAGTCTTGGGGAGAGTTCTGGAATCCCTAGAGTATGTGTGGGTAGTGGTGGTGGGGTAGTTGGGTACTTAGGAAAACCTTTGGCAAGCCTCAAAAAACTTTTAAGTCCCCAGTTAAAATTTAGGTTTTGTTTGTTCAGTTACTCATCAGATATTTGAAGACCTGCAATGTAGTCTTTTATATTCTAGAGCTAGAGGAGTGAACAAACCTTGTCTGTGTAGAGCTTACATCCTAGTGGGAAAGGCAGTTAATAAGTAAAAGAGAAAAAAATATGCAATATGATGTCAATTACTAAAAGGTGCTATATGAAACAAAACAAGGAAAATGAATAAAGTTTTAGGAGATGCTTTTTCACATAGGGAGGTCAGGAAACTGTTCTCAGAGAAAGTAGCATTTGAGCAGAGGCTGATAAAAGATCTGGGGAAAAGCATTCTAGGTAGATGGCCAGTGAAATAGCAAGAACAGAGGTTTCTATATATCACCTAGAAAAGGTAAATTGGCATGTTTTTCACTTAAAAATTATGCTTTTTTTTCTTGAGCAAAAGAGAGTGAACAGGAGTGGGTGGGGGCAGTTATAAATGCTGACAATTTTGATCTCAAGGGAATATATATAGCAATTATTGGAGATATTTTTTATAATTGTGACTTGGACATTGAGGCTTGGTCTCATTGTAACTACATTTTTTGACCAGTTGGTTTAGGCATTTGTGTATGGTGAAATATCTTTGTTGCATCTTTGCATCTTTGTTGCCTTATCAAATACTAGAAAGAAGTTTGTAGTGTGTAAAATATTGGATTAGCACTCATCAAATATTCACATCTCCTATTGTGAGCATTTGATCCTGGAATCTTTCACGTGACTTGTTTTGACGAAAGGTATGTTAGAAGTTGTGATTCAAGTAGAGGCTTTAACTGGGCTTAGGTGATTTGTCTTACCTTTTACTCTTCTGTGATTTGCCATTCCCAAGCCCAAGCCAAGCCAAGCTCAGCTGGTATGCAACATGAGGCAAAACTGTTTCACCAAGTCAAGCTAAGAACAGTCCAGGTGTTGATTTGCAGACCCATGAGCATCAGAATAAATGCCAGTTGTTATAAGATACCCAGTTTTGAGATGGTTGGTTATGCAACATAATTGTGTCAATAGCTGACTAATACATGATGCATTGAGAAAGACACCATTTACTAAGTGTACTGCATATTCAATGGATCTAAATAGGTTAGGAAGATCAGTAATTTCCACACAGGAAGAAAACAATACAATAAAGTGGAGATGCTTGTTATTAACAAGTGTCCGTGAAGATCCTGGCATTTAATCCAGCAATCACAGGCTCAAAGATTTCCGAGATGCATTTGACACCAATTTGGGTATTTGGACATTTTTATATCTTGAATATTTGAGCATTCTCTAAAACCGATAAAAAATAGTTTCAGCAGTGATCATATGTTTTGATCAATTGACAAATGTGTGTACTTTGGAGAGGGACAGTGTCCAACATTGTCATCTGATTCTCAGTAGTGTTTGAAGTCTTTTTTATTACACACACACATATGCACACACACCAAAATAACAACAAAAAACAACCCCCCAAATAAAAACTAAAGTTTATTGAGCCATATAATGGATGCTACAAAATTGGTCCTCAGTTGGAACTTTCCAGAAGTTTCCTTTGTGTTCTGAAATCCCATTACCCACTCAACCAAACCTACTTTTTATCTTTATTCTACAATACTTATTTGGAGCATGCTTACTGATAGATTTACTAGGCAGAAGAACTTTGGGGGTAAAAGCCACAACTTGTAAGCCATCTGTTGTGGCATATGTGCTGTTGTAGCTATGCAGTATCTGGCACTGGTGTAATTCTGATTTAAAACTCTGAGTGGAAAATAGGAATTGTGATGACTTAGCATTTGTGTGTACGTTTACATGACTTAGCATTTGTATATATATCTAGGGTGAGGGAAAGATCAAAATAAAGTGGTGAGTCAGAATCTTCCGGGTCTGGAAGAAAAGCTGGAGTGCGGGCGGCCTGAAGGATGGTGTCTGTACAGATGGCAATCTATCTGCTTCATGTGCCAAGTGAGCTTACAGAAGCAGCTTCCTCTAACAGCTTATGGTAGAACTGAACATATACATGTTGAAGACCTGCCACAGAACTATGAGTAACAAGCTCGTGTTGACTTTTTAAATTACATTTTTAGTTTTGAGATAAATGTAGATGAACATGTACTTAGACTAATTAATAAACAGCAACTCAGCATATCCGTTACTCAGTTTCTCCAGTGGCAAAACCCAAGTAAAATATCATAACCAAGATATTGACATTGGCACAGGTCAAGATAGTTGATAGTCCCATCCCCAATGAATCTCTCATTTTGCCCTTTTATAGCTGCACTTTCTTCCCTCCTGCCTCCACTTCCTCCCTGGGCCTTGACAATGATTAATCTGTACTTCATTTCTATGATTTTGTCATTTCAAGAATATCATATAAACGGAATCATATAGTACGTGTCCTTTGGGAATTGGATTTTTTCATTTAGCATAGTTCTGTGAAATTAAATTATATTGCTTAGTGTATCCATAGTTTGTTGCCTTTTATTGGTGATTAGTAATAATTGTATAGATGTACCACAGTTTGTTTAACCATTCACCCCTTGAAGGATATCTGAGTTATTTGTGCTTTTTGGCTACTATGAATAAAACTCTCATAAACACTCATTTACAGTTTTTCTTGGTGAACATATTTTCATTTCTGTGGGATAAATGCCCAGCAATGCAATTGCTGGGCTGTACAATAGTTGCATGTTTAGTTTTTAAAGAAATTAACAGCTTTTTTTTTAGTGTGGCTGTACCACTTTACATTTCTACCAACAATGTGTGAATGATCCCATATCTCTACATTCTCACAAGCATTTCTTAGCCATTCTGATAGGTGTGTAGCAATATCTCATTGTGATTTGAATTTGCATTCCCTAATGGCTAATGATATTGAACATATTTACATGTGCTTATTTGCCATCTGCATATCTTCTTCAGTGAAATATCTTTTATGTCTTTTGTCCATTTTCTAATTGAATTATTTTTCTGTTGAGTTTTATGAGTTCTTTATATGTTCTAGATAAAAGTCCTTTGTCAGATAATGAATTGCAAATATTTTCTCAGTATATAGTTTGTCTATTTATCTTCTTAATAGAGTCTTTTACAGAGCAACAATTTTTAATCTTGATGAAGTCTAATTTATCATTCTTTCTTTTTATGGATCATATTTTTAGCATCAAGGCTAAGCACTCTTACCTAGATTTGGAATATTTTAGCTTATTTTTGTTTGTTTTGTCATTTTATGTTTTATGTTTAAGTCCATGATAGATTTTGAGTTAACTTTTGTTCAAAGTGGAGACTTACACAAAAATTCTCTTTGTGCACGTGCCTGTGGATGGTCATTTATTCTATTACTACATATAGCAAAGGCTGTTTTTCCTCCATTGAATTGCTATTGCACTTGTCAAAAAATCAGTTCAACACATTTGTGTGGTTCTATCTCTGAGTCCTTTGTTCTCTTCTTCTGATCTATGTGCCTATTCCTCTGCCAATACTGCATAGTCTTGACTACTGTGGGTGCATGATAAGTGTTAAGTCAGGAAAACTGATTCTTCGTGCTATATTATTTTTCAAAATTGTTTTAGTTATTTCTACTTCTTTTGCCTTTGCATATGTGTATTAGAATTATTTTGTCTATACAAAAACTGTTGTTTCGATTTTGTTAGTAATTGTGTTAAAGCTGTGTATCATTTTGGAGAGAACTGATGTTTTTACTTTGTTGAGTTTTCTAAACCATGAACATGACATTCTATCTTCACTTTTTAATCTCTTTATTTCCTCAGTGTTTTTGCAGTTCTCAGCAAATGAGTTCTGTACATGTCTTGCTAGATTTATCTCTAAAAAAGTTCTTTTTTGAGCAACTTGGAAGTATTGCTGCAAGTGCACACATGCCTATTGGTGACATAGAAATATTTTTTTATGTTTATATTTTATTCTGTGACCTTATTGAACTCACTTGTAAGTTTTTCGAGAGGAAATTACATTAAATGGATATTAATTCTTCTTTAATCATTTGGTAAAATTCTCCAGTGGAATTATCTAAGTCTAGAGAGTTCCTTTTTGGAAGTTTTTAAAATTATAAATTCAATGAAAATAATAGTTATAAGGCTACCCCAGCTATTTATTTAATAACTATTTAATAATCGCTGATTTGGGATAGCATATGTTTTTCAAGAATTCTGAAGTTGGGTAGTAACCATAGTGACAAAATATCATTTCTAAATCAGCAGAGAGAGCAGTTAAGGAAAGGAAGCAGAGATCAAGAGATGCAACTCAGTAGGTGCATACTCAGACTTCAGAGTTTAAAGGTATTATAAACTTGTTATTCAGAAGTAGGTATGATTCCTTGGAAAAGTTAACACCTTCCTCCATTATTCTTTAGTTTTTGTTTTGTTTTGTTTTTTTTTTTAGTTTGGCCTTTTTATTTTCAGTTAAAAAAAACCCAACAAAATAGATGGGCAAAGAAGAATATACAGTTTCATCTTCCACTTCCCCAAGGATTATTACCACTTTTACTTCTTGGATGTATATGCTTCCAGCTCAATCCCTTAATATTTTGTTTCCCAACTTCTGCATCTAATGATGCAGTTGGTAACATTTTCTGGTTTTGTTGTTGGAGAACAACAAAATAGAGCTAGACTGGCTAAAACCCAATAAATTTCTAAATACTGGAAAATTCTCACTTGATAGACAAGTAGCTTGCATTCCATGCTATGCTTATATTTTTATGGTAAATCAAATGATCTAAATTTCAGAAATACAGTAAGAAGGAAGCTTTAATTTTAGTTGCTTGCCTTTTGTTTTGTTTTGTTTTATTTTAAGCATTGAATGCAATCCACCATTTCAAATCAATGTATGTGTTTTCTTGTTTGTGAAGTGAGGGTAACAAATGTCTTTACTTCATAAATTTAGTTTGAGGATAAAAATAATGACATTTACCATAAAGAACAGAACCTTACAGTGGCTAGTTATTATTGTTATTTTTGTTATATTATCCAACCTATGTTGTTAACCAACAAACATAGCAAGAGATATGAGGTTAGCAGATTTGCCTCAAGTCCAATGATTATTTTTTCTATTATGTGAGAATTTACAAATCTCTGGCAAACTTGTTTCCATCAGACTGCAACTATATGAGATATAAAGCACCAAAGGTTCTTGACTGGATTTCATAGTTTATACCTGACTGGAAAGACCTTTCTTGCAAAATTGATTAAGAATAGCATGAGGTCAGATGTCTTACAAAGCTGTTCTTGCTGGTTTTACCTTAGGGGGTTTTACCTTTAGTTGGAGGTGAGAAGCTACTGAACAATCTCTCAGAGGGCTAAAATGATTCAGTCAGTGGGATGGGGGTTTCATTCTTAGAATGAAAGAAAGGAAAAAACTCTGACTCTGAAAGACTTGCAATATCCTTAAAGTGAAGTTAAAACTAAACTTAAAATACTTTAAAGTTGGGGTATGTGTTAACTTTTTTTAACCCTTGCCTTTAAGCTGACATGGAGTGAATATACTGGACATGCTCATTCCTTTTTGAAGCTAGTCTTTGCAGATGACTACAGAGTAGTGGATTCCCATTTGTGCAAAGGAAAACTGGTTCCTTCTTGGCCCTGGCAGCAGATGAAAACTGTAGGTTTTCCAAGTTTTTCCATGGATGTCTCATGTAAAGCTGACATTTCCCCCAGCAACAATTTCTGCTTCACCCTTTCACTGCATGTCAGTCTGGGATTAGATCTAACAAATTGTCAATGTTTCTGCTTCATTCCCCAGAACACTTTTTTTTTTTTTTCTGCTTGATAGTCTCAGTAGTGACAGATTTCCCTTCCATCTTCCCCTAGCCCCAGATTGTTTTAATTATCACTGCAGTGTTTTTTTTTAGATGGTAAGCTGTGAAAATGGCCTCTGGTTGTTTGGATTGCTTAGTTAAAAAAAAATAAAACAATGAAAACAACACTTGCTTGGAGTTAAAAAAAAACGGCACACAGGACACAGGGATCTATTGATTTCCTCATTTATTCATTAGGAAGGGAAGTGGAACTAAAGATAAGAGGTAATTCATCTGCTGTGTTCACCCCATTTTGACTGCAGAGATTTTTCTTAGTTCACACTCTATTGACAGATTGTCTCATGGGGAAAGGGGAGGAGCTGTGACTTTGTCCTTCATGGGGAAGTCTTAGACCTCAAGTCCCCATTTCTCTGAACTATTTCCTCCCAAGAGTCTTGAAAAAGGGGAGATGGGAAGAGAAGCTCAGCAATTCCTTAAACAGACTGTTCTGCAATGGACGGTTAGTACAGATTGGACATTTCAATATCTTCATTTAGTCCTTAAAGCAGAATGTTCAAGGCAGGTATTCCTTCATCTAAGCCTCAGTTTCCTTTTCTGTTACATGGAGATAATGTAACATGTTTAACATGTGTGTGTTAATGTACAAGTATACTGTAGATTGTTGGTAGTTCTTTTCATTAATG
Organism: Canis aureus; assembly: GCF_053574225.1. NCBI lineage: Eukaryota > Metazoa > Chordata > Mammalia > Carnivora > Canidae > Canis > Canis aureus. The sequence goes on from NC_135636.1 coordinate 15,169,507, forward strand.
ACAGAGGATCTTTAAGCTCCTTGATTGGCATCTCTCAGCAACTTAATATAGCACAATGCCTGGTTCATTAAAGAGCTTTTAAACGTGCATGAACAAATAAATGAATAATCTGATAACACAAGAAAATGGAAGGAAAGGAAAATGTGAGAGGTCTTTGAGAGAATGCAGCTCGTTTTTGAGCTCTTAAACATAGGAAACATCTTTAGAAAAAGAAATTCTATTCTCCAGAAGTGGAGGACCATTTAACTGAATTGTAAATGGCATTCTGCTAAGCATTTAGGTTTAATTTAATGATGCCTATACAAACGATTATACCACACACTTCCTTGGTAGAGAAAAATACGTGTCAATAATAATATTAATAATGTTAAGAACCAATATTTATTGAGAGTTTACTTCTTTCTTGGCAACTATTTGAAATGCATTACATATCTTAACCCATTTAATTTCAATTTAATTTTCATAAGGCTGTAAAGTAGGCACGATTATTATTCCATATTACAGATGAGAAAACTGAGAGACAAAGGTGACGGTGGCAAATTGATAGTAAAAGAATGGGTAAACCTCTGAAAACAAACTCAATTTTAGAATTTTGCTTTGGGTATTTTCTGTTTTTTTGTTTGTTTGTTTATATTCCCCCCTCCCCATATACTGATGGATTTCATTTTGCCTAACTATACACACCTATCCACCCCTATACAGGCAATCTAAATATGTCATTGTTCATTAGCTATTTGTACCAACGATCATACTGCGTTTTTAGAATGTCATATTTGACAATGTGCTAAATAGCCCTCTGCTATGAATAGCCCTCTATATGAATCAGCTTGCAGACTGGCAGGCTTGTTCTTGTCAAATCAGTTCTAATCTAAGCTTGCCTAATCACAAACCTTCTTCTTTTTCTTCCTCTGTAGCTCTCAGGCAACTTTGGATAAATAGTGTTCAAGCTAACAAAAGCTTCCTCCTTCAGCCAGGCATTGCTACTTCCTTTCCTGGCTTGAAGCATGGTTGCTCTGCTGTTAAACAACTAACAGTAGTTTCAGCACCGGGGACAGCATCTTTTAATGAAGTGGTGATGGAATGCAGGGTAGGACATGCCTTGATTAAAATGGAATACTTTGCTTAAAGATTACAGTCCATTCCCATTTCTTCATGCGGTTCTGAATTTGCTTCTGGTTACCAAGCTTCCTTTCCAGCCATGGAAGACTGCAATGCAGTTTGTGTATGCTGTGCCTCCAAATAACTTTTAATTAGACATTTAAATTAGACTGGTGCTGGTTCACTGAATCCAGCATTTTTATATTTCTCCAATCCAATTATTAGGTGTTTTAATTCCCTAATTCTTGGCTTGCCATTTATTTTAATATTACTTACTACAACATTAAAACTATAATTCCTAGATTTTCTCATAAGGAAAATGAGATATAAATGTCCAAAATTAAGAACAAAAATTCTTAGCAACCAAATTCATAATAAAATAATAAAACTGTCTTAAGCCATCAAATCCATAATCAAAAACTAGTTATTTCCTAGGCATGTGCTGATGAGGGAGAATGAACAAAAATATTTCAATGTGAGGGAAAAACACAAAAGACATCTGAAGGGACTTTGTTCTTTTGGTCAAAGTAGAGGTGAATGGGGGGCCTTCTTGCTGAAATGGGCTATTACACATATCTACTCCTGCTTCCATGGCCAGAATAGGAGTCCCTCTTGGATGGGGGAGTCTGGGTCACTAAGTGAGCATCCAAGTAGGTGGATGGAGGATCAATGCCCCTTTCAAACATTTATTGAGTGCTTTTAGACATTGTTCTGGGTGTTTTTGCCTATCCAGTGCTCACAACACTGTTATAAGGTAAGTACTATTACAACCTCTATGTAGAAAAAGAAACAGAGGCATAGGATATAAGTAACTTATTTAAGGTCACACAGATATAAGGATTGGAAAGAGATTTAAAAACAAGTTGTCTGGTTCCTGAATTTGCGCTTTCAGCACTTACTGCCTATACCTTTCCAACAGGGTAAATAGTGCAAACTAAGAAAAGTCCAGTCTGAGCTTAAAGCCAAGTAATCACAATGTTTCTAGTTCTTGTCTAATGTAGAAGTTATGAATACTAATTATGTTAGTTCATGTTAAATGTTTGGCTTAGCACCTGACACAGAATATTCATGGTTAATATTATTTGGGAGCATGGTACTTGCTTTCAAGAAGGAATAAGCCTTTTAGACACAATAGTGGTAGTGATGAGATAAAAGTACAAAGGAGATGCAGCCTGAAGCAAGATCCTAGGTGTGGGTTTAGGCATCCCTTTCATTTAGGTAATGCCTTTGACCTTGACTGGTAGTGGGTGGAGTCAAGAGGTGAGAGGATAAGGAAACAAATATGGAATTTGAAAGGATAAATGACTTGTCTTTGTTTCATGATGTGGTATATGAAAATTCAGTGTTCTAAACAAGCCTTGATCCCAACCACTGGCTCTACCACAGGCCATCCATGCCCACGCTCTTCTGAGGCTGGTGAGCCCTATCAGAGCAGTGACTGATAAAGTCCAATAGGACCTACTCTTTCATTCATCAGCAACTCAAGGAAAACAACTACAAGCCGAACATCTGCAAAGATCCTCACTAAGACATGTGCTTTGCCCTCAAGGCATTTATTATCTACAAGTGAAAATAAAGCATGTATATAATTGCCCAAGAATGTGGGACTGAGATCTGAGGGACACATATAGATACAACTAGTGTGTATCCTCCAGCAATAGTGACTAAGATCTTTTTCATGAATTTTTACCTGAGGATTTGGATCAGATAAGAAATGGAAGAAATGGAGGTTTTGGGAAGTTGTCAGTGAAATGGTTAGGTCCTACATAAAGAGGATGCTTGCTTAGCAGCTGTATTAGATTGACTGTTTATCATTATCAACATTATTCACTTCCATCCTCTGTCCTATTGGGATGGGATGGGTTACACCTGGCTGCCCCACTGAATTTGCATTGAACATGTGATGGGCTTCCACCAAAGGGATGTGAGCAGAGGTAAGACAAACAGAGGCTTAGCTTTTTTTGTGAGCTTCCATGAGAAGAACAAGCTGATGGTAGCCACTGGTCTATAGAGAGATGTGGAGGGGCACCTGGGTGGCTCAGTGGTTGAGCTTCTGCTTGTGGCTCAGGTCGTGTTTCTGGGGTCCTGGGTTTGAGTCCTGCATCAGGCTCCCCACAGGAAGCCTGCTTCTCCTTCTGCCTGCCTCTGCCTCTCTGTGTCTCTCATGAATAAATAAATAAAATCATTTTAAAAAGAAAGAGAGATGTGGAGCAGATGTGGACCTGGTCTGTGGCCTGGAGGCAACCCCAGCTAGTCTGCCACCTGAGGTAATGCCATCCTAGTTGACTCATGGAACCACAAACAAGAAAAATGAATGTTTGTTGCTATGATCCATTAGAGTTTGGAATGTTTGTTATTCACATGATTGAAGGAAAAAAAAAACAATAAAGTAACCATTCTATCTTCTAAGAGTCTCTGTGGGAAAGGAAATTCAGATACCCAGTGCTCACTTTGAAGATGAGTAGGGCCATAGTGCATCTTTCTTGTCTCCTATGTAGGTTTATTCACAAGATGAGGGAGTCTACCTATGGCCTAAGATTAGACAATCATATGGTCTCTCATAAGACTTTAAACCTTGAGCCAGTGACTCAAGAACACAGTGAGTATAGGTCATACACGATAAAGGTGGTGTCATGCCTAAGGCTTTCCAGGCAGGAGACTATTGCTATGCCTCTTGCTTCCTGTTCTGTCACTCTCTTGGCACTTCCCTCCTCCAAAACTTAACCACCCACTAATTTTTTCAGCCCTTGATACTTTCCTAATATATTCCCCATTGCCTAAATAAGCCAGTTAGCATATGATGCTTGTAACCAATACCTTTAACTCACTAATACTAATATTGCTAATGCTGCCTCAGAATGTGGTTCAGTCATGGAAACAGCCTCAGTCACATGAGAGTCTCTGTGAGTGCCATTATTAATACACCATATTGAGAGCTGCATGTCTGTATCTCTTAAGGTTCCTCCCATATCCTCCACATTAGACAGGTATTTGTGATGAGAAACCACCTTGGCTTTTAGTTCTACTAAAGTGCAACAATAAGACTTTTGAAGCCGTAGGGATCTTTGAATTTCCTATGGTGTGAGATAAGGCTCTTTCTCATTACTCTAAGAATAGCCCAGTTCCCAAAGCCACTCAGAAATCCACAGAGGGAGATCTAGCCTGCAGGCCTTGCAATAAACTCTTATTAACACTATCAAAAGTAATCTGCTTTTGTCTTGACCTCACTTTAGATTCTCGGCAGGTATAATGGACATATTTGTAGAGTTTCCGTTCCCTTTTAAAAGACTAGATAAATGTACCTTTTCTCTCATCAGATTATAAAAGTCCAATGTAAATGGAAAGTTCATTGCTTTCCTTGATAACAGACGTAATCTTCCCAATTGATGCCCCTCTGTCAGAAGACATATGAGATAGCCCTGGAGATTGTTTTCTGTTAAAGCAGGCTAAGAATAAGCTTAATTTCCCACACCATGCACTTTAACCGTTCTTAGACTGATGAGTGAGAAAGTGTTTTGTATCAACTTTCAGTGTGCAAAAATGTTTGCTTTCTGTTGCTCCCAGTTCCATTTGGCTGTGTTGGGCATAGGCAGTTTGGTTTCAACTGGCTCCAATGTCCAAGTCTTCTAATTAGATTAATCTCTTTATCATTGATTTATTTTGGGGACTTGAGTGAGACCACTAAGAGGAGGGGAGAGAGACTACTAATATCAATGCTGCTTTAGCACTGACTAAGTCAGCTCAGGCTCAATGTATAGGTAAAGGCACATCAAAATAACATTCATTGAATACAGCATTTCACGTATTTCTTTTTTTTTTATTTTTTTAATTTATTTTTTATTTTTATTTATTTTTTTTTTATTTCACGTATTTCAACACATTTTCTGTCCTCTCATGGTTCTGTGCAGCATAGGAAGTCTTTGTGTCCCTTTGACATGGGAAAATCAGGAAGTTTGACTCCATTCATACAGTAAAACAATACTAGCTATGGGCTGGGTTTTGGATCATCAGACTCTTGGCTCATTCCCCTTCCATTAAGTAACAGGGTAGATGTGAGTCTCGAAGACAGGGACCAGAGCTGTGGCTCCAGCTGTACTCCTTGCTGATTGTTTGGTGTGTGTGTGTGTGTGTGTGTATGTGTGTGTGTCTGAAGACTAAGCTATGTTTTCTCATCTGTGAAATAGAAATAATAACAACACGGGTTAAAATGAGGTAATTTTCATGAAAAAAAACTTTGTAAAGTGCAAAGTCTAATAAAAATAAAATTAGTATATTATATATTTATGATAATAACTGACATTCATTGAGCACTTACTATGTGCCAGGCATGACACACATTATTTTGTCTTCTATACTGTGAAACAAAACATACATATAAAATTTCCTAAAACATCATTATACAGTATAAAAATTAGTTCTAAAGGTTACAGCTATGAACTACCACCAAGTCAAGAATCAGAACATTGCCTGCAACCCAGAAATTATACTCTGACCTCCTCCTACCCCAGAAGTTATACCACTATTCTGTCTGAATAGGCAATCACTTCTATGCTTCTCTTCTTATTTTAATAATTTCTAAATAATACAGTCACTTTTCCCTGTTTTTTGAGCTTTATGTCAATGGAATCAGATAGTATGCATTTTCTTTCTTTCTTTCTTTCTTTCTTTCTTTCTTTCTTTCTTTCTTTCTTTCGAGAGGGAGCCAGGGAGAAAGAGAGAGATGGGGTGGATGGGGAGGGGCAGAAGGAGAGGGAAAGAGAATCCCAAGCAGGTTCCACAACCAGCACAGAGCCCAGTGCAGGGCTCAGTCTCACAACACTGAGACCATAACCTGAACCAAAATCAAGAATTGGATGCTTAACTGACTGAGCCACCCAGGGGTCCCTTTTGCATTTGCCTTCTTTTATCAGTATCACGTTTTAAAGACTTGTGTATCTCGCTCTATATAACTGTAGTCATTCATTTTCATTACTGTATAGCACTCTACTGTTGGAAGTTAATGATTAACCTAAACTTGTACCATTGGCAAGTGTTTAGGTTGTTTCTAGACTTTTGCTTTTAAGAAGAGTATACTTATAGACAAGTACACATACTTTGCTCATATCTACGCTGTTCTGTAGGTTATGTATGTAAAGTAGAATTATTGAATTCCTGCTTACAGATATGTATATACCCATATCTTTAACTATAGCGCATACTGCCAAACAGATTTTTTTTTGAAGTGGATATTCTGATTTACACTTCCACTAGAAACATGAGATTTTTGTATTGTTCTATACCCTCTCCAACATTCAATATTGTATTATGTTTATATACCTACTGGTCTAGTGTGCATATAGTGGTATCTTATTGAAGAAAGGTACGTAGGTTATGTACTTAGTACTTAATGAGGTCGTTCCTGTTTATAAATTTATTTATACTCTTTTTTAAGTATTTGTTCAGAGCTATTGCCCTTTTTTATTGGGTTATCTTTTTTCATTGATTTATAGGACTTTTTTTCTTAAATAACCAGGACATAATCTCTTTGTTATACATGTATCGAATATCTTTTCCCACTATGTGTCTTGCCTTTTCATTCGCTTAATGGAGTCTTTTGATGAATGCAAGTTCTTAATTTTAATATTGTCTAATTTATTAATCACTTCCTCTATGCTTAAAGCTTTTTGTATCTTGTATGAAAGATTTCTCTGAGGTTGTGATGACATTCTTTTATGTTATTTTCTGTAAGCTGCCAGTTAGGGTGAAGCTGCCACAGAATTTACTATCAAGAGGTTGCAGCTACATGAGGAGGGGGAGACAGGACATGTGGATTTCAGGCTGGTGACAACCATTTATCATAGAAGGCATAAAAAGGCTTGTACTCAAGGCCAAAGTGTGCAGAAAAAAAGGTAGATACAATAGGCTAGTCTTGGTACAATATCTGTGGTTGAGCCATGGAAGATAACAAGTGTTTTCTCTTAGGTCTGTGTCAGGCACACACTCAAAAAACCATAAAGAAGTTTTGTTTCTTGTTTTGGTCAATTCTGATCTGGGTACTATTTTCCATTACAGAAAAATTTCTAGAGAGGAGGATAAATAGAGATTTAACATTTTTTTTGATACTCCTTCTTCAACACGGAAAACTCACAATTCAGGTAAAATTTAAGACATGGAAGAAATTATGGAGTTAAGGTTAGATTGTTTGGTGTGTCTTTTTTTTTTTTTTTAATTTAAGAGTAGGAATTATCAACTTTGTGGAGGTGCTCCAGTTTATAGCCTCCTTTTCTCCCTGTTCCTCACTTCTCCAAACTACAGACTTTATTTGCACTTCATAGAATCTTAGATTTGGCAGCTCTCAAATCTAACCATCTTATTTTTCAGAAGAGGGTACCAAGTCTTGCATATGGTCACAAAGCTATTTAGTGAAACAACCAACCCAGATTTCTGACTCTCCATGCTTTGCTTCTCAAAGTGCTATGGGGTACTTTTTTTTTAAATAAAATTGAATTGCTTGGAGAAATTTCTGACAACTTGAGACATCATTAGTGATAACTAGAGACATCCATAATTATTGTAAAGTGGTAGAAAAATCCATCAAAGTGTGGCAAACTCTCTAAATCTTGTCTTATATAAAATCTTAGCTATTTTAACCAATAAGAAAAATTAAATAACACTTTTAAAATGCAAAAAATAAAAAAAATTAATAGATATTTTACAAAAGAGGATGCCCACGTGGCCAATAAATGTGTGTAAAGGTGCTAAACTTCATTCGTCATTTGGAAGATGCATATTAAACCATAATGTGGTATGACTACACACATCTACCAGAATGCCAGAAAAAAAAAAAAGCAAGACAAAATAAAACAAAAACATTACAGACAATAAAGTGTTGGTGAGGATGTGGAACAACTGGAACCCTTCTACTGTGATGATGATATCATAAAATTATCCAACCACTTTGGGAAACTGGTAATCTACTAAAGTTGAATATACTGATAGTCCATGATCCAGCAATTCCACTACTACATATGCACCCAAGAGAACACATATGTACACCAAAAGACATGTACACTTTAGTATAACTTTTCATAAAAGCCTCAGTTTGGAGACTCCCCAAATGCTCTTCAACAATAGAAGAGATAAATGAATTATGGCATATTTAAATAATGGTATACTACCACATAATAAGAAAACATGAACTACTACCACATTTAACCAGTATGAATAAATCTCACAAGCATAATATTTAAGAAGTGAAGGTAGACAAAACAGAGTATATCATGTGTGATCTCATTCATAAAAATTTTTTTAAAAATTATGCTCTTAAAAGTCAAAATCGTGGTTACATTTGGGGGGATAATGAAAGGCAAATGGAATTCTGATAATGTTCTTACTTGATCTGGGTACTGGTTATACAGGTGTGTTTAGTTTGTGAAAATTCACTAAGCCATGCATTCACATGTATGCATATATTTTCTTCCTTTCTGGTATGCTTCAATAAGACGTTCAAAAAAATATTAACTTTCAACCAAATTTCAAGGCCAGAGGTCTTAAGAAAAATAACACAACCATCCTCATGACAATCTGAATACGTTTTCCATTTACACAATGCTTCTTCCACTTAGCCTGGCATCTGCTGCACATCTGTATCCCCCATGGCACACAGTAAGTTAAACTATCCAGATGCTGAAGAAAAATCATAGCAGTGGGAGATTGAATTTAAGATGAATAGATTGGGGAGAGAAAGATAAGTTTTCAATTGACATCAGGAATGAATAGAGGGTCAATAGGGAAACAAGAAAAGAAAAAACGATCATTTTTGGCAGGAGCGAAGGCAGATTTTGTAGTAGAGTCTGGCAGATCATGAACAGGCAAACAGAGTAAAAAAAAAATGAGCAATGGTTATGACCAATGTAGGGGACAAGGCAGGGAATTGGGGAGTTCTCTGCCCCTGATAAAACGCATTGCTATCACTAGCTGACTCTGCCAAGGGAGGTTTGTATTCCTATCTCATATAATACTTTTGAAAAATACATAAGCCAAAAAGATAGATGGAGAGAGGAAGGAGTAAGAGAGAAAGCAAGCACAACTTAGATCTCAAAATATTCTTTTTTTCTGTACTAGAATGATCGTGGTGGGGACTTGGCTTTGATAGCAAGAAAAGAAAAGTGACTTTGAGCACTCACAGCATGAAAGGAACATCCACAGGTATCATAACAATCAATCCTCATAGCAGCCTAAGAGGTGAGGGCTATTCTCATTTATGTTTTGGACTTGAGGCTCAGAGAGTTGAGACACTAGCCCACTGGTCTGTTAGTAGTTGAGGACAGAGCCTAACTTTGAGTCCATGGCAGTCTGACTAAAACCCTTTGCTCTGACTGTGAAAATAAGCACCATCCTATGGTAATTGCTCTGGTTCTCCCATTCTGCATTGTGCTTCAGGAAAGAGGATGATTCTCTAAAGAGACAACTGGCCTGTGATATCTGGTCAGCATGTCTTTTCAGGGAATCTACAAGGCTGGCTGTGACAGTATTGATACAAAAAGAAATGGGCACACCAAATCCCAACAATCATGGTGAAGGGCTCTGATGCATCCCCCAGTACACTGTAGACTGGCAGTCTTAGGGACAATCACTTTCCCTTTAGATGGGACCTGAGTCTAAGCCTACCCACAAACTGAGAAAGGTGAGTATATGTTTATATGATGTGATTTTGGTTGTGTCACAAATCCCCAAAGGAACCCCCAACTCTCCTGTGTTTGTTTCAATGATAGGAATTTCCACCTCAGCTGCCTTTCTGAATTAAGGCATCATCCTCCAAAGGTAAGTTGTGACTTGAAGAGGAATCCCAGCCATTTATCACAAAAGCATCAATTGTTTTGTTGAGAGAATCCATTGCTACTTTGTGTGGGACCCCAAAGATGGCAATTTTGATGGAGGAGAAGGGGAGAGTCAGTGCTGCTGATCTGAGGTTTGTCTCACTGCATGGTCTGGGATAAGTATGGGAAACGGAGAGCTGGTGGCTGTACCTGGGAGTCAGAGGGAGAAGCCATACACACACACACACACACTTGCATGCACACTTTCCCCCCACAGATGCTCTGTTGAGTAAAACATTGTAATGGAGTCAGATATTCCGTATTTGAACCTTACTTCTCTCACTTGTCAGTGTGTGAGTGTATGATCTGGGCCAAGTTATTTAACCTTTCATTGACTTCATCTGAAAATCACTGTAGGAGAGATTTAATGGAGGAAACATCCACCCACTACTTCCCACACTTCCCACACCGTCTGATCCAAGGCCCTGTGGATATATCCAAGGTGACACTGCAGATCCAGGAACACAGTCCAGGGGGGGTGTTTGGACCAGACAAGAGGAGAGGGAAGCATGGGGGAAGTCATATGGATGCAGATTTCAATATCATACCAAAAGTATATAACAAGTAAGACTTTCTGATGACAGAAGAGGCTGTCTTGTGAAAGAATAGGCCCCTTATTGGTGGAAGAATCATATAGGGACACCTGTCAGGCACATTGAAGACTGGACTCCTGCACAAGTGGAGGCTATTTTGAGGTGGCATCTCACAAATGAGGCAGATTCTGAGGTGACTCTCCTTCTAAGGAACAATCATGGGTTGCTTTATTGCTTAATGACTGACTTCTGATTTGAGTGTGTAGTGGACACTGGTTGGTGTTCTAATTGGCATTCATTTTGTCTCTTTTTCCTAAAATGCATCCAAGTTTTCAGTTGAGGACCTGCTTCTCTCATTGGGTAATTGTAGCAGGTGCTGTCAATGCTCCACTGTCATCATCCATAGTATGTACTCTAGGTTCTGGATTCTTTTGCTCAACATTACATTTGGCCCGACTTTCAACTGTTAGTTCCTGCATTTCTTGTTCTGAAAATTTTCTTTGACTTCCAGAGCTTTCTTTGAAACACAGGCAACTATAGCGAAGTAATGTCTTCTAGCACCAGTCCTCACCTAATGACAGATGGGAATGGGTGTATAAACACCCTAGCTCTCTTGTCCATCAGCCATCCCCTCCTTATCTCCCTCTTTACTTCTCTACTGATGTTTTCCAGAATCGTCTCCAAGCACTTAAATCTTTATTTTCAAGATGTGTTGTTAGGGGAATCCAAAGTAAGATAGCAGCAGTCCTAAGGTTTGCATGTAATTAATCCCAGTTTCTGTTCCAAAGGTAGCCTCTGTGTGGCATAGGCAAATGAACATGATCTCATACCCCCTGTCCTCAGCAATTGACTTAGGAGTGGGCAGTAACCAAGATCTATGTAAATCAACCTATGGTTCCCATGATATATTTTAGGTCTTGTCCAGTCAGGAGGGCATGGATTCTGACTTGTCCATTTCTGTGTCGTTCAATGCTAGGCCCTAATTCATGTTAATAGATCTATGTTACCACCCTTCTCAAGAAGAATTATACCTTAAAAGGAGAAATGATTTACCCATGAAGAGTATACCCCTACCTATAGGATCCTACAAGTGTAGTAGGTGACTAGAGAAACTGATTTGAATAAGAAAGCCTATTCTTTCAATAGCATAGATTAATTTTGTCTATTTATATAGTTGCATAGTTTATAGGAATGCAATCATACAGTGCATACAGTAGGTTCAGGCTTCTTTGGTTCAACATGATGTTTGAGAGCATTCATAGTATGGTCAGTAGCAATGATTTACATAGTCTCCTTGCTATAGAGTTTTGCATCACTTGGGTGTGCACAATGTATATCTCTACCCTTTTTTTTGGAAGCATTTGTGTCCTTGGCATTATTACGAAGTGTTTCTTATAGTACATATCTTTTTGTGTTCATAAGGATGCAGTTTTCTTGAGTATCTCCCCAGGAGTGGAAATGCTTAAAGGTTATACTCATGTTCTGTTTTAGCAGACATCCTTAATGGTTTTCCAAATTTGTGGTATTGTACTTTGTATTTTTAAACAGTCTGAATCAATTCTCAACATTTAAAAATCAATTTTCCATAAGAGGATCTGATATTAAACTCAACACCAAAGAAACAAACAATCCAATCATGAAAAGGGGAAAAGACATGAAGAGAAATCTCACAGAGGAAGACATAGACATGGCCAACATGCACATGAGAAAATGCTCCGCATCACTTGCCATCAGGGAAATACAAATCAAAACCACAATGAGATCCCACCTCACACCAGTGAGAATGGGGAAAATTAACAAGGCAGGTAACCACAAATGTTGGAGAGGACGCGGAGAAAAGGGAACCCTCTTACACTGTTGGTGGGAATGTGAACTGGTGCAGCCACTCTGGAAAACTGTGTGGAGGTTCCTCAAAGAGTTAAAAATAGACCTGCCCTACGACCCAGCAATTGCACTGTTGGGGATTTACCCCAAAGATACAGATGCAGTGAAACGCCGGGACACCTGCACCCCGATGTTTCTAGCAGCAATGGCCACGATAGCCAAACTGTGGAAGGAGCCTCGGTGTCCATCGAAAGATGAATGGATAAAGAAGATGTGGTTTATGTATACAATGGAATATTACTCAGCCATGAGAAACGACAAATACCCACCATTTGCTTCAACGTGGATGGAACTGGAGGGTATTATGCTGAGTGAAGTAAGTCAGTCGGAGAAGGACAAACATTATATGTTCTCATTCATTTGGGGAATATAAATAATAGTGAAAGGGAATATAAGGGAAGGGAGAAGAAATGTGTGGGAAATATCAGAAAGGGAGACAGAACGTAAAGACTGCTAACTCTGGGAAACGAACTAGGGGTGGTGGAAGGGGAGGAGGGCGGGGGGTGGGAGTGAATGGGTGACGGGCACTGGGGGTTATTCTGCATGTTGGTAAATTGAACACCAATAAAAAATAAATTAAAAAAAAAGGATCTGATAACCCAAGGGTCACATTACCCAGTGAAATCAGACATACCACAGCTGGTTCTAGCCACTCAATTTAGGCACGATGCTCACAACAGTCCCCAACCAGTTGCTTCACTCTCTGACAATACTTTCTCAACCCCTGCTTCTGGGTTTTCTTTTCCTTCATTTATGACTAAAGAAACATCACAGATGAATATAAGTAAAGGCCCTGCAACTACGCATTTTGAGAATTCTAGAACCTGGTTAACCTATTTCTTTAGTTTGAGTTTCATGGGGAAGCAAACTCTGAGATAAGGATGGAAATACAGATATTTCATTTGGAGTGTGATCTCAGAAACAAAGTTGGGGACTGGGGAAAGGAGAGAGAGAAAAGAAAAGAGGTCAATAAAGTGTGATACCGGGTGTGGGCATGTGGAGCTCAGTCCTACCAGGGAACTCTGGGAGCCAGTGTGGAACACACTTCATAGTTCTGCTACTTGTGTGAAGAAGGGCAGGCCTCATTCATTACCTGAGGACTGCTGGGGTTGAGTGGTGTTCACTCCCCAGGACTTCTGGTCTGCGTACTTGCATGCAAGGTGGGCTCTGGAGATCTGAGAATTTCTCAGGCAAACAGAAGCAGATGCTGGCTGTTGGGAGCCAAGCACTAGAATGGTGCTTACAAGTGAAGCACCAACAGTGGCTGCCACATTGCTATATTCACATTTACTCCCAAGTCTCCAGTGCCCAGAAATCCTCATGCACTAGAACTCTGCTTCCTACAGCCTCAACACATAGAGCTGGCAGTGTGTTGCTTTTCATACAGGAATGTGAAGTCTCTACTCCCATTTCAGAAGGTCCATCACTCTCTTTCACCACCATCCCCTTCCCAAGTGTGTGCAGATAACTGCACATTTATGGCAATCCTATTTGTATTACAAACCAGAGTCTCTTCACAGAGCCTTTCACTGCTTGTGTCTTTCTCATCCAAGCTCAGAAACATTTCCTTCACTTCTGCGCAAGCACATCTAAAATATTTTTAGTAATGCTTTTGCCAAGATAGATTCATCTTCTTCTTGCATGTCCTGTGAGTTGCAATCAAGTAGAACAATTAAATTGTTGCACATCCTCCTAAACTGCAGTAAGAGCTGACTGGAGATGGGAAATGTATGTAGTGATGAAGTAGAAATTCTTCTCTTTATTGCTCTTCAATTTTCAATCTATATTCCAAAGTGATTTTATTTAAAAATAATTCTTAGATTCTTAGACAAGAATAGGATCTGTGTGACTAAGAGACTTATGCATTTATCAGATTTTTGCATTAATATCATTTAGGTGGCAATGCCAATAAAAGTGGCAAACAGTCCCTTTGACAAAGGGATTTTTGCAGAAGGAGGGGAAATTCAACTTTTCATTTAGGAAAGAACAAATGCTTAGCCATCCTCAGACTTATGTGTGAATCCCCCACTCACGATAATTTGTGGAGTGATACGGTCAGTGCCAAGTCACTTTCCATTTTCCTCAAAACAGCCAAGGTCTAAAAACAAACCTTAAAAAAATAGCTAAAGCAATTAGAAAAAGAGTATTGGCCACAATTCCCATGTTAGCTGATTTTACAAAACTCATTTGAAAGTGACAAAACATTAAAAGATACAAAACCAAACCAAAGCAACAACCAAAAAAATTCCACATGGCTAACGTGCAATGAGAGATTTTGATCTGAAAGTACTAAATTCCTAATTGGAGAAAATGGAATTGAATATTGCATATTAAAGAATCACTTTCAGTTAGTACTAGGTATTTGTACTATGTACACACACACACAACATACACACACACAGTTGGTTCTCATTAGTCACAGTGGTTATTATATTCTATAAAATCACCATGGACACTGAATTAGCAAATATTGAACTGTTGCTCCTTGGAAAAAGACAGGCATAAATTCCCATATGCCTCTGATCACAATATTTTGGTATTAGTGTTATATAGGTTGGTTTGCCAATATTCTTGTAAAACTAGCCAGTCTCATCACTATTAAAAACACTCTTCCATTCAATCCTGTTTGTGTATAACACTCAGAGAAAATTTTTAAAAAAATTCTTTCATAGCTTCTTAATCTGCAGAACCTGCAAACTTAACATTTTCAAGGTAGTATTGTTTTTTGAACATGTAAGCATGTTTCAATATGTATGACATTTTCCTGACCCTGGGTAACATGACCATGATTTCTTTGGCTTCTAGACTCACAATGATGCCATCCAATAGACATCTTTTATCAGCTGTTATCTCACACATCCACAAGTTTAGTTAACTTTCAAGCTTGCCCATAGCACTATAGACGATATTCTAGAGCCATGTGGAAGGGCCTACCATATCTCATTAGTGAAATTTCTTTCTTTTTTTTTTTTCCTGGAAGTACCATGCTATTGATTGATGATCATTGAACTCACAGGTGGCAGCACTATAACCTGTACCTGGACAAAGCTTCTCCAACACAAGTACTTTCTCTGTGAGGTACATTGCAGCCTTTCTGCACTCAGAAACATGTGAGTGCTAAACAGCAAAATCATCAACAAAAAGCAGAAAATGTGAAAAATGTGGCACTAAGTAGACCATGGAAGGGACACTTGTTTACAGAATGAAAGCTGAGGCAAAGTACAGCACTGTCTTATTCAAACTCATATGGAAATGTGAACATCCAGCAGCTCAAATCTTTTACCACTCTGTGTATGTCTGTTAGTGACTGTGGAGGTTCCAGGGTACGGATTTTACAGCTACAAGTAAATTTTAGTGAGCAGGTGAATTTACAAATATATAATCCATGAAAAATGAAGATCAACTGTGTATTCTTATTACTTCATGCTTCATATGTCAGCTCTGAGTAATTCAAATAGAATTTTCATTAGTATTTTTCATGCTTTTACAGGGCAGAGATGATATACTTTGAAAAATACATATATACATTTTTGGTATCTCCCTCCACCCCAGATTTTTCCATGATGGAATCTCTCACCTTCCCTGATTTATAGAAAAGGTTTTTCTTCTAATCTTTTAGGTGTTATATCCTGAATGGTATCTTAGAAATATATCAGTATGTTTTGAACCCTGCTTCTAGCATATTTTTAATTATGTGACATTTGGCAAATTACCTAATCTCAAAGAAATTTATTTCCTTATGCTAAATTGATATAATAAAACTTTCCCCCTAATTCTACAATAAGATTTAAATAAGAAATATAAAATACTTGCATATTATTCATTAGATGCACTTCTTTTTCTCTACCCTGATTTGAATGGAGAAACATATAAAGAAAGTAGTGGTTAAAGATTGAATTTGGAAGTCATTTTCCTTGTTCAAATTCCAGCTCTGCCAGTAATCCCCTATGAAAAGTATGGAAACAGGTGAAGAGATGAAGCCTGAGTCCCTCCAGCCTGGGTCCCTGAGTGACTAGATGGAGCAGAATCCCCACTGACTCACAGCATGACACAGGTGTAAAAGGAATGCATTCTATGCTCTGGAAATACCACATGGCTTAAATGTGCAATGGCAGACTTGTACCTCAGAATAAATTCAGAGATTTAGGGACTAATTTGTTTCTGTCGTGTAGCCAACCCTAGCCTGACAAATACTCACAGGCCCACAGGTCTGTGATCTTCCTTGGGGGCAAATTATTACTATATTTATACAGTTAAGTATATGGATGATAAGTTTATAAGAGCTTAGAAAAAACTATGATGATCTCGGAAGACCCAGGTGTGATTCTTTTATGTGTGTTTATGTATTTTGGGTAGGCATGTGGTGCATGCCAAACAGGGGGTGCCCAAAGAGGAATTAAAGCTTTAGTAGAATCTTAAATCATTATTAAAATTTTACCATATGGATAAGGGAAAATAGAAATGGCAGAGTAATAGAACATTCTGGGTAGAGAAAATTGAATGTAGAAATGTCCAGAAGTGTAAGGAAGCAGGTGCTGGCAAGGGCTAGAGGTCCCTATTTTTACTGGGAAGTCACTGAAGACTTTAGAGTAGAGCTATCTAAAGCTGAACCAAGCTTTAGATAGATTCCTCAATCATCAGCCCTGATTAGTGATTGGAACAGAGGGGAGAGCAGTGGGAGGCTCTCTTTTCATTTTATCTCCATGCAGATTCAAAGTATCTACTCCAGAATGAGTGAAGAGATGACTCTCAGAGGCATTGAAAAAAGAAGGCATTATATATGATAAGTGTAACTGTCAGCTATAACCATAATATTGCTGCAAAACAGCAATAAAAAAACAAACAAACAAAAACTCAGTAGCTTATAGACAACATTTTCTCACTCATGAAGCTGCCAGTTAGTTAAAGTTTGGCTGATTTTTGCTGTATTCAGCAGGGCTTGGCTCCAGGCTGCAGCCAAGCTCAAGTCAATTCCACTTGTCTCATTCTGAGGTCTAGGGGCAGTGGCTACCCAGAATATGTTCTTTTCATAACAATGGTACAAGTGCAAGAGGTTAAACCCAACTATGTGAACATATGGTAAGACTTTACTCATATCACAACCACGACCATCCCAATGAACAAAGCAATTCACATGAACAAACCCAAAGTCGAGGGGTAGTTATATTAGTTGGGGTTCTCCAGAGAAACAGAACTAATAAGAAATTTACTCACTTATAAGGAATTGGCTCATATGAATCCAAAGGCTGACAATTCCGTAATTCTGCAGTCAGCAATCTGGATATCCAGGGGAGCTGATGACATAAATCTACTCCAGAAACCAGCAGGCTTAAGACTCAGTAAAAAAATGATATTTCAGTTCAAGTTTGAAAGCACGAATGAACTGCCCCAGCTCAATTCAGTCAGGTGGGAGGAGTCCTCTCTTCTTTGTAGGAGGGTTGGCCTTTATGTTCTATTCAGGCTTTTAACTGATAGGATGAAATCCATCCACATCTGGGAAGGCAATCTGCTTTCCTCAGACTACTGATTTAAATGGTAATCTCATCCAAAATACCCTCACAGACACACCAGAGTAATATCTGATCAAATATTTGGGCACGCTGTGGCCCGGGCAAGTTGACAAATAAAATTACCCATCACAGTGAGGAAGTGCATTCTGCAGACTCTGAGGGCACATGGGGGTATAGCCTTGAGATCGATTGTCTAATTTGTAGCAGTGGGTTTGAAAGAAAGTGAAAAATGCACCCCAAGATTTTGAACCTGATTAACTGGAAAACTGTCCACCTTCTGTTTCATTATTTGGCCAGAGAATGTGTAGATAAAGCAGGCATCTGACTCTTTCTATAGCTGGAGAATAAATGGGTCCAAACTCATCTCCTGCCAATATGAAAAAGATGTATGAGCTTCAGGAAGTGTCTTCAGACCTTCTCAAACCTTTTCATTCTTCATTTAGCTTCATTCTCCCTTTGAAGGTTGTCATTGTCTCATCCTCTAGCTTTACACTTACCTTACAAACTATGAGACTATTGGCAAATTATCAATCTCAATGTTTTTGTTTCTTGACCTGTAATATGAGAATAATGATTCTACCTGCTACACATTAAAATAGGTAATATAGGTAGAGCACTTAGGGCATTACTGGGGCCTGAAAAGTGCTCCATTATCTGTTTTATTATTAACTCACTTAATTCTCACAACACTTCTACCATGTAGACATATTTTATAATCTCCATATTATAGATTAAGGACCTAAAACAGAGTAAGTAATTTTTCCAGGATTACACAACTAGTGAGATAAATCTAAACCCATCTGACCACCACTTCCACACTCAACTTCTTCTCAAAGAATAATTGCTTTTATCACCCAATGGAACTAATTTCAGATCATTCTCTGTGTATTTATATTCCTATTCATAAAGGTATAATATTGTTGTATATCAATGTGCAGTTTCTTTTTTTTAATGCTATCATATTTATATTCATATTTTGTTCTGCTATTTGTTTTATTCAGCTTACCACTCATATTTTGGAAGTCTTCTAGTGTCACCAGTATAAATCTATCTTATATAAAGTGGCAAATAATTCAAGAACCTAGACATACCATATTATCTAGCCCTTTCACTATCTGTAAACATGAATTTCCCTTCCAATTCTCTGCTATTACAAGCAATGCTGTACTGGCCATCCTAGTAAAAACTCCTGGTGTGCATGGATGAGCGTTTTTCTAGGCAAGATACTGAGAAATACACTTTCTGGGCCATAGAATATGACAATTACAATTTTAGTAGATATCAGCAAGATGCTCTCCAGAGTAGTTATATCAGTTCACACTCCCATTGGTCATGAGAGGAGTTTGTTTCCCTGGCATCAGGAATGCAGCAAATGCTAGAGTTAAAATGACAAGGTCTAGTGGGGAGAGGAAAGTCCCCCAGAACCACAGGAGACTCAAGGCAAGCATCTGTTCCTCTAGTGTTTTCATTGGGCCTTCTGGGTTGACTTTGGTTTCTAATTCCCAAGTATTTCTGGGGGGAAAATAACACAAAAAAGATTCTTTTCTTTTATAATGAGCAGAACATTTTCCCCCCATTCTTTGCTCAGGAGGATCTTAAAATCTCACTTCATTATTAGGAAATAGACTGGGGTCTTCTGTTTAGAACAGAGAGAACAGTATTTTTCTCCCATCACCTATCTAGCCTGGTATGCTCAACTGGCATTATTATAAAACCCTTTTTAGGAGCCACACCTGTCCTGGCTCACATTATTTTTAGAGGTACAACTCAACACAACAAATTTCAGTTCACTAAGGAAGTCTGGGTGATTCCAGAACATAAAAAGCTATAGGAAAAGAGTCTTCGTCAGTGGCCAAAAAAGCAAACAATTTATCATGAGGCATTTTCCTTATGGCACTTGATAGCAGTCTTTGTAGCTAATCTACAGTAGTCAGCAGACAATTAGGAAAATGCTGTTCTTCTGACAATTTAGAAAGTTCAGTCTTTGGAAACTGGACAGCAAAGCTTGGTTCTAACCTAGTAACCAAAGCTATATAATTAATTAGTTCTTGCAGGTTTCAGGCAGAAAATGGCGTTGCTGTGTTACAGTAATAATCCTGGTTGTCGCTGAGTTATCAGCAAACTGCAGTTCCTCTCTCAGGGGAACAAACCCTGTAATTTAACAAATCACTGTATTTTGGGTTTTGACATTGCACATGCTTTTCAATTTCCATCTGTTCCTTTGGTTCATTAGTATTTTATTGTTGCTACGGTCAGAAACATTTTAATAGTTCTTTGCCTCTAAAATAACACACCATCAACTATCTTCTGTCATCCCTTTGGACACCTAAAAATGGCATGTCCATTCCAATTTTAAATCACTTTTAGGAAATATTTTGGGCATATTCCCAAAAGTCCAAGATGGTTGCCTTTGGCTATAAACTAGAGTAATTGCTTTGTGTATGAAAACAAATATTCAAAGTCTACTTCAAACACAGATTTTTAGAAAAGGAACAGAATAATGTCCTTTTATATTCCTAAACGGTATCTTTATTAGATCAGAACAAGGTTAAAAAACTCATTGTGTGCACTCACAAGTGCATATACACACAATTTTCACATATACACCACATGCTTTCCCCAAAACAATATATAGACACAGAAGTATCAAATATGTACACCCATCCATACTCCATGTATACACACCCATAGTCGTCTTAGCACAAATCACAAGATACCATGCACTAACACACATACTTCAATGCACACATGTAGTACACAGACACAGTCACATATATGCTACGTATATACATATAACTTCAGACACACACACACATACACACTGTAATCACACACATTCCACTCTGCCTCAACTGCCTATATATGAATACACACATTCCATAGACACACAGACATGCACACACACATTCACATATACTTATGACCCACATACACACAAGCCACAAACACATGCATATATGTGACTATCTTGTTGTGTGAGAATAAACAAAAATATGAATCCACCAAAAACAGCAGTGAAAAAAACTATAAACACAAGCAAAAGTGTACACAAGGAATATATATTGGGAAATATTTTGGAATTAAATTTAAGATTATTTTTTATTTAGGAAATTTTAATAATTTCCAGGAAGTCAGGTTTTGGGGACCAAATGATGGTTTTCCTTTGTTAGTAATGTCCTGTCTGTGTGCACTAAGACCTAGTCCTCCTCAACTGATATGAAAGGTCAAGGCCAAAGTTTTAAGAATAAAATTATAGTATTTCTCTCTTTTTCTCTCTCTCTCTCTCTTTCTCTCTTTCTCTCTCTCTCTCTCTCTCTCTCTCTCACACACACACACACACATATGTAATATCCACAGGGTGATGATGGTGGAGGGCAGTATTAGGGATAACCATGTATTTTGAAAAGAAAGGGATCTCTCTGAGGATGTGGTCATCATCACTGGGGAAGATGAGACAGTCCTGTTTGGAAATGCCCTTGAGAATGGATAGCCCTATCATTCTCAGTCTCCCCTTTGTCCTGTGATATTTCTGGGCTGTGCTTGATCTCTAGCCTTCTGAATGGAGGGACCTTGGAGGAACCAGCACTGCCTAGAATGCTGCTCACTGTGAGACCAAGAGCCCTCCCTTGGAGGAGTGGCCAGTAGGAGTGGCCAGTAGTTCCTTCTGGAGGATGGAGATCAGCTCAGTGCCTGTGAAAACTCAAAGAAGTATTAACACACTCTAAGAGAGACCCCTCTCAGCAAGACAAGGCATCCCCTTGGGATCCACAGCCATACTCCCTTTCACCATACACAAAGATAAACTCAAAATGGATGAAAGATCTAAATGTGAGACAAGATTCCATCAAAATCCTAGAGGAGAACACAGGCAACACCCTTTTTGAACTCGGCCATAGTAACTTCTTGCAAGATACATCCACGAAGGCAAAAGAAACAAAAGCAAAAATGAACTGTTGGGACTTCATCAAGATAAGAATCTTTTGCACAGCAAAGGATACAGTCAACAAAATTAAAAGACAACCTACAGAATGGGAGAAGATATTTGCAAATGACATATCAGATAAAGGGCTAGTTTCCAAGATCTATAAAGAACTTATTAAACTCAACAGCAAAGAAACAAACAATCCAATCATGAAATGGGCAAAAGACATGAACAGAAATCTCACAGAGGAAGACATAGACATGGCCAACAAGCACATGAGAAAATGCTCTGCATCACTTGCCATCAGGGAAGTACAAATCAAAACCACAATGAGATACCACCTCACACCAGTGAGAATGGGGAAAATTAACAAGACAGGAAACAACAAATGTTGGAGAGGATGTGGAGAAAAGGGAACCCTCTTACACTGTTGGTGGGAATGTGAACTGGTGCAGCCACTCTGGAAAACTGTGTGGAGGTTCCTCAAACATACTTTTATGTCCTGTTATATAACTGTCTTTTCCCAAGGGTCATCTTTTAGAAAAAGTTCAAGGTGCACTGAAGACTGCTGTCAGAACTCTGAGTATGAAAGTCAAATGCAGAGGAGGCTTGAACCTAGTGACATCAGACTTCCCAAATTTAAGGGCTGCCTCAAGTTGGCTCTGATGAGAAATCCATTCATGGGAAATGCTGCACTGAGAAACCTACTAACTCTAAGCTAATCTACTAACCTTTCTGTCCACCTTTGCCTCTATTTCTCCTTTTCTCCTTCCATTCCTATCCACCTGCTTGCCCTTCCTTCCTTCCTCTTTTTCTCTTTACTGTTCTCTTTTTCTCCCTCTATAGTCTTTAGCCTTTTTAAATTAAGATCACGGAAAGCTGTGTCATTGTGTTCCAGGAGGAAGAGTATCCAGCAATCTTCTACTTAAATATAATCCACATCAGCAGGATGTCAAGTTGTTTAAAGCAGGACTGTGCTTCAAAATTTGTTGTAAAATTTATTTGATCAACTAACAGGCATTGCATATTGACTTTTAACTATCTCTCCCAGTTCTTTCCTAATAGAAAACCATCTTTAACTAATAACTAGTCTATTACTGTTTGGAGCCACTGGTGGCCAGCTGAAGTCAGTTTACATGTGGCTATTAAAGCTATAGAATCTTTATCTTTTTCATCTGCAGGGTCACTAGAAATTTATCTCACTCTACTGTTTTAATCTTCCCACAACTGTTCCCAAACTTACCTCCTTAATGGATGTCCTTTCCCTCTTCAGACTTCTATCAGATTCTTCTCCTCTAATAAATAAAGTCTAAATTCTTCAACAAGCTCACACACAAAGATGCTCTTTGTAGTCTGGCTCTAACCACCCATTGATTCACTTCCTAAACTCTAAAATTTAATCACAAGTTTCCAAATCTTAGTTTTTGCTTTCCTGTGGGTTCCATATATTGGAAGCTCATTCATTCTTGAAGTCTACAAAGCCTTTCCATATGTCTGAGCCAGAATTAATTGTTCCTTCTTCTGGAATCCATAGCAAGTGGCTTGTGCTTCCACTAAGCTTTGCAACACAGTTGGGGTCTGGCTGTCCTCTCTTTTGGGGACTGGCACCATCACCTTGGTATAACCCATGATTTTCAGAAATTTGCCTGACACAAAGTGGAACCCTAGTAAATGATAATAGAAATATTAACTTGAAAGACATCAAGGAGTGGCTATCTGCTCTTGTTGCCTACCTACCACCCATTCCCTCTCCTTCAAGTAAAAGCATCTGGACTTTTCCTTTAGAAGTTATATCTTCCTAAGTCAAAGGTCTTGGCAACTGTCCTCACTCCATTGGCCGAGGGGAGAGGGTGACCTGACCTGGCCAATCAGATTCCAAATGACTGCTCCAAAGATAGATACATAGCCTGAATGAATTTACTAAAATCAATATCAGTGGATTTGTTTATTTATTTATTTATTTATTTATGCTTAAATAATTGGAAGAGAGGTCTGTATCTTTGCTACTAGAGTGAAGATATCAGGATGAAAACCTGGATTGTTATGGCCACACTTTTAAACTGACTTTCCAAAGAAAAAGAAGCAGAGTCAAAAGCAGGATTATTAATGGTTGGGGAAGGGGGAGATGAGTGAGTTATGTATGAAGCCAGAGCAAAGGCAGGTGAAGTAACTCACTTAGAATGCCATAGATATACAATAAACATCTTGAAATCCTCTCTTCATTCTTGAATCATGAATTTGTCTTATTGGAAGCATTTAGTGCAACATAGCCCATCTCTGCTGGGATTGCAAAATTTATGTCCCATGCTTTCTTCTGGGGCCCACCCTGCTGCCCAACAGAATGACTATTCCATCTGGGCTGTGATCTCATTTATATCCTTCCTCTGTGCCAGATTCCTGGGTCCTGGTGCTGGGAACTGGAGCAGCACCATTGCTCACCCGTATCTAAAGTTGGCTGCTTATTGACAATGCTGTGTGGCTCAGGACAAGCTTTGCATATTATCCTGCCTGATGATGCAGTGACTTGGTTTCACTGTAAGCGAAACATATGCCTTGTGAGTTTTGTTATGTTTGGGGATTATTAATAACCACACAAAAGTATTTAAGCAGGCATGTGCATCTCATCTCCCAGTAAGCACGTCACTTTCAAATCCAGATTCTACCCCCACATATTCATAAACTCTTCTTGTCAGAATCACTTATTGTGTTGGGACTGGGCAGACCTCCCATTTTCTAACACATTGTCTCTGAATCTCTCTGGTTTTCTTTCTCTTAATCAAGAATTACTCAAGCAGAGGTGGCATTACTTGGTTCCAAGAGCATCTGTTATCAGTAGAAGTAAATGCGAGATGCCTAATCCTTCTTGAACCCCTTCTTTAGGTCTTGAGTGGAGGGCAGAAGATAAGGATGGAAGCTTATTATTTGTGTTTTAAGAAGCAAGTGTGACTTCAGACTTCAGAATTATTGGATTCAGTGTCCTATAATTTGAGAAAGATGCTGTTTGGTTATTTGATTGCTTCTGGAAAATAACATGATGACAAGGGTGTCAGAACTCAAGGCAATAACAGGAGAAAATAAGGAGAAAAATCTATGAGGCCAAGTTTGTTTTTCTGTTATCAGTGTTGGGAGAGAGCGCTCGAACTTAGTCTTTGGAATAAAATGTGACATTCAAAATAATACTTGGCATAGACGGGCCCTATATTAGTCACCATGAAAGCTGAATGAGCAGCTTTATGGAATGAACAAAGCTGGCTTTGCATCAAAACAGACTTCTTCCTGTCTCTCAGCAGGTTTCTGGAGGCTTCTCCTGCTAGCTGATGGATATACAGCTCAGGGGATGCAAACTGATTCTTTTTTCTAGATTAAAGAAAAATCCAACCAGTAACCTAAATATTATGTAAAATGACTGTACATTGTTGTATTCTGTACAAAAATGTAAGTTAAATTTGATTAATTGGTGCTCCCATCAATTACATATGTCTAAAAACAGGAGAGAAGGGATGCATAGCAGTGCCAGGGAATGGGGAAGACAAAATGGCCTTTCTTCCAAATTACTTTGGCTTTGTTCCGGAGCCAGTGCCCTTAATTTAGCTCCTTATGAGTGGAAAATCACTCTTTATGTATTTGTTATGAAGTTTCTTTTACAGTACATAAATAAAGGTGTTCTTGGCAGAAGGTCCTTACTGATACCAAATAGATGGTGGGAAGCATGGAAAACCAAAGTTTTGTTTCTTCAGGAGTTTGAGATTACCCAAGGGGGCTCTATAGACATTATTAGAGGAGTGGAAGGTACATTTGTGAGAAACATTAAGTGATAACCAAAGAAAGGGGAACAGGGTGCACTACTCATTGTGGTGAGGATGTTCCCAGGACTACATATACCATTACTGTTTCTAGAAGATTGCAAGATTTTACCAAGAGGTTGCTATTTTTCAGTAAATTAAAAGGGAAGCCTGTTTTATGCACCTTCCATGGGAACATGGCAATTAGGTTGGACTGGGTACCTCTAACAAGGAAAATGTCACTGCTCTCAAGAGATAAGGGGCCAGTTGTGACAGGAGTGGGGCCAAAAAGAAGTGTATATATATTCTAGGTCATTTATTCATGGTTCCTCCCACAGGGCCTGGATGACCTGAAAGACTGCCCCCATCACTGGAAGGCATCATTTCAGGTCTATCCAACTGAGTCTGGCAGTCCTAACATCTACTCCCAGCTCAGCTGTGCTCTACTCCCAGCTCAGCAAGCAAACCTAGATCTGAATTTTTGAGCTCGGGTTCCTCAGCTATAACCTGAGAGTCTGGGAATACAGTATCACTCCTGAGATTTTCTATTCTATGACAATATGATTCCCTCTTCTCCCTTATCTAGACTTTCTGGAAATCTTGCCTATAATCAAAATAAAGCCAGATTCTGTCCACCATCTCCACCTGGTCTGGCTTCCTCATTCATTTCTCACTTGAATTATCTCAGCAGCCTCTGAACTGACCCATCTGCCTTCTCTTCTGCCTCCGGCAGTCTGTTTCCCACTTGGCAGACTAGACCATTGTACTGAAATCCTACCATACTGCTCCCCCAGGAAACACCCCCTATGCCTGCTTTTATCCCTGTCCTTATAAGGTCCCTAGAGCCTGAGGGCCTGACCTGGGTTCCTCTCTCTGATCCCATCTCCTACCATCTCCCACTGGATTACCTCCATGCTGCCACATAGCCAGCCTCCTCCCCTCCTCCCCATTGCCCCTCACTCCATATCTCCAAGCATCAGCTCTTCCCCTTGCTGGGGTGCTCTTTTCACTCCCTCCCAACCCCACCATACTCCAGATATGAGCATTATTGCTTCTGTCATCTCCTTCAATTCCTCCTCAAATGCTGTCTCCTTGATGAGGCCTTCCCTGACCATTATATTTCAAAGTGTGTCAGTCCCACAGCATTTACTAATCCCCTTATTCTGCCCTTTACTTCTCATAGTTCCAAACTTCTAGCAAATAATACAATTCACATATCAATTATGTATTTTCTTTCTCCTTTACCAGAATGCAGGCTCCATGTTGGCAAGGACCTTGGCCTACACATATATGTTTTTTACTGTTATATCCCCAGTGCCCAAAAGAGTTCCTAGTTCGGAGAGGTGCTCAATAAAAACTTGTTGAATGAAGTAATGAATCCCTGAAACTCTTTTTTCTTTCTTGTCATGCTTTTGGATGGGAGTCATGCTAATAACAGTCAGCAGTGAAAGTCCCGCAAAAGAGAATGCCTCCATGTTGGAGGGCCGACAACACACAGAAGACTGCATAACTATTCTTAGATGGAGGAAATATTTATAATTTAGTATTTGCACCTTGCAGTTTGACATGCATGCTGTCGGTGTTCTTCCCCATGCCCTGGTGTTTGCTTCAGGACCTCTGTCTCTGTCTGAAAGCTTTCTCTTTCCATAGAGGCATGTGTAGGACCCGTGTCCCGCATGGGCTCACAGTATCAGGGAGATAATACCCCTTACAGTGTCCTCAAATGATGAGCAAAGGGAGTTGATGGCTACATATGCTCTTGGGTCGAACCATTTTCAGTCATGTCTACCTGAGTCCCAAAGGTCTGCAGTGGGTTCAAGCTCTCATTGTCTGAGGAGTAATCTGCTGATAAATGTATGCTTTACTGACTTCCATCCCTTTCCTGACTTACTTCCCCATTCCAATGGGGACCTCCTTGTGATCACTTCCTGAATAAACTGCATTCCTATTTCACAGACTGTCTCCAGGGGAACCCAAACATTCATAAGCACATAACAAAGATCCTCCTCCTTCCTCATGTGTAGTTCAAAACCTCTGTCTCTGTGTGTCAAGACCCCATTTCTCATGCAAGTGAAGCATTGGCTAAGGATGTGCTCCAGGTCATCCTTAAAGCCTCTTCCTACCTCATGACCCAAGATTCCAGATTATGAGGAGAAGGCTGATGTGAGAGGAATGGTTAAGACCCCAGACTCTGGAGCCAGATTACCCAGGTTCAAGTGCAGATTCTGACCCTGCCTGCTATATGATCTTGGGCAGAGTGCTTTACCTTTCTCTTCCAAGTTTCCTCCTCTGTAAGACAAGAATGCTAGCACTGCTGTCCTCTACGGGTCTGAGAAGGATTAAATACATTCACATTTGCAAAGCCCTCTGACCAGCACTTGGCCCAGAAAAGGCACTACATGATGCTAAACAAAGCAGTCCTCCTACCTGCCAACAAAGAAACTAGGGCTAAGGGAGGTTAAATTCACTGACCAAGGTCATACAACTGAAATACTTGGGGAATGGAAAGCATCTCTTTGGGACCCAAGTACAGGGTGACTTTGTTACACTTTACTCAATTAAGGAAAAAAAGAACCCGAATTCAAGTACCCATGTGTTCTTGAGACATATTCTTATAATGAAGATTGGAAGTTTGTGAGATTTGTTTTTTTTTGTTTTGTTTTTTGTTTTTTGTATAATTACTACCAGCTAATTAGTGGAAAGGCATATAAGCAAGTAAATATGTGCTACAAGTTAATTTGAAACAATATTAGCTTTATATATTTGGATTGCTCCATACACTTCGTAGAAGAACGTCTGGTGGGTAAATACATCACTTGGATAATAAATCAATCTCTCTCTCTCCCCAGTGCTATAAACATAAAAATATATGAAAAAGTTTTTGCGTGGAGTGCAATGGACTCTGCTAATTCTCCTTGGAGTATTGTAAGAAAGGATTTAGGTTAAATTTTGCTGGAAGGAATTCCATTCACATGTAGGGCAGAGATATTCTAACTCATTTGGAGAATCAGAGCTGAAGTTGGCTCTCTGTGGGATTTGAGTGACATTTGGAAAACCTCTTTGCCCAAGAATGTCTTCCCTACTGACTTATATTGGTGCCTAAAGTCCTACTATTGGAGATTTATTCCTTTGGTGAGTTTAGTTCAAACTATTCATTGAATATTGTTCATGAAAAAGTGACTGAGTTATATGCTAGATAAGAATTGGCTGTTTCTAAGACCACCTACAAAATGCAAATATCTCCAGGCAGGTGACACATTATGCTATTGTCAACAATTAACACTTCAGTGGGAATTAGCTTGACAGATCCTTTTTCAACTATGACAGCTGCCTGAGAACAACACTCCCAAGGGTATAAGATACAAATTCTAGTTATGGATAGAAAGATGGTGGAGACAGGGGCCAGGGTAAAGGCCATAGCTGTAAAGTAGAGGATTAAGCATTTGTTGGGCATGCACCACAGACCAGGCACTGCACCTGCTCCTTTCCAGCCATCTTCAGGGGAGTTGGTCAGCCACTGTGATAGGTTCCCATGGCAAGTTTGAAGGTACAATGGATCAGAGAGAAGAGAGGAGCATTGTAAAGAACCACTTTGCCTCACTCCGTGGTATTCTAGGACCCCTGGTTGATCCATAATGAGGGAGAATCAATACTTCCCTCCATTGACTCATTTCTGAGATGGAGAATAACCCAGAGTTTAGCAAGGCATAAATTCTGCTGTTGCTACATAGAATTGTTGACTAATATGAATGGAAACTATTCATAGAAATGAAGAAATTGCAATGAGCGTTTGTGGTTGCCAATTTTTTTTTCTAGCATAAAACACAAGTTCATGACATTGGTAGTTTTATAAATATGTGCTTGGTTGAGGAGGACATATAGTTGAATGAAGGTTTATAACCCTTACTTAACAGAGAGCAACCCGCTTAGAAGAACAAATTGGCAGTGAAGTTAGTAAGTTTGGCAGAAACAAGGAAATTTATGTCTTCTTACCAATGTATCTTTTTACTTCTTCCATTTTGTGACCGTTCATTCATCAGGTATTTAATGAATGTTTAGTATATGCCACTTAGCCCACAAAACTCTTACATATGGCATGCCTTCAGCATCTGTTCAAGATGCTATTAGATGGAGCATCTGTTTTTCTATTGTTCAAAAAGGTAATCAGTTTCTCTTCTGATAAAAAGATTGATCAGAACCTTGACCAAATACCTAGAAACTTGTCCCTAATAGGTAGAAGGAAACATAAACATCATTTTAAACAATATTTAAGTCATATCAACTAAAGTAAAATTATTGTCTCCAATTAAACTTTTAATCTTCTCCTAGTTTATTACAATTCACCTTATTGCTACAAAGTCCAAAAACAATTTCTACAACAGACCCCCATCTTGTTGCCCTTGCTCATTTTTTTTTTTTTAAACAGGCCACATCCCATCAACAGTCAGAACGGTAGCTTGCCACTTAGTAGCAGCAATACAACTCTGGTCAAATTATGTGACCTATTAAATCGCTGTTTCTTCTTCTGCAAAATGATGATGATAATACATGCCATGCTAGCTTGCTCTAAGGCATACACAAATTAATGGAATGATGTATAGAAGGTGCCTGGCACAGATCTGGACGCAGGATCCATGCTCAGCAAGCCATGATTATAATCCCGCTGCAAATTTCAGAGGTTCTTCAGAGCCTTACATTCTTGCTCACTCCCTCTAAGGCACGGGGTCAAGTCCTGATGATGCCTCAACTAACCACTTCCTTGACATCATCTCTTGCTGCTTTACATGAAGTCTAAGTGCAACTATTTTACTTGAAGTTCCCTCTGAGTCCCTTTCCTCAGCTTTACGTTTTCAAATCAGAAGGCAAAAACTGAAGAAAGCTCTTTACCACTTTACCATGGCAACCAGCTGTTTCTAGAGAAGCCTTATTCCCTTTCCTGGTATCAGTAGAAAATCTGTAGTTTACAACCTCTCTCCCCGTCCCCCCTCCCCCAGCTGGGTTAGTTTGAGCTATTTGGCTGAATCTTCTCTACTTTTAAATAGCTTTTAGACCATAACCCTATTTATATTTGAACGTATTCCTCATCTCTGCCTCCCTGTTCATAAAAGAAAAAAAAATACGTAAAGGCTTAGTGGCTGGCCAGGCTGTTTAGAGGGGCCCACAGTAAATTTCCTCTCACGGTGGACACTGGGCAGTGGGCGTTCTCCCCAGATTCAATTCATATACTGCACAGATCTCTAACCTGCACAGCGCTGTCTCATGGCCTGGACCTGCCCTTCTCTGTTCTGTAACAGAACCCCATGCTTAGAAGGACCTCATGCTTGATTTAATGTTCTGCTCTCACTCTCTTGAGATCCTTCATAATTCTTGGATAAGGCCCCTGCATTTTCATTTTGCACCGAGTCCACAAATTAGGTAGCCAGTCTTGCTCCCAAGGCTCTTCTTGCCTTGGGCACCACATTCGGTCTCCGCCTCACCACCTGCCACCTCTAGGAGCACCTCCTAGCACCACTGTGACTTTGATGCTGGGCGCCCTGCCAAGGCAATGCCGGGATCAGACTCAAATACACTTTTATTAGAAATTCCAGTTGGAAGACAACAGGAGGGACCCCAGTGGTTATGCTGTGTCCTTCATGTTTACTTCATGTTTCATCTCTCCTAAACCTTGTAAAATGAAAATGGGAATAAGCAATAAATTCCCAAAGTATGTTTGTTCACCCCAGCTTTCTAGTTGTGGTAGATTTAGCAATAGAGTGCTGCTTTTGGTCGATTTACTTATTAAAGGGAAACAGGTGACATGGACACCTGTGTTTAGTAAACGAGTGGAAATTATTGCCCCTCGGAGCTGCAAATACCTCTACTTTCAAGTATGACATTTGTTATAAAACAAGCACAATATTTCACCTGCCAGCTGCATGATAAAAGCACATTATTTCCATTTCACTGGATAGCACTCCCCGATTAGAAACCTGATGTATAATAATTCAGGTTATCTTGAGCTTGATGTCTTCGAGATCCTTTATCAAGAATACTTACCAATTTTATTTTATTTTTTTAAAGATTTTATTTATTTATTTGAGAGAGAAAAAAAGAGAGACTGAGAGAGAGAGAGAGAGAGAGACAGCACCAGCTTGGGCGGCGGAGGTGGGGGGGAAGGATAGAGGAAGAAGGAGAAGTGGACTCCCTGCTGAGCAAGGGTTCCATCCCAGGACCCAGAGATCATGACCTGAGCTGAAGGCAGACCCTTGACCACCTGAGCAACCCAGGTGCACCAAGAGTACACACAAATTCTAAAAGAAGGGAAATATGACAACTGGCTGAGTTACTGAATAGGAAATAAAGACACTAAAGTTTAAGACCTAAGGAATCAGAAACTTGCAGTGGGGTAAACCTGCTAGTAAATATCATGGTCATTTGATGCATCAACAAAAGCTCAGGCATTAGCATCTATGTGAACATGCAGAGAATAAGTTTCATGTATTACAGGAGACAGGCAAAGACTGAGGATGCCAGTAGGGGAGCTTTGGGGTCCCAGAGAGGATCAATCAGCCACATCCCTACAAATGGGATCCATCTCTTCCTTTACATTATCTTTTGGTTAAAAAGGGAAAATCGGAGTAGTGCTGCTATGATTCCACATCAAACCCTTGGTGAGCTCTGTTTCCTGGCTCTCTATGGACCAGAATTGTCCCTTGCTTATTATCATCTCCTAATTATTGGGAATGCTATCACTTCCAGTGGAATGTTGGAGTTGATGGCATTTTATTACATTGTAATCCTCTGACTACTGGAAAACTGGATGTGGTTGGCCTTGGTGGTTCTCTTCAAACCGACTTGCACCAGTGGTTTTTTAAATAACACAGATTTGATCAGGTGGCTTAGGTGCTGGAACTTCATGGCTCCTCAAATCAGTCTAGAGCCCTCCCCCTGCCAGCAGCACCACATGAGTTCAGGTCTCTGCTTCCTTTCCCTAATTCTTACCCTTCATTATACTCCTTGTTTGTGAGGTCCCAGTGAAGAAAAAACATATTTTCTTTTCCACTGCTAAAATTCCCATGTTCACTCATGACTCATGATGCTGTGTGAGCAGGTGCTATGTCTACTGTGTTCATTCCTGACCTAGCACAGGGCCTGGCAATAGTAGGTGCTCCTTAAAACAATATTTTCAAATGAATCAATAGCTGAGTACAACAAAGAACTGAGCTAGTGTTTGATTGTCACCCAGAAAAGAGCAGAAAAGTATATTAGATTCAAGGAGGAAAATATGGATCCATATGAAGAATTTAGCATTAAAGATAGAGGATATTCATTGGTTTAAAAATTTATTTTTCTCCAGCCAACTAGAGAGCTTTATAAAAGTGATTTTACTGAAAATTTTAACTTACAAAATATTTTTGTTTATGAGACATCATTTACAAAAATAATCCAAGAAAACATCTGCTTTTAAACATGTTCAGATGGGCCTGAAATCTCTTTTGTCCCCTATTATGCAGAGGTATCAAGTTTTCTGGGCACCTTTATAGATCTTTTTCTGTTTGTGTAGTAGTCTCACATAGCGATCCACAGAAACTGCAACACGGTGGGTACTGCTCCAATCCTGTCCCGTTGCTGAGTAGGTGGTGGCACTGGTGGCAGCATGTTTAGTGTGGGGGCTGAGGTGTCAGTTCTTTGGGGCTAGGACAGTGGGTAACACCAATGTCAAGGTATATGCCCAACTGTCCTATGGCTGCAACAAAGCAGGGACCTGGGACCTGTTGCGTGCCAGGGACCTGTTCACTCTCACTTTAATAAGGAAACTGTCAGAAGAACTTGCTTGGTACAACTGCCCATCGTCTCAGAGTCAGATACTTGGAACTGAGGATGGCCACCTCTCCCATGAGATATGTAGCTGTTTCTAGAGTTGACACAAGATTGGGAAACTATTAGATTGAGTTGATGAATGATTTGTGCTTATAATTTATATGACCTAATAAGCACTTTTATGATTGTATTTGTAATTTAGTCAAGCTAGAGGATAAAAATAAATGTTTTTCCTTTATGTTTTGACTCATAAATTGATTTATGTTGTAATTTATATCACTGTTTTGGTTGATAAATATTTTAAATATTATCCTTGGGTTTTTCTAATTTATTATTAAATTTATATTATGTATGTTATGCTAAAATAGATCTGCCACCCATTACTAGACAATTTTAATGAGTTCCTTATTCTTTATTCCTTAGTTTAAGGAATGGGATAGATAATAGCACCTATCTCTTCGGATTGTTATATTAAATAAGTTACTACATATAAAGGGCTAGGGTAATTTTGGGGACATGGCTGGAGCTGGAGATATTAGCACCTAGCTTTTCAGATTATTATATTAATTAAGTTACTATATATAAATGGGAAGGGTAATTTGGGGACATGGTTGGAGCTGATTGAATTTCATTAAGCCTTGTACATGCTTCCCTATATTATTATCTGCAGGTATGTGTCTTGGTAGTTAGAGGAAATGTTCTCTAGAGCTACATGATATTTCCCTACAAAGTTAAAATTAAATAGGTCTTTTCAGAAATAAACTAATTATAATGAACTGGAGTAGAGATATGCAGGCTTTGTAATGATATCTAGAGCCCTAAGATCTGACTGAAGTTTGATTAAACACAGTGATATATTCAAAGAAAGACTTTATCCACCAGAGGGGAGCTAGCTCATGTTGGAAGCACTGGAAAGGGAGATTTCAATTCAACAAAATGTACCAAGCACAAAATCCCATCCTGGGTGTTGGAAGCACAGTGCGCTCACCCTCTGGAAATTGCTCCCTCTGGCTGGTTGGGGGTGGGGTGGGCAGTACCTGGTACCTGCTCAGGACCCTCCTGGAAGAGAGGCCTCCACATAGGACCAAAGCATGCAGGTGAAATCTTACAGGTGGGGACAGATGCTCATGGTTCTCAGAGCCTAGTTGCCAATCCACCTTCGAATCTAATGTTGGATCTTGGAATCTAGAGCAAACTACTCCTACAGATTGTAATTCATCTACCAATGAATCTTGCCTAGAAGAAGGGAAGACATTGCCAGGGGGATGGGCATGTCTATCTTGCTGGAACATAAATTCCACTGTATCCTCCCAACAGATCTTTACTGAGGGTCCAGTCTATTTACTGCACTATTCTGCTGGGGATGAAAGAGTTATTAAAAACAAATGCAAATCCATGGCCTCATAGGGCATTTTTCCCAGCCTGGGAGTCAGGAAATAGGTCAACTATTTACCTATCTGTTTTGGAGGAAGGGAGTGCCTGAAGTGGGAATTTTAGATCAGAGTGGCAGAGGACTTTTAAGTAAAAGTCTTGGGGAACTGTCAGAAACTGCAAGCAGATGGAATCATGTGTGCAAGCCCAGGTGATGGGAGGCACTTGGGGGCTAGAGCCCAGTGGCCAGGGTGGAACATAGAGAACAGGCAGACAGATCATGTTGGGCTAGAACTCACTGAAAAGGCATGGGCTTTTATATGAGGATTTGGAAAAGAGGAAGGGCATGCTCTAAGCATTTAACAGTATTCAGGATCTGCCTGTTTGTACAGAAGCAGGAGGACAGGCACAGGAAGGAAAACCAGAGAGAAGTTATTTCAAAGCAAAAATGATATATGGGATAGGCAGGAAAATGTATGCCAAAAATTGTTTTTCATCTCTTGATTTTGTATGTTAGTATTTTATGAGCTTTATCATTAGGAATCAACATCCAGATTACAATTAATCAGGGACACTCACCAGAAGAGCAGGTGTGAATTTTATTCTTAAGCTAAGCGCACGATGTAACTTTTATTCTTTTATATAACTAAATGCAATTTCTAGTTAGAGAACCATTAACCCCAGTTAAATGTAATCATATCATATTTTTTAAGGCAGTTCTGGATTTTCTCATTTAATTTAGGGATTTCTCATGCTTCCTATGGTGGATATGACCTGCTGCCTCTTCCTATTCCCATGCTTGCATTAACACAAGTGCCTTTGGATATCACTGCTGTCGCACAATGGTATCATGGAAATATCTGGGCTTCTAGCTGGACTTTGGATGTTAGTGCCTTGTACTGTGGGGTCCCCAAACCTATCTGAGGGCTCTCCCACTGTTCCCATCTCACCTTGGTCTTACCCCTTAGTGGAGAGTAACCAGTGGTCTCATTCTCTAGATTTTCCTAGAAGGTTATACTCTCCATTGGCTGTGGAATCTTTTGCCCAGGCAGGAGGAGGACAGAAAAGAAGCTTATGTCTGTTTTTTTTTTAAAAATGTCTTTGCCACAGACTTCAAAACTGTGTGTGTGTGTGTGTGTGTGAGAGACAGAGAGAGAGAGAGAGAGACGGAGTAAAGAGAATACCAAAGAGCAATTTAAAAATAATCACCTATTGATGAGTGTTACATCTTGGATAAATCTCAAATCATACAGTATGTTAATATTCTTTTTGACTGCATTTGTATGAAACTCTAGACAGTACAAATTAATCTAGGGTAGAGAGCAGATCAATGCCTATATGAGGAAGGGGCAAAAAGGATAAATTTTAAAAAGGTCATGAAAGACTTTTGTGGGTAAAGAATATGTTCACTATTATGATTGTGGTGATAGTTTCATGGATGTCTACATATGTCAAAAATCAAATTGCGTAATTTAAATATATTCATTATGCATATGTCAATTATAACCAAATAAAGCTGGTAAAAATTGAATAGAGACAGGATATTAGGGCAGCTGTGTGATTATAAATAGTAGTACAGACAGCTGGAGACATGTCAGTTGATGTCTACATCTCATTGCTCTAGTCCATCAGTAATAAACTCCATGGAGGAAAAAGGTTTTTTTTTTTCAATTCTACAAAGACCTTCAATGATTTTTGGGGAGTAGGATATATTGGTTTAGCACTTGTAGACTGAACAGTGTGGGCCATGGGGAACAGAGGTGGAGAAGTGTCTGAACTTGCTGATGGCAGCCCCTTCCCAGCACACGTATTCCTCATTTTTGCAGAGGCTGTTCTTCTGGCCTCAGAAATAGTGCCATGTCATGTCCTGGCTGTGATCAAACACTTAGCCATTATTCTCCCCCAGATGCCTAGCTTCTCAGCTGCAGGGACAGAGTCTGATGGATTGAGACTTGGTGTGTTAAACCAAACAATCTGTCATGTTGCTGATGGTGGGCAGATCCACCTTCAACATGTATGTCAAATAACATCTCCATGCTGAAGGATTCTTAGGCTCTACTGTAGGTGAAGAGCTAGGCAGGTAAGGACTCACCCTGCATCTTCCTTACTGGCCCTAGAGAACAGTATCCCCCTTCACCATTCATCTGCTTATTGATGAAGATACTGTTGGGCCTTCCAGTTGCCCGTCATAATGGCCTTGGAGGCCATAACCATGTTTCCTTGTTGACTTAGGGGGTTCAGCAGAGCCTTCCATTTGCCCACCTATAGCTGTGTTGGAACTGCTCATGACATGCACTGACTGGCATCATTCTTCAGGGTAGCCATGTAAGGAACTCCCAGGAGCATGGCAGATACCCACTAGACACATTCCAGCAGTTTTAGGTTTATGTGGAGGTGAAGAGCATTCCCACTGGCACTACTCCACCTTCCCCTTGAGGTCTGCTTTGGAAGTAAGGGCTGAATATTAGCTTGTTCTTTCTTTCTGCATTTTGCAATAATAACTATGAAAGAGAAATGATCCAGGTACCAGGGATGGGGGGGAAGGACTGTGGGAAAAGAAGATGCAGGGGTCACTTCAATTTATTCTCTACAATATTATTTCATGATTGTAGGTATTTTTTTTTTCAAGATTAAGGACCAGACCATAGAGCTCTAGTAAATATATCAAGGCTTGCCACTATTGGAGGCCTTTGGTACTAGACCCTAGAGGACTACCTTAGCACTGCAGATACTTCCCTTGGGATGGGAGCTCTCCTAAATATTGTGAACAGGACAGTTTGTGTTTACAACATTGTGGGGATGTTGCTAAGATTATAAAGCTCTAAAATTGAAGTTGGCCTCCTTTCTAAATGCTGTTTTGACACTCTTCTATATATAAGATACAGGAAATGGGGCAATAAAGCCAATCTTTAGTGCATTATTTGTGTAAAATATCTGGTGCAGACTCTTGCTTGGAACTCTGGGGAGAGCTCTGGGTTAGAGGAGAGGAAAGAAGGAATGTTCTAAATATGAGCATCATTCTGATTCAATTTCACCAGAACTTTGGGGCTTGGGTAACTTCGGTGTAACTCTTGCCCTAAATGTTCACTCAAACATTTTATTAAATTGAGCTTCTAATCACCGAGAAGACAGTTTCTGAGCCATATCCATGGCTGATAGAAGTAGGTGTGAAGGGTAGAAAGTAGAACAGGGATAGAACTTTCCAAATCTTGTTTGCTAATAAACCTCTAGTTTGTGGAAAATTCTAGAAATTTTAGTTTCTTTTTATAAAATCTATAATTAAAGCATAATATACATAGAGAAAATTACACTTAGTGTAAATGTACAACTCAGTACATTTTCAGAAATAAAGCAGCACCTAAATTTAAAAAAATAGAGTGTTTTCAGCCTTCTAGAACTGCCCTCACACTTGCATACACACACACACCATACTTTATTACACTAAGTACAGCATCCAGCGGAATATAAGGCGTACAGTAAAGACTTAAAGTATGGTAGCTTTAGTACTACTGTGGTCACTATTCTTATTCATGCAACCCAATGAGTAAGAAACATAGTTGGCTTTTAAGTCCAGTTCTAAATCTCTTTTCTCTGTCCTTCAAATTGACTCCTATGATTCCATTATCATTTTTAATGACTCCTATGGTGGACTAGGGGTGGTACATAATTTCAACCACCTGCCAACTCCTGTTGGTCAATAGCAGCTGAAGGAGTGCTGGCAGGAGCCTGAAGACACATCAATACCCTGCAGAGAAGGAGAACCATGGTTGGTTGAAATGTCTTTCACGGGCATGGTGGAGGGAGTGATGACAACATGGCCACATATTTGTCGTTTCTGCCTACTACACTCACTACACTCTCATTACTCAGAGGCATCTAACCGCTGAGTCTATCTTCCCCAGCTCTTCTTCCATGTTCTGGCTCTTCCTATCTGTTTTAAAAGCAAGCTTCTTCTCAATTAATTTAGGCCATTGCTATAGAGAGTGGGTCACCATTCCCAGAGGCACTGACTTTATAGTAGGGAATTAACTCCAGAGATGCTCTTCTCTAACCTACCTTCTCGAGTTGTTAAATGTCATGTACTCCCACTGGCTGGGGGAGAGGGATAAGGATGCATTGGGAAAAGAGGGAAATATTTTCCTTGTATCCTCCATCACACTGCATCCACCTGTGGGTGGAACCAAGTTTAGTAATAAATAACTGGAAGCCCCCTAGCAAATCCCAAATGAAAAAATTTTAAATGTTTACTTGGGGGACTACCCTTATATTTGGACTCAAAATAGAATCAATTTTCTCTCCATAACTGAAATGATTTGGAAAACAGATATTCTCTTACAGACAGGCATAGGTATGCTTTATTACATAGTATAAACACAAAGCACTGATATTTGCTTGAAATATGTCCCTAAAGGCTCCAAAGGGGGAAAAAGTGTGTGAAAATGGCATGAATTAGAACAGGCTATAATACTCTGAATGTACCGTCTGTCCTCAGCCTTGCTGTTTTGCAAAAAGCATCTAAAATTTATGCTCTTAGATTTGTCAGTTTAAAATTGTGAGCTGTGTGTTAGGCCAGCAGAGTAAAATATTGAAGCCATCACTGGGGATAGGGAAGTGGGAGTGGGATTGTAATACATCAAGATCAAAGGCATTGTTCAGACTTTATAAATTCTGTGGAGATTTTTACCCTGCCTCATTCGTGAATTTTAAGAAGCTTGGCATAATATCTTCTTTTTCTCCCCTTAGATATTTAGGAAGGACAACCAATTATATTGTTTTCCTGTCATTTTTGGAGACAGGCTGTCGATGAACAAGCTGTAAATGATATAAAACTTTAATAAATAAGTGTGGACAAATTACTTCACAAAACAAGGTGAGAAAAAGAGGCAATAGGTGGTTGATGACTCATAGCAAACTGATAAGAAAGCTTGGGGAGTAAAGAGTCTGTTCTCCCATACAGCAGTATTATTACAACTGCCTTCATTCTGAAGCACTGTAGATCTAACAATTTTGGCATCACAATCTACAATAATCTTAAAGGAAAAAACATAGCATTAAGTCTTGGAAAGGGAAAATACTTCTGGGCCTCATATAAACAAGTACTGATGCCATTCACTTACAGAACATGTGGGTGATATAAAAGGATGATCTCAAACAGAATGTTGAAACAGGGGAGTCCACATTTCTATTGTTTATTGTTTTTGTTCTCCAACAGATGACATCCCATGCAGGCTTTGCATTTTGCTTTCTTTTCCACAAGCCAAAACCAAGATGTCTTTAGAATCTGCCTGGGGAGTGTGGCCAGTCCTTCTATACCTTAGCTATAAACTTGAAATGAACTTGATTAAATTGTATCTGACTATATTATCACTTTTAAATATGTCAAGAGACCTTTGTGATTTGGTTTACGATCATTTTGGTGTATGAGTAAGCTGGTTCTGTTGGATAGTGGAGAGAAGTTAATTGGAGGAAAAATTCTTTCCTTCAAAGACTTATATAAGCTTATCTAATTGGCATATATTTGCTCAAAAAGGCACGCCTGACATAACATTATTTCAAGAGGCAGCTTTTATAATAGTTGTAGAGCCTGCTGCATGCTCTTCTATTTCAGCACATGTACATGGAAATAAAAGCCCTGTGTCCCTGTTATAACCGAAGGCTGAATGCCAGCCAACATCTTGGGTGAAAGAATAATATTCAAGCAACTTACCAATTAGGTTTCTGATTAGTTTTCAGTTATCTGAACCATTTTATGTTTTCCTCTGCTTTTTAACATTAATTGCATCTATTATTGAGGATGTGATAAATATCCAAGAAGTATTTATTTATGCCAGGTGCTCTACTATGGGCCAAGAATGTTATG
This sequence comes from Canis aureus, assembly GCF_053574225.1. Lineage (NCBI taxonomy): Eukaryota > Metazoa > Chordata > Mammalia > Carnivora > Canidae > Canis > Canis aureus. The sequence goes on from NC_135636.1 coordinate 15,210,125, forward strand.
GGAGTGTTACCCTCAGAGGGCTGACAATCTGGTGAGGGAATGTTTTACTCAAGCATCTTACTCAAGCCATTTTGTTATAAACGTGATCTCCATGTGTGAAGGGTAAGACCTCAATACAAATAATTCTTCCTGAGTTCCTGATGTGTGTAAGATACCATAAAAATGTATGAGTTTCAAGTATATGCTTATAAAATCCAAGGCCAGCATTTATAATCTGTTTTGTTCTCAACAGAATATCAGCATCTTACTTAATAAACAGATGTGTTCTTAATTGACAGGGGCCACCAGCAATAAGAGGTCTCTGATGATGGCAGTATATATTGTTCTGAGCCAGAAGTCTGTATCTTCACAGCCTGCTAAGGGAGAAGAAGCCATGCTGGAGCATAGGCTGGCCCTGGCCCCTGGCAAGAGAGGTTGAAGGAAGCATCTGGCTGGACAATATGGAAGAAGAGGCAGTTGTGGGAAATAACACATATGCATTTGCTTCCATTCCCTGGCTGGTTTATTATTATTTTTATCTTTCTATCCTCTAGAAACAAGTACTTTCCTTCTTAACAGAATAAATGGGAGAGATGATGGAAAAAGGTCCTGTCTTTATAAGTCATACCAAAGAACAACGGCTGCTTTTAAAACCCATTCCATCTCAGAAAACATGTGCAATATTATGAAACTCTGCTACATTTACCCACCAAAGATAATGAAGATGTGGGTGAGGTTGAGGGAGCTATGGACCAGATTGTAAAAAGTCCACAAAGATAATGCATAGGTATCCTTTCAATCACTTGGTACCAAAAGCACAACTTCTAAGCTCTATAACATGCTCTATAACATCCAAGAAATACTTGACTCTCAGAGTGGCTGTATTTTAAAAATGATTAAGCACATGCTGGTGAAAGCAAGCTAGTACAATTCATTTGGAAGGCTTTTTTGGCAAGTATCTACTAAAGTTGGGACAAATATGACCCAGCATCTTTCCTCCCGGGTACATATCCAATAGTAATGAATGTATACCTTGGCAAAAAGATGTGTACAGGAATGTTCAGAGCACCATACCCAATGACCACCAAGAGTAAATGGATTAATAGGTGATATTCTCACAATAGAGTATTATATACCAGCAAGAACAAAAGAACCATAGCCACATTCAACAACACAGATGAATCTAAAAAACCAAATGCTGAGTAAAGGAAGCTAGACACCAATGAGCACACATTATATATAAACTTCAAAAAATAACCAAAAACTATTGTGAGATGTCTGAGTAATGGTTCCCATTGGGGTAGTAGTAACTGGAAGAGGATACAAGGGGGCTTCTGGAGGGCTGCAATGTTCTTGAAATAGATGCTATTTATAGGGACATGTTCACTTCATGAAAATTCACTGAGTTGAACACTGATGATTTGTACTCTTTTCTGTATGTATGCTATACTTCAAAAATTATCATAGAAACTGGTAGGCCAATGTGAGCTATCTTACAAATCAAGAATAGTCAGTATTAAGTAACTTAAGTGTCTTTTGTTATCAACCAATCAACTATGCATTGTGCATAAACATTAGCCTGGCACTCTTATGCTTTAGAAGGAAACAATTTTTTAAAGTATAGCATATGGACCCTTCCCCAGGTGAGTGTAAAATTTAATTGGGGTGACAAGCCAAACAAACCTATGAGAAAATTCCTGGTTGATATAAAGTTCAAGTATCAACAAGTACGTTTGGAAAAACAATTGTCAGAGTTTAGACAGACAGATAGAGGCCCTGGCTCTCTCCAGCTGGTGACTACCATCTGCTGACATCACTCCATCCCTACTCCAGTGGCACTTCCTTGAGCAGCCTTCCTCTGACTCATGTCTGCTCTATACTCCCATAATGTCGCCAAACAATGCTGGGTAGCCCACATCATGATGAGCTTAATTAATTAGGTATTATATTGTTTATGGTACATCTCTATACATGTCAGAAATAGTTCTGTTAACATCTGTATCTCTGGGCCTAGCTCAGACTCAGAAATTTTGCTTGAATAAATAAGAAGGGGAAAAAACATGAGCTGACAATATGAATAAAGATTTTACAAAGTGACCTCATTTAAGCTAGATTTTGAATGATATATAGTAAAAGGAATAATAACCGAGCAACAGAGAATGTCTTAAACTGTCCATGTGAATCTCCTTTAAGTATCACAATAACCCTGTGCTACTGGCCACGTGATTCCTAGTTAGTTCATCCTTCTCCAATATTCAGAGAGGCGAATTAACTAGCTCCAACTCAAAGTTGGCAAGTGACAAAAACTGGAAACTTGAAATGGTTCGGGACCTCAACTTCAGCTCATCGTAGGATAAAAAGAAGGCAGCTTAGCACATATAGATGTGTTCATCCGGATCAATTGAACTCCCACACTATTATATGCATTATTTGGGCCCCACGAGACTTGAGTGGAGACTGTTTTGTTCCATTAAGCAAACAGTAGGACATTTTTGTTTTGTTTTTAAAGAAGGCCAAACGATTTCTCTACAGGCTTAATCCATTTGTCCATATAAATCCCAGCCAATTGTTAAGTCTTAAAATAGTCTTGTTCATATCTGAAAAAGGAGAGATTTGGGTATAAAATCAATATAAGCAATCAAAGCACATTTCTCAAATAAAATTGAGGGGGACTTGCAGTGAAGAGAGGATAGGCCAGAGCGATGACTGACTCTGATCTGACAGGTGACCGGGTTCTGGATCCTGCTACTAAGTGTGCTCTCAGCTCCTCTCTGGCCACCCCACCTGTATGCTTCATGTATGTTTCCAAGTGCCTGGGTGTTTTTGCACACATACGGTATAGCTAATGCCTATCATTTCCTCACTAGCCAGCAGATCAATATATTCACATTGTAGTCTTTCATTTCAGCTAAAAACCACCAAATGGATGAAGCTATGGAAAATAATACACAAAACAAGTCCTAAAATTTGTTTCATTTAGTCCCCTTCTCTACGGATGACAAGTTTGGGCCCAACCATGGTATATGAGTTAGCTTTTGCTGCCTAACAAGCCATTCTAGAACTCAATAGCTTAAAGTTTTTTGTTTGTTTTTTGTATTGTTTTTTAAAAAATCTGCTTTAGTCTACCAGGCACCTGGGAGATTCTTCTGGTCTCATTTAGAACTAGGTTCTGGGTTCATTCAGGCCTGGTCAGCTGGTGGGGCAGCAGGCCTGGGCTGATCTAGGATGGCCTTACTCACATAACCAGCTGTTATAGCCGGGGTGATGCTTCAGCAGCTAGCCTGGGCTTGATCCCAGAGTAGTGGTAGAAGTCCAAGAGAGTGAGTGTGGGTTGCTAGTCCTTTTGAGGCCATTGCTTCTACTATATTTTGTTGGCAAGAGCAAGTCACAAGGCCAGACCAGCTTTAAAAGGAAATGGAATAGACTTCACTTTTTGATGGAAAGAACAGAAAGGCCACATTGCCCAGTATGTAAATATAGGAAGAGGTGGGGACTTAGAGACAATTTTTTAATTGACTGATCAAGTGTCATTTGAGTCATTAGAAGCAAAGGCGAGATCAACTCAGTGTCCCAAGCTGTAACCATGCCTCCTCCACCATACTGAGTGTTCTGTTTGGATTGTGACTTGAGGCCATCTTCTGGGAATGCTAGCATATTGGCACAACATTGCTTGAGTATAAAGAGAAGAATGCAAATGGCGCTTTTATTTCCTTCATATCATCAGGTTTGACTGTTGAAGTTAAAAAAAAAAGTTTTTTTTTCAACAAGTAATATGAAAAACCATAATGAGGATAATTAACAATCACATCTTTAGATCAAATATAAAGGGAATGAATTGGCGGAACTCAGAGTAGTCTGATAAATAGATAAGCCAGGTGCCCTAAAAACTTAGCTCTAAGGCAGCTTCTCGTCTACAGTAAGGATGGTATAGGCAGAATAATAGCCTCCAAAGATGTCCACATTCCACTCCTCAGAGTCTGTGACTATGTTACCTTACACGGCCAAATGGACTTGCAAATGTGATTTAGGGCTTGGCTCTCAGACCTTGCAATGGGGAAGTTATTTTGGATTATTTGGGTGGTCCCAATCTAATCACACAAGTCCTTAAATATAGAAAAGGAAGGCAGAAAGATGCGCCAGAGAGAAATGGCATAAGATAGACTCGGTCTTCCCTTTACTGGCTTTGAAGATAGAAGGCGGGAACTATGAGCCAACAAATGTAGGAGTGTCTAGAAGCTGGGTACATTCCTCAGCTTATAGACAGCAGGAAAACAAGGATCTCAATCCCACAACCTCAAGAAATTAGACTCTGCCAACAATTTTTGTTTTTAATTTTTATTTATTTATGATAGTCACAGAGAGAGAGAGAGAGAGAGAGAGAGAGAGAGGCAGAGACATAGGCAGAGGGAGAAGTCCGCTCCATGCACCGGGAGCCCGACGTGGGATTCGATCCCAGGTCTCCAAGATCGTGCCCTGGGCCAAAGGCAGGCACTAAACCACTGGGCCACCCAGGGATCCTCTGCCAACAATTTAACAAGGCAGGAAACCAATTTCTTCCTAGAACATCCAAAAAGGAAGGGAGCTTGCCGACATTTTAGCCCAGTATTGAGTACTGATCTTGACTTTATGAGACTATCTTGGACTTCTGGTGTTGTTCTAGATCTCTAAATTTGTGATATTCTATATGGAAGCAATAGAAAGCTAATACAGATATTAAGCCATGAAATATACTCCTTCAACTGATAGAAAATTAAGTTATTTCAAATTTTCCACTATTACAATGCTACATATAAATCTTCCATATTCATATTAGGTATGTATGATGCAAGTAATTGGTTAGAATGTACTCTCCTTAAGTATAATTCTGTATCAAAGAATATGGAGCGATGCCTGGGTGGCCCAGCAGTTTAGCACCTGCCTTCGGCCCAGGGCATGATCCTGGGGTCCTGGGATCAAGTCCCACATTGGGCTCCCTGCGTGGAGCCTGTTTCTCCCTCTGCCTGTGTCTCTGCCTCTCTCTCTCTCTCTCTTTCTCTCTCTCTTTGTCTCTCATGAATAAATAAATAAAATCTTAAAAAAAAGAATAAGGAAAGTTTTAGGTTTTGATAGAGACTCCAAAATTTCCGCATGACAGTCATTACCAACTTACACTCCTATGAACAGTGTGTTTTACTGCCTTTTGTCCCTCATCTTCCTATGCTCTGGACATTATCATTCTTGTTAACTTTTTGCTGGTATGATAGGTAAAAATGTTTTCTTATTATTTGATTTTGCAATACTAGTGAATTCTTTTCATATCATTACTGCCCATTGATGCATCTTTTGTAAATTGCATGTATCAAGCTCATTGTCTTCTGCTCTGTAACTTTAGCTGTTTTTAAATTCTTTTTCCATGAAACAAATCATCAGTGAATCCCTTTTTATCGCAGAGCTGAAACCTCAGCCTCATGTTTTCATCACCATTCACACTCAACTCCATAATAGCATATTCCCCACACTGTGCTTTCTTCACATCCAAGCATCACCTGTCACGTCCTTTCTAGCTCCTCTGATACCTTCCTGGTTCAGAATCCCATTACTTGCCAGCAAACAGCTCTCTCTGCCCCATTGCTCTCCCACTACCCAAGTCCCTTCTTGAAAATTCTGATCCCACTGATCCTCTGCTCAGAAAACCTCAACAATGGCTGTGCATTATACTCAGAGATAGGAGATTGCCCAGCATGGCCTTGAAAGCCTCCCTTTAACGGAGCGACCCTTGCTAAGCTCCCCACCTCAGCCTGACTTCTCTTCTCTTTTACTTACCGAGACTCTGCTTTTATCACTTCCCAAGTGGTGAATGCCCTTACTACCATTCAAACTCCTTGTGCTTTTCTAGGAATATTTCATATTTTCTCTTCATATAGATAGCTATTTTATCATCAACATTGATTGTTAAAAGTTTTTAATATAAAGAAAAATTGAAAGAATTGCACAGAGAACTCCCATATGTCCCATCTTGTTTCTACCATTAACACTTTACTGTATATTTTTTAATCATTTGTCTAACCATCCATCCATCTATCCCTATCCATCCATCAACCAATCCATCTTATTTTTTATGCAGTTCAAAGTGAATTACAGACTTTAGTACATTTCTCCCTAAATACTGTAGTAGCTTATCATTAGCCAGAGTTCCATATTTATTGATAGTTTCATTTTGAGATAAAATTTGCATTCAATGAAATGCTCACATCTGAAGTTATATCATGTATTGAGTTTGCCAAGTGTGTACACCTGTATAACCCAAACCCTAGCAAGATAGAAGACAGATAGAAAATGGCATTTATAGGGGTGCCTTCCTGGCTCAGTTGGTAGAGTGTGCAACTCTTGACTGCAGGGTTATGAGTTCAAGCCCCACATTGAGTGTGGAGCCTAGTTAAAAAAAAAAGAAAAAAAGAAAGAAAGAAAGAAAGAAAGAAAGAAAGAAAGAAAGAAAGAAAGAAAGAAAGAGACCTTTGTACCCTTTGCCAGTCATGTCCATACCCTGGAGAACACACTGCTCTCATTTTTTAAATTACAGATTAGTTTTACCTGTTCTAGAACATCACATTAATGGAATTATATAATATATGTACTTTTGAGTCAGTCTTCTGCTCAGAAAAAATACTTTGTCAAATGGCCTTGCATAGGAATAACATGTTCATAGTCTTGTTCCTTCTACTGCACAGCTAAACTCTACAAGGCCAGGGTTCTGCCAGACACATTTCTGAATGCACTGCCATGTTGAGTACCCAGCCTTACACATAATAGGGATTCAATATGCATTTGCCAAAGTGGGAAGCAGATCTCCTAAGAGAATCTGAAATCTTAGAAGAAAACATACCTCCTGTGTTGTGCTATGTTGAATTGACATAAAGGAGGGGTAAACATTTCTAAGTTCTTCCATTTGGTGAAAAGTCTGTAACAAATATCTGCTTTTCATAGTGGTCTCTTCTGTTTTTGTAACAGAGAGAGGGTAGTAGGTTCCTAAATGCATCCTGAGAGTAGCTGCATTATGTGGCACTGAGTGGCAATTCCCATGCGCAAACTGGCAAAGCTCTTTGCACCCTTTAGAATCCCTATAACAACATGGATAGAGAATGTTCATGGTCAAGATCAGTGTCTTAAATAGAAATCACTCATATATAGAATATAAGAAATAGTGAAAGAGACTATAAGGGAAAGGAGGGAAACTGGGGAAAAATTAGAGAAGACGGCAAACCATGAGAGACTCCGAACTCTGGGAAACAAACATAAGGTTGCAGAAGGTGGGTGGGGAAATGGGGTGACTGGGTGACAGGCATTAAGAAGGACACTTGATGAGATGAGCACTGGGTGTTAAACTAAATGTTGGCAAACTGAATTTTAATATTTTTTAAATTTTTAAAAAAGAAACCAAAAAAAAAAAAAAAGAAATCTCAAATTAAGATTATACATGTGGGTGGAAAAGAGAGGCCTCAACAAGTGCTCAACTATTAAAACTCGGATCTACATTTCTTACAATTTTTATGGAAGATTTCTATAATTGCGGCAAAAATAATCATAATTCTGTGTTAGACTTTCTTTGGATGATTGGCTTTGTGCATAAAAATGTGCTGGGGGGTTTGAAATATTTAAAAATTCAGTAAATGGTTCTCACCTTTGCCATCCTGGAGCTTAGGGTCTCAGGGGCAAAAAGTTCATTGAAGAAAGCACAGTGCCACTGTGGGGTTGGCTTCACCACCCACAGGAACTCATTTATCTTCCAAAAGATGCCCAAATCAGTCTTTTAGTTCTTTTTTCGTGTAATAATGGGTGACTTCTTAACATGATTGAGGAAAAAGTTAACTGCTTTTTTTCTAAAGAGTCCTATATTTATTGACCATAAAATTTCTCCTGCAGTAGTTGCCTCTATTTCCCCTGTAGGACTTTGTGGCTAGGTTTAAACATTAGCCTCGCTTGATAATCATAAAGCACATTTGGAGTCAGCAAACCAAGCATCAAGTTCAATTTCCAACTCTGGTGTTTAAAAGAGCTCTGTATTTCTGTTCAAGTAGTTCTATTGGCCCTTTTTTCTTTTTTAATTGACCCTTCCAATTTCCTTTTTACTTTGCTACCCATCCTTTTCTGAGTTATTATGTATCATGTTGTGGTTTTTGTTTTGTAGCTGTTTGCATTTTTTTTAATAAATTAATTTTTTATTGGTGTTCAGTTTACCAACATACAGAATAACACCCAGTGCTCATCCCGTCAAGTGCCCCTCTCAGTGCCCGTCACCCATTCACCCCCACCCCCCGCCCTCCTCCCCTTCCACCACCCCTAGTTCGTTTCCCAGAGTTAGGAGTCTTTATGTTCTGTCTCCCTTTCTGATATTTCCACTGTTTGTCCTTCTCCGATTGACTTACTTCACTCAGCATAATACCCTCCAGTTCCATCCACGTTGTTTGCATTTAAAGAGAGAGCAGCTTTCCCAAAGGAGGCCTCCACTGCAGCTACTGTTGGACTATATCCTGGAGGATGGGCCAGACCTTATATATATATATATATTTTTTTGACCTTATATTCTTTTGGAAGAACAGAATATCATTCACTGTGTTCAAAAAAAAATTATTCACACGGGCCTTCACAGAGGGATCTCACAGGGAAGCATGGTTTTTCTCTCTGTTTCCCTAATGTTTTTTGAAATCTTCACGTCTGTGTAGTCATATTCATTAGGAATCAAGGTAATGTGCCACCCTGGTTAATTACTCTATGCAGAAAGCAGTAGAGATTTCTAGGACACTGCCTGTGGTGGGCAGTGAGGAATCCCAAACTCAACTTGGTACTTTCCCCCACTAGGTAAATGATTCCTCTGAATAGTTAATAGGGTGTTGAATTCTGCACAGACAGAAATGCTAATGCCTCTGCCAAATACCTATGATTATCAGCTCAATCTTTAGTGGTTGGAATCTGACATAAATCCTCCGAATGTATTAAAGTCGGCTGTGGTAGCTGGCAGAGAGGCTTGTTATGCTGACCTTGGGCAAAGCCTTACCTGACAGCAATTCAATAGAAATATGGGTGCCAAGACACTACATTTTTATAAAGAAGAGAATGAAGAGGCTGTTTAAATTAAGCATTTACTGCTACACAACGTAAAAGCGGTATTCAGGCTCCCATGTGTGAGCCACATTCCACTGAGACCCCAAGAGAGACAGACATTATGTTAAGATCAGAGAGTGCCATCTAACTGCCCATTATTGTTCACAAAACTGTGGGTGCTAAAAATGTCTAATGACTTTGTGTTCCTTCCAACAGAATTTAATTGCCACAAATTGTGATATTTGGTACAATATGGGCAGAAGATCATGTCTCTAAAGTTTCTCAAAGAATCCAGAGGTAAGAATATATTGAATTAAATCAATAGAGGTTTCCCAATGAGGATTAACTGGTAGAACTGAAATCCCCTGCATAAAACATGAAAGAAAAAGGGTATCATTTGTAAAGTAGTGAAAGACCTACTTCTCTTGCAAATACCAGTTAAAAATTGTGAAGACTAAGAATAATAATGTTGAAATAATAACATTTTTGAAATGTTGGGTTAAATATAATTAAAATTAATTTTATCAGTGTCTTTTTGCTTTTTAAATGTGGCTACTAGAAAAGTTATAATTACATATGTGGCCTACAGTGTATTTCTAAAGGGCAATGCTTCCAATGGCTTCTTCACCTACTGTTCAGTTTGAAAGAGCAAATCTTCACTATGGCTTACAAGGTTCTATAGGATCTGGACCTTGATGCTCTCTTCAATCACCTGTCCTAGGATCCTTCACTTATATACTCCACTGTAGCCACACTTACCTTCTTGAGATTTCCTGAATACACAAAGCTTACCTCTCCCTCAGGGCCTTTGCACATGTCATTCTCTCTACCTAAAATGCACTTTTCTAGATTTTTCTCATTTGTTACTCTCTTCATTTAAGTGAAGGATTGCTACTCTTCTGAGGTGTTCTTGTTCACTCTACCTAAAATAAACTCCCATCCTCCAGATGCTCAATAGCCTGCTTTGTTTTTCCTTATATTTATTACCATCAGATCTTCTTTATATATTTTACATTATTTGTAGTTTCATTTATTGTTCGATTTTTTTGTTGTTGATTGTCCGTATCTCCTTCTAGAAGATAAGTGCCATTAAAGAAAGGATAGAAGTGTGCTGTATCCAGCTTGCATCAGGTCACAAGAGCCAATTCTTATATTTCTAGGAATTTTGAGAGCTGGTTTCAAAATGCAGTCATTATTAAAATTAAATTATATAAGTTTATAACTAAGTGAATTATATTGGGAAAAGGTAATAAATAATCTTAATCACTTTTTAAGTGCTTTTTTACATTTTATTCTTACCCATGCTCTGGAAGTTATTTAAATCTATTGTATTTATAGGTTAGGAAATTATATAATGGTGTACTACTGCCCATTTTTTACCAATGTGTGTTGTTAGCTTAACATTGGCCACTGGATGTATTTATACCATGGCAAATACTACAAATCAGGACTCTCTTCTTGGTGGGTTGGATCCAGCACACATTGGGCAGGATCTTGCATTTTCATTGCTACTCTTCTTGTGTCTATAGGAACAATATCTAACACGTTGCTGAAGAAATATTGATTTAATGGAGGGATTTCATGAAAAGGGCAGAATTCTGTGGGCTGAAGTCATTAGAGAAAATTTGAAGAAGGAAAAGTATATCTTAAAAGTTTTGGAAAATTTAGAAACATACAGGAGTGGAATGTGCACTTTGTGTATATGTGTGTGTATGAATGAGTGCACGCACACACACATACATGTGCACATTTTTGGTCAAAGCAACCACCTAAGCAAAGGAACGAGGCATTTAAAATGAACTTAGAGGGATACCTGGGTGGCTCAATTGGTGAAGTCCCCAACTCTTGATTTTGGCTCAGGTCAATCTCAGGGTCATGAGATCTAGCAGCCTCAGGCTCTGAACTCAGCGAGGAGTCTCCTTCTCCCTCTGTCCCTTCCCCCATTTATTATAAATAAATAAATAAATAAATAAATAAATAAATAAATAAATAAATGAAAGGAAGAAAGAAAGAAAGAAAGAAAGAAAGAAAGAAAGAAAGAAAGAAAGAAAGAAAGAAAGAAAATCTTTCAAAAAGTTAATTTAGAGGCTGTGAATGGAACCATTTTTAGTTCAGAAAGGAAGAGAAAGGTGAACTTAATTTCTACAGCCTCATGCTGGGATTTCCTCAAAGCTCTGGGTTTCTAAGCAGGTTAACACATACGGTCCCATGCCTGTCTTACTGGCGCCATGATCCTTGAATCCACCCAGATGTGGCCTGACTGCCTTTTCTCCTCCCCATTCTGGAAAGGCATCCGAATGTCCCAGTAGGTGAGCACTCAGGCCCAAGGTTTTACAATTCCTTATAAGTTACCTCTTTTTAGCCCATCCTTGTGTACTCTGCCCACCTGCTAATTCATGCAGATGTTTTAGAAACTGAAATTATTATTCTTTCAGACTTGAAGGACTGGGAGCCCAGGCAACTCTGTGCTACATTCAAAAGTCCACATCCCCCCCTGCATCAGCTTTCAGGCCCTTTACTACCAGGACATGAATATGGAAGAAGAATCCCAGCTTTCTTCTCCAGGCTTTGGTTCATTACATCAGGTAGATCCCATAGTCAGTCCAGAATTATTCAGAACCCCACCATAAAGAGAGAAGCAGCTAAAACTTCTTGGGGTGAAAATTCCCCAAAACCCAAATCAAGCTGACAAAACAAAAAGGGAAGAAGGCTCATGAAATAGGGCTTGCTTCTGGTACAGCTTGATCTGAGCCTCATATGATACCCCCAGGACCAGTTTCACTCTCTGCATGTCTCTTACCTTGTCTTAAATAGCAAAGCTCCACATTGGCTTTATTTTCAGACAATTCTTCACTCACAGACTTAAGTTGATCATGGCTTTTCCAGACTATACATTTTCTGAGCTTCAAATCCCATAAAAAAGGGCGAGAATTCCTCTCCTAAAAGTCTCAGGGGAAGAAAACAATCATAATAATAACTAATACTTGAATACTTTTAATTTGGGATTTACTATGACACATAGTAACTCCTTTTACGTTTATGTCTTCCACGGTACTTAGCTTATTCATATTGAAGAAATGAATAAACTGAGACCGAGACAGGTTAAATAACATTCCAAAAGTGACCTGCTGAACGTGGACTGGAAATGGGCACCTGCCATCCACTGTCTGGGGCCCTTTATTACACCACGTGACCTCCTAGGGGGCCGTTTGCATGTATCTCATTGGCTCTGATTAGGCCAGATGCATCAATCTCTGGACCAATCCCTATGGCAGTGAGTCGCTCAGCCCTGAGCAGTGTGTGGCCTTCTGAAGCCAAAAGGCCACTCCTGGTGCCCCTGGCTTGGTCGGATAGGGGGCCTCTGTAGGGCTATTGCTTGAGTAGGATGAAAAGCTGCATTGTTGGCTACAAGGGAATCTCAAGCCTCCTGGAGCTCTGTTCTCCCTTGGTGATTTTCTCTGGGGCACTATGAAGTCACCCCACCTCACCTCCACCACTCGCCTCCCAGACATGAAGAGGCACAGCTTCCCTATGCCCTGGCCATGATTTCCAGAAGCTCTGAGTAGTAGGAGCGGACCAGTCCCACCTGCAGAAGGACGAACCTGAACCCCAAGAGGCAGAAGGTCCTCCATGCCCCTGGAGATGGGAGCTGTCCATGGCAATGCTGAATGGTTACTCCATCCCCATGTGCAAACTATTTGTCTGTTTGATAGCCCTGCCTGCAGGGCTTGGTGCTCCCAGCCACAACGCGGGCATTTGAGACCTCACGGAAAGAAGCCATTTGTGCCAAGCTTTTGAGGGATGCTTGACAATAAACCAGAAGTGGAAATCGCCACTCTGAGAAATGAGGGTGTCACATTTTCACCAAATACAGCACCGAGGTGGGGTGGGGGGCACAGAAACCACCCCTCTGGCTGTCCAGACCTTTCCATCTTGTCAGCTTAATGAATTTGAGCACCAAAGCCTGCTGGCAGTTGTCTGTGCTGGGAGTGAGACAGTGATGTAATCCTGATTAAAATAGTTAGTAAGGAATTAATGAGAGGTTATCTCCTTGTCTTCAATCATTTCCTGGTGAGAAGAAGATTCTCTAAGCAGAACTCATTAGAGCTGTTCCTTTGCAGTTACTGAAATTACCCTGTTTTGAAATTACTCAGGATTTTCAAGAAGCAAACTCATTTCAAGTCATCATTTCTGAATGTTATGACTACAGTATGAAAAAAATGTTTTATTATTATTTTTTAAGCCAAAGATCTAGTCCATTCAGGAGGGTTTGAACACTTATTCTGATATCTAAATTCCACTCATTTTAGTTTATTTTAGGACGGAGATTTGCAGGCACATAAAGGAAGACAGACTATTTGGGTCTCCATCAGAGGTAGCAGATGAAGACTAATTTATCCTAATCTGTTATAGGAGAATAATTCAGTTCAATCCAATCCAGTACAACAAATATTCACTAAGTACTTTCTGTGTTGTGGTAAGCGGAGTATTTAAGATAACAAAAACAAAAGAGTATCATTACTAGCTCGATCTATTAAGAATAAAAACTCTGGGATCAGGCAGCCCAGGTGGCTCAGCAGTTTAGCGCTGCTTTCAGCCCAGGGTGTGGTCCTGGAGACCTGGGATCGAGTCCCACGTCAGGCTCCCTGCTTGGAATGGAGCCTGCCTCTCCCTCTGCGTGTGTCTGTGCCTCTCTCTCTTGCTCTCTCTCTCTCTGTGTATCTCTCATGAATAAATAAATTAAATCTTTAAAAAGAAAAAAAAAAAACAAAAAACAAAAAACTCTGGGATCACACTGCAAACTCCAAATCTTGGTCCCAACATTTGCCATCTTTGTCATCTGGGGGCAACTAAAATCTCTAATTTTTGGTTTCCTAATATGCTTACAGGGTTAACGTAAGGAGTAAAAAAAGTAATCTGTAAGAAGTATTTAGAAGTGTGTCTGGAGCATAGGAAGGATCTAGTTGGTGAGCACAAATAAACATAAAACGAAATAAAAGAACATTCTGCTTGAAATTTGACAAAGCTTATGGACCACTATTTGGGCAGGGTCTGCCAACAAATTACATTTTATTTCAGGTGATCTTAATGACTCTCTTAATGACTCTCAGGAAAGCTGCTTCTATTAAGGCACATGGAAAAACAGAAATCATAACCAGGTTGACCAAGATTGCATTTTTTCTTCTTCTTTTATCCAAATATAATTAACATACACTGTTGTTAGTTTCAGATATATACTATAATGTGTATAATATAACGGTTCAAAAATTCTATACATTTCTCAATACTCATCAAGATATTTTTAATTACCCTTATCTATTTCACCCATCCCTCCCACCCATCTCCTTTCTGGCAACCACCAGTTTGTTCTCTGTATTTAAGAATCTGTTTTGTTTTGGGGTTTTTTTGCCTCTTTTTTCCCCTTTGTTTTTTAATTCTGCATGAGTGAAATCATATGGTATTTGTCTTTCTCTGATCTATTTCACTAAGCATTATACATTCTAGGTCCATCTGTGGGTTTTTTTTTTTTTTTTTTTTTTAAAGATTTTACTTATTTATCCAGGAGAGACACAGAGAGAGGCAGACAGATAGACGGAAGGAGAAGCAGGCTCCCTCTGAGGAGCTTGATGCAGGACATGTCCATCCCAGGATTCTGGGATCACTACCTAAGCCGAAGGCAGACGCTCAACCACTGAGCTACCCAGGTGTCCTTCTATTTATGTTTTTACAAATGGCAAGATTTTATTCTTTTTTATGACTGAGAAATATCCCGTGTGTGTGTGTGTGTATATGTGTGTGTGTGTGTGTGTGTGTGAGAGAGAGAGAGAGAGAGAGAGAGAGAGAAAGATTTTCTTTATCCAATATCTAATACTGATCCTGGGTTACTTGCATATCTTGACTATTACAAATAATGCTGCAATAAACATTGGGGTGCATATGTCTCTTTGAATGAGTGTTTTTGTTTTCTTTGGGTAAGTATCCAGGAGTGGAATTACTGGATTGCATGGTATATTTTAGTTTTTTGAGTAATCTCCATACTGTCTTTCACAGTGGCTGCACCAATTTGCATTTCCACTAACAGTGGATGAAGTTTCCTTTTCTTTTTTTTAATTTTTATTTATTTATGATAGTCACAGAGAGAGAGAGAGAGGCAGAGACACAGGCAGAGGGAGAAGCAGGCTCCATGCACCGGGAGCCCGACGTGGGATTCGATCCCGGGTCTCCAGGATCGCGCCCTGGGCCAAAGGCAGGCGCTAAACCGCTGTGCCACCCAGGGATCCCGAAGTTTCCTTTTCTTCCATATCCTTGTCAACACTTATTATTCTTTGTTTTTTTTTTATTTTGGTCATTCTGACAGGTGTAAAGTTGTACCTTATTGTGGGTTTGATTTTCATTTCCCTGATGATTAGTGATATTGATCATTTTCTCATGTGTCTGTTGGCCATCTGTATGTCTTCTTTGGAAAAATGTCTTCAGGCCTTCTGTCCATTTTTCAATTGTATTGTTTGTTTTTTTTTTTTTTTTTTGGTGTTGAGTTGTACAAGTTCTTTATATATTTTGTATATTAACCCCATATAAGATATATCACTCACAAATATCTCCTCCCATTTACTTGGTTGTCTTTCTGGTTTTTTTTGTTTTGTTTTGTTTTTTGTTTCTTTTTTTTTTTGTTGTTGTTTTTTTGGTGGTTTCTTTCACTATGCAAAAACTTTTAATTTTGGTGTAGATTCAATAGTTAATTTTGCTTTTGTTTCCATTGCTAGAGGAAACATCTAAAATCTTTTTCTATAGCCAATGTCAAAGAAATCACTGCCTATGTTCTCTTCTAGGAGTTTCAGGTCTTATATTTAGATCTTTAGTTAACTTTGACTAAAGTTGTATTTTTTGTGTATAATGTAAAAAAAGTGACCCAGTTTCATTCTTTTGGGTGTATCTGTCCAGTTTTTCCAACACCATTTGTTGAAAATAGTATCTTCTCCCCACTGCATATTCTTATCTCCTTTGTTGTAGATTAATTGACTATGAAAGTGAGGGTTTATTTCTGGACTCTACTCTGTTCCATTGATCCATGTGCCTATTTTTGTGCCAGTTACACTGGTTTGATTACTACAGCTTTATAGTATATCTTAAAACCTGGGATTGTGATACTTCCAGTTTTGTTTTTCTTTTTCAAGACTGCGTTTACTATTTGACTATTTTGTTGTTGTTGTTCTTCCATATAAAATTTTAGGGTTCTTCATTCTAGTTCTGTGAAAAATGTTGTTGATATTTTGATATTTTAAGATTTCATTTTAACTCAAGATAATTTATTGACTATATCATGTTGTAATAATTGTTGCCTATATGGCAGAAAACATGAGATTCTTTCCTTACTCCACACACAGATATAAATTCAGGATGAATTAAAGAGCGAAATTAAAATAAAAATTATAATCTTGGAACAAATTACAAGGGAATATTTTGGTAACTCTGGGATGATGGAGCTTTCTTAAACAAGACAGGAATCTCAAAAACATCATAAAAACATCATAAAATTAGAGATACTCAGTTATATAAATATTTTAAGGAAATATCCTGGCTCAATCCTAGGACCTTGAGATCATGACCTGAGCTTCAGGTAGCTTCTTAACTGACTGAGCCACCCAGGCGCCCCTAAATATACCATATGTAAAGTAAAAATGTAAGCTATGTTTTGGTAACATAATTGCAACAGAAATGGCAAGAGTACTGATCCTACTGTGTGAAGAGCTTTTTCAATTGATAAAATTAAAACTAAGGACAAATAACTCTACTAAGCACGAATAGACAATTCAGAAAAAAAAGAACCAGAAAAGCCAATAAATTTAGAAAAAGATGCTCAACCACATGCAGAATGTCACAAATTTTTAGTTATCAGATTTGCAACCCAATGTAGTGAAACTTTTGACGGGGGGGGGGGGGTGGGGATTGAGAGGAGGTAAATTTAAAAAACTTACCCTTTGTCCAAGTAATCCCACTTTAGGGAGTTTTGCTTACAGAAATAAAGGCACCAAAAGGCTCTGATATAAGTATCAGAGTACTGCAGCTTTGCAGAGGAAGAAAATGGGAAGTAAGCTACAAAATGCATTAACAACTCAAGGGCTGAATAAATTGTGGTGCATACATTCTACTGAATATTATACAACTTTTAAAGAAAATGAGGTAAGGATGTTTATTATTTTTCTGTCTCTTAAATAAGTTTTTCCAGCTGTTTCTTGCTTTTTGCTGGCTGTTCTCAGCCTCAAACGGAACTTTTTACTGTAGCTTTGTTTACATTTTTCTCCACATCAGGAGTAGGAGAACTGTACCCTGGATGGAAATTCACCTGTGAGATTCATATTCTGCATGGCATTAAATTGTTGTCTGAGATGTAGCCGAGGAAGAAAAGGATGGAATATTGAAAGCACATCACTGGGGATCCCTGAGTGGCTCGCGGTTTGGCGCCTGCCTTCAGCCCAGGGTATGATCCTGGGGTCCCTGGATCAGGTCCCACATCAGGCTCCCTTCATGGAGCCTGCTTCTCCCTCTGCCTGTGTCTCTGCCTCTCTCTCTGTGTCTCTCATGAATAAATAAAATCTTAAAAAAAAAAAAAAGCACATCACCTCTAGTGTAGAGAAGAACACAGGTAGCATATAAATTATTCACTTAGCCTAGTTGCTTTGTAATGAATTTTAAGGGGTGGGGCCTCTTGCTGAGGGAGGTGCCTCTTTACAAGAAGATTGTGGAAGATGGGGATCCCTGGGTGGCGCAGCGGTTTGGTGCCTGCCTTTGGCCCAGGGCGCGATCCTGGAGACCCGGGATCGAGTCCCACGTCGGGCTCCCGGTGCATGGAGCCTGCTTCTCCCTCTGCCTGTGTCTCTGCCTCTCTCTCTCTCTCACTGTGTGCCTATCATAAATAAATAAAAATTGAAAAAAAAAAGTCTTTAAAAAAAAAAAAAAAGAAGATTGTGGAAGATGAAGCCATATCATGTTGGGTCGGTCTCATGACAGCAAAGTGAGACCTGCTAGTTGACGTCATGACCACCTTCTGCACCTTCAAAGTCAATTATTTTTTTTAGTAGCACCATCTTGGTGCTCTTGATGACTTCTGATATCCGAACTAGTTCATTCACACTGTCATTTCTACAAGTATTTATTAAACAACTGGTACATATCATGCACTATTTTGGACACTGGGGATAGAACAGTGAACCAATCCTACTAATTCTATTTGTTCATGAGAGACACAGAAAGAGAGAGAGGTAGAAACACAGGGAGAGAAGCAGGCTCCCTGCAGGGACCCCGATGTGGGACTCGATCCGGGACTCCAGGATCACACCCCGGGTCACACCCTGGGCGAAGGCAGACACGCAGCCGCTGAGCTACCCAGGTGCCCACCCTGAGGCCTTATTAACGAGGAAGAGTTAACATTTTTTTTTTTTTAAACAAACCAAGACACAACAAGCAGCCTAGTCTCTCTTTTTTTTTTTTAAATTTTTATTTATTTATGATAGTCACAGAGAGAGAGAGAGAGAGAGGCAGAGACACAGGCAGAGGGAGAAGCAGGCTCCATGCACCGGGAGCCCGACGTGGGATTCGATCCCGGGTGTCCAGGATCGCGCCCTGGGCCAAAGGCAGGCGCCAACCGCTGCGCCACCCAGGGATCCCCTGCTTATGCTCTTATATGGGGCCCGCCCAGGTCCTGTCCGCCCCTGGGGCCGCGTCCTCGGCGGCTGCGGGGGGGCAGATGGAGGGGCCGCCGCCACCTGGCGGGTGCCTCCGAGTCCCCTGGATCCGCTGACGGAGAAGTAGGGCCACTCCTCCCCTTTGCCTTCACCCTAGCCTCTGCGAGCACCGAGCTCCTTCCAAAAACAGGGCTTTCCGGGAAGCAGAATTCAACAGGCCTCTGTCCTGGGGGAATCTCGGCTTCCCGAGAGCTCTCAGAGGAGGCTTCGGCAGAGCCAGACTCCGAGCTCAGACCCCCCAGGTCACGAGGGGTCAGCACAGGGAGCAGACCCACAGCCCGGAGAACGGACAGTTCCTAAGGCCTCCCTGGGCCCCAAGTCTGAAGCGGTGCGAGGCCGGCTGACGGCAGGAGGCGCGTCACCGAGAACCGGGACCGCGCGAGCCGGGCCTCTCCGAGGAGTCGCTGCTCCCGGCCGCTGCGGACGCGGCTCAGAGGCGGCGAGGCCCGGCGCCGGCCTTCGGGCTCCGCCTCGGGCCTGCTGCGGGGAGGACGCGCCGGCTGCTGCTCGACTCCGGGCGGGCCCGCGAGCCCGCGGAGGGCGCCTGCTTTGCCTGTGATGCTGGTAATGAATCGCCGCTGGGAACAAATTAATGAGAGTGTCAGAAACTGCAGTGGAACCGCATGACGGTTCATAAACACCACGATGAAAATGCCAGTTGAGCTCTGGTATAAATACACAAACTCGCAAGAAGCAAACTCCTTTCCCTTCTAATGAGAGAAGAATTTTAAATAACATCATTCTGCCCTGAGCCACATTGCCAGGGGAGATTCCTTAGTGGATAGTTTTTCTAATTTCTTACTTAATGCATAAAGAAACACAGGGGAGTTTGATTTGGCTTTTTATATTTGCGTGCAAAGGGACTCTGCTTTGAAATACATGTAGTATATATATATTATGTGTGGGGATAAAATATTCGAAAATGGAAATTGTGTCCCCTTTTCAGGTCTGGTACCCATGTTTGTTAGATGAGATCCTTCTCTTGTCTTTTTCTTAACTATGGTGTTTCTGTGGTCTATTATTACCCTTCTTCTCTAACATTCTAGATGCAGAAATTACAATTAAATCGTAATTAAATGACCCCATTATTCCACAGAGATTTATGACTTTAAGGCTCATGGCAGGGGGAGGAAAAGAAAGTTCCATTTATTTTGAAGGTGCAGTGAGGTCGACTTGGGAGTATCTATGTGTCATCCCTGACATGGATGAGGATGCTCATGTTTATGGTGGTGGTGGAGGTGTTGCTGCAATAACAGGGCTAACACAGGGCTTTGACAGAGTCCTGACTTTCCATTAATCCCTGTGGGGCTGTTGCAGAGAGGATTGGGAAATAATGGGGAAGGAATCTGCAGTATGGCTCCAGGCTTTCCACTCCCAATTCAACAAAAATACTCCTCTTTTATCTCCCTAACATCTCAGGGGTCCAGGTAAATTCCATTTCATTAAATAAAGTTTGCTACAAAGTAAAGCCAGAAAACAATAGGTTAGTGGTGGGTTGGGCACAGGTTTCAGAATCAATAAGACTTGATTTCATATATTAACTCCAGTATTTATTTACTATTGGATTTGGGGCACATGTAACCTCTTGGAGTCTTGACTTTTATCTAATACTGAGTGATAATAACCCCTACTTGCTTGGTTGCCATGAGAATTAGAGAAAGAGAATTAAAATGCCTTGCACTTAATTGATTTTCACAAAAGATTGTGTGCTTATTATAACAGGTTCTAGCTGGTAACTAGTCATATATTTAAGTGGTTTGTTTTCTTCCTCTGACAAGTTCAGAACATGAAGCCTCCTTCCTCCAACTGCTCTAATGTCAAGGCTAACAGAAGGCAATTTTGCCTTGAGTCAGAGACTCTATTTAGCTCATCACAACCTCAAATGTTAGATAGAGTTTCAGAAAGAAGAACAAAACTTGTTCAAAGTACTGCTTGTTTGTCATAAGTGACCAATTTGAGTTTAGAACAATTGTGGGAAATGGTTTACTAAGATGCGAAGCAATAATGTAGCCGTTCTTTTTACCACCCCATTTTGAGTTATCTACTCTTAAATTGTTCTTGAGTAGCTTCTTATCATCACTTGTGAATTTCCATCTAAAACAATATGCAAAAGAGAAAGCACAATGACTGAATCAAGTTGGTGTCAAAGCAGCTTTCCAATAGTAAAAGCACATCTGGGTTAGAGGACAGTTCAGTCCTTTTGTCTTTAACTTAAGAAGCTAGGTTTCTAGTTGGCGCCATGTTAGCACATCCCTCCAATATTATTATAGATTTGGCATGTTGAATCACTTGTTTTACTCAATTTCTTACCAAAAGTGACTATTGAAATGGCAATCCTTCATTTTAAGATTCAGGTCAGTAGATAATGAGTTGCTCAGTGGTCAATAAAGTGGGGAAAAATGACAAGAAATGGAATTGTTTTGAATGGGATGTTAGTCTTTACAGCTAGATGAAATGGATTATATTTTAAAAATTGTAGGAGAAAATCCAAACTGAGTAATACTGACCAAGAGAAAAAGGAAGATTTGCTTCTCTCGCTCTTTGGGGATTCTGTTACTCTAGTTGAACTATCTCACAGTTATTTTATGTAGTTCAAAAATCAAAGAAAAAAAAATCAAAGAAGATGAGGCATTGCATGGCCTTTTCAAACTTAGCAACCCAAGGTGAATTTTTGATGGATGCATCCAGTTTCAAGTGGGCAAAAAATCTTGAATATGCTATTCACAAAACAGCAGTGAATGTTAATGGGGGCATTGTAATTTAAGTTCTTGCAAAACCAACTATATCCAGAGGTGGGATACCCACTTTGCCCATGATAGCAGAAAAAAACAGTGTTGTAGATCAAGATGGCTTCTATCCATCATGAAAATTCATTCTTGGAGGGCAGTGAATTAAAGCTTGTGGAAGGCCTTTTATGAATCACTCAGCAGAGAATTGGAAAGTTTTAAGCATTCCTTTATATTCACAGCTACCAGACTTTTGAAAGCCTTGTTAACTTTGTAGGGCCATCTTAGCACAGTTGGAGTGTTTCACATCAGCCAATACGTGGTGTAAATTCAATGTTCTCAAACTGGTTCTTTGTGTAATGTCTGAAATGAAACAACATCAAGAAGTAATGGTAAGTGACTCAGCAAAGAGCAATGACTTATAAGAGCAGCCTGAAGGCCAGGGTGAATCTCAGCCTGTTTCATAGACTTCTGTTTAGTTCTTGTAGGAAGGCAGTCTCTTTGTTTTACTTTTATTTTTGTAAGATTTATTTATTTATTCGAGGTGAAAGGGAGGGGCCAAGAGAGAGGGAGAGAGAACCTCAAGCAGAATCCGTCACAGTGGTGAGTGCAGAGCCCAACATGGGGCTTGATCTCATGACCACAAGATCATGACCTGAGCCAAAATCAAGAGTCAGATGCTTAACTGACTGAGCTACCTAGACACCCTATTTTGTTGTACTTTTATAAAGTTCTTTTGCCATAGGACTCATTTTCTTAGGATATGATTTTAGTAATGGCCAATATCACTCTGAAATAAGTTATGATGGTATCTTAGTTGTCCTTCCCCCAGAAGCACATCCTGAGATAAGGATTCAAAAGCAAGTAGTTTACTGGGAAAGTAACCCCAGGAAAAACTGAGGGATGGGAGATGGGGGAAGGAAACTGAGAAGGCATGGGTTAAAAAATAAATTACTACTGGAGGCAGCTGGAGCTTAATCTCATTGAGAAACTCTGGAAAGTGGTGTTTGCCTATGCCTCAGAGTTATCCCTAATGAGAGGCAAGGAGGGTCAGAGCAGAAGGCAAATGGGAGGCAGTGACAGGGTATGTTCCAGATGGTGAATTGTGGTGAAGGAACTGATTTCAGAAAAGTTATTTAGAAATTGGGATGAGTTTGAGTTTGGGAAGGGCAGAAAAAACCCTGCACATAAGAAGATAAAAAGCAGAAGGAGCCAAAGAGGTATCATAGGGATAGCAAAATATTTGATACTACTGATTCTGTGGTGAGGAAAGTTACTTGAGTTACTGACTATCCACTATTACTAATTTTTAAGTATCCACAGAATGATTACTCAGCATGTACGTTTTCTAGGCTTTGATCCTTTGTTTCTTCCTGTTGGATTCTCTTTGACCACATTCTTGAAGACCATCACTAGTCAACAAATGAGGAAGAAAAGAAAGAGAAGGAAGAAGAAGAAGGGGGAGTGGAAGAAGGTAGAGGGAGAAGGAGGAGGAAAAAAGGAGAAGGAAGATAGGGAGGAGGAGGGGGAAGAAAGGGGAGGCATGAGGAGGAGGAGGGACAGAAAGAGGAAGGGAGGGATGGGGAGTTGGGAGAGGAGGAGGAAGAATAGGAAAAATGCTAAGAAGGAGGACAGCAAAAGACAATATATACTATATAACCTAAATCAGAAGTTTTTGGAAATGGATATATGGACTAATGCTAAACTGATGACTTTTTTTTTCCTAATCCATTGAGAAAAAAATTAAATAAAAGGTCGGTGTAGTGAAATTTCCATAAACGTAAATGTACTCTGATATTATATCTTTCTAACATTTTGATATTAAATGTTTTTCTCTTAGGCAACATAGTAATAATGGATGGGTATTTTAAAAATATACTCTCTCAAACAAAATAAAGAATTAGAAACCTTATGTCCTTAGTTTTGAAAAGGTGCATATATTTTGATGGTATGAGAAACCTAGAGTCCTGAAACCATTTGCCTCATCCTCTAAGATATTCTTTACATCATTCTGAAAAGTTGACCAATGCTCATGCTGTAAGCCATTCCTTAGCAAGGCTGCATTTGAAACAGAGATGGTATATTCAACTGGATCAGAGCACAGGCAGGAGCCAGAGACTAGGTCATTCAGCATGGCCACTTGCTGAGAATTGTCCTTGAGAACTGTTACAGATTTTTCAAACCTTTGTGTCTCAATATCATCATCTGTAGAATGGGCAGAATAATCAGAGTACCAGGTTGATGTGAAAATAAACACAATAATGCTTCTACAATACCTAGGACAAGATCTGCCACACAATAAACAATAAATATTACCTATAACAGTTAACCACATGTCCTACTGTATGATAATGGAAACATGCTAATACAGCTGGAAATTTCCAAAATTGAAGGGTTTCTTTTCTCTGAGATGATACTTCCTAATTAAATTACTTGGTCCATATACATCACCATAGGTTGAGAAATATTTTTTAAATAAAAAAGAAGATAGAGGGACACCTGGGTGGCTCAGTGGTTGAGCATCTGCCTTCGGCTCAGGGTATGATCCCGGAGTCTTGGGATTGAGTCCTGCATCAGGTTCTCTGTGTGGAGTCTGCTTCTCCTCCCTCTGCCTATGTCTCTGCCCTCCTCTCTCTATGTCTCTCGTGAATAAATAAATAAAATCCTAAAAAAGAAGATAGAGATATTACTCACCGTAGGCAATAACTTTAAACTTTTCATATTTTTTTTAAGATTTATTTAATCATTTTAGAGCAAGATAGAGAGTTCAGGAGTGGGGAGAGGCAAAGAGAGGAGAGAAGGAATCTCAAGCAGACTCCTCACTGAGTGCAGAGCCAGAAAGAAGGCTCCATATCAAGATTCTGGAGATCATGACCTAAGCTGAAATCAAGACTCAGATGTTCAACCAACTAAGCCACCCAGGTTTCCCTTCACATTATTTTAATGACTATAGAGTAAGTCTTCAGATGGACTCTACTATAAAGAATTTGTATTTGTATGAAGGCATGTAAAGCTTTTAAGCTTTAACACTAGTTTTTGACAAGTTGTTTTTACTCACATTCATTGCAAGCATTTCTTATTTATAATTGGTATGGAAAACAAGGACATTTTCTTCTTAATTAAGATACCCTTTGGAAATTTATAATTGGCTATAGTAACTACATAATACTATAGTATATCATAGCAGCATTATAAAATAATAAAGTGAAGGAGGTCATTTTATGATTTTAGTTTTTTCCTATCATTTCAGTAACATTTTACAGATAAGACAGAACATGAGGAAGGAAGGCAATGATTCTATCATCCCGTGAATTTTGCACCAGAGTCTACGAGTGACATAGAATAAGAAGACACTCTTCACAGGTAGGAAGAAAGATAATTAGCTTATTATTAAAAAGAATTAAAAGCTAATTCTGCTTTTTCCGATAGTGCTCTTTCCAAATATGAAAGCACCCTCATGAACAAAGGAAAAAAGAATTTTGTCTGAACTCAGCACCTGAAGCAGTAAACATTGACTCATTCCCATTACCTTAAAGGAATCTTGGCCAGGGTAGCGGAGGGGAGGGAGAAAAGATGAGTTTAAGATACATTAGCATCTTTATCTCTTAATGGAGAGACTTAAATTTGATTGTAATTCCAAGCAAAATCTCATTAGCTGAGCTCAGCAGAACTCTTCAGAGACAGTTATTGGCCATCCCTAATCACTTCTCAAGGGGTCACTTGGCTGGACTTTTCTAAGTCGGTTGGTTTCTAGACTTGCTGGAGGTGTGACTAGAGTACCTGGAGAGAACTATACAATGGTTCACTTGCCTTTTTTCTTGTAATGTCCTTATGTTTAATAAAGACACAATCAGATGCCTCTGGATGTCTACTATAATTTGTTGGGAAAATGCAGCCCACAGTTATGGTTTTCAAAAATGACATTTTTCAGCCTGACAAAATATACTTCTGTTTTTATTCTGCTTAGGAATTTGAAAACTGATTTGGATAGTCTCCAAGTGTCCTTCTCCTCACTGCAGGTGGTGGGATGATAGCATGTAGGTGTCTACCCTGGATGGCTAATTCTGGATCCAGATGGTTATATATATTTAATTCAATACCTATTTTTACTGGGAACACCATGTGCTTCATTTTTTCAACTTCTTAAATTCCTACTCTGTGCAAAAGATCCCTTTTCTGAGTGCTGAGAATGCCAATAAAGGATAATGCACAATCCATGCACATATATATAAACATGCTCATATCACATGGATGTTTGGCTAAGTAAATCCACCCCCATGAGTGGATTTACAGATTTTGAGAAATAGTGGTTAAAACTGAGACTTGCAAAGATGACAGTACTTACGTTGGGTGGATTATAAGATAAAAATGCTGAATGTATAGTTTTTAAAAAGATGATCTACAAAAATATAATTTGTAGTGCTCAGCAGTTTCGGCCAGAATGAATATTGTTATGTAGACTGAAAATCAGAAAATTAGAGGTAAATAAAATTTATTTCTTTATAGGTTTTTCAGTTGTTGCTTTACAATCACCAAGTATGTGTGAAGCCCAGAGTCACAGCAAAGCTGAGTGCAAGGTTGAATTTGCAGACACAGCATTTCTGAATCTGCAGATTC
This sequence comes from Canis aureus, assembly GCF_053574225.1. Taxonomy (NCBI): domain Eukaryota; kingdom Metazoa; phylum Chordata; class Mammalia; order Carnivora; family Canidae; genus Canis; species Canis aureus. The sequence goes on from NC_135636.1 coordinate 15,236,268, forward strand.
CTCATCAGATCTAAAGCTCCTAAGTTGGTATCTCAGGTGATGATAAAAATGGTCATATGAGATGACATACTCTCTCTCTCTCTCTCTATCCCATTATCTCCCCCCACCTCCTTATCTCCTGTGCTATCCTGATATTAGCTATAGAATTTAAAACTGATGTAACTTTAGGTTGATAGGTATGCACATGTCAGAGGATTTCAGCAATGCAATGAGTGCTGAGTACAGAGTAATCTGGGGGACAATGAACCCCTGCTATTTTTCCTCAATGTTTTTCAGTAGGAGAGGAAGAAAAGTCGACCCCACAAGCTTCTTTAACTTTCTATTATAAGTGGCGCAAACCTGGCCAGAGATTCCAATCTAGTCCCACCTCTCTCTGACCTCACTTCCTGTTACTCCTGCACATACTTCCTATATGTCTTTGTCCAATTTGATAATCAGAGTCTCTGTTGTTGTTTAGCCATGGCTGGAGATGCTTCTCTGTATCCTAAGTCCGATTATCACTCAAGTGCAGCGAATATATTTTATTTGGGAAACTTTCTCTCACCACACCCAGGCTCTAGATTCCATCTCACCCCACCTTGTGCCACCATGTCCAGAAAAAAAACATTAGGGCTTTTCTTGTGATTGGTTTCCATGACTGTTCTCATTATTAGACTAGAAGATAAAGATCATAACGCATTCAATCATTTGGTCCCCAGTGCCCAGCACAATTCCTACCTGGTAAGGTGAATACCTAAAAGATGTCTATTGAAAGAAGTGGGATAAAGAAATATTTTATTTGAAACACTGGCACCAAGGATTTTGAAGTAAATACAAGATTTATCAGCTCTGGTTTTATTTTGCTTTTTGTTTATTTATCTTCCCAGTTAATGGAGAGTATAGTCACTTATGACATGCTTCCCATCTACAATGCATAGATGGTGAATGCCAGAACTAATAGCAGCATAGACTAGAAAGGAGGAGAAATGACATCTCATCTGCCCACTCTTTTTGTTCCTCACCTGCAACACCAAACCTGAGGCCTTCAGCATTTGATGAGGAAACAGAAGAGCTTTATCTACAAACCCCATTTTGCCCTCAGCTTCCCTGTGTGGTTCCGGATTTCATGCCTATTAGAGGATTATAAACTAGCAACTAGAAAATATATAAATTCAGAGTGAATTTTTATTCATTTCTTAGGTTCTGATTGGCGACCTACTTCATAATACTCACTCTTTGGTTGAAACTACAAATTATATCTCCACATTGACTTAAGAATTATCTGCTTGACATGATACCCCAGAACATAGCAATTCATAAAATGCTGGTTGTCCTATATAAATATAAAGTAAATGTATACCTACTTACTCTGGCAACCAAGCCAAATACCAAGAAAGTATGGAGACAGGAAACTACAACATATGGCTGTATTGGGTATCCAGTTGGATCAAGGATTCTCCACCAGAATTTAGGCATTATAAAGGAAACTTCCCAATTTCATCAGAAGGCATTCAAAGAAATCACAATAGCAAATAAACTGACAAGCAGAGTAGATACTCACTCAATCAAGGGCTCAGTATTAAGTGACTCTAAGAACCATCAAAAATAGGTGTAAATAATAAACACATAACAACTACAAACCATGAAAATAATTTGGAATAGTAAAATTATACTTTAGGCTCAGTATCTTAAATGTAGGGTAACCAATTATGTAAAAGTGCATCCATGGTGCCATAAACTACAGGGACAGTTTATATACTTACTAGCAGCAGAATCCACTTTTATTGAAATCTGCTCAAAACACTAGTATATAAACCTGAAAAAAAACCCACTCTTACTAAAGTGAAAACAGGATGAATTCCACAGACCACCCCCTCCTTCTCTTCCTCTGTTCCATATGGTGAATCCCGGATCCTAGGACTTTGTTAGATCATAACATTTCATAACAGTGACCCAAAATTAGGCAAGCGCTTTAACCAAAATTAAACATTTGACTTTTGCTAATCTTGTTTTCTTTTAATTACTTTTACTTATTTTTTTAACTTAACTTGAATTTGCCAACATATAGTATAACACCCAGACTTTTAGTTATTTTTTTTCAATTTTTTATTTATACTGCTGTTAGTAAACATATAGTGTAATATTGGTTTCAGGAGTAGAATTTAGGGTGCCTGGGTGGCTCAGTCAGTTAAGCATCTTGTCTTCAGCTCAGGTCTTGATCTCAGGATCCTGGACTCTAGCCCTGCATCGTGCTCCCTGCTCAGTGGGGAGCCTGCTCTGAGAACCTCTTCCTCTGCTGCTCCACCCTGCTTGTGCTGTCTTGCTCTCTCTCAAATAATTAAATAAAATATTTTTTAAAAAGAAGTAGAATTTAGTGATTCATCACGTACATATAACATGAGTGCTCATCACAAGTACCCTCTTTAATACCCATTCCCCATCTAGCCCATCCCCCACCCAAATCCCCTCCAGCAACCCTCAAATTTTCATCTATTGTTAAGAGTCTCTCTTAATAATGGTTTGCCTCCTCTCTTTCTTTTCCCCCTTCCCCTTGTTCATCTGTTTTGTTTCTTAAATTCCACACAAGTGAAATCATATGGTATTTGTCTTTCTCTAATTGACTTATTTCACTTAGCATAATACACTCTAGCTCTACTTCTCCTTATGTTTAATAGGTAATAGATGTATATGGTTAAAAATTCAAAAGGCAAAAAAAAAAAAAAGGAATAGAAAATTCTGGTTTGCAAAAGACAGCATAAAATTGCCATGTATCTTCCTTCTTTTCATAAATCATGCCCAAACAAGAAAGGAAAATGAGAGGTAAAAAACAGAAAAGCAAAGACCATATTAGTCCTAGTTAAGAGAAATTGACATGTTCAATAAAAGTGGGTGAAAAGGGATCAAAGGCAGTGAAGAGGATCACTGTCAGTTGCCTTCTTTGTTCTGGAGCTTTGGGGTTGCCCTCCTTGGAAGCAATAGCAACTACCAGTCTGTGTATCCTTCTGGGGTAATCTCTGTTCTTTTTCTGTAATCACACAAATAGTACATATTGTCCATCCAATTCTGCATTTTGATATTCTTAAAGGTTATCTCTCCATATTACCTCAAACAGATCTCCTAGTTTTATTTTTTAATGACTAGGTAGTATTTTATTGCATATTAGCCCCTAAGTTATTTACTTGTCCTTGTTAATAGGCCATAGGTAATTTAAATATTTTTCAGCTACAAGCAATGCTCCAAGGGATGAAACTGATTATCTATCAGTTTGCGCCTTTGTATGTATAGATTAGATTCCTAGAAAGTGAATTGTTATTTCAAAGGGTATATACATTTTTAATTCTGATACATCTTTTAAGTAGCTGTATATAGAGGTTGTTCCAATTTATGCTTTTACTGGCAATGAAAGACAGGGACTTTCTTCATGATGATACACATAATCTGTTTTCAAACTTTATAATCTTTCCTAATCTGTTCATTTTACTGCCAAAGTTTAATATGGAGCTTTTCCATAATAATTGAAGTTAATTAACATTTTTTTACTGTATTTTAAACTTTTTAAATGAACTCTGTGTCATATCCTTTGTTTACCTTTTCTGTTGGGTTGTTGTTCTTATTAAGTTGATTTATAGAAACTCTTTGTATGTTAAGGGAATTAATTTTCTGTGAGATTAGCCACAAACACATTTTACAATTTTGTTTTATGACTTTTTACTTTATATATAGTGCTTTTAGATAAAATTAAAGAAAAGAAACTTAATGTAGTTTAATTACCTTCCTTTTAAAGCAGTCTGCATATTTTATCGCACCAAAGAGTCTTGTCCACCTCAAAATTATATTTAAAAATATTTTTGTTTTCTTCCAGTAATTTTTTTTATTTTTATAATAAAGGTTTTTGTAAATTGATCTGAAATTTGTTTTATTTCAAAAGATAGATTATTTATTTATTTATTTATTTATTTATTTATTTATTTATTTATCTTTGGAGAGAGAAAGAGAGAGTGGAGGGAAGGCAGAGAAAGAGGCAAGGAGAGAGTCTTAAGCAGGCTTCCCACTGAGCATGGAGCTGAGCTCCATCTCATGACCATGACATCATGACCTGAGCCAAAATTAAGAGTCCAGTGCTCAACTGAGCCACCAAGGTGTCCTGAAATTTGTTTTATTTTAAAGTTTAAGATATGGAGTTTAAGGTATAAAATTTTTTATTTTTTCCCAGAAGGCTGTTAAGCTCTTCCAATATATTTGTTGAATAAGCTTCCTTTCTCCACTCCTGCAATTGAAATGTTATCTTTATTGCATATTTAATTGCCATGTGTATATAGATATTTCTGGACTTCAAGTATTCCTGTCTTATTCATGTGTCAGTATCACACTCCTAAAATTACTATGGCTATATAATATGCTTCAACATTTGCTAGTTCTGGATCTCTCTCCTTAACGTTCCAAGATATAATTGTGTTCCCAAATCTCAACGTTATTTTTCCTTGGATATTTTCCCATACGAAGTTTAGAGTGAGTTTACCCAGTTCCAATTAGAATACTATTCAGCTTTTTCTCTGGATCACCTTCAATTCATAGCCAGCCCCAAAGTGCTTAATATCATAGGATGCTAAGAATATAGGATTTCTTTCCATTTTTTAATCTCCTTTTTTTGTATCTCATTAGTGTTGCAGTTTTTTTCCTTACAGATTGTGTATATTTTTGTTAAATTTAATGATGCATATTTTTGGTTGCTACTCTACATGGTATCTCTTATTCCACTGTATCTTCTGATTGTTTGAGTGAATGGAAGCCACTGATTTCTGTGTATTACTTCTGTGCCCAGATAATTTTTGAATTCTCAAACTGTGGCAGTTTTTAATTATATTCTTCGTAATTTTCCATATTAACATCTGCACATAGGCATTTCATTTCTTGTTTCTTCACTATAATTTTGTCTTTACTTTGTTTATTGTATTGGTTGATATTTCTAGAGCAACATTAAGTGATAATGGTGACAGTAGCATCCTTATTTATTTCTAACATTAGTGAAGATGCTTCATCATGTTTCCCTAATAAACCTAGTGCTGAGTTGGGTTATCATCATTTATATTTCACACCATTATTTTATTCCTACTTTATTGTGTTTTTATTTTAAAATCAAGAGTGGATTTTGGTTCTTATTAAAGACCTTTATAGAATATATGATGATGAATGTTCAGTTTTGGTTTGATATTGATATCTTCTTGCATTTTTTGTATTGAATCCTACCTGGGTAGTCTTTTTTTTTTTTTTTAAAGTATACTGAAGCATTTTGCTTTATACTATTTTGTTCGGCTTCTTATATTGCTTCTCATTATGCGAGTAATCTGGAGTTTTCTTTTATTGTACTAACTTTGTCAGGTTTGTGTGGCAATGCTATAATATTTTCAAAGAAAAAAGAAGTTTGAACGTTCAGGTTTTTTTCTGTGCTTTGAGATAATTTAAAGTAATAAACATTAGGATGATCTATTCTTTAAAGGTTTAGTAAAAATCACCTGGGAAACCAGCTGTGGTTAGATACCTTTTTGGGAAGGTAGTTCTTTGAAATATTTTTCCCCCCATAACAATTGAATTGCTCAAGTTCTTATCTTTTCTGGAATTGGTTCTGGTCAACTGTTGCTCAGCAATGGCCACTGAAAATCAGTTAACTATAGAGAAACCATATTCTTAGAAGCACATTGATGGCTATTTAGGCACTTTGCATTTCTTGGGCGAGCTTTTTATCAAGTTAGAGATATAAAAAACTATAAATTCAAAACATGCACCACAGAATTGCTAAAACAAGCATAGGAAAGTATCTTAACTGTATATATTCTGCTGCCTTCCTATCATGGAAATTGGCAGGTGTGCCTGAATGACAAGAAAATGTAGGGAAGGTTTTTAGATTGTAGAAAGGCTTTAAGACACTGCACAGCTCACAAAAATAGTCACATCCATGAAAAAGTTGCTTGGCAGAAACCAATCTACTACTTACTGTTTTGAAACTCAGCCTCTCACCAGGATTACTAATCTCTGGATCTTCTTCCATAGCTCTGGTACATCCTTGTGAATGTAGAAAGCTGACCCTCTAGAGCCACAGCTGCCTCCGCTTATCATCTCAGATCGTGGGCTCATGATTAGTGAGTTTTTTTGTGTTCTTCAAAGTGTGTGGTGTTGTGCAAGCCTAGAACTGAGAGTTAATTAGACAACGGAAAAGGAAAAAATAAAGCAAAGAAAGTAAATAATTTTAATCATGTACCATGTATATCACCTGACAAAAACTCTATCTATGCTGTGCCATTTAATTTTTATGTGTCATTTTAATTTTTCTAAAAATTTCACAAACAGCTACCTGGGGTCCAGTGGAGTTAAATGAGTTCCCTAAAGTCACATAATTAATGCATAACTGAGTTGCAACATGAACCCACATTCTTTCTATGACACTAACCTGAAGCTCAGGTGACAAAATGAAGAGCTGCAAAGAAATTGAGTGTTATACTATATGTTGGCAAATAGAACTCCAATAAAAAAAATATACAGAAATGAAAGTTTTGTTCATAGGGTAAAATATTAGTGACCCCAAAAAAAGGATTAAAAAATGCCATGAGCGACAAAAATGGAGGTCACCAAAATTTCACTCACATATGAACCAATCATTTTAGTTCCTCTTTTATCAAGACTTTTATCACATTAGGGGGAAATTAACATTCTTATTAGTTTCTATTTTGAAGCTGTCAGACACATTAAAAAAAAAACAACAACAACAACAAATGAAAGGAAAATTACGACTTTGCTCTTAGCAACTTCCTGGCCAGACAGGTAATTTTCTGAGCAGGCAGTCCATTCTTGAGTGTAGATGCTGCTATTTTGGTCTGACCTAAACATCTGCCTGCCATCTATGGGAAATTGGCAGATATCTTTTAGAAGGCTTTCCTGTGAAAAGGCAGGCTTTATAGGGAATGTACAACAGGCACTTAATCTAGAATGATTTCAGGAACTAAACTTCAACAGGCAAACAATTACAACCAGTGCTTCAGTACCAGAATCCCCTGTTTGCTGGACAAAAAGGAAGTTGGTATTTCAACCTTCTCATTAGTTAAGACTAGCCCTCAATAATTTTCTTAGAATTCACCTTTTATTCCATTAGACTACATGTATGTTTCCAGAAGAGTTTTATGGAAAGCACTATTCCCTTAAATGTACCACAAATGATGGGACACCTGGGTGGCTCAGAGGTTGAGTGTCTGCCTTTGGCTCATGGCATTGATCCTGCAGTCCTGGGATCGAGTCCAGCATCAGGCTCCCCGTGGGGAGCCTGCTTCTCCCTCTGCCTATGTCTCTGCCTCTCTCTCTCTCTCTCTCTCTCTGTCTTATGAATAAATAAATAAAATCTTAACAAAAGATAATGTTACAAATGATATCTCTAAAGTTAATCATGTGTTTCAGAAATGTTGAACACTACATCCATCTCTAGATGATTTGCAGTTCATATTCACATAGCGAAGGCACTAAAAAGTCTTGCAAAAAAGAAACTTGCTTAAATTTGTTTCAGCCAGCATTGTCAAAATAATATTCAGCCCACAGTATTTCATTTTGTTCATCTAACACTATAAATTTCTCATGCTAATTGTATATTCTGTGTGTAAACTCTTTTTCTAACCCTGAGAGTGGCAATCTGGAGCACATGATCTGAATACCTCCATAACCTCGTTTTGTATATTCCAGAGCTAATAATGTTGTTTACGTTTCTAAAAGCTTGCAAAAGGAGGAGAAGAAGAAGAAGAAGAAGACAACAACGACAATGACAACTGTATAACAGAGGCCTTGTGTAACCCTAAAATATTTTCTCTGGTCCTTTCTAGAAAAAGTTTGCCAGCCCCTGTTAATCTAAACCAAAAATAATAACAAAATTTAAGTAAATAAAGATATATCACCTATTATACATGATATAAAAGAATGAGATAGCAATTCATTTTTCTTTTTAAATGTTACTCCTCTAAATAATTCAAAATGGAATTTTTCAAATGAAAAGCATAACAATGAAAAGATGTAAGGGTTCAGACCAAGCACTTGAAGGCTTCAGCTCTCAAATTTAGAGTTTATTTCAAGAGGTAATATTTCATGGGATAAACTAAAGATTAGACTCAATGACTCAAAAATCACTTTGATGCTATACCAGTTGAATATCTATCCTCATAGAATCACTTACCATCTCTTATAGTCTCTTATTTATAAAATTAGCAGATTGAGGGCACCTAGGTGGCTCAATCAGTTAAACTTCCAACTCTTGATTTCAGCTCAGGTCTATGATCTCAGGGTTATGAGATCTAGCCCCACAGGGGTCTCCACACTCAGTGGGGAGTCTGCTTAAAGATTCTCTCCTTCTGGCCTTCTCCCAATGTGCATAAATGCACGTTTGCTCTCTCTCAAATAAATATTTTCAAAAATTAGCAGATTGACCTATTCATTTAAAGAGAGAGTGTCAAAATTTAAATACCATATGTTTGCAAGTAGCAACCCTGTCCCACATTAATTGGGCTATGTCAAAAAGTCACTGACTCTGGGAATTTTTTTCAAAACACACATCCCTTGGTTAGATCCTCTCTCTTGATATGCAAATTTTGTAGGAGCAAGGTAGATTTTCTATGTGTAATTTGATAGACCTTCCAGAAACTTCTTTTTTGCTTTCCTCCTCTTTCCTCTTCCCTTCTTACTACTATGTAACAAACCACATTGTAATTTACTGGCTTAAAACTACAATGTAACCTGACCACGTATTAGTATGTCTTATGATTCTGTGGGTTGACTTGACTCAATTGGGTGGTTCTTACTTTGGATCTTTCATCCAGTTGTGGTCAGATGGCACATCAGGAAGCAGTTATCTGAAGGTTTGGTTGGGCCAGATGCCCAAGATGGTTTGCTCATATGGTCGATGTTTGATGCTAGCTGTTGATTGGGAGCTAATCTGGAACTGTTGGACTGTTGGCTGGAAACCCAACAAGTTGTCTGTCTGTGTGGTTTGGGCCTTTAACAACATGGAAGCTAAGTTCAGAGAGGGAGCATCCAAGAGGCCCAGGTAAACTCTTCAAAAGATCTAGTCTCAGAAGTTCACAATGTCACTTTACAGCATTCTATTGGTCAAGAAATTTGGAAGGTCAACTTAGTTTTGAGGGAAGGGGAATTAGGTCCCTTTTCTTGAGTTGAGGTTCAGCTTGAGCAGGAAGGAATTGGTACCCATTATCTTCAGAGTCTCTCTACCACATTCCATTGCTAGATGATACCTATTCACCTAACAAGTGCTACCATTCCAAGCTTATTGTGAATAAAGGGATGGCTCTTTCTCTTTTAAATTTCTCATTGATAAGGCATTGATGCTACCTACTGTTTCTAGTGGAAACTACAAACTTGAGTGTACTCTAATTTCCTTTTAAGAGGAGCTACATTTAGGATGACTTAGAATTGCAATTGTTTTGTTTTTTTCTGTGACATTTTCTTGTCAAGTAACTCAATGTTTTATGGGACCTCATCCACCATAAGATATCCTACAATTTGGATGATATGATGAGAGTGCTTCCTTAATTTGAAATTAATGTGATTCTTCAAATGCATGTAGTATACACAGCAAGACAGTGTATACCTATTGGGAAGGATTTATTTGTTTACACAACAGAATAAAATCAATAATTGGACAGACTGATTAATTGCTTTTGGGCAGTTCTGAAAGCAACTGGTCTGTTTGAATGTGTGTCCCCATTTGTTTATCAAGGTAGTATAGTTTTCCCTTAATGTTCTTTTGTGTATATGATCCCATACAATAGTTAGTATATATGTAAGGGATGCTTTTATTCAAATAAGAATAGGTCTCTCTGTTTTGGCTGATACTTATCCAAGGCATATTACAGTGAATTAGGTGAGGCAGAGGGACGTCCATTTAGTCAGACCTTCAGATTCATGGAGCGTCTTAAATTTAGAACTGGACATTTTCTAAAATGAGATCAAACTCAGAGAGATATCCTGGCACCAATAAAAAACATTCATCATACAGCTTTAGAATAAAATTAATGATCAGACCACTACAGAAACTTGTAATACATGACAAATTTTTTTTAAACTAAAACTAAATCCTAGGACTGTCCTGTGAATAGCATTATATTATAATATCTTTGTGCATATATTAAAGTTGTTGACCTTTTCTTTTTTCAGTATAAACACATTTGATTGACTAGTTTTTGAACTCTATTTTGATCTTTCTTTATTTTGCTTAATATATGGGGCACCTCAAGAGATGATAGGGCCTTCTCTTGGCTTCAAGAATCCATACATCTCTCACATCTGCTTTTTCTGGGGATCAGGAAGATGGTGTAAATGTTGCTCCATTACTCAATTTAGTTAGCTTTCCTTAACTTTATGCAAGTTACATAGGAAAGAAATATTTATCTTCTTAGCAACAGATGCAAGAAATTAATTTGTGGGAGAAGGCCGGCTCTTCTGAAAAAAAGCCTTTGATATGTGACTGTAGTATGGAATTCAGCTTCAGACTAGGTTCCACATGCAGCACATGAGACAGAATTTTAATAATGTTGGGAAAGAAGGGAGTTAGCCAGCTGAGCAATGAGTGTGGGGGGATTTCAAAGAGGAAGAGGACCCCTATAGCTATTAGTTGTTTTCTATATAAATTGTTAAGATGCTTGCTTCAGTAAATTTTACATTGCCAAGAAATGCTTTTGTGTGAGCCTTCTTTTTAAGAATCTCAGAAAAGGATAATGAAAAAACTGACTATTGGGATTACATGAAGGAATAATGTAATTGGGTGACAGGGGATATCTGAGCAGAACCCAGGAGGGCAGAAAATGGACAGCATGCACCCAGGCTGCTCTCACAAGGGTCTTGATAACAGGAAGCAAGATGTGGGGCTCAGCTGGGTCCAGGGAACTTTCAGCTATTGAAGAAAATAACCTGGGCTCTCTCATTGTCCCATCAATGGCAGGAAGCTCAATCCCACACTTGCCTTGGGGGGACACAATCAGCAGTAGAATCTGAAGCAGTTTTTGGTACTGAATAGTTGGGAACCCATAACCTGGCTTTTCAACATGGTAGAAGAGCAATATTTGAAAAATTCCTTAATGCTTGCTGCCTCAGTTTTCCTCAAGTGCTTTGGAATTGATGATACTCATTTTAAAGTGTTTTTCTGAGACTTAAATGATATAATGCATAAAACATGATAGCTTCTTATTTTTTATCAGCAGTAGTAGTACTAGAACTATGAAAGATGTTCAGATATCAGCATTAGAGGGGAGCCTTTTGCTCTGAAGGAAATCATGCTTCTGGTAGTTCTACATTTGCATGGAATTTGGCATCACCAATTCAGAGCAGAAATAGCTAAATCAATAGACAGAGAATTGATGATTTTTTCAAAACCGAACTCTGAGACTTGGAGACATAATGTCTTCTGGGATTGAAATAGAAGCTCTGTATAAAAAATAAACATTACGGTATCAATCAGTAAGAACTAGTGTAGTGACCTCATAAGAGGTCAAGGAAGGAAAAGAAATGGAATCCATAATATTCGGAGCTAAATAATAACTGCAGCTTAGAGAGTTTATTATGTCAGGTCTGCAAGAGTCAGACCCTTGTGTCAGGATTTGTGTGCTTCTGGGAGAAACTAGTGAGATTGGGAAGCAAGGAAGGGAAAAGGAAGGGTGGAGCTAATAAGTGAGTAGTTACAGAAACTCCAGCCTCAGCCTGAGCCCATGGAAGCTCTGCACCTTCTCTTAAGGCAAAGGAACTGGCTTTGATTACCTGGCATCTGTCAGTCTCTGACACTTTCCAGCTCTCACTCTGTGGCAGCAACCAGAAGCAGAATGGTGAGCACCTGCTGGAGGCTAGTCGCCCTGGTTTTGCTCACAGAATATTTAATTAGTACTCAAGAACAGTCAAACTAGTCATTAAATATTTAAACACTTCTATACGGTAATAGGATGGTAAAGCGCCTTTCCTCTGAGGCCCCAATGACCACTCTGGTTTCCCCAAACCCATTCCCAGGACCCTTTCTATCTTGCCAGGCTTCCTGCTGCTGATCAGATTGTTTGGTGTCCCACCATAGATGCTGAAGATTTGGAATAGCAAGCACCCATGGATAACAGTCTTCCAGATCATCATTCTATAATTTCATAAGTTGTTAGTCAATACTTTAATAAAATTGTGTACTGTTTCTTAGACTCTCCTCTCAAGGGAATAAATTCCAAAGTGCCACGGGAAGCAGCAAAGGCAACACAGGTTGATGTTTTCATAGGTTAATTTATCTTCCTTATCTGGAAGACTCAGACATTTTTAGTAATGTCCTGTGAACTGATTTAGCAAAGTGACTTTTCATGGTAAGTCAGCTTACTTATCTTATAAATTCAGGTGTTTAATAGGAAACTTTGAAGAAATAGCCTATGAAGTGACATACTCTGAGAAGTGTGTCACTATCTAGTAAAACAAGGCCTATTGCTATGTTTGCTCCTGTGAGTTCCACTGAGGCTGCTATAATGACTGTTTTGATAAACTACATTTCTCTTCCATCCAAGTTGGTAAATAGAGAGATTTCATAGTACAGTCAGAGGAGAACACACCTGTGAAGGAGGTGATGTAATAACCAGGGATGTGCCCTCAAGATGAGTGGGCTTAACACTTTCCATGAATCATTTGCCTCCTAGTCAAATTCCAATGGACTGTGACACAAGACAGGGTCCTGTTCAGTCACATTCAAGAACAGATGAGACCTTTATTTCCCAGTTGGCACCTGGATTACTTCTAACTGATGTACACGATAACACACATGCTGGTCTTAGGTATGTGTATTCAGGTGTGTGCATAGATGTAGAAGGAGTTGTGATAGATTGGATGTTCCTAGAAGCAGACCCTAACACAAAGTGCAAAGTGCCAAAAGCTTACTGGGCAGTGGTTCCAGGAAGCACTGGAAGTGAAGCAATGAAGAAGAGGAGTGCCATCCAGCAGGTTATCACTGTGGGCCCCTGGAACTCAAAGGCAGGTAGTGTAGAACCAGAATAGGGCATGTTACTTAGGTTTACTCCCACCCAGGCACTAGTAACATCACTCTATATCCAGGCTGTTTCATTTCTGTATTCATCTGTCTTATCAGGATGGACATGTGATGCTCAAACACCTGGTTGGTTGATGAGTCAGAGCAAATGGGAACTGGATAAATGCTTTGGCTATTGCTTGACATTTTTGACAAGGGGCACTAAAATGGCATCTGTAGCTCAAAAATAGAAACATGAGAGGTTTTACTAACTGCCACCTTCTATCTTTATAGTCTTTAATGTTATCCTTCTATTAGCACATCGTGGCAGCCATTTTGACATATCTGGTTTGATGTTTTTTACTAATGACTCTTCCAGAAAACACAAATGTGAAAACCATTAGACATCTCCACAGTTATGCTCAAAGCAAAGTAGACACATAGGAAAAAGGGAATTTTTCATAATCTCTCCCAATTCTGTTTCTTTAATTCACCAAAGGATGAACCCAGAGAAGCAATCTAAGGAATACCAACCAGATGGGCTAAGGAAATTGAAACAACTGCAATACTAGGGCTTTAAGGCAATCTACATGACTTAGTGTAACAAAATGAATGCTAGTCTGGGAATCAAAAGGCTTATTTTTAAGACCATGACTGCACATCTAGAGAAGTAACTATGATCTATTCCTTACCCTCCCTGGCCTCAGTTTTACCCTATAAATAAAGAGAAATATGCATTAAACAATCTCTTTTGCCAAAATTCAGCAAATGGAATCTTTTCTCTTACTACTTATATTTTTCCAAGGGGAAAGATAATACTGTCTTTTTCATTTTCATATATTTTTCCCATTACCTAAACAATTTTACAAACTTTTTTTTTAAGATTTTATTTATTTATTCATGAGACACACACACACACACACAGAGAGAGAGAGAGAGAGAGAGAGAGAGAGGCAGAGACACAGGGGGAGGGAGAAGCAGGCTCCATGCAGGGAGCCTGAAGTGGGACCAGATCCAGAGTCTCCAGGATCACACCCTGGGCTGAAGGTGGCGCTAAACCGCTGAGCCACCCGGGCTGCCCAATTTCACAAACTCTTAGAAAACATTTGGAAAACAGAGAAAAGAAAAAAATCCATATCCTCTCCATTCTATTTTGGTGAACCTCTTTCATTCTTTTTTATGTAGTCTAATTAAAATGTATATACATTCTTTTTAGTATTTTTATGCAGCTGTCAGAAGAAAAAAAAAGCCCGGAAAGATGATAGCTCTTTTCAAATACTTGAAAAGCTCCCATGTAGGAAGAGGTGAAGAGGTAACAGACTTGTACTGTGTAAAATTAAGGAATTAGTGAGAAGAAGCAACATCCATTTTGCCTTATTACAGGGAAAAATGTACCTTTTCTGTGTTCCTAGAGGAATGGTGGTACTTGAAGGGCATGCAAAAGGAAAAAGTTGGAGAGATGTTAAGACAAGGTGATGTCACTCCATTTTGAAGAACATATAGTTCTAAGGTTTTATCATTTGAGTTCATTTTCTGATACTCTAGTTGGCTCATTCTATCTTTGTAAAGTCTTCAGCGTTACCATTCCATTAACAAATCATAGCAGCCATTTAGTCATTTCCACATTTCTGGGTTGATGTTCTTAAAAATGACTCTTTCAGGGAGAATACAGATTATAAAAACTTTTAGACATAGGCACAGGTGTGCCCAAGGCAAAGGAGAAAGATGAGGAAACAGAAGCTTTTCATTATCTTTAAATATCATTTTCTTAATTTCTATTAGCAGCCACCTTAAGCTGTACCAGTTTTGCCTTGTACATTTCTCCTAATAAGCCCACACTGGTTTATTTCACCTCTTTCCACATTCTGTTTTTACAAAATTATTTATCAGGACCCTGGCATTGGTTCTGTTGGATTAATCACTGATGATTTTGTTCTTATCAGCTGTGGGCAATGTGGCAAAAACAGTGAGATGTGCAGTATCACATCCATTAAATCTTGCTCATAAAAACAGATTTGAACTCTTGAGAAATGGACTTCTTGAGAACTCGTATTCTTGAAAGCTTTTTTTCCACTTTTTTCTTTCTTTTCTTTCTTTCATCTTTTTTTTTATTAGTGCAGTTCTTGAAAATACATTTTAGTGTGCACAGGAGTTAAATTGATCATCAACTGGAAGCCAATTCTGTTCTGCCTGAGGAACCATCCAGAAAGGAATATCTGGGTATCCAACATACTTGTAAGATGAGAGAAGCATAAGCAAAAGGAATTAAATCCTCTTTGACATATCATTGCAAAAGGCATTTAGCTAAAACATTTTTCTACCAAATTGCCTTTTGAAGGTTTTATTGAGATTTACAGCTAAGAGGCTTTAGAAGGCAGGTAAAAAAGGTGGAAATTCAGGCATGATCTGGAATAGGCGTGCTCAGGCAGATGTATTTTTTACTCAAAGTATGGTACTTTGATTTCTCTCTTTGCAGCGATTATTAGTTAATGATAGATGTATCCTACTTCTGGTGCTTTTAACTCTTCAAGTTGCATCTATTTGTTTTATTGCATTTGATCTTAAAGCAAGAGTGCCTGCAGTAGGAAATGAAGACATGAGCCCCACTCAAAGATAGTGGATTTTACTAGAGTCATAAGAATATTTATAATAGTGGTGAGACTTGGTTCTGGGTCTTCTGCTGTCTCTTTCTTTGTTTCTCTCTGTTTTGTTCTTTTCTTTCTTTGTTACTTTTATGCCATTATGAATGATTGTACATATATTTTATCTGATTGTTTTTAAGTGAATTATTCTCAAATGTGAGGCAGTAGAAATAAGGTTGACCCAGGTGCCTGGGTAGCTCAGTTGTTTAAGCGTCTGCCTTCAGCTCAGGTCATAATCCCAGGACCCCAGGGAGCCCGCTTCTCTCTCTGCCTCTACCTCTCTCTCTCTCTCTCTCTCTCATGAATAAATAAGTTAAAAAATCTGTAAAAAGAAAAGAAAAAGAAAAAATATTGACCCAACAATAGTATATGACCTGCTATTTCCTCTCAAGATAGACAGTATGGTATCGTTGAAAGAGCCTGGGACTAAAAACAGAAAATGAGTCAAATCTTAGCTCCCTGCCACTTTGATTGAGATGCGTAAACTGGCCTTTTCTACATTTCTTTTAAAATGTATTTCCTTATATGGTTTGTTTCCCTCTATCCTCCTCTCCCCCTATCTTCATCTGTTTTGTTTCTTAAATTCCACATATGAGTGGAACCATATGGTATTTGTCTTACTCTGACTGACTTATTTCACTGAGCATAATACACAAGCTCCATCCATGTAATTGCAATGGCAAGATTTCATTCTTTTGATGGCTGAGTGTTCCACTGTGTGTGTGTAGATAGATACACACGCACATGCACACATACCCTACATCTTCCTTATCCATTCTTCAATTGATGGACATTTGGGCTCTCCCTATGCTATTGCTGATAATGCTGCTAAGAACATCGAGGTGCATGTATTCCTTCTAATTTGTATTTTTGTATTCTTTGAGTAAATACCTAATAGTGCAATTGCTGGAATGTAGGGTAGTTCTACTTTTAACATTTTAAGGAACCTCCATACTGTTCTCCAGAATGGCTGCACCAGTACGCATTCTCACCAAAAGTGTAAGGGGGTTCCCCTCTCTATGCATCCTCACCAACACCTGTTGTTTCTTGTGTTGTTAATTTTAGCCCTACTGACAGGAGTGAAATGGTATCTCATTGTGGTTTTGATTTACATTTCCCTGATGATGAGTGATGTTGAGCATCTATTCATGTGTCTGTTGGCCATCTGGATCTTTTTTGGAAAAGTGAATATTCAGGTCTTCTGCCCATTTCTTAACTGGGTTATTTGTTTTTTGGGTGTTGAGTCTGAGAATTTCTTCTAGATTTGGATACTAACCCTTTATCAGATGTCACTTGCCATTCTGTAGGCTGCCTTTCAGTTTCATTGATTGTTTTCTTTGCTGTGCAGGTTTTTATCAA
Source organism: Canis aureus (assembly GCF_053574225.1). Classification (NCBI taxonomy): domain Eukaryota; kingdom Metazoa; phylum Chordata; class Mammalia; order Carnivora; family Canidae; genus Canis; species Canis aureus. The sequence goes on from NC_135636.1 coordinate 15,253,269, forward strand.
AATCCTAGAGGAGAACATGAGCAGAAACCTCTTTGACCTCAGCCATAGCAACTTGGTACTAGACAAATCACCATAGGTAAGGGAAACAAAACAAAAATAAACTACTTTGTAGATTCAACAACACTTAAGTTTGTCACTTCTAAAGAGAAACACAAAGCAAAACCTCTGCTCTGCAGGGCTCAGCTTCTCTCCATAGGAAGGGATCCTGGGATAGTTCTGGATTTAAAGGATAGCATAAATCTTGAGACTTCACAGAAGATACAGATGCCATCCTTCCCCCCACCATTCCTTTTATGGGTTTTTCCCAATTTCTATAAATTAAACCTTTTATTCTGGGATAATTATAGATTCAACATGATATTGTAAGAAATAATACAGAGATTCTCTGTACTCTTTACCTGGTTTTAGCTATTCTAGTTCTCTTTCCCTTATACACAATTTTTAGAATAGTCCCCATCTATAACTATATAAAATCTTGCTGTAGTTTTGATAGTAATTGCATTAAACCTGTATATGAGTTTGAGAACTGACGTCATTGTTGTGTCTTCCAATCCATGAATATGGCATTTTTCTCCATTTATTTACATCTTTTCTTCTTCCATCAGTATTATATAATTTTCAGCAAATAAATCCTGTAAATATTTTGTTAGATTTACATCTAAATATTTCATTTTTTAAAAAACTGTAATTTGTATTATTATTTTTTTAAGATTTTATTTATTTATTCATGAGAGACAGAGAGAGAGAGAGAGGCAGAGACATAGGCAGAGGGAGAAGCAGGCTCCATACAGGGACCCTGATGTGGGACTCGATCCCAGTATTACAGAATCACGTCCTGAGCCAAAGGCCGATGCACAACTGCTGAGCCACCCAGGCATCCCTAAATGGTATTATATTTAACTTTGGTGTCCATATGTTCATTGGTAGTATATAGAAATACTATAGAGTTTAGTATGCTTACCTTGTATCCTGAAACCTTGCTGAACTCACCTACTAGTTTGTAGGAGTATTTTTCTAGATTCCTTGTGGTTTTCCACATAGATAATTATGTCACCTGCAAATAGGAACAGTATCATTTATTCCTTTCTGATCTATGTCTTTTATTTCCTTTTTACCATATTTCATTGGCTAGAACTTTCAGTACTGTGTTAAATATTAGTCAGAGAGGGCATTCTTGCCTTATTTTCAATCTTAGGGAGAAAGTATTCAGTCTTTCATTATTAATTATAATGTTAGCTATAGGTTTTAAAAATAGACACACTTTATCACTTTGAGGATATTTCTCAATTTTCCCCAATTTTTCTGAGAGTTTTATCATGAATTAGTGTCATATTTTATCAAATGCTTTTCCTACATTGTAATTACATGATTACCCTTTAGCCTGATAACATTGTGGACTATATTGTTGGATTTTTGAACATTGAACCAGCCTTATTTCCCTAAAATAAATACTGCTTGGTTATGGTCCATAATTCCTTCTATATAATGCAGATTCTAATTGATAGTATTTTATTGAAGATTTAGCATTTATAATCATGAAAAACAATGGACTATTACTCCCTTTTTTTTTTGTACTGTCTTTGTTTTGTTATCAGGGAAATATTAGCCTCATAAAATCAACTGGAAAGTATTATGTACTCTTTAGTTTTCTGGAAGAAACTGTATAGAATTGGTCTTAATTATTCCTTAAATGTTTGATAGAATTCTCCACTGAAAGCATCGAGGCTTGGAGATTACTTTATGGGGAAAGTTTTAAATTAAGAATATAATCTCCTGTCAACTATAGTTCAATAAAAATAAAATAAAATGCTATTGCATGATTAAAAGTATAGGATCCTGAAAAAAAGAATACAACTTCCTTAATTGTAATAAGTTATGCAAATTATCTTTTTCACAATTGTTGAAATGCATTTTTCTAAAAATAGGACCTATTGTCTAAATTGTCAAGTTTATGTGTTGAGATTTTTGCAGGATTCTATTATATTTTTTATTTTTGCAGATTTTGTAGTAATATCCCCCATTTTATTTATTATATTGCCAATTTCTATTTTCTATCTTTCTTTGTCAATATTGCAAGACGTTTGTAAATTTTACTAATATTTTCAAAGAACCAGATTTTTGTTTTAATGGTTTTCTGTACTGTAAAATTTTTAATCTCATTGGTTTACTTATTTTTATTGTTAATTCCTTCTGCTTGCTTTGGATATATTTTGTGGATTTGCTTGAGTTTATCCTTTTTAAGATTCATGCAGCTTCTAGAATCTGTAGGCAGATGTATCTTGTCAAATTTAGGAAGTTTTCAGCCATTAATTCTTTAAAATATTTCTTCAACTTGCCTTCTTTTTCCTCTCCTTCCAAAATTCTAACAATATAAGTGGTTGATATTTGTTTTAGGTCCTGGAGGCCATGTTCTTTTAAATCTTTAGTCTAACTTCTCTTTGTTTTTCAGATTGGCATTTATATTATTTTATATTTCTATTTTTCAGTTTTAAAATTTCTATTTGATTATTATGTATATTTCTTTGTTGAAACTTTCTATTTCTTTAGTGAACATTTTATTGTAAGAGACTTATTTATTTATTTGCAAGACAGAATGTTCATGAGCCCGAAGAAGCACCGAGAGAGGGGGTGAGGAAAGGATCTCAGCAGACTCCTTGAAGAGTGTGGAGCCTGATATAGGGCTTGATCTCATGACTCTGAGACCATAACCTGAGCCGAAATCAAAAGCTGGACATCCAACTAACTGAGCCACCCAGGTGCTCCTTTAGTGAATATTTCTATCTATTTGTTTAAGTATATTCATTATTGCTCATTGAAGCATTTTTATCATGGATGGTTTAAAATCTTTGTCAAGTAATTCTAATATCTCTGCAGTCTTTATAGAATCTATTCACTGTCTTTTTCATTTCTGTTTTAGGTTTTCCTGGTCCTTAGCATTAGCAATGATTTTTTACTGAAACCATTATATGTTCAAATTACATCATGAGACTCTGGCTCTTATTTAGAACTCCTATTTCAGTTGGCATTCTCTTCCTCTCTCTCTCTCTCCCTTTTTTAAGATTTATTTATTTAGTTTAGAGAGAGAAAGAGAGAGTCGGATAAGGAACAGAGGGAGAGAATTTCCAGAAGACTGTGCTCAGCATGGAGCCCAACACAGGGTTTGATCCCATGACCCATGAGATCATGACCTGAATTGAAACCAATAGTTGGATGCTCAACTGACTGAGCCACCCAGGCACCTCTCAGTTGTTTTTTTTCTCACGCAGCTCCAGCAGTGCAAGATATTGGAAGTACCATCTCATTACTGTCAGATGGAGGAAGAATTCCAGGTTTTTCACTTGGCCTTTGTTGACAATTAAGGTGAGGGGTATTCATTGTTATTGCTGGACAGTTGTTGGAGTCGAGCTCCCCTCGTAGTGTTCACTGACACTGCAGGGGGGGTACCACCCTCTTTTGAATGGTAGCTTTCTTAAGAATTATTCATAGTCAGAAAACACATATTGGCCTTCCTAGGCAAATGACTAATCAAATCCTGTCATGATCTTCACTTCCCCAAGTATAATTCATCATTGGTCATTCTGCCCTATACCAGGATCTTTATAGTGCAGCCTCCCTACCACATAGTAGCTTCTAGAAGATAATGTCTACATCTGGTTAACATCTATCCCTGGTTCTTAGCATAGAAAAACATTTTCTGTTTGTCAGTTATGGTTCTCTTCCCAAGTAGCCTAGCTCAATGTATACTCTCTCATAACCAGAGATATGGTTCAAAAACTAGCCAGCTATCTTTTGTAGAGGTCTATCACTGATCACAAAGAAAGGTTTGAAAAGGAGTAGAATAAAATTGTGAAGTACAGTGATTACGAGTCAAGGTCTATCTCAGACTATTTGTGAAATCTTGACGACTTTGCCTTATGACCCTGAGCCTCCGTTTATAACCTCTGGATATTAATAACACTCACTTTATAGAATTTTTCTGAAATAATTATTTCTCTTTTTTTTTAAGATTTTATTTATTTATTCATGAGAGATGCAGAGACAGAGAGACAGAGACACAGGCAGAGGGAGAAGCAGGCTCCCTGCAGGGAGCCCGACATGGGACTGGATCCTGGGTCTCCAGGATCACACCCTGGGCCAAAGGTGGCACTAAATTGCTGAGCCACCGGGCTTCCCTGAAATAATGATTTCATATAAAATCCTTAGTACCATGCCTGTCACATAATCAACAATCAAAAGGCTTCTTCTTTTTTTCTTTTGATCGGTGCAAATTCATGCTTCATAATTGTGGTAGACAGCCTCTAAAATGAGCTCCATTGATCTCTACCTCCTGGTATTTATGCTCTCCCCTGAATGTAGACAGGACCTACTAACTCACTTCTAACAAACAGAATTTGATAAAAATCATGAAATGTCACTTCAAAGACTAATAAGACCATGACTTTTGTATCACTCTCTTTCTTGACATCTCAGTTGCTTATTCTGAGGAAGACTAGCTGCCATGTTATAAGTTACCCTATGGAGATGACTATGTGGCTAGGAACTGGCAAGATCTCTGGCCAAAATCCAGCGTTCAATCCAATTGCTTATGAGGAACTGAATCCTGCCAAAAGCCACATGAATGATTTTGAAAATGAGTCCTTCCTCAGTTAAATCTTGAGATGCCTGCAGCCTGGGTCAACTTCTTGACTGCAGCCTTTGTGAGACCTAGAGCCTGAGAACTCATAAACCTTACCACAATTTAAAAAAATTTATTATGGAAATGCAATTGACATGAGCCTAATTTATATTTCTGACTCACGAAAGAAATGTTTATTAATTTAAAACACTTAAGTTTTAGGATGATTTGTTATACAGTATTAGGAAAAGAATGAAAATCATAAAACCTGCTGGTGAGGGCTCTTTAGAATCTTTATATTCAGAAAGCTGCTCATTATGGCCATGTTTGTACATTAAGCTGCAGGAGAAATATCGATGGTAGAGACATGTGCCTCTTATGCTATTCCTCCTACCTGATGCTCCCACCTGATGTTTACCTGGTTAAACATAATTTATCATAAGCACAGTATCTGAGGCTGAAGAGCAAAGTGGCAGTGATATGGGGCAAAGAAAAGGAGAGAAAAGAATTAGGACTGACATTTTATGTCTTTTAAAAAATCTGACCTTTTGGAAATATCACTGTGTACATTTAAAATATTAATAAAGGCTCTTGCTGTTAGTAGGCGAAGGGGGTTGTTGTCATCTGTGACCTTTTATTGAAGTAAAAGAAAATTGACAGTTTTATTAGCAATAGAATATCGCATGAGAAAATGCAAAGGAGAAATAAAAGCTGCCAGTAGCAATTAGTTACATAAGCAGAATAACATTAGGCAGCTAAGATTTTAGATGAGAAGAGCCTATATATGACTTTGAGCCTCCTCCACTGAAGCCAGTGTAAATTACGGCTACATTGAGAAGGCACTATTGCTACTCTATTTCTTCGGGGAAGATCATCTGTATTTTTGTATTTCTTTTTTTTTTTTAATTTCAGCCAACACATTTTCTTCAAGAAAAATCATGTAGAAGAACTTCTGATCCCCTATGCACTGCTACCCATTTATGTATCCATTCAACTAATATTTATTAAGTACTCATGATGTACTTGACATTTTTTCTAGGCTCAGAGGAATCAACAATGAAAGAAAGAGATAAGGTCCTTGCCCTTGGGGAGCTTATGTTCCAATGGGGATGACTAAATAAGCAGGCATATAAATGTATGTAACTGCTGTGTTGAAAGAGCAAGATCTAGAAGAACAATCATAAAATAACACCATTTTTTCCCCTCTGCAACTTATTCAAACCCCCTCTGTGAAATTTGTTCTTACTCTCTGTGGATGAAATATTGGTTCAGCCCCAGATCTTCTTCAACACATATATCACTCTATCAATAAAAATTTCTCTAATTGCTATTAGGCACAAAACAGTTTCATTTAAGTAATAAAAATATCCAGTCTCCATGGACTAGTCAAAACTCTTCCTTTCATTTATAGATAAATCTTCTCACTTTACCAATAGAAACAGCCACAATCTTGGGATGCCTGGGTGGCTCAGTTGGTTAAGTTCATGATCTCAGGGTCTTGGGATGGAGCCCATGTGGGGCTCTCTGCTCAGTGGGGAGCCTGCTTTCCCCTCTGCCTGCTGCTTTCTCTGCTCCTGATCTTTCTGTCAAATAAATAAGTAAAAATCTTTAAAAAAGAGAGAGAGAGAGAAACAAGCACAAGCCACAATCTACTTCTTGCCATGAGACTTTTCAGCTGTTAGGTACTGCCTAGGAGACAATTTCCAAAAGATTCTCTGAAGCCTCAGTTAGACTGGAGCAAACACTGGTGAAGGGAGGGAAAATCCAAAGCAAACCAACAGCTCTCCCCAAATTCTCTTTCTCTGAGATGTTTCTTCTTAACCTTTTCATACACTTAAGGTGAGTGTTGGGCACAGCCACAAAAACTTTTCTTCTCCCCCATATCCTGTGAAGATGGAGCTTCATTTTAGGACGTGCAAGTACCTACCACCTAATGTTTCACTCTCAGCTTTTTAGGACTTTCCCCAAATTAGAGACAAAAAGGACCTCAGTTTATCTATCTATCTATCTATCTATCTATCTATCTATCTATCTATCATCTATCTTCTATTGTATTTTCCACGTAGTAAAAGCAGCAATAATTTAAAATAATAAGTTAAAAAAAAAATAAAATAAAATAATAAGTTATGGCACTATGGGTTATTGAGGTGATAGGCAAGTCTTTTTAAGGAGGTAATCCTGCCCCACTGAAGGGAATTTACAAAAAGAATATAAGGAGGAATAAGAACCCTGAGGTGACGTTGGGCTTATTTACTAAATAAAATTTAAGAAACTTAAAAGAGTGGATCTTAACTTCTGCTCCTACAGCACTTCTCATTGTCCTTCACCCAGCACTCTTTGATAGTAAATGCTTAACAATTTTTGTTTTATTAACTAAATGATTTGGGAGATTAAAAAAAAAACAACACTGAGAGGTCTCTGGATAATATTCTTAGCCATGTGGATTCGTGAGCATTAAAATATGCCATGTGTGTTGCTCAGATTGGTGAATAGAGTTTTAGGATCTACCAGTCTCTGAGGATTCTTCCTTTTGTACATATTTTCACTAACTTCGGACCCAGTCTTTTTTTTTGTCAAGAAACATCACTTTTTTTCTTAAACTGTGATCTGTATTTTAGAGATTAACTTGAAAGAGAATCTCAGGCTAATATTTGAGCCTGTCTTGGCTTGAGATGTGATTCTTCTTTTACTGATATATTTATAGTTTCAGAAAGGAAACTTGGACATTTACAGAAAATCTTATGAATATTTGAAGGAAGGCCCATCAAGTGGAGTTAAGAGACTAAGTGCTTTTATAGCAGAAAAAAAAAAATAGCTGTCATAGAACCCAAAGTCAAATGGGAATTGTAAGTGTAAACTACATGAAATCCATTTACTGGAAAAATACATATATGTCCTTATGAAGGACCCCAAGGCAGCCAAGGACTGTCCTTACCACACTCTCTAGGTTATTTAACACTAGTCTAAATGACAAACTTACTTCATGTCTAAAGAATTTCTATTCTCAAATAAGCTGTCAAGTGGAATTCAGAGACAATGTAAGTTGTTTATATAATTTGAAAGTTAAGAATATATGATTAAGCTAGTTGGACTGACCTTTAGTTATAAGAATTTGAAACCAAAAATGCATGGGAAAATGGTTATCTTTCCAGGCAATGACAACACAGTCATTAAAGACTGAATCACAGGTACCCAATGGTTATATTGCTTTTTTCCTTCAGCCTACATTTATTGGTCACATATTCTGTGCCAAGCACTGAGCTAGATACGAAGCATACAAAGAGCACCATGACATATTTTTTGCCTCTAAAGCCAAAGTAGAGGCCATCCTTCATTTTATGTTGAAGATTTAATATTTTGAATACATACTTCATTTTATGTTGAAAATTTACTATTTTGGATATATAAAGTTAAATAAAATATTTTCTTAAAGTTAATTTCACTTGCTTTTTTTTTATTTTTATTTTTTTTTAAGATTTACTTATTTATTTTTGACAGAGAGAGAGGAGGGGCAGAGAGAGATAAGCAGACTCCCTGCTGAACATGGAACCCAATGCCAGGCTGGCTCCCAGGACCCTGAGTTCATGACCTGAGCTGAAACCAAGAGTCAGCCATCCAACCAACTGAGCCACCCACACACCCCAGTTTCTTTTTACTTTTTAAATATAACTACTAGAAAACTCAGTTATGCAAGTAACTCATATTCTTTTTCTATTGGACAACACTCTCTAGAGAGATTTGCTCACGTATGTCCACCCATCCGCACTTCAGCCCTAGGCTGGTCCAAATCCAGAAGTAGGCTGTGCTACTAATGCTATTTACTCGCAGCCTAAATTCATTGCCCTGAATCTCCAATAAGTGGTGTTTAGCCCTCCTGCCTGGATGTGTAAGACCCTCAAGTCTCTATCTAAGCTCTCATCTCAAGTATAGTACCATTTATAAAAACATTTCATAATTTTTTTTTTCTTGAACGAGTGTGTGACAAACTTTTGAAATGGTTTCCCTTAGGGGAAAATACAGGACTTAATATTAAATCTTTAGAGTTGTAAGACTTCTGCATCCAGATTGAATATCAAAACTTTTACCACATATACCAACTATCACAAGTTCTGGACAATGATTGACAACAATTACCAGTAACTGACCACTAACTTTTTTTTTTTTTTTGAAACTGAGGAAAACTAAAGAAGAAGAAGATACAAGTAAACAAGTGTGTTTGGAATAGAGACCTGAGTATGGAAGTAAGAATTCTCTTCAAAGAGATATAAGGATAAATAGCTGGTTATAAATTGACAGCAATTATGGGTAGTGATTCTGTTGGGTTTTTTTTCTCAAGAACTTCCTGGATGTTATTTTAGGTACTTCTGTAGGTTTTTAAATAATTCGAAGTTGGGAAATGTCTTTGAGGTAGATTGTTTGCAGAAATGACCATAATTATGCCTCTTCCTGGATTCATGCTCCTTCACCATGCAGCTTTGTGGTGTTTCCCACAGAGAGGCATAACCCATTTCTCCGTTCATTGAATTCAATCTGGCCTATGGTTTGCTATAAAAAATGAACCAGAAGTGACTGTGCCTGTCCTGAGTGTGGACCTCAAGACATCTTTTATGCTTCTGTCTTTCTCATGGGACCCTGTAACAACTGTGAAAACATTCAGCCTACCCTGGTGAAAAGTATTTTAAGTGTGGAACAGAAATGAAGATCATCATAGATTAGCCACCTATACCTGGTAGCTCACCACAGACATGTGAGTTCATCCACTGAACCAGGATAGCCACTCAGTTACTAAGCCCAGCCCCAATTACTAACCCATAGGAACATGACTTAAATTAATGACTACTGTTTTAAGCCACTGAGTTTTAGGTGATTTGATATATAGCAAAAGCTAACTTATTGAGACTTCTAATTCTTTTATTGCCTTCCCACACAGCAGAATCTAAGTTTGTAAGATGGGATGACTACTATTGATTAGCTCCTCTGTAACATTTAAGTGGCAAACCTATGTGAATATTGAAATCATACTTCTTGTCCAGAAAATGATTTAACTTTAGTTGGTACTGCAAATTTAGAAGACAATTAAGAAGGAGGAAGGCTATAAGTAATCTGGTTCTACATGCTTTTAATAAGGTCAGCTGATTTTCAAGGTTCTAAAACAATTTTATCTCCAGACGAGTTATCACTGAAAGGACCTGTTATATTAAAAACAACAACAACAACAACAACAACAACTCACATCTTCCATGATTCTGATCATTTCAGAATGTTTTCCACTGTTTTATTATGCCCTCTGAAGATTTGAGTTCAGTCATTAAACTTCATCCCCTAGCTGACAAATTGCTGATATTATTTCTGTTTGAGTGGGATAATGCCATAATCATGGTGCTCTTTGGAGTTACATTCGCCTTCAGGGAAATTGAGCCTGCTAATGTAGCTAGGATTAAATGTGAAGGTGACATGTCATGTGACACTTTGCTATGCTAGAGACTTAAAGAAATAAGCATCCTACTTCAAATATGCACATAAGAAAGAGAGTTCTTAGAGAGAAGCATTTCTTTTAAAAATATCAGATTTAATGAATGGAACTTCAGGTCATGCATGCTGACTCTTGGTTGGATTACTGTTTTTTCTCATTAAGCCAAAAATAAATGTGAGATAGAAGTGTTAGACAAGAGTTCCTGTGGGGTGCTGTCTAGTAGGAAGGTCTCAGGAGAGGAATATGGGTCTTTGGAAATTAGCATAGGATGGGCAGAAAGTGAATGAGATGATGGAGAGCTGGACCCACTGCTACAGAATCCCCACCTTTAGTGACTCCACAACTCACCACACCCTCCTGGAACATAGGCAGGTTGTAACTGTATCTCTTGAGGAAGCTAGTGAGAAGTGGAGTTGTATGTCAGTGGATCTCAATGATTGACATGGTCATGGATGTGGAGATGAGAGGATACAATGGGATAGTGATGTTAGAAATTTTGTGAAATTGTAGAGAGGAACTGCAACCACTCACAATGTGAAATCAAATGTTCAAATTCAGAGTGTCTAAATATCTGAGAGGAAATAACTCTCTAAGTTGTTTATAAGGTGTTATGTTTTAAGAGGTCCAGGATATGGGTCATAAGAAGCAAGAGAGAGATGCATCATTGAATCACTCCCCTGGAACTGAGAGGAGCACTAAGTCGTGGCTGAAAAATGCAACTCATAGTGCAGAGTAAACATTGATCCACTGAGGGCACGGTGGTCATTACACGGTAGAGTATGGACAATACTCCAAGATGGACATCAGAATATCTGGGGAAGCACTTATAAGACTAAATGTTGCAGAGACATCTAGCCTCATGATAAATCTAAGAGAATTATGTGAAATTACCAAAGTGACTCCCTCATGAAATTTCAGACTGGAAATTGTTGATGGTGATGTTTCACTCAGGTGTTTTATTTTGTTTGTTTTGCTTCCTGAAGACCATTTTAGAAGGGAAAGAAGGAGTTCCTTTGTACCGTGGTTCCGTGATTTGTTGAGAGGAATTCCTTGCACAGTAGACACTAGACTGTGTCTATCCAGGCCTGGCTGTCAGCAACAGTTGGAACTCTGGTTGAGGCTATTCAAATCCAGAAACTGGAAATATTTGTCAGGATGTAGTGCCAGGAAATGGAACATTTTAGAATTGATGTTAGGATAGTATCTATCAAACTTGGGCTTATGAATTCTCTGGGAGAAATTTTGCTTTTAAGATTTTCATTGGATAAGTGAATAAAAGAACAATATTTCAAAGCCTATTTCAGAATCTTCAGATGATTTCTTATGAGTAAGTCTTGTCTTTGTCTTGCAATTTCAGTGCTTGTGTTTTCATTCATGGAGCCAACTGAAGGCTCTAAAATGCCATTACATGTTACAAATAAAGGTTTTGTGGGTGTTTAATAATGGGAAATGCTGGGAGAATTGAACCAAAGGCATATCAAATTCAGAGGCAGCACTAGGGTCCAGAAATTTCATTTTCTTTTAAAGATAGCTAGGCATTGTTCATATTTGGGAAAAACTGGGTTGGATTATGCCACCGAATTGCTGTGAGAGTGACAGGCTTTTGGGGAGAAGGTGCTAGGAAAACTATGTCATCTCACATTGGAAATGGCCTGTGCTGGCTGTCCTGTGCAACACAGTAGACTCTAGCCACATGGGCTATTTAAACACACCTGTACATGAGTTAGAATTTTTGAAACATTTAGAAGATTTCAATTGCCACATTTCATTGGCTACATTTCAGGGTTCAATATCTGCATGTAATTAAAGGCTATTGTATTTGACAGCACAAACACAGAAAATGCCCATCATGACGTAAAATTCTACTGGACAGCTCTGCTTCATGTTCTCCAACTTTTGAACATCTCCATGTCTTCACAGAAATGCTTTCTAAAACTTGCTTACATGTATGGCAATTGAAAGGGTTGGTTGGATTCCTATTTGGTGACTGCTCATGAGCAAGGTGGTGTGAACATATATGTGTTGAGTTATGAAACTTGTATAGAGCAAGCATGGAACATTGCTGGGGTGGATAATTTGGAAATCAGGCTTGACTAGAATTAGTCAAAAAGGAATGATGGATAATTTGGATATCATCTAGAAGGTCCTAGAATTTTCACTCATTGAGAAGCACATTTGAGAGACGGAAAGAGGACTTGGCACTATAGTCTTTAAGAAATAAGACAAAATGGCCAGTAAGGTTTCAGCAGAGGGCCCTGGTCCAGGCATGGATGAAGAGCAAGATGTTGATGTGATTGAGTCTCTTTTGGTTAGATCCCCAACATGAAGGGTACCAGGGATTTGTACCCTGCATCCTGGGAATGTCATCAAGTTCAAACATCATGACTGTGTGGCATCCCTAAGGAGGCTGAAACCAAGTCCTTGCACTTTCATTTTCTACCAGGATTCTCACACAGGAGCCTGGCATCATAGTAGCAAAGATATCAGACTTAGAGGACACAAAGCATGATGAGGGCACCATTAGTTGGTCCTGCATCTGAAACCACATGGATTGGAGACAGTGGGTTTCTTTCTATTTTTTTCTTTTTCTTTTATTCTTTTTTATTGGAGTTCAATTTGCCAACATATAGCATATCAGCCAGCGCTCATCCTGTCAAGTGCCCCCTTCAGTGCCCATCACCCAGTCACCCCAACCCCCCGCCCACCTCCCTTTCCACTACCACTTGTTTGTTTCCCAGAGTTAGGAGTCTCTCATGTTCTTTCTGTCATCCCCATGAGTTTCTTCCTTTCTTTCTTTCTTTCTTTCTTTCTTTCTTTCTTTCTTTCTTTCTCTGGGAATTTCTTTCCAGCTCTACAGAATACGGGCTTGGAATTAGATTCATTTTAAGCTTTATAGATATCAACTCATTAAATCTTTCTAACAATCTACTATTTAGAAATGACTGCCACGGTTTAAAAATGAAGAAATTGGCACAAAAATAGCAAATGATTTCCTAAACATTACACAGATAGAAATTGCTTTGCTAATATTTAAACCTAGGATTTCTGGTTTCAGAATCCTGCTCTTACCACATTGCTTTGCTACATTACTCTCCATTCTTAATCCTTTATTCTACTCTTTGGTGACTAAAAGATACAAGTTAACAAAAAACGTCAGCTTATATTTCAGTATATCTTGTTGAATTCAACAAAGTAAAACCCTCTTTAGTCCTTCAAACAATAATTTCTGCAAGAAGGTCATGGCTAATTTACCAGTTTATCTTCAATTTTGCTCACTAAACATCAATGGAACCACTTGAGATTGTGAGTTCTAGTGGAGGCTTAGCCAAAAATTCAAGGCTGCCCTTTCAAGTTAGGAAGGCATTGGTTGGGATAAGAAGGGAGACCATTTGACATTTTATCAAGATATACTTCACATACCTTAAAATTCACCCTTACAAAATGGACAATTAGTGATATTTAATATAGTCACACATTTGCGCAATTACCACTAGTTTTAGAACATTTTTATCAATCCCAAAAGAAATTCCATTCCCTTAGCAGTCAACCTCAATTCTCAGGTCCCTGACAACCACTGATCTACTCTCAGCCTTTATTAATTTTTCTATTCTGGAAATTTTATATAAATGAGAACATACAATATAAGGCATTTTATGTCTTACTTCTTTCACTTAGTGTAATGTTTTCAAGGTTCATCTATATTGTAGCATGTGTCAGTATCTCATTTCCTTTAAGGCCCAAAAATATTTAATTGTGAGGTTATTCCACATTTGGTTTATTCATGCATCAGTTGAGGGACATGTGGATTCTTCCCACTTTCTGGTATTATGAATAATACCAGACAAATGTTATGACATTTGTATGACATTTGTATGTTGACCATACAAATGTTATGACATTTGTATGCAAGTTTTTGTGTGGATATGTGTTTTTTTAATTCTCTTAAGTACTAGAATTGCTGGGTCATAAAATAACTCTATGCTTACCTTTTTGAAAAACTGCCAAAATGTTTACCAAAGGGTTGTACCATTTTACTCTGTCTTCAGAATAGGAGGTGGGTCCTATTTTCTCAACAGTTTTTTACAACACTTGTTATTGTTTGTTTTTGATTATATGCATCCTAGTTGGGTATGAAGTAGTATCTCATTGTGGTTTTAATATTTTACATTTCCATAATGACTAATAATACTGAGCATCTTTCCACATGCTTATTGGACATTTGTATATCTTATTTGGAGAAAGGCCTACTTGTCCAAATGCATTGCTCATTTGTATGTTGAGCTATGTCTTTTTATTATTCTACATACAAGTAGTTCTTTATATATTTTACATACAAGTCCTTAATCAGATATATGGTATGCAAGTATTTTCTTCCATCCCATAGGTAGTCCTTTCATTGTTTTATGGCATCATACAAAGCACAAATATATGTTATTTTAAAAAATCATATTATTTATTTTTTCTTTGGAATGCTTGTGATTTTGGCATCATATCTAGGAAATCTTTGTCTAATCAGAGGTCATGAAAATTTACACCTTTTTTTTTCTAAGGGTTTTGTAGTTTTATCTCTTCTGGTTAGGTCTATTTTGATTTCATTTTGTATATGATGTGAAGGAGTGGTCCAACATCATTCTTTTGCATGTGGATATGCAGTTGCTCCAGCACAATTTTGTTAAAAAGACTGCTTTTTCTCCATGGAATTTATCAGCACCTTTTTCAAATAGCAATTCATCATCAAGGTATAGGTTTAAGGTTTACTTCTGGATTCTCAATTCTATTCCACTGATCTATATATCTACTATTAAATCAAAGCAGCCCACAGTTTCAACATCCATAGATCATGCTACATTCTTTTCAGTGATGTTATATCTTCACAAGCCCGAATTTTCAGATAAAAACATGTAAAAATCAATGTGGAAAAAATGTTTGTGAGGGTTTCCAATCTGATTCTGAATTTTGAAAAGTTTTGCAGTGTTCAATAGGCACACACATCCCATTAGTAACTGTCCTTATTTAAAACTGAATCGATATTTATGCGTGTCATGCTTCTAAATGGCTAATCATTTGTTAATACATACATACTTACTAAGTTGTTCACACTAAACTCCTTGATAAATGGGACTGTTATCCTTTCCTTTGGCCTAAGGGTGTTGTGAAGAAATTACTGAGATACTAAGAATGCTATTGTGAGTCTAGAAAGCTTGGGATCCTCTGACAGAGGAGTTTACTAGAAAGAGACAGGGCATGTGACTAAGCAAGCACAACCTAGTGTTACAGAGTTCTGAAAAAAGTCCATATTGACAGTGGAGTGGATTGTCCAGTCTCAGAGGAGAAATCATATTGCACTTGAGTTTCAAGAACTACGGAGTGTTAACATTATCAAATCCTGCAGAGTGGAAGAGAAAGGGACCTAGAAAAAGCACATGGAATCTGAAACATAAAAAGTAATTTTCCTAAGATGGGTTTGGGGATGGGAAGAAGAGATAGGACAGTAGCTTGTTGCTACTAAGAGTTAGAGGAGGTGTTTGTATTTAGATTTACCTGAAAACAAAGCTTGAGACAAAAATACTGGCACAGGTAGTTTATGGGAACATGACTCAGGAGGCAGGAATGAGGAAAACAAGAGTGACACAGAAAAGGTAGAGCATATATGAATGTGTGATGTCAGGGTTGCCCCTCTGGGCAGTAGGGGCTCAGCTCTGTGGGACCTCTGAGAAATCTACAGACTTCCTCTCAGAATTGTCCCCACAACACATGTGCCTTTATCCTTCAGGGATTTTAGCTCCCCTATACTTCTACACGGTGTGCTGAATGGGTTCCTGCAACTTCTGGGGAGGCTCTGAGATGGAAAAGCAGAGAAATACCCAGATGAAGGGGGCCTCTAGTAGCTTGAGTCTTGGAACTGTCCAGCATGACTGTGGCTAAAATCCAAGAGGGATCTATGGGATGTGATTCAAGGAAATAAAATTATTTGTTGTAGAAAGCATTCCTGCATAGAGGAAAAGAAGCCACAGAAATGAGAGGAACACATCCTTTAGGGCAGTGATTTTCAAAGTATGGTCCCCTGAACAAGTAGCATAAATATCACTTGGCAAGTGTGTTAAAAATGCAAATTTTGGGGTCCTATTCAAGACCAATTGAACCAGAAAATCTGATCTCGAGTCCAGTAAGGAATGTGAGTTTTGACAAGTCTTGTAGATAGATGTGCACTAAAATTTGAAAGTCACTCCGTGTGTGTGTGTGAGAGAGAGAGAGAGAGAGAAAGAGAGAGAGAGAGAGATTAAGAGAGAGAAATGAGAAATTCAGGTGAGATGTGAGAAGAGGGGGGCAAACCTAAGCATTTAATACTAATTCTTTTTTTTAAAAGATTTTATTTATTTATTCATGAGAGACAGAGAAAGAAACAGAGAGGCAGAGACACAGGTAGAGGGAGAAGCAGACTCCATGAAGGGAACCTGACATGGGACTTGATCCCCAGTCTCTAGGATCAGGCCCTGGGCTGAAGGCAGCACTAAACTGCTGAGCCACCCAGGCTGCCCTATTAATTCATTCACTGAATGCTTATTGAATGTTTATGCATGCAAGGTACATCTCCACAATTATGTCAAGAATCAGCAAAGGCAGGAGAACATGGACTCTAATAAAATACAAGTATTCCTAAGTCTCCAGTATCCCTATCCTGCCTTTTACAAGACATATTAAAAAGTGACCAAACTGATTACTTTGAATTTTATTACTTTCTCTATCTCTTTTCCGACAGGATTAAAAATGAAATTGCCAAATTGTAGGTAAGTAAAAAGAGAAGGGTAGGATCTACCAACTAGTAATTGATGCTTGAAAATCTGTGAAGTAAAGATATGCCCTTGATTCTGTGTCTATCTTACACTCTAGTGGAAGCTAAAAAGGTAGAAAATTGTCAGTGCTTCCAGTTGAGGATGGATAGGTCTTTTCAGCATCTACTGGCATGAAGCAGTTATGAACAAACATAATGATGCATCACCCTCCATGACTGTTTTCTAAGAAAAAATAAGCATAAGAAAGTTTCTATTCATTGTAATTACAAGAGAAAAAATGTTTCTTTACCTACAGCATGTAATTTGGAGTTATGAACTGAATACTTATCTGGAAACCATGTCATCTTCTTTCTGAGGAAATATATCCTTATGCTGTAAAGCTTTCCTTTACAGAGAACACAGATTTCTATGGCATTTAGTGATCATGGAAAATAATTGCTCCCATTTTCTATCCAACTCTACTTATGACTAAATGAGTTTGAGTCTATTGAATCTTTCATGGAGCATTTTATCCAGAATGACATTCATTGGGAGAGGAAGCATTACCCTGGCTGAGAGAGAAAAAAACACTAACTACGGTCCTCTCCTCCAAGGGGAATGAGTAGCCCTTCTTCCTCATTTATCATTGCCTAACGGGCAAAAGTCTTAAATTTCTTGCCTTGATGGAACACACACAGACTGTGCTGTTTTGAGGCTTGGTTACCTTAGCCAGAGGTATAATTCACTCATACATATTTGAGCATCCAACTAGTCCCTTTGTGTAAGTTTTGATGGGGAAGGGCTTTGGATGAAAAAGCCAATATGAGACCAGTGCTGTCTATAGCCAGAGTATATGCTCAAGAGACAGAGAAAATAAAATAAATGATATTTCAATATGTAGTATGGATTATATTTGGATTACTAGCAAATAAAAATGTATACAACAGGAAGAATGCTCTATCAGAGATTACATTTCTCTTCTTATTGGCCATGTATTAGGGAGAGATGATGACTCACTTTGAGGTAGAAAAATCTATTTCTTTATATCTCCCATGACAGGATGGAAAAATGTATGTGCACACGTGTGTGTGTGTGTGTGTGTGTGTGTAATCTGTCTTTGTGGGTCAAAGGAGAAAAATTTTCAGGGATGCAACTTCAGAGATCTGAAAAGAGGGGTGGGGCATCCTGAGAGGAACTACGGGAAGTTAAGTATTGAGAGATGCTGGATGTGGATTCTGGGTAATAATAACATGCTTTTTTAAAATTTAAATTCAATTGGCCAACATAGAGCAGCACATCATTAGTTTCAGATGTAGAGCTCAATAATTCATCAGTTGCATATAACACTCAGTGCTCACCACATCATGTGTCCTCCTTATGTCAGATAAAGGGCCAGTATCCAAGATCTGTAAAGAACTTATCAAACAACACTCCAAAAAAAAATACTGCCCTTTTTTATTTTTATTTTTCCCCACCCTTATTGAGATATAATTGACAAATAACATTGTATAAATTTAAGGTATACAATGTGATGATTTGGTATATATATATGTTTGTTATAGTGCATTGTCAGTCTTTTTACACTAGATCATAAGTTTCATGAAGGCGTGGGTTTTTTCTGTCTTGTTCATCACCATCTAGGACAGTGCCTGGGTTACTAAACAGTATTCAATGCTGAATGATTGTATAAGTATCAATCGTATGCTGGAAAGCATGATTTTTTTCTCGTCCCAGAACATGTCTGAATTATAGCATTAGGATAAAACATAATCCTTTCAGTGATGATGTTGCAAAAGACTGCTCACCTTTCAATACCTTCTCCCTACCCTGGATCCATTTCTATGTGCCACCGATGTCTGACTTTTGCTGAGGAATAACCATAAACTCAGCCAATGGGCTCTCTCCATTGGACCATGGTCCTGTTTCTAATCTTCTAGTAACCCAAACCAATGGGCAGTCTCTGTCACAAAAGCCATAATTCCAGGAGCAGTGGAGTCCATTATGCACCTACAAGTCCTATGATAAGGAGCTTTCAAATTTCCCACCTCAGCTATAATACCAGTTGAAGCAGCACAGTTAAATAATAAACAAATGACTATGCAGTACCAGGCACAGATAGATAGAATAGAGAGACTTGAACCAGTTTGGTTTAGAGGTTTGGGAAGTCCATAGGAATCTCTGAAATTCTGCCACCAGTGGAAAATCAAAGACCATCAAAACTATAAGCATAGTCCACTGAGCTGGCTGCGGTTCCTATTACTGAAACAATGTTTTCCAGAGAAAACTCATATACCTAAATCAATGATAGAGGACTATCAATGGTATATAGGACAACTCCACTTTTAGTACTTCTGGAAAAGTCTTTGTAATAGGCCCAATCCCTAGGCTTAGAACCTCAATGTGGCCAATATATACCCTGGTATGCCACCTTTTATGGCTGTACTGGCTGACTTACTCCACAAGCCACTACCATTCAGTAAATCTAGAAAATACTGTTTCTGTACAGACTACCAGGCTCCAGATGACATCCAGCCTCAGCCCCGAGTTTATTGTCTACAGTACTTTAAGATAAACTAATATTTGAGATCAATGGCTCAAGTCCAGGAGGCCTTTACCTGGTCTTTCTTACAGGGTGGCTGTAGATTGTGGTGGCTATCAGTTCAAACCCTGAGTGCAGACCATTGCATTTCAAGCCTCACCCTATTATACCACACTGAATGGTGTAGGACGGATGCTTATCTTTTCTCAGTCACTGTTCCTTTGTCTATAACAGGGGGCCAAGCATAGTGACTAACTGATGAGATTGTTATACAGCCTAGTATAATAATCCATACAAATAATCTAGTATGACTTTCACCATCGTCTCTTCCTACTTCTCCAAGATGACATCATCACTGCTAGTGAGTAGTTCCACCTATATCCCAGAGCTTTGGGTACACCTTCCTGCCCCTGTATATTTTTTGATACTGTACTCTCCACATAGAGCATTTTCTCTCTGATGTAAAACCTGAAGGAGCAAGACTTCTATCTACTGCTTGTCTTGTGGGAGGCTCCCATTTCCATCAGTCTCCTCCTAGCCCCCTGAGGCCTGCATAATGGGCACTGTCTTCTGTCTACTTTTCTTAGACAGATGGCCCGTAAACTGATTAGCTCAAAGTCCAGTGTGATTATTATTGCATTTACTAAAGAATATTTATTTTTCTTGACTAATTATCCAGTTCGGAGATTTCCTAATCCTTGTTGTCTGGCCTAGAGTTTACAAAAGCTCTTGTTCCATGACTGATGACTTTTTTGGCCATTGCAAACTCTGCTTAAGCCGCAGAAGGATAAGAAGCAAATAGGATAACTTTAAATCACTGGCATATGCTGCTTAGGAAGGAAAGTTGCTAAGTTCAGAATACATAAATGTATCTTTGCATTCAAAAAAAGGAAAAAAAAAGGGAGGGGATAATCTAATCAATATTTCTGGGGAAACAGATTTCACCTTCTTCAGCAGCAGTGAATTCTACTGGGGAACTGACATCAGATTAGTACCTTACCCCATCAATGTTAGTCTTATACACAACACTGTTGTTACTTGTACTGTGAATGGTAAACTTAAGGGCTGTGATCTTCAAACTATGCTTGCCAGACCAGCAGAAACAGCATTACTTAGAACTTGTTAGATTGCAAATTTGGGGGCCTCACTTCAGACTTACTGACTCAGAGGCACTGTATTCTAATAAGCACTCCAGGTAATTCTGGTGTATGCTACAGTTTGAGAACAAATACAATAGAATAATGCCTTCTATGGGATCAGACTTCTGCCTTCTTATTTACCTTTAGAGGAACAGCAAAGTTTCCTGTGATATAGCACTTCTAGATTAGAAAGATTTCTGTGAATTTGACTTTGGTAAAACATTCAGGAAGCTGGTGGATATTTCAGGTGAATATCAGAACCTATATCCTCCGTCACCTATCTTTCATTATACTTGACTTCCAGAAGTTGAAATTTATTGTCAAGGTGTGCAATCTTTATAGACCAGATCTTGGCAGTGTGGTTCCTGCAGAAAGTAGGGTCCACATCACATATCAGGTCTACTTAAGAAATTTCAGGTATTTACAAAGCATGAATTCACACCAAAGAGATTCAGAAACATTCTAACACATGAAGAAGCCCCTCAAATCAACTCGTTTTCAGAAGGATCTTGCTTGAAAGGACTATTCCTAAAGGAAATTTCCAACAAGGTATGGACATGGGTGAATTTTGGTTTGGATTGCTTTGTTTATTATGATGCTCTTGGTTATAAGTTACGGAAAACTTAGTTCAAATAAGTTTAAACAGAAAGGGCCTTGTGTTGGTTTCTGTAAAGTCTAACATGGCCTAACTTCGGAAAAGTGACAACTATGGCATAGGGCATCTTCTTTTCTTAAGTTCTGTTTCTTTTCTCTGTTGAATTTATTCTCAACAGAATTACCTCAAATGATAGCAAGAATGGCCTCCAGCAGTTTAAGGCATATGCTTCACCAGTACAGGGTAAAGAAAGATTATTATTATTATTTTTTTTTTCTGATAGCTCCAGCAAAAGTCCTGGTTAAGGCTCTTATTGACCTGCCTTGGTTCACACACCTATCTTGTCACTAAATGATGAGGCTTGTGCTGAACTGACCCAGTCTGGGGTAGAGGCAATGCCAATCAAGAGAACTCAAAGAAAACAGAGGGGTTTGGCCAAGTGGAAAGTAAAGGCCCTGTTGTCCAAAAAGAGATACTAGACTGGCAAAAACAATTTGTTTCTATTACAGGCTCTAAGAAAATACATTACAGTCCAGAGTTTTAGAATAATGTTGCTTTTTGACCCTGTCATCTACATGCATACTAGAAGCCTTCATTCTATTGTCAGCATACACATCTAGGGACTAATAAAGACCACAGAATCCAATATTGGCCAATGACATCAAGTGTCCTTTTGTTGTTCTCTTATAAATAATGCACATTCATGTGGTAATGTGCTGAATGATGGGAGGAAAAGCCCATAGGACTACAGCTTCTAATTATTTATAAGGAGGATATTCTGGAAGATCAGAAAAAATACATAAAAGTCAATTATCTAAACATTTTAGAACCAAGTGGCCTACAAAGAACTCAGCTTTGAAAATAAATTTAACAAGTCACCAGTTTAAAAACTGGTTCATAAATCCACATGCATGCACTTTTTCATTGCATATTTTCAAAAACAAATAGTTGGTTTACAAAGCACAACCTTGCTCCCTCCTCCTAGTCTGAAGACTCCTATTCATTAGGGTCATTAACCACTGTCTTTTAAGAAGTCAGAGTTTGACAAATCCAGATGTATATACATAAACTCTTCCACGCCTACTGAAGAGTCATTTGAATTTTCATACCAAGTGTGAAACGGTAATATGGGGGATGGCAACTGTGGAATGGTATGTGTTGAAAGGCAATTGTGGAATGGTAGGTGTGTAAGGCAGGTGTGGAATATACTGCAGTAAATTGCTATTGAATGTAGCTACTGTGTGGTACAGTCTCTTTGAGGGAAGAGAATTAGGGAACTCTGGCTGAAACACCAAATGTCACACCTCACTGTCTTTCTTTCTTTCTTTTTTTTTTTCCTCACTGTCTTTCTATCAGATGGGCCCCCACTACGGATTAATTCTGTTATAGGAGTATCTCAGCCCTGCCAAAATGTATGAAGCCCTCCTTGCATAGTACTGTCCAGTCAGATACAGTGCATTGCCTGCTGTAGGCCCAGGAGAGGAAGAAATAGATTCAACCTTCCTTTTGTTGTCAGCATTGATATTCTTTTTTAATTTTATTTTTAAAATTTAAATTTAATTAATTAACATATAATGTATTATTAGTTCAACACCCAGTGTCAGCACTGATATTTTATTTCTCAGACAACTCAGATAGAAAGGTCACTATAGGTAAATGTGAACTCCATCAGCATCCCGAGTTCAAAGGTACCCCTGAAGGACAAGGTTTATATCAACAGGTAAGAAAGAAAATCAGATTTGAAATGGCAAGTGTAGGGTGGCTACTTGTTCAGGCTCTGGATTAGATTTGGACTTATATCTCAGCTCTACTATTTACACATCTGTCTTTTAGGAAACATTAATAAATAAACAAACAAAAAAGACAAAACAACAACAAAAAACATTGAGTACCCAATTACTCATCTTAATGGAGGCTCAGCTATAAGTCCTAAGAATTAAGAGAGACAACATATGTCAGGTGTCTATTTGGTGAGTCCTTGGTTGGTGATAGTCATTATGAGTACTAGAATCTGAAATAAAGTGAAAAAAAAAAAAAAACCAGAAAAAGGAACAAAAAGCAAACAAACAAAAATGAAGCAAATTCACTTAACCAATTAGTTAGTTTTTCCTCGCTTCTAAAACATGGCTATGAGTAATCCCAGAAGTCCACACAAACTTTAGAAATACACACCCTAAGTTAGTTCTTAAGGATTTTTTGAAAATTTAGATTTATGCTTAATGTTTTTATCTCAGGTATTTCTGATTGCTTCATGTATTTTGATACTGGCAATAAACTGCCCAGTTTTTATGCTGTCTTAAAATCCTTAATAAACTCTTTTGTTCTCTTTCTTATTTTTTAAAATTTGTTTTATTGGAGTTCAATTTGCCAACATATAGTACAACACCGAGTGCTCATCCCGTCAAGTGTCCCCCTCGGTGCCCGTCACCCCAACCCCCATCCACCTCCTTTTCTACCACCACCCCCTTTTTTTTTCCTTTCCACTACCCCTTGTTCGTTTCCCAGAGTTAGTAGTCTCTCATGTTCTGTCTCCCTCTCTGATATTTCCCACTCATTTTCTCTCCTTTCCCCTTTATTCCCTTTCACTATTTTTTACATTCCCCAAATGAATGAGACCATATAATGTTTGTCCTTCTCCGATTGACTCATTTCACTCAGCATAATACCCTCCAGTTCTATCCACGTTCAAGCAAATGGTGGGTATCTGTCGTTTCTAATGGCTGAGGAATATTCCATTGTGTATATATAATATATATATATCACATCTTTTTTCATTCTCTTTTTTAAATTAATATATTTTCAGCTTGCTTGTAAGAATTCTCTACTGATATTTCAAAGTAACATAGAGCTTGAAGGAGGTTGCTGGTGAAAATATTTTCTCCAAAATGGCATAATTTACAAAGTCAAGAAGTAAATTGATAAATTTTGGTCAAGATTGGAATAGGAAATATCACTTATCTCTAAAATATATAAGCTTTTACCTTATTTTCATTGATTATGAAGTTTATGGACTCAAAGAGCATGTAGTTTTAAAGTAACTGGTAAGAAGGCATTCTCAATTTAATTTTAAGAATGATCTGAACAGGGGATCCCTGGGTGGCTTAGCGGTTTGGCACCTGCCTTTGGCCCAGGGCACGATCCTGGAGTCCCGGGATCGAGTTCCGTGTCAGGCTCCTGGCATGGAGCCTGCTTCTCCCTCCTCCTGTGTCTCTGACTCTTTCTCTCTCTATGTCTATCATAAATAATAAATAAATAAATATTTTTAAGAAAAGAATGATCTGAACACAGAACATAATTACATCAAAAATAGTATTTATGCAGTGGTATAAATAAAAGGGAAAGATTCATAAGAAGGAGAAAGGGGAATGGAAATTCATCTTGTTAAGACCACAAGAAATATCAAAAACAGGAAAAGCTTCATTCATATCTAAATCCTAGCATACTTTTAACTGCTAAAGACAGAAAACTAGGCATAAATTGGCTTTAGTAAGAAATGAATTTATTAATTTATTAGTTCACGTATCCTGAGAAGTCTTAGGGATTGGTCAGGCTTCTGCTTCATATAATTAGACCTAAATTTCTCTCTTTCAGTCTTGCTATCTTCTCATATGACCTCTTTCTTGGGCTCCACGTCGTGGAATGAGAGAGAGAGACAGAGAATGAGAGAGAGAAAACTCACTCCTAACAATTGAACCAGTTTATTGGGCATCTCACTGATGTGAATTTTGTCAAGTCCCTCTTCCAGAACCAATCCCTGTGGCCAAGGGGATATGATACCCTGCATGGCCACCCCTGAAGTCTGAAGTATAGTCACCATTATAAACCACATGTGGAGATAGTAGAAGAGGTGAGAGTCCCCCAGGGAGAATCAAATACTGTTACTGAAAAGGGAAAATGACTGGGTTCTTGAATGTGCAGTTTGAATTCTACTTTCTCTGTGACATCTTTCCATCTTATATTATTCCAATGGATGCTGTTGGTCACTTGTCCAGATTCCCTTTAATGGTCAGTATACTCAGCACCGGGCTGTTGTAAGGATTGGCTGCCAACATCTCACAGTTGCTCCCCTTCTTCAGAGAATTGCTTTCAGTTTAATGCAAGCCATTTTTTTCATCCAGAGTTTGTGTTCTCCACTCCCAATTCAGGAGCAGCCTACAGCCAACTACCTTCTAACAAGACTACAAAAGCTGACTCCAGCTGGGATCATGTCCTTACTTTGTTCCTTTCCCTAGCCCATCCTGATCCTCTCACTTCTATTCTTCTGACAACCCTCACCCAACAAGACACGTGCTCCAAATCCCTTTCTCAGGTTCTCCTCTTGATCTAAGATAATTATTCAACTTGTCACATTATCTCCAGTCTTTAAGATTCTTGAGAGCAGGTATCATATTTTGGCCTATACTTAATTTTTAATACAATTTAACATTCGCATATGTATATAATGTTTTTTCAACTGCCTTGAGAAGATAAGACCACATCTTTTACTGCAATGTTTCTCATTAATGGTCATACAGATCTCCTGGAGATCTTATTAAACAGAGGACTCAGGGACCTGAAATCTTCATTTCTTACAAGTTCCCAGAGAATAGTGATGTTGCTGGTCTAGGAATAATGTTTTGACTAGCAGGTTCTGCAATGCATAGATTATTTTAAATCACACATAGCATTTAGTCTCAGGCTTTCTAAACAATAAGCACTTAGTAATTGTTTGTTATTAGATTATAAGCTAATTGAAAAATGTAGGAATTTAAGGCATTTTTGATTAAAAAGAAAGCTGATTTTAAAAGTGTGTTCCTTAAATATATATAGATTCTCTGTCCTAAATGGGGGGCAGTAAAAGTTACTCAAGAAGACATTTTTTACAAGTTTCCAGAACTTGCAATAGAAATATTTCCTGAATCTAATTTCTTCTGTTCTAGGATCCAGAGTTAAGGGGCCAATTAGTAATGGGGCAGTTATTCTCAGATATGCCAACAGAAGTTGAAAATGGCAATTTTGGGAAGAAGTAGAATGTGATTTCTTATTTGCCATGGGAAATTCAATGTCCATCGCAGGCATCAACTTCTGAGTTTAATCTTAAAGTCAGCTATGTTTGAGCATTTGATTTATTTCTAGAAAGGATAATGGCTGCAGTCAGGCATTTGCTGGGATGTGTATTATAGGTCCTGGGGCTATAGGTGGCTTCATCCCAGTGCTCACATCTCAGCCATCCCTCTCGTGTTATGTTCTGCTAATTATAGCTGAGATACTAATCAATCTGTCCTTTCTGGAATCTTGCAGTATCAAGCTCTGCTTTCATCAAAGAGTACAATTCTTTAGTTTTAGCACTAGACATTTCTTCTACAATAACAGTTGTGTTCATTATGTTTAGGTCTTTTGTGAGAGAAAGAAAAACTGTGTAACCTTAATAAATCCTAGTGTCCATGTACTGGAAATGTATAGAGTCTACTTAGTATAAAGATGCAGTTCTCAAAAAAAAAATAATAAAGATGCAGTTCTCAATCCTGAGTGCACCAGAATTGCCTGAAGACTTAGGTGAAAATAGTTTAAGTAGTTCTAGGACAGGACCCAATATTTCGTTTGATAAAATGCTTCCAGGGATTCTAATGCACAAGGTTGAGCATCACTGGTACAAAGTGGTAATTTTCAAACATTTGTGTGCATCAGAATAATTTGTGTGCGTCACCTAGAGGGATTTTTTTCAATGCAGATTCCCGAGCCCCACTCCAATTATTCTGACTTATCAGGTCTGGGAAGGGGCCTAAGAATTTGCATTTCTAATAAACTCAGGAAATGCTGATGCTGCTGGTCCATGTATTGCATTTTAGTTGCACTAAAAAAAATACATATTAGAATATCCTGGGGAGATTTTAAAATCCTCATACTCAGCATAAGTACCAGCATCTTTTGTGGTAGGATCAAGGCATCAGCATTAAATTCAAGTAGCCAACATATAATATATCATTAGTTTCAGATGTAGAGTTCAATAATTTATCCTTGTATATAACACCAAGTGCTCATCACGTCACATGCCCCCCTTAATGTCTATCACCCAGTTACCCCAGCTTTCTCCCACCTCCCTTCCAGCAGTTGTCAGTTTGTTTCCTATAGTTAAGAGTCTCTCATGGTTTGTCTCCCTCTCTGATTTATTTCCATTCAGTTTTCCCTCCCTTCTCCTATGATCCTCTGTGTTATTTCTTATATTTCACATATGAGTGAAACCATATGACATTTGTCTTTCTCTGATTGGCTTATTTCACTCAGCAATAATACCCTCCAGCAATGTAAATGGTAAGATTCCATCTTTTTTGATGGTTGAATAGTATTCATATATACGTGTGTGTGCATGTGTGTGTGTGTGTGTGTGTGTGTGTGTGCGAGATCTGTTGGTGGACATCTGGGCTCCCTCCACAGTTTGGCTATTGTGGACATTGCTGCTACAAACATTGGGGTGCAGGTGTCCCTTCCCATCACTACATTTATATCCTTGGGATAAATGCCTATTAGTGCAATTGTTGGGTCATACAGTAGCTCTATTTTTAACTTCTTGAGGATGTCCATAACCTTTTTTCAGAGGGAAATCAGTTTGCATTCACACCAATAGTATAGTAGGGCTACCCTTTCTCCACATACTTGCCAACATTTGTTGTTTCCCGACTTGCTAATTTTAGCTGTTTTGACTGGTGTTAGGGGGTATCTCATTGTAGTTTTGCTTTGTATTTCCTTGATGCTGAATGATGTTGAGCATTTTTTCATATGTCTATCAGCCATTTGTATATATTTTTGGGAGAAATGTCTGTTCATGTCTTCTGCCCATCTCTTGACTGGATGTTTTGTTTTTTGGATGTTGAGTTTGATAAATTCTTTATAGATCTTGGGTACTAGTCCTTTATCTGATATGTCATATGCCAATATTTTCTCCCATTCTATAGGTTGCCTTTTAGTTTTGTTGACTACTTCTTTTGCTGTGCAAAAGTTTTTTTTATCTTTTGAAGTCCCAGTAGTTCATTTTTCCTTTTGTTTCCCTTGCCTTCGGAGACCTGTCTAGCAAGAAGATGCTGTGACCAAGCTCAAAGAGATTGCTGCATTTGTTCTCCTTTACAATTTCGATGGATTCTTATCTCACATTTAGGTCTTTCATCCATTTTGAGTTTATCTTTGTGTATGGTGTAAGAAAATGGTCCAGTTTCATTCTTCTACATGTGGATGTCCAATTTTCGCAACATCATTTGTTGAAGAGATTATCTTTTTTCCATTGGATATTCTTTCCTGTTTTGTCAAAGATTAATTAATCATAGAGTTGAAGGTTTATTTATGGGTTCTGTATTCTGTTGCTTTGATCTATATGTCTGTTTTTGTGCTGGAATCATAGTGTATTGATGATGACAGCTTTGTAATATAGTTTGAAGTCCAGAATTGTGATGCCACCAGGTTTGATTTTCTTTTTCAACATTCTTCTGACTATTCAGGGATTTTTCTGGTTCCATACAAATTTTAGGATTACTTGTTCCAAGTCTGTGAAAAATGTCAGTCTATCCCTACACTGTGGAGAGAGTTTAAATCAAGAAAGGATAATTAGCATTTCTTTAAAACAGGTGATTTCAGTGTGCAGCCACCGTTGAGAACCACCAGTGGAGAGCAATATGTTATCAATCTTATAGTTAATATGTAGAGAAAACCACATGTGGAATGCAATAGTGAATAGCATTCACTTTGCAATAGGCAAGTGTAGGTGAAAATCCTCATGCAGCCATCAAATAACTGCCCGGAATGGGAATGTGTGTACATTACTTAATCCATCTAAACCTCAATGCATTTATCTTTAAAATGGGCATTATACCAATTGTAACTCCTTCAAAAAATGAGATAATAAATTAAAGCTTTTGGCTCAAAGCCTGACACATAGTAAATGTTCAATAAATGTACAGGGTTATTATTATTGTATCATTTGTTATGATTACCATTATTATTATACAAAGAATTTTACTGAAAATTTCTCCTTTCACTAAGGATGTTTCTTGGAACTACTTATTTATGCGTGATGTCCTTTATTGTAAAGAATCTGCTGCAGGTGTGTGTTGAGGAATGAGGTAGCTCTTCAGCATTATTTTCCATAAAGACAGCATATTTAGCTTTAAAAGACATTTGTCTTTCTATGAATAAGTTTCTTTTTTTTTAAATATAGAATTTCTATATTTTTTTTTAAAATTTATTTATTCATGACAGTCACACGGAGAGAGAGAGAGGCAGAGACACAGGCAGAGGGAGAAGCAGGCTCCAAGCACCGGGAGCCCGATGTGGGATTTGATCCCGGGTCTCCAGGATCGCACCCTGGGCCAAAGGCAGGTGCCAAACCGCTGTGCCACCCAGGGATCCCTATGAATAAGTTTCTATGTGATTTTTCAACCACAAGTTTTAGGGACAAGAAGGTGTATTTCAGAGGGTATAAGCTGGACATCTTGAAGTTATACCACACCTGGAAAAGCTGAAGAACAGAAATTGCTTTTAAAAATGTTCCAAATCCTATCCTTCACCTTCTCCTGTGTCCATACTTTTTTTGCAATGTGACTGTGCAGTTTTTCCCATAAATAGGAGGAGCCTTTTTCCCACCCCTCATATCTGGGCTGCCTTATGACTTGCATGGCCAATAGAGTATGGTGGGATTGATTAGGAGTAAGTTCTGCACATGGAATCCAATAGTTTTTGCACACTTCTGTTTTTTCTTTTGCTCTTTTGTCTTCATCAGGAAAACATGCTAGGATACCTTGAAAGAGTATGAGATGGAGCAAAGTCAAGTGTCCCCAAAAATCTAAAGTGAGGTTGCAGACACACGAAAGAACTCAAACAAGATCAGCCAAGAACTCCTGGACAATCTACAGAACACAATAGATGCATTAACAGTCAACTCGGGTCTGCATAACCATCTATCCAATCCCCAGATTTATGAGAAATAATAATTGATTGTATGTTTTAAGCCACTAAGTTTTGGGGTGGTTTGTTACATGGCACTAGCTAATTGACACAGAAGATTGACTAAAAAGAATAAAAAATGAAGATAATGAGGACTGGAAATAATGAAAGCCATATTTCACCATGTCCAAAAATAATTATTTTCCAGGTGATGGGGGAACACAGAATTAGCTGAAGACAAAGCACAAGCCTGTGACAGCACATTGACAAGTCCTTGAAACAGGCAGAGGGACATTCCTCTACAGACTCAACTGCCTCATTCATACTTTGCTAAGGGCAAAAGACAATCTTAGCCCAACCCCCAAGATCTTGTAAGTCTACTTTAAAATATAAAAATTCCTTTAGAAATTTCCCTTTATCTCTAAACCCCTAAGATATGTGCTGGCAATCATCCTCCAATCATGGCCCACCAATATACATCTGAAGGGTCTCATCATTCAGGTTTCATTAGACAGTAATAAGTGACCTTTTCCCAACAATAGCTAGCCCTCTTAAGGTCCTAGAAACCTTGCTTCCAAAATTCCTTAGAGAGTACACTATACCCAAGCCTCTCCCAACTCCCAGGTATATAACCAGCCACCCCTCACAGGCCCAGGGCAGCAGCTCTTCCTGTCCATGGGTCCTGTCCCTGTGCTTTAATGAAACCACCATTTTGCACCAAAGATGTCTCAAGAATTCTTTCTTGGTCATCCGATTCAGACCTCACCCCACCAAACCTCACCTAATTCTAAAACTTCATCACAGGCACATTACAGGTAACAAATTAACAATTACTTACTTTCACAAAAACAAATTATATTTCATGAAGGCTTTGGAATTCGTTTTCTGGTCATTTATTTGAAGGATGCATTTTGTTTTATTTTTATTTTTATTTTTTGTTATTTAAACCAGCAGTCTTGTAGGCAAACTCAGAAAGCTTTCAGGAGGAGAGACCTCCTGGTGGATGCTGTTCCAGACAAAAGCCAGATAACATTTTTAGTGTTTAGGTCACAGACAAGGCTAAAGGAACAATAAATTGTGCCAGTTTCCCATTTTAGGTTTTTAAGATTTAGCAGAAGCTACAAGTTACAGGTCTATCTACAAACTCATCCTAGGTAGTGAAAATTGAGGACAGAGGGCAGTGGGGAAACTACTAATTTTGTTTTTTAAAGAAACTGCTTCTCAGGAACATGAACACATAACATTTATCTTCATAAAGCCACCGGCAAACTCACAAAGAAAGGTACTTTGAGGTCATGAACTAGTGGCCCTGTGCACTTATCAGTGCTGAAATCCCAGATCCACTCCTCACTAGAGAAAATGAGAACTGCCAACATCCTCCTGCAACAGAGCTGTCCTTTTGTAAATGTGCTTTAACTGCTTAGTCCTGTAAGATTTAGGTGCCTAAGGATATAGAATCCAAATATTCCACACAGAATCTTAAGGTGTGTTTAATTTCTTTAAAGGGCTCAAATAAATTTGGCAGGCAAGTTTATTGATAGTAATTTAACACCTAAAATATTCCATTTGGGGTATTTCCTCCGTGTGATTTGATTTACATAATTTGTGATCTACAATGTGGATGGCAGGAACAACTAAAAATAAAATTGCTCTCTTAGATATTAGTTAGGTCACAATGTCTATAACAAGGATATCCTGAGCTCAAGAGTCATTAATTACCAGACAGGAGATTTCTAGGTTGCAATGGATATTTACTGACTATCTTGTGTACGTAATGAGACTCTATGGGGTCATAGAGACCAAGAACCACTCCCTCAGAGTGAAGGACCTTCAGAAAGGTCAACATTAGAAAAGAAATCAGGCGATGTGACAAACAGGCTATAATGTACAAATACTATCTGAGGTAAAAGGCAGAGGGCTGGACTGCAAAAGGGCAGCATTAAGGAAATGGTCACTGAGATATTGAAAAGACTTCTGGAGGAAGAATATGAATTTGTCAACTAAAAGAATTGGGGAGGCCAACTTCTGGCAAGACACATAGCTTGTGCAATGCTATGATGCCATGATGGACCTTTATATATTTGGGAAATAGCAGTTGCTTTGGCATGGCTGAACGGCAGGTTCACTGAAGAGAGTAAGAAAAGCTACAGCTGAAGAATTGGGTCTGGATTACATGGTGGATGACCTAGGGTGCCATGGTAAAGATTTTATCCTAGAAAAAAATGGAGAAAGTGGGGTTAGAGGCAGATAGATCATTTAATGGAATATGGTGGTATTTGACATCACAGATGGAGAGATCCAAAATAAAGAATTGTGCTCCTAATCAGCAGGAAACAGACCCTGAGCCAGGATTTATTTGCAAGTGATTTACAAAAGCAGTACTTTCAAAATAATGCATGAGGGAATATGGGAAGCAGAACAGAGAAAGCAAGAAAGTCAAATAAAGATGTGAGTTCAGGAATAGTCTCAGTCTCAGCCTAAACCCAAAATGAGCTCTGTAGCATAAATTAAATCTCACCCTACATGCCATACCAGTTAGTCATTGTCTAGAAGCTATCCTGAAGGAGAAAGGAACTTTGAGTTGCTCTGATTCTCTCTACTTAGGAAGCACACGAATCCTTGGTCTAGAATCTGCTTCCTACTAAGTAGGAGTGCAACACCATTCCTATGCCCAAGGA
Source organism: Canis aureus (assembly GCF_053574225.1). Classification (NCBI taxonomy): domain Eukaryota; kingdom Metazoa; phylum Chordata; class Mammalia; order Carnivora; family Canidae; genus Canis; species Canis aureus. The sequence continues at coordinate 15,285,991 of NC_135636.1, forward strand.
TAATCCTCTGAAGGTCAAAGGTATCAGCTTTTAATGGCAACATAGAAGTTGGACAATGGTGAAAGGAAGCTGGTAAAAAAAAAAAAATCCTAGGGGATCCAGGCAGAGTAACAACAGTATCTATTACACAGCGAGAATGAAGATAGGAGGACAAAGAAGAGTAGTTTCCAACTGTGTCTCTAGGAGCATTCAATCCCATGAAATATCTATAGGTTTTGGCAGTGAGAGTGGCAGTTGTAAGTCTGAAAGTGCTTAGTTAAAATTAAAGACCTGGCTTACTACTGGAATCTTTAGATCTTTTGGTGTTCCAAGAAGAACATAAAATATGAAGCATTTTCTAGCTTATATGACCAGAGCACACTTTGATAAATTCTTGATTGTGGAGATATTAGGAGTTTGCCATGGCTTACCTAAGGGGATGATTATAAGTGGTGAGGGTGGGGAAGGTGTTTGGGGTGATGCTTGTGTTTCTGACTTCAGAAATAGAATGGTAGGTCAGGTTGGGGGGATTAGATAATGAGTTCAATTTTGGACTTGTTAAGTTTGAAATCCCTATAGGAAGGATAGAAATCTGTGCAAATTAAAGAAATAACTTTGGAAAAATGGTTAGAAATATGTTGATAATGGATTGGGATAATCACCATAGTATAGGAATAGGTGAAGTAGTTATAACTAATCTCTTAGTTTTATTTGTGGAGTAAGAAGAATTATCCTCTGATAGATTCAAGAGTGTGGTAGGTCTTTCTCTATTCATTCCTCAAATGTTTATTGATTATCTAAAATGTACCAGGTTTTATGCTAGACAGTAGGGCTGTGGGGATTGGGCAGTATCTATGTATACATAATTATGCTTTTTGCCCTCAAAGAGGAAACATTTTAGAAAGAGAGACAGCTTGAGAGGAGCTTGTGAAGTTAGAGTAAAAGAACACTTACCAAGGACATGTAACAGAATCACTGTATATCGGGGGTTGCCTGCTGAATGGCATGAATGATAATAACTAACTTTCTCCAGTGGTATTCAAAAGCATCTTGGCAGTAAGGAAAAGAAGTTTGGGGGATCTAGACTTGGAATTTTATAAGATGTGTTAATGGAATTAAAGATAAGGATAATGAAATAACTGAAGTGATGTATAATGGGGTCTCAAGAGGACAGGCAGAAAGTAAGGAGATTAATGAGGCCCAAGTATTGATGTAAGGAGGGTTAGAAAGACTAAGATTTAGTTTTGTAGTTAGGGAATAGGATTTTAGAGGCAGCTGAGCTTCAAGTTCTTAGTATTGTATTGGGAGTGTGGCATTGAAGTCCATAGAGGAGAAGGCCAGTGGAGTTAAGGAGGTGACAGAGCTGAAAAGTCCGGAGATCAGTGTTACCCTCTGATGCTGGCAAGAATTAGAGCAGGGATCAAGATTGCTGATCAGGTGCCAGGGTCCCCCAAAATGAATGAATGAATCAATCAATAAATCAATTAATCAATCAAATTTGTCCTATTGGACTCAAGAATACTAAATTTAAAGCTATATCAAACATGCATATACAGAGCCCAATTGTCAGTAAGAAATGCTTTCCTAATTCACCAAGCTGTAGGCAAAAAAAAGCCGCATTTTTCTACAAAGCAAAACCATTTTATATTCAAAGACATACCTTTTTTATTTCCTGCATTGTCTGAGTTTATAATGTCAAAATGTTTGAACTCTTTCCTCCATTTTCTGAAAGTGATGGACAGGGCTTTGCTGAGGGGTATGAAATACCCACCTCAAGCCCTAGGGGTTTGACAGCATTCAAATCCCACTACATTAACTCATAGATGACCAATACTGCTCTACCAATAGAGCAGTCAATTGGTCACCAAACGCTTGTTGAAATTAAAGAACTTGAGTCATGTGCTAAATTAAAATAGAGGACGCTTCCCCCATCTGAGATAGATATCTGTTTTACTTGTCATCTACGTAATCTAAGAGAGGTCATCTCTTCAGGAAATACCAAATGGTTGGCATACTGCTAGTCTCAACAGTTCAGAGAAATTAATATGTTAAGGAGTAGGGCATACCAAGTATACACCACATGGAATGAGGTGAGTAGTGACTGATCCACTATCACTTCATGGTACTGATTCTTGTTGATAACTCTCAGAAACTTCTTCCAGGTGCTCCCTCATCCTTTCTCACCAGTGTGCAGGTCCTCATCAAGTGATAATCACAAAGAACAGATTCTTTGATAAGGTTGCCCAAATTCTACGACAAAATCTAGGATGTATGTAACATGGGCCAGGTGATTTTCTTATATTATTTTTTAGATCAAAACAACCCTGAGGGTAGGTATTACCATCTCATACTTAAAAATTGATATATTGAGGATTAGAAGCTAAATTTCTTGCCCAGTGGAAAAATCAAAAGTAATTTTGGGCAGCAATCTGAGCCAGGTCAGGCCAGTAAAAAAGCTGTTGCTTTTTTTTCCAAAATGCCAGGTGTCTTCAAAAACTCTATTGAAACTATGGCTTTTTAGATCCCATTTGGATGTCTTAAGGATGAAAGTTGTTTATTACTTGGGTTCCAGGTATGTCAATATTTGACTTCCAGTTGATTCCATATCAGCAGAACCATTTCCCCATCATCTTATATTATATACTGCCAGTCAAGAAGGGTGCAGGAGGATAAAAGAGTCTTCCGAATCCTTCCAGATTCAAGATTCCAAGGGGAATCCAGAACAGTCTCTGATTAGTAGTAATGACACTTTCTCACCTTTCCCACCAAAGTGGCTACTCTTCTAGCCCTATAGCTCAAAGGAACAGAAGCAAAAGCAACACAAATAAGAGAAAAAATTCCAATCCACCATTTCATCCCACATAGCCAATGGACTCTAAACAACATGTTTAACGGAAAGGGGATGGGTATAGTGCACTACCATGACACAGACTGGAAATAGTTAATGATTGTCAAGATCAGAGGAAGAAATAATGACTTGAAACTTGTGAGATTCAAAGACTGTAAAAATTTAACGCATGTCAGGAGATTCCAGCAGGAGGTCACTATGAATGGTTTTCCAGCCACCAGTCATGAGAAGTTGGCAAAGAAAGTTTGCTTTTGCCTGATTGCCTTCAATAGTACAGCAAACTGTAAATAGAATTGGAAAACCAGTGGACTTATTATTAAGTTTTTCTGCAGCTCTGTTTCATAGGGGGAACAACAGAATCAAATGTCCTTACAACATACAGAGTGCTGCTCTCATAGCCACAAACTTAGCAAAACTTTTTCTGCTTTTCTCAAATGCTGAGATTGATTTCTCTCCTCAGGGTACAGTGCAGGAAAATTATTTTTAAACTGAAAAAAACTTTCAATTCAAAAGTAAGTTCTGAATAAATAAACATATAGATGGAGCCTCTTTGATATGCAGTTTGATAATGAGAAGAAATAGAACAGTTTGGGAAGACATCTCTCTGATATGAGGCAAATGGCTGCAAAGAATGAATTTCTTCAGGGAAAAAAATTCCAATGAAAAATGGTCTTCTCTCCTGTAGATCAAATGTAAAGAGAATCTCCATAGTTTAGTATACTGCTTGGCTTAGCTTAGATTTTTTTCTTGATACATACAGATAGAGAGAGAGAGATGAAATATTTTGAAAGGGTAACCTATGCCCTAGAGGCCTAGAGCCCTAAATTTGGACAGAACTCCTAAACTCTACATCCTCTTTTTTCCAGTTGGAAGGGATCTGTTATTCTTGAAACCTGATGTGGTTTCCATTTTATGAAAAATAATATGTAAAATCCACTGTATCAGTCAGGGTTTAATCAGAGAAGCAGAACTATTAGGATTATATATATCCATAGACATATGGATTTGTTACAGGGATTTGACCTGTAACAACTCATGTGGCAGCTCATTAGACAGTCTTCGTAAGACTACTGTTTTTGCATCTGATACTGAAACTTGAAGTCCCCAGGGCAGGCAGTTGGGAAAGGAAATTAGAAGTAAAATGGGAAAGATAATTGACAGGTGAGAGCCCATGAGGAAGAACTGGAACCGTGGCAGTCTTATTGCCTCCCATTTTTGTGATGTGAGTGTCCCGCCGAAGCTGGAGCTCATTGTCATGAGCTAAACACACACCTGACCCAAGAGTGGGAGAAGTTGAAGGAGGATCAGGGGAAGGTGGAGCAGTTGCAGGCACAGCTGCTGCCCTACAGCAAAACGGTGACCTGGTAGATTAATGACAAGGTACGTGAGTGGCAAAAGCAACTTCCCCAACCTTTCAGAAGCAAAAGCCCATGGCTAATGCATCACCTCTAGCCTCCAAGTCTTTTAAGAAAATATCTCTAGTGGCCCATCTTAATCAGAAAGATACAGGAAGGGAATTCTGGGAAGTATTGTTCAGCCTAGCCACACTGATATATTACGAAGCCATCACATCCATTTCATGAAAGCATGCTTGCCCTTACTCCAAAGTATACCATCAAACTAGGGGATGAGCCACAGAATAAGAGGTAATGATTCCAGAGACTCAAGGCAGGTGACATGGCCAAATCCAATGACAGACCCACAGTTTCACTATGCCACCACCTCTACATAATTGTTATCAAATTCCACCGTGTCTCCCTTCCCAGGAATTCTTCCTAAATTTTCTCCCACGCCCCAAAAGGGGAAAGTGCATACCTTTATCCATTGCCAGAACACACAGAGTAGGCCAATATAAAGAATAGGAAGGGAGAGAAAACATATCCAAAATCTCTGAGACATAACAGTTCTTTTTTCGTCTAGTGACATGATTAAACCAAGTTCTGATTTCCTCCTCTTGTAAAATGTTTATATCAGTTGATTTGGAGTCGTTTTTTTGTTTTGTTTTGTTTATTAACACTGCCCATTTATAACCTAGACTCTGTCAAGCAACTGAACCCATTGAGCAGTAAATATATTTGATATATGCTATAGGATATAACCTGAAGTGTTTGTAGTATAAAAATAAAGAACTAGAAATAAAGAATCCTGTAGTTGGGTTTGACAGGGTAACATAACCCCAGTTATGATGAAACATTTCAATAATTTGAAGATAGCTCATAAAGTTACTTTGTAAGTACCATATGTGTGTGTGCATTATGAGTGTTGCTAGTGTCAGTGAATGTACAAATGTATAAAAGGATCTCCTCAGGAGGATAAGAGCCTTGAATTTGGTTTGAAAGTGACAAAACCCTTGAAAATATAAAAGAAGTCACCAAGTGTGGTGCCATGGGGCCAGGATAGTCTCAGGTGATGATATGAAGAAAGACTCACTGAATTTTAATCTGGAGGACAGGAGGACCAAGAACACTCGGACTCAGACCCCAAGGCTTTGTCTCATGCAGCTTTTATTAAGAGAGTTAGCAGACAACAATCATCATGAATTTACTTGTTAGCTATAGGAATGATTAACTTTGAGAAACAGAGAAAACCATGTTTATTTCAAAGGGTAAAACAATTGTCCTGCACAATACTTTGCAATCATGCTGAATGAGATATAAGGGGGCTAATATAACTCGAGAAGTGGAGGGGGGCAGAGGAGCTATATCTGGAGAACAATATGATCAAGAGTCAGTGTGCTGACTCAGGACCTCATGTATCCCCAGTGTGCTAGGGGTAATGAGATTCAGTCCTTAGATAAGCTCCTCAGCTGGTTACCCACAGTGGGACATCAGTATAGTGGGAATAATGCTAAGGGGAATGATTGTAGAAAATCTTAATGGGGAAATAAGAACCTAGGCTCATGAGTAGATGGGGCAAGTGGGTAAATGACCTTTCTTACAAGGAGGCTTAAGAAATCTGAGTTGTATATGATATATAATAAGGAGCCATTTGTAGGGTTTGGAATGTTCTGATGAAAAATGTGAAATGAATATACCAGATGGATAATAGAAGGGATATTCCAGAAAACTAAAGGCTTACCAAGCTGGTACTAAAATTTCATTAATGAAGAAAGTAAAGACTCTAGGGATTTGACTATGAAACAGAAAAGTAAGCATCCATGAGCCATTAGGCAGAAAAAAATTGCCATCCAACAACCAGTAAGTAATACTGAGCTCCTCCAGTGATCTCAACACAGGACCAAGCTCTGTGGGGACACACTTCAGAAAATACAGCCTCTCCTGTCTTTGAGGAAGGGCTAGGCCGAGAGACCAACAACTAAATGAGTGACCCTCCTTTCCCTAAAACAATTTACTGGGTAAGAGAAACAAGACCCCATGGGGTAAGAATGGTTGTTCTTCACGTTGAAGACTGGGTTTGGTTGGGGTATGACAGATTTTAGCTTCCAAGAGGTCCACACTTATGCCCACACTTACGTCACATGTGCTTACAATGAGACATTGGCCCTCCTCCTTGAAGTGTGGGATCCATGCTCTCTCTCCTGAAAACTGTAGGCCTGCAGCTCTGTCAGAACTGTTGTAGTATGACTTCTGAAGCAAGGTCATAGAAGGCAGTCTAGTTTCTGTCTTCCTTTCTCTATCCAGACACACACTTTGGAATCCCCAAGTTGTCAGGTGAGAAGCCCGCCTACCTGAAGCTGCCATACCAAAGAGACGAACAGGGAGACCATAACATTGGAAATAGATGTCCAGAGAGCTCCAGCTGTGCCAGCCCTCTCAGCTGTTTGTCTTCTCAATCCGTGTGCTGGACATGTAAGTGAGGAAGTCTGGATGATTCTAGCCCCCGCATTGGGCACCACAGCTGATGCCTCACAGAGCCAAGCTCCCAGTTTTTTAGCTTAGGACTCCCACCATGTTGGGCAGAGATGAGCTATCCTCACAGTACTCTGTCCAAATTTCTGACCCACAGAATCCATGAAAATGTTAAAAATCTTGTTTTACATCACTAAGTGTTTGGGTAACTTATTATACAGCTTTTAAGGACTCTGGGGCTGTAGGGGGAATGTAGGTCGATAGAAAAGATGGAAATATACAGTAGCAGTAGCCTTGGTGGTAGTGATAGAAGCTCTAGGACTAGTAAGTAGCTAACACATTGAATCTAAGTGTCGTAGATCTATTCTGTCACCTCATCCTTAAAAAATGAAAAAGAGCATAGTGTGTTTGTTATCTCTATTTCTCAGAGGGGAAAAATGAAGTGCAAAGAGATGAAAGAACTTGTCCAAGGTGCCTGGAAGTGGTGGAGACAGGATAAGGCTCCAAGCAGTCTGGCTTCAGAGTCTGCACACTAACTGCTGAAGCATCTGAGTAAAAGCTTGAAGGTAGTGGGGATCTTAACACTGAAACTAATAATGAGTATTTTTTTTAGGCCTAACCCAGACTCTGCCAGAGGCTTAAGACGAATTGTGTTAATAGGCAATGCAGGTAGGACAGCTGGTGAGGAGTATAAGTGAGCCATTTATTTGGGGGGAAAAAAAAGTTAGAAAAAAGACTTTTCCTTAGTCATGAGTTTTGGAAACTACTTAAGACAATGCAGAGTAGAAGTTACTAGGCAGGTCATCGAAAGTGCCGCAGTCAGAGAAGCAGTTGGGAATATAACAGGAATAGTAATGTAGATTGTGAACTAAACCCAAGTGCTCCAAATCACAGAGAATCTATGTGGCACATAAGCAATTATTCACATACGTCTTTTTATCCGAAGCCGACATTCTCAATAACTTTGAATAGCACTGGAAGAGAATCCAATAAAGATCCAGCCTGCAGGCCTACTTTTAAAACATTATTATTAATATCCAATGATGCAACATTCATTGTGAGTCACTCATAATAATTTTCAAGGCTAGAATAAAATTCCTTCTTTCATTCAGTACAGCAACTCTCAAAAATTAAAATAGATGCAAATATGTGGCTTGCCCACATTCTGATTCTGCTATCAGATATTCACCTGACAAATCAAAGCCATCTCATGAATTAGCATTTACTGTAAGATGATATCTGGGAAGATGGAATAAGGAATTTTTTCTCTACAATATATGCAGATTTGTTTTTGTTTTTTTTTAATTTTCTCTTGATTGTGATTTCTGGTCTCCATCATCTCCTGTGTTTGATCTCTGCAGTGCCATTTGGGTTTGGATTAAATTGTGAACTCCCAGAAGCCAAGTGCTGTCCTACTTAATATATTCTCTACAGCCAAGGATTGTATGGAAAAGGGCTTGACATTAGGAAGAATAGTGATGGTGGTAAATATGACGGTGCTTCTATCCACAGCCATGTTCTCCTTCACCCTTCGGAGATAATGCAATTTTTGTTTCCAAATCAAGTAGGCACACAAAGCTGGGAAATAGATCTCAATTGATTAGGACCAATCTTGGTTTTACTCTCTACCTCTTTCCTGTTTTCTACTGAAACTAACAGTGTAAGAGGGTATCTACGAAAGATTCTATCCCTGGATAAAAAGGTGACCCCTTTCTCCCTACACGGTTCCTCCTTCCTTTGTGGCATACTGTGGCAAGGAGGTGCTACAGCAGCTATCTTGCAACCATGTGGAGAGAGCCTAAGAAGTGATGCAGTAGGCTGGAGCAGAATTAACAGAAAGACAACGGGTCCTGGATGGCATCACTGAGCTACTACTTTTTTCCCTGAACCACTCACCTCCAGACATCTTCTTTTCCGAGATGGGAATTTTTCATTTGAAGCCACTTTGATCAGATTTAATGTTACCTGTGGTCAAGCATATCCTAAGGAATATAATACTGCTCTGAATGTAGAAACAAGATTTTTAGTAAAATCAATATTCAAGAGATATAAATAAGAATTATATATTAAAGTTACGTAGCTCCTATAGATTTTCAGGCACCCGCATTTGCTGTTGTTATAGCACTGTCTTCAGTTCTGGGGCAATTGCCTGGTCCTGGAAAATTTTAGCTAGTATGAACATTTTCCCCAGGATACAGTTTATAGAGCCCATCACTCTTAAGGCTATTTTGTGAAGATTGTTATGTTACTAGAAGATAGAAAGTGAGGCAAAGAGAAGAGATGCTGTCAAGAAATCTCAAAATCACTGTGAACATATGAGGGGAGAGAGGACTACAACCCAGTGGTTAAATAGTTGAGATGATAGGAAAGAACAAAATTTTAATTCAGCTGTGTCATATACTATCCTTTTTATTTTAGGCGATTTTTTAAACCTCTATGAGCCTCAATTTTCTCCTCTGTAATGTGGAAATAATAGTAATGCTAGCATTATTTGGTTATTGTTAGGGTCAAATGAAGTCATACTCTTAATCAATACTTGGTCCATAACACACTTTTATATGGCAACTGAGGCTTTACAAAATCAAAACTCTTTCCTGACAAAGAGGTATTTCTGCTAAAATTAGCTTCTGTTCCCTTGTTTCCAGGCAAAGATGGACTCCTCCTCTCTCCTTTTCCTAGAACCCCTAAGATTTCCTTTTGGGAATGTTTTGCTGCCCCCTCCTTATGATAAATGGTTGACTTGACTTGGGGTCGTTTTTATAAAAACACTTGGGAATGCAGAGGGTTTCATAACATCCCTTGCCCCAATCCTTGACTCTTGTGATGCAGGCCTGATAGCACCAACTCTTAAAATCTCTCAGTGGGGCTTCCTGGGAACCAAGGTAATGGTCCACGAAGGCAGTTTCAAAGTCACATTGATTTGCCCCAGGCTCACTGCAAGTTTCTTTATAACTCCACTGCCTAATTTTGTTTGTATCAGTATTTGTAAACAGGAAGCTATGGGCCTAATCTTCTCTGCAGACACTGTGAGACAGTATGTGTTCTGGAACTGTATTTTGTTTAAAACATTCAGTTTTGTAAATTGGATACTTTTGTGACCTATGTACTCTCTAGTTCTACTCAAAGGGTGGTCCAGCGACCTGTAGTATAAGAATCTTTTGAAACTTGTAGGCAGGCATTCCTGACCCACCCCAGACCTAAGGAAACAGAATCACTCAGGAGGGGGGTCGGGGAGCAGGGCCTGCACTCTATCTGAGGCTCCCCTGTGATTTGGATACATACTTAAATTTGAGAATCACTGTTTTCTTTTGCTCTATTATTTTACCTTCTACTTTTTGACAGTCTGCTTCTGTCCTATATGTCTATGTAGTTGACTTTATGACATGAGCCAACTGCATAGACATTCCTAGTACAGGGGTGGGCACTAAAGTAGACCCCAATCCAGCTAGGAGTCATAGTAGACCAAATCATTTAATTGCAGGTAGGCGGAAAAGCCTGTTAGAACTCCTTTGGGAAGAGAAAGTGCTGGAAAGTTAGAAGAGAAAAACCCATTATGGGCACATTATGCTTTGAATCGTTAACACATATTTATTTCAAGAATTTAAGTCTTGCCTCCTCTTCCCCCTCACACAGATGGAAGACACACATTATCCTCCCCACTCCCACTCTATTCTCTGAAACCCCATGTCACCCCTGGAAGCTTCCAATTTTCAAATAATCTTCCAGGGGCCAGAAAGGAGCTACCAGTGTGCTTTAAATACATCTCTAATTAATAAATGGCTGTTTAAAAAAAAAATCTCAAATAGCTAAACACATACAGGGAAGATCAAGTGTTTGCCACACAAGCAATCAAACAAATTGATGAACAGGAAGAAAATGACTTTGGAACTAAAACTGTTCTATTATTAACCAGCAATCTGCATATTTTCCCCCAATTAATGCTTAGAATGGGATCTGAGTCAGTTGAAACCTAATTACTGGCATATCACTTTGTTGATGAGAAGCCTGCCACAGCCACTGCTCCTTGCTTCATTTGCATGAACCCCACAAAAACCTCCCAGTAGGATGTCAGTCACTGTTTTGCTACCAGAAGTCTGTGCTAAGCTAGAACTTTCTGGAGAAATGTATATCCCTTTCTTTGCTGAGTAAATATTCTGTCATTCACAGTCCTTATTAAATTACAAGGAAGATACGTATCTTGTAAAGACTTTTCCAGGAATGATTCCTATGCATGATATGGTGAAGTACCATGGCGGCGATTTCCAGAATGTGACTAACAGTAAGCGTGGAGGACCTGGGTTCCGTAGTTGGTGTTTATTATCTTATTGAAGAAACATAAAAATAAACCAACAAAAATATTTCCCATGAAACAATGGGACTCCTAATTTCCCCACCACCCTGTGAGTAGATTGTGTAGATGCTATTACCTTCATGGTCTAGGGCAGGGGTTGGCTAATTCCTGGTGTAGAGGCATGAACACTGGTCTTGCCTGCTAGTCTGTGCTCCCATGGCACTTAACATGGATGCATCCAAATAACCTCCCCCTGAAATACTACATCAGGGGCTATATTTATAGCTCCCATACTAATTAGGCTATTTGGTGTTTTTATTTCTCTACTCAGCTCTTCCTAGCATGATCCAAATTAGCTACTTTAGCCTTCTCTATTCTCCTCTAGCACCCAAGCTAATCTACAAGGGAGTTGCCACTTCAGTGAGAAAATTTAAATTGGTGAAGCAAAGATGCCTTACCTTTCTGTCTGTCAGATGATCCTTAATTTTATCCCCTTCTTCCTTATTACTTCTCATCATTCATCCAAGCTTGGACAATCTGCCCTTAGCGTTTCTAGAATTTACCAGCTGCTGCCCACCCTCTTGTTGAGGCTATAGGTACAGAGAGGTACCAGGTATGGGCAGAGGTTAAGGCTGTTTCCAAAGGATAAGAAGTCCTTCAGTACATCTACTAAGCAGGGCTACTCGTGGTCTGGGCTATGTGTATCTCTCCAGTTGTGTTTGTTTGCCAGCCCCTTCATCCTGTGCACAGTGGCCCACCTATGGCCACCTGCTGGCATTAGTCTTCTGTGTTGGGCTTGCCAAGGCCTCAGTTTCCCTTAGAATTGGGTGTTCTCTGCCTAGAATCCTTGTCTTCAGCTCTTTAACTCCTACTCTTTCCTCAGTCCTCAGCTCAGATGTTACCCTCTGAGGAATCTTCCCGGGCCCTACAGGCAATCTGTAATGTGCAACACTGCACCCTGGGATCACCTAGTATAGCACACTTATAAGATATGCTCTATGACAATTGCCCCTTATGTTGTTGTTGCTGTAAGTCCCTTCACCTATATACCATGATTCTGAGCAGTATCCGGTCTTCTATATTCCTAAGATTCCTACCACCATGCACAATGCCCACATGAGACAGGGATTCATTAAGAAGTAAGTGGATGTGTCATGAAAAACCCCATCTCCACTGTTCCTGACCTGTGTGAACTTGACAAATTTACTTAATCTTTCTGCATTTTAGTGTTTCCATTTCCAATAGAAATTTCTAAACAGTATCACTTGTTTTCTACTTCCTTCTCTAATAACCTAACAAAAAGGTATTTAGCTTAAAACCATGCATAGAAAACTTTAGTTCAAAAAAGGGGCTGTAGGGGTTAAGGGCAGGCTGCCCTAAAATGCACCACTTTGGCATATTGATTATTTTAAATTAAAGTTACTTAAGAGAGAGCCTGAGCCACCTCTGTCCCTCTGGAAGCAGGAAAGAAATTTCCCATGTGGAAGGTATCCTCCCTGTCCCAGGAGGTAATGAGACATCCCCATTCCCAGATGGGGAATTTAGAGTCGAGAATGCTATAGAAACAAATCTTGGTCCTTTTTCTACCCTACTACCTCAGCCCAAATTCTACTTAAAATTCCTTACTAATTAGAAATCCCACACATGTTTTCTCCTGTCAGTTGCTCACAAATTTATTGTCTCTTTGTCTAAATTATATAAAAACTGCCTGCCTTGGTCATTTGTTTGGGTCTCCATTTCATTAGCAGGTTTCCGTGTGCACATAATAATATTTCAGCTTTTTCTCTCCTGCTAAGCTGTCTTATATCAATTCAGTTCTTAGTTCAGCTGGAAGGCCTCGATGAGTAGAAGAGGAATTTTTTCTTCCCTAACGGGCATAATCTCCTTGATAACATAATTGTGGGGAGCTTCTGAGTAAGGTTTTGGAATCAAATTCTTTTGAAGAATTCTTTATCCGTCTTAGGTTACATTCCCAAGGAAAACCGTAATGGATTGGAGGACAGGAGCTCTCTGTCTTCCCAAAGATCATTTTTAAACTCTTAGACTTGGAAGAGATCTTAAAATGAACTCTACTTTAGCCCATCTTCATTTTACAGGTAGAGAAACAGAGTCTCTTGTTTTGTAACTTCTGTGATGTTTCTGTGGAACCTCTACAATCTCAGAGTGTACTAGCGCCAGCTGTAAATGAAAAAGGCATGCTCCTTAGCAGTGGAGAAAATGCTGCTTGTAGTTTGCAACTTCGGACTTTTTTTTTTTTTTTCCTTTTTGAAGTGGTGACCAGAATAAAAGATCGAAGCAGTGAGAAGAAAGGTTACAGAATGTTTACTCATTTAAAGAAATGACAGTTTCTATCTGGGAAACAACATAGGTATTTTATCAAAGAAAATATATTCATTTAGTAAAACGTGGGCCTCAAAAGAGAAGTATAGATTTTCCTACCAAGGCCTTACACAAGAAGCGGCTCCTGGGAGCAGAGTGTAGAATGCAATAATGTCAAGTCACAGGGGCATGAAATCCTTTCATTTTGCGACAAGGGTTTTTTTTTTTTTTTTAATGTAATCATAGTTATTAGTTGCAATCTTGCACAGGCGATCCAAGCAATAATGCCAGCTCATCTCAAGCCCCTTTAGAGCCTGCACATGTGGTACGCTTCCTTTGCTTGGCGGTGAGTATTTACATTCCGTATAACTTCAAATATTGCTTCTTTGCTTTAGGACAGATTGATAGTCGACTTTGTACGCCGGAGGAAATATTTAATGAACTCAATTCTTATTTTCTATAACTCTCTAATCCTGAGAAACAGAGGCACTTCACCTGGAGATGTTTGCAGGTAATTTTTTTTCCCCTGTCAGAACACAGAAAAATGGGGAGTAGGACTTGCCTTAAATTGCTGGTAAGAAAGAGGGCGGTGGTCCACTTTTTGGTGAATTTTATACTCGTCAAGACTTGAGCATTCTGGTTAGCGTGCTGGGAGTGGATCCTAATATAGCCAGTGCCCTTCTGCATCGTATGTCTATAATAAAATCCTGTTTTACCATGGTAGAGTAACTTCTGACTGATAAGACAAGTTTCTCTAGAAAGACACTTTAATGTAGTTTCAAGTATATAAAACAAAATAAACTCAGGACATTGAAGTATTGATTTAAAAGGGATTTCTTCAGAAAAACAGATAAGAATGAAGAACAATTAACTTGCCACAATAAAGGCTTTCAAAGCACTGAAGCATAATTTATTCCTTTAACTGAGGTGAGTGTCAACCCTATGCTTTCCATTAATATACTTAGCAAACAAAAAGAATTACCCCACAGGAAGAATTGCTTTAATTCTTTTTCTTTTTATTCTCCTGAGCTGCTTTCCCCAAACCTAACTCAGGTGTGCCAATGGGATGAAAGTAATGGGGCATCTTTGAGGGGTGTTCTCTAGTCCAAACCATTAGCAAACCTGAGGCACTTGCAGAGAGCTACCCAAGGAGTTCCTTCTCGCTAGTAGAATCCATTTAAAACAGGAGTTCAGGCAGTTTCGTGACTGGCCCAGTTCTGTTCTGGAATTTCCAGTTCCTATAGGATCTGGACAGGGTTTATTCTTTAATAGAGGCCAGACAGGGAAGTAAGCGGAATGCCACTATCAGCAGCATTCACCCAAATTGCTCAAGTGGTGGCTTACCAGCTGCCGTCTCTGTTGGGTGGCAACATCGGAGTCTATTTCCCTGGGCTTTATCTTTTGTTTCATGGCACACACTGCATTGCTCTCCACCGAGCTCCATGGCTTGATGACTGAAGTTATTTGCTGTAGATGACACATTCTGGGTAATGAGCCCACCAACCTCCACCTAAGCAGCCTTATTAGAAGTGTCCTCTGTTTCCAGTTTCCCTGTCTTTCCATGCATGGCAGCGCTTCAAGGCGGACACTGCCAGTGACCTGAGCTTTGCCCTGCTTTAGGAGGAGTCGTAGTCTGGCCCCTGAGGTGGTCTTCTCCAAGCTGAGGGGTACCATTAGTGGTCCCAGGTGAGGTGTTCAAGTATAACCCGGGGCCAAGACCCTAGTGGTTGCCAAAACTCACAGGGAGGATTCTGTTTCCTTTCTGATATCATCCTAACTGGCCAATTTCAGTTTGAGTTTCTCAGAATAAGGAAAGAAGTTTTTTTTGTTTGTTAGTTTGTTTTTTCCTGGGGGAGAAACAACCTCAATATTCCACTGTCACATCCTGGTATGTCCCGCCTAGAACCATATTTGTGCTCAAAGATACTGTTTGCCTAGGCTAGGTCTTGAGAAAGATAGAGCAGGGATGACAGTGTATGAAACAGGGCTCTGCCTGCATATTCTCTGGACCTTAATCTTTCCTACTTCAGGTGCTGCTGCCATGAGGAACCATGTGTGATCAACTGAGAGCAGACATACTGATGGACCCAACACTACCTGAAAAATGTGAAAGTTGGTACAAAACATTTAGTAAACTTGTACCTCTTATTTTTTAATTGGGAACTTGAATTCTTTGAGGAGTAGAAACAGGACACTGGCACCAATGGCAGGGGAAACTGTGACTATGCAAAGTCTTAATTGATGAGACCTTGAATGAGTGGCTCCAGCTCTAATGTCACAAGAAGGCTGAAGGATGTAGATCACAGCCAGTGGGAGAACCTTTATATCAGAACGGCCATACATTAAGATTGAGGAATAAAATACTAGTTTCGTTTTCCCTACTGCTTCCCTAAATATTTCCCCCATCTAATTGATAATTGAGTTTGGGGGTTTTGTTCGCTTATTTGTCTGTTTTCTCATTAAAACTTCATTTCACTATTTCTGGGAAGTGGGATCTATAATGATGAAGCCCCCTGGGTAGAAGATCTACAAGGCATTTTTTTCCGACTCAAGTGTTTAGGAATATCTGAGATGTTTTGATCCTAGCTTGCTTCTATCTAGGCCAGAGAAAACGAGCCACTCAAAAACCAAAGGGAAATATAACTGCCACATCATCTGGTTGAAAGAGTTGCTCTAACCTCTCATTTTTCTATTTCCTTAGCAAAATCATGGTTTCTTAATTGTTTTGGTTAAATACCTAGTCCCATAGCAAAGTCATTTGCTATAAAGTAGATAAATAGTGGAAATTTCCATTAGAAAAAAATATTAAATATGAAATCCCATCAGTAAAGACATGGCAAGATTATGGGTCATGATTCTGAAAATAAGGATTTTGGCTAAGGAGGCAGTGCTCTGATAATCTGCATTGTACCAGGGACAGGTGAGATTCCTATGGATAATTCTCAGTGTTTGTGAGATTGGCTGTAAAAATCACTATGAATATGAACAGCTTCAAGAGTCAGAAACTCTGATCATGTGCCAAGGCTCTCCACAGGCAGGACAAAAGTAATCAATTTGTGAGAATGAAGTTGGAGATGCAGAATAAAGCACGAATCCTTGATCTTGAGATGAGCACATGCCCTCCATTTTGGGGCTTCTCCAATTAAATCAAGAGTGTTTTTGGCTTTGGCTTTTCAGGTGAAGGTAAAACTGGCACTCATACTTTTCTGAATTTCCTTTCAAGGTTGAGAATATGTGTTGCACAGCTCAGTCATTGCTACACGTGTCCTGATGGGTCAAAAGAATACTGCAAATTAAGATCCTAATATATGTCTCTTTGTTTCCCAACAAATTTATTAAACTAAGTCTTTAAATTGGTGCCATAGGGGCACCTGGGTGGCTCAGTGGTTGAGTGTCTGCTTTCAGCTCAGGTCATGATCCTGGGTTGAGTCCCACATCAGGCTCCTCACAGGGAGCCTGCTTCTCCCCCTGCCTACATCTCTGCCTTTCTCTGTGTCTCATATGAATAAATAAATAAAATCTTTAAAAATACATACATACATACATGTATACATACATATGTGCCATGACTATCACTGATACATTAATTTATCCTATGAAGTCAAAAATTATAATTGTATCCTATAGGAAAAGCACAGAGAACATTTGCCTTGTCGTTCCTGGCATCAGAATGCTTCAAAGAACATATGCCCACTGGTCCATTATGGTTGGTTTTGCTGAGTCACTAAACTAGAAGGAGGACATCTAGCTCCCTTCCCACTTTGATTCATCTATTCATTGAAGCTTGGAGGAATGTTACAGATAAGGGACACTATGATGTTCTGCCCTTGATGATGAGATTTCCAGAACTTTTATAGAAATTTCTGTTGCGGGATCCCTGGGTGGCGCAGCAGTTTGGGGCCTGCCTTTGGCCCAGGGCGCGATCCTGGAGACCCAGGATCGAGTCCCACATCAGGCTCCCGGTGCATGGAGCCTGCTTCTCCCTCTGCCTGTGTCTCTGCCTCTCTCTCTCTCTCTGTGACTATCATAAAAAATAATAATAATAAATTTCTGTTGCAAGAGGCATTGAGCATGATGAAGTCCAAATGCTGTATTACAGATGAGGACAGCATAATGCAGAAAAATTGCTGAAAAATATTTGTAAGGCCCCTAAGATATTTTATTCTGACCTAAGTGTCCAGATATATGTTAGATATTGTATATTTACATGATTATATAAATGTAAATGTGAATATAATTTAGCATTTCTAGTATTAAGTGGAGCTTTTCCTGATAAACCATATTATAGATAATTCCCAGAACTGAGAAGAACAAATAAAATGTAGCACCCTGTTGGTTTTTCGAGGAGGACTAGGTTCATGATAGTATTTTCCTTCTCATGGTTTGGGCTCCCCCTGAAGCAGATTTTGAAGGTAAGGGATTTATTTAGGATGTGATTGCAGAAAATCCCAATAGGAGAACGAGAGAGTGAGAAAGGGAAGGGAATCCAGTAAAGAGTGTATAAAGGAGCAGGTGGTTACTGAAAACATCTGAATCTCAGTCCTGCTGGGGAATTACTAGGAGACAGTGTATAACACATCTCAGAGTTGTACCATCTCAGAGTTGTCCCTCAGAACATGGAAGTAGTGTATTTGTACACCAACTCCAATCCCTCATTACTCAGCATTGTCAACCCCTCAACAATTCTGGTCCTTTCAGCCTGTGGCTGAAAACCCTCAGCTGAGAGTCATAGCTGCATGCAGTAGAATGCTGTGTGTAGTGAATGTGAGGGGAAGAGACTGGGGCACTTACAGCATCAACTACAATTCTCCTGCCATAGCTAACAGAAGAGATATTATCTTCTGAAGGGCCAAGGCCAAATTTTGTGGCCCTTTAAGTGGAGATGACTTATGATCTTGGGCTGCTGTAAGAAATGGAGGCTGGTATCATTTCAGGATGGATATTTGCCAAGTTTTAGAATCTCCAGAAACTTTCTGATTAGAGTAGCAAATGCTGTCATAGTTCTTGGAAGTTTTTGACAGAAGTTCCCTGGAGTCAGGAGTTATGTCTGAATGTAGGATCTAGTGTCTTCTTGGTGTCCAGTAATTTCTCCCTATCAAGTGGTCCATGGAGTAGGCTTGAAAGCATTGTGTAATCGTGTTGTTGTCTGTAACCTTTGGAGGGTAAAAACAAAAGCTATTCCAGTTCCAGTGACTCCATGTGTAGGATAATGGAGGTTAATAGACTCCAGGAGTTGTGGGGCTCTTAGTCAAGTGTTGGGATCCTTAACAGGAAAACCACAGATATCTACAGGAAGATGATTTATCAGACAAAAATAGATCCACTGAGAGCAATAATCAGAATTATTATATTGAGTCAATAAGGGTAATTGCAATTTTCTTTTTCCACTGGAAAAAATTAAAATCTAGGATAGTTGGGGGAAGGAGAGAGCTTTAGGTAGCTTATGAATTTGAAGTATTAAACAGAATTATATTCAGTTGTAATAACTAACACTTAACTAGAAAAATTAGGAAATTGAGCCAAAATTTCACTGGTATAGGAAAAGATGATTTAAAGGATCCTGGTTAACTACAGTCATTTAAAATAAAAGGAGAGGGTTTTTATGTTTTCCTATGCTCTAGAATGTCAGCCTCATGAAAACAGTGATTCTACTTTTCTAAGTTCTCTTTCGGGTATTTCTAAAATACCTGTGACTCATAAATGTTTAGTAAATGTTTGTTGAATGAATGAGTATATATTCCATAGTGAGTTAATATTGTACTAACTGTGTCTGGAAACATGCAAACCAATCAAAATGTAAATACAAAAAGTAAAGATAAAATTTATGGTGCTTCAGTGTTTCTTGTCTAAGCTCACACAGTTTCTTTTTTGTTTACTACTGTCCAGCCAAACTGACCTTTCTTCTGCTCCTTGGATTGTCCCACCTCTTTCTGCCACAGGATTTTGATCTTGTTAGGTCCTCTAGCTGGTCTGTTTTCCCAAAGATCTTGGCAAAGTTCACACCTTCTCCCTTTTCTAGTTTTGCTCAAATATTTCTTCCAACGGACTCTGCATAACCATGTTTTGTCTCATTATCCTGTTTTACATATTTACAAACTCCTGATAAAGCCTCTTTTTGAATTTTACTTGGTTCATCTCAGCTGCTTCCACTAGAAGGTAAGCTCCGAGAGGAGAAATTTTTTTCTGCCTTGTTAACCACCGACAGCCCAGCAGGTAGACCTCTACCTCAGGCAGAGAAGGTATCTTGGTTTGAAGACACAGAAACAAGAACTTTGGTTCAAGTAATTTCTTGGCTGTATCCCAGGAAAGACAGGTGAGGGATCAGGAAAGAGAGAGAGCAAGGGAAGGCAGCCAGTAAAGACTGTGTCACTGAGTAGGTTATCACTGGGTGCAACTGGAGCTTAACCCCCTGAGTACCTTCTGAGAGACTGTGTAGACCTGCTCAGAATTATTCCACTGAGGGTGAAGAGAAGCTCAGGTATCTACTAGTTCCCAGCTCTCATTACTGGATATTTCTTACAGGGCACATTTATTCCTCAGCGCTTCTGGTCTACCTCTTACCCTCTGTCACCAGCAAGAGAAAGCCTTTAGGTAGAGGATCCCAGATGTTTGAGTGGGAACTATTTAATGAATCAGCGGATAATCTCCAGGAAGGCTAAAGGGATATGGTCCTGACATATCTACTATAGTAGATATTGAGCAAATGTTGAATGAATAAATGAATCATCCATCTGAAAGAAAAACAAAATGAATGATACATAAAGGAAACATAGAACTTCTTTATGTTAATATATAATGTATCCTTAAAATTATAGGTCAAGTGCTATAAAGGAAAATGTTTATTTTCTGAAAGGCCCTAGAGAAAGTAAATAGGGTTGAGAGCTAAAAAATTTTTCAGACCAGTTTCATGAAAATGTGAGTTACTCACTAACAGATTTGCATGTGGCTTTTAGAGTCTTGTGTGATGAAGGGACATTTGCATATATAAAAAAATGAAAGCTAAAGTTATTTGATATTTTATTATGCATTTAGGAGCAGTGTTTTGTTCTATTGGTTTCATTTTATGAAATTGCTTCTGAGATGCTGACTCTATTTCAGACAGTCTCAGCTTGTTCCTTATTCTGAACATGATGCTGCACCTGCTCTTTGTTCTGGGCCTTGCAGCAATATCTGAGCAAAAACAATAACACCCAGTCTGATGTATGAACTAGTGGCAGCGCTAAGAAGTGGTCTTCAGGGGCTTTATTCTCCATATTATCTCACTGCCTCTTAAGGTACTCCCAAATAGCCACTATGAGGAAAAACAGTTCACGTGGCCATGGCTCAGCAGCAGCCCACTATTGCCTGCCCAGCCAGAGCGTGGCCTCTAAACTCCCATCATGCTTTTCTGGATCTATTCTCCATGGTTTCAGCACAAACTCTGTGATCCACAGTAACTATCCTGCCATGGTTCCCCTTGTTGAGAATAAGCAGCCTATCCCAGTAGGGGAGCAGGTATTGTTCAGGTTGTTCATGAGTCCCCTGGAATTTTGTGTTAGAACATAGGGCTTAGTGCCCCCTTGTGATCCAGAGATTTCTAAATTCAGGAAGCCCACTAGAATGGGCCCTGTGAGATCTGTTAATAAATCCTATCCTTTGATTATTTTTGAACTCTTTAAATTTTTTTAAACAATTTTAAGCTTACAGAAAGATTACAATAACACAAGGAGCTTTTATGTACTCTCTACCAAATTCATCAACTTTTAATATTTTGTTACATTTTTTGTGTCATCCTACTTTTTTCCTGAACTATTACACATGCTTCTTTATTCCCTGGTACTTGAATATGTATTTCCTTAAGTCAGGGATGATTTCTAATGTTAATTGTTGAATGGTTATCAAAATCAGGATATTTGACTTTATATATAATCCTTCATTATAATCTACAGTCCCTATAGAATTTCACCAATTATCCTAGTAATACTCTTCATGAAACATTTTAATTCTTTTGCACAGGAGCTAGTTAGGCCTCATGTACAGTTTTTGTTTTATTTATCTTCAGATCTTAATCTGAGACAACTATTCAGCCTTTTTTTTTTTTTTTTGTCTCTGTGACACAGTTTTGAAAAATTTAGGCAATTTAAGACTTTTGTTTTTTGGTTATTGGTTATATGGTGTGTTTCATGGGTATGATCACAGCTCCAGAGGGACTTAAGAGAAAGAAATTCAATACAAAGAATGGATCTATCACTGGAGCAAAGAAAATGTCCAGATCTTTGATGTATCATGTAGTCACATAACAATGCAAGCTTCAGTGAAAAGTTAACTTCCTAAAGAGAAGATCCTCTCAACCAAATATGGAATATGGGATGTTTTAATCTATTGCTGTCTTCTCCAAAGATGTCACCATCTCTTTCCTAAACATACTAGTATTCTCATCTTACCATCTTTTGAGAGAAATTAAATTAACTCTTGTCTCCATGACCCTCATTGCTCAAAAAGTATCTCCCACAGTCATGAAATATGGGTACCTCCAATGCAGCCAGCCTACTATCTTATTTACAGTGTCACTGATAGCTCTCCTTTCTAGCTCATGTGAAAGTATAAGGCATACAGGATGGAATCATTCAGGTGCATTACATGTTTCTTTTTAGTGTGTTTTTGTTTTTAGCTCAAAGAGCTCTGCTATCACCTGGCTTTAACCTCAGGTAAGAGCAAAAGCATCATGAAACATAAATAAGTTTACACAATGAAATGCTGATACCCTAAATGAAATTGTTTCAACAAAATGGCAAGTCATTTAACTCTTCCTAAGCTTCAGTTTTTTCACTGGTAAAATGAGGGTGACTGTACATATCTTGTAGGAGTTTCTTACAGTAATGGTTCCTAACAATTTCACCTCCCACTTTTCATATCTTTATATCGACCCACATTGACTCTGCTACTTTGTCACATGACTTGCAAATATGATACAAACAAAATCTTGCTAAGTTCCTGAGCACTGGGACTGATCTCTCGCGATCCTGTCCTGGGACTACCATGATGCAGAGAGGCCCACCAGGAAGAAGCCCACATGAGACACTATGTGGAGAGAGAGACCCAGCCAGTCCAGTCTTCCCAGCTGAGTGCCACCGTGGGCCAACTTGCCAGCTGAATGCAGCAGCTCTAGTGAGCTGCTCCTCCAGCACCTCTGCCTGGCTGGGTAAAGCAGAAAAACAACCCAGTCACCTCACAGAATTATAGGAATAACGAATCCTTATTGTTTTTGTTTTGTTTTGTTTTGCTTTATCCTATCCTCTAGCAACAGATTCAGGAATATTTTCTGTTGCCCACCTTTCACTTACAAGATTGCTTTTACTGAACAGGTATCAGGTTCTGGACATAATATTTAATGTTAGAAATATCTACCTTAAATAAAAAGATAAGATAAACTAATATTTGAAAAACAGTGTCCCTAAGCTCAACGTGTTTAGACTTATAAAGTCTAAGAAACATTCAAATAATCAGAAATCAAAATTCCATTTGAATAAATACCTAGGATAGAATAGCTACATCACATGGTAGTTACATGTGTAACTTTTTAAGAAACTTTCTAACAACTTTTTAATAGGTATGTCATGATAACTCATTTTGATTTTAATTTTCCCAAGTGACCAATGAGCATCTTTTCATGTGCTTATTTGTTAGCCCTATATCTTGTGAAATGTCTGTTCAAATATTTTTCCCATTTCTTTATTTTTTTTCTTTTTTCTGTTCATGAATTTTGAAGGTCTTTTATGTATTCTGGATATGAGTCCTTCTTCAGATGCTCTGAGATTAACTTTTTTCAACTATGGTTTTTCTTTCATTCTTCTAACCTGTATATGAATGTTCACAGCAGCTTCATCTATAATAGTGAAAAACTAGACACAATACAAATATCTATTAACTGGTGAAGAGGCAAACAAATTGTAGCATATTCATACAATGGAATGCTACCTAACAACAAAGAGGAATAAAGCCGTTCTTTTATTATTATTAATTATTATTATTATTATTATTATTATTTTAAGAGAAACTTTATTGTTTTAACCACTAAGAGGGTGTTTTATTATGTGGCAATAGATAGCTGGAACTAACTCGTTAGTTGTTACATACATTATCTCACTTCATCTTCATGATATTCTTATGAGATATGTACTTACAGGGAGAACTAAATAAATATTAGATATTATTTTTTAACTTCAAAGATTCAGTTTAAAAGAAGACAGAAGCATAATATATACACTCTATATGATGTTTTACAATTTGCCTTTCCTTTCTCTTCTTTTTTTAATTTGACAATATATCACTTGGGGATATTTCCTTGTCAGCACACAGAGTTCTACCTCATTCTTCGTAATTATCTACTGTTCTACTGAATGGATGTTTCATAATTTATGTAGCCATTCCCCTGTCTAGATTGCTTCGTATTTTTAAAACTATTACAGATTTCATAATGAATATATTTATACATATATTTCAGTGCACATTTGTGAGTATAATTGTGGCATAAATTCCTACAAGTAAAAATCATAGTTTAAGGAAATATGTACATTTTATTTTTTGGTAGATATTTATCTATTACATTGATATACAATGAGGTTGCAGCAATTTATACTTTCATCAGGAGTGTATGAGACTGCCTGCCTCCTTTAATCATTGTTAGTAATATTACAAACTATTAAATCTTTTGGTAACCTCCAATCTGATAAGTGAAAAGTTACATTTTGTTTGACATGCCTTTACTTAATAGGAATAATATTGCATAACTTTTTGTCTATAAACTACTTAATGTTCTGTTTTTGGTCAGATGTGTTGAATATTTTTGTATTGTGACTCTGGTCCTTTATAATTGATTTGAAAGAGTACTTTATAAATTAAGGAAATTAGTCTTTTTTCTTATGTGCTAAGAATTGTTTTTTTAGGTCAACCATTTTTCTTATCACCTTTGTTTACAATATGGTATTGCTGTCATACAGAAATTTTGCATTTTATATAGTCAAACTTATCAGTCTTCCATATTTACTTTGTGTAATTTTATAGTTTAGTTTTATTTAAATACTTAAATCTGGGGATCCCTGGGTGGCTCAGTGGTTTAGCGCCTGCCTCTGGCCCAGGGCGTGATCCTGGAGTCCCGAGATTGAGTCCCACATCGGGCTCCCTGTATGGAGCCTGCTTCTCCCTCTGCATGTGTCTTTGCCTCTCTCTCTCTCTCTCTCTCTTATGAATAAATAAATAAAAACCTTAAAAAACAATACTTAAATCTTTCTTCCATCATTGCTGAATCAGCAATTTAGATAGAGATCTACTAAACTATGTTTTCAAATATCTAGCTAATTTGTCTCAATTCCATACATTAAAAAAACCATCCATTTACATTGACTTAAAATCTTGCTCTCAGGTAATACAGAATTCAAATCCATTTTTGGATTCGTTTCTATTACCGTTTCTTCTATTCATGGGCCTGTAACAAATTGATTTAATTTTGTAGCATTATAAAATCTGGTAAACTTTGGTCTCTTACTCATTTTCTCCTAAGAATTGTATTTATTATTCTCACATATTTATGTTTCCAAAAGAAGTTAAGACTAGTCTGCCAAAAGTATATTTTTACAAGAATTATAGGTCATTTTAGGAGAAATCTAAGGATTTCAGAAAATAACAAGCCTAAACCACCAGAACCTGTAATCTTCTTCATGTCCCCCAGTAGTGGTCAATATTGATCCTTTAAAGATACATTTTTTTAATGGGAAAAGTCTTTTAGAGTCAAGCAAGGTTAATAGTAAGGGATGATGTTGGTAACTCTCTTCTGATCAAAACCAGACTGAGACTGAGTAAGACTGTTCCTCTTGAATATCTTAGAATGAGTTCAGAGAATTTTTTCAAAAGAAGCATCCCAACTATATTTGAGTAATTCCTTTGCAATGGAGTAGGCTTATAAGCTCTCAAAATCACTGCATTGAGGGGATAACAGTAGCCCATATACATTTTAGTATATTGATTTAATCATTATTAAAATTATGAAAACAATGCACCTTAATAAAAATATCCAATATGTTAAGTAAAAACTGAACACAAATTTTATATTCATCATTACAGCTATTTAAAAATTAGCATGCTCATAACAAAAACAAACAAAATACCCAAAACAAACAGAAAAGCTCCAATAAAATGGAAAGATTAGAGGAGATTTGTTTTTCTTTTTGAAAAGTTCAGTTAATTCTGTTATAATCATGTTTATATAATAAGACAAATTAAGAGCTTAATGATTTTATAGTCATATCTCCTGAAGAAGAACCTATGAGGAATATGATGTAGAGGTGTGATAAGGATGTTATTCTAGCCCATTGATGGGTGGCATCGTAACACATAGCACACAAACAGAAACTGAAGTCTGAATATTTTCCTTCAGGATCCTAGCTCTGTTGTGTTATCTGGGGCTGATGTGACTCTCAAGATTCCTTCCATAGAAAATGAGATCCTGAGAATTACTTCATGGGGTTTTTAAAGACTTGTTCTTTAAGGTGTGGTCCGTGGACCAGCAGTATCTGCATTACCTGGAGCTTACTCGAAATACAGAATTTCAGGCCCCAAGCCAGTCCTCTAAGAATTAGGGTTTTCTGAGGGGGGAGCCTAGCAATTTCTGTTTTCACAAGCCCTCCAGGTGACTCTCCTGCATGCTCAAGTTTGACCAGTACTGCTTTAGAAAACTCAATGGATCAAATATAATTACGTACACTGCTTTCCAGAAATTCATTATCATTAAGTCAATCATGCACAATGAAAGGTTAGCCAGGCAGACTGGAGGCCTGGGAACAATTAGTGTCATCCAAATTGTGGAAAATTTCTCTCTCTCCCTCTCTGTCTTTTATTTTTTTTTACTTAATTAGCATTATTTGGATTTGGACAAAACATTAAACCTTCAGTAGATGAGGATTCTGTCTTTTAATCTCATACATATTTATTGGGTTCTACCGTGTTCCAGGCCTTGCCTTACATCCTAGGGGTTCAGTAGTGAAAATCTACATGGCTCCTGCCTTCAGACAGCTTCTAGGCCATCAGGAAAGACACTCCAATAATCCAATCATAGCAGATGTAGAGGGGGTTACAAGACAGGAGTCATTAAGAACTGTGAAAGCATCTAAATTGGGACTCCTACCTATGAGTCAGAGGATGGACATTTGCAGGTCTATGAACTCCCCAGATTTTGTTTACATTGGGAGACATATATGTCCATAGTTTCATTGTTCTGGAGAGAGAGTTTTCAAAGAATTCCTTGAAGTCCAAATATTTTAGGACCCCTACTGAGATCAACCTTGTAGGCCAGTTTATTATCCGAGTGTCTGAATTCATTATTTTCATTTATAGGATTCTCTTTTCCCTTCCTCCCCTAAGAATGATTACTTTGGCTTGAATTACCTGAGTTTAGATTCAAAAACCTGTTGATTCTGTAGCATAGAGCTATCCTTTCATTCTTCTATGAAAAATTGAAGACAAATTCTCTCCAGATGTGGGCTCAGTCCAGTGCATGGCTGGGCTGCTTTATTATAAGATATGGATGTAGAAGAGATGTCCTAAGATGAGCTCTCAAAAGGACCTTCATTGACATTTGCTCATCAGTTAATTCACAGTTCTTAGAGATGAATGAGCAGTTCTGGAGGTGTAAGCTTAAAACCCTGCAAGTTGATTAAAAGCTGTGCTCAAATCCAGACCAATTAATAACTGAGTCCCCATGGGGTTAATATTAAGGGTGGCTGTTATTATGTTTTTCATCTTCATTTCAGGGTTTCTGCAAGTGGATTAATCAGCCCTTGTGTATTCATTCTACCACCAGAGAAACAATTCATTTTGATTATTATGTTACAAATACCAGCGACATTCAATAGACCTTGCAGAGAAATTTTTATGAGTTTGAGCAAATATCCACTGTTGCACAAAGCAGATTGGATAATAATACAAGCTGCAGGTTTTAGAACTTCCCAGGGTCCCTCAACCACATGCACTGGATTGGAATGTCAACCTGGTGATTTAGTTCACCTTCATTGCCTAAATCATTCCAGAATAAAGGCAAAGATAGTATGTGTGTTTAAGATATCAGCACTCAGATCTTTTTTTACTCAGTCCAAGTTGTTTAAACAATGGGTTTCAAAGAGCCTTTAAATTAGCTCCTAAATTGCAACAGTAAAAGACAATAGATGGAACTTTGCCCTAATTCTCCTCAAATCCCATGGGACTTTTAATAGTCCTGAGCAGGCAATAAACCTTTATTTGTCATTTTCTCAGAAAAATCATACTCATCTCAGTAGGCCTCAGTTTGCCACAATTGCTTCTGGATTAACAAATTTTTTTTTTTAATTTTTTTTTTATTTATTTATGATAGGCACACAGTGAGAGAGAGAGAGGGAGAGACACAGGCAGAGGGAGAAGCAGGCTCCATGCACCGGGAGCCCGATGTGGGATTCGATCCCGGGTCTCCAGGATCGCACCCTGGGCCAAAGGCAGGCGCCAAACCGCTGCGCCACCCAGGGATCCCTGGATTAACAAATTTTAAGTAGAGTCTCGGTTGGTGGTTTGGTCAGTGTCTTAGTTAACTCAAAAGTCATCTCAATTTTTATCACATCCCCTCTGTGTTTCAAATGGAAGAATCAAGTGTAGTAGCTTTCACAGGTTGTGTGGTCTAGACATCCCTGGCTTCCCCATGGTCATTCAAGTGGTAAGCCCAGAACAACCACCACCCATGGTTCTCTCCTACCCTCCCCCTGCTGTCCTTTCACTTTACTTCTGGTACTTTCATGAGAGGATAGAGGAGAGATACCATTATCTCTCTCTTTAAATTTTTTATTTAAGTTCAAGTTAGTTAACATATAATGTATTACTAGTTTCAGGGATAGAGAATTTAGTGATTCATCAGTTGTATATAACACCCAGTGCTCATCCCAACAAGTGCCCTCCTTAATGCCAATCACTCAGTTACCCAATCCCCCACCCACCGCTCCTCCAGGAATCCTCAGTTTGTTCCTTATAGTTAAGAGTCTCATATGGTTTGCCTCCCTCCCTGCTTTGATCTTGTTTTTCCTTCCTTTCACCTATGTTCATCTGTTTTGTTTCTTAAATTCCACATATGAGTGAAATCATATGGTCTCTCTTTGACTTATTTTGCTTCACATAACACTCTCTGTTATATGTTCCATCCACATCCTTACAAATCAAAACCGCAGTGAGATATCACCTTACTCCAGTCAGAATGGCTAAAATTAGTAACTCAGGAAACAACAGATGTTGGCAAGAATGAGGAGAAAGGGGAACCCTTTTATACTGTTGGTGGAAATTCAAACTGGTGCAATCACTCTGGAAAACCTTATGGAGGTTCTTCAAAAAGTTAAAACTAGAACTACAACCCAACAATTGTACTACTAGGTATTTATCCAAAGGATACAGTGATTCAAAGGGGCACATGCACCCCAATGTTTATAGCAGTGATATCCACGATAGCCAAAGTATAGAAAGATCCTAGATGGGCATCAACAGTTGAATGGATAAAGAAGATGTGATATATATATATATATATTATATATATTCATATATATAATATTTATATATATATGAATATTACTCAGCCATCAAAAACTGAAATCTTGCCATTCTCTTTTATTTAATAGTCTGTGTTGTATTCCTAAACTGGCTATATTCCTCCACTTACCCTTGGTACCCTGTACTGCCTTCTTACTCATCAATATATCTGGAATTACAGGAACAGGCCCTTGCCTATCTGCTATGGATACTGCAGGTCTTCCTTCATTGTGGCCCAGAGCTATATGGGAAATACCACCTCATTGACGGTGGTATTTCTATGTTGTTGGGTTCTTCCCTTCCTTTCCCACCAGCTTCTGACAGGAACACAAATATCCTAAAGGAACAGGACATTTCCTCTAATAGGAGGAAGAAAAATGGGACAGGGCAGGTACCTGGCTTTTGAAAAAGATGGCCACCTTCTCATCTGGCTTCAGCATCTGTCCCAAGGCACCTTGATCTCTGTTGATTGCCCTGGAGGCAGATGCACACTAATGACAAATCACCAAGACTGCTATTTGGAGGGAAAAGGAAGACCTTTAGCAATTTGTTTGTTGGTGGCTGAGAACCATCATAGGTGAATTATCTCAATAATTTGAAATATATCAACTATTGCCAAGCAGTACCCTTAGTGGCATATACAACACCAGATCGCTGGAAAGTACATTCCTCTAAATGGATTTTTTTTTCCCAAGCATGTTATTCTTCTGAGATTTGTGTGGGCATATTCTTTCTCGGTCTCCTTCATAGAAGGAGAGGATGTGGCCTATAAAAACATTTCCTAAAAAAACATTGAGTCACAGACTCAATGAGTTAAATAATAGAATGAAAACTAAACATAAGAAGCATGTCTCAGGCCCAGGAGAGATGCTCTCAGCTTACCTGTTTCATGAAACCTGGCAGTCACCATGTGGAACCTCCATCCTGTCTTCCTCAAGTCAAATCTCTAGAGAGAAAACAAAAAAGGAAGTTACAAAAAAAAAAAAAAAATCAGGCCTTAGGAAACAAGGCAAATCCTGTGTTTTAAGAAATGGTATATGAGGCTTGCCATAGGAATAGAGAGGCCCTCTCTCTTGTTATTCTTTCCTTCTTTCCTTCTTCCCTAGTAACACTGGGGAAACATTGCTCGTAGATCTTACCCTTAAGTACATAGGAGATGCTGAGTGTAAGAAACATAAGAAACACTAAGTATTTTGACAATCTAACATCTACAAGCTGTAAAGATAGCCTTCTGGAAGTCTGTTCCAAAACAGATAGCAGGCTGGGCTTCTTTCCACCCTGCCAGACTTTCATGATTTCCATTAACATTTGGGCCAAGGGAAAGCTGAGTCGTGCAATTAAATCTGAATGATGAGGAGAGGAGAGTGTCCAGGTGAGTTGACCTGAGTATCTAAAGTTATTTTCTACAAATCTAAATCAAGATGTCTTCATCAAAAGACTTATAAAAGTATACAGGTCAATTAATTACATTATATATGGGACAAAATACTTTTATTGAAAATAGTACAATTACCCAAAATTTAGAATGCTGTAGGAATATGGGGACAGGAGATTAGGTTGCTATATACTGTGAATTCTTATGGTGTGGAAGGTGACTTGATTTCAAAATTGATAAAGTTTACCTGGTCCTCAAAAAAGCTCTCTCTCTTGTGCCTGAATTCTGGACCAGTTCCTTGTGTTTGGTATGAAGCTATACCTGTAGAAGGTGTCAGGTGATGATAGTGAGTATCTTGGGAAGGGGAACCCAGCAGTAAGGGATGCACATGGGCTGGTATTCCAGTCATCAAGCAAAGAGCAAGGTCTCTGAAGGAAATCAGTGAGTGTGTTTGAAAGAGAGTTTGCAAGAAAACAGGGAGGCGTGAATGAACTCTCTGGGAAATGGATATGGGGAGTCAAGAGAGAGTAGGGATACTAATATAGGCCACGTTCTAGCAGCTCATCTCTTTGGGTTCAATTCCATGACCCTTTGTCCAACTTCCCATATCACTTATTGTCTGTTAGCTACCCTGCTCAATGTCCTCCAGAAATACAACGATAGATAGTCATAGATGTAATGTGGCTCATGTCTCAATTTCATAGCCTTTTTTCTTTCATTTCTATCTAATATGTAAACTGAAATTAAAGCTTTCCCCAAAAGAGCTCAGAGTTGTAAAAGGAGATGTTTATACTAAGAGATGGTAAATCAACCGCCACCGAGATGGAACAATCCAGAACAGCATTACCACATCCTCAGTGCACCGTGAGTAATCACAACAAATGCCTGGGAGTCTGGAACAGAATATAGAGTCCTGGATGCAAAAGCATAAGATTTAAGCCGCAATTTTGACCTCACCACTGTGCAGTTATGTGACTTCAGGCAAGGCAACTACGTTCTCAAAGACTCCTCTCCACATAATTAAAATGGACTTAATTATATAGAGCTCAGGTGCTGTACTAATGCTTTATTGAAATTAACTCTTTCAAAGGCACTATTGGAAATGTGAAAGAAAATTTAAAAATGAAGTAAGCATTACTAACAGTCATTCAAAATAGACTGCAGAGGACATGGAGGAAGCAGCGCCTGTGTACCTCTTCTGTTTGAACTCTTCCAACACCATGGACTTCTGACTTTTGTCAATTGCAACTTGTCAATTATAGCTGGACCACCTCCTGGAACACATCCTTCTACTCTGGACTGAAATAAAGATAATGTAACACCTGCTAGCTAAAGAGTCAATCCTGTATGAGATAGCCAGTTTAACTCTGCCAGCATAATTCTTCCAGAACAATTTATGTAACCTTGCAGTTTTTGTCTTTGTAAGACTTCATTCCTTGCTGGCAATTTGGAGCACACCTTATATTTCCAACAATTTTTGTCTACTCTGTGTTCCCTGGACTTCAGTCCCTAAGACCCCAAATAGATGCTTTTGGTTGCTTTACAGCCTCCTCCTCTTCTTGGTCAACAGAAACAAAAGTCATAATTATAGTTGTCCCTGAACAATACAAGTTTGAACTGTGCAGGTCTACTTAATATGTGATCTTTTTGTGACTTTCATAACATTTTCTTTTCTCTAGTTCTTTTCTCTAGTTATTACTTTCCCATAATAATATAGCATTTAATACATGTAACATTTAAAATATGTGTTTTTTTTATTTTTTAAAAGATTTTATTTATTTATTCATGAGAGACACAGAGAGATAGAGAAGCAGAGACACAGGCAGAGGGAGAAGTAGGCCCCCTGCAGGGAGCCCAATGTGGGACTTGATTCTGGGACTCCAGGATCATGCCTGAGCCAAAGGCAGATGATCAACTGCTAAGCCACCCAGGTGTCCCAAAATATGTGTTGTTTGTTATCAGTAAAGCTTCCAGTCAACGGTAGGCTGTTAGTAGTTAAGTTCTGGGGGAGTCCAAAGTTCTCCGTGAGTTTTCAATTGCATGGAGGGGGTTGGTGTCCCTAACCTCCATAGTCAACTGTATTCCTCTTCTTGGTTCAGTCCTAAATGAATTGGGAAGCTCTGTTTGCCTCACTAATTGCCACCCTTACCAACCACTCCTTCCCCCCCACCCCCGCCCATCAGCTTGCATGTGTTCAAGGGCCCTTACAGCTTCAGGGTACATGGTCCAGCTACCACTGTCAGCACCTGCACTTCTTTGCCCAAGGTCTTTCTCTGACTGCTGGAGCCTACCCTGGCACTTTGTGCAGCACACAGGACATGCTAGAAGTAATGCAAAGTTCCCGCCAGAGCAGCCTTCAAACGATGACTAATGGAAATTGAATACAGATATACCAGGTCTCTTACCAGTCAGTGAGATAACCCTGCATGTAAGCACACACAGGTTTTCACAGTTCCCCAGGGGGATTAAGATCAGTCACCTATAGTGTAGCTGATTGAGAACTTACTCTTCATTGGCTTCCTCTTCTTCCCTGTCTCACTTCACCTACCTTCCTACAGTATTTCCAGAGATTATCTCCCAAATGTTCTACTAGTACTTGAATTCTTGTCTCACGTTCTGCTTCTTGGAGAATTCAACCTGAGACCCTGTCCCTTCAATCATTACAATTGTCTAGACATACCACTGTCCTTATATAGCCATCTCAACCAACCTAGGCAGCTTTACTCGACAACCAACACATACTCTATTTCCCTCTTTTCTACAAATCTCTCAGTACATAGGTATAATATCTGCATCACACCTTTTTTTTTTTTTTTTTTGAGTCCTTGCTTTTGAATTTCAATTCATTTGGGTATATACAAAGGTACAGAGAGCATTTTATCATCAGGACTAAAATAAAATGAACAAAAAAGAAATCTTATGATTTCATTTAAATGTGCAATAAAAAACATGAATAAACAAATAAATAAACAAAAGCCAGAGTCTCAAATACAGAGAACAATCTGGTGGTTGCCAGAGCGAAAGGGCATGAGGAAATGAGTGAAGTAGGGGAAAGGGATTAAGAGGTGCAAACTTCCTGTTACAAAATAAATCAGTCATGGTGATGAAAAGTACAGCATAGGCAATATAGTCAGTAATATTGTAATAACGTTGATGGTGACAGATGGTGACTACACTTATCGTGTGAGCCCTGTGTAATGTATAGAACTGTTGAGTCAATATGCTGCACACCTGAAATGCCTATGACATTGTGTTAATTATACATCATTTTTTTAAATTAAAAATAAATTTAAAAAAAAAGAACACTTCTAACTCCCAGGAGTTCTCATCCTCCTTCCATGGATAAAATCCAGGGGCTCTGTGAACTTGGATATAAAAAAGAAAATGGCATCTTCATGATCACTAACCTAAAACCTTTAACTGAAACCTGCAAGTAGCATTTCCTTCAATGCTGACTATGGGCTATGCTGCAGCAAAATTAGTAGTACCTGTGACTCGGTCACCAACAGAAATCACAGATGTTTTCATATTCCTTTTCCATCATTGGACATATCTCAGAATATCATTATGTTTGTCACTACTCCAAAGTTACGGTAGTTATCATATCTACAGCTGGATCTTATTATTTATGCAGTAAAAAAGTCATTTTTTGCTCTATCACAAATTTTAATAAATATTTTGATACCTGTATTTCAGTATGATTGGTTTCCTTTGCAGAGCTTTGAATTTATTTTATACATTAAAAAGATTACTCTAAGAAAGGGTTCAGATTCTTCACTAGAGAGCCAAGGACTCCAAGGCATAAAAGAGGTTAAGAGGCCCACATCATCTGTATCTCCGGCCCCGTGAGTGCATGTAGGCTCCCTCATGTCCTCAAGGTATCACTGGAGGATTCACAGTGCAGAAAGCAGACTGCCAGAGCAGGTTGGCATTATTGCTTCCTGGCAGCTCTGTGGAGGACCAAGTTTCTTTGGAGGGGTGGGGGGGTCCTGGATCCTCAATGCTGTTCAGACTCTCTCTGTCCTTCAAAGCTAAGAAGAAAATTTTCACTTACATGGTTACCAAATCCTCTCTGTTTCTGGGATAGCTTTGGAAGCTTTAGAGTCCATCTGGTTTCCCAGGAGTGAGCATACAGGGGCCAGAGCTTTGCAGTTCTGGGACTGCTTTCACTGGAGGAAGCCGCATATAGGTGCTGGTGCAGTTCATACTGACATACCAAATCATTCTTAAAAATGTATATATATTTATTGAACATGTGGCAATGGAGAAAAAAACTGAATTGGGATTCAGAGGGCCTGGATGTTAAGCACAGAATCCTTTCTCACAAGAAGAGTTCAATAGCAATACCTCTGTCCAGAGGGTGTACAATCTTATTCTGAAACAACCTGAACTGATGTGTTGGAAGATATTTTTTCTGCATCCTTACAGAAAACCAAAAAGGCAAGACCCTGACCTCTCCAAATACCACTTATGTTGGCAACATCCAGTTAAAAGAAAATCCAGGGTAGTCTTAAAGGAAGAAATCCCAGGCAGGAGATAGCACACTGTGTGCATATGCACGAGAAGAAAAGGGGAGAGAAAAGATTCATCTTTGCCATGAATCTTTATTTTGTGAGTATCAGGACCTTTCTCAACAGCAACATTAAAAACTCCAATAGATCAGGGAAAAAGACTTCTATTTGTTTGATCTATTCTTTCAGTCAAATTATTTTCCATCCATCCATCCTTCTGTCATGCCTTTTATTCTTTCATTTTTCTTCCATCTGACTTTTTCATCCTTCCATCCAGTTCTCTCTCCAAAGCTCTTTCCATTCACCCATCCACCCCTCCTTCCAGTTCTCCTTTCCTCTTCCCCTCTCCCCTCCATCAGCCTTCATCACTCTTTCTCATCCAGGCTTCCCTCCTTTCCTCCATCCATTCATGAATACTCTTAAGAGTGGCACTGGGACATGATGGTTTAATGTCTACCCTCTAAAGTCAGGGTAGCTGGTTCAAAACCAGGTCCAAAATTCTCTAGGTATATGTCTTTGGGCAATTTGCTTTAAGTCCCCTTACTTAAAGGTTGCTAGTTTCTTTACTGATAAATAGTAGCTAATAATAATCCCTACTCCACCGGTTTATCCTGAGGTTTAAATAAGCCAATACACATGAGATGTTACGTGTTATAAAGATAGTTGTTATTATTAGTATACTTCTATCTGGGGAGGGTTAATACGGCATCCAAAGATGAGCAAGCAATTCCCTTCTCAATACAAGTTTATCACACTGTGTTCATTTCCTAAAGTGTATAATTTAGCATTATAACCTCTGAGGAATAGTGAAAATTTTGAGGGCCTAGGATTTCCAAACCACTTTTGCACTCTCACAACTGCTGAACTTTGCCCCATTTCAGTTCCGTTCTATCAAGTGTGTTCATCTGAACCTTGATTTGTATACTGAGTTTCTTGCCAGCCTCCTGCAATGCAATTTAACATGAGAGGCAATATAATATTCTTGTTGGGGATAGCAGCCGTTCAATAGAATGGATTGGAACTCTCGCCATTGTGAGCATGATTTAAGTCCCCTTGTTATCAGGAAAGGTCTGCATGTTCTTTCAGCTCCATTGAGATGAGGCCTTTCAGTGACTGCAGTCAACTCCTTTTGTCCTTTTCATTAAAAAAAGCTCCAGGACTTTAGTAACCATAGAATTTCAAATTAACACTTAAGAAATGCAAAGCCTGGTGTGAGAAGTTAAGCAAAGAATAGCTTTGAGTTTGAGGACTCCTACCCGAGCAGCATGTGAATATAGCTGACTAGTCTCCTATGTCCAAAACCAGGATCTTACAGATTTGACTCTACAGACAAGCTGGCATCCAAAATCATGAGCAGTCTGACAATAAATATTACCACCCTCAGCTGACACTTCTACTTTGAAATAATTATGAATGGATAATTAGACAAAGATAGCTTACACTATGCTGCGGAAATACACAAATCCTAAAATCTCAGTGGTTTAGCACGATGAAGATTTACTTCTGGCTCATGAAAAATCTGGTGCAGGTTGACAGGGACTTGCCTCCATCTTGCAATTAGACACCCAGGCTCCCTGCATATTCTACTTCCACCATCTCAACGTGTGGCTTCCAAGGCTACTGAGGAGAAGAGGAAGGGAAGGAGGAGACACATCAGCTCTTGCTCCTCTAGGAAGGGATATCCACCACTTCTACTTAGGATCCACTGACCAAAACTTGTTTCATGGCCCTATCCCAATGGCAAGGGCTGGGAAATTCAAGTGAAAAAAAAGAAATAGTTGTTGCATCTAAGCATCTCATCCATAATTGGTAGACATTCCAAATCCATAAATGAAAAGATACTGAACATCCCTGCCCCCAAAGATTTGGAAATTTTTTTCAACACTCTTACATCCGTTGTGGAAAATGTCAACCTTTGTAAAAAAAACAAAATAAAAATTGAAAAATAAAATAAAAACCATGAACATTTGCACCAAAAAAAAAAAAAAAAAGAAAAGAAAAGAAAAGATACTGAACAGATGAAGATAATGGAAAATGTGGGTTGTTTCTAAATGACAATGAAAAGTACTAGGCAAGAGTTGTGGGAACCAGAGGCTCAATCCGAAATAGCTGACCACTTGCACAGCACTTCTTGAAAGTCTAGTGTTTTATCTTTAAACTTTTC
Organism: Canis aureus; assembly: GCF_053574225.1. Taxonomy (NCBI): domain Eukaryota; kingdom Metazoa; phylum Chordata; class Mammalia; order Carnivora; family Canidae; genus Canis; species Canis aureus. The sequence goes on from NC_135636.1 coordinate 15,322,857, forward strand.
ATTAATTTAAAAGTTCAGCTCTGTCCCCCCAATGATGAGAAGATGACACGGGTTTATTTTTTGGATATTTCCCAGCAAGCAGTGTACCCTCCCAGGGATTTGCCTTCCCTGGCTTAAGGAGCACCCTCTAAATGTCCAATAGATGGTTATTAAATGGTAGTGAAGAGGGTGTATTTAAGATGCAAGGAAATGCCAGTGTTAATGCGAAGGCCCTGCACCATGGTTGAGTATGTGCCTGGATGCCCTGAATGTCCTATTCTAAAGTGCAAGTTCATTGCAATAACAGTGCTTTATACACTTTTTAATTAACTTTTAACTTGAATCCTCCTTAGTGTCCATTCACAAAGGGCAATGAACCCAGGACTATGAGTCTGTCCAAAGCCTATTCTCGCCATGTGACTAACCGGGACCCCTACCAGAATTTCTTCTTCCCTCCCTATCTCCCTTTGCTTCTCAGCCAGGATTTTCACTGAACAACAAAGATGAGCCTCAAACTAGTGAATCCTAGGGATACACTCTTGCTTTAAAAGGACAAATAAAGAGAGAAGCCTTCTGAGAAGAAGCATGAGTTTGCCTGATTTCCAGGTTTTTGTTTTTGTTTTGTTTGTTTTTCAACTGATGCAAAGCTACCCACATTCCTCACTGTTTCCTGACCACTCCTTACCCCAATGTCTGAATCCAGATGGCTCTCCTGCATTCTGGACCTCATGTTATCTGAACTTGGACGTCTGCCTAGGTCTGCAAATCTGTCCTTGCTTCTACAACCCAATCTGATAATAGATATTTAAAAATAAGTGGCATAATAGGTATTTATTGGATACTAGGTATTTAAAAATAATTTTAAAAATAATTTAAAAATGAAATAATTACTTCTTTAACCAAACAATTATTATGTATCTTCTGTCTTCCAGGCATGGGTAGATAATAAGATGGTAACTACAGAGTGAGATCAGGTTCCTGTTCATCATGCAGTTTACTTTCTAGAAGTGGAGAACAGGTAAAGAAATAACTAAAAGCAAGATGATTCTAGATGACACTCAATCCTGCAAAGGAAGGGAAACAGGGTGAGGTGATAGGAAGGGACTATGGTTAGGGCAACATGCAGAGTGGTCAGAGAAGGACTTCCTGCCTGGGAGAAGTGGGGAGCTCTGGGGAGATGGGTGGGATAGCAGGTCTGGCAACCAGGCAACTGCTCCAGAATGAACTGGGCATGCAGGATGGAAAGGATAAAGATTACCCTTATCCTCCTCTCATACCCAATAAAGGAGCATAGTGTTCTTTTTTCTTATCTCTGCTCCAGTGCCCTGGATCCTCTGTGAAAGCTAGGATATAAATTTCATATTAAATGTAATAACAGACCATCTTCACGAAAGACCTCATTCTCTCTTTCCTAAATCAGCATCTCTCCAAGGAACTAAACAAAACACCTGCCTTGATCTTTGGTCAAGCTGCTGTGACCTAACTTTCTCTATTGAGACCAACAGTTGATGACAAGTTATAATAGAAACAACTGCTCACTTTCCAGCTGCCCTCAATCGGCTAGACAACATCCCTCTGACTGATTAAGTCACTAGGGAAAATCTTTTCTCTGTTCCCAGTGACTGCTGATTGATGGCACTGAAGGATCCTTGCTGCTCAGGCCCTTATTCAAGGGAGGCTATCAATTTCTGTAGATCCCTTGGCCAATCTACCCCCATCTATTTCAGGAGTTGGAGGAATTGCCTCAGAAGTATATGTGGCCCTGCACCCAAGGAGAATGATGGGGACAGGGTGAGAGGAGGGAGAAATAACACGGCCTCACAATTAGATCAGCACTGAGTTTGCTCAGAAGCAGCCAGCTCCATTACTCTGCTTATATCACAGCTACCTTCCCTCCTCATTCTTCCCCCATGTACCCTTGTGCCATGTTCTGCAGGCAGATGCAATAACAAGGAAGAAAAGAAAAGTGGATGCTATGCAGGTTGAAGAAAGTGGAGACAATTCAAGTCTTTTCAGATAAGAGAAGTTCTTAGAGAAGTTTATCTGGGAAAGGATGATTTAATAATCTGGCATCATACTATGTATAAAATGTACTCCTGCTTTCCCTCTCCCCTACCCCTGCATTTTTAAAGACAAAAGACATGAAAATAATCTACAGTAGGTGGCATGGAGTGAGCAAGGAACAGGATTTCAAGAAGATTTGTATCAGAGCCTTATCCTGTTAGTAGATTCCTGGGCAGCTCTGAGCAAGTTCCTCGGCATCTCTGTTCATCTACAAAGTGAAGCAATTTCTTGACAAAACTTCTAAGGCCCCCTTTTGTTTTAATATGCCATAATTCCTATGCAGTTGGAGATATTCAGCTTCACTGGAAAAAAAAAGAACCTTTTGACAGATACTAGTTTTTAAAAAAGCCTTGTAATGCCTCTTTCTAAAAAATAGTTATTTGATAAATCCATATGTTAAGCTCCCACTTCTTCATGTTGGGACATTCTGCCTAAGGCAAGATGGGACAGGTTGGAATCCTGCAAACACTCGAAGGAGGAACATTTTTTAAAGATTTTTATAACAGTATTATAATGGAAAAAGAGAAATCAGTGTTTTCAGTTCATATATCTACTTCTTTGCCAATTTAAATTATTTGATTATTTTATTGATTATTGATTCATTTGACTAATTTATTGATTTCTTTATCTTCAAAATTTTCTACCTTGTCCTAGAAAATATTTCAAATAACAAAAGACTTTATGGTAAAGTGATTTATCCAATAGTTACTCTTCTATTTCATTTACCAAGACTTAAGGATTTATTTGTTAATATTTTTAAGGGAAAAGACCCTCATTACTCAATGAAAATTGATGATGTACTTAAAAATTCTTTTTCTGGTGCCGATTTAAAAATTGCAAAGTTCACACTACTCTGTCTTCTCCTTAAATTGGACTCTAAAGTTGATTAGAAGTAAGCACTTTTGAGTTGAATTTCAGTGGAATTTTCCAAATCCATTCCACAAAAGTTTAACTGTATGTTTGAGAAAAGTTAAACACATTCCTGGCCTCCAGGAAGCTCAGAGTCCAGCTGGGACACAGGCCTAGAAAAGATAAATTACAATCCAGAGCTATAGGGAGAGGCTTCTTGGGGCCAGCCCATACTTTGTGACTGAGCACCATGGCAGGTGCACACTGGGCCAGGGGTCACACACATTAGACACAATCATGCAGTACTATAGAATTCTTAACCTGTTCCCTGTATCTGCTACATGATAGTAACTGAATAGACTGGTCTCCTTCAACATTCAAGGGAAAAATATTTTTACACACATGTCTTTTTGGAAGGCAATTTCTACAGTAGGACATAGTGGGACAGGGTTTGGAAGACTAAAAGAGCCGGTACTTAAGTTTTCTAAGCATAGTAGAACAACAGGATCTATAGGCTCAGGGATCCTGCAGGGAATGACTAGTTAACTGAGTAGTGTTTTTAGAAGCAAAACAGAAGGTTCCAGGCTCAGTCCTGGGTAGGTACCTACAGTGGTAAATGTACATTATGTTGATCGCTCACTACAGGCTTCTAAATGTACAGTGGATGCAGCCCATAATGGGCACAGAGGCATTCCGTCTCCCTAAATGACATGGTGTCTGGCTACACCCATCCAACAGTGATCACATTAGAGCCAGGCCTCCAGCTCCAGGCTGTCAAAGACTATTGAATTTGCTGTATTTTCTGAGCGATAAAAGCAGACTTTTAATTTAATTAATCTCATCCTTGATTGCATTAACCACCCATGTGGCCAGAAAGTACAGCTTGGACCTCGGGCACTGTCTGCATTAACCTCTCAGGCATTGAGGACTCAGGGTTTCAGTGAAGGGAATGATTCATTTTTCTATTGATCAGAAACAAACCCAGCCAAAAGCCTCAGCTGGCTTAGGGACTAGATGCTTGGAAAGCAAATTCTAAATAAGGAATGGGGAGGGCAACCCAAACATTTCTTTGACAATCTTTTGATCTGAGGGATTCAGACCATTTTCTTTGAACCAATGAAACCTTTTATCCTCAAAGGTATGAAATTTCTAAGAAAGCAAAACGTTGATTTCAAAGTGATAGGCATTAGATGAGTTTGATCTTGACATTCTGGATACTGGGGCTTCAGTAGATGGGACTGAACACTCAGATACCATATGTTGCTGACAGAATCAGTCTATTTTTAATGAGATCTCAAACATGCATTCACCTAAAGTCAGGTGGTTTAGCGGATATTGGATGGTAGTATCCAAAATGACACAGATAGGCTGGGTAGAAGGGGAAAATGTAATGAGAGGATACCTAACAGAAGGGAATGTAATGTTTTACACTGAGGTTTAAAAACTAATCTAGGGGCAGCCCGGGTGGCTCAGCAGTTTAGTGCAGCCTTCAGCCTGGGGCCTGATCCTGGGGACCCAGGATTGAGTCCTGTGTCGGGCTCCCGGCATGGAACCTGCTTCTTCCTCTGCCTGTGTCTCTGCCTCTCTCTGTCTCCCATGAATAAATAAATAAAATCTTTAAATAAATAAATAAATAAATAAATAAATAAATAAATAAAAACTAATCTAGACAAAAAACAGAAAGGAGTATATAGACTTGAACAGCAGTAGGTATAGAAAAAAACTTATTGATTTTAGTAGATGAGAAAGCCAATATAAATAATAAATGTAATGCAACCGATAGAAACCAATGCCATGTTAGGCTCTGAAGAGACACTATTGGTGCCCTGCCTAGCTCTCCTTTATGGGGCTTACGCACCTAGCCACTGGCATCTGAGTGTTGACTGCTACTAGCTCAGAACCGGCCTGATTGGCAGAGAATTGCCTTTGGCTGATAGGAGTTTGGGGAAGTAACACTCAGCCAGGGTAGCCTGCAGCCAAAAACTGATGAAATTACAGTTACAAGAGACTGATTAGATCCCTTGCTTTGGGAGTGGGACCAACTCTTGTGATTCACCTTCTAGAGCTCCTTGTGTGATTAGTCCGGACTCTAGCTGAGACCACAGGTGTGATATTGTGATTTATAAGAAATATATATTTGGCTTTCATCCCCATTTCTGGCATAAAGGGGGATGAAATTTGGAATTTCCTTGGAATTTGGAATTTCCTAAGTGATGAGAGTGATAAAGGTTTCTTCTGCTATGTGAAAGAGGTGACTTTTGGAAAGCTCCTAAGGATGACAGCTTGTTGCCAAGACAGCCAACGAGGTGATTAGAGGGATGGAACTTCCATTCTCCATCCATATCAGACCCTCACCTCTGAGGAGGGGAGAAGGGTTAGAGATTCAGTTCAGTCATGGATGAGTTAATCAGTCATGCCTATGTAATGAAGCCTTTATAAAAGCCCAAATGGACAGAGCTGCCAGGATGATAAACTCATGGAGGTGCTAGAAGGATAGCACCTTGGGAGGGCATGGAAGCTCCTCTGTCTTTCCCCATACCTTGCCCTATGCATCTCTTCCATCTGGCTGTTCCTGAGTTATATACTTTTGTAATAAACTGGTAATCTACTAAGTGTATGCTTCTTTCAGTTCTGTGAGACCCTCTAACAAATTAATGGAGCACAAGGAGATCATGGGCACCTTTGTTTATAGTCAGTCAGTCAGTCAGTTAGTCAGCCAGTCAGAAATACAGGTAACCTATGCCTGCAAATTGGTGTCTGAGGTGAGGGGCTTGGAAGGACATTTTTATGGAACTAAGCCATAAACCTATGGAATCTGATGCTGTTTCCTGGTAATTTAAATTGAGTTAAATCCTCAGACTTGCTTTTTGGTGTAGAGAAGCCTCACCTCTCTCCCTACATACATACTGGAATTGTAACTGGGGCCCAAAGGTGCAAGAGCACCTGGCTCCAGGGTTCCCAAACAGATCAAGTTTGGCTGCTAGCTGCTGACAAAATCCAGAGAGAGAGAAGTGGAGGTGAAACAAGAAAGGAATTTATTTAGTAAAGCCAACACTGGGAAGATAGTACAGTAGTGTCCCAAAGGCTGTATCCAAAGTGCTAAAAATACTTCTAAATTTATATAAGGAAAATGTGAGACAGAGCTTGGTGGGTACATGCAGCTGGGTGGTAAAGGTCAGGTCAATTACTGTCTTGGGGTCAGTCACACCAGGTCTTGCTGGTGTTGGGGCAGTTGTCATTGCTTGAGGGTAGTTTCAATTTTCATCACAGAATGCTTTGCCCACTGAGTCTTTTCCCTGAATTAGAAGAAGAACTTAGGAAGTACAAATTGAGGTCAAAATGGAGGTAGTTAAAGTGACTACTGGGTCATCTTTCAGAACTGGTGATGAGAACATACAAAATAACATGTTGGCTCAGCTCCTCCTACTAGCCAACCTTCTTCCCTTACTTCCATTCTTCTGGAAAAAATTCCTCAAGTAATCACTTTCCTGTCCTACCATCTCAGGTTCCGCTTACCAGAAACCTGGCCTAAAATATCTGCATTGATAAAGACTTGCCCCAGGAGGAAGGGGGATATCTTACCTTGTGGCACCTGAAAAACTGTGCTAGATTTTGGGCATACCACCCAAAGAGGCAATAGTCACAAGCTCAGAGGTTCCAAGAGAGGTGACTCAGATGTGAAAGTTCTAGAAACTCTTGACTTTTTAAAGTAGTTTTAAAGATTGGGATTATGGAATAGTTCAAGGCCTGTATGGATACAGAAAAACTACTCATTCCTCTTACAGGAAAGAACATTTGTTATTATGGTGGAAAGTTTTGTTAATGGCTCCCAGGCTGCAATCTTATAAACTGTTCATCTGCACTGCATTCAAAATTCAGTGGAACATCCTAAGTAAAATTACAGAATATTACAAAGCATCAATTCATTCAGAAACATTTATTGACAATTTATTTTGAATTAGGCAATGTTTAAGACACTTGGGGTTAAAAATTGAAAAGAAATAAAAATTGGAAAATGTAGCTCAGTTTCTATATCTCCCTTTACAAAATAAAGCAAAGAATCTTACACAGAGAGGAAACCTTCCTTATGTCCTTGGGGTGATAAAGTGCAGTGAGGCCTCACTTTCAGCTGATAGAAACTTGAAAGAAGGAAAGACCTTTGATTTACCAAGATAAAGCTAAGTCCAATAAAACTACTCTATTTCTTATTCTCTAAGTTTGTGTGTTTCTGTTTTCCTTTGTTTTGTTGTTGTTGTTGTTGTTTTTATTTTCTGTTTACTGTTGAATAAAAAAAGGGAAGAAGTTGAAGGAGGAGGAGACAGACAGCCAATTCAGGCTTGGGAATTGAGTGAGACAATCTGAATCTGTGGATCAAATCAGCCTTCTGTTCAACAGCTCTTTTTCTCCCTCTTCCTCTCCCTTTCTCTCTATTCTTTTCTGTTTCTCTCTCAGTCTCCAAAAATAAAATATAAATTTGGTAGATTGTCCAAATATTTGGCATCCAAGGAGCCTAATAATGAGTTAGTTACAATTCAAAGTGCCCTGCAGGTCAGAGCATTGGATTACCTGCTGCCTGGCATGCTAGTCATTTAGTCTTTTTCAGACAATTTTCTCAATCTGACCTTTGCCACCTAGGATTCTGGCTTCCCCATGGGAATCAAGGAAACTCATTTCAACAGCAGCACCTTCCATCAGTTCCTCATGCCTCAAGATCAGCCACTGTAGTGCTGTTGTGTATTGGCTTGATATGATTTCAAATCCACATGTTTTAATCCACTTGTTTATGACAAAGACAAAAAAAATTGTTTTGGTACAAGAATAAAGTAAGCTGTGTCAGGATGTCATTATATCATCTCTTTTCATCATTAAGAAGTCAGTAATTCGGCTGCTAGGGGCCCAGTCAGGGTTCATCTATGAAAACATATGAAGAAGCAACTTTGTCAAGAGGACATTTGACTATAAACACCAAGAGTATGTGAGGATTACCCAAATGTGTTTGGTTTGGGCAAAGATGCACTTTGCTGATCTAAATAATTCCCCAGTGACCTTGGGACAATTAGCTCCTGTGCAGTAGAGGTGCATCTTACTAGCAGTGGTGAAAGCTGTGAGGTAACCCCAGAAAATAATCTGTTTGTATGTCAACATTGGTCTCATTTTTTCTCCAGCAATGTGCTCTAGCAGCAAGGGAGTTATACTTTTGCCTGGCAACCGGATGGCAGCTCTCATTGACTTAGTCTCTCCCTCCTAAGTACCAACTTATTATAAAGGTAAATGCCAACTAAATTTGAACTTTATTCCTTTCACTGCCTCCCTCCCCCTGCCTGGAACAATAGCATGATTTTCATTGATTTGGAGTATGTTATTTCTTTACTAGTATATCAAAAGACATTATCTTCTTGTGTGCTATTGGCTCATGAAATTCCCACAGTGTACCTGCACTAAATAAATCATTGGTAAAGGCAAACTCAGTCTCTGAGCATGATTTCCACCCCCAAACGAAACAAGTTCTTTTCCTCAATAATGTATGTTTCATAGCTTCAGTGAAGAAAGAATCTTTTAGGATCTCTTGAGGGGCATCATTTGGTAGGTTTCAATAGGTCACATATGATGAATCTGCTTTAACTTTTGAGTCCAGATTTCAGTCCACTAAACTGTTGGCACTCCTGGCACCAACGTGAGCAGAGTAAATTAGCATCTCTGGAATATTCACTAATGTTGATGAAATCAGGCAGACCAAAAATTGTTTTTGTCTTACTTTGATCTCACATCATTGTAATAAATTTTTACAACTATATGCCATCTTTTGTTCCTGGAAATTAGCATAATATTATACCTCATTTGTTTTGAAGCCCTTCCTTCTCATATTTGGCTTCATAAACTGCACTGAGATATCTGTGCTTTACGTGAAATCTAGAGACCATGAAAAATGAGGTGAGGTGATAGAAGAATTCCTTCTTGCAAAGGAACTTGCTCAGTGGAGAGTCCCCAGCATGTGTAAATAGCCTATTCAAACAAAAAAGTTCTTTTGCCTAAGATACCTAGGCAATCTTAAAGGGGAGTGAGGATTTGAGACCTTACAAATCATCTGAGGTTTCCTGTATTTCCCTATTCTAGCTCTTGTTTTCCCTAATCAAACACTTGAAAAACCTAATGAAACCTCAAACTCAGTGGCATTGTCTTATAACAGCCACAAATATCAGACTTTCTGTTTAATTTTCAGACTAGGGGGTTGCAAGAGATAAGAGATTAAAAGAAGTCATAGAAAGTAATGGTAATTCTATCAGGGAAAGAAAGTTTTTGGTTTTCAGCCCATGTTTTAAGGTGAAAGTTAAGAAATGTGACATTGTTGATCTCTTTTCTTAAGTTCAATACCATTAGACCCAATACCTTACCCTCTGGTCCTTAAATATTTTTATACTATTTTGGGGAAGTAGCCAATTGATCTCCTAAAGTTATGCCTTCATCCCTAATGACCATAGATGAGCATTAAATTAATTTTTCTTGGGGATCGGGTGGCTCAGCAGTTTAGTTCCTGGCTTTGGCCCAGGGTGTGATCCTGGAGTCCTGGGATTGAGTCCTACATCAGGCTCCCTGCATGGAGACTGTTTCTCCCCCTGCCTGTCTGTCTCTCTTTCTTTCTCTCTGTCTCTCGTGAATAAATAAATAAAATCTTTTAAAAAATTAATTTCTCTTCATGCTTTGCCAGAGTGCATACCTTAATACTAACCAGATCTTCACTGCCAATAGCCCCAGGCAAGTGAAACAATCAATCTCTTATTTTCTAAATTTCTTAGAGGGTCTGATGACCATCTACTTTTGCTACCTGACTACTTTGTTTCCAATATCCACATCAATAAGTGTTCTTATTTGCAAGCTACAATAAAATCTAGATGAACTACGTAGAAAATACAGTTTAAAAGGGAATGTTGGATATCTGGTGAAACACTGGAGAACCACAGTTACAGCATTGTAGGTGGGACGATAACCCACAGCATACAACTGGGGAAGAAAACAGCTACTGCTATGACCTTGACATAAAAGCATGCTCTGCTGCAATTTAGTGCAGCTGCTATTGCTATTCCTAGGAACCTGACTTTTTTACATCCACCTCCATGCTCAGACTGCTTTCAATGCTGTTTCAAAAGTGGCTACTGCTGCTACTGCTATCTATAGAGCACACTTTGTTGTCCTTATTTTTAGTGAAAGACCTACAGGGGGAGTGGGATTGACTGGCAGAAACTCACAATATGTCCTAAGCCCCAGCTTCAAGGGGGAGAGGGAAAATATGCATATGGGATGTTCAGCTTCTAGGGTGGGAGGGAACTCAGAATCATATGGAAATAATCATATTGTCATGGATGTTTTCCCGCCTTGTCAAAGATCTGTTTTCCTCCTCTAATGCCCAGCCACTGACTCGATATTTTCTAGTTCCTATTTCAGACTTCATGAAGCGGTCTGTTCTTTGGCTGGAGAGCTCTCAGTGTTTGAAAATCCAATATAGTGTTAATCAAGTACTTTACACATTGGGTGCTATTACAAGAGGAAGAGCCAGGTCTGATGCTGGGTGCTTTATGTCATTATCTTATTTGTCCAAATTTATGACTAAGAAGAAAGTAGAGTCTACTTCATTTTGTAGATGAATAATTTGAAATTTGGAGAGATTAAATGACTTAGCCAAAATTATATAATTAGGAGGTAAATACAAAGGCTTGAATGAGAAGTTTCTGATTCTCCACTCTTCTCTGTACTCATATTCTTTTCCACATGATTTTGCAGGCCCCCACCCCATCAAGGCAGAAATGACTTTGCTGACCCTTGACTTTGGGCTTGGTCGTGTGACTTAATTTGACCAATAGGATGTTGACACATATGATACAAGTAAAGGTCTGATGAACTCTGGGTCATGTGGTCCACGCTGCAGAGTAATAGAAAAAAAATTCAAATGAAAAAGAATAGGAACAATGGAATTTGACCTATAATTAAGAGCTTAAATGGGTGGCATCAGTTTTCTTGTTAATAGAGTCTTCAAAAGGGCACCTTGGGTGGTTCAGTCAGTTAAGTGTTGGCCTTTGGCTCAGGTCATGATTCTGGAGTCCCAGGATCAAGCCCTGATAGGATTCCTTGCTCACTGGGGAGTCTGCTTCTCCCTCTGCCCTCATTCTGTTCATGCTCTCTCTGCTCTCTCGCTCTTATTGCTCTCTTACTGTCTCTCAAATAAATAAATAAAATCTTTAAAGAAAATAAAGGAATTCAAAGAATGATAGATAAGTAAGGGTAAAAATGACCAGGAATGACCTTTATTGAAGAGGAAGAATATGAATGGGTCTTGAAGAACTCAGGAAATTGTGGTTGACATTGCCAGGGAATTTAAAACCCAGTGACAAAGAGAAGTTACAGCTAGCAGTGCAGGGGACATCTTCTTCCTTATACCCCTCCCTATGCCTAGCAACAGAAAAAAATACAGTTTTCCCCTTTTTACTCTATAACTCTTATTTGCAATGCACTTTTCTCCATCATGTCATTGTAGAAAATAAAATAAATAGAGTTGAGTGCTGTGATAAGAAGCTTTTCAACCCAGCTGTGTGTGTGTTGATCAAAATATTTGGATAGAGTGCTTGTCAAAGCACTTAGGTAAGGAGAGATAAGTTCCATTATAAACCTGGGAGCAAAACAAAGTAGGTGTAAGAATATGAGGTAAAATTAGTTGTTTAGCTTCAATGAATTTGTATTTGGCTGTTTTCCCTTTAGCCATTCAGGAAGAACAGAAGCTATTTACCATGTGTCTAGTGCTGCAAAAGTACAAAGAAATACAAGAAACAGTGCATTGTGGAGCTATGTTGAAGTTGATATTCCTACTTCCTGAAGCAGAACTGTCTTGGCTATCTTTTAAACATGTTAGAAGGATTATGTCATTCATACAAAATGGGAAACTATTCAAGTATTATTAAGCATTAATTATTAACAGTATTTGTTCAAATGTGTGTCTCCCAAGTACTCAATACATATCTTTTGGTTACATTTAAAGGAGAACTTAGCTCAGAGCTGGGATCTGTATTCAGTATAAACCATTCCACTGTGTGCCCCTCCTTCTTGCCTTCTCCAGCAAATAAACCATTTGGAGCCTGGTCTATGTATCCTTCAAAAACTAACTCGCACATTATTTTATTATTTCACACTCAAGTTTAGCTGCTGCAGAACTGGCTTCCTTCCTAAGAGAGCATTTCATTGAACCAAATTGAATTCGTTAGAGAAAAAAGCCCACGATTAGCCAACAAGCTAATTTCTTGATCACCATGAGCATAGTACAAGTGGGCCAAACAGGCACTATAACCTGGGTTGTTTCAGCCTTTGGCACAAGGTTCAGATGACCATTCTTTACAGTGCCTTGACAATTCAACAAAACACATAATATCTGTGGACCCCAGTTTCCTTTTCTGAAATGGTGCTAAAATCTAACATTCAGTGATTTTATGATAAACCACAAATACAGTGATACTGTGGATTAGAAAGAAAAATTGGTACAATTAGTGAAATGATGTTACTGAGAAACATGATGTTAGGGAGAGGATTTGAACCTAACCTCCATATGTAGTTGCTCTCTCACTATAATATAGCCTCTTGTTCTCTTTACAATTCAGGGTGCCTAAAATATACTTGTCTATTCTGGTCTTTTCAAATGGATAGTGCTTTTTTATAGTCTGAGTATCTTTCTGTAGACAGGTTAAAAACTTAAATCACTATTTTGCCAAAATTTATTTTTCCTCCTATTAACTCTGGATACATTTTTTTTCTTATTTCATCTGCATCTTAATAATGAAGAGAATGTACTATTTATGATTACCATTAGCCTACCTGTGGGGACAGGAGTGTTATGTCCTTTCTTCGGAAGAAATCTGTACTAGATAATAACTATCACAGTTATTTACTATTGATTTGTTTGCAATAGTAAAGTTTATTCAATGTACTCCAATTGTACATTCAATTAAGCTCAGCTCTTTGGGAGAAATGAATACTATTTGCCAATTGGTATGTCTCAGACCTTAGAGACTTAGGATACCCCTTTAGCCCATAATTTCATCAAGAGTTAATGTCCCATTAGGTGGGAAATCCAGTTGCCCTGGGAATAGGATGAAATAAAATGTCTTAAACTAGCTTCTTTCGGGATCCCTGGGTGGCGCAGCGGTTTAGCGCCTGCCTTTGGCCCAGGGCGTGACCCTGGGGCCAATCCCACGTCGGGTTCCCTGCATGGAGCCTACTTCTCCCTCTGCCTGTGTCTCTCCCTCTCTCTCTCTCTCTGTGTGACTATCATAAAATAAATAAATAAATAAATAAATAAATAAATAAATAAATAAATAAATAAAACAGCTTCTTTCATGCTCTGGCATGGTGCTGGAACATTGCCTGTGTATCCCAGCCTTTCACATGACCCAAACTCTTCGTCAAGAGAGAAATGTACTAAAAAACTGATGTTAGCTCTCAATTGGCCACCCCCAGACTCACATTCACACTCATGAATTTATGTCAAGTCAGGCTAATCATTCTTTATGGGTTTCCTCCAGAATTCCTTTTAAAACCTCTTTATTTTTTTAAAGATTTATTTATTTATTTATGATAGACATAGAGAGAGAGAGAGAGAGAGGCAGAGACACAGGAGGAGGGAGAAGCAGACTCCATGCCAGAGCCTGATGCAAGACTCGATCCCGGGACTCCAGGATCGCGCCCCAGGCCACCTCAGCCAAACTGCTGAACCACCGAGGGATCCCCCAAAACCTCTTTAAAATAAACCCTCTCTCAAAGAAAAAAAAAAGAATATTACAACAGTGTTAGAAGTATAAGATTATATTTTCCCTGTGTTTGAGACCTACCATGAAATACATTCATCTACAGATTATTGGTTTCATTTTTGGTTGGCTCCAAGGAGCACTACCATCTCTGGATCCCTTTAAAATAAATTCTGAGGAAAAACTTATATAGGACTTAACTGAGGAAAAATTTATGTAGAACTTAATTGGGAAATTATCAGTGGTTGACTTAGAGAAGAAGCTCAGTCTGCACTATTTCCCATCTTCAGTTTAGAGAAGCAGGGGATATACCAATGTGAATACCTTCTCAAGCAAAGCCAGTTTAAAATAATTAAAAATGTATTTTTAAGCTATCAAGAAAAAAAGGGAAATCCTCATTGGTCAAGATGGTAAAACGAGAAATCCAAAGGTATAAGTGAAGAGTGAAGCTGATGGGTGCTCCAAAGCTTTCACCTGACCCTTGCTTACCATAAATGTTTATTTTAATGACAACATGGGAATGAAGATAAGCTTAAAGATCACCCAGCCCAGAATAAGGCCAGAACTCCAAAGGCCTACATCATCATTTGAAGACTAAATTAGGTATATGAAAAAAAAAAAAAAACCCTCCCATACAATGTACTCATAAGGAAATTTGCCTGTCTCAAACTTGCTGATAAATTGGAGGAAAAATGCCTTAAGAAAACCTAACCATAAGCCATTCCTTACTAGGTTGCTGACCCAAATTCAGACTCTATGTTGTCTGAAAAAATATCAAGACAAGAATTTATGTTAAAGAGATCCAGAAATGGTAGTGTTCCTCTGAGCCAATCAGGAATAAAACCAACACTCTGTGAATGAATGTACTTCATGAGAGATCTCAAACAACTGTCACAGATAAAACCCCAAAACTAACTCATAGTGAAGCAATATATGTATATATACTCTATACACAAATATAATTAAATATATAAAAATTTAAATATTAGAAGTACCTAAATATTTCAAGATACTTAGATATGTATACATATATGATATATATATATATACACACACACACATACATATCAGTATGCAACGTATGTTTAATTTATTAAAAATAAAGTAGGCAAATGTGAGAAACAAGAGCTTATAATAAGTTGTCTAGCAGTTTTGAAAAAAGAGCCAAATCAAATTTATACAGATGAAAAGCAAAGCATAATGATTGAAAGCTAAAGGAAGAAAAGCAGATTAAATAAGAGGTTTCCAAACCTTCATATTAAATGATGTCCTTAGGATCTCAGTAATTTTATCAGTGTTTCTAAGCCCAAAGAAATTCCCTACACTCCCATCTAATAAATTGTTACATTAGGTTCGAACACTTAATATATATTTGTCAAAAGAACTTAGTAGCAATTCAAAAATTAATAAGAATAGGGGTACCTGGGTAGCTCAGTCAGTTGAGCATCCAACTCTTGGTTTTGGCTCAGGTCATGTTCTCAGGGTTGTGAGATTGAGCCCATGGTGAGCATGCTGCTTGGGATTCTCTCTCTCTCTCTCTACCACTGCCCCTTCCCTGCTCATGCTCTCTCTCTCTAAAATTTAATAAGAATAAGCTGAATAAAAAATAACAATTCTGTTTCATTCTTAAGTAACCATTTCAAGTAATGTTGGGCACTGACAACTTTCCAAAGTGTAATTCAGATCGGACCCAACCAAACTCAATTCCTATTCCACATCAATTGTTTTTGTTCTTTCCTTTTGATCACAGTAACTGCAAAAGAATGGAATGTTGAAACTGACCTACTTTGAGGTAGCAGCAGAGTGTCTTGCTACTACAGTGTTGAGTTTTGCTTTGTTTCCCTCAAATATTAAAATATTCTGTGGCCCCTATTAGTTTAATATATCACCCCAAAGCAAGTCAATGACCTGGGGCAAGTCAGTTTGGGAACCACAGATTTAGATACTGCTAAATGGGGGACCTGGTGAATTGGAATATAGATTTAAAGAAATGCTGAGTGAACTAAGTCAGTCAGAGGACAATCATCATATGGTTTCACTCATACGGGAAATATAAGAAATAGTGAAAGGGATTATAAGGGAAAGGAGAGAAAATGAGTGGGAAATTTAGAGAGGGTGATGAAACATGAGAGACTCCTAACTCTGTGAAACAAAGGGTAGTGGAAGGGGAGGTAGGAGGGGTTGGGGTAACTGGGTGACAGACACTGAGGAGGGCACTTGATGGGATGAGCACTGAGTGTTATACTATATGTTGGCAAATCGAACTTCAATAAAAAAAAGGAATGATCTAGAATGCACCCCAAAGTTTTAAGAGAAGTCAAGCAATAAACACATGGTGCATATGATGAGATGTTTTCCAAAATGGAGGGTGGAAAAAAAGAGAATATAGTGGAAAGGTGATATTTAGGACATAATATCTGACAATTTTCCAGAATTAATAAAAGCTCAATAGTCATTCAATTTGTGATACATAGTAAATCTCAAGTAGAGTGAGAAATTACAAACAAAACAAAACATTATCACCTGTATCTGTAACACTGAAGTTGCAGGAATAAAAAAGGAAAAAAAAAAAAGAATAAAAGCAACTTGAGTGAAAAGAGAAATTGGAATTAGATTGGCAGCTGATTGTTCAATATTAACAGTGGAAACCAGATACAATGACTAACAGTATTTTCAAGATACCATTGAGAGAGAAGAATAACTGTCAATTAAAATTACCTTTTGAGAATGATGGCAAAATAAAGACATTTTAAAAGCTAACAAAAATTTAACATATCCCTCACTAAAGAACCTTCTGAAACATGGTCTTCGGGAAGAAGGAAAATACAAGAAGAAATGATGAGTAAATAAATTGTTCAAGATGTGAGTAAATATAACCAAACATTAAGTTTCAAAACACTAATGACAGCCCCTTAATCTATGAGAACAGAGTAAAATAAGCTATTCCAATTTTAGTTCTAACAACAGAATATAAATGGAAGTGGGGGTTGATTCAGGTTAAAATATTCCATGGTCTATATTTTTAAGAAAGTGGATAAAAGTAATGATTAATCTTAGACATTCTTAAGTTAACCATAAGTGAAAAGTGCATAGGGTATCTACTAAAAGAATATGAATAAATGCTATACCTTCCAACCTAGAGGAGAGAACAAAAAAATGAAATGTGTGAACACACACCAACACACACACACACACACGTACCAAATTCTATTCATTGACAAACTAAAGGTAAGGGAAAAAAGAAAAATAAAAATAAAAGCTCTAATGATTATTTCCACAGAAAAAGGAAATGTTTTGCTACATTTCCTATTGATTCATGATAAAATTCATTACAAATGAGCATTGAAGGGAACTTCTTAATCTGTTAGGTTTACCTATGAAAAAAACTCCCAAAACTACCATACACATTAGTTAATATTGAACATTTAAAGTGTATCCTTTTTTAAATTTTTAAAAATTTTATTTAAAATTAATTCATTAACATATAATGTATTATTGGTTTCATAGGTAGAGGTCAGTGATTTATCAGTCTTATATAATAATGCTCATTACATCACATGCACTCCTTAATGTCCATCACCCAGTTACCCCGTCGTCCCCTCACTTCCTTACCCTCCCTTCCAGTGACCCTCAGTTTGTTTCCTATGATTAAGAGTCTCTTATGGTTTGTCTCCCTCTCTGATTTCATCTTGTTTTATTTTTTCCTCTCTTCCCCTATGATCCTCTGTTTTGTTTCTTAAATTCCACACGAGTGAGGTCTTTCTCTGACTTATTTTGCTAGTATAATATCCTCTAGTCCCATCCACATCATTGCAAATGACAAGATTTCATTTTTTTGATGACTGAGTAGTATTGCATTGTACCACATCTCCTTTATCCATTTATCTGTTGATGGACATCTGGGCTCTTTCCATAGTTTGGCTATTATGGATATTGCTGCATTAAATACTGAGGCATTTTTTTAAAAAATAGAAGGAAGATGGACTTGCTCAGTTTCAATACTTGTTTTTTTTTTTTTTTAATTGTTCTGGAGATCTTAGTTTGTGCCCTAAGATGAGAAAAAGATACTACAATCATATGTTGATTGGAAAAGAAGAAATTGAGCAATCATTAGTCACAGTTCATGTGATTATGAACATAGAAAATACAAACAGTGTAGATGCTTTACTAAACTTCATAATTCAACTTAGCAAATTCTTTGGTTATGCAATCATTGTACATGATTATACACAAGACAAGAGCATTTCTAATCACTAGCAACAGGCTGTTAGAGATTATAATTTTTAAAAGATACAATTTAGAATTGCTAGAAGATAATATTAAGTACCTGATTAAATGTTACAGCCTTTATGGAGAAAAAAACATAAATATTTATTCAGAAATATTTGCGAAGAATTAATAAATCAGATTTTGGCATGTTTCTAGATATAAAATTTCAAAATCATAAAAATTAAATTATTATCCCAAATTATCTATATCAGGAACCAACTTTATAAAAGATGAGATACTAAATATTTTAGGCTTTGTGGCACATGCAATTGCAATCACATATACTCCACTTGGTAGCTTGACAGTCACCATTGGCTATATTCCAATAAAACTTTATTTGTAAAAAAAAAAAAACTTTATTTGTAAGCAGGGGCAAAAAGATGGCAGGCCAAGTTTGGTTTATGGTATATTGTTTGTCAACTCCTGATCTATATAATCTGTCTTTAATGCAATGTTAATAAAAATCTAGACGGGTGTGTGTGTGTGTGTGTGTGTGTATGTGATTTAACAGGCTAATTTTAATGTTTCCATGACTGAGTACTAGCCTAAGAATGATCAAAATATTTCCAGGAGAGGATAAAGTCACTTACCCTCCCAGAAATGAAGACATTATAAAACTAGAATTATTAATACGGTTGTCAATTAGCACAAAATAGTCAAATAGATGAATAGGATAAGATAGCACAGAATTTGCTTTATGACAGAAGTGTCACTACAGATCATAGGGGTTGGATTAGTCACTCAATATGTGGAGCTGACACAACTTCTCAATTTAGAAACTGATGCAACTACCTTTCTTATCCTGGAGTAAGGGCCAATTTTTTTTTTTTTTTATTGGAGTTCAATTTGCCAACATATAGCATAACACCCAGTGCTCATCCCATCAAGTGCCCCCCTCAGTGCTTGTCACCCAGTCACTTTCACCCCCCGCCCACCTCCCTTTCCACCACCCCTTGTTCGTTTCCCAGAGTTAGTAGTCTCTCATGTTCTGCAATTTTTTTAAGAAGACAAAAAATGAACCTGCAAACCATAAAGGAAAACCCTATAATTATACTAAAGTGAGACCATCTGCTCATCAAAAACATCTTGGTAAGAGTAAAAAGAAAAATAACAAGCTAGTGTGAAAATTTTTATACATATGAAAAATCCTAAGGGATTAATATCTAGAAGAAACTAATAACTTCTAGTTACCTGAAAAATAGAAAAATTGCATAATCAAAAAATGCTCAATAGACATGAGTGAACGTTTCACAGAAGATGAATTTAATTATAAATCAGGGATAAACATGGAGAAAGATGATAATTTTCAATAATTGTTTGGGAAATAAAATTAAATCCATGGTGCAATATTTTACAAAACACATTTTGATGAAAAGTAGAAAGATACAGTGCACCAAGATTTGTTTGGGATAGTATAAATTTAGATTCAATTTAGAAAACACCTTAAACTAATTCACTAAAGTTGAAGGTATTACCATCTTATGATCCAGGAAATCCCATTATCAGGCCATCAGGAAACACATTAGGCAAACATTTAAAAAAGTACTTATGGAAATATTGTTTACCAAAGCAAAACACTGCGAACTACTTTAACGTAATATCTATTCTATAGAATATATAAGTACATTGATGTATATTCACACAATGACGTTCAATATAGCGATGTGAATGAAATAATTACAGATCAACATACTGACATGGATAGGTATTAAAAGCATAATATTGAATAAAAGAAGCAATTTCCAGAAAAGGTACATCAAATTATATGCATTTATTGGTCAAATATATAAAACAAAACAATGTATAATTAAAGATATATCAATATATGTTGAGAACTATTTCAGATAAGAAGCCTAAGTGCAAAACTTGGGAATGGGTTAACTCTCAGGAGGAGGAAGGAAAACAATTAAGGAAATGACGAAGAGTTTAAACAGTTTTGACAATTTTCTGTTTCTTAACTTGGATGGCAGGCACATGTGTGTTCATCTTATTATTCTTATACTTGTTTAAAATGGTTATTGTGTGGGACACTTGGGTGGCTCAGTGGTTGAGCATCTGCCTTTGGCTCAGGGTGTGATGCTGGGGTCCCGGGATCCAGTTCCACATCGGGCTCCTTGCAGGGAGCCTGCTTCTTCTCTGCCTGTGTCTCTCCCTCTTTCTGTGTCTCTCATTAATAAATATTTTTTTTAAATGGTTATTCTGTATATTCAATAATAATAATGAATTATAGTGTAACATGCACTACAAAGAATTAAACTTAGAGGGCAGCCCCGGTGGCGCAGCGGTTTAGCGCCGCCTGCAGCCCAGGGCTTGATCCTGGAGACCCTGGAGACCCTGGATCGAGTCCCACGTCGGGCTCCCTGCATGGGGCCTGCTTCTGCCTCTGCCTGTGTCTTTGCCTCTCTCTCTTTCCTCTGCCTCTATGAATAAATAAATAAAATCTTAAAAAAAAGAATTAAACTTAGAATAATGTCAATGAAAAACAAAAGTAGCAAAAAACAAGGAAGCATTACTTGCAAGATGCTAGGGTTGACATACTTCTAAAAATTCTCAGCTATATCCAGTTT
Organism: Canis aureus; assembly: GCF_053574225.1. Taxonomy (NCBI): domain Eukaryota; kingdom Metazoa; phylum Chordata; class Mammalia; order Carnivora; family Canidae; genus Canis; species Canis aureus. The sequence continues at coordinate 15,343,366 of NC_135636.1, forward strand.
AAAAGGTCATCAAGCTAGAAACTTTTGAGCCTTTCTTTTCCAATCTTACTCTGAAATTCCTGTACAGAGTAAGAAGATGGAAACTTTCAATTTCACTGGAATCTTAGATGAAAAACAACCAACCAGTTGCCACAATCTGAAAGAATAGCATATTCTTTTAACTGAGGCAGCAATATTGAGGCAGCAATATTGATCAGTAGAGTCCTGTGCTGTGCATTCTACATTAGAGTGTCACTCTTCCAAGAGAAATAAGAGGTTTCATACCCCTAGTACCCTTACTACATGGTAGATCCCATAGGAGCTTTAAAAAATCAGTCCTAATTCCTGATGCCCAGCACCACTCTAGACAATAGGATCAGAGTCTCTCAGGGTAAGTTCAAACATTTTTTTGTTGTTGTTTTCCAGGTGATTCTAATGTGCATCTTAACTATTCAATTCCAGTTTTTGTCTTTAAGGTAAAGCAAGAAGCTCACAGCACTTGCAAAGCATATCTGAGTGCAGAAGATATATATGTATATGTGTATGTATAAATATATATATATATACATATATTTCTAATTTCCCAATCTTTTACAGTTCTCACATCTCTAAATCAATTGTAACACTTTTAAAGCAATTTCTCCTTGAGTCTTTCTGAAGCAATCACCTTGGCTTTCATAGAAACAAGATTTTTCCCTTTTGTTATTCATAGTTCACTATTTTACCTAACAATTGGATTACATATAACAATTAGAGTAACAAGTATGGCTGGCAATATCAGATTTGGGAACAAATACACTTGAGTCTTGGAAGTATTGAAGAGAAGCATAGAGAATCCTAAGGAGAGCTACTAACCATGAATGCTTTGCATCCTGCGGGCAGTAGGTTTTTGAAGGACAGATAGTTTTCAGCAAATAGAATATGGAGACCATTTAAGAGAGAAAAAACAAGACAAAAATCAGAGTGAATGTGGTGTTTTTTTAAACCACTGTTAAGCAAGAATGGAGAAAAAAATCTGGAACCACCACATACACTCGTGTGGTAAGACAATGTGGAGGGAAAATAGCCACCGCCTTCCCCACCCCAGGGCTACAGAACTCCATCACACACTACCTTACTCGTCCTGAGGAATTTTGCTGGGATCTGAGCCAAGCAACCTGTTCAGTAGCTATGGGTCTAAGTCCAGGAATTGGACAGCCCAAGGGGAAAGACAGAATTCAGGGAATTTCACACACGTGGCTTTAGTATGTCTCTTCCTTTGGGAAGCAAGAAAGAGGAAAAAAAAATCTGTAAAATATTCCTGAACACTTAGAGGAAGAGAAAACCTTAAACATGCTATTTGTTGGGCATGTTTAAGTCAGTGGAGCTCAAAGGGAAGTTTCAGTGGTCATATGGCTAAAGGGGCATCACCTATGTTGCTCCTGTTTCTGTCTTTCTGGTTAGAATCTGTTTTGGTTTGTAATCTCAATAAATCAGACCGAGAAAGAATTGCAGTGCACATGATTTGTTGGGGTAGTGATCTCAGGAAACACTGGTACAGGGGTGAAGAAATGAAACAGAACAGAAGGCAGCTAATCGAGTGGGCTTATAAATATGTTACTACAATGACAGTCTTAAAATCTTCTTGCTGGGGAACACTGGGAGGCATGTGGTGCACACCAAGGGGGTTTTTCCCCAAAGAGTTAGGGAACTAGAAAATTTGTCCAATTCTCCTCCATGATTGGTTGAGGGCTGTTTCTGTGGTCATTGAGTGTTAAGGCTTGCCCGGAATGTGGGCCAAATGTACTCCTATGGGCAGGCAGGCAGGCAGGCAGGCAAAGAATACCAGACGTTCATTGTAAGCTGCCTTTGGTGTATGCAAGTGAGGGCCAAGATACTATGGAGAGTCCTGACAGCATTTTTGTTATGTATTACATTTTTGTACTTAAAAATAAGACTCTCTGTAGATGTCCTCCATATTTTCTGCCTGGTGGTGTTTTTGTGACTAAGATTTGCTTAATTGTGAGAAATAAGATCTGCCATCTATATTTTCTATTTGCTAAATTCATACAATATTGGCACTTATCTTTTATTTGATGTGTGAATGCTGACTCACAGAGGATTTCATGAATAATGTAGTAGATTAAATGCTGGCTACACCCAGGGATGTTGTGTGGCTACTGAAGAGCCATTTGCAGGCAAATATATCACAAGATGTTAAGGTGGCCCAAGAGTATATGTATTTAACATAAGATCCCCCAAAATAAACATTAAGGCTTTTTCCATTTTATTTCTCTGATTAGGTTCTACCTGTTGTTCACAGGATATACAATATATTGGTGATGGAAAAGGGCACATGGCTGAATTATGAGATTGGGTTGCCTTGACCCAACTGTGAACGTTCACATTTTCTATTCTCAGGATACCAGTAGACATCATACTTTTAAACCATTTACTGAGGGATCCCTGGGTGGCGCAGCGGTTTGGCACCTGCCTTTGGCCCAGGGCGCGATCCTGGGGACCAGGGATCGAATCCCATGTCAGGCTCCCAGTGCATGGAGCCTGCTTCTCCTTCTGCCTATGTCTCTGCCTCTCTCTCTCACTGTGTGCCTATCATGAATAAAAAATAAAAAAATAAAAAAATTAAACCATTTACTGAGTGACTTCAAGCTAGACTAGAATGTAAAAACAAGTAATATGGAAAATAAATTGGAGATGTTCTTTAAGAACTCAGAGGTAGAGGAAAAAGAGATTAAATTGAAAAGACAAAAAATGACAGAATTGAGAACAGAGAATTAGCCTAACAATTAAAGATGTCCTTGAGAATGAAACAATGTCAATCAAAAGTAAAAATAAAAAATAAATGTAAAAATATTTTTTCTGACCCCAAAACCAACTTGTTTTAAAACACTGAAATTTGTTAAGATATTTTAGGTAAAAGTCAACCAACACTGAAGAATTAATTAAACATTATGGAAAATATCTGTGCCAACAACTAATGAGACATAACAGATTCCTCCAAAGAAAAAAATCTCAGGGTAGGTGGAGATTCTTTTGTGCAACATTAAATGACAGTAAGTACTGCAATCACATCTATACATTGTTGTGAGGAAAATTTGTTACCAATTTATATTTGAAAGCTCCTCTTTATTTGATGCATATAAGCCACAAAAAAAAATGTTCGAGATTTGCCTATGGACTTCAAATAGTTGGGTGAAAAAAAGAGCTGGATGAGAAGAATCAACAATTCAAGAATGGGAAAGTCATGATTTACAATTATGGGTGATGATCACTGAGACAAGTTAAAATGAAATTGCTTATAAAGTTGTGAAAAGCTTGGACATACAATTGAGTGCCAATTTCAAATTTGTCCTCTTGAAGATAATACTTTATTTAAATATGATTTGATTATAATTATCTGGCTCTGAGAGTATACATCATAAAAATAAATGCATGAACATTGTAGAATATGAAACAGAACAATGGAGAATTGCCCTATTGCTTTTCTTGCATAGAAGGAAATCAGAGTTTATTCTTTTGTTCTTAACTTTGATGCAAAAAAGACTTTAAGATGAAGAATGTTTTTTAAAATCTTAAATTTAAACATAAGGGATGTCATATAGAAAATGTGCATTTATTTATTTATTTTTTTAAGTAGGCTCCACGCCCAGCACAGAACCCAATGTAAGGCTTGAACTTATGACCCTGAGATCAAGACCTGAGCTGAAATCGAGAATCGGATGCTCAATTAATTGAGCTATACAGGTGCCCTGAAAATTTACATTTTATAAAAAGGAACAGGTATAATAAAACAAAACAGAAGCCATACAGCAAATAAGAGAAAGAAAATGAAACCACAATGAAGTACAAAAATAATAAGCAGGAACAAGGCTGCCAAAGATAATAAGCATGTCAATCCTGACAATAAACACAAATGAGACAAAAAACACAAATAAATACTTACACTTTGGTATTCACAGATAGGTCATGAATCAAAAGCCCAACTGTTTGCTGTCTACAACTGATAACTATATAAAATACATTTATTGAAAATGGTTAAAAAATGATGTACAAAGTTAACCAGGAAAATACAATAACAATACTAATATTAGACAAAGTCAAATTCAAGGCAGAAAGCACAAAAACAGGACAAGGAGACTTATTTATAAAAGTTTAATTCTCAGGGGCCAACATGTGCTGGAAAACAAGACATCAAAATAGATACAGCCCCAAGTGAGGGGAGATATACATAGAAACACAATAGATTTAGAAAGATTTTTTACACTTCTGTAATTTTTGACAGATCAAGTAGACACTAAGATAAATAAGAAAATAGATAACTTGAGTAAAAATAAATGAGATTACATTTTCCCCAAATATCTATGGATTATTTATGTAAAAATATTTATGTCCTAGGTTCCAAAAAAAATAAAAGCCTAAATATAGAGTTTTCTGGTTCCTTTTGTGAACCACAGTACCAGCCTGGATCGTCAAGGATTTGTCCCTTAAACGGGAGCAACTAAAAACTTATTGGATCCTGCCCAATGTGTGACTTTGGCCTCTGCAAGAATGCCCCATAAATATTTCTGGGATTCCTCAGGAATTTTATTGTGCATTCTCATATTTATTTCTCTTCTTTGTTGGGTAGATATGGAACCCTCCCACCCCACTTTGTCTGATATCTTAAATGAACAAAAAATTCTGAAAGAAGGTGGTAAATTTATCATTATGTCCATCTGATATAATTGAATATATGGGACATCTAAGAGAATCAATAGGAAAAAAAGCTACTACCAAACAATAAAGAATGTAATTAGGTATCAGATTATAAAATAAATGTAAGGAATATATTTCTTTTACATATACAAATAACAATCAGTAGGAATATATAGTAAAAGACTAGACCATTCACAGTAGCATCAAGTTTAAACTTAGTAAGAAACATGTAAAATATATAGGAGCAAAACATTAAGGCTTAAAAAAGTAAACATAATAAATAGGAAGACTTAACAGTTTTTGGATTAAAGATTCCAAATGATAAAGAGGTCAATTCTCCCTAAGTTAATTTATAAATTTAACATGTCTACGATAAAAATGCCAACAGATTTTTTTCCTTTGCACTTGTAAAACTGATTCCAAATTTATATGAAAAAAATAAACTAGCAAGTATATTCAGGAAATCTCTAAATCTGAAAAACTGAAAAAGACCAAGCCTATTCAAAATAAAGACATATTAAAAAGCCTCACTAATTAAAACATTACAGCATTGGCACATGACTAGTCAAATGAATGGAAAAATAATAGATCTGGAAATTTCAGATACATGTAGTATTTAGTATATAATTAAGGTATATGATACATGGGATGCCTGGGTAGCTCAGCAGTTGAGCATCTGTCTTTGGCTCAGGGTGTGATTCTGGGATCTGTGATCAAGTTCTGCATCAGCCTCCTGCAAGGAGCCTGCTTCTTCCTCTGCCTATGCCTCTGCCTCTCTCTCTGTGCCTGTCATAAATAAACAAATAAAATCTTTTTAAAAAGGTATATGATACATGGAGTATTTAGTATATGACTGTACCTCGAGTTAGAAGATTAAGTATGATTATTTTTTGTTAAACAAATGATAAATATAGTTGGGTAGTTATTAGAAAAGAATGACTTTAGATCCATCCTGGATATGGTATACTAAAATTAACTTCAAAAAGAGTGTATTTCTAGAAAGAACTAAAATAAAACATGGATAAATTTCTTTTTTAAATTTGCAGTAGGGAAGTTCTTTTTAATAGGACCCAAAACCAGCAGATATAAAAGTCAATAATGTTAATACATTTTTAAAACTTTCATCTTACATGAAAAAGTAAGAAATATCTAAAGAATAGCCTATTTTTAAAAATTGGCAACTCATGTAGAAGACAAAGAGCTTGTACCTGCATATATAGAAAAATTGTTAAAATTGATAAAGAAGACAGCAATCCAACAGAAAAGTCAGCAAAGATAGGAAACGATAAATAGCAGTACACAAAATAAAAGAAATACAAATAGCCCTTAAACCATTCATACTCTTTCTCTTGAAAAGTGTGATGCAAATTAAAACTACAGTGAGATGCTATTTTTTATTCATCATATGGTAATAATTCACAATTTGGACAGCACAGGCAGTCTCATACATTGCTAGTGGGAATACAGAACTAGTATGCAGGGAAATTTGGCAACATTTATCAAAATTACAAAACCATTTATCCTTTATCTCACAATCTTACCTCTGGGAATATATCACATACATACATCTGCTCATATATGAAGTAATAATACAGTTACAGGGTTATTCATTGCGGCTTTATTTTTAATGAAAGATTAGAAACAACACAAATGTCCATCACCACAAGTTTGATGAAATAAAGTATGTCACATCCCAGCAGAGGAATAATACATAGCTATAAAAAAAGAATAGTAATACTCGTTTCTATTAATATGGAAAGATCTCCAGGATGTTTTTCCAAGTGAAAAAGAAAAAGCAAGAATATTACAGGTGATATTCTTTTTGTAAGAAAAGGAGGAAATAATACATATCTGCTTACAATTACATAAACATTAAAGAATACACAAAATATGATGAACATGGCCATCCACAAGTGGGTGGGCAGTGGAGTAGACAGGGGCAGATGTAGAAGATTTCTTAATTCATAGTGTGAATATATTGTTCCAATATTTGAAATATGTAAATGTGTTATCTGTTCAAAACAAATACAATATGAAATATAAAGAAGATGAAATTCAAACTGAGGAAAATATTTATAACGTGTTGCTCTCTAAGGGATGGTTTCTAAGGCCATTAATATGAAAAAGCTCTGATATATTAGTAAGAACATTTCTATTTCTCCTTAGAAAAAGACAGCTGAAAAGGGCCAAATACTGAGCCCCAGCCCCCTCACAGCAACAGTCTGTCAGATATTCTACAGGTTCCAGCCATATGTTTGGCTCCAGTTCTTCCCAACTGTAGTCCACCAGCAGTACTGTCAGTCCAGAGATCCAGTGGGAGACACTCTCATCTGTCCCCAAAGATCCTGAAATATTAACAGAACTGAAGAAATGAATAGACAATAATATAATAATACAATAATAGTCTCGGACTTCCATATCCTCCTTTCAACACAGGATAGATCATCCAGAAAGAATATACAATAAGAAAACAGTAAACCTGAAACACCATTGGCCAAATGGACCTAACAGATATATACAGAACAACCGTTCCATCAAACAGCAGCAGAATATATATTTTTCTTAAGCACACAGAGAACATGCTCCAGATAGATCATATGTTGGGCCACAAAACAAGCCTAAATTTAAAAAGATTGATATCAAATATTTTTTCTGACCACAGTGGTATAAAACTAGAAATCAACAATAGGATGAAAATTGGAAAATGTACAGATATCTGGAAATTAACACATTCCTGAACTATCAATAGGTCAATGAAGAAATCAAAAGGGAAATCAAAAAGTGTATTGAAACAAAGGTAAACCAAAATGCCAGATACCAAAACTTACATGTTACAACAAAAAGAGTTCTAAAGGAACCAGGGAAACTTATAGCAATAAATTCATAAATTAAAAGAGAAAGATATCAAAGTAACAACCTAACATTATACCTCAAGGAACGAGTGAAAACAGACTGAAGTAAACCTAAAGGTAGCAGAAGTAAATAATAAAGATTTGAACAGAAATAAATAATATAGAAAATAAAAAGACAACAAAAAAGTCAATGAAATTGAGTTGGTTTTTTAAAAGATGAATGAAATTGACAAACCTTTTAGCTAAACGAGAAAGAAGACTCAAAATTATAAGTGAAAGAGGAGAGGAGACATTACAACTGACATCATAAAAATACAAAGAATCATAAAAGACTACCATGAATAAATTACCCATCAAAAATTGGTTAACATAAAGGAAAGGGATAAATTCCTAGAAATATACAATCTATCAAGAGCAAACCATGAAGAAATAGAGAATCTGAACAGGAACAGATTAATGACTAAGGAAATTGAAGGAATAATCATCTCCCAACAAAGAAATCCCAGGAGCAGATGGTTTCACCTGTAAATTCTACCAAATATTTAAGGAATGATTAATGTCGACCTTTCTCAACTCTTTCATAAAATTAAGAGGAAGAGAACAATCTCAAATGTATTTTATTAGGCTAGCATTATTGTGATACCAAAACCAGGTAAGAACATAACAAGAAAACTACAGACCAATATTCCTGATGAACATAGATGTGAAAATTCTCCACAGAATCCTAGCAAATTGAATTCACCAACACATTAAAAGAATCATACGCTATGATCAAGTGAGATTTATCCCTGTGATACAAGGGTGGTTAAGCATATGCAAACTAATGAATGTAATTTATCATGTTAATAGAAACATACAAATCATATGATCAACCCAATAGAAACAGAAAAAGTGTTTGACAATATTCAACATTCTTTCATGATAAAAACATTCAACAGGTTTGTTATAGATGTAATATACCTCAACATAATAGAGGCAATATGACAACTGTCACCTAACATAATTTTCAAAGATAAAAAGTTGAAGATTCTTCCTGTATGATTAGAAACAAGACAAGGGTCCCACCTTCATCACTCCCATTCATTATAGTGCTGGAAGTCCTAACCAAAGTAATCAGGCTAAAAGAAAAAAAAAGAAATAAAAAGACATCCAAATAGAAAAGGAAGAAGTAAAGTTTTCTCTGTTTGCAGATGACATGATCTTATATAGAGAGAGGGAAAATCCTAAGGAAATCACTAAAAAATGTTAGAACTAACAAAAGGATTCAGCAAAATTGCAGGACACAAAAATCACTTACATTTCTATACACAAAAAACAAGTTATCTGAGAAATAAAGAAAAAAGCCCTATCTACATTAGCATCCAAAACAATAAAATATTTGGGCATAAATTTGACCAACAAGGTGAAAGCCCTATATTTTAAAAACTATAAGACATTGAAGAAAGAAATTGAGGAAGATAGATATGTATATCTTATCTATAAATGAAAAGATATTCAGTGTTCACAGGTCAGAATAATTAATATTGTGAAAATGACCATATTACTCAAAGAATTATACAGATTTAGTGCAATGTCTATCAATATTGCAATGGCATTTTTCACAGAAATAGTAAGAATAATCTTAAAATTCTTGTAGAACCACAAAAGACTTTGGAAAGCCAAAGAAATCTTAAGAAAGAACAAGAAAGCTAGAGGCATCACACTTCCTGATTGTAAATTATACTACAAAGCTATAGTAATCAAAACAGTATGGTCTGAAAAAAAAAAACTGACACATAGACTAAGAGAACAGAATCAAGAGCCTAGATAAACTATGCACATATGATTAACTTATATTTGACTAGGTAGCCAATAATATGCAACAAGGAAAATATAGTGTCTTTTGGGAAAGCTGAATATTCACATTCAAAATAATAGAATCGGACCCATATCTCACACCACTTACAAAACATTAACTCAAAATGGACTAAATGTAATACCTGAAACTAAAACACCCAGAAGAAAACATAGAGGAAAATGTCCTTAGATTGCTCTTAGCGATATTTTTGGATATAACATCAAAAACACAAGCAGCAAAAGCAAAAATAAACAAGTGGTATATCAAATTGAAAAGCTCTGCACAGCAAAATAATCAACAAGGTAAAAAGGCGACCCACAGAATTGGAAAAAAAAATTTACAAACTATATATCTAATGAAGGGTTAATATTCAAAATATAGAACAGACTCGTACAACTTCATAGCAAAAAGAAACAAAATCTGATTTAAAAATGTGCAAAACAGGGATGCCTGGGTGGCTTAGTGGTTGAGCATCTGCCTTTGGCTCAGGGCATCATCCCGGATTCCCAGGATCGAGTCCCACATCAGCCTCCTTGCATGGAGCCTGCTTCTCCTCCCTCTATGTCTCTGCCTCTTTCTGTGTCTCTCATGAATAAATAAATAAAATTAAAAATATATATATGTCAAAAATGGGCAAAGGACCTGAATGGACATATTTCCAAAGACATACAAATGACTGAAAGTACATGAAAAGGTGCTTAACATTGCTTATCATTAGGGAAATGCAAATCAAACCACAGTGTATCACCTTACATCTGTTAGAATCTGTCATCATCAAAAAGGCAAGAGATAACCAGTGTTGGTGAGGCTGTGGAGAAAAGGGGACCACCCTTGTTATTGGAGGAAGTCACTGAGAGCAGGTGTCCGCTAGATGACTCGTGAGCTGGACCCAAACGATAGGAAGCTCCTCACCCCTCCCTGTCCTTAGAATGTGGTTCCACTTGCCTTCCCTGCTGCCAAAGGTTGCTCCAAGGACAGAGCCTTGAGATAACGACCTAATGTTGAGACCATCTGAATGGTATATGTGACTGAACCCAGTCAAGGCCTCTATAAAAACTTTTCAAGATTTAGAGGCAGGTGTGAAGATCTACTTATCTTTCAACTGCCTGGGACAAGCCTCATAAGTAAGTTCTATTGCTTATTAAACCTGCCACCTATTAATCTGAAGTAGCCTACCTCTTTCTTTGGTCATTCCCTGCCCTCCAAGTATGAGGGCTGGTTTCACATTATTACTCAAGAAGCTTCTGAGGAGATTGCAAGCCAATAATTATGTAGTGTTGGTGGGAATGTAAATTGGTATGGTCATTCTGTAAAACAGTATGGATGTTCCTCAAAAAATTAAAAATAGAACTGCCAGATGATCCAGCGATCTTACTTCTGGGCATATATCTGAAGGAAATGAAATCATTTTCTTGAAGGAATATCTGCAATCCCCATGTTCATTGCAGCATTATTTACCTATGTGTCCACTGATGAATGAATGGATTAAAAAATGGGAATAATGGAATCTTACACAGACATAAAGAAGAAGGAAATCCTGCCATTTGCAACAACTTGGATGAAACTTGAGGGCATTATGCTAAATAAACTAAGTCAGATAGAGAAAGACAAATACTGTATGATCTCACTTATACGTGAAATCTAAAAAAAAACTGAACTCAGAAATGAAGAGAAAATTAGTAGTTGCCAGGGGCTAGGAGTGGAATAAATGAGTGATGGTAGTGAAAGGGTACAAACTTCTGGTTATAATATGAATAAGTTCTGGGAACCCAATGTACAGCATAGTGACTAGAGTTAATCATGTATTTTATACTTAAAAATTGTTAAGAGAGTGGATCTTTTTTTTTTTAAGACTTATTTCTTTATTCATGAGAGATACAGAGAGAGGCAGAGACATAGACAGAGGGAGAAGCAGTGTCCCCGCAGGGAACCCAAAGAGGGACTAGATCCCGGATCCCAGGATCATGCCCTGAGCTGAAGGCAGAGGCCCAACTACTGAGCCACCCAGGTGTCCCATTAAATATTCTTACCACACATACACAAAAAGGTAACTATGTGAAGTAAAAATGTATTAACTAATCTTATGGTAATTATGGTAACTATTTTACATTATATGTATATGAAACCATCATCTTAAATTTACATAATGTTACCTGTCAAATATATACTTTAGTAAAAAGAGAAATACAAATGAAAAAGACAGCTGAAAAAATAAACACATATTTCGCAAAATAGAAATAAATTCAACTTCTAAACACATAAATATAAGCTCAAATTCACTCATAATGAAAAAAATGTATATAAAATAGAGTCAGATTCAGATTATACATTTCATGTGATATCTCACTAAGGCAGAAACTTAGGATAATCACAAATCTTATGGATGGTTGGTGGGATACTAACAAAAACGGTGTGTCTGGAGGGCAGATTGGCAAAATCTAACAAATTTTTAAATGTCCTATCCTTACAATCAGCAATTTTATTCTTAGATTTTTTTATTTTATAGGTAGACATACATGTATGCACCGAGACATCACTTGTAGTATCATTTGGAGTAGCCAAAAAAAAAAAAAAAACAAATGAAGAAGCTAGAGACATCCTAAAATGACACTCAATAGTTACAAATTTTGATGCAAACAGGAAAAATATGTAAACATTAAAAATAATGAGGTAGATCTCTCTACGTGTTGTTATAGGATATTTAAAACATGCTGAAAAACAAAAGTGCAGATATTTTTGCATAATCTTCCACTATCTATTAGCAGTGATTAACTTTAGGGATGAAACTATCTAAAATGAAGTCTTACTTTGAAATGTATACATTCTTATGCTCTTTGAAAATTTTACCAATTGTTACTTTTCAATAAATTAAACTACTTAAAATTATACAATTAAAAATAAAAGGAGATCCAAATGAACAATTCTATCCCTTGGAGTGAATTTTTCAGTGCAAGTCCCACAAATTCAGTTGGATCCTGGAAGAACTCAAATGTTCTTCTACGTAGAAAAGGGTTTTAATGGTTTGTTTTCATTATGTTTTGTTTTAGAAGATGAGTATGTTTTTAAAAGAGTGTCATCCAGACAACTAAATGCACATACCTTTTATATAATAGATCAATGCTTTGATAGCCATAACAGGCAAATAAATTACCGAGGGATCTTGTTAAATGGAGGTTCTGGTTCAAATTGTTGCATGTGAACAAAGAATCTGCATTTCTGACCAGCCCCCAGGAGATGCTAAGGCTACTTATCCCTATACCACACTTTGAATAGAAAAAAAAAAAAATGTTTAGAGAATCATCTTAATCAAATTATAAATCAATCCCACTTTTTTGTTGTGTGTACTCAAGCTATTTTGTTCTCTCTCCACTAGTAAAACAGAATCATAATCTCAGATGAGAAAGCTCTCTTTCAGCAAACAGCAAACACTGGGTTAGATTTTTCTGTCTTGGCTTTTGGCTTCTACTTTGTCATCTGGCAAAATGGTTTCCAGATAAATTTTTTTATCTTATTGCACTGATCAGTGGGGTTGTGCAGTTATCATTCTTTCTGAGCCCTGCTAATGATATGCAAAAAGCCATCCATCATTTAAATTGCCAAAGACATGATTGAAGAATAGAGGTTCCTCTATGGAGGGGGAGAGCAAGAAACAATGAGAACATTTTGATTGGAGCCCAGCCAGGGTAGATTTGGGTTAAGAAGAGGCCCACCTCCTGCTTCTTGATTGGGTCTGGAAGATGGGAGTTCATGGGGAGGAGATATAACAGCATGGCCTCTAATTGCCCTGACTGATGAAGGCACAGTGATTGAAAGGAACATAATCTGTTCACCACAAACTGCTCTCAATGTCGGAAGGCCTGCCACAAACCTGCTTTCTGGTTGCTTATAGTAAATCAATGTGGGCTGAGGTCCAAGATTTTCCTAACAGCTCTTTCTAAGACCTTTGGGAATGATAGATAAGGAAATTACACCAGATTCTGTCATGAGCATGGGAATAGCTTTAGGTAGACTTTTCCCATCTGTGAATGTAGGAGCCAAGTGATCACAACCTAAGAATATTGAAGCCAAAGGTACCTGTTTTACCCTTCCTATTGGTAACTCCACATACACCATCATAAAAGAACAAGTCAAAACCCTTGAGACCTGGATGTGCTTATTTCCTCCTTCAAGGTGACCAGAGTTCCATGTCAGAGAATGGACATATTTTGACCATTGGGTTCTAAAAATTTTTGAACTGAGGATACAAATTAGAACTAATGCTTTGGGGCACACAATTTGGGTACAAAAATGGTCAATATGGCAACTTTTATAAGAATGAAAAAGATGGCAACTATGTCAGTGGTCACTAATAGGGTATTGGACTAATATAGTGCATCAGACAATGGAGTATTAGGAAGTCATTAAAAATCAAGACTTCAAATGATTTTTTAAAAAAGTTATGAGCAATTTGTGGGTTGTAGGGCAGGTCTATTTTTAACTCTTTGAGGAACCTCCACACAGTTTTCCAGAGTGGATGCACCATTTCACATTCCCACCAACAGTGTAAGAGGGTTCCCTTTTCTCCTCATCCTCTCCAACATTTGTGGTTTCCTGCCTTGTTAATTTTCCCCATTCTCACTGGTGTGAGGTGGTATCTCATTGTGGTTTTGATTTGTATTTCCCTGATGGCAAGTGATGCAGAGCATTTTCTCATGTGCATGTTGGCCATGTCTATGTCTTCCTCTGTGAGATTTCTGTTCATGTCTTTTGCCCATTTCAGGATTGGATTGTTTGTTTCTTTGCTGTTGAGTTTAAGAAGTTCTTTATAGATCTTGGAAACTAGCCCTTTATCTGATATGTCATTTGCAAATTGCATTGTTGGGGATTTACCCCAAAGATACAGATGCAGTGAAACTCCGGGACACCTGCACCCCGATGTTTCTAGCAGCAATGTCCACAATAGCCAAACTGTGGAAGGAGCCTCGGTGTCCATCGAAAGATGAATGGATAAAGAAGATGTGGTTTATGTATACAATGGAATATTACTCAGCCATAAGAAATGACAAATACCCACCATTTGCTTCAACGTGGATGGAACTGGAGGGTATTATGCTGAGTGAAATGAGTCAATCGGAGAAGGACAAACATTATATGTTCTCATTTATTTGGGGAATATAAATAATAGTGAAAGGGAATAGAAGGGAAGGGAGAAGAAATGGGTAGGAAATATCAGAAAGGGAGACAGAACATAAAGACTCCTAACTCTGGGAAACAAACTAGGGGTGGTGGAAGGGGAAGAGGGCGGGGGGTGGGGGTGACTGGGTGGCAGCCACTGAGGGGGACACCTGATGGGATGAGCACTGGGTGTAATTCTGTATGTTGGCAAATTGAACACCAATAAAAAATAAATTTATTATTTAAAAAATTTAAAAAATAAAAGGGAATCCAATCCTCAAAAAAAAAAAAAAAAAAGTGATGAGCTTGTAGGGCAATTGTATTTATTTATATTCCGTATGTAAAATGGCAGTGTATTCCTTCTCTAATCAGAAAAGATAAATATATAATATAAAGAATGATGCTAGAGTTGGGGAACCAGATGAGAAGATGGTAATTGCAGACGGCAGGGAAATGACCATGTTAGGGGTAAGGGTCAGATTAGATCAGCCTCAAAAGTCCCATCAGGGCTACAATCCTGTATCTATCTGAATAGAAATATAGGATAACGTAACATTGTGTATCAACTCTTGCCATAAACTATAAAAAATAATGTATTCCACAAAGACAATAACCGTTCCAAACTAATGGTGTGCTAAATACTACTTTTGGAAAGGAGAGGATAATTTTGCCCTAGGAGTGAAGCCAATGAACCCAGTCCAACTTTATTTATGTTTCACTGTGTTTAGGACTGCTCCTCCTGCCCCTAGTATTCCAGAGGCTCTTTGATATTTACGAGCTTTAAATCTCTTTCTCCAAGCTGTTTGGCTTTTAGAGCCTGGCAATGTCAGGCTCCCTTGTTCTTTTTGAAAGCTTTAGGAAGTTGCTGGTCTTGCAGTTTTCTCTGAATCAGAAAGTTCTTTTCTTTCTGGGCTGAAAACTTTCTGTAGTGGCAACAGGTTGGTGGGTTGAAAGTATTATAGTAGAGCTAGAAATACAGGTAGTGGGCTAGGAGAAGAGCTCATGAATTCATATAAGTTTGTTATGGGTTTGAATTATGTTGCCCCAAAGACAAGTTGAATCCTAACCCCTGGTACTTAGATTTGGAAATAGGGTCTCTGCAGATGTAATCAAATTAAGATGAGGTCATTAGGGTGAGGCCTCCTTCCATAAGGTTGGTGTCCTTTGTTAAAAAACAAAATTCAACCAAGTAAACTTGAAGATCTAACAGGCATTTTTAATGATTCATGAATCTAGCAAGTAGAGGTGAGCTCCACTGAGCTAAAAAAGGAAAAGAGAGAGAGCTTTATAAAGGTAGAGAGATGCCATAAAAAAAGAGAAAGGTATCTATCAGCAGGAAGTGCATTATTTAGACAAGGTTGCCCTCCTAGGGGGAACAGACAGAGTCTATCAATAAATTTCTTATTATTGGCCGTGAAATTCCTTGTTAACTGGTCAAAGTTTACATTCTCAGGAGGTTGAAACTATAATAGTTTAGGTATTAAGTCTTGCTTTGTCAGCTTGGCCTAAGTGGCACCATTTTGGGCCTGTGCTTTTCTTTTTAACACCTTGTAAGAGAAGATGGAGACTTACAGGGAAAATGTCTGGTGAAGACAGAAGCAGAGATTAAAATGATGCAGTTGCAAGCCAAGGATTGTCAAGGACTGATAGTCCCACCAGAGCTAAGAAAAAGCAAATAAGATTGTCCCCTATAGGTTATAGAGGGAACATGGTCCCCCTGACACCTTGATTTTGGACTCTTAGCCATGAGAACTCTGAAAGAATACATTTCTATTGTTTTAACCTCCCCCGCAACAGTTTATATCACTTTGTTCCTGTAGCCCTAGAAAACTAATACAGAGTTCATGAAATATGTTCATTCAATGATAAAAATAATCACCATTTGAGTCTACTGAATTTAGTTTTTTTCATATTTTAGTCCTAATCTTTACAATAATCCCAAGCAGTGGATATTCTCACCTGTATTCACAAATGAGGAAACTGCAACTCAATCAGGCTAAGAGAATTTTCTAGGTGGCCCAGTTAATATGTACAGAGATTTGAGCCTTCATAGCACCAAAGCCTGGAGAATGAGCCAAACTATAGAAACAAAAATGTATCTGTAGTTATACCAATGAATTTTCTGTATAATGTCGACCTTTTTCTATAATGATGAACAGGTATAATCCTATAGAATATTTGTTTTCTCTGGGCAAGTCACAGTTTCTGCTTCCATTAAGTGGCAATTACCCTGTGAAATTCTTTCATCCTTTTGATTTCAAACTTCCAAGTACCCTGACAGAACAATACACTGCAATTCCCAAATCCTTTTAAAAAAACTGCCACCTGCAAAAAGGTTTAAGAGCTTAGAAGAGAACAGGGAGATAAAATCATGAGTATCATCTCAACTTTTTTGCCAAATACATTTATTTACTCGCTCACATGAAAGACTGGACGGTACATGTGATTTCTAGAAAATAAAAACCATTAGGACAATAGGCTAATACTGGCATTCATAGATTCAATAAATATTTCTGGCAGTCCTACAGTATGCCAAGCAGTGAACACAATGAAGCCTGGAGTCTCACTCAGCTTTTGTTCTATTGTACAGAAACAAATAAATATATTGTTTGACAGTTGGGATTGGATCATGGACAAAAGCGAAGCAGAAAAAAAGGGGTTTCAAGGAATGGAGGGGATGCTTCCATTTCCAATGAGTAATCCAAGAAAGCCTCTTTGGTTCAGGGATTTGGGTTTTTTACTGTGTGTTACCCTGTAACACAACACAGTGTATTAGAAAAAATTACTACAATGCATTTTAAAAAGTGCCCTTGAAGTCACTGCTGAGCTTTTTGCTCATGTGCAAATCCTTTCCTTGGTGAACTTAATCCCCTGTTCTAAAATAACATGCCTTCTCCACATTACAAATATAAAATACAGCTTTCACCTTTAGTAGATCATGATTCCCATGTGTAAAGTAGGTACTGTAACTAAAGAACTCTATGGGCTTTGATCACGTAAAGCTAGAAGCACATGCACACACCACCAACAGTCATTCTATTCCAAATGCGTGGGCTTGGTTAAAACTCCAAGTTTCTTAGGTGGTATATTACAAAAAATAATATATTTGCCATATCTGCTAAAGCAATGTCAGATATGGTGGCTCCAATTCCAATTCTACTGAATACTAGAGAAACTACACATTATTCACTTCGTTGGCCTTCAGAGAAATAACATGCAGTGGTGATGCCAAGAGCAGAGGTAAGAAATCTTGGGCTGGCCTGAAAATGAACATAGAGCCAGACCCACATGTAAGTAGATGGAGTCTCAGCTTTCACCAAGATGAATTACTTCAAGTTCCCTCCTATTTATCTACAGGGGTAATAGAACTTCCTAGTTTAGTTATCACTTTTATGCTAGGGCAGAACTTTTAGAAGTGTTTGAGGTTTTTAGGATGTAAATGGTTTTCCATGATAAAGACTTCAAAAATAGCAATAATAGCAAAAACTCAAATAGAGCCAGAATCACCTAAGTTAGGAAGAACCTGGATTAAGTAAAGTTCATACTGTTTTGAGCCCAAATGTATCTGAGTGTTTAATGACCAAATGCTTACTGTGACTTTGAAAGTAAAGGCAATATCTAGCATTTCCAAAAATTAGGTGATAGTACGTGTCATGAGAGAAAATCTCTGGGAATGCATTTCTATAAAACATTTGGCTAAAGTTTTCCAGAAAGACATGATAATGGAATTATTTTTTATCTTAAATAATGGATTACTTATTATTTATTATATGTGATTAAAGCAGGACTTTGCATGTCATATCCATTCTCACTCACTGTTAAACACTTGGCTGTCAGGCCATCAGATAGCCTCAGCCTAGGTCTGTCTTCAGCAGATGGGACACAAGCTGAGAAAGCTTTGGGAGCTGGGGTTTAGTTGAGACATGGAAGACTAAGATACAAAATGTACTAGGAAGCTTGGGATGCACAGTTCTAGGTGGATTGGGGAGATGGCAGCATTAGACATTTGAGTAAGATGTTGTAAGATTAGTTGAGATTGAGGGTAGCAAAGCATATTTATTTTTTATTTTATTTTTAAATATTTTATTGAAATTCAGTTTGCCAACATATAGTATAACACCCAGTGCTTATCACATCAAGAGCCCTTGTTAGTGCCCATTTTAAAAGTTATTATTAGCTAAAACCATGTTTAAAGTAACATAACATCCAAGGTACCATTCTCCTCTCCCAGTCTCCTGTAGGATGGGCAGTGTCTACATTTGGTTTGCTGCCATTTGATCCATTGTGTGCATTACTGCAGCTACAAATCTATATTCTGATTGAATAGGAATTGAATATTACTTGTTTGTGAATTTACTCAAATATTTCCCCTGGCTTTAGGGGAAACATGTTGTTTTCCTTTCTGAGCATCCTTTCACCCCTCTTTTGGTAAAAAAAAGTAGGACCCCAGAGTCCTGCTGGAGAACCACCCTCTCCCCCAATGTCAGTCCACATGGTTTAGGTCAGGTTATGGTTGGACTTTCCTAAAAGTAGCATATGAGGTAAATATTTGGGGACAGGTAGTTTATTTTGTTCCAGGAGCAAGGTGAGGAGCAGGGAAGACAGAGACAGAAAAAGAGGAAATGTCTGTACAAAGTCTACCATAGAGCTGGTTTCCACAGTGAGCAACTGGAAAAAGTTCTACCAGGACTCTCCAAGAAACTTTATAGAATACACATAACAATTGCCTGAAAGCTGAGAGATGGTGACCACTATCCATGAATCCCATGTCCCATTGGTTGGAGGATACAAGAGCAGCAATGCTTAAATACATCTAGACTGCCTTAAGCTCAAGCTGAGAGAGCCTCTGTGGCTTTAAAGTAATCTCTGATGCAGAAAAACAAATATGGCAGGTGTCTGAAGCCCTTACATCTAGGCATAGGTTCAGGTTAACCTAAACTGATTGGCTATCACGTCCTTAGGCGAACAGCAAAAACAGTGATTGGTTCAAGACGATCATGTTACTCAGTTATAGCCAATAACAGGGAGAAAATGTTTGCAACAGTTGAGAGGGAAAATAGTCCCTTTTCTCCCTTGGGCTTGGAAACTTGAAAATATAAGGCCTGGAGCTCCACAATCCATTTGCAACCATGAGGGAATTGCTGGTACAAGGGTAATGGTGCTAGGAGAGGAAGAGAGACAAACTGGAACCTCAGGATATTACTTGAGCAGATGGAATTTTTAGTGCAGAAGTCAGACTGACAGCCTGGAGTTTTAATTTTTGCAAACCGACACGTTTTCTGTTTGTTAAACCAGTTTGTATTGGGTTTCTAATTGAAAGACTCTTGACTTGGGTGTTAAATAGTGTGCTACCAGACCAGCCGCAATAGTACTGCCTAGGAGCTTATTAGAAATGCAGAATCTCAGGCCCCAGGCCAGACCTGCTGATTTAAAGTCTTTGAGAGTCAGGCTCAGGAACCTGCATTTTAACTAGTCTTCCAGGTGATTCTCAGGTACACTAAACATGAAGAACTATTGCCCTAACAGATGCATTAGGTTAACCTGCCAGAGGCCAAAACATCATCAGTAAAAAGAATTAAAAACAACAACAACCCTACATTTAAAAAGAGAACAAAACAAACTAAGGCAATTTTAAATGTGATTTGATATTGGAACAAGTTGCTTTCAAAATGTACAAAATGTACCCAGAATCAAGAGCAATCACAGTAACTTTAAAAATTCTAGGGTGACCTGGAAGGGCACTGCAGAATAACTGCCATATATTTTTCATTTTTTCTTATTAAAATTTTAGATTTATCTGCACAGCTCTGCCTCATTAGAAGGCTTGAAGGCTGAAAAATGAAGACAAGAGCTTTAGATTTATTTCTTTGGTTTTTTTACTTAGTCTGGCCCAAACCAGACACGAACAATTACAGTGGATTTTTTTTCTTCCTTCATGGCAACAGCGTCTGATGAAATTTTTTTTATATCCTTGGGTTTGTTAATGCTACTAAACATGATCACCTTTCAGACCTTGAATGGTGTAAAATAACTATTTTCTATGGTCAGATTCCACAAAAATAATTACTCTAGGAATTATTGGAGAGAAATAAACTCTGAATTTGATAATTTTGTGCTCTAAAGCTACACAAGGAAACAAAACTTGGTGTATTAGCCAAATTCATGACTGTACTCAAATCTTACTAATTTTGGTAGAATAGGAGGGAAGACCAATGTCTACTAATTTGATAGAATATAAGCAAAGACCATCAGAGAGGGACAATCATCACGGGAAAAAAAGAATATAAGCAAAGACTGATGTCCATTAAAGTAAGTAAAAATTATAAGCATTTAAAAAGAAATAGAGATTTATTACTCCAGTTGTGAGTCATACCTGTTAGCCAACTGTTTGCAAGGAGAAGTCCAGCAAGATCCTTTTTAATTCCTCATTAAAACTTGCAGAATTCATCCATATGGAAAATAGTTGATTTCTGGCATTGCTTAAACAACACTTCTCTCAAAAATCATATTATAATTTGCCAGCCAAATTCTTTCATAGATTTTAGAAGTTTCTAGTTCCCTTACGAATTGTGTTCCCAGGACTTTTAAAACCAGCTATTTAGAATCTCAGAATACCTTTTCTGGAAACACTCTATCCTAAAAAGTGATTAGTTCCCAGGTTGGTATAAAATGTCATCAGCTCACAAAAATCTTGTTTTCTCTCTTCTCTGGGTACACAACTAACTTAGATGTTTTGTGTCCCTTGTAGCTGGGTGAGGTCTGTGGTCTGACCAAGGCTATATATTTTTAAAATAAAAATATTTACTACACTATCCAGATCTCCAGATCTTCTGCTCTCTCTCTTTTCCCTTGTCTGCTGATGAGGGCCAGTGGAGGACTCCAAGACCATAGGACAAGAGTCTGCATACTACACCCTGTTTTTGTGAATAGCATTTTTTAAAAGATTTTATTTATTTATTTATGAGAGACATGCAGAAAGAGGCAGAGACATAGACAGAGGGAGAAGCTGGCTCCCTGCGGAGAGCCCGATGTGGGACTCAATCCCAGGATGCTGGGATCATGACCTGAGCCAAAGGGAGATGCTCACCCACTGAGCCACCCAGGTGTACCTGTGAATAACATTATTGCAACGCAGCTTATGTCTATTTGTTTATGTGTCGTTTAGGGAAGCTTTGACAATACAATGGCAGCAGTTGCAAGAGACGTTGTATCACTCAGAATGCTGAAAATATGTATGATCTGACCCTTTAAAAATAAAGTTCACTATTTGCCAAAAACTTGGAAACAACCAAGATGCTCGACAGTAGATGAATGAATAAATAAACTGGGGTACATCCAGACAATGGAATATTATTATTTATTACCAGAAAGAAATGAGCTATCAAGCCATAGAAAGACATGGGGTTATCTTAAATGCACATTACTAAGTGGAAGAAGCCAATAGCCAAGGCTACATATTGTATAATTCCAACTATATGACATTCTGGAAAAGACAAAACTATGGAGATAGTAGAAAGATCAGTGGTCGCCAGGAGCTTAGGGGAGGTTGGAAGGAGGGATGAATAGGTGGATCACAAGGATTTTTAAGGCAGTGAAAAATATTACACTGTGGAGGAGGATACATGTCATTATACATTTGTCTGAACCCATAGAGTACACATCAAGAGTGAATATAAACTGTGTAATAATGCAATGCAATAATATGATTTAATGTATTAATAACATATCATGATTTAATAATAATATAATGTAAATTATGATGTGTTGGTATAGATTCACTGATTTTAACAAATGTACCCCTGGTGGGGGATGTTGACAGTGGGACAGCGGTGCATGTTGGAGGTGACAGGGAGGATGTGGAGCATCTCTGTACTGTCTGTTCAAGTTTTCCCTGAACCTAAAACTGCTCTCAGAAGTAAAGTCTATAAATACAGGTAGATAGGTAACAGATGATAAATAAGTTTTCCAACCTCTGTCTAAGGAATTATGAAAACAGTGGGTGGAAGGAGCCTGGGTTTCTGAAAGATCTTGTGAACTAGTGCCTTTTGCCACTCCACTCACATGTGTTCAATTTTAATATAAGCCGTAAATAAATTTACATTCTGTTAAATGTCGAGATTTGGGGGATAAGACCAGTTGTAGATGCTAGTCTTTGTTATAGCACTTGAGTTGGGCTACCTGAACTAACATAGCAGGATATCCCCCAAATTATTTTAGAGCCAATAATATAATAAAGGACCTCTAAGTCATTCTGAGGTCTGCCAAGGCTGGCGAGTGATGCAGAGCCCCTTCAAGCTGTGTTGGAATAAAGGTGTGGAGTGGGCTTCCCCCACAGAGTCTGGCCCTAAAGGCAGTGGCATAACACTTGGGTGAGGTGTTCGTTTTTCTCACATAAGAATTGTTTACAAATTGCATTTATGAATTATCATCTTTCTGCACTAAAAAAATTATATTTAAATGAAGACCTGATTATAAACACCAAAGTTGTGGATCCTGATTCATTTTTTTTCCTACATTTGGAAATAGCCTCAGTGTAGTTTGGGATCCAGAAGAACTTCCTTTCATAAAATAGAGAAATACATTATTTCCCTGTCCTCTGTAAAGAAAACTATGTGTTTTTTCCAAGCCTTTATATTTCAATTCCCATGGATTCAATTTGCCCCAAGAGCTCTGAAATGCTTAGATTTTATTTTATTATCTTTCCTGAAACACACATTTGCTACATCTTTCTTGTATTTCGCTGATATTATAAGTTTTTTGGAATGAATCCTAGCATCTCCAATGTTACACTGAGAGACTTGAGAGACAGGCTAGCCATTTGCTCTACATTAATAGGCAGAGAAGCTCTATCCTCGGGGTAGCTCTCTGATTGCTGACTATAATAACCAGTGTCACTTACACAATAAAAAGTTTTATGTGAATTTTTTTATTGTCTCCCTCCTGGAAAATTATAGTTGTTGCTCATTCAGCAGATGTGTGAGGCCGCAGGCTGAGTGCATCTGCTTCCCTTTTACATGGTCACTCTGGTCTCTACCTCAGCAGAGGCAAATTTCCCAAAGCTTCCTTACAAATCAAATCTAGATAACAGGATAGTTTTACAAACACATTTGTGACTCTGATCCCTTTTGTCTAAACTGACCTTTATCTTCTGTTCATGTACAGTTGCAGAGGACTTTCCCTTTTCCTCGTGTCTTACTATGGGTTTCCCCAGAGGCTGACCTTGAATGAGAATTTCAGTGCAAGTAGTTTATCTCAGGAGTGATCCCAGAAAAGACTGTAAGGGTTTATGGGAAAGTGAGATGGGGTGGGGAGGGGGAAATCTGTCAAAAAAGGGTGTGTTGTCAAGCCAATTACCACTGCAGACTCAATCCCAATGGAGAATTCTAGAAACCTATAGTAAGTAGAACATGGAGAAGAATTCTCCCATTCAAAGCATGGGGAGCCAAATCCCACCAGTCACACAGATGGAGGGCTGCTTTTTGGTGGTCTCAATTCCTGGGAACTTTCAGCTCATTACAAGAGTGAGCAAAGTGGGCTTCTTAGGTCAGAGAAAGCTGTCAGGAAAAGAAATGCAGATGGTGGGCTTTGAAAATTGAGCTGCTGTGCACTGATGAGGCAGGGGCATGGGATGTGGCAGGTGCCCACAGCATCTACAATACTTCCGAGGTGGGATCAGTATCACCTCAGGGCTTTTCCTCAGGTCTGAGTTAACAGGCAGCATCTCAGATGAAACTATCCACTGGATAAAGGGGTTCCAAGGGCTTCCATCCACTTTACTCAAGAGTGTCTTTGTAAGTAAACAGGGTATATTGGTGCCTAAATAATGTAGCTTCAGAGGAACTTGGGACACATAACCTTCTAAACTCCTTCCCAGTGCTATGACACCTAAAATTCCAAAGTTTATCAATAAAATTATAAATTCTCTAGGGGCACAGAAAGTGAATAAACAATTTAACCTTCACTGATCTGCAGTATGAATAAGCCCTTTGAAAGTCTTTCCTGAGAGGTTTGATGTGAGGAGGTAGTGGATGAGAAGTGTGTTGGTATATGATGGGGGGGAAACGGGCAGTGTATGTTGTGGGTATGCGGGTGACCTATGTGTTGTGTGTGTGTTAAGAAAGAGGGGGAGAGAGAGAGAGAGAGAAAGTATTCACACGAGGACCTCGGCCATCGAAGTGGTAACTGAACAGATGAGTTTGACTGAGAAAGGCAAATATTTGAGGTTCTAAGAACATCTCTGCCTTCTCTGTAAGGACCTGGCCACTGTGACGAAAAGCCCCTTAAACTGTTCTACTTTACAGGTCTCCCATCCCACCCCACCTAGTGCTGTTGAATTCCTACTTCTTCCAAATTAGCTTCAACTCTAGGCACTGCTGACTGGGGTATGTGAGAGGCTCTGAAGTTCTCTTATACTTCCAGGTAACTCAGTTATGAATCCTGGGTCTGCAGAGACCAGTAGAAAAGGCTCAGGCCCCAGGCCAGGAGGACCAAGAAACAACTAATGCTGCCTAATTTAAAGAAACAATGTGTGAAACAAGGTGCCTTAAGCAAGAAGGCCAGACATTTCTTGAATTTAGAGAACATGAAGCAAGAGTACCTGAAGAGTACCTGAACATGAAGCAGGAATTACCTACTTCCTAATGATAATGACTGCCTTGTTTCCAGTTTCTTTGCATCTGTCATGTCCCCACAACTCATAGACTGTGTCCTCATCATCCCAAACCCAGAAACCACCAGTGCCATGGAACCTATGGTTCCCAACCCTCACTATGCATTGGAATTTCCTGAAGGGTTTTGAAAACTGCCAATGCTTTGGTTCACCTCTGAGATTCTTGTATAACTGGTTTGGGTATCTTGGACATCAGAACTTTTAAGCTTCTGGAGATGGTTCTAACGTCGAGTCAGAGTTGAGAACCACTACACTGAACTAAGTTCAGAGAGGTATCCTGAAAAATGTCCTGGCTATTGTTGAACATTTAATTGTCATTTTAAATTAACTCCTCCAAAACTACACTCATGATTTACCCCTAAATGCCCAATCTGTTCCTCCCACTGTTTTCCATTTGCTCAGGGCAATGACCTTGGTGTCATCCTTGAGGTTTTGCCCATACCCCGCACCCCTTCTGTCAGCAAATATTGAAAGCTCTGTCTTCTGCATGCATCTGGAAAGTGATGCACTTTCATTATCTACTCCTTTACCATCAGGTTCAAATTAACCTTGTTTCCTCACCTGAATTATTGTGATAGCCTCCTAGTCCCTCTTCCTACTTTTGTCTTCCCATGAGCCTTTAAATCATATCCCATAGCACTCACATGAGCTTTATCAACCATAAACATCATGTCCTTCTGTTCAAAGCCCTCCAATAGTTTCTCATCCTACTGTGGGTAAAAGCCTGAATCTTATACATCCTTATGTGACCTGCCTCAGCTATCACAAGTAGTAGAAATTCCTCTATGGGAAGAATTTCTTGGTTAAGAAAGGGTTGAGAACTTCAGTTGAACCAAATCAAGCAGGCACAGTAAGATTTCTCAAAAACTATAATCTGCTATGTATCATTATGCAATCTCCAAGGAGATATAATATGCAGCATCTTCCACACTCAGTCAAGAACATCTTTTTTGGAAAACAGTAACGCCATCCCCACTTCCCATTCACTGTGATGTTAACTAGCTTTGCTGACTCATAGAAAAGGGAACTGGATAGATATCACCTGAACAAAGCCAGGAGGGCCTTGAAAAAAGTGGCCAAATCCCTCACTCTCATGGCCAGACCAGGGATATGGGCTGAGAGTTGGGTTTCTGGTTATGTACTTTCTAGTTTCTGCATTTGGTAATAAAAACCACAGCTAGTAGATTAACTGATGTTTATGAATAAAAAAGTCGATAGAGATTCAGCATGTTTTTAAAAGTGGTGGTTAATATGGGGATTTGGATAGCCGAGATAAAATAATGACACCCTATGTATTTAAATTACATATTTTTATTTCAAAAAGCATATATCTCTTTAAAAAGTTAATAAACATATTTTACTACTTAGCTGGACTCAAGAAAAACTTTGAATGGTAAAAAGCCTTTTAAAAAGCAGGTAGCACTTAAGTAAATTGATATCAATCAAAAATGTCAACCATGCTGAGTTGACTGATCTTGTATAGGGGGTAGAAATCCGATGGTTTAAGCACTCTGTTGCTATTGTGCATGCTTATAACTGGTGCAAGGCAAGGATTCACCGTTTCTGTGGTGGGTGTAGAGAGAATTCTCCATCCCTATATGGCTTGAAACACTCTGACAGTGGTGACATTTTGAACCCAGAAATAGCTTTAAAAACCTGCAATCTGAACTTGGGGGAAGTAATAGGTTTTGATACAGCATGGATATGCTATGAATTTAGTAACCAACACACTAGGCTCCAGCCCCACATTATACCATATCACAAGCTCTCCTCCTTTATTGCTAGGCTTCTATTTGAGGGCAAAGAAGTTCAGAGTCTGAAACATAACCTGACCCAGCTGTCCTCTTCAGAAATTCATGCCTGCAGCTGTCCAAATGGCGCTATTGTTTTTCTTCAAAACTTGATTTCTCCTTCCTAATCCCCAGCTGAGCTCAAACAAAGAGCAACAGATGACATATCTATACAAATGTAGTATGTTTGTTTTGTTGTAAATACATGCAGAGATCAAGAAAGTTAAGCCCAACTTTGCAAGGCCAGAGGTGTTACCAAGAGAATGTCGTTATGGTCATCTGACAAACAAAGAAAACGATATTTTATAAAAAAAAGGGAAAGCTCACTGTCTCTCACCCCTTAACATTTTATAGCCAAAGAGGGAAACGAAAACCAAACCTTCAGGAAGGATTGCCCTTCCTTCTAAGTGTCTTTGAAGCAGATGGACTTTAGTTAGATAAATAGTAAGGCAATTAGGGTTGCTTTATGTTTCATAATGAATAAACAGAAACAACCATCATTTTTCATTATTGACTGGGGCTACTTTCCCATTTTGAAACTATCCACAAATACCGTTTTACTTATATTTTTTCCATTATCTTTCAAGATTTTCACAAAGTCTCACTCTCAGAAACAGAAGTACTGGGCTGAAAAAATTAAATATTTTAATTTCCATTATTTACTGATATAATATTTATATAGTAGACGCTTTCCCCCCACTTAATCATGCAATGTGAGTGTTTGATCTAGAGATCCCCTCTGGGAAATAGAAGAGATGTAGATGAGCGATGTCAGCAGGTATTTGTGGCAGATAGGCCCGATACATTTGACAGAGCACAAGAAAATATATTTAGGTACAACTAAGATACCAGAGAATAAAATAATTTGTGCTTAGTGGAGGAGAATGGGTCAGAGAAAGAAGTATATCCTTCATACCAAAAAGCTTCTGTATTGACAAGAGCATTCTGACCTATGGGGCAGTAAAGCAGAAGTCTCATTAGAGTGGTTTTAAAAGCAAATGAGAAGTGAGCAATTGGAGAGGTAGAGTATTGAACACTTTTGAAAGGAATTTAACTATAAAGGAAAAGGAAAAAAATAGTACAGTAGCTAGAGAAAAAAGTGGATCAATAGTTCTCAGTGTCCATCAATAGATGAATGGATAAGGAAGATGTGGTATGTATATACAATGGAATATTACTCAGCCATTAGAAAGGATGAAGTCTTACCATTTACATCAACATGGATGGAACTGAAGGGTATTATCCTGAGCCGAATAAGTCAATCAGAGAAAGACAATTATCATACAATTTTACTCATATGAGGAATGTAAGAAACAGTTGATCATAGGAGAAGGGAGGGACAACTGGATGGGAAGAAATCAGAGAGAGAGAGACAAACCATGAGAGACTCTTAACTGTGGGAAAGAAGCTGAGGGTTGCTGGAGGAGAGATAGGTGGGGGATGGGGTAACTAGGTGATAGACAACAAGGAAGGTATATGATGTGATGAGCACTGGGTGTTATATGCAACTGATGAATTATTGAACTCTACATCTGAAACTGATGATTGAATTTGAATTTACAAAAAGAATTAAGAAAAGGCTTGTTTCTTGGAAGAAATAATGACATATTGGTATACTGAGGAGGAAGATCCTATACAGAGAAAATAGTTGAAGCAGGAGAAGGAGAAAATAATACCCTCACACTTTTAAGTAATATATAAAGGGATAGGATATAGTACATAAGGGTATGGTTTAGCATTGGTTGAAAACCAAGGGAACCACATGATAACAGAGGAGAAAATAGGAGTGATGTGCACTGATGCAGGTGAGTAGGTAATGTGATGGTGGATATTTGTGCAAGTTTTCCCCTGAATGCTTCTATTTTTTCATCAAACCAGGCGATATATCATCAGGTGAAAGTGAAGATAAGGAAAGCTGCATTAAAGGCTTGAGAAGAGAAGAGAAAGCATGAAACAGTTGTCCAAGAGAGCAGGACAGTAAATTCAGTAGGAAAGTAGGATATTATTGCCAGGCAACATTAGAAGCCAGCTGTGCTCAGCTAAATGGGTGCATAAGATAAATAGGTGGAGAGTCTAATTTAATTATGGCTGGAGTGTTGCCAAGAGAATAGGTCAAAGCAAGAGAGAAACAATGGAGTTGAGAGTATATCCAAGGGAGCAATTCTAATAATTAACTTTAGACCTGAAGCCAGGCAAAGGGACCTCATAAGGACACTTGAGACAGTGAAAAGATGGTAGGAGCAAAGAACTGTAGGTCCTGACCCAGAGGTTGAAGATTTGTCAGACAGAATAACCAGAGAAGGGAGAGAGACGCTTGAAACTGAGATCATGAAAGACCTTCATTATCCGTGATGCTAATGTCTGGGGTGTGAATGGCTGAGTTGGAGAAGAGGACAAGGTTACGGGAGGAAAGGAGGTCAAGGAATTGATGGCATTAGAAGGATACCTATGTCAGTGTCTTTTGACAAGAGTGTTACCACTCACCTGGGAGAAGGGGGTTGAAAATGTGTTAGGGCATTTTTTTAAATATAATTTTTATTTTGGAAGAGTTTTAGATTTACATAAAAATTATGGAGCTAGTATGGAGTTCTCCATATACCCCACACCCTGTTTCTTCTATTATTAGTATCTTATATTAGTATGGTATATTTGCCACAATTAATGAACCAATATTGGTAATTAATAACTAAAGTCCACACTGTATTGATATTTGCTGAGTTTTGGCCTAACTTTTTTTTTTTTTTTCACTGTTCCAGGATCTCATCCAAGATGTTATATTGTATTTAGTTGTCATATCTCCTTTGTTCCTCTTGGCTGGGACAGTTCCTCGGGCTTTTCTAATTTTTGCTGACTTTGACAGTATGGAGGAATACCCATCAAGCATTTTGTAGAACATCCCTCAATTGGGTTTGGTCTGACATTTTCTCATGATTAGACTGAGGGTATGGGTTTTAGAGAGGAAGATTCACTTTACAGACATAAAATGTAACCTCATCACATTATATCATGCATATATGACTACAAACATGGCTGATTGTAGTCAATGTTGATCTTGATCCCCTGACTGATGTAGTGTTTGTCATGTTTCTTCACTACAAAGTGATTCTTCTCTTTCCCTTCCCATGCTCCACTCTTGGGAAGAAAGTCATTGCATGCAGCCCACAATTAAGAAATGAAGAGTTATACTTGAGTGCAGAGTAGCTACATAAATTATTCGCCATTCTTCTGCATAAGAGATTTGTACATTTTCCTTTATTTGTTTATTTATTCAATTCTTTATTTATATCAGTATGGGCTTGTGGATATTTATTTTATACTTGGTGTTATAATTCATAACTACTTTGCTTATTGTGTTACTCAAATTGTTTTGGCCCTCCAAGCTCTTTCATTTGACTTCTGTGCCCTTCTGACATACCCCAATCATTGTGGGGATTTTTTGTTTGTTTTTAGCACTGACCTTCTAGTCCTACCATATGTTCCAAGTTCATATTGTATATATCCTGTTCCAGACCTAGAATAGTAATTGCTCCAAGAAGTTCTGGCTTCTTTTACTGGAGAATGGTATTAGAAATCAACATCTGAGGGTTAGCTTTGCTCATGATTACTGCAGTGTGGTTGTTTCCAGAGCCTATTAGCTGACAAAGCAAGAAAATATTTACGTGTATACATACATATACACACATGTACACTTACACAAATACACAATATACACACATACGTATGCATGCTTATCTATACACCTATATACCTATATACACATATATGTATACATACACTTATGCATATACCCATAGATACACACATGCATATATGTATACACACATGTCTACACACATATGTACACAATATATACACATATGTATACACATAGATATAACCACATACATGCACATATATTTATGGATACATACATCTACGCACATATACAAAATGACATATATATATACACACACGTATACATATGCCCATACCTATAAAAATTTTTATATGTAATAGTCTCTACCACAACTATATTAAGCTAAGCATGAACTCATGTTTCTGACTCTAACTCAGCATCACATAGATCATACTAGCCTCCTTCACTTGCTTATCTGTGACCTCCCTCCTTATTGGGGCATTTTTTAAACCTAGAAGCATTATTGACAATTAAAGGGCAGGATTCAGGGAAGTCAAATATGCTGCAACTCAATGGATAGTTTCATGTAAGTGAAGAATTTCCTCCCCCTAAATAACATTGGTGCCCCACTGGGAAACACTGATTTTTGTGGATATCAATATCCCTAAGAATTCCAACAGGAATAGCATTGTATAGAGTGACAATGAATGACAAAAATTTCAAGAAATGAGGGGAGTGGCCCTTAGGTGTGTGAATGACTGCTTCAAGAATATGAAATAGGAGAGCAAAGAACCTTACTGACATGTACTAACTAGTTTGATGTTCTTAATGGCCCCAATTTTCCAGACTTCCCTGTATTCATGTCTTTTCAAACATGACTCTGCAGCTTCTCTTGTCAGGTGTGGAATCTATTTCTTTGCCCAGTAGAATGCAGTGAAAGAGAAGATGTACCATTCTTAGTCTGAGTCTCCAGAGTTTTTGGGTATTTTTTCATTTTCCTATACTTCTGTCATTACCAAGAGAAAATGCCCCAGCTGATTTTCCAGGGATGAAGTACACAAGTCTCAGAGCAAAGTCCTATAGCCAACACCATCCTAGATCAGCCAATAACAGATGATCTCCAGGTAGAGGATAAGTCCAGTCAAAACCAGAGGAAACAACCAGCTGTATGTGACTGTATCTTGGATGACTTCCAATGATCCTGGTTTTAATGCCCTTGTGAATTTTTTCCTTTGAGTGTGGGCTGGACCTAGTGACTTGTTTCTAATAAATAGAATACAACAATATGTTGAAATGTCACTTCAAGATTAGGTTACAAAAGACTGATTTCTGTCTTGTTCATTCTTTTGCTTCTTTCCTGTGACTCTTGCTCTGGGGGGAAGCAGAATGTTGTGTTATGAGTAGCCCTATGGAGAAGCCCACGTGGTAAGGAACTGATGAGTCCAGCAAGGATCTGCGACCTGCCAATACTCACATGAATAAGCTTTAATGTGGATCAACCCCCAGTCAAGCCTTGTAACAACTGCAATCCCAGCCAATTCATTGATTATATCCTAGGCTAGACCCAGAGCCAGAGTACCCTGCTAAGCTCCACAAGATTTCTGACTCAGGGAAACTTTGGGAAGATAAATGTATACTGCTTTAAGCTGCTATGTTTAGGAAAAATTTGTTAGTGCAGAAATAAATAATACATCAACCTAAACCAGTAATCTGAAGACCAATGACTAAATAAGCGCTCATTGCTTCAAACCTCTGGTTTTGGAGGCAGCTTATTATGGAGCATTGTTGTGGTGAAAGACAAGTGACAATAAAATGAAATTCAGGGATCCCTGGGTGGCGCAGCGGTTTGGCGCCTGCCTTTGGCCCAGGGCGCGATCCTGGAGACCCGGGATCGAATCCCACATCGGGCTCCCGGTGCATGGAGCCTGCTTCTCCCTCTGCCTGTGTCTCTGCCTCATTCTCTCTCTCTCTCTGTGACTATCACAAATAAATAAAAATTAAAAAAAAAAATGAAATTCACACCTGGGTATGAGGAGCAGGAGAGATGATGGACTGTGAGAATGACAGACCATGTCCTTACTTCCAGGCCTAGGGCTATGGAAAGAATATCAAATTTGTTGATTTTTATATACAGATTTTTGCAATTTCATTGTTTAATTGCTTTATCTTGCATATAGAAATGGTACTTTTTAGATTAGAGAATCTTTTTTAAAAATTTTATTTATTTATTCATGAGAGACAGAGACAGAGAGAGAGAGAGAGAAATAGGCAGAGGGAGAAGCAGGCTCCATGCAGGGAGCCTGATGTGAGACCCAATCCCAGGACTCCAGGATCACACCCTAGGCTGAAGGCAGGCACTAAACCACTGAGCCACCCAGGGATCCCCTAGATTAGAGAATCTTGTAAATCAAATGCTTAGGCTATTAATTATGACAGACCAGAAAAGGATAAATTTTCTTCTCACAGCTGAGATGAAATTCTGTTCTATCCACTGATGTGCAATATTCAGGGTTTTTTTGTTTGTTTGTTTTCTTTGGTTTATCATAACAGAAGACCAAAAGCATATTGTACAATTGTTGAATATAAGTATCCTGCATTTGAATTTGTTTTTTAAAATGTCACTTAGAGAGGTAATTATAGGTAGATTGAAACAAATGGAAATAATCTATAAGTACAGTGACATTTAAGGAAGGCTGAAATAGATTATGGGTGTAGGCAGACTAAATTAGCATATAGATAGGTAGGTAAGTAGGTAGATAGGTAGATAGATAGATAGATAGATAGATAGATAGATAGATAGATGAGAGAGAGGGAGGGAGAGTAAGAGAGAGAGAGAACTTGATCCTCTTCATCCATAAGTACATATATATTGAAAGAGTAAAATTACTCCAAGTGTAGTAGAGGCTACCCAGATGCCCTTTACTTGGCAAGTGTACCCATCCCACAGCTGCAGAGGGTTTGCTGCTAAGGAGCTTCAGGTTGCACATTTCTTTGGAGACTGCTTTCTGCTATAAAGGAGTTGTCTTACTAGGGAGGTTCTATATCATCACCCTTGGAGTGGTCTGTGTCTGCAAGGATCCAAAGTCTCCAGCTCCTTGCCTCAAGGTGGGGTCAACTCTGAAGTTTAAATTCATGATCTGGAGCTCTCTGTGTGATCAGGCCAAGGTTCATCTCCAAAGAAGACAATACTTGCTTAGCTCTTCCCTCTACCTCATTTGCTTTTCTGACGTCTGAGAGCCTGCCCTTAATAAATCACATACAGTGGAATTCCCATCTCAGGCTCTGCTTCCAGGGAAAAGGACCAGAAGCATTATACAAATTTCCTTATTTTTTGTCATAAAGTTAATTTTTAATTCTACGTTTTGAACAGTGTTGCCCCCCATTGGGTGTGCATAGGTGTGCATGTGTTTCCCACGGATGATTCTGCCCAGGACAGAAATACTAGACACCCTGTTCCTGAGTCATACTGGATGGTTGTACCACCATTCTGCACCAACCCTTAGTTCTCAAAAGCTATCTTCCATTTGGTCTTGTCACAGACTAAAAGAGCTCAGTCAGCAGGAAGAAAGTACTCAATTCATTTTGCAATATGGCTCTGCTACACTTGGAAGTTTCTCTGGAGCATGAGAGAGATGCCTGGAGTTTGAGCTTGGTGCTCAGGATACCAAGAGACAATTCACATATTATTTATGTGACATTTACCTCGCATCCTACACCCTTCTGAGATAGTGCGTTCTTAAAATCAGAAGCATTGCCTGAAAGGCACTGGCAGGGAGAAGATTCTTAAAGTCACAATGTTCTCTTTATGTGCATTTCATTCCATTACAGGCCCTTTGATAATTAACTGGGTGAAAGAGGAGATAATGCAGACTCAGGGCTGATTGGAGCCTCTACTGCAGTTGAACTCACTTCTTATATAAATTAACATGAATGCTAAGTGTCAGCATAAAAGTACTTTCTGGAGGGTGTAAATCTTTTGATTATTTCTGCCACAAGGATCTTGAGAGAACAAAGGAAAGGAAGAAAGAGAGAAGGAAATTTTGATTTTTTTTTAAATGTCATATTGTGATGGTGTGTGATTGTGATGTGATAGTCACATACATATGATACACATGCCAATAGGGTTAACCTGCTGGCATTTTGTTACTTTAAGAATCCATAGTCATTTCCAGTGGTAAACTGTATGGGTGTGATAATGTAGGCAAAGTTCCTGTAAAAAAAGACAAAAAAATAGGCTGAGTTTGAGAAAGTTTAGAGTAAGGTTGAGGTTGAGAAAGTCCACAATGGAAATTGAAAACTCATCGCTGGCTGACTCTATGTCAAGCAATAAGTCTCCTCTTCTCCCACATAAGCTTATATAAATCTAACATGAAATAGGTACTTAGTCAATCCCTATTTTACAGATGAGGGACAGAGTTATAGCAAGATTCATGTAATATTTCCAAGGTCACAAATTTTGTGAGTGGCAAAGTCTAACTCCTAAGATCCTTACTCTTACTAAGTGATGTTAGCAGTTATTGAACAAGTCAAGTGCCAAGGCACAAAGAGCTGGGTGAACCTGAGGAAGTCTTGCTGGGTGGAGTGTGGGGAGAAAGAGTAGCATTTGTAGTGGTCCCCATAGCTAAGTGAAGACCACAAATGTTTATAGTGGTCTGCTGAAGTGAAGAACAGTGCAGCTTCTGTCTCCACTTTGATGTAATCTTATGCAAATTCTTGGACTTTGAGCCTTGATGTTTTCATCCCTTGAGTAGGACAAATAAAACCTTGCTTTTTAGGTTTATGATTAGGATTAAAGATGATATATGTTCAGAGTCTGGTACATAGTAGATATAATAAGTGGTAACTAATTAATTTGTTTATCTGCTGAGACTGTTCTATGAACAATATAGCCCTGGGTCCTGTAGATTAAAAAGTAGGCAAAGTAGACGACTAATCACTCAAGACAGTTCACTTGCAATCTCTTTGAGGAGATGTGTACTACAAGGGTAGAAAGAGAGCTTGTTAAAGGGAATCCTGGATTATATACAAGATCTCATCAAAGAATATCTAAAGAAAATGCTGTTCCCAAGGTTATTTTTCCCTTTATTCCCATACACACTCTATTCTAGTCATTATGAATAATGGTTTCTTTGCAATGCTACTGCTTCTCTGATTCTATTGCCTGATCCCCTACCATGTATGGGTTTGTCTGGATAACTCATGTTTCCTGTCTCAGCTTAGATATGATTTATCTGAGAATCCTTCCTTGATGCACTATATGCCTTCCCTATCTTATGCTACAGCACCATATATATCCCTTATCAGAGCACTTATATCCCTGGATTGTAACTGCTCACTGACTTCCTTAACTGGAATATAACTGGGGTTCCATATGGCCCAGTTTCTGAACAGTGTTACTTAAACACAACTGCTGAGAGCCCCTTAAAACACCCTCAGAAATATTAGGGGTACTAGTGGGTGCATTTAAAGTAAAATTTTTTAAAAAATATTTTCTTTAGATGTATCTGTTATTTTCAATATATTTTTCATGCCTGAGAGATGCTGAAAAAAACAGAAACAACAAAAGCAAAACCAAGTTACTGTCTTTGCTTGCTCTCGCTCTCTCTCTCTCCCTTCTCCAAAATTCTCTCTCAAACCTAGCCCAGCTGGTTTTTCTTCCCTCTCCCTTCATCTACAACATAGACCTTTATCATAATGATCAACATAGCATTTCTACATTACTTGGACTTCTTTTGCTTTTTGCTTTCTAAGAGATGTGAAAGTGACTGGTAAGCAAGTATCTTCAGTTGGTGAAATGGGATAGAGAGGAAGAAAGACACATTTATGCTTTTGGTTCCTTCTTCTCTGTGTATTTAAATAGACCCCAAGCACACTGAGGACAAGGATCGGTCTTGTTAAATCTATATTCTGGGACACCTGGGTGGCTCAGTGGTTGAGCGCCTACCTTTGGCTCAGGGCATGATCCCGGGGTCCTGGGATTGAGTCCCACATCAGGCTCCCCAGAGGGAGCCTGCTTCTCCCTCTGCCTATGTCTCTGCTTCTCTCTGTCTCTCATGAATAAATAAATAAAATCTTAAAAATAAATAAATACTATATTCTGAGCATTTAGCATGGTGCCTAGTAAAGATTGGAATTTGGATACATGAACAAATGGATAGATAAACACAAATGGGGTAAAATAGACTTCCTATAAATGTCACCAATTAGGCAAATTAGTCTGATTTTAAGGTCTGTGAATAGCAGTCTCTGTACTTTCCTCTGAGCTGAGGGTACTCCTGAGATGACCTCCGTCTCACATTTAATGAAGAGTTAAATCATGTTGTGTAGGTAGGTTGACATAAAGCAGTTCAAGGTCCAAGTTCGTTCTTAAGAGATTTATCAAGTCTGAGGTAAATAACTCTAAACAGCCCTCAGCTCCATTTTACTCAGTAGTGAGGTACTTATTATAAAGGAGATAAAATTACTCCAGGGCTTTGATTTTAATGTTTTCTGTTAAAAACTTTATTTGTAATCATAATATTTCTGCCTGTTGTAGCACTTTGGGATCCTTCTTACATTTTATTGCAATCCAGAGGCTAATCAACATCACCTGTTGCTAAGCATTCACTTTTATTTGGCCTAAATCAGTAAGGAAGTAGATATTTCCAAAGCTTGGCAAAACCCATGGAAATATATAGATAAAATATTGCTTCAAAATAAAGATAAAGTAGGGTGCCTGGCTGGCTCAGTCAGAAGAGCATGCAGCTCTTCATCTTGGGGTTGTGAGTTTGAGCCTCAAGATTGCATGTAGAGAGGACTTGAATGAATAAATATATAAACTTAAAAAATTAAAAATAAAGTAGGGCCAGCAGAAGCCTTAAAATTAGTTTTTGACTGCTTCAATTATTTTATATAATGAGGGTAACACTAATAATAGTAACTACTTATGACCAGGCAATATACATAATGCTTTATGAGGACACATGGGTTCTACAAGGTTACAATGTGAAAGAAAAACTGACACTGCTCATTCTTGGGAGCTCCACCATCTGGAGCAGCCACATAGTGGATATGGAGGGTTCCAATATGGAAAGAAGTGACAGAAACTACCCTGAAGGGGCAGCAAATAAAAGTTCAAGTCAATGAAAAGCCTAGATTCACTTCTGTATTAAGAGAGGAAATGTCTGATCTTTCATTATACTCTTCATTGAGGAGAGAGAATAACTTTCCCATCAGAAGTTAGAGGCCTACAGATTGATGATGGGGAGTAGGAGAATGTAGAAATAAAAGAAGCCCATCCCAAAAGAATGAATAAAGCTTGTTTATTCAGAACTTGCCTTAGCAAAAGGGTCAAACCTCATTCTTGTATTTGACAGAAACTCAAAGGCAGGCAGCAGAGGTACAAAGGGAAAACTTTAGGTGCACCCTGATTGGGGGCTTTTGGTGTGGGAAGCTAGAATTAGGCTAACTAGAAGAGGGCATCTTTTGTGACTGGTTTAGAAATCATATTTGGCTTGTTCTTGTTGGATCTGAGTTGAAAGTAGGGACCAAAAACAAGGAAGCTGGTAGTCACTGACCAGGATTGTTTCAGGTGAGTGCTACAGAGATTGGTTTGGCTTCCATGACTAGTTGCTGCAAAGGCTATATGTCAGAGTTCTGTTGCCATATATAGTCTGGCCATTGCCATTTGTTTTGTTTGTTTTTAAGACTTTATTTATTTATTCATGAGAGACACAGAGAGAGAGAGAGAGAGAGGCAGAGACATAGGCAGAGAGAGACATAGGCTCCCATGCAGGGATCACGCCCTGGGCCAAAGGCAGACGTTCAACCACTGAGCCACCCAGGCATCCCACCATTGTCCATTTGTATATTCATTCTTTCTAGGGCTTCAAGCCAGTTGTCCTTGAGACTATTGAATTTCATGAGAACTGGTATGTCCATATCATCACTGACCTGAAATACACACAGTAGTCTTGAATTTTTCCAACCATTGATCTGCCAATGTATCAATCATGATCTTTGGAAAGGCACCAAAGTGGGAATTTTGAGTCCTAGAATTATCTGTGCTCTTGCATTAATTTAACCTATATTTCTTTGCAAGTCAAATTTCCAGAACTTTGCTTTTTATCTGCAAGTTGAGGACTCTATATGTTCCAATTCCAAAGATGTCATTCTCTGATTCTAATTCTGGAAAGTGTACTCATCACTTTGCTAAGCCCTTTACCATGGATATATGCAGAAAGGTAGAAGACACAGTGCCTGTCCTTAGGGAAGTATTCTCATGAACCTCTGCATGAAGGGGAAAACAACTGTTTTCTCAACCATGTGGTTGGGAAATGTAGTGGATAATAAATAGTTATTTTCCTGTGCCCGATTAGGAATGTCTTCCTATGTCATAAGAATTTTCTACTTTGTAAAGAGGAACTTTCCCATTTAACATGCTCACATAAAACTATGGGTATTGGAACAAAACTCATGAATATTTATTGAGTAGTGCACTAGTTTTTACATGGAACCACAATAAGTTAGTATTTTATTTAAGTTGGAAGCTATCTTACCTAGATCTAGAGTCAGGGATATAGAATAGTTAAGTATCAATAGAATCCAGACATGACTGGTAGCACTTTTCCTTTACTGAGTAAGATATTCCTGACTATCCTGATGTATTCCATTTCTGAACTTTGGATAGTGAGTAGTAATATTAACAGGAGTTCATATAGTGAGGGACAACTAAATTTGAAATACCATGATTGATAAGCATGCATTCACAGAAACCAGACCTTATTCAAGACTGAATATCAACATTTAGTTCAATCCCTGTCACTATTAGGTGCTTTGTAAATGTTTAATAAATGAGCTCAAAATTCTCAATCCACAGGGAGATCCTGATTTAACAATACCAATTCCATCTTCATTAGGTTGAGCCATATGAAACTGACCTATTATTCAGCCTAATATATGCATCATATTTATTTGTATAAATCCAACAGCATTATAGGTTTTTCTTGTGGTTTGCTTTTGAATTCGGAAGGCCAGTGCTTAATAGTTTCTCATCTGCCTGACAAGAGTGGGCTTTGTGTTAGCAAATGTGACCACGTTTAGGGAAAATTTCCTATAGGATATTGTTTAGAATTTCTTACTTCCAAGCAAAAAAGGAATACACGTTCCTTTAAGTATGTTTTGATTTAATATACACTTTTTTGAGTAACCAAGGTACAGATGATGTACTCTTGGTAAGCAAGACCTGAATATATTTCAAATTTCTTGTGTTTCCTACATGGTACCTCCCTAAGCAAGAAAAGTAGTTTTATTATTATAATTAGATACATAGTTTTTCTTATTGGCATTTAAAATAGTTAAATACTAACAAATACTACATGGGTTTCCTCAGCTCAATGACAAAATCCCATGCTTGATGCGAAAACATTGAAGGAGGCAGACCAGTCGCTAATAGACAAAAATGTGTGGGAATGAGAGGGGGAGATTCAGGCAGGGGTAAAATGGACCTGCTGTGATTACTATAACATTGCCATCCATTAGAAGATGCCTTGCAATCAAAATCTGCTCCTCCAGCACTCCCAACCAGGGAGCCCATTAAAAAGTCCTAAAGATCAAAGTCATCATGAAGTAGGCATTGTCACTGTCACCTCTAACACAAGCCCTCTTTATCCTGAGCAATGTCCAGACATCTAGAATATGCCATCTTAGTACCATGGGTGGGAGAGCAAGGTAGATAGAGTAAAACTCATCTGGACTCCATCTTTGTTTCTTTCTTCTTCACTGCACTTGATAAAGTGGATCTTCTTTGCTAAGAGCTTGTTAAGGAGACATTAAAGAATGCCCACTTTGATCTAGCCTTAAGATAGCTTGAGAAGAATTATAATACATTCTCTATGCTATTTCCCCGTTATTAAATTCACTAGCCCACCCTTTTTAAAAACTTAAAGAGCATAAGAATGATATGAGTATCTTATTGAAATACAGGTTGTGATTCAGGAGGTCTGGTGTGTTTGTGACTCTGCATTTCTAACAAGCTCCCAGATGATGATAATGCCACTAGTCCAGAGCCTACACTTTCAGAAGCAAGACTAAAGCCACCTCAGCATGTCTCAGGTCATGGGCCCACATGGCTAGGACTTTGATGCAGTTTAAATTCAATTCCAATTATAGTCTGCTATGGCCAGCTTAGGACAAGATTCTGAAACAAGCAATCATGAGGTTTACCTCTTCTGTAACCTGCCCTTCGGTCTACTTTGGTGGCCTCGAAGCCTTTCATGATATTCTCCAGCTACTAAATTGCTACCTCTCTAGTGTCCACATTAGACAATAGTTCAGTGATTAATGTCCTCTATTCCTTTCCCTCTCCTTCACTCCAATAAAGAAAGAGAGGGCAAAAAATAGGGCCATGTCAAACAAACCAATCCTTATGACCTAAATGATGGATCATTTCTGCAGGGTCTAATGCCCCCAACCATTAAAATATACACTTACCATTAAGAAGACTTTTAAGAGAGAAACCCTATATCATACAGGAATGAATATTACTTTTCTATACTTAGCATTAGTACTCTACTTACTAGGTTTGTAGTTTTTATAAACATTTTCTTTTTTTAATAAACATTTTCTCAATGAATCCATGGGAATTTTAGGCATTAGGGAAACAATGGCAATAGTAAGATGTTTGGGGGTTAGGTTGGACTTATGATTGGTTGCCCTGTAAGTCCCAACTGGCAAAGCAATGTGAATCCAGCAGTAGTTTATACAATTATCTCTGACCCAGGTACTACTTCCATTAAGATAATGAGACAACATATGATTGTGGTTTCCACCCCGAGGATCTTACCCCTGGCAAGGAGCACACAAAACTATTCCAATGGGATGAAAATACATTGCATTTTCCTGGAGACTACACCAGGCAGCTTGGAGTTCAGCAGAGTGGGCAATTTTAGGTGACAGTGCCAGCGTAGGCAACTCACTCATTAAAGCCCACCTTACTGTTTGCAAGTCAAACCAAATAAGAAGAAAAGACAACTGGATGAGTGAAAGAACATGCTGTTACATGGAGTTTGTCCTGGAGTCTCAGACTCACAGGAGATGGTTACATCGTCAAAAGATGGAGGCTTTCTAAAAACCAGCAAAGACTCCCAAACCAATTACCATTTTGAATTTCTTTCTGGTGGCCCCAGTAGCTGTCTTCTTCTTTCATGGATTTTTTTTCTCATAAAGTAAAATAAATTGCTGTAGCTTTGCAGCAAAGGTACGACTTCTCTCTCCTCTCCAGAAACTGGTAGTAAATAAGACCATTGCTTTTTACACAATTTGTCCTATGTTTACCTTTCAGAAAAGCACAGTACAGAATACTGCAAAGAAAACTAACTAGAGGGCAGCCCCGGTGGCTTAGCAGTTTAGCGCCGCCTTCAGCCCAGCGCGTGATCCTGGAGACCCAGGATGGAGTCCCACGTTAGGCTCCCTGCATGGAGCCTGCTTCTCCCTCTGCCTGGGTGTCTCTGCCTCTCTCTCTCTCTCTCTGTTTCTAATAAGTAAATAAAATTAAAAAAAAAAAAGAAAACTAACTAGAATCTGAATTTATTTTTTTCAATTTTTTAGTTTTTTAAGTAGGCTCCGTGCCCAGCACAGAGCCCAAAGCAGAGCCCCAACTCACAACTCTAAGATCAAGACCTGAGCTGAGATGAAGGTGCCTCACCAACTGAGCCACCCAGGCACCCCCTGAATTTATTTCTTTTTAATAACTCAGAGAGGACACGAGCAGTTAGACATTTATGGGGGAAATTTTAGTGTGTCTTGTTTTTAATTGATTTCTAGACAAGATGGCACATTTTAAAATCTTACACAGAAAATGGCTATAGGATACATCTGTGTTAACACTTTAAAATATATGAAGCACTTTTACAATTCTCAAAGCTCATTTCCCCTTCAGAATAATCCAATGATGAGTACATTTTTTATTTCCTTTTTCGTATCTAAGTAAATGAGAACTCAGAGAAATTTAGAAAGCCAAGGTCACACACATCTAAAAGGGAGGAAACTTCAGATTCCAAATGTCATGGTCTTTTCTGATGCACCTTATTTATATCCTGTGCAATGGTTTGGTCTCCCGAGCTGTAAAAGAAACCTGTTTAAATGTGGATAAATAAAAAAGGATCAAAATTGCCTGAGTGATGTGGTTTAAGCCATCTGAAGACACTGTGCTCCAATCACTCTCTTTCATGTTTTGCCTGAACCCTGCCTGCCACCTGAATAAAAAATGATTAGAGCAGATTGCCACTAAAGAGAATGCTGCTTTCCATCCAGGCAGCAGGGCATGATAAAAGAGATCTTAAGGATTCTGGCAAATTAGAGCTGCAAGTCTGCATTTTTTTAATTTTGTGAGCTGATATAAATCACAGGGACCTGTCAGGGAACATTCAGATGTACTGGGCAATCCAACTTCAGAGATAAGCGAAAAGTAAAAGCAGCTCACTGCACATCATAATTAAAGAGCTAGTTGTCTTCAGCAATTTCAGCTCCTGTGGGATTTTCAGCAGATTTTTTTTTTTTTTTTTTTTTTAGCTTAGAATAAAAGAGAGAGAATCCCAAACAATCATCCTTGAAGTTTTGTAATGGAATGATTTCTTGCAGTAGTGTGCAGGTCACTCAGCCCGTAAGTAAATCATTTGGGTCCCAGGCTTTGTTCTTCCTCTGTGGATATCTGGCAAGTTACAAAATCACTCTGCAGCCTTAATTTCCTTACCCAGAAGAAGAGTGACTTAATTGAATTCTGAATCCTAACGCTAACATTCTGGTATTCTATGCAATTTCTCGTTTCTAAATAACCATCCTCGTGTGTATGGGTTTCATCTCTAAATGGCCATTTTTATCTCATGTTCCTCAGACAGGGAGTCCCTTCAGACGACTGGCAGGTGTCTGGGTTACAGATCAAATCAGTTCAGTGAAGCCAGTGCACATAAAGAAAGGAAATGAAAACCGTGGTTAACGGGGCAATGATGTTTTGTCTTGCTTCTGCCACCTTCTCTGTGTTGGTTCAAGATTGACATCTCCATGGTACTCGCAGGTGGCTTTTCTTGGCATCCCTTGCACTTATGTATGATGACCACAGACATCTCACCTGAATGTATGCACTCTAATCATTAGTGAGAAGAATGATGCCTTACCCCAGTGGCCCCAGATTGAGAGTCACTGCATTTCATAGGGGATGTTCCAGCACCAGCAACTAGATCCAGAATTCATGGAATGCAAAGCCTTCCCTGGCTTCCTCAGGTTATGGCCATCCCTTTGAGGGCCTTCACATGTATTACTGAACATCGAATGCTGAGTCCTCCATTCATGTCCACAAAACCTCCTACCCTCAGCACAGTAGGCTGTAAGATCTTCAGGCCAGAGATAAGATTTTCCCCTCAAATACTACAATTTCAAACGTACAATGAAAGTAAGGGAATAGCACAAGCAACAGCCATGTTCCCTCTAGTCCCATCGAAAATAGGTTTTGCTACATCACCGATCCTTCTCTATTTTTGTAAAGAAATAAATTGTTACCAAAATAATTGAAGTCCCATACCAGCTTTCTACTCTCCTCCCTCCCTCTTTGGAGGCCGTCACGAGGACGAAGTTGGTATGTTTCTTAGCCATGTTCCCATATTTTGCTACATATGAATATCCATAAACAGCACTACATTGTGTTTTTAAAATTCACGTACTTGCTATCCCATTGCAATTTTATTTGCTCACTTAAAGCTCTTTTAAGATTTATCTGCACATCAAAAAAAAAAAAAGATTTATCTGCACAGCTATAGGTTGATCTAACTTCTTCATTTCAACTGCTGTATAGTATAGTATCATTATGGAAATATAATCCAATTAATCATGTTTCTATTTAGATTAGATTATCAGATTTCAATTTATTTAAATTTAGATTATTATCAACTTTCCTCCTTTAATATTAATGTTCTCTTTTCCTATAGAGTTTCTCAATGGTATGTATTTAAAATTAGAGCACTAATTATCTCTCTCTTTTTTTTTTTTTTTTTTTTTTAGAGAGGGTGGGGGGAGATGGAAAGAGAATTTTAAGCAGGATTCCAGCTCATCGCAGAGCTCAACATGGGACTCGATCTCCCAACCCTGAGATCATGACATGAGCCGAAATCAAAAGTCAGACACTTAACCAACTGAGAACCGCAGGTGCCCTAAATATCTCATTTTATCCTTATTGTTAGTAATTTGCCTTTATATCAAATATATAAAAATTCATGCAGGAAAACTATAATATTTGAAT
Source organism: Canis aureus (assembly GCF_053574225.1). Classification (NCBI taxonomy): domain Eukaryota; kingdom Metazoa; phylum Chordata; class Mammalia; order Carnivora; family Canidae; genus Canis; species Canis aureus. The sequence continues at coordinate 15,388,227 of NC_135636.1, forward strand.
AATTTTCCTTCTGTAAATGTAGATTAAATCGCATTTATAAACTTTCAGTGGCTATTTTCAGGACATCAGCTTCATTTTAATCTATTAAAGACACATTTGTGTTTTTATTTTTAGGTGCATAATTTAGGGAAAATAACCATGTGAAAAGGCACTAAAATATAAAAAGAATTGGAATATATCTCATCCACTTTTATTCAACATTCCCTATCCCCCAAGAGTGTAAAAATATCTCATTATTAAGAGTCTTCATTTTAACATGTCAAAAATCTAAAACCTTTACCTCCCAACACACTGTGCATTCACATAGTTCCCTTCAGTGCTGTTTGAAATCTAATTCATTTCTTATTATTTCCCATTTCTCCTTTTATTAAACACAGATTTTATGATTAATGCCCTGGAAAACGCCAGAAGATATTTTTAAGAGATAGAGAAAAGTGCTATTATTTCTTCACTGAAATAACATTATAGGGTAACAACCCTGAAAGCACCAGGATTTCAGCACTCAGGGCAATATTACAGTAACCTAGCATTACATTGCTCTGCCGTGGGATGATTTATCTGTTTGTTCTGGCATATTACACACAGTGTGAATGGGCCTGGACCTGCACAAAAGAATATCTCAATGAAAAATAAAGCATCATTTCAAAATGCGAGATGACATCCCAAATCAAGAAAAGCAATCCTAAAATATAGTCACTCAACACATGCTAAAAATAGTTATGAATTTATCCTCCCAATGGACTGCATAAATCAGGTGACCACAATTACATTCTTTGTGAGGGAACATAGATAATAATCAAGAGGAACCGTGGTAATCAGCTCCTTTGGGAATTACTCAAGAGCTATATGAGCTCTTCGCTCCAACTTTCCTGTCTATTCCTCATTATAAACTAGCGACATTTACCTCCTAGAGGATAATTCCATATGAGGTGAAAGAGAACAATAGGTGTGATTTGTTATTGTCGTTTTTTCCAACACACAGACTGTTATGCTAAAGCTGTAGGTGTTATAGTCAAAATCATTCCTACTTCCACTTGTTGTAGCTTACATTCACTGTACCATGTTGGTTTCGCATCCCTAGGGTCCAGGGCTTACCTTACTTTTAAATTTCCTCTTCTATCCAACACATAACAAATTCAATGGATTGAATTCAATCTTTGAGAAGTTAGTAAGGACCAAAGGCAGATAGAATGCACATAGGGCGAAGAAAATGAATGAGTGCAGTTACTGAAGTATTTACATATATATTACCCAATTTGATCTGCCAGTTACCCTATGAGCTACAAAGAACCTGTGTCTCATCTACTTCGTGCCCTACCACAGGGGAGAGTCCACCTATCACAAGATACAGATCTACAACCTGAGCCTTAAACAATTAGTGATCCTTCTCTCTTGCTCATCTCAACTTTATAAGTCAAGTAATCAATAAATATTTGCTCATACTAGAACAAAGTATAGGTAGAGCATAGTGTTAAGTACCTAGAGGAATACAAAAATATGTTAGAACATTTCTCTGCTATTAGTATCTTCAAACCGGTAGGGAAAGGTGAAGAAACAAACATATATCCATGAAGATGTATGTATAAAAGAATGAATACTAGCTCATGTGGGTAAGTAGTTGCTATCTATTGCCAAGGAAATAATGTAACCAATCCTAGAAGATGTTTTTGGATAACTCTTTCTAATACTATATAGAAAGGACAACGATAATGAGTTATTACAATAATTATAATTTGAGGGAAGAGCATTGTAGATACCCATATTTTCATAGCTCTTTTTAATTATAGCCCATGAACATAGAACATAGTGTTAAGTACCTATTGTTAAGTACCTAATCATCTCTAATAAGAGGGGGGAACTCATATAAACCCCATAATTTCTATGCATCTCAATCATTTCAAGTATGAAATCTGAATGGTCATACTTTGCCTTCCTAAAACAAATGGTTCCTCTAAATCCTTAATAATGAATTTGGTCAATGTAGGCATTTTAGACATTCTCTGGTTTGGACTGTTTTACACTAAATTCTGTTCAAAGAGAGGATGGTGATAGCAAATACCCCAAAAGTCTGAGGACACAGAATTAAATTTTACATCAGAGGGGTGACTAGGTGACTCAGTTGGTTAGGCATCCCACTCTTGATTTAGCTCCCCTCACGATCTCAGGGTCATGAGAGCAAGTCCTACATCAGCACAGAGTCTGCTTGAGATTCTCTCCCTCCTCTCTTTCCATCTGCCTCTCCCCCTGCTCTTTCTCTCTCATTCAAATCAATCAATCAATCAATCAATCAATCGATCTTTAAAATAGTTTACATCAGACGCATCATTTCCAAATGGATGGGAGCAATGTGACTCAGGAATTTTGCTTTCTTTTGACTAAACAATGCAAAGACAACAACTAGACAATTTGAAATGCAGTAACTATCTGTGATTCACCAGTTATTATTGGCCTGGATATAGCACCATCTTGAAAGAAGTTAAGAACTCAGTGCTTTACAAGAGTAGAAAATATACTATTTTAACATTTTAGAATGGAAAAACTCTCATCTATCACCCACCTCCTGTCTTTTTTATGAGAAAAAAAGAACATTTCTCTTTTGTTTCTTTTTACCCTTTTTTTCCCAACACTCTTCCCACACATGAGTTTACATCCCTTTCTTTCCTATAGGACTATTTGCAACCACTTTGATTGTCTCATCAAGAAGGATGGTATTAAAATAAAGAGTATGTCCTCCAAATAGTATGTTCAAAGGGAATTTTGATTCAGTGTATGAACGAAAATATATTTCATTTTCAAAACAAAGAAATAGAAATAGCCTTCTCAATAACTCCCTTAAGATAAATCTTTAAGGGAAAAAATGTTTTTCAGTGCAACTTATTAAATTTTTAACTGTTATATGCAATAAGATGAGAGTCAAAACACAAAACCCAGAAAATTAAAGGTATTAAAATTTCCCTTTGTTTCTTAAAAAAAAAAAAATTGGAGTGAGTCAGAAAGAAGTCCCTCTTTTTGCTTTCCAAAATGCCATCATGGAGGATAGTCAGTGGATTGGAATATTATTTCTGTTACATTGTGTTACTTCTCTAGTTCCAAAAGCACATAATCTTGGCAAATTATAAATGTTTTGAATTCATTACCAAAAAGAAAAAATGGAAAGGAAAAGAAAATCCACACCCACAACCCACAAAGCATAATAATTTATTGTCTCTTCTACTTTCACTCATTTTTATTAGATCCCCAGGGTTTGAAAACCATATTTCAGTCTGAAGAAGAGCTGCTGAAATCTCAGATGGACATTAAAGAAGTCAAAGGTGCTAAGTCACCCTAACTCAATATAAGGTTATTCAATCTCCCTTAAACATCATATAGAATACAGCCAAATGGTCTGGTTTTTGCTTGTTTGTTGTCCAAATTATTTGAATTTCCTGACAGGGATGCCATTTCGAAGAGCATCTTATTGAGATAATTTGGGACAAGAATAAAGGGTGTATTTCATTCAAGCATCCTTTATTCACAAGAGCTTAGGAAATAGGTCAAGCAAATTAATAAATCTTAGATAAAAATGTCTAGGACTTAAATTTAAATACATCCTAAATGATTAATTAATTAAATCATTAAATAGAGTTCATTTGATCTATTTTGCATGATAACATGCTTTGGATATAGTCATTAGAAAATCACGTAAATGATGTTCAACCCAAGGGTGAGGTAGAACAGGGGTAAATAATGCCTAGAAAAAAATAAACTAGCATTTATTGAGTACTTATTATAAGCCGCATACTCCTCTATGTCCTTAATATGTATTATCATGTTTATTCCAAACAACAATACTACAATGTAAATATTATTATCATTGCATTACATAAGGAAAATGGAGGTAAAGAGAAACTAAATAACTTGCTCAAGCTGCCATATTTGTAATGGGTACGGTAGATTCACCTAGAAACAATCTGGTTCCAGAGCCCATGCTCTTAATCACCACACTGAGCAGAAGGAGGCAGATTTAAATCAAGTATACAGTAGGTTCATACTTACAGATTTAATACTTAATGTTACCCATTCAAGAACTTTCCTGAAGGTCTTTTCCAAGCCGTCATTTGCAATTTTGCTAGGATGAAGATATGAGCAATTATCACTGTCAAGCTAGCAGATAAGAAAGAATTACTTAGCAAGTTAGTGAGCCTAACCAAATACTGTCCTCTGTGGCCCTGAATGGGCACTCCATTCTTACCCATGGTTACTCATGCTACAGGTGAGTAAGTATTTATAAAATGACACAAAATGGATGATTTCTTTTTGAAAAATGCCCTGTAAAATAAAATAATGCTGATCTTGATAAAGTTAAAATAAGGTTATATATTCAGGTCTGGGCCTAAAATATTTGCTTGGTGTTTGTTAGCTTATCAAAAGAAAGGCTGAGTTGAAAAAATTCAGATTAATTGGAGATGTCACTGAAGGTTCTTGATAATATCATGCAAGTAGAATATTCAGCAATTAGAATCTGAATATATAACACACTTCTTTATAAAATAATGACAAAGAAAGTCAGGTGCTCCAGCCCCAGAATGAAACATAAAAGCTTTGTTCAAGAAAGGTTCTCAAATACTAATAGCTAGAAAAGCTGAGAAGATGAAAAGGAAGTGTTGACAAGGCTCATTTCGAGGTCAAATTGGGCCTTGATTTTAATAAAGTTTAGTGACAACTATATTACATTAAAAATACATCTCTTCTTTCTCTTTTTTGGTGAACTATTATTATGAAAAATGTTAACTTTTTTTTTCTCTTTGACCAAGTAATTGTGCCTGGCTGGGCTGCTGCATTGTTCATGAACTTCCCTGCTTTTCCTGGGTTGAGGGAGGTAAAAACTTGATTCTGTGTGAATTTAGTGACTACACTTGTGTCAACCAAGGAATTGTGCTTTTCATGTAGGCGTTTGCAGAGAACTTCAAATAAAACTATGAAGAATGCAGAAAAAAATAAGAAAAAAAATGTTGCACGCATGTAGATGGCCTGAAGATCATGAAACTTTATAGAATGGTCACTGGCTAGTAAACATGTTGACTGACTCAATAATGTGAATAAAGGACAGGCAAGGGGACAGTTGGTCAGAAGGTGCATCACGAAGAAGGATCCTATGACATTTGTCTCCCTTTCCTACCCTCACCTCTTCTTTCCTACATCTGTGACTCTATCTGATATGCCTTCACTCCGCCTTACTCTCCCTTCTTCTTCCTGTCAGTGCAAATTCACTAATCTTCAATGTTCAATTCCCATCCCAGAGTGTGTGAAGTCTGACGGCTGCTGTGCACATAGCCATTCTCTTTCCTTTTCTCCTCAGTTTTACTGGCTGCATAATCACCACCATCATGTATCTTCTGTTGTTCTTTAATCATTTCATAGGTTTCTCTAATGATATTGTAAATGCATCATCTCAAATACCTTGCAGAGAGTTGTAGGGCATGAAAGAAGAAACAAAGGAAGGAAGGAAAGAGGGGATGAGGGTGGCCAACATAAGGGAGAGAAAGGAAGGAAGAAGATAGGAGGGGAAGGAAGAGGCAGTGAGATTATAATGACTTTGATGGCACAAAATATCTTAGAGCCCACATCAGCACAAATCTAGTGCTGAGCGTGTAAAGGTACTTGGCAATTTCTGATGACTGGCTTTCTGTTTTTGGATCCTTCTTTAAACGTTGCTTTTGAACATCTCTACCACTCCTAACCTCCTTGCATGGCTACTGTAAGTTAAGAAAAACAATTATTCCAATGTGCACAGGGGAATGGGAGGAGAGGCTAAATCCTGCATTTGCTTGGCAGGTGATTGATTACCTAGTGAAAGAAAAAGCAGAAGAGGAAAGATTGTGATAGCAACAAGAATGCTTCCAGAAAGGGTAGCACAACTTCTATTCAAAATATAAACTGCATCTAAACACCAATACATAAAGATGTGGAAGTGCTTACATGTATTTTTAAAATGTTTTTTTTTAAAAAAGAAGTGTCATTTTTACCTGCTGATAAGCTACAGTGTGAATTTCAAGTAATAGTTATCTCTTAACTTTGGCTCACGATTGTTACAATGTCAATCTCAGGATTTCAGGCTGTGTGTGTGTGTGCGTGTGTGTATACATATGCACACACATATGTGTATATATATACATGTATACATATACATCTATTTATTTTTTCAAGAGGAGTGGGCATTATTTTCTATTTGCAGAGAAAGGCTGTGAGAACCTAGATGTGAAATTCAGTTCCTGTGACAGTCTTGACCTGGGCTGCCCTCCAGTCCCCCTCCATACCTGTGCCCTGACTTCGCTCTCCTGACAGTGCAGATGTCCCCCACTTGCTGTATGTCCCAGGCTCCCACTGCAGCACTTTCCCATGGGGTTCAGCCAATAGGACACTTGGTGAGAGTTTGGAACATGGGAGGGAGGAGAGGAGGGAACCTCTTATCTCTGGCTCTTGCTAGCAACATGCCCAAGGCCAGCATCACCTCAAATCTCCCCAGCCAAGGGGTGCTGTGGATCTCCTGCTGCCAGGTGGGACACCGCTTTCTTCTTTGGCCTCCCTACCCTCTAGTACCTCGGCAACGAATTCCCTGACCCTGAAGAAAATATTATAAAATATTTTTAAAATTCTGTTTTCCTGACAAAATTTTACCTGATCCAAATTTCACAAAGCTGGGTCTAAGGGCATACCATTTGTTAATAAAAAGAGTCTTTTTTTTTTTTTTAAAGATTTTATTTATTTATTCGTGAGAGAGAGATAAAGAGAGGCAGAGACACAGGCAAAGGGAGAAGCAGGCTCCATGCAGGGAGCCCGACATGGGATTCGATCCCAGGTCCCCAGGATCACGCCCCAGGCTGAAGGTGGTGCTAAACCACTAAGCCATTGGGGCTGCCAAGAGTCTTTTTCCAAAAAAAAAAAGAAAAAAAAAATATATATACACACACACACACACACACACACACACATTCCTTTAAACTATATGTTATATTTTCAGCAGTGGCTTTCTCTCTTTTCAAAGATCTATTCCAATCCATATTTGAATGTTTATCTGAGATTACCTTGTTAGAAAGCCCTACTTCAGAGTGGGGTTGGGTACATGCTGAGAGTAGTTTGCTTATTCCTTAATTATGGCATTTGCCATAGTTTATATTATAGTCTAATTTTCATTATCTTCTTCCATGCCTGACTCTTAACTGGATTATAAATACTTAGAGGGCACGAGGCACCAGGCCTAAATCTAATATTTAATCTCAAAAAGTAGAATAGAAATGTTCATGTAGTAAATTATCACTAAGTATTGGTAGAATTAATAGTGGTTAGGAAGAAATGATCAGATTATGGATACCTGGTTCTAGTTTTTATCAGGTCCTCATGAAGAATGAACTATTTACATAAGAACTGATCCTCAATTCCTTCAGCTGGAAGCGTATAATCTTCCTTGGCGGTGCAAATTTTACTCGAGTTGTGTTACTTGATAAGGCATATAATGTGTTCTGTAAAGATGGAAACTGCTGCTTTTCATATATAAATTCAGCACAGATTAAAAGCTCCAAGCCAGATACCTAGTGAAACATTGATGGCCTCAAGGCTCTTTGATTTTGGTCTGACGTTTCTGCCTCAAATTGAGTTATTTCGGCTTATTTCATGATCTTAGTTTGGATTACCTGGAAGCAGACCCTGAAACAAGGATCCAAGTACAGTGGTAATTAATTTATTTGGTAGATGATCCCATGAAGCACGCAAGTAAGGACCAAGAAAGTGAGACAGGGAAGGGAAGGGAACCAACAAAGGATGTGTTAAACCAGGCACCACTATGGGTGCTGAGAGCTCCATCCTGTTGGGAAACTCTTAATGAGGCAGGGGGATGGAGCTGAGGATTTTCCCATCAAGTCTGGTCCACCCCTAATTGAGAGCAGCTACCAGGGCTTTAACTCCATGGCTCATCTAGTCAATCCCATGCACAGGACACACATGCACCTCAGAGAAGATAAAGCCTTTAGACAGAGGGCTGCAGGTTCCCAAAATGCAAAGCCATTGGTTATTACAGGAAGGTTAAGTGACAAGGAGAAATGGGTGGGATACTGACAACATCTTTTATAATGGAAGGTTATGTAATATGCTCAACATTCAACACAATGTATCATATATGCGTGAATTTGTGTGTTTAATGGTGAGTAGGTATACATTTTTTCAACCAAAGATCGTCTATAATGAAAAGACAATGTAAGGGATGCCAGGGTGGCATAGTCAGTTAAGCATCTGCCTTCACCTCAGATTGTGATCTGAGGGTCCTGGGATCCCACCCAGCATTGGACTCCCTGCTCAGTAGGGTATCAGCTTCTCCCTCTGCCTCTCACCCCTGCTCATGCTTGCTCTCTCATTCTCTGTCTCAAATAAATAAATAATATTTTTAAAAAAACAAAAGACAATATAAATTGAGGAACACGTGTAATTTCATCCTTCTCTCAATGTCCAAAGCCTTTTACCTGATTCTTTGAAAATATACTTGAGAGTTGCTACCTTGTGTTATTGACTCAAATAGGCATACCTAAATGATTTTCTTTGTACATAACCTGTGCTTCTATTTCATTTTTATATATCCCCAGCACATTACACAATATTTTGAATATACCAGATATTCATTATTTAGTTGCTGAATGAAAGGTGTAGTAGATGAGGCTATTGTGTGGCAAATATTTATGTCTTCCCTTTAACTAAAAGGGAGGGATTATTTCTGTGCTGTGTTGATGTTGGGCTTGGCAATAAGACTTCCTCTGGCCACATCATGGGCAAGGTGTAGCTCCCACCACTTAATTTAGGTTTTGCTATGTGACTTTCTTTGTTCAATGGTTGTTAGTACATGTGCTTAACATATGCTTCATGGTTGTGGTTGGTCTCTTGCAATTCTACATTTCTACATGAAAGAACCCTGTCTCAGGCAGCTACTGGGTTAAGGAAAATAAAAAAAACATACTAGAGAAGACCTGTATCACTCTGTAGCTTTCAGACAAGTCCAAAGTCTAATCCCTGATCAGTTTACCCCACAGGTACAGAACTAGAATAAATAATTGTTTTGAACACTGACTTTTGGGATTTTGTTACACAGCATTATTGTGGTGCTAGCTAACTGATACAGAAAGTAAGCAAGCAAATCCTTTAAGCACTGGAACAGGACAGTATTGGTTATAATAGAGTTTCTTTTTGTAAAATATTAGACCTACAAATGCAGAAATTATTTTAATATATTAATATTCTCCCATAATAGTAATTGATTCAAACCTTTTTAGATATGCAAAGTACTAAAAATGAGGTTAGAAAAGTGGAAAACAACAAACTAGAATTCCTTCTTTAACTGTAATAAAGAAGGGTAAACAACATACACATAGGATATACAAAAATGCAACACAAAATTTTTTATTCAAGCCTAGTTTTTCAAGTCTCAAATCCCATTTTATAATCTTACAGAGATCTTTGCTAATCACTCTACTTAATCTTGTCTCTATTTAATCCTTCCTATCATTATACATAATCCTATTCTCTTTTCTTTGTAGCATTTGTTATATCCTGAAGTTCTCTTGTTTATTTGTTTATTATCTGTGTCTTCAACTAGAATGTAGTAAGCCTCACTGCGAATGAGATTTTGTCTGTTTTTCTTATCTTTATATTTCAGTATCTAAAACTGGCATCTGGTAGCCAATTAATAGCTCTTTAAAAAGTTGATGTCTAATAACTCCTAATAATAGATACTACTTTCCATATAAGTTATTCTGGAGGCATTTTTACTAACTTCTGCTCTTAATCAATTTAATAAGAGCACCAGCCTTCATAATAAGGTGTTGCTGGATGATTGGATGAATAGTTCAAGCTGCATTACCTTGGATTTTTTAACAGAGGGTCTTGTTTTTTTTTTTTTTTCTTTGCGTAGATTTTAGTGAAATGTGTGCAGTGGTTTCAGGTATCTGTCCTTTATCTTAGTGGAACTATACCCAAATGATGGGGAAATTACCCACAAGCACACTTAGCCTTTATTGGATTTTTCTGATCTTGTTATTCATATCCTCTGGCAGCTGGCTCCAAAACAAGCAAGGGAGCACTACATTCCAAATTGCATTTTTAAAATGTGAATATTGTGCTTGTTACTTTATGTTTTATGCATTGTTTGCAAACAGGAAATACGGTCACCTCATATTTTATGGATTTGCTTTGGAAAATGATTTCAAAGAAAGTTCAACATTAGGAGCACAGAACTTAGCTCTAGCATTTTTTAATGCTTGAATTTTTTCCCATGCCATCTATTTTCTTAATAAAGAGGATAAGTTAAAGTTATACCTTACCCTTTGGACTCATTACTGTAAACTGGTGGGGACTAGCCTTGAATTGTATATACTTAATAAATATGTACTTACTGATAAACTAGAAAAAGCACTGTATAGGCCCTGAATTCAAGAAGTACAATTTTTTTTCTTCAAAAATATCAAGGCAAATTTTGCCTACTTGATGACATGTGAAAGGAATGTTGGGCAAAAAAAATTACATATTGTCAAAAAATAAAAGAAAAAAATAATAAAAGAAAAAAAAAGAAAAAAATTACACATTGTCATATAATTGCAGACTTAGGGCCAAACTGATGAAAATTTCTACCAGCAATGTGTCTAAGCTAGAAGGGATATTTTCAGCTATAGGTAACTCTTTATTTTGCAGTATGGTTTTCTTTCTTTCTTTCTCTTTCTTTCTTTCTTTCTTTCTTTCTTTCTTTCTTTCTTTCTTTTTTTTTTTGCTTATGTTACTGAAATCTTGGTACATTTTTTTCAGCAATAGCTTATCTTTCTGTGATAGGTTCATTCTATTGTTATAGGTTTCAACGGAAAGCTGGAAGTGTATCTTTATCTTTCCACCACATCTTATGTCATCCCCATTCTGTCACTATTATACACCTCATTTTCTTTCCTTTATAACATTTATTGTTCTCAGACATTTTGAGACATTGCTCACTTTCTTGTTTTCTGTGTTTTGGTTATCTATACCTCCATTAGAATATAAATTTACAAAAGCAGGAGTTTGTCTAGTTTTCTTCTTTGTGTTTGCAAATGAATACCCAATAAAATGTGTGGAATTTTCACAACTCAACCATAAAGAAAAAAATAAACCCAATTTAAAATGGGCAAAGGATTTGAATAGAGAGTTTTCCAAAGAAGATATACAAATGGACATGAAAAGATGCTGAAGATCATTAATCCTTAAAGACATGAAAATCAAAACCAAATGTGATACAACTTCACATACACTAGAATGGCTACAATAAAAAGAACAGATAATAAGAAGTATTGAACAGGATGTGAATAAATTGTAATCCTCCTCATTGTTAGTACAAATATAAGAGTGTCCAGTCATTTTGAAAAACAGTTTTTCAGTTATTTAAAACATTAACCATAGAATTAGCATTTGACCCAGTATTTCCACTGGTAGGCATATACTCAAGAGAACTGAAAATATGTATCTACACAAAACTTGCACATGAATGTTCACATAGCATTATTCATAATACCAAAAAAAAAAAAACCAAACAACTGAAATGTCCATCAGTTGATGAATGGATAAACAAAATGAGATACATCCATACAATGGAATATTATTTGGCTATAGAAAGGGAAGAAGTACTGATATATAGTACAATATGGATGACACTTGAGCACATAATGTTAAGTGAAAGAAGCCAGACACAAAAGGTCACATATTGTGTAATTCCATTCATATGAAATGTCTAGAATAGGTAAATCCGTAAATACAGATGGTAAATTAGTAGTTGCCAGAGGCTAGGGGAATGGAAGAATGGGAACCACTCTTAAAAGGTATGGTAGCTTTTTTACAGATGATGAAAATGTTCCAGAATTAGAGAATGATGATGACTGAAAAACTTTGTGACATAATCTAAAAAATATTGAATTGTACACTTAAAAATGATGAATTTTATCAGATATCAATTATACCTCAAAAATGAAATATGTAGATTAAAGTCAATTATAATAATGACCTTTAGTAGGATACTTGTATTCTAGGTATTGTGTTAAGGGTTTTACACTCAACATTAATTACTACTGCTACCCAACTCTATAAGGAAGACTATTATTATACACATTTTGTAGAAACTAGCAATTAGAAAGATTAAATAATGTGTCCAAGGCCACAGAGCTAAGCAATGGTGGAACTGGAAATACTGAGAATAGAACTTAAGTGGTACATGTGGCTCCTGAGCTGGGGTGATTGCGTGTGCTATAATACTATGGCCATAAAGATGTATTTTTGTTGTCATCCTATTTAATGAGATATGCCCTTGCATTTTGCCTCAACTTTCCTGGAAAAAGTAATTCTTTGAACTCAAGGGGATAGTAAATATTTATACATTGACAACTAAAACAGCAAAAAATAACTCAACGTATTTAGGTAATGGTTTTTGAGGCAAACAAATTAATTTAAGAAGTTTCAAAGATTTTCATAGAAGATTGGAGAAATGGAATAAAATGGTGAATTTGGGGCAATAAAATCTAGGCAGTTTTAATAGCCATTTTCATTTTTACATTCAGGAATGTATTTACTTTGATAGAAACTATAAGACTCTGATTCCAGCATTGGTCTTGCAACCAATTAACTGAGCAACCAAGTGCATGGACCACTCAGCCTCTGGGCTTTAATTTCTTCCTTTTTACCATAAGGGAGATAACTAAACAATCCCATACTTTGGATGGAGCTCTATTACTCTATAATTTTAGGAACTGTGTACTTTAGGACAACAAATATACCTGAATTTCCTTTACATCTTTAGTCTCAGAAAAGAATCTGGGCTTAAGGTTCTCTCTGAAGTTCACTTATAACTTGTTCATGCTCTTCAGGAAGCCCAAGAGTATTTCCCAACGTGTCAGTCCCTTGCCCTGCAAGCTGCATGAACCAGGGAAAGTGCCTGCAAGCTGCTCAGACTCATGCTCAGAGAAGCCAGTGCTCTGAGACCCAGGAGATGAAGTAAAAATCCTGGGTATCATTCTGGATCTTTCCTCATTTCCAAACTTAAAGGTAACAGAATCTCTGATGAGGTGGAAACATAATTGTTGGATATATAGGAGAAAGACACTATTGAAATGTAGAGTTTGAAGGTAATAAGGACATTTGCATAAAGATCCAGGGCTTTTCCCAGGGGAAGAATCAAGAATCCTTCACTTTCTCCCTTTAAATTCAAAATCTGTGGAATGGGATTGGATAGAAAAAAAAAAAAATGGACTTGACAAAAACCCTGGATTTCATGAATGCAATGAGTCACCCATGATAAAAGCATCAGGAAACTACACAAATATGGGATGGACGTCTTCATGCACAAAACCAGGTATGATTTGAGCATGGCTACTGTTTCTCCCAGTTTCCCCTTAGGTCTCTCTCATCCTTTTTTTTTTTTTTTTTTAAGATTTTGTTTTATTTATTCATGAGAGACCCAGAGAGAGGCAGAGACATAGGCAGAGGGAGAAGCAGGCTCCATGCAGGGACCCCGATATGGCACTTGATCCTGGGACTCCTGGATCATGTCCTGAGCCAAAGGAATATACCCAACCAGTAAGCCACCCAGGCATCCCCCTCTCTCACCCTTCTATGTGTTCCCCATCCCTCAGCTCTGTGTGCTGTAGCCTAAGGCTCACACCTGCTGACACCTATAGGACTGTCCTTTGGCTACTAAAAGCTTCTCTGCCCCCATCACCAGCAGACATCAGGAAGTGCCTGGTAGTTTACATCCCCTGGAATGGACCTTGGCCAACAAGTAAGAAAGTCCAACTCCTTTGCCTTGAGTCAAGGAAAATTCTGAGATGTAATTTATACTCCATAGTTCCCTGTAGGATTAGGCTAAGACTGAGAATTTGCCTGAAGCCGCATCCTTGCTTGGCTTCTTCCTTCTTCCCTGCTCTACTTCCTTAACCTTTTCCCCTAGAAGCACTTTTTAAATAAATCATTTTCACAGGAATCAACACCTCAGGGTCAGCTTCTGGGAACTTGACCTAGGACATTGGTGTTCTACAAAAATGGTGGCTCTGGCCTCCTAAGATGGTAGAGAATAGAGACTCTTTCATTGTACTTTATAGGGTATTCTGACACCCTAAGGAAGAAATAATGGGATGGGATCTACATAAATTTAATGTTGGGAGTTCATGATAATTCTGTCAGGTACATTCTTCACTGAGCAAATTACCACTGGAGTTTGCGAAAGACTAAGAAAAAAAAAATCATTGTAGCCTCAGCAGAGTTTTGCATCAATGATTGTGATAGAGCAAGTACTCACATTGCTTTGGACACAACAGGGGATCACACAAACGTAACAGTAGCTGCAGCCATGAAGCAGGATAATTCTTTCTTGACTAGGTTTCATTTGCAATCCCCGGGTCTCTGGTACTGATGATAACAAAAGTGGCACCCTATACTGGATGATCCAACTTCTCATAGTGGTACCATAGTCTTTCAAATTCAAATTCAAGCATGGGGATGCTCCCTAAAGATTCTTGGACATATCAATAAATGGAGACCTTAGCAACAAGTATTAGACTTCCCATAATTGAGAGCGAATTGGGGCTGAGATATTGCACTGTCAGTCAGACTTCAAACAGCCAAGAAAGAAAACACAGTAACCAGTCAACTAATGATAAGTCCAGGCCAGTGCTGACTCCTGGAATCCATCCATATTTTCCCCCATTTCTCCCTGTCTGTTTCTTCAGGAGATCAGTTCATCATCATTGTTCTGGACCAGCATAGCCATCTCCACCAACCTCTCTATCTTTAGCTTTGCTCTTTTCCAAACCATTTTCCATACTCTAAGTACAATAATCACCTTATAATACTGTTGATATTCTCCACTGTTTTAAGACTCACCCATGCCTCTCTATTACCTTCAGCATAAAGTTGAAACTCTATAGCATGGATTTGAAGCTCTTTCATGATCTGACCTCTCCAGGTACACCTCATATCCTCTCCTCCTGGCATTTTATGCCTCATCCATTCCTCACACATCCCTCTGACTCATCTTCCCTACTGACTTGGTTTGAACCATCCCCAGTACCTAGCTTTGTCTCAGTTCCTGCTACAATGTATAGTTTCTACCTGTCTTCCCTCCTACTTCACAGACCAGAACCTGGTATCCATCCACATTCTCTAGCAGTCACCCTAGGATTTCCTTCCACTTTTGAGCTCTGTATATCTTTTTTTGGTGTTGATGTCCATATCACAGAGCAGATGAGAGAGAACAGGTTTGAGATGAGTGTTTCTCCAACTCACACTACTCAGAAAGCCATTCAGGATGAGATCAGCTGCTTGGTACACATATTTTTCTAGCTTTTACAATAGGTCCCTACAAATTCTAGGTGATTGCAAGGAAAGGACCACACCTTTCCCATGCTACAGCTTCTTTCCATCAACTGCATGCTTATACACTAGTGGAGTTGTAACAATGCTGAGACTCAACACTGATTTTTTTTTTTAACTTCTTGCCCCAACCCCCCTTGCAAAAACACCTCCCAGTTCCTTGGACACTTACAGCTTCCATTACCTTTATTGGTTGTTGTTGATGATGATTAGGGATTGATGATAGTGATTTGCCTGTAGCTAGTGAAGCATGGAAAATCCATGCAGATTAAAGACCTCCAGGAGGTCTGCCTTCTTCTTTCCTTTCCCTAGTCCTTTTCCGCAGTATTGATCCTACTTTTATACTTTTCACAAAGCCCTGCAATAACCAGGCTCCCTTCACCACTGGCTCTGGCTTTGTGGGGGGATTTATTATGAACTCTGGTTTAGAGACTAAATAGTCTATAATCTTGGCCAGGCTCGAGTTCAGCCAGTCCCAAAAGCCTGCTAAATGAAGCGTGAAAAATGCACACTCATTTAGTGGTGACTGGTGACAGCTGGGATGATGATGTATCTATCCCAACAGCAGAAACAGGACATTTATTCAGTAATAGCCTTCATCTTCTCTCTCCTCTCAACCTCACAAAATCCCACTTCTCTGAGACAATTATTGGAGTAGTGGAACTTAAATCCCCATATTTCCAGAATCACCTACGTAAAATCATCTTCAGGCATGGATATGACAAAGCCAGGGATGTGAGTTGGTGTCTTTGTTTCCCTGCCTGACAAAGCAAGGCAGCATCACTGAGGCAGGACCCAAGGGAGCCCATTATCCCAGCCTGAAATAGCACACAAAACTGAGCATCCCAAGCCTCCCAAGTTCATTATGGAAAAGGTGAAAAACAGCATCTTTAGAATTATCATTTTTTTAATTGGCCTAATGAAATCATGTACTCTCTCCCCCTTCGGGTTGGCTTGTTAATGATTCCTGCTTACACATGCCCTTGAAAACTGAAAAAAATTTGCTTTTAAAATACAAGAAGAAACCCTCAAAAAGTTAAATCAGGACAGCCTGGTTCCCCTTTGCCCAACAGTATGTACTGGTATCTCTTTGTGGTTTTAGTTTACATTTCCCTAATGACATGATATTGAATATCTTTTCATGTGCTTGTTGGTCATTTGCATATCTTCTTTAATGAAATCTCTATTTAAATTTTTGCCCATATTTTATTAAGTTGTGTGCCTTCTTATTGAGTTGCAAGGGGTTTTCAAACATTCTGGATACAAGTCCTTTGTCTGATAATATGCGCTGGAAGCATTTCTTCACTCTGTGGCTTGCTTTTTAGTTTCTTAAATGCCTTTTAAAGAGCTTTTTAGAAAAAAAAATTGATGTAGTCCAATTTACCCAGTTTTTCTCAAATGGTTCATGCTCAACCAAAACCCACAAAGATCATTTCCTGTTTTATTCTCAAAGTTGTTTTTTTTAAAGATTTTATTTATTCTCAAAGTTTTATAATTGTAAGTTTACTTGTCTGACAATGATCTATTACAAATTACTTTTTGTATATAACATCAAAAATGGCCACGTTTGGGGATCCCTGGGTGGCGCAGTGGTTTGGCGCCTGCCTTTGGCCCAGGGCGCAATCCTGGAGACCCGGGATCGAGTCCCACGTCGGGCTCCCGGTGCATGGAGCCTGCTTCTCCCTCTGCCTATGTCTCTGCCTCTCTCTCTCTGTCTGTGACTATCATAAATAAATAAAAATTTAAAAAATGGCCACGTTTCATTTTTTTTCCTATGCATATCCAGCTAATTCAGCATCATTCATTGAAATGACTTTCCTTTGCCCACTTAATTGTGTTGGGCATTTTGTCATAAACCAATTGACCATATAGGTGTGATTTATATTCCATTCCATTCTACATTTCACCAATATCAAAGTGTCTTATTCACTGATGTTTGGAATATAGCCAGGCTGGAGTTTGAAACTTCCATTGACATCATGATTGCTTCTCCTTGACCTCCTTGATGTATATATATCACCCAATACTTTCAGTACCTTCTCTAACTCTGTCCAACCCTATACCAGGGTCTATTACTTCCCTGGCTCAAATATCAAAATGTAAGTCTCTAGCAGTCCATTCCCTGAGACCCCTACTATACACAAGAATTAAGATTAACTGTGATAATGTCTGATAATGACTTTTTCCTCTAGTTGACACACTTACATTTTCTAATCTAGGACCTTTAAACGATACTATCTTAATGCAAAGATTTAGGTTTCTTGATGGTAATTTCAGACACCATAACAAGTTTCCTATAATAAAGGCCACATTTTGAGATTAAGTGTACTATTT
Organism: Canis aureus; assembly: GCF_053574225.1. Taxonomy (NCBI): domain Eukaryota; kingdom Metazoa; phylum Chordata; class Mammalia; order Carnivora; family Canidae; genus Canis; species Canis aureus. Next base: position 15,405,954 of record NC_135636.1, read on the forward strand.
GGCACCCCTTAAGCCAATGCTTCTCAAATGATGGCATTTGTTCCACTGGTGACATGAGAGAAGCTTTCAGATTATACCTATTGTTTTTTAGTATTAGTAATTATATATGTATGTGACTAGGTATAAAGAATGTAGCAACCCAAAATATAGTTTCATACAGTACTGATTAACAGAAGTATAAATGATTTCTAAAAAATAGTCAATATAAATACTGATTAGATGCTTTATTTATTTATTTATTTATTTATTTATGATTTATATACCAAAATTATGTGAATGGGATTTGCCTCATGGAACAGAGAGAAACTGGCCAGATATCTTCCTGGGCTTTTGTGAATAATCTGACCGACTTCATTTTTTTTCTTCCCTGTCTGGTCATGTATAAGAGCCACTAGATTCTTTAAAGAGCTACCATCCACAATGAAGCACTAGCTACTCTTTATGTGTCCCTAATGTGTTTTCCTTACCTTCATTTTGTCTTTTTCTAGACTAGTTGTGATAGTGTAAACACTACCACCTCTTACAGTGTAAGACAACCCGCTTACTCTTTCTGCTTCCTTTCTACCCTATATGCAGCACACTAGTTTGCCATTTATGAAAACTCTTCCTGGATCATTAAATTATATGGAAAGAGGATTCCCCCATGCAGAGTGCTTTTAAAGTTAAACGAAAAGCTCCATTAAATGCCCTCTTATCTTTGTAAGCTCAAGGCAGAAAGAGTTCTTTTTTACTCATTATAGCAATTATTTTCTTCCTGCCTTTAAATATATATGGAGATTTCAAATCATGAAAGCAATTTAGCTATCAAAACTGTTGTAATATAAAAATAATTTAAGTCCAAACCAAATCAACTAAAAAATGATAGATAAAATTGCTTAGAAAAGTCTATATCATGCTCTAGTCCAAGCAATCTTTATTTTCTTGAAAAGACTGATCTCCTACATCATTAAATTTTTACTCCCATTACTCCTGGGTTGTTTGACCTATGGGAATCTTTCATTGGCTCATATTACACTTTTTAAATTATCAGAAATTGCATTGAGGTGTAATGTGCATGCAATAAAATGCACAAACCTCAGGTGCACCACCTGATGAAATGTTACATATGCCTACTTTTGGGCAATCATCACACAGTTAAAGATATAGAAATTTTCCAGCAGCCTGCAATTCTCACTCTTGTCCTCTTCCATTCAATGCCCTCCACAAAATATCCATTGGTCTGACAGCTATTACCACAGATTCATTTGCTTCTTTTCTCGATTCATATAAATAAGCTAATACAATCAATACACTTACACAGATGGCTTATTTTCCTGAGTGTTATTTCTGTGAGTGCTATACATACTTCTGCCTAGATATGCTGTCTGTTCTTTTCCATTGCTATTTAATATTCCATCAGTGAATGTATCATTATGATTATCCATGGTATCGATGAGTGTTAGGACTTTTTCAATTGTTGGCAACTATAAATTGTAGTGAAATGAGCATTCGTTTACATATATTTTGGTGGACATATGAAATGATGATACAGAGAAACAAATGTTTAATGTTAATAGATGCAGCCAATTAATTTTCCAAAATGACTAATTGTGGTGATGGCTGCATAACTGTGAATATAATTAAAAAGCACTAAATCACATAATTTAAATGGTAGATTGTGTGGTATATGGATTTTACCTCAATAAAAATTGGCTTCCATTACATTCCTATTGGGCAGAATTGTTTTTTATTTTACCTATCTCACCTAGAATTGATTTTGTGTGTGTGTATGGAGTAGGAATCAAACTAACTGTTTTTCATATGGATTATGAATAGAAACAGAAGCACTATAGAACAGATAGGCATTTTCTTATCTCATGCCAATGGCACTTTTATTGAAAGTTGATAGTTTTTGGCTGTTGTGCATCTGTTTCATAATACTATCACATAATATCCTCTTTCTTGAAAACTGTCTTATTTTTCCAATGATGAAAGTAGTGTGTGTATGTATTACAAAATTTTAAAAAGAAATATCCAGAAAAAGTATCATATACGAACTCACTCAGATATCATGTTAAGATGTTTATTTCTGCGTTTTTCTGATATTCCTCTGTATCAATAGATAGATTGAGATGTAACATAAAATTTTTATGTTCTTTTCCCACTTAATTTCTTGTTTTATGTATTTCCCTAAATCATTAGTCTTTGAAAACTCTTAATGAGTTTAGATTCATATAAAAATATGTGCTTATTTATTTTCTTATTGTGAAAATCTAGAATACTTTTTAAATATGTAGGAATAAACTTAACCAAAGAGGTAAAAGACCTGTACTCTGAAAACTATAAAACATTGGTGAAAGAAATGAAGAGGACACAAAGAAATGGAATCTATGCTCATGGATTAAAAGGACAAATATTAAAGTGTCTATACCACCTAAAGCAATCTACAGATTTAATTCAATGCCTATCAAAATACTAACGGCATTTTTCACAGAACTAGAACAATCCTAAATTTTGTATAAAACCACCAAAGACCCTGTATAGCCAAAGTAATCTCGAAAAAGAAAAACAAAACTGGAGGTCTCATAATTCCAGACTTCAAGTTATATTCCAAAGTTGTAGTAATCAAAACAGTTTGCTACTAGCACAAGAACAGACAGATCAGTGGAACAGAATAGAAAATTCAGAAGTAAACCTACAATTGTATGGTCAACTAATCTTCAACAAAGGAGGAAATATTATGCAATGGAAAAAGGACAGCTACATGCTAAAGAATGAAACTGGACCACTTTCTAACATCATACACAAAGATAAACTTGAAATGCACTAGAGACCTAAGTGTGAGATCTGAAACCATAAAAACCCTTGAAGAGAACACAGGCAGCATTGGACATAGCAACATTTTCCTATATATGTATCTTCTGGCAAGGGAAACAAAAGCAAAAATAAAGTGTTGGGACTACATCAGAATGAAAAGTTTCTGCACAGCAAAGAAAACAATCAACAAAACTAAAAGGCAACCTACTCAAAGGGAGAAGATATTTGCAAATGACAAATTTGATAAAGGGTTAATATCCAAAATATATAATGAACTGATACAACTCAACACCCAAAAAAACAAATAATCTAATTAAAAATGGGCAGAATATCTGAACAGACATTTCTCCAAGAAAAGACTTATGGATGGCTAACGGACACATGAAAAGATGCTCAACATTATTCATCACCAGGGAAATGCAAATCAAAACTATAATGAGGTACAACCTCAGACCTATCAGAATGGCTAAAATTAAATCACAAGAAACAACAAAGGTAGGTGAGGATGTGGAGAAAAATGAACCCTCATGCATTGTTAGTGAGAATGCAAATTAGCGCAGCCACTGTGGGAAACAGAATGGAGTTTCGTTAAAAACTTAAAAATACAACTGTGCCATGATTCAGCAATTGCACTACTAGGTATTTATCCAAAAATGCAAAAACACTAATTCAAAGGTATACCTGAACCCCTATGTTTACTGCAGCATTATTTACAATAGCCAAATTATGGAGGCAGCCCAAGGGTCCACCAATAAATGAATGGATAAAGAAGATATGGAATATATATGCAATGGAATATTACTCAGCCAAAAAGAAAGATAATTTGCCATTTGCAACAAAATGGATGGATCTAGAGAGTATTATGCTAAGCAAAATAAGTCAGTCAGAGAAAGACAAATACCATATGATTCACTTCTATATGTGGAATTTAAGACACAAAACAAACAAGCAAAGGAAAAAAAGAAAGAAAGAGATATACCAAGAGACAGACTATTAAGTATAGAAAATAATCTAATTGTTACTAGAGGGGAGGTCGGTGGGACTATGGGTGAAATAGGTGAAGGGAATTAAGAGTACACTTAAATTATGAGCACTGAAATAATGTATAGAATTGTATACCTGAAACTAAGATAATACTATATGTTAACTGTATTAAAATTAAAATAAAAAATTTAGTAATAGGAGCGCCTGGATGACTCAGTGGGTTAAGCATCCGACTCTTGATTTTGGCTCAGGTTGTGATCTCAGTGTCATAAGATTGAGCTCCACATGGGGCTCCATGCTCAGCAAGGTGTTGGCTTTTCTCCCTCACCCTCTGCTCCTCCCCCGGCTCACACACTCTCACTCCTCTCTCTCTCTAAAATGAACAAATAAATATTTAAAAAAAAATTTAGTAATAAAAATAACACTTTTGAAAAAACAATTGTGAGAAACATCTACACATCTAAATTTTTAATTTGGGGAAATTTTCAGTCATTATTATTTCAAATATTTCTTCTGTTCCTTTCCATCTTCTGCTTCTGGTGTTCCCATTATGCAAATGTTATACCTCCTGTAATAATTGTCCTACAGCCTTTACATATTGTGTTCCATTTTTCTCAGTCTCTCTTCTCTTTGCTTTTCAGTTTAAAGGATTCTATTGGATGTCCTTAAGCTCAGAGATTTTTTCCTCAGCCACCAAATCTACTAATGAGCCCATCAAAGACATTCTTAATTTTTGTTACAGTGTTGTTGGTTCGTTTTTAGGATTTCCATCTCTCTGCTTAAATTGCCCATCTGTCTATGTATGCTGTCCACTTTATACATGAGGGTCTTTAGCATATTAATCATAGTTGTTTTTAATTCCTGATGTGATCATTACAATATCCCTGCCATGTCTGGTTTCATGCTTGCTCAATCTCTTCAAACTGTTTTTTTGTTGTTTTTGTTTTTGCTTTTTGGAATGTTTTTATAACTTCTTCTTGATGGACAGATATGTTGTACTTGGTAAAGGAAACTACTGTAAACAGGCCTTTAGTGATGTGGTGGTGAGCTGTGGGGGAAGTGAACCATTCTTCAGTCCTGTGACTAAGTCTGTGTTTTAGTAAGCCTGTGTCCTTGGACTATGAACACACAAGTGTTTCTCAGATATACAATGACTCCTTTTCCTCTCCCTCTGACAAAAGTATGAGGAGATTTTTCTCCAGTATTTATTTTAAGAACCTGATCAATCTCCCAAAGGTAGATCTTGCAAAACTCTGGTGTTTCCCCACCTCAAGACTGGGTCTCTCTGGAATGCTTAACTCTCAGAGTTGTCTACATTGAGCCTCCAGCAATACTCAATTACTCTTCAGGTTTTCCTACCCATGCACTGGTTCCCATGGAGGTTTCTATTCATGAGTCTTCACTCTGATAAGCTATGACTCCTTGTAGCAGCCTGTCTGTCTCTCCAATCTTGAAGGTAGCAGTTCACCCTGTGTCTTCCCCTCAGATCCTCCTATAAATCCAAGAAAAGTTGTTGATTATTCAGTCTGCAACTTTTTACTTGCTCTTAGAATAAAATAGCAACTTCCAAGCTCCCAACATGAGGAATTCAGAACCAAAGTTGACACTTAATTTTTTCAAGTCTTTAGCTATCTATAACCAAACTTTAATAAAATGACATTTACACTTAACCAGCATTTTTGATAGGTCAATTTAATGATAACTCAACAAAATTAAACCCTCATTTAAAGTGGATGCCCAATATTAATGTAAAGGAAGGAAGTACATACTATCGAAGAATATTAATTTTTAGACATTGAATCCAAATCTTACCACATATGAATTTGGTAATCTCCACTATGTTTCCTAAACTCTCAGATGGGCAATCCCTTAAATGCAAAATGTAAAAAACCCTTATTCCCTGTGTCATTATAAAGATAAAGTGAGATCATGTATGGAAAGCCCTTGACAAAAGTGGACAAGTTATGGAAGCTTGATAAGTGAAAACTACTATTTCTCATAGACACTAATGTTCTATTATTGGACTTTTAGATTATTTCTTATTTTCCTCTAGAAATAACAGTGAAATACAGAACTATCATCTATTTTTATAAGTGCCTGTTTACATTTACATATTTTTACAGGCTCAAGTTCCTGAAGTTGTGGAAGATTATGAATATTTTTAAAACTCAGACAAATGTTGCCAAATTGCATTTTAGATAAGTAATATCAATTTATACTTCATATATATATATATATATATATATATATATATATACTTCCACCACCAGATTGTGAGAAGACCAGCTCAATACTTCTTTAAAAACAGGTTAAAAAGAGAAAGACAAGTTGATTTGAATTTGATTTTCTTTGATTACCAGAGAATCTGCACTATTATTTTTATTTTTTATAACTTATTTTATTTAAATCTATTAGTTAACATATAGTGTATCATTAGTTTCAGATATAGAGTTCAGTAATTCATTTGTTGTATGTAAAACCCAGTGTTCATTATATCAAGTGCATTAAGGAGTGCACTATTTATTTTTAATGTATTGATCAATGACATTTTACCTTTTGTTTTTGCCCTTTGTCATTTATCTACGAGTATTATTTTATACATACATATTTTTAGAGTCTTTGACAATTGTAACCTTCAGTTTGTATTTTTAAGTCATATCATTTAATTTAATTTTCATAATGAATTCTTAGGATGATTTTATATATAAGTAATGTAAATATTATATAAGTATTATAAAAAATCTGACAATTCAAAAATATACAAGAAAATATTTTTAAAATTACTCCATATCTTACTACTCAAAAATAATCATTGTCCACACTTAAGGACCAGTATTTAGGGATGTCTACATAAATACATCCATCTAAATAATAAATGATAGATGAATAAATGTAAATTATCTTAGAAAGGTGGTTAACACACTACAATGCTACACTTATTTAGACTTTTAATTAAAATTTAATTACATTTAACCAAAAGGAAGGGGGGAAACTGCATTAAAATTAAGGAATAGAGGGCAGAGCCAGATGGTGGAGGAGCAGGGTCCTCACCTCACTTGGCTCTACCAACTTACCTAGATAACTTTCAAACCATCATGAAAACCTATGAATTTGACCTGAGATTTAAAGAAGGAACAGCTGGAATGCTATAGAGAGAAGGGTTTTTGCTTCTAACAAGGTAGGAAGGCAGAAAAAAATTAAAAAGAATCAAGTAGGGGAGGGGCCCAGTGAGGATCCGGGCTAAGGCCATGGCAAAGGCCTCCGGGACAGGGAAGCCCAGCCCCGGGGAAGCAGGAACTTTAAAAAATCTGCACTGGATTCTTCCCAGATGGAAAGGCACTTAGCAGGGAAATCAGGCAGAACCGCAGGAGGGGCAGTGGAGCCTCCAGTTTCCCGGGGTCACTAACAGAGGAAGTGCCTGCCAGGAGAAAGTGGGCCAATCTCTGTAAAGGGCCAGAGCGGGTGCCCCGCAGGGTTTTGGGGAGAAGCCAGTTGGTCAGGTGGGGGCTCCAGGCGGAGGGGGCTGCACCCTGCTGCTTTCGGGAGCCATGGCCCCAGGAGCACAATTCCAGCAGCACAGGGCCTGGAATCCAGGGCACTGGGGGACACAGCCTAGAATCCTGTGCTCCCCCCAGGACAGATGAGGCGGAGAGAGCACAGAACAGCAGGGACTCTCCTGCCACCAGATGCCCCCAAGCTGTGCAGGTCAGTGCATCCATGCTGCCTCAGGAACATCCAGGCCAGAGGGTACTGGGAGACTATGGTAGTTACTGCGGGAGCTGACTCCAGAGCTGCAGACATGGCCGCCGCCAGTGTTGTTGTTCCTCCTTGTGTCACCCTGTGCCTGAGAGAGGTGGGGCAACCAGGGAACAGAGGCCTCATGGGGTCAACAGCTCCCACTGAGCCAGGCACTCAGCAGGGGGCAGGGCAGCTCTCCCAGGTGCACACACCTGAGACTCAGCACAGCCCACCCCTCCCCCAGAAGACCAGCTGGAAGGACAGGGGGGAGCAAGTTCTTGACCAAGAAGCCATGGAAAGCTCCAGGGGAAGTCCAGGGATTTACAGTATATAGAACTAGAGGGCACCCCTCCTTTTTTATCCAATACAACTCATTTTTATATCAGACAAAAAATTTCTAATTTTTTTTCACTTTTCCCACCTCTTCATTTTTGAGTTTCTTCCTTTTTGACTTTCGTATTTCTACGGTTACAGGTCCTAGATATATATTCCACTTCTAGACTCCCTTCAAAACACTCAACTTAATTTTGGGAGATATATGAGAAATGTTTTTTTGTTTTATTTTGTGTTTTTTGTTTTCTCTGCCTCATTTCGTTCTACAATGGTGGAAGTTAATACCTTCTAAAACATGACCAGCATGCACCCAGAACTAAGTGGAACACTATGCTAGTTCACTCTGTGAGATTATATATTCTCATCATTCCCATTCTGCCCCCTTCTTTTATCTCATTTCTGTTTTGGTGGTCAATGTTGGGGCCCTCTACAAGTATTCCTGGTTTATATAAATTTGGGACTGAGCATCATCTAACATACAGGACTTAATACACTCAGAACCAAGAAGATTACCCTCTAAGGACCCCTCAGGTAGACTACATTCCCCCTCCACTACCACTTCATCATCACCACCATCTTTCAGTCCCCTCCCTTTTGTTTCTCTTTTTTTTTTCCCTTTTTCCTTTTGCTTTTTTTCTATTCTTTTTTTTCGTTTTTCTTTTTTTTTCCTTCTTTCATTGGGATTCTTGGCCTTTTATATTTTACTACTTTGTTTTAAAATTTGTTTTCGAACCTTAGTGGTCCTTTTGTTTTATTTCATTCTGATCTTTGTTTTCATTTTCTGGCCTCTGACCTCATCAGAATCATCCAGGGTGAAATTTACTTAGGTCGTGATTGATATTCTTGATGCAACCCACTCATATAGCCACTTTGCACTGAGCAAAACGACTAGAAGGAAGAGCTCACCACAAAAGAAAGGATCAGAAACAGTACTCTTTGCCACAGAGTTACAGGATATGGATTACAATTCGATGTCAGAAAGCCAACTCAGAAGCACAATTATAAAGCTACTGGTGGCTCTGGAAAAAAGCATAAAGGATTCAAAAGACTTCATGACTGCAAAATTTAGATCTAATCAGGATGAAATTAAAAATCAATTAAATGAGCTGCAATCCAAACTGGAGGTCCTAACGATGAGGGTTAATGATGGAGAAAAAAGAGTGAGTGACATAGAAGACAAGTTGATGACAAGAAAGGAAGCTGAGGTAAAAAAGAAAAACAATTAAAATACCATGAGGAAACATTAAGGGAAATAAATGATAGCCTCAGAAGGAAAATCTACATATGATGCAGGTTCCAGAGAGCACCAAGAGGGCCAGAGTGTCAGAAAGAATATTTGAACAAATCATAGCTGAGAACTTCCCTAATTTGGAGAGGGAAACTGGAATTCAGATCCAGGAGATAAAGAGGTTCCCCCCCAAAAAAAACTCAATAAAAACCGTTCAACACCTTGACATTTAATAGTGAAACTTACGAATTACGAAGATAAAGAGAAAATCCTTAAAGCAGCAAGAGACAAGAAATTCTTAACTTATATGGGGAGAAATATTAGATTAACAGCAGACCTCTCCACAGAGACTTGGCAGGCCATAAAGGGCTGGCAGGATATATTGAGGGTCCTAAATGAGAAGAACATGTAGCCAAGAATACTCTATCCAGAAAGGCTCTCATTAAGAATAGAGGGAGAGATAAAGAGCTTCCAAGATAGGCAGAAACTAAAAGAATATGTGGCTACCAAACTGGCTCTGCAAGAAATATTAAGGGGGACTCTGTAAAAGAAAGAGGAAGCCCAAAGAAATAATCCACAAAAACAGGGACTGAATAGGTATTACGATGACACTAAATTCATATCTTTCAATAGTACCTCTGAACGTGAATGGGCTAAATGATCCCATTAAAAGATGCAGTATTCCAGACTGCATAAAAAAGCAAGACCCATCTATTTGCTGTCTACAAGAGACTCATTTTAGACCTAAGGACACCTCCAGCCTGAAAATGAAAGGTTGAAGAACAATTTACCATTCAAATGGTCCTCAAAAGAAAGCTAAGGTAGCAATCCTCATATCAGATAAAGTTTATTCCAAAGACTATAGAAAGAGATGAAGAGGACACTATAGCATACTTAAAGGTTCTATCTTACAAGAAGACCTAACAATAATGAATATTTATGCCCCTAATGTGGGAACTGCCAAGTATATCAATCAATTAATAACCAAAGTAAAGAGATCCTTAGATAATAACACACTAATAGTAGCTTTCTGCAAATGATACATCTTCTAAGCACAACATCACCAAAGAAACAAGAGTTTTAAATGATACACTGGACCAGATGGATGTCACAGATACATACAGAACTTTACATCCAAATGCAAATGAATACACATTCTTCTCAAGTGTACATGGAACTTTCTCCAGAATAGACCACATACTGGGTCACAAATCAGGTCTTAACTGATACCAAAAGATTGGGATTGTCTCCTGCATATTTTCAAACCATAATGCTTTGAAACTAGAGCTCAGTCACAAGAAGAAATTTGGAAGAAACTCAAACGCATGGAGGTTAAAGAGCATCCTACGGAAGAAACTCAAACACATGGAGGTTAAAGAGCATCCTACTAAAAGATGAAAGTGTCAACCAGGAAATTAGAGAAGAATTAAAAAGATTCATGTAAACTAATGAATATGAAGATACAATGGTTCAAAATCTTTGGGATACAAGAAAAGCGGTCCTAAGAGGGAAATACATCGCAATACAAGCATCCCTCAAAAAATTGGAAAAAAACTCAAATACACAAGCTAACCTTGCATGTAAAGGAACGGGAGAAAGAACAGCAAATAAAACCTACACCAGGCAGCAGAAGAGAGATGATAAAGATTCTAGCAGAACTCAACGAAATAGACTTTCGAAGACCTGTAGAAGAGATCAACAAAACCAGGAGTTGGTTCTCTGAAAGAATTAATAAGATAAAGCATTAGCTAGCCTTATTAAAAAGAAAAGAGAAAAGACTCAAATTAATAAAATTATGAATGAATGAGGAGAAATCAGAACGGATTGGAAGGAAATGCAATTTTAAAAATGTATTATGAGTGGCTATATACCAACAAATTAGGCAATCTAGAAGAAATGGATGCATTTCTGGAAAAGCACAAACTACCAAAACTGGAACAGGAAGAAATAGAAAACCTGAACCAGCCAATAAGCAGTGGGGAAATTTAAGCATTCATCAAAAACCTCCCAAGACACAAAAGTTCAGGGCTAGATGGCTTCCCAGGCAAATTCTATCAAACGTTTAAAGAAAACATAAGACCTATTCCACTAAAGCTGTTTTGAAGGATAGAAAGGAACAGAATACTCCCAAACTAGTTTTATGAGGCCAGCATTACCTTGATTCCAAAACCAGACAAAGACCCCAACAAAAAGGAGAATTATAGACCAATATCTCTGATAAACACAGATGCAAAAATTCTCAACAAGATACTAGCCAATAGGACCCAACAGTACATTAAGAAGATTATTCACCACGACCAAGTGGGATTTATCCCTGGGATGCAAGGTCTGGTTCAACACTCATAAAACAATCAACGTGATAGATAATATCAGCAAGAGAAATCAAGAACCTTATGATCCTCTCAATAGATGCATAGAAAGCATTCGACAAAATACAGCATCCATTCCTGATCAAAACTCTTCAGAGTGTAGGGATAGAGGGAACATTCCTCAACACCTTAAAAGCCATCTATGAAAAGCCCACAGCAAATATCATTCTCAATAGGGAAAAACTGAGAGCCTTTCCCCTAAGCTCAGGAACAAGACAGGGATGTCTGCTCTCACAATTTTATTGAACATAGTACTAGAAGTCCAAGCCTCAGCAATCAGACAAGAAAAAGAAATAAAAGGCATTCAAACTGGCAAAGAAGAAGTCAAACTCTCCCTCTTTACAGATGACATGATACTGTACATGGAAAACCCAAAGGACTCCATCCCAAGATTACTAGAACTCATACAGCAATTTGACAATGTGGCAGGATACAAAACCAATGCCCAGAAATCAGTGGCATTTCCAAACACTAACAATGAAACTGATGAAAGAGAAATTAAGGCGTCAATCCCATTTACAACTGCACCCAAAAGCATAAGATACCTAGGAATAAACGTAACCAACGAGGTAAAGGATCTATATCCTAAAAACAACAGAACACTTCTGAAAGAAATTGAGGAAGACATAAAGAAAAGGAAAAACATTACAAGCTCTTGGATTGGAAGAATTAATTTTGTGAACATGTTATGCTACCCAGGGCAATTACCCATTCAATGCAATCCCTATCAAAATACCATGGACTTTCTTCACAGAGTTGGAACAAATAATCTTAAGATTTGTGTGGAATCAGAAAAGAACCCGAATACTCAGGGGAATATAGAAAAAGAAAACCAGAGCTGGAGGCATCACAATGCTGGATTTCAAGTTATACTACAAAGCTGTGATAATTAAGACAGTATGGTACTGGCACAAAAACAGACAGATAGATCAGAATAGAGAATGGAACAGAATAGAGAATCCAGAAATGGGCCCTAAACTCTATGGTCAACTAATATTTGACAAAGCAGGAAAGACTATCCACTGGAAAAAGGAAAGTCTCTTCAATAAATGATGCTGAGAAAATTGGACAGCCACATGCAGAAGAAGGAAATTGGACCATTCTCTTACACCATACACAAAGATAAACTCAAAATGGTTGAAAGATCTAAATGTGAGACAAGAATCCACCAAAATCCTAGAGGAGAACACAGGCAACACCCTTTTTGAACTTGGCCACAGCAACTTCTTGCAAGATACATCTATGAAGGCAAATGAAACAAAAGCAAAAATGAATTATTGGGACTTCATCAAGATAAAAAGCTTCTGTACAGCAAAAGAAACAGTCTACAAAACTAAAAGACAACCTACAGAATGGGCGAAGATATTGGCAAATGACCTGTCAGATAAAGGGCTAGTATCCAAGATCTATAAAGGACTTATTAAACTCAACAGCAAATAAACAATTCAATTATGCAATGGACAAAAAACACAAACAGAAATTTCACCAAAGAATACATACACATGGCCAACATGCACATGAGAAAATGCTCCGCATCACTGGCCATCAGGGAAATACAAATCAAAACCACAATGAGATACCACCTCACACCAGTGAGAATGGGGAAAATTAACAAGATGGGAAACAACAAATGTTGGAGAGGATGTGGAGAAGGGGGAACCCTCTTACACTGTTGGTGGGAATGTGAACTGGTGCAGCCACTCTGGAAACTGTGGAGGTTCCTCAAAGAGTTAAAAATAGAGCTACCCTATGACCCAGCAATTGCACTGCTGGGGATTTACCCGAAAGATACAGATGCAGTGAAACGCCAGAACACCTTCACCCCAATGTTTATAGCAGCAATGTCCACAATAGCCAAACTGTGGAAGGAGCCTCAGTGTCCTCAAAAGATGAATGGATAAAGTTGATTGGTCTATATATACAATGGGATATTGCTCAGCCATTAGAAATGACGAATACTCATCATTTGCTTCAATGTAGATGGAACTGGAGGGTATTATGCTGAGTGAAATAACTCAATCAGAGAAGGACAAACATTATATGGTTTCTCTCATATGGGGAATATAAAAAAATAGTGAAAGGGATTATAGGGGAAAGAGAGAAAATGAGTAGAAAAAATCAGAGAGGCTGACAGAACATGAGAGACTCCTAACTCTGGAAATAAACAAGGGGTAGTGGAAGGGGAGGTGGGCAGGGGGATACAGTGACTGGGTGACAGGCACTGAGGGGGGCACTTGATGGGATGAGCACTGGGTGTTAAACTATATGTTGGCAAATCGAACTCCAAAAAAATATATACAAAATATTGAGCTTCAGATAAATGTTGCTTCATCACCTGACTTAATTGCCAAAAGATCAATATATTAGATTAGAGATACTTTACAATGTTAGAGAATTTTTTTAACCTTGTTTCAAATTTAGACAAGATCCATGAACTTCCTATTCTGAAAAATAAGAAAAATAGTATATCCTCTTCAAACTCCCTTCCCAGTCTTTGGTATTTACATAGTATAAATATATATTTAGCATTTATATATTTACTTTGTCAAAAGTTTTATGATCAATATAATGGTTATTATTTGATCTTAATTTTAAAGTTTAGAGGATTCAGGGCCTATCACTCTTCTTTTTATCATGATTTCTTTTTTTCCTCTTCATTCCTGATTTTAAACTTGGATTTATTCTAGATTGACCTGATATTTTTTCATAACCTAAGCTTATAATTATTCTGATCTCCAATACTGCATGCTTAAACATGTCTCTGTATTGCCTTTATAGTTGAATAAAATATAGCTGGGCACAAATCCTTGACGCTATATTTTTATCCCTTAGAACTTTGTTCCTTGTATTTCAATGTTGAATGCTGTAGTGGGGAAAAATCTGAAGCTTGTCTGCAATTGCTTTCTGTGCTTATTTGATTTCCTTACCTACCCTAAAATCTGTGGTTGAACCTGAGTTCCAAAGGAAATTCTTTGTCTCTTTTTTGAACCCTCTGTGGTCCAGAATCACATCACCATAGCCAATGGATATTTGGACGAGCCTTTTAGGCAGATGATGCTTAGAATGCAGGATTTGTGGCTCCAGAGAACGCTATGATGTCAAGTGTCAGGGAGCATTTATGTTGCCTCCCACCTTGCTCAAGTCTTCACAGTATTGAGAAGGGTCATAATATTTACTTGATGCTTTCTTAAAAAAACAAAACAAAACAAGATTTTCTCTATTTTTCAGGGATTTTTTTTTTCCTAATTGGGGTCAAGGAGCAAAGGGTAGAGAAAAGGCATTCAACTGTAACAATGTTAAGAGGTGAGAATAAATGATTGTTTTACCATGTCTAATTTATACTTTTTGTGTGAGAATTCAAATTGCAAAAATAAAATTGTTTAATTATTATATGAAGCTTTAGGCCTTATATATTAAATTAGTATATGCTTAAATGCAAACGTAAATACTTACATAGACAAAACGTAGTGAAGTAATTAAATATAAAGTATTCAAATTTACAAGCAATATCAACTTACATGTTATCTTTTAGGATTAGATTTTTCCTTCTTCAATTTGTCTCTTCAAAATACATATATAATTAACATAATATTAATGATGTTATATATTGATAAATGTGTGAATATATTATATGTAATTGATATATAATATGTAATTAATATACAAATATAATGTTAATATTATATAATTAATTATATGTATAATTGGTGATACTCTAATTTAAGAGGCCAGCATAACCCTGCTATGAAAACATGAAAAGAATTACAGACTAATATTTATTATTAACCCAAACACAAATATGCTTCACAAAGTTTTAGTAAATTGATTTCAATCATGACCAAGTAGAGATTATCTAAGGAATACAAAGTTCAATTAACATTTGAAAAGCAATGAATATAATGTACTATATTAACTTAGTAAAAAATATGACCATCTAAATAAATAAAATCATTTGACATTATTTGACACCCATGTATAATTAAACCTCTTAGCAAATTAAGTATAGAACTTTTTCAACTGATAATATAATTTAAAACAATTCTATTTATGTAGCATCAAAAATCAAATTCTAGGAATAAATTTAAGTTAATGACATGCAAAACTTCACCAAAATACTGATGTGAGAAATTAAAGATTTAAATAGTGGAGAGAAATAATGTGTTCATGGCTTGAAAGATTCAAAACTATTGAGATATCAATTCTCCACAAATTGATCTATAGCAATCACAGTTAAAATTTTAGGAATCTTTCTTGTAGAAATTGATAAGCTGATTTCAAAATCCATATGAAGCTCTAAAATATCTAGAATAGCAAAACAATTTGGAAGAACAATAAAATCAAAGGAATTAGGGGTGCCCGGGTGGCTCAGTTGGTTATGTCTGACTCTTGATTTGGGCTCAGGTCATGATCTCAGGGTATTGAGATCTTGAGCCCCAACATCAGACTCAATGCTCAGTGGGGAGTCTACTTGAGAGTCTTTCTACCCCTCTTAACACCCATGCACTCTCTCTCTCAAGTAGTTTTTTTAAATGAATTAAACTGCATGATTTTAAGATTTACTAAGAGGTGACAGTGATTTATGCAGTGTGACTCTTTTGTAAGAATAGACCAATATAACATGGAATAAAATAGAAAGCTCAAAAATAGAACCAAGATAACTAGTCAACTTAATGGGAAAGCCTTTCAACAAATGGTACTGGAACTGAATGTCTATATAGAAAAAAAGTATCTATGACCCATACCATACAAAAAATTAACTTGAAATAAATCATAGAAGAGGAGGAAACAGATTTTTTATAAAGGACATAAAAATACCACAAGAGAAACAAATTCACAAGAAAATATTACAAAAACTAAAATCTTCTGCTATTCAAAAATGACACCATTATGAAAATAAAAAGGTAAATCATAGATTGGGAGAAAATATGTGCAATGCTTATATATGAGAAAAGTTTCATATTCTGAATAAATAGAGTCTCTACAAATAAATAGTAAACTAAGGTGACCTCCTTTAAAATAGAAAATAAGCTTCAAAAAACATTTCACAAAAGATAGGCAATAAGCCAAAAAGACACATGAAAAAAATGATCAACTTCATTAATTGTCAACTAAATGCAAAACAAAATCACAAGGAGACACATTTCTTGTACACGTCAAAATATCTAAAATTATAAAGATTGAAAATATTAAGTGTTGATTTGTGAGGCATCTGGAAATCTCATGCATTGCTAATGGGAATAGGAAATGGCAGTCTTTGGAAATTAGTATTTCTTAATAAAGTTAAAAATAAATCTACCCTTGACTTAGATATTCCTTTCTTAAGTAGATATCAAGAATAAATAAGCATGTGCACAAAAATAACTTGTGCAAGAATGTTCATAGCAACCTAGCTCACAATGAAACACAATACAAAATGTTCCATGTGTCCATCAACAGGTGAACAGATTAACAAATTTCAGTAGGAAAATACAATGAAATACTACTCCAAGATAAGAAGCAACAAGCTACTGACTTGAATATTCATTAACAGATAGATAAAGAAAACGTAATATATATATATATAGAATTTTTTCTATTTAAAATGTTTTATTTTCCTTTTTAAACTAGATTGTGAAGTGCCACTGAAATAGGCAATGTTGGCAAAACAATGTCTGTTACAATAAAATACATTAGACATTTAAATAAATAACCTTAAAAACTACATGGGGGGACATAAACACAGTGGATTGAATCTGGAACAATGTTTTCTGCACGAGTGAGAACAGGCATACCTCTTGTTAAGACTGATGCAAACAGAACCATCGGAACCCTACAGGAGAAGGAGCCGAGCAGGATGGGGGGTAGGGGTGGGAGTGAAGGGGGTGCTGGGGAGTGAGGGGGTGGCAAACCAAAAAATACTGACTGAGGTAGCAGTACTCTGTTCAGTGCAGAAAAATTGGCTTATGAATAAGAATTAGACTGTGATCTCAGATTAAATCCAGATGATCATGCAAAAGACACAATACATGCTTTTCAGTTTTAGAAAAAAAAATATATATATATACATACCAGTTAAGCAACTAAGCAACATAAGTAAATCCTCAAGACCTGCTGTATAACATTGTACCTATAGTCAACAATAACATATACTTAAAAATTTGTTGGGCAGCCCGGGTGGCTCAGTGGTTTAGCATCGCCTTCAGCCCAAGGCATGATCCTGGAGACCTAGGATTGAGTCCCACGTTAGGCTCCCTGCATGGAGCCTGCTTCTCCCTCTGGCTGTGTCTCTGTCTCTCTCTCTATCTCTCTGTGTCTCTCATAAATAAATAAAATCTTTAAAAAAAAAAAAACTTTGTTAAAAGGGTAGATCTTAGGGACACTTGGGTGGATCCTGGGGTCCTGGGATTGAGTCCCACATCAGACTCCCCACAGGGAGCCTGCTTCTCCCTCTGCCTGTGTCTCTGCCTCTCTCTCTCTGTGTATCTCATGAATAAATATATAAAGTATTTTTTTTAAAAAAAGGTAGATCTTAAGTGCTCTTACCAAAATAAATGAAAGCTTTATATAAGCTTTTTCTTAAAAGATCAATAACACAATACTAAAATGAGTTTAAAATATGAACAAGCATTTAACAAAATTAAATATAAACTGTCTATAAATTTTGGAAAGATACACAACCTCACTTATTTTAAAGAAATACAAATTAAGCAATCATGTGACCATACCTCTAAAATTAGAATAGTTGAACAGTGATAAAAATGTTAATATTTACTAATTTATACATATATTCCTCAACTTACAATGAGATTACATCCAGATAAATCCATCATATGTTGAAAATATCCTAAGTGGAAAATGCATTTAATATATCTAACCTACCAAATAACATAGCTTAACCTAGGCTACCTTAAATGTACTCAAAACACTTACATTAGCCAACAGTTGGGCAAAGTCATCTAAGTCAAAGCCTATTTAATAATGAAGTGTTGAGGGGTGCCTGGGTGGCTCAGTCGATTAGGTGTCTAACTCTTGATTTTGGCTCAGGTCTTCATCTCAGAATCATGCGAGGCATGGAGCCTGCTGAAGATTCTCTCTCTCTCTTTTCCTCTTCCCTCTATCACTTGCATGCGCTCTCGTGCTCTCTCACTCTCTCTCTCTCAGTAAAAAATGTGTTGAATATCTTATTAGGTTTTTGAATCTACTGAAAGTGAAAAATAGAATGGTCCTAAGTGTATTGGTTGTTTACTCTCATGATCACATGGATGACTAGGACTGTGGCTGTTGCTGCCCAGCATCACAAGAGAGTATCTTACAAATATCACTAGCCCAGGAAAAGATCAAAATTTAGAATCTGAAGTATAGTTTCTACTGAACACATATTGCTTTTGCACCATTGCTAAGTTGAAAAACCATAAATTTAAAGATTGTAAGTCAAGGACTATCTGTACTGTCTGTGAGCTGTAGAAAAACCTTATATGCATGCACTATTTTATAGGAGTCTAAAATTGGTAAACTTTGCACACCCTCACTCCAGTTAATTTAATCATTTTTTTATTTTAAAAGACCTTGTTTAACCCATAAATTCTACTTCTTTAATTTTTCCTAAATATTTTCTCATAAATGAATCCAAAGGAATATGCAAAAGAATACACTCCTTGTCATTGTCTATGAGACCAGAAATGCTGGAAGCAGTAAAAGTAACTATCTACAAGGGAATAAGTAAATTCATCTATGGTATATCCTTGCACTTCAGAGGGACTACTACACTATTTTTTTAAAAATGAGCTAAAACTACTCATGCTGTAGAGAAATGTCTTCAAGATACAGTGCTAAGTGTAAAAGCAAAGTGGAGGACAGTATGTATAGTATGACTCCCATTCAGGGAGACAATGTCTGGAAACACACATGTCTTTTGACATTGGTCACTTTTTGGAGTAAGACAAGGTAGTAGAATGGGGTAGATGGGAGACTCAAATTTCATTGTGTAGCATTTAAATCTACTTTAACCTTGCTTAAAATATTTACTATAGGACTGTAGAGTTACTGATAAGATATGTTTATATTTTTGGAGGAAAAAGAAAAAAGGAACATCAAGGAGCAGACTTCTTGTTTCAGATGTGTACATTGATTTTTGTTAACTAAATAACAGTAGTGATTTGGTTTCTAAATTTCTTAATCTAGCATTATCAATATTTTATATGTAAAAGAAAACACTAAGTGTGACCAAAGGGTTCTGTTGCATATTTACATGTAACAAACAGGTACACAATGAGATTTCTCGTAATAGTGAAAATGGTAATGAATAATCCCTTTCTCAGTTTCCTTGCTCCTTTGCAATGTGACTCTGAATTTCTTCCCATCAAAATATGAAGTCGATTTCAACCTTTGAATCTGAGATGGTCTTGTGACTTGTTTTGGCCAAAATAATGCCAAAGAAGTGATAGTGTGCCAATTCTTAGTCTAGGCTTTAAGACTCCTTATGTATTTTTGTTCTTGTTGAGATACTCCCAAGATGCCAGGTCAGCAAGCCCAGGGTAGCCAGTGAGATGATGAGACACACATGGCTCACTTGAGAACATCACTCCTGCTTTTAGACAACCAGTCCAAGAGGTGCAACTGCTACACAATCAGCAGCTGACCACATGATGCCCATCAAGAACAGAACTGCAAGGCTGTTCCCAGCCTGAATTGCTCATGCACAGAACGAAGAAATAAATTACCGTTTCCTGTTTTAAACCACTAAATTTGGGGATCTTTTGTTGTATAGCAAAAGCTGATGTGTACAAGATCAAAGGGATTCATATTTTTATCCAATATTGTTTCTTTTGGATCATTTGGTTCATTTTGGCTCATTTAGCCAACATAAAATGGGCACCTACATTGTTAGCACTAAGCGAGGCTTTATGGTGCCATGCCTCCTCTCAAAGTGGTGGTCATCCAGCTGGTGTCTCATAGTCTAGTGGCTACAAATAAAGAGTCTGGAGCTAGACTGCCTAAACTCTAGTGGAACTCCGTTGTATACTTTAGGCAAACTTTTTAAGCTTTTACTGCAACAATTTTTCATCAATGAAGAATAGCAATAACACACAACTCAGTTGTTATTAGAATTAAATGAATTAATAATTAACACTACATTCGAAATAGCAAATGGTAATTAAAGATGTTAATATCTAAAATTAAAAGAATGTTTTTCTTTGCAAGTAATCACCAGGCAGATTTCCAATCTACATGGAAGAACTACTCCTCATAAAAGGTGTATGGATGGATAGTTGTCTGCCTGCGGTAGACAGATCCATCAACTGCTGTGAGTGTTAGTTGCTTACAGCTCCCTACTACTCTCCTTTTCTGAGACTTGCCCACGGTCTATGAGTGTTCCCTCATGGGTAAATGTCTAGGAGTTCACTAGACTGACACTCAAGTGTCAGATATGAGGCAAGTTGCAATCTTGTTCAGATAGGACAGGTATCTCTTTGAGGAAAGATAGAGGTGTATCTGTAGGATTCTAGGGCAAAGCTTCTCACTCTATTGTGCAAAAACAGATTACTCAAGAACCTTGTTAGAATTCAGATTTCTGGGCCCCACCCAATGCTGAAGTGCATACCTGGTCCAGGGTGCTAAGGAAGTCCACATAATTTCTGGAGACAGCTTGCAGCTGACTCACAAGAAGGTAAAAATGATCAACCTCTGACTCACGGTGGGATATAGTCTCTGGTGCCTTGCATGCTCCAGAGCTCCCTGTGGGATTAGGCTGAGTCTAAACTTGAGCTGAACCCACATCTGTGCATGGCTTCTTCCCTTGTCCCATCCTACTTTTCTTACTCCCCTTCTTCTAAGGGCACTTTCCAATTAATCACATGCACTCAAATCCCCATCTCAGATAAGTATGAAATGCTATTTTCTGACACTGCACCACCAGCCTGTCAGGGAAGTTCAGAATTTAGCAAACCAAATTTGAATGATGACAAGATAAAAATATACAAATTACAGCAGCTATCAGAAGAGAGGATGCTTTTTGTAAGATACCTCAACGGAAGAATAAGGTAAAATGTAAATGCAACCATACTGACTCCCTTCTGCCTATTTGAATGTTAAGCTTTGTTTCACAAAGTACCTGACTTCTCAGATCACCCAGTGGAAAGGTTTTGCCTGTGGTGATTCTCAGTGGACTCTTGTTTTGGCTCAAATTGGCAGCCTGCCTCTTGACAGAAGACTATGATCTTGTGAGTGACAATTCTCCCTCCGCATACTCTCCTGGGTGGGATCTTTCCCATGTCAAAAATTGAATGGCAGCAGGGTGCCTGGTCTTATTAGGTTCCCCAATGCAAGTCACTTTTCTCATTTATCAGCCATTTATAAATCACAAGGTCTGGAAAGCAGACAATACAGAAGGACACTTAGTGTCAGATATAAGGCAAGTTGCAATCTTGTTCAGATAGGACAGATACCTCATTGAAGAAAGATAGAGATGTATCTGTAGGACTCTAGGGCAAAGCTGCTCACTCAGTTGTCCATACAGATTACTCAGGAACCTTGTTAGAATTCAGATTTCTGGGCCTCACCCAATGTTGAAGTGCATACCTGGTCCAGGGTGCTAAGAAGTCCACACGGCTATCACTCAGTCATCCAGATGCCCACAGAAATGGATCAAATAACACCACTGAGGCCTGGAAAAATTAAAATCAACTTCTGTTTCAACTTAACTCATTTAACTAAAGAGTCTATTCTTTAGGTTTGAGATGAGTCCCCAAACCTACATTTCTAGTAAGCTAAGCTCCCAGATGTTGCCATAGTCGAGGAGCAAAGCTCAAAGGAAAAAAAAAAAAATCTCTTTTTCCAAGATTGGGTTTCTGATTTTCCTCAGTTCTCTTTTCCATTGATCTTTCTTTATCTTCACGTAAGAATCCCATGACTGAAACATATAAAAAGTAATATGGGCCGATTGATTGATTGATTGACCACCATGAAACAGCACTGCTGTAAGCACTGCAGATCAATCAGTGAATAAACACTCGTGGTGCCTGTTCTCAGGGATCTGACATTCTCACGAGGGAGGTGGACAATAAGCAGGTAAGTAAGAAGTATATACAGATGGAAATAAGGCTTATAGGGTAATAGAAGAGGGGAAGAAATAGAGGGGGAAGGGGCAGAAGTTCCACTTTACAGAGATTGGTCAGGGAAGGTGTCTCTGATAAGGTGACATTTGAGCAGAGACTTATGTGACCTAAAGGAAAAGGCATGTTCTTTGAGTAAAAAATTTCAGGGAGTGCAAACAGTGAGCGCAAAGTTCCTGAGGTGAGAACATGTTAAAGGAACAGCAGGGAGATCGGCTGGGCTAGACTAGAGTAGGTGGTGAGGAAAATGGTAAGAGTCGGCCTCAGAAAGGAAATAAGTGGCTGAATTCACAGGACCATAAAATTTTTTAAAAAATTTTTGTTGAAGTATAATTAACAGTGTAATGTTAGTTTCAGGTGTACAATACAATAATTCAATAATTCTATATATTATTGAGTGCTCATAATGATAGGTGTGGTCTTAATCCCCTTTGTCCATAAGAGTTTATTTCAAGTGAGTTGAGAAGTCAGTGGAGAGTTTGAGTCAAAGTAAAACATGATACAACTTACATATTCAAAGAATCATTCTGGCTTTTGTGTACAGACTGTAACGGGATAGAGCTGAGCAAAGGAGGCAGAGCGACAGACCCACTGCTGTTGATGGTACAAACTGGACACATAGTGGGGAAGGGCAGGAGTGTTGAGAGCCTCGTTAAATCCTGCAGCTAAGGGAACATGTTTTTCTGATGGACTCGATGTGAGGCTTCAGAGAAATTTAAGGGTAAGCCTGAGAGTGTGATCTATGCAACTGCATGAATGGACTTCCATTTACTGATGTCGAAAAGACATCAGGAGGAACAGATTTGTGGGGAACGGAAACCAATATTTCATTTTGGCTATGTCTGGTTTGAGATGCTTTTTTAGATATCAAAGCCGGTACACTGAAGAGGCAGTAGGAAATGAGCCTAAGTTGGGGGTGGGGGAGGTTGGGACAGGCGGTACAATTTGGGGAACGATCAAAGAGCAAGGGGACTGGATGAGTTCAAATAAGGAGTATTAACAGCAAAGCCTTAGGAATGAATCTGGAGAGCCCCCTGCATTTATAGGTTGGGATGATGAGGCAATAGAGCAAAGGAGATTGACAAGAAGCATCCAGAGGGGTAGGAGGAGACCTAACCAAGAATGGCATCCATAAGTGAGGACCAGAAGTTGATGGAAAAGTGTGCCAAAGTGACAAGTTGTGATCAACACTTCCTTAGGTGAAAATCCAGTGCTCTTCACCAAAATTTGTTGTTCTCTATTTTAAGAAAACACATCCCAAATGAGTAACAGAATAAGCTATATAAAGGATTCTGTAGAAAAAGAACAAAACCGAACTCCGTGCCAACTGAGCATGCGCTTGCAGCCTAAATCCTGCATTTCCTCTATTTATTGTTACAGTATTATACAAGAATGAGCAGTCAGAAGGAGTGATTCTGGGCCTCTATGTGTACATAAATGATCAGAGATTTCATTATTTCCCCAAAATAGTCATGCATTTTAGAAAAGGTGTTAAATGATAAATGCTGACATTTTAAGAAGAGTACCATGGCATCCTAAAGAGCATAATGTGGTAGAATCAGGACAGGGACACAGAATTAGTACAGGCATGAATGAAGGCTAGATCTTTCTGGAATTCTGATCTCCCAATTTTCTCCATTCATTTTTTAAGGTCAGCATTTTTGTTTATCACTCCAAAGTTAAATGAAGAAAGAAAGACTTAGGGGTCAGTAATCCATTTCACCATAGGGAGACAAAAAGATGTTCTGTAATATAATTTCTCTACATTCTTTTTCATTTTATTTTTTTATTTTTTTAATTTTTTTTAAATTTTTATTTATTTATGATAGTCACAGAGAGAGAGAGAGAGGCAGAGACATAGGCAGAGGGAGAAGCAGGCTCCATGCACCGGGAGCCCGACGTGGGATTCGATCCCGGGTCTCCAGGATCGCGCCCTGGGCCAAAGGCAGGCGCCAAACCGCTGCACCACCCAGGGATCCCCTCTACATTCTTTTTCAAATGGTAGTGTGAGCTAGAAACCAGAGAGCCACACATTCGAAATTGTGTGAGTCCTTCAAGATTGTGTTTGGACTTGGGATGGTACAAGAGTTAGGATAAGCAAACTGTAGCAGCAGCCAATATTTATAGTTATTTATTGGGACGCTGCTGCTCTCGGGTGGAGCCCCTGGCTATATTCAGCACTCTGACCCCCCTCTTCTCCTTCTCAGAGAAGCTGTTTCTGCTCATCTGGCTCTTTACTCTTTCACTGAAAGAGTGCTGTTGTCCAATCTGATGCCTAGCTGGATTCTGGCCTCTGGACCACAGGCTAATACAAAGCCCTCCGCACACCCTCACACAACCCTGATACCACCCAGCCATTCCCTCTATTTTCTACCAAAGCTTACTAAATACCCAAAAAGTCCATTTTGTCTCTCTCATTTTTTTTCCATAATGGATAAGGAAGAAGATAAATATTGAGGCTCCCAGCAGAGAGAGCTCTGAAGCTCTTGTGTTTTCTCAAGTGGCCAAGTCTTCCTTCCTTCAGTCTAAGATGGCTTCATAGGTCACCACAGGTAACAACCACTTCTGGGCTATTTCAGAATTTAAAAGTATGGTGGAGAGGCACCTGGGTGGCTCAGCGGTTGAGCATCTGCCTTTGGCTCGGGTTGTGATCCCGGAGTCCTGAGATTGAGTCCCACATCAGGATCCCCGCAGAGAGCCTGCTTATCCCTCTGCCCATGTCTCTGTCTCTTTCTCTATATGTCTCTCATGAATAAATAAATAAAAATATTTTTAAAAATATGGTGGAGACCTTGGAGGAGGAAATGGAATTCAGTGAAAAGCTGAGAATGAAAAGGGAAGGATGGTGGGATGGGAGAAAAGTAGAAGGCCACCAGTGTCGGGATGCTTTGAGATGGAATATTCAGGAAAGATTGTCTGTGGGTCATGTTTTTATCTTCAGATACTGTTATGGACTGCATTGTGCCCCTCCCCCCCTTTATATGTTGAAGCCCTAATCCTCAGTGTGACTGTATTTGGGGATAGGGTCTTTCAAAAGGCAATTAAGTTTAAGTGAGGTATAAGCATGGGCCCCTAATCCTATAAAACTGGTATCCCAGCAGGAAAAGGAAGAGACACCAAAGGGCTCTCTCTCTCTCTCCACAAAGGAAAGGCCATGAGAAGAAGCAGTGAGAAGACACAGTGAGAAGGAAGTCCTCTGCAAGCTGGGAAAAGAAGTCCCACCAGAAACCAACACCGCTGGCACCTTGATCTTAGACTCTGAGCCTCTAGAACTGTGAGAAAATAAATTTCTATTATTTAAGCCAAAGCCATTCAATTTCTGGTATTTTGTTATGGCAGCCTGAGCAGACAAAGACAGATGTGAATACATAAACCAACTATGCCATAAAAATCTTCAGGTTCTCCTACTTATCCAAAGTTTTATCTTATAAACTAGAAGACAAAAGAGAATGGAGGTGAAGTGAGGATTCAGAGGGACAAGATGTGCATTGTCATTAAAAATTCTAAGCGAGAAACATGAGCTTAAAGATAAATATGTGCTGTGAAGATTACTACAAATAATGAAAGAGTGGTAGCATCAGTGACATGCTTTATATCATCCTCAGTCAGCATTTCCTGGAACCCATCTGTCCTTGGTGTTTATAGAAGGATAATTAGTTTTTAAACATTTTGAAGATATCAAAAGAAAGAAATGAGTCCATGTGGATGGACAGAGAGCTGTTAAGGACTAGAGTATACATCACAACATATTTGTTGTAGGATGTGCATTTGAGCAGCAATGGATTGTCATATGACCAGTACCTGGATTATTTTTTTTTTCTCCCATCACTTCTCCTTGCGGTTGTTATTCTTCATTGTGTAGATGTGTTTCTATACTTAAGATTTTTCTCTTACACCCAAGAGTGTGCTTTGGAGAAAATGGGGCTGGCTTAGACAAACGGGGTAATGTTCCGGCACAGTGCGGCAGGGAGATGATGTATTGTAGGACCCAAGACTCAGCCATTTTCCAGCCAAGAGAAACTGATATGAACTCTTTGAGCTTTGATCATGTCTGTCAAGAAAGAAGGAGCAAACTCCAGCTTAGAACCTACCACAGAGGGCAGCCTCGGTGGCCCAGCAGTTTAGCGCCACCTTCGGCCCCGGGGTGTGCTCCTGGGGTCCTGGGATGGAGTTCCGTGTCGGGCTCCCTGCATGGAGCCTGCTTCTCCCTCTGCCTGTGTCTCTGCCTCTCTCTCTCTCTCTCTCTCTGTGTGTGTGTGTGTGTGATGAATAAGTAAATAAAATCTTAAAAAAAAAAAAACATACCACAGAGTTCACTGTCCTGAGATACAGCCCTCTATTAGACTGTCTGACTTGCCATGGTCTCCTTCATTTCCAAGAGTCTGCCCTCCTCTCTCCAGCCTTGATTTATGTTCCTTTCCTTCCCTATTTACCCTCATCCCTACTAAATCTCTTTCCTTCCTTGTAAAATGAAAAAAACAATGCCAACCTTTTACATGGTTCTTAGGGGACTCAAATAAAGTAAGCACGTTATAAACTATAAATTACAGTGACTCGGTAGGTAGATGTTGTTGCCATTATTATTAGCTGGTAAAGAAAAGCATGGGCCAGGTGCAAAAGTCATTTAGAAGGCAGAAGGGGGACTGAATCCAGGGAGCTTGTGGATAATAGTATAGTGACTTCAATAGGAAGCATAAACAGATGTACACATTTTTCCAATTGTAAGTAGTGGAAATTCTCCAAGAATAGGACAACTTGAGAGACCCCCTGCCTCTTCTAGAAATTTTCCCAGCCTTTAACAATACCCCTTCTCCAAGATTTACCCTTATTCGCAGCTTGTTTCCACCAAGCTAAGTGGAAATTTGGCAGTTCTTTGCTTATTTTCCTCAGTATTGCCAGACAAAATAAATCAGCCCAAACATAAAAAAACCATGGGCTGCATTATCTGATTCAGTTCTCTACACTGAGCAGGTTAATTATTCAAGTGGAAGCTAAACAAGTGCATTGAAATAGGGCAAGAATGGATGTTAGGATAATTTGGCTTCCTAATTATCTTATAGAAGCCTGGGATATGGGTAACCTTATTGACAACATTGTCAAAAACAGTTCAACCAAACACCTCAGTCAAACCTGCAGACTTCCCACTGTGCCTTCATTTTAGCTTTTCCATTTGTTAGCTTCAATCACGCATTGGCAGATTTGCTGTATACCTTGTGTGCTGACAAAGTGCTTCTTGCTTGTGTGTTACCACACTGGTTGTTCTGAATATCTGAAGTAGGTACCTGTAAGCCTATTTTTATAGATTGGAAAACTGAGGCCCACAGATTTGGCTCAAGATTACTTGTCTGGTAAATGGTAGTGCTGGATTTCCAATGTGTATCTTTAGGCTCTAAAACTAATGCTTTCACTGTACCTAAGAGTTACCATTTTTGTCATTCACTGTGAATGCCATTATCTCTGTGGATGATGTTTGATCCTCTCCACATCATGATTCTTGGACTGACTTGATCCTACAGTGTCTGTATGTGTCCTACCTCAACTTTGAGCTCTTCATTACAATTGTCTTTTCCACTTCCCCAAGCTTCCATTACTCACCATCCTAGCATTTTGCTCTTCACTTATACACTTCAAACATCTTAGTTATTAGGTCTCTTCCTACTTAGTATGGGCACCAGCAGACCATCCATGTATAGCTTTTCTTGCACATGGCTATATCCCCAGTTCACACTACAGTTATTGTAGGTAGAAAATGCCTTATATATTATTTATCACTATACTATTTATCATAATACACATAATACACATGATTTGATTCAAAGTCTGTTTTTTAAGGGGAAAGTAATCGAATTAAAAAATAAAGGAGACAGATGGCTGGATGGTTCAGTGGTTGAGCTCTGCTTTCCCCTCAGGGAGTGATCCTGGAGTTCTGAGATCGAGTCTGCATCAGGCTCCCTGAAGGGAAGCTGCTTCTCCCTCTGCCTATGCCTCTGCCTCTCTCTCTCTCTCTCTCTCTGTATCTTTCATGAATAAATAAATAAAATATTTAAAAATAAATAAATAAATAAGACAAAAACATTTTTAATAAAGTGTGATAGGTGCTGCTTGATGTAGAGTGTGGCTCCAGACAGAGTCTTCTACTGTATCCCTTTAACTGATCATGATGGAAAAAAATTATTTTCTATTGCTTCAGATGCTTTGCCTATATTTCTCATTAGCCTTGTGGTAGAGCTGCTAATTTTCCATATCAATCTTTCCAAAATGAAGTATGAGTGATAATGCACCCTAGGAAAGTATGAATTTTATACCTTATTTCCACATGGAGACATGAATTATTATTGTAATTATCCTTCAGGCACAGGCAGAAATTGGGGTTGTGTCTACACAGAATCAGGAAAGGTAGGAATTTTCACAATTTGATTTGTACGGGCTCTCTGGTACAATCCTTTTGAAGCTGGATCACCTGTATTGTCATTCATTCATTTTCTTATATAGTCTACAAATACTGATTGAATTCTTCCTACATGGCAGGCACTGTGCCAATAGTCAAAATAGGACAGTGACCAGACAGATATAACCCAAGTTTCATAGCACTGATAGATGTTCAGAATCTACCTTCAGGGAGAATCTAATGGCTTACCTACCTCCTAATGTCCTCCTGTGAACAGGGCACCCTACAAATTAGACAAGAGGGGAGATTTTCAGGAAAATTCTGTCTTCAGAGTTGCTACCCACGGTCATAAAGATTAGTAACCCAGATTTAGTTCCCCCAGATTTTTGTCTTGAAATGCTTCTCTGCATGGGACTATTTAGCATCTAAATTATAGCCTTGATGACTTTAAACCAAGCATGATATTTATGAGCTAATAGGCACTCCAGCTAGTTTTGGAGAGCGTGTTGTGAAGAGTGTGTATTACATGCACGTGTATGTTACGAGGAGGTTCACAGATTTTTGCGAGGTCACAAGGCTGGTTAGAGGCAGAGATGGAATTAAAACCCAGTCCCTCTCCATTCTCTTTCCATATCCTGCATTATATTTACTCCTTATCATTTGGTTATATAATTTGCACCTTAATATGAAGTTTTAGGTACTACCACAGTCCACTGCAAAACAGTAAAGCCTTTAATGAATATTTACCAGCCATGTTCCATCTGTTATGTGTCTTCTACTTTTAAAACATGATGCCATTTTATAGTTTTTTTGTTTTGTTTTGTTTTGTTTTGTTTTTTGTCACCAATGGCTGTTAAGTCTCTAGGCCAGTCCTTGGAGTTTCCACTAAACCTTAAAAAAAAAAAATAGAATAAATCTAATTCAGTTATATGCCAGGAGACCAACGGTTTGCAATTTCTGAGAACCTATATATTTTCTTTCTTCAGCCTTCATGTTCTCCTGATTAATAGGCAGGAGACACTAAGAAAAATAAGAAAAGAACACTAATATTAATGAGTGTTACTGTGTTCTAGATTTCATGTTGACAGCTTTTAAATATCCCTGCATGCAATTCTTACAAAGACTCTATTGCAGAAATATCATTGACATGCTATTTTTTAGATGAGGAAACAGGTAAAGAGAACCTAAAATACTTTCTCAAAGCTCATCTGGCCTCCATACCCATCCTTCCTTACCTTTCCCCACCCTTGTTCCACAAATGCTTCAATAGTTTTAACAATCTGCCAGAGCCAAGCCCCAAATGGGGCTGTGAATCAGCTAGAATATGAATTTCTACCCAGATCTGAAAGATTTCCGCGTCATACACTGTTTTAATTTAGCCATGTCTTATCTCTCTTCCAACAGCTTGCATGATGAATCTTGTAAACCATAATGAAATTATATTGGGTGAGACCAAGTAGGCCTGTAATTTGATACTGTTATGCCCTATGCACATCTAGCCACTTTTATGATTCGGTATTCCAGACACACCTACTTTCTCTCTTACTCTCTATGCTGCAGAGTGAATCTGTTCAGAGGTCCTGAGGGCACCTGTGTCTCAGATCATAATGGCTTCAGGCTCTAAGAATAACAGATATCTAAGATCTGTCAGAAAGCATGACTGAGTTCTGGAGGGTTTGGGTGGTGGTACAGAGCGTAACCCAGTGGGTCTCCCTGCCCAGACAATATGGTGTAACTGAGACTAGAATCTCCCAGCACAAAGTGAAGATGAAAACTGCAGACTACAGTAGCACTTTACGAAAATGTTACTTGAGGGTGCAGTCCAAAGACCAATAGCATCAGCATCACCAGTGGCTTGTGAAAAATGGAGACTCTTCGAGAACATCTTAGAACCACACACCACCTTCTCTAGGAACAAAACCCAGAAATCTGTTTCAACAAGTTCTGTGGGAGATTATGATCCATACTATAGCTTGAAAATCCTGCTCTAAAGTATCACCAACCAATGAAACTGTAACAATAGCTTCCATGCTTGATACTGAAAAGACATAATACCTGCTACTATAGGGCTTCCAGCTAGCAGAAGAATTAGAGAGTTCAATGTATATTGTTCCTTTTATAGCATCAAAAAAATAACGGATTTTGTATTTCCCCAGAGTAAACAAATAGAAAGGACACAAGCACCTCTCAAAGGGCATAGTTCAAAAGGCTTCAAAAATTTCCTGTTTGCAAATCCATATCTTTTTTCCATAGATGTATTCACTAAACCCCAGCGTTTTAGTACCCCTGGAGTATTAACCACATCAGTGGGAAGGCACCACTCATTACCTATCCTGGACCTTTGGAATGAAATTATGTAGGGTTCTAGCTTCACACTGTTCTCAGCCACATGACAAGCCAAGGGATGCTGCATGTTCTAGGCCATTGATAGTGAGAATACTACAGAAGGGGCACTTGAGAAACTAGTGGGGAACCTCAGGCTGGAAGCTGTGTCTGGGACTCTGTTCTGGCTGGTCAGCTCCTAGAACTGGCTCTTTCCTTCTGAGGGCCAGAGCTCACCTTTCTCCGTCCAGGGTCACCGTGTATGGCTCTGAACAGGGTTATACCTCATTGGGGAGCAATATAAATACTGCTCCAGATTCCTTGCTTTCCTCCAGATCCCTGTCTTCCTGAGCTCAGCTTCAATTTTTCATATGTCAATAGAGGAGGGGATAATGATAAAGGAGAAACAAGACTCACCAGCGAGGAAGGCTTTTAGCAGACCCTGTTACAGGAGGAGTTGGATCCACAATTCAGCTTTGCTTCTCTATAAAGTGCTGAGTAGAGTGTCTGGCACAAAGTAATTGCTCACAAAATGTTAAAAATAAAAAATTCCAAAAATAGCAGTGGCAATTGATATAGGCAATTGTAACAGTATTGTTAAGGGTATTGTTATTGTCTGTGTAGTAATTGAAACGAATGGCAATTTCTAATGTGTAAAACCCATTAGCTTCTCACACTGGAAAAATAGATTAGGAGCTGTGAGTCCCTCCTATTTTCAACTTCTTTTCTCTCACTTTGCCCCTAAAGGCCACTGAGAAAATTGATCATCAGAGGCATGCAAAGGGTTATGACTTAAGCAATGAAAGGTTGACCCATTTTCTGAGCAGAACAGGAAATGTGGTGTTGTTTCTTAGACCCAATCCTGAGACTGCCAACCTTGTGACACCCTGGCAGGGTAAAGAAGAAAATGGAACAAAGTGGAGATGAAGGAAGTGCACTCACTAAGTCAAACACTGACCACTTTGAGTTTTCACAGTTCTTACATCCTTTGGAGTATATGGTGAGGAAGCATCATTATCCTCATATTCCTGAGGACAGCAGAAGGCAATGGAGACACCTGTCAATTGAGCAAGCTGCTCAGGATGGTACAGGTCATAAGCCCTAGGGCTATAATCTGACCCACCTCTGTGTGCGCCAAGGGCTACATGCTTTCTACCATAACTTCTTCTCCCCTTCCTCTCCTTCACTGCCTTCACCAGAGCTACCACTCTAGATTATTAATGAGGCCACTTGAGAGAGAAGAACTTCTAAATCAAGTTTAGGAAATATTGAAAGATGGAAAGTGGATCCACTGTAGCAGAAGAGAAGGAGGAAGAGCAAAAAGAAAGGGGAAGGTCATGGTAGACTGCAAGTGGGAAATGAAGTTTCTATGGGCATCACCTAGGCCACTCTGTACACATTGTCTATGTCAGAGAACAGGAAAATATAATCATATCACTGCTCTAAAGGCAAGAGTATAAACTCTTTGCTAAATTAAAAGGCACATAAGGTACCATTCATCACACATGTGCCCTACTGCAAGATCACATTCAACGCCATAAATACTCTTCTAAGAGTTTTGAGGAATCATAGCCATGCATGCCCACTGTTTTAAGTGGAATAGCAACCTGAACTTACTATTGTGAATCAATCTTTGTTGAGCGATTGTATTATGAATGTCATGAATGTCTCACAAAGAAAGAAATTTTTCCTGACAAAATCTATTGGACAAAACCAACTTAAGACATGTCCAAAAGTGGCTGGTCTTCGCTGACTACTCACAGACCCAGGGACCTTACAAAGACCTGAAATAATGAACTTTTGTAATCCTGCTTGATTTGACAAAGCTATGAAAGAGAGACATTAAACTGGGGGAACTGGGGTATTGTACTCACTCATTTTAAACCAAAGACTCACATATTCGACTTCTTGCTCAGTAGATATGAAAGTGGGTGTCCATGATGCAGTTCTTCTATAATACTCAAAAACAATATGTTTCTAACTACCTTCGATTTGCAGAGTTGCAATAGATACAGAGGATTACTTTGCCCTTTACTTTGACCTTGGCCTACACAAGATGATGTTGAAACAGGAGAAAATTAAGAGAAAAAAAATGGCTCAGATTCCTGCATCTGGAATAAAAAAGAGATGGCTTTTCCAACACCACGAAAAAATGTTATCAAACTTTCTCAAAGGATTTTAACTTCCCTTTAGAGTAGAAGTTATATTTGGCATCTAAATCCAAACCTACTTGTCCCTTCCAGGCATAGGAGGACTGCAGAAATTTAGGATGCAATAAATGTACAGCAGTTGTTTGTTTTCCAAAGTCTTTTTCATCCAGTATATGTATGTTTGAAATCACCAAAGCAGTGCTTTCTGATCCAAGCTATAATTGCAATGTACAGATAGAGTATAAGGTAAAATGTAAATTCTCATTTCCCCTGAAGGCATAAATGTACCAATAAGTTGTCATTCCTCACGAGCTAATTTTCCTGATAATTGGTATTGGAGTAGAGTGTTTCTAAACAATACTCTTGTTAATTTATATTTATATAAAACATCTATCCCATAATGCATGTAATTGAACTAGTTGACATCCAATTTTCTAAGCATAATTTTCTCTTATATGTTGCTAAATGCTCAATTCTTTTTTCTAATATTAATTAAATTAATTAATATTTAATATGTTTTCAGAATGGCATACAATCTGCAACTATGTTACTTATGAAGAATGGCTTCTGGTTGTCAAGAATCATGATGCAGACAATCCTTCAGGGCTCAACTATTTTTCCATAAGAAATCTTTAATTAATCATCAGTTTAGCTGTCAACGACTCTTTCATCTCATTCTCAGTTTTGCTCCCTTTGTTCTTTCTTATAGCCATTGTTCATGACAAGCTACTCTGAGATATGAAGGTATTATTTCAGTAGAGGAGAGATGGTGTGGCTGCTTTTGCAAATCATAAATGGTGGCACTTTTACAATGACTTGGTAGCCATCAGACACTGGCTGTTTGCCATGGGACACTATAGATCCTCATATCCTGAATGTAGAAAACCTGACAGGTGCCAATTTTCCATGCAGCTTTCTGCAGAGGAAGTGAGTAGAGATCCTTTTACCAGCTAAAAATGTGTTCTAGCTTGTCTCATTCTCACTGTACACAATATCTTTTTTTCTTAGTAGATCCAACCCAACAATCAAACCCAACAAGATCGGGTAGATAAATTGCTCTGTCTGGATCATAAATATGACTCCAAAAAGCTAAAGATCCACACCACTGAGAGAATAAAGTCTCCAAAAACTGCCTGGCTTGGGTCGTCTGGGTGGCTCAGCAGTTGAGCATCTGCCTTTGGCTCAGGGAGGGATCCCCAAGTCCCAGGATGGAGTCCCATATCGGGCGCCCTGCATGGAGTCTGCTTCTCCCTCTGCCTATGTCTCTGCCTCTCTCTCTCTGTGTCTCCCATGAACAAATAAATACAATCTTAAAAAGAAACCTGCCTGACTCTATGGGAACAATTAAGGAAGGATGCTGAGTGGTAAAATACTCATTTGACTTCGACAAGAAATGAACACAAATAGTAACAATTCACACTTCATCTGTTCTTGACAAGCCTTCATAATGGATCAAAAATGTACATATTTTCCCCCAAAATTAGAGGATACAAGATTGGAACTGTAAGTAAATATGTTAATTGGCTTTAAGGTGGCTGCCATCTTCAAGTAGCACATGCCACCCTAAGGAAAACCCAAGAAACAATTTAGTCCAAGCCAAATAAGAGGCCCTCTTAGGAAAAGGTTATGACAGACCCACTCTCCTATAGCAATCTTCAAAAGGCTTATCTTAATGACCCTGGTTAATTTTCACTTTTGTGTCCATAATTTAATTCCAATAAGAAATATCCAAGTGATATTCATCTCCTTTAAATTTATTTCCACCTGAATCAAGTATGGCTTTGATCAAAGCTAGTAGTGTAAGGAATTGTAGTAATATTAATCCTGATAGTAAAAATAACAGCCATAATATAAAGTTACCATTTGTTGAGTGTCTTGTATTATATGCCGAACATCACCATAAACAGCTTGTGATATTCCTTAATGCAACTAACACTTCAATCCTGAGAAGAACTGGTTTCTTATTTATTATTCCCACTACAGAGATCACAAAACTGAGGTTTGTCACACAGCCATTAGATGGAAGAATCTTTGCTCATGTCTTTTAAACCACAGATTCTCTGTTAAGGCTCACAGGCTCATGTGTACTCCAGACTTCATTTCACAAAGAAAATTCAGGAACTCCTTCAGCAGGTATTTGCTCTTCATTTTTATGCATAATTAAGAAATTATATGCTGCTGATAACTCTGGTAATGTAATGCCTAACCTCTCACATTCTTTCTTGATTGCCATGCAAAGGATTTGAAAAGAGATATTTTAGAATAATTACCCATCAGTAATCATCTCCACACAACACAAATCACATTTGATTCCCTATTAAGACAGACCAAGAGAATGAGAGGTTTTCACTCTGGAATGTTTTCCGCTGCAATCAGGTTAATTCTATGTTTCCATTCCACTGGTCTTCTGAATTTAAACATGGGAACATGGAACAAATTCTATAGAGAGGATAATAATATCCCCAATCATGGGTCTTGATCCACTGGGGAAAAGTGCTTAACTATTAGCTTTCTAAATGGAGTGCCATTCCATGTAGGTGTGTCACCTCCTAGGAAATATTCATTTGGCAAATGGGGGTGGACATTTTATTACTGTAGAACAGTCATTACCTCGGTTCACTCCAAACCTCAGACCTTCACAATCACAGGCTGTCACATAAAATAATTCATACAAAAGAACAAAGAGACAAACGTCAATCCACCATAGTTAATCGATGTCATTTTGTTATACCAATCAACAGTCCTCCAATCCATGGTGATATATCATGTTCAATTTATAAATATAGTAACCTTTCAAGATGATCAATATATCCATAATTCTTGTGGGACACTTGCCAAAATTTAGCTTCCCATCTTTCTCTTTTTTAAGTATTACTAGAGCCTTATTACAGCATCATAATCTTAACCTGGGAAATCGATGAGTTTGTGCTATAATCAGCAGGCCTACCAACAACACCCTTGCCAAACATCACCTCCTCTTTCCCCCCCAATTTGACTTCCATTTCTCTTTTTTCCACCATGACAATATAATAGACATACTCTGAGAGGAGACCATATCTCTGTGTCTCGTATGAACAAAACATCTGCTCCCCAAATCTACTTATCAAGAGCTGCTTTGTCTCATCCTTCAATCTCACTATGGATGCTCTTTCTCTATCTCTGCAGTGTGCCTCACTTCCTTGAGCTCACAAGAAAGCATCATGTGCCTTGACATGGAAATTCAAGTCAGATTATTAATCTACCTATGGGCATTATGATTTAAGTCTTTTTTTTTTTTTTTTTTTTTTTAGCTTGGTGAAACACAAGTGGTTTGATGGTTACACAAGTGTTTGGTTTATAATTTACCTTAAATTGTGAAAGTGTTTTTCTGTTTGTTGCAAGCACTTTATACATATATGTTATATATCATAAAGTCTATAAAGCATACAGAAAAGTGCAGACATTTTAAGAATAGTTAGCAACTGAACATGTAT
The DNA here is from genome assembly GCF_053574225.1 of Canis aureus. NCBI lineage: Eukaryota > Metazoa > Chordata > Mammalia > Carnivora > Canidae > Canis > Canis aureus. The sequence continues at coordinate 15,442,825 of NC_135636.1, forward strand.
GTAGTTACTACACAAATCAAGAAATAAAATGCAACCAGCACCTCAAAAGACTCTTCTGTGTGACCCTTGCCACTGGGAGCTCTCTCCTTCCCCTTGAAGGTAGAAAATACTCTGACTTTTGTGATAACCCACTTGTTCAAAGCTTTATCTTTTACCATAAAACTAAAGTCTGTGTCCCATGTTAAGTAATTTTAAACACTCAAATCAGGTAAAGAAGCTTTATAGAATCAAGCTCGCTTTACAGATACCTGTGGCATACAGACTATGTGCTATGTGCCAGATATGAAAATAGAAGATAGGAGTAATACAGTTTAATAATACATAGTCTCTGACCCCAAGAAGCTCACGAGTGTTGGGAAATTCTACAGGAGCTCATGAAAGCACAAAAGCAGTAAGTTTGTCAACCATAACCATAATAGCACAAGGGGAATTGGAACTGGGGGGAAATAAAATATAGCAAGATTTCTCATTGCTCTGTTTCTCTAAACCGACACATGGATGGACACTGTTGAACTGAGAGAAAAGTATGATCAAGTTTTTCCCTAGAGCTTCAAGTGTGTGGAGCAGGATGAGAACTCCCTCCTAGATGAATCTGAGGAATAAGCATGTTCTCTGGCACTATGAACAAGGTATTTCCTGCTAATTTCTGAGACAAGGTTCATGATGTGTCAGGGAAGGAAATCCTGAAAGCAAACCTTTTTCTTAATCTTCTAAAGGGCTTAGTAGGTGTTCCATTCTTTACATTCCTTATTTGGAAAGTAAAGATGATAGGCTACTAACAAAATTTACTGGGATGGTATTTGTGGGGGATTTGGCACATGCCTGGCACCCAGGAGAGCTGAACAAGTGCCAGCTAGCCTTCTAGAATTGGGAGTTCCATTATCTCAGCCATATATATCAAATAAAGAACTGAGATTAAAATGACACTAAAGAGAATCTTATACAGAGGCTTTAACTGGTTCTGGTCATATAAACCATCCAGATAGCCTCAACAGTGTATTGTTCTTTCAAGGTTGTGTCCTTAAAAGGCAGCTCCCACTGTGGACAGAGTATACATTCAAAGGACAGGGGAGGGAATAAGGAGCCTTCAACTGCTCAGGTCCAGTTTGGGAATCAACCAGCAGTCATGTCCTGTCCATGACCTCCTCCAACAGGAGCTCAGAAATTTTCCCAAACTCCTGCAGTCCCCATTACTGCCCCACATATTCAGCACTAGTCAAGTCCATTTTTTTCTGCCATAGTGCTATATATATTGATATTTATCTCCTTTGCTGATGTTATTTTTTCTACATTTAAATTGTTTTAACTTTTCTTGCATTGATAGTACAGCTATAGCATAATACCTAAAAATTAAGATTTGTGGCTGGACGAAGCTGGGTTCATTGCTTACAAACTGAATGATATGTACAAATTCCTTACCTTCTGTAAACCTCATCTATAAAAGGTGCAGAGTAATATAGCTTAACAGCTTTATTAGGAGGATTAAATGTAAGAACTTTAGTAGTGAACTCATAATAAATAATGGCTACTGCTATTTTCTCCTGTTAGATTCTAAAATTCTTGTCTATGTAGACATATGGCATTCTTTTTCATATCACCCTCAGAGCTGAAAAAGAGTTTGCTTATAGAATCCACTCAATGGATGTTTGCTGGATTATTGTTCTGGGCCCAATGCCAAGATGTGTACCAATCCTATCGTCAGCCTCAGTCGTCTGCTAACCCCCTAACTCAGAGAGTTGGTAACAAGTATGCTATAACAATACAGAGGTTAGGACAGTGGGAGAGGGGGCTTAGAGACAGTGCTTATATGTGTTCCTGGGATTACAAAGCAACACAATGCTGCTTATTAAATAAACATGTTTGGTTGACAAAATGGCTGTCCCTGACTTTGACAAAAATGATCGATGAAACTCATTTTCTATAGGAAGATGCTTCAATGAAAGGCAAAGCCTAATCCTAATATTGTTTAGCTGAGTGAATTCTTTATGTCTGTAAAGGTTCTGTCAATTAAAGGTGTTTGAGGCAAGTCATCTGCATATTTCTCCAGTAATGTGATCTGTCAACCCATACAGCATGATTCCTGAGCCTAAATATTGTAATAAGAGAAGCCATAGCACAGGGGCTGGCTGGCTGGATTTTACTAATGATAATGCTTTGAAAGAGCAAAGGAACACATTACCTGCTTGGGGATTTTGTGCTTTTGCTAGAAATCTCGGAATTTTAACAAAGAGGATTTTTAGGGTAGTGTCACTTTGGGGCAGGGCTTTGGCAATTGTCAAATCACTAAAGTGGCAAACAACCATAAATTTGCCCCACTTTAGAGTTTGTGATCTCACAACAATGGAGGTACTGGTTAATGATTTTGATGGTAATCCATTGTGAATCTCATCTCATTATTCTTTGGTTGGAATTTGCTGCCTTTTGTTGGAATGGAAATTGGTCTTCTTACTGCATGGACATACAAGATGCACTTATCAAGAAGACATATCTTTGGAAAATAATTCTAAATTTACTGGTCCCAGATGCTTTCTTCTTTCTAAGTGGGTCCCTTGGGAAGTTATGTAACTATTCTAATTCTATTTCCATTGTCCATAAAACATTTAAAACTCCTAAGGATATGCAATTGTTATAACTGGAAGGACATGGTCCTTGACTTTGACGTCAGAAGGATTTGAGAATGGATTTGTTTCTGCCACATCCTAGCAATGTGGTCTTGCAAAAAATCATTGAGTTTCACTGGTAAATATAAACAGTGAACCTCTGACAGAATTTCCGAGAATGATGTTTGGAAAATATTATGACTGGAACATATTAGGTATTCAATAAATGCTAGTTTTCCCCTAGTCTGAGATTGACTTTGGATTAAATTTACCAGCCTCATTGGAAAAATCAATTTCATTGTATTCCAATCACACTTATTTTTGATACAAAGTATAATTACTTCAACTTGACTGAAGATTCTCTGGTGAGGCTTGATTGTCTGGTGACTGATTTCACAAAAAGATCATACTCCAATGGATGAGCTGTCATAAAAAATAAGGATACTTGATGTCTTATTTTATACCTAGTTCCTAGTCCAGCTCTGTATAGTAGGACCTCAAGAAATGTTTGTTGAAAGACCAGGCCGTAGCTGAAAATTCTGCTCTGAAAGTTGAAATTTTCAAAGATATTAATGGTTAGCAGCTCACTAAAATATGTGTAGAGTTTTCAAAGAGAGAAATATTCATTTGTATGGTAAAGTTCTGGTATAATTTTTTTTCTGGGCATAAATATTATTTAGGTCACTCTAGATTTTAGTCATGCTTTTGTCTATAAAACCTTTCCTGTAATTCAAGACAGTCTTAATTCCTCACACTGAAGGAAGCCTCCACAACAAAATGAATAAAATGTGAAGCTCTAGAAATGCCATCAGGGAAATTAAAGGTCCCTAATGGCAAAAGGCAAAGGCTATTATTATCATTCAACTTTTGCTGTAAAAATAGAAATACACATAGGACACTTCACATATATTATTATTATTTTTGCCTCTCTAGTAAAATATAAGTATAATATATAAATATATATAACATAAAATATAAGTAACAGCCCCAGTGAGTGTGGAGACTGACACAGGGCTCAATCTCAAAACACTGAGATTATAACCTGAGGCAAAATCAAGAGTCAGACACTTAACCAATTGAGCCACCCAGGCACCCCTATAGCATATTTTAAGCTACAGGGAAGACTATAGATATTCATCACGCTTGCAAAGTAACTTAAAAGTAGTCACACTGGAGTCTGCCCTTCTGAATATATTTTACTCTATTAGCCAGCAATAACTAATGGAAAGCTTGTGGTTCATGTAATCCATTCTTCCTTTGAGAAATTCCCTGTAGGGGAATTTCAGGCCTGATAATAATGTGTTCTGGGTCCCTGGACCTATTTATGAGTTACCATTGGCTTGGAAGGACCTCTTGAAAGCCTTTCAGTATAAGAGTTAAGTACTTCAGTACAAGGATCTGTGTATTTTTTCCAGTCTGGTGCTGGAACCCCTAGATTGCCCTGGAAAAGGTCTGTCTTCTCTGTTGGCCCATGCAGAAGTAAGACTGAAATCTGGAAATAGCCCAGATCTCAAGGCATCAGTTCCTCGGGCCTTCCCTGTCAAGGCCATTTTCGTGGTCTGCAGAGAAAAGGTTAAGAGCCCGTGGAGAATTTGGGCAATGTGTCTGTGGTTGTTTTGTTCATAGGAGCTCCTCAGGGGAAGGTATTATGTCTCATTGAGCCTGACTTCTGCACAGACTGAATACTGAGTATGGTAGAGACAGCTTGTGTGGACACTTAATACTATATCCTTTCCTTATGGACACACAGCTAGACATCATTTCCCAGGAAGTGGAGATCATGCACATTAGTTATCTATTGCTATGTAACAAATTACCTCAAACTTTAGCAGCTTAAATCATCATATAGTGGTAATCTCACAGTTTCTGAAGGTCAAGAATTCAAGAACAGTTTAGCTGGGTAGTTTCGGTTCAGCCTCTCTCAAGAGGTTATAGTCAAGCCTTCAGCTGAGGCTACAATTATCTCAAGGCTCAACTGATATTAGACCATCTGCTTTAAGTTCACTCACGTGGTAGCTGTTGATTCCTTGCTGGGTATTGGCTAGAAGTTTTCCAACATGTAGGTCTCCCCATTAGTCTGCTCACAACATGGCTATTTGCTTTCCACAGAGCGAGTGATCCAAAAGAGAGCAAGCTCAAGATGGAAGCAGAAATTCTTTACAATATAATTTTGGATCTCATACCACCATTTCCACTATAGCAATGTGAGAGAGGACTACAAAAGGTGTGAGTATTAGGGGGCAAGGATCACTGGAGTCTATCTTGGCACTGCAACTGGGTTCTGGCCAACAGAATATGTGTGGAAGTGATATATATATGCTATTCCCAAATCAACATGTGGAAAATATCCTCCACAATCCTCCATGTCTATTTCCTAATTAACCAGGTGAATATTAACGTCTTTAACCAATCAGAGGAAAATGGAACCAAAAGATTATAAGAGCTTACATCCATGATTGACCGCACAGAGTAGGGCAGACCCTCTATGACATAAGGCAGAAAGAAACCATTAGTCTGTAATATTGCTGAAATCCTTTCTTTCTTTCATTTCTGCCTGCCTTCCTTCCTTCATTCCTACCTTTCTTCCCTCTTTCCCTCCTTCCTATTTCTTTTAACAGCAGCTGGCTTCCCTTAATTATATATGTGTACATTACAGCAGTTAGCTTCCCCATATGTGTATGTATGCATTTCAATCAGAATTTATATATTTTGATTTCTCATAGTTTTATTATGTGCTGGCTAATATATTTGATTTGTGCAATTTTTTTTTTGTCTATGCTGTTAGTATTGACTGTTCCCTTTAACGTGTAGAGTTTTGAAGATCAAGAATCCTGTATTCTATTTTGTCTCTATCTCTCTCCAGCAACCAGGTCATTATCCTGCACTTAGAACAACTACTATCCACAGATTGACTGCATGCAAGTTTATTTCAACATAAGAGAAAACATGTCCCATGAAGTCTTAGCCCAAAAGTCTCATTTCCAGTATTGATCTAAAGAAGAAAATATTGCAAGTCTTAAAAGCTTAACTTTATAGAGAAGAGTCAAAATTTCAAGATATATGTTTAGCAAAGCCATCTTCTGGAAAATAAATGCATAATTTTATACAATATATAAAATCATGTAAAAGCATATTTAAACCCAATTATCTCTGTAGGAAAGAAATATACAATGACACTTTTATTTATTCAGGCCAACCAAAACTTTTATTGAGCACCAACTATATTCAGTAAGCATCTATAACTTTACCTCTTATATAGAATATATTGCTTAGTAGAAGTGTTATATTTAAATATATTTTAATATCATATATAATTATAATATTTAATATAGATTTAATATTATATAATTATTATTTAACATTTATACTATATATTTCCAAATATAATATTGGAATCTACACATGTAGGTGTCCAGAGTTTTATTTTTATCAAAATGGTTTACATTGTAACCTTTCACTGCATTAGATTAGCATAAATGACACTATCCCCATCCTCCAACTCCCAGAATGAAAGAGGAAGGCTTTTTTCATTTCCTGAACCAAAGAGTTTCAGATTTTTAGACTAAAGACATAAACGAAGTGTAGGAAAAATATTCACATCACTTAAAATGAGAGATCCCCTTGGAAAGAATATCTTGATTTCAATGTTTCAAAAGTAATTAAGAGCACAAGCCTGCTGGCTGTCTGTGACTCTTACTTTTTATCACTGTCTGAAAGACAGATGAGGCAGGGCACCAGCATATGAAATTCCTGACAGATTAACTTCTGGGGAGACAGACCAAAGTAGAAACCGCTATTCCATTTACATGGAAGTAAGAACAAATATCAAATATAGCTTGTTTTTAACTAACATCAACACATCCGGTAAATAGAAAAACTATAGTAGCCTTGTAATTGGGTTCAGACAGACCAAGAATTCAGGTATTTTGATAGAATTACTTGTATTTTCTATTTGAACACCAAATTCAATTAAAATGAAATGTGTATTGACTCAACTTTCTATCAGGTCCTATAATTGGAAGCTCTGAATGTAATACCCTTTTAGGTATCAAATCACAAATAACAATCCTCTCTGTGACACAAATTATTTGCCCTTGTCAATTAACCAATGGCAGAATTTTTCTCAACTCTGATTACCCTGAACATTGATAATGAGTTCTCCTTCCAATTTTTATTGATTTCTTCCTCGCACTATAGAAAACTATTGATTTCTGTTTTCTTGTTCAGTTACTAGTTGAGTTTATCTTTCACTTGATTTCACTTAAAGTGAAACTTTTTTTATTGGAACACATAAAAACCCTGTAGAAAAAAAGAGTCAGGGCCACTTAAACTTATAAATGTTTTGGTGAAAATTCAATGATACCCTTTCTGAATTATCTATAGTGAATACTATAAAGAAATGGTGAAGTTCTCACTCGCTGCCCCCGACCCCCAGCCCTCCTCATTACACACATAGGGATATCATCTGTGTTGTAATCATTACAGAATTTAGGTTTGGGGAATAAAACTTACAAAGGATGATAAAATCAAGTTTGCTGCTACAAAAAAACAAACCTAAATATACAAAGCAACCTCCACACATGCTTGCATACACACACATATGCAATATATTCCTCAGAGAGATGTATAATAGTGGGATTATTTTTTATTTCAGGAGAGTTTTTGCATGAGAAAAAAGTGACTCAGGGTGACAGAAGGCCCATGCTCCCCAAGGACTGAGGAAGATGGCTTTGACTGTCCTAGGGATGGAGGTGTCCTGCCTGTGCACAGTCCCTTGCAGTATTCAGGCACTGCCCAATGTGGCTCATGATAAATATTTACAATAATGTCCTCAATGAATTATGCCTTCCCATGTCCAAAACGCTTTGTGATGTGACTCTGCCACTACTCCTCTCAATATGAAGTCATGAATCTGGTCTGGTCTTGGGACTTGTTTAGACCAACAGAATGAGGTGCCAAATTCAAGCATTTGGAAACTATGCTTATGTTTTCACCCTTTGAAAACACTCTGAGACCATCATGGTGAGAAGGCCAGAATGAAAGATCACATGAAAAGAGATGCCAAATTGCTCCATGTCCTAGATAAGCCAGCACCTAGCCAACTCACCTGATAAATGTCATTGCCCATGTGAGCCCAGGTAAGACAGAAGAATCACTAGGGAACCCACAGAAATAGAAGAAGCAATATATTATTATGTATATTTCTTTAACTTTTTAATTTGAATTAATTGTACATTTATACAAAAATTGCTAAAATAGTGAGTTTTCATGTACCCCTTACTGAGCTTCTCTTAATATTATTACCCCATACAACCATAGTGCAAAGATCAGAACCAGGAAATTAATATTAATAAGTAAGGACCTTATCCAAACTCCACCCTTTTTTTCCCACTAGTGTTTTTTTTTTTTTTTCTGTTCCAGGTTCTAGTGGAGGATTCCACATTTCATCTAGTTTTTGACTTGAGAGTCTCCTTTTATCTACAATAGGTCTTCAGTCTTTGCTAGTCTTTCATGACTTTGACACTTTTGAAGAATATTGGTCAGTTATTTTGCAAAACATTCCTCAGTTTGAGTTTGTCTGAGGTTTCATATTTTAGGAATGAAGTGATATCCTTCTCAGTCCATCCTATCAGAGGGTACATCCTAGTAATTTGGCTTATTACAAGTGCTGTTCACCTTGACCAGTAGATTAAAGTGGTTTCTTTCTAATTTCTCCATTTTAAAGTTACCATTTTATTAACTTCAGAGTTAATAAATATCTTGGGAGAGATATTTTAAAAAATGAAAAGAATCGTTTTGAGCTACTTAGTCCTGTAGTGGTTTATAAGAAATAGGTAGATAAACAGATGCATATAGAGATAGATAGATGATATATAGATACATAGGTGATAGGGATGCCTGGGTTGCTCAGTGGCTGAGCATCTGCCTTTGGCTCAGGGCGTGATCCCAGGGTCCCAAGATCGAGTTCCACATCAGGCTCCCTGCATGGAGCCTGCTTCTCCCTCTGCCTATGTCTCTGCCTCTCTGTTTCTCTCATGAATAAATAGATAAAATCTTTTTTAAAAATTAAAAATAATTAAAAAGATACATAGGTGATAAAGATAGGTAGATGACAGATAGATAGATAGATAGATAGATAGATAGATAGATAGATAGATAACTGATACAAAGTATAAGTCAGGTTGGGATTTCTGTTGGGGAGGTGAGACAGTCTGATACAGGGAATGGAAAAAAGAGAAAGCCTATGTGTTTGAGTATCTATAGCAGTCTTGTGATGGATTTGTAGGTGAAGAGATTAGGACTATTCTGGTACAACAATATAATATTTGAGAACTAGAAAAAAGAAACAGGAAGTTTCTCTTTTTTTTTTTAATACAGGCTTAAAGATGTAACGTTTGACTTAACACCTGAGTGAGGAATAGAAATATTTTTAAATTACTTTTGGTAATTTGGGAACAATGCTATACTTTTGGTGACTGAAGTACTTTTGGGCATGTGGGGTCCCAAGATCTATTAGGGTTTTATGGAAGTTTTTGGTTTTTATTTCCTTAGTGGGTAGTTATAGGAGGCTGAGGCTATAGGCAGACCCAGACATTCTTTAAACAATGTCATTGTAATTGCTATTATTTCCATCACATAGATGAATAAGAGTCTACTTATTGGACAAAGCTCTGCCATCCATGGACAAAAAACAAGGTAGGAGTAAAAGTCAGAACATCATTTCTCAGACAGAAGATGGATGATCTGCTTATTACTTCGTAATAAGACCTATACAAGAAGGATCTGGCATGACATGGAATATGAACAATTATAACTGCAGCTAATGATAGAAGAAATGCATAGGTACCTAGGAAGTTGTAGGGTAGAATCACAGGTCTTTTTATAGAAAACTAATATTTACTGAGTTCCTTGGTACTGATGATACAGCAGAATGCTAAACAGGTAAGTTCCTTGTATTCATGGAGTTTAGATACCTGTATAAGAGTGCTTCAATAAACAGATGCATTATTTAACATACATTTTAGATAACTCTATGCAGTTGCAAAGATAAATAAAGCTGGACAGAAGCAAAGAGAGTAACAGGACAGGGGCAGTTGCTATTTTAGAAAGAGAGGTCAGGGACAACTTGCTGAGGATGTGGTATCTGACTCCAGAGGTGAGAGAAGGCCATCACAGGAGCCAGGCTGAGAGTCACTCAACAGGTAGATGAAGCCCAGCAGAAGGAGCCCAAAAGCATGCAACATGGCAACACATAGAGGTATGAGGCAAGCAATGTGTATTGAGGGAAATTCTTAGTAGATAAAAGAACCAGCTATAGTCCTAAGACAAGGTGCTCAGCCTAGGATCTGTGCACCACCTGAGCCTGCAAGTAGATTCTGGGAAGTTCAGGAATTTGGGTTAGAAAAGGCTTAAGTTGAATTGGATGTAATTTACTGTGTATGAAAACAGATCAGCAGTTTCTAAACATTTCCTCAGAAGCATTTTTAACTTGTTTTTCAAATGAAATTTTCTGCATAACTCTTTTTATATTTTAAAAAAATTGCTGCATTTCTTTGACTGAAGTAAGTGTCATGGTCTCTGAAACTCTTACTCCTGGTCAGCCCTTGAAAGCCCAGTTCTTCACAGGGCACAGTTTGATCAGTGCTTCTCTCATTCCTCTGAGATGAATACTGCCCAGCCTCACAAGCCCAAAAGTAGGAATACCATGAGATTTTGACTACAGCAGATGGGGCAATGTGCATTAAGGAGGTGGGCAGACTGTGTACTTGGCGTACTCCCCTATGTGTGTGCACAGCGATTCTTCCTGTCACCTCCCGGAATCTCCTCTGATCACGCTTACTTTGACCAGCTACTTGACAATGACTCAAGCAGCTAGATATCAGCCAATCCAGAATACCTCAAAATATCTTGTGCTAAGCCCTTTTAAAAAGTATTTGTACCTTAGAAACGCAGACACAAACTTTATGTATGTATTATTTTGGGGGTGAGGGGTGGTGAATTTTCCTCTACCCATTACAATTCTTTTAGCTGGTATTAAGAATTAAATTGACATAAGACAGATGAACAGGAGAAAATCAAATTTAATTATGTATGTACAAAGAATATGTAAGAATGTGAGGCCCACAGACAGGCAGGCAATTGAGGCTTAGAAACCATTAGAGCTAAAGAGAAAGGGGTAGGGATCTGGGACTTAGAAGAAAAACAATTCATAAGAAAAGAAAAAGAAGCAAATATATGGTAAACAAATATTTTCTGGCCATACTGAAACAATGGGACATAGAAGGGAATTTTAACAAACAGACTTTGGTAAGTTTCTCCTTGTCTACCACACCTAGCTCATATTATGCTATAGTTGTCTATGGCGATAGCTCCCTTCCTGGAACAGGTCCTCCATCTAAATTCTTTAAGGCAGTTAGGGAGGTGAAAGGCTGTTCCAGAGCCTTCTGTTTCTTAACAATAATCAGCCTTAACTAATCCACATGACAGAGAGACATATTTTAAGGTGGCAAATTTTGCTCCTCTGCAGTACTACGATAAAAAAAAAAAGAAATGCAGACAGTATTGATCAATGGCATAACACAATTTACCCAGCTTAAGAAAATGATTTATTCAGCATTCCATAAGAATATATAATTATCCATTGACATGAAAATAATTTCCCAAGCTCTCTGTACCATGTGTATTTGGGAAAAAAATGACAGGGGAAAAAGTAAGTGGAGACATGGGGCAGCTTTTACCAGTCCTTGACTATGGTTTGCTTATTTAATTTACAATGATCTCAAATGATTTTTTAGAATGGCTGTCACTAGAATTTAGATCTTTGACAATAAATCCCATCACTAAGTATTTCCTTAGATTTTGTTAAAAGCATTTTATTGTCAAATTGAAGTCTTTAAGGAGCAATCATCTATTTAGAAATATATTACAACAGTCATAAGTTCCCTTCTTCTTTAGGTTTCTCAAGTGAAGAATTATTGCAATTGTGTTTCTGGAAGGTGCATACAAAAATCACAAATCACGGCGCATTCACAAGCCTGTCATGAGCTTTCCAGTAGTTAATGTAAAAAGGAGATGAAATTTCACCAAAATAAAGGGGAAGTTTCTGATAGATCTATCTAAGGTGAAAATAAAGAAAAATAATTTTAACATTTCCCATTACTGGAGAGGGTATAGGCATAATTTTTTGAAATGCAAGAGCTATATTAGACTCTACAATATAACAATCTAAACCGTATTAAAGGCTTCCCAAAGTAGTGCATTCACTTTCCTTTTCAGCTCCTTTTATCAACTATTAGTTCCCTAAGAGATGATTATAAAAACCTGTTGATTGAGCAAAGGTTAGATTACTGGACTTATTGCAGGAAAGTAGAATATGTACCCTCACAAGTCTTAACAGTATATAAATAGGGAGAAATAAAGGGAAGGTATGTATAGGATCTTAGGGCTGGGTGGTCATTTTTAAGGTGGATTTTGGAAGGTAGGTGGCTGATTGAGATTGGGCAGAATTTATGGCATAAGTGAATTCCTGAACAAAGCTTGTGAAGCTCTTGAAAGAGTTGATAAGCATGTTATTAGTGATGATATTTAGGGAACTTCAGTTGCTTCTGGTCTTATTCTCCTGGAAGAAGTATTTTTCTGGAGCAAGTAGCTAAGCTATTTTGCTTGTTTTCAATACTGTTTAACATATATAGAGAAAAATATCCCAGTCTCAATATTGTTTAACACAGAGACAGGAAATTATGGTGATTTCAGCTCTTATTTCCAACCCTGTAATTCTGTATTTCTTTTCTTTGGTATGGCAACATTTCCAGGAAAGTAGTAATAATGATCAATCTCATTTTTGACTTTCAAAATCCTCTGTTTGTTACTGATCAACAATTTACATATACAATCAGTTTTCTTCTTCACATTGTATTGGATTTTATCATTATATAGTTACTAATGACTTTTGTTCATTTAATAAACACATTTGAGAGCACATTTTATGTCAGTTTAATCATTAAAAAAATAACCAAAAGTAAACTTGTGCCCAAGATGAATAAAGGAAAATATACCTACTGTAAGATTCTGAAGCCTCTAGTACTCACTTAACAAATGACTTTCATATAGAGTTGAGTGATGTTTTTTGTGTGTGTGTATAGGGGGATGGTGTGCATATGACAATACACAAGTGTTTAATATGAGGCTGACTAGATAACTAAGAATCATGGAGGTTATATCTAGTTGTTTGGGGTCATGTCGACTCTCTTTATACTCTGCTTAAAATCCCAATTTTGACTTCTAGTTTCATCTCTAATATGTAAAGAGCTTAGACATCATCAGTCCTGTATAATAAGAAAAAGATGAATAAACTAAAGCAAAAACTTTTCTTGAAGCTATCGATAATTTGAGTCATTCATAGTGCACAGTGCCACACCAAAATCTGGAGAGACAGATGCATCTAGAGAACCTCAGCCAATATCTACTTACCTGGAGCAGAAGCTGCTGGAGCCATGAACAGTGGAAACACTCAAATGGGCATTTGGAAGAACTGCTGGAAGCTGAGTGTGTACTGCTTTGAGAATGCAGAGTTTCCAGGGCTGCAATCTTAGGGTAGACCCTATACTTTAATGCATTTTACTTCTAGAGCCCCACAAGTTCTCAGGGTACAGAATCAAGAAAGATCCCCTCTAGGTTCTGGTGCAGGAGATGGAAGTCGAGCAATCTGTGAAATATGCCCAGACCATTCTCCATAAGAAGGCAGACTCTGCAGGAAAAAAGACTGCCAGAGCCTCATCCCAGCTAAGCAAAGAATGTTCCTCCCACACTCCAGCTCCTAAGAGACTTCCTGTTCCAACTAAAAGGAAGGAGAAAAGCTAAGAAATACTTATGAAGATCATAGTCCAGGGACACAGGAAGATTGAATTCACTGAAAGATTGAGATTTAATCATAAGGTTATGGGACACTTCCATTCCACCACACCTTACCACAACACCAATAGCACTCTAATATAATAACAGTGGGTTTTAGCAGAAAGAGCTGAAAGATGCAGAATTATGAGGAGGAGTACTTATGAAAAGCCAAAGTCACTAGGGGAGATCAAAACAATATAGCAATAGCAAATATTAAACACAACACAACTCCTAGACAGATCAACATAAAACCTCACACTATGGGGTGCCTGGGTGGCTCAGTGGTTGAGTGTCTGCCTTTGGCTCAGGTCATGACCCTGGGTTCCTGGGATTGAGTCCCACATCGGGCTTCCCACAGGGAGCCTGCTCCTCCCTCTGCCTATGTCTCTGCCTCTCTGTGTATCTCATGAATGAATAAATAAATAAATAAATAAATAAATAAATAAATAAAATATTTCAAAAACAAAACAAAAAAAAAATCTCACACTAAAGTCCTATTTACATCAGTTCCAACTACCTGATGTATAATGTTTTCAACAAAAACTTGAAAGGCCTGTTAAATGCCATATATATATATATATATATATTACACACACACACAGAGACACATATAATATATGCAATAAGATTATATATGTAAGGAGGGCGGGGCAAGATGGCGGAAGAGTAGGGTTCCCAAGTCACCTGTCCCCACCAACTAGATAACTTTCAAATCATCCTGAAAACCTACGAATTCGGCCTGAGACTTAAAGAGAGAACAGCTGGAATGCTGCAGAGAGGAGTTCCCACTTCTAACAAGGTAGGAAGATGGAAAAAAAATAAATAAAAAAGAATCCAGTGGGGGAGGGGTCCCTGCGAGGAGCCAGGCTAAGGCCAGGAGGTGAGAGCCTCCAGGACAGGAAAGCCCAGTCCAGGAGAAGCAGGAACTTTAACAGTCTTCCCAGATGCAAAGACCCTCACAGAGAACTTGGGCAGGATCCCAGGAGGAGCAGTGGAGCCTCCAGTTTTCTGAAGTCACTAACAGAGGAAGTGCGCCTTGGGGGAGAGTGCGCCACACCCCACAGGTGGAGCCTGGAAAAGGGCTGGAGGGCGTGCCCGGCGAGGCCTGGGGAGCAGCTCAGGCAGCGACTCCAGGCAGAGGGGGCTGCAGCCCAGGAGCGCGATTCCAGTGGCACAGGCCCCAGATCCCAAGGCAACTGGGGACACAGTCCAGGATCCTACACTCCCCCAGGAATAGGCGGAGGCTGGGAGGGCCCAGGACAGGGAAGACGCTCCTGCCTCCCGGAGCCCCTGAGCTGTGCAGGTCAGCACCCCTGCCCCCAGAACATGTAGGCCAGTGCAGACTGGGAGCTGCGGCAGTTACTGCGGGAGCAAACTCTAGGGCTGGACGGTTGGCTGCTGCCAGTCTTGTGCCGCCTGGTGTCACCCTGTGCCTGGGAGGGTCCGGGCTACCAGGGAACAGGGGTCTCACAGGATAAACAGCTCCCACTAAGCCATTAACCTGGCAGGGGGTGGGGCAGCTCCCCCAGGTGCACACACCTGAGAATCAGCACAGCAAGCCCCTCCCCCAGAAGACCAGCTGGAAGGACAGGGGAAGAGCAAGTTCTTAACCAAGCAGCACTGGAAAGCTCCAGAAGTCGAGGGATTTACAGTATATAGAACCAGAGGATACCCCTCCTTGTGTTTTTTGTTTTTGTTGTTTGTTGTTTTTCTCTCTTTTTTTTTTTTGTTTTTTTTTTGTTTTGTTTTTTCTTTCCTTTTTCCAGTACAAATTGTTTTTAGCCACTCTGCAATGAGCAAAATGACTAGAAAGAACAACTCACCACAAAAGAAAGAATCAGAAATAGTACTCTCTCCCACAGAGTTACAGAATTTGGATTACAATTCGATGTCAGAAAGCCAATTCAGAAGCACAATTATAAAGCTACTAGTGGCTCTGGAAAAAAGCATAAAGGATTCAAGAGACCTCATGACTGCAAAATTTAGATATAATCAGGCCAAAATTAAAAATCAGTTAAATGAAATGCAATCCAAACTGGAGGTCCTAACGATGAGGGTTAATGAGGTAGAAGAAAGAGTGAGTGACATAGAGGACAAGTTGATGGCAAGGAAGGAAACTGAGGAAAAAAGAGAAAAACAATTTAAAAATCCTGAGGAAAGGTTAAGGGAAATAAATGACAGCCTCAGAAGGAAAAATCTATGTTTAATTGGGGTTCCCGAGGGCACCAAAAAGGACAGAGGAACAGAAAGTGTATTCGAACAAATCATAGCTGAGAACTTCCCTAACTTGGGGAGGGAAACAGGCATTCAGAACCTGGAGATAGAGAGATCCTCCCCTAAAATCAACAAAAACCATTCAACACCCCTACATTTAATAGTGAAACTTGCAAATTCCAAACATAAAGAGAAGATCCTTAAAGCAGCAAGAGACAAGAGATCCCTAACTTATATGGGGAGAAGTACTAGGTTAACAGCAGACCTCTTCACATTTACTTGGAAGGCCAGAAAGGATTAGAAGGATATATTCAGGGTCCTAAATGAGAAGAATATGCAGCCAAGATTATTTATCCAGCAAGGCTCTCATTCAGAATAGAAGGAGAGATAAAGAGCTTCCAAGATAGGCAGAAACTGAAAGAATATGTGGCTACCAAACTGACTCTGCAAGAAATATTAAGGGGGACTCTGTAAAAGAAAGAGGAAGCCCAAAGAAATAATCCACAAAAACAGGGACTGAATAGATATTATGATGACACTAAATTCATATCTTGCAATAGTACCTCTGAACGTGAATGGGCTAAATGATCCCATCAAAAGACACAGGGTAGGGATCCCTGGGTAGCGCAGCGGTTTAGTGCCTGCCTTTGGCCCACGGCGAGATCCTGGAGACCCGGGATCGAATCCCACGTCGGGCTCCCAGTGCATGGAGCCTGCTTCTCCCTCTGCCTGTGTCTCTGCCTCTCTCTCTCTCTCTCTCTCTCTCTGTGACTATCATAAATAAATAAAAATTAAAAAAAAAAAAGATGCAGAGTTTCTTACTGGATAAAAAAGCAAGACCCATCTATTTGCTGTCTACAAGAGACTCATTTTAGACCTAAGGACACCTCCAGACTGAAAATAAAATGTTGGAGAACCATTTACCATTCAAATGGTCCTCAAAAGAAAGCAGGGGTAGCAATCCTCATATCAGATAAATTAAAGTTTATCCCAAAGACTGTAGTAAGAGATGAAGAGGAACACTATATGTGTCCTATATGACACTGTGTCATAAAGGATCTATCCAACAAGAGGACCTAACAATCATGAATATTTATGCCCCTAATGTGGGAGCTGCCAAGTATATCAACCAATTAATAACCAAAGTTAAGACATACTTAGATAATAATACGCTTATACTGGGAGACTTCAACATGGTGTTTTCTGTAATTGACAGATATTCTAAGAACAACATCTCCAAAGAAACAAGAGTTTTAAATGATACACTGGACCAGGTGGATTTCACAGATATTTACAGAACTTTACATCCAAATGCAACTGAATATACATTCTTCTCAAGTGTACATGGAACTTTCTCCAGAATAGACCACATACTGGGTCACAAATCAGGTCTTAACCAATACCAAAAGATTGGGATTGTCTTCTGCATATTTTCAGACCATAATGCTTTGAAACTAGAACTCAATCACAAGAAGAAATTTGGAAGAAACTCAAACACGTGGAGGTTAAAGAGCATCCTGCTAAAAGATGAAAGTGTCAACCAGGAAATTAGAGAAGAATTAAAAAGATTCATGGAAACTAATGAAAATGAAGATACGACCATTCAAAATCTTTGGGGTACAGCAAAAGCAGTCCTGAGAGGGACATACATCACAATACAAGCCTCCTTTAAAAAAATGGAAAAAACTCAAATACAGAAGGTAACCTTGCACCTAAAGGAACTGGAGAAAGAACTGCAAGTAAACCCTACATCTAGCAAAAGAAGAGAGATAATAAAGATAGAGAACTCAATGAAATAGAGACTAGAAGAACTGTAGAATCAATAACAAAACCAAGAGTTGCTTCTTTGAAAGAATTAATAAGATAGGGATCCCTGGGTGGTTCAGGGGTTTAGCACCTGCCTTTGGCCCAGGACACGATCCTGGAGTCCCGGGATCGAGTCTCCCGTTGGGCTCCTGGCATGGAGCCTGCTTCTCCCTCCTCCTGTGTTTCTGCCTCTCTCTCTCTTCTCTCTCTCTCTCTCTTTCTGTCTATAATAAATAAATAAATTAATTAATTAATAAATAAATAAATAAATAATAAATCTTTTTTAAAAAGAATTAATAAGATAGATGAACCACTAGCCAGCCTTATTAAAAAGAAAAAAAAAGACTCAAATTAATAAAATTATGAATGAAAGAGGAGAGATCACAACCAATACCAAGGAAATACAATTTTAAAAACATATTATAAGCAGCTATATGCCAACAAATTAGGCAATCTAGAAGAAATGGATGCATTTCTGGAAAGCCACAAACTACCAAAACTGGAACAGGAAGAAATAGAAAACCTGAACAGGCCAATAACCAGGGAGGAAATTGAAGCAGTCATCAAAAACCTCCCAAGACACAAAAGTCCAGGGCCAGATGGCTTCCCAGGCGAATTCTATCAAACGTTTAAAGAAGACATAAGACCTATTCTACTAAAGCTGTTTTGAAGGATAGAAAGGAACAGAATACTTTCAAACTCATTTTATGAGGCCAACATTACCTTGATTCCAAAACCAGACATGGACCCCACCGGAAAGGGGAATTATAGACCAATATCACTGATGAACACGGATGCAAAAATTCTCAACAAGATACTAGACAGTAGGACCCAACAGTATATGAAAAAGATTATTCACCATGACCAAGTGGGATTTATCCCCAGGATGCAAGGTTGGTTCAACACTCATAAAACAATCAACGTGATAGATCACATCAAAAAGAGAAAAAACAAGAACCATATGATCCTCTCAATAGATGAAGAGAAAGCATTCGACAAAATACAGCATCCATTCCTGATCAAAACTCTTCAAAATATAGGGATAGACTAACATTCCTCAATATCTTAAAAGCCATCTATGAAAAGCCCACAGCGAATATCATTCTCAATGGGGAAAAACTTAGAGTCTTTCCCTTAAGATCAGGAACATTACAGGGATGTCCACTTTCACCACTGCTATTCAACATAGTACCAGAAGTCCTAGCCTCAGCAATCAGACAAAAAATAAATAAATAAAAGGTAATCAAATTTATAAAGAAGAAGTCAAACTCTTCCTCTTCACAGATGACATGATACTGTATATAGAAAACCCAAAAGACTCCACCCCAAGATTGCTAGAACTCATACAGCAATTTGACAATGTGGCAGGATACAAAATCAATGCACAGAAATCAGTGGCATTTCTATACACTAACAATGAAACTGAAGAAAGAGAAATTAAGGAGTCAATCCCATTTATAATTGCACCCAAAAGCATAAGGTACCTAGGAATAAACCTAACCAAAGAGGTAAAGGATCTACACCCTAAAAACAATAGAACACTTCTGAAAGAAATTGAGGAAGACACAAAGAGATGGGAAAAACATTCCACGTTCATGGATTGGAAGAATTAATATTGTGAAAATGTCAATGCTACCCAGGGCAATTTACACATTCAATGCAATCCCTATCAAAATACCATGGATTTTCTTCAGAGAGTTGGAACAAATATTCTTAAGATTTGTGTGGAATCAGAAAAGACCCTGAATGGCCAGGGTAATATTGAAAAGAAAACCAATGCCAGAGGCATCACAGTGCTGGATTTCAAGCTGTACTACAAAGCTGGGATCATCAAGAGAATTGGTACTGGCACAAAAACAGACACATAGATCAATGGAACAGAGTAGAGAACCCAGATGGGACCTCAACTCTATGGTCAACTAATATTTGGCAAAGCAGGAAACACTATCCACTGCAAAAAAGACTGTATCTTCAATAAATGGTGTTGGGAAAATTGGACTGCCACATGCAGAAGAATGGAACTAGACCATTCTCTTACACCATACACAAAGATACACTCAAAATGGATGAAGAAAGATCTAAATGTGAGACAAGAATCCATCAGAATCCTAGAGGAGAACACAGGCAACACCCTTTTTGAACTTGGCCACAGCAACTTCTTGCAAGATACATCCATGAAGGCAAGGGAAACAAAAGCAAAAATGAATCATTGGGACTTCATCAAGATAAAAAGCTTCTGTGCAGCAAAAGAAACAGTCCACAAAACTAGAAGACAACCTACAGGATGGGAGAAGATATTTGCAAATGACCTGTCAGATAGAGGGCTAGTATCCAAGATCTATAAAGAACTTATTAAACTCAACAGCAAAGAAACAAACAATCCAATCATGAAATGGGCAAAAGACATGAAGAGAAATCTCACAGAGGAAGACATAGACATGGCCAACACGCCCATGAGAAAATGCTCTGCATCACTTGCCATCAGGGAAATACAAATCAAAACCACATTGAGATACCACCTCACACCAGTGAGAATGGGGGAAATTAACAAGACGGGAAACAACAAATGTTGGAGAGGATGTGGAGAAAGGGGAACCCTCTTGCACTGTTGGTGGGAATGTGAACTGGTGCAGCCACTCTGGAAAACAGTATGGAGGGTCCTCTACAAGTTAAAAATAGAGCTACCCTATGACCCAGCAATGGCACTCCTGGGGATTTACCCCAATGATACTGATGTAGTGAAATGCTGGGACACTTGCACCCCACTGTTCATAACAGCAATGTCCAAAATAGCCGAACTGTGGAAGGAGCCACGATGTCCTTTGACAGATGAATGGATAAAGAAGACGTGGTGTATATACAATGGAATATTACTCAGCCATTAGAAAGGACGAATACCTACCATTTGCTTCAGTGTGGATGGAACCAGAGGGTATTATGCTGAGTGAAGTAAGTCAATTGGAGGACAGTCATCATATGGTTTTACTCATACAGGGAATATAAGAAATAGTAAAAGGGATTAAAAGGGAAAGGAGGGGAACTGAGTGGGAAAAATTGGAGGGAGATAAAACATGAGAGACTCCTAACTCTGGGAAACGAACAAAAGGTTGTGGAAGGGGAGGTGGGTAGGTGATTGGGGTAACTGGGTGATGGGCACCAAGGAGGGCACTTGATGGGATGAGCACTGGGTGTTATACTATATGTTGGCAAATCGAACTTCAATAAAAAACAAATGAAAAAACACATAAACTGGTATCCTGAAGAGGATCCTGGAACACATAAAGAATATTACATTAAAAAAAAACTAAGAAAACAATACATTATTGGATATTAGTAATTATGTATCAATATTGGTTATTTATTTGCAACAAATATACTAATATAAGGTATTAATGAAGAAAACTGAATGTAGAGGATTGGAAACTCTGCATTTTTGTTCCAATTATTTTCCTGTAAATCTATCTGTTCTAGGATACAATATTTATTTATTTTAATCTCAATCTTCAAGAATAATTTTTTTTGGACAACACAGACTGCATCATTTGCACAGACTTAACATAATAGTGACATAAAAGGTAGTTACTACGTCCTAGAAGGCTGAGTAAATTTCCATAATGTCAAACTACTTGTTCTGTTCTCCTGAAGTCTAATGATCATCTGGGTGAGGCGTAAAGATGACACTAACATCTGGATATTCATATCTGCACACTTGTCCTTCAGCTCTGAAAAGATGTGATGACTTGGTCGCAGAGAAAATCCTCACAATTTTTTAAAACAGAGCCTTTGGTCAAGAGATGTGGATGAACTTCACATAACCTTGAAACAGTACTGCCTGGCTCATTGAGAATGGTGGTCTGTTAATGCTGACATTTTCCTTTGAAAGTCCATTGTCTTGCTTCAGGCAATAGACTACCAAAAAAAAAAAAAAAAGACAAAAAAGGCAGCTTGAGATTTATGATCTTATTGTGATTATGAAATTACAAAAAGGAGCCAGCCTTGTCCACGCTGGCCACAGACAAGTATAGCTATAACTAAAATTTACAGGATGCATAAAAAGAATCACATCGACAGAGTGCTGTAAATCCTGGCTGCCCAGTCACCCCAGCAAATTCCTAATGGATCATCATGCCCTCAAGTTTAAATGGTTGTTCTTAAGAAGTAAAGGTAAGTGACAGGTTAAATACATGAGCAAACAGTGGAATCATTTCATTTCCTGAATTTAGAATGAATGAGGTTGGAGGAATAACCTGCACAGGGGAACAGAGTAGATGCCTACAGGAAACTTTCATTCACATTCCTACTAGATGCTACACTTTGAACAAGGCTCTAGGAATACTGAGATACAGAAACACATTCTCAGCATCAGAGAAGCCACTTTTACATATGGAGAAAATAATTAACCTGTGGCAACACAATGAAATGATTCCTCTGAGATAGGTACACCTGGTGCTGACTGAAACAAATAGGTGTTATATGGTGTCTTAAGAAGTCTGGATTTTATGCTGAGGGAATTCTTCTTCTTTATAGAAAGAAGAAAAATTATAAATGATATCATTTGTTTAATTCTAGAAATACTATGATGGTTATAGTGAGGAAGCAAGTTATGAAGCTATTGTAATTTTATAGGAAAGAGACAGCTCAACTGGGGCAATGGGCAGAAGGATAGAAAGGAGAGATCAATGCAACACTGACCTCTTTTTGTGGAAGAGTCAAAAACTTTCCCTAATTTTCTAGCTCAGGCAGCAAGATGAATATTGGTGCATTCAGTAAGACAGGAAATAATGAAGGAACAGTAGTATCTTAGGTTGGTTTCTCTGCAAATAGACTCTGGAATGGAGTATTTCATGCTGAAACTATATTGGGAAGTCCTTTCAGGAGGTATCTGTGGGAAAGTGAAGACCAGAATGCTAGGTAAAGGTGGAGCCTAACCCATGGTGTGGTTACAACTGAGGCCTCAACTGATCCTACAAGGGCTCTGAAGCTAGAATAAGCCCTTCTGAGTTTTTCAAACTGAGACAAGGAGACTAGACCTCTATATCTGTATACTGACCCATCATCAGCCACAGACCATCCCCTCAGCAGGGTGTGCCTTTGATTAAATGGGTTTCCTACCACCTTAAACAATTTCCAGGAAGGGATACAGCCACAGATATGTCCAGGAGCAGGAGAACTGTTCTGATTCTGAAGAAGGAATCTGGAGGAGTATTGCCGTAGCCCCTACAATGCTGTTTATTTTTTGGGGAGGGGGTGGAATTAAAAGTTTCAAAAGTCATTAATTTTGAAAAGTAAAATATTCCTAGACCCCAAATTCAAGAAAGGACAAAACTGATTGGATTTGTTTTGGTTTTTTGTTTGTTAAATTGCTTTTACTACAGCAACAAGTAACCACCTTGACTAGTTTTAAATCGATCCCAATTGATATTGATATCTGGGCTAACCCATCAGCAACAGCTTCACTGGAGCGACCATACTTCCATATCTTGACATGGGCTCCCCTGTGAGATACCCAGATGTAGACATCCAGCGGGCAATTGAACAGTTGCACAAATGAGCAGGAGTTTGGAATGGAAATCTGAGTTGATTACCAACAACTGACTACGTTGTTGTAGTTAGTTTATGGACTGTAGGTGGTGCCATGAAGGCAAAGACATTGCCTGGGAGAGTGTGGAAGAATAGGAAAATAACCAGGTCTAGAAGCCTAGGAAGCCACCATCAGTAGCCATATTTCTCAAACTTTAATGTGCCTCTGAAACCCCCAAGAGGTCTTGTAAAAATGCAGGTTCTGTGATTCAGTAGGTCGCATGGGCATCTGAGAGTCTACATTAAAAGAAGACTTTCAAGCAAAACAGATGTTACTGGTCACTGGATCACACTATGAGTAACAAGGAGTTTGGTAATGGAAAGAAGAGATGAAGACCAAAAAGATGAAGAAGGAAGATCCACAGAATTCAGAAGACAACAATTGAAGTTCAAGAAGACAATAGCATTTGGCACACCTACATGTGTTTAAATATAGGCATGGCTTGAATGATAGTGAAAAGGCCCCAACTACTCAGAAGGTCCTGGTTAAACCACATATTACCTTCTCAGAGTAATATAAAAACACATGAGCTCTTCTGGCATGGATTTATCTACTATATTAGTTAGGGTTATGTTACTAAGAAACAGAACACTGAGCAGAAGATAAAGTACAACTGGGGATAATCTATGCTGATTTTGAGGAAAAGGATGCAATGGAATGGCACCAGGGGTAGATCAGAACTGGATAGATGGCTGCAGGAGAGACTATGATAACCTAAGGAAAGGACATCAGGGAGAAGGAAAAGAGTTTTGTAAGTACAAACGAGAGAAAAGAAGATAGACATTGCCTACTCAATGCCATTGCCAAAGGACTATCCCAGATCCAGAAAGCACAAGACATGCACTTACCAAGGAATGAGTGGATTAAGGAATGAGCAAACATTTCAAATACATGCGTACTTTCACATATAGTTTTGTAGGAATGGCTATCTTAGTTTGGGTTTCCCCAAAAGCAGTGTGGAGGTAGGTAGTTTATTTGGGAAGTGATGCCATGAAGCAGGGAGAGAAAGACGGGAAAGCAGCAGAAGCCAATACAAATGCACAGGATCAAGGTCACAGCTTTCAGCCATAGGGGCTCACTTCTGCTGGGACTTCTGAGAAGCTTAGGAATGCCTCTCAAAGTGTCCAGCAGTGTATCCTCTGCCTCCCACTGGAGGATCATTATCCTGTGCTGGCATGAACCCCTTACACTTCTGGCCCGTTCTTCCTGTAGATTCAGAGCAAAAAGGCAATGAGACTTGCACATCCCATGCTGGAAACTGGACTCTGCCTGCTGAGATGAATTTGACCTCATGTGGAAATAAATGTCCACTGCAGCCGGGCCTTGAAATCAGAGGTGGGGTGAGTGACGTGATGTAATATAACAAATGCATCAAACACAACGCAATGACATTGGTGGATCTGGAGGCACTTCTTGAGACAGTGCTCTTTGCAATTTCCAAGTCCATGATGCTAATACAAAGCAGTGGTTGACTGGGGTAGCCTAGTAGTAACTGGACGGTGTAGAAGCTACAATCAGCCCGTTATCTCCATGCGTACAGATACTCTGTAAATACTTGCCTGGCAACTCTGTGCTTCCCAATTAATTGGCCAAGCTAAACCTTTGTAAGCAGCAGTACAAGAGGTAAACTTCAGCGTGGTCCCTGCCAAAATCGTCACAAATCCTGAATTAGTCGGATGTGAATTAATGAGCTTTTAGCGGAGCTTGGTTTTTGTCAGACATATTGATCCCAGAGTGAAACAGCCCATTAAAGCCTATAATTAAGATGCAGTTTCTGTTTGAAGATGAAGTGCCTGGGCAGGGACAAATTGCAAGACGCTTGTTCCTGTGAGGCTGACAGGTGATCAGGAGATGAAAGTATAGTCAGTGTATCTGTTGTTTGCCTCCTGACAGGAAATGACAGCCAAGTTTCAAATGAAACAAATGAAGTTTACACAATTAGTTAGACCCTAAAAGCCAGAGGAGCTCCAGATCCATAAATTACTGGTAGAAATGGTTTCCCTACTAAGCTCAAGGAAGCTGTTTTGTATTAAATACACCCTCCTCTCTGCTTGCCTGCTTTCCTGCTATAATAACAGGGGACTTTTTTTTCCCCCTAATCAGACCTCCTCTCACTAGAGAATTGCATTTGTTGGAAAGACTCGCTTTAATAAGTGTTTGGAGTGTTAGCAAAAACCGCACAAGAAGGAGCATAATAGAAGCCAGGTGTAGACTCTGTGGGGCACAGAGAGGGAGCTAAGGCTATGCCAGAGGGGACTTCATGATCCCCTGGGGGGCAGAAGTCTGGAGCAAACTGCCAGTGGGTGGGTAGAAGAAAATGGAAACCCTTCTGCATTTTCCTTTTGGAAGATTCAGGAAATGTCCTATTTCTAATATATTTGGCATGGCTGGATTTTTTTTTTCTTTTTTAAAGAAAGTGAGGAGGTGCCAAGGACTTGTGAGTTGGGTACAAGGTGAAGACAGACTACAAACGGCAATCATAGGACAGTAGCTTGGCACCAAAACTCAGGGCAAATGAGATCCTTTGAGGACAACTGGAAAAAAGAAAACATACAAACCCATATTCTGCACAGGAGAGAAAGGACTAAGGAGAAAGAAGGGCAGGGAATTAAGGAACCAGATGTTGTAGAAAGTCCTAATATGTCTGGTTTCATCCAACTGTAAATTGGATCACTGGTTATCACATTCACAATAGTTAGAAAGTAGATATAATGGTGCAGAGCACAAGGAACAATAAAATACACCAGAATGTTCAAGTTCAAATAATATCCTAAAATAAATAGACATAGCTAAATGAAGAAAATTGGCTTTTGCCTTGAATCAAATATACAAGAACAGGTAAAACACTGATCAGCTTAATCCTAGCTGATGTTTATAAAACCAACTTTTAAAAAAAAAGAAGCAGGTGATTTTTTTAACATAGTTCTGATTATAAAGGTATAATTTGTACTCACTTGGAAGAAAACCAACTAGCATAACGGTTACCTCTCAGGAAGTACTGAGCCGATTCAAACAAATTTATCAAGGATACGCAACTGGTCCCTGTAATATGATGATTTTGTGATACTCAGAGGTACATGATCAAGCAATATGTGCACATGGAAGTATGCCAGGTGTCTGAAACTACTCAGGGGGAGAAACAGATCATCCTGAAGGTGGAGCTAGAGGGACTCCTTTGACGAGATGCTTTTGAGTCAACTTGGAATTTCACTAATCATAGCAACCAGCTACTGTAAGAAATATACAACAGTATCAGTGGATAAAGAAATTTTGGTAATGGCTTGTTTTGGTAATGGTTTGCTCAGCCTCCTTTCTGTGCATTACATTTATCATTAATTTTATGGCTGGTTTTACAAGCATTTTGGCAATAAGATTGATATTAGTTTTTGCTATAAAAAGGAAAACCGAATTATGCATCTCTCATTCTTATCTCTTCTTTGACTTTAGAGATGAAATTTTCCATTTTGTCCTGATCCATTAGTTTGCATTTGATTTGGGAAAAAAGTACAAGTTTCTTTATTTAAAAATGACATGAAAACATAGATGGCTTCATAACATATTTTCAAAAGTTTTATTTTTGGAGATGGAAGCCTCACTAGTCCAATAAGGTTTTGATTTTTGATATTAACAAATGTATTTCCCATTTACATTGTTCATCTTTAGCTACACACGTGAAATTGCCAGTCCATTATAGATTCACATCCTGTACCCACACTGAACCTATTTACTATTTATATCATGATTTTATCTGAAAACAATCTTATGTTTTTAATAGCATTTTTATCTTTAATGAAGTATTTCTAAGTCATTCATCCATTTTCATCAACTGGAATATAACAGAATACACCAGCAAGAATAAAAGACACTTTAACAAGCAAACAAAACACAAGCGACTGATTTTATTGTGTGACTATTAAAAATACCACCACCAAGACAAACCATGAATATAATATTAGTCAAGATGAACTAGTCAAACTAGTTTTTTTTTAAAGATTTTATTTATTTATTTGAGAGAGAGAGAGAGAGAGAGCACGGGCAGGGAGGAGGGGTAGAGAGAGAGGGGAGAAGCAGACTTCCAGCTGAACCAGGAGCTTGATGTAGGGCTCTATGCCAGCACCTGGAATCATGCATGACCTGAGCTGAAGGCAGATGCCTACCTGACTGAGCCACACAGGCACTGCATCTGATCAATCCAGTTCCTTAAGCACATGAAAAACTTTTGAGAAAAATATTAAGTGCTTAAAGTATTTATATGAAAATTAAAACTAATTTAACATTTCAAACTTGTGAACTGTGTATGAACCATAATCATATTGCTTATTCTGTGAACTTGCCAAACTTCCTTTTGACAATGTGATAGACCCCTGGATCCCACCTGGCATCCTAGGACCACACTCTTGAGACACCTTATATCAAACAAGCCTCAACTCACATATGCCAATGTTACTGAGGTACTGTACTGGATCAACATTCACCCAACTCAGGCACTCATCCTTTAAGCAGCTGAGAAGAATCTAGACACTGGAGTGTTCAAGGTTTCCTTCTTCTATCCCACAAATCCCAATAAGTGGAGGAGTTGGAGAGCAATTAAATTTCATATCAGTAGGCATCATTAAACACTTCTACCCCCTCACACCACAGGGTAGAGGCAAACAAGACATATATATATAAATGGAAATATATATATAGATGTGGAGATATGGATATACATATGGATATACCTATATATAAATATATATACATTAAGTATATATATTATATAAGGGCACATATATGTACATATATGGATATATGTATATACACATACAGATACATATGCATAAAATATCAAAGTGAGGTCTTAATCTTCCGTTGCTACCATTGCTTTACTAAATCACAGACATGCAACACTACATGATATTTGCTTTTCATATTATATTTGATATTTCATTCACTAAATGAAATTTGCTTTTCCTAACTACTCAAATATTTTCAAAACATGTTTGTAACATGTCTAGTAGAGAGAAGCTTAATTTATTTGCCTTTACTGTAAATGCCAATGGTTTGACCTAAAATCTTTTCTCAGTTGAAGAGAGCTAACTAGTGAACTCTGCAACCAAGAAATTCTACTTAAATCCATTCTGAGGATGCCTTTCTTTTTTTTCATTTTTTAAAAAGATAATTAATTAATTAATTAATTTATTTATTTATTTATGAGAGAGAGAGAGAGAGAGGCAGAGACACAGGAGGAGGGAGAAGCAGGCTCCATGCCGGAAGCCCGACGTGGGACTCGATCCCGGGACTCCAGGATCGCGCCCCTGGCCAAAGGCAGGCGCTAAACCGCTAAGCCACTCAGGGATCCCCTGAGGATGCCTTTCAAGCAAGAACAGCCACTAAAGTCTTCATAAGCCAATCAAAGTAGGACCCAGTCATTTTATTGTCTTTTATTAAGGAATCTTGAGGTTTTTTAATGTTATATGAAAATTAAGAATTTTTTTCAAAGAATATGTTCTTCCCTCTCAGGAACACTAGGTATCATTTTGATAACATGTAAAATAAAAAATATATTTTTAGTGATTTTAAGACCTACTATCTGTCATTGCGAAGCCTTAATACTCCAAAATACACATATATTTTTGTTGTCAACATGTCTAAATACAAAATTATATCCATCATTGGGATGAACAGATAACTTTAAAGACTTTCTCTCCAAATTTTAGCACAAAATGAATATCATGTAAGAATTTTGCTCTCTTTCTTTTCTCTTTTTCCTTTCTTTCCCTTTTTTCCTAACAGAGTAGAAATGACCAACCTGAATCATATGGTTACCCTGCCTTCAGATACTGAGTCCATAGATCACTCATCTATTTTTCATGAAAGGCACCTTTTGCTATCTATTTGTTGTTGTTGTTGTTGTTGTTATTATTATTATTATTAGGACCAGCATGAACTTCCCACTAAAGCCTTTGGGAATTAAATCTCATCCTGGCCTCTCTGAACCCAGTTTCAAATCCATTTCAGGAGGAAATTTATGCATTCGGTGTTCTTCTTACATCATCCCACATAAACCTCTGGAAGGGTTGCTGCAGGGAGTTTCCCCCAGCAGAGTCATTTTCATGGACTTTTCACTTTGTTTCTAACAGTTCTTCTTCCATTGAATCAGAAAAACAAAGAAGATATAACTCACTTTTATAATAGAAAATAAATTAAGCTGCTATAAAATGTATGTACATGTCCTCAGTAAACCTGGGCATCATTTAGCATGAGCCTCTTCTTTTGTTCCTCCAAAGTGAGGAAAAGTGGCTTTTCTCCATCTTCTTCCTGAGGTCACTGCAGTGTATCATTAAAAGGCCCTGCAGGAAAAAAAAAAAAAAAAAGGCCCTGCAGGCTCAATAAATGGTGCTGGGAAAATTAGACCGCCACATGCAGAAGAATGAAACTAGACCATTCTCTTACATCATACACAAAGATAAACTCAAAATGGTTGAAAGATCTAAATGTGAGACAATAATCCATCAGAATCCTAGAGAAGAACACAGGCAACACCCTTTTTGAACTTGGCCACAGCAACTTCTTGTAAGATACATCTATGAAGGCAAGGGAAACAAAAGCAAAAATGAATCATTGGGACTTCATCAAGATAAAAAGCTTCTGCGCAGCAAAAGAAACAGTCCACAAAACTAAAAGACAACCTACAGAATGGGAGAAGATATTTGCAAATAACCTGTCAGATAAAGGGCTAGTATCCAAGATCTATAAAGAACTTATTAAACTCAACAGCAAAGAAACAAACAATCCAATCATGAAATGGGCAAAAGACATGAACAGAAATCTCACAGAGGAAGACATAGACATGGCCAACACGCACATGAGAAAATGCTCTGCATCACTTGCCATCAGGGAAATACAAACCAAAACCACATTGAGATCCCACCTCACACCAGTGAGAATGGGGGAAATTAACAAGACGGGAAACAACAAATGTTGGAGAGGATGTGGAGAAAGGGGAACCCTCTTACACTGTTGGTGGGAATGTGAACTGGTGCAGCCACTCTGGAAAACTGTGTGGAGGTTCCTCAAAGAGTTAAAAATAGATCTGCCCTATGACTCAGCAATTGCACTGCTGGGGATTTACCTCAAAGATACAGATGCAGTGAAACGCCGGGACACCTGCACCCCGATGTTTATAGCAGCAATGTCCACAATAGCCAAACTGTGGAAGGAGCTTCGGTGTCCATCGAAAGATGAATGGATAAAGCTGTGGTCTATGTATACAATGCAATATTACTCAGCCATTAGAAACGATAAATACCCACCATTTGCTTCAACATGGATGGAACTGCGGGGTATTATCTTGGGTGAAATAAGTCAATCAGAGAAAGACAAACATTATATGGTCTCATTCATTTGGGGGATATAAAAATAGTGAAAGGGAATAAAGGGGAAAGGAGTGAAAATATCAGTGAGGGCAACAGAACATGAGAGACATTAACTCTGGGAAATGAACAAGGGGTAGTGGAAAGGGAGGTGGGTGGGGGGTGGGGGTGAATGGGTGATGGGCACTGAGGGGGGCACTTGACAGGATGAGCACTGGGTGTTATTCTATGTGTTGGCAAATTGAACTACAATAAAAATAAATAAATAATAAATAAAAAATAAAAAATAAATATATAAATAAATAAATAAATACATAAATAAATAAATAAATAAATAAATAAAAATTTTTAAAAAGGCTCTGCAGGAAGTTAGCATGGACTTGCATTCTAAACACAGGGTAGGGGGCAAAAAAAGTCAGCTTAATAAGAAAATTATTCCAGTGAAGGGCTTCAGGAGTCAGGAAAGCTAGCTGTGAAGTGGCCAGCTCCCAGCTTGAGGCCATGCATCTGAGGGAGCTCCCTTGCCTACCCAAACTGCTTTTTCCACAAGGCATGGGCATAGCCCTCCAAGATCTGTAGGATCAGGATGCTGGGTGCTCCTCTGCTGGAATCAAGGGCTCTGCCCACCCCTTGCCCTTTCCACAGAGAGAAAGCCCATATTCTGATCTCTTATTTTGTACCAGGCCAGCCTAGGCTTCTAAACACGCATTATCTCACTACTTCTTCTCAATGGATATTAGAATTCCCTTTTTATGGGGTATCAATTAGGGGGAACCAATGCTGAAAGTGGTGAAATAACTTGCCAAGAACACACCATAGATGCCAAATCCTGGGCTCTTTCTGCTGTAACAGGTTGCTTTATGACAATAAAATAGCCTAACAAGAAACATATTATTTTTAAAGAAGTGCTCCACCACCACCACATTTCCTATAATAGATTACATTTAGTATGCCCAATCTTTTATCATTTGACTTAATTCCTTAAGATCTTGGATACTCTCTGAGCACTTGCTTAAAGATCACCTGTTTAATAATTCCTCTGGGAATAAGAAATACTGTATGCTATTAAAAGCTTTGATTCTGGGAGAACCTGGGTAGCACAGTCAGTTAAGCTTACCAACTCACTTCAGCTTACCTCCTGATCTCGGTGTCCTGAGATCGACACCCGCATTGGGCTCCAGGTTCAACATGAAGTCTGCTTGAGATTCTCTTTCCCTCTCTCTCTGCCCTCCCTGCTTGTGAGCAATCTTTCTCTCTCTCTCACTCTCTCTCTCTAATAAATAAAAAAATCTTTTAAAACAAAAATAAAAGCTTTGATTCTGAGGGAACATTTAGTAAAATAGTTCCTTCAAGATAGCAGGGATCTTGTCTCTTTTGTTCACCATAATATCCCTAGTGCTTAGAAGGGTATCTGGCATATAGTATTTAGATAACCAATGTTTGTTGAATGAATGGACAGTGAACAGAGATAAAGATCTCAAGGGCTAGCATCAACTTTGGTTGAGTGTAGTGATTGGAAAGACACCATAGCAAATTGTTTCTACTTGTTGCCGATGGTAAATGTAAGTAAGCCTGAGAGTAATGAAGAGGAGAAACATCCTAAAGATCCTACAGCAGAAAACAACAAAACAGAAAGGAGTAGGATGGAAGGACACTTTAGAATTAGTGTTGAACCCATAGAGCCCTGGACTATGGAAACTGGCAGGCCAGTAGAAGCCAAGAGTGTGGGACAGTAATGAGTCTAAAATTCCTGGCAGAACCAGGTGAAAAAAATCAGCTCTTGGCAGCACCCATGACCCTCCTCCTTGGCGGTCTCTCAGCTGCATGTAGAATTTCAGGACCTGACTATCCACTGTCCTCTGTACATAGTCTGTGCTTTTGGTAGTATCTGCCTAAGCAAAGTGACATGTGGAAGACTGGCCTAGGCCAGAAGTAGTCTGCTCCAAATTGCCTCAAACATGATGCGTATGAGCTTGGCCCAAACTGTTCAACTTGGACACATAAGCTCAAGTACCCTTGCTTTGCTATACAGTCCTTACAGAGTGACAGCACAGCCTCCCACCTCCTGTTAGCCAAGAAATCTCTTAATTTTATGCAAGGAAACAGGTGATTTCTGAGGTCCAATAGTCAAATGGAAACTACCAAATGAGGATAATTGGAGGTTTACCTGCATGGGAGGCTAAAAGGACTCAAGATTGCAATGTAAGACACAAGTAGCATAACTACAGATGAATGAAAGTCCAGATCACATTAAAAACCATTAAAGTCCTACTCTGCAATAGATAATGTAAGGTTAGTAGAACTCATTACAAGAACTCTAAATTATGCATAGAAGAACTACTATAGAATGCAGAGGGACATTAAGTTGCCTGATAAAATCTGAATTGTCTGTCCAGGCCTCTGCTGGTATTAAGGATATTCCTTTTCTTGGTGCCGTATAAGCATTATAAATATACTGGTCAAAGGTCAAGATGCTTACCTAATGGCTTATCTTCCCCCTTCTCCTTTTCCTCATCATTACTATTATTATTATTAATATTATAAAGGTAATATATACATATTATAAGAGATTCAAATACACCAAAGGATATAAAATAAAATCTTAAAAAAGACTTTCTTCCCCTCTAGCTCTTACTTCCAGTAAGATTTCACCTACATATCAGTTTCCTGTCTGTTTCTATAATTATAAAATGAGGGAGAGAGAGCTCAAAAACCCCTACACTTAATATATTGACACAAATAAGGGAAGACATGGCATCCAGACAATAGGAATAGAATGCTATATATAAAAGAAAAATCAGTAAGCTATATAGAGTCCTTGAAAATTAAAAATAAATAAATAGCAGAAATTAATGAGCTCAAAGGCTAGAGGAATAAGTTCAAGAATAATGCCAGAAAGTTGAGCCCAGAGAAAAAAGATCAAAATGTTTTTTTTAAAGAAAAAAATTAGAGGATTAATCCATGAGATTCAATATATACACTTAGTAGTTCCCAAGAACAATCTATATTTTAAAGGGATCTCCTTGGCTTTTTCCTGACAGTAGACTGGATTTTCCTCTGTCATTCTATGGTTCTATGTATTATTTTTACCTTTTGGGAGAGGATGGCATAAAAGTTATCCTGACTAAAGGAAAAATATTTGGATGCCTTCTTTCTCTATATATTCTATGAAACAGTTTTAATAAGGTTGGATTTATACATTTCTTTGAAATATTCATAGAATTGAGCTCATGAAGCCATCTGGGCTTGGCATTTGGTTACAGGGGCTTGTTATACAATGCTTTCACAACTGTTTCACTTTAGCCTATGGCCACTGGTTTATTTAAGGTTGTTTTATCTATCTTGAGTCAATTCATAATAATTCATATTTTCAATTTCTACCAGGCTTTCCAATTTATTTGTATAGTTGAACTCTTCCTCTATGATTTTCTAATACAGTCTTCTCATTTTTGGCTAGTTCCTTGTTTTTCTAATTTGTAGTATGCTTACACTTTTCTTTTCCCCCTGATGTTTTTTTTTCCCCTGATTTGTGTGAGTTAGAGCTTTATGTATCTAACCAATTTATTCAAAAAGACAATTCTTGGATAGACATATAGACATGGCAAATATAGCAAATTTTTATTTCTTAAGCCATTAAATTCTGTGTTTGTCTCTTCCTTATTTTTCAGTTTTATTTGGTAGCATCATATGATGGTTAAAAGCATAGACTTTGAAGTCAGACATCCTGGAGTCTAATATTGATTTTTCCACTAGTAATCGTGTTGCTTCTTCAGAAGTAAAAATATAAATAAATATTCTTCTGCTAACCAGATTAATTCTTCCTTTGATGCATATTCCTGTAACAGCTTTTTGTTTTCATCTTTCTTCCCTTCATTTTCAATTTATTTTTTCATTTATTTTAATTGTGGTTCCATTTATTTAAAAATGCCCTCTTGGAATTTTTCTATTGAAGGCTGCTTCATAAGGATGCCATTTGTTACAATGGTTTTCCAGCTTTCTTGAGGTAGAGTGGACAGATAAAAAATATACATATGTAATGTGTACAATTTGATGTTTTGATATGTATATACTTTGTGAAATAATCACAATAATTAGGCTAATTAACATAACCATCACCTTGCATAAATACCATTTTCTTTTGTTTTCCTTTCTTTTGAGTATGTGTGGGGAGAACATAAAATCTATATTCTCAATTAATTTCAAGTTCACAATATGGTATTGTTAACTCTAGTGACTCACATTGCTGTACATTGGGTATCTAGAACTTACTGTCTTGCATAACTGAAACTTTGTATCCCTGACCAATGCTATTTTGAGTGTCTGGAATGTGAGGTGGAAAAATGCAGCAATTTCCCTTTGTCTCTGCTTTCCTTCAGCATTAAGTAATTAATTACTCCTTCTGGTGAAGAAAATCACAGACTCTTACCTCAAAATAAAATTCCATAGCTCATAGGCCTCTATTTGGGTAACTTAATATTTATTTATTTTTACTCCTCTGCCTCTATTTAGCTGCTGAGCTGTTTTGAAGTTTTCCATTCTACCTTGTATGTGGGCTGTTCTGCAAGAGTTTCAGAGAAATTGACAATCTGTTTAAAATTTACATGTTAACATTATTTCTTGAAATTATTCACTTTCATTGTACCTGCACATTTTATCCCTGTTTTTCCTGGTATTATTGTAGATTATAGCATGCTTGGTTATAGATATAGCTGTTAAGAGAGAGGGACAAAACCTCCTAACTTATTTGCTTTAAAAAAATGTACTATTTTCAAATGTTCTCCTCATTTATGACTTTTTTTTTTTTCATTCTGATCCTGTTGCATAACTTTTCTCCTCATTCTCTCAATTCTCCTTCTTTTCTAAGTTTGGGACTTAGCTAGTATTTGGCCCAAAAATGATAAATCGCTTTTTACCACCTCTTAATATGAGTTCCTGTGTTATTTTCTTTAAACTAAGTGGTTTCTTAGTTCCCTGGAGATGTGTATAATGGTCAGTCTATCAACCTGCCGTTTTCCAATCTATATGACCAGAGCACCTAAATCCCTATCTAGTGGCAGATTTTCACCTCTGGCAGGACTGAATTCTCTTCATAGACAGGATTAACATTTGCTGCAATAACCACCTGGCACTCCTCGTAGGTATACCATTTTCTATTTCCCCAGGCTACAAAGCACCGTTAATCTAGTTCACCACCATGCCGTTGACCTTAGACCATGAACTTTAATTCTAGATGTTGAATTATTCTCCTTCCCCTTACATGCTTTAACTTGACACATTAGGTCTATTTTCTCAGGTGCAATCCATCCAGAAATAAAGGTCCTTGCATTCGTTATTTATTGCTGCATAACAAATGGCTCTAAGACTTAATGACTCAAAATGAAAACCATTGACTTTCTTACAGTTTCTATGGGCCAGAATTTGGGAGCAGCTTAGCTTGGGTGTGTTTTGCTTAGATCTCTCATAAAATTGCCATCAGAATCTTGGTAGGGGCTCTATTGATTTGAAAGCTTGACTGAAGCTGGAGGATTTGCTCCCAACATGGTGCACATACATAGCTGTTGGCAAGATAACTCAGATTCTCATCATACAGAACTTCCCATTGGCTGCTTCAGCATTCTCACAACATGGTAACTAGTTTTCTTGTGGAAAAGGAAGAAAGGGGGCAAAGCTGATAGACAATTTGATCAGGCTCAGTTAGAAGGGGCTACTGGGGTTAAATGGGGCAAGATGACCCTACACACATGGCTGGAGGTTGGTGCTGCCTAGTAATTGGGCATCTCTCTATGTGATCATTCATGATCTAATAGTCTACCCCAAGGTTCTTTGCAGGCAAAGAGAATATTGCAAAAGGATGAAGGCAGAAACCATACGGAAGCTCTGAGACTCATCACTGTACTTCTACCACATTCTATTGACCAAAATATACAGAGGCAGCCCAGATTCAAGAAGAGGGAAACAGACTCCACTTCTTAATGACCATGATTCATGATTCTTCAGTCAGCCTCATTCCTCGTTACTGATGTTACGAATAGGAATAGCCATACTATTTCCAGGCATGTTTACTCACTGGAATCACCTAGACAGATTTCCAAACACCGATGCCAGAGAATAAGATTGACCCAGGCTGGTGGATTTTTTAAAAGCTCTCTAGGTGGTTCTAATGGACAATGAAGGTAAAGAACTGCCTTAAAGGAGGACCAGCTCATTTTGAATATTTTGGCCTCTCACAAATGAGAACCAAAAGAAAAATAAATAATTTTTTGGTTTTATTTTTCCTCATAGTTAACTGGCAGTGAATGTATCCAGGGGAAAATTAACCAGCAAGACTGGTAAGAGAGGAAAGCTTACTATTTTTCTCCACTGCATGATTTTTCATCATTTCTACTCAATAGAACAGTGAGGAAGCATCATCACTCAATGATTCTGCCTTTGAGGCTTTTTTCATGTATTTGTGCTTCTTGTAGAAATCTGACCACCATGTGACTTCTCTAAAACACTACTCTTTAAACTGCAAAATAATTTATATGATAGAAAGAGATCCTAGCATGAACCAGTCTCCTATTGGGTCTTCTCTATTTCTTATCTAACACAAGAATTATTGTTATCACTTTCTTTGGTTATTGAAGAAAATTCTTTGTGGATGAATTCAGCTATATCATTGGCTGGCTGTAACAATGGAGCAAAATTTCCTTCTATTCACCTGGAATTCAACCATTGGCTTGGCTCAACCTATTGTGTTACAAAAATCATCTGAAATTTAGGCATCTGGTCTGGGCCATTGGCTTTGGCCTTATCCCAATCTCTAAATTTCCATTGCTGCTCATACTTTGAGTTTCTGAAGATTTTCTTAATGAAAGCTACTCTGGACAGATTTCTTTACCCTGTTTTCTCTCCATTCTCCTCTGACAAATGCTAATGTTGTTCACATTTATTTCCATTCTTAAGTATACACATCTGGATCTTACCAGGTTTCCTCCTGAGTCATAATGCCCTAACAGTCATATCCACCAGGTATGTATTTTTCTACTTCACCCCCTAACATTGCTAGAAGAGCTGGAAGCCACACATGAGAAGAAAGAAGATAAAGCATACTTTAGAATGCAACTTATACATGCATTCTCATTTTTTTATGACTACACCTTTTAAGTCTTGGAATTTAATCTCCAAAAAGACTCTACATGTCCTTTTTATCAGCCAATGAAAATCATATAATCTGCTGTGTTTCCATTGTTCCCCTGGGGACCTAGAAGTTTATATCTAACTTAATACCCAAACACAATTAACATAACCAAGGAGATGAGACCTGAATTCCAGGAAGGAAATTTTCCACGTAAGATCCTTTCTGAGGCCTCAGTTTGGAGTCTGGTTATGAATGCCACGAGCTCTATGAAATGGCAGAAACTTAAGGAAATTTTTGGACCTCCTGGATAATGGGAACCCTCTTTTAGCACCTTTTAATTCTTTGTCAGCACGCCCTACTCACAACATCTAGAAGTGTCACAAATTCTATCCCAAGGACTGTGAAACACTTTATGAAAATCTAATCCAAAGCATCCCTTCTTGGGAAAGTATGGGTCAGAGGAGAGAAGAAGCAGTAATAAGGAAGCAACAACACATTTGAACACCCATTATGTGAGAGGTGTTACATTTACTCTGTCTCATTTTCCAAATGCTTTTCATCCAATAAAGACATCCTGATGAAATTGAGGCTCACAGAGGTTGTTAACTTACTGGCCAAAACCCATAACTAGGAAGAGGCAAAACAAAAAGGAGTTTGAACCCAGCTTGCCTGAAGGAAGACCCATGTTCTTTCCACTCTACCAAATCATCTGGTCATATCGTTCTCATCTACAAACACGTAATTTATTATATGTTTGATTCATTAGTCCATTGACTATGCACTATTTTGTGATTCCTCTTGTATTTTTTTTAACTTTTCAGAAAAGTATGCCTGTTATTCTCTAGTAGCTTGCACAGTGTGGAAGATGAAACAAGTATTATACTTTTCTTTATCTTTCACAGCATATACATACTTTAGGCAAACAGTGGGTTCACTATTCATAGTCATAAAATGAATAAACTTTTAAAAATGCTATTGAGTATGAGACTTCCTGTCCAAAATTGCTAGACTTCCATGGCTGGTTCTGCTCAGAAAGTATAAAATTTGCATTCAATCCTGAACTATCTCCGAGTCATTCTGCCAACTGTAGTCTAGTTCCACTAGCTTTAAGGAGAATTTCTTTCCAATAAGACCTAAACATCAGAATGTAGTAGAATTATTCATCTGTGCTATTTTCTTCACCAATGTATTCTAAGGGTATGGATTATAATAAGCATTTGAAATAAATCATACTCATGGAGGCTTTCCTGGAGCATATTTCAAAATCTACTTTGCAGCTAGCTGCCTTCCACCAGAGCCTGGCTTACTGGATGGAGTTGGGTTCTGTGCCTCTGAACGTAACTCTCAAGTTATGCCATCTACCCAATCTCATGGTGTGCTGCCTTTCTAAATATCAGAGAAGCTTTAGGGTTCTGTAAGAGCCCAAAGTGGGAATGAATAGTGCTCCAGAGAGAATGACAGAGGAAGCAGAAACTCTCATTTTATGGCATAGGACTGTGTATAGCAGTTGATAGGATGCAGCCTTACAGTAAGAACATTGCCCATTCTGGACATGGTGCTCAAAATGAGGAGAGCAAGATCAAACAGCTCCTTATGACTTAGTGTCACTGGCTTGGCATATTTTGTTTTCACGAAATAGCATCTATACCTTGATGAATGTTCCTTTCAGTGTCTTTGCATTTTCCCAGCCACCCAGTTTTATTACTGAGGAGTGAGAGGGGATCTTTTTTTCTGGCAAATCTTAAGCTGAATTACCACAAGACAACAGCCCTTCATCAGTATTTGAAGAAATAAAACAACCTCTCCCTGCAGTTGGCCTGTGCTATTCTCTGGCAATGCAGGAAATTTATGGTGGCTCAAGTGCAAGAGAGTTCCAAGGTCACTTTCTTTTCAGCATGAAGGGAATAGCGAATCCACACAGCATCCCTGTGCTGATTAAACAGTCTGAGGTGAACTAAGCACTGGGGTGAGAAATTGAGTTTTGTGTATATAAGGACATCTCTATGAAAAAAGAAGGAACATCTGCAAGAAGAATGTAGGTGTAAACTGGTCTTATTTAATTTCTTGGTTTGCTGTCAGGCCCTCATGAGGGTGTTATTGTCATCTAACTGAACAGCACCTCAAAAACTTAAGTTCTTTTTTTCTTCTAACAGAGAAATATGGCTGTCTCTGCTTTGCTTGAGATGCCACATGAATGCTAAAATAGGGATATTTCTGCAATAGACACTTTTATAATTTAGCCCTATTCTTAAACTTGCCTGATTAAATCATATCGATTTGGTCCTCTCTGCATATGGGACACACACTCCAGGACATTGCTTAGGTCCTGCTTTTATGGAATTTACAACCTAGATTGACTATATTAGTTTCCTAGGGCTGCCATAACAAATTAGCACAAATCTGATGGCTAAAAATCACAGAAATGTATCTCACAGTTCTGAAGGCCAGAAGTTCAAAATCAAGTTGTCTGCAAAGGCTCTAAGGGAGATTCCATTACTTGCCTCTTTCAGCTTCTGGAAACTGTGACATTCCTGTGCTCATGGCCACATCACTCCAGCCTCTGCTTCTGTTGCCTCTATAGCCTCTTCCTCTTCTCCTTGTGTCTCATAAGGATATTTTTCATTGGGTTTAGGGCCCAAGATTATTTTATCTTGAGATACTGAGCTTAATTTCTCTGCAAAGACTTTTTTTAAAGATATGATCACAGTCACAGTTCTGTGGGTTAGGACCTGGATATATCTTCTGGAGAAATAATTCAACCACCACAATGGCACAGTGACTAATGCCAACAAGATCAAGTGAAATGTGACTGCAGGTGTTCCCCTGATTAACAACTTTTTTACTAATTGCTTTGGGTGAAAATGGAAGAGCATATCAAAATTGGAATGACCCTCAGTAATGGAGGCCACACAAAAGGTGCAAAGTGCAGGTAATTAACTGGCTTGAGGACACACCCGCAGAACATTTTATAGGCAGGAAATGTGTAAAATGAGAAAAGTAAGGAAAACCATAGGAATTTACTTCCCCTCAGTTGACCATGGGAGGGGAAGAGCCCACCACAGTGGAGAAATATTAGCAGAGTAGGTAAATAAAAGAGTAACTTTGGGGATCCCTGGGTGGCGCAGCGGTTTGGCGCCTGCCTTTGGCCCAGGGCGCGATCCTGGAGACCCGGGATCGAATCCCACATCAGGCTCCCGGTGCATGGAGCCTGCTTCTCCCTCTCCCTCTGCCTATGTCTCTGCCTCTCTCTCTCTGTCTCTCTGTGACTATCATAAATAAATAAAAATTAAAAAAAAAATTTAAAAGAGTAACTTTTTCAGGATTGGATCATCCTATTTATAAATGCACCAGAAATGACTTTTTCCTCACCCTGGAGTTGAAAGGCTTTGATGATTACAAACAAGCAACCCTCTTCCAATTGTCACATTTTCTGAAGGAAAGTTTTTTTTTTCATCATTTTTAAGCTAGCTAAAACATACTTGTAAAATGTGGTGAGCCTGTATGCATGGGGTCTCTCAGCCGCTATGGTTACTCCCACCCTCCACCCCACTCTCCCTGTAATTGGGTACCATTCCTGTAGTATCTATTCAGCTGCCAGGTGAGGGGAAAGATGTGGAAAGACAGGATGAGACACCAAGAAAGTGATGGAAACTCTTTTCCTTAGGGAATCAGACCATGCCTTGCATATATCCTCTCTGACGTTTCTCCCAGGTCTTTGCTGATGGAATATAAAGTTATATTCTGCAATACACTGCCCACTGAACACTTGGATTTAACTTGAGACACTCTCCGGGGAGCTGCTTTTAAAGTTTGGGCTTTTCATAGCATTTGGACCTATCTAATATTTTCTTGTTTGGATTTATTGGATTATATGTTTATCATTTGTTTGATTGCATGAGAAGGGAACCTCATCTGTATTGTTCACTACTGAGTTTCCCCAGCACCTAGGACAGAGTCTGACACTCATATATACATTTGTTAAGTGAATGATAGTTCCAAGTGTCTAGGGCGGCAATCTATGGGGCTGTTTACTGACACTCTACTGATGCCATTGCTTAAAAGCCAAAGTAAGAGGAATAAATTAAATTGAAATGAATTTATAAATGTTACTTTAAAAATAGTTTGAATATGTATTCTTTTTGGAATTATCTTACCCTATAAATTTCCTCTACACAAAAGAGAGGAAGACATGTAGAAAAATGTCTTCCCTCCACAACGTTGGCCACAGATCTTTCTTTCCATTGTTACTATGACTTTTGAAGACCAATACCAAATAATTAGGGTGCTGTGCAAACCTACCAGTTGTTAAAAAAAAAAAAAAAGACATCAGAGAGAACTCAGATGTGAAGTTGTTGTGGCAGTTCTATCTTTCCCCACTGGGTAGTGACAGTGCCAGGGATGTATGAGAGGGCGGAACACCAGCTGGAGGCATGAATCAGAAATGAGTGGGTGATAGCCTGTTTTTGAAGGGTGTCTCATAATGCAAGTCTTCTCTCATAATGGGAAAAAATAGACTTGTCAAGAAGGGATTTGGTTTTGTTAAAATAAACATCAGCTCCCCCCATTCAATTATCAAATTGGCAGGATCCCATATCCCATGACACATTCCATATTAAAATACTTTTAGGTATCTCAAAAAGATTTAATGGGATGGCAAAAGCCCAAGTGTCTCTGTATAGCCAGGTCTCCCTGGTGCAGCAGATAACTCATTTGCCAATTCAGGGATTATGCCAAATACCATTCAATATTAAAGTGTTAGACCAGGGCAAAGATATACAGATGTCGATCTCTACAGCTGACATTCCACCAAATCTTGGTTACAGCCAGCTGGTGTTTATGCAACTGTTACCCAAAATCTTTTCTAGCTCATCTCAAAGTATCTGGACAAGAGGGAAGCTCTGTCCTTCCGGTACCTACAGTAGCATCTATGACCAGTGGGCTATTGTGTTGCAATAGGGCAGTGGTCTGGAAGGTGGGATAGAGGAATGGAAAGAGGTACAGCAGAGTCTTGAAGACAGATGGAGTTGTCAAGGCCTTAAGGGAATTCTTGCTAAGGATGGTGAGACAGTGGCTAGCTGGACCCAATAGAGGTGCTGAAGGGCCACAGAGTGACCCTGGTATGTGTGAGAACCCAGGGGAGGAAGAAGCTCTGGATAAAAGTACAGATAATAAACTTTGTGAAACATTGAAGCCCAAGAAGGAGACTTGAACCCAAGAGGGGAGGATGATTTACTGAACCAGTCCACAGGCTGTAAGCAGGTTAGGGTGGAGTCATGTCATTGGAGGATATTGATCAGAAGTCAGCACTTCATTTCAGGGCCAAGACCCATTCTATGAACCCAATACTTGGTTCCATAGAAAGGGGGATAATACTCTGCCATAATTTAAGTGGGGAAACACTAGTTCACAAAATGTGGCTGTTTATATTAATATGACCTCCTATGTATCCATGTTAGGTGATCTTTAGATTACTTACTAAATCCATTTAACATTTTAAAATACTTCCCCCCAGATATGCACAGATAATATATGTTAATATCTTCAATGGAAACTGACCTGGATACAAATGTACAAACAAAAGAAAACTTGACCTAAAGACTTTAAGATGATGATGTTATTTAAAAAACATGACGTACAAGATGAAAAATAGTGAAAAGAAAAATAAATTAAGCTTTTCTTAAACCTAATGAAGTTTTGCTTTTCCAATCATTGTTTTTAAATTTGCTTACTTCAAGAAGATTTTTTAATTAACTTAATTTCAACTCAAATACTGTGTTATTAAAAATAAGCTTCATACCTTTCAAGTCCTAAATAAAATTTTATCAGTATATTTTAGGTTGAAATCATT
Organism: Canis aureus; assembly: GCF_053574225.1. NCBI lineage: Eukaryota > Metazoa > Chordata > Mammalia > Carnivora > Canidae > Canis > Canis aureus. The sequence continues at coordinate 15,486,242 of NC_135636.1, forward strand.
CATCAATTTAGCTGCAAAAGAATACTAACATTAATCATTGAAAGATTTACTTCTGGAAAAAATTAAACCCTTGTTGCTCTGAATTTCTTATCGCTGGACATTTTTAGAATGTATGTAATGATACACATACTCAAAAATAAAGAATCATACATTCCAATATAATAAGTCTTTGCTGTTTTGAAAGGCAAATTAGTTAAAAAAAATTAGATCATGTTATAATCACAATTCTGCAACTTTATTTACTAAAACCAGTGACTTATATGCTTTAAATAGGTGAGTTTTATGGTATATAAATTACATCTCAATAAAGCTGTTTTTTAAAAGAGAAAATAGAAATCCCAATTTAAAACTTGATAATTTTATTAAAGAACTATAAAACATACAGTAATTATTAAAACTTCAGTTGTTTTGAATTACTGGCCATTCAACACTTTAAAGAAACTAATATGAACTTAATGAAGTTTATGTAGCATCAGAAGGACACTTAGAGAGGGGATCAACTTTATACTTCTTTGTTAATTTTAATGTGACCTCTAGTGTTTGAGTTACTAGCTCTATGATGTTGAATTATTATAAAATTTTAGATTTAAAAGATAATATTTAGCTAAATATTATCCCATTTAAAGTCCTGTGCTTACATGTTGAGAATTTTAGGTCTTTGGTATTTTTCCATTATTCCAATTATTCTATTGCTTCTATAGTGATTTTGTAGATCTAAGTTATTTTAATATTCCTTCTTTTGTGGCTTTTTATTAAGAGTAGAGAAATGGAAGCCTCAAAAATATGAATGCATGTGTATGAACATACCTATTACAATGGGTTGGGGGTAACATTGCCAAAGTGCTAGGGAGGGACTATAGCAACTAAAATTTTTATCCATCGATAGTCAGAATCAAAATAGTAGACCCACTTTAGGAAACAGTTTGGCAGTCTTATAATATTAACTATACATATTCCATGTGACCCAGCAGTCAAAGTGAAATGAATATCTAAGTTTACATGCACACTCACAAAATGTATGCGAATGTTTATAGGAACTTTATCTATAATTGTCCCAAACTGAAAACACCTGGAATGTTCCTGCATTGGGGAATGATTAAAAACAATGTGGAACATCCATTCAGGGGAATAGTGCCCCTAACAAAAAAGGAGCCAGCCATTGATATACCCCAAATTAAGGATAAATCTAAAGTCCATTATGCTACATGAAGAAGCCAACTCAACAAGACTTTAACTCCATTAACATCACATCTTATAAAAGACAAAGATACATTTTTTTAAAAAAAGCAAAAGCTATAGAAATAGGGAAAAAAAACGGTCAGTGTTTCCTAGGGGCAGCAGATAGAGGCAAGAATTAGTCATAAAAAGCATGAGGAACGTTTGAGGGATGTTGGGACTGTTCTGTATCTTGATTATGGTCATCATTATACAAATCTAGCATTTGTCAAAACGCAGAACTCTACAATGAAAAATAGTGGTGTTTAATGTATGTAAAGTATACCTAGATTTTTTTTAAAAATGATAAAAGAAACCCATACCTGGGGGCATCACAATGCCAGATTTCAGGTGGTACTACAAAGCTGTGGTCATCAAGACAGTGTGGTACTGGCACAAAAACAGACACATAGATCAATGGAACAGACTATAGAATCCAGAAGTGGGCCCTCAACTTTATGGTCAACTGATATTCGATAAAGGAAGAAAGACTATCCACTGGAAGAAAGACAGTCTCTTCAATAAATGGTGCTGGGAAAATTGGACATCCACATGCAGAAGAATGAAACTAGACCACTCTCTTTCACCATACACAAAGATAAACTCAAAATGGATGAAAGATCTAAATGTGAGACAAGATTCCATCAAAATCCTAGAGGATAACACAGGCAACACCCTTTCTGAACTCGGCCACAGTAACTTCTTGCAAGATACATCCATGAAGGCAAAAGAAACAAAAGCAAAAATGAACTATTGGGACTTCATCAAGATAAGAAGCTTTTGCACAGCAAAGGATACAGTCAACAAAACTCAAAGACAACCTACAGAATGGGAGAAGATATTTGCAAATGACATATCAGATAAAGCGCTAGTTTCCAAGATCTATAAAGAACTTATTAAACTCAACAGCAAAGAAACAAACAATCCAATCATGAAATGGGCAAAAGACATGAACAGAAATCTCACAGAGGAAGACATAGACATGGCCAACATGCACATGAGAAAATGCTCTGCATCACTTGCCATCAGGGAAATACAAATCAAAACCACAATGAGATACCACCTCACACCAGTGAGAATGGGGAAAATTAACAAGGCAGGAAACCACAAATGTTGGAGAGGATGCGGAGAAAAGGGAACCCTCTTGCACTGTTGGTGGGAATGTGAACTGGTGCAGCCACTCTGGAAACTGTGTGAAGGGTCCTCAAAGAGTTAAAAATAGACCTGCCCTACGACCCAGCAATTGCACTTTTGGGGATTTACCCCAAAGATTCAGATGCAATGAAACGCCGGAACACCTGCACCCCGGTGTTTCTAGCAGCAATGTCCACAATAGCCAAACTGTGGAAGGAGCCTTGGTGTCCATCGAAAGATGAATGGATAAAGATGTGGTCTATGTATACAATGGAATATTACTCAGCCATTAGAAATGACAAATACCGACCATTTGCTTCAACGTGGATGGAACTGGAGGGTATTATGCTGAGTGAAATGAGTCAATTGGAGAAGGACAAACATTATATGGTCTCATTCATTTGGGGAATATAAATAATAGTGAAAGGGAATATAAGGGAAGGGAGAAGAAATGTGTGGGAAATATCAGAAAGGGAGACAGAACATGAAGACTCCTAACTCTGGGAAACGAACTAGGGGTGGTGGAAGGGGAGGAGGGCGGGGGGTGGGGTGAATGGGTGACGGGCACTGAAGGGGGCACTTGACGGGATGAGCACTGGGTGTTATTCTGTATGTTGGCAAATTGAACACCAATAAAAAATAAATTTATTATTTAAAAAAAAGAAAACAAAAAGTATCAATGAAATACTGGTTTTCTTTAAAAAAATCTTAAAAGTCAAGAAAGAATTCAAACAAAATCAAATAACAACAAATCAGGAATCACATCTTTTACAAAATATTTCATGGAACGCTTTCACACTTCAAACTCTGAGGACCTCATGGACAATGTCAAGGAGATGCTGATGGCACAGGTGCCCAGTGGAAGTCCTGGAGCCATTTTCCATGTGGTTCTGAGAGAGAGAATTTAGTGCTTAATATTAGTGTAGCATATACCTATTCATTTCCCCCCTGTGAATCTAGAGTGGTGTTTTAGAAGGACCATCTTTTAGCAAATTGAAAAAATTACCACTCAAATAATTTTCTGTGTTTGGGGTTGACATTAAGAATCCTATCTAAGGGAATCCCTTCTTATAGATTCCCCATTCCTGATAAAAGGCCCTAAAGGTAAATAACTTCCACTTTGCCCTGGTGAACATGTTTGAAATTCTTCTTATTTCTGAGATTGGGTCATGAACTTTCAGGAGAGAGGAAGGGAATCCATGACAGAGATAGGTGCTGGTACCTGACATTGCCTGTCACTGGTACCACGCTGGTCACACCAATACAATATATTTTTTCCTAATTAAAAAAGAAAGAAAGGTGGAAAGTAAGAGGAGAAGGAGGCAAAAGAATATTATTAAAATAACTTTTTAAAAAGATTTTATTTATTTATGAGAGACAGAGAGAGAGAGAGAGGCAGAGACACAGGCAAAGAGAGAAGCAGGCTCCATGCAGGGAGCCTGATACGGGACTTAATCCCGGGACTCCAGGATCATACCCTGGGCCAAAGGCAGACACTAAACCGCTGAGCCACCCAGGGATCCTCTTAAAAAAACTTTAGAAATGATAGCAATATTTTGATTTAAGAGAGGTTAAGAGAATTTCAAGCTTCATTTGTGTGTATGTACTTTTGCATGTATGTATCCCCCTATCAACTTGTGTGGCTATGATCTCTCTCTCTCTCTCTCTCTCTCTCTCTCATTATATCTATATCTAGCTAGCTAGCTAGAGAGGGAGAAATTCACTGTTTTGGAACATTTATCTTAGACATCAATATGTAGGTACATTGAAGCTTGGGGATTGCATTTTCTTGTATAACTTAGTGAGCATCTATTTGCTCTGGGTCTTGGCACTTTAGTAAATCTTTTGTATTCATTCACTATTTAAATCTTTAAAACAGTTATTCTCAAAGCATACTACCAGAACTCATGGAGTCCACCTTTCAGGGAATCCATAAGGTCCATACTTTTCCAATTACAAATCTGTTTGAGGCTGGGTTTTCTTTAAATATTTCAACCAAAATAATGTATCACAGCAGATGGAATGCATAAACAGATAGGAGAATCTGGCTATTTTATATGAAGCCAGAGATTAAAGAGATTTACAAAGTTATAAAACAATGCCAGTCCTCTAAGGTTTCTTTTACCTGTAGTTACTGTTCTTAAGAAACACATGTTATTTATGTTAATATGTAATACAATAATTTTAAAATAAATTAGTAAGCATTTGGATGTCTTGGTTTTAATTTCCAATGTGATTAATATTGATAGCACCTATCTGACACAAAGCAAAAGCTCCTATGGTGTCCTAATAAATTCCTAAGTGTGAAATAGGCCCTGAGACCAAGAAAAAAAAAAGAAAGAAAAGACTTACTGATTTACAAAAATCCTATGATCATCCCCATTTTCAGATGTCTAATGTCTCACAAAAGTGGCAGAGCTACCTGACCACCCAAGCCTGGCTCTCTTCCCTAGGGCATAATATGTCTTCATTTTGGGGGCATTTGCAAATGATGCTTCTCTCTAAAGGGCATATATGTTGTTTAGGTTCTCTCCCCCTGAAACCTGCTTATTCAAGTGGGACAGGATAATGATAGGATATTGATAGACAATACTCCCACCTCATACACTCCCACCACTACTCAATATTTTCTGGAGGACATCAGGGATGTGGCTTCACTAACGTGCTAGAGAAAGGCTCACAGAAAGGAGCAGGATATATTGTCATAGAAGCTGTGGACAGGTGAGTTCCTGCCCCACACCAACCCCCCCCCCCAAAAAAAAACCCTTTGCTTTCCTGGTTCCCAGAAAATCCACTGCCTGCCTGGATCCATGTGGACAGTTGTGTATAATTTTGGAAGGAGTACAACTTTGGAGCCAATCAGCTTGCCTTTGATGCTATTCCTCTGCCACTTAACAAGCTCTTCTATTTGGGGCAAACTATCTATCTCTGTTGGCCTTAGTCTCCTCCTCTCTAAAATGGGAAGGTGTGAGAGAATTTAATAAGCTAACACAATTAAAAGTCTTGCAGTAGAATAGGCAAGGAGAGTAGGTAGGCATCCTCACTTCTTCTTCCCCTTGATTTGTTCTCTCTTAAATGGTTTCTCTTCTCTGTGGATATATGGTCAAAGGAGACCTAAAGAACTCTGAGGTTTTATGATGGTTTGTTTTGTATTTTCTATTTAGATTCTGGAGGGAGGGTTGTGAGGAAAGTTTTACATTTACTTCACAAAGGTCTAAGATGTGCTGTGCTTCTTTGAGGTGCAAAGTATAATATGCTTCTATGTTATTCTATTTTATCTCAAGAGAACTCTTTAAAATATGAAGAACTTATTCTGATTTCATTACGAGGAGGTGGAGGCCCATCAGAATAAAGGTAATGCCTGAGGCTGAGGGACCTTAAATGGAAATTAGCATCTCTTCTTTTCCTTTCCTCTTCTTTCTCTTGCTCCCCAGCCTGGAGCAGGACCAGGGTGGGGTGAACAATCCACAATGTATAGGAATGTCACACCACTTATGTTGACTATTTTCATGATATTTCTCTCTATCTCTCATCCATTTCCTTTGGAAGAGAACAGAAAATAAGATGACAAAGAGCAGGTTGTTTACACTTGTTAGGCAGTTCTTTAAATTCTTCACAAATGTGGGGGGTGGGAGGAGTTAAGATGGTGAGAAGTAGGAGGATCTTGGGCTTTTCTCATCCCTAGAACATAGATGTAAAGATGTCAGATCACTTGGAACACCCAGGAAATCAATTTGAGGACTGGGAAAAGGATCTCCACATGTGGAGGGAGACAGTGGCATATGCAAGGTGCATGGAATTGAATTGGGTGAGAGAAAAACAGAGATGCCTCAAAGGGGAGGTAGCCTTTTCCACAGGGAGAGAAAGAGGTGGGTGGTTGATAGAGTACATGTCAGGTTCACACAAGAAGAAAACTTCTCTGGACCACAGACTGAAGGAGTCAGGAATACTAAATGTCACAAGTTTTGTGCAAACAGTGTGTGGAGCTCAAACTCTGAGATTTTGTAAGTACACAACTTCTGACGGAGCACAGGCAGGACACCATATGCATCAAGTCTACTAATCCTAGAGTGTTTCAAAGCATCACCTGCAGTTCTGGTGGAAATAGGACTAGGCTTTACCTTTTTTTTTTTTCTTCTTTTTCTTTGGAATTAGGTTTATAGAATTTTTTGTTTGTTAGTTTTTTTATTTCCTTTTCTCTCTCTCTCTCTTTGGATCAGGATTCTCTTTTTCTTCTTTTTCTTTGGAATCAGGCTTATAGTTTTTTGATTGCCTGTTTTTTTTTTTTTTTCCATTCTTTTCCTCTTTTTTGTATCGGGCTTTTTTTTTTTTTAATCTTTTTCTTTTCTTTTTTTTTCCCCCAGAAAATTTTAACAAATAAATCAAACACGCTTAGTTATAGGTCCAAAGACTTCCCACAGTAAGCAAGGAGGAACTCTGCAGAGGACTGACCAGTGGGAAAGAGCAGCCAAAATGCAACAGCAGAGTGCACACAGCATACAACAGAAACATCTCCTGAAGCACCAGGCCCTGGGCAGTGTATGACCCCTTTTTAATATAGTATTATTCTCAGGTGCAGGAAACCTAACAATCTTTCACAATACTCATAAATAAAAGACAGAAACTTAGCCAAAATGGCAAGATGGAGGTATTCTCCCCTAAAGAAAGGTCAAGAAGAAATCACAGCCAGGGACTTGCTCAAAATAGATATAAGCAATATATCAGAATGAGAATTCAGAACAACAGCCATAAGACTATGAGCCAGGCATCAAAAAAGGATAGAAGACACCAGAGAAGCCATTGCTACAGAGATAAAAGACCTAAAAACTAGTCAAGCCACAATAAAAAATGCTATAACTGAGATGCAAAACTGACTAGATATAATCAAAACAAGGATTGAAGAAAGAAAGGAGAGAATAGTAATATAGAAGATAAAATTATAGAAAATAATGTAGTTGAAAAGAGGGAAACAAAACTATTAGATGGTGCATGTAGACCTAGGAAACTTGAGCAAATTATAGCTTAGAACTTCCCTAATCTGGGAAAGGAAACAAGCACAAAAGTCTAAGAGGCACAGAGAACTCCCCTCAAAACCAATAAAAAACAAGTCAATACCACAACATATCACAGAGATACTTGCAAAATACAGAGATAAAGAGAGAAAACAGCTAGGGACAAAAGGTCCTTTACCTACAAGAGTAAATACAGAAGATTAGCAGCAGATCTGTCCATTGAAACTTGGCAGGCCAAAAGCAAGTGACAGAAAATATTTAAGATGTTAAATGGGAAAAATATGTGGCCAAGAATACTCTATCCAACAAGGTAGTTCAGAATAGAAGGAGAAATAAAGAGTTTCCAAGACAAGCAAAAACTTAAAGAGTTCATGAATACTAAACCAGATCTGCAAGAAATCTTAAATGGGACCCTTTGAGTGGGAAAGAGAAACCAAAAGCAACAAAGAATAGAAAGAAATAGAGATAATATACAGGAACAGTGACTCCACAGGTAATACAAAGACACTAAATTCATATCTATCAATGAATATAAATGACTCTGAATATAAATGGACTCAGTGCTCCAATTGAAAGCCATAGGGTATCAGAATGGATAAAAAAAATAAGACCCATTGATATGCTGCTTATAATAAGAGATTCATTTTAGACCCAAAGACACCTCCACACTGAAAGTGAGGGAGTGAAGAACTATTTATCATCCTACTGGACCTCAAAAGAAAGTGAGAGTAGCCATACTTATATCAGAGAAACTAGATTTTAAACCAAAGGCTGTAATAAGAGTTGAAAACTGGAATAATATCATAATAAAGGTGTCTATCCAACAAGAAAATCTAACAGTTGTAAATACTTATGCCCCTACCTTGGGAGCAGCCAAATATATAAATAAATTAATAAGAAACTTAAAGAAACTCATTGGTAATAGTACAATAATAGTAGGGGACTTTAAGACCCCACTCACAGAATGGAAAGACCATCTAAGTAGAAGATCAACAAGAAAACAATGGCTTTGAATGACACAGTGGACCAGATGGGCTTAACAGATACAATCGGAGCATTTCATCCTAAAGCAGCAGAATGCATATTCTTTTTGAGTGTGCATCCAACATTCTCTAGAATAGATCAGATATTGGGTCACAAATCAGGCTTTGACCACTACAAAAAGACTGAGATCATATCCAGCATATTTTTAGAGCACAATGCTATGAAACTTGAAGTCAATCACAAGAAAATATTTGGAAAGACCAAATATACATGGAGGTTAAAGAACATCCTACTAAAGAATGAATGGGTAAACCAGGAAATTAAAGAATAACTTTAAAAATACGTGGAAGCAAATGAAAATGAAAACATGACAGTCCAAAATGTTTGGGATTCATCGAAGGCCATCCTAAGAGGGAAGTATATAGCAATACAGACCTTCCTTAAGAAGCAAGAAAAGCCTCATATAAGCAAACCTAAATGTATATTTAAAGGAGCTGGAAAAAGAACAGCAAACAAAGCCTAAAAGCAGCAGAATAAGGGTAATAATAAAGATTAAAGCAGAAATAAATGATATAGAAATGAAAAAAAAATAACAGTATGACAGATCAACAAAGCTAGAAGCTGGTTCTGTGAAAGAATTAACAACATTAATAACCCCCTCACCAGACTTATCAAAATGAAAAGGGAAAGGACCCAAATAAAATCATGAATGAAAGAGGAGAGGGTATAACCAACAGCACAGAAATACAAATAATTATAAGAGAATATTATGAACAGTTATAGCCCAACACATTAGGCAATCTAGAAGAAATGGAAAATTCTCAAAAACATATAACTACCAAAAATGAATCAGAAAGAAATAGAAAATCAGACTAGGCCCATAACTAGTAAAGAAATTGAGTCAGTAATCAAAAATCTCCCAACAAAGAGTCCAGGGCCAGATGGCTTCCCAGGGGAATTCTACAAACATTTAAAGAAAAATTAATACCTACTCTTTTGAAAGTGTTCCAAAAAATAGAAATGTAAGGAAAACTTTCCAAACTCATTCTGAGTTACCTTGATTACGAAATTAGAAAAAAACCCACTAAAAAGTAGAATTACAGACCAATAGCCCTGATGAGCATGGATGTAAAAGTTCTAAACGAGATACTAGCTAATCCAATCTGACAATACATTAAAAGGATAATTTACCACGACCAAGTAGGATTTATTCCTGGGCTGTAGGGATGATTCAATATCTGCAAGTCAATCAATGTGATACACTACATTCATAAAAGAAAGGATAAGAATCATATATCTTCTAAATAGACACAGAAAAAGCATTTGACTAAATATAGCATCTTTTCTTGATAAAAACCCTCAGGAAACTAGGGATAGAAGAAACATACCTCAACATTAAAAAGGCCAAATATAAGAGACCCACAGCTAATATCATCCTTAATGGGGAAAAACTAAGAGCTTTTCCCCCAAAGTCAGGGACATGACAGGGATGTCCACTCTCACCACTGTTGTTCAACAAAATATTAGAAGTCTTAGCCTCAGCAACCAGACAACAAAAAGAAATAAAGTGTATTCAAATCAACAAAGAAGAAGTCCAACTCTCACAACCTGCAGAGGATGATACTCTGTAGAAAACCTGAAAGACTCCACCAAAAAATTACTAGGACTGATACAGGAATTCAGTAAAGTCACAAGATATAAAATAATTGCACTGAAATCTGTTGCATTTCTATATACCAATAACAAAGCAGCAAAAAGAGAAATGAAGGAATGGATCTCATTTAAAATTGCATCAAATGGGACACCTAGGTGGCTCAGTGGTTGAGCGCCTGCCTTTGGCCCAGGACGTGATCCTGGAGACCTGCATGGATCGAGTCCTACATCGGGCTCCCTGCATGGAGCCTGCTTCTCTCTCTTCCTGTGTCTCTGCCTCTCTCTCTCTCTCTCTCTCTCTGTGTGTGTGTGTGTGTCTCATGAATAAATAAATAAAATCTCTAAAAAAATAAATAAAATAAAATTGCACCAAAAATGGTAAGATACATAGAAATAAACCTAACTGAAGAGGTAAAAGATCTATACTCCGAAAACTATAGAATATTTAGGAAAGAAATGAAAGAGGACACAAAGAAATGGAAAAACATTCCATGCTCATGGATTAGAAGAAAAAGCATTGTTAAAAATGTCTATATTGCCCAAAGCAATCTACACATTCAATGCAAACTCTATCAAAATAACACAAGCATTTTTTACAGAGCTAGAACAAACAACTCTAAAATTTGTATGGAACCAGAGAAGACCCTGAAAAGCCAAAGGAGTGTTGAAAAAGAAAACCAAAACTGGAGGCATCACGATTCTGGACTTCAAACTGCATTACAAAGTTAATGATTACAAATCATTAAGACATAGATCAATGGAACAGAATAGAGAACCCAGGAATAAACCCAGAGCTATATGGTCAACTAATTTTTGACAACACAGGAAAGAAAATCCAATGGAAAAAAAGACAGTCTATTCAACAAGCACTCTAGGAAAAATGGATAGCAACATGCAGAAGAATGGAACTAAACCACTTTCTTACACCATACACCAAAACAAATTCAAAACGGATGAAAGATGTGAATGTGAGACAAGAATCCATCAAAATCCAAGAGGAGAACATAGACAACAACCTCTTTGTAGATTCGAAATCTACAAAGAATTTATCAAACTCAACATCCAAAAAATAAAAATCCAGTTAAGAAATGGGCAGGAGACATGAACAGACATTTCATAAAAGAAGACAAAAAGTAGGGCAGCCCAGGTGGCTCAGTGGTTTAGTGCTGCCTACAGCCCAGGACGGGATCGTGACCGGGATCGAGTCCCACATCGGGCTTCCTGCATGGAGCCTGCTTCTCCTTCTGCCTGTGTCTCTGCCTCTCTCTCTCTCTCTCTCTCTCTCTCTCTCTTCTCTGTGTAGTCTCATGAATAAATAAATAAATCTTTTTTTTTTTTTAAAGAAGACATACAAGTGGATAACAGACACTTGAAAAAATGCTTAACATTACTATCAAGGAAATACAAATCAAAACCACAATGACCTCACTCTGGTCAGAATGGCTAAAATTAACAACTCAGAAAATGAAAGATGTTGATGAGGATGCAGAGAGAGGCATCCCTCTTACACTGTTGGTGGAAATGAAAATTGGTGCAGACATTCTAGAAAACAGTATGGAATTTCCTCAATTGTTAAAAATAGAATTACCCTATGGCCCAGCAATTACATTACTAGGTATTTTCCAAAGGATACAAAGAGAGTGATTTGAAGAAGCACATGCACCCCAATGTTTATAGCACTATCCACAATAGCCAAAATGTGAAAAGAGACCAAATGTCCTTTGACTGATGAATGGATAAAGATGTGGTATATGTATATATTGGAATATTACTCATCCACCAAAAAGAATGAAATCTTGTGGTTCCTGAGTGGCTCAATTGGTTGAGCAACTGACTCTTGGTTTCAGATCAGGTCATGATTTCATGGGTCATGAGATTGAGCTCTGTGGTGGGTACCATGTTCAGCCAGGAGTCTGCTAAAAGATTCTTTCCCTCTGTCCCTCCCCCCACTCACCTTTGCTCTCTCTCTCTTTAAATAAATAAATCTTTTAAAAAAATGAAATCTTACCATTTTCAGTGACATGGAATTTGAGTGTAAAATGCTAAGCAAAATATTCAGAGAAAGACACAATATGATTTCACTCATGTGGAATTTAAGAAACAAAACAGATTAACATAGGAGAGGGAAAGGAAAAATAAAATAAGATAAAAACAGCGAGGGAGGCAAACCACAAGGGACTCTCACCTACAGGGAACAAACTGAGGATTGCTGAACAGGAAGTGGGGTAGGAGTTGGAACAAATGGGTGATGGGCATTAAAAAGGTACTTGTAATGAACACTGGGTGTTACATACAAGAGATGAATCACTAAATTCTACCCCTGAAACTAACACTATACTATATGTTAGCTAACTTGAATTTAAATAAAATCTTCACAGAAAACAAAATAAAAAATAAAGATGCTTTCTACAAAAAAAAAGAACACAATTCTTGATTAATCTCTAGCCACAGCAAATAAATCTTGAATCATAACATTTCTGATATTCAAATATTTTTTAACCTAATAACCCTTAGGCATAAGAAGATTCAATAGGTTAAGGAGAGACCAGCAACCTTAAGAAAGCTTCTCATGCTCCTGAGGAAAAGTACAGATCAAATGATCTCCATTTGGAGAATACAAGGAACAAGAGAAGTTTTGAAAGAACTGCATGTATCAGAAGTCATATGTACAAAATAGAGCTATTAGAGTAGGCTGAGTCAGTTCAATAGTTGTTTTAAACAAGGTACAAATTAAGTGGACTGCACTTTTTTGAGGCTGTCATTTTTTCCAAAGGAATTGAAACCAAGCAGGAGGAAGTGAACAAAGAAGGAGTAAATGAACATGTGCACTGTAAGTTCTCTGTAAGGACTTCATAAAATTAGTGAGACTAGAGCCCCTGTCCAGCTCAGACATTTTCCTATTTATCAACAGTAAAGAGTGCTGATAGAAACTTCGCCATCACTTGCCTAACCTCCATGATAAATTAAGAAAATATTTCAGTTTTGTTATCTTTTCCAATCCTCAACCCAATAGCAACTTAACTCAGGAACATCATGCTTTGGGGGACTACAAAGAAAAGTAAAGATTTCCTGGCTATAGGAGAAAAACATAAACTCAGTATGATATTTATTATTAATGGATCTTCCATAGTGGAGGATCACATGAAATATGGTAACTACATTTTAAAACTTCTTTATTCTACCAAGTAACATATGAAACACCACACAAAACACAACTCCTTCCCCAAGCCTGTCAATTTGGAAAGGGTTTTTGGTAATACAGTCTTTTAAATATTAAATGTTGAAGCCTACTAAAACAGGGATTCTTTATTCAATGTATTCCCATTTTTCAAGAAATTAAAACTAGAGGGTATTATGCTTAGCAAAATAAGTCAGAGAAAGACAAATATCATATGATTTCACTCATATGTGTAATTTAAGAGACAAAAACAGATGAACATGGTGGGGAGGGGAGGAAAAATAAAAGAAAACTCCTATGACAAGAAACTCTTAGCTATAGGAAACAAATTGAGGGTTGCTGAAGGGAAGTGGGTAGGAGGATGGGATAACTGGGTGATGAATATTAAGAAGGGCACTTGATGGAATGAGTACTGGATGTTGTATGCAGTTGATGAATCAGTAAATTCTAGCTCTGAAACTAATAATACACTACATGTTAATTAAATTGAATTTAAATTTTTAAAAAGTATAGGAATTATGCAATAATTATTATTATTATGCATATTATTATGCATAATTATGAAATTATGCAACAATTTCCCTCTTTTGGTGAACTTAAGAAATAGGTAAGAATCAAGTCTGAGTCATAACAGAGGGGTTATGTTACTCCATTCAGGTGGATAGTGTTCATTTGGACTTAGAGGAAACTGAACTTAATGTTTGTCCTCTGGAGCCTCATTTCTGAGAGGAGATCTGTATTTCTGAAGCTGATATCACACTCAGGCCTTTATGAATCAACCATTCCTATCAAGGTTATCCCTGTAAGCCATTATCAGTGTGGAGGTGAGTTAACATGAATAGCCAAGAGCAATTAATAAATGTCAATTAAACCAGATATTCTTTTCTTTCTACAATCATAGGCAGAGATCCCAAGAGAGCCCTGTGCTAAGCCTGATTTTGATTATACCATAAGGCTCCTCTCCATTAATTAGAGGACCTCATGAAGCATACACTTGTCTGCTGCTGGCAGATCAACATCTGGACCCCCCAGCTCACAACTTCCCATGTGGCAGTCTACTGCACAAAATAGCTAAGAGCTTCCATCAAGAATAATCAAGACAAATGCCCCATCAAGAATAATCAAGACAAATAAAGGAGCAGTGGCTCTAAAGGGCTTCATTCAGGACAGTTTAAACATGGAGTCTGTTTCATAAAGGATAGGCTACATTATGCTCCAGTAAAAGTAGTCCCAATTTTTACTGGCTTAGCCCAATACAGTTACTTCCCACTCATCCTAACTTGGCCATGATCAGAACTACTGTTTCAGGCTGCATCAATCCCATGGCCCCTCCTTGCCAACCTCTCCCTCCATGATCACAGGTGTGGGAGAGAGCAAGAGTTCAAGAATCAAGTATCAAGAACTAGACAGCCTAGAAATCACACATAGCATTTCCACTCACATTTTATTGGCCAAACAAGTCTCATGGTCATGCCTCACTTGAAAGGGCAGGAACATGAGATCATCCCATGTGCCCAGACAGGAGAAGAACTTGCTATACTGCTGAACCACAATAATAACAAAGGAAAAGTCATAATTAAATAAATGGAGACTCTGACCACCTTTAAAGTTGCAGGATAGGAAATTATAGGAACAAATTAGGGAACAAAGAAGGGAAGTTCAGAGAGAGTTTGCTTTAATCAAATTTAAACCCTTCTTTAGGAAGACAATCTTCATGCTACTCCTTGGGTAACTCCTGTATATGAATTAGGCTTGCTGGTTCACTGATTTGCTGATGCTGTTGAGGAAAAAGTCCTATGACAAGAGCTTCTCTGGGAAGGGACTGGGCATTCCCAGTCTCCTGGGAGGAGCACCATCTCCTAACCTCATTCATGGTATCTCATTCAATTTTATAAAAATAAAACTTGGTTGAAAAACATTCTCAAATGTTCTAATTTTCAGAGGCTTTTCTCCAAGGGCATAGCATACTATTAATAGTTAACATGCTACTTCATTTGGAGCCAAAGCAGGTCCCTTCCCCAGCCCTACTCAAGTAAAGTTCCACAAAAATTGGCCTTGGAGCACTCAGCAAATTTTGTCATCATCATGATTCCTTCTCTGAGTGGTACCTGGACATCCTGGGTTATCTTAGTTCAAGGACAAGCTGCTAATAGGCCTAAGTTGATTCAATTTATTTCAAATGAGCTGCATGAGTGACCTGAATGGGATGCCCTATTTATTGAAGGAGAAACTTGCTGCATTTTCCTGCTCACAGCCCTGTACAGAGAGCTGTTGTTGGCAGGAAGGAGACTAAGCAAGGGGGAGAGGTGGGGAGAAAATGAGTGAATGCCATAGCCAACGATTCTGCAAAAGCCTCCTGGTCTGAAACTGATAACATGCAGGTGGGATCAGTTGAAGGGTTTCAGCACACTGGGTAAGGGGGCAGTTTAAAAAGGTCAGGTCAAAGCAATCAGTAGAATTTACTCAAACATCTGCAGCTTCTTAGGGCTTTTAACGAGAATTTCCATATTAACATTTGGTTTTACCAGGCTACTGCATAATTTTCTACTCAATTTACCCCTGACAGGTTACAGACATCACAATATTCTTATCAAATTGACTTTCCATAATGTAGAAAGATGCAGAGTTTTATGATACCCTTTGTAGAGCAAAGGGGGAGAGGCTACGAGAGAGAATAACTTTAAGGCAAGGAAACCAAAACCAGGCTCCTTTGAATATTTATCATACTTTTCATGAATTTTTAATATTCATCAAAAATACATTAACGGTTCTGTTTCACTTCAGCCTGGGGATCATTTACAAAATAGACAGTGGTGTTCAGATCTGAACAGTAAGTCTTCACATCAGCAACAGAAAGTAATTGGGTTTAGGAAATAAACCCACTAATTCACTTATAAACTGAGAGCGTGGATTCAGTTTCTAGAAGTTTTCTTACCAAATGGAACTCTGAAGAAACTTGGGAATCATCTGAGGAATGGATCATTGTAGCACTGAGTTCAATGGAGATCCTGAGCTATTAGAATCTACAGACTAAACACTATTGACATTTGATCCAAATAATTTATTTTAAAATACTGTGAAACCTTTGCAGTGGGACCAAGAATTGTCACTTAGACCTGCTTCCTAAGTGGCATTATGCTGATAGGCTAGGTCTGAGTCCCCTATTCTACCGCTGTGACTGAAGATAGAGCCCCACCCAAAATACCTGGATGGAAAAGTTTAGATATGCTTCTGAAGGAATCAGTCCACTGGACTCCTTATTTCTAGAGCTTGTAAATAATATATCTTAGGTGGGATTTATACTTGCAATGTTGCCCTTTACTCTCAAATCAATCTGGTTCAATTCTGTCGTTATTTAGAAGTACATTGATTTGAAATACGTTTATGCTGGAATTCCACCCACAGGGAGGGTCCACAGAATTAGGGACTGAAGTCAGGTCATTCTTTTGTCAAGAAGATGGAAAAAAACAGTAGAGGTAACTGAGAAAAAGACCTAAAACAAACAAAAAAGTCCTCTGCATATAATGTTCATCAAAGTGTTAACCAAAATTTAGACATGAGTTTAATCACTAGATGGTATAAACAATATGAATTGTTTGACCTTCACAGTTGGCACTTCCTTCTTCAAGTGGTCTAGGAGATCATTTTATTAGGCCCATAGTCCTAGCCAACACTTGGCCTTACAGAGAACAATATTTTGATAGTCAAATTAGATTAAAGCTCTTTGCTAATTTCCTACTTTAAAATTAAGTAGAGAAAGTTATATAAGGCAACTTTGGCTTAAGATGAAGTAAATGATGCTAAGCTTGATAATCTGAAGTAAACATATATTTGAAAGAAGCTAAAACACAGAAAAGAAGGAAAAGTAGGCAGATGTGGTGCTAAAGTTGATATAAATAGAGGTATGATAAAGGCAAGCAATAGAGCTAAAACAATAAAACTACCATCCATGGGAAATGGGAATGAAAGTGAATTAAACCCTCATCTTTCATAACAGTGAGTCAACAGACTTCATGTAAAGTTAATAAATCAAGAAATAATAGATATGTTATGTAAAGTTAAGAAAGTAACCAACAGAGGAAAAGAAAATAAAAACAGGAGTTGGGACAAGAGAGGGAGGGAATGCATCATAAGCTCTTAAGTACTCTTTAAATTTTAAAGCTACGCAAGCTTGTAATTTTTTAGAAAATGAAAGAGTAAAGAAAGAAGTAAAGAAATAATTGGGAAGCATGCATTACATTGATTTACATCACAGCCAAGAGCAGAGAACATCCATTTATAACTCTGACAGTGCAGAGAACAGTGGGTGGTGGAAAGCAAATTTTCATAACCACACTTTCTGGCCCACACTGGGTCTGCAGAAAAGAGAAGGGAGCTGGGATAGGCAGCTGTCAACTAAAGGAGGAGCCCAGCATGGAAGTCTGGCTTTGCCATTTCACTTATGAGTTTGGGCCCTCCCACCCCAGGAGGGCATTTGTAACACTGACATTCAGAAGCCCAGAGTTTATCTTGCTGTGTCTGTGTTCTGTTAAAGTTAATTCTGTGTCACCGAGAAGACAAGAATCACATGCAAATCAAGTGGCCCATGTAATTAAAGAAAAAGAAACATGAGCTAGCAAGAAAGAAGAGAGTGGCCCTTCTGAGGGGGTGAGCAAGGGTCCAGTGTGGGTGATGGAACCCTCTGGGGAGTGCTCATAAAAGTGAAGCAAGCTCACAGAATATGAAAGTTGGGAGAAGCCCAAGAACTTTCTCCTCTAGGGTTCTTTACTCAGATAGAATGCAGGGGTCCATACACTGGGATTGGGGGAAAATGCTTAACTAGTAACTGAAACTTAGTATTCTCTTAAACTGTGAATGAAAGCAACCAACCATAAAAGCACTAGCAGTCTTGACACCTTGACACTCATAGAAATAGCAGGTAATTTTGTATTGTGTTACTGTTTCTGCAGATATCTTGAAATAGGCTTGTACTAATTATTCTTTAATATTAAAGTAGTTCTTAGATCCACCACTAGATCTTATCATTTAATGCATTAACAAATAAATGCATATGTTACTCTAACCTAGATTTTCTAAACATTTTTATTACCCTATTTTAATAAAAGTGGTTTCTTTTATAAGCCCATGCATTTTATTGTAAGTATTTAAAAATTAATTCTAAGCAAAAGTCTGTAGGCTTCACCAGACTTCCCATGGGATCAATGACACACAAAAGTTAGGAATCTCTGGAGTCCCACTTTATTAGTTTTCTATTTCTGTGCAAAAAAATATTACTGCCAACATAGTGCCTCAAACACTACCATTTATTGTTGCCCTGTTTCTGTGGATCAGGAGCCAAAGCACAGTTTAGCTCACGGTCTCACAAGACTGAAATCAAACCATTGACTGAGCTGGGGTTCTTGTCTGAGTTTAGCTTCTCTTCTAAGCTCATTTAGGATATTGGCATAATTTAGCCCCTTGCCACTGATAAGTCTGAAACTTTCAGTTCCTCAAGGCTGCGAGACATTCTTCCCTGTGTATGGTTCCGTCCACAACATAGAGGTTTGCTTCCTTCTAGGTACCTCTTCTATTTCTTATCCATAAACCCTCTCTTATGAACTCATCTGATTAGGCCAGGCCCACCCAAAATAATCTTCTTTCTGAAACTTAAAGTCAACTGAAGGAAATACAAGCAAGGAAGCCTTCCAGGTTTCACCAATAGCAATTCACTTTAAGAATTGTATACCTTTAAAATATTTGCTTCTTCCAGTTGACAGCCATCCCCTGATGAAGGGCCCATTGCTGTGCTAACACTATACTGTGAACAAGAATACCAGCTATTGGCAAAGGCAATAGCAGCATGGAGGCATGGAATGCTTGAGGAAGGGGGAAGCTAAAAGATTCATGGAACTTTAAAAAGCTAAAGTCAGGGCAGCCTGGGTGGCTCAGCGGTTTGGCGCTTGCCTTTGGCCCAGGGCGTGATCCTGGAGACCCGGGATCGAATCCCACGTCGGGCTCCCTGCATGGAGCCTGCCCCTCCCTCTGCCTGTGTTTCTGCCTCTCTCTCTCTCTCTCTCTCTCTCTGTAAAAAAAGAAAAAAAAAAAAAAAAAAAAAAGCTAAAGTCAAGTTTGTAATTCCAGATGTGGCCTACTTAATGGTTGTGCCTGAGACCCACATTTGGCACTGGACTGCCTCCCAAAATATGTCGGGTAAATCCTGAAGGGCCAGAGGCTGATTTTTACTGGATTTGGCTCTCTGGCACTGTGATGACTCAGCCACCCAGGCAATCAGTTTGAGGTGACACAGGCAGAGCTGCAGGAGAACCAGAAATCAAGCTGGCAGCTGATGTGTTGGAGTCCAATGACAGCATCTGTATTCTCACGGCAAGGGAAGCCATTTATCACTCCAAACTGGGGATGTGAGAGAAGTATTTCAGTGTTTTCCCCCTCAAAAAATCCTATGCAGACTAAAATTTGACTGAACAATGACAGTAATAAAACTGACTTCAGACTGAAATAGTAAGAATACAATCACATTTAACTTTCACTAAAGAATCAAGCCTATTTGGTGTGTTAGAGCCCTCCTATTTATTAGATACTCTCTCTAAGCAAGACAAGGCTCCCTCTAAACTGCAATGTGCCACTAATGCTCCTTGACCTCAGCTTGGTCCCAGCATGATGCAAACACAGTAGATTCAGAATGATTCCAATTTATGTTTTATCAGTAGATGATATACCATTCAAAGTGGCTTCTATCCTTCTAATGGAAGTGAAAAGGTGATTCTATATTTAGAATCTGTCCTAAAAATTTGGGATTGATAGGGGCTTAATTGGAGAGCTGCCTTTTTAAAAAGCCTACAGAGTGATCAGACTTTAGGTTACATATATTTTTAAAATATCACCCTTATCCTAAAACATAATGACTTTTTTTCAGAGCATCAGGCCATGCCCAAATGAGCTTTCCTCTCTTCAGAAATAGTCTGCTCAATTTCTAGTTTCATCAGGCATATTGGAAAAGGGAATGCTCAGCAAATAACCAATGTTCCCAGGAGGGTCGTGTTCAGGAGAGGCAGATAAGAAGCCTTGGATTGTGGCTAATCAAGATACCTACACACAAAAAGGAGCTGGGGTGTTAACAAATAAATAGGTAAATCTCATGCCCTTAGCATTTTCTGTCTCTTGGATCCTGTTGGCAGTCTGATAAGCTGATGGACCCTTCCTCAGGATAATATTTTTCAATGCAGAAGGTGAAATGCACAAGGGTAACAAAGTAAAAACTGAATTATACTGTAACTTACTAAAAATTAAAAACCATAAATTTGTGATATAGCAATATTTGTGCTTCTTTATTGGCATATTAAATAACAAGAACTAGTGGAAAGTTGAATTATATAATTTAAAAGCAGTGATTAGAGTAAATGACATTTTAAGATATGTGGAACAGTTCTATTGTGATATGAAAATAATTGTGATTTCTATTGAAGGCAAAGAACCAGATGTTGATACTATTGGAATTGACAGCATATATACAGAATTGAAGAGAATGCTAAATTTTAGTGAAATAAAAATTTTTACTTTTTTTTCCTTACAAGTTCATGAACTCTCCTCCTAACTACCCAATTTGGGTCTATAGACTACAGGTCAAGAACCAATGAAAATTATCTTCCACTGTAGATTAAATAATTCATGTCAAGAAAGTCAAAGCTTCTTTTACTAGATTAAGCTGATAATTGTTAAACCCCATTATCTTTTCTGCAGTTTGAAAGAGTGAGAAAAATGAAGGAAAATGGAATTTCTTTGTAGAATTTTAAAACCACACTAGGCTAGTAGAAGGGCAAAAAACTCTATTTAATTTTAATTCTGCCTTTATGGAGTCAAGAATATATACAACATGCAAATATATGCAACTAGTTTTCAAATTAACATATTGACCCAGGAGCATTGGCGCTGAAAACAAAATAAAAATAAAAATCAGAGCATAGTTTTCAAGCATCAGGAGGCATGAGAATGTTGGCTTGCTGCCTAGAGCTCAGAGCGTACCTCCCACAATTTTGTCTGGGACACGAGAGAAGATTTTTGCCCCTGACCTACTGTTGCTTCCCAAGCAAAACTCCTTTTTTCCAGAGAGATATTCACAACCAACCTCCATATGGAATAGAACCAGGTTTATACTTCCCTCTGAGTAATGAAGTCCATTTCATCTGATCAACTTAGGAAAATCCCCAAATACTAAAAACATATTTATAATAACATTGACTTAGAACTTATCATCCCCATTAAGGAAGATACTTTGCTTTATGAAATAATCCCCGATAGTAGTTTTTCTAAGATTTTATTTATTTATTCATGAGAGAGAGAGAGAGAGAGAGAGAGGCAGAGACACAGGCAGAGGGAGAAGCAGGCTCCATGCAGGGAGCCCAATGTGGGACTCGATCCCGGGTCTCCAGGATCATGCCCTGGGCGGAAGGCGGCGGTGCTAAACCCCTGAGCCACCCGGTCTTCCGATAGTGTTTTTTTTTGTTGTTGTTTTTAAGATTTATTCATTTATTTATTTATGAGAGAGAAAGAGAGAGAGGCAGAGACACAGGAGGAAGGAGAAGCAGGCTCCATACCAGGAGCCCATCGCGGGACTCGATCCCGGGCCTCAAAGGCAGGCGCCAAACCGCTGAGCCACCCAGGGATCCCCCACGATAGTGTTTTTAATTCAATCAACTCAGTGAGTGGCCACCTTGTGCTAGAACTCTGCCAGGTGATGAAGGCATAAACATCAATAAGAAAGATAACTTGTCCTAGAGGGGCTCATTCTTTGGTGGAAATTCCTTGAAATTGGTGTTCACCTGTGCTCATTATTGTTTTAAAACTCTGTGCTTGATACAGACACTGTGTTCATGGGGCAGGAGAACTTGAAGGCAGAGCTTTAGAAGCCATGGTTAATTGAAGACAATGACCAGACATAAAGATAAAGCCTCTTAAAATTCTGAGGGGTAGGAAGAAAGCAAGATTATTTTCTCTCAAAGCAGCAGTGACAGCAAAGAGCTGAGATCACGCCCCTAGGATCACATTTGGAAGCAGGGGTTTTTAGAAGGGACACAGAGCCATAAGAAACTCTAAGAGAGATTGAAACAAGAATAAAGCCAAGAAGACAGTGGGCCTGTCTTCTCTCTCCCATGAGACAATGAATCTACACCTTCAATGTATTTAGCATGACTAAACTTCTTCTAGGAGCTGGAGAGAGAATAGTATGCTACACACGAGCAAGATAAGGGCAAACCAGCCTGCTTATAACCAGCCACAGGATGAGAGATACAGGGATTATGCCAATGTGACAAATGCACAGAATCTATGGGCATGGAGGTTCAGAACTTCATTTCCTGAGTGTTCCAGGGGCAGGGCAGTGGGGCAACAAAGTTTCAGAGAGTGAGGGTCACATAAGAAGTCAATGCCTGTGCACTTGTCCTGAAACACCACTCAGGTGTAACATGAAGTGCACTTGGAATGAAGACATTAAATGTATGGTTCCAGAAATAGACCTTTAACAAAAAGATTGAAACCATAAAGTAGACAGTTGTGCCACGGACTGTGAAGGACAGAAAATGGTGTGCGAGTGTATGTCTTGCACCTCCACACTGTGGGGGCTTTGACTCATCGTGACTGTGAGTCAGCCACTTTATTTTCTTGACACAGGAATCACTCTCTCAAGTCCTACCTCAGTGAACTTGTGTGGTTGGAAGAATATCCCCAAGGAAAAACTGCCTGTGGATTTTGTGTCCCTAGCAATCTGTGGATAGGATATAGGCCCTCCGTTGATGGCCAGGGCCCCAGGACTCTAGAACCTTAAAGAATAATGCAGTGCTTGAAAGAAGATGCATGTGGATTCAGAGTCCAGGCCATAGCCAAGGGATACCTGGGCCACAGAAGTACCTACATAATTCTTAAGGTGGAGAGCCTTATAACCTGACCTGACCATATCACAGATTTTGTCTACCTGGTACTCTGAGTTCCAACTGCCAAAAAGCCATGAAATCTGCTATATAATACACACACACACACAAATACACACACTTCTGACTTTTTCTTAATTTTTTTTTTAAGATTTTATTTATTCATGAGAAACACACAGAGAGAGAGAGGCAGAGACACAGGCAGAGGGAGAAGCAGGCTCCATGCAGGGAGCCTGATGTGGGACTCGATCCCAGGTCTCCAGGATCACACCCTGGGCTGCAGGCAGCGCCAAACTGCTGCACCACTGGGGCTGCCCTGACTTTTTCTTTAAACATAAGAAAACCCACTAGGCAGAGAAGATCAAAACTTGTGAGAGAAGAAAATGATGAAGTGTGTTATAGGCAAAGAAGAAAAAATCTATTTTAAGACCTTGAATTAGCATTAACAGAAGGCAAAGGGGGGAGGAAATATAAGAGCAGAGTAGCAGCAGATAAGAGCCGTGGGGGGCTGCTCATGGCTCCTGCTGATCCTCCCTCCAGATCTCTCCCCAATGAAGAACAGTTGGGGACTAGCCATGGGAGCTTTAGCATTTGCCTTGAAAGTCCATTTTCCTGCCACAGACAGTTTATTTAGATTTTATGTCTCAGACTGTCTTCATTCTCATCCCCTAGAAACAGACTCTGACTCAGAGTTGGACACAAAGGATTTTTTAGGGCTTGGTTTCTCAGGAGATACCTCTATGGTTGTGGGAAAGGTGGGACTGGACATGGAGAAAGTCTGGCCCCCGATGCCATTACAACAGAGGCCCTGATGACCCTATGAGAAGCTCTGGAGCCAGGATGATGTTGGTTGCCCCAGCTGAGTCAAAGGAGTCAGGCCTTTGTGTCATTAGTCAGTCACTGCCTGTGCTGCCTTAGGCAAGGCAGTCCTCTGAGACCACAGGCAATCTTCAGGGATGACCCTTATTGTGAGCAGCCAACAGCTGAAATTTCTGACAGCTAGGGGTGGGAGTATTGCCCTCAAGAGGGGAACTGGATGGCGTATCATAATATCCACCATATAGATCAATAAAAAGGAGTATGCTGATGGAAATTATGGAGGCCACAAGGCCCTTCTGACCACCTTATTCATCCTCATGTTGTTAGGCAGGGTCCTCCCTCATGTGAGCTAGGCTAGAAGCAGTTAGTGCCTGGTTGACCCTGAGCACATCTGTACTGTGATCTACCACCATCACTCCCTTTGGCCATCAATAATCACTCACACTGGACCACCAACTGTTCCTTCCCATTCCCATATTTCCAGCTAAATGGGTTGTGATCACCAGTTTCCAATGTATGGGGTAGGGTTTTCCCACCAACGAGCAATTCTTGGACACCAGCTGGGTCTCCTAAAATTCAACTAAATTTTGATACTACCTACTTAGAGATAGCATCGAATTCTACAAGTTAAGGGCTCAGTCCTATAAGACTGTCACCCACCGCATTCCAGACAACAGTAGCTAGTCCAGGTCATTACCTGTGCTTTTGACCAAGCAGCTATAGATGGAAAGTTCCAGTGACTACCTCCTTGGGTTTGATTAATTTGTTAGAGTGGCAAACAAAACTCAGAACTCAGAGAGATGTTTTACCCAGGAGATTATTATAGATTACTATAGATTATTGTTGGTTTATTATAAAGGGATACAACTCAGATGGAAGAGATGCATAGGGCAAGTTGCAGGGCAAGGGGACAGAGCTTCCTTACCCTCTCCAAGCAGGCACTCTTCCCAAATCTCCGTCTGTTCATCAACTCCAGAAGCTCTCTGAATTCAGTCCTTTTAGAGTTTTATGGAGGCTTTATTATGCAGGCATGATTGAATAAACGACCAACCATTGGCAATTAATCCAACCTCCCTGAAGGTTGGGGGGATAAGGCTGAAAGTTCTGACCTTCTAATCATAAGTTTGGTTCTTCTGGCAACCAGCCCTCATTCCTAGGTGGGGGGTCTAAAAATCACTTCATTAGCATGAAAAGAGACATCTTTCTCTTCTTATATGAAATTCCAAGGGTTTTAGGAGCTGTGTGCCAGAAAAGGGGACAAAGACCGAATATATATTTTTTTATTATAAATCATAAAATCACACCAATTTCTAAAGGTATGACCATATTCTCTCTTATTCTGAGTGTCTTAGTCTTCCAGCATCAGAGAATTTTTTACAGCAGGCAGGCCTCAGAGACCTACTATATACCCTTAGTTCTTTCAGCCAGAGGGAGCTGGTAAAGGCCACATAGAAAGAATTAATGTTGGCTTCCTGCTACTGTGGAAGAATGACTAGAGAAGAGAAAGCAGGAAAGAGCCTTGGATGGGGGTGAGGGCATCCAAGAACTTGGACACTTGAGAAACTGAATATTCTGAGGCACTGGGGAGGGATGTAGCTGTTACTACCCGTGAAGGTTATAAATTCCACCCCCTGATTTTCTTTCCCTTTTGCCCAGTTTTTTGGATTGTGGCCCAAGAAGGAGAAATTTAAAATATTTTTATTACCCACATGGTGTGAATCAGCCATTTCTTAATTGCTTGTGAGTCATCTATAGCTGAGATGACTCTACATTCCTGTTTGCTTGAAACAGCCCCATTTTACCCCTGAAAACCTGATATAATTATTAAAACTATATCCTTTCACTCCCCAGAGAGCATTTGGTCAATATGGCCATCTGAACTATAGCCAAGTGGTGTTTTCAGATATTACAGCTTCCTAGCTTTGCTTCCGTATACCACCTATCCTATTTTTAAGCTCCTCTCTTGCCTGGGCCCAGAGCTACACCACATTTGAGAGTCTCCCTTGCACATGTGCTTGTTTATGGAATGTGAGTGGAGGTGAGGTCACCACTTCCAGAAACTGGCCTTAGTG
Organism: Canis aureus; assembly: GCF_053574225.1. Classification (NCBI taxonomy): domain Eukaryota; kingdom Metazoa; phylum Chordata; class Mammalia; order Carnivora; family Canidae; genus Canis; species Canis aureus. Next base: position 15,512,229 of record NC_135636.1, read on the forward strand.
CAAGCCTCACTGCCTCCCCCCATCAACCACAGTAGAGCCCATGGTAAGGACCTAGAAAACAGAGAAGCCACAAGATAGAAGGAGCCTGGATCTCTGAATGCTCGATGACCAAAACAACAAAACAAAACAAACCACATTAGACTGAAGTGAGCCAGAAATAATTTGCTATCGTTTTAAGCTACTGACATTTGAGGTTAATTGATACCGCACTTAGACTCCATGACTAATATACTTCTCTCTGAGATCTCAATCTGCAGTCTTACTCTGGCTTTCCTAGAAGCAGAGCCTGAGCCAGGGATTCAAATGCATGTGGTTCAGAGAAAAGGCTTCTAAGGGGAGAGGAATCAGGGAAGCCTAAGAGGGCAAGGGAAGGAGCTGAGCAAGGATATGGCCGGATCCATGAGTGCCTCTGAAATACTATTGAGCTGTGCCTCCTTGAATATGTGAGTTGGCCTTTCTATCTCTATATCAGTTCATCATTGGCTTTAAGGTGCTTCCTGGGGGTTGGGAGAAGAGAAAAGCATTAGTGGCCCTGAATACTGAGAGTAATTGTCCAGTTGGAGCATGAGGGTTGGGGAGGGAAGCTATGAGACAGTAGCAATCCATACATACAGTCTGGAGACAGGCACATCTGCCTACTAAAATGGATCTGGGTAGGGCACCACTGCTTTGCATTTACCTGCATTAAAAAAAAATCATTATAAACCCATGTCAGTGTGGCTTTAATTACCAATTTAATCCCCCTAAAATAAATATTTTGACTGGGAATTAAGAAAACCCAAAAGAGAATTAAAGGAAAACATTTTAAAATCAATCAATAACATTCTAAGTTGCAAGCAATTAAAAATGTTTTCAAAATGATTCTGGTTGCAGGGGTAGAGCATGGACAAAATGGGTGAAGAGGAGTGGGAGATGCAGGTTTCTGGTTATTTAATGGATAAGTCATGGGGTTAAAGGCACGGCATAGGGAATATAGTCAATGGTGTTGTGTAGTGTTGTATGGTAGCTACACTTGTGGTGAGCATAGAATAACATACAGACTTGTCAAATCACTATGTTGCACACCTGAAGTAATGTAACATTGTGTGTATCAGCTATATTTCAATGTAAAAAAAAAAGTGATTCTGCTTAATTTAGCAGAATAGGGGTTTATTAGCAAAGAGGATTGTTAGCAAGAGGGATTTTTATTAGCAAGTAACTCCAGAAATTGCTGGGAAGGACAGGGAATGTAGCTTGTAAAAATGACAGGAATCAAGGAAATTTGGGCAGAAAGAAACCTAGCCAAGTTTACAACATCTAAACAGGATGCTACTAAGGTAACATTGGCACTGGACACCACACTGCCATTATCCCAAATATTACTCTCTATTTAATGTAAGTGAGGAGTGCCTTATACAGTGCTCTACCCATACAAATTTATGGTTGACAATAAAAAACAGTTTAATGTTTAGGTTAAAAGGAGCAGAACTACCCAGGAGCTTGCTGGAGTACCTGGTTGAAAAGCATGGGCCTTCCTGCATGTCTCTCCACCATCAGAGCTTTATAACTTTGGCCTTTTAAGTGTTTGGAACATCAAGAGACCCCTCTAAAAATGGGCAAACCTTTAATATTTTTCTTAGCACCTTAGCTGTCATCCAGCACAGTAGTTAGGACCATGTTCAAGTTAGCTAGATCATTCAAGGAAGTAATGATTTGGGGTATCACATGTTCAGATGGAAAAAGAAATGCTGGTGTACAAAGACATACATGGATCCACTCAAGATTTTTTTGAGGCACACAATGACCATGTTGGGTTTCCTTACTAGAGTCTTTATATTGCTTTCAAACTGGTAATGAACTTCAGCAGAAAGAGCTCTCATTTCAGCAGCCAGAGTCTATCGCCCATCTTCAAGAAGCAGTACATTGGCTGCATAGCACAACTAGGCCCTACTTCTCACTCCAGTACAGAATCCCCAGCACTTTTGAGTTCTCATCACCAGGAGACTCAACTAATGGGCTTATTTTGCTCATGTATATTTTAAAACAGGTTATATTTCAGATGGTATAGATTTCAAAAATGACCTCCCTGTATCTGGGCCCTTTGCCTAGATATGATTTTTCCAGATCTTCCCATTAAGATGTGGAATCCATTTTCCTACTCTCTGAATATCACTGGTTTTCAGACTTATTTTAGTCAATGGAATGTTACAGAAGTGACAGCATGTCAGTTCTGAGTCTTGGCCTTAAAAGGGTATTATGCTTCTACTCTTTCCTGGAACCCTGCCCTGGCAAGGATAAGAGACATGTAGAGTAAAAATGGGCTATCCCAGTGAAGGTCATTTTGAAATACCCAACCCTAACCAACTTGGCTGCTGACCACAGACAAATAAGTGATCCTAGCCAAGACCAGAAGAACCAGTGAGCTGAGCCCAGCCCAAATCACTGACGGGAAGAATCATGTGCTAGCAAAATTGTTGTTTAAGCCACTAAGCAAAGGAGTACTTTGTTGAGGCACAAAACTCAGCTGCTACTGAGAGTGAATTAGCTTTTGCAAGATAGGCACAGGCAGCGGATAAAGATAATCAAAGCCAGAATGATCACACTCACATGTATCTGCCCTAAGACTTTTTCCTCTATTTAGTATTCCCTATACACCAAGACTGTGGAGAGGCATGTGAGTCTCAGTCATTTGGCAGGCACTAATTATTTGACCATGTATCACTGCCATTTTCAGGAGAACTTGATAAGACTCAACGGCTGCTCACTTCCAACTCCAAGAGAGCTAAGAGAAGAAAAAAAAATAATAATGGGTCTCAACACATTTGTAGTAATCACTGGCTGCATAATTAAAATAGAAATCTGTCATCTACAGCCAGGGGTAAGACAGGTAAAATTAAACATAAACTGTTATAAAAATAATTAAAAACTAGACTTTTAAATTAAAAGATGTCTTTTAATAATTAGTTAACATTTGCTATTGTTCTAAACAGATTTGCTGTTAACCTTTAACACTTTGCTCATGCAGTCCTTTCTTAACTGAATTTTAATTATGCCTGAAGGGAAGTAAAAAAAAGTAATCCATTCATTAATTTACTAAGTGCCTATTCTGCATAAGGTGGGCCTTCAGTGGAATGCCTCAAAGAATAGGACAGTCTCTGTTCTCAATGATATGATCATACAGAAGGGAAGACAGGTGCCCCAAAATATCACTTAATTGTTAAGTTTTAGTTAATTAACATAAGGAAAAGGCCCTCTCAAAGAGGTAACATCTGAACCATTTGCAGAGATGGGGCACGAGGTTGATATTTATAACACATGAAGGCAATACATGGCTACAGAGAAAGTAACTGAGGGAGATCTTCAGAACTACTTTCCACAGTGGATTAGGTTATAGCAACTCTCAGGAAGGGAAATGTCAACAATTTTGTTTCAGAAAACGACCCATATTTCCCTTAGAGGTCCAGCCAAGTTTCCTTAAGCAAATAAACCTTCTTAGGGCCATAAACTCTAGTAGCAGAGGCATGAGAGGCACAAGGCAACTCTGGAGTGAAAGAGCTTCTGCAGAAAGACCAGGAATTTGATTTTTCACAATTCCAGCTGTTCCAAGTTGCAAAAGCATCATGAATGTCTTTGGTTACTTTTACGGGGGCCCATCCTCTGTTTCCTGGGTTGAGTATTTCCAGTTTGTTGTGTATTTGGTTGTTGGTATATTTGGCACCAGTATGGCTTTAAGACAGTGTTTGATTTGGGCTACCTGAGTTGGAGGGAACAGAACTGACTTTGGGCAATGAACAAATGTTTCCCTCTTCACTGAAAGAATAGAAGTACCTAACTCCTACAAACACACCTCCCTCCTACCTACCTCTGTCCCCACTTACTCTGCCTTTCCTCTAGATCATGTGGATGAAAGACCCATGCTCCTAGACAAAGCACACTCCCCCTTTCTGCACCAACCCTTTCGTTTTCAGCACTCAAGGCAATCAATTCATCAATACATCCCTCTTTTCTGTATTGTTATTTTTTCTTGTTCTTATAAGTCACATGATTATATTTCTCCCATTTATAAAGAAAATGATTTTCCCTTAATCATTCCTGTCTTCCAGCAAACAAACAAAACATTTTACTTTCTCTTTTCACAGAACTCTTTAAAAGAATGATCTGGGCAACCTGGGTGGCTCAGCGGTTTAGTGCTGCCTTAAGCCCAGGGCATGATCCTGGAGACCCAGGATCAAGTCCCACGTCAGGCTCCCTGCATGAAGCCTGCTTCTCCCTCTGCCTGTGTCTCTGCCTCTCTCTCTCTCTCTCTCTCTCTCTCTGTGTGTGTGTGTGTTTCTCATGAATGAATAAATAAATAAAATCTTTAAAAAATAATGAAAAACTAAAAGAATGATCTATCCTCAGCATCACCAATTTCTCCTGTCCTGTTCTCTATTAAACCCATGCCAACCAAGCTTTTGCCCTCTTGTTCCAACTAATCTGTTCTCACAAGATCATCAGTGGTCTGCATGTGGTTCAACCTAACAGTTATCTGCCCTTATCTTAATTGACATATCAATAGCTTTGGACAAAGTTGAAAACTCCCTCGTCCTTGAAAACATTTCTTCTCTTTTTTTTTATGATTTTTAAAAATTCATTCATGAGAGACACAAAGAGAGAGGCAGAGACATAGGCAGAGGGACCAGCAGCAGGGAGCCTGAAGCGGAACTCGATCCCAAGACCCCAGGATCACAACCTGAGCCAAAGGCAGATGCTCAACCACTGAGATGCCCAAAAACATTTCTTCTCTAATGTCCATGGCATTACACTCCCATTGTTTCTCTCCTAGACTCTAACCACATATTCTAAGCCTCTATTGCTGGTTCCTCACCATCTCTTTGGCATTGGAAATTGCAAGCACCCAGTGTTCAGGCTTTGGCTTTTGTCACGATTTTATCTGAACTCCTTTCTTTGGTGATTTCAACCAGTCTCATGGCCTTGAGTAGCTTCAGATATATACATGAGCATATAAAAGAGGCTCCAAAATTCATCTCTACAGCCTGTATCTTCCTGTAATTATCTCACTATCTGATAACCTGCTTAGCCTCTCTATCTGAATGATTAACAGGTACCTTAAACATAAACAGGCCCAGACTGAACCTCAATCTTCTTTTCTTATGGGACCTTTACCACTCTTCCCATCTCAGAAAATGGGCACTTCTTTCTTCAAGCCAATTGGGCAAAAATCCTCACTATCATCCTTAACTTCCTTAACTCTTTCTCATACTGCACATCTGAACTATCAGCAAACTTAATTGACTAGGTATCAAAATATTTTTAAAATCCAACCAATTCAGGAACTTATCATTACATCCACTGCAAGACCCTTGGCTAGCCACCATTGTCTATCACCTATAATATCATGATGGCCTCTTTCTTGCCCCCTACACACACAACCAGGCCGTTCCTGGACACCATTAGCCTTTTTAGTTGCTTGTTTTCCTCTAGTTTTCCTCCACTGTCTTCATAGATGTCTCTCTCACTCCCTTTAGGAAAAGTACTCAGTTGTCATCTTGTTTTGTAAGGTCTTTCTTTCTGGCCTTTTTTTCTAGAATGTCAATCACTGTTACCACCACTATTCTTCCCAATCCCTTTCCTTGCTTGACTTTCTTTCTTAGCTGCTATATCCATCTAAGGTTTCACATATTTTATTTATTGATCCTTTTTCTACAGGATATAAGCTAAACAAAATTCAGGATTTCAGGCTAATCACAACTTGAATTGATTTCATTCTTGTTACCAATCACTTTTTTTTTTCCAATCACTTTTTTTTTCTGAAACTTGCCCTTGTTCATGGGCTTTGTAGTTTATACTGAAAGAGGGTGATTATATTTATCTGCCCCATTGTTGTTGGGTTCAGCCATTATACTTGCTTTGATCGATGGAATTGAGGCAGAAGTCATTGTATGGTAGATACAAGCCTGGGTTTTTAGAGGCATCGCATATTCTACCCTTCTTATATTTCTCCTATTGGAATGAGAGGCACATGCCTCATGTAGATACTGGTCCCAGAAGGTATGGGCTATATGTTGTATACACAAACAACCCAGAACCTGTAAGTTGGAGTCTTGCTCTGCTGAGCCCAAGCTAGATCAGCCTGACCCTAATCATCTGACACATACACAATAGAGAAATAAATGCATTTTGTTGCTCATCACTGAGATGCGATTATTGTGCACGAACAGCCAACTAATATACTGTTATGTCCACAGATGCTGGCACATAATAAGTACCTAATAAAAAATGATGAATAAATGTCCACAAAAGAAACATGAATCATTTTATCTGTGGGAGTCATTAATTCTTACCAAATATTCTGCCTTTGCGTCTTCTCACAGAGACCACAGGGCCTGACTATTCCAACTAATGAGTTATGAACTAAAGTGACAGTGTGTCATTTCTAGGTTAGAGCCTTTAATTGCAAGACATTCTAAACCCCTATTTTGCCCTTTGGTAGTGAGACAGAATATTTGTAGTGACAGCTGCTTCATGTGCAATAGCAGTGAACAGAACCTCCTGCTGACCTGCTCGATATATAAGTTGCATGAGAAATAACCTGTTGCTGCCTTAAAACACTGAGATTTGAGGTTTGTTTGTTATATAGCCTAACTTATACCTTATTTCTGCAAAACTATATACAAATGAGATATACGTTTAGAGTTTAAATAATTTCAAATGGCATGGGGATACCCTCCTAAATCCCGGTTTTATGAGATAGTAAATTTCTAACAAATTTCTGCTCTAAAGGAACTTGAGTTGAGATCTGTAAACAGCCACATATTGTATGTGTGACTTTAGATAAATCATTTAAGCACTCTGACCTTGTTTCCTATTTGACAAATAGGACTAATACTATCCCTCTCAGAGGTTATTGCTGTCATTCATTCATATACCTGGCATTTATTGAGGATGTATGGAGTTTAGATATGGAGCTCAAGGAACCTAATGTCCAGGAAGGGGCAAGCAGTAGACCCATATTGCTATATTAGCAGGCACTACATGGGTATGAACAGAGAGGGCTGAAGAACAGAGATGACATCTGACAGGGGAAGCAGGAAGACACCAGGCATGACTCAGAAGCAGTTATCTGGGCCACAAAAAAGCATAACTTGGAGCCTAGTTTCTAAACAAACATCATGCTCCATGCTTAGCTCTCTGGCCTATTAAGTTGCTCTCTGTCCTGCTTCTCATTCAAGAATACATAATGTTTTAAACATGAGTTTGTTGTCCTGGATAACATCATGGCCCTTGAAAAGGTGCTTTCTGGTAAACTTCATCAGAACCATTTCAGGCCATTGAAACTCCTTGCAACTCTCCTTCACTGAGGTCACTGCAATCTTTAGTTACTAATTCTGTGATTATTTAAATATCAGTCACCTCACTCAGTAAGTTATGTTTCATGAGGACAAAGTCTATTTGGTATACCCAGTGCATAGTACAGGGTCTGATATATAATAAGAGCTCAATAAACAATTGGCGGTGAGCTGTCCCATCTTTACTATGTCACTCCATTCAAATCACCACTACAGTTAAGTTCAATAATGTTTGATTAATCTGAATGTTTAAAAGGGAAAATATCCAAATAAAGTGAATTTACCTAAAATATAACCTAATCTTTCCTATTCAGAAACTTTTACATTTTAAAAGAGATCCCACATACAAACTTCAAGTTTTAAGAAAAATAAGTACTAGAAATGTGATGTACAACATGACTATAACGCCGCTGTATGATATTTAGGAAAGTTAAGAGAATAAATCCAAAGAGTCATCACAAGGAGAACTTTTTTTTCTTTTCTTTATATTGTATGTATATGAGATAATGAACCTATTGTAATAATCATTTCACAGTTTATTTAAACCAAGCCATCATTTCATGTGCCTTAAACTTATTGACAATGACGTATGTCAATTACTTCTCAATAAAACTGGAAAGAAATAAAAGGGAACCTTTAAGGGAAAGATATTTAAGCCAAATGAAACACTACCTAATGGTGGAATTTCTGACTAGATAGAGATTTAATAGAAAAGCAACAAGAAAGTATTTTAAAGCATTTTCACACCCATTGTCATGCTGTCCTTCGAATTACACCATCTGTATAATTTTTTACTCATAAGACTGACCAAGAGTAGGAGAATAGAGAGGCAAAAAAGTACTTGAAAAAAATACATAGTTTCTCTTAAATCAGGATAATTTTTATTCATTCTATTCTCATTAAAAGTGAGGAACTAATTGAATTAAGTGTGTTCTAGAAACTATAATAACTACCCCTTTGAAATGTAAATGCCTGGGCACATGAAGAACAATTAAAGAAGCTAGCCAGATAAAGAGTCTGTAATGCATTCTGATGTAGTCAAACATTTTAGGTTGTGCTTTTTATGCCGCTTTATTTGGAAATACTTCACCATAATGTGATATACCAAAATAACTTAGGCAAGAATATCTCTCTCTCTCTCTCTCTCTCTCTCTCTTTTTTTTTTTTTTTTTTTTTTTTTTTAGCAAGAATGAACTGTAAAACATTATGTGTTTGGATATAAAACTGAAATCAAAGGACTCAAGAAGTAATTCCTCACCATAAATGCTAACTCTGTAAAGAGTAAAAGAGTAACAAGTCTGTAAAGAGTGTAGGCTGCCATCTGAATGTTGGGATGCTGAACCAAATTATATAAATACTTGGTTTGTATGGAAAATCAACTCATTTAGCACTGTGTCAATGGCTCCAAAAACTGCGTGTTTCTTATTTTATACATATCATCTGCTCAATTTGCCTTTAATTTACTGTATAAGTAGTGTGACCTCATTTCATGGAGATGAAGACAACCTCAGATTCATTCAGAAGCAATAATTATGGATTGCAGAAGGATAACATAATGAGAAGATCCCGTCTGCATAAAATTGCTATTTTAATGTTGGATGCCAGTGCTGGCTTTATCAGGGTTTGACACATCTGCCAGACTCGGCTATGGCTCCAATGGGAAACAAAAATGTAAGATGAGTGCTGAAAATGTTGAACCCTATTAGATTCATAGGGATGGGCATCTTAGCTGACGTAACATTTTCTTTCTGTGTAACTGTATTATCACAAGACTACCAGCTTGCTAAGGATTTTTGAGGAATATTTCAATTCAGACTTAAAAACAACCTTATGATGTCAATACAATTATTAATATTATTCCCATTTGACAGGTGAAGAAAGCAACTAGCCCAAAGCCAGGCAGTTAAATAATGGCAGACCAAAAACAGTAGATCTGAATACAGAGCCCCAAATCATATTACCTCTTCTTTTTCTTTAGCTATCTTTCATTTATTTATCTATCCATCCATCTATCCATTTCTCTCACTCCTCATCCCTTTCTCCCATCTGTCCATCCAACCACGTTCTTTCTCTTTCATTCTCTATATCTTCATGTATCTCTCTTTGTCTTTCTCTATCTTCTCTTTCCATCTCTGTCTTTCTCTGACTCAGTCTCAGTCGTCACGAGTTTCTACCTGCCCTTCTCTTATTCCTTGTTTCTCTTTCATTTCTTTTCTTTCCCTTACTCTTCAATCTCTCTATTCATATAATTATTTACCTATCACCCATTTATATATCCATCTCAGTATTTGTCTTTATTTCTCCATTCATCCACCCACCCACTCAATGCTTTCTATATCTTCATATGACTTTCTGAATCTGTCAAATACTTACCGTTTTTCTAAGTTTCTCTCTTTTCTTCTCATTTTCTCTTTATTCCCTTTCCTCTTTCTCTCCATTCACATTTTCTTCTTATCCAAGTATTTTAGGCATGTCTTTTTCCTCTGTCCTGAGGTCAAGAAATATGTCCCCTGTGTCAAAGTTATATGCCTTGCTAAGACAGTAAAACATCTATGTATGGCTCAACCAAAGGTCATCCCTGTTGCTACCTGATGAAAGACAAAGTACTGAAAGAAAATTATGCATGGGTATTTTGTATTTCCACACATATCATGAGTGAGGCACCAAATGCTCTTTGTTTCAGCTTATCTTTTCAAAGATGTTTGTACACTGAGCAGCCTTGGAAGACAAAGATAGGGTCTTCCTCTGAAGTTGAGGACAGGTTTGCTTACATCCTTGGGACATAGCTTTAGTATCTCCTTCTGGAGGAAAGGGCAGGCATCCTTACTATTAAGGGTAAATTAGATAATGCCTCCTGAGAGCAAAGGAGGGGATACCTGCCCAATTTGCAATTCAGGTTCTTTAAGCTTAAGATTTTTCTCCTGTAATTCAAACTACTGCACGTACAGAGATCTATTTGGGCATCTGTGTAACCCCTGTTGGACTTGAGGGTCAGGAGAACTGAAACAAATGTGCTATTACTCATGCCGCTTGCTGTGTCCTCAGTAATAAAGTACTATCTATATTCTGTATTCTGGCAGCATCCATAAAAGTGCAACTCATTAGCTTGCTATCTCATTAGCTTGCAAGTGGCTAAAATTTTAGCCCTTCATAGTTCTTGCCTCAAAGCTGTATCCTTTTCCATCTCGTCCCATAACAGCACCCTACTGGTCATCAAAAATTGCTTTTTATATTATATATCTTGAAAAGGAGAATGTTTTAACCAAATTCTTCCAGCCTCTTATTGCCCATTGGAAAGTGACAACTACTGCAACAACAAACTCAGGTATCTCTGATCCATCTGCTGTTTCAATGAGGAAGAAAACCAATTTTATCTATGTATTTCACTATGCCCCCCTCTCTGTGCTTAATTTGGTGGAGTGATTTGTCACTTGGATGTGACTGGGCATGTTCAAGCTTTGCCACCTTTCCAAAGCCAATACGTCTCAAGGATCACATGTTGGTGTGGCCTGGAAGGGCTGAATCTGGGAGAGTATGGTTCTATCAGATGTGCTAGGTGACCCAGCTCATACCCTCTCAGCCTTACCTCTGATCCCAGTTGTGGCTGCAGCAGGCAGGTTCTCACAGGCTTTGAGTTACTTCATATCCACCAAGTCTCATCTCAGTATGTCCTCTGAGTCTTCCCCTTTCTATTCTGAAGTTTCTCTGATGTTCTAAAATCAAGTAACAGTCCACTCCTCAGGCATGACTGTACTGCCTAGAAGTACAGGGCTATGGTGCCCCAGGGACAGCTCTCAAACACAGGGGCATGAGGGCTGATGGATTAATATGTTCTGAGGTTTGTTCTTTGGTGGAAAATTCTAAGATACATCTATAAATAGTTGAGAAAGCCCTGAAAAGGAACAAATCCAAGGGGTCCATAGCAGTGAGCTCAACAAAATCACTTTCTAATGAGATTTTTTTAAACTCCCACTTGTCCTTCTGTCCTGGTTTCTCAGATCACCTCACAAACTACTGGTACACAAGTTCTTGCCTCAGGTCCTACAATGTAATCCAGTGGTAGAATAGGAAGATCAAGATCTCTGAACCAGACAGACTTGAGTTTATACATAGTCTCAGCTACTTTCTGGCTGGGAGATCTTGAACAACTTGCTTAACTTCTGTGAGCTTTAGCTTCTTCATTTGTAACACCTTACGCAGGTGGGCATATTGATTATGGATTTTAAAAAAAACATGCAGTCCTTAGCACAGGGTCTATCATAGCATCTGTTCAACAAATAGCAGCAATTATTATTATTATAACCTGAGCAAATCCTAGAGGCACCCCGGGAACCAGAAGTGCAGAAATGGTGATATTTTGACTCCCGTGACTATCCAGGGACTGCTAATCTGCAGGACTTTATCAACTGAAGGATCCAACACTACATGAATTATTTATAAATTACTGTTCATAGAAATGGTTGCATCATAAACAGCTTCTGGATTCCATAAACTTACTTATGCACATGGGGAGAGATAATACATTTGAAGAATTAGCCATGTTATTGCTTTTTTTTTTCCTTCTGATTCTTTCTACCCCTTGTTTTCTCCTCTGTCCAGTCAGCTAATCATGGTGCATTTGTGACCCCCAGCAGAAATGTAGAAATCTAAAAAAAAAAAAAAGATTTGAATAAGTCAATCAGAGAAAGACAGATACCATATGACTTCATCCATATGTGGAATTGAAGAAACAAAACAAATGAACAAAGTAAAAAAAGAGACAAACAAACAAACAAAAAACAGACTTGAAAATACACAGAACAGATTGGTGGTTGCCAGAGGAGAGGTGGGGTGAGGGCGGGATGGGTGAAATAGGTGAAGGGGATGGAGAGTACACATATCATGATAAGCAGTGAGTAATGTATAGAGTTGCTGAATCATATCATGCATTTGAAACTACTATAACACTATATAACGTTAATTACACTTGAACTTAAAAATGGCAAAAAATTTTAAAGATCCAATTCTTGTTTACTTATTTATTTATTTTCATAAACCTAGAGCAGAGGCCAGAGCTTTAGGAAAAAGTATTCCTTCCTCCTTAAATAGTATGGATTTCTCAGAGCTTAAGAAAAGTTAGGGATGGGCAGCCCTGGTGGCTCAGCAGTTTAGCACCACCTTCAGCCCAGGGTGTGATCCTGGAGACCTGGGATCGAATCCCATGTCAGTTTCCCTGCATGGAGCCTGCTTCTCCCTCTGCCTGTGTCTGTTCCACCTCTGTTCCTGTGTCTGTCTCTCTCTCTCCCTCTGTGTCTTTCATGAATAAATAAAATCTTAAAAAAAAAAAAAAGTTAGGGAGAGTGAAGGTTCAGACAGAGTATGGTGAACCCACACAGTCAAGGAGCAAGGTAGGATCCAGAGATGGCCCAGCCTCTCTTGAGTGGCCTCCTTGTGGTCTGTGTGGGATACAAGTCAAATTCCGCAAACAGCGGAATACATTACAGTAAGTACTGTGGGTTTCCTCTGATGGGGAAATATGCTCATTGTTCTTCCAGTTATTACCCACTGAAGACCTGTCTTCAATAGCAGCTGGATTTGCAAATGGCTCCTGAAACTTTGCTAAATCAATATTCAACTTACTCCATGTGGGAAATACCCTTTTCAGAATTCTATAACACCTACAAGACCCTAAATGAAAGGTAAGGCCAAGTATGGAGATGGGAGAGTGTTATGTCTTTGGTATGACTGTCAGTATAGACATTTACACCAGGCCAGACCAATAGTAAATCAAACCCCACAACGCATTCATTATTTATCAATATATGCAATATTTTTAAAAATATTTATTTATTTATTTATTTATTTATTTATTTATTTATTTACTTACTTACTTACTTATTTATTTGAAAGAAAGAGGGCAGGAACAGGGGGAGACACAGGGGAAGAGGGAGAAGCAGACTCCCTGCTGAGCAGGGAGCCCTATGTGGGGCTCCATCCCAGGATCCTGGGATTATGACCTGAATGGAAGGCAGACGCTTAACCAACTGATCCACCACGGTGTTCCAAAATGTGTAACATTTTGAAGGAGTTCAAACATGCCACCCCAAAATATGCTACTCTACTCTATTGGCTATTTTGGGTGAAAGGCACTTGAAGAATAGCATATACTAGAAAAATCCTCTTGACTTTCCCTCTTTTTCTGAAAAGTGGAAGTTGATATTCCCATGTGAAAGATGCTCTCCCCCTACCAAAAGGAAAGTACATTCTTATCAAGGACGAGAGGTGAGACCAAGAGAATTCTATTTAAAAAGACCTTGTTAAAATCATTCTTACCTTCCTTTAGTTTCCCCACATAGTTTAGTTACTTTTTCATAATTGTGTTTTTTGTTCAACTTAATAGAAAAGCCTAAAGTTCTCACCATTTCTTTGGTTCTCCATTCCTTATGAAGGCCCTAGTGTTAGGTAAAACTCATATTAAATAAAAATGTATGCTTTTCTCCTGTTAATCTATCTAGGTCAATTTAATATTCAAGCCCAGCTGGAAACAAACTGAAGAGAGAGTAAAGGTAAAACTTTGCCTTTCCTTCTGTTTCCTACATGTTTATCTGGTTTATGCAATGTATGCTTTCTAGTCTTTGAGAATCCCAGAGTAAAGGTCCACACTGTTGTGGGCAAGAGGTGAGTCATGAACTGACTACAAATACACCTTCTTTCTTAATCCCAGTGTGTAATTTCCAAAAGATTCCTCCATTACAGTCACGAATGAATTAGAAAAATGTGTATCTGGAAACAAATCTCCAGCTAGGAGATGCATCAGGCTGGAAGTGGTCCCCACCAGTGGCAGAGCATGAGATGCCCTTACTGTGGACAGCAGCTTCAGGACCTCTGAGATTATTACACTCAGTAGGTCATGGGGGGTTTACCTAGATGCGGGGTGAAATCTGACAGCAGCAACCTCATCCTTCACGATGTCGGTAAGGACCAATGCCCCCTTACTACAGAAATGCCCTTCACCATAAGAGGTGATGAGTCATACAGGAAAAAGCGCTATGTTTCTGAATGACATTGGAGAAGTTGTCCTCTCTCTGTCCCCATTTCCTTACCCCTAATCCCAGGAAAATATTTTTGTAAGATATCTCTATTTCAGCCCACTAACGAATGGTGCATATTAGTTATCTAATGAGGAATAACAATTAATTACCTCAAAACCTAGCAGCTCAAAACAACAAATGTTATCTTACCTTTTCTGTGTGTCAGGAATCTGGGTGTAGCTTAGCTGAGTGCCTGTGGTTCGAAGTATCTCGTGAGGGTGCAGTCAGACCATCAACGGGGGCTGCATCTCATCTTAGAGAACGCTTCTACCACATCTGTGCATCTCCACAGGGCTGCCTTACAATATGGCACCTGGCTTCCTTTCAGGGCAAACGATGAAAGAGAGAGTAAGCCAAGACAGAAGGCACGGTCTTTTTTTTTTTTTTAATTCCAGTATAATTAATGTACATATTATATTAGTTTCATGTACCAGTGATTCAACAATTCTATACATTACTCAGTGATGATCATGGTTAAGGGTATTCTTCATCCCCTTCACCTATTTCACCCATCCCCACCCATCTCCCTTCCACCAACCACCAGTTTGTTCTTTGTATTTAAGAGTCTATTTTTTGTCTCTCTGTCAATTATTTTTTAAATTCCACATGAGTGAAATAATGTATTTCTTTCTCTGACTGATTTATTTCGCTTAGCATTATACCCTCTAGACCCATTCATGTTGCAAATGGCAAGATCTTTTCCTTTTTGATGGCGGAGCAATATTCTATTATGTGTATATTCCACATAGAAGCCACAGTCTTTCTATAACCTAATCTCAGAAGTGACACCGCATCACTTATTCTCTATTTCATTTGCTAGATAGGAGTCAATATGCGAGCCCAGCCCACACACAATGTAGAGATTATGCCAGTGTGAATGCCAGGAGGTGTGGATCACTGTGGGTCATCCTAGAAGATGTCTACCCCAATAAATTCAACTCTATCTATGCCCCATGGATATGTGTCATTCTGCCTCCACAGGTTCTCTAGATTGTTCTGTAGTCATTTTATTTTTCTCCATTTCATTCCACATGTTTGACCTAAATATTTTCCACTCTTAACAGTTTATTTTTCAATGGGAAACCTGAATTCCTACTTCATGACCAAAGATAAGTCATCTAACCACTGTTCTCCCTAGCTTCTTTCTTACTTCAGAATTTATCTGTATTTATACCCAATTATCTCTTCCTCTTCTTGTCTCAAAATAAAAGGATGAGAGTAAGAAAGAAATGTAATTTTTTGAGCACCTTCTATTTACCAAGCTCTGTTTTGAGATAGATACAAATAAAGATATCAAAATATACAACAATTTGAGATATTATCTCAATTATATATACAAATTAAAATCTATTAAAAATTCAACATGTGCCAGAAAACATAATAAATTTTACATGGCATTATCTCATTTAATCTATATTTTACAGATTGCCTGAGGTTCAGAGAAGCTAAGTAATTGGCTAAAGCCAAGATGGCTGGTGGAGGATTGGGGACCCACCCCCATCCACTCCCCAACACCAGGCCAGGTTTCTTACCCATCAAAGTTGCCTTATCTCTAAAACCAGTCCACATCTTTAGTGTTGATCCTATCTCATCCTGTTTTATAAGAGCCCCTGTCATTTTTCACTTATATTTTTCTATCTATGGTTTTATTCATTATAAACTTGCCCTCAGCCAACAAGTTCAAGCCTTTATTATCCTAAAAAGGAGGGGGAAAAGGGAAGGGAAAGGAAGGGAAAGGAAGGGAAGGGAAGGGAAGGGAAGGGAAGGGAAGGGAAGGGAAGGGAAGGGAAGGGAAGGGAAGGGAAGGGAAAAATAAAGAAAACAAAGAAATAAAAAATGCACTTTTGACCATTACTTTATAATATATCTATCCTGTCTCTTTTTTTTTTCCCTGTCCCTAAATGTCTCAGTAATGAGACTTTCCTGAGTGGCTCCCCATTCTTGCCTGTCCTCCATCCACCCACTGCCCTCTCCTGCCCTCTGTAAGGTAGACAATGAACAGAGCCTTGGCTCCACCCTTTTCATCTACCCTTATGAACATATCCCTTGTGTCTTAGAATGTTCCATTTTTGTGGGCTGCAATATTTAATATTCCAGCTTCTTTTTCTTCATTTTTCAGCAGTCCTTCTTGTTCTTATTCATTCTCTCTCCACTGACTCCTAAAGTAAATCTTTTCATTAGCTTCCTAAGGCTCCCAGAGTGAAGTACCATAGACCCAGTTGCTGAAGACAACAGAAATTTATTTCTCTCTCTTTTCTGGAAGTGGGAAGCCTGTAT
The DNA here is from genome assembly GCF_053574225.1 of Canis aureus. NCBI lineage: Eukaryota > Metazoa > Chordata > Mammalia > Carnivora > Canidae > Canis > Canis aureus. Next base: position 15,528,904 of record NC_135636.1, read on the forward strand.
TCAAAGTGTCAGCAGGGCCCTACTTCTCCTGAGACCACGGGTAGAACCGTTCCTTACCTCTTCCTAGCATTTGGCAGTACCCACTGACCCTTTGGAGTTCCTTGGCCACCGACTAGATCACTCCAGTCTCTGCCTCTGTCATCACATGGTGTTCTCCCTTTGTGTGTCTATGTCCACATGTTTCTTCTTCTTATAAAGTCACCAGTCATATTGGAATAAGAGCTCACCTCACTCCAGTATGACCTCACCTTAGCTAATCACATCTGCAATGGACTTATGTATAAATAATGTCTTGTTCTGAGGTACTGGAGGCTAGGACTTCAACATTTATTTTAGAAGGGGACACAGTTCAACCCACAACAGGCTTCTTTATGATTCTGCGCTTTACCTTCTACTCTTGTCCCTGAGTCCTAGCTCTAACCAGCACCTCGATGGAGACAGTCCCCAAATTATGCAATTTTTCCCAAATTTTGTGATTTTACACCAGTGTTCTCCTGGCCCTAAACAAGCAGCTCCAAATGCCTAAAAGATAGCACAATTTGAATGCCCCATGAGCACAATAACACAACTATTCCCAAAGGCCAATAGTTAACATGAGACAACTTACACCCATAAACTATAACCACCCATAAACTATCACCACCAAACCACCATCCATACTCCCCTAAACCCATACACTAGCCTCCTATCTCACCTCCCTGCTTCCAATCTGCCTTTGCCTCCATTTCTCATGGTAGCCGATGATAAACCCTTAAAGACAGAAACCACAGCATTTTACTTTCCAAAACCCTGTGACTTCCAACTACACTTAGGGGAGAGAAATCAAGCTCCTTCAAGTGCATGTTCTCCTGCACTTCTGTTTATATTATGTCCCTTGTCTGTCTCTCTCAGGGGCTCCGTTCATCTCCCTCATGGCAGTATCCCTAGCACCCAAGAACAGTATTTGCCATATAGAAAGTGCTCAGCATTTGTGTTTTTAAAAAAGTAATTAACACCATTAAGTAATATAAAGCTCATTTTATAGCCCCCACAATCACCATGCATACTCTCTTGGAAGCTGCTTCCTTCATCATTCTAGTTATTTGGTTTGTTGACTTCAACCATAGCTCATGTGTAGCAGAAACAGACTTCTTGTGGTTCTACACCACTACTCCTGTGCTGGGGCTGCCAATGCCTGCTCTGAGCATTGAGTTCCCCCAAAACTGTCTGTGAGAACCTCCTCTAACACCATCTCTCAGAAGCCAAGATGCCCTGCATCTATTAGGCCTTTCATTGTGAGGGTGTCTCTCTTCAACTCTGCTTTGTCATCAAAACCCCCAAACAGCATTTAATGTGCCTCACATTGCTTAGAATGCCTCTTTTGTGGCTCTTCTCCATAAGTCTAGGCTGGGCAGTTACCATGCTGTCTTATATTAGTGCTTCTCAATTACATCAGAAGTAGGACCCAGGAATTGTTGGTTTTGTTTGTTTTATTGTTTTAATTTTTAATCTCAATCTATCACTGTCTGATATTACTGCAAAACACAATAAAAAGGAATTACTAGAAAAGTGAAACATCTCTTAAATCCCTCAGCAGTGTCAAATGGCTATGAAGTTTCCCACATGTTACATTTGCGGTGTTTATCTTATGGTTAGGTAACCAGCAGCTCATGGATCACAGAGTACGCTTTAAGAAGCCTTGATCTACCATCTTTCTCCTTCCCCTACCCTCTGTCCCCCAAACATTCTCCTCAAATGCCTTGTTCTTCCATGAACATCAACTCAGGCAAAACAGTCTTGCAATTTCCTGGCCCACCGAATCATCATTTGTGTTCATGGATATGTAAGTCCACCTTGGATCCTTGTACCCCAAACATGTTCGAATCCAGATCTCTCTTCTTCACAAGTTTGCTCTTTATCTCAAGCTATCAACTGTGTAAACAGAATCACCATTATCTCAGTCACAATGGGAATGGGAAACCACAGCCTCACCTGCACATCTTCACTTCTTTTTTTCCCTGACACATCCATTTGCTGGTCAGGACCCAGTGTTTCAAGTTCTGAAACTTTTCTTCTTGCCTCTTTTCTTTCTGACCCCACAGACATGCTCCTAGCTCAGCCACATGTTATCTGCCAACCAAACTATTGCAATTGCCTCTGAATTGGCCTTCCTGCATCTCTCATTACCAACATACTATACACAGTGAATCCAAAAACATATTTCTAGTTGATTAAGCATCTGACTCTTGATTTTGGCTCAGGTCACAATCTCAGGGTTGTGAGACCAAGCCCTGCATTGGACTCTGTGCTGGACACTGGGCATGGAGCCTGCTTAAGATTCTCTCTCTCTCCCTCTCCTTCTGCCCCTCCCTTTCCCGCTCCAAAAAAAAATTGTTTTTAATTTTAAGAAAACACATATTTCTAAAGTAGAGTTCTGATAATTGTTCTACATCTTCTCATCTCTCACTATCATAGGGCTTACACTATAAAAGCCTATGGTCCTTGAATGCTTATGAAAGCCCTTTATAACTCTTGGTGATAGTGTCTTTCCCATGGGTCTTGATCTACCCCAGGTGTATGCTGGGAGTGCCAGAGAATTAGCACCCACAGAAAGAGCCTCTGGACATTGAGGGCCAGGAGTTGGTGGACAAATATCTCAGCCTTCTAACTCCTCAGGAGGGCAATTATTAAAGACTCACAAGGGGGGATCAAGCCCACAGTGGTAACCAGTGCCATATGGAGCCATACTAGAGCCTGAGGCAAAAGAAGTATGTATGCTCCTATCTACAATTTTTAAGTGTTTTTTTTTAATTTTTTATTTTTTTAATTTTTTTTTATTTATTTATGATAGGCACACAGTGAGAGAGAGAGAGAGGCAGAGACACAGGCAGAGGGAGAAGCAGGCTCCTTGCACTGGGAGCCCAACATGGGATTCGATCCCGGGTATCCAGGATCGCGCCCTGGGCCAAAGGCAGGCGCTAAACCGCTGCGCCACCCAGGGATCCCAAGTGTTTTTTTTTTTTAAATGATTAATGGTTTCATGGAAATATTTTTGAAGAGTTTATTTCCACTAACAGTAAAGTGAAATAATAATAAAATTTGTTTTTGATGTAAACAAAATGTTTAAATTTAAAGTAATTGTGTAAATTTTAATACATCCACTTTTCAGTTTTTCAATATATTTTCAGTTATTCAATATACTTTTCAGTTAATGTTCTTAAGAAAATTCACTATTTTAAAAATACATAAAAATGTATTTTTACATATTTATCCTTTTGCCCCAGGCTCCATTATGGTTCCATACAGCATTATCAGGACTTGTCTTTATTTATAATTTTGATAATTTTTAGGGATGCCTGGGTGGCTCAGTGGTTGAGCATCTGCCTGTGGCTCAGGTCGTGATCCCAGGATCTGGGGATTGAGTCCTGCATCAGGCTCCCTTCAGAGAGCCTGCTTCTCCCTCTGCCTGTGTCTCTGCATCCCTTTCTGTGACTCTCGTGAATAAATAAAATCCTTAAAAATAAAATGAAATAAAATAAAATTTTGATAATTTTTCCAGAGTTCCTAGGTGCCTCAGTGGGTTAGGTTAAGCCTCTGACTTTTGACATCAGCTCAAGTCATGTTCTCAGGGTCATGAGATGGAGCCCAGTATAGGGCTCCCTACTCTGCAGAGAGTCTGCTGGATATTCTCTCTCCCTCTCCCTTTACCTCTCCCCACTCTACTCTCTTTCTCTCTCTCTAAAATAAATAAACTTTTAAAAAATTGTTTTAATTTTGATAATTTTTATCCAAGTTTTTTGTAGTTAATTTTTATATTTTAATTTTTTTCATTAAAAGATTGTTCTGTTTTAATTACTAGATGTTTGGCACTTCTTAAATTCTATATCTGAGGTAAGTGTTTCCCTTACTTCATTCTTTCCTGGCCTTAGTGGTAATCTGCATGTTCCCTGTTACTGGTTTCTCCCCCTTTCCTGCCTCACCTGCATCCTGATTCCTGGGATTATTTTTTTCAAATAAACTACCTAAAATCTTCATTTTAGGATTGGCTTTTAGAGGAATCCAGATTAAGACATCCTATATAGTCTAGCAACAACGGACAGTCATAGAAACACTTCCACCACTATCCCTCAAGTCTATGCTCAGCCAATTCAGGGTGTTTTCTACTTCTACTTTAATTAAATGTAATAAAATACATGAAAGCCCTTTATCAAAAAGCACAATATAATTATGAGCAATTGTTAGTAGCTTCTTGTTTGTCCACAAAACTGTCTCTCCCTAGAATTCCTTTATTCTGTGTTCACTAGCTGAAACATTAGTCATGCTACTATCCCCCTGAAGTCACTGTTCACATCTCTTACTCAGATTTATCCTTTTTTCCCTGTCCCCCATCTTAGTGGTAACCCATGTAATAATTCCTTATATTGTTGTAAGGGGCTTATTTTTTCAGTATTTTAATATGTCTTATCTCTTCAATTATACTAATCAGTCTGACAAAATGGAGACATAACCATTGCATTCTGCCTTGTAGTGACCTATTGCACCCTAAATGTTTTGTGCATCAAATTAAATGAAGAATTCAATAAATTCAAAACCAGATGCATTCAACAACAGAATCTCCACTTGAGTGATCAGAGCAGGTGGAGATATACACAAATATATTCATGCCACAGCTATCAGAGAACACAGTGTACCAGATTAGTTGGCTTGATAGGCCTCCCTGTTGGTAGGTTCAGGAACTTGTCCACCCAGCAAGCTGGAGGTAGATTTGGCAAGCAACGGTAAACAGAAGCTTTCAGCCTCACCCAACAACTAAAAGTTCTACCTTTCCTGTTACCAAACTCTCTATGATGTGTTGCTTGCCTCGATATGCATCAGGTGACAAATATTCCTAACAGGTGTCCTCAATCAGGTCCAGAATTGGGGCATAAGAGAAATAGCTGGCATCTGCTCTGATCCTGATGATAAGGTTGATTTAAGCCTTGGCAAACTCTTCTCAAAACCACCTGGCATCAAATCTCAACACACCCACACATGCCATTCAGTTAGCATTTTTTAGGACTTCCATAAATCTCCAGGTTCTCCAAACTGCTCAACAGACAGCTGAATTTTCCTTGGCCAAGATTAAACTGTTCACGCCATCTTCTCCTCCAACTTGCCAACAATTCAGGGGGTATGGGGTCCAAAAATATAACACTCCATATTTCCATCCTATAGCCTTTTTCTACTGTCTAAATCATATCAAGCTGTTCATTATGGTATTATTTATCATAGTGGAGAACTGAGAAGAAACCTAAATCATAGAGTAATGATAAAGGGAATTGTTTCCTTTTCACAGGACTATATATAGAAAATATTATACTAACAGTAATAAACTGCTAATAATATTGTTAATTGTAATAATTTGGGTTATACAAACATGGAAATTTTTTTCCTTCCTTCCATTCATAATCCATTTGAATAAATGTATTATGAATTTGTAGTCTTTTAACAATTGTATGAGGTAATGATACATTATACACATTTTTAAAAGATTAACTGTATGGACATTGTGAATTGGGGAAAATCGAAGGGCATTTGGGAGAGGGAAGTTCTAGTCCAACTTTTTGCTTTGACAAAGACATTCACAAATTCCGAATGTAGGTGTTGTTGGTATGTGTGTTTTTATGTGTATTTGTATATGTGTAGCATCCAGTTGTAATGCTCATAAATGTTTAACAAATGGCTCTAACAAATAACCCAATTTGTAGCATTTTGCTGATTTCTACGGTATAAATATTCTCATTGTAGCCAAAAGTTGGGCAGAGGCCCACACAATTGATATTATAAGGCCTCAGGAGTCTCATCTGCCCCAGCATACCACTGGACTTCATTTTCCCATCAGTACTTCCCTGAGCCAGTGGATAATCACTTAAAAGTGGCTCCTAGAAAACAATTACCTGTGGTCAATTTGAAGCTCATCTCCAAAGTTCACAGCTCCTTGACAAGACAAACCCACCAAAATACAAGATAGAAGGAGCAGATAAACACTGCCTTAGCCTATCAACAGATAGGCTCTCCTCAAGTCTCTCTTCTATCTCCTGGACCACTGGAGCTTTATTAGAGTTTTAAAGCCCAAACATCAAATAGGTAACTCTGTGTGGGCTTTTTAAAGGGAAATGGCCAAGTCATGAAAAACATTAAATATAAAAAGATGAGTAAAGAAGAGCAGTGAACATAACTTGAGCTTGTAAGTAAACATGAGAAAACCAAAATATCATTGGAAAATTGATCAAGGAATTGCAGGGCTAGTAGGGGCCTTGGTGAATATCCAAATTAGCAGTGCAGAAAAGTGATTCAATGTCAGATTTCAACTCAGTGTGTTATGATTCTGAATACATTGTCTTTGTCATTAATTTGGCACCATATAACAATTCATGTGAGCTCCAGTTTTAGAGGATTACTATGATATAATATTTGAAGACAATAAAGACACTAAACATTTTTTTCTATTTTCCCCATTGAGGTTAGGTGGGTTTTTTTATATATATCTTCAGTAAGTTTCTATTCTAAGCAGATATTTTTTTCAAAGAGAAAAGAACCAGAAAGGCATTGATGTTCATTGCAAATGAAACTCTCCCCCATACTTTTTTTGTTCCCTGATGCAAAATAGAAGCTAAGCTGTGCACAGTTCACCTCTTCCCATTTCATCAAAGTGTATGTGCCTCATGCATATAGTGCAAAGAAGTTGCATCTTTGACTTTGCTGCTGATGTTAGTCTTTGGTAATGAAGTTCAGAAATGGCTTTCCCAGGAGAAATAGCAGCTTGTTTTTGATGCTACTGCCAGTAGGCTGCATCTTGTCCTGACAACATTTCTGACTGAAAGCTGGAACACACTAAAACCTTGCTAGACTATCCAGTTTAAACAAAACAAAACAACAACAACAAAAAACAGTGGAAAGCCAAATTCATTCATATCCATGCTTATATTCTCACCGTCATATTTTTTAATTTTATGAACATGTCTTGGGGGGGGTGCAAACTAACCCACACACATCAGACACACTACAGAGGTTTCTTGATTTGTCCACATAACTCATGTTAGAATGTCAATGGAGCATTTCTAATTAGGAGAATGCAAATATCGGTTAATATTCTGTATCACTAGCTGGAATATAGATTCAGTCTCAGGATAAAAACTAGAAACACATGCTACAACAGAAGCAGCAAAAAAAATTACTGGTTTGGCAATTAAAACATCAATAGACCCATCGCTTATGTTTCATAAATTTCACAAAAACCTTAAAAGCATAATTCCTGGGCTAATATACAAAATCAATAAGCTTCCAAGACTCACTATAAGTTTCTTCTGAGTTATTTTGGAGGGAGATCAGAAGATATCCAATAGGCAGGGAATAATATTTTGTGAAAAGCAGAAGGATCATTACCTCAAAAACTCTTACTTCTGTGAATGATACTTTTTCCTGTGAATGAGGGTATGAAATGTAGAGAATTGACTCAGGTACTATGACACATTCATATAATGATTTGTGGAATCTGGACTTCAACATCATTCTTAATAGGATTCTTCAAAATGGTTTAAGAGTTATTTATTTACTTATATACTTCCAGAGCTTGCACGTAACTCAAGGAGAATTAACTGGCCACTTGCTAGAGTGTGGTCTCGGATTCACAGCATTGGCATCATCTTGGATACATTAGAAGTGAGGGATCCTAAGCCTACTGAATCAGCGTCTGCTTTTTACCAACATCTCAGGAGATTCAAATGCACTTTAAAGTTCAAGATGCACTGATTTATACCCATTTCACATCTGGAGCAACTAAAAAATTGTTTCAAGTTCTCATAACTGGTTAACTAATGATCAAGCCTCAAGTCCAGGGCTCTTGAATTCCAGAACAATGCCTGTCCCCTGCTTTGCTTTCTTTCTTTTGATACATTTTTAGGCAAAATTGGCAACTCTTCCCATACAACCACTTAGTACTAGTTTAGTTGCTATTAAAGTCTATCATTGCCAGTGCTTGGTTTGGCTGGATCTATGCTTCGCCGTGATTTAAGTTTTGACATCCTTTTATGTTAATACGGTCCCAACTTCAGCCTGAGTATAATGGTTACAAAGTCAAGAGGGATGTTATTCGTATCTTTTGGCAAAAATAACTCTACTCAGGAGGACTAGACCAGGGTTTCTGAGAATATTTGTCAGTTTACCAGCAAATCAGAGAAGCTCATCCTCCCTCCCCCACTGTTCCAATTAGGAAGAAGTAGAACAAGACCTTGACATAGCTGCATTTCCCTGGAACCAACAAAGTAAATGGAACTTCCCTTCAGAAGAATGACTAAGTACAGACTAACAGAAGGGAAAAGTTCAACTGATAACTTTCACCAAACAGGAGATGCACAGCTGGTGAAAATGATTTGGAAGCAGATCACAGGAAAAATAGTTTATCTTCTATTACCCTAAGAGAAATGAGTTGAAGACCATGGCCTGCTTTCTATGTTTCTTAAATCATATCAATAAAAACAACAGCCAAAACACAGCAGGAAAGCACGGAAGGAGGAGATGGCACTGAAGCTGAAGCTACATCACTGCACACATGCAACAATCTCCTTAGTGTTTCAGTTGAAAGTCTGAAAACTAACGTAACAGATTTGCAGTTGACTTTGATCACATGGAATTTTCCAGATTCCCATTTCCTAAGACCCTTTTAAATGATTAAAGTCAAAAGGGAACATGAGATGTCATTGCCAGTCGACAGTAAAGAAACTGAGGCTCAGAAGAGTTCAAAGACATTCTCAAGGTCATATGATAAGATGAAAACCAGGATGAAGTTCCTCTGATCCTCCATTCAGTGTTAAAATTTGGCATAGTACCCATGCTTGCTGCCTAAATTTCAAACTGGATTTCCCAAATAGAAGAATTTTGCTTATTTTTTGTTTAACACATTCCTAGAAGAGACAGTTTATGTTTAATAAAAACAGAAATAAACCTCAAAATCCTGGGTAACAACAAAAGGATATAGGTTTGCTTTGAAGGAACCTATTCTCTGGAATTTAAAATGTTGACATCCCTTTATGTTGATAATACCCAGCCTTAGAGATCTGGATCAAGTGTGAAGAAGGTCAAGAAAAATCTGTTTGCATCAGTTGGCAAAGGAGAAAGCACTTAGGAGGACTGGACAGGAGTCCTTAAAGTCTTTTGGGCTTAATTAATATCTCAGTAGTACATGTGGCTTTGCGTAGCACTCCTACTTCTGCTTCCTAACTTTAGGGAAGGATAATTTGGCCTCAAAGCTACAGACAGCTGTGAAATCGAATGCTCTATTGGAGCATTTTAAATAGCACATTTGGCCCTTTGGAGGTAACTAAATGGATTTCACTTCTACAGATTTATAGAACTTGCTCTTCTGCCCAAATTTCTACCTCTTCCGGCTGACTCACTTCCAGTACTTTTGAATTGAGCCCGTCTTACTCAGTCCCTACAGCATATAAGGTAAGCTGGGATTGGCTTCACACAAAGCTAGCAAAACTTTTTTTCCTTTCAGTTGCTAGAATTTTTATACATCTCTTCCTTTCCATAGCAACACACTGAAATGAACAAATTGCAGACCGTCTAGGTTTACAACCTAGAAGGGAGGGCATGGTCTGAGAAATGGTTTTCAACCTTGTTGCCCATTAGAATCACATTAGGGTTCTGCAACTGATCCCCATGTCAGGTTATTACCCAGTCCAATCTCAACAGAACCAGTTGGGTGGGACCAGGCATTGGCCTCCTTTAAGGAATTCATCAGGTAGGTCCAATGTTTAGCTAAGGTTGAGAACATGTGATTTAAAGCACTTCTTCTCAGACTTTGGTGAGAGCATCTGTATCACCTGGAGGCTTGTTAAAACACGGACTCCTGGACCCAACAACCAGTTAGCAGGTGACTGACTCAGTGCTACTAATAGTGTAGCCCTCAGCCAGCACAATGGCAGGAGCTCGTTAGAAATGCAGATTCTCAGGTTCCTCCCAGGACTGAGTGACTGTAGGTGGAATTTCTGAGTCAAAAGGACTACTAAATCTCCGAGCACTACTGATATTCTAAGGTTTGAGCAGCACCACTGGTCGAAAGAAGCTAAAAAATGGGGACCTGGGTATATTAGTCATTTATGCATCCCACTCTTGATTTCAGTTGAGGTCATAATCTCAGAGTTATGAGATCAAGCTCTGTGTTGGGCTCCGTGCTGAGCATGGAGCCTGCTTAAGATTCTCTCTCTCCCTCTCCCTCTGCGATACCCCCAACTACTGCTCTCGCTCTCTCTCTAGAGAAAAAAAAAAAATAAGGAAAGAAGCTAGTAGTAGGTAAGAATGCTAGAGCACTGATAACAGCTTAAAATAATATTTCAGCAGTAATATTTCAGGCAATGTTAATATTTCAATCTCTCATTAACTGTCTGATTTATCAATTGATTCCACAAGACTGTGATACCTGTAGAAGACCTACCCAAATCCATTTCTGAGCCAACTCCCCATCCCACCTTGTCCACTTGGATAAATCCCCCTTATTCTCTCACAAACAGCACCTATCAACGCTAGGGTCAGCTCAAAAGGAAAGAACCTCCTATTGCTAACCCAAGGCTCTGTGAAAATGAATGTAATGATAGGTCTGCCAAGGACTCAGAATCACATTTTTCCTCAAGTCTGCAGAAGGGGAGTTTAACTTGAAAGGAAAGCCCATGACATCTCTGGGGGAAGTGTCCAGGATAAAAATATATGCAGGAAGCTTAACATATTTGCTCCTGCTTCAATCAGGACTGCTGTTCTCATTCATGGGCCTGCTTCATGGAGCTCAGGGATTGGACACAAAGCATATAGAAGAGCTTCTACCTGTGTCCAAAGCACAATTCCATTCTCCAGCCCCTCTTCCTCCAACACACTTCCTTGTAGGATACCTTGTTCACCTCTCTTGACCCCTATTATCTACCTGCCAGTCTTCTGAGTTACCTGGGCCCCCATTTTGTTTTGTTTTGTTTTGTTTTCTGTTCAGCCACTGTCTTCAAATCAGGTAAAAATCCTCCTAAAGTGAAAATAGAATGTCAAAATCACTAACCATTTTAGAATTATATTTCGGCATTATCATTGACCATGGGCAGTTATAATGCAACTGTGGGCAAGCCCTTTTTAACCATTGAAACTCCAAACAAAGGTTTGAAGGTCTCGATCGTTGATATACAAATCATGCCTTCTTGGTTTCCATCCATTTTGAGCTCAGTGACAAAAGCTGTGACTATCTCTTGTGAGCACAATTTTTTTTCCTAATTAAAATGCTACCTCACTTCACAGTATGAGGTAAAAACAATCACTAGTGTTTCAGACACCTGATTGACATCAAGGAAACACACTAGAAAAATTAGACTAAATATTTTCTCTTTGAGATTTTGAGTGGCAGGACCAAGAATTTGCCTTTTTCCAGCAGAAGAAAGATGAATCTAAGAACAGTGGGGCGAAGCTGACCTAGGTTGAAACTCCCCATAGAGAGCAGCAAGCTTCTGATGCTGGGTGTGGGTTGTGCATAATATTTTATTATTTCCCACCATTCTTGGCTTACAGAAGTACAAGAGGAATAGAATGCCTGGAATCAGGGAAAATATGCAGATTATATAATTGCAAACAAGCCTGAGACAATTGCTAGTCTCTAGTTCGGGTTGTCTTCTTTGTTGTGAGTTTTAATATAACAGCCTCCCCCCTTAAAATTATATTTTAAAAATTGGGCTCATTTTGCACATTGATGTATGTCCTCCTTAGGAAGGTGCTTTGCAACCAGGAAGCTGAATGCTAATGCAGGGGTTGCTATGGTAAGCAATCTTTTCTATTGAGAAGAAGAATAAATAGTTCTATGAATTCCTAAATCAATAGCCAGGGCTGAACAGGATATAACCAGGTATTTTAGCCTCTAAATATAGACTTACAGCTAGAAGATAGTATTTTCTCTATAAAATCCTAATATAATTATAAATGCTTCAGGAAATTTTATGTTCACCTTTTGAAGCTGATTATTGATATTTTTTCAGAGTTTTTACATAACCCTGTAACATTTGTTTAAAAAAAAGAGTTTTTTCTTTCAGCCAGATAAAGGCAGCTGAGAAAAAAAAAACTGTTGATTTTCATGGCTAGGAAAATTTTGCAGAATTGGACCCTAATTAATGACTATTTAATGAGCTAGAAGTGTTTAATGAACATGAAATTATAACAGTACCATAGGTGTGTATTTTATTTAAAAAGACCATTATCTAAACACAAGCTTTGTTTGGGTTCTTGAAAAACCTAACTATCCATATGCTGAATGGTCCCTCCTTGCCCTTCCAGTCCCTTTCCACCTGAGAGAGCAAGGGGGAACTTAAATCCCTGGATCAATGAAGGAATAGCCTCTTTACAGCTGGGCTTCCAGTTGGATTTATCCAATGAAGGGACACCAGCAAGAGATGGGAGGGAGGTGGCAAAGTGGGTTTGGCTCCCGCCCATCAGATTGATGCTAGATGGCTGAGGTTCTCTTCTAGACACAGCTCCTGGGTACTGGTTGCTCTTTTTTCCCCCAGCCCATTCCACTCAAGGAGTGATAAGGAGCCCCTCACGATGGCTATGGCTCCGGGGACTTCAAAATTCTATGTTGGTTCCTCTTAATCCTGCCAGCAAATTGTGTAAACATATTCCTTTAAGTTCCCTCAAATTCCCCATCTAAGCGTGTATCTTGTTCTTTCTGGGGCCCTGCCTCCTACTCTTAGAAGGTTTATTTTTCATTAGGATGAGAAAATAAATATATTACAAGACATAACTAAATTTTAATTTAAGCACATATTTTTAAGCATATATTTTAAGATATAACTATGCCATTGGGCTATTTCAGTGCCAAATTAGCCACCTCTCTGTTGATATAATTAGTAGAGTCAAAAATATTCACTCTCTCATATTCTTCTGAATCACTTTGATTCATAATTTGTACCTTATTTTACATATTTTTTCCTGCATGTTTTCCATGTGTTTCTCTACCAGAGTAGTAACTGTGAAAGAAGCTGTCCTGACGGCTTTGGTACTCATCAAAGGACAATAGCTAGGAAAGAGCATGAAAATTCAACCTGGCATTAAGGAAGGGGCTGGAAAGAAGCTTTCTTCTGTGCATTTTGTCTTTTACTCCCACTGGTCACTTCCATCTGATAAGTAGGCCCTTTGGAGAGAGACCTCCAAGTCAACATTTTCTCTCTCTACTCAAAAGTCTCTTGGATAAACTTATCAGTGTAACTGACAGACACCGAACAAAAAACTCTTTTACTTTCACTGTAGGCAGGTTCCTTATCTTGGAGCCAATGAAATGCTGAGATACAGCTTATAAGTAGCTCTTGCTCTTTTCCTAGGTCTCTTTCTGTCTTTCTGATCTGCAAAGGGCTCTGACCTCCCTCAAATCCTAAGACTCTGCCTCCCTCTACAGAGAAACAGGCATGCAAATATCAGGATGGTGGCAGTGCCACCTCTCACCTGGCAGAGCACTCAGCTCATTAGCATAACCCTTGAACAAGGCCTGTCCCTCTCTGTGGGACTTGAAATGATAAATGACTCTGTCATTTGGACTCTAAAGGGATAATCATCATTTTCCAGACCTATCATCCACTCCCAGATACTGGGTGATGCATTTTCCCTATGCACACAGCACTGGGGGCTTGAACCTCCATTTTTTACCAATCTGTGAGTAATACACTGGATAGAGCCCCCAGGAAGTTAAAGAAGTTAGTGCAACTTTCAAAACTGCCTAACTTGCAACCAAAGAACAGCTTAGGCCCAGGGAGAAATAGTCTTACTATGTTTAAAGTGGAAAATAACAAGGTTATAAATGAAATGTAACCACATGCACCTTCCGCTAAATCTACAGCACCCTCCAAACTCTTAAAATAGAAGCTGCAAGTGTCTACTAAATATGAACATATACAAATCCTACGACTCAGCAATCCCACTCAGAGGTGTATACCCAAAAGAAATATATACACAGGTTCAACAAAAGTCATAGAGCACAATGTTTATAGCAGCTTTATTCCTAATATCTAAAAAATAGATGCTGCCAATTTGTTAATAAATGGTAGAATAAACACTGCACAGCAATAAAGGTAACAATCTATACAACTTTACATAAAAATATGGAGGCATCCCACAAATATAGCTTTAAGTGAATGAAGATGCAAGAGTACATGCTACATGACTCCATTTATCTAAAGAACAGAAATGGGCAAAATTAATGTATGTTAATCAAAGTCAGGATAGTGGCTACCCTTGGAAGCATAGTAACTAGAAGGGAGTATGAAGGCAGCTTCCATCATGCTGGTAATATTCTGTTTCTTGACTAAGTTAACATTACAGCTCAATAAAGTTTTCAAAAAGTAACACACCTCATCGAAATAAAAGATGGCCAGGAGTCCAACTAATTTAAGGCAGAATCACTAGCCTATTGACCAGGACACTTTGCTCTTTCCTTAGAGTAGGGGCAGAGCTGCATTAATGGGAGTTCATCCAGTCAGCTGTCCAAGGTGCCATTGTATAAGGAATGCGAGGGGCACCCAGGCGGCTCAGTCGGTTAAGCATCTGCCTTCAGCTCAGGTCATGATCTTGGGGTCTCAGGGTCAAGCCTCGCATTGGGCTCCCTGATCAGCTGGGAGTCTGCTTCTCCCTCTACTCCTCACCCCACTCATGCTCCCTCTCTCTCAAATAAATGAAAAAAAAATAAGGAATGCGAATGCCTGACCAAGGGATAAAAGATAGAGGAAAATGTGCTTGCCAGAATTCCTTCCAGAGATGGCTTTATATATGTTTAAAAAAAGGATCCTTTGAAAGTCAACTAAATTTGGTAGGATACCCCAGAAAACTGAAAAATATTCATAATGATTTAAGAAGAATAGTTGGTTGCATAAAGTGGCCATATTCCTTACTAATTCTGTGACAGTTTGGTTTGTCGTTCAGCAATGAATTCAGCATTCTCCCCGTTTCCCTCCATAGACAGAGAATAATGCATCCAGATCTGTAGAGGTTAGCCTTGGCCATGCGACCTGCTTTGGACAGCAAAATGTTAGCACACATTCTAAATCACAATCTACATTTGCAAAGAGAACTTGAGTTGCTTGTCCAAACAGTGATAAAAACAATGAAAAGTGGAAGGTCACTAAATACTTGATAAAGCTATTATTTACTCCATCTCATAGATTGAGACTTTAGATTCTTCATTTTTAACAAGCTCCCCAGTGATGCCAATGATACCAGTTGATGGACCACAGGTTGAGCACAAGCAGTTATATCTCAGTCTTTGTTTAGAAAATGGAGATCATATCACCTACTCATGGAATCATTTGAAGGCTAATTCAAGTGGTATGTCCACATCACCTAGCACTATGCACAATAAATGGTCATTTTTATTTATACTTCCTATTCTATCTCAGACCATGAATGAGGAGAGCAAATGCATGTGCTTAAATTTAGTGCAAAAATGTAGGATGCAGAATAAGAGGATGAATTCAAGACCACTGTAGTCACTTGAGACTGTGCAAACTTGGATAGGTTGTTTAATTTTCTGAATTCAAGCATTTTCATCTGCAAAAGGAGTAATGATGTCTACTCAAGAATGTGAAGATCAAATAAGGTCTGTTCCAGGAACATGATAGGCTCTTGAAATTTGTTGGTTGAATCCAAATGTGGTTCAGAATTAAGTATACCTAAGGGCTGCATGCCATCCAAAGGTATTGAATTGCAAACACCAAGAGGTATTGTCCTGTGAGCATCCACTCAGTAACTATGTGCCATGGAGCAACTTCACAGGTTATTAGTAAATGCCTAAAAATCCCAAGAACAGTTAGGGCATGGGATTCCTTTAAAAACACAATTTCTTTAAAACCAGAGAGAAGGTCATACAACCTCCCTGTTCAAAACCCTTTGAAGTCATCCTGCTACACTTAAAATAAAATCCCAAATTCTCAAAAAGCGTTGCATGGTTCAGTGACTGACTATTGCTTCAAATGCATGCCACTATCTTGGCTACGCTCCATTCTGCTCACTCCATCCCAGCCTCTTTGCCTTTCTCTCAAAAACTAAGCACATCCCTCGTCTAGGGCCTTCATAAAGGCTGTTTCTCATCATGAAACACCCTTAATCCAGGCATCTATATGTTTAATTCTTAAGTGATGTCCTTTCATTTTCATTTTCGCCAACCCCCCTCATTAGAGAGGGCTACCTGACTACCCAATTTCAAATATCACTAGAACCCCCACCATATCACTCTCTGCCCCCTTATCCTGATTTATTTGTCC
Organism: Canis aureus; assembly: GCF_053574225.1. NCBI lineage: Eukaryota > Metazoa > Chordata > Mammalia > Carnivora > Canidae > Canis > Canis aureus. The sequence goes on from NC_135636.1 coordinate 15,545,193, forward strand.
TCCTGGCTTGCATCACTAATGACATTATACTATATTTATATTTTTGTTTTCATATTTTCTGACTCTACCGTGAGACCCTATGATTCATGAAGATTGGATTTTGTCCCTTTAGTTCACTTGTGTATCTTTGGCTGACATATAACAGATGCTTAATATATATTGTTGAGTAGGTAAATGAAAAAAAAAAAGTCTGCAGCATGAAATTCCTATCTAACACATAGAAAAGTATGTGTAGGTGTGTTGATTGTCAACACTTAGCTTTTGCATGAAGAGGTTGTCAGTGTATTTATGTTTATTTACACATCCAGCATTTTAAAAGAAACCCCTACCTGCTAAACACTTTCCTAGAACTTGAGGTATGTCAGTGAATGCTATAGATAGGGCTCCCTGGGAAATAGACTCTGAGATGGAGATTACTGGGGAAGAACATTTTGGGGATGTGTTCTTGTGGTTGACACCTGTGAAGGTCAGAGAAATATGGGAAGAGGAAAGCTGATCCATGGAGCAGTTGCAGCAGGGGCCTCAGTCCATCCCCTATAGAGCTGTGGACATTGCATGTCTTTCAGGGCTGTCTCAAATTCAGGCAAGGTTTTTGAGTCTCTGTACTTCTAAATCCATACTGGGCAGGGACTGGCCCTGGGGAAGGGTGTAACATTAGGTAAGATGGACGTCTTCAGCAGAGGACAATTGAAGAGAAGTAATCTCTCAAGCTGTCAGCCTCCATCATTCACAGGATCTAGGAAAATGGGAGCTTTTAGTCCTGAAATTGTGTGTGTGTGTGTGTGTGTGTGTGTGTGTGTGTGTGTGTATTGTGGGGGGAGGGGCCATCAGGGCAGCATAGACTGACACCTACTACATGTAACAAAACAAAGAACCTGTCTTTAAGGAGTTTGCATTCTAGTGTGGGAGAAACAGACAATCAACAATCAAGTAAATAATCTAGACAGCATATGAGAAAAATGATATCCCCAAAAAATGATATCTCCATATCCAAAATGATATGGAGAGACAGTAAGTACCAGTGTGAATGTGAGGCGCAGAACTAAATAGGAAAGTATAGGCTTCATTGAGCAGGTAAAATTTGAGCAAAGGCTTGAAGTAGGTAAGAAATTCAGCCTAAAAAAAATTAGACTGGAGGGAAGAGCATTCTAGTCAAAAGGTACAGCTGTTACAAATGTCTTCAGGTTGGAGCTGGCTTAGCTTGTCCATGATCCTCTACTCCCCAAACCCTTGACAATTAGGACCAAGTAAGCCATAGTCACAAGGAGGAAAAAAACCAAAACGAAACATAGAGATTTGTGTGCTTTAGAAGATGCTAGTGATCCACCAGGCAGATCAAAACAACCTCAATTTTTTGAAAACAGCGTCCTTATTTCCCATCCTGGCACCAGCAAACTATACCAGGAGGGGGATCCCATGGCTGCTTGCCACAGGCCTAGAAGATGCAGGAGAGATAACCGCTATGCCAAGCACTGAAATTTACCAGCCTCTTTCTCCATGAAGCACATCCTCAGACACTGTTAATGTTTGAACAGAATCTGGAATTTCAAAATAGTTGATTCTAGCAGTTCTTGACAGTTCATTGTTTTGATGGAGAGACAGATTCCTGAAGCTTTCTACCCTGTCATCTTTTGTGATCTCACTCAACATATTTTAATAAATTAAATTCTGTAGGCTTCTTCTATTGTCAGTTTTTTCCTAACCACTTTTGCACATTTAATTTTTCAGATAAATATTAGGATAATTTTTGTCATTTCTTAAAAAGAATAAAAACAAAACTGTACTTAGATTTTCTCTGTAAATTGAATTAAATGTATTGGTTAATTTTAGGAAAATTGACTCATTTCCAATGTTATATCTCCTTACACATAAGATATAGTTCTCCATTTATGCAAATCTTGTAAACTCTTTTACAGAGTTTGAGTTTTTTTATATAGTACCTGTCCATTTACTGTGATACTTGTTCTTTATTATTTTATATTTGTGAAATATTATTATTTATAATATTACTATTGTGAATGCAATCATTTTCTATATTACAACTTCTAAAGAGTTATTATTATATAAGAAAACTATATTTGATTATTTATTTTGTCATTGGCCACAATACTGAATTCTCCCACTAATTCTAATTGTTGCTTTTCTTAAGGCTTCTTGAATGTATAATCACATAATTTGTAAATAATAATAATTATTTCCTTCCTATTTGTAGTATTTATATCCCTTATATTTTCAGAACAATTATAAAGAATAGTGATGATTACAATCGTCCTTCTTTTGTTCCTAGTTTAAGTGGGAAAATGTAGGGATGCCTGGGTGGCTCAGTGGCTGAGCATCTGTCTTTGGCCCAAGGCGTGATCCTGGAGTCTCAGGATTGAGTCCCACATTGGGATCCCTGCATGGAGCCTGCTTCTCCCTCTGCCTATGTCTCTGCCTTTCTATCTCTCTGTGTCTCTCATGAATAAATAAAATCTTTTTTAAAAAGTGAAAATGCCTAGTTCTTCAGGATTAATCATGATGTTGGCTCTTATTGTGTGCTATAAAAACCTATATAAATCTATCTGTATACATAAAATATATAAAAATTACATTTTAATAAGTAGTATTCTATTACTACATTTTAAAAACTATTATGTGCCTTAGATATGATTTGAATTGTAGTATATGCCATTTTTTAATGTGTTGAGATAACTACTTTTCTTGTCCTTTTCATTGACTTAGTATAGTAACTCAGTAGATTTCTGGAAATGTAGACTTTCTGCATTTTTAACATTACCCTCACTTGATCACTGTAATTGATAATATTTCACACTTTTATTGAATGTAATTAATTGGCCTTTTAGTACTTCTTTCTGCTACTTTGTCATTATTTGGTTTCAATAATAAATGCATTTATTTAGTTCAGTAGAAAACCTTTTCTCCCCATATTCTAAAATTACATGAAATGTAGAGGTGCCTGGGGGGTTCAGTCAGTTAAGCATCCAACTCTTGATTCAACTCCGGTCTGAGATTCAGCCCCATGTCTTTGTGCTGGGTATGGAGCCTTCTTATGATTTTTTCTTTTCCTCTCCCTCTGCCCCTCCCCCTGCTCTCTAAATAAATACATAAATAAAATTGCATAAACTGCAGATATTTGTGGGTTTTTTCTCTGTTCAAAAGTATCAGTGATGAATACATGTATTGTTTTTCTTTTGTGTAGGTAGATGTTTATCTATTTACGGCATTTTCTCCATAATTATCATATTGTTTAGACAATAAATTTAATAATTTAAATTTCCTTAGAAAATTATCCATTTCAACCAAGTTTTCAAAGTTTTTAGCATAAAGCCATGCAAATACTCTCATAATTCTTTACATTTCCTCTATAATTTAATATTTTCCTTTAATCATAATTTATTTAGTAAATTATTTTATGGCCACATAGATATATACAAATATGAGAATTATAATCATATGTATATTTACATATTATACGATACATTCTAGTACTATATGTTTCATTCACCTCTCAAAAAATATCTTTCATTATAGCTTTCTGTTTTATAATTTGCTTATTACTACTTTTTATTCTATTAAATATTAAGTGATGGACAAGAAATTCTTAGAAGACTTTTTTAATCCATTAAAAATATTAAGTGCTGTGTTCTTAGACATGTTACCAAAAGCATGATCTATTTAAAAATTAATAAGTTAAACTTTATGAAAATCTTAAAATTTTGCTTTGCAAAATACTCCTTTAAAATGATAAAAAGATTGAAAGAATTTGCAAATCATATATCTGATAAAGAACTTAGATCCAAAATATTATTAAGAATGTTATAAACTCAACAGTAGGAAAGTAAACAATCCAATTAGAAAATGGACAAAAGCTTGGACCTTTTACCAAAGAGAATATAGGGAAGAAAAATATGCCCATGAAAAGATATTCAACATCACAGGCCATAGTGAAATGGTTATTAAGGTTATAATAAACTACTACTACATACCGACTAGAATGACTAAAATTTAGGGGCACGTGGGTGGCTAATTGGTTAAATTTCTGACTCTTGATTTCATCTCAGGTCATGATCTCAGTGTCTTGGGATCAAGCCCTGCATCGGGCTCCTCACTCAGCAGGTAGTCTGCTTTTCTCCTTCTCCCTCCGCTCCTGTCCCAGCTCTCTCTCTCAAAAAAAATAAAATTATTTTATGTATATCTTTTAAAAATGATTAAATTTAAATATAGTTTAATTCCAAGTGCTAGTAAGATGTGAAACAACTGGATCTCTCATACATTACTAGTGGAAAGATAAAATGGTACCACCACTCTGGAAAAGAGTTTGGCAGTTTCTTGTAAACATACATTTATCATTTGACTTTTCAATCACATTCTTGGGTATTTATTCTAGAATCATGAGTATGTTCACAAAAAAACCTGTACATGATGTTCATAACAGCTTTATTTGTAATCACTAAAAATTGGAGATAACCCAAATGTCCTTTAACACTTGAATGGACAAACAGTGATAGAGACACAGAGTAGAATACTTTTCTCAGCAGTAAAAAGGAATAAACTATTAGTGTATGCAATAACCTTTGGATGGATCTCAAAGATATTATACTGAGTTTTAAAAAAAACCTAATTTCAAAGAGTAAAATGCTATGTGATTACATATAAAAAGTTATACTTCATTAAATAATTTAAATATATATGTTTGGGTGTGTGAGTATATATATATATATATATGCACATATATATATATATATGCAACACTCTCAAAGTAACAAAGTTATAGTGATAGGGAATAGATCAGTGATCAGTAAATGGTAACAAGAGGGAGTTTCTTTGTAGTGATTGAACAGTTCTGCATCCTAACTTTGTGATTAGTTACTCAAAACATGTGACAAAATTTCATAGAACTATACAAAAAAGATTGCATATGAAATCTGGTGAATCACAAATAAGGTCTATACCAAATTTTAATAGTACTGTATCAATTTCAATTTCCTATTTTTAACAGGCTCTGCGGTTATGTTAGATATTGTCTTCTTTTTTCTTAAAAATTAATGTGGTTGCATGGAATTGTACACACACATATATACGCACACACATAAGCATGAGAAACTGGTAAAATGTGATCAGGCTCTATGCATTATAACAATGCCAGCATCCTGGATTTCATATTGTACTGTAGTTATGCAAGATGTTACAATTGAAGGATACATGTGATCTCCCTGTACATTTTTTAAATCCTCATGAATCTATAATTATTTCAAAATAAACAGTATAAAAATATTGATCTCATTATTCTGTTGTGAATAATATGGCCTAAGGAACGTATATGTAAAGAACTGGAAATTCTCATTCTCATTCTTAGAAGAAAAAGCTGGAAGAACTATATATTAATGACTTTTCTTGCCTCCACCCTGCAGTCTGGAGAAACAGGCAAGCCCAGAGAGTCACAACAGAGATCTGCTTACCTGGCATAAAGCCACTGGAGCCATGTACAGGATAGGAACTGTTAAATGTTAATTTTCATGAATTCCTGGAGGCTGAGTGCAGACAAGCATGGCAGTGAGAAACTAGGGAGACTACAGTGTTTGGGGGCCCACATACTTCTGTGGACCTTACTTCCAGGAGCCCCATCAGTTTCTTACAGTGAAGAGCTAAGACAGAGTCCTTCCTGCCTCTAGCAGAAAGAGGAAAAATCATCATTTTGAGATATGCTCAGACCTTTTTTCATAATGAGGGCCTATGCTCCAGAGCATTATCTCATCTGGGAGAAGGGTATTCCTCCCACCCAGTCCCTGCTAGTTTTCCTGTCTCACCTAAAAGAGGAAAAATATAGTCAACAGAAGACAGAGCTTCATGAAAATCATCTGGAAATGCTGTAGCCAGTGAAGAGAGTATGGACCAGGGGAGGGCAGACGCTATTCCACTGAAGAGGCACTTGTGAAGGTCACAGCCTAAAGTTATAGGCCCACTAAAAGACTGAGATTCAATAATAGTATTATAAAATGCTTCCTCTCTGCCACACTTTACTACCACATCAGCATGGCTCCAGAGTAATACACTGGTTTACAGCTGAAATAGCAGACATAGTCTCTCTTTGAAGAGGAATACTCAGAGAAACCCAAAGTCAAAAGGGGAGACAAAACACAAAGACACTAATAGAGGAATTTAAGATCATTAGTACTTACAGCTAGAGCAAACATTACACATAGCCCAACTCTTAGATTAGCATGAAACCTCACACTAAATGCCTACTTACCTCAGTTCCTTATTATCCAATACATACTTGATGTCTGTCTCTCAACAAAATCTATAAGGTACACCAACAGGCAATACATAGATCTGGGGGGTTGTTTGTTATGCAGCATTTTATTGTAGCAAGCTGACTAATAGAGAAATAATCTTCTATAATATCATCTAAGTTATTCTGTGCCTTGTTTACAGCATGTGAAGAAATTTATGGCACGAGATTGAAATTTCAAGGGTCTAGTCATTGATCTCTGAGTTGGCATTGAGGCCAATGACTGAGCACATCATAGCTCATGCTAGGCAGGTCCATTTCTGGAAGTCATGGGTCTTCACCAGTGGCTAGCTTTTGGCTCAAGGATGTCCCAATAGCCTTGCTGGAACATAAAACTGCACAATGTTCTAGGAAGCTTTCAACCCACTTTCATCATACTACCACCTTCCCACCAGATCAGATGTGCTTTGTGGTTTGAGAGTTCACCCAGCTTTTCCCAGCCCCTCCTCCTTTTTCCTTACAGGTGTTTCCCCTAAAAAAAAAAAAATCCTTTGTGTTTCATCATTGCTTGGCATTCATTTCTCAGAGAGCCTGGACAAGTACAGTCTCTCATCCCTTTACTACTTCACTGACATAGAGAGTGTTCCCTGGTGGGCATTTTTATATCATAGATATTCGTAGATAGAAAATGTCTGTCTTTTTAGATTGATGTTTCTAAGAATCCAGAGCAATTCAGGGAACTTCTTCAAATGCAGTCTCAGCATTGTTTTTTAATCTCTTGAATTTTAAGTTGGAGAGACTTTTTAGAAAGCAATGCCACATCTCTTACCACAAACTGGCACCACAATAAAAAGAAAAAGCTTGATATAAAAAGGCTGTCTGTCCATTAGATTTTGCATGATAGCCATATACTTCATGGATCCTTATGTAAGATAGGCAAAGGAGCCTTTCATTTTTTAAATTTAATTATAAATCTTAATCACACTGTGGTTTCATGGACACATGGCCCCTGAATTAGCTCTTGAAGTGACTGGGTTAATAAGATACAGTTGGATCTTTGCAATTATATAGCTATGACCTTGGTTTTATTTCCCTAAGGTCTGAGGAATTTAGAGGCTAGGAACTGATTTTAAATAGATCAAGTAGTGTGTGTGCGTGTGTGTATAGGGGGGTGTTATATGTGTGTATATAAAGTAGGCCAGTTGTATATTCTTAACTTCCAGTACAGTGTATATGTGTGGTTCAAGAACCATCTCCTTTATAAATTCAATTGTGAACACTACACCTCAGCTAAAACCCACAAAAGAAATGGAAGCATAATTCTTTGAAGCTACAGAAAATGGCTGATACATTGAAACCAGTTTTCAATTTGAGAGTCACTGGGAGGGAGTTTGGCATTCTCAGGTAAAATTAAGATACTTTTTAGTGTCATATGTTCAAAAATACTCTTGGAAAATCTCCTTGACATTGGTTTTGGCAATGGATTTTTAGATACTATATAAAAAACATAGGTAGCAAAAGCAAATATAAACACTGGGACTACATCAAACTAAAAGTCTTCTGCACAGCAAAGGAAACCATGAAAGGCAACCTATGGAATGGGAGAAAATACTTGCAAACCATATATCTGATAACGGGTTGATTTCCAAATCACATAAAAGCTCAGATAACTCAATAGCAAAACTAATAATAACTGATATAAAATGGGCAAAAGCCCTGAATGGATATTTTTCTGAAGAAGACACATATATGGCCAAAGGGTACATGAAAAAGTGTTCAACATCACTAACTGTCAGGGAAATGCAAATCGAATCCACAATGAAATATTATCTCACACCTGTTAGGAAACCTATTATTTAAAACAAAAAAAACAAAACAAAACAAAAGATAAATGCTTGCCAGGTTGTGGTAAAAAGGGAATCCTGCTACAGTGTTAGTAGAAATGTAAATTGGTATAGCCATTATGGAAAATAGTATGGAGGCTCCCCAAAACATTAAAAATAGAATTCCATATGACCCAGTAATCCCACTTCTGCGTATATATCTAAAAAACTTGAAATCAGGATCTTAAAGAGATACCTGCACTCCTATGTTCACTGAAGCATTATGCATAATAGCCAACAGACGGAAACAGCTTATTGTCCATTGATGGATGAACGAAGACAGAACACATAGTATATCCATACAATGGAATATTGAACAAGAAGGGCCTTGTGCCGTTTGTGATGATAGACCTGGAAGACAACATGCTAATTGAAATAAGCCAGACACAGAAAGAAAATGCCATCTGCTCTCGCTTATATGTGGAATATAATATAGACCTATATGAGCAGAAAGTAGAATGTTGATTGCCAGGGGCTGGAGGAAGGGGAAAATGGAAAGATGTTGGTAAAGTCTCAGTTTTGCAAAATCAATGAGTTCTGAAGATCTCATGTAGGCATGATGACTGTAGTTAACAACACTGTACTGTGTGCTTGAAATTTGTTGAGACAGTGTTTCCTAAGTATAAAAAACCGCCACCAAAAACACAATTATAACTATGTGAGGTGACAGATATGCTAACTAGTAGAATTGTGGTGGTGATTTCATGATGTATATGTATATCAAGTCATCAAATTGTACACTTCAAATATGTAAAATAAAGAAATACCCTTGGAGCCCAAACTGACTTGGGTCAAGATGGAGGTGGGGTAAAAAGGATACAGTGCTTCTAAATAAATAAATTACCCCAAATCCACTTGAATTTTCTTTGGGCAAATTAATCAAGGCAGTTCTGCATGTCAGCACTCAGGCACCCACATTCCTGCACAACGCATGGCTGGCAAGCCATCCATCCCTACTGGTTGTTCTCATAGGCACAACCAATCTACTATAAGATCTATTAGCTCAAGCTTTGGACAATGGGCTATTCTTCAGGATTGCTGGAAAGAAAATAAGTTCTTTTAAAAATGGTTAATCCAGGGGCACCTGGGTGGCTCAGTGGTTGAGTGTCTGCCTTTGGCTCAGGTTGTGATCCCAAAATCCTGAGATGGAGCTCTGCATCAGGCTCCCTTCAGGGAGCCTGCTTCTCCCTCTGCCTATGTCTCTGCCTCTCTCTGAGTCTCTCATGAATAAAATCTTAAAAAAAAAAAAAGGTTAATCCATTCTTTCTATATAGAAAGAAACTTAGTTGGAAAAGTAGAAAACATTTTTGAAAAAAAAATATTCAAACTTCCAATAACTTCTAAGTATAAGAAGCAGAAGCCCCTCATTAAAATGAGTCTTTGCACCATACCAGAAAAGTTGAAATACATGCTTTTCTCATAAAGAGGGGGAGTGCCTCTTTAGTCAGAATTTAATTTTGCATTCCCTTGATTTATAGATGGAAAGAATTCCAATTCTCCATTTATTTTGTAATGCCTGGCATGCGAACGTCTGGCTGGCTCAAGTAGTTCTGATGAAATACAGGACAATGACACCTTGAAAGGTGGTGACAGTGTATCCACTTGAAAAGTAATTGCTCCTGGCTTCACGCACAGTGACTTCAAGATGGAAAATACATTCAGAATAGCAAATGCCAAGAATGTTTCTAATCCAACTAGAGTCTCTCCCTTATCATTTTAGAAAAGCAGGTGGGATAGAAATAATGCCAAAAAGCATTATTTACCATGTTAAAATTTTAGTGTTTGTTAAGTGTTCTACATACTTTCCTTTTTGTCTTTGGCACTCTCTCTCTCTCTCCCTATTTTTCTATTACTTTTATTTTTATATAGTACTTCCACCCAAAACTATTAACTGAACTCATTTGTCTTTTTTTTAAAGATTTATTTATGTATTTTAGAGAGATAGCAAGAGTGTGGGGAAACGGGGAGAAGGTACACAAGGAGAGGGAAAGAGAGAATCCCAAGCAGACTCCCTTCCCCTTTGGGCACTGAGCCTGATGTGGAGCTTGATCGGACAACCCATGAGATGATGACCTGAGTCCAAACCAAGAGTTGATGGCTAACCGACTTAGCCACCCACGTGCCCCCGAATTCATTTTTTAAAACTGATTTTCTCTTTTTTTCCCCTGCCCTAGACTGATTTTCTTTTAAAATGTAAACTTCTGGAGACATGTTGTCTTTTTTGTTGCTTTGAATTTATTTTTGATAGTTTGCAAAGAATTGTTGACTGGATTCATTTTATATTTTTTAATATGTAATGTTTGATGCATGCAAAAGAATATATGTAACATGTGTAAAACATGTGGCATAGCACTAACAGCCCCTGAAACATCCCCCATTATTATTAATTTTGATATATTCTCTTGTTTTTCTCTTTCTCTACCCTATACCCCTGTCTCTTCTCAACCCCAGAAGTAACTTTTATTCTAAATTTTGTTTTTATCATTTTCTGCTATTTTCATGATTACTTTGTCTCTTGTGGTTATAGTTTTAAACAATATATGTTTATATTTTTCTTAAAAAAGCATCGTATTGTATCTAGTTTTGTGGTACTGGCTTTTTAAACCCAGTGTTCTTATTTTAAAATTCATTCGTCACAAAAGCTAGACTTCATTATTTTCACTACAGTCTAATATTCTATTGTGCAAAAATAAATTGACCCTTGAATAACACGGGTTTGTACTTCACAGGCCCACTTATGCAGTACAGTACTGTAAATGTATCTTCTCTTCCTTATGATTTTCTTATTAACATTTTATTTTCCCTAGCTACTTTATTATAAGAATACAATATATAATACATAAACCTTACAAAATATGTAACTGACTGCTTATTTTACCAGTAAGGCTTCAGTCCAGTCGACAGGCTATTTTTAGTGAAGTTTGGAGGGAGTCATATATTAAGGGCAGATTTTTTTTTACCATACAGGGGCCAGTGTCCCTAATCCTGACTTTGTTGAAGGGTCAATTGTATCACAATTCATTGTGCTGTCCTTTGATTGATGGACTAGATTTGATACACGTTGCAAATATCTCCTAATTTGTCAGGAGTCTTTTCATCTTCCTTATGGTATCCTTGAGAACCAGTTCTTAATTCGAATTTGGTCTAATGTACTCATCTGGATTTTTTATGTTTCGCAACTTTTGACATACTTAAGAAAGGCTTCCTTCCCCCGAAGTTATAGATACATTCTTCTGAATATTTTAGATTGACTTTTAAATCTAAGTCTTCAAATTATTAAGAATATATTTTTGTGGGGGCTATTTTATTAGGTGCATATAAAGTTAGAGGTTTATATTTTCTGGTTTAAAAACATTTTTATCATTGTAAAGACCCTTTCTGCCCCTAATCTTGTTTTTGTCTTAAAGTCTTCTTTAAACTTATTTTAATATATACTAGACTTCTTTTGCTTCATATTTGCCTTGTATATTTCCCTCATACTTTTACATTCAAAATTTCTACGTCCTTGTGTTTTGAGTGTATCTCTTACAAAAAAGATCCAGAAGGATACTTTTATTTTATTTTATTTTATTATTATTTTTTTTTATTTATTTATGATAGGCACACAGTGAGAGAGACAGGCAGAGACACAGGCAGAGGAAGAAGCAGGCTCCGTGCACCAGGAGCCCGACGTGGGACTCGATCCTGGGTCTCCAGGATCACGCCCTGGGCCAAAGGCAGACGTCAAACCGCTGCGCCACCCAGGGATCCCCAGAAGGATACTTTTAAATACAATTTGACTTTTTTGCAAGGATTGGGATCCCTGGGTGGCGCAGCGGTTTAGCACCTGCCTTTGGCCCAGGGCGCGATCCTGGAGACCTGGGATCGAGTCCCACGTCGGGCTCCCGGTGCATGGAGCCTGCTTCTCCCTCTGCCTATGTCTCTGCCTCTCTCTCTCTTTCTCTCTGTGTGACTATCATAAATAAATTTTAAAAAATTAAAAAAAAAGGAAATTATCAATAAAATTCAACCTTCCAACTAGAATTCCTTTTTTATTTAATGCAAGTAAAGGGACACCCGGATGGCTCGGCGGTTTAGTGCCTGTCTTTAGCCCAGGGTGTGATCCTGGAGACCGGGGATCGAGTCCCGCATCAGGTTCCCTGCATGGAGCCTGCTTCTCCCTCTGCCTGTGTCTCTGCCTCACTCTCTGTGTGCGTCTCTCATTAATAAATAAATAAAGTCTTAAAAAAATGCAAGTAAAGACACAGAGAGTGCTAGCTTATAAAAATAATAGATTGGGTTCTGCCACACAATTGATTATTACCACAAAGATGAATCAGCAGCATCTTAGTTCATTTTTATCTCCAACCTGATTCTTTTAAAACAATATGTATGGACACAGCCCTCAATATACACTGAATTTCTTGGATCATCTCACTTCTTTAAGAAGAAAAATCCTCCAAAGAGAAACAAAAATGGCTCTATCAAATCTGACAATAACATATTTGACAATATGTTATTTAAATGGTCTCTAATGAAGACCAATCTAAGCAGGGTGAGTACCTAATTACTTAATCATATCTTTTTATTGCATATAGAAATGTGGCAAGGAAATTGCCCAGGTATAACTAAAGAGAACTTTGAAAGATGTTCCTTCTGCCCTCACCAGGGGAGTAGTCCCTCCTATTAGGAAAATTATTCAAATCATAGTTATGGTTGCCAAGGTCTGGGCCAATGGAGGAAGGTAAGGGATTATCCACAGGGAAACAAAGACTTCATGCTTGTAGGTTGTAAAAGAAGTCTTCTGGTCTTGGTTGGGCTCATCACATAAGGGGGGGAAGGTGGTCACTGGCTATTAGCTGATTTCAGACCAGCTCAACAGAGTTGAGTTGGCTCTACTTTACATGTCTTTCATCCTTCATCAGGCTTGACTTGCCTTCACACAGACATTAGACAGAGCAAGGGAAGCAACCCCAACAGGCAAGCACATTAAAGTCTTGCCTTTGCAGCACCCTTATTAACAACCCATTGGCCTTTCAAAATGTCCTGTAATCTGACTGAGTTTGGAGTCAGACTAGGAAGGTATTATAATGCTATAAGGCAGAGGGTGAAGATAGTGGTGGGGTGAAGTGGAAGAGGTGGGGGGTGGGGCACTAGTACAATCAATCTACCACAGAAACTGATTTCTCTGACTCAGGAATAAAGGATACAAGCAAAACAACAATCCTATTTCAGAGAGGATGAGAACAGACAGGGGACCACTGTCCCCAAGGAAAGGAAAGTTTCAGCTGAGGTATGACCTCTCTGAAGGACAAGCTTGTCCTTTAGTGTGGGCCCCTCACCAGTCTTCACTTGCTTTTTGAATAGCTGGAGCATCTAATTGCCCTGAATCAGTTTTTATACAGAGAAAGAAGCAACCACAAAGAAGCACAGTTCTTTGTCTAACGCTGAATTATGGCAGGAAGCAAGATGATAAAGTGACAATGCCCATAAAGGAATGGTATATTCCTTCTCAGGGTCATAGAGAACTTTGGGGAAAAGACAAGTCCCTTGTAACAGCTGTAAGAGTGTTGTTGATCCTTGATTTGCATAAGCTGTGGACATCTCCTTGAATTTTAGAAAAATTGCAAATTGGGATGTACAGATACATCAAGCGGAAACTGCTAGATTTCCACGGCCCAACAACAAAGTACTAAAGAGCCTTGATTTGGGATAATGAAAAGTATTCATGATTTTCTTGTTTTATATTTTAGGACATTCCCTTTATTATTTCAATTTCTGTGTGTGTCTGTGTGTGTGCCTGTGTGATAGTCGCATTAAAAATTTGATATATAATTTTAGGTTTATTTGGGTGGATTCCGCAGTGTTATATGAATGCATGTTTTTGCATTCACTGCTAGAAAACAGGGCAATAAATCTTAGGAGATTCAGGCCTAATCTCTCTTGCCATACCAGAATGAAAAGCTAGCATTTCTGCACATATTTTAAGCAGCCTCCTTCCTTAATGCATTGTGTCATGTTCTTAGCACTTTCTCCCATAGAAGATAGGCTTTCAATGTGCATGTCGGCTTGGGGGAAATCTTGCTCCTATGTATTAACTGCTGACTCCTTTAATCCTGTTAGAATTTAATTTCCCTTGATTGAATGTGGTGTTATCACCAGGTGCTGAGTGGCCCTTTTCTATCAGTACATATAAATCCTGTTAGGCCTTCCCAGACTCCAGATGTTCCAGAGCCTTTCTGAGGTGAGACTCTTCTAAAGGAACATTTGCTCAGAGGTTCATCCAATACGGAGAGTGAAAAGTCAAACTTTTGGACACAAGTGTCTTGTTTATTTCTGCCTGGCTAAGTTGTGGGACTCAGGCATCTGCGCTGAAGGCCTGTGAGAGTCCCAGCAGTGTCTATCACTTTTGAATTAAATAACAAATTCAAGGGCTTTAAAAAGCCTTCCCTTAAATGGTAAGGTGTTCACTGATTAGCAAGATACTGACCCATAAAAATACGTACGCTTTTCAATTCTTCCAATTTTACTAAGCAAAGCATTTCCTTTTTATATGTGTGACCTGCTTTAACTGCTTATCCCAGGAAACTCTTCCCAGCAATTGCTGAGATTTGTAATGAAATCGATTCTCAGTGATCCCAGTGACTTCCTTACCCTGTGAGAGATCCCTCCTGCTCCCAGTTTCCTCTTCCTGCATCTCATCTGTTGGCCATTTCCTGCTAATTACCTTCCTCCACCAAACAAAAGAAAGCAATATTATTCACAGTCAGCTTCGCTACTTGGTAGTACCTCTAAGCTTTTTTTTTTTTTTTTTTTTTCCAAAAGTTTGATTTAAGGAGAAATTGTGGAATAAATTAAAGTAACTTGGGCATCTGTGGGTTTCAAGCATTAATTAAAATAAATCGGCTTTATTACTAACAATCAATTTGGTATGTATACTGATAATTTTTTAAAGCTTTAACTATTCTGCTGACATCAATTTGGTCACCAAATGCGGTCTAAATATTGTGCAGGGTGCTGTGATTTCACCATAATTCAAATAAAGTACTTGTTCTCATAGCAATGAGAGTTTATTGTCAGGGTTTTTTCAAGGATCTCAAATCAAAAACATTCAGGTCAGCTTTACAAAAGAATTGGGCCAGGTGGCAATGTGCAGATTGTAGGCCAGATCTAAAAATGGGAAAACCAGCTTTATTAAAGAAGCACAGCCATTGTTTAAGGTAAGAATACTGGTCTAGTGCTGTCAGGATTTCTGAGTTTTCAAGAAATAATAGGATTTTGGATTTTTGTGTAATATTTCATAATTTATAAATGTTAACCTTCATACTAGCTTTATAAGCAATTAATCCACTTCCTTTGCTACATATTTACCTTTCTAGTGAGATTTACCCTTTCTAATGTGTTCTCATTAGCACCCTTTCTTTCTAACTGAAAGAAGTCCCTTTAACCTTTCTTGTAAAGCAGTTTGGTGATGGGAAGAACTCCTTTAGCTTTTGTTTATCAGGAAAACTCTTTTTCTCTCCTTCAATCTGAATAATAACGTAGTGGAGTAGAATATTCTTGGTTGAAAGTTTCTTTGTCGAATATATAGTGCTATACTCTTCTGAGTATACTCTTCTATGGGGGTTCCTTTGCACATAAGAAACTGTTTTTGTCTTGCTGCTTTTAATATTTTCTCCTTGTCTTTAAGTTTTGACATTTTAATTACAATGTGTCTTTTGAGTCTCTCTGGGTTCCTCTTATTTGGAACCCTCTGGGCTTCCTGGATCTGGATGTCTGTTTCCTTCTCCAGGTTATGGAAGTTTTCAGCCATCATTTCTTCAAATAAGTTTTCTGCTCCTTTCTCTCTCCCTCTCTTTTCTTTCTGTGAGTTCTCTGATACAAAGCTAGTCTGTTGGATGTTTTCCTATGTCCTTTAAGGTAACCTCACTTCTTAAAATTCTCATTTCTTTGTACAGCTCTGACTGAATTCCACTGCTTTGTCTTTGGACAAACTGATCCTTCTTTTGCTTCATAGTCTGCTGTTGAAATTAATGTGCAGGTATTAAATACTGGACTCCTAAGTCATCAAGAGGCAAATGAAAACAAAAGTATTTTGAAATGAACGATAATAAAAATAAGACAAATCAAAACTTGTAGAGCATAGCTCAAACTATAAGGGGGAACTTTACAGCGATATATACACAGAAGAGAAGAAAAATTAAATATCAATTATCAAGAGGTTAAAAAAAGAATTCAGTGGGAATGTAATTGGTGCAGCCACTATAAAAAACAATGTAGAGGTTCCTCAAAAAATTAAAAATAGAATTACCATATGACCCAGTAATTCCACTACTAGGTATCAAAAACACTAATTCAAAAAGATATATGAACCCCTATGTTTATTGCAGCATTCCTCACAATAGCTAGATATGGAAGCAACCCAAGTGTCTAATGATAGATGAATCGACAAAGATTGGCATATAGTATACAATGGAATATTACTCAGCCATAGAAAAGAAAGAAATCTTACCATTTACAACAACATAGGTAGATCTATAGAGTATAAAGCTAAACAAAATAAGTCAGAGAAAAGACAAATAACATATGATTTCACTCATATGTGAAATTGAAGAAACAAAACAAGTTAACAGGCACAGAAAAAAGGAGAAACAAAAAAACAGACTCTTAAATAGAGGATGAAGTAGTAGTTGCCAAAGAGGAGTTGAGTTAGGGGGATGAGTGAAATAAATTAATTAAGAGTACACATATCTTGATGAGCATTGAGTAATGTAGAAAATTGTTGAATTATTATATTGTACACCTGAAATGAATATAACACTGTATATTAATTAAACTTCAAAAAAATAAAATAAAATACTAAAAAAAATAGCAAATTAACCTGACAAAGAAAAGGAAGTAAAAAGGTTAAGGTAGAAATTAATGAAATCAAGAGTAAATATAGAAGGGATCAACCAAGCCAAAATTGCTTTTTTTTTTTTTTAAAGAACATGAAATTAATAAACCCCTGAAAAGACAGATCAAGAAACTAAAAAAGAGGCCTAATGCACCAAAATACAGAGGAAAGACTGTTAAGTTAAATTTAAAAAAAAAAAGAATATTATGAAAAACTTTGTGGTAATAAATCTTGAAAAAAATAGATACAATTGGAAAACATAAATCTACTAAATCTCTATCAACAAGAAAAAATAGAAAATTCAATTAATCTGATAGTTATTTAAAATCTAAATATGTATTTAAGAACCTTTCCACAAACAAAAACAACAGACTTCAGACTCTAAATTACTTTATCACGATTTCTACCAAATGTTTTAGGAAAAAGTAAGCTCAATACACAAATTACTCCAGATAATAGAGAAGAAGGCCACCTGGCTTTTTTTTTTAAACAGCCTGGATAATCTTAATACCAAAACCTAGTAAGGACATTATAAGAAAGAAAAGTTATAAGCTAATTTCCCTTGTGAACACTGATGCAAACCTAACCAAAATATTAACACCCAAAACCAAGCAAAATATAACTATGGGAATAATAAAAATACATCATGACAAAGTAGAGATTGTTTCAAGAATGCATGGATGGTATACATTCACATCTCATTCAGTATTGTTCACCACATGAAGAGAATAAAGGGTAAAGCATTGGGTCAAACTCAATCCTCACAATAAAAACTCATAGATGGTAACCTTCTTAGATAAAGGGCATGTAAACAACTTTTTCCTATGATATCTGGAAAAAGACAAAGATACCTGCTATCATACTTCCAGTCGTATTGTACTGGAGGCATAGTCAATGCAGTAAAGGTTAAAAAATAAATGGTGAAAAAATATAAAATGAAGGAATAAAATTTTCATTATATGCAGAGGAAATAATTATTCACAGAGAAAATCCAAAAGTAAAAAAAATATTCAATTGATAGAAATAATGAGGGCACTGGATACAAGATCAATTAGAGAATCATCTCAATCCTATATTCTATCAAGAAACAATTAGAAAATGCTGTTTTTAAAATTGATATTTATCACTTAGATTGTGAAGAGATCCTATAGATCCTATATAATTCCTACTAGATGAGCTTCCTCTCTATGTTGGAGGAGATCATAAGATTGATGCTGTGAATACTGTTCACACTCCTTGATATATTTAAGGTTTTATTCAAGTAGGATATATTTTTTTGTTGTTGCTATTCAAAAGCACAGGTGTTTTTTACCAAAGTGCTAATAAATGCTGAAATCTAATCAGTTAAAAGAAGGATACTATTTATAATAGCATAACAAAAATCAAATATCTATTAAAATTTCATAAAGAATTTTGAAACCCCTATAGAAAAAAATCTAAAGAAATTGAAGAAATATTTTAAAAGTAGAGATTTACCATTTTTCTATTTTGAAAGACTCAATATACTTAAGATGGTAATAATCATCAAATAATCTATAGGTCCAATGAAATTCCTTTAAAAACTGCCACATTTTTAGTGGAAATTAACAAGCTGATACTAAAATCTATATGTGAATAGGAGCAAGTGAGTAGAGACAAGAAAGGCTAACAATATAGAAGATCAAAGTTCTAGTATGATGACTTATACTACCCTTTATCAAGACAAAAACCTCAGTAAATACATCAAAGTAGGATTATTTGAAAGATTGATAAATAGATCAATGGAACAGAATATAGAGTCCAAAAACAGACCCAAGCAAGACAGTTGATTTATGACAGAAGTGATACTATACAGCGATAGCTAAAGGTGGCTTTCCAATTAGTGGTTCTGGGTCAAATGTATACCCATATAGAAAAATGAAAACTTTCCCTATTATCATCTATAGAAAATCAATTCCAGGCTGAGCATGATGATAGACAAAATATAAATGTTAACAAAAAGCTTCTGGGACATTATATTGGAAAATGCCTTCATGTGACTGGTGTAGGAAAAATTTCTATTTTGTTTGAGCTTTATAATGTACAATCTACTTTATTGTAGCAGGTCATACCTTTCATTTATGATATTATAAGTATACTATAGTATAGTACATAAATATATGTACATAATAACAAAATTGTTACTAATAGTGTTGCACAATTAAAAACCATGGGAACAAATGATTTAACTGCTTAACAACACCACCAATAGCCAGATGAAAGTAAGGAATCCCTTACAGGTTTGCCACCTTATGGAGTTTGTATAAGAACATTTTAAAAATATTTGTAAGGAACCATCCATCTTAAAAAAATTTTATTCACTCAACTAGTAAATGTTCTACTCATTTCAGAAATATCATATTACTGAAAGGATCAATATTCAGAAAGACTCAAATTTAAGTCCTGACTCTGTGTTTACTGGCTGTCTGAACTTGTTCAAGTTTTTCATCTCTTTTCTCCTTATGTCTTACTCTATAAAATATGCAGTAATTATGCTTAACATTGATATTGAGAGGAATAAGTTAAATATCACACCTGACAGTTCTTAGCACATGCCTGGCACACAATAGTTGATTAGTAAATGTTAAAACTTTGTATGACCATTCCCTTGTTTTGAATTATTGCCACCTACTTTGGTAAGCAATGCTTACACAACCCCCCAGGGGTGGTTATAGAAATATAATTCTCAACATATAATCATGTTGAGATCATGTAATACACTTCCCCATTACCATCCCCTCCAAATATCAGTAGCATTCCTTGGCCATTTACATACTCTGGCATGTTTGGACATCATTTAAAATAAGTACCAATTTTAGGAATCTTATACTCTTGAGTTAACTCAGCAATATAAATTTATAATATGCAGTGTATTTTTAAATTCCCCTCTATTTACAATTTATATTGTAGTGTCCATGAGATTTGTGACCAAAATTGCCATTTCCTAACTGCTGGTGATATTTTGGAGATGGAAAATATTGACATAGCCTACTGCCAACTTCCATCATTATTTCTTCCAGTGTGACATAAAAACCTGAAAAATCACATCACATCAATATGTGAACAAAGGACTCCATTGCCTTTTGCTTCTCGCCCACTGTCTGTCCATTTCTTGCCTGTCGCATTGAATCTACCTATAAACTCGACACCTAGAAGAAGCCAATACGTCTTGCCAAATTATTCACCAGGGTCAATCCTGTACTTAAAATGCCTTTTCATCATTCTTAAATTTTACAAAAAGAGTTTGGCTTCTTTCTGTTTCAATTTCCCTATAGCGTCACCATTCACTCTGTATTTGACAGCCCTGTAGTAGGTCTGGATTAATAGCCAACATGAGGTACCTATGCTCCTCAGTCTAGTGCTCTCAATTATGAAATTATATATATTTTTCTACAAAGGAAATAGAAAGTATATAGTTTACCCAGTGACACATAACAAAATCACGTAAATAAACAAAAAATTAAGCTACTTTATTTCGAATCATAAGCTTCCATTCTCTGGAAATAGTATGGACACTTTGATGTATTCACCATATCTTAACTGAAGTGAACCAGAGGTAAAATTTCCCTTGTATCAGAAATTATAACTCCATTCCCAAATAGCAATATTTCTTATGCTTACGTAATAAACCATAACTCAATGGCCTACAGGTAAGACCAAGAGGATTACCATGGCCTGAGCCTACCAGTCTGCTGGGATGTTGTCAGGAAGCGAGTACACTCTACTGCCACCTTAAAAAGCCTTCTAGCTGCTTTGTGGAATTTTCCATGACAGTGCTTCATGGTCACTCAAAGCCTTCATGTTCCTGTACCCTGTCTTTCGCATTTAGCACCAAGTGGCTTTCTCTTTTCCCAGGACTCCTCGTAGGATAACCCATAATCTAATATCAGCCACCTCTGCTGGTAGAGATTACCCCTGGAAGTCTGATATATAATCATCACTATATCTCTTTGTCCCATAGTGGGCACAACCCCTATCCTGATTCCTCAGAATACACTAGATACCAGGCTGTAGCTTTTAACAAGATGTCCCTGAAGTTTAAAGAAAATGGAAGAGGAACATGACCAAAGACCACAGACTAATTGGCAACAACAACGCAAGCCCAGCTCCATCTAAAATCTCAATTTAGCCAGCCACTGGCTTATTATTGCCTATACTCCTCAGGTCCATTTGAGGCTTCTCTAGGTCTTGGAGTCAGAGTTAAACAAGGAAATTTTGATTTTCAGAGAGAGGAAGATTCTTATATACTCTTCCTTAAAATCTGTGTAATGGGCTGAATGGTGTTCCCAAAAAAGATATGTCTATATCTTAACTCTCCAGAACCTCTGATTATGTGACAGAAGGTGTAATTATCCTATGGATCTTGAGTGGGAGCGTATACTGCATTATTTGTATAGACTCTAAATGTAATCACCCATATGCTTATAAGGGAAAGGCAGAAGAAGTTTTGAGAAAGATATACAGAGGAAGAGACACATAAAAGAGGAGGCAATGTGACCACAGAGGCAGAGATTGGAGTGATGTGGCCTCAAACCAAGGCATTCCAAAACCACCAGAAGCTGGAAGTGGCAAGGAATGAATCTCTCCCAGAACCTCTGGAGGCAGATGGCCCTGCCAACACTTTGATCTCATACTTTTGGCTTCTAGAACTGTGAGAATACATTTGTTTGTTTGTTTGTTTGTTTGTTTGTTTGTTTGTTTGTCTAAACCACCAAGATCATAGTAATTTGTTAAAGCAGTCCTCAGAAATAAGTACAATCTACTTAGCTGAATTTTTATTCTTTCCCCAAGATTAACCCCTTCTATTTCAGGAGCAGAACCCAACACACTCTAGATAAGGGACTGGGCTCTTCTTGTGAACTGACATTATTTCAATGAGCCCTGAATTGGTATGGCCAGGGCCCAGGTCATCAGAGTGTTTCCATATAGCAAAAACTTGGGCATTGTTCCTTTATTTAGGAAAAATAAAACAAGGTTCTGTGTAGGCAGTGATCAGTGTTCCTCTGCCTAAAACATGTGTAAAAACCATGTGCTAGGCCACCAGCATTTTGTTGACGCTTACTGTACTTGGCACCTGCAGAGAAACTAAAAGCCAATTTCTGTGAGGGTAGAAGACCTGGGGAGCTTTCTCGAATTCCGTCTGCCCTTCCATCCCTCCAAGAGCCAGGGATTAGTATGGTTTTAAATGAAATTCACCTCTCATCCCAATATTTCCATGATTCCATGCTCCCCAACGTCATTCAAGCTGCCCCAACCTTTACTTCAGAAACAGAGATCAGAAATATGAACGTTACCCAGAATACAATTATCTCCTTACATGTAGAAGAAACTTCCACAATGCAAAAACAAAGGCTCATGCGTAGATTAATCTTCTCATGACTCTATGACTAAAAGAGTGTTTGATCTTACTTCTTAAAGGTCTTATGCACCGTGGAAAAAGTGAGCAGGAGGCTTTATGTAATTGATTACCGAGACAACTGACTACAAACACATCAGGAGATACCCAACTCCAACAGCTCTGACAAGAGATTCAGAAAACAGCTCACCTTTGGTTTATTTCCTCAAGTCTTGGTTTTACAGTCTTATGTGCTGCCACTTTATTGAACATAACCTGGTATTTGCACTTAGAATTTCCATACTAATCCCACTGTCAGTCGAAGGTTTTATACTTTGCAAATATGAATTAGAAATTCTTTTTTTATAATAAATTTATTTTTTATTGGTGTTCAATTTGCCAACATACAGAATAACACCCAGTGCTCATCCCGTCAAGTGCCCCCCTCAGTGCCCATCACCCATTCACCCCCACCCCCCACCCTCCTCCCCTTCCATAATCCCTAGTTCGTTTCCCAGAGTTAGGAGTCTTCATGTTCTGTCTCCCTTTCTGATATTTCCCACACCTTTCTTCTCCCTTCCCTTCTATTCCCTTTCACTATTATTTATATTCCCCAAATGAATGAGAACATATAATGTTTGTCCTTCTCTGATTGACTTACTTCACTCAGCATAATACCCTCCAGTTCCATCCACGTGGAAGCAAATGGTGGGTATTTGTCGTTTCTAATGGCTGAGGAATATTCCATTGTATACATAAACCACAACTTCTTTATCCATTCATCTTTCGATGGACACCGAGGCTCCTTCCACAGTTTCGCTATTGTGGACATTGGTGCTAGAAACATCGGGATGCAGGTGTCCCAGCGTTTCATTGCATCTGTATCTTTGGGGTAAATCCTCAGCAGTGCAATTGCTAGGTCATAGGTAGATCTATTTTTAACTCTTTGAGGAACCTCCACACAGTTTTCCAGAGTGGCTGCACCAGTTCACATTCCCACCAACAGTGTAAGAGGGTTCCCTTTTCTCCGCATCCTCTCCAACATTTGTTGTTTCCTGCCTTGTTAATTTTCCCCATTCTCACTGGTGTGAGGTGGTATCTCACTGTGGTTTTGGTTTGTATTTCCTTGATGGCCAGTGATGCGGAGCATTTTCTCATGTGCTTGTTGGCCATGTCTAGGTCTTCCTCTGTGAGATTTCTGTTCATGTCTTTTGCCCATTTCATGACTGGATGGTTTGTTTCTTTGGTGTTGAGTTTAATAAGTTCTTTATAGATCTTGGAAACTAGCCCTTAATCTGATCTGTCATTTGCAAGTATCTTCTCCCATTCTGTAGGTTGTCTTTTAGTTTTGTTGACTATATCCTTTGCTGTGCAAAAGCTTCTTATCTTGATGAAGTCCCAATAGTTCATTTTTGCTTTTGTTTCTTTTGCCTTCGTGGATGTATCTTGCAAGAAGTTACTATGGCCGAGTTCAAAAAGGGTGTTGCCTGTGTTCTCCTCTAGGATTTTGATGGAATCTTGTCTCACACTTAGATCTTTCATCCATTTTGAGTTTATCTTTGTGTATGGTGCAAGAGAGTGGTCTAGTTTCATTCTTCTGCATGTGGATGTCCAATTTTCCCAGCACCACTTATTGAAGAGACTGTCTTTCTTCCAGTGGATAGTTTTTCCTCCTTTGTCGAATATTAGTTGCCCATAAAGTTCAGGGTCCACTTCTGAGTTCTCTATTCTGTTCCACTGATCTATGTGTCTGTTTTTGTGCCAGTACCACACTGCTTGATGACCACAGCTTTGTAGTACAAACTGAAATCTGGCATTGTGATGCCCCCAGATATGGTTTTCTTTTTTAAAATTCCCCTGGCTATTTGGGGTCTTTTCTGATTCCACACAAATCTTAAAATAATTTGTTCTAGGGGATCCCTGGGTGGCACAGCATGTTTAGCACCTGCCTTTGGCCCAGGGCACGATCCTGGAGACCCGGGATCGAATCCCATGTTGGGCTCCCAGTGCATGGAGCCTGCTTCTCCCTCTGCCTATGTCTCTGCCTCCCTCTCTCTCTGTGTGACTATCATAAATAAATAAAAATTTAAAAAATACGTTAAAAAATAATTTGTTCTAACTCTCTGAAGAAAGTCCATGGTATTTTGATAGGGATTGCATTAAACGTGTAAATTGCCCTGGGTAACATTGACATTTTCACAATATTAATTCTGCCAATCCATGAGCATGGAATATTTTTCCATCTCTTTGTGTCTTCCTCAATTTCTTTCAGAAGTATTCTATAGTTTTTAGGGTATAGATCATTTACCTTTTTGGTTAGGTTTATTCCTAGGTATCTTATGCTTGTGGGTGCAATTGTAAATGGGATTGACTCCTTAATTTCTCTTTCTTCAGTCTCATTGTTAGTGTATAGAAATGCCACTGACTTCTGGGCATTGATTTTGTATCCTGCCACGCTACCGAATTGCTGTATGAGTTCTAGCAATCTTGGGGTGGAGGCTTTTGGGTTTTCTATGTAGAGTATCATGTCATCGGTGAAGAGGGAGAGTTTGACTTCTTCTTTGCCAATTTGAAATGTCTTTAATGTCTTTATGTTGTCTGATTGCTGAGGCTAGGACTTCCAGTACTATGTTGAACAGCAGTGGTGAGAGTGGACATCCCTATCTTGTTCCTGATCTTAGGGGAAAGGCTCCCAGTGCTTCCCCACTGAGAATGATATTTGCTGTGGGCTTTTCGTAGATGGCTTTTAAGGTGTTGAGGAATGTTCCCTCTATCTCTACACTCTGAAGTGTTTTGATCAGGAATGGATGCTGTATTTTGTCAAATGCTTTCTCTGCATCTAATGAGAGGATCATATGGTTCTTGGTTTTTCTCTTGCTGATATGATGAATTACATTGATTGTTTTGCGAGTGTTGAACCAGCCTTGTGTCCCGGGAATAAATCCTACTTAGTCATGGTGAATAATTTTCTTAATGTACTGTTGGATCCTATTGGCTAGTATCTTGTTGAGAATTTTTGCATCCATGTTCATCAGGGATATTGGTCTGTAATTCTCCTTTTTGGTTGGGTCTTTGTCTGGTTTTGGAATTAAGGTGATGCTGGCCTCATCGAACGAATTTGGAAGTACTCCATCTCTTTCTATCTTTCCAAACAGCTTTAGTAGAATAGGTATGGTTTTTTCTTTAAACGTTTGATAGAATTCGCCTAGGAAGCCATCTGGCCCTGGACTTTTGTGTCTTGGGAGGTTTTTGATGACTGCTTCAATTTCCTCCCTGGTTATTGGCCTGTTCAGGTTTTCTATTTCTTCCTGATCCAGTTTTGGTAGATTGTGGCTTTCCAGAAATGCATCCATTTCTTCTAGATTGCCTAATTTATTGGCGTATAGCTGTTCATAATATGTTTTTAAAATCGTTTGTATTTCCTTGGTGTTGGTAGTGATCTTTCCTTTCTCATTCATGATTTTATTAATTTGAGTCTTCTCTCTCTTCTTTTTAATAAGGCTGGCTAATGGTTTATCTATCTTATTAATTCTTTCAATGAACCAACTCCTGGTTCTGTTGATCTGTTCCACAGTTCTTCTGGTCTCGATTTTGTTGAGTTCTGCTTGAATCTTTATTAACTCTCTTCTTCTGCTGGGTATAGGATCTATTTGCTGTTTTTTCTCTAGCTCCCTTAGGTGTAAGGTTAGCTTTTGTATTTGAGTTCTTTCCAGTTTTTGAATGGATGCTGTATTGCGATGTTATTTCCTCCTTAGGACTGCTTTTGCTGTATCCCAAAGATTTTGAACAGTTGTATCTTCATTCTCATTAGTTTCCATGAATCTTTTTAATTCTTCCTTAATTCCTGGTTGACTCTTTCATCTTTTAGCAGGATGGTCCTTAACCTCCACGTGTTTGAAGTCCTTCCAAACTTCTTGTGATTTAGTTCTAATTTCAAGGCATTATGGTCTGAGAATATGCAGGAGACGATCCCAATCTTTTGGTATCGGTTCAAACCCGATTTGTGACCCAGTGTGTGGTCTATTTGGAGAAAGTTCCATGTGCACTTGAGAAGAATGGGTATTCAGTTGAGTTTGGATGTAAAGTTCTGTAGATATCTGTGAAATCCATCTGGTCCAGTGTATCATTTAAAGCTCTCGTTCCTTTGGAGATGTTGTGTTTAGAAGACCTATCGAGTGTAGAAAGACTAGATTGAAGTCACCAAGTATAAGTGTATTATCTAAGTATATCTTAACTTTGATTATTAATTGATTGATATATTTGGCAGCTCCCACATTCGGGGCATATATATTGAGGATTGTTAAATCCTCTTGTTGGATAGATCCTTTAAGTATGATATAGTGTCCCTCTTCATCTCTCACTACAGTCTTCGGGGTAAATTTTAGTTTATCTGATACAAGGATGGCTACCCCTGCTTTCTTTTGAGGACCATTCGAATGGTAAATGGTTCTCCAACCTTTTATTTTCAGGCTGTAGGTGTCCTTCTGTCTAAAATGAGTCTCTTGTAGACAGCAAATAGATGGGTCCTACTTTTTTATCCAGTCTGAAACCCTGCGCCTTTTGATGGGGTCATTAAGCCCGTTCACTTTCAGAGTTACTATTGAAAGATACGCATTTAGTGTCATCATGATATCTATTCAGTCTTTGTTTTTGTGGATTGTTACACTGGACTTCTTCTTAAAGGGGAATTTTAAGAGTCCCCCTTCAAATTTCTTGCAGAGCTGGTTTGGAGGTCACATATTCTTTCAGTTCCTGCCTGTCTTAGAAGCTCTTTATCTCTCCTTCCATTCTGAATGAGAGCCTTGCTGGGTAAAGTATTCTTGGTTGCATGTTTTTCTCATTTAGGACCCTGAATATATCCTGCCAGCCCTTTCTGGCCTGCCAAGTGTCTGTGGAGAGGTCTGCTGTTACCCTAATACTCCTCCCCATAAAAGTCAGGGATTTCTTGTCTCTTGCTGCTTTAAGGATCTTCTCTTTATCTTTGGAATTTGCAAGCTTCACTATTAAATGTCGAGGTGTTGAACGGTTTTTATTGATTTTAGGGGGGATCTATTTCCTGGATCTGAATGCCTGTTTCCCTTCCCAGATTAGGAAAGTTTTCAGCTATGATTTGTTCAAATACATATTCTGGCCCTCTGTCCCTTTCGGCGCCCTCGGGAACCCCAATTAAACGTAGGTTTTTCTTCTTCAGGCTGTCGTTTATTTCCCTTAATCTATCCTCATGGTCTTTTAATTGTTTGTCTCTTTTTTCCTCAGTTTCCCTCTTTGCCATCAACTTGTCTTCTAGGTCACTCACTCGTTCTTCCACCTCATTAACCCTCTTTGTTAGGAGTTCTAGTTTGGATTGCATCTCATTCAATTGATTTTTAATTTCTGCCTGATTAGATCTAAATTCTGCAGTCATGAAGTCTCTTGAGTCCTTTATGCTTTTTTCTAGAGCCACCAGTAGCTGTATAATAGTGCTTCTGAATTGGCTTTCTGACATTGAATTGTAATCCAGATTTTGTAACTCTGTGGGAGAGAGGACTGTTTCTGATTCTTTCTTTTGACGTGAGGTTTTCCTTCTAGTATTTTGGTCAGTGCAGAGTGGCCAAAAACAAGTTGTATTGGGAAAATGAGAAAAAGAGAGGAGAGAAAGAAGGAAAGAAAAGAAAAAAAGAAAAAAAGAGAGAAGAAAAAGAGAAAGAAAAAGAAAGAAAGTAAAAAAAAAAAAAAGGGTGGGGAAAGCAAACAAATCAAAAAGAAAAAGAAAAAAAAAAAAAAAAACCACGGGGGAGTATCTTCTGATTCTGTGTACTTTAAGTCCCTTGACTTCCCCTGGAACTTGTCCATCTAGCTGGTCTTCTGGGGGAGGGGCCTGTTGTGCTGATTCTCAGGTGTTAGCCCTTGGGGGAGCTGCTCTGCCCCTGCCTGGTGCAGGGCTCAGTGGGGGCTGTTTACCCCGTGAGGCCCCAGGAGGAACAACCGCAGGGGCGGCGGCAGCTCTGGAGCCCTGGAGTCAGCCCCCGCAGTAACTCCAGAGCTCTCCGTCTGCAGGGCCTGGAGGCTCCGGGCGGGGCCGCTGATCTGCTCAGCTGGGGTCCTTGGGGTCCTGGGCCCTCCCGGCCTCTGCCTGTCCCGGGAAGGCCGGATCCTGGGCTGTGTCCTGGCGCCCTGTGTTCCGGGGCCTGCGCTGTTGGATTCGCGCTCCCGCCCCACAGCCCCCTCCGCTCGGAGCCTCTTCCTCTGCCTGAGCCCCCCCGAGCTGCTCCCGCCCCGCAGCCCCCTCCGCGGAGCCTCCCCCGACCCCCCCCCCCCCCAGCTGCTCCGGGTCCAGCCCTGCGCGCTGCAGCCCTTAGGGAGCTCGGCGCACTCTCCCGGGGTGCAGGTGTCTGTTAGTGTCCCCGGGAGCCCGAGGGCATCCCCGCCCCCCTGGGTCCTGCTCCACCTCCCTGGAGCCCCTTTCCGCCCGGGAAGGTTGGCGCAGCTCCTGCTTCTCCGGGACGGGGCTCTCCTGTCCTGGGGACACTCGCCCCGGCCTCAGCCCGGCTCCTCGCGGGGCCCCTCCCCCTTGGAGGCCTTTGTTCCTTTATTTCTTTTTCCCCCGTCTTCCTACCTTGATAGAAGCGCGAACTCTTCTCACTGTAGCATTCCAGCTGGTCTCTCTTTAAATCTCAGGCCGAATTTGTAGATTTTTCAGGATGATTTGAAGGTTATCTAGGTAATTTGGTGGGGACAGGTGACTTGGGGCCCCTACTCTTCTGCCATCTTGCCCCTCCTCCTCCTGAATTGGAAATTCTGTGTTGTACCAGAAAGGGGTTGGGGTGGGTCAGATATGAGTTCAAGTTGGATTAGCCACTTCTTAGATGTGAGGACTTAGGAATGTTATTGGTTATTTGCCTTCTCTAATATGCATTTGTTCAATCGACTAAGAGAGGAAACACATAAATAACACAGAACTTCGATGAAAAATAAATACAAGGATATATGTGAGCCCACTTCCTCATACAGGTGCCTACATCGTGGTATGAGCACAATACTCTACATTTTACTGTGTGCACAAAATAAGAATTCTAGAGGGTAGTAATTATGCGTAATGCTTCTTGTAGACGAGGAGTTAGCAAATTTTTCAACAAAGGACCAGATAGTGACTATTTTAAGCTTTGCAGTCCATGTAGTCTCTGCCCAAATCATTCAACATGGCTCTTACAATGTGAATGTAGCCAAAGACAGTACTAGATACGTGGAATGTGGCTGTGTTACTATAAAACTTAACTTATAAAAATAAATGATATCTCAATCTATTTAGGCTGCTATAACAAAATACCATAGACTGAGTAGCTTATAAAACACAAACACTTATCTTTCACATTTATTTATTTATGGAGGCTGGAAATCTGAGATCAAGGTGTCCTCATGATTATATTCTGGTAAGAGCTTTCTTCACAGTTCATGTTTGGCAACTCTTGCTGTGTCTTCACATGGTAGAAGGGATAAAGGACCTTTCTGGGTGTCCTTTTATAAGAGCACAAATAAGACTCTTCTCTCATGACCTAACCATCCCCAAAGGCCCCATCTCTCAATATCATTGCCTTTTGGGGTTAAGATTCAACTTATGTACTTTGGGGACAGAAACAAGTGGCACCCCAGATTTTCTGAGGCATGGTTTGCTGGCACTAGCTATAGACTTTGATCATGGCAATAGGGGATATTTAGTTGGAAAACCTAACTGTTGCATATGATGTCAACCTCAAACATTAAGCAAGACTTCCTGAATCCAAGTTCAAATTAATAATTCATTATCAGAATGAATGTACTCATAACTTAGCTGTTATATACTTATTGTACTACGTAAAGATAAAATTTAGAATTTTGCCATTTAATACACAAACTGTTAATTCTCCCATTTGTTAATCAAACCATTTTTTCTTCAACTCAAAACTTTGTTTGATTTTAGTATCCTTACTAATTACAACTAATACCTGCTTGACATTATCTTTCTAAATGACAACCTTTTAAAAATATAAAATGTGATAGGTGCCTTGTGAATATTCAAAGACCTTTCCAAGATCAATACACACATTTTACCTCCTTTTTTAAAAAAATTTTTTTAGAAATATTCACCACCCTTTTAAAAATATTTTTTAGAAATAACAGGGATATGGTAATGCTCAAGAATATTAAATCTCAATTAATTTATATGCATGCATCTTTATAACCATTCCTCAGAACAAAATTTAGAATATTTCCAGCTCTCCAAAAGACTTCCTTGTGCCCCTCTGAATCACTATGACCTGAAGGGTAACACCATTCTTCTACATGTTTTTAAAACTCCACGGAATTTCTTTCTTTCTCTTTCATTTTCTAAAAGGACTAGATAAATTGATCAGACTTAGTTTTCTCTCATTTGTCTCACTTCCAAATGTTCTGTGCAATGAAACATTTCATGAACTAACCTCTTCTGCAGAAACCCACCAGCTTACCAGGTGTGCAAACAAGGATCACTCTCTATGGTTGCCAGGGTCATTTTCCTTGGAAAGACCTCATGGTTGGAAGATATGTTGGCAGGATGCCAGTTCACAATCCAGCACATATCATCATCCCAGTGATTTCATGTTTTCTGCCAAGAGCTTCCCAATTTTGCCCTTGAACTACTGTAGCTTTTTAACAGATATGTTACTAAGAAATTTGTGCAAATTAAATTTTATATCTTCTTAAAATGAAGTATTTATAACAAAACCTGAATGTAAATTTTTTTAAAAGCAAGGAAACTGCAGTTAGAAGGCAGGAATTTCATGGCCAATCTTTACGAAAAATGAGGAAATTTTAAAGTAACTCTTTAACTACCAATATCTTCATATATCTAATTTATTTTTCAGCAAGCTGCACCTATAGTGTGGACGGTAAGAAATCATGTTCAGAATCCCCACACATCACTTTAAAAGGGCAGTAGTTTGTGTTGGGAGAAACACTTGTAATTTCACTCAATGTGGTGAAAATTAATCACTATATTAAATATTTATAATTTAACCATAAAAGTTAGTGTGGCTAATTAACTGGACAGACAAAAACTGGCCTGTCTTGGACTCCATTTCTGGCCAGGATGGAGTAATGGGGACCAGATTTGTGCTACCACCTGAAACAATCAGAAAACAGATAAGATATATAAAACATATTTCAAGAAATTGAGTATCAATCAATAAAGGATGATGATCCTCAAGAGACAAGAGACAAACAAGGTTAGCCCTATGATTGTCTCAGCTAACTACCTACATAGTTTCCAGTCCATAGTGTATTCAAGAGAGAACACAGGATGAGTCCAGTAGACTGTTTGAGTTGAAAAGACAGAGATTAGAGTCTTGGGAGACCAATGTAAATGAAGTTCACTAAACACAGGACCAGAGAAGGGAAAACTGAATATGGAGAGAACCCAAGAAATAAGAGAAGGTTCAACTTGCATTTTAGCTGAGCACTGATCGGTACAAATGCATGAAGAAACATCCAGAGATGAAAGCTACAATGCCTGAGAAGAAAATTACACTGGATGAAATTAACAACAGATTAGACATGCAGGAAAAAATAGTAAACTCGGACGTATAGCAATAGAAGTGATGCAAAGTGAAACAGAAACAAAAAGAAAACAAGGACAATAAAGCAGAACATCAGTGAGCTGTACAACATCCTCAAAGAGCCTCATGTATGTGTTGTGAGGGAAGTACCCAGAGGGAGGAGAAAGGGGAAGACAGAAAAAAAAATATTCAAGTGGTAATAGCTGAAAATTTTCCACATTTAATGAAAACTGGAAGATCTGAGTAGCTCAAAGAACCCAATCCCAATAAATAAGAGGCAAATGACACAACTATATTATAATAAATTACTCCAAATCACTGATAAACAGAAAATGTTAAAGGCAGTCAGGAAAAAAAGAAAAGACAAATTACATACAAACAGACAAAGATAAGCATGACAGATATATACATAAAAGATAACACATCCTGACCAAGTAAGGTTTATCTCAGGAATGCAAGGTTGGTTTAATATTGGAAAATCAATGTACATTACTATATTAGAAAATTAAGGGGCACTCGGGTGGCTTAGTGGTTGAACATCTGCCTTTGGCTCAGGGCGTGATCCCGGGGTCCTAGGATAGAGTCCTATCTATCAGATAGGACTGATAGATAGACAGATAGACGGATATCTGTCTGCCTGTCTCTGCCTCTCTCTGTGTGTCTCTCATGAATAAATAAATAAAGTCTTAAAAAAAAAAAGAACATGAAAAAAAATATAAATAAATAAATAAATAAATAAAAAGAACATGAAGTGAGAAAAATCATATGCTCATCTTAATAGATGTAGAAGAAAATACTTGACAAAATCCAACATCCACACTGATAAAAACTTCTGGTGTAGTAGGAATAGAAGGGAATGTCCTTAACCTAATGAAGGGCATTTATTCAAAACCTATAGCTAATGTCATACTTAATATTAAAAGGCTAAATGCTTTTCCCCTTAGATCTGAAAAAAATCAAGGATATATACTCTCATTATTTCTATTCAACATTCCATTTAGAGAATCTGATGAAATCTTTTTAAAAGCTATGAAAGCTAATAAGTAAGTTTACAAAGACTTCAGAATACCAAATCCATATCAAAAAGGAAGGATAGGAAGGAGGAATTACCAAGAGACATGGCAAAACTTTTGGAAGTGATGAATGTGTTCATTATCTTGATGCTGGTGCTGGCTTCATGGATTTATGCATATGTCAAAACTTAACCGAATTTCAAATTGTTTAATTTATTGTATGTCAATCATACCTCGATAAAGCTGCTTTTTTTAAAATAAATTATGTTCTCTTGAGATACTTTCTATTTTCTCTTTGGGAATTTTGCCTTCAAACACACTGCCAAACAACATCTATATGAAACAAGTGATTATACTTGGAATATAAAATAATATTAATTATTTTCACATTTCAGAGAAGTACCAAGGGTACTTTTCTATGAGGAAAGTAATTACTTATACATGGTAAATAATGAAGTCCTAACTTTTCATTGTGATTGCTCACAAAATGTGTTCGTCTAAGAGAATCCATAAGGATTCACCCAACTCCACCAGTGTAATACGTTCCCTGAAAAGTTCTTGTCACTACATTCAACTGCAGAGGATGAGGATTACATGGACTTCTATGTGTGTTGTTACATGACTTCTACTTTACATGTTACTTGAGTTTAGAGTAGGCCAATCCATGTCATGAGGCCCTAAATAGTAATATGAATAAACCACTACTCAAAGAAAATATAGATTCAAAGGGTCAAAGAATTGGAAGTGTCAACTTATTTCTCTAAACAACTCAGAGTTTTATAGAGATATTTCTGGGTTTCTAAATTTCCTACTTCAAATTTTCCTTCTTGAATATTTTGAACTCCTCTTAAAATGGTTTTTAAAAACCACATCTATTAAAATATACACTGATTATACTGAGGATTACCAATGTTTTAATTTATGCTTGTGGACAACTCATTTTTGTGCAATTCTCTAAATAAAAGCCCTCCTGCTGCCTCAATTTGATTAAAGTGTGTCCTGAGTTTGCAGAGGCTCCCCATGTCTTTGAACTTGGTATAAATGTGTTGTGGAAATGAAAGATTGCTGTTCTACACTGACCTTTTGTGACTTCAGGCCCATGCACATCCATCTACTTAAAAATGTACAAGTTCAAATCTACAGAACAAGGACACTGTGCTCTATTAAATACAAGTAAGACCCAGGCAAATCAGTTTTGCATACCTTCGTGTTATGAAATCCCAGTTGGCTGTGCAATAACAAGAGAATGTATAATATGCTCCATCGGGGTAGAAATACATTATGCAAAATTTTATATTCATTATATATTTAATGTGGTTCTTATCTATTATATTTTTAATAGTTTTTTCTGTTGAGGTCAAACAATGGTTATTTAAGTGAGAAACGGATTGCTGATTAAAACCAGACTATTTGAAAATGAAAATTTGTTGATGCAAATGGCAAGATCAAGAATACTCAAGATGAAGCTACAAATCATGTTCTATTAGCACCAGGTGGATTCTTGAGCTGATGCTAATCATGCTGAAACACTATATTGAAACAAACATGTGCAAAAAAAATGCTTACATAAGTCACTTGTAAATAAAAAATAATAAAACTATAATGTGAGCAGTATGAATTTACTCCTAAACATTGCAGGAAAGGAACCATCATATTTTTAATTTTTTTCTAAGTTGAATTTCATCAGACTCCAAGCCATGCCTAGTGAGATTTGCCATTTTTCCCTCCTGCTTCTTTGGCTGCATTCTATTCTCTTAGTGCTGATCTCCATTGCTGTCTGGATGCTGGTACTGAGAAGGAGAGATGTGTCCAAGCTCATCTGCACACAGCCTTGACCAAAGAGGATGCCTAAATTTTGCTCCTAGAACTTGAAGCTTCCTGATAATAATGCAGGCACATTTTTGGCAGTCCTAGAGGTCCTGGCACTTCACAGAGCATTGTATCGCAGTGGGATGCAAGCTTCCAGCATGATCCCAGCCCCAGCCTTCATCCTCCTTAGCCCTACAGTCTCTCATCCTTTAAGACAATCTAGCTCTAGAACCCACAAGAGTCAAACTTTCAAAGACAGCTGATAATTCTCCCCTGGAGCCAGAGAAAGTCACCAGCAGGACACAAAGTCTAGCTGCTACCAGAGCCCAAGTCTCCCATACTCAGTGTGATGCCTGCGTTTGGCAAAGGGTCCTGGAGGGGCTGTGGTGACCAGTACACAGGGACAGAATATGTCTCATTCTTTTTCAGGTGCCTATGGCAGAAAGCCAGACAATTGTTCCTCCGTGTCATTCTGTGATGATAGTTATCTGTCATCACAGCTCACCTTTAGAATTTTTGCAAAATAATCCTATAGCCATTCCTATTAAGTAACAATGTAATTTTTATGCAAAATAATCTCAGCCTAAAAATAATTATTTCAGCTTCATTTACCATAAATAAAACCATTAAACACAGTCAGAAATTCTATGAAAAAAGACACAAAATAAGCTTATAATCTCATTCAATGTAAACGACTGACTGCTTTTCCATTTTTACACATTCTCATGTATTCAAAAATTGTGTACATCTATTTTTTAAATATATGAAAATATATAAAAATTGAAAGGCAATAACTTACATAGGACAACAGTACATATATACATGTATATGTATATGTGTGTAATTTTCTTTGTTGTTTTAGTAGATATAAGTGTAAAATCAGCACCTTCTTCATAAATCATACCTTTTACACTTGGCACCCTATCTCTTTCTGTCCTCTTTCACCACTTCATCTCTTTTCTTAATTTTCTGGTAAAGTTTCTGCCTCCATTTTTATAGACTGCCAATAATGTAAGACTCTCTTTTGTAAATGAATTTGATCCTCTCTGTTTTTCATAGGAAAATTCAACCTGTTCTCTTTTAAGTTAACAATTAAGAGTTCATTTTATCCTGTTCACTTTTCTTTACATTTTTTAAAAAATTTTGCTCTCTCAACGCTTAATTCTTGTTTCTTTGGACATTGCAGCATACTTCCTAATTCCTATAGTGGTTATCTTCAAAATACCAGCACATATTATCAGACACATATTTCTCTATTATAGGAAACCAAGTTACCACTCATTTCCCCTTACAAAGAAATTCTCTTCTTGACATTCTAATAAAATGAGATCTTTAGACATTTTATTCTTTAAAAATTTGTTTTAGCAAGGAATATTATAGCAATATTATAGCACATATAGCAAAATACACAGCTTCTCAGTGTACAGTTACAGGAATTTTACCTACATATGCAGTCTCATAACCACCACCAGGTCAAGATATTTCCATATTTTAGCATCCCTGAACATTTCCTCAGGTCCCTTCTTAATCAATACCCACCATATATCTACCAGTGCAGCCACAATCCTGATGACTCCTGAACTTTTAATAAAAGGAATCATAGTGGGATCCCTGGGTGGCACAGCAGTTTGGCGCCTGCCTTTGGCCCAGGGCGCGATCCTGGAGACCCAGGATTGAATCCCACGTCGGGCTTCCGGTGCATGGAGCCTGCTTCTCCCTCTGCCTGTGTCTCTGCCTCTCTCTCTCTCTCTCTCTGTGACTATCATAAATAAATAAATAAAAAATAAAAAATAAATAAAAAATAAAAAAAAATAAAAGGAATCATAGTGTGTTCCTTTGTGCCTGGCTTCCTTTATTCAGCACAATGTTTTTGAGATTCAGAAAAGTATCTGTCAGTAAATCATTCTTTTTATTATTGAGTATATTTCATTATATGAATAAACTACAATTTATTTATCCATCTCCCACTGATGGACATTTGAGTTGTTTCCAGTTTGAAGTTATTATTAATCACACTGTCACGAATATGTGCATATATGGCTTAGGTAGATACATGTTATCATTTTTCTTGGGCACATACCTAGGTGTGGGATTGCTGGGTCATAGAATAGGTGCATATTTAACCTTATTAAAAAACTGCCAGGCGCACTTGAGTGGCTCAGTGGTTGAGTATCTGCCTTCGGCTCAGGTCATGATCCTGGATCCCGGGATCAAGTCCCATATCAGGCTCCTCTCAGGGACCCTGCTTCTCCCTCTGCCTATGTCTCTGCCTCCCTGTGTCTCTCATGAATAAATAAATAAAATATTTTTTTAAAAAACTGCCAAATACCATAGTTAATAATACTGTATGCAAGTTTGGAAGTACCTAGGAGAGTGTATCTGAAAGTTCTCACCATGAGGAAAAAAAAAAAAAAATTTGTAACTATGTCTGGTAATGGATGTTAACTGGATTTACTGTGCTCATTATTTTCCAGTATACATACCTGAAACTAACATATGCTGTCAATTATACCTCAATTTAAAACACTGTCAAATGATTGTTCCAACATAGTTTTACCAATTTACATTCTTGATTAGCAATCTATTAGAATTTCTGTGATTCTTAATCTGTTCCAACACTTGTTATTGGTGATCTTTTTAATTTTAGGGATCCCCATAGGTTTATAGTGATAGCTCACTGTGTTTTATTTTGAATTTTCCTGATAACAAGTGATGATGAATACCTTTTCATGTTCTTATTAGCCATTCATGTATGTTTTTTTTATGACATATATTCTACCCTTTTGCCATTTTTAAAAATTACTGTTTCTTTCCTACTGGTATTTAGGAGGATAAAATATTCACATCTCTAAGAATGACTAAAGAGGATAAAAGAGAAACTCATTTAAAATCAGTAGTAAAATGATTACATGCAAAATAGAAAGAGGCAAAATATTTGAATATGCAATTTGTAGAAGTATAAATATGAATAACCAATAAACATGAAAAGATGTTCCACCTCATTGAAAAGTTATGAAGTGCAAATTAAAACATTAATGAACCGTCAGTAACTTTAATCAATTGTGCAAAAGACAAAAGTATGACATAACTGAGGGTTAGTGAGGAGAGTGAAAATTGGGAACCTTTATAAACTAGAACTACGTGGAAGATTCACTGAACAGTATTTAGAAAATGTGAAAGCACATATCACTAATATTTAATTGTTTTTGCTTTATGGTATATTTACACTAGTAGACATGTAGAAAAGTGCTCAGTGTTGCCTTGTTTATATAGCAAAAATTGGGGAAAACAAGAATAACTAACAATAGAGAAAGGGACATAGAACTGTTCTAGAACAGTTGATAAAATACATATAGATATGTTTCACATGGACAGACCATGGGAACACGATATTGAATTAAAACAAGTAATACATGATCACTTATGGAGTGCT
Source organism: Canis aureus (assembly GCF_053574225.1). Classification (NCBI taxonomy): domain Eukaryota; kingdom Metazoa; phylum Chordata; class Mammalia; order Carnivora; family Canidae; genus Canis; species Canis aureus. Next base: position 15,583,339 of record NC_135636.1, read on the forward strand.
TTCTAAAAATAATATAAATTGAAAAATAATTTTTAAAAATAAAAAATAATATATATAAATTATCCTAAAAATCGAGTGTTTACACTAGCAGCATCAGCATTTCCTGGGAACATGTTAGAAATGTAAATTCTTAAGGCACCTCACTGGCTCAGTCAGTGGAGCATGTGACTCTTGATCTCAGGGTTGTGCGTTCAAGCCCCACATTGGATGTGAAGATTACTTAAAAATAGAAATGTAAATTCTTGGATCCAAACTCAGACCTACTGAATCAGTATCCCTTGTGGGTGGGGCCTAGCAATCTGTTTTAACAAGTCCTTAAGTAGATTCTGATACTTGCTAAAGCTTAAGAAATATATAGCGAAATCTATAGACTGATATTATATATAGATATGTACTTACTAAAAATACAGTATAGATGGCTGGAGGAAATGAAAATTCCCTGACAGTGGCTGCCTTTGGAATTGGCTCAAATATCTGAAATGTCACATCTATAAATATAAAAATAAATCTGAAGCAAGGAGAACAAAATACTAATATTTTTTTTTCATTCTTAGTGGAGGGTATGAAGGTCTTTGTTAAATTATTCTGCATCCTTCTGAATTTTTTGAACTTCTCAAAATACAAAGGAGCTACAGAGAGCATGGTATAAATGGTTACTGAATATTGCAGGGATTTCATGCATTAACCAAAATATCTTAGTTTTTTCTCAAGTCTTCAAGTTGAATTAAGAATATCTCGAGATTGCGGGATGCCTGAGTGGCTCAGCAGTTGAGCATCTGCCTTTGACTCAGGGCGTGATCCCAGGGTCCTGGGATCGAGTCCCACATCGGGCTCCCTGTGTGGAGCCTGCTTCTCCCTCTGCCTGTGTCTCTGCCTCTCTCTCCGTGTCTCTCATGAATAAATAAATAAAACCTTTTAAAAAAAAAAAAGAATATCTCGAGATTGCAAAGCAACCTCTTTAAAAACGAACCAACAGAACCCATAATTTTGTGATTTATAATTGTTAAATTTACTGAGTCAAATTTTTCATGATTTTCCAGCTTAAAACAATGTAGAGAAATCAGAGAGTGGATATGAAGTTGTAACTGGCATCTATAATCTCTATTTTAGCTCTTTACTTTATAAAGAGTAAACATTACTCTATTTTACTCATCATTTACTTTGATCAGAACATTAATATCATTGATGTTGGAAAAGTTAAAAGTTGAAATTTGAAAGTATATGAAACAAAATGTTACTTGTATTTGTTTATGTATTAGGATTATATAAAATAACATATAAACAAGCCATCTCATTGTTTTACAATGTTTTGCTTTGTAAGAGAAGATTTTACTTCACTTTCTTCCCTGGTAGGGCTGCCCTTCAACCCCCAGGTATAGATAGATACAGTGTTACTTAGTACCTCCAGATTTCCCAGCTACTCTTACTCAGGATTTTTCAAGTCTCACAATTCAGATCTGAAGATATCTCCCTTAATGTTATCTTCTGATACATGATGTTCTGGGAAAAAAAAAAAAAGTCTATTTCCTGTCATTTAGAAGATATTTGCCCAAATAACTAAGTTTAGGATGAACTCTACTTCACTTATCACTACTGAAGGCTAAGCCCATACAGCCAGGATACCCTTGACCCTCTTTTATTCAACAATGATTCTGTGCATAGCACAAAAGAAATATAAAAACAGCCCTTGACCACAAAGGCTTAAATTTCTGTTAAGAATACACGAAGTATCCATTTCCAGCACTGTGCAAAAAAACACAATCCCATAAAATAGCATTCTACATGACAACCATAAAGTGCTAAGTCGTTTAGGATGATACAGAACAGAGAAGGAATTTTAAGAAGAGTCAGGCCGTGGTGGGAGGTACTGGCAGGAAGGTTTTGTGAAAGAAATGAGGCTTAAAAGTTAGACAGGGAGGGGGGTGGGGTGGGGGTGGGTGGGTTGGGCAGCCCGGGTGGCTCAGCGGTTTAGCGCCGCCTTCAGCCCAGGGCCTGATCCTGGAGACCCGGAATCGAGTCCCTCGTCAGGCTTCCTGCAGGGAGCCTGCTTCTCCCTCTGCCTGTGTCTCTGCCTCTGTGTGTGTGTGTGTGTGTGTGTGTGTGTGTGTGTGTGATGAATAAATGGATAAAACCTTAAAAAAAATAAATAAAAGACAACATGGAAGAAAACGGGGCAATAGGGATTGAGTGGGGAGCCAGAGAACAGCGTGGCCAAGGGATGAAGGCTGTAAGGTCAGCAGGGGCCAGTGAACAATAAGAATCGTTAAGGTTATCGTTAAGAAATTTTAAGAGGTGCATAGACTAGATGAATAGAACATCCTGTGGTCCCTGATTAATAAAAGTTTAATTTATAGGGGCACTTAACCCACATCACAAACCATCTGGGAAATCATGCGGAAAAATAAGATCCTTCACCATTTAATATAATCAATAACCAGTATTAATATTTTATTGCCTGTCTTTTATTTCACAATATCCATTTCCTTCTCATTTTTTTTGAACATAGAAAAATAATGAATGCTTATTCTAGGACATTTTCAAAAATGACCCAAAAATGTGGGACATATCAGTTGATATTTATGGAGCACCAGCCTTTACATTTTTAGCTCTAGTGAGCCTTGCAACAACCTCATTATCTGTAATTTACAAAGGGATAAATGTAGCACAGAGATTTTAAGTAACTAATCCAAGATCACACAACCTGCAGGCAGAGCTGTTGCAACCTCATCCTTGAATTATAGAGTCAGAGCCCATGTGCTTAACCACGTGGGTTCTACTGCCTATCTCTCTTCCAGAAAGATGAGTTTGGTTTCTGCATTAGAGCCTATAGTATATACATAGCACAAATCTTTAAATATGCCTTAATTATAAGATATTGTGTTGAAATATTTTCCTCTTGTAAATAATGCAACATTAAATATTTGTATACATAAATCTTTATAGGAGTGTTCAATTATCTCTCCAAAATGCATTCTTAAAGAAGAACTGCCAAGACAGGAAAAATTTGCGGCTTTTGTGTCACTAAAATATTTCCAGAAATACTCATCTATGATAATGGTACCACTCCTAATATTTAAGCAGTAAGAAACTTCTTTATATCTCTTTTAACTCTCAGAATCATATTTTTTCTTAAACTTTTAATTTTGAGATAGTTATAGATTCACAAGCAGTTACAAGAAATAATACAGAGAAATTCCATGTACATTTTGCCCAATTTACTTCCATGATAACATCTTGCAAAACTCTAGCACAATGTCACAAAGAGGACATTACATTGACATATAGTCAAAATACAGAATGTTTCCATTACCAGAAGGAGGATTCCTCATGATGCCCTTTTATAGACACACACACTTTCTTCTTGTCCCTGCCTCCTCCTTATTTCCAGGTACCACTAAACTGTTTTCCATTTTTATAACTTTGCCATTTCAAGAATGTTATATAAATGAAATCATACAGTGTGTAACCTTTTAGACTTGCCTCTTTTCAATGAACATAATTCTTTGGAGGCATCCAGTTTGTTGCATGTATCAGTAGTTTGTTCTTTTGTATTGCTCATAATAATTCATGGTAACAATGTACCATAGTTTGTTTAGCCATTCACTTGCTTAATGGAAGGAAATTCTGGTTGCTTCCAGTTTGGGGCTATCATGAATAAAACTACTAAAAAACATTTGTGGTTATGTTTTTGTGTAAACATGCATTTTCATTTGTCTGGCATAAATGCCCCCCAAGAGAGCAATTTCTGAGTTATAGAGTAGTTATACATTTATTTTTATGAGCACCTGCCAAACAGTTGTCCAGAATGGCTGTACCATTTTACATGCTCATCAACAATGTGAGTAATCCAGTTTCTCCTCAGCCTTGCCAGCATTTTTTAAACTAAGTATTTTTAATTTTAGCCATTTTGCTAGGTGTTTTTCCTCACTGTGGTCTTAGCAAATCGTGTTGTTTTTTAAAAGATTTTATTTAGGGATGCTTGGTGGCTCAGTGGTTAAACACCTGCCTTAGGTTCAGGTCATGATCATAGGGTCCAGGGATCAATCCCATGTCAGAATCCCCGCATGCACATGGGGCGAAGGGGGCAAGCAGACTCCACAAGTGAGTGCAGAGCCCAATGCAAGGTTCTCAATCTCACCACCCTGAGATCATGACCAAAGTTGGAACCAAGAGTCAGAAGCTTCACTCAGCTGCCCTAAATCATGTTATCTTTTAATCTTTACTAATGTAATGCAAAAATGTGACTTCTCACTGTAATTTGGAGGTTTTTTTCCATCTTCTCCATTTTTTCAACCATTTTGTTTTTCTACAAATTATATAGTTCATGTGCTTTTTAAATTTATTTTGTATATTTGTAAACTAATGATATTAAAACCCTTCATCTTTAACTTCTTTTCTTTTTCTGATTTCACTGAAATTACTTGAGCAAGTAAATACTTTAGTTTTCTTATAAAATTTATTCCCAAGCCTTGAATGACCGCTATAGTCCATCAGATGCTTTCTAAGTTCATTTCAACTGTCTGTCAGGTCAGGTGGTTAAATTGAACTTAAAGGATCTTAAAAATTCTGAATAAAACCTTCCCTGCATATTATACGTAAATGTACTCTATTTCTATTAGTACTACATTTGGTGTATTATTCATCTAACACATTATTTCTATCAATGGGTTATTAGTTCTCTCTGAAGCCAGGTCTGTTTTTTTTTTTTTTTTTCTTTCTTTCTGATTAGTATTTTACACTCAATCCATTTCATAGTCTTGGAATGAAGTGTCATACCCGGAAATGCAACCATTTAAATCCACAAAATATGCATAGATTTCTGAAGGGAATAGAGATTATGCATAGAGTCAAAGGATCAACAGAGTTTGAGGACTGTGTACATGTGCATGTCCATTCTGTGTCCATTGTACATGTCCATTCAGCCATGTACTTCTCTGTGCCTTTTCCATTGCTTCTTTTTTTTTAAGTATGTATGTATGTATGTATGTATATGTATGTATGTATTTATTTATTTATTGGGGGAAGCAGAGGGAGAGGGACAAGCAGACTCCACACTGAGTGCAGAGTCCAACACAGGGCCCTAATCTCACAACCTTGAGATCATGACTTGAGCTAAAATCAAGAATTGGATGCTCAACTGAGCTACCCAGCCACCTCTCCATTTCTTCTGTAATCAGGTACCAAACAATTTTCTGCCCCCTTAGACTGACCCAAGAAAATTCACTAATGAGATAAAGGCAATGGAAAGGTCAAGACAAGAGATGGCCTTCAGTCAGGAAGAGAGTCATTTCATTGTCCATCCAGGAAATATTGCAGTATCAGATGGGAAGGGGTAGATGATGTCTGAAGCAGAATGCACAGCAGGGTTGTTGTTGCAAGTTGCTCACCCAAAAACTGAGTTGCATATTAACCACCAGTTGCAGTAACTCAAAACAGCCCAAACATCATCTTCAGAAAATCTTACCAAAACCCAAGATTATTCTTAAGCATTGCTGTCCATATATGCATCTTGCTCTCTAGATGAAACCAGATTAAAGAAAGAATCCTCACCAACTTATAATGGTGAAACCATCTGAGGTAGGGCTGTGGGCTATGAACTAAATCTACCATTTGGAGTCAGAGAAAGGCAAAGTTTGTGAGAAAAGATCCCAATTCCCTCAAGAAGGAGCAAATATTTATAGCAGGGTGAAATTCAATCAAATATTCACCTCTCTGAAATACATTTACTTGTGGAGAGCAAGAATTTACATGGAAGACAAATCCTTTTTTCTCTGCTAGAGGATGCCACCTTTCAGAGTATTCTAAGCAAGGCCAGAATCCTCACATCCCTGATTCCTTACTTTTGAGGTTCATTTAGGCCAGAGGTTGGCAAATAAAGGCCATGAACCAAGAGTAGCCTACAACCACGTTTTTGTACAGCTTGTGAGCTGAGGCAGATTTTCACATTTTTAAATAAATGGTAGGGAAATAAAATAAAATAATGAACAATATTCCATGACACATGAAAACTGTATGAAATTCAAATTTCAGTGTCCATCAATAATGTTTTATTAGAACGAAGGGATGCTTATTCATTTACATATTATCTGTGGCTGCTTGGGGGTTACAACAGAGTTGAGTAGTTGAGACAGAGACCACTTGGCCCAAAAGCCTAAAATACTTATTACCTGGCCATTTACAGAAAAAAAAAAAAATTGCCTGACCCCTGTTCTAGGCCATCCTCCCACACAGTCTTTTTATAGACCCAATAAACCATCATCTTGCTTTTTGCTTCACGCCTGTCATGGCAGGGAGTTCATCACTTCACAAGCCAGCCTATAACTTTGACAGCACAATCATCAAAATTATCATTATTTTGAACTCAAATCTCCAACCCACTGGGCCTAATTATGCTCTATTAAAATGACCTAGAATAAGTCTATTCCCTTCATGCATGAAGGTAAAATGAAATGAGAAGAAAATTCTTTGTTAATACTACATGCATGAGGTGTTGTCAGACACTCAACATGAGGAGAATAAGAGCATGTAAGAGCTGGTTACCTCAGGGACTCACTAAGTCCCATCAAGTGTGCTCTTGGCCTTGGCTGCTTTCAGGGCCAAAGCTGTGGTTCTAAAGGAGTTGTATGCACCTCCCTTTTGACAATATCAGGTGAGCCACTGTGGAACCAACTGGCTGGCATGCTGGCCCTAATTTTCTCAATGGCACATCTTACGTAACTGAATTCCAGCCATTTAGGCTTCATTCCCAGCATTTTCACTCCTCAACCTATAAATTTGTCTAAAGGAAGCAAGGAAAATATTTTAAGTTATAAGGGAGGGGTGCCTGGGAGACTCAGTAGACTCTTGGTTTTGGCTCAGGTCCTGATCTCATGGGTCAAGAGATTGAGCCCCGTGTCAGGCTGCACACTCAGCAGGCATCTAATTGGATATTCTCTCCCTCTGCCTCTTTCCCCATGCTCACTTGCGTGCTCTCTCTCTCTCTCTCTCTCAAATAAATAAATCTTTTTAAAAAATAAGTTATAAGTGAATCTCAGGTATTATCTTGTCCACTGCTGATCAAAGTGAGGTGCATGCACCAGCAATGTCAGTATCACCCAAGAGCTTACTAAATTTTAATAATTTAACAGTTGGATCTCAGGCTCACCCAGACCTTCTGAATTAGAATCTGCATTTCCATAGGATCTCTAGGTGATTCATATGCATGAAAAAGTTGGGAAAGTGTATAGCTAATCTATGGCCATTCTGCAAATTGGGGGCCTGAAGTTTAAATTTAGTGCCTCAAATCCCGAGTTCACTCCTTAAAAAAAAAAAAAAAAAAGTCTATTTGAGAGAGAGAAGCAAGCACACAGTAGGAGTGAGGGGCAGAGGGAAACGGAGAAGCAGACTCCCCGTTAAGCAGGGAGCCCAATGCAGGGGTTGATCCCAAGGCCCTGAGATCATGACCTGAGCTGAAGGCAGATGCTTAACTGACTGAGCCACTCAGGCAACCTTGATTTTGCTCTTCTAAGCAGCATCCACAACATCCACAAGAAGTCATGATCATATTTTTGAGCATGAAGTAACTCAGAAGACTGTCTTATCCTGATTCTCTCTATTCAAAACCAGGACTCCTGGAAATCAAACCGTAATCCATAATCAGCTAGATCTAAACTTAATCTCTTCATGCTTAATGCTAGTAAGCCACTCAGCTAACATACATACACATAATTTTTTTAATTTTTATTTATTTATTCATGAGAGACACAGAGAGAGGCAAAGACATAGACAGAGGGAGGAATAGGTTTCCTATGGGAAGCCCAATGAAGGATTCAATCCCAGGAACCCCGGGATCACAACCTTAGCCAAAGGTAGATGCTCAACTGCTGAGCCACCAAGGCATCCCCATACAAATCAATTCTTAAATAAATATGTCTTACAACATCCTTCAGTGGGTGGATGGGTAAACAAACTGTGTTACATTCATACTAACCATACCACTCAATAATAAAAAGGCAAAAATTATTGATACATGGAAAAGACTTGGATAAACCTCAAGTAAATTATGCTGAATGAAAATATCCAATCTCAAAAGGATATATACTTCACGATTCGATTCATGTAACATTCCTGAAATACCATTATTAGAGCAATGGAGAGCAGGTTAGTGGTTGATAGGGATGGGGTATGGGGTGGGTATGGCTATAAAAGGATACATAAGGGGCACTTGGGTGGTACAGTTGATTGAATGTCTGACCTGGTTTTAGCTCAGGTTGTGATCTCAGGGTCCTGGGATCAAGCCCTGCATTAGACTCCATGTTTAGTGAGGATCCTGCTTAAACTCTCTCTCCCTGCCTCTCTCCCTATACTCCCTCCTTCTAAAATAAATAAATAAATAAATAAACAAATAAATAAATTATTTTTTATTATTTAAAATATCCTCTTTTTTAAAGGATAAATAACATGAGGGAGTCATATGGAGATAAAAGTTTTTTCTGTATTTTCATTATGGTAGTGGTTACACAGAGCTATACTAGGGAGAAAACTGCATAGAGCTAAACACACATCTTCATGTGCACACACCCACATCCAAGCAGAAATGATGAAATCTGAATAAGCTTTGTGAATTGCACCAACATTAATCTTCAGATTTTGATACATCACATAGTTATGCAAGATACAAATGTTGGGCAAGGCTAGGTGAAGAGTGCACAGAAACTTGGTGTACTTTTCTTGGCAGTTTCCTGTGAATCTGTTATTTCACAATAAAAGTTTTTTTTTTTAAAGAAAATTTCCAAGGTGCATTAACATATGGTTGAATAAATGAGCAAATCAACCAGCAGAACATTATCACAATAGAAGGGGAAGAAGCAAGTCCCTTTCAAGAGAATGTGTTTTCTCTATTTTTTATTACAAAATGTTACTAAGATTCCATCAGTTATAATTCTGTCATCTAATTTGGTTCTAACTAGATGTAGTCTTGGCATTTGGATAATGAGGAGACATCTTTAGGTTTCTGATAACTGTATGTAAGATATGATTATATAATAGATCAAACGTCAAAAATCTAGAAACATTTATTAAGAATAAATCTTGTCTTTCTGTAAAGGTGCAAAAATATATCATGTCTCACACATAATACCTTTATCTAAGACATTTATGTGGAGCAGAAAGAATTAAAAACACATTCACAGGGCAGTGAGGTCAAGATCTTCATATATAGGCCCTGCCCCCAACCTCCTGCATCTCAGATTTTTTTCTTAACAGCCATCTTAACTAAAATGAAAATGGACCATGCTTTTTAACATAATTGCCATTTTTGCCCTTGACATGTAATTGCTTGAATTTTAGCTTTAATTCTCCCTCTCTCTTGCTGTAATTATGAGAACAATTAAGTGTCAAAGTTCAGAGCTTCTTGATTTTAAGAAGAGAACAGTCAGAACGAACTCTTTTTCCTCCCTTGAAATACCAACTGCTAAAACAGCTGCAACTAATATTTTCATAGTGCTTTGCAACTGATAACAACCTTCACTTAGATCCATTTAGGGGTCAGTTCAGACAGTATGGAAAATGGTGTTAAAAGCTACTAAAGTAGGAGCAGACAATCGTGTGGACATTTTGTATCAGCGAAAGCCTGTCTAGGTACAACTAAGTCCACTGACTCCAAGGAAAACTAGGACACCCCACCCCTTGCCCAAATCTCTCTTGCTGATATTTTTGAAATCCTAATCATGGCCACCATGATTCTTGGAGAGTTCCAAGAGAACTTGTCTGTGTCCCGAGCCTGGAGGAAAAGAAACTTAAAGGTATGAAATAGGACTTGAATCTACCAAATAATCGTAAGAGCTGATGGCTTGAATTTGGGTGAGCCAGAATCCACATAGCAAGGGAAGACCTCCCACTTATTGGTCATAAAACCTACCCATGGACCAGCTCCTTGGTTCTTCATGACTCCTAGTTGATAAACTGAGAGCTTATGGAAAGCAAACAGGGTAGAGTAGGTCCATGAGGTCCAAAGTACACATATTTATTGAATCCTCAATAGGTATGTGCCTTGGGAAAAGTAACTCTTACCCAAGGCTACAAGGAATATTGAAATGGGTTGAATCCAGAGCCAAACTAAAACCCAAATACAAAAGTTCAAAAGGACAAGTGGTAATGCTATTAAATTAGAAGGGGCAAGAAACAGAAAAAAAGCAAGAGTGGGACACATAACCCTGAATTCAATCAGCAAGGTGTGATGGGTCCATGAAGAATGATTGGGGCATTAATTATCTAGAGCAGACAGTTTTCTGCAGCTGTCTTTTATGGATCATGCAGAATGGAGGCAAGCAGGATGAGTTAAAAAGATCAGAAGGAGGGCAGACTGAAGAGATGTGAGAAGAGGAAAAAGTAGTCATCTTCCTCAAGCACCTTGTAGTACAGTGGAGAAGTTAGATGCATTCACTGGTAATGAAGACAAGCATACAGGCATATGGGAAATGCCTTCCCAGAGAAACAAACCATGGCCTGAGGGAATATGGGATAAAGAAAAGCTGGTTTTGATTTAGGGAATCTTAGAAGGCTTTGGTGAGGAAGAAGGATTTAAACTGCATTTTTATAGATAGCATTTCAAGAAGCCCAGATGTGGGGAGACAAATTCTGAGAGGAGGAAAAGCAAGTTCAAAAGCAAGAATGGTAAGAATATATGAAATATCCTTGCAATGATTATTTGAATATACAGAGAGCAACTGGCCAGACAGGTCAGTGGGCCTGCAAAGAAGATGGGTAGACCAATTTAGACTACTGTGGGCCTTGCCTGATAGGGAAAATGTCCTGCATGGAGAATATTGTGGGGAATAGAGAAGGGAAAGAATGGAAGCAAAAAGATCAGTGAGGAGAATGTGTCAGAGAGGGGTCATGAGGTTCTTGACTGGAAGTGTTCAAGAACCTGCAAAAGCAGGTGTTTGGAGGCAAGTCAGGGGATATTTTTCAGATTTCCAATCAATGTCACTGGAAGATGGTGATACTGTTAAAAAAGTATTAGTACTAGGATATTATGAGATGGTTTTAAATATTTTTTTCTTTTTTGTCAAATGATTCATGTAAAAAATATGTATTTCTGTCTACTCTGAAAATCACATATGAGATTATTTATAACTTTAAGACATTTTCCATATTAATTTTGGTTGAGTTCTTTAGGGTTGAATTCAATAGAAGCAGAGACTGAGACAAGAATTTGGGTCCCAAGACACATGATTTATTGGGAGTGCTCTTGGAAGAAATTTGTAAGGGAGGGAAGGAGGAAAGTGGGATAGGTAACTCGTTAAATAAGACTGTGGGCTCTTCTGGTGTCCAGCCTCAGCCTTGGTCCCATGAGAATCTCTTGAACATGAACTGCATCACAGAGTTGGTACCAATTTGAGGCAAAGGGATTAACTTTTTGTACTCCTGAATCCAGGCTTCAGGGTGTCCTGGGGCCAAAGAGATCAGCCTAACTACCTGGGCTTGAAGGCTCCCATGAATTTAGGGCAATTCTCTAGAGAACAGAGGTAGTGTGAGCTTTTAGTTGCCAACATTAACAGCCACTGGGCATGGATGTACCATCCTAATATAAGGAACCTAGCTGGGGTACCATCACTGCCCATTACCAACAAGTTTGGGTATTCACCTTGGATAACCATATATATTGTAGGGTATTACAAATAAAGGATATTTTGGTAATTCATTATTTTTTAATTGCCCTTCATCTTCCCCACTGAGCTGGAAGAGAATATGTTCCAACTCATATCTCTAATGGGGACATCTGGGATCAAAGTCTTTGAGATAGCAAGAATAATGCCAAGAGAATGTTGAGCTCTCTGAAACTTCTTCCATTTTTAACCCCAGCTTCTGTCTTCCTCACAGAGTGTCATGAATCAGAATATACTCGTCTGAATATACTTGCCTGAATTTGTGAGTCATGATCTTTGTTGCCTGGTAACATTTTAGCTTAACCATCCATTGATCTCAAGTTACAGGAAACATCTGAGCCGAAGTAGACTGAGCACTGAATAAGTGCCCAGGCTTTGGTGCTAAAATTCTGAATTAACCGGACCATCTGTAAGAAGAACTTTTAGATGAGCTCTGTGTGGTTGATAAGCAAGAATGAATGATTTTCAGGAAAAGTTGGGGGTCATTGCTTAGTTGCTTCGAACAAAGAATCAATGAAGGCATTAATTTGATTTAATTACTTCATGAGCTTGTGAGTTTCTGGAACATGACCACAAAAAATAGTCTGTTCAAGGGTTGCTGGTTAAATGAGAAAGTTTTAAAAAGTATTCAAAGGAAAAAAAATGGGATTATGTCACAAGGACACAGGAACTAGTCTGAAGGAGCTCTTGATGGCCAAATCTAGAACAATTTGAGCACCAAAATATTTAAGGAAGGTAATCTTTGAGTACCAACAAACAGCTAGACAAACTAATAAATAAACAGGAGGAAAAGATGGCTCTTATTTAAAAAAGAATGCTAATTGCTGGCTGATAGATACAATAGTTGAACTATAGTTAGAAAATCATTATTTTTTAAAAGATTTATTTATTTCAAAAAGAGAGAAAATGCATGTGCATGAGAGGGGGTAGAAGCAGAGGGAGAGAATTTTCAGGAGACTTCCCACTGAGCAGGGAGTTCAATGTGGGGTTCAATCTCATGACCCATGAGATGATGACCTGAGCCAAAATCAAGAGTCAGATGCTCAACCAACTGAGCCATGCAGGCACCCCTGAAAAATCATTGTTTTGCAACCATCATAGCAAAGATAAGATCTGGCAAGAATTATCAAAGGATGCTAAATTCATGGAGAAATTTTGATGATAAGCAAGATAGGTGCATGGTCTTAAGTATCTTTCACAAACTTTTTTTTAGTTGCAAAGGAAGTGTATTAACTATACTATAAGGGAATTGAACAAACCTCAATGGGGAAAAACTCAGACAATACTTTGGTTGATCAAAATCAACATGACTAATGAGGGGCAAATGGACATAGTATGTATCCAAATGTGATATCTTGACAAGGGTCCAATATCCTCCATGCAGTATTCCAGCTGAGAATGCACAACCTCAATCTAAGGATGAAGAACCTTCAGAAATCCCTAAAAGTGGACTATTACATTAAAAGGAGGTGGTTGTATTATTCAAAATTGTCAGTGTCATAACTGAAAAGAAAGGCTGAGGAACAGTTCCAGATGAAAGAAAATTAAAGAGACATGACAATTAAATGAAATGTGTGATCCTGAACTGGATCCTGCACTAGAAGGAAAATAATGATATAAATGTCCTGGAATTCACAAGTGACTGTGGTTATTTAAAGAATGTCCTTATACCATTATCTTATTCAGTTGATTCCTTGCCAACTGAACAAAATAGAGTCCATCCCTTCTACCTTGACTCCAGCACACCATCGATGACCTAGTCCCCATACTACTACTGATGTTTCTAACATGACTTCCCAGATCTCAAATGCTCCCCCTGGGACCACTTGGCCCACCCCATATTAAATGATATGCCTGATATAAGCACAGAGTGGTGTCCCCTCCCCGTTTTAAGGTCCCTTGTTAACTACCAATTACAAATCAAATTCATCTTCTTGACCTTCAAGACCCTCCAAATAGGACCCCAAATTGGCATTCCTTTCTACTTTCTACTAATATCTGTGACAAAATGTGGTGTAATAGAATATGAAGCTTAGGGTCAGAAAGACCCTGGGTTCTCATCTAACTCCAAACTTCTCTCAGGTGCAATTTCTTCATCTGCCCCACAAACACACATGCATGTGCGCACACACACACACACACACACACCAATTAGTACCCCAGTTCATCAGTTCCCTAAGTCTGTAGAGTCGCCATTTTTCAATTCTCTACAGAAGCGTCTTCTGACTGGCATTCCCTCATCCTTAACTGTTTTTCTCTGTGAGAGCATTCTTTGATCCAATCTGTCCCATATATTTTGTGGAGATCTTCCATCTTCCCCACACATGTGCAATTGTTCTCCCTCCCACATTCTCATAGCCCTTTGGTCATATCTCTATCATGAATTCATCTTTTATTCCCCATCTTCATCTCAGTATTGGACCAAACGAGCTCCCAATAAGTGTGGTCTCAAAACATGTGGCCCCGCCCTCCCGTGGAGCACTGGATGAATAGTAATTACTGTACAGAACAGTAGGCACCTATATGGTATCATCTCCCATTTGGAATTAAATGTTCACTTAGTGTGGTAGCCACGTCTTCATGCATTCATCTGATTTCCCCATAGGACACTCAGCAGAGTGCAATGGGGTTCTGTGCTCTCAATTTTGGTGGAATTATCATAACAATAATGATAATAGTAGCCAATACTTATTAAGTTCCTGGTCCTCTTCTAAGTACTTTTTACATATTAAGACATTTCATCCTCACATGATTTCATGAGGTACATTCACTCTATTACTAGGCCCATCTTCCAGATAGGGAAACTGAGACACAAAGAAGCCAAATAACCTGCAAAGTCCGTAAAGCAGTAGAGTCCAGGAATGAAGTCCAGAGCTGAGCTCCAAAACTCACTCTCTGAACCATTACTCTACACTATTTATCCTCAGACTATATTGGGATCTTGCAGCTCAAGGACAGCAGGTTGCCACTGTGACAGCAAGGAGAATGTCTGCAAATAAGGAAGACTGTCACTAGGAGTGTCAATGCCATAGGGTAGCCACTCACCTGGTCATTCATGAGACATTATTCTGTTCTTTTATTCGGTGTCTTTCCAGCAAGAACACTCTGCTTTTTTCCAGTGTCTTATTCCTTCACCAAAGTCAGGAGCTACTCTTTTACTATCAGTTTATCTTTGGGGGCTCCATATCTTGGATAACTTACTACCCAGCCTCCTCCCCTGTTAGAATTTTAATGTGGTGATGCTGTATAATGACTCACCAAATCTCAGTGGCTTATAACAATAAATGCCTACTTTTCTTATTTTTCTCTAAAGATCAGCTGTGGTTTGGCTACTCTTGGTTGGGCTCACCTGTTCTGGTGGGCTGGGCTTATTCAGCTTCAGATCACATTCACCTCTGCTCCATGTGTTTTCATAATTTTCAAACTAGATAAATGCCAAAGATGAATCCTTCGTAAAACAAACCATAGAGCACAAGAGGCTAAAGTAACTATAGAGCATATTTAAGTCCTCTGCACATGATACATCTGCTAATCACCATTAGCCAGAGCAAGTTATATGAACTCATAGTGAACAAGGATAGGGATTCATACTCTGCCTTCTATTGAGAGGGAAAAATCACATGACAAAGGAGCATGAAAATATAACTATATTTTAGGAAGGAGTTAAAAAGTGAGAATGGAAAAAAAAAAAAAAGTGAGAATGGTCAATCCAATCCCTAGAACTCTCCAATGTCCCAGCACAGCAAGGCAGGGGTTCCCAACACAAATAGGAGCAGGAATAGCACAAGGCATGGCTTACCCTTGGGCTCCAATGTGGACTCAGCCCCAGTAGTCATTTGGAAGTAGATGGATGAGACCATACCATGAAGGATGGCCAGAGAGCATATTCATGTATAATGCACCTGCTTCACGTGACCCCAATCTGAATAAGTAAGGTATGATTATTCAGTCAACCAACAAATAGCTTATTAGGCATGAAACTACAGCATCGACTTGGTGTTGATGAGTCTCAAAGAAAAATGGTATGTCAAGGACCAATTCACCTCTCTGGGAAGACAGGACTAACACATCTGCAACATCTACTGAATAAGCCAGTGTGTGATTAAGTTCTCAACCACATAGGAGCTCCTAGGGAAAAGGACATTTTTTTATAAGGTGATAATTGCACAGCATGAAGCACACGCCGAGAAAGCCTTGGGGAGTTGAGAGCTTTGAAAGAGGACCTTGAATGTCCTATAGATAGAAAGAATAGATAGAAAATGTTAGATACGCATTTCCAGAGAGGATAACCAGATGAGTCAGGAGAGACGGGTGACAATAATAGTGTGGGATATTATAGGATTGGCATTTAATAGAGTTTTAGAAAATCATATTCTAGGAGCAAGAGAGGGGATAAAGGAAATTGGTCTGAACTGACAAATACCTTGGCTGCCCTGGTCTGAGAGAAATTCCTGAACTGTCTTTTGGACTTAAAGTTCTATTTTCTGTGTTATTTTTTACAGCTTCAAACCCGTTCACTTTTTGACTGTGTGGAAAGAAACAAAATTTAAATGACTCAACATATGTCACCCAGAGCTACTGGGCCCTGCGGTTCTTTTTTAAAGACTACCCCCATGAGAGTTTCTATTTTCAGTTTGAGCAGATTTCCATTTCAACCAGAGTTAGCTGGGATGATACTTTTTCCCTTTGCTCCTATTCAGCATGGGAGCCGGTTGAGATTCTTTAAAAGATCTGCTGTGTTGCTGAGTGTCCTGGAAGACTGCAGCATTGCAGTAGATCCGGCTGAACCAATAAATCATGACCTGGAAACACTAGCCCTTGTGCCCTCCTGTTTATCACAAACAAAAGGAAATGCAGTGCCTTTTCTTTCTTCCTTCATGGCAATGTAGCACCCAAGGGGTTATAGTATGAGGAAGAAGACTTAAAAGCTGAAAGCTAGATATTTTTCTAGCTTGAGTTAAAATGTTACTTTGGAGTTATAAGTGTCATTACAGAGACGTCTAGTGCTAGCCCAGATCTGGTTCTAAGAACAGAGGAAGATTAAGTATCCCTACCCTGTTGCTGCGGGGCAGTGCTGTTTGGTTCTGGGCAATGGACTGAGCCATGTATGAAGCTGTGAAAGACCCACTCACATTTCTCCAGTGCCTCTTCCCCTGCCTGTTGAACAAGGAGGCTGTTTGCTCCTGATGCTGCAACTAATATGGACCTGGACCACCAAGTTATTGTATGAAGAACAGCTGTCCCAAAGGATTTCCTGGACACTCAGAGGGCACTGCCTAAGTAAGAAAGATACCTATGCTGTATTTCCTCACTAAAATTCCAGAGCTGTTTGTTATCACAGTTTAACCTACCTGTGCTGACTAATCAATGTTCACCCGTATCTACAAGGCTCTATAAGACAGTAGCATTGATTTAGGTTAGAATAGTTAAGACCGGACAAAATAGAGCCCAGCCCAGGAGTGCATGAGCAGCATAAAGTGACCCTCCGAGCTCCAGCATGGGTTTTACTCATAGGTAAATCCCTCACAATCTCATTTAGAACCTAAATGTTCTTACTTTAGACACAATTCTAATCTAGCTTCTCCTTTCTAGTTTAACAGAGAAAGTTAGAAGGAAGAGGGTTCAGAGTCACATCACAGCAACAGAGACAGCTGACAACTCACCAGCTTGGGTATTTCTGTTGCATTCTTGGTCCTGAACTAGGTGAATTTACAAGTTTCCATAAATTTTCCTGTGACTTTCTGAAATGTCATTTAGTCTGTATCTTGGCAATGATTGCTTAATGTCTTCTCTGTGACCCACCAGCCTGTGATGCCAAACATCACCTAAAGCAAATACAGTGGAAAGAATATCAGGATATGGTGTTGTTGACAAGAAGCCATTGCAAGCTCATTAGCTTGAACATATATTCTGCTTCTTACCACTGGCCCACGGTATTGGATATGAGTGTAGACACAAAACATGTAGGGGACTACAAGGCATCAGATTCTTATTATCAAAGAATAGTGTGATTTACAGAAGCAAATTCATTATACAAATGTGGACATATGGCAGCCTGTCTAGTATTGCAAGCTTTACTTGTGTTGGCTACAATCTCTTAAGAACTCTTTTTTAAGGCTGGTTCTACCTGCAATTATTAATGCCAGGTGTATACAACTATAGATCTTCAATTGCCACTTTTTCCCGCATACTTGACCACTGTTGACAAGTGGTGCCTGAGGGAGATTTAATGGAAGATAACAGATCACATTGTGCTATAGCCATTAGATGCTTATAACCCACATCTAGATGTTCATAACCTGCCTCTACAGGCCATACATATCCTATGGTTTATTATGCATCATCTGTCATTTTCCCATATCTGAAGCCAACTAAGTAAGGAGTGACTTATAGAGAAACTGTTGTGAATTTAGTTTTCTTATCAGTTATCACCCCGAATGGATATTTTTCTTATGAAAGTGCCTTGAATTTTAAGAAGACAGGTGCTTTGTTTTCCTGGCCAGCCCATCTTCCAGAATTGCATCTGAAAATCCCTTGCCTGTGGGCACTAGCTGGTGTTTATGTTTAGCAATCAGGAGTTTGGAGTGATGTTCAGAAGAGGATACATGAGATTGATCTATGCCAGGTAACTAAGTATGACCTGCTGGAGGTCCCTACCTCTCAGTAGCACATGATGAAGAATCCTCAGTAAAGAGTCCATATTGAATTGGGAAACATTTAGAGAAAGCGTTCAATGGTGACCAATTCTTTCACAAGTTGGGTGAAGTCAAAAGCCTCTCATTCTACCTATCACTGCCACAAGAATAATCAGAGCTCTGCAGTGGTCATTTACAAAGTGGGTTGTCACACACAATCCTCTGTGAGCACAGTTAAGAGTAATGAATTTGTGGACAGGATCCTTATCTCAGTTGTATCCTCTATCATTTAGAGCAAACAGTCAGGCTGAAATGGGACTTTAAAGTGGACCTGTGGATGCCACCAGCAACTATGCTCTGATTTTCTAGAATATGATTCATCTAGCTTTAGAACAAATATCCTAATAATTTAGTACTTGCCTTGATCTAGAATTAAATAATGACTTGCAGGGCAGCCCCGGTGGCGCAGCGGTTTAGCGCCGCCTGCAGCCCGGGGCATGATCCTGGAGACCCGGGATCGAGTCCCACATCGAGCTCCCTGCATGGAGCCTGCTTCTCCCTCTGCCTGTGTCTCTGCCTCTCTCTCCCTCTGTGTCTCTCTCCTGAGTGGATAACTAAAAAAACCTTTAAAAAATAAAAAAAATAAAAATAAATAAAATAAAATAAATAATGACTTGCAAAATTTAAAAAAATAAACAGGTTAAGATGCTATTCTCTTTAATCTACCCACTTTACTAGGGAATTACTTTTTTTTTTTTTTTTTTTTTTGGTTTTTGTTTTTTAAAGAAACATAGAGTTAAAATCAGACCAGTTCCTTTGGTAGTAACTGAGGTCACAGTCATCTGTGTCTTGCAAACTCAAGAATGCCTGTATTTGATAGAGGAATCAGCATTTGCTCACTTTTGAAGAAGTTCCACCTAACATGTAATAGTTAACAAACCATTAAAAATAACCATTTTATTCTCACATGGCAGAGATTTTTCTTATATCTGAGGGACCATGAAATGAAGGATCTAATCATTGTATATTTTCCCTTTCAAAGCTTTAAAAGTAGAGTCATCTCCTATTTCTGCTCCTAAAGGTACAATATTGAGGTCTGTCATTTGCTGGTAAAAAAATGTTGGAAGAAAGAATGATATGGGGGCAGTGGGTATTATTTCAACATGGTGCTTTTCTTTTAAGAGACCAGAGCAAGGGATCCCTGGGTGGCGCAGTGGTTTGGCGCCTGCTTTTGGCCCAGGGCGCGATCCTGGAGACCCGGGATCGAATCCCGCGTCAGGCTCCCGGTGCATGGAACCTGCTTCTCCCTCTACCTGTGTCTCTGCCTCTCTCTCTCTCTCTCTCTCTCTCTCTATCATAAAAAAAAAAAAGAAAAGAAAAGAAACCAGAGCAATTGAGAGGCAGGTAAGCATAGAGGAGTAGTTGGTATATCAATAAAAGAATGTTGTTAAAGACCTATTGATTCCTCCCTATTTAAGTGATTCTGATATAACAACTCATGGAAGATCACTTGAGTGAGTGTAATGTGAGGGTTTTTTAAAAAGATTGTATTTACTTTCATGAAAGATACAGAGAGAGGCAGAGACACAGGCAGAGAGAGAAGCAGGCTCCATGCAGAGAGCCTGATGTGGAACTCGAACCTAAGACTCCAGGACCATGCCCTGGGCCAAAGGCAGGCGCTAAACCACTGAGCCATCCAGGGATCCCTAATGTGAGTTTTTATTTAAGACAGGGGTAGAAAAGGTGTTGGGATACTTCCCAAAATGATTCTGTGTGACTCTTTAGGTTTGTTGACTTAAAACTCATCCTTATCCACACAGCTGGCAGCGCTGCAACTTGCATCAGAATATATGAGTATTTCTAGTAGTCTAGTCTCAGAAGGTCTGTTTACAGTCTCATTGTTACCAAAAAGTCACCTTCTACATGGGATTGTTAGAAATGAGAGAACCCAGACCACTATTGTTCACAATCTAATGTCCTCATCATACTAGAGTTCTGACCTTTAATTTTCTAGTTTGGCTTTTTCCCTGAACTTGGGGCCCAAGGATGGACGTCAGGGGATCTCTGAACACTCAAAATTCCATGAAAACATGTTGGCTTGGGTGTATGTATGTGTGTGTGTGTGTCACCCAATGTTGGGTGACAAGAGGGTCCATTGCTTCCATCTAGGTCTCAGAGTAGTTCTGTAACGCTTACTTGAGGAAGGGCAAGAAACAGCTACAGAAGAAATGTCTTCTATAATGTGCACCCAGCTCAACAACAAACACATTTACCCTTTCTGTCCTCTCAAAGTCTCTGTGAGGATGCAGCCTCATCCTCATCTCACTCCATGTTCCCCTCTGTTTCTTCTCTTTTCTTTGCTTTATCTTCTCCCTTGAAGCATTCTTAGCTCCCTATGAATCATGTCTGGGTGGTTTCTGATGAAATTATTCCCTTATGGGTATTAGCTGCAGAATATATTATCTCTTCCAGCAATCTTTTGCTCTACATTTTTTTTTAAAGTGAGAGTTTATAGAAGAATGAATGTGATAGAATTTCAGACACTGTGGTCTCTAGATTGAAATTACTTAAGTGCCTCTCCTAACACTTTTTCCCATTCCACCAGCAGGTGACAATACTGTGCTGCTTACATGTGTGGCTGATTCCAAACAAGCCATTTCCTTAAGTTACAGGAAGTTGCCAAAAGGACACTTGCTAGTTCACCAGGAAAAGCAGCAGCCAAACTTGCTAAGACAATGTCTATAATAGTCAAATTGTGGAAGGAGCTGAGATGTCCTTTGACAGATAAATGGATAAAGATGTGCTACATATATTCAATGGAATATAACTCAGCCATCAGAAAGGATGAATACCTACCATTTACATCAATGTGGATAGAACTGAAGGGTATTATGCTGAGGGAAGTCAAGGTGAGAAAATGATTATCATATGGCTTCATTCATATGTAGAATATAAGAAATAGTGCAGAGGACCATAAGAGAAGGAAGAGAAAAATGAAGGAGAAAAAAATCAGAAAGGGAGACTAACCATAGGAGACTCTTAACTCTGAGAAACAAACTGAGGGCTGCTGGAGAGGAGATGGGTAGAGGGATGGTGTAACTGGGTGAGGGGCATTAAGGAGAACTCTTGATGGAATGAGCACTGGGCATTATATGCAACTGATGAATCATTGAAAACTACAACTGAAACTAATGATGTACTATATGTTGGGTAATTGAATTTAAGTTAAAAAAAACTTACTGAGAGTAAATAAGTGTGGGCCAATTTTCATGTTAATTTGTAATCTGATCACGTACTCTTATCTCTAAGTTGTACAATTATACCTCTTTAGTAACCTCAGACTGTAGAAGAACCTGTGTCAGTGCCCTTTCTACAAAGAGAAAAAGACAGAGTATGGCCAGAATTGCTTATCTTGCTTTTCCTAAAATACAGAAAAGCATATCCAAAAGAAAGTACAGGCAAGAAGTGATGGGCGCTTTCCTTGCTCACATTTCATTTCTCTAGCACAGAGCAGCCTTTAGCCTGAGAAAAGGAAGAAGCCCCCAGACTGCCTTCCTGCTTACCCACACTGACATTCTCATGGGAATATTCGAAGCTCTCCCAGCACCCTGTCCATTCCCTTTCTTCAAACATACACCCCACATCCCAAAGGGTATTTCCAAACTTGTTTAGGCATCAGCAACTTCCTCCTGGAGAGGAGACTGTAGCCAATTATCTGTTGACAGTTCTGAGAAAAGTGTCTATGTGTAATAAAACTGCTTAAAGATGCCTGCAAAGAAGAATCACTTTAGACCCTCTCCGCAGCTTCTTTGAGTCTCCTGTGACACTCCTGAAACCTAATCATCTTCCATATTTTGCCTACATTTCTGAGCAACAGTGGGGGAGGGTGTCTCTTTTCCATTATCATTAATGGGAATTGGGAGCACTTAAGAGGAGGCAAGCCTTTCCCTAGAGATGTAATTTCATGCATTAAGATATCAAAACATGAGAGAATACACATTGATATGTGGTGGATTCATAGGATTGGCTCTATTAACACTAATGGGAATGAGGCCCGTGTCTCCCCGCCACGCTGACTGGACAGTTATCTAAAGCCTGGCGCCTCAGGAGGCCCAGGCTTGATGACTGACCTCACCCTTGCATGTAGTTTCCTTTGTTTTCAAAACCAGCTGGATAAATATGGCAGAGGCCCTTGATTGAATATAGATACCAGGTCCTCACCCTGGCAGCAGGCAGTCTGTGGTATGGCTTTAGATGAATGCATGAGACTGACTCCATAAACCACATAAACATGAGTCTAACCCATTTATGGTAATACTTTTCAGAGAACAGACAAAGCAAATTGAGGATATCTGTTTTCCTAGTGTTAAAAAGGAGACAGAGACAGCAGGCCCAAAATGGAACCATTTATGCTAAACCCCAAGACTTAATACTTAACCTGACTGCAGCCTCAGCTTCTCCCAGAAATGCAATCTTCTACCAGCCAACCTGGAGTTGCTTTGTCAATACTAGGAGGTAATCCCTGATAGTTCCCTTCCATTCCCTGTAGGAGGGTGACCTTGCCAAAAACAGAGCTTTCTTTACTAACTACCAGTTTCCTCTCTCTATCTCTCTCTCTCTCTCTCTGCCTTTAAAAGCCTTTCCTCTTCTGTAGTTCTTTGGAACTCCTTTCTATTTGCTAGATGGGATGCTGCCTGATATGTGAATCATTCAATAAAGCCAATCAGATCTTTGTAATTGAATTTTTATTATTTAACTCTAGCAAGGAGATGCAAAATCCTGAACCTCAAAGATCTACACATGCTGCAGACTCAAGTTACCTAGAGGACCAGCTATCCCATGATGGGATCACTGTCTACATCATCCTCTCTCTTAGGGTAAGATTTGTAACTTAACTTGCCTTTCCTTTGATGTCTTTCCTATGTCATACTTTCTGATATTCTCTCCCCACTTAAGATTTTGTATATCTAATATTCACTTGATTACAAAATCCCAGACCCCTCACAAAAAAATTATGAGGAGGTATATCATCTTAAGGAAGATGACAATATGGTCAAAGTATTCACAGTCATTAGTCAGGAGAAATAATGATCAAGGATCTAGAAAAAAAGAAACAAAGCAGTAAAGTATAGCAATTAAAACCATGGAGTTAGACATTCCTGAGTTCCAATCGAATGTTTAGCATATAATCTTGACCAAGTCGTTTAATGTCTCCTGTTTTCATATCTGTTAAAACAACAACAAAAAATCATGTCTACCTTGTAGGATTGTTGGTAAGCTTTGGACTGTAACCTATAGCCACAATAATGCTGCATAAAAAAATATGCACAAAACCTCAGTGACTTAACAATAACATGTATTTTTGCTTAAGAATCTATGGGTTGGCTAGGAGGCTCTGAAGATCTACCTTGGGTTTGCCTGATTTGGGCTGGCTTGCTTATGCACCTTTGATGAATTGGTTGGTCAGTCAAGTCTGGCTAGTCAAGGATGACCATAGGTGGGGTGGCTCATCTGTGCTCTATGTGATCTCTCATTATCCAACTGTACCCCACATTTGTTCTCCTGGTGGCAGAGATCAAAGAGAGAGGGCACCAGTGCACATGGCCTCCTAAGGCTTGGAGTTGTTATACAATCACTTCCACTGCATTTTATTGGCCCAAGCAATAGTCACATATTTAAACTCAAACTCAAGGGGGAAGGAAATAGATTCCTTCCCTGGATTAGCATTGCTATGACATCATTTTGCAAAGGGTATGGTAAAGAGGAATAGGAGACAGTGGCCATTTTCCAGTCAATTGTCCATAAAGCCAAATGAACCTGCTCATGTGACAGTCTTAGCACAACACCACACACACAGAAAATTTCTCTATAAAATATATCTATTGTTAAACCATTATAAGCATAATATAATTCCTAGTTATTCATGACATAGTATTTTATCTTGCACATTTTATTTGTATCTTCACATTCCTTCATGCCAACCTCTTCTAGATTCATTGTAACTTTCTCTGGTCTTAGCACACAAATGACCAATTCTGCTTGGCCTTAGTAGCCTGACTGCAAGTTGCTTTCCATAAGAATGTCAGGCCCTCTTCACAGCTGAAATGTTGGTTTGTCTCATGACATCTGGACTAATGTAAAATGCTACACTCTGAGGCGTGGGACCTGTCATCCTGAGGAGCTGCTAAATCAGTTGGATGAACAAATTGCATGTGTAGAAAAGCCAGTGCTCTATGGGGCCACCTTTGACCAGCGGAAGATAGGACACAGGAAGGAGCAAATAAATAAATGTCCACACCTTAATCTGTTATGGACTGTTCTATGAGCAGAATCTTTATAACTCCTGTCCAGAGACATCATGTGGCTCTGAGCAAACACACCTGTCAGGCAACATACTGTATCTATTCACAGATTATCATGAAGCAGTGACTAGTAAAGTATCCCTATTATCTTGTTTTCCACCTATCCCTGCACTTTCTTTTGTCTCCTCCACCCACAATGCCCTGGGTCTGAATCTCCCAAATAAAGCTTCGGCACTCAATCCTTGCCTCACGTTCTGTTTCCAGGTAATTCTGGCTAAGTACATTTATTATATATCTTGTGCATATATTATGTTTATTTTATAAATGACTTAAAGATAGGGATCCCTGGGTGGCGCAGCTGTTTAGTGCCTGCCTTTGGCCCAGGGCGCGATCTTGGAGACACGGGATCGAATCCCACTTCGGGCTCCTGGTGCATGGAGCCTGCTTCTCCCTCTGCCTATGTCTCTGCCTCTCTCTCTCTCTCTCTCTCTCTGTGTGTGTGACTATCATAAATAAATGAAAATTAAATAAATAAATAAATAAATGACTTAAAGATAAATAATAATGTACTGATATTTGTCTAATGATTGAAGCTTATAGGAATAACTTCTGTACAACCACTTATGCTAAACCCCACCAAGACTTCATACTTAACCTGACTGCAGCCTCAGCTTCTCTCAGAAATGTGATCTTTAACGAGCCAACCTGTAATTTCTTTGTCAATACTAGGAGGTAATCCCTGATAGACCCCTTACATGTGTCTTCAGTCCACTAATGAGGAGAACTCAGATCCTTTTTGTGGTTAAGTAATAAGGTTGCTGTGTAACAGATTGGAAAGCAGGCATTAAAGTGGGGATTTGGAGGAAATAAAAACAGCTTTAGTGCCACAGTTAGTACTGGTTTTAAGTTGGGTGAGAGTTATTCATCTGGAAATATTTGGCAGAGCAGGTTGGATGGGTGGAATGACTAAAAGGACTAGCCAGAAAAGCTCTACACTGCCCACACACAAAGCCCAGAATCCAGAGAACCAAGGGCTTTATCATAAAAGATTCTGCATTTTCCAAATAGGACTCAATTATTCTCCTTCCATCCCTTCCTTAAATTCGTATTTCTCCCTTCCCTTCACTGTGACAGAATGTCTAAAGCATTTCCCTACATGGAGAAACAAAAAATGAGAAAAACAAATCTTCTCAGACTACAGAAATGAACTAATAGGGGAGGGAGGTTTGTTCCCTCCTGTCACTACCCCCAGATCCTACAGATTCTTATAAGAGATATTCAGAGAGTTTCAATATCTTGGATATCTGAGAAGAACTAGATCTTCTTACATTGAAGGGGGTGGGGGTGGGATGGACATTATCAGAGTCATGATACTGTAAAGTTATCTGTTAAGTTATACTTTAGTTGGCGTGACCTCCTTAGTTTACTGGGAGAAATTAAAAGATAGTGTTCAGAACATGAGTTTGAGAAGGAGCCAAATCTGAGTTCAAATGTGAGTTGTCATCCTCATCACACTTGTGGCAAGGTTAAGCAAGTAGTATCATTGACCTTTTTTAGTATTATAATTGGTTAAAAAAAACACACACACAATCCTTTAGACTAGTGTCTTAGGCAAGATACCCCTGAATAAGAATTGATTTGCAAGCAATTTTTTAAAAAAATATTTATTTATTTATTTATTTGAGAAATAGTGAGAGAGTGATCATGAGTGAGGGTGGGGAGAGGCAGAGGGAGAGAATATCAAGTGGACTCTGCACTCAGCATAGAGCCTGACACAGGGCTCAATCCCATGACCCTGAGATCATGACCTGAGCTGAAACCGAGAGTTAGATATCCAACTGACTGAGCCACCAAACTACTCCAATGCAATGATTTTTTAAGGAATTGCTATCAGAAAAGACTGATGAAGGAATGAGGGAAGCTGGTCAAAAAGGAAGAAGCCAAATGATGATGGAGAGTGTTCAGGTAAATTCCCAACTTCAGCTGATCCCAAAGGAAGCTCTGGAGTATAAATTGCACTCCAGAGTTTGTGTTACCTTCAGAGAAAATGAGCTGAGCTTCCCTATTTCAGTACCAATCAGTAAGGCTCACCTCCTCATTCATAAAATCATAATCATATCTATATCATTGCTTTACTTGAATCCTAAATTCTACATGTGTAAAGCACTTAGCAAAATGCCTAGTGCAAGGTAAGAACATGACATGTGGTAGGTTGTTTCCAATAATGATTGTCACTATTATTGAAGAAACTGAGCAAGTTGCTCAGGTATCACACACCTAGCCAGAGCAGAGCCTTGAAAGAGGACATATGCTTCATTCTTTCCCTGCAACTCCCCTGAGGAGTCACAGAAACTCTTGGCTACATGCTTATACTCTGGATCATTGGGTACCCAAGTGTCTTCTTCTGGGTGGTTCTATTCTAAAGTCAATTAGAATTAAAATGAAGAGTTAGAAATGAAAGTGATTCTGTCATGTGTTGGTTAGTACTGTTCTGAAAATCTGAACAGAAAAGGTCAGATAATTCAAAATGTATTCATCCATATGGGTGCATTCACATGGAAGCAAAGTTGAGTCGGAAATATTTCACATTGACCAGTGTAATATATTCATTTGAAAGTAGAGCCTTGTCATCTCTCATTAAGTTTTTAAAATACAACTAGTACATGGTAAAAAGGATATATACCATGTAAATAAATTCATCTTCTTTCCTGAGACTATTCAGCACTTTTCCATCATTCTTCACCCTCATTCTGTGTGTTTTGCTTCTAATAAAGAAGCACCCATGTGCCTCTTATTGGATAAACATTCTTAAACTACTCAAACCATTTTGCCTGCACACTATAGCCAGAAGAGCTAAGAGTCTATATTTGCCAGAGAGAACCTTTACTGACGACTGCTTGGTGCTGAACTGTGAAATCCCAATTCCCTCATCATAGGTAGGACAAATTATGAAGCTCCTCTTGGAGTCGGGCTGAGCTGGGAATTCATGTGAGATTTCCCCATCCTCATTTAGTTTCTTTGTGTTCCCTATTAAGCTTCCCTCACTCCTTTACTGGTCTTTTCTGGGAGCAATTTCATAACAAATCACTTCTAAATACAGCTTTGTCTAAAGTCAACTTCTGGAGTTCTGACCTAAGCTGCTAATGCAAAAGGATTTTCTTAACCAATGTAAGACCAAGTTAGCCACATTGCATAATAAAAATTAACATTTTTTGCATGACTCTTATTTATCATGAAAGTGTAAAGCAATCTATAGGTTATAGCATATATGGGCTAAGTTTACAGATAAAAAATAAATTATAAGATAAATACTAATAAAAGCTAAGTAACCTATTCATAATCACACAGCTAGTTATGACATCTTGATTTAGACTAGTTTGGCAATAAAGCTTTGACTCTTAGCCAGTCACCACCTTTGAACCCTTAAACTTGAAATGGAGAAAGTGTGAAAGAAGATCCTTTAGTTCTTATTCCAAGAGGCATCCATTTCAACCTCTGGATTAATTGTCCAAAGAAATTGTCTTTGTTTTCAGATTCTCTGCTAGGTCAGCCTTGAATGTTTCTAGATTTTGCCTTATATTCCATAGAGGAAAGTGTAGACTGACATTTCACTTGCATTTTTATGCTTGTGTTACTTAGATCTTCTTAGAGACCCCGTTGAGTCCCAGTACTAGCTGCCAGTGATTCTCCACTAGGGAGTGGGTTTTAAAATTATCACTGACCATAAAGGCTCATTCACCAGAAATGTAATATCCCTGAAATCTGACCTTCTTGAAGTTCAAAAGATAGTATCACTAAAGTGAAAAGAAATCCTTCTATGTAGGGTTGATCTTACTGACTATAATGAGGATCAGAGTTTCAATCTGCTCCCCAAGTATGCTGTAGTAAGGAAGAAAGAAAGAAAAATAAGAAAGTGGAGATGAGGCTAATTCAGTGGAATTCAGTACGACAAATGTATTGAAGGTC
Organism: Canis aureus; assembly: GCF_053574225.1. Classification (NCBI taxonomy): domain Eukaryota; kingdom Metazoa; phylum Chordata; class Mammalia; order Carnivora; family Canidae; genus Canis; species Canis aureus. The sequence continues at coordinate 15,611,890 of NC_135636.1, forward strand.
TTTTGCCCTTATTCACTTCATTATGCTGGGGCAGCACCCCTGCCATCTCCTTTTCAAACTCTACTATAACTCTTGCAACTACATTCAGCACAGCAACAATACTTCACACTGATTCTAATGATAATACTCCCTTGATATTTCTCCACCACTAATAAAATCATTTGGAATCTATAAAGATAATGGTCATAAAAAGTAGTGAACACAGATGCATAGCCAAAAGGAAAATATCCAGGGACTAAGAATGTTTCATTGTTTCCTTGGCTCTTTCCCTCCTACCATGTATTAACTTAACCAACAGTAGATAGTAGATCATTGGGATACCTACGTTTTTGGGTAGAGCTTCACCCATATTGAATCATGTGAAAGATACAATACTAGGTGCAGGTATCATCTCTCCTGCAAGAAGCTTAGAGTCTAGACTAGAGGTTAAGACTTCTGAATTGATTGACTTAGAGTCTAGACTAGAGGTTAAGACTTTTGAATTGATTGACTAAGCATGAAATATGTAGAATCTATTCATGATTGTATAAGTTTAGTGGATGAAAAAATCAGACTGATCAGGGTAAACATTGTGAAGGAGGTTGATTTTGTTTTTTGTTTTTTAAAATCTTTTTTTTAAGATTTTATTTATTTATTCATGAGAGACACACAGGGAGAGACAGAGAGAGAGAGAGAGAGAGGCAGAGACACAGGCAGAGGGAGAAGCAGGCTCCATGCAGGGAGCCTGATTTGGCGCTCAATCCCTGGCCCCGGGGTCACGCCCTGAGCCTAAGGCAGACGCTCAACCTCTGAGCCACCCAGGCGTCCACAAGGAGGTTGATTTTGAACAGCTGCTTGCTATGGGCAGGCTAAGAAACAAGAAAAGGCATCCCCATGCTCAATATCTGCATAAACAAAGGAGTGGCAGAAAAAATTCAGAATACATATCTGACAACAATGGACCTACATTGATAAAGGGTTCATAACAAAAACTTGAGAGATTTAAACTAGAGCTAAATTGCCTTTCAAATATTTTTGAGATGTCCAAGGCTTCCCATATTAAACACTCATTAATTTCTGTTTAACAAATTATATTACTAATCTATTTTTTGTATAACAAACCCAGTGATTCAAAACAACCATTTTGTTTACTCATAATTCCGTGGATAAGCAGTTTGAGGTAGGTTGAAGTGAATGGTCTTCTGTTGGTCTAGTCTGGGGTCATTCATGCAGCGTTTGTCATTCTGGCAGCTCAGATGAGATTAGGTGGTCTTGATGGATGTGAATATATGCTCCTATTTTGGAGACAGTCTAAAACTATGGATTCATTAATGTTGAGGGAACAAGCTCCATTCACCACACTTTCTCCATCCCCCAGACTTTGCACTAGGTTGCATCTGGCTCATGGACTCTGTGGTTCCATCAGCGTCATAGTGAAGATTCTAAAAAAGATATTGAGAGAGCTAAGGGTTATGGATCTAAAGGCAAAACATTTACCATTCTTTTACTATAAAGAAGAAATTTTGAGTAAGATTTCAAACTTGGAGATAAATCTATGCTATTTATCCAACTTAAAAAAAAAATCATCCAGTTCCATGAACATTCTGGAATGGTTAGGCTGAGAGATGGTCAAACTATCTTGTTCTGTGCCCTACAAGAAGACATGGAAGGAGTTGATGGTTTTAGAAGAACATAGCTATGATGAACCTGAACACTAGTGGTAACATTTTTAACTCAGTGGAGAGAAAGTAAATCTGTGTGTTTCTAGTATATGTCTGCAGGATCTGGCATAGATATGGAAAGGACATCTTTCTCCCTTTGGGCTAAAACACAAGACACATAGCATACGAGCAACACCTTTTCTCCTTAACACCTACATAGGGATTTGTCATACCTCCAAGTAATATATTTTCATTTACTTTTAATATTGAAAATCTAGCTCCTTAACCTTCTGATATTTGAAGAAAAAATGTCATTTAGTGGCCTGAAACAAAAAATGTCATTTAGTGGCCTGAAACAGAATCTCACTAAATGGTGCTGAAACAAACTGAAAATTTTCATCTGCTGTCTAAAAATATCTAAGAGAGTCTTTTATTAATTTTTATTTAAATTCAATTAGCCAACATATAATACATCATTAATTTCAGATGTAGAGTTCAATAATTCATCAGTTGCATATAACACCCAATGCTCATCACCAAGAAAACCTTTTTATACAGGGAGAATACATTTGTTGCCATAGTCTGTCTGCCTACAGCAGCTTTCCTAAAGGGTGGGGACGGTCCTCAAAGTGCTTCAGAAATGTTAATTTATTTAATCCTCAAATACATTAATTAATATATAAAGAACAAGAATTTGTTGCTATTTTTTTAAAAGAGCCACATTAGCATCTGTCCATATCCCCATTGGTCCTAACCCTGTGGTGCACATTGACCTGACATCCAAATGTCACCATTTGCATCTATTTGCCCAAGGGCTTCTCTTGCCACTGCATTTCTCTCCCTCTACACACAGCAGGCTGAAATGACTAGAGAATTAATAGTCCCCAGGAGCAGCCATCAACCAAAGACTGACAAATATTAAAAATCAGTATGCAGCACCTCCCCTTACCTTAACCTCTACCTTCTGGTGTGATAACTCTGAGCCTCATGTTCTACACCATCTCCAGTGTTCCCAGTGGGATGGAGCTCCAGTTACCCACACTGACACTGAAATACAGAGAATAACCTGAATCATCTGCCTTGCTATCCTGGTGCTTCCTGGGGTTGCCTCCTAACTAAATCACTCATACTCCAATACTTGTCTCATATTCTGCTTCTGGGGAAAACAAACCAAGACAAACAGTGATGCATAGAATAAAACTGTTTGCCTTAAATTAAATCAGATCTAATCTTCAGCTTTGGGATTCAGAACACCTTCCATAAGATCTTGTTTTCCTTTCTATATTTAGAATTGTCAGGTTTATAAATTAGAAAAGACTTTAGAAATTTTATTCCAAACCCCCCATTCTACAGATAAGGAAGCTGAAAGTCAGAGAGGTAAAGAAGTTGCTTCTTGGGGAAAAGTAGTCCATTTTTTCATTCCTAGCACAGCACTGTCCACACCAAGCCACACCATATTGATTATTTTGAGAGCATCTCTATGTCTTTCCTTTTTTTTTTTTAAATTTTTATTTATTTATGATAGTCACAGAGAGAGAGAGAGAGGCAGAGACACAGGCAGAGGGAGAAGCAAGCTCCATGCACTGGGAGCCTGATGTGGGATTCGATCCCGGGTCTCCAGGATCGCGCCCTGGGCCAAAGGCAGGCGCCAAACCGCTGCGCCACCCAGGGATCCCCTCTATGTCTTTCCTTATTGAGTATGATACAATCAAAATAACATGGTCCAATAAGGGAGAGAGACAAATTTGCAGATAGCAAGAAAAGCAGACTAGACTAAGGAATAGGGAGCAAAAATGGGTAAAGGGGAGTGGGAGGTACAGGTTTCCCACTACAAAATGAGTAAGTCATGAGGATAAAAGATACAGCACAGGGAATATAATCAATAGTATTGTGACAGCCTTGTATGGTGACAGCCCACTAGCTACACTTGTGATGGGCCCAGCATAACATCTAGAATTGTCAAATCACTATGTTGTACACTCAATATTAATGTAATATTGTACATTAACTATACTTCAATAAGAAGAAAATAATAAATAAAAATAAATTTTAAAACAAGGAAAAAGTAAAGGAAGAAAACAATTTAGCTTAGCAGTCAAGGCTAAATAGAGTGAAGTGATTCTCAGTTTTGGACACACATTAGAATTACACAGGGGTGCTTTTAAAAATACTGAAGCCTGGATACCTTCCCCCAGATATCCTGATTTAATTTCTTTAGTATGCAGCCTTGCATTGGGATTTTTTTAAAAAATGCTCAGTTGACTCTAATGTGAACCAAGATTGAGAACCACCAGTCTAGTGTACCAAACTGTGCAATGCTTCCTTTATTGAGATAAGAAATCACATTGCTTCAAGTAGAAACTCTCAGAAATCAGAAGAGGCTCCAGGGATATTAAAACATGAAAAAATAACAGAAGAAACTATAAAAATATTGGTATACTTTAAAGGATTACATTTAGCATTTGTAGAGAGCACTGGGCAATATCATTACACACTAACTACAGTACATGTTACAGGCCAAATAATGGTCCTAGAGTTGTCTGCATCAAAATCCCCAGAACCTGTGAATATGTTACCTTACTGATAACTGAGATTTTTGAAAATATGATTAAGGTTCCATAAATGGGGAGATTATCCTGGATTAGCTGACTCTTGTAATCACAAGAGTCCTTATGAAAGGGAGGCAAGAGGGTAGGAATCACAGAAGTGAGATGAGAAGCAGACGCTGGAGTAATGCCATTGCTGAAGGGGGCCAGGCACCAAGGAATGCAGGTGGCCCCTTGAAGCTGGAAAAAACAAGATGGATTCTCCCCTAGAGCTCCCAGAATGGATACAGCCCTGCCAACACCCTGATTTTAGCCTTCTATGACCCATTTTTCAGACTCTGACATCCAGAACTGTAAGCTAATAAATCTGCACTGTTGTAAGTCCCTAAGTATGTAGTAGATTATTGCAATGACAGTACCAAACTAATATGGGGCTTGCAGTGTGGTCTATTCAATGAAATACAATTTTAAAGTTGTTTGATAAACATTTTTTTTCCATTCCCATTTCCATGAATAATGCAATCTAAAGATATGACTGAAAGCCTAAAACGAGAGCCCTTTCTGATGACTGTGAAGTCCAAGCCATATGACTCTCCTGGCCCCAATGATAAGCCCTGCCTCCAAGGACATATGATGATGTTGAAGCTGATAGCAAATAGGATACAGGCTAATTTTTGTCTAAATGATGCCCAAAATAGAAAATTAGAGGTTCTGAATGATCATTTGTTCATTTATTTTTCTACTCTTCTATTAATCAATTTATTTATCCACTCAACCAGTACTTTTTGGCTTCTGTTACTATGTTGGGCAGGGGTGTGATCTAGTGTAGTTAGGATTCCAGATAAAACACAGTAGGCCTAGTTAAACTTGAATTTCAGAAAAACAAACAATAGTATGTGTATACCAAATAATGCATCATATTAATATTATAATATTTGATGTTCACTTGAAATTCAAGCTCAAACTGGGCATTTTATATTTCTTTTTGCTAAATCTAACAACTCCGAGTATAGTGGTTCTCGGACAGAATTCCAAGACACACCATTGTGTTACTGGTAATTAGTTACTACACTTTGTGAATGACCTATGTTTACAAAAACTTAGACCTGGTTCTCTTTAGCTGAATTTATACTAATATGGAGTTTGTGTCAAAAGAGAAGACTTGACTTCTTGTCAGAATAAGAAGGAAAAAAGCAAGGCACACAATACTTGAGCAAACCCCTGGGAGATGAAAGAGCCATGCGTTTTGAAAGGTAGAAGATAAAGGAAGAGCGTGACTGATGCCATGTATATTTCAGAGGCTCGTGGACCACCTTTTGAATTCTGCCCCATCATCCACTAGCTGTGTGATTTAAGGGAAGTTATATTTTTCTCTGAACTTTTGGGGCTCTTTTCCTATAAAATTAGAACACTATCTTTCACTCTTCACAAATGACATGATACTCTAGGTTGAAAGCCTTAAAAGACTCCACCCGAAAATTGCTAGAACTGATACAGGAATTAAGCAAAGTGGCAGGATATAAAACCAGTGCACAGAAGTCAGCTGCATTTCTATACACTAACAAGGAGGCAGAAGAAAGAGAAAGCATGAAAGTGATCCCATTTACTATTTATACCAAAAACTGTAAGATACCTAGGAATAAATCTAACCAAAGAGGTAAAGGATATATACTATGAAAACTATAGAATATTTATGAAAGAAATTGAGGAAGACATAAAGAAAGGGAAAAACATTCCATGCTCATGGATTGGAAGAAAAAATATTGTTAAAATGTCTATATTACCAAAAGCAATGTACACATTCAATGTAATCCTTGTCAAAATCCAACAACATTTTTCACAGAGCTGGAACAAAGAATCCTAAAATTTGTATGGAACCAGAGAAGACTCTGAAGAGCCAAAGGAATGTTGAAAAAGAAAACCAAAGCTGGAGGTATCACAATTGCAGACTTCAAGCTGTATTACAAATGGTGATCATCAAGGCAGTGTGGTAATGGCACAAAAACAGATACATAGATCAATGTAACAGAATAGAGAACCCAGAAATGGGCCCTCAACTCTATGGTCAACCAATCTTTGACAAAGCAGGAAAGAATATCCAATGGAAAAAAGTCTCTCAACAAGTGATGTTGGGGAAAATTGGACAGCCACATTCAAAAGAATGAAACTGAACAACTTTCTTACACCATATACAGAACTAAGCTCAAAATGGATGAAAGACATAAATGTGAAACAGGAATCCATCTCCAAAATCCTAGAGGAGGACACAAGCAGCAACCTCCTTGACAATGGCCACAGCAACTTCTCGCTAGATATGTCTTCAAAGGCAAGGGAAACAAAAGCAAAAATGAACTATTGGGACTTCATCAAGATAAAAAGCTTTTGTACAGCAAAGGAAATAGTCAACAAAACTAAAAGGCAACCTACAGAATGGGAGAAGATATTTGTAAATGTCTTACCAGATAAAGGGCTAGTATCCAAAATCTATAAAGAACTTATCTCACACACCAAAATACAAAACACACCAAACTCAACACACCAAAATACAAAAAATCCAGTCAAGAAATGGGTAGAGAACCTGAACAGACATTTCTCCAAAGAAGATATACAAATGGTCAACAGACATGAAAGAATGCTAAGCATCAGAGAAATACAAATCAAAACCACAATGAGATATTACCTCACACCTGCCAGAATGGCTAAAATTAAATACTCAGGAAACAACATATGTTGGTGAGGAATAAGAAAAAAAAGGCAACTCTCTTACACTGTTGGTGGGAATACAAACTGGTGTAGCCACCCTAGAAAACAATATAGAAATTCCTCAAAAAGGTAAAAATACAGCTACCCTAGGAGCCAGCAATTGTGCTACTAGATGTTTACTGGATATAAACATAGTGATTCAACGGGACACATGCACCCTAATGTTTATAGCAGCAATGTTCATAATAGCCAAAATATGGAAAGGGCCCAGATGTCCATCAACAGATGAATGAATAAAGAAGATGTCACACACACATACACACACACATACACACGCACACACACTGCACTACTCAGCCATCAAAAAGAATGAAATCTTACCATTTGCAACAATGTGGATGGATATTATGCTAAGCAAAATAAGTCAGTCAGGGAAACACAAATATCAAATGATTTCACTCATATATGGAATTTAAGAAACAGAACATATGAACATAGGGGAAGAGAGGGAAAAATAGAAGCAGAGAGGGAGACAAACCATACAGACTCCTATAGGAAACAAACTGAGGGTTGCTGGATTGGAGGTTGGTGGGGGGATGGAATAACTGGGTGATGGGCATTAATGGAATGATAACTGAGCATTATATGTAACTGATGAATCACTAAAGTCTACCTCTGAAACTAATGATACACTATATGTTAATTAAATTTAATTTAAATTTAAAAATATTTAAAAGAACATTATCTAATTCATAGGTCATTTGATCAATCAACTAATGTTTACTGCATACCTGCTATGTATCAAGCGTCATTCCAGCTATTAGATGTACTATGTTAAACAGGCCAAAGTCCTTCTTCTCAAGAATTTTATGTTTCTTCAGGTATTGTGATGATTAAAGAAACCATGACAGTGCTGAAGCACATAGTAGATGTTCAATAAATGCTATGGAATGATTGCTTTGATAACTAATGGCTTAAGACCCTGTCCTCAAGAGGCTAACTCTCAAGTAAACAGGTTGGTCCTGCCTGCCTTGTTTGCTTATGGGCCTGGGAAATTCTATTTGGCAAAAACTATTTTAAATCTTGAGTAACATAGAGTGTCATTTTCTTCTAACCTAAGAGGAAATAGCGAAGGAGATAACAGACTTCATTAGGTTCTGTACTTCCTCTGTGAGAGAAGTTTCCATGAAGCAATTCATGGTGTGAAGAAGGACAGTGGATTCTATGCTGTGCTTGCCTGTAGGTCAAAAGGCCCATGATGAGATGCTTCAACTTTTTCAGCTATGGTTACCCGTACGGAGATGGAGATAAGCAAGAGGCTTAGGCATCTATGTGTTTACATTCAATCTCACTTATGCAAGTAACATTTATTGAAGTAATTTCCATGTATGAGGGAGGTAAACTTTCACAGCTGACTGCAGTTCATATTGCTTACGCGCAAAAATCTGGCAGCAGCATGTGCTCTGAGATTATACAGGAAAGAAATATCTGATGGAATCCACAATATTTTCCTCATGTTATGATGTGCTACAATTTCCCTAATCTTTATGTGTGCCTAGGAAAATATAAATAGGAAAGACATTTATCACAGCATAGAAAGTCATCTATTTATTCAACATCTATCCATTGGGTGGCCTTTATTAAGCACAGTACTGAGAAGAACAAAAAAGTCATGTTAAAATCTTGCTACTTGAAGGGTGATAACCTGTGGTCAATTAGCATTATCAGCAGTGAGTTCTTCAGAAAGGCAGAATCTCAAGTTCTACCCAAGACCTACCAAACAAGCATCTACATTTAACAAGGTCCCAGGTGATTCAAACGTACACTAAAGTTTGAGAAGCCCTAATGGATGATACAGTCATGACTCACTGGAGAGGCTACTGCTATGGAGACAGAATTTACACACACTATTAAGAAATAATGAGAATGACCATAGAAGTTTTCTCAAATTAAAATCTAAATTTCCTGCAAATTTCCTTTCTTCTTTCTTTTCTCTCACTGTTATTTCAAACTTTTTCTTACCATAAGCAACAGTGCTGAACTCATTCAAAATGATATTATTCCTGTCTGTATGTATTTATTTCCCAGGTTTCATTTCTTCCTCCCGAATTCTTAGCTTTGGGCATGCAAATTCTCTATTCATCTTGTTTTTGAAAAATGCAGCCTCACTACTGTATAAATGTTTTTCACCATCAGCTTCAAATATTTATGCCAATAGTTGGTATCAGAGTAACAGAATGGTAAGAAACGACTCCAAAATCAATTATATCAGGGTTTGCAATATTCTTTATATTCACAATAAGTTTCATGTATCTCCTTTTCTGTGAACTCACATTGATTCTTTAAAAATTGAAACATGACTCGCATACAAAAAATTATGACCCTTTTAAATACAACTCAGTGGTCTCAAGCACATTGATAAGATTGTACAACCATCACCTCACTTTCAGAACATTTTCATCTCCCCACAAAGAAACCCCATGCCCAGCAACAATCACCATCTTTTTTCCCTTCCCACAGCTCCTGGTCGCCACTGATTCATCTTCTGTCTTCTATGGATTTCCCCATTCCAGATATTTCTTATAAATGGAGTCATTCAGTATATAGCCTTTTGTGTCCGGTTCCTTTCACTTATCATGTTTTCAAGGTTCATCCATTTTATAGCATGTGTCAGTTCCTTATTCCTTTATATAGTTTAATAACATTCCATTGTGTAGATATACTATAGTTGTTAATCTATTAATTTGTTGATGGATATTTAGGTTGCATCTGCTTTTTGGCTATTGTGAGTAAAACTGCTATGAACATTCATTTACTAGTATTTGTGTGAATTGATGTCATTAATTCTCTTCTGCATGTACCCAGGAATGGAATGGCTGGGCCATATGGTAACTCGACATGTACCATTTGAGGAACTGCCAAACTGTTTTCTGTAGCAGCTACACCACTTTAGATTCCCAGCAGCAATGAGTGATGACTCTAATTTCTCCACATCCTTGCCAACACTTGTTCTTGTCTGTGTTTTTTATTGTAGACATCTTTTTGCTGTGAAATGGTATTTCATTGTAGTCTTCATTTGCATATCCCTAAAAACTAGTGATGTTGAAAATCTTTCATATGCTTAGAGACCATCTATATATCTTCTTTGGAGAAGAAATCTTTTGCCCATACTGGGCTTCTTACTATTGTTCTTGATATATTCCAGACACCAGACCCTTAATAGATTATTTCTTAATACTTTCTCCCATCCTGTGGGATATCTTGTCACTTTATTGATCATATTCTATCAAGCACAGGTTTCTTGTTTGCTTGCTTGCTTGTTTTAATGTAGTCTAATTCACCCACCTTTTCTTTGGTTGCTTGTGGTTTTAAAGTGTCATATTTAAGAAACTATTGCCTAATCCAAGGTCATGAAGATTTGCACTTATATTGTCCTTTAAGGGTTTTAAAAATCTTAGTTCTTATTTAAGGTCTTTGACACATTTTGACTTAAGTTTGGCATATGGTGTAAAGGTCCAGTCATATGAGCACCATTTTTTTAAAACATCAGTTTTTTAATTGCTTTGGCACCTTTAACAAAAATCAGTTGACCATAAATATATGGGTTTATTTGTAGACTCTTAGTTCTATTCCATTTATCTCTATGTCTATCTTTATGCCACAACTCACATCTTAAGTATTGTATTTTGTATTAAATTTTTAATTGGAAAGTTCGAGTCCTCCAACTTCATTCTTTTTTCAGGAGAGTTTTGAGCATTCGTTGTCCCTTGAATTGCCATATGATTTTAGGATATATTACCGTCTTGACATTGAAATCTTCCTATCTGTGACCTTGAAACATCTTTCCATTTATGTAAGTATTCTTTAATTTCCTTCAATGATGTTTTTAAGTTTTCAGTGTATGAGTTTCTTTGGTTAAGCTTATTCCTAAGTATTTCTTTCTTAATGGTGCTATTATATATGGAATTGTTTTCATAATTTAATTTCCAGGTCATTCATTGTGGGTGTATACAAATACAATTGATCTTTGAATATTGATCTTGTATCCTGGAATTTTGCTAAATTGCTTATTAGCACTAATGGATTTTTGTAGATCTCAGTATTTTCTATAAAAAGATTATGTCATCTATGAATGTAGTTTTACTTAATCCTACACATTCTATATGCCTTGTATTTCTTTTTCTTGCCTAATTGGACAAGCTAGAAACTTCAGTATTATGTTAAGTAGAAATGACAAAAGCACATGCCCTTGTCGTGTTCCTGATGTTAGGGGGGAAAGAAAGTTTCAGACTTTTATCATTAATTATAATGTTATCTGTGGGGATTTTATAGATACCCTTTATCATAATATCTTATATTTTATGTTGAATATTATCATGAAAGTCTGTTGGATTGTGTCAAATTATTTTTCTGTCTTATTAATATGACCATGTGGTTTGTATCCTTTATTCTATTAATGTGGTGCATTATACTAATTGATTTTTACATAATGAAGGTATCTTGCATTGCTGGAATAAATTTTGTTTAGTCGTGGTGTATAATTCTTTTTATATGCTATTGCATTCAGTTTGCTAGTATTTTGGGGGGGATTTTTGAATCTGTATTCATAAGGGGTATTGGTCTATAGCTGTGTTTTTTTTTTATATAATGTCTTTTTGAGCATTGGGAAGTAAGTGTTATCTCCTTTTCTATATTTTGCAGGAGTTTTTATATTATTTTTGCTAATTCTCTTTTAAACATCTGGTTGATTCACCAGTGAAGCTATTTGATACTGTTTTTCTCTTTGTGAGTAGTTTTTTTTATTACTAACTGCAACTCTACTTATTATAGGTCTATTCAGATTTTGTTATTTATTCTTGAGTCAGTTTCCTAACTTAGGTCCTTCTAGAAAGTTGTCAATTTCCTCTAGATTATTTTATTGGCATATAATTTTCATGGTGTTTTCTCAGGGTCTTTATTTTTCTAAAGTTAGTAATAATGTCATCGCTTTCATTTATGATTTTAGTAATTTGAGTCTTCTATTTTTTTCTCATGGCCAATCTATCTAAAGGTATGTCAATTGCATTGAACTTTTCAAAGATAAATTTGATTTCTTTGATTTTCTCTGTTTTTCTGTTCTCTGTTTCATTAGTGTTCTCTCTAATGTTTATTATTTCTTCTGCTCATTTTGAGTTTTGCTCTTCTTTTTCTAGTTTTCTAAGATTGAAGATTAGGTCAATTCGAGATTTTTGTTTTTTTTAAACAAAGGTGTTTATAGATATAAATTTCCTTTAAGTTCTGCTTTCAGTGCATCATGTAAATTTTGGTATGTTGTGGTTCTGTTCTCATTCATTTCAAGGTATTTTCTCATTTTCCTGGAGATTTACTCTATGTCCCATTGGTTATTTAAAAATGTATTCTTTAATTTACATATAATTGTGAATTTTCCAAATTCCTTTTGTTTTTGATCTTTAATTTTATTAAAGGTAATAACCTTTAATTGTTGTCAGGTAACAACCTACATGTGATTTCAGTCCTTTTATTTTTATTGAGATTTGTTCTATTGCCTAGAACACATGTGTATCCTCAAGAATGTACCATATGCACTTGAGAAAATGTGTGTTAAACTCTTGTTGGGTGGAGTGTTCCACATATCTATGTTAGGTCTAATTAGTGCATAGTGTTGTTCAAGTCTTCTGTGTCTTTGCTGATCTTCTGTTTACTTGTTTTATCCATTATTGAAAGTGGAGTATTGATGTTTCCAATTATTACTGCTGAATTGTGTACTGTCCTCAATTCTATCACTTTTTTTGCTTCACATATTTTAGGACTTTGTTTTTCTGTGCATATATGCTTAGAATTTTTATATCTTTTATTTTTTTTAGAATTTTTATATCTTTTAGATGTATAGATCTTATCATTATAAAATATCCTTATTTGTCCCTAGTCTGTTTTGTCCAATATTATAGCCAATACACATATCTTTTACATGTAAAAGATGCTTACTCTTTGCATGGTATGTCTTTTTATATCATTTTATTTCCAATCTATTTGTGCCTTTGAATCTAAAGTGTATCTCTTTTAGACAGCATATAGTTGGATCATGTTTTCTTTTTTCAGGACATTATGCTTCTTAATTTGAGTGTTTATCCATTTTTGTTTGTTGTAATTACAGGGTAAGGTTTATATTTGCTGCATTTTGCTTTTTGTTTTCTATGTGTCATATATCTTTTTGTTCTATTCACCCATTAATGCTACCTTGTGTTAAATTGATATTTTCTACTTTATCATTTTAATTCCATTTTCCTTTCCTTTACTATATTTTTGGGGATTATTTTCTGAGTGGTTGCCCTGGGGATTATAATTAACAATTTATAACAATCTAGTTGCTTTCACACAAATTTAATTTCAATAGTATGCCAAAACTTTGCTCTTGTATTGCTTGGTTCTCCACTTGATCTTCTGTGTCATGACTATCATATAAACTACACCTTTAGGTACCATGTGTTCATCAACACAGACTTATGGTTGTTGATGGAAGCAGGTATCCTTTGAATCAGATAGGAGAAAAAAGAGCTGTAAACCAAAATACATTATATATACATAATTATATTACATTATATATACAATATTCTTACGAATAAATAAGTAAATAAATAAATCTTTTAATTTTTTTTTTACTTTTTTAAAAGATTTTATTTATTTTTTCATGGGAGACACAGAGAGAGAAGCAGAGACACAAGCAGAGGGAGAAGTAGGCTCCCTGCAGGGAGCCCAACATGGGACTCAATCCCAGGACCCTGCGATCATGCTCTGAGCCAAAGGCAGATGCTCAACCACTGATCCACCCAGACATCCCAATAAATAAATCTTTAAAAAAAATTTTAAATTTCAGTAATTATATTTTTCAGTTCTAGAATTTCTACTTGTTCCTCTTAGTTAATTTCTGCCTCTTAAATGTTTCTTTTTTTTTTATTTTTATTTATTTATGATAGAGAGAGAGAGAGAGAGAGAGAGAGAGAGAGGCAGAGACATAGGCAGAGGGAGAAGCAGGCTCCATGCACCGGGAGCCCGACGTGGGATTCGATCCCGGGTCTCCAGGATCGCGCCCTGGGCCAAAGGCAGGCGCCAAACCGCTGCGCCACCCAGGGATCCCAATTTCTGCCTCTTTATTGATATTCTCTACTAGGTGAGACATCATCCTTATGGACTCCAAAAGAGTATATGTTCTTTGACTATAATTAAAATAACTGATTTCAAGTCTTTGTCTAGTAAGTCCAACACATGAACTTCCTCACAGTCTCTACTGACAGCTCTTTTTCCTACTTATGCATCATACTTTCCCAGGTTTTTTTCTTGTAGGTCTCATAATTTATTTGAAATTGAACATTTAAAATAATATGGCAACTCTGAAAATTAGACTTTCATCTCTTCCTGTGTTTTGCTATTACTACCAGGTTTTGTTTTGTGTCAATGTGTGTGTGGTTGTAGTTGCCATAGTGGTGGTTGATGGTTGCAGTAATGGTCTGTTAGTCTAATGGCTTCCCTGAATTAACTCTGTTAAGTCTCTATTCTTTTTCATTTGTGACCACTGAAGTCTCTGCCTAGTTAGCATCATGGTCAGTTAATGATTGGACAGATTTCCTTAAACGTTTAAAACCAGTAAGTTGGGCAGCCCTGGTGGCCCAGTGGTTTAACGGCGCCTTCAGCCAGGGGTGTGATCCTGGAGACCCGGGTTCAAGGCCCACGTTGGGTTCCCTGCATGGAGCCTGCTTCTCCTCTGCCTGTGTCTCTGCCTCTCTCTGTGTGTGTCTGTCATGAATAAATAAATAAAATCTTAAATTAATTAATTAATTAATTAAAATAAAATAAAAAATAAAACCAGTAAGTCTACCAGACTTTGTTAAGGGGCTCAGTGTGTCTACTGGGGAATACCCTCAGTATTCAAACAGGGATTTGACAATTCTACCTTATGCTTCACTTTATGCTTACAGTGAGGCTCAAGGTAGGCCACAGGTAAGAACTAAAGGCTTTCTCTGGACTCTCCTGAACATACACATATCACCACACATATACCTAAACTTTTAAATCCTTGTGATCATGTGTATGAGCTTTTCAAAACCCCTGTGGATATCTCTTTTCCCAGCTTTTCAGTTAGCCCATGGTTTTCTCCAGCTGTTATCTACTGCTTCAGACAGACACCAAAGTAGGCACTTTACCTCTAATTGTTTTTGACAAACATTGCCAGGCAAAAAAGGTTTTTTTTTTGCTTTTTTGGTTTTGGTTTTTGGTTTTTGTTTTGTTTTGTTTTTTGTTTTTTGTTTGTTTTTTTTTGTTTGTTTGTTTGTTTTTTTTTGCATTATATGAGGTCTAAGTCAAGGCAAATAAAGACTGTCTTGCAAGTGGCATCTTCCAGGGAACCACTAGACAGATCATATAATGATAATCTATAGGAATTAAGTTTATAGGAGTTTCAACCCTGTTTCTCTTCTAGTTGCTGCAAGGCTGCTGTATTTAACTATGAACATGAGCTGTAAGTTTTCCAGGCAACGAGTTACCACAGAGCTTAAGGGTGGGAAGATGGCAACAGGGAAAGTTAAAATACCCAAAAATAAGGCTCACTATTTTACTGTGATCCAACCATTATTATTGGAAAAACACTTCCCATATAACTGCAAGCCTTCTGTTAATTTCTAAAGTTATGAACATGTTGATTCTAACTACTTATTACCAATATTTTTGTAGATTTTATGGAAGAGAGAATTTTAAAGATCCTTCCATTCTTGCTGACATCAACAATCTTCAATATTTTAGAGTAAAAATATAGAAAATATAAAATATTGGTCTTTGGGGAAATTAGAAAGTCTTAAAATTTCATCTAGTTTTATTGTTCAATACCTCCCATGAGGAAACAATATGTTATGTGTGCGATGTTCTAATTTTATGAACACTCTGCATATTCATTTTTCTGAGAATTTTGTAAAGGTATAAAAATGGTCTATATTATTTAAACACAAACAGGAGGATGTTTTCTGAGGATGCATATTTCTCAGAATGTCAGCTATGCCTTGGAAATATGGACTAGCTATTTAGGAGAAATAAACTGCTTCAGGCCTAGACTATATTCAGGAAATATATATTCAGGAAATATAGTAAAATAAGCTTTGACTTCGGTATTTCATGTTTAAGATAAAGCCTGGAATTTGGGGAAATATTATAGGAGCTAAGAGTAGAATTTCCACTGTGAAGTGGTAGCCCCAAAGAGCAAGCTAGCTAGGGTGCAATCAGTATTTTTTATTAACCAGACTGCTTATGATACCAGTATTGATTATGTTTATTTTCCTTGTGTTAGCATTAAAGATGGCATCCCTTTCTGAAAGCTAGATAAGAATGTGTATTCAGGAGAAATCTAGCCTCAACCTGAACCCACCTAAAACAAAATTTACCAAAATCAACATTTCTCATTTCTGATCATGTACAACATCATTATATGTCCTTAGAGTCAGAGCTTATCACCAGAGGCCAGGGGGACAATTTTGCTTAGGCACATAGTCACGTAGGGCTTCGATGTCAGACTTTCAATCTTATCTCTAGATTATATTATCTATATGGTTACTAGGTGGTGTTGTGGGGGGCAGTGGAGCACTACAGGAGCAAAAAAAATATGTAAGACATTGTTGCTTAAAGTGCAGTCTGTGGACAATTAGTATCACCATCCTATGAAAGATTTTCACATACATAGAATTGAAGGCATCACACTAGACCTACTGAACCAGAATATACATTTAAACAAGATCTCCTGGTGATTCATGTGCACATTAAAGTCTGAGAAGTACTGCCATAGATAATCTAGCCATGGATTGTTGAAATTTGATTGTATACACTCCATTAAACAAGGCCTTGGGGAATTTAAAAGGTTGGTTTTGATCTTTCTAGCTACTCTGCTCCTTTCAATTGCAAAAGCAACAGGGCAGCTAAAATATTTTAACCTCAAAGTGGCCTCTTATAAGTTATAAGCTGAGCTATATTAAATATCATTCTATATAATGTTGAAGTAAAATTTCTATGGCAAGAAACAGAGAAAAGTCATGCTTTTTTCCCCAAGAAAGTGAATTTATGAGTCCTAGAGAAATTCCACAGTCAAGTCATTCCATGTACTGAACAGGTCTATACCAAAGAAGGTTACTTCTTGAAAGAGTTGCCAAACACCATTCTTAAACATTTAATAGAGAGAGGTTAAAAACAATGATAATGGGCAGTCATACCTTGTGGCAGAGCTGAAATTTCCAAAATTTATTGAATATATGAATTGTCACATTACATGAGAAATTCAGTATCAGGTTGTCCAGGGGTCTTGGGAGGAAAAGCCCTGGAGGATAAGGAAGATCAATGGAAAGCAGAAACAGAAATGGGAATTCAGATGCATGGGATGTATTGAGGCAGAGTTCTCTGGTGAAGGGGACTAAAGGAAGAAGATGGGCAGGGAAAGCAGATGAACAATGTGGTATGAGCTGACATGGTATCTAGCTCCAGCCTGATCCCACAAGGAACTCTGGAGGGTGAATTTCACCACAGAGCCCCATCTAAGGCAAGGAAACTAGCCTATGTTACCCCCACATCAGCCCGTCATTGACTGCCTCTGGAGGAGAGACATGATCTCCTTAACCAAGGGCAATTCTCTAGAGCAGTGGCCCCTGTGAAAGCCAACATAGTAGCTCCTTTATCAAGGAGATCTAGGAAGGGCACCAAAGGGCTACAAAGGAATCATACTGGGAATGACCAGTGACTCTGAAGCTTCTGTATTATTATTAAGCATGAATACAAAGCTCAGTATGATCTGACAGCCTCATAGGAGACAGAAAATAGATCTTGATATAGGGCATATTTTCCATTCATCCATATTTATTTAATCTGTATAATTTTAGCACATATGATGTGCATAGTTCTAACCTGGGCACTGCATGTTTTTGAAGTATTTCAATATGTGGTATCTTATTTTGGGTTCCTTTAAATGCAAACTGTGAAACAAGGACTTGGGTGCAGGTAGTATATCTGGAAAGTAACTCCAGGAAGCACAAAAGAGGGTTAGGAAGTGAGGGAGGGAAGAAGAAAAGGTTCACTCCAAGATAGATTATGAGCTGCTTGTAGTAGAAAGCCCTTGTATCACCACTTTGGGCAAATGGGGTTCAATTTCACTGGTGACTTTTTGCGGAATGCACCCAGAATTGTGCCACCAATTCCTATTCCTTGTCTCATGAGGATTGCTTCCGGAGTTGTGAACTCCACAGCACATCCTGACTACCATGACCACAGGCTCTATAGAATGAGACTTCAGACAAACAAAGAGCTAAGTTTAGACTAACCAAAGCTTTCATACTAGAAGTAAGATTTGAATATTGGGCTCGAAATATTGCTCCAACCGAGATACATGAAAGGCTAAGGTATATGATATTATGCCAAGTAGAAGGAAGGGAGTTTGAACTTGACCCTGAAGAAAATGAGGTGTTATGAAGATTAATATGGGCATAGTAGGCAATAAAATTACTGATTTCTTATGATCATTATGATAGAAGCATGTAACAAGAACAGCAAGCATGCAGCCATCTAACAACCACGCATTTGGTACCAATTATATACCCAGCCCTTGCAGCATCAGGGTCAGAGAGCGAGCTCTCCAGAATGCATCCAAGGTGGTCCTCCAGCCTGAGTTAACTCAAGAGGAAGCAGCATTTCCTCCCCAGCAAATATCAGCCCTCACATTCAGGAAGGCTGCTCTAGACTCAAGTTGAATCTGTGGGGTCCTGAGCATATCGGAGAGAATTTCTCCTCTATCTAGTGGGCAGGAGGGCCACTAAGCCAAAGATCAGGAGACCAAGGTTCTTTCATGCTCTGCCGATGAGCTTCACAAACTTTACCATCTCTGGGACTTCATTTCTTTTTCTCTAAAAATAAGGAGACCCAACCTAGGGATGTCTGAAGCCTTCTCCAATCCACATTCTGTTCTGGTGAAACCCCAACCCTTGTTTTATGAAACTGGTACCTGGCTAAATCCTGCCGTTCATCCTCCTCAAAATCCTGCCATTCATCCAACATGTTCTTCCAGAAAGGTCCAGCAGTGCTTTTGATCCTGCCTTTCAACTAGCATAGCAAAGTCATTCCACATATTAAAGGTCATTTGCCCATTTGCAAGGTTCATAAAGCAACATTCTTTTTTATTTGTTTGAAATTAGCCACCTTGTATTTCTCTTAAATAAAAATCTAGTGGAAATTCTTCACCTCATCAATTTTCATAACTCAGAGCAAACTCGGGCACTCCTTCCTTTTGTGCAGAAAGCTCCTTTGTGGCATGCCTTGGCTTTCTTTCTATGTGAACAAATATCCCTAAATAAAGTTATACAACATTTATTATTTCTGACTATATATTTTTAAGGAAAAGGAAAACATACTTGTGAGAAAATGTGCTGATTGATAATAGAATAGACCATGCCAATGCAAAAAGCCTTTCTATTCATAACATAGTGCTACTACAAAGCCAGGGAGGTGGTGGCTTACACACACCTTAACCACAGAATCCAGGAAGAAATAAGATACCATCCCATATCTATAAAATAACAATAAATGCCAGTGCTTATAAGCATTCCCATATCTGCGTGGTCAATAGCAGAATCTGAACATGCCAGGTGCTCAACCGCCCAGTCCAGACAGAGATCTAAGCTGTGCTTCTCTGAATAAACCTATCTCAGAGGATCAAGAATACCTGTTGTCCTTGAATTCTGGAATAAGTAGGCAAATGCAAGTTCAATCAAAGGCAGTAATGTAACAAGTGTTGCAAATGTAATAATAATAAATTTCCATAGTCAAATTAATAGGACATGCAAGACCTAAAACCTAAGTTGGAATTAAAGTTGCTCCTTTAAATGGGGAAAAATCAAACTGTGTAGAAAAGAGGCATAACATTGTTCACACATGCTAGACAGGTCTAGATTCCCAAGGACAAGGGGCATTTTTTTTTTAAATTTCACTAAGAAAATGAGTGTTTATGCCTAATATTGCAGTAATAAGTGAAAAATTTCATTTGGTTGCTATTTTTGATAAAGAAACTATTTGTGACTGTTCAGTGAGGGCTGGACTCCAGAGGGATCAGATCAGAAATGTCATGTGTTTCGAAGAATTTGAGAGAAAGAAACAGTATAACTGTCAGCCTTGGACATGGAACTGTGATGCCTTAAATATTATGCATATAACAACTTCAGAAAACATTTTAGTTTTGCCCTCTGGGATTTGAAGGAATAGCTGCAAGGAAACAAAAAACAACAAAGGGTCCATTTTACATATTTGAATTCTCTAGCAGCCACATTATTTGAATCCAAAGTTTCATAAAAAGATGGCCTTGGGAGAAAACTTTAAAGGCCATTCAGTCAAGTGCCCATCTATGCGGGAATATCTGGTGGGTGTTTATTCTAGGCTTGGATACTTCTGGGAGGAATGGTAGATGGGGTCACTTGTCCCACTCTCACTGTCCTGCAAAGCCATGATTGTCTTATCTCCTTCCTTTTTTTCTTCCTTCCTTCCTCTTTCCCTTCCTCCTTCCCTCCCTTCCCTCCTCCCCCTCTTCTTCCCTCCCTCACTCCCTCCTTTCCTTGCCTATTCCTTCATTTCCTCCATTCCTTCATTTCCTCTATCCCTCCCTCCTTCCTTCCCTCCCCACCTCCTACCCCACTCCCTTTCCTCATTCCCTCCTTTCTCTTTCCTCTTCCACTTCCCTTCTTCTTTCCTCCCTTCACCATCTTCTTCTCCCTCCTTCTTTCTATCATCCCTCTTTATCCTTCCCCCCCTTCTATCTCTACCTCCTTTTCTTCCTTTCTAAAAAAATAGCCTTGATAGTGAGAAGTTTTACCTTCTGTTGTGCTAAAAATCCATTCCCTCTAAACCTCTTCATTTGTGTACAGTTTTTGGCCTCAGAACCCAACAAGATCAGTCTATTTGGCCCGCAGGACTCTTTTCTTCCCAATTCTCTCCTTTTCCAGCTACTAAATCTCTCCAAAAATTCACACGTATGGTTTATGAACTGGAAACCAGGACTGCAAATTAAGGAAGGAGCAAAATTGTTAATGCTATAAATTAGCTACATGTTTATGATTTTGATACTTTACCTTAAGGATGCCAGAGGAGCTAGCCAGGTAATAATAATACAGTATCAGAACTATTGCATGTGTCCAGGTAATGTACAATGTATTTACAGGGACTATCTCACTGAATTCTCTCCTCCTGCAAGAAAGGTATTTATTAGTCTTTTAGTACAGAGTATTGAAAAAACATGCCCAGGATCAGCCAGCTAAGAAATGGCAGTATTGGGCTTTGAGCCTCTATTAATCTCCCCACCTAGCACTCTCAACCACTACCTAGTCCTGACTTTACATGTGCACAGAGTTCTATTTCCAAAAAGGCATTAGAATTAACTTTTAATTCCACCAAGTTTTTTCCTCAGGAGTTCCAGAAGACTTGCTCCCATTTATGAGTTAGTTCTCCACCCCTTAGAGAACGGTACTCAGCAGCCACAAAACCCACTGGACTATGTCTTGCCAACGGGCTACTCCTTCGTCCTCAATTATCCTCCTCATGTTTCTCTCCATGCTATGTCTGCATCCAGCTTTTCGGACAGACCTGTGTGTGTCCAGCCTGCCCCATCATCACACCCTGGACATCACCTTCGGCCTGTCCTTGCCTCTCACTCAGCACTTTGACCAGCTCAAGAAACATCCTGGCTCTGTTCATGGTTCTTATATGAGAGATTTCTCACCACCATAAGATTATGAGGGCTTCCAGGACAGAATCCAGGCCCCAGATAGCACTTTGCACACAGCAGGCCCTCAACTCACATATATTGGACACATAAATCAAAACGTCTCCTTCCCCAGCATCTCCACCGAAGCCTAAGTGCACTTTCTCTCCCAAGTTACACGCACAGCTCCAATTTCTCAAAGGAGCACAAACATACATACCTCAGCTCCCAAATTCCTTTTCAAGCTTGCTTGTCTGTTTTACAGCATCACCTAAACTTTGAGTTTCTCCCAGCAGTCTGCATAGAAAGAGGGGATTTACGAAACAGCCAAGAGTATATTTTGTGCTCAAATTCTTCATTCATATACCAGAAAAACAAAAACAAACAAACAAAAAATAGTACTGGCCCTCAGAGAGTCTCAGCTTCCAAAGGAATTGTTAGAAGAAAACTGCCCTTGGTTGAGGCCCTGGAGAAGAGCTAGTGCTTCCCTGGGCTCTTGTAACCAGGAGCAAAGAGCCCCTGAAGCATCGGGGTTTAATTTTCTCTCTTAATAAAAGATTAATTCCCACGTAAAAGGCTGTGTGGGGACCATCATTACTTGCTAGCAGGGCCATTCCATTTCCCTGTGCTGGCTCTGACCTGCTCTGGAAAGCTGGATAATGTGCTGTCAGGGGCATCATTCCAGAGATGGAGGGATGCAAATGAAACCAAGGAGGAGACTGTGCGGACTTAGAGGGAGATGCCAAAATTCTGCTCTCAGTTCTGACATTCCCATTTCTATTCATTGGTTTCCATTTCCACTTACCAGACCATCTCAAAGAGGCTGTCTCATTCTCTGTGGCAGGATTGGTGCGGTATCAGCACATCCCCCACCTGCTGGTCCTTCTACTTGCTCACTCCCTGCTTTATGGTCTGGCCAATTTCTGGTGGTGGTAGCAGCTCCTGCCACCTCCTGAACATTCTAATAGTCAGGCCCTATGCCTGGCACATTAGTTTGAGTTATTACCTCTTAACACTCCTAAACTCTGAGACAGATGCTTGTGGTATTATTTTAAACCATAATCAATAATAATATATGTTATGTCATTATATGTAACCCAATTACTGTTTTAATCATGTACAATAGAATGTGTGATTTTAAAAAAATGATAATTCCAGGGAGCCTGGGTGGCTCAGTTGATTAAGTGGCTGACCTTTAATTTCGACTCAGGTCATGACCTCAGGACCGTGAGATCGAGCCCCACTTCTGCACTGGGCATGGAACCTGCTTAAGATTTTCTCTCTTCTTCTCCCTCTGCCCCTCCCCTCTCACTCTCTCTCCCTCTTAAAAAAAAAAAAAAATCCCCATTTTTCAACTTAGATTGGAAAAGATTATCCTGGGTCCCTCAGCTAATAAGTAGTAAACATTGCATTTCAGTCTAGGCTTTTCTAACGTTTTTAAGTTCTTGCATCGAACTAGTCTGATATACTACCTGTGCGTTCATCTTTCAAGGCCACATTCAAATCTTACCCTCTATATCAAGAGTCTTTCTTGGTGGCAACAAAGCTGAGCAGTTTTTCCACCTCCCTATCATGTTTTTACACATATTAACTAAGTAAATCTAAGTTTCATCAAGGCCTATCTCAGCATAATGCCAAAATCTGATCAAATATCAGTCCCGGGGACACCTGGGTGGCTCAGCAGTTGAGCACCTGCCTTCGGCTCAGGGCATGATCCCAAAGTCCTGGGATTGAGTCCCTGTGAGGAGCCTGCTTCTCCCTCTGCCTGTGTCTCTGGCTCTCAGTCTCTCTCTCTGTCTCTCATGAATAAATAAATAAAATCTTAAAAAAATATATCAGTCCCATATCCAGAAATTGTTGAAAAGAAGCCAAAACCCTTTTAGCAGGCTTTAAAAAAACAAACAAACAAACAAACAAACAAAAAACATGTGTTATTAAACCTAAAGCAAATGCCAAATATCTTAAATTTGTCCCATAGTTTCCACCTGCCTGCCCCCACCCCCACCTATTCTGTAGTAGTTGTTCCCTTGCCACTGGATAAACAAACTAGCAGGCCCTATGACTTACCTGGTCACAGTTACATCATCAAAATTCCCATACTTTAGATAAGAATTAATATGTCTGGTTCTTGTATCTGTCAAAGGTCTTTGCTTAGGCCTACCAGAATGGAGGGGAGATATTCAGAAGTTTATTTTCCTGTCCAGCTCCTCTTTCCATAACTCTCTTAGCTTGGTTTCTGACTTCTCTAGGATTAGGACATCGTAAGGGGTTTACAGGGAAGTTCATACTAGGCTGAACTCTTGTAAGCTACCTCTGTACTCTCTCATAACAAAAGCAATGCATACTGTGTATACTATATAAAACAGTCATTATATTATATAAATAGCAACACATAATATAGAATATGTAATATTGGGATATCTAGGTGGCTCCATAGGTTAAGTATCCAATTCTTAATTTTGGTTCAGGTCATGATCTCAGGGTTGTGAGATCAAGTCCTGCATCGGACTCTCTGCTGAGTGTGGAGCCTGCTTAAGATTCTCTCTCTCCGTCTCCCTCTACCCCTCCCCACTAAAAAAAGAAAAAGAAATTTATAATATTAAATGTCACAAATATTTTTAAAAATTCAAAACAGCACAAATAAGGAAACAACAGTCATCCCTAGTCCCACCACCCCAAATGACCTCTGTCAACATTTTAGCGTACACCGTTGATACTTCACCTTCATCTATAGATTTACATGTTACATATGTATGTTTACGGAAGATACTTTCTCTAGATGGTCTTTTGAAATCTTAGCAATGATCTTTCTCTGCCATATGATTCTTGAGTGCAATAGATACAAAGAAATCATAAATCACATGCTGATAACAGCTATAATGTCTTTGCTTTTTTCAACTATGTCAGAAAATAGCCAAGTGTGCAGGTTAAGAGCCTAGACCTCAGAGCTAGATTCCTTGGGATTCCACTCCCCAACTTAGTGGAGTACCCGTCAGTAAATGAAATCAACTAGTGTTTCCATGTCTTGGTTTACGGATCTGTAAAATGGGGATAGTTACAATAACTGTCCTCATAGGCTTATTATAAAGTATACAATATATAAATAATCATGCATGTTTAACTGTTTGAAGATGTCCAGCAAATGGTAAGTTCTATATAACTGTTAATTATGAGGAAGATGAGGATGATGCCAACATCGTTATACAGTGGGAAATATAGTTCCCAAGAAGCTTGCAATTTACTTGGTGAGATGAAACAAGTATAACCATTAAGTGCTAATTAATTATTTTCATTCTTAAAAAAAGTCATAATAGGTTTTAATGTATAAGGTAGAACTTGGGAGAGTTTAAGTTCTTTGGAGTCTGATGCTTGATATATGTACATTATTTTTCCCTGCAGTGGTTTTCCATTTGTCAGCTTTTTCTTGGTTTTCTTCATGTCCCCTAAAATCCAAATAGTTTTTAGAATATAGGATGAAAGTACCCTGCCCTTATCCTAATAACTCAACAAACTGCACCCTCCCAGGAAGGTGAATCTCACTGAATCTCACATGAATCTCACTGCTGCTACCAGCACTGCAGCCCATGGCACATTCTCACTGAATTCCTCTCTGATTAGACCATCATCAAAGAGGGTGAGGCTGAAACAGCAGTATCATTCCTTCTTCCCCAATCACCTGCAAGTGGATACCCAAGAACTGGTAAGATTGGAACATCTCTTCTAAAATTGAGAGGCCTGGGCAGCCCCGATGGCCCAGCAGTTTGGCGCTGCCTTCAGCCCAGGGTATGATCCTGGAGACCCGGATCGAGTCCCATGTCAGGCTCCCTGCATGGAGCCTGCTTCTCCCTATGCCTGTGTCTCTGCCTCTCTGTGTGTGTGTGTCTCTCATGAATAAATAAATAAAACCTTTAAAAATAAATAATAAAATAAAATAAAGTAAAGTAAAGTAAAATAAAATAAAATAAAATAAAATAAAATAAAATAGGCCCCAGAAGGACTGGGGCAGACAGTAGAGGCTAAGAATTAAAAATTGAGACTTCTTCAGATGTAAGCTGTCAGGATATGGAGGGGAGTGTACCAGGAAACCCTAAGAGGCAGTTAATAATCACGAGCCCAGACATTTATATAATGCTGGTCTGAATGTTTGCATGATTTTTCTTTCCCTTGGTTACTTCCTTTTGTTTACTGGGTTTGGGTTTTGAAGTATGATTAGGAGTTTTTAAGAACTAAAAAAGTAAGAACATTCCATACAGGAGTATTATCTGCAAGGCCATGGAACAGTCAGGGTCCTGCAAGTGGCTTCCAGAGGCATGGACATATAGGTGATCCCTCTAAATTAGTGGTTCTCCATCTTGGCTGCATAGTAAAAACTAGCTGGGAAGCTTTCAAGAAGCCCAGTGCTCAGGTTTCACCAAAGCCAATGTCTATCAGGAATAAAGAAGGTGAGACCCAGGTGTTAGCATTTGTTTAAAGCTCCCTGGTTTATTTCAATATGCAGCCAAGGTTGAGAGCCCAAGTAATAGGCGATAGCTAAAGAGTTCAGGTCTGTCCAGACAGGTGTGTTGCTTTCTATGCACTAAACCCCTGCATCTTAGGTTAGGTTCTTGATCACAAAAATAATGGGTGAAGTATGAGAGGACTGCAAAACTGGTTTTGTGGCCTAAAGGTTCTGGGTTCATATCCCAGCTATGTCACTAGCTCAGCTGCATGGATTTAGATCATCTACCAGCCTCAGGATCCTTCTTTGTTCATTCAATGGGAATAATAATAATGCCAATTTTGTAAGGGTTTTGTAAAGATTAACGGGATGAGATGAAATGTGTTTGCATGGTGCCCAGAACATGATAAGTGTTCAATAATTAATACCTGCTGAAGTTATTATATGCTAAATATCTGAAGTTTTAGAAATAAAATAGACAGCATGTGCTATTGACAGGGAAACAGTAATACCACAGTCACATACACAGGATAGCACATTTCAAATGAATATATGTTCACACTACTGATTTATTTAATGTTAACACCTGCCTTTAAATTCATAAGTGCTCATAATTATGGATATTAGTATTCTGAATGGAGGAGGTATTTCCTATGCAGGATGTGATGCAGAAAAGGAATTGAAATTCAGGGGATGTCTTCAGTGTGTCTGCTGAAGACCTCTAAGCGACGTGGAGACATCATTGCATCCATCTTGGCAGGTAGCCAGGAGAATAGATAAGAGTATGTGCTATCATCCAAGGACAGCTCAACTCAGTGGCTCAAGAACTCCTGGAGTCATAAAATCATAAAATGTTTAACTTTCAAGAGCTTATATAGTCCAATGACTTTAAAATACATATACTCTTCACAGTGGAACACTTTTCTCAGTAGAAATCTTAACTGTTAATGCCCAATATTAGTGAGTGGAATTTTTGTTAAGTGAGGCTTCTCTACTTCACCCTGAAGGGTTGTTTGGAGTTCTAGTGATTCCACTTTGAGTTAGAACCACCACTGACAGGCTGTTAATTCAGCAGCATTCAATGAAACTCACCTCCTGGTGCTTTTGCTGTTGTGCATTCTTCACTAGCATGGGGTATGGACTTGGCCATGTGACTAGCCAGTAAGACATGAGCAAGCATGATGCAAGCAGATATGCTCCTGCTTTATGGTACTGTCATTCTTTGAACTAGTTGTCATGTGGTAATAAAGCTTGAGCTAGGCTACTGTATGATCAGACTATATGAAAAGAAGACCTGAAGAAGAGCATGAACCAGATTTGTGATTGAAGTTCTCCAGATCCTACAACCCCAGGGTAACCTCTAAACAACCACAGCCACCAGAGACTCTAAGTGAGACCAGCAGAAGAACCACCAAGCCAAGCCCAGATTTCAGAATCACAAGGAAATAAAATACAGCAGCTTTTACCTACTAAGTTTTGGGGTGAACGATTATCTAGCAACAGGAAACTGATTATATCTGTAATGTCTATCCCTGTGCCTTGTATTTAAAAAGTGCTTTAATAAAAGTGCTGAACTAATCTGATTAACCAGTAAGTGGAAGAACCAGAAAGATAATCAGTCTTCTCATTCTGAATTCAGCACTTGCCCTAATTCACCTGATCCCATACTAGTGGAAAAGAACCCCTAAACTCTAGATACCCAAACTAGATTCCTTATTGTTCACAATATTTTTAGGTAGAAAGGGCAGTTTGGTCCCTAAGACCAGAAGTCTCAGTTCAGAGCAGCTAAGAACAAGATGCTTCTACGCAATGAAATAAAATGTCACAATATCCATGGACTTTTCTTAGAGAAGAGAATCTCTCTCAAAACTGACATGCTCTTATTTTACACAAAGTTCTATTTTAACATGCTTTTCTGAATTGTTGGCCTATAGTAGATTGTATGGAAGAGGCACTTGAAGCAAGTGTATTAAAACTTCAATAACAGGCAAGAAGAGAATAAAAACTACATACAAATACAGACATAATCATTCAACAATATTTTAAGAGTCTGAGGCAATTTGGTGTATATATTAACAACCTTACTCACCATATGAAGTATGACAGTAATATACCAGAAAGGTTGATTAGTTATCAATGGTCTTAAGATATCAATAAAAGTTTAATATATTCTGCTTGATGATTATTATACCTTCTAACTTACATAATACTGTAGTGTATATATGGTTGTCAATCTGATCTCTGTCTTTCGGGAAAATTATCACTTTCACATTCCACAGCATTCCTATTTGTTCTATATGGCTCTGGTGGAGCTGAACTCCATGACCCTCAAAAAAAAGTCATAAAACCCATTTCTGTCTAAATTGTGTATTTCTTTCCATTGGTCCCAGTAATTGGCTCAGGGATGGGCATGTGCCCAAGCCTGCTTCTTTAGCTCTCCCCATGATTTTTTACCAGAGTTATACAGAAAACTGTCCTCTTTTCCCTTGGAGCATAAGCTCTGAGGATGCCCTAAGACCTGGATAGGCTGTAAGAATGGAGATATGCTAAGTGAAGTCAACTTTTTTCCACATGCAGAGAGCCTTTCTTAGAACAAAGCTAAAAAGAAGTAAGAATTGCCAAGAAGTTAGAGGAAAGACAAAATTCCAGTGATGACTGAGCTCCTAAATCTAATTACAGCCTCATACTGTGGACTTCCTAGAGAGATGAGCTTTTACAGTTGCCTTTTTGCTTAAGTCAATTGCAATTTTCTCTTGCATACAAGAGACTCTGGAATAATAAACCCATTTGACAGTTTCTAAAATGTTTTCACATTCGTTACCCATGGGTCCCTTATGGTAATCTGCAAAGTGATCAGGGCAGTTGGATGATTGTACTGGTAATAAAAATGCACCTCCCCTGAATGACTTTGCTGCATCTACACAGCAAGTTATATGTAGAGCCTGGCTGAAAAATAAGGTCCTCTGGTTTGGAGTCCAGGGAATTCCCCCATTTTATTGAAGTCACAAAATTATTTTCCACAAGCCTCTATTGATTAGATAGTTTCAGGGCGTAAAGTGGTAGAAATTCATTTAGGTGGAATATATCATTTCCCTTTTTCTTTGGGCATCTCTCCTAGGGCGTGTATTTGAGAGGCTGCACTGTCTTTGGTACAGAGGCAACATTCAGTGATGACTCATAGTAGGAAAAGAGGTTCAGAAAGTTTTAGGTTGGGCTTCTTGAATGCAGAGCCCAAGAGGGGGATTCTTGTGCAAGTGACTTTCTTGGGGTGTGCTCACAGAAGACCAGAATGGGATACAGGATGGGGTC
Organism: Canis aureus; assembly: GCF_053574225.1. NCBI lineage: Eukaryota > Metazoa > Chordata > Mammalia > Carnivora > Canidae > Canis > Canis aureus. Next base: position 15,641,287 of record NC_135636.1, read on the forward strand.
AGGTTTGGAGTTGAGAAAAGAAGTGATGTCAGCTGGAATTTGGCCTCAGCCTGATCCTGCTAGGAGTCTGGAGCGAAAATGCCACCACAGGGTTACCCATCTGCCACTGACGCATGGGGAACCAGCTATGCGCCCTGATGTCAGTCAGTTATTGGCTCTGGGCTGTCCCCACTTTAGGGTAAGGGGCAAAATCTCCACACATTTCTGGGCAAAGCAGTCCTGTTGATTGAGCTTATTCTCTTGGTAAGAAGCCTAGGGGCAGCTCTGTGCTCGAACTGATCAACACCTCTAATAATAGCTAAGCCCTGAGGTAAGCAGACAGTCTCCTGTGTGGGGCACCACAGTATCTACTAAGAAGCCTATGCAGGGCTCAGCCTGAAACAACACTTCTTTCCATAACTTGCATGTGAAACATCTTATGCCACACAGACCAAGGATTTGGGAAGTAGCCATCTAACACCAGGCTTGGCAACAGGTACAGTGGTGTCATATCTCATCCAAGCATTATGTTCTAAAGGAAATGTGAAAAATAAAAAAATAAAAATAAATAAAAATAAATTTAAAAAAATAAAGTAAATGTGAAGATGCAAGTAGCATGAAGTCAAAATTATCATAACATATGCATATATATGTATGTATGTACACACATACACACATACCTGCATGTGTCTATGCATTTATATATAATGGCTAAAATATCAACTATACATAATAAAGGGCATATATATTTATAGATAAATTTACTAGATTAAATTTCTATTTAATTGGATTACATTGTATATATCAAGAACTAGACTAAATCACACTTGAGCAACTGGAGGATTTTGTTGGAATTCCATCATATCCGAGTGCCCAATTCAAGATGCTTCTCAGCAGAGCATTTGTGATGGGGGCTTTGACCTGTATGCTTTGCCCTCACAATGGATCTTTGACTCACTGCTACTATCAGTACCATATCTGGTAGTTAAGTACTATGCTCTCAAATCTGCAGACCACAGATCAGGCATTTATAAGTGCACAGAAAGAAGTTAGGTGGCTATGGGTGGATTTATTTCCTCCTTCCCCCCCAAAAAAAAGTGTGGCAAGGAAATTAATTTCTTCCCGTAATTTGAGAGGATTGCCAAGGCTGTGAATTGTACCCCACAATATTGGGTTAAAAAATTCACTTTTCTTTATTTGTTACAATTAAACAAACTCTATTCTCCTATCTGCTTGATGAAAAATTCCATCCCATTGTTAGATTTTCAAAAAATGACACAAGAATGCTTAGGCAAATATAAGATGAACACGTCAAAGATTTATTCGACTCATTAATTACTGAGAGAAATAGTAAGGTGTTAAAACCAGTCCAAAGAACATTTGGAAAGATAGGTTTTCATAGCCAAGTTAATATAGGCAGGTTAGGATAGGCTACCTACAAAGATGGTTAATGTCCAAAAGGGTGATAAGCCATAATCTTTGAGATGATCCATTCCACTGATTGAAAGTAATTTGCATTTTTTTACTGAAAAAAAGTCTGCATGATAGCATGTAGCTTCAATGATTCTGGGACCTCTAATCAGTAGCAAACTGTGAGTTAAAGAACATGCGTTTGCCTAATCCTTAGGTGGGCCTGCACCTCTGTATGACACTGAAAAAGCAAGCCACCACCTTTTATCTAAATTTTGAGTAATTTTTATCAATAATCATCATTACTGAGTCTCTCTCTCTCTCTACTGATGGGCTCATGCAAAAATCATAGATCTTTTATAAGCCAGGAAACAGAAAAAAAACACCAGGTCTTTGACCCACTAGGACATCATTTTTACCAGTGTCTTACTGTGACCTAATCTTGATGTTGTGTTCAGGCCTCTGCCTTGGATTTCCTCAGTGTGAGGGACAGACCCTAGGATCATCCCTAATGACCACCACCTTCTAGCACCCCTGTCTGTGCATAATTTCCTCCCCTTGAGTGTGGGTGGAATCCATACCATTCTTCTAGCCAACAGAATATTGCAAAGCTGAACTGATTCTACAGATGCCATTAAAGTTGCAAGCCAATAGTTGATTCTGAGTAAAGAGAAGTTTTCTGGATGGGCCTTAATTAATCAGGTGAGTTTTAATTAATCAAAGCCCTTAAAGGGGAGACTGTCTTTCACTTAAGCTACTTCTTGAGACGTGGAAGCAGCAGACCTGTCACTAGTCAAGGGAACTGGTGAGTATACAAATAGCATTATATCTGGGACCAGCACATAACTTTAATTTTATCACTTTGGAAGCATGGACTGGGCTCTCAGTCCACTAAACTGTTTTCTAGAAAATGGGAAAACATACAAATCAATCAAAACCTGCTTTGTTTACCCTGTTTTCACAAGTGTAATCAATGTTACCCCTGGTATATCAGAAGGCTGAAGGTGAGGCTGAAGGTGTATGTTACATTATTTTATTAGGATATATAACACCAGAAAAGAGGAGCAAGAAGCAGAAAGAGTTGAGTAGGGAAAGAGGGAGAGACAATAGGAGGACTCTGCCACTAGGGAAACTACATAACCAATCATGGACTGGAGCCTTTGGGAATCCATATCCATTACATCTCAAAGCTGAGATATGATGGTGGCTGAGTGCAGTGAGAAAGGAGAAATCATATAACCAGAGGCTCCCCTCTCCAATGGTCCAAAGGCCAGTCTCCAGGGGAATATTGGTGGGGCAGGACAGCATCAATCCTCCCATAGTGGCACCACTTCCAACACCCAACAATGGAGAAAATGTAGAGATCGTAACCCTCACTCTTTGTCCTTCCTTTCAACTGGTTGAATGTCCTAACTTCCCACGGATTGTGAGGTATTTCATCTATGCCCTAATTCTATGTAAGAATTTAGCAGCAATCTTATCTTTAAAAAGAAAGAAACGGGAAAAATTAGGAAAGTCAGCTCTTTCCTTACCTTTTCAAAATAACAGAACTGAGCTGAATTTCTCTGTCCCTCATCTTCCAGAACATTTCAGCCTCCATGAAACTCTACTCCAGGATCTAGGGTCAGAACCATTTCCTGTGAATCTGTGCAGCTGAGATTTGCCCCAACACAGTGTGAAGAGAAGCATAATCTTTGCAGAAAGAAGTTCTATACAGACAAGGAATACAAGGCAGTTCAATTACATTATAATTGACTCTAATTGGCCCTCCCACGGGCTGTTAAATTCTTATCTGCAGCCTGGTAACACATTAGAATGCTGTAACACCTCTATCCTGCCCTGAAGAGCACAATAGAAATGTTAAAATACACACACACACACACACACACACAATCACAGCTAAGTAGCTGAGCTTGGAAAAAAGAGAGCTCCAGTGAGGTCAATAAAATGGCAGCCATTTTAGGATTGGTTTCAGAGCTCTCAGGAGGGAATGTGACACTTCTGACTGCTTTCTAACTGCAGAGAAGGGGGGAAAAGAGTTCTTGAGGGATTATTATCAAACACTAAGAGAGCTTCTTAAATTAACATATCTTCCCAGAAACTTCTCTACTTTCCTTCATTTGTTTATTATACATTGACTCCAGCCAGGTGACAGGCACTGAGTTAGGACTGGAGACCTGGAATGTAGATGGCATATGTAGAGCCCAGCATAGGAGAGGAGATTCAGTTAAGATGACACCAGGACCCAATAAATGTGGAAGGGTAGGGAGAGAGTAGGTGCAGAGAACCGGGCAGGTGGGCTCTGGATGGTAGGAAGAACATGGGTGAAGGGCAACATTCAGTGTGGACACAGCTGGAATGAGCTCGTGGAAAACAGCAAGCAATCCCCCCAACACACACTTTTGTCTTCCAGAATGGCCTACTGCAAAGAAGCACCTTCTCCATAAAACTCAGAGAAAACTCGAAATAACCTCCTTGTTTACCTAGACAAGGCCAGGCACAGACCCTCCAAATTTTCCTGTTCTGAAAATAATTATCTTCAAGGTAAAACACCCCCAGTTCTATCGTCCTGTCATGTCCCTGCCTTTCATCCCACTTCCCCATACCCAGCTCTTCCTAGCTTTGTTCACTCTTCTCTATAAAGGTCCTTTTTGCTTAACCCTGGAGATGCTGGCAGATCTTATGGACAGAACCTTCTCCCCGTTGCGATAGCCCTTCTCCCCTTGCCCCCCAACATTGCAATAATCCTTTGGAATAAAGTCTCCCCTTACTAAGTCCTGATTTGTTTTCTATTTGACATGACTGAGGATCTCTACTAGTGGTTCTTAATATTGATAGCAGTTCTTAAACTGGAGTTCAATCACAGTCTCCTGGAAGCAAACCTTCTTGTGACACAGGATGCTGAGCCAAAGCTTCTGGTTCAGTAGGTGTTAGGTGGGCCCTAGAATCTGCATTCCTAACAAGTTTCTAGGGGATGCTGATGTTGCTCACCCAGCATCTCACTTTAACAACCACTGATATAGAACCAGACATCGAGAGGCACCTGACAGCGCTGCCAGAGAATTAGGGAGAGGCCACAACATGAAGGACCATAGGGTTTACACTCTGATGTCAGGCACTGGCAAAGGATGGAAATAGTAAGGCACCTAATCATATCTGTCCCTTTGGAAAATCCCTCTGTCTAAAGCTTAGAGAACAAATTGGAAGGGGTGAGAATCAGGGCAGATGGCCTATAATGAGGCTGTTGCATGATCCTAGTGAAAAATGAGGATGGCCTGGGTGGAGGTGGGGTGGGGAGCTGGCGACTCGAGAGAACCAGATTCAAGTGGTATTTAGGCAATGGCATGCACAAGGCACAGTGGCTGACAGAGGTGGGGCATGAGAAAGAGGAGGGAGTCCCTCATGATCCCTGGCTTCCCAGAAGTAAATGGGCCCCATTACTAAGAAAGGAAAGCAGGAAGGAGGAAAAGCTTGGGAAGGTGTACTATGCAACTGGATAGAAGTTTCTAGAATGTCAAAGGCTGGTCCAGGAACAGAGAAAGTTTCAGGAATCTTCAGGTGAAATCAGTACACATGGTAAGTGAAGCCTTGGAAATGAGTGAGAGCATGCCAAAGAGAAGATACAGAGTACGAAGAAAAAAGGAGCATGGATGGAAGCCTGAGGAAAAGGAGGTAGACAGAGGAATGCATATAGCCAGCCCTCCAGGGGGCCCCATCAGGGCTTGTCTCAGACATTCCTCAACACAGTCTTATAATGCTCACATTCCTTTCACAATCACATGGGACGGGACTCAACTGTCTTTCCTCCACTAGACTACAACTGGAGAACCTTGCTATTAATGAGTAGTTTTGCTAGTTGCCCTATATTGATTGCGATACCAATTCCAGTGGGGGAGAGGCTGCACAGGGTGGAGGGGTCCCCACACCACCCTGTGATTCTCCACAAGCTGTGTGTCCTCCCATTCAATTCAATTCTGACTACCCAGAGATAGCATCAGATTGACAGGTTAAGGGCTCTGTCTCACAAGACTGTCACCTCCTCTAACTTCACATACCAATTGCAAGTCTAGGGTGTTTCCTGGACTTCTGACCAACTGGCTATTTAGTTGGAATCCCTTCTGGGTTTGATTAACATGCTAGAGAAGCTCACAGCATTCAGGAAACCTATTTACTCACAGGGCTATCAGTTTACTCAAAGCATATTAAAGGCTAGGAATCACTAGCTGGAAGAAGAGATACAAAGGGCAAGGTCTTGAACAAAGGAACTTCTGTCCTTGTGCAGTTGGGGCCTGGCTCAGGGGCATATGGCAGTGTTCTGGTTCCCCAACCTGGAAGCTCTCCAAACCCTCTCCTTTTGGGTTTTTACACAGGCTTCATTCTATACAAAAGATGATTAAATCATTGACCATGGGTGATTGTTTCCAACCTCTAGCCTCTCTCCCTTCCCCAGAGGTCAGGGGATGAGACTGGAAGTTCCAGCCCTCTATTCACAGGGTTGGCTCCACTGATAACCAGCCACCATCTTTAGGTATTTTCCAGAAATCACCTTATTAACATGACAAAAGACACATTTATTGTTCTCCTCATTTAGGAAATTCCAAGAGTTTTAAGAGCTCTGAGCCAGAAATGGATACAAAGACCATATATTTCTTATTACAAATCATATATCACATCTCATCTAGTGTTTCTTTCTCTTGGAGAAAGTATTTGACATAATCAACCATATTAACTTGTCAGTGTTTGTTTTTAAGATATAGAAAGAAAGCAGATGACAAATATCAGAAATGGGTTCTCCCATCACTCCTTTCTTCTGGCATCTTTAAACAAATTAAAAAGTGACAGATGATGGGTTGACCCAAGGATGAAGACACTGCCCAGCAGGTTCAAAGTAGGCATGCAAATGGAGAATTCACACTTGCGAATGGTGCTCAAGATCCACCATACTGACTTCTTTAAAGGAAATAGAATGTAGCACTGTGCCCCAGAAATTGTTTGTCATATGGTTGTGCATATTTATAGAGACTGTTATATTTTTAGTTGGAGGGAGGTGGGTTTTTTCTCAGTTTCTATGGTAAATCACTTATAAAGTCTGCATTTGTATGATTAAAGTAATAATGTTGAATTGGCCAATTTGCCCAAGTAGGAAACACACCGAATTGCCAAGACTTAAAATACATACACCGTTTATAAGCAGAACCACACTACTGGGGAAAAAAAAAATGGAAGAGCTTTTTTGTTTTTTCTTAATTACCATCTTCAGACATCAAGTTAAACTCCCCAAATTCCATTTGCCTCCCAATTGTATAGCTCCTTGGAGTGGTAGGTCTGTGTTCACTCAGCTTGGGGGAGTGGGGAACAGGATCCTTCCCCTCAGGACTCAGTTCATCTTAGACCCATGCTGTCCACTATGGGATCCACAAGCCACACATGGTTACTGAACCCTTGAAGTGTGGTGAATCCAAACTGAGAGGTGCTCTGTCAAATACACACTGAATTAGGAAAAATGTTTTTGATATATGGGGTTGAATAAAATATATAATTTTTAAAAATCTTTTCACTGCATGTAAGTTTGCTACAGCTGCTGGTAACAATATACCACTGAGTGGTTTAAACAACGGAGATTCAGTGTTTCACAGTCCTGGAGGCTAGAAGTCCACTATCAAGGTATTGGCTAGATTGGTTCCTTCAGGGGGCTGTGAAGGAAGAAAGATCTGCCTAGGCCTTCCTCGTTGGCTTGCAGATGGCTGACATCTCACTGAGGTCCCTTCACATCATCTACTTTCCACACCTGTGTCCAAATTTGTGATTTTTATAAGGACAACTATCATATTGGATTAGTGCCCACTCTAATGTCCAAGGTCTAGACTCTAATGTCTAATGCCCCCAAATCAGGTCACATTCTGAGGTACTGCGGCTAGGATTCCAAGATGCCTTTTTTGGAGAAGACACACTTCAACCCATAGCACAGTTTATTCTTCCTTTTGTTAAAAAGTGGCTATTAGAAAACATAAAATTGGGGCACCTGGGTGGCTCAGTGGTTGATCATCTGCCTTTGGCTCAGGTTATGACCCCAGGGTCCTGGGATAGAATCCCGCATCAGGCTCCCCAAAGGGAGCCTGCTTCTTCCTCTGCCGATATCTCTGCCTCTCTCGGTCTCTCATGAATAAATAAATAAAATCTTTTTTTATGTAAAACTACATACACAGCCCCCATTATTTTTCTAGTGGACATCACTGCTCCAGAATGACTTCTGTCCCTCAGTGGAGAGGGTGGTACAGAGAGACTGTGGAGGAAAGGCAATTATGAGCTTCCCTGAGATGCCAATCATCTGAAAGCTTACCAGCCCATGAACGACATGATCATGGTTCCCGTAATTCTATGAGAAGTCTGAACCCAAGTTAACTTTGGAATGCCATCATGCTGAGGACAACAGAAGTTTCTTCATTCCTTTCATTCTGTTGGAGTTGGCTATAGAGAGTGGAGCCCACTTCATTTGTGCATTCATCCACTGATTTACTCACTCATCCATTCATTCATTTATTCACTCATTTACTTATTTATTACATTTCATTCGTTGTAGGAGGCCTACAACGGGTGCCTGCAGAATATCTTAAAGAACTTCTTGACTAAAGTAGAGTTTAATCATGGCAGCTGAGAAAGACATTTTCATATAGGACTGTAGACAGCAATTGGAGCTATGGAGAAAAAATAGAAAAGAGGTCAGGAAATGGAGAGCCATATGAGAGCAAGAGACAGAAGCCAATAATCAGGATCTATCCGAGGGTTTCCTCTTCCTTATTTCTTATGGAACAGTAAGGTATTTTTTCAAGGAAAGTCTGTTCAGAAGTTAGATGTGAACTCTTCTCACTATGCATTGTTCCTGTCAGCACTCCTTGGCACCTCATTAACATTCAAGGCCTGTGGGAATTTCTGCTTTGCCACCAGTGTAAAAAAAAAAAAAAAAAAAAAAAAAGAAGAAGGAAAGAAAAATATAACAGCATCGAATTAATGGTTAGGAGGGAGTTGTACCAATTCTTGCTCTTTTTCACCAAGTCAGGGAACAAAATTATTCTAATTTAGCAAAGGCATGGGAGATGAGCATGATAGTGATTGGGTTCAGGTCATGCCACCCCAAAATATGGCACCTTGGCATACTGAATATTTTCAGCTGAAAGAGTTTGAGAAAATAGCAGAAGCAGGAAGGCCACTCTGACCTTTTTCCAACTTGTGTCCTAAAATTGGCCATTAAAACCCTCATAGGAGGGGTGCCCTACCTACAACTGGAGGAAAGGAGCATCTTTATTGCCTCAGACAAAGAAACTCGGAGAAGAATCTGGTCAAACCAGCCTTGCTAAATCTCTCCCAGTTTACTATGCTATTCTACATGACTGTCTACTCTTCATCAAACCTAACATAAAAATGCTCTGGTTTTACTATTTCTTCGGCTCTTCATTTCCTCCAGAATCCTCCCTTGTCACGTGAAATTTATATTAAGTAAGTTTGTATGCTTTTCCTCTGCTAATCAGTCTTTGTCAGTTTAATTTTCAGACCTAGTCAGGAATCCTAAGAGGGTTAGGGAAAACTTTTTCCTCCCCTACAATAGACTCTTGAAAAGTTATGGAAGTCTGATTTTCTTTTTGGCTCAATTGATACTAAGTTGTCTCCTGTGAAAAAATCACATGTGGGCTCTCTCCCTGGATGCACAGAATAAAGTCTTTTTAACAAGGTTCTGTTGAGTCATTTGCATCTCCGAAAAGAACCCCATAGAGACTGAGTTACTCAGAACTAAAATTAACTGAACCCCTCACTTCCCAGATTTATAATAACCCTGTGCAGCATGGGGAGCAGTTGGTAGGCATCCTAATCTCTCTGAATTGACCTCTTTGCCATTCTCCTTATCACTATGGCAGAGCACATTTCCTTCCCAGGGAGGAAACGCAAAACTATTCCAAGTTGGCAGAATTGCCCAGAGGAGATAAGACTGCACTGTATTAACCTTCCCACCCAATATGCTCCCAGCTCCAAGAGGAGGGAAAACAAGACTCAAATTAATTTGTGTTATTACTGTTGTACTTAGCGTGGCTCACAGATTTTGGGCTGATTCTTCTCTCTCAGGTCTGGACATCTCCAGCAAAGCTTTCTCTGGGACAAAGGGGCAGGTAGGTCATGCAGATTATTTCTCACTGTCAAAGAGTCAGGAGACAATTGCATCCTGCAGTAACTGTTAACCACATGACTTTCTCAAATGTTTACATGAAAGGTAGAACACAATAGGAGGTCCTAAGTAGACCATGGAGGAAGGGGTTGGCAGAGATAATTGGTCACACATAAATGCCACACTGGTACTTAGTAAAGCTGAATTAACCATAAATAATTTGGGTATAATATATTTAGCTTTTATTTGGTGAATTAATAAAAGAGAAAGGACACAGTATCTCCCAAACCAGAAATAGGAAAAAAATAGAACGAATGCCTTATGCTTTTCTCTATATTATCATAACGTAACTAGCATATTGAAAAGTCATCAATCTAGCCTCTTTGTGCTAGTGCTTATCATTTCTTGCTGTGGTTCACTGAGATCCACCTTTCTAGCATATTTTTGTTCCAGGGCTCCTTTTGTAAGTGAGAATTGTACTTCTTACAGTTGGATTCCTGCCAAATTCCTGTTTAAGATCATGTGTGGTAGCTTCATATTTCATTTAATTGATTTAAATAGAATTTAATTAATGACCTCTGTGCATCTACACCCTTTATCCTGTAATTTTCTTCTCTCTGTCTCTCTTTCTCTCTCAGCTTGGCCATATGACTTGTATAGGCCAATGGGAAGTTAGCGAATGGAAGACAGAAGCATGAAGAACACTTGCCCATTTCTACTTCCTCCCTGCTCCTCTGCAATTTCCTGTGATAACAGGCACACACAGGCTGGCCTAGCAGAGAGATGTGAGAGACTCAAGTCACCTTTGGGGTGGAGACCTGACTCATCTCAGTAGAGGCCCCCCTCAGACCAGCCAGCCCCCGTTGGACACGGGCCAATACACCTCAGAAAATGAGCAAGTCCTACTCAGGCCAGTGACTCTCCCAGTCAACCTACAGATTTGTGAGAATTATTCATAAAAGATTAATTTTTTAAGACACTGAGTTTGGGATGATTGTAATACAGTATTATTGTGGCATTGCTGAGAGGAAGGGGAGACGATAAATGAATACTTGATTTTTTTTTTTTTGCCAGTTAAGAATCAATAATACATTTTGCTAAAGGAGTAAAAATACACCCTGCCATTGCAGAAATAATTTATCCTGTGACATTCTATGACTTATGCCAAAATCTGACATTTCCAAAACCTTGGCTTGGAGGCTGGGAATACTAGGGGAACTATCCTGCTCCTACCTTGAGTTCTGTAGGTGTCCAGGCAAGAGGCTGTCCTCTGGGCCTAAGGGGTGTGACAGGATCAATTTCTTCCCCCTTGCAAAAAGCAGGGTCTCCTCTCCTGTGTTTCTGACAGCCGTATCTCAAACTAATCCCATGTGGGCTCCAAGAAATCAAGTTTGTATGCTTGACATTGTATTAATTGTTTTCCTCCAAAGCTATAATAAATTTGCCTTTCTCTTGTCTTTGAAAGAAAGTGTAGGCGTGAAACTTTTAAGCTAAAAGAATGTTGATGATCATCTAATCATACAATTTTCTTATTTGCAGAAGGATCTATCTTTCCTAAAAGAAAATACCTGGGCACTGGTAATTAAATTTCTTTAAAGGGAAGAAGCAGAGCTTCCCTGGTTGTGGCCAGTTAAAGGGAGCAGAGTGAAGAAAACAGTCTCTCCTAAATCTCTTCTCTTTCCTTCTCCTGCATTCCGAGAGGAGCCCCGATGGCACCACAGACACCTCCTGGATCAGAGCTTCTCAAACTTTCACAAGTACAGGAATAACCTGGAGTCTTGTTAAAATTCAGATTCAGTATCTTTGGATTGGAGCCCTAGAACATTGCCGAACAACTCAGAAAACACTGACTTTCTGAGTACCTCCTTTTGCAGAGAGGGAATGCGACTCCAGGAAGGTCACATTTAACGTCAGGACTGGGATTCCACACACACAGATCAGTATTCTCTTTACCATCTCTCTATATGACCCCAAGTCCCCACAGGTCCATATCAGACAATAAAAGTACTAGTTAATAAAAATGCTGATCTAAACTTCATACATGCTTTTTCTTTCTGCTAAAATGTTTTAACTCACCAAAAGAATCTCTGGCTTTAAAAATCAAATAGTTCCAAGAAATTTGGCAGACTAAAAATATATCCAAAGGCTTCTACTTTAAAATAGCATCTGTCACAACTTCTTACATACCACTAAATACATATAAATACACAGAAGATAAAATAACCAAAACAAAACAAAATGATCAGATGACCCCAAAATAAAGAGTGCTGAATGACCTTGATCCAGAATTTGAAAGGAATGTCTTCTGTCTATAACGTCATTGAGAGTGGGTTGTTCCTGCTTTGCTACATGACACAGAGCAGCTCTACTTGCTGGGGAAAAAAGAGAAGGAGAATGTCTCCATCCAGGCTGACCTGACTCATCGAGCCTTGGCACCTAACTCCCAAACAAAGCTGGCAGCCCATTTCAGTTAGACAGCCACGTCAAGCAATTTGAGTGGGAAACACCATCTAGTCCAGAAAGATCATGTTATATGGGACAACTGGAGTCAGAGATAAACACATTAGCATTAGCTCATGATTGAACTTTGCCATGAGAAAAGATTTCCACCACCACCAAAATGGACAGAATTCTGAACTTAGGCCTATTTGTAGGCTCTGTGCCCTGATCAAGGTCCAGAGAAAAATTTCCCTCAGTCAAGAACAAACAGAATATGCCAACACATGATCTTTAAGAAATCCTGCAGATCAAAGAAAAGAGATTTTATCCAGAACTCAGAAAAATTGCACCATGGAAAGAAACAGAATTTTTTTACCTGTTTCCTGGCTGCACACTTTAGCTGGAAGGCTCTCACCTAATTTCTCTTTTAACTAGCTCACTGCTACTCTTTATTTGGGTTTTACCTTCTCAAAGAGTCCTTCCTCTACCCTCTAGATTAAAGTAGACCTCTATTCCATACTCTCAGGGCACCCTGTGATTTTTGTCAGTATATAATTATTTGTGTAATTATTTCGTTTAATGTCTGTGACTAATAAAGGTGCTACTGAGCATGAAAAAGGTGTTCAGCAAATAATTGTTGAATGAATGATTGAATCTCTATTGACACAGAAGCTGTGCCTTAGTCTATATAAAATAGAAACCGAAAGCCATAATAACAGCAACAAAATATGGAGATGAATATAGAACTTCAGAGTAAGGTACAAAGCAGTGAGTTAAGACAAGGTGAGTGTGGAGACAGAGCAGGATTTTAAGGACACTGACATTGGAAAATCAAGTTAAAATTCTCATTAGATGTAAGAAAGCAGATCCAACATTGTTGAAAATTGAAATGCTGGGAAGGACAGAATTGAGAGATTTTTCTCAGAATTTAAAAAGATGAAAACAATGTGGTAGGAAACTGTATATGGAGCTAGAGAATAAAAGTCTAATTTAAGAGTTATAGGCATATCTGCTGATATAAAACAAAGGAACATCAGAGCCAAATGCAATAAAGACCTAGTTTAAAAGAAAAAGAGTTCAAGAAAGTACTCAAGTATGGTTAAAAAAAGCTCACATGTTCCAACAAAAACAGACAAAAAAAAAAAAAACAGTAAGAAAGGAACCCACAACTAGGCACCTGCTGGAGGCATTTTTGAATGAGTAGAATACAATAACAAAAACAAAAAATCCAACAAAACAAGGTAAGAAACACAAGCTAAGGAGAAACATTATATGTTCTCATTCATTTGGGGAATATAAATAATAGTGAAAGGGAATAGAGGGGAAGGGAGAAGAAATGTGTGGGAAATATCAGAAAGGGAGACAGAACATGGAAGACTCCTAACTCTGGGAAACGAACTAGGGGAGGTGGAAGGGGAGGAGGGCGGGGGGTGGGGGTGAATGGGTGACGGGCACTGAGGGGGGCACTTGACGGGATGAGCACTGGGTGTTATTCTGTATGTTGGCAAATTGAACACCAATAAAAATAAATTTATTATTATAAAAAAAAAGAAACACAAGCTACCTCAAAATGAAGAAAAATAAGTGCCAGCAGATAATGGAGGGAAGACTAGAACAGACAAGGCTTACGAACCAGTAATTTTATACACAGTCAAGCCATTATTCATGAGAAGGAAGAAAAATAAGGTCTTAAGCATGCAAGTCTTCAGAAATTATATCAACCCTGTACCCTTTCTGAATAATATTAATAATAAATTACCAAAAGTTTACATCCTGCTGAATGAAAGATGATTCAAATTAAACTGTCATGTTTTATTGTTCAAATATATACTTGCAATGTAAATTTAGCAGTCATAAAGTGGTATGCATAAAATAACAGCTCACCAAATGCATAAATTAAAAACTTTAAGATGAAATGGACAGAATTACAACCAATGGAGAAGATTTTAAACAAGATTTTTAAAGTTTTGGTAGATAAAGGACACAAGAGGTAAATAAATGCATAAAGAATTTAAATAATATAAAATAAAATTTGTAGGGGAGTGCTGCAATACATAATCTATAAGCAAAAATTCACCTCTTTTCCAAGTTTCCTTGATATCCTTATAAAAACTGATCAGGTATTAAACAACATCCACAAAACTTTGGAACTTGTAATTAAGAAAAATTACATTTGCCACATTTTCTAACACAGATGTTTTAAAACTAGAAATTGCTAGTGAAACTTTAAACAAGACAAAAATAAACCAGCCTTTTGAAAAACATAAATTCTGTTATAATCTTAGTTGAGAACTCGATATGAGAGTACAAGTTTTCACCTTAAACCATGTGGTCTCACATTTATTTTGTGATACTTCAGTAAAAATAGAAAATATATGTGTGTGTGTTCATTTTAATCTAGACCACTGGATATTCAGTCGCCCCAAATCCTCCAAGGTAATGTGTTAGCACTCCATCAAAGACCACACTTTCAGGGCAATTATTCCAAATTCTGCAGCAATATTGATCTCAGAACAAAATCTAAGGTTTGGTGAATTAGCATAATTTATGTCAGAAATGAAGTTTGTTTAGTGCATCTAGCAGGTTTTTTTTTAATTGCCACAATGGATTTTAGAAATGAGTTTATACTGGTGACTTTAATAGTGCTCAGGGTGTTCAGGTTAGTTAGGAATATGCAAGAGCCATTCAGACCCTTGTAGGCACTAGGTATAAAATTCAAGGTATCCTAGATTCTTCTTGGGTAGGGATGGTACCCTAAACTTGATGCATAAACAATTCAGCATTCAGCAGATAATGAAGAGGATTCTCGGTTGTTGAAGTCCATTGTATGCTTAGCAGCAACCTGCTGCCTTTGTCTTGGGTGAATAGTTTATGGAATATTCCAATATTCCAACATTTATGGAAGGTACTATTAAATCACCTAAAAATAGAGATGGAGTCTTTATTGAGCCTGCAGAGCACAGTGTGTGGACTCTCAATTTTACTTGCTAATAAATATCTGTGAGGCAGAGATAGCTAGATCTGAGATTCAGCTTCATTGCAACTTTTTAGTAGGTCTGTGGAGAGGAAACTTATCACCTTCTCCATTATGTTAGGCTGCTGAAAGTTCTCTCAAAGAATAAACTGGCTGAGTTTGACCTAATCAATTTAAATCAGTTCCCAATAGGGCACAGCAATGCCTCTAATATACCAAGTCAATGGCCCATTTTGACCTATTATAGGGACTTCTAAGTACAATAGCACATTTTCTCAACTCACTGATTCACGGTTAAATATTAGGAACAATGATTAGTATGCTGCTAGCTATTAAGATAAGAAGTACAGCTATTATGATTAAGGAACTCATTTTCTAATTTTATTTCATTTGTATTAAACAAATTTAAATAGCTACATATGGCTAGTTGACTATCTTATGGGACATCATAGCTATAGAACATTTCCATTATCACAGACAGTTCTATGGGGGTGACATTAGAATCAAGAAGGTGATTGCATGACTCTCCTGATACACTGCATCTCTTAAGTCATAGCCTCAATTAATAGGATCCCTGAGTTCTCCTTGTCCTGTAATTGAGTATTCCCTTCCCACTCTGGTTCTGGACTTGATTATATGACTTGCTTTGGCCAATGGAACAAAAGAAAATGTAACACAAGCAGGTTTTCTTGCCCTTGATTTTGTGCAACAATCATGAGAACATACCCACGCTAGCCTGCTGGAGAGACTTGAGATACATATGGAAAAGACACATAGTATTCCATCTGAGGCCAGCCTAGACCATCCAGCCTCTGAATAAGCCACCAGCGGACTATAATTGGATGAGAGAGCTCAGTCAGCCAAGATCAGTGGAACCACCCAACTGACCTAATAGACTTAGGTCAATTGTCCTAAGAAATGGTTATGATTTTAAACTAAGTGTTGGCCTGGCTTGTTGTAATTGTTCTTAAGTATCAGTCATGATCAAGCTCAACTATTGACCCAGTTGCTAAACTCAATTGAATAAAAATAAATAAATGTCTAGGGAAGACTGGACAGATGAAGGGCTATATGTTTATGTCCTCCTAAAATTTGTATCTTGAAACCCTAATTCCCAATGAGATGATGATATTTGTTGGTGAGGTCTTTGGAAGGTGATGTGGTCATGAGGGTCATGAACATTCAGGATGGGATTAGTGCCCTTCCTTATATTAAGAGACACTATACAGCTTCCTTTCTTTCTCTCTCTCCCTCCTCCTCTCACCTCTCTGATCTCCCACCATGTGAGGAAACCAGGAAGATGCACTCACCAAGAACTCAACCATACTGGCACCCTGATCTCAGACTTCCACCCCCAAAGCTGTGAGAAATGAATGTTTATTACCTTTTTTTTATTGGAGTTGAATTTGCCAACATACAACACCCAGTGCTCATCCCACCAAGTGCCCCCCTCAGTGCCCGTCACCCAGTCACCCAAACACCCCACCACCTCCCTTTCCACTGCCCCTTGTTCGTTTCCCAGAGTTAGGTGATTCTAGCGTTTTGTCACCCTCACTGATATTTTCACTCATTTTCTCTCCTTTCCCCTTTCACTATTTTTTATATTCCCCAAATGAATGAGACCATATAATGTTTGTCCTTCTCTGATTGACTTACTTCACTCAGCATAATACCCTCCAGTTCCATCCACGTTGAAGCAAATGGTGGGTATTTGTCATTTCTAATGGCTGAGTAATATTCCATTGTATACATAAACCACATATTCTTTATCTGTTCATCTTTCGATGGACACCGAGGCTCCTTCCACAGTTTCGCTATTGTGGACATTGCTGCTAGAAACATTGGGGTGCAGGTGTTCTGGTGTTTCACTACATCTGTATCTTTGTATCCCAGTACAATTGCTGGGTCATAGGGCAGATGTATTTTTAACTCTTTGAGGAACCTCCACACAGTTTTCCAGAGTGGCTGCACCAGTTCACATTCCCACCAGCAGTGCAAGAGGGTTCCCCCTTCTCCACATCCTCTCCAACATTTGTTGTTTCCTGTCTTGTTAATTTTCCCCATTCTCACTGGTGTGAGGTGGTATCTCATTGTGGTTTTGATTTGTATTTCCCTGATGGCCAGTGATGTGGAGCATTTCCTCATGTGCTTGTTGGCCATGTCTATGTCTTCCTCTGTGAGATTTCTGTTCATGTCCTTTGCCCATTTCATGATCAGATTGTTTGTTTCTTTGCTGTTGAGTTTAATAAGTTCTTTCTAGATCTTGGAAACTAGCCCTTTATCTGATCTGTCATTTGCAAATATCTTCTCCCATTCTGTAGGTTGTCTTTTAGTTTGTTGACTGTTTCTTTGCTGTGCAGAAGCTTGTTATCTTGATGAAGTCCCAATAATTCATTTTTGTTTTTGTTTCCCTTGCCTTTGTGGATGTATCTTGCAATAAGTTGCTGTGGCCAAGTTCAAAAAGGGTGCTGCCTATGTTCTCCTCTAGGATTTTGATGGATTCTTGTATCACATTTAGATCCTTCATCCATTTTGAGTGTATCTTTGTGTATGGTGCAAGAGAGTGGTCTAGTTTCATTCTTCTGCATGTGGATGTCCAATTTTCCCAGCATCATTTATTGAAGAGACTATCTTTTTTCCAGTGAATAGTCTTTCCTCCTTTGTCGAATATTAATTACCATAAAGTTGAGGGTCCACTTCTGGATTCTCTATTCTGTTCTATTGATCTATGTGTCTGTTTTTGTGCCAGTACCACACTATCTTGATGACCACAGCTTTGTAGTACAACCTGAAATCTGGCATTATGATGCCCCTGACTCTGGTTTTCTTTTTTAATATCCCCCTGGCTATTCGGGGTCTTTTCTGATTTCACACAAATCCTAAGATGATTTGTTCCAACTCTTTGAATAAAGTCCATGGTATTTTGATTGTTTAAGCCACTCAGTCTGTGGTATTTGTTACAGCAGCCAGAACCAACTAAGGTAGATGGTATGTCCTATTCTTCTGGTAGGTATATTGTCCTAATCAAGGTAATCTTCTCTTCTTTTCTCCACTTAGGGGGATACCTACAAAGGAGTTTATGATCCCTCTCTACTCAATTATTTAGTACTCTCATGGAAGGAGGAGTTGATAATCAGATATATGAAAGTATAAAATATTTGTTGGATCAGGTGTTATAAATGTGGGAATTATATCTATAAAAGGCAGTGTCTAAGGTCCTACTCATTTCCTTTTACTTCCTATTTTCTACCAGGAAGCTCACTTTACTTGTCTTGTCTCTCTGTCACCACGCTAAAAGCTACCATGAAAGGCTACAGGCCTACTTTCCAGAGGTAAGCACCATCCTTGCCCATGTGATTAATAGGAAAGGAAGGATTAGAATCACCTCATTGCAAATATATGTCAAAATACCCAACAACATTATTTAGATTCTGAGCAGAATTGATTAGCAACCCGCTTGGGCCCCAGAATTAAAACCAATACAGCTATCATGTGAATATAGGATGAAGCTGTCTCACACTTGAATGTGATAAATTAACAACATTGTTCTCTGTTTCTCTTTTGGCTACTGATCTTTGTATACATTTTTACATAGATTCCATAGGGAAAGGAAGCACAAGAGAAAGTCAACCACTCATAGCTTGTTAAAAAATAATCTTGAGTTAATTTAATCAAGTATGGCTATTTTCCCTTATTCTATATGCCACACTCCTTAAATAAGTGTCTAACAGGCAAAATTTCAAACACTGTAATTAAATAAGTTTAGAGAATGGTTACAAAGAGAGGTGTTGGGGAAAGAAGACATTAATAAATTGTCTATTCTTGGAAAGGACACACTTAAAAGATTAGTAGTTCAGGTTGAGAAAGTGATTAATATGAGCAAAATCATTTTAAAATATTGGTGTTATGACAGCAAGAGAAGCAAAGGCATAGAGGTGGAGGAAATATCTTTTTAAATGAAAAACTTCAGACAGAGTTTATACCTTTAACTACACTCAGGCTGCCTACAATCAAAAAAAAAGGCAAAAAGAAATCAATCAAAACCCCATATAAAATGTTGGAGATCCAAAGGGTACAATATATTGGATACTGGTAGAGTAAATGAAATAGTTTGGGTTTGGTTTTTTTCTCACTCAAATATGAGAATGTAAATTTGGAACAAAGATACAAGAGTAACATTTTTCCTTCGAGCTCAAAAGCTTTTAGAGAAAAAACCCTAGAGGAGAACACAGGCAACACCCTTTTTGAACTTGGCCACAGTAACTTCTTGCAAGATTCATCCATGAAGGCAAGAGAAACAAAAGCAAAAATGAACTATTGGGACTTCATCAAAATAAGAAGCTTTTGCACAGCAAAGGATACAGTCAACAAAACTCAAAGACAACCTACAGAATGGGAGAAGATACTTACAAATGACAGATCAGATAAAGGGCTAGTTTCCAAGATCTAGAAAGAACTTATTAAACTCAACAGCAAAGAAACAAACAATCCAATCATGAAATGGGCAAAAGACATGAACAGAAATCTCACAGAGGAAGACATCGACATGGCCAACAAACACATGAGGAAATGCTCCACATCACTGGCCATCAGGGAAATACAAATCAAAACCACAATGAGATACCACCTCACACCAGTGAGAATGGGGAAAATTAGCAAAGCAGGAAACCACAAATGTTGGAGAGGATGTGGAGAAAGGGGAACCCTCTTGCACTGCTGGTGGGAATGTGAACTGGTGCAGCCACTCTGGAAAACTGTGTGGAAGTTCCTCAAAGAGTTAAAAATACAACTGCCCTACGACCCAGCAATTGTACTACTGGGGATTTACCCCAAAGATTCAGATGCAATGAAACGCCGGGACACCTGCACCCCGATGTTTATAGCAGCAATGTCCACAATAGCCAAGCTGTGGAAGGAGCCTTGGTGTCCATCGAAAGATGAATGGATAAAGAAGCTGTGGTATATGTATACAATGGAATATTACTCAGCCATTAGAAATGACAAATACCCACCATTTGCTTCAACGTGGATGGAACTGGAGGGTATTATGCTGAGTGAAGTAAGTCAATCAGAGAAGGACAAACATTATAAGGTCTCGTTCATTTGGGGAATATAAAAATAGTGAAAGGTAATAAAGGGGAAAGGAGAAAAAATGAGTGGGAAATATCAGAAAGGGAGGCAGAACATGAAAGACTCCTAACTCTGGGAAATGAACTAGGGGTGGTAGAAGGGGAGGTGGGCGGGGGGTTGGGGAGGCTGGGTGACGGGCACTGAGTTGGGCACTTGACGGGATGAGCACTGGGTGTTATTCTGTATGTTGGCAAATTGAACACCAATACAAAATAAATTTATTAAAAAGAAACTTTTAATCCAAAAATATATCCCATAGAATGCTATAGTAATAGTCTTTATTTAAATGTCACATACCTTCATTGTAATATTCACAGTCAAGTGCTACAAAATAAAAGAATAAATATTTAACCCCCCCCCCCCCCCCAGAAAAGTGAGTAGTATGTGGCCTTCTTATTTGCAAATCAGGAGTAAGCGAGGAGGGATGCCTGGGTGGCTCAGTGGTTGAGCGGCTACCTTTGGCTCAGGTCATGATCCCGGAGTCCCAGGATAGAGTTCCACATTAGGCTTCCTGCTTAGAGCCTGATTCTCCCTCTGCCTATGTCTCTGCCTCTGTGTGTGTGTGTCTCTCATGAATAAATAAATAAAATCTTTAAAAAAAAAAAAAGAAGTAAGTAAGGAGCAGGGCCACAGTGGGGGCAGAGGAGCATGGAGAGATTGAATGAACAAATGGAGTTTGTATTAGCAGAAGTTCAAAACTGTGCAAAAGCAATTGTTTCTTCAAATTTCCCTCAAATAAATGAGAAGAATGGCCAGCCAGTATAAGTAAAATAGTGAATCAGAGCCCATCTCTATTCTTGCCCCAACCTTCCAAAGTTTGTTTTCTAGTCAAATCATTCTGTTTCAAATCACTTTTGCCATTCTAGTTTATTTCAAACAGTCCTCTATTTTGAAGATTTACTACTCAGCAATAAGTAGTTGAAACTTCCCACAGAAGTTATTAGCATCTCTCCTGACCTTGAGTACTTCTCATATGTAACACCCAAGCCCTGAGTCAATAGAACAGACTGCTCCCAGAACAGGATTTTAACCACATACACTCAACAACATGGTAGGTGTTAGTCACCTATTGCTGTGTAACAGATGATTCTAAAAGTTAATGGCCTAAAACATGATCATCATTTATTACCTCTTGTGGTTCCTATGGGTAAAAAAATTGGGGCTGGTCAGCTAGGCAGTTCTGACTTTGGGTCTTGTGACCTATCTTAGTGTTGTGGTCAGATGGCAACTGAGACTAATGTCATCTTCAAACCTTTTTCATTCACATGTCTGGTGACAGGGCTGAAAGACTTAAACAACTGGAGTCCTGAATATCTGCAGTTTCTCAGATTTCATTCTCTATCTCTTTGTGGTCTTTTTATGTGGTTTCTCCAGAATGGTGGCCTTAGTGTAACTGAACATATATGTCAGTTCAGGATCCCAAGGATGTCTCAAGAAAGAAAAAAACAGGTAATAGCAGCATTACCATCTCTAGGTTAGCTTGAGAAGAAGTCACATAGAGTTACTTCTACCATACTTGATTCATTGAGGCAATTGCAAGAACTGTCCAGGCTCAAGGGAAGGGAACTTAGACCCCAATCTCTCCATGGAAGAGTGTCACAGTCACGTATAAGAAGAGCCCGCGCATGTAATGGTACACTGGTTTCTGGAAAAATGCAGCGTGTTACAACTCCTCTTTTGGTAGCCCTGTGGCTCTTCAATTTCTCCTGTCTTATTAGACATTATAATGAATATAAATGAAGTCAAATAAAAGAGTTTATCAAAGCTAGAAGAGAATGTTAATGTAAGATGTATCAAAATCAATATCCAGAATTATCTCTTGGCAGACTAGGACTGCTGAGTTTAAAAATAACAAGATGATGTTTATAAAGGGCCATGTGTGGGAATTTAAAAATAATTCTATGAATGCACAATAGGAAACTCCTGGCTTGGCAGGAGTTCTTATGAAAAAGAGCTGGGAATTGTGGTTGATCATAAACATGAAATGTATCAAGAGTGGGATGTGATTGCTTAAACAAATGAGAAGCTGATCCACATTTAGGTTGTATTTGTAGTATATAGTGTTCATATTATGGGAAGTAAAGACCCAACTCCCCTTGCATTCAATTAGCCATTCATTCACTTAATAAATGTTATTGCACTACTACTACCTGCTAGGCACTGTTGTAAGTGCTGGCAATATACCAATGAACAATACACACACAAAACCCTACCCTCATAAAACCTGCATTCTAGTGGAAAAACAAAAGATGAACCAAACAAAAATACTGGAGAAAAAATGATGAAAAAGAAAACAAGAAAGGGAACCTAAATGTTGGCAATGAGAGGGTAACAATTTTAAATAAGGTGGATAGGGAAGTCTTCATTGAGAGGGGCTATTTAAGAAAAGATGAAAAGGACAAAAGAAAATAAGTCATGCATATCTCAGGAAGGACAGAGAGAAGGAATATCTAGGGCAAAGGCTCTTGGGAGGCCAAGCAGCAAAAAGCCCAGTGTGGATGAAGCAAAGTGAGGAAGACTGAGCAGTAGGAGATGCAATCAGAGAGATGACACAGAGCTGATTATCTAGGCCCTTGTGGGTCACTCTTGAGTACTGGATCTCACTCTAAGGAGAGAAGCCAGAGAAAGGCTTGAACAGGGGAGGGACATAAGTTGACTGGGAATTTCAGTAGATCAACAAGAGTGGCCACTGCATTGAAGCATGCAGGGAGACTAATTAGGAGATATTGTTAATAATACAGGCAAAAGATGACAGTAGCTTAAGTCAAGATGGTATATCAATCAGGAAGGTGGCTATAAGAATCTATAGTTCAGAGAAGAAGTCCAGATTGACAATATAAATTTGGCAGGCATCAATAAACAAATATTTAAATCCATCAGTTTGGTTGAAATAACCAAGAGTGAGAATAAAAAGTTTCAAGGGCTAAGCCTCTATAAATACACCCTGAACTTTAGAGACTGGGAAAATGAGGAGGAACAAGCACAGTAGACTAAAAAAATGATCCTACAAGTAGGAAAACCAGACAAATATGGTACCCAGAAAGTCAAACAGAGAAGGTACTTCAAGTAGAAGAGGAGTTTATTATCTGCTACTGAAAGCTCAAATGAAATGAAGAATTAGAATGAATTCAGGACAAGATTTTTCAATGCAAGTCACTGGTGACCTCAATAAAAGCAGTTTTAATAGTGTAATGGGGTAAAACTTTATTGGAGTTCAAGGGAGAATGGAAGGAGGGAAATAGAAGACTGGACAACTGATAGCCCTTTGAGTTTTGCTGTAAAGGGAAGGATACAAGCAAGGTAATGGCTAGATATAAGTATAGTTAAGAAAAGAAAAATAACAACCTGCTTCCATGCTGTTGTGAAGACTCCAGGAAAGGAAAAAAATTTAGGAAAGGGAAAGAAGAATTATTGGATTGATGACTTGAAAAGGTAAGAAAAGGATAAAATCTAGTGGACAAATGGAGGGATGCCCTTACCAAGTGGGAATGGGTAGTTCAGGCTTGCTAATAGGATAGGAGCCAAATATAGGAGCACAGATTCAGATAAGTGAGCACAAGTGGTGGTGGGAGATTGTAGGAGTGTTCCTATGAGTATTCCTATGATTGTAGGAATATTCCATTTCCATTTTCTTTATGAAATGGAAAGCAAGACCATCATGTGAGCATCAGGATGAGGAGGGAGGTGTGGAAGGTCAGAACACAGATGAGAGGGTATGAAATGGTCTTGTAGGAAACTGGAAGAATGCATGAGTGGGGGAAATATGAGTGCTGTGTAGACCAAGACGCACTTAAGGTTGATGACTGTGAATGAATTTGAGACCAATCAGCATGGCTACATATTGCAGAAAGGTGTGGCAAAAGGCTGTGACTTAGTTAAGCAAGTGTTTCAATAAGGGTATTGTGTTTACAGGCAAGAGAGTAATATAATGGTTGGCCCTGGGATTTGAGCCGGATAAAGATGAAAGTGAGGATATTAGGTGACAGACTGAGAGGAGGTGGTTGTATCTGTCTAGAGTTCTCAGAACTAGGAACTACTAGAAGGAGTGAGATGGAAGGGTAGGAGGTGGTAGCAGTAGTGTGACATGTCAGCGCTGAGATAATAGACACTAGCAATGACGATGTCTAGAGTATGAAGGCTCAATGAGTGAGGTAGGGTGCAGGACAAGAGCATGGCAAGAGAGAACAAGGAACTAAGCTACCAATGAATTCATGCTAGAGAACCTAACAATTATCCAAGGACTAAAATGTTCAAGGAATATGGGCAGTGAACAGATAAGTGTACAGATAATTACATCAAGGAAGGAGTAGCAGGTGGAATATGGTAATGACATGAAAGTCAAGCTGAGGGGTAGTATTTAGAGAAGAATTAGGGAGATGATTTAGAATGGCAATAAGGAGCAAACAGAACATCCATACATCATCAAACCCAGTGGCACCAACAGTGTTAAAAAGGAAACAACCGTCAATTGAGTTGCAAGGGAAGCAAGGTGATAAGGTTTCCATTTAGAACAAAAAGTTAAGGGAATGGTCCCAGGAGAGGGTGAGATTATGGGGTATTTTACTCATGACTGTGAGTCCTGGGGGCACCATGGCAGGTTTTTAAGAGATAGAGAGGGTGGGCTATGAGATCAAAAAAGGTGATGGACAAAGTCATGTGAGAAATAAGGCATTACCTCAGAGACATGGGCTTCTTAAGGTGACTGACATATACAGGGGATAAAGGATATAGTAAATCCAAGACAGAGAGTTGTCTCCAAACTGTGAAGGGGAAAGCAGCTGAGAGCATTTGCAAAGAAGGTATAGACTTCCACATCTGAGATTCTGTGTTCAACTCGTAATGCTGTTTTAAGAAAATATAGATGAAGTGAAGTCCATTGAGATGAACAGGCTTGAATAAGGCAAATACAATGGAAAGTCATTTTTGGAAAATCAATAGTAGAAAAAAACTGAGAAGGATTTACTAGGTCTTTGGGAGACAATGAAACTCTCTTAAATTATCAAGAGTATTTAATGTAAGAGAGGACCTTCCTTGGGCCTTATTGCTCCAGAACAGAACTTGAACCTGTTGGCTAGAAGATGGGGGAAAGAAATACCTGTTCCAAAGAGTGAGTTAACCAATGATGGACCAAGGGACAGCTACCGAACAGTGTTGTCCAAAGACCAGTGCTGATCAATAAACTATTTGTTACCAGTCTGTGATAAGGGAAGTATAAAACTTGAGAGTGATCATTTAAAAACTATTGTTAGCAATTTTTCTGTAATGTGTACGCATTTTTTTGAAATGCAACTTTAGGTTTGTTTAGTCAATAAAAATGTGGATTAGTGTTTTACGTGTCTTATTTCATTTTCTTAGTATTTTATTTTTATCATACTTTGTAAAAAGGTTGGCCCTCAATGGATACGGAGATTTTTTTTTAAAGTAGATTTGTTACAATAAATAGCTAGAGAGTTTGAACTAACTTAGAATATCACAGGAGTCATTTACTGGTCCATTCAGCACTCAGATCTTGATTTCTAATACTAAAGGAATCAGGGCTCCTTAGAGAAATGGCTGATGTTAACACTGAGTCAGGAAATAAACAAGAGGAGCCTTGAAGCATCTTGTAGTGCCAGAAAAAAGCAAGTGTTCTCTCTTAGATACACATACATGCACACATCTCGGTATGTCAAAGAGACACAAGAGCCAACTGAAAGAGTTTGCAATGGCCAAAGTGGGAAAAATTTGAACAGCATAAATAAGGTAGCATTGGACTATAACCCAAAGTATCAAATAAATATCCATGTGTATAAATAAATTAATACCCACACTGAAGTAAATAAATGATCACATAAATAAATAGGCAGTAACAAAAAGAATCTAGAGCTTAAAATAATTCATTTACTCTGTCTTTAAGGAGGGGAGTATAACTCCCCACTACTTAAGTGTGGGCTGCAAATAGTGACTTTCTTCCAAAGAGCAGAGTGTGGAATGAGGGAAAAAGAATAACTTTACACTGAAGAAACTTCAAGCCAGGCAATCAAGGTAAGCATCAACAGTGATAATTCATACTGATAGCATCTACCCTTGATAATGATGCGGTGAGAATGGCACTTAACCTCTGTGGTCTTCCTTCCCCAAAGCATATTACCTCAACCTACCATAATAAAAACATCAGAAGGACATTCTGCAAAATGCCTGAACAGTACTCCTCAAAACTATCAGGGTCATCAAAAACAAGGAAAATCTGAGAACCTCTCAGAACCAAGAGAAACCTAAGGAGACATGTATGTGTTATCCTGGAACAGAAAAAAAAAAAAAAAAAGTGACATTAGGCAAAAGCTAAGGAAATCTGAACAAAGTATGGTCTTTAGTTAATAGAAAGTATCAATATTGGTTCATTAATTGTGTGTGATAAATATATCATATTAATGTTAAATGTTAACAGGAGGAGGAACTGAGTATGGAGTATATAGGAACTTTATACTAATTTCACTATTTTTCTGTAAATCTAAAATTGTTCTAAAATAAAAGTTTATTTTAAAGAAAAAAAGAAAATCTTCAAGAGGCTGGACAGGGCTTTCCATTCATAGTGAGAGAGTAAAAACAGGTCTGGAATAGAAGACCTGACTATCCTTACTGAGAAGGGGAAGTCACTTAATTTCACTGAGTTTTGATTTCCTCATCTGCAAAAGAAAAAAAAAAAAAGATACCATTTTTACCTAGTCAGATGACACGATCTATGGAAAGGATCTCTAGAAACATCATAATCTATATACAAGGAAATCTGAAGGTTGTTATCATCATAACACACAGAGAAATTCCCGCATGGTAGATCATTTGGACTAATTGCAATTACAAATGTCATATACCCTGAGCACCCTACTACCAGAGGTTCTGACTCAGTAGGTCTAAGATACAACCTACAAATCTATATTTTGAAGCTTCCCAGGTGATTCTGATACACAGGCAGATTTGAGAACCACTAAACTACCTGAATTCTAAAATCCCTTCTTATTTTATGATCAAATGTTAATGATACATGATTACTTTTTTCCAGATATGTGGCACCCTTTGAGAAAGATTTGAACTTTGCAATAAAAGTATAATTTTGGAATCAGCCAGCCTGTGGGTGATGTGGGTGAACAAAAGGTGCTAGTCACCTAATCTGTTCTGCCTATTTGTTAATTCAACTCAATAGGGAAGGCCTTCAAAGTAGCATGAAAAGACCTAGCTGCTTAGTCTTCTCTAACTAGGGTCCCTCGGTGTGTGTGTGATTCAATTGGAAAATGCTATATATACTATAAAGCTTATATAAAGTGGAAATCTTAAGTATACAGTACCTTGATTTTTTGTGTGTATATATACAGCCCACATGATCATGACCCATATCAAGATATATTTTCCAACACCCCATAAGGCTCCCTAAACTCCTTCCCGGTGTACAGTTATAACAAAACTAAAGTGAGTCCACTCCTTGGTGAGTTGGAGATTGCACCAGATGGAGTTGTCACACTAAGGAAATTTTATTTGCAGCAAATGAGGAGATCATGGGCATAAACTCCAAAGCCAGGACTCTCTGAGCAGGGGTGAGTGTGTTTATTTTATTTGGGCTTATGATGAGTAATCAGAAAGGGGAGTTTTATCATAACATTATAAGAAGGCAGAGGTAACTTTCAGACAGGGGGGAGGGTTATGGACGTGCTCCAAGAGCTGAGAGCCAGGATAAACTAGATGGATCTTGGGCTCCTTATCTCAGGTAATGAATGAATGCAAGGCCTTGCTTACCTTTGAAACAGCACTGGGAGTTTTACCACTGATTTATTGTCTCTGATAAGGTTAGGCTATTTTCTGGCCTGGTAGAGACTGATAGTATTTGCATTCCCTTTGTTCCCTTAAAATCCTTACCTAGGGAGGTTTTTGCATTTCTTTGTAATTCTGACACCTCCTAGGAAGTTCTGCAGGAAGTGTGCTGGGGCTAGTGGAGTGCTAAGGCAAAGATCACTGAAAATAGCTGGGGTCCTGAAATTATTTCTTTCTTTTTCTGGGGACCCCTAAATCTTTCTGCTTACTCAGTCACCCAGCCAGAGGCAGCCACTCTTAAGCCTTCCTTCACCATCAATTAATTTCATGACCTTCATATAAACGGCTCTTGACCTTCATATAAATGGAATCATGTAGCATGAGCTCTTATGTGACTGTGTCCTTTCACTCAACAAATTATCTGTGAGATTCATCCATCCTGGTGAATGTACCAATAGCATGGACTCTTTATTGCTGGTCTTTCAGTTCTTAGCAAGAGCTCTAAATGATCAAGTTCAGATTGTCTATGTACACATTAAATAATTATACAAGGACAGGAACAGAATGACAAGTCAAAGATGGAAAATTCCAAAGATTTTTCTAGGGTGACCTTTGCCATGAGAAAAGAAGGCATCCTTCAAAGTCAGGTGATTCTCCAGAAGGGAATCAGAATGCAGGCTCCATACCACCATTACCTCCCAGAAACCTGCATTTTTGTCACAATATTCTTGACTTGTACATATGCTAATATTTAGGAACCATTCCTATGAACTCTACAGAGAATCTGGAAAAGGGGTTTTTACTAATGGAGTTGCCCAGAGACTGCTGAACAAAAGGTACAGGTTTTGAAATTTGACTTCAGGGATTATCACCTGGAAGGTCTCCTGGAATGTCTGAGTTTGAGGGAACTGAGTTTCACTCTGGTCTTTTATCTCCCTTCTTTGAAATCGGTCTGCCCTGAAGCAAAGGTTTTTTTTGTTTGCTTGTTTTTGTTTTTGTTTTTTGCATAAGACTTGATAGAGCATTTTTAACCAGAAAGAATAAAGAAAAAAGAAAAATGATGGGCCAAACAAGAACAGGGCTGATTTCCTTGCAAGCACAATGTCAAAGCTGATTATCAAAGCCATTATCAGGGGTTCCAGAAAATAAAGCCTTCAGCAAAGCCACAGGAGTTCTTCCTTATTCTCTGGGGTCTGCTGTACAGCCAACCATAAAAGTATACACATATACCCAGGGCAAAACCACTGGGCTCTGCAGAGCACTCTGAATCGGTGAACATTAATCCAAAATACCGTATCAGACATCTTTATGAAAAACCACAATTGCCCTTCCCTGGGTTAATCTGCATTCGTTTGCTAATGTAATTTCCATGCGCTGAATTCCAATGGATAAATAAAACAGTCAATCAACATATCATTCCATTGGTGGTCAATTTTTGTGGGTTTCCAATTGCTGCCCTTTACCTTTATTGCACATCTCCATGGTCCATATCCATGGTCTTCTTCTGAGCTATGTCTATGCCCAGGAAAACAAGCATGCAGACTCACAGGTTCATAGATCCTTCAAAAAAAAAAAAAAAAAAATCCCACTTGGGAAATGTTTTACTAGTACTTTTAATAGTATTGATGACTGACATTAGTAGCTATGACTCACACAGTTCTTAACCTAGTGGATCTTATGTGCACCACAGCAGAGTCCTTGAGAGACAGAAAATGCTATCCTCATTCCACAGGTGAAGAAACTAAGTTTAAGGACTTTCTTTGCCTGAAATTTCTTAGTGAACAGGTACAATTCCCAGTACCCAAACGCATGATCTCGAGTTCCAAATAACATGTTGCTTTATTTTTCTACAATGAAATGCTTCTGTTAAGATTAAGTCAAGAAAAATTCAAAAGTGATAGAGCAGGGGCACCTAGGTGGCTCAGTGGTTGAGCATCTGCCTTTGGCTCAGGTCATGATCCCAGGGTCCTGGGATTGAGTCCCACACTGGGCTCTCTGCAGGGAGCCCGCTTCTCCTTCTGCCTGTGTCTCTGCCTCTCTCTCTCTGTCACTCACGAATAAATAAATAAAAAAACAACTAGGTGGAGAAGGGGATCTTTTCACATTGCATATGCATACCAAATCACTATGACATGCACTTCAGATATTTTATAATTTTATGTGCAAATTATACCTGGATAAAGCTGATTTTTTTTAAAGGCAGACAAGGAAAAAGACATTTTTAAAGACAAATAATTTTGGGATCCCTGGGTGGCGCAGCGGTTTGGCGCCTGCCTTTGGCCCAGGGCGCGATCCTGGAGACCCGGGATCGAATCCCATGTCGGGCTCCCAGTGCATGGAGCCTGCTTCTCCCTCTGCCTGTGTCTCTGCCTCATTCTCTCTCTCTCTGTGACTATCACAAATAAATAAAAATTAAAAAAAAAATAAAAAATAAAAAAATAAAAAAAATAAAAAAAAAAAAGACAAATAATTTTGAAAGTGTAAAAGGACAGCAATTTTGCTTCCTCCTCATATTCTCATCAAAATCACATTTACAATGGTCTCACATTTTACTCACTCATTCTGTGTGGACAGGTGTGCCCTGGAATGAACTTTAGGAATCTTGGCATCTAATCCTACACAACCAAGAATGCATGCATGTGCAGTTCTGAATCACTCCTTTACCTGTCTCAGCCTTTATTGGTCATCACTAAATAAGCCCATTGGTCCTACACCATCTTTAAGGGTCTTCCTCAGCTTACAGTAGATTTCTCTAGGGTGGCGGAGGGAACATACACAGACAGCAATGTAGGATGCTGAAGCCAAGGTTTCTATTGCATTGTTGTACTCCATCGCCTCAGCCCACCTGATTCCTCCCTGCTGGTGTGTAGAAGATGAGCACTGACCTCCAGCACCTCAGCTGTGAAAGACTGCCAAAGTGCAAAATCCCAAAGCATAGCTTTCAACCAGCAGTTGGAAGGAGACACAGGATAAATATTCCAGTGTGGGACAAGTCTGGGGCAATGTCTACATTTTTCCTGAAAATCTCAGTGTGATTGAGCCCATTCACTACAGGAGTAACCAGCTCACGACACACTCCTTTTGGCTTTTCTCTCTTCTCCATTTCATGCTCCCTGTGCCCCTACCTGTGCTTCCTGGATTCATTTCCAAACAATCTATCTTCATCTCAGGTTCAGCTTTTGAGAGAACTCAAAGTAAGACTTAGGCTTTAGAGAATGGTTACTGTCTGAATACAGAATTGGGTGGTATGCAACACATTACCAATTAACCCCTTTAAGCTGTTTCTTTACAATTACAAATTCTTTACAATTTACTGTGATACTTTCTGAATAGTTCTTTTTTTTTTTTTAAAGATTTTATCTATTTATTCACGAGACACACACACACACACACACACAGAGGCAGAGACATAGGCAGAGGGAGAAACAGGTTCCATGCAGGGAGCCGGACATGGGACTCCATCCCGGGACTCCAGGATCACGCCCTGGGTTGAAGGCAGGTGCTAAACTGCTGAGCCACCCAGGGATCCCCCTGAATAGTTCTTTATATGTACCTGCAAAGTTTAGATAGAGAGGTAAGGATATGGCATAATTAGTGTGTGATGTAGCCTTTTCTAAATAGGAGAACCTCCATGAAGCTTTATTTAATAGAGACAATTGGACACTTTCCCTCCATATTTTGTAAAATTATAATTCTTCAGTTAGCACCCCAAATCATACTTTATTGAATTGGTCTGAGGGTGAGGTGTTAAGGCAAAAATCTCTACCAAATCTCTCATTAGGCGATCTTCATTTGGAAGCTGATCACAATTGTCACCTGTCTTTATTGGTAAGAATAGTGTTGGGTGTGAATTACAGAAATCCTCAAATTCTAATGTGACCAACCGTCTCATTTTCTCTGGGGCCATCCTGGTTTTAGCATTGAAAATCATGGGAAAATCATTAGTCATGGGCAAACCAGACGAGATGGTCAACCCCCCAAGTCCTACCTATCTTTATATCATTTAACCATCACTCTCATCTTTGGTAGTACATCTAACTCATCCAGGAGATTTAGGTCATATATTTGCCCCTCTCCGCTGGAAACACCTGATGGGAAACCGGGGAAAGAAGAGTTATCCAAAAAAAGGAGGGGTACTGATTTTTCCAAAAAAAGTGATGGTAGGGAGGTTTAGATGGAGATTGATATACATATACATATACTATGTAGATACAGATATAAATAGACATCGATATCCACCCTATTCTTTAAGGAATCATTCTCTTTCACTCTGCAGATCTCATCATCAATATTATTTTTCCTCCTCTTTTTTTTCCTTTACCTCCCACATAGGTCTTTCCTTTTCATTATATATTCCAGCCCCAACACTCTCATTTTCACAGCACCTCAAGGGACTCACACTTCCCTCCACCATCTGCACCACCAGATCCAAATAAAAGTAAGCTCCAAGAAATATGCTATTCTGAGAAAGAAATGAATAGATACATTAAAAACTAAACGTAAAAATATGTTGTAGAAATTTAGAATGCATATCTGTTTTCCTTCGGCTCACTGTTTTGATTAATGCCATTTTCTCTAAAAATATTAAATGCCCATCTCTTGATTCATGCAAAACTTTTTCTTTAGGCATCCATGGTCAGGAAGTAGGCATTTTAAATAGTCACTAGGGCCCTATTTAGTGTCTAAAGTAGTAACTCATTGCAGGCTTAAAATTCCACCAGAAATATTATTAAATAAAAAGCTGGCCGACTCCTGAACTTGAGTGTGAATTCCTATGCTTAAGGTGGAAAAGATAAAGAACATAGAAACTCGAAAGGATTATCTTCACCAAGAAGTCCTTAATGTTCCCTTCAGCTTGACTGAACCTTGGACAGGCTTCTTCCTGACTTTAGTAGTACCTATTAGCAAATCTGTCTCTCTCTCTCCCTCTCTTCCCGTCTCTGTCCTTCTCTCTCCCTCTCTCTCTGCTTCCTCACCCCCTTCTTCTCTCCCTCTCCCTTCCCCTGCCTTCCTCCATGCTTCACATCTCATCATCTGGAGATGAGATGTGATTTTACATTTTTTTCCTCTTTCTCTCTTTCATTTTTAATGACTTTTGAAAACCTGTGACCCTGAAAACCTTAACTTCTCAAAATGAAATCCTTCATTTTCAAGAGATGCTGGAAAAGGTATTCTTTTAATAGATGGATGTCATCAAAATTATTCTTCCCTTGGACTTTGTCTCCAGAGATTTTTGAAGATTTGGTAATCTTACCATTTGGTAAGTCATTCTCTAAAATTCTCAAAAGTTTTCTAGAATAAAAGCTCTGGGATTCTCCAAGTGTTTGTGGGTTTCTAGTGCCTAAAATTACTAAAAAAGTGATTTTAGTATATAAAGAGATTAACTCATAAAATTATAGCCCTGTTTGTCTCTACTTAACATGCAGAATTATTTAATAATATCTACCATGATGCTGATAGTGATTTTAAGTACCTGCCACCTTTTCCTCTAGTGGTCTCTGTTGCTGAAGATTTTTTTCTCTCCTAAACTCCCATAGTATTTCATGTTTATCTTTTAACACACATCCTTTTGCATCCTGATTTGGAGTTCTATTTTTACATTTGTTCCCTTATTAGATCACAAGATTTCACCAAAGTCTAGCACTGAGTCTTGGGTATTACAGGAGCTTTAAAATATTTGCTGGAT
Source organism: Canis aureus (assembly GCF_053574225.1). Lineage (NCBI taxonomy): Eukaryota > Metazoa > Chordata > Mammalia > Carnivora > Canidae > Canis > Canis aureus. The sequence goes on from NC_135636.1 coordinate 15,674,842, forward strand.
GAATAAAAATGGTCACGAGGTGCCTGTGTAAAAATAAATCAGCGAAATAATCTGGATGATACATCCTTCATAGTCACAAAATAACATATAGATTCATTTTATATTAATGACAATATTATAATGATTAATATTGACAATATTAATGACCAAAGCCATTAAGTTGCCTTATTCCAGATAGATGCAATTTGTTTTTCAAAAGAACTTTATAAAAAGATTTTATTTATTTATTCATGAGAGACGCAGAGAGAGGCAGAAACACAGGCAGAGGGAGAAGCAGGCTCCATGCAGGGAGCCCGATGCGAGACTCATCCCAGTACTCCAGGATCATGCCCTGAGCCAAAGGCAGACATGCTTAACCGCTGAGCCACTCAGGTGTCCTGTATTTTTCAAAAGAACTTAACATCAGTAACCAATTTTCTCCACATATCTATTGCCCCATGAACTTAGACAATATAAAGAAGCGAGAGTATGGGTAATGCCACACAAAACACATTTAAACTCAACTCATATCCGTAGCTCTCCCCTAGCTGATGGAACAAAACCAACTTTGACTACAATACGCAAAGCAAATGAATGGAAACTTTACCCTTCAGTCAGATCCTTAGGGGAGTATATTCATTTCCTTTCTTCTCATTTCCTAATTAGAATCTCTTACCCAGTCACTCTGCCAGCAGAAATCTTGTCTGACTCCGTTTTAGGGGCCTGGTTATGCTTTCAATATCTACATATTAATTTCCTCTGGGCACCTGGTTGATATTACAGAGAACTTTTCCTGCTAGTTCATACCCCTGTCGAGCCTAAAATCAATTTTATGACAATCCCAAACCACTTTCCCATCTATGGTTCCTCAATTCTATTCATTGGAGTAGCTGTAAAATCAATCTTAGGGCAAAGATATTTATTTAGTTTGAGTATTCTATTTCCAAGTGGTCTGAATGTTAAGTGGAAGGGAGATCAGTGCAACTCAAGAGTCTACAGAATTTGGCACAGGTCTTATTTTCACACAATGAGTAGCCTCCTCCCTGCTCCCTGTATAAGGATTAGCTTTATGAACTCTCCAGGAGAAAACACATGTTTTACCAATTCATTTAAAGAATTGCCAACTATTCAGAGATACTGTTAAAAATTGATGTGATGTCACTAATCAGTCATGTAACTTTTCCCCACAAATTAAGAAACTAGACAGAGTGCTAATTTCCTTTAAAATGTGTCTTAAGTCAACATTCCCCAGAAGAAGAGCTTGAGATATGGATTCTTGTGCATGTGGCTTATTGAGTGAGGGCTGTCTGGAAAAAGGGAATGAGGGAAAGAGAAAATGGTAAGAGAAGGAACCAAGCAATGATATGGTCTTACCTGTAGTCTAGAGCCACAGCAGAATGATTTCACAGGGGTTCTGGAGCATACATAATAAATACCACAGAGTTGGTCCTCCATGAGGCAAGAGAACTATCCTTCTGTCCCTCTTTTCAGTCTTTAGCTGTGGGCCACCCCCAGGAGAAGGACATAGAATCCCCTAGACATTTCTGTGTGAGGTCACTCTCATGGGCTGAGGGAAGTTCTCTGAAGAAAGGGGCAGCTCTAAGCTATTAAAAGTTTCTGCTTGCAGCATCTGGGGGATGGATGTACTACTCCTATAAATATAGATTTGGACAGGATAGTAAACTGTTAGTTTCTATTACAAATTGTTTCAGGACTATCCTCATCCTTGATTTTTTTCACACATGGAGTAAACACAAAAGGAATTAATTGTTCCTAGAAAGAAAAGTCATACACTTGAGTGGAGGTAATCAGTAAACTGCCCCTCCAGTGGTAAATGAAGACCATTTTATAAGATTAAAACTCCTTCAAATGCCTTCAATAAATCCACATTCAAAGCCAGACTGGGAACTGAAGGATGGTGAGTGTAACTAGAAAATGTCAGTCTGGCTCTCCACCCTTCAGAGAACATTTATCTGCATGTAACAGAAACTTCAAGTGTAGAGTTAAACAAATAGAATCTTACTAAGAATGGACACCTGGGTGGCTCAGCAGTTGAGCATCTGCCTTTGGCTCAGGGCCTGATTCTGGAGTCCCAGGATCGAGTCCCACATCGGGCTCCCTGCAGAGATCTGCTTCTTCCTCTGCCTCTGTTTCTGCCTCTCTCTCATGAATAAATAAATAAAATAAAGAATCTTACAAAGAAGACAGGAGAATCACAGTCTAAAATAATCCACAATTGTCATCCAAAATCTAATATCTTTCACACTGAATTATTTACATTTATTCTTTAAACATGGTGGCTTATTTGTTGCCTCACAGTCACAACAGAGCTGCCAGACTACCAGGCATCTTACTTGTGTTCCAGAAAAAAGAGGAAGAAAAGAGATTAAAAAAGCAAAGGACATGCTAATGAAGACTATTCCTTATATCAGGAAAGCAAACACTTTCCCAGAATCTACATACTACACACTACACACTTACTCTTAGATCCTGATAGAGTTGGGTCATATTGCCACCCTTAGACCAATTACTGTCCATGGGAGATAATCATAATTCATTTAGATCAACACTATTCTACAAAAATATAAGTCACAAATATAATTTTAAATTGCCTGAAAGCCATATTAAAAAGTAAAAAGAGATTAAAGAAATATCAATAATACATTTTATTTAATCCAATACATCCAAAGTATTATTGTTTAAGAATATAATCAATATAAAATAATAAACTATTTTACATTTTTTAATTAAATATTTGAAATCCAGTGTGTATTTTACACTTATGGCACATCTCAATTTGGACTTGTCACATGGCAAGTGCTCTAAGATGAGTGGCTAGTACTGAACAAGTGAAAATCTAGACCAATCATGATTTGTCTCTGGAAGCTCGGGTAGGAACCTGCCTTTCCTGAGATCCTGCTAATCTCTGCTTCTATCTGAAGAAATCTTGACTCTTAACATGGAAGACAGGGGAGAGAGAGATGATAATGAGTAGGAAAGAAACAATGTCTATTCCAGGCCCCCCCAATCAGTGTCTCTGCTAACTTGTCCCAAGGGAGGAAATATGCCATTTACAAATCTTTCTATGTTTGGATTATTTGAGTTAAAGTTCATCTTTTTTAAGCATATAATTGGTTAATTGACTATGGGTGATTTTAGTCATATCATGACTTTTCTCACATCTAAGATGGATGTCTTTCGACAGATGAACGGATAAAGAAGATTGTGTGTGTGTATATATATATATATATATATATATATACACACAGACACACACATATGTATATGTATACACACAATGGAATATTATTCAGCCATCAGAAAAGATGAATACTTACCATTTATCGTCGTGGAAGGAACTGGAGGGTATTATGCTGAGTGAAATAAGTCAATTGGAGAAAGATAACTATCATATGGTTTCACTCATATGTGGAATATAAGAAATAGTGAAAGGGACCAAAAGGGAAAGGAGGGAATTTGAGTGGGGGAAAATTAGAGAGGAATACAAACCATGAGAGACTCCTAACTCTGGGAAACAAAGGGTTGCAGATGGGGAGGTGGGGCAATGGGGTAACTGGATGACTGGCATTAAGGAGGGCACATGATGAGATGAGCACTGGTGTTACACCATATGTTGGCAAATTGAATTTAAATAAAATATTTTAAAAATAAGATCAGAATCCCACAATAACAAGATCCAGAAAGCAGGCATTTTGATGGGACAAGGGAGACTGAGCAAGGCCATTCAGGAAGAGCAGATGTAAATGAGGCACCATGCCCTGCAAGCCAGGGGAACTGAGGTGGTTGAAGAAATCCCAGGGCAACCTAAAGACACTGCATCTCTCTTAGGAAGAGAATAGGAAACTTTGAGGCTAACTGGACATTGAGACCTTGAAATAATTAGGAAAACAAAGCTTTACATCTTGTATTTTGCTCCAGTTCTGTTAAATATCTGTGCATAATGCAGACCAGATTCTGCAACAGGACCAAGGAAGAGTTTTATGATATTCTTGAACATTTAAGCAGATACTTTGGTGCACTGACGGTATTCCCTTAGCTCACCCTGGAGATCAAGTGCAGCTCTGGAGGAAGACTTGACCATGCAGGGAACTTCCCACTCAAGCCTCTTTTTCTCCTTCTCACTAAGTTTCTTTTTCTGGGATAGGAGCAACTCCAGCTAAAGGAATTGGAAACTGGAATGCTCACAACCCTCTGCAGGACCAACCCTCAATCAGGAATGAGAGTAGGTTAATAAATACTTCTGTGTCCTTAACTCTTGGTGAACAATTACAAAGTATACTTGGTACAGTCTCCCAGAAGGTCTCAAGAGGATTAGCTCCAGTTGCCTACAGAAAGGGTTCACTAATTAAAATACTCTTTATTGGCTATCTCTCTTCCCTTTCTCACTTCTCTGCTTCTCTACTGTGCTCACCTATCAAACAAGGCCCTTCCACTCAAATGTTCGTCTTAGTGTTTGCTTTGAGGTCAAACTTCAAATCAAGACATTTTGTATAGGGGATTATGTCTTAATATTATAGAATATATATTTAATAATCATCATTTTTACTAATTTTTTTTGCTAAATTATCTTTTGAAGCATAAAATTACTGATCAAATTTTCCTCACCCTACAGTCTCAAGAAATCCAAGAGCTAGGCCATGCCCACAAGAATCATGTTATAAATATTTAATTTTAAACAATAAATATTAAAGGGTGGAAGTACTGCTGAAACATCCTCTTCGGGTTCCAGAAATTCTTGGTTTTTCCAGTCTAAGTCCAGGATATGCTTGCAAAGAGTATGGACCACAGTTGTGCTGTCCACACATAGTTTAATTAAGATTACATAAAATTAAACTTCAGTTTCTTAATTGCACTAGCCACCTTTCAAGTGCTGAATAGTACATGTAGCTAGCAGCGACCATATGGGACAGTGCAGACACAACATTTCCATCCTTACCAGAAGTTATATAGGATAGCACTAGGCCAGGATCTCACAGTCGGCAGATACATGGAGGACACGCTTCCCTCTTGTTCAATGTAGACACCAGACTGATCATGTACTCTTTCCTTTGAGCTTGTTTTTAGTTTCACAGGCTTTCCAAAAACAAAACTCTGGACTGTTGTATACAAACAATTAGAAATGGCACATGTATAGGCCAGGGTAATGCTAAGCTATGCTGAAGTAAAATATTAACCATGAAAATCACTAATCAGGTACCCTCCAGAAGAGCCATCCTCTATGCTCGGTGTAATCCAGGCTAGCTCCATCAAAGATAAAATAGTTTCTGATAAAAATAGTTTCTCATGAGAGCAGACCTTGTTAAAAAGAACAGAATGCACTGGCATATTTCAAAATAGTTACTTTTCCCCTCCCCTTGTCAGAAGCACAGGGGATTTTTCTCACATCTTCGTTGTGAAAACCTGGTAAGGCTCCTGGAGATAAAATTCATCCCCCTATGACTGGGTCCCCCTGGAGTTTTCAACTCACAGACTTGCCCACACTTAGCCTCCAGCAATTCAATTATAGTTTTGGTTTATTTTTTAAGAGCTTATTTATTTATTCATGAGAGATACAGAGAGAGGCCGAGACATAGGCAGAGGGAGGAAAAACAGGCTCCATGGAGCCTGATGTGGGTCTTGATCCCGGAACTCTGGGATCAGGCCCTGAGCCAAGGGCAGACGCTCAACTGCTGAGCTACCCAGGCTTCCCTAGTTTTGGTTTTTCTACCCCAACCCTGGTTCTTACAGAGGATTTTGCTCATGGGTTAATAGTCTGGTAAGTTGTGATTCTCTGTATCCACCTATCTGTCTCTCCAGTTTGGGGGGCTCTGGTTTGCCATGTGATCTTAGTTTTCTGATAGATCAAAAATTGTTGTTGATTTTCCATTTGATCAGATTTTTACCAATTATTAGGATGGAGTGATTACTTCCAGGCTCCTTATATGCTGTACCAGACACCAAGAGTGTACTCTCTCTTTCTCTTTTTTAAATCAGTTATATGTTTCTACTGTGAGGTAGGTGGGCTGCTCCTCTTTCTCTCCTGCCCCTTCATTTTTCTTTTCCCACTCTAGATGTTCTGAGCTGCAGCCCTCTTTACTGTTCTGATTAAAAGTGTCTTCTTTGGGATCCCTGGGTGGCGCAGCGGTTTGGCGCCTGCCTTTGGCCCAGGGCACGATCCTGGAGACCCGGGATCGAATCCCACATCGGGCTTCCGGTGCATGGAGCCTGCTTCTCCCTCTCCTTCTGCCTATGTCTCTGCCTCTCTCTCTCTCTGTGACTATCATAAATAAATAAAAATTAAAAAATAAATAAATAAATAAAAGTGTCTTCTTTCTGGCAGCCTGGGTGGCTCAGTGGTTTAGCACTGCCTTCAGCCCAGGTTGGGATCCTGGAGACCCTGGATTGAGTCCCGCATCGGGCTCCCTGCATGGAGCCTGCTTCTTCCTCTGCCTGTGTCTCTGTGTCTCTTATGAATAAATAAATAAAATCTTAAAAAAAAAAAACCAGTGACTTCTTTCACTAATGTTTTCTTCCCTGTGTTTATTAATTCCTCTACCCCAAGTGCTTTGGCCTAAAACTCCTTGTTACCTGTCAAGTGTTCTTTTTACCCTATTTATAAAGAAATCTGTCCAAGTGACTCAGTCATTAGGAATTCTTTCTCTACACAGTGAAACAATACACAGTATCTTTCCAAGACTTATGAGCCATATGCTGCAATTATGAGACAAAAAAGCATTGTGCACATTGCCATGGCCATTCGAACCCCAATACCTTCTGTTGGTATGTCCCAAGTTGGCCCATCTCTCACAGCAAATTTTTAGGACTTTGACCTAAAAAACAAACATTGATTGGCTTGCCACCCAATGAGCTCAATGTTCCATTTGGTTATCTGGACAGCCTAGGGCAATGTCAATCTGTTTGTTCTCTTCTTCCAAACTCTCTTCTTCCAAGCTGAGGGTCTTTTGAAGAATTGTCTTTGTTAATTCACCAGAAGAAATAAAACCCAGGTAGAGGTATTCCTTGGTAGCAGATCACTGAGTCTTTGTTATCTGCAATTTCATAACCTGGTACTGGATAGCATAAGACCAGTCTGCTATTTTTTTTTTTTTAGTCTCAGTTTTCCATATAATTGGCTTTTATATCAATCCATGAATAGCTAAAATATATTTGCCTCTTCCTCCCTCTTAGATATTCTTACAGACTTACTGGCTTTGAGAAATCATATTGCAGTAAACTCACTATTACCTCACTAGGCCAAGGAATAACCTTCTCTAGTTAATCACATTGCCTGATTAATTGAGATGCACAGATTTTCAAATAATTAAGAAATACATCTAACACAGGTTCTGTGTTAAATCTAACTTTCTTTGAAGACTTACAGGGCACTTTTATTCTTGTGTTACTTAATCATAATTATTAGGAAAATCAATTGCCAGTTAAGCAAAATTTCCAATTGATACACTCAGATAAAATAGTTTTTAGAACCTAATATACTAAGCTTTGTTCCTTTCAGACATTTTTCATATTCTCTACAATCTGAATTAAAGAACACATTCTAAAGCTACATGTTTTCCTTCCATATCCCCAGGTGACACAGCTTTATCTACAAAGCTTTGTTTTCTTCTGGAAACCAAGGGCCTAGAACAATGTCATATAACACACTACAAGCTCAGTAAGTATGTGTTGAATAAAGGAATGAACGGATATGTTCATAAAATATTTTTTGAGGCATCCATCTTACTCTAGGGAAAATGATTTACTCTGCTGAAGAGCCTGCCAGTTTTGAGTGCCTCCATTCCTATTGAACTATCCAGGAAGCTCTTGGAAAACACCCATTGCTTGTTTTCCTCAGGCTTTGAAAACAAACCTCAGAAGTGGTAGTGAATGACCACATTTCTTCTCTATAAAGGTTCCTTGTGCCAGTTTATGAAGTATCATCTCAATATCAAATATTATCTCATGTAAGTAGTCCTTTTTGCTTCACCAATGCTCCCAAGGGCAGCTTTTGCAGAAGCAAAGTAGGTGTAGTGAGATCTCCCCCACTTGCCCTGATGCTCAATAGTCACAACCACCTCAGAGAGGCCTGAAATCCACTATTCAGAGAAAAAAGCTTTTCATCCTTTCACTCCCACAGCAAAATAAGGTTTAAATGCAAGGCCTCGGGCAGAGGAGCGCAAAAGCTTCCATTCTTAAGAAGGCGGTATCTTTCTGAGAGCAGATCTGAGCAAAGATGAAGGTGATTCAGACATCAGCAGGATGGTACGCTGGGATGTTACAGGCCCTTCCTCTCCCACAGAGACACAAAGTTAACAACAATATATGAATACCATGCAGGTACACACAAAGACATCTGAAGAGAGAGGAGGCCTAGAGGCCTAACAGCTGAAGGAGGATTAAAGACAGAAAATTTAGCCTTATCCCCCCATTTAGGGACAATTTAAACACACAATAGCTTTTACACAGAGTTGAAATTTTACTCTTTACGTCTTTAGTAACCACCTGTCTTCAAATTGTCTTGCAAAATGGTAGATGCTCTTTGCAAAAGAAAAGATGCTTTTGGTTTCAAAATTTGCATTCTCCCTTTGGAGTGAAAAAGTACAAAGACAAAAAAAAAAAAAAATTTCTCCATTCTCTGACTCTTTTGTCTAAGATGTGCTTCCTTCTTGCTTATCTCCTAACCATATGCTGTCTGCACATATTAAGCAAGACAAAGTATACCCCTGGGGTTATTTCAGTAAATGCATCTTTTTTCTCTACCCTCTCTACCTTTGCACTCTAGCCCCCATCACAATTGTTTTGAACATCATGATTACATCTGTTCTGGTTTCAAGTAGTTGGGACCAGCTTAACATGAGACTCAATTAGTGACAACTAAGTCCCACGTAACTTTCCCTCCTTGCATTGAACATTCATTCCCTATAACCTGTCTGTGGTCTCAGAATTTTACCTTAAAAATAAAATGAACATTTTGATGCTGTCTTTATTTAAAATTTTAAGTATTTTCTGCATTGATTTTAATGTTTAAATTATTGTTCATTCTTTCCCACACAGCCATCCATAGATAAATGCATAAAGATGTGGTATATACATATATACAATGGAATGTTATTCAGTCATAAAAAAGAATGAAATCTTACCACTTGCAACAACATGGATAGAGCTAGAGAGTATAATGCTAAGTGAAATAAATCAGTCAGAGAAAGACAAATGATTTCACTCCTATGTGGAATTTAACAAAACAAACAAAGAAAGAAAAAAGAGACTAAAAAAAAAACAAAAAACAAAACAACAACACCAAAAATCCCCCAGACTCTTAACTACAGATAACAACTGATGGTTACCAGAAGGGAGATTAATGGGAGGAAATAGGTGAAGAGGATTAAGAGTACACTTATTATGATGAGCACTGACTAATGTATAGAATTGTTGAATCACTATTTTGTATACCTAAAACTAATATAACAGGATATGTTAACTATAGTGGAATTAAAATTTAAAAATAAATATATTGTTCATTCTTTCACTCTTACAGTAAAATAAGGTGTAAATGCAAGGCCCCAGGCAGAGGAGAACAATAGCTTACATTCTTATTAAGATGAAGTCTTTCTGAAAGTAGATCAGAGCAAAGATGAAGGTGATTCAGACATCAGCAGGAGGACATACCAGGAAGTTGCAGTCCCTTTCACTTTCACCGAGACACCAAGTTAATACAATATATGAATACCTCTGTGAGTACTCAATTACAAAGCAACACAAAGCCATACTAAAATATAAGGTTCTCCAGGAAAGGTAAATATGTAAACAAATATAATACCCTGTACTATTGGTGCATACAATTTAGGTTACAAAAGCATCTCAAAACTATAAATCTGTGTTATAGGCATACCATATATAAAGATGTAATTTATGCTATCAGCAACATAAAGTGGGGAATAGGGCTGTAAAGGACTAGAATTTTTATATGTTAGTGAAATTAAGTTCTTATCAGCTTAAAACAGAATGCTCTAAGATATGTTATGTAATTGCAATGGTAACTACAAAAATAAATATCTGTAGAATTTACATAAAATAAGATGGTCAAGAAATCAAAGCATATCACTACAGAATATCAGGAAAACACAAAGAAAGGCAGAAAGAGAGGAAGATAGGGACAAAAAAAAAACACCATTTTTTTTTTTTTACAAGATATTCTTTACAAGATATTCGGAAAACAATTAATAAAATGACAATAGTAAGTCCTTCCCCAGCAGGAATTACTTCTAGTTTAAGTGGATTAAATTCCTTAATCAAAATATATAGGTTGACAGAATGGGTTAAAAAACAGGACCCAACTATAGGAAGTATAAAAGAGACTCACTTTTGATTTAAGAACACACATAGACTGAAAGAGAAATGATGGAAAAAGATAGCCCATGCAAATGGTAACCAAAACAGAACAAGAGTGGATCTTCTAATAAAATAGGCTTTAAATTAAAAATTACTACAAGAGACAAATCATATTATGTAATGATAAAAGGTCAATTGCCCAAGAAGATAACAATGATAAATATTTGTGAACCAAACTTCAGAGCTCCTAAATATATGAAGCAAACTTTGGCCAAATTGAAGGGAAAAATAGAAAAATAGAAACACAATAATAGTAAGAGATTTCAATAATCCCACTTTCAATAATGAACAGAATGAGATAGAAAATCAATAAGGAGGGCAGCCCTGGTGGCGCAGCAGTTTGGTGCCGCCTGCAGCCTGGGGTTTGATCCTGGAGACCGGGGATCGAGTCCCACATCCGGCTTCCTGCATGGAACCTGCTTCTCCCTCTCCCTCTGCCTGTGTCTCTGCCCCTCTCTCTGTGTCTATGAATAAATAAATAAAATCTTTAAAAAAAAGAAAATCAATAAGGAAATAGAGAATGTGAACACTACACAGTAATTGTAACAGGCAGACACACACAGCACACTCAACCCCAAAATAGCAGAATATATATATTTTTCTCAAGTGTACATGGAACATTTTACATTCTCCATTGTACATGGAGCATACATTTAGTAGTATGCTAAAAAAAAGTCTAAACAAATTCAAGAAGATTAAAATCATACAAAGTGTCTTTTCTGATCTCAGTGTAATGAAACCAGAAACAAACTGTATAAGGAAAACTGGAAAATCTACGAATATGTGGAAATTAAACAAGACTCTTAAAAAACAAATGGCTCAAAGAAGAAGTCACAGAGAAATTAGAAAATATATTGAGGTAAATAAAAATGAAAACACAACAGACCAAAACTTATGGGATTCAGCAAAAGTGGTGCTTAGAAGGAAGTTTATAGCAGTAAATGCCCATATTAAAAAAGAAAAAAAAATCTTAACTCAACAATGTAACTTTACAACTTAAGAAACTAGGAAAAGGGCAAATTAACCCAAATCTAGGGAAAGGAAGGAAAAAATAAAGATTAGAGCAGAGATTAATGAAATAGGAAACAGAAAAACAACAGAAAAAAAAATCAATGAAAGTAAAAGTTGCTTTTTTTTAAATATTGAGAAAATTGGCAAGCCCTTAACTAGATTAAGAAAAAGGAAGAGAAGACTCAAATAACTAGTATCAGAAAGGAAAGAAGGCACATTACAACCAATGCCACAGAAATAAAAATGATTATAAGAAAATGCTAATTCTTGGGCAGCTGGGTGGCTCAGCGGTTTAGCACCGCCTTGGGCCCAGAGTGATCCTAGAGACCCAGGATCGAGTCCCACGTCAGACTCCGTGCATAGGGCCTGCTTCTCCCTCTGCCTGTGTCTCTGCCTCTGTCTCTGTGTCTCTCATGAATAAATAAATAAAATCTTAAAAAAAAAAAAAAAGAAAATGCTAATTCTTAAAACTTAACACAAATAGTTTCCAAGGGTTCAGATGGGGAGGAGATAAATGGACATAAAAGCCCACAGCTAGCATCACACTCAATGATGAAAACCAAAAGCTTTCCATCTAAAATTAAGAACAAGATAAGGAAGCCCACTTTTGCCACTTCTATTTAACATAATATTGGAAGTTCTAGCCAGAGCAATTGCACAAGAAAAAGAAATAAAAGTCAACCAAATCAGATAGGAAGGAGTAAAATTACTCTGTTCACAGACAACATGGTCTTATACGAAGAAAACCCTAAAGACTCCACATACAAAAAGAAAACTGTTAAAACTAATCGTTGAATTCACAAAATTGTAGGTGCAAACTTGATCCACAAAAATCAATTGTGTCTCCATTCATGAACAATGAACAATCAATTAAGAAATTAAGAAAAACAATTCCATTTACAACAGCCTTGGTTATTATTATAAAATACATAAAAACACACCTGACCAAAGAATACTATACTGAAAACTATAAAACATTGATGAAAGCAAATACAAAAGATACAAATAAATGGAAACACACCCTATGTTCATAGACTGCAAAGATTCACATTGTTAAGATGTCCATACTATCCAAAGTGATCCACAGATTCAATGCAATCCTTGTCACAATCTCAATGGCATTTTTTGCAAAAATTGAAATGCTCATCCTAAAACTCATATGGAATTTGAAGGGACACCAAATAGCCAAAACAATTTTGAAAAAGAAGAACAAAATTGGGAAACTCACATTTCCTGATATCAAAACATATTGTAAAGTTGAAGGAATCAAAATCATGTGGTATTGGTGTAAAGACACATTGACTAATGGAATACAATAGACAGTCCAGAAATAAACCTTCATATATATAGTCAAATGATCTTCCACAAGGTGTCAAGACCACTCAAGGGAGAAAGGATGCTCTTTTCAAATGGTGTGGGGAAACAAGTTGTCCACCTGCGTAAGATGAAGTTAGATCCTTATCTTTCAACATGTATACAAATGAGCTCAAAAGAGATTAAAAACCTAAATATAAGACCTAAAATGATGAAACTCCTAGAAGAAAACACATGGGAAAAGCTTTATGACATTAGACTTGGCATGATTTCTTGGATATAACACCAAAATAATAGGCAACATAAAAGCAAAAATAGACAAGTGGGACTACATCAAACTTAAAAACTTCTGTGCATCAAAATACACAAAATGAAAAGGCAACATCTAGCATGACAGAAAACATTTGCAAATTGTAGATCAGATGAGGAATTAACATACAAAATATAAAAAGAACTCTAACAACTCAATGAGAAAATACATCAAATAACCTGATTTATAAAATGGACAAAGAACTTAAATAGGCATCTCTCCAAAAATGATAGACAAATGGAAATGCAAATCTAACCTTCATGTGATATCTCCTCACTCCTATTAGGACTGCTATTATCCAAAATCAAAACAAACAACAAAAAACAAAACAAAAAAAAAACACATAAAACAAATAATAAGTGTTGTCAAGGATGTGGAGAAATTAGAACACTTGCACATTATTAGTGTAACTATAAAAACTCTGTGGACAAAAATATGAAGTTTCCTCAAAAAATAAAAAATAGAATTACCATATTATCCAGCATAATTCAGCAGTCCCGCTTCTGGTTATATATCCAAAAGAATTGGAAATAGGCTTTCACAGAGATATTTGCTCACTTATGTTCATAGCAGCACTGTTCACAATAGACAAGAGGTAGAAACAACCCAGATGTCTATCAATGGATGAATGATAAAGAACATGTGGTATATGCATGCAGTAGAATATTATTTAGCCTTATAAAAAAAAAGAAGGAAATACTGTCACATCCTACAACATGGATGGACTGTGAAGACATTATGCTAAGTGAAATAAGCTAGTCACAAAAGTACAAATACTGCATGATTCTAATTATCTGTGGTCCCTAAAGTATTTAAATTCACTGAAACAGAAAGTAGAATTTTCGTTACTAAGGACCAGGGATAGGGGAAAAAGGAGACTTGTTTTTCAGTGGGTTTAGATTTTCGTATTTGCAAGATGAGAAAAATTTTAAATCTGTTTCACAGCAATGAGAATAAACTTAACACTAATCAATTGTAGAGTTAAAAATGGTTAAGATGCTAAATTTTGCCATGATAAAAAAAAACAAAAAACAAACAAACAAACAAAAAAACACTGTACTGGGGCACCTGGCTCAGTTGGTTAAGCCTCTGATTCCTGATTTTGACTTGGGTCATGATCTCAGGGTCCTGGGATTGAGCCTGGAGCCAGGCTCTGACATCAGTGGGGAGTCTGCTTGAGGATTCTCTTTCTCTCCCTCTCTCCCTCCCTCCACTCTTGCATTCTCTCCCTCTCAAATAAATAAACAAATCTTTTTTCAAAAAATACTGCATTAAAATATTATGTACTGAATTTTTTGACACCCACTAAAATTTTGCGCTTCAGTTAGATGCCTCACTCCAGTCCCAGTTCTGTACTCCCCTACCAGTCAAGTGTTATAACTGAAGTGGTGGAAAGGAAATTACAGATTCTGGGGAGGGGAGTTAAAGGGGATGTCTCCAGATTTCTCTCCTTTCTCTCTATATTGATCAAGATATATGCATACTTGGTCCTTGACAAAGAAAGATTCCAGCAAATATGTTGCCAGATTTAATTCCACTGAATGTCTCAAAGATCCTGATACCACATCCTGCTCCATAAAACCCTCAAAGGCTACAAAATTCATATTAGACATTCAGCCTCAGACACTGTCTCCCCAGAGGACTGGAGACCTCAGATGGTTTAAATAAATGTCAAAACTGGCTTTTTAAATGGCATTTAGAGTTGAGTAATAGTGCAGTCCATAAGAATTGTAGTTTGAGCCCAGATACAATAGGTATCTGAATACGGGATTCTGGAAAAAAAAAAAAAAAAGTTATTTTCTCTATAAGAAGCATACTCTCTAAAAGAACAAAACAATCAGAATGCAAAAGAATGGAGAAGATAATTAGTATTTAATAAGACTCATTCCACTTCATTGAAAAGAAGCAGAGTTAATAAACCTAAAAGTAGGTTAATCTTCTATCTTGTCCCTTAAGCCTACCATTTCTTATGTCTTTATTGTATTCCAAATGCACTCAGAAATAGAAAAGTCCATCAACAAAGTATTTTGCAATATCTGTTAAAATACATTCAACAGGTATTTGAGCACCCGGATATAAACACTGAGGCTAGCGCTGTGGAAAACAAAACAAAACAAAACAAAACCCCTCCAATTCCTTGAATAAGAAAACAAACACAAATCTTACTTTCTCTATTTTCCCACGTTGAAGGAAATCTCAGGAAATCTGAAAAGGGAATAAAACACAAGCTTTTCTAAATCAAGGGCTTCCAAATTGTTCTCTGTGGACCTTGATTTTATCAGCTGGTGCTTAATCCCTGGCCAAATCTCATTCTCTGTGGCCCTGAACCATCTGAATTATTAGTATGTCAAATTCTCCAGCCACAAAGCCTTAGCTAGGAGTTGTCTGGCTAATGATTTGTTGAGGGAGTGCTGTCAAGAGAACCCAATAAGGGAGAACAGGAAGCAGGATGGAGCAGACAAAGGGGCTGACAACAACGTGGGCTCAGGTGACCCTGAGTGGAGCTCTGGAGTGTGAATTACACCAGAGTGGTCTCACCTAGAAGCAGCTGGCCAAGGCTACCTCTGACCTATAGTATTATGGAGACTAAGGGATAAACTCGTAGGCATCTCCGGCTGAGATAGCTCTCATTAGTAAAGCCACCTAGAAGATAGTTGCCCAAGTTCAGTAAAGGATCTAGGTGAGGCAACAACAGCATCCACTCTGGCAGCACAGATCTGAGTTTCTCAGGGAAGCAGCCACAAAGTGGCAGATTTTGAAAAGCTAAAGGACGATAATGTCTCTTCTCCTAGAGAAATGGTCTGAAGAATTTCTTCGTGATCCCCAAGGCCTCCTCTAGCCAACCATGTTTTGCTTTGTTTTGTTTTGTTTTGTTTTTAATACATGGTCCTCCCCCTTTCATTTTCAAGCCCCAGTAAATCTAGAGCACTCTCATTCAGTGAGGAGTAGAAAGAGCTCTGTTGAGCTAGACCCAACTTTTAGAGCTCTTCTGGTCCAACAGCTTTCAGACATCAGTATCCAAGAGCTCTCATTCACCAGAAATCTTCTGGAAATCCAATGTGTAGACCCAACGAAAGGGGATTCATGCTGGTTGGAGGGTGGAGGATGGATGTCAGTCCCTTACAGACTTTGGTGGACCCCCTTGGGCTACAAGGGATGCATTTTCCCTCCAAATACTAGCATATGTCTGAGGTTAGATTCGCTAAAAGCAAAGCCTCAGTTGGAGTTCTTGCAAGTGATCTATTTGTGGAGTGATCTCAGAAGAAACCTTCAAGGAAATGAGGGAAACAGAGCAGAAGAAGCTGGGCAAGGAAATAAATGGTCTCTTCTGGTGGCTGGCTTAAGGCTGATCCCAGAGGGAATCTTGAAGAGTAGCACAGTTATGTCCTAAACGGTGGCAAGGAGCCAAGATTCTATACCCCAGGATCTATCAGTCATTGATTTGGGGCTGTAGGGAAGGCATGGCTTCCCAGGCATTTTCTGGAGAGGCAGTGCCTGTTGCCCAGGGTGGTTCTCTGAACAGGAGGCGGCTGTGAGTCATTCACTTTCACTATTCACAGCAGCTGGTAGAGGGAGTGAACAGAGGGGCACCGGACAGGCAACGATAACTTTTACGACAACAGCCCATGGGCTTCTTTGCAGTTTCAGTCATTTAATGTGACCATCCACACAATAAGAGCCCAAATCCAGAGCAGTGTCTGAGGAACTGCTTCAAAAGGCATAATCATAACTACCGCCCACAGTTTCCATTTGGACTTCTGGATTTTTTTTTTTGGGGGGGGTGTTTTTTTCCATAGTGTGAGTTTCATCAAAGATTTTTAAAAATATGCTTTCATTTAAGTTATCCCTAAAGAAGCCAACTTTTGATTCCAAAGGGAAGTTGCCAAAAATATAGATAAACCTCTATGTTCGTTCAGGAGATTCACAGCTTCTGTTAAGGCTGTTCCTTTCCAGTCTCAGTGGTGAATCTGTGCCAGGAGAGCCCCCTGCCCATCAGGCCCCTGCTCCACACCCCCATCCCTCCTTCTCCAGCTTGCAGTCATGCCCAGGGGACGATATGCCTGGGTGTGTTACTATGGCTACCCTATTCTCTGTAGTTTCTGGGGGTTTTAAATAGCCATCCAATGAGCTGCACATTTTGTTGTGTTTTCCATCCTTGAGTTGTTTTTTTTTTTTTTTTTTTTTGCTATTATCGCCTCACTGTACAATTGGAAAGATCTTGTTGTGTTGGTTTTGTCTTAAGGAAGAGAGGAGGCAGAGAAGGTAATAACAGAAGGCCGTTCAGTGCAAAGATGTCAATCAGAGGTGGCTCTGGATTGGTTTTCAGAGCCATAGGGAAAGAGAACACTGGAGCCAAGCACCTACTAACCACTGCAGAAGTAGCTCTGTTGTTTGTTTGCTTGCTCTTTTTTTATTAATTTTATATGTTGTTTTATATTCCATTAAATGATTTGAGAAGCTAGTTAAAAAAACAAAGGTTTGAAAAACAGGATCTACTCTGGAACAGACACTTTAAGTCCCAATCTATATTCCCTCAGCACTTCTCATTTCCATGCACATCACTTGTATATCTTTACCTGAAGACCTTCTCTGGTGGCAGGAGCCTGCTCTGCCACACAACCTGGCTGGACATGCCAGGCAAATGATACCTACTGGGAGCAGCCCTCAACCACAGACTAGATGGCAGTGAGTGTATAAATGCCCCAGCTCCCTCACTTCACAGGTGAGACATCTGTGAAGCCCCTGATGCCCACAATGGTAACCAGCGTGATCATACACCTCCTATTAGCTGCCTTTCCTTCCCTGCCTCACTTCCCCACAAATGTTCCCTGGGCTCCCCTCCTAAATAAACTACTTACATTCAAATCCTATCTCAGGGCCAACTTCTAGGCAACCCAAACAAAAACATAGCCCAGTCTATTCACTGCACAAATGAAAATTAGATATTTGGGAAAAAAGTAATATACCTTTTTTTCTGTGGATTTTACATTTACCTTCCATTTAAAGAGAAAATTAAACTAAATTATTTCTAAAGATTTAATAATGAAAAAATGACTTCTTGCTGGAGGCATAGTAAACTCTGGGCAATGTGCTAAAAGCAGCAATCCAGTGATAGAAATACCTCCATGTAACAAGAGTGCAAATTGTCATTCAAAGGGTTGAGTGAAGCAAGGGACCCAGGCAAGGCTTGGATGACCTGGGTGCAAAACTTAATTTTGGTTCATTTCAATATCCATTTAACATTTTTTATTAATCTGTGATCTTCAATGATTCTTTTCTCACAGGGTAGCGGTCCTCAATAAAATATATATGCCCTATATCTACTCAAGAGGTTATATGAAAATTAACAATGCATATAAATTATATCAAACATATGTGGATTAATACATAGTTCAAATATAATAACTTTGTGGGATCCCTGGGTGGCGCAGCGGTTTGGCACCTGCCTTTGGCCCAGGGCAGATCCTGGAGACCCGGGATCGAATCCCACGTCGGGCTCCCGGTGCATGGAGCCTGCTTCTCTCTCTGCCTTTCTCTCTCTCTGTGTGATTATCATAAAAAATTAAAAAAATATTTAAAAAAAAAAAACTTTGTACTTTCTGACATTTAGTCAACATTGTCTACTTTATCTCTTTAGTTCTGGAAATTGGGAGATTTTATTAATTCTCTAACTTTCTGAATAAAGAGTTAAAGGTAGAGTAGAAAGTCCTGCCTAAATGTTTTTTTAAAAAAACCTGCTTTTACAATGTCCACAATAGCCACTGTGGAAGGAGCCCCTTGTCCATCGAAAGATGAATGGATAAAGAAGATGTGGTTTATGTATACAATGGAATATTACTCAGCCATTAAAAATGACAAATACCCACCATTTGCTTCAACGTGGATGGAACTGGAGGGTATTATGCTGAGTGAAGTAAGCCAATTGGAGAAGGACAAACAGTGTATGTTCTCATTCATTTGGGGAATATAAATAATAGTGAAAGGGAATAGAAGGGAAGGGAGAAGAAATGGGTAGGAAATATCAGAAAGGGAGGCAGAACATGAAGACTCCTAACTCTGGGAAATGAACTAGGGGTGGTGGAAGGGGAAGAGGGCAGGGGGTGGGGGTGAATGGGTGAAGGGCACTGAGGGGGGACACTTGACGGGATGAGCAGTGGGTGTTATTCTGTATGTTGGCAAATTGAACACCAATAAAAAATAAATTTATTATTAAAAAAATTCTGCTTTTATATATTAAAAGGTCCCTTTCTTTTCAATAATGGGTTCTCTTTGCCTCAATATCATGTGCCTCTTTCTACATCATATGTGGAATTGTAAGGTCCCTCTACCCTTCATGATGCAGGTGTCTCCCCAACCAGATCTCTTCCCAGCAACAACTACCAACTTTTGAAATTTATAGAATAGAGAGGCTAGGGCACAAAAGGAGAGATGGCAAGGCCAAGGTGACTCACTTCTTTGGAATGTTTAAAGCTATTCCTTCTCAGGACCTTACAAACATCGATTACTTTGAAAAAGATAGCAGTGCTATAGGTGCTGCCTTCACTCATGCTCATGAATTAAAGAAAAGTGTTAATTGGAGAATATGCTAGATTGTTTTCACTGTTGGTCCCAATTAATGACTTTCCTGTATCTATGCTTATTTCCCTATAACTTTGTAAGCCCAACTACTCAGACTCTGGGCTCTACCTTATGACTCACTTTAGCCAAGAAAATTCATCAGAAGTGATGTTGCACAGTTGAGAGTATAGGCCTCAAGAGCTATTGTGCACTGTTTATTGGAACCCTGACTCTGACATAAGAATAAGGTCTGTCAGGGAGAGACCCTGTGGAGGAGAACCAACGTGCCCCAAACCAACACCTGGTCAACCCCTTGAACCATAGCTGACTATCTGATCAGAAAACAAACACAGAATCACAAAGAGACCTGAAGACACAAAATCTACCTGAGACCTGAAGAATCTCTCAGTCCAAATTGATCCCAGTCCAAATTGCCAACCTATATAACCCTAAATTAAATGAATAGTTGTTGTCTTGAGACACTAAGTTATGGGATCACTTGTTATGCACCAGTAGCTAACTAGTATCACCTCCTTACCCTGAAAGAAACTTAAGAAAACATATTTGGGTTTATGGTGCCCACAGGACCAAGTCAAAGCACCTTCAGTTTGTACAGTGGGATTTTCCAGTTCAGTTTCTTTCTTTCTTTCTTTCTTTCTTTCTTTCTTTCTTTCTTTCTTTCTTTCTTTCTTTCTTTTATTTTTTTTTTGTTAAATGTTTTACTTATTTTATTCATGAGAGACACACAGAGAGAGAGAGAAGCAGACACACAGGCAGAGGGAGAAGCAGGCTCCGTGCAGGGAGCCTGACGTGGGACTCGATCCTAGGTCTCTAGGATCATGCCCTGGGCCAAAGGCAGCGCTAAACCACTGAGCCACCCAGGCTGCCCTCCAGTTCAGTTTTTACTTGACTTTATGATATCACACTCATCTCATAAACCACTGTATATAAGCAATGAACCTGCCCCAAGCAATTAACTCTGCAAGTCCCCCTGCCTTTCCTTGTAGAATAAGAACAACAACTTTTAATTAAGGTACTGTTTAAGAATATTACAACTATTATTTCACTTAATTTTCACTATACTTCTCTGAGAAAAGTGCTACCATTATTCCAAATTTAAATATGAAGAAACCAAGGCATAAACAATTTAAATAATTTGCCCAAGGTCATGCTGTAGTGGAGTAGGGATTCAGTCCTAGAATATCTGCTTCCAGAGGCCAAGGGCTTATTTACCCACTGACCTCTCCTATTCTGTGCCAGAAGAATCTCTCAGTATTTCAGAAGAATCTCTGGCACACTTAGCTTCTCATTTCAAGACCTAGCTTTCCTGACAGAGCTACCCTTCCATCCCACTCACTGTGCTCTAGGCAGCATTCTAAGATCTTTGTATACTTGAGTATTAATTCACTCAACAGCCTGTAGTTATTAGTATCCATCATTATCCCTATTTTATAGAAAAAAGAAACTAAGGCAAAGACAGCTCAAATTACTTGTTTAGTGTCACACAGTATATTAGTGACAGAAACTTGTTTAAAGCAGAAGCCATCTGGCTCTAGAATTCAGTTTCTGCAGCACCACACACTATTGCTGTCGTATACCTGTTCACATCAGGGATGGATTTTTGTGGCCCCCCTGAGTAGTGTTGTTTCTTTCTTCTCTTGTTTTCCCACAACTTCATATGCAGACCACTGTCCCAACTTCTGTACTTATGCCAAAACTTAACTTTTGCCTGTCCATCTCCCTATGTAGAAATTTGCTCTGCCAAACTAGGGACCATATTTAGAGTTATAAAAAATACGGGTTTCCCTTTGGGAAGAAAACCTTCCCATCTGCCTCATCTAACAGGGTACCATATATCATACATTCACATATTTAAAGGTAAGTTGTTATAGCACCAGTGGTGGCTGACAGGTGCCTTTACAGGCTGGTGCACTCATGCCCCAACTATGAGAGTGTTGACTAGAAGCAGTTCACAGCTCCCCACTTGCTCAGGATTCTCCTCCTTCTGTAAGAGACCATCCCCCTGAAAATGGCAGGGAGGGTCTACCAGTGAAAGACTGACTAATATGGAGGTTCCAAACCCTGTGCCGTGCCTTAGGCAGAAACAACTTCATGGTGAGATTTATACTGTAGAGCTTTCCAGAGAATCAAGTCGAAGCTAGTATCCAGCTGAATCCATATCTTTTCTTGGCTTTTCCCCTTCTTCATTTTGCTCCCCGCATTGCTTTACATGTTTCTCTGGAGAGTCCTCATGCAGTAAATGTAAGAGAATCCCCATCACAGGCTCTGATTCTAGGGAATCCAACATAAAACAAGGGCCTTATAAAGATAGGAAGCAATTTCATCATGTATTAAAGAGGTGTTTCAGTGAATGTGCTATAAATTTTTTTTCATGATAATGTGGTTGTTTCTAGCAGCTAAGGCTGAAAAAATATATATGATCAAAATTAAAATTAATACCTTCTCTTATGTATGCTAGGGTAATACTAGCTGCTATGACAAACAGACTTCAAAATGCAGTTGGTCAAGTAAAATGGAAGTCCTTTTATCCTTATATATCAGTTGAACTTTCAGACTACTGGGCCACTTGACTCTACACAATATATGACTTAGGCTGCTTCTTATGTTTTTCATCATGCCCTACTTAAGGGGGTGTTCTTTTCTGCATGTTGTAATCTATAGTACAGAGGCTGGCTTGCAGCAAAGTAAAAAAAAAAAAAGAGTATGAAGGAAGTACATCAGCCCACTTAAGAGCTCTGTTCAGAAATGATGTCACTTCTCTTTAAATTCCGTTGGTAAGAACCAAGGCACTACACCAAAATGTATGTGAGGGGTGAGGGTAGGCACTGCAGTGTAGATGGTCAGCAGAGTAGCACTATATTTTTGCAAAAAAAAAAAAAAAAAAAAAAAAAAAAGAGGAGAGTGGATTTTGGTGAAGAGTCAGCAATCCCTGCCATAATCCTTATTATTAGTTTTGCATTGGCTCATACAATTTTTTTTCTAACATTCAACATAAAGAAAATGAGAACACATGAGGTAACAACTCTTAAATTAACTGCCAAGCCTGTCTTTTTGTAACTTCAAAGCTTGTAAAACCTGCTTTAGAAAATTTCTTGTCCTCATAAATGTGTCTGTTGTAGGAAATAGTGTGAACTCATAAATTGTGCCTGATAGTAATCATTAAGTGAAGTCACCCAGGTTTTTTTCATTCCAACATCTATATCAGAGCTGCTCAACAGAATTTTCTGTGATGATAGAGATGTTTTACACTTGTGCTGTCCATTTCAGTAACCACTGGACACATCACTATTAAATACTTTAAGTATTTAGGTTAAGGAGGTTAGGATGACTGAGAAACCGAAATTTAAAATGTATTCAATTTTATGAGGTGCCTGGGTGGCTCAGTTGGTAAGCAATCCAACTCTTGATCTCAGCTCAGGTCTTGATCTCAGGGTTGTGAGTTCAAGCCCCACACTGGGTACCATGCTGGGCATGGAGCCTACTTAAAATAAATAGATAAACAGATAAATAACAATAAAAATAAAATGTATTCAACTTTAGCTCACTTAAATTTAAAGTGCATGTGGCCAGTGGCCAACATATTGGGCAAAGCAGCTTTATGTGATATATAAAAATTCTGATGCGAAAGAAAGCAGTTCAGTTTTTGTCTGGCAGCAACTGCTTTTACCAAATTTGCATTGATGGTTCCTCTAACAGCATCTGATCCAAAGTCAAGGTGAGCTTTGTTTTCTTCAAAGTCCACTATCCTTGCTTCTATCTTGCAGCACCAGGAAGAGTCATTGGCACACAGTAGGCTTTTAATGAACATTAGTATGTAAATAAATGATTGAATGGTATGTTCTCTGCCCAGCTGAGCTGAGTCTACTACCTTTAACATGTTTTGACCTAGCTCTTAATTCAGAGCATTCTGCAATGCAAGTTACCAACCGTGAAATAATAATTCATATAAATTATGCGCTGATATGATTTTTTTTAAATTTGGGGACAATTACTGGACCAAATATGTCACGGTTATAGTGTTTTGTGGCTAGATATGAGCAACGGCATACAAAGACCTTATACTCCAAATAAATTCTTCACATTCCCAATATTTTGCATCTCTCCCACAGATGTAACACAACAATATTCAGTTAACAGCTGTATACAACTTTACGAGAATGGTGATGCAGTCAAGTACCAGAAGTCATAAGCACATTTGCCATCTGGATTCAAGATGATTGTAATTTATCCATGTCTGGGTTAATCAGAGTTTAAACTCCATCACTTGACCTACCAGATACGAAGAGTCATCATTTCATAAATGTGGGCCAAGTCAGACGCTGAGCTATTAGCACATGTATTTTATGCTTAGCTCCTGTTATCTCTAGAGTAGAGCCTCCAATGCTTGCATGATTTTTACGTATTAGCTGAACATTGTTAAATAACCCATCCTTGCTAAAATAGTCTGACTTAGGAATAAAATCCTAGCTGTGTAGGTGGAGCCAGAAGCAGGTTTTTTCTCTTCTCTAAATTGATAGGGCTTTACACAAAAATACATATTTAGCAATATGATTAAAAACAAGTTTCCACACTACATCCCATCTTGCCTAGACCCTTCACATGGAAGAAAAGGAGGGCCCTTCACCACAGAGTCAAATAAAGGGCTACAGTTTCTCACCACAATGGTAGAGAGAATGGAGAACTAAACGAGAAGGATCTAAAGAAGAAGCGAGAAGATGGAGAGAATGGAATTCTTCTTTAGGATTTGGAAGTGGAAAGGAACTTCAGCCAAAGGGTCTCAGCAGGTATAGTGACTATAAGGCTTGTCCTTCCTAAAGAAATGACCATGGGACTGTCTTTCTTTCAGGAGCCAAAGGACCTCTCAGTCTTAGGGAGAGTGGTCAGGCATTCGTACAGTGCCTCGCCCAGGTAAGAGTAATCCTCCCATCTTCTAAAATTAACCGATGAAGTCCAATCACATTCCTAGGTCTCAACTTTGCATTTGTACCTAAATTCAAATGGTTGCATCATAATCAAGTTGAATTAGGAAGCTTTATTTTCGAGGCCTATAAGCTTCAGCTAATTTAATGTAATCTAGCAATCAAAGAAAGAAGTATTTATTACAAAGCATAAATTACTTGGGGAGGCTCATGTCCTCCAAGAGGACTGGGGCCAGGGACCTACAAAATAACCATGAATTATTGTCCTCATAGCTTTTCCAATTCTCTACCTGACTAATGGGTAAAAGAGTGTCTCCATTTATACTGCCTAGTATTCAAATTAAAAGCAAATCCCAACTTTGACTACAGTTAAGGAAGGGATACTCATTACATACAGTTTGGCACTAGCATATAAAAATAACACACATATATATAAAATTTTAGATGTAAGCAAAAACGGCAGAATAAGGACCACTAAAATTTTACCCCTCTTTAAAAGCAATTAAAATTTCCCAAAATTACTGGATCATATGGTATTTGTATTTTTGACTTTTTGAGGAAACTCCATACTGTTTCCCACAGTGGCCATACCAGTCTGCATTCTCACCAGCTGTGCACAACGGTTCCTTTTTCTCCACATCCTCATCAACACTTGTTATTTCTTGTGTTTTTTATTTTAGCCATTCTGACAGGTATGAGGTGATATCTCACTGATATTTTTATTTCCTTTTCGCTGATGATGGAAAAAGATGTTAAGCATCTTTTGATGTGTCTGTTGGCCATCTGTATGTCTTCTTTGGAAAAATGTACCAAAAAAAAAAATCCAAAAGCTAACTCAGAAACATATATGCACTCCTCTGTGTACTGCAGCATTATCTACAATAATCCAAGAAATGGAAGCAACCTGAGTATCCATCCATAGATGAATGGATGAATGTATAAAGAAGATATGAGAGATAAATGAATGGAATATTATTTGGCCTTAAAAAGAATGGAATCTTGCCATGTGCAACATGGATGGATCTAGATGGTTTAATGCTAAATGAAGTAAGTCAGTCACAGAAAGACAAACACCGTATGTTTTCACTCATATGTGGAATTTAACAAAACAAAGAAAAAAACAAATAAAAAACCAGACTCTTAACTATTGAGACTAAACTGAAGGTTACCAGAAGGGAGATGGGAGGGGAATGGGTGAAACAGGTGAAGGGGATTAAGAGTACATTTATCTTGATGGGCACTGAGTAATGTACAGAATTGTTGAATCATTAATTGTACACCTGAAATTCATATAACCCTGTGTGTCAATTATGCCTGAATAAAAGTATTTGAATAAAAACATACTACAAAAAAAGAAAAAAACTCACAAAATTTGTCAGAATCAACTTTTATAGAAGTCTGGGAATTAACCCAAGGCTTTCAACAATATAGGGAGTATTTGGTTGGGTAATATATTTGAATCTCAGTAAAAACATGAGCTTCATGACTCCCCACTCCGACTTAACAGTAGTCTTGAAGATAATAGTCATTCCACGTGGAAGGAACAGAACAAAGCTGAAGCTCTCTCAAAGCCTCACTCCCATTAATTTGTCATGATTTGGCTTGTACTTTGGGTCCCTGGAAGATTCCACCTGAAAAGCTTGTTTAAAAAAAATAAAAGAAAAAAGAAAAGTTTGTTTTTATTTGACCTAAGTTGGAGCTAAATGTGCATGAAGCCATCGTTATGGAGCATTTACTAAAAACAATAATAAGCTACAGTCATAAAGTTGTGACTGTCTGAGATGATAGATACAATTAGGGCAAAGAATAGACTAACAAAAAAGCTTCAGAAGAAAATATAAGGATGAAGAAGTCTATGGGGTATTTAGAAAGCTCCATCATATTTCTATGAAAGTAGAAAGTCACAGGCACACATAAGGCTATGTGCCCACTCTGATTGATTTGGAGACTTTGCACAAGCAGGAAGCAAAAGTTAAGAAAGAGTTAATTGCCTGGATGGGTGTTGAAGGCATGCCACTAAGCAAAGACTAGGAGACTTATTTGTTCCAGGCATTTAGGGAAATCTATGTTGAAACATTTAGCTAACCACTAAGCTAGCTTAGATCTTTCAATGGTCATACACAACAAAAAAATACAACCTTTACAGAATTGGTTCAGAAAAGTCACTGAACCAACTAAGAATAACTACAACAATCATAAATGACAATACTGGGAAGGAGGCATAATTTCATATAATTTCCAAAGTTATTACATGTTATTTAAAAATCCAGTGTCCCCTTCAAAAATTATGAGATATGTAAAGAAAGAAGAAAGTATGGCTCATGCACAATAAAAATAAGCAATCAACACAAACTCTTTGAGGAAGTCCAGAATTTGGGCCTACTAGACAGTTATTTTAAACCAGTTTTTATGAATATGTTGAAAGAGTTGAAGGAAATCATTTCTAAAAAAAAATATAGTCTGAGAAAGCTCACTAACTAAAGAATATTAATAAAGAGATAATAATTACAGAAACACCAAACAAAAAATATGTAGTTGAAAACTCTAAGAATTAAAATTCAAAAATTCATTCAAGGGAATCAGTGCACTTGAAGATAAGCTAAGGTGATGATTCAGCCTGAAAAACAGGAAGGGAAAATAGAGATAGAGAAATGAGCAGTGCCTCAAGACCTGTATAAATTGTTGAGTATATCAACACATGCATGCTGAAAGCCTTGGAAAGAAAGAAGAGAAAAAGGCAGAAAAAAATATTTGAAGCAATAACGGGCATCTAACAACAGAGTCCCAAAATACATTAGGTAAAAGCTGACAGAGTTGAAGGAATAATAGTTCAATAATAATAGTTGAATATTTCAATATGCCACTTTCAATAATGGATATCAAAACTATGCAGAAGATCAGCAAGGAAACAGAGATTGGGGCAATACCATAAACCAACTAGCCCTAACAAACATCTATAGAGTACTTCACTGAACAAAGCAGAACAAATATTCTTCTGAAACGTACATGAAACACTCTTCAGGCTAAACCATATGTTAGGCTATAGACCAAGTCTCAATAAATTTAAAAGGATTGAAATTATCCATCCAGAGTGAAAATAAATTAAAATCAATGCAGAAGGAAATTTGGAAAATTCACAATTATGCATAAATTACAGAACACACTCCTAAATAAACAATGTGCCAAAGGAGAAACCTCAAAGGAAATTAGAAAATATTTTGAGATGGATGAAAATGAAAACACCACATACCAAAACTTATGAGATGCCGCAAAACTGCTCTAAGGAATGTTTATATTTTAAATGCTTACATTAAAAAGAATGATCTCCAATCAACAACCTAACCTTGTATCTTAAGAAGCTAGAAGAAAAAAAAAGAGTAACCAAATCTAAAACAAGCAGAGAGAAGGAAATAATATAGATTATGAGTAGAAATAAATGGAATAGAAATTACAAAGACAATAGAGAAAATGAGATACCAAAAGTTGGTCCTTTTAAAAGATCAACAAAATTAACAACAGTTAGCTAGACTGTGTAGGTCTAGTTAAATATTTAAAAGAACAAAAGAGGAAAGATTCAAGTGACTAAAATCAGGAATGAAGGATGGAACATTACTACCACGCTTACGGAAATAAAAAGTATTATAAGAGAATACTAAGGGCAATTGTATGCCAACAAATTAGATAACCAATTAAAATGAACAAATTCTTAGAAAGACACAAATTTCCAAAACTGGCTCAAGAATAAATAAAAAATATGAATAGGTCCATAAGAAGTTAAGAAATTGCTTTACAATTAGAAATTGTAATAAACACAATCGACAAAGAAAAAGCTCAAAACCGGATTGCTTCAATGGTAAATTCTACCAAATTTTTGAATAAGAATTAACATCAATCCATCATGAACTTATCTAAAAATAGAAGGGAGCACTTACCACCTCATTCCATGAAACCAATATTACCCTTATACCAAAATGGACAAAGACTTCTCACAAAAAGGCAACCATAGAACAATATTCCTCATAACAATAGACATAAAAATCCTCAACAAAATACTAAGAAGCAAAATGCAGCAGCAAATGAAAAGAATTATATACCCTGACCAACTGGGATTTCTCTCAGGAATGTAAGACTGGTTCAACTTACAAAAACACAATCAACACAATAAACCATATTAATAGAATAAAGAATAAAACCTACACAAAATAAAAAATATATAAAAAATTTAAAAACTACACAAAATAGACACAGGAAAAAGACTGACAAAGTCCAACACACTTTTATGATAAAAAACATTCAGTACACTAGGAATAGAGGGAAACGTTTTCAACCTGATAAAAGACATCTACAAAAAATCTATATCCAACATCACACTTAATGGTGACAGAATTAAAAGCTTTCCCCTAAAATCTCACCACTTCTTTCATATTGTGCTAGAGGTACTAGCCTGGCCAATCAAAATAGAAAAAGAATCAAAAGGCATTGATATTGGTAGGGAAGAAATAAAATTATTTCTGTTTGTCGATGGCATGACTTTAGGTATAAAAAGAAAACCCTAAGTAATTAACAAATACATAATTATAGCTAATAAATAAATTTAATAAGTTTGTAGGATGCAGGATCTATATTCATAATCAGTTGTATTTCTATACACTAGCAATGAACACTTCAAAAATAAAATTTAGAAAGCAATTCCATTTAAAATAGCATCAAAAGAATAAAACACTTAGGAATAAAGTTAAACAGTAAGGCATAAGATTTGTTCTCCAAATATATCCATGTTTAGAAGTTGGAAGACCTGAAACTGTTAAGATTAAAATGCTCCCTGTATAGATATTCAATACAGATTCAATCCATTCATATCTAAATTCCAACTGGCATTTTTACAGAAATTGGCAACCTCTTCCAAACAGTCATATGGAAATGCAATGGATCCAGAACAGCTAAAACTGTATAGAAAAAGAAAAGTTGGAGGATTCACTCTTTTCGATTTCAAAATCTATAACAAAGCTACAGTAATCAAGATTATGTGATATTGGCCTACAGATATGCAAGTCGGCCAACAGAATAGACTTGACCAAAAATAATTCCATACACTTGTGGTCAATTACAGTTAAACAGGGTACTAAGGAAATCCAATAGGAAAAGAATAGCCTTTCCAACAAATGGTGCTAAGACAACTGGATAGCCATATGCAAAACATGAATTTGGACTTCTACTTTACACTATAAACAAAAGTCAGCTCAAAATGAATCATAAATCTAAATGTAAGCACTGAAACTCCTTAGAAGAAAACCTAAGTATAAATCTTCATAACCTTGGATGAGGCATGGTTATAGATATGAAACCCAAAGCACAGCCAACCAAGGAAAAAAGGCGGTAAATTGGAATTCAACAACATTAAAAACTTTTGTGCATCAAAAGATAACCTTGCAGAATGGTAGCAAATATTTGCAAATCACATATCTGCTAAAGATTTGGTATCTAGAATATATAAAGAACTCCTACAACTCAAAAATTTAAAAAAGACAACGCCGATTTATAAAATGGGCAAAGAATGCCTTTATAAAAAGGATTTTATTTATTTATTCACAAGAGACACACAGAGAGAGGCAGAGACAGGCAGAGGGAGAAGCAGACTCCCCATAGGGAGCCCGATGCGGGACTCCATCCCAGGAACATGCCCTAAGCTGAAGGCAGATGCTCAACCACTGAGCCATCCAGGTGCCCCAAGAATGCCTTTTTTATAAGAGTAAAAAAAATACATAACATGAAATTTATCATTTTAATCATTTTAAGTGAACAATTCAGTGGTAATCAGTACATTCATAATGTTGTACAATCCCTACCACTGTCCATTTCCATGATTTTTCATCACCCCAAACAGAAACCCTGTTTTCATTAGACAATAACTTCTCATTCTCTCCTCTCGCCCATCTCTAATAACTTCTTATATTTTCCATCTTTGTGAGTTAGCCTCTTCTAGGTACCTCATCTAAGGAGAATCATACAATATTAATCCTCATGTCTGGCTTGTTTCATTTAGCATAATGTTTTCAAGGTTCATCTATGTTGTAGCATGTACCAGAACTGCATTCCTTTCTAAGGCCAAATAATATCCTGTTGTATTTATATACTGAATTTTGTTTATCCATTCGTCAGTGGATATTTGGGTTGTCTCCACCATTTGGCTATTGTGAATAATGTTACTATGAACATTGGTGTACAATTATCTGCTTGAGTCCTTGACTTCAATTTTCTGGAATATATACATAGGAATGAAATTGCTAGATCAGATTGCAATTCTGTGTTTAAATTTACGTGGGCAAAGTATCTGAATTGACATTTCTCCAAAGAAGATACACAAATGGCCAATAGGCACATAAATGTAGATTAAAACCACAGGGAGGTGCCACTTCATACTAATTCGAATGGTTTTAAGAAAAGAAGCCTGACAATATCAAGTTCTTTTTTTCTTTTTTTATAAATTTATTTTTTATTGGTGTTCAATTTGCCAACATATAGAATAACACCCAGTGCTTATCCCGTCAAGTGCCCACCTCAGTGCCCATCACCCAGTCACCCCCACCCCCCTGCCCACCTCCACTTCCACCAACCCTAGTTCGTTTCCCAGAGTTAGGAGTCTTCCATGTTCTGTCTCCCTTTCTGATATTTCCCACTCATTTTTTCTCCTTTCCCCTTTATTCCCTTTCACTAATTTTTATATTCCCCAAATGAATGAGAACATATAATGTTTGTCCTTCACCGACTGACTTACTTCACTCAGCATAATACCCTCCAGTTCCATCCACGTTGAAGCAAATGGTGGGTATTTGTCATTTCTAATGGCTGAGGAATATTCCATTGTATACATAAACCACATCTTCTTTATCCATTCATCTTTCGATGGACACCGAGGCTCCTTCCACAGTTTGGCTATTGTGGACATTGCTGCTAGAAACATCGGGGTGCAGGTGTCCCGGCGTTTCATTGCATCTGAATCTTTGGGGTAAATCCCCAGCAGTGCAATTGCTGGGTCGTAGGGCAGGTCTATTTTTAACTCTTTGAGGAACCTCCACACAGTTTTCCAGAGTGGCTGCACCAGTTCATATTCCCACCAACAGTGCAAGAGGGTTCCCCTTTCTCCACATCCTCTCCAACATTTGCGGTTTCCTGCTTTGCTAATTTTCCCCATTCTCACTAGTGTGAGGTGGGATCTCATTGTGGTTTTGATTTGTATTTCCCTGATGGCCAGTGATGCGGAGCATTTCCTCATGTGCTTGTTGGCCATGTCTAGGTCTTCCTCTGTGAGATTTCTGTTCATGTCTTTTGCCCATTTCATGGTTGGATTGTTTGTTTCTTTGGTGTTGAGTTTAATAAGTTCTTTCTAGATCTTGGAAACTAGCCCTTTATCTGATATGTTATTTGCAAATATCTTCTCCCATTCTCTAGGTTGTCTTTTAGTTTTGTGGACTGTTTCTTTTGCTGTGCAAAAGCTTCTTGATGAAGTCCCAATAGTTCATTTTTGCTTTTGTTTCTCTTGCCTTCATGGATGAATCTTGCAAGAAGTTACTGTGACCAAGTTCAAAAAGGGTGTTGCCTGTGTTCTCCTCTAGGATTTTGATGGAATCTTGTCTCACATTAACATCTTTCATCCATTTTGAGTTTATCTTTGTGTATGGTGAAAGAGAGTGGTCTAGTTTCATTCTTCTGCATGTGGCTGTCCAATTTTCCCAGCACCATTTATTGAAGAGACTGTCTTTTTTTCCAGTGGATAGTCTTTCCTTCTTTGTCGAATATTAGTTGACCATAAAGTTGAGGGTCCACTTCTGGATTCTCTATTCTGTTCCATTGATCTATGTGTCTGTTTTTGTGCCAGTACCACACTGTCTTGATGACCACAGCTTTGTAGTACAACCTGAAATCTGGCATTGTGATGCTCCCAGCTCTGGTTTTCTTTTTTAATATTCTCCTGGCTATTCGGGGTCTTTTCTGATTCCACACAAATCTTAAAATAATTTGTTCCAACTCTCTAAAGAAAGTCCATGGTATTTTGATAGGGATTGCATTAAATGTGTAAATTGCCCTGGGTAACATTGACATTTTCACAATATTAATTCTTCCAATCCAGACAACATCAAGTTCTAAACAATAGGCCAAGGCAACTGGATTTCTCATCCATCACTGGTGGGAATGGAACATGGAACAGACACTTTGGAAATAGCTTGGCATTTCTCATAAAGTTAAACATATACTTGCCATATGAGCTAGCAATCATTCCCAAGTATTTACTCAAGAGTTAGGAAAACATGTCCACAAAAAGATATGTACAAGAATATTTAAAGTAGCTTTATTCATAATACAAAACTGAAATTAACCCAATGACCCTCACTTGCGAATGGAAGCAAAACAGTGATACTACTCAGTGGTAAGAAGGATTAAAACACTGATAAATCTCAAAAAATATCAAGCTCAGTAAATGAAGCCAAACTCATAGGGCTAAATACTCTATGATTCCATTTATATGACATTCTGGGATAGACAAAACTATATTGTAATAAAATAAGAGAAAAGTGTTACCGAAATTCAGAAAGAATAAATAAATCTACAGAACTGTACATATATTTAGTGAAAACGAATCTGCATATAAGTGGAACCACATAGTTCAAATCCATGTTCAAGAGTCAACTTCTTTGTTGAAACTACAAGAACTCTATTCCTACAAAATGTGAATTTTACTACATGTAGATTATACCTCAATATACCTGCCAGAAGTAAAGCAATGTGCTCCAGGAACTTACCACATACTTATTCTTATGTTAGTCCATTAATTATTCTTATTTTCAGCTCCTTTTTTTCCTCTGATGGGGGGGGGGGGCGGGAAACAAAGTTTGGGGTAGGAGAGAAGAGTGTCCTCAGATGCTTCAATCAAGCTCCTCTTTAAATCTCATTTCCACAAAAATGAGCCAAAATAAATGACACACTGGCGACTTAGCAGCACAATGAAGAGACAGAGCAGACAAAACAAAGTAACATGATTTCATTTGTTGAAATTTATGAAGTAATTTATTTATAATGATTACAGCTGTGCAAATAGCTGTAATGGGGCTTATAGGGGCATTATGCAACCTCTGTTCTTTGTGCAACCAGTGTCCTCTCTGAGAATGTGAACCCAGTGGATTTGGATATTCTCAAGAAACTTGAAAGAACACAGGCCTTCAAGATGAGACTCAGCTGTCACCAAAACACAACATTTGGTAGATTAACAAAGTCGAGCCTGATTGCCACTTGGAACCATAACTCAAGACACATTTAACACACACCAAAACATGGATAGTTTATTGCTTTACTTATAATTCTCTCTAAAAATGTCAATATTCCTTATCAGTGGTTCAGATTACAGGGGAGAATGAAGCTAGGAAAATGTAAGCTATTGGTGCTTTCAGCATACAGTATTTTCCTTGGTTCTCATCAGGCTATAATAGAGATTTACGGGCTCTGCTTAGTATAATAATAAACAAATTATCTTTAAATCAAGGATCAGCTGTTTGAGTTTAGCAGATAACATCTGCTGTGAATCATAAGAGGGAGCAGGCCTAATCTGTGAGTTATACATACTCTGTCTCCCCTGCCTTACCCTGCCGGTGGCTGTCCTGTTACTCTCATTTCAACGCCAGGCAATATCCCATGGCTGAACTGGGATAGAGGAGAGGAAAGGAGAGTCATAGCAGGCAATTTGCTGACACTGAAGAACTAGACTCCACCATATTCATACTCTGAATTAATTACTTTAGACTATATTAACATCCTGTGATATGGAAAAAAAAAGAATTCAGGGGTATGCTATGTAACAGATGAATTAAATGTTCACTGAGTGTTTCAGATTGCCTCAAATTTCCCATAAGCCATCTCTTGCTTGAATCTTAGCCCTGGGCCTCATATCTGCAAGTCTGCAACACCCTTGCATTAAAGATAGTGGAGAACTGTATAGTTCACATCTTTTGCTCTCCTCATTATCAACAATATTGATTTTAAAGAAACTAAAATATTGCTAACATAACAAAATATATCAACCTGATGTGGCTTGTGATCAGTAGAAGATAACCATGGATGTCCAGTCCACTCATTCATTTCACACATACTGACCAGGCATCTGCCATGCTGGTTTCAGTAGCTGGCAGTCAACAAGACAGGGAAATTCTACGTACCTCATGAACCTAATAGTTTCCTCATGAGGAACTACAATCTCCAAAGAGGGAAACAGGAGCAAATAAATGACAAAGGAGATAATTAGAGAGTGTCAGAAGAAAAGGAAGGAAATAGGTGATGAGGTACAAAATATAACTGCAAAGGGCCTAAGAGTGATTGAGGTCAGGAGACCACCTCCATCTCCCACAGTGGCTAATGTCTGGAGCGCACTGGTGTTATGTGATGTGGCTTTACAGCCAAAAGGGAGTTAAGAAATCATTGATTCCACATAAAATTATCTTTCATTTTACCTATAAGATAGCAGGTTCTGATAGAAAAGCCAGACTAGTCTAGGCCATGTGCACAGATTTCAGTAGGGACCCAGGCCTAGAGCCACCTCAAATATAAAGTGGAGCCATTGCAAATACCAAGTATCAATTCATCAGGATCCCATGCCAAGGATCTTTGTGAGTCCTCATTTTCCCCCCACACTCTCCAATTGGCTTTGGAGTCATGTGCACCATTGCTTTGGAGAAGTCTTCAGGTCATAGGCTTTCAGCTTTGTATAACCACCTCAGAATTCTCAGGTAGACCCTATGCCTCAAAGAAACAATATCTTCAATGACTTAATTTTCTGATATTGGCATAGGATCTCACAAGATACCAAACATGTTAGTGGACACTACTGCATGTGATTCTTGCAAGGTTGCAAGGCAGATATTTTTAATTCCACCTTATAAAAGAGAATCCAGCTTAGGAGGCCATATGACCTGGCCAAGATCACATAGCTTATTCTAAATGCAATGTTATAGCTTAAGTCCAAGTAAGGTGACCAACTGCACTGGTTTTCTTGGAACTGAGAGGGTTCCCAGAGAGTGAGATTTTCAGTGCTGAAACCACAACAGTCCCAATAAAACCAAGTGATGTGGTAAATACTAATATCAGGTCCATTTAATATAATATCTAGCATGCTTGCCACCAAATGACAGCTAGAACAGGACACCAGTTTGTTCTTTCTCAAGGCCCTCAGGCAAGTCATTCTCATTGACCTGCATCATAGAGCTCTAGAATGAGTTACCACCCCCATCACCCCCGTCAACCTCCAGCAGCTGTGTATATAATAGTGTCACACGGTTGGATGGCCATGTTTTGAAATACAAACTCGAGGAGAGGGCAGTGAACTCTTTAAGATATCAGAGCCGCTTCCAACTTCTGCTCACTCCTCAGCAACCTCTAGGCTCTTCTTTGCCTAATGTAAGCATTGGTTGAAGAAGAGGAAGGGAGTTATTTTAAAAGTTTTGCATAGGGCAGCCCAGGTGGCTCAGCGGTTTAACGCTGCCTTCAGTCCAGGGCCTGATCCTGGAGACCCGGGATTGAGTCCCATGTTGGGCTCCCTGCATGAAGCCTGCTTCTCCCTCTGCCTGTGTCTCTGCCTCTCTCTCTGTGTGTCTCTCATGAATAAATAAATAAAATATTTAAAAAATAAATAAAAGTTTTGCATATATCTCATCAGGGTATTTGGCAATGCGACACTCATGCCGGGTTGATCATTGCTGTGGGTGTCTTGGGAATGACAATGAGCAATTTTATGAAAACTGTATAGTCAATAACATTATTCCCACAGCATGGTAGGGAGAAGAAGAAGGGAAAGTCAAACAGCTCCTCACTGTTACTTGAGCTTGAGGGAAATGTAACCCTACAAATATCAAATGGTAAGAGAGACCTAAAGTTCCTTTTGCAACAACTTTGCTAGAAGTATGCAAAGAAATTAGAACAATACCTGGAGAAGGTATTCCAAACAAAACCCATTTAATTAGGTTTCAAGGTTTTTAAGTTGTATATAATTTCTCAAACACTCAAGGAGAATGTCTGGTTCTCCTAATGAGAACAGGAACATTTATTGAATACTTGCAATGTGATAGTTAACTCCTGTCAGTATTTAATGACACTGATTACTTACAATATATTAAATCATCACAATAGCCATACATTGGAGGTACTTTATATATTGGCCCCATTTTACAGTTGGGAAAACAAGACACAGAATGACCAGAACACTACAGTAGAAATATATTCAGGATGTGAAGAAGCCAGGATGTGAACCCACACTGACTCTGGAATCTACCTGCCCAAGCATCACACTGCACTGCCTTTCTGTAGTGCCGAGGAAATTATTTCTGTCCACCAAGACTGGTACCAAAATCCCCAGACATTCATGAGTATAAGTAAACTAAGAGCAGAATGACACCTGCCCACAAGAGAAGAGTGGAAGAATAGCTCTTTGACAGGGTGGTAAAGAGTAGTGGTTTGACTTCCTCAGTGCTGAATAATAGCTGAAATGTAATCAAGGAGGGGCCCAACCAAATGCTCCTATTCGCATTTAACTAAAATTTTGTCTCTATGAAGTTTGGCCTTAGGATATATATATATCTCCACATGATTCTAGGTTCAGTGGTAGCAAAGTAACTGACTACCACACATGCTCTCTATCTTCAAAAGCATATCCAAGGATACAGACAAATTAAAGGGCAAGACAAAAAAAACCCACAGTAGCAGTGCAAACAAAAGTTAAGACAAGATGAGATGCCAGTGGGAGAGGAATTTCTACTAACTACAGTGACAGGAGGTTGGGACTTTATTCTCAGACTACATAATTCTTCCTTAGTCCTCAGAACAAACTCAAAACAAGAAAAAGATAGAAGTTTCTCTTATTCTTTGCACTATATCCTGGATAGAGCTGCACCACTGAGAAAGATAGGCAGCCATGTCCTATCAGCTAAGAGATAAGTTCTTGTGCCACCCCAAGGGTCCTCCCTCCACCTTTGGCCCTGCCAGCTTCTTGGTTATTTGCATCCTTAGGAGACTACAGCTCCCAGCATGCACTGAGAATGCACGGGAAGCTGGAGGCTTCAAGATGGTTGAGTCCTGAAATGTTTCCTTACATAAGGATAAGCTTTGTCAGGCAGGGTGTCAATATGAGGACCTTCAGTAAGGCAAGTTGGCTTGAGAGGGGGAGGCAGGGAAAAGTGAGTTGAAGAAGGAAAATAATTCTTTGGCTATAGTCTATGGGAGGGGGATGGTAGGCCATAAACACAGTCTCATTTTAATTAATAAACACTTGAACTTTTCATTCAAGAGCAATTCATCTGAAAGTACCAATGTAAGCTTTTTTCCCCTTTAACATATAGGATACAAAATGTTCCAGAAAAGTATACACCTGAAACAAATTTTCTA
Organism: Canis aureus; assembly: GCF_053574225.1. Lineage (NCBI taxonomy): Eukaryota > Metazoa > Chordata > Mammalia > Carnivora > Canidae > Canis > Canis aureus. Next base: position 15,712,759 of record NC_135636.1, read on the forward strand.
TAATTTACAGTAAAATTTAAAGTGTATATATCTTCACTTCTTTCCACAGAAAAAGGCAAGTATCAATAAACCAAGGCTAGGAAAATAAGTACAAAAAGGAAGATCAAAACATTTAAGAAAACTGGCTGAAATAAAATTTAAAAACAAATGAAACAGAAATAGAAAATTTACACAAGCAAAATGAAAAGCAATAAAGAAGAATAATATGGTCATGGCAAAAAAAATAGCACTTTTAATGTATCAAGGTAAAAAGAATGAAAAAGAAAAATAAATAGAAATAAAAATATGGGGGCAGGAATGAAGACATTTAGCAAAAACAGACTCAAGTAAAGAATCATAGATTCTTGCTCCTAGGACAGAAAACAGAGCATCAGAACAAATGCAATAATCCTTTTTTTAAGTCAAAAAGGTAAATTACTCAGTAATATTCTTTAACAATTTTCAAAGGCTATATGCTGGGTGGAGGGGAGAAAAATGAGACAGGTATCATATTCCTTTCTCCACATGGAGATAAAGAAGAGTCAATTTTTTGGCGAGAAGAAATATGATAAGCCTAAAGTCATCCACAAGTACACTTTAGAAATAACCACTTAAAGTAAGTATAAGTAAAATATAGTCCATACATAGAAAAAAGGACAATCAGGGCACCTGGGTGGCTCAGCTTGTTCAGCATCTGCCTTGGGCTCAGGTCATGATCTCAGGGTCCTGGAACTGAACCCCATGTTGGCCTCCCTGCTCAGTGTGGAGCCTGCTTCTCCCTCTCCCTCTGCCCCTCCACCCCTTAAACCCCACCCCTGGATCGGCTCATGCTCTCTCTTTCTCTCCCTCAAATGAATAAATGAAATCAAGAAAGAAAGAAAAGAAAGAGAAAGAAAGAAAGAAAGAAAGAAAGAAAGAAAGAAAGAAAGAAAGAAAGAAAGAAAGAAGAAAAAAGGAAAAAGGACAATCAAAAGAAAACGGGAAAGTTCAACAAGAATCTGGGCCAAGTATTTGGTTTTTATCAGTAATAAAAAGATGTTAAATTTCCCTATTAAAGCCACATTAAAAAAAAAGCCACATTTTTTAAGTGAAAAATTTGACCATACTCAAGACTATATCTAAGACTAATATTTAAATAAAAAAATGAAAAAACAAATATTTAAATTAAAAAATGAAAAACAACAGAAATTCAGGCTCAACACATTCAAAAGAACAGAAAAAGTAGAAACCACATTCTCTTAAGATTATTCAATAAAACTAGAAATTGCTAAAAGGCAAAAAAAATCCAATTATTTGAAAATTAATAATGCTCTATATGCTTCTAAATAATGATTGTATCACAAAGAAAATAAACATTTCAAGAAAACATTTAGGGTATAGTAAACATGAGGCTATTTCATATGCAAATATATGGCATATGGCAAAGTTGCACAGTTATACAGCCAAACTCTTTTTTGGTTTTGATGTTAAAAGCAGATGAGTAAAGTAAGTGAAATAATTAATAAAAAATGAAAGTAGTTAAAGAAGAAAGAAAAATAATAGAACTAAAAAAGGCAATTAATGGATTTGAAAAAGAAATAGAGATTTTATAGATACATTCTAGAGCTAGGTTATTTGTGCGTGTGTGTGTGTGTGTGTGTGTGTGTTCATTTGCATACTGTCCCTAGTACATGGAAGGCAAGGAGAGACCTAAGAAAGAAGCAGATCCCGAATGGGTAGGTGACAAGTTTAAAAAGCAAGGGAATTAACTTTCAGGGCTCGTCCTGAGAAGCTACAGGACACGTATATGTCCTTACCCACCCGCCAGAATCCCAAAGTGATACAGAGGTCTTGACCTGCGTCCAGTCACTCTATAGCCTCAATGTCCTCAACAGCTTCCTACTCTCAAAGCTGTGTCCTTGAGAGTACCTGGGTGGCTAAGTGGTTGAGCATCTGCCTTTGGCTCAGGTCATGATCCCAGGGTCCTAGGATGGGGTCCTCCATTGAACTCCCCACAAGGAGCTTGCTTCTCCCTCTGCCCATGTCTCTGCTTCTCTCTCTGTGTCTCTCATGAATAAATAAATAAAATTTCTTTTTAAAGTTGTGTTCTTGAAAATGGCTCCCACCATGGCATGGTGAGCAGGGCATGCAGTACAAGAACAGAGGAGGGGACAGCGAGGAGCCTCCAATTGCCCAGATCCACCTAATGGGTCAATTGGCAGTCATGTCCTTTCTATGACCTCCTCCAGAAGTGGAAAGTATAGAGAAAGCTTACAAATCTGAGATTCAGTAGAACCATTCCTAAGTTCACACATTTCTAGGTGTAAATGCTGGCTCCATCACTTAAAAAGCTGTGTGAGATCAGACAAATTTCTTAACTTTGCTGATCCTCAGATACTTTATCCCAAAAATGGCAATAATGATACCTCTTTCATAGTAAGATAAATTGTGTGAAATCCACTTACCACCCTATGCCTAACAGATTGTAAGTAGTCAATACATAATGGTTATTCTATTTACTATAATCCTTAATAAACAAGAAAAAAATACCAGTAAGTAGAATTTGGCATAAGAAGAACATTGTAACAATAGATAGGGTGATACTAAAAATTACAAGATAGCATTATGTAATGAGTATGCTAATAAAAAAAAGATGTCTTCAGAAAACTAATAATTTTCTAGAAAGAAATATCAATTGCCAGAATTGAACAGAAACCCACAGTCAAATATATTTATACTTTAAGGAAACAGACAATTATTTTTATATTAGCACAAAAAATCAAAAGCCACACAGATCCTTCCTCTTTAATAAATAAGTGGAAGCATCTTTTGTATCAAAACCTGACATAGACAACACTATGAGGCAACAGATTTCAAAAATGTGTTTCCTGGTTGTACTAGAACCATGGATATTAATAAGTTTTAGCTTCAATGTTTTTGAGAATCCTATATTAACTCCCTGAAGACACACACACACACACACACACACACCATATGTATTTGGGAAATTCTGTGCTCCTACAGCATCCTGGTCTCCCTCCTTGTATCATTTTTATCATATCGCATTTATCAAAATGTGACTTAATTTGCCTATTTACTTGTCTGTGTCCCCTAGACAATTGATTCTAAGTTACTTGGGGCAAGGACCTTGTCTATCTTTCTGTCATTGTAGCCCTAGCTCTATTAATACTTGCTGATTGAAGGAAAGTCCTACAGGAAAAAAAGTATGTATCTTCTAACAACAATGAAAAACTCTAAGTTACAAAAACATTAAACAGAACTCTTGCCTAAAGTATTATTTGTTTTGAATCTCTAACACAAAATATACATTTCTTATGCTTACCTGACCACAGAAACATTGTTGCCATATAATACAAGCTTAGGGAACACCCATTAACTCATTTCATCCATGAATATTGATGCAAAATATCCAAATAAAATAGTAGGCAATTAAATTCAATGTTATATTTTTAAAATCCCCCACCTTGTGAAGAAGACTTTATCTCAAGGATACAAGGATGATTGCCATTAGGAAATCTACTGATAAAATACATTAATAGTTCAGAAAAGTAAAATATATACTATGATCAGTTTAACATACACTGGGAAAAAAAATACAACAAAATCTAGCCCTCCTTCAGGATGGAAACTTTTGTGAATTATTGCTAGAGCAATCTTTTCCTAATATGGGAAAATACCTATCTTATAACCAACAATCATAGACATTTTACAAGCTTTCTCCTTTCTTGCTCATCCTGATTTCTCCTTTTTTGAGTTAAAGCAAAAGTTTTAACTCAGACCATGTGTCATTGATGAACTCATCCTAAAGTTTCATGCAAGATGGATATTAAACACAAAGTGCTCCACTTTATACACCTGAAAGTATATTTAAAAATCAGGAACAAAATTAGAAGGCAGATGACCTAGGCAATGTTCACAAACATATGAGAGAGAGTGTGTCCCTAATACACTGAAAGTACTCATTCTTTACATAGAGAAAGAAACAAACTATCTGTAGGAAAATGAGCGGAACATATAAATAAATGATGAAGAAAATAAAAAGTATAATTTAACCTTTTTATTTTCTACTTATGTTTACATTATTTATTACATATGTTATATATATTTTATGTACCTACTTTCTTATTCTACTCTCTCTTATTTTTATAATCCTATAGTCACAACAATACATAAGAATCCTATCATCTTTCATTGATTCTTCCAATTCCAGTCTTTCCTCACCTAGGTTGATTTTATATTCCACAAGATTGTCTAAAAGCAAAATTCTGATTGTCTTCTCAAACACTACCAATGTCTAAGGACTCCCACGAGTAACCAAATTGACAGTGAATATAGTTTTAGACCAGATAATTCTGACATTAAAGTAAAATACCTTGTGGGCATGTGGACCCCAATAGAAGCAACCAGTAGAAACAGTAATCCATTCAATTATTCATCAAAGTTTTAATAAGTCTCCCATGACTATAGGTACTGTACCAGGTTTGGGTGGCAAAAGATGACAAATGCAAAGTCCTGTCCTGAGAATCTCACAGACCAAAGAAGACAAACAACAAATAATGCTAGAGGATGTTGACCCCTTCAAAAAACAAAAACAAAAACAAAAACAAAAAAAAAAACAAGATAAACTAAGACAAGCTCAAAATTGTCAGAAAGATGAGTTTATTTGGGAAGAGTACAGAATTGCAATTTGGGGCATGCAAACTGCAACCAGCTATAGGAGAGTCCATTGTAGGTTTGGGATAGGCCGTATTTCTGGGTAGGGAATGTAAAGAAGGGGAGTTCAGTTAAAAGTTCTTAAAATAAAAAAATCAATGATCAACTTTGAAAACTCCCCAAACAGATAAAATACATCCAGTCATACAAATGAAGCTCAATTCAGCTTATTTTATGAAACCAATCCAACCTGGATCGTTTCTGGCTCATGTCTTGAAACCATATGCGAAAATTTCCCCAGGCTGATATGAAGTAATGCCTAAACAACTGCCTATCACTTAAGAAAATTCTAACATTGGGGTGCCTGGATGGCCCAGTTGGTTAAGCATCTGCCTTTGGCTCAGGTCATGATCCCAGGTCCTGGCATCGAGACCTGCATCAGTCTCCTTGATCAGTGATGAGTCTGCTTCTCTCGCCCTCTCACTTGGCCCCTACCTGTGCTCTCTCTCAAACAAATAAAATCTTAAGAAAAAAGAGAAGAAAATTCCAACATTCTCAGTTTTCTGTAAATCAGACATTTATGAGAAATCAGTCCCTCAGTCCTGAAGCTTTGTTTTTCTGAAGACACATACATCAGATTTTCCATCTTACATTCTCTAGTTCCATTTCAGATTGAAATTCTTTCATGCGGCACAATGAGCTAAGGATCACATCAGTCCCATTCATAGAATGATACAGAAACATAAAGAGATGTGCCTGACTTAATCTATGTCTTCCTGGGGTTTGCTATACCCAAGCTGAATCTAAAGTCTGAGCAGGAGTCACTCAGAGAAAGAGGCCTGGTAGAAATGACAATATAAACAAAGGCAGGGAGGTAAGAATTAGTATTTTATACGTGATGATATTGTTAAGCCATATATGGTAAGCTAGGGAGTGGTGAGAGATAAGACAGTAAAAGCAATCCATGAGAGTTTTTTTTTTTTAAGGTCCTTGGAACTGGACATGTAATAAACTATAAACTCATTGAGGGTGGGGATTACCATGTGTTCTTCAGGGTCTATCTAACATATCTCTCCATCTGAATTGCCAGCTAGAAAATTGCATACATAGTGCCTAGAATGCAATAATCAGCCCATTCTATGAAGCCTTCCTTGCATTTCCAAATCATCTGGAAGAAGACAAATGTTGCATCTGCCAAAAGACCTTGTATCAAGTGAAAACTTATGTTTCTAGGGCAAAGACTCTCAATAGGTCAGAATGCACAAATTTTATTTCTCTGGGGCTTGTTTCCCTTTCCTCTGGTCACTTACATCGAACTTCACTGATGCATTTTGCTAGATACAAAGCAGATATAACCAGAGGGAGAACGTGTTTGAACTCAAAGTTTAATTCAATTTCAAACCAGAGCTCCACTGTGTGCATTATTTATCAATAGCATTTAAGTGCCCATGGTGAGCCAGCCCTGACTTGGCTCCATAAATAAACGATGTCACACTTCATTTTTGTCCTTCAAGTTCTCAGACTCAAAAGAGGAAAATAGGGAGCATCTATACCGCTTTCATTAAGCTAATTATGACTAAGTAAAGCCTAGCTAATTGGCCAACCACAGCAAAGAAGTCATTGAAACCTGGGAGGTAGGCAGTACTGTGAGGAACTCTAAGTCTCCTCACACGGGTTTGTTTTGTTTTGTTTTTTTACTTTCTCCTTTTCTTCTCTTTCTTTTTTAAACCTTTTGCCTTCTCACAGTATAGAGATTCTTTTACTCAGGTTTGTTTCAACTCAGCTGTGAAAGGGAAGATCTCAGAGTCAGGAAGTCTTTGATGAGTGACAAAAAGGCCTCTTGCTGTGCTAACATCTGATGGAGAATCATAGAATCTCAAGAATTAAAAGAAATTTAGTGGGAAGTATGCCGACTTCCATTTCTATCCCTGATGAGACACTTTTATTTTTGGTGGTAAGAGAGGACCAGGAAAGGAAACGTATGGGCCCTGTGAGTTACTCATGATCCGGAGATTCCCAGTCACATCTGCCAAGATGGAAACAAGAGATGGAATCAAATGATTGCATTATAGGAGAGACTAAATTCAATAGTATGGAAAAGACCCAAAGCCGGGTGCAGTCCCAACAAAGAAAGAAAGTAAAGCAGTTCTGTGTACAGTATGGATGTAAGAATTTGGCAAGAGAGGGTGGTATAAAATGGAAAAGCAAAACAAGAGGGTAGATGTCGAAAAGAAACCCCTAGATTTGTGATCAGGAAGGACTGGGAATATACAGTCTGGGGATAGGCTGGTGCCTGGATACACTCCCCACTCAGAACAATGCGAGGATCCTGGCAGAAAGTGTGAATATGGGGTGGTCGCTGGAACCCAAACTAGATAGCCATTTGAGATAAACAGTCTAATATTGAGATGAGACTATAGAGACAGTAGAGGTCTTTCTGGAAAAGAAAGGGAGGGGAGCCTGAGTGGCTCAGTTGGTTGAGCATCTGACTCTTGGTTTTGGCTCAAGTCCTGTCCTCAGTGTCGTGAGATCAAGCACTGTGTCAGGCTCCGCACTCAGTGCAGAGTGTGCTTGATATTCTCTCTCCCCCTCTCTCCTTAACCCTCCTCCTGCTCACTCTAAATAAATAAATAAATACATAAATAAATAAATAAAATCTTTTTAAAAATAAAGAAAAGAGAGGGAAAGAAGGAAGGTGTGAAAATGAGTAAGAAAATGAATGCTAGATGCAAAACCAAGGCCACAGAAGATGCTGGGAAAGACCCCAAAGTAAAAAATATACATTGCTTCTGAGAGATGGAATATACAAAGGGACAATGACTAGACCCTACATAAAAATAGAACTCTGACCCGTAACCCAGAGCAACCAGCTCCAAACCACAACCTCTGTTGCAATCAGCCCTAAACAGCCAGGACACGATCAATAACTGACAGCTTTTCTAATTTTTTTAATGATTTTATTTATCTATTCATGAGGGATGCACAGAGAGAGGCAGAGACACAGGCAGAGGGAGAAGCAGGCTCCTTGCAGGGAGCCCGATGTGGGACTTGTGATCCCAGGACCCAGGGATCACTCTCTGAGCTAAAAGCAGATAGATGGTCAACCATTGAGCAACCCAGGTACCACCAACTTTTCTAAGTTTTGCCCCTACTTCCAACTTAGGACCAAGTAGAGAAAGCCAAATATGGCCAGCTAACCAATCCAAGCAGGATGCCCTGATTCTCAATAGCCCACCTCCAGCTACCCATGCCAACGAGGGCATTCCTGAAGCTTTCCTTTTCTTTTCCATTATAAAGCTTTTCCACTCTTCTGCTTGGCTTTGAGTATCTGCCAAATACAAATGATGGAGACTGACTCCCTCGCTATAACAAATTCTGAATAAATAGTCTTTCCTTATCTTTATTTGGAAGAGAAGAAATGTCTTTTCCCCCCCATACTTCTATGTACCCAACACTGGTTAGGGTGCTGGAAATAATAGTGAGGAAATCAGGAAGAGATCTCTGTCCTTACGGGACTAACATTCCTTTGGAAGAGACAAACAATAAGCAAGGAGAGAAATTAAGCAAGCATTGTGATGATAAACTGTTACAGAGGAAATAAGACAGGATGACGTTGTGGGGGGCTTGGCTAATGTTATACTGAATAGTGAAGAACAACCTTCCTGAGGAGGCCACATTTCAGCTGAAGGCCAAGAGATAAAGAGAAGCCAGACTTGTGAATTGCTGGGTAAGAGATGCCAGGTTAAAGGAACAGCACGTATAGAATGCGCTAGGGCACAGCTCCCTTGTTTTTTGTGTTCTTTTTTAGAAGAAAAAAAAAAAGAAAGAAACAACCAGGGAAGCGGGGATGTGGTGAATGAGGGGCAAGTGAAGGTGAGATGGGGGAGGTAGGTAAAGCTGGATCACACAGCACTGAGGAAGTGAGTTATTTTAAGTGTGGAGGGAGAGCCTCAGAAAGTTTTAGGCAGGAACTCTTGAGGTCCTAAGACAAATACAAATGTACAAGCAGAGCCAGTTTTAAATATTCCTTTTCACTCAATTACCATTATCAAGTCAGAGCAGTTCATCCTAAAGATTTCAAGTGTTTATGGTGATAGCAGAAGTGCTGCCGGGATAATAGTGCTTTGGTGTAATTAAGCACCTCTGCTCTTCCATCATGAAGATGCAACAAGCATCCAGCTCTTTTTCAAGATCCTACGCATAGTTGATAATGGACAATCCGTCAATATCCTCTTCCTGCCATACAAAGACTATTTTATGAGGGTCTTGAAAGCTTTAATAAACCCTCAGATAATTTCTTTATGAGGTAGAGAATTAGTAGAGCTGAGCATGAAATAGGTTAGGGTCTGTAAACAAAGAGGGCACCATTTTTTTTATGACTTCTACCAGTGGTCCCTGGGTGGAAAACTCTAATTAGCTGGAATATTGATAACATACATGGTTGCAGCAAGCTGCTGTCTAAATAGCAGCTATCTCTTTGCTCAGACAAGGACTTGCTCAGTTCTGACATCATCAAGCCTGCTCCATCACTGGAAGTAGGTTCTTTTGAAGGCTAAGCTTACTCATTTCCCTTTGTTGTTAGGGTTATAGGCTAATGCACTAAATCCTGAGTCCCTAAAGAAAAGAAGTGTCATAGAGGGGTGATGCTCATAATTTCTGCCACAGTCTATTTTATAATACAGAGCAGTTCAGATATCAGTGCACTCTTGCTCCTCAATTTTAGCTGCCAATTCCAGATACAGATAAGGGCTGTGCATAATGATGCAGCAAAAAAGTATTGTCTGGTCAGCATTGTCATGATCATGGACGGTAGTATTAGGAAGGACTCCCTGTTTCAAATCAGTCAGTCACTGGAGATAGCATTCTAGAGCCTGCCCTGTATGTCTCTCTATATCAGCTGCAAACCTCAAATGGGAAAATGAAAAGAGATGAGAAGGGAAGCATGGCTGGCTGATGTGGTTGAACTCAGCAAGCATTTCATCAAACCTGCCTCCTCTTTGTCCTGGCACACAGCTAGACTGCTTTTCCAAACTTCTTGCCTTTAGGCATGGCTGTATGATGGTCATAGCCATTGGAAAGTGAGTGAAAGTAAAGCTTATCCCATCCAGGTCTAGCCTATAAGCCCCACCACCACCACCACCACCACCACCACCACCACCACCACTCCCACTACCACCACTGCATGTGTTCCTCCAAGCCCTCTTTATCTTCTCTTAGCTTGATGCCAATGAACAGCACCATCTTAGAATCTACATTGGAAATAGAAAAAACACAAGATGGGAAGGATGGGGACCCAAAAAACATCTGAAGGAGAGCTGAATGCCAATTGGGAACGTCCTTTATGGACTTAGAGCAACAAGAAATAAGTTTCTTTTTTCAACTTGCTGAGATGTTGGAATTTATTTGTTAATAAATAAATATACTCACCTAATATAGTGAGTCTCCAACTAATAAAACCAGACTTTCAAAGAATTTGTATACAAAAGTGTGTTGGGAAGTATTTATCACCTTATGGTTAACTGCCATGGCCCATCAAATGAGAAAGTAGCAATGTTTCAAACAGTTTTATTGAGATTTAACTCACAAATCAGATAGTTCATTCATTTTTAAGTGTATAGTTCTATGGGTTTTAGTAAAAATACAGTTATGTAGAATACTTCTATCAATCCCCAAATTCTCTCATTCCTATATGTCGTCAATCCATGGTCCCAGCCTAAGCACCAGGCAAGTGTAAATCTGCTCTTAGTATTTCTGGCATTTATCACTTAGTAAAATGTTTTTGAAGTTCAACCATTGACATTATCAGTAGTTCCTTTCTTTTTGATTGCTACATAATATTCCACTATATGTATATATTAAATTGTGTGTGTCTATTCACCAGTGGATGGACTTTGAATTATTTTCAGTTTAGTATTATTATTTTTGGTGCTTGTATATATAAGGTTTTGTACATGTTTTAATTTCTCTCTAATAGGAGCTGAATTACAGGGTTGTATTAACTACTATTTCATACCCAAGAAAAGCTTTCTTTGATTCCCTTAGAAAGAATCTCTTCCTTGGTATTTTAAAATAACTTTGTTCATATCTGAATACTGCATTTATCACATTGAATTCAATGAATTTTTATTTTCATTCACATCTCTCTCTGTTAACTAGAATATAAGCTCCCTTAAAGGTTAGAAAAGGAGCCATTTTTCTGTGGTATGTTAATGTTTAGAATAGTAATGAGTGCTCAGCAAGTGTTTATTGAAATAAAAAAAAAAATGCCAGATAGCTTGAGGAAAAGGATCTATTGTATAGTCAGAGTGCTGGACTACATTTGTCAATTTGGCTAACTCCGGGAACTATGTGTCCAAGAATCCCTCCTCAGTTTGATCCCAGTTAGAAATGACCAAAGGAAGAACTTGCATGGGACATGGAAGAAGGAAGTGAAACAGAAGTCATTACTCTCCAAAGATCACGTGACAAGGTGTGGCAGTGGGTGAAGCAGATACATCTGGCAGGCTCACTTTTTTTTCATCTCCTCAGCTCCTTGTCCTACTCCTCTTCCTCACAGCCCAGCCCTTTCAACAGGTGCTTGGCTGTAGACCCATGTTGGTAAGTAAGCCCTACACAGAAGCAAGAGCTTCCGGTAGACCCCCTTTTTGGCTTCCCTCTTGGTTACAGAATATTCCTGCAAGTTCTGACATCACCTACACCAGAGTTCCAGTCAAACTAGTTAGCGGCTGATTCTCAGATTCTTCTTCTGGATCTGCACTTCCCCAGTTCTTAACACAGTTGTGTATGGTCTAATTCCCATAATAAAGCCCTCATTTCATATTACTCACACTAGATCTGTTTTCCTGGCCGAACTCTGACTGATACAGTTCTCCAGGTGTGGACTGTATGCAAATCTTCACCCTCTGGGAGACCATACTGTGGCCCAGAACCTCTGAAAAGCTGCCTGGCCTACTCGAAACAGGTGGGCCTTCCCTGTCCTCTGTGACATTTATTTTAAAGGTCTCTCTATGCACAAAGCACTACCCGTGAGATCTGGGAAGAGTTTTGTTTCCAGCATTAAAATGTCACTGAAGATTTTTAATGATATTGTTTTTCTTTTTCTTCAGCTAGTATTTAAATTTTTCCTGATAACATTTTAATTGCTATTAGAATTCCTAGGTAACTGACATCCTTTAAATTTTTGTTATAGGTGTTAATTGCTATCTTGAATCCTAAGGAAGATAAAGACCATTTAAAGAGGCAGATCTAGAGTGGTTTGAGAGAGAGAGAGAAAGAGAGAATCTGGGAAACAATAATTAGGGGCACTGCCATCTTATTTTCTTCTTTTTTATTTTCTTCTCACACTTGTACTTCAATTGTTTAAAGTAAAAAAAACATCTTATTGGGAAAAATTAACATTTCCTGTCCTCCACCCTTGTCAAACAGCAGAGCTGGAGCACTCAATATTCCTCCCTGTAGTAGATTATCTTCTGATATCTTGTCAATGGTAATTGGAGCATATTACAGATCAGAGGCAGAAGGAGTGACACCACTAATGGTCTTTATGGCCAGTTATTACAGAGGGCTGTCCCCCTGCCAAGGAGGCCATTGTCTGGTCATGATCTGTGACAAAAGCAAGGCTCTGAGAGTCATGAGATAATTGGTGGTGGTGTCAGTACTTAGGGGCTCTAATGAATCCAATTTCCGTGAGTGTAACTATGAAGTAGGTACAGCTTTTTGTTGAATTTTATTTTAACTGATAGAGACGGACTTACTTCATCTTGCAGAGAGTCACTTGGCTCTTCCCTGCATTATACATTTCTAAGACCAGTACAATACCCATTTTCCTGGAAGCAGGATGAAAGGGAATTTACTAGTATTTAGAAGCATGGCAAAAGATGCAATGCTTTGTTGCCAATATGGTAACTGCAGAGGGAAAAGTTTGACTTAAATAAGAGAAAAGGCCAAGACCCAATCTGTTCTTTGAGGTACAAGTAGAAGAAACAGTTCTGCATAGATAAATTAGTTGGAAGATGAAGACAGGAAGTCTCCACCAATGAATTTTTTTTTTTAGAAAAGGGAATTCATTCATGTTTGAGAGCTAAGCACAAAAAAATAGGCCATGATGTTACATGATGGAGAGGGGAAGAGGGGCTGACTAGAGCACAAAGCTGCTAATAATGCATCCTCCTAATTCTGCCACTCCTGAGTTCATCCTGATTATGACTATATGGGACATTGATGCCATCCCAAGTAGGGATTCAGAACAGCAAAGCTCAGGTGATGTGGTGGCTAAGCCTGAAGTCCCGTTGCCTGGATTTGAATCCTAGTTACTGGACTTAGAAGTTGAGTGACTGTGGGAAAGTTATCTAAGTGTTTCTTCTTTTTCCATAAAATGGTTATAATAATAGCATCTATATCACAGAGCCAAAAAATAAAGTGAGTTAATACATGTAAAGTACTTTAATAGGTGGTTGGACCAAGAGCTGTGATGCCATCTCCAGAACCCCAAACATGCATGGATGTCATCACAGAGCTTATGTCACAGCTTAGTCCACCTTCCATAGTCACAATTTCACCAACACGTGCTCACACTCACACACACACACACTCTTTGTTCCAGTTGTGGCCACTTAATATATAAAAGTATTTTCCTTGTCTACAAACTACCTAGCTGCTGGTCACCAGTCATTATCCTCTGTCCTATTTCCTATCTCTAAGGAACACTCTCCAAAAATCCTTTGGATCCCTTTATGGATTCACCATTTTCCACCAGTAGACTAACAGGCAAGTAGAACACCAGCCCTAGGAGCTTAACTCCGCTGCTATAGTTGCTGCGGATAACAGCCTGTTTTCCTGCCTCACCTCAGTTTACATGAGATGAGCCACAGACTCCACTACCCAAAAGACAACCTCTGTCTTCTGTTCCAATGAATTCTCTAACAAGCTAGTAATGCTACACCAGGCCCCCACCTGTTAGGGGTCAACCGAGACACGCAAGGAGTTCATTAATATTGATAACTACTCTCCATTTCTCCTAACAGTGAAGTATTGGCTTCCATCTTCAATGGTGATCCTCAAGAAAATTTCCCACTTATATCCCAACCTGGTTTTCTTTTCTAAATCACTTGTCCTCTTCTTTTCTTTCTAGGGCTTGACTGTACCTCCTTGAGAAACTAATGTATTTCTGGCTCAGAACAGCCCAGAGATTGACCACCAGTTAGTCAATCTAATTAGATTGTATTTCAACAACCTCCCAGATAGCTCTAGGTTTATGTATCTGTATAGGTTTATGTATAATCTGGCTTATGAAATCTTTGGGCTTCTGGTAAGTCTTTGTCTCATCACTGTAACTATAAATATTGGTAGTTAGCCATAATAATGTCAATGAATTAATGCATTCATTCATTCCCTGCGTGGTTCCATAAGAAGCCTTAAAACAATTAGCAAAAGACAGTATATGAGGTTAAATAAAGCAAAGCAAAGGCTGAGCAGTACTCCAAAATGTTTTCTATTCTGCAACAATGTTTAAACCGTCACAGATTTAATTTTGAGCTTCCAGCAAAGAAGTCAAGAGGGAAACACATTTTTTTTTTTTAGATTTTTTTTTTTTTTTTTTACTTATTTACTTGAGAGAGAGAGCACACGCTCGTATGAAGGCGGGAGGGGCTGAGGGAGAGAGACAAGCAGACTCTCAACCTAGCAGGGAGCCTGGTGTAGGGCTCCAACCCAGGACCCCAGGATCATGACCTGAGCCAAAGGCAGATGCTTAACCCACTGAGCCACCCAGGCACCCTAAGAAGGAAACATATATAATGACAAAACAAGTGAGACCATTTGTGAATACTGGCCACAAGACTTTTTGGAGATATTCAAAGGTTTTCCTGTCACTAACGTGTGACAAACATCATGAGACCCTGACAAATACTGATACGACAGGTTCCCTTCCCTTTTGTTAATTCTACAGCCTCAAAACTCTATCATAAATGCGTCCATCTCACTCAGCCAACAGGGGCTGCAGAAACAGCAACTGTATCCCAGAGCAGAACTACTGAAGTTGGGTTTTAGAACAAAATTCTGGACCCTGCTAAGTACCTGATTCACCCCAAGAGACTCCATTTCCTCTGTCTGTTTTAATTTGCATCAAGTAATATGCCATTAATCTTCATTGATCCTCACATTCTGCTTGTCCCTGCTATTTTCTAGGGAGCAGAATTCAATTTTCTATGCAGGTAAGCTAGTAGGCCTTCAGCTGGTTTAGAGTTCTGTGTGTAGACACATCACAGTCACATTATTGAAAGTTCCAGATGAATGGCTACCTATGGAATTCATTCAAACACTAAATGGATTCATCACTAAAATGAGAAAAATTATGGCCATCGTATCAGGGATGAGGATTCTCTTATTTTTCTTCTTTTATCTTTAAAAAAAATCTAATTAGTGGCCAATGTGATTGTATAGCCAACTAATAAGAGTGAGCACATAGAAATAAGGTTTAGATTTGAAATTAAGCCAAACTTCAATTAAGTCAATCTTCCAAATTTAATAATTTTTATAGTCATTCTTTTACAGAGTGGTAATAAGATGTACATGGTAGGCAATACACACGTGATTATAACTTGTATTATAACATAACCACAGTGAGCATGTTTTTTGATAAAGGAAAGTGAAAATTGGAGAGAAGTTGTATTGAGGCCCCTTTAAATGCTCTTAAACCTGAAGTAGAGGGGGCCCATTGATTGATATTTTCCAGAAGAGCCCTGATAACTAAGTATTCCAGAAGATAGAGACCATAATCTTTCTTCTTTCCAAAGGAATACACCATACAAGTTAAAAAAAAAAAAAAGTTGTATGGATCCCAAAGAAAATTCTACCTAGAGAGATTTGATTAAATATCTTTTTTAAGCCTAGAACTAAGATGTCAGTTGTTTTACAAATCATTTTCCACACCGAGGATACAGATTTACATATAAGAATGTAAAATTTAAAATTGGCAATATTATAAGTAACATATATGGCAGATGATGTATATATGGAGAGAATATGGAAGATTTGTGAGATAGAAGATTATTGTCTTTCACTAATATATTATAGTACTCACTGTTCTCTAAAGTAGAGGTAGGATTGCCATTCCCTGTGCTGTTGCAGTTAGCTGAGGCCCTCAAGATATGAGAAAAAGGTCTGTGCATTATTTTCAGGCAGAAGCTTGATGAGTCAACAGCACATGGTTTGTCATGCCCTCTTTCCCCTCTGCCATGAAACCAAGAGGTTTGCAGATGGCAGCTACTCTGTCAGCCTGGGTCCCTGAATAAGGGTGACATAGAGAATAGCGTGCAATCAACCCATGATGTTCATATGCAGCATAAGCTACATAATGTCTTTATGAGGCTGGGTGTTACTGCAGCATGACTTAACCAGTCCTGACTGACCAAGTTAAGTGCTGCTAGATCAGGATAGGCTAGATAATGCTGTAAAAACAAATATTTAAAAATCTCATGTGCTTAACCCAATTAAGATTTACTTGTCACTCAAGTTGTATGCCCATCATGGTTTATTTGAGGAGGCTGCTTAGGGACTCAGGTGACTGCCCTTCATTGTGATTGCCAATGCAAGGAACAGGGGACATAATAACTTAAACACCTTACCCAAAGTTATACTATTCACTTCCACTCACAATTCACTGGTGAAATGATGTCACGTGGCCAACTACCTTCAGAAGGGGTGGGAAAGTGCAATCCCATTGTATGCCCAAAAGGAAAGACTTTTTAAAGAATATCTGTGATATTCCCTGATGATCAAAATACAAGTGTAATACCCATTTTCTAGATAGTATGATCAGTTGAGAAAGCTTTAGTAACTGCCTTAAGCTTACAGGATATGGTAGAAAAAAATATCTGAACCCTGGCAGCCTGAATTCCAGGTCCTAGACCCTTAAAAACTGTGCAATTCTACTAAGACTCCATATTAATGATAATAGTGAGCATTTTGAGATGGTATGCCAATCAGCATGAACTCATGATAATGGCTGACAAAGAGGCAGAAAAGCCTAGTAGCTAGTGATAGGTTTCTGGCTAGTAGTTACGTGACCTTGGGCAAGTAACTTACCCTTTCCATTCTCAGTTGCCTCATCTATAATATGATGATAATAGTAGCACCTCTCTTAGGGAGTTGCTCTGAAAAGCAAATGACTTGCATAAAAAGCCTGCTCCTTAGGTCCCTTAATAAATGTTTCCTAAGTGCTTGCTGTGCATTGGGCATTGTCCTAAGGGCTTTGCATGGATTACATCCTGCAATGTCCCAAATACTGCCATGACAGTGAGGGTGCCTCACCTCACCTAGAACTTGTGTATAATATTTGTCATCCTTTCTGTGGCTCCTTCTTGTTTCCCCCGTATTTTCTCACATACTAATCTTTACCCTAGCCCTAAGTGTCTGCTTCTGTTGTGACCAGCATCTAAAATACCCTCAGTCATACACCTGCCAAGATTTTGTACCAATCATCTGAGTTCTGAAATATCCTTACCACCTTCCTCTAAGGCACATATATCAGAAGCCCAGGCCTCTAACTGCAAACATACCAATTTTATCCTTTAATATTCTTATGAAAAATTTTTGTATGCCCCTGATACAGATAAGCATATGTGCTCCTAATATAAATTTGGGGCCAGAATGTAGAATAAAATATAGCCAAGCCCTCAACAGGTATAAAATCCAATTTAGAAATAAGAACCTTATAAAAAATTAAGAACTATAAAATGTTTTTATTCTGGCCTTCCTGAAAAAAAAAGCCTTACCTGTACTCATTCTTGGAGGTACACAAGGTCAGAGTAAGAGCCTGAAGAATGGACACATTGTTATCTAGAAAAATCTTGGCTATGTATCCAGAAAACACAGTTATGTCAAGTGAGTTTAAAATAGGTTCCGGGGGCACCTGGGTGGCTTAGTTGGTTAAGTGCCTGCCTTCAGCTCTGGTCATGATCCTGGGGCCCTGGGATCAAGTCCTACATTGGGCTCCCTGCTCAGCAGGGAGTCTGCTTCTCTGTCTCCCTCTGCCCCTCCTCCCCACTTGTGTGCTCGTTCACTCTCTCTCACTTGCTCTCTCTCAAGTAAATAAATAAAATCTTTTTTTTTTAAGTAAATAGGTTCTAGTGTTGACCCTTCATTAATTTTTCTTTACAATTTTGTGGGAAGCTAGGGAAGCCCCCTGACTCCTCTCTGCTCTAGTCCCTGACACTAAAAAAGGAAACCAAGACCTGCTACACATGGGGACACTCACAGAGCAAAGCCTTCATGAATTAGGACAGCACTGAGTTCTGAAATATGTGGAGGTCCTTAATGAAGGCTCTTCTGCATCTGTACAGAACATCATTGTTTTATATTGATTTCTTTTAAATAGCCCTTTGACTAAGAATATCAAAGTAGATTGACACTCCAGATGTCCACTACCCTCTGGAAGAAAATCAAGAGGATGGACTTCATTACTTTTTGTCCTGTTTAGCCTCAGAAAATTTCAGCACTTTCCCACTGCATTGGTCCCTCTTTACCAGATGCTGTTTCTTCAGAAATAAATTCTAATAAGAATCATGCCTGCCAAATTAATTTGACCCTCAACTCCTAGAGAATCCTTAATACAAAAAGGATTTGCTCAGGAAAGGTCATTTGCAAACAAAGAAGCAACACATTGCTGTAAAACATGGGGAGCAAGGAGGATTCCCAGATGGAGAAAACCAACCATGTGAGGGTGAGTCTGCCATGTTTAACTCAGCAAATGCCTCATCCTTTGTCAAAGGCAAGGGGTTGATGCAGAAACAAATTATGAATGAGGTAAGTAGTGCAGAGTCGGGGGCAACACCCACAGCCTTGAAGCAACACATCTATGAGGCAGGATTTTCATTAGTTATCTTTGCTATCCCATTATGGAGCCATTATTTATCCTCAGATATTTATGCTAAACAACATTAAGTAAAATACAAGTTAAGTTACTATGATTCAAAGATATGTATGTACATATATATTTCATTTAAAGTCTTTAATGATTATATACCAATATATAGTTATATTTTAAGCATCCTCATTTAGCAAGAGACATGCTGATTTAATTATCGATATGTCAAAAATAAAAATAAAACAAAAACAGTAGCATATTATGTCATGATTAGTTTTTTTCGTAATGAATATGTATAAAACTATAGTTTGAAACAGAATTTCATATCACAGCATTCAATGTAAATACCACCACAAAATACTAATTTTTACAAATAGCTACTGGAGATGCTTGCATTTTTCATAAAAAATAGAATAGTTTATTTTTATAACTTTCCTGTTGTGTTTCAAAGTAAATAAATGTGGGAGAAGGCTTCTGATTCATATTTAGAAGTAATTCTTTGCAAATCACTGTGTAAGTAAGGTTAATTCTTATTTCAATAAATAATATGCCAACTTAGAAATAATAATCATTGCTATATTTTCCCTTTTTATCATTGGCTTCTTAAGTGCCATGGAAAGCTTCCAAGCTATTTGAGAAATAGATAATATGATTGCAGCCTGCAGATCTGGTGAAGACAATCTTAATGGGATTTTTATGCGACTCTTAATTTGTTTTCCACATCAGCATGTCTTCATCCTCCCACCTAACCATCAGTCCTACCTGGACAGATACTAAACAATATACGACTCAGAATGAAAACACCTAAACCTGATGAAGGCCCAAACCACCATAAGGTCCGGAGGTATTCACCTGAGTAAGAAACTAAGGGAGCCATGCAGCCCACACATGCTCATCTGCTGTCCACTAATCTTTGTACTTGCTCACTTGATATGCATCCCAAATCTCTCAGCCTTATTTTAAAATAGTAGTTAAATAAGCATCTTATTTATTGAATTTTTTCATATGCACTGCTGAAGCAAGAACATCTTTATTGAATTTTTGGAAAAAATAAGAGACATCAGTTTCTTTAAGCCCCCAGAATACCATAGAGTTGGGAAATACTGGAACGCCCTATGACAAATGTAACTAGCTGCCTAATTATCAGCCTTTTTTACCTTCTCTCTTACCAAGAAAGCCCTAATTTTACTTAGGGCAACTGTATCAGTTAGCTTTTGATGCATTATAATCCATCTCAAAACTTAGTGGCTAGAAACAACCACCATTTATGGTTTGATGAGTCAACAATATGGGCTTGGTTCAGCTGCAGGTTTTTTTGTTTGTTTGTTTGTTTGTTTGTTTTTAGTCTCAGTGAGTTTCATTCATATGTCTGAGATCTAAGGATAGGCTAGCTATTGGCTTTGGTAACAGAGGTGATTGAGCTATATGAATCTCACCATCCAGCAGGATAGCCAGGATTTGTTCACCTAGTGGATCCACACAGTTCTGAGAGAGCAAGACAAAGAGTAAACATCCCTGTGACACCTGGATTAGGAGCTAGCACAATACCATTTACCCTTTGTTCTATTGGCCAAAACAATTTCTAAGGCAAGCCCAGACCAAAAAAATGGCCAAAGAGACTCCACCTCTTTGTGAGAGGCAGTTCAACTTCACGTTGAACGAGTGGAAAAAAGGAGAGACCTAATCACCATCATTTTTGCAAACAATTTGCTGGAGCAGCAATGTGTCCAGATTAAAAACAAACAGCAACAACTGGAGAAAAGTTTTCCGGCTTTCCTTACATTGAGGGGTGATCATATCTGAGCATATCAGAACATAGTTCTGGTCAAGACAGATAAGTGAGCTTCTGATAAAAGCTCCTTAATGGTAAAGAGACTTAGCTGCCTTACAAATGCTGCCTTGAATCTTCCTCCTTCTTCCTGCAGGAATGCAGAAGCAATGCCACAGGTGGAGCAGCCATTATGAAACCTTGAGGCAATAACGATCAACTTGGAAATTGCTTTTTTTTTAAAGATTTTATTTATTTATTCATGAGAGGCACACACAGAGAGAGGCAGAGACATAGACAGGGAGAAGCAGGCTCCATGCAGGGAGCCCGATGTGGGACTTGATCCCGGGACTCCAGGATCACACCCTGGGCCAAAGGCGGATGCTCAAATGCTGAGCCACCCACCCAGGTGTCCCTGGAAATTGCATCTTAAAGTGGCTGAATAGAAAGGAAAAAGAAGACAAAGAAAGCCTATTCCCTGAATACTTTTTACATGAAAAAAAAAAAAACTAAAAACAAAAAACGAAACATCCTGGGGCACTGGGGTGGCTCTCTCAGTTAAGCAACTGCCTTCAACTCAGGTCATGATCTCAAGGTCTTGGGATCAAGCCCCACAACAGGCTTTCTGCAAGGAGCCTACTTCTCCCTCTGCCCCTCCCCTGCCTATGTTCTCTCTCACACATAAATAAATAAATAAAATCTTTTTTTAAAAAGAAAAAAGATGGGACACCTGGGTGGCTCAGTGGTTGAGCCTTTGGCTCATGTCATGATCCTGGGGTCCTGGGATCAAGTCCCACATCAGGCTTTTTACAGGGAGCTTGCTTCTTCCTCTACCTGTGTCTCTGCCTCTCTCTCTCTCTCTCTCTCTCTCTGTGTCTCTCATGAATAAATAAATAAAATCTTAAAAAAGAAAATTCCTTACTTGTTTAACCCACTGTAGTTCCTTGCTGTCACTTTGGGCTGAATGCACATTCTCACACACACATACAACATATGTGTGTGTGTGCATGTGTGTGTATACATGAGAGACAGGAGAGGATTCAATAGAGCAATTACCCAAGGCTAGGAAAGATAAGTCCACCTGGATCCACCTTAGAACAGGAGTGATGGTTGCCTACTCTAGAGCACAGCCTGAAGTTGGATGGACACATTTTCAAAATTATATATCTAAAGCAGTATTTGGGGCTATGGAGTCAAAAAAATTGTACACAAAATAGAAATAAAAACAAGAAAGCCCACAGATGAGATTTTTCCCTGGGAATATAAGAATTACTTTCACCTACTATCATTGTGGGAAACTCAATATATTGGAGAACTGACAACATTTATGTGTTAGGTCTTTGGAAAACAATTAATTCATTCAACAAATATTAATCAAGCTCCTTGAAAACTGGTTTATAATGTCTCTTTTTAAAATATAATTAATTATCTTAAACTTCACAGGATATTAAAGGGCTGTCAAATATGGTGACTTTGAAGGAAAAAACAGAACTACATTTTTCCTTTTCCCATTCCTTTTCCTCTTCTCTTACTATTTGCTTCCTTCCATTCCCTTCCCTTCCTTTCAGGAAAATAAGAAGAGTCTCATTAACACTTTCCTTTCTTTCTTTAGGTCTATGATTCTCAAAGCCTGGAATAATACTAGTTTTCTATAAAGAAGGCTTAAATGATAAATAACAAATACATGGTGAGAAGGTTTTTCTATTTTCCATTTTTCCTATTTCTATGTCTTTAATTTAAAAATGTTTTAAAAGGGGATCCTTGGGTGACTCAACGGTTTAGTGCCTGCCTTTGGTCCAGGGCGTGATCCTGGAGTCCCGGGATCGGATCCCACGTTGGGCTCCCTGCGTGGAGCTTGCTTCTCCCTCTGCCTGTGTCTCTGCCTCTCTCTCTCTCTCTCTCTCTCATGAATAAATAAATAAAATCTTTAAAATAAAAAATAAAAATATTTTAATAAAATAGTTATGAAAAGGCTGTAAGAACAATACAAAAAATAGTCTCTCACCTCCCTCCTCCTTCCTCCTCACTTCTCCTCCCCAAAGACAATCACTTTTGCCCCTTTTAGCTGTTTTTTAATAGTTTTTTTTTTTTTTTTCGAGAGAGCATGTTTGCATGAGCAGAGGGAGAGGGGGCAGAGGGAGAGAGAGAGAGAGAGAGAGAGAATCTTAAGCAGGCTCCACCCCCCAGCACAGAGCCCTACAGACGGCTCAATCTCACAACCCTGAGATCATGACCTGAGCCAAAATTACAAGTTGAACACTTAATCTACTGAGCCACCCAGGTGTCCCTTTACTTTGAAATTTTAAAATGAAATGCTTATACAACTCTTTTGATCAGTCAGATTTAATTTATCTTTTGACACTCTTTATAATTGATCAAAATTCTTAGGTAGATTTAAAAAAATATATGTCCATAGATTCCCTAATACTCTGCTTGGCTTAATCCTCCTCTTCTTGAGTGTGGGCTGAAATTTGTAACTTGGTTCTGACAAAAAGAACAAAACTGAAATGACACTGTTTGACTTGGAGATCAGGTCCAAAAAGGATTGTGGCTTCTGTCATGGTTTTCTCCTCTCTTTCTCTCTTTCAGGCCACTTGCAGGGGGAGAAGCTAGCTGCCATGTTGTGAGGAGCCGAGGCACCTGTCCAACATCCATTGAGGAACTTAGGCTTCCTTCCAGCTGCTGTGTGAGTGAGTCTGGAAGCATATCTTCCTGCCCTAGCCAAGTCTTCAGAAGACTGCAGACCTAGCCAACATCTGGACTATAACTTCATGAGAGACCCTGAGCCAGAGCCCTCCAGCTAAGCTGCTTCCAAGCTCTTGATCTACGAGAAGTGTGAGGTGGATCAATAAACAATAAAATGTTTGCTGTTTAAAGCCACAAAGTTTGGGAGTAATTTGTTATGTAGCAATAGATAACAAGAAAGTACTTTAAAATTGTTTTCTCCATAGTCCCAATAGAGTTACCTACATTTTCAATTAATCAATGACATCTGTCTATTTCATTATATGTAAGTGAATGTTATTCACTAAGCCAATTATTGCATTATAATTACATATCCTTTCTTTACATTTTGTTTTTACTAGAATTAATCATTGGCATTATTCTGCTAGTCATACATAGATACCTATATATCTGTCCTCATTACTTTTCCAAATATTTCATCAGATCTCTCATACACCTCTTACAAGTTCTCCTTACTTGAAATGGCATATTGTAAGAGGTCATTTTTAATAATGATCATAATAGACTTAGTAATGACTATAATAGATCATCTTTAATAATAATATTCAAAAATAATAAATAATTGTCATTTATTTTCCCCCCATGGAGACCTTTGTCTCAGAGCTATGGTCTTCTTGCTGTAACCCAGATAGCTTTTCTCTAGGTCTGTCATCCTAGGATTTACCTTTCTTTCACTCTGGGGTTTCCATTCACTACTCTTCTGTGTCATGACCCCTCCTTCTTAGATCTTACATCTTTCGTCCCTGTGTCACTTCCTCTTTATAGAAGAACATCCTATAAAGCATAACACTAAGCATAGTTGCACGGGTGAAAAAATTGAATTTAGATGTAGGAAAATGTCTGATTTCTCTAAGATTATGAATTAGTAGAGGATATTCAATGTGAAGATGGTTTTTATTTTTCATATTTGTTTCTTCCAGATTCTTCTCCTATTTTTCACACTGGTTTTTCTTAGAAGTCATTTCTACTGTACAAAGAAATGAATGAACCATATCCATTTAGCCCATTATAATAAACTTTTTAATTTCAGAAGAAATGTGATAGGAGGAGATTTTCTAGTCTTATTACTTTTGCTATTCTCACCTCTATATGCTCACAGTGCTCCTTCATATATTTATTTCAACATTTGGTTACCTGCCAGTCTTCATTAAAATGTGAACTCATTGTGAATCTTCAGTTAATGCTATTTCATCATGTCTAATTTACAAGTGAAAATTGATAGTTTAGCAATAGTTACCACTACCTTTCTATCCATTCAGGATTGTCTGGGCTCTGTGTTGGGGAAGATGAAACCAGATTCCATACACACAAAACTTAAAATAAGCCAAGCCAACCTTTTGTACCTCAGTATCTTTATCTTCTAAATGCCAGATTTTGTAGATGATCTGGAAAATGAGAGGCTTCTCAAATCTAATGTTCTAGATGGGAATGGTTTATACAATTTTAAGTTCCAAGCTACCTATCTCTGATCTTAAAAATCTAAATTATGCCTAAGTACATTAGTTTCCTCGGGCTGCTATAACAAAGTAAAGCAAATTTAGTGCCCTAAAACAAAAATTTATTATCTCATGCTTCCGGACTAGAAGTTCAAAATCAAGGGAATGACGATATTGATTCCTTTTTTTGGAGGCTCTGAGGAAGAGTACTTGTGGGTCAAACCTTGGTTCCGCACTCTGAGATCCAAACTGAAAGAGAGCTTCT
Organism: Canis aureus; assembly: GCF_053574225.1. NCBI lineage: Eukaryota > Metazoa > Chordata > Mammalia > Carnivora > Canidae > Canis > Canis aureus. The sequence continues at coordinate 15,737,469 of NC_135636.1, forward strand.
GATCTGGAATGTCCAGCCCCATGACAGAGGCTCTTAGATATTCCACCTAACACTGGTGAGCATCACCTAGTTGGTATTACAACACTGTGGGATGGAACAACACTCTCTATAATCTCTGTAAAGAACACCAAATAATTGGTAACAATAATGTAATCTTCAATGAAGGGGAAGAGAGAATTCAGGGATACTTAAAACTCCAAAGAAAAAAAAAATCCTTACCTACCAATGTTTTTCTTCCCCATTAATGGGGTATACATAAATTCAAAAAGAAATCACAAATAAAATAATTATTTTTAAGGAAAAAATATGATGAAAACAATTGTAATAATACTTGTAAAGTTTAGATTGACCTCCAACATGCCTCAAATTTATTTAAAAATTAATAATATATAGCTTACAAGAGATATACTTAGATAAACTCAGAGCAAAAAGATAAAGTAATGCTAAAAATAAAAGCATAGGTTGGGGTGTCTGGGTGGCTCAGCTGGTTAAGCAGCCAACTCCTGATTTCAGCTCATGTCACAATGTTGGGGTCATGAGCCTCACATCAGGCTCCACAATGGGCATGGGGCCTGCTTAAGATTCTCTCTCTCCCTCTCCCTCTGCCCCTCTACCCCCATCTGCTTGCATGGGCATGTGCATTTACTCTCTCTCTCTCTAAAAAAAATAATAAAAAGACATAGGCAAATGTAAATCAATCCACTTCAAATACAAAGAAACAAAAAGAGATAATAGTAATACACCACAATTCAAAGAGAACACATTTGCTTACGAATGACCCAATTAAGACAACATTCAGATGAGATCACTTCTGTGCTCAAAATCCTGGACCTCAAAAATAAAAGCATGCTTATTTCCTATGACCAACAGGAGCCTAAATCTCCTGGCCCAACTTTACCTGACTTCATCTCCTAAAACTTACCCTTCTTTTCACTTTCAGCCAAATAGGAAACCTTTGCACTAGCTGTTCCATCTGCCTGGAAGGCTATTTCCCAAATTATCTCCTTCAAGTCTTTATGGAAAATTCACCATCACAGTGACACTGCGTTGGCCAAAATTTCAGTCCCCTGTTTTGAGGTTACATATCCCCCTTCTCTGCCTTCTTTTCCTTCTCAGCCCTCATATACGTGTATTGTCAGATTTCCTCACTAAAATATAAACCCCTGAAAGTGAGAATTTATCAATACTGCATACCCTAGAAGTGTTGGTGAATGTTTTCTGTAATAGATCAAACAGTAAATACTTTAGGCTTTGTGGGTCATGTGGTCTCTGTTACAATGATTCAGTTCTATCATTGGGATGCAAAAATAATCATAGATAATACATAAACAAAGAAATGAACATGGCTGCAGTCTTATAAATATTTATTCGCACAATTTTACATTTCATATAATTTTCAAGCACCCTGAGTATTATACTTCCTTTGTGTTTTTTCCATGCACTTAAACACGGAAAAAAAAAAACAAACAAACCTTTTTTTGGGTCACAAGCCATACAAAAGCTGGGAGCAAGCCAATTTTGGCCCAAGTCACAGTTCACGACCACTACTCCCCAAAAATGCTTGACATATGGTAGGTATTGAATGGATGAATGTGAAGATGTCAATATTTATACCTGAATATTTAATAGCAAAGATGAGTAAAAAATTACATTAAAAAAGAACTGACTAAAATGAAATAATCTATAAAATCATAACAATAATAATAGACCTATTTTATCATTATTAATCCTACAGATGAAAACATGGAGCATATCAGTGCAAGAAGTTGTACAACAGAGGTTGTAGGTAGATGCTGATTTTGCTTACTACAATTAGAAAGTACAACTAACTTGCAAGTACTAGAAGAACATCTATAAATGTTGCACCAGTTTTTAAAAATGGATAAACATTCATTCACACTCTTCACATTGAGGTAGAGTCTGTCCATTCAATTTGGATGGCCTTGGGACTGCTTTAAATAACAAAGTAAGCAGATGTGATGCTGTGTAATTGCTGATAGTAGGTCATTAAAGACCATGCAACTTCCACTTGTGTCACTGGGAATGCTCACTCTCTAAATGCTTCCACTTGGATACTACATCTCAGAGTCCAGCTGCCATGCTGTGAAGCAGCCCAAACCATTTGGAGAGGTTACGTGTAAGCACTCAAGCTAACAATCCAAGTTGAGCCCAGTCTTCAGATCACTCCACCCTAGCTTCAAGGCATTCCTAACTAAACTCCAGAAGTCTCCAGGTCATTCAAGTTGTCCCAGCCCTAGTCTTCCTAGCTGAGGCCCCAGACATCATGAAGCATAGACAAGCCATTCTTGCTATGCTCTGTCTGAATCCCTGACTGAGGAAATCCAGGAACAAAATAAAATGGTAGTTGGTGAATGACCCCTCATTTGGGACAGTATTTCATCTAACAATAGTTCCTAGAAAACAATTCGTCAGCATACCAGGCCAAAAGAAAATTACTGTATAATCCAATAAAAAAATTCAGATTACCTATAAATAGAACTAAAAACTAAAGTGCTGATACAATACAAAATCTAAACACACTTTAACAATAGTGCCCTGAAAAGTGATTCAGTGAAGAACATGAGACTAGACTCTGTAGGTTCCTTAAATATGAATAAGCTGAAGTTTTAGAGAGTATCAATGAGTGGAATAATGCAATACAAACAAAAGGAAATTTTGAAAAAGACTCTGGCTCAGAACTACACTTTTTATTTGATTATTCCCATGACTAACCAGTTGTGAAATTCTGCAACTTTTACCAGTATTTCCATTATTTCTTCCTTTAAAGTGTTACAGACCAAATTCATCTTTTCTCAGCTCCTCTGCTTCATTATCTGAGCAACTTCTCTCTTGACTTCAAGCTTGTTGTTCTTCAAAATAGCTCTCCCTTGGCCTCCAGAGACTTTGATTTAAGCAGAAGCTGTATCATGTCACTCCCTTTTCAAAAACTTTAATGGGATCCTTTGTGTATAAAAGAATGCCTATAATCTTTAGCATCTCAAGCAAGTTCTTCAAAGGCTACCTCCTCCAAAATACTTATATCCATTCTCATTCCTTTTAAAAATCCCTACCTTCTAATCACTTAATATTATTATCTAATAATGTAGATATTATTTTTTAAGATTTTCTTAAGATTTTATTCATTTGTTGGGGGGAGGGCACACACGTGGGGAGGGGCAGAGGGAGAGGGAGAAACAGGCTTCCCCCCCCCCCCCCCAGCAGGAAGCCAGCCCCACTTGAGCTTGATCCCAGGCCCTGGGATCATGACCTGAGCCTAAGGCAGATGCTTAACCAACTAAGCCACCTAGGCACCCCTAATAATGTGAGTATTAAATGGATGCCTTATGCATTCACATTGCCCTAGCCGAGGGTGTTAATAATAGGGACAAATATAGTTAAGAATTAACTAGAAAATTAGGGCTTTTGCAAAGGATCATTTTGAAGGCAGTTCACAGAATACAAATAAAATTATTTTACTCTAAGAAAAAGGATTTGGTTGGTTCATGTATATGAAAAGTGGAAGTATATCTGGCTTAGGTAGGTCTTGGTCTAGGGATTCATGTGATGTCCTGGGTCACTCTCTGCCTCTCCATCTCTCAGTATAGCTTTCCTCTGTGTGGGCTTTATTCTCAGGCACTCTCTCTGCAGGTACTAATTCCTAGCAGCTCTCAAATTATATCTCACCATCTTTGCTTGTCAATACCATTAGTAAGTAGGCTTCTTTTTTCCTAGAAGTTGCAATGTAAGTGTTGTGCCCAAGATCGCGAATCCGAGAAACCACCAAGGAGCCGACACCGATGCAAACACACGAGGGTTTATTTACAAGCTCGAGCTTGGGTCCAAGTGTACCCGACAGAGCAGAGCAGGGATTTGGACCCCGAGGTGGGTTTCAGCTTAGTTTTAAGGGCTGGCCTAGGGGACCTCCAGAAGGGGTGGAGGAATTTCTCAAGTTCTGTTTACATTCTGATATGGGGCTTTCAAGCGCATTGAGCTCTGTTCTCATTCTGGTATGGATGGGGCTTTCTGCCCCTGGCTTGGGCTCTGTTCTCATTCTAATATGGGGCTTTCTAGGACGTTAAGCTGTAAACGATTTTCTTCCTGTAACTGAAGTAAGGTAAATTTCAGCTCTTATTCACCGGGCTGGGATGGCTGTACTTGTGCTAACGCTGAACTTAAAGTGGAATGGCCTTAACTTTCTCCGCCTCCACAGTAAGTCCTAGGATTGATTTGTATTGGCCTGACTTCAGTTGCATGTCCACCCCTATGCCAGGGGAAAGGAATTCACTGCTTCAGCCAGGCTGAGAGTAGAGTCAATACAACTCAAATACTAGAATGAAAATCAAACAAGAATAGTTACCCCACTGTGGTCTCACATCAGGGGTGGTCTCACATATTCAGTTGCCCCATGAAACATACCTTTATCTGTTCATACACCAACTTCCAGGGTTTTGAGTGAGCTGGAAGCAGGTCTGTGGAAACATCAGTCAATCACTGTATATCTAGTATAGGCCTACTATACAATTGTCAAATAAGTGATTCAGCAAATGTCTTAGATTTGAGTCCTCACAACACATTTAATTTACATAAATAATTTATTGAATAATTTGATCTGTAGGAGGCTCCATTTCTTCATCTGTAATGAGAAATAATAATACTTCCCTATCTGGGACAATGCTTTGAAGACCAAATAAGAGTGCTTCATCTAATGCAGTATTTAAATGCCCTGAGGATGCTGATTAACCACTCTGTCTTTTGCTCATAATTGGGGTAAGAAACTAGATATTTTTTACTTGACTTTGAGAAGTTTACAAGGGAGGAGGTGAAGAGAATTAACAAACGTAAAATAGGAATTAACCTAAATACTTAATAGTCATTTCAGCCCAATCTGGTAACTATGTTTTACAATCAATCTTATTTTACTCCAAAAATAATGAGTAACTTGACTTCAATTCTCTCTTCTTACCACCCACTCCCTACCCCCTTTCCATAAACTATTTTTATTAAGTATTTATCAATTCATCTGATGAGTTTCTCATGCAAAACAAGATAAAAGTTTCTCATTTCTTCTCATAGCGTCTGCTTGAGAAATGACTCTGCGTGGAATTCAGAGCAAAAAAATATGTTGCTAGAATATTAAAGCAACACAGATGATTAAAATATCACACCTTGCCTGTTTCTTTGGCAAGCTGAATGAAGAAAACAAAGATGAAATATTAGCATGTGTTTTCACATGAATATGTTAGGGGGGGAAACTTCACAAAATTTTTTTAATTTTGTTTTCACTTATATCAGATATTTTTAAATCTCAAAATTTATCTTGATGCTTCTCCTAAATAATAGCCAGATACAAAATATTTCATAAGTCAGACTTAGAACAGCATAACAGTATTTTTGACCAAGGAAAGAATACCAAATACTTTCTTCTCTTAGTATTCTGGCAGTTTGTCCTGAGTTCACAAATCTGAGTTTCATATACCCAGCTTTTCTTAAAACAAGATTCAAAATTAAGACTCCCTTTAGGGTCCCTTAAAGAATAAAATCCCTCAAGGGGCACCTGGTTGGCTCAGTCCATAGAGCATGTGACTCTTGACCTCGGGATTGTAAATTCGAGTCCCATGTTGGGTGTGGAGATTACTTAGAAAAATAAAGTAAAATCTTTAAAAAACAAAATCAAAATCTCTTGAATCCAGCTTTATTTGGTAAAGGACCTTACAGTTTAGGTCATTTATCCTCATTAGGTCAAATGAGTTCTCCAACATAATTTTTTTAAAAATAATAATTTTGTTGAGATATAATTTACCTACCATGCAATTCATACATTTAAAGAGCAAATTCAGTGGGCATAAATATATTCACAGAGTCGTGCAACCATTGCCACAATCTGATGTTAGAACGTTTTCATCACCTCACGCCCATTAGCAGTCACTCCTCATTCCCTCCTTTGGCCCGGCCTGGCAATCTACAAACTCTTCTGTCACTATATATTTGCCTCTTCTGGACACTGCATATAAATGAGATCATGCAGGCCTTCTGTGACCAGCTTCTTTCACTTGGTATGTTTTCAAGTTTCAGTCAAATATGGTATACCAATACTCCATTCCTTTTTATGGCCAAATGATGTTACATTGTAGGAATATGCCACATTTTATTTATTCATTCATCTGTTGAACCCCATTTATCTGTTGAACCCCAACCTCTGGGATTGTTTCTACTTTCTGGCTACTATGAATAATGCTTTTTGAATATCTATATACACATCTTTGCATGGACATACATTTCCATTTCTTTTGAGTAGACAACTAGGAGTGGAATTGCTGGGTCATATAGTATTTGCTTAACCATTTGAAAACTGTCACTTTGTTTTCCAAAGCAGCTGTGCCATTTTACATTCCTTGCACCAATATATGAGGATTCCAATGTTTCCACATCCTTATCAACACTTGCCATTATCTTTTTGATAATTGTCATCCTAGTGAATGTGAAGTGTCATTTTGGTTTTGACTTGTATTTCCCTAATAGCTGATGATGTTGAGTATCTTTTCATGTGCTTATTGACCATTTGTATCTTAATTGAAGAAACATTTATTTACATCCTTGGCCCATTTTCTCAAGGGGTTGTCTTTTTGTTGTTGTGTTGTAAGAATTATTTATATATTCTGGATATTACAACCTTGCCAGACATATGATCTGCAAATATTTTCTTCCCTTCTGCAGGTTTTTTCACTTTCTTGATGGTATCCTCTGAAACAAACAAACAAAAAATTCAATTTTGATTAAGTCTAATTTCTCTCTTTTCTTTTGGTATCATATCTGAAAAAACTTTGCCTACTCTACAGTCACAAAGATTTTTTCCTATTTTTTCTTCTAAGTGTTTAGTAGTTTCAATCCTTACAATTAGATCTATAAACCATTTTGAGTTAACTTTTGTGTATAGTATAAAGAAGTTCAATCTTACCATTTTGCACATGAATATTCAGCTGTCTAAGTTCCATTGATCAGAAATACTATTCTTTTCCCCCATTGAGTAGTCTTGGAACCTTGATATAATTTTTGATCCTTGAACTAGTTGTAAAAACACTAAATGGCCTAAACTGGACATTTTGAACTATAGTGACTAGATTATTACATTTTTCCATTAGATTTTTCTTTAATTTGATTGTCCTTTAAACGACACAGAGAATATCTCAATCCTAAACTTTAAAGGGGCTTTTGGATTATTTCCAAAACTTAATTTTCACTGTCTCTGAAAAATGAGAAAATTCTTGAAATTTTTCATTGACTTTCTTAAATCTTTGTCTCTGTTAGCTAGATAAGTGAGTATCCTAACTAATGCTTCCTTGTGAATTTTACAATTGACAAAATTTAATCTTTAATCCCAGTTTTATCCTTAATCGCAGTTCGATTACCCAGTCCTTTTCTGTTCTAGTGTAATATAAGGCAGGTTTGATGTACAAAGCATTATAAAGCATCACCTAGGCAGATGTATGTGAATGTAAATGGGAGTATTTTTAGCAATAATATTTTTACCACTAGATACTGCGTAATGAAGAGAGAGAGACATAAATTTTGTGTACTAAAAAACTTGTCATCCATTTTAAAGATTTACTTATTAAATATACACAATCAAGAGATATACTAAATTTGCTTGCCTAGTCATATTCAAGGATCATATCCGTTATGATCTTGTTAGTATTCACAAACTTTCTATGAGATGGTAGTAGTCAAAATGCCACTATTTATAAGAAGTGTATCAGTTAGCTTTCGCTACATAAGAAACATCCCAAAATAAAAAAAAAATGACCACTTGCTTAGCTCACAACTCCATGGGTCCATTGGACAGTTCATCTGATCTGGGATTGTTCAACTGGTCTTGGCTAGGTTCACTTAGGAGTCATACAGGTAAACTGGCAGCTGGATAATCTAGCAGAGCCTCACTCACATCCTGGAGGTTGGTCATCTATCAGGGATTACTTGCTTTCATCATTCAGCAGCCTGCCCAGACTTCTTCACATAGAAGTCTCAGGATTCAAGAGTAGCAAGAGAGGGTAAGCCCCAATTTACAAGCACTTCTCAAGCCCTTTATATACATTTGCTACTATATATTAGCCAAAGAAGTCAAGAGCCAACCAGATTCTAGAAGAGGGAAAAATCCAGTTACAGAGAGGAACTGCAAAGTATGTGGCTAATTTTGTTATCTATCACAGAAAGCAAAACACGAGATTTCATAGGGGTAACAAAATAAGGTCTTTAGCATGGGACTTCCAATCATAATTTCTGTATACCTACTACTATTTAAAGTTTTCTGCTACTTCTGAATAATTCCTTTAACAATTATTTTTGCCTTCATTGGGAATTTTTGTTGTTTTTTAAAAAGGCATAATGCAAGTACATAGAAAGAAAATATAAAGAAAAGAAAGAGATACAAAATGAAGAGAAAGACTCTCCCTCAATCTTTCTCATTCCCTCCCCACTCCACGCTTGCTCCTTATGGATCATTTTTGTATAGTTCTCCCTTCAGGCCTTTGGAGGTAATACTAAATAAAATGTTTGTGCCTTTATGTCCACATTTACCAACACTAAGCAGTGTCTGTTCCAGCCCTATGTGGACATAAGAAATATTTAGTTTATTTTCTCTATAGCTCTTCCATCTACTTTCTCTTCCTTCTTCTATGTTTGTTGATTACATTTTTAAATTTTAAGTCACATACTAAGATCTCTATTTCAGACTCATCAGCTCCAAGCTGTAGCTCTCAATTTCTCACTGTACAAGATGAGGTATTTCATGTTCTGACATCTTTCCACTTGGCTTTCACAGCCCACACCTCTACCACTTGTCAGAATCTGCCAGGCATCGCATTACTTTGACAATGTTGTGTAGCATTTATATTCTGACTTCTATTTATAATAAAGTTCTGCATCCACAGTTTGGTTCTGAAAATCATGAACCAATAAACAATATTAAAAATATGCTGATCATGCAGAAATCATTGGCTAATTGAACTCACAAAGAGGTAATCCTGTGTCTCTTAACCTGAGTCATTTGAAGGAGAGTATTTCAAACATCAAGGTCAAATGTATTTTATGACATTCTGTCACTTGTTCGATATAATGACCCACTTCAGTTTGCTTCAAATTTATGACGATTTTCTTATACTTTTACAAATCTGTCGAAGAATTTTATTGCATTCCCTTTGTTTTTCTTGTTGTCTGAGAGAAAGTATTCATATTTTATCACATTCTTTAAAGCACCAACTTGCCTTATCATGCTACTTGTTGGATGATATAAAATGCTTCTAGGCCATAAGCACAGCTGTCTTCTTGTTTCTTTTTATTGTTCTCCTGGGTTAGTTCTATTGTTTCCTAAAGCCTTTGGATTTCTCTTGGATTCTTTTAGAAATGGTGTATAGGAGTTGAGTTTAATGAGTCCTTACACGAATGAATGTATCTTTTATTTCCTAGAATTCTAGACCCCTGTTTTTTTTCTTCTTATAATTTGAAGGCATAGTTATACCATCTTTTAAGATACAAGGTTGCTGATGTGAGAATTTTAATGCCAATCCAATTCTTAATCTTTAGTATGCAATGAAGTTATGTTTATTTAAAAAATTTTAATGAGGTATAATGTACAATCCAAAAGTGGACAAATTATAGCTTGATGAATTATCTCAAAGTGATCAAATAAGAGATAAAACAATATCTGTGTCTCAGAAGCCCTCTTTGAGTCTCATTTCCAATTACTACCCTCTTCTTCTAATAAGGCATCATTTTCCTGATTCCTAACAGCTTAATAGTTTTAACTGTTTTTGAAATTTATAAAATAAAAACAAAATAACATATATTCTTTGTGACTAGCCCCTCTCACTCAACATTAGGTATGTGAGATTTATCCACATTGTTGCTTATAAAATTAATCTATTCATTTCAATTTCTGAAAAGCCTTCCATTTTATAAATATACAAAAACTCATATTTTTTAATGTTTATACACATTTGTTTGTTTCTAGTCTTTGGTTGTTGAAAATAAATTATAAACATTTATGTTAGTGCACATATATTTGCTTTTATAATGTGTTCTATTTTATGCCATTTAAGGTTGTACAATATGATTCTATTAAGTTTTAGAAGATATTATCAAGCCATTTTCCAAAGTATTTTACTAATATCACTCTTACCAGCAATGTATAAAAGTTCTAGGAGGATCCCTGGGTGGCTCAGCGGTTTGGGCCCTGCCTTTGGCCCAAGGCGCAATCCTGGAGTCCAGGGATTGAGTCCTGCATCAGGCTCCCTGCATGGAGCCTGCTTCTCCCTCTGCCTGTGTCTCTGCCTCTCTCTCTCTCTCTATCATAAATAAATAAATAAATAAATAAATAAATAAATAAATAAATAAATCTTTTAAAAAATGTATAAAATTCTAGTTCCTCAAAATCTTCACCAGCACTTGGTATCATCAGTAGCTCTTCTGACTGGTGTATAGTAGCATTTTGTTTTTCAAGCTTTGAGTATCTCTGTATTATCAATGTTGGCCATTTGTTATATAGATGATCAAGTTTTCTGCGAATTTTCCTAGTGGGTTGATTGTATTGCTTAATTGATTTGTAGGAGTTCTTTGCATATTCTGGAAAACTATAACCCTTAGTTGATTATAACATATATCTTCTCTCATTCTTTGGCTTGCCTTTTATACTCTTTCAACGACATGTTTAATGAAGAGAAATAGTTTATTTCATTCATCTTTTCCTCTGTGGTTAGTGCTGACATGCCTTCTTTAGATTCCTTACACAAGTCATGAAGATAGTCTATTTTATGGTCTTGCAGAAGTTTTGCTCTTTTATCATGCACATTTGATCTATAATCACTGGAATTGATTTTTGTGAAAGGTAGGGGTCAGGATTCAAGTTGTCCATATTGACCCAATACATTTATTAAAGGGAAAAAAGTTTTTTGTTCTGCCACCTTTGTCATAAATCAAGTATTAATACATGGATTAATACAATTAATAATATTATTAATTATTAATATTATTAATACAATCCATTACTACATGGATCTGTTTCTGGACTCTAGGATGTTCCATTGTTCTATCAGCAAATCCTGGCACCATGCTACCCATTTTTAATTTATGGTAGCTTTATTTTTTTAAGACTTTATTTATTTATTCATGAGAGACATGGAGAGAGAGGCAGAGACATAGACAGAGGGAGAAACAGGCTCCTCGCAGGGAGCCCGATGTGGGACTTGATCCCCAGACCCGGGATCATGACCTGAGCTGAAGGCAGAAGCTCAACCACTGAGCCACCCAGGTGCCCCAATTTATGGTAGCTCTAAACTGAGGGTGTAGGTATTGTTGGTAGTGTAGGTCCTCTAATTCAATATTTTTTTAAGATAGTTTTAATTATTCTTGGCCCTTACATTTGCATATAAATTTTAGAGTTAATTTGTCAATTTCCACAAAATCACCAGCTATGATTTTGATTGAAAATGTATTGAATATATATATTTAGGAGAATTAACATCAACAATATTAATTCTTTCTGTTCATGAAAATGATATATATCATTATGTATTTTGATTTTATTTTCTAGCAACAATGCATTACAGTTTTCTATGCAGAAGTCCAATACATTTTTACTAGACTTATTCTATGTGTTTGATATTTTCAATGCTGTTGTTAAGTAGTATTTTAATTTCAGCGAATTGTAAATATTTGCTGCTGTAGTACATGACACGATGATTTTTAAGGATCACCTTATATCCCTGACCAAATGTTACTTCTGAAGATCCCTTTAGATTTTCTACGTAAAAAAATCAAAGTGTGTTGTTTCCAAGTAGTAAGTTTTATTTCTTCTTTCCCAATATTAGCCATATTTATTTGTTTTTGCCTCATGCAGTGGAGAGAACCTCTTTTTGCAGTGGAGAGAACCTCTTATACAAAATTGAAAATATATGTTAATATCAGACATTCTTGTCCTAATCCCAACCTTGGGCATTTTCCCTAGACACTCATATTTAGATTAAGAAAGTGTCCTTATGGGCACCTGGGTAGCTCAGTGGTTGAGTATCTGCCTTGGGCTCAGGTTGTGATGCTGGAGTCTTAGGATCGAGTCCTACATTGGGCTCCTCACAGGGAGCCTGCTTCTCCCTCTGCCTGTATCTCTGCTTCTCTCTGTGTGTCTCTCATGAATAAATAAATAAAATCTTAAAAAAAAAAAAGTGTCCTTACATTCTTGGTTTGCTAAGGACTTTTTAAAAATTAAGTAGGCTTCAATACCAGCATGAAGCCCAGCGTGGGGCTTGAACTCACCACTCTGAGATCAAGATCTGAGCAGAGATCAAGATTCAGATACTTAGCTGACTAAGCCAACAAGGCACCCTCCTGCTAAAGATTTTTTTTATCACAAATGATAAATTTTATAAACTGTCTTCTGCATTTATTGATTATTTAATTTTTCTCCTATATTCTGTTAATGTGATCAAATGAATTGATTTTTGTGTGTGTTTAACCAACTTTGTCTTCCTGGAATAAACTTAAATTGGTCAAGATATATATCGATATATATATCGATATTAAGTTTATTGATTATTGATATTGATATATTGATATATATTGTTAGTTTTTAGAGGATTTTTTCATCTATTTCCATGTAAGGTATCAGCTTGTTATGTTTGGAATATAACTGCCAGGTTTTGTTATCAAAGTTATGCTAGCCTAATAAATGAGTTGCAAAATGTTTCCCCTCTGTTCTTTGGAAGAGTTTGTATAAAATATGTATTCTTTCTTTCTTTTATAGAGAAGTTTCTGGAGAAGGTAACATTGCCTGAAGAGCTTTTTTTTTCCTTCTTCTTTATGTTATATTTTACTAACAGATTTGATTTATTCAATTATGGATTCAATTTAAAGATTATAGGTAAAATGGCATTTCAAATATCTCTGAGGACTTAAGCTTAAGTTAGCAACTCTTCCCCTAGGTTATTTATGCATCCTCTTCAGTCTGTTGTCTTTTTGCTTATCTTGTTATTTCTCCTTTCCATGGCCATTTGTCTTCAAATACTTGGAAATGTTGGTTATCCAGTGATTTACTGCAGAGGACCAGATTAAAAACATCAACAGCTGGCTTGAATATGCTCAGCCCTTATCAACTCCTACACTAAAGGACACTTGCTATAAAATCTGTGTGTGTGTTATGAGATGATGTCAACTGGCAGGCTTCTCTTTTACTCCCTAATAGAGCATGAAAGAAGAAGCTGTTCCCCTCCTCCAAATGGCATAATTAGAAGGGTCCTAATATACAAAGCTAACCCCTGTTCTGGATGCCCACTTTCTGACCAAAACTTCTGTTTCTTTAAGGAGTATCTCTCTGGCTTTATCCTGGAAATTAGTTCTGCAGCTGTACTCAAGGGATGATGAAGAAGGGTAGGAGAGGCTATCCTAAAAGCCACTTAGCAAAGAAGTCAGCCAGGCCCCTACTCTATCCCTTCTCTCAGTTCTGCTCTCCATGTCTGCAGTTTCACTGGCCACAGCATGAATCCCACACTCAGCTAACAACTTCTGAGCTCATTCAAATCACCTGTTGGTATGATCCTACCTTTCAGAAATTTCTAAGTATCTTTGTTCCACTGATGTTCCCTTCTGTTTTAATTCCTTCCTGTCATTTCAATATTTTCCTTTTTGTTTAGCTTTTTAGATTTTTATTTCACAAGGTTTTTTTTTTTTGGAATATATAGGATTAAAAGATGTATTCAATCACAGTTCTTGAATTTAAACATATTTTTAAAAATTTGAATAGTATTTATTACTTAGTAATATTATATAAATAACATGAAACTAAGGAATTTAAAGTGATAGTGGAGTATGTTCAAGATTATTTTTAGAACATCCAAGAAATACAAAAACACCAACATACAAGTAGGTAGGGAGAAGGGAGAGTAAAGACAAGAGAGAGAAGGTATAAAATTTAGGACAATATCCAGCCAGCTCCCTAGGGAGTTTCTTTGTTTTAATGAAAAAGAATAATAAGTATGCTGGAATAAGATTTAAAATGTGCCTATGCTATAAATCTTCATATAAATCAGAAATTAACAAGCATTTTAAAGGTCCATGTCTGCTAAAAGTACTATTTTATCTTCATTTTACTCATACATATCAAATAGATTATGCATATCGCGTGTAAGATATATCACCAAGAAATACCCTAATTTATCAGTAAAATCATTCATTCTATTAACATGATAACTTCATGCTTATACTAATTTAAAGGAATGTATGTTATTGGTCTTGAAAATAAAAACATACATCTTCAACCTCCCTTTCCCTGCCTCCTAACCCAGTGGCAACCTCACTGGCTAATCTATATGGACCTTAAAAAGCTAACAATAAAACAAAGGACAACCCAGGGCCCAGGAGTGATGAGTAAGTGACTTAATTGGAAATGCCCTATTTACTACATAGGAACCACCCTGATAAATTATTTTATAAGGCATAAAGAATTCCCATTTATGCCACTTTTTAATTTTCAAAACATATTTTCTCGATCTGAAAAAAGTGTACCATTTTCAAGATGTGACGGTTCTTCTCCCTCTGCCTACACCAGCTCCCTCTCCCATTCTCTGCCCTACTTTGTACCCCAGGAGGACACTTCCCTCAGCACAGCCTCTTCTAGACCCCCTTGCCAGCTGGCTTCCACTTGGGTCAGGCCACTAGGAAGTTATGGCAGGAGATCACAAGCTGGGAGGTGAGAAAAGTCAAAAGATTTCTCCCTACTCCGTCTTAGCTTCCCTCCCTGGTCTCTGACCCTGCCTGCCTATTTACAGCTTCCTCTACACTCCAGTGCTCCATGGACTCCAATGACAGCAATTCCTTCCACAGTGGTAATGACCTCCCATTAGGGCTAGTCTCCTTCCCTGGCCTGTTCCCTTAGCCCTGACCACATTTCTGTAGCTAGTCTTGTCACCAGAATCTCTTGTCACCAGGGTGAGCCCTGTTTGTGGTTGGAATACTGACAGATACACTAGATTTCAGAAATGATATATATAGTTCAAATCCTAGTCATATGGGGCCCTAAGTAAATCTCTGCTACCTTACAGTTAGAAATTCTGTTGATGTCCTCTGATTGTGAGATCATTTTAAATGACAGGAAGGAAGGAAGGGAGAGAGAGAGAAAAAAAAAAAGAAGAAGAAAGAAAGAAAAAGAAAAAGAAAGAAAGAAAGAAAGAAAGAAAGAAAGAAAGAAAGAAAGAAAGAAAGAAAGAAAGAAATGAATCTATCTGAATAGGCCTGACCTAATCATTCAAGCCCTTTAATGGGAGTCTTGTCCAGTTGGTCATAGAAGAGAAGTCAGAGAGATTTGAAGCATGAAGGGTTTTGACACCAAGGAGGTTCTCTGCTGCCAAGATGGAAAGGGCCAGGTGACAAGGACTTCAGAGTGATTTCCTGAGAGTGATTCCCAGCCGAAAGCTAGGAAGACAACAGTGACCTCAATCCTATAACCACAAGGAAATTAATTCTGCCAGCAACCAGTGAGCTTGGAAGAGAATCAAGAACCCCAGAGAGAACAGCCCTGGCCAACAAACTGATTTCACCTTGACGAGAATCCAGACACTATGCCCCTGAACTTCTGACCTATAGAAATTGCGAGGTAAGAAGTTTGTGCTGTTTGAAGCTGCTAAATTAATCCAGCAATTAAGCAGATAATGTGTTAAATGTAATAGAAAATGAATACAGCGATACCCCAACCTCCAAAATTCTGGGAGTTTTGGTTCATCTGGGTTGGGGTCCAGGCTTGGGGAATTTCAATACTTTTTATCATAGGCGATGCTAATATTCAGTCAGGAATGAAAATCATTTTTTCCCCTTTCAACTGAACTGGAACTTGCTGAAAAATAAACCCCTAGAATAGTTTTCATCTTTCCAGTTCGCCTAGTCAACAAATAGTTATTGAATGTTCACTGGGTGCCAGGTGCTCAGGCCTGGGGATTTATTTAAAGGTAAACAAAATCATGGGATGCCCGGTGGCTCAGCGGTTGAGCATCTGCCTTCGGCCCAGAGCATGATACTGGAGTCCCAGGATCGAGTCCCACAGCAGGCTCCACGCAGGGAGCCTCCCTCTGCCTGTGTGTCTGCCTCTCTCTCTCTCTTTCTGTGTCTCTCATGAATAAATTAATAAAAAATATTTTAAAAAATAAAAAAGGTAAACAAAATCAGACACCATCATTTCCCTCATGGAGCTCACAGTCAAGAGTACGAGAGAACACATTTTTTGAACACCATGTTTTTTTCTGCACATAAGGCTAGGTTTCTTTTTACAGAAATTGGCAGAAAATAAGCACTTGCTTAATACTTCGGTGGTTGCACTGCATCTCGTATTTCAGGGTGCCTTCTCAAATATTTTAGCTTGAACACAGAGTCCTGTGTGGGGAAGATAAATTTGCTGGAAATGCCCTTGATCAGCGGGAGTTTGGTATGCTTACAGAGGTCATTTGATTAATCCAGAAAAAAAAAGTCGGATAAGAAGTCAACATAGACTCAGTCATCATTCTCGGCATTAAGACACCGGGATTGCAAGTGTTGGCTGTCATAGTAAATAAGTCTTTTAAAATCACCTTTAAAAAAAGAGTTTGAGGGGCAGCCTGGGTGGCTCAGCGGTTTAGTGCCGCCTTCAGCCAGGGGGTCTGATCCTGGAGACCAGGGATTGAGTCCCATGTCGAGCTCCCTGCCTGGAACCTGCCTCTCCTTCTGCCTGTGTGTGTGTGTGTGTGTGTGTGTGTGTGTGTGTGTGTGTGTGATGAATAAATAAATAAAATCTTTTAAAAAAAAGAGAGTTTGGAAAAGAAAAAGATTAAACAAGTAATTTCACCAAGAAATGTAAAATAACTACTGTGATAGGTGTTTCCAGAGGGAGGTACACATAAAACAGAGGGACAGGAATTGGGGTTGGGACAGGGGAATGTCAGGGAATATGTCTCTGAAGAAGTATTCTTAAGCAAGGAAGTCAAAGAGGAGGCCATGGGAAGCAGGATTGAAAGGTAGGCTGATAAACAGATTGCTCACACATTGGTTCTCAGGCCTGGTTGCAAATCAGAATATCCTGGGAAACTTCCCAGAGATCCTGATTTAACGTGTTGGAGGTGTAGTCTGGGCAGCTGGAGATTGTCCCAGTGTACATCCAAACAGAAAAAAAAAAAAAAAAAAAAAAAACAGTATGTGTAAAGTCCTTGTGGCAAGAGGAGACTTCTCCAGGAACTGGAAGAAGGCTGGGCATAAGGAAGTCATGGCCCTCCCCAGATTTTCAATAGCCATGTTACAGACACATGTGACACAATTTGCCCTATTTGAGTCACTCTTATTCAAAGTATTTCTAACATGTTACCTTGTATTGAAAAGTCCTCTCTAGGAATTCAATATGTGAAGTAAGAGAGATTTCACCAAAATTAAAAGGATTGTCCCAGGTTAAAAAGTAAAGGATCTTGTAGTTTATTTGTACAACCTGCCTACCACCCCCACCACCCCTACGATCCCCACTCCCACCACTCAGCCTTGGTCCAGACAGAGACATGTTTCTAAATTCCAACATCGCATGATTGGAGAGGGGCAACAATGCTCTCCTGAAAGAGAGAAAGAAGGCAGCATTTAATGGTGCATGTCTTTTCTTTCTGGCCTGCCCAACAGTGTAGTCAATATTACATTCCATATAGCATATAAAGAGTTCACTACTGACCAAAGTGCAAATTGTCCTTTTAACGGCATTTTGATATCAGCTGCATAATTTGCATACAGCATAGAAAATAAACTTGATTGACATGGGATAATAATCTAAAAGTCTCTTTCGGCATAAAAAGACCCAATCACTCTCAAACTACCAAATCAAACAGGGTTATGCAACATACCTTGGTCACTGTTGCCTCTTATTCATCTTAAGCAAAATTGGCCTAGTTGCTACTTCTCTGAAACCCCAGTATGTTCCTGCCTCAGGTCCTGTGCACTCAGTATCCCCTCTCTTGGGATGTCATCCTCCTGTATCGTTGCCATTCACTTCCTTACTTTCCTCAATTACCTCTCAGAGTTTCCTTGACTACCCAATTAACAGCACTGCTCTGATTCTCTATACTTCCTCCTTGCTTCAGTTTTACTTGCACTATGTATTATTACCCTGTGATGTATTATAAAATTGCTTACTTTTTGTCTTTCTCCTCAACCCTGACCCAGTTTGTAAGCTCCATGAGATCAGTAGCTGTATCTCATTTGGTTGCTAATTCTTAAAACCTAGAATGGTGGCTAGTGCATACTTAGTGCTCAATATATACTTTTTAAACTAAAATAGGACCATTGATAGTAACATAAAAAAACAAAAAAGTGTTTTCACAAAGAATATACTCTTATAAAAAAGTTAAGATTCTAAGAGAAATGGACACATGAAGGAAAACTATAAAATATTTCACGGCTATTTTCTGGATAGTTTGTGATTAAATTTTACAGAATGTCAACCTTCCTTGAAAATTGCTCTTTTATAGATAGGGCCACTTGCATAAAAATTAAATTACTTTTCTGTAGCATATTCCATTAAATTCTACAGGCATTTTATTCATCAAGGCAAATAAAAATAATATGATTTGAAGTTGAACAGTTCCTCATATTTCTGTTAGAAATCGCTGTGGAATGGACAGTGATAGATCAAAAGAAAGTTACATAACTTTTTAAATCAAAAAGCAATATACAAGATATAAAGATGTTCAAAGTGTGGAAAATAAAAAGTATGAGTAAATACATTTTCGGTTCCATTCTTAGTTCTTCCCAATTTTGTTTAGTATTGTACTAAGGTATCTAGCATAATAATAAATATATTTCCTAGTGATAAGAACTGAAATCCTTGCTTAAGCTACCCCCATTTCTCATCATCTCTTGGAAACCTCATATAAGCATTTCTCATTGAGATTCGAGTAATGTCATGTGACTGCTATTTAGTCAATGTGGGCATTGCTTGGATGCAATTAACTGTTCATTATTTGAAAAGAAGTTATGACAATGTTTTTCAAAGCTGGGCGTACACTAGAATCAGCTGGAGGGCAAGTTAAAACAGATTGCTGAGCTCCACCCCAAGTATCTTTTTTTTTTAAGATTTTATTTATTTATTCATAGAGGCACAGAGGGAGAGAGGCAGAGGGAGAAGCAGGCTCCATGCAGGGAGCCTGACGTGGGACTCGATCCCAGGTCTCCAGGATCACGCCCCAGGCTGCAGGCGGCGCTAAACCACTGTGCCACTGGGTCTGCCCCCACCCCAAGTATCTTGATTCAGAGGTCTGGAGCCGAGCTGGAGAATTTGCGTTTCTCTCAAGCTCCCAGGTGATGCTGATGCTCCTGATTTAGGGACCATCTTTGGAATAACACTGGTCAGTTGGGTTTAGAGGGTTCCATTTCCTTCATCTACTCCTACATTTCAGAACCACCCTATGAAGTAGGCCAACCAGAGAAAGAATGAGTTAAACATATACACGTAATTGCCTGTGAAAAGTGTGTTCTTTGTTTTAATTTTCATAAATAATATCATTCTCTATATGTCGTTCCTCAACTTGCTTTCTTTATTTATGAGAGAGAGAGAGAAAGAGAGAAAGCAAGGGAAATAACAGAGGGAGAGGGACAAGGAGACTCCCTGCTGAACAAGCACAGAGCCTAATAAGGGGCCACAAGATCATGACCTGAGCTGAAACCAAAAGTCAGACGTTCAACCCACTGAGACACCCAGGCAGCCCCTCAACTTGCTTTCTTTTACTTAATATTTGGTTTTGAGGATTCATGTGATGTGCTCGCTAAATATCTAGTTTATTCATTCTCACTCTGTCATGGTATCTGTTGTATGACTCTATCAAAATTTTAACTCTTCTCTTGGTGGACGTTTAAGGTCTTTCCAACTTTTTTTTATAATTACAAACACTACTATAATCAATACACCGATACATGTCTTCTTATACATATGGGTCAGAGATTTTATGAATGGAGTTGTTAAGTCATAGGATATTTGAATCTTCCATGCCACTTAATGCATCAGATAGATTGTGTGAATGGTGTCAATTAATGGAAACAGTGTGAACTGTTTCCTATAATAGTGTAACCCTGAGCTTGGGTATGTAATTTCTTTGGCCAATTGGATGGTAGGAAATACGAAGCAAACAGAGGTTTGGAAAGTGATTCTATGATTCTACTTGCATCATTGCATGATTAAACATGCTCACATTTGCTTTTCTGAGACTGCTAGGAGAATGTATCTCACCTGCTGGAGCAATGTAATAGATATATAGACATAGATATAGATATAGATATCAAAGAAAAATTAAGAAAAGCCCAGGCATCTCATTGGCCATCTTAGACTGGACTTCAGCCAAAAATCAACAATGCAACTTATCTACACTTGTTTGACTTATCTAACTGACCCATAGCTGACCACAGATGTATAAGTTGACCTAACAGTAATAAATGGTTCTTGTTTTAAGACATTAAGCTCTGGAGTGGTTTCATACACAGTATTATTGTTGTATGACATAACTGATATACTTGATATTGGTAAATATTTTCCCAAAGTAGTTGAACCAATTTGCATTTCCATCAATGATGGTTTCTCACATCCTCCTAACACTTCATATTATAAGACTTAAATGCTTTTGCCAATAAGACAGTTATGAAACTGTACCTTGCTAAGAGTTTTATTTTTACCTCCATAATTACTAGTGAATATGAGCATACTTTCACATGCTTTTTGGCCAACCATTCCTCTGCCTTTTGTACTTTTTTTTTGCCTCAGCATGAATCAACAAGAGTTAAAACCATTCTAAGATCTTTAAAAATTAAATTTTCTGAGAAAAAGAATAAAACTTGACTAAGTTGGAGTGAATCCAAAAATTAATTAATTAAAATAAAATGTCAGTGTTCCCCTCAAAATTAGACTTTCTGATAAAAGAATGGGAATATGATCAATGGAAATCATCCTCCCAAAGACCCACTGGATCATCAATTATTCTGACTACTAGTAATAGGGTCTGTGTATGTGTGTGTTTGTAAGACAGATGTTATAATATCAAATTTAAGTGTAGGGTAATATCGCTGGATTTGCCGTAAACAATGCTAACAATTGCATGAAATTGCAATTTGGGATTGTCTAAATTTGGGCCACCAAAGCACCAAAGCTGATTTGCTAAACTTGGGTGAATCTCACTCACACCAGACATAGGAGAACATCAGGACTCCTGGGTACCAACAATCAACAGCTACCATTGGGCTTGATCAGTGCTCACCCATTGGCATTCTGATCATGTGACCCCTGGCAGTCTACAGCACCCAAAGGCAATGGGTGTGGCAGAGTCATCCCTTACCCTATGAGATCCTTGCAGCTGGTCCCCAGGATCTCCCCTCCTCATGCCTTGTGTCAGGAAGAAGTTGGCCATGCCTATCTCCTCCAAATGGTTTGGTGACCATTAGCCCCCAGTTCCAATGGACTCTTCATTCCATGTGGGAGAGTGGTGCTT
Organism: Canis aureus; assembly: GCF_053574225.1. Taxonomy (NCBI): domain Eukaryota; kingdom Metazoa; phylum Chordata; class Mammalia; order Carnivora; family Canidae; genus Canis; species Canis aureus. The sequence goes on from NC_135636.1 coordinate 15,758,975, forward strand.
TCCTAAGTCAATCTTTTTTGTTTTTTTAAGATTTTATTTATTTATTCATGACAGACACAGAGAGGAAGAGACACCGGCAGAGGGAGAAGCAGGCTCCATGCAGGGAGCCCAACTCGGAACTCTATCTGGGTCTCCAGGATGACCTGCTAGGCCAAAGATGGCGCTAAACCACTGAGCCATCCGGGCTGCCCTCCTAATTAAACTTAAGCCATGTCTCACAAGGGATGACTATTCCTTGCTTTTATGAAATTGTTCCACTTGTTCCTTTTCTCCTCTCTCAATCACATCTTTTTCTGTATCCAATTTTGACAAATATTTGTAAGGTATCTACATGTGCCAATACTACAGTGTAGAGACTAGCCAGCCATAGCTGCTACACCCTTGCCTAGCACAGAAGAATGCCATTTAAAAGGTAATTACAGTTCTCCTGGGGATCACATTAGCCATCTATTATTAGCCCATAGCTGAAGTCACAGTTATAGTTCAATGCTTTGCATTGAGTACCTTGGAACTTAAAATACAACCCATATATTTAAGCTGCTATTTTTAAGATTAAGATTGATTCCTGTCCTCAGTCCATAGCCAGAGCCACATTTTCTCATTCTCATTCTCATCCTCTCCATAGTAAAGAAGAACACACACACACATAAAAAAAAAAAGAATAAATTTAATTATGAATCTGAACATAGTGTCATATTCATCTCAATCTTGTGGAAAACCTGGTTAAGCCTCCCAGAAGATCCCTCTTTGTGTCACAACATCATCTTCCTTGTGACAGATTTCACATTTCTTTTATATCATGAGGTAATGACTAAATTGCTGCTCAGGGAAATGGTATTTGGCTAAAGGAAAAAAAATATTGGTGCAAGGGGAGAGATTTGTGCAGTCTGAATGCCTAGGTCAATTTCTGATCTGAAGAATAGAATACAAATTATGTGATGAATCAATATATTCCCCCACACCACAGCAGAAAAGAAAAGGGGCTGGGGCTAATCCCAAATGAGATACTTTGTAGAAGAGAATATGACACCAACTCATGGAAATTTTCTACTACATGTGTCTCACGCAAAAAATAAATAAATAAAAGTGTGGGGGAATGCCTTTTATACCAAACATATATCAGATAATGACATATAATGAAATGCACACATCTTCTTGGGGAAAAAAGAGAAGCTATTATATTCCACTGAGAGGCATAATGTATCAAAGAACTAAAAGGCTCCCTTCAATGCCATAATTTTCTCCAAAAATTTTCTGGAAGCATTTCACCACTTTAAAATACACCCATTAAGACCAATACTATCTAGAATAATTTGGAAGACTATAGATTAAACTTTAATACAATGCTTCATATATATTCCTTTGCATACTGATCGCGAGGGAGCGACAGCAAATTCTGTGTGCCATAATGCATACTGCCAAAACTTCAGAATAGTTCCACATTTCTCTATAGATGCTTCATGATGGGTTTTTTCACCCATCCATTCATTACTATTCAACAAATATACATTAAATACCTACTGTGTACCAAGCATCCTTCCATGATTAAAAATAAAATGATGAAAAGAGAGACGAAATCTCAGGCTTCCTGGTGTTTATACTGGGTAAAGAGTATTAAACTTTGAAACAAGTAAATTCAAGGAGGAATAAGTGTACCAAAGAAAATAATGAAGGGGAATGAGAGAACACTGAGAGGGGATGGGACCTACATTAGATAGGGTAGTCAAAGAAGGCCTCTTTAGGAAGTACAACGACATGAAGGATGAAGGGGGCAGCCATGTGGAGATGTGAGGAAGGAGTGTCACACATAGAAATAGAAGCCCCAGATGGCTGTGAAATGTTCGTGAAGCTATACTCCTTCTTTGATTTTATCTCTGTAGTATGCACTATTGATAATCTGACCAGATACCCAAGATCAGCTTCCTGTATTCTTTATGTCTAACTTTGTGTACCTGCAGCTTCATTCAGAAGTCTTCTCTTGGGCCACTTTTGAGCCACATTAAGCAAAAAGTCAAAAGTTTGTGTCCTCTGAGAGGAGCTGGAGAAAGACATAGGCATGAAGGCTTAGCTTTGTAGCCTTGAGTGAGGGGTTGGAAAAGTCTCTGCAGTGTAATTTGCACTCCTGAGATCCCCTGGGATCAGGCTGAGGCTGAACCTTTGCCTTAAGTCATATCCCTGCTTGGCTCCCTCTTCTTCCTTGACCTGCTTCTTCTGAACTCTTATTGGTTTCTCCTGGGAACACATTTTAAGTGAATCACCTTCACTCAAATCCTCATTGGAGGATCTGCTTCATCCTCCATGCCGACGTGAATAACTGAAAATATATCATGTTGCATGCTATGAATTATCCTGGTATCTGAGAATTGTGGAGTTTGGGGAAGATACCTTGTTGATGATGATGATGATTGATGATGGGTTCTGGTTCCAGTTTTTCTAGCATGTAATCATGTGACCCTAGACAAAGTCATAACTCCGGACTTTAGTTCTTCATCTATAAACTGGGTGGGTGAAGGGATTGGTGACCTCCAGAGAAATTTTCCTAGGACAAAATGATATGCTACATGTATGCATGGATGGGAATGATCTACTGATACACAGTCACAAATGCTGCATGCATCTAGAGGGATAATGGTGGTATACCCAATGGGATGTGGAGAGATCATGAGTGATTTTTCCAGTAAGTCTCTAAGTGGTCTTCACTTTGTTTACTGCTGTGAGAAGTAATGAAGAGCGGTTGGTTAAGGCCAAGAACAATGATCAACGGAAGTTGCTGGGAGTCAGGAGAATTTGGGTGTAATTATGCTTTCACCTTAGACCTAAGTAAGATTGAATGATGGGAAACCTCATCAATGAAGGGAAAGAAAAAAGGCCAAATGAAAACACACTTAAGAAGTGTCTATTCTCTTGGTGGGAAGAGCAGAAGCTGATAAGAACCAAGACAAAAGCTGCCCAATGTGATTGCACCTGAATCCCTGAATCTGGACATGTCCACTAATTCCTGTTCCACTGTAGCTAGAAAGTAATTTCCAAAGCTTTTGAAAAAAGGAAAAAATGGAGAACAAGCAAAAAGAAGCTCAACTTTACATTATGCAAATAACTATATAACAGATATTCAGAATGTATTATTTAACATTACCTTAACAACCATTGCAGTAGAAAAAAAATAGATCTAAAAATAGCTGAGTGTAGGCAGCTAGGTGGCTCAGTCAGTTAAGCATCTGCCTTCAGCTCAGGTCATGATCCCAGGGTCCTGGGATGGAGTCATGGATCATGCTCCCTGCTCAAAAAGGAGTCTGCTTCTCCCGCTCCCTCTGTCCTTCTGTCTCACTTATGTTCTCTCTCTCTCTCTCTCTCAGAATAAATAAATAAAATATTTTTTAAAAAATTAGCTGTGTGGTGTCAGTGACATAACTGAGTCTCAGGTTTCCTACTTTGTAAAATGGAGGAAATCCCTGAATTCCAAAGGGGCATCCTGAGGTTTAGAGCAGAGAAATAGTTGGCATGGGAGGCACCACAATCAGCACTCCCTCTAGGACTCACTAAGCATTTTCCACCCCTACTCTGTTTCTCTGCTCTTCCCATGGCTGACTCTGTCCTTACTACTCAGTGGTGGCCTCTTGATAAAATACCAATTATTAACATGTTATTCTAGGTGTCTCTTGTACATTTCCTCAGGGCACAGATTCTGACATTCACTCCTAACTCAACATATGGTAACCATGGATAGAACAGACCTCACACTCTCCCACTCTGTAGTCTCTGAACTCCATTAGCCAGGTATATATCAACATTGGAGAGGGGTACCTGACATCAATCCACCAGGTCTTGCCTTTACTGCACTTCTGGTGAAAATCATGACTTTCTAAACTTATCTTGTGCTTCCTGCAAGCTTTTCTATACAATTTGATCTTTTAAGGAGGAAAGAAAACCACATCTTTATATCCCCAGGCATTTTGTGTCCTTCGCTAAAATTAGTACAGCTGCTGCTATGCTATTTTAGGAAATGCAGGGTATCTCTCACTCTTCAGACCTACCAGCTTAACCAGTTTTGAGTAGCATTATGCAATATGTAGTATGTAGGTTAGGCACCACCAGTCTGTTCTTTCTACCCCAGTGCACCAACATAGTTAGCAAGAATGTGATCAGGTAGGTGCAAAAGCCAGTAGAATGGATACATGTGATATGAAGAGAAGTGGAAAAGTGAAAATCCCAGAAAGATAATGTTTTAGGCCAGTCTCCCTAGAAGCAGAATACTAGATGGAGATTCTTGACAAGTGATGGAGTGTTCTCAGGAGAAACCTGTCAGGGAGTGAGAAAAGTGGGGTAGTACAGAGAAAGAAGGTAAGCAAAATATATAGTTTCAGGTGAAGTCTAATCTCAGTTTGACCCCACAGGGAGTTTAAAGATGTGAATGACACCAAGATCAGTCTGTGTGAAGGCTGCCTCAAGAGAGGGGATGACCTACACACATCTCTTGATGGTGCAGCTCCTCGAAGCCTAGGCAATTCTCTCAGGAGAAGTGGGCAGCTGTGAGCCGGTAACAACCAATACTCACAGCAGCTGGGAGGAGAGGCTCCATCCTGGTAAAGGGGATTTGTGTGGGTACTCATCCTAGTGGCAAAAATAACAGAGACATCAGAGCAATGTTAAAAAAAAAAAAAAAAAAAAAAAAAAAAGAGCTTTGAAATCTTTAAATTCAGGGATTGTATCTTTTACACAGAATAAAATCTCCAGCACTAATATTGGCCCAAAAGTGAAACACATACTCAATGTTAGGTGACCAATGATTAAACTAAACCACAATTTATTTGGCATAGAATAAACTGGAAGAGGAAATAGTTATTAATCTCCAAGTGAGGACATCTGAGTTAAAAGAACATGGAGTTAATTTCAAGAAAAATGGAAAATTGTACCTAATCAAGTCTTCTTATTTTACCTGTGTCCTTCAGTGGCAGATAAACTGTGTGGTGAGGAAGAAAAGTATTGGATGTGGTATAAAAAAAGTGGGGAGTCATAATCACAGCTTGGTCACTTACTAATTTGTATGTCTATAGATTAGCCTCAAATAAACAGTCTCAGGTAACTCAATTCCCACATGGAAATTGTAATAACTAAGATGCCTACCCCATGAGGTTCTTCTGAAGCTCACACGAGTTAATGCACTTGGAAGGAAACCTGTGTCATTTCAATGCAACTAACAGACCCCAAGGACAAGGGCAAAAAGTGATGTATTGTGTAGGGTCTGGGTTCAGCTAGCCACATTGGCGGCATGCTGTTCCCCTCATATCTCTCATGTCTCTTCCTATCCTAATGTCAACTTCATTCTTGTGGACTGAGCTGCCATTCTTATGAGATTGATACTTGACAGTGAAAAGCTTTAAACTTTTATCACATAAGAGGGAAGAACCTTCTTCCTTTGGTTCTTAGTAAAAAAAAAAAAAAAAAAAAAATGCTGACTAGAACTCTATTGCACTGATTGTAAACCCTGTGAAAGAGACAGTGTTTGAAAGCCACTCTGTGATATATGAAATTGGGGAATAAATAGTTTCCCAAAAAGGAGGGCTGGTTCCAGGAGAAAAGATTTGCTGGGGAGACACAAAAGATGACTATCCACTGGGATGCTGGAAGTGGTGTCAGAAGATGGAAGCTCAAGTATCTTTTTTAATGTATTGTGTCCCTGAGCACATCAATAAATCTATCTGAACATCTTCTTCATCTACAAAATGGGAATACTAAAATATATTTCACCAGGATGTCTGGGGATTAAAATAGGTAATTTATGGATGAAGATGCTTTGAAAAATGTAATATGCTTTCACGAGTTATAATAAGGTGTTATTATGAATTATGGTGTATTAAATACACAGTGCTTCCCAGGCATATATGCATTTTGGATTCATTTTTTTAAGTGAAAAAAGAGAGAGAATGTTTTAATGCCTACCTTCTCAAAGTTTGCAGCTGAATCCACCACGCTGTAAGAAAATAGACAAACACTGCAAGGAAACAGCCTTAGCTGAAGATGGCGCTACCATCAGTCAATTCACCCTCCAGAATAGCTGGGCCCTGTAGGGAGTGACTAGGGGTACTGTTTAGAGAAGTGTCAGTTCTATCGAGATTTCTCCTTTCATTCTGAGAAATCGAAAGTGATCCCAGCATAAAGCATTTGCAGCTGTGTTGGGAAATGAGCTAGTCACGCCTCGACAATTTATGGCCAATTTTCCATTAATAAGAGAGAATGGAGTGTGGTTCAATCACTTTACAATCCAAACACTTGTTCTTAAGAATGGGGGAGACAGAATACAACGGTTTTGTTCTGTTTCTGAAAGAGCATTAATTCAATATTGTGTATCTTTGAAGAAAAACATTTAGATGGCTTTAAATGATGGGAAGGTAAGCTTTATAGGAAAATACTTATAAAGACATGCATTAGAAATACCACCTAGAGTCCACCTGTGGGCCTGAGGCCATGACCATAGTACAGGTAAGAATAGGGGCAGGGAGGAAAAGAGAGAGAGTTGGAAGTTTTAGGGCATACATTTAAGAGTGGGTTCTCAGCTAAGTGATGGTTTCCCGTAGTCCGGAGCCCAGAACCACCAGTACATTGAAGGCTAGGTGAAGCAGAACTAAGAATCAGAGTGGGAAACAGAAACTGGGACACAGATGATGCCAAAGGCCCAGGATAGACAGTTTATAATGTTCAAGGCAAATGGAGTGAAAGAGACGAATTCGGGGAGGAGGCTTGTGATGATAAGACACCAATCAACTCTTGCCTCAGCGAGAAGCTTGTAACATATTCCCTAAGACATGTCTTCTCAAGGTTTGCCACAAAGAAAGCAAAACATTGGTTGCAAGAAAGCACTATGTGTATAAAAAATGAAGAATGGAAATTGCTTACAGGTCTGAAGAAGGAGAGACCAAAGTTTTCCCAGATTAGTGGAAGGTTCTTCTGTGGCTTCCATTCAATTGACTTGCCAGGTCCACTCTCTCAATTCTCTCAACACAGCATATTGCCAGGTTGTAGGTTCCTACACAAGAAGACCTAGAGTTGAGAATTTGGGTGCAAATTTGGGAGGTGATATGAGGAAAACCCCTGAAAGAACAGGGAAAAGAAGCCAGTAGGAGAGGAAGCCAATAAAGGGGATACCTCTGTGGGCACCTGGGGGACTGAATAGAATCTGTCCCAGAACCATCCCCCAAAGCACAAGGGAGCCAGAGTGCTCATCCATCAACTCCTGCTCCTCATGAATCACATTCATTGAGGGTGGCTCCTTGGGAGGCTCGCTCTCCAGCACTCTCAGTCTGTCCTTGGTCACTAGAGGGAGGAGGGCTTCAAGGCTGTAAGTGATGTCCAAGGTGGATAAAGGGGCCTAGGGAGAGGCGAGGGAGCGGCCGAGACAGCACCTGCCATGAAGCCCCAAATATCCACACCCTTCATTCAAAGGCTTCTCCCTAAGTAAACCATTGCACTTCTACTCCGACTTGAAAACTTACCAGTGCTTTCCAAGAGTCAGCGGAGCGTCTTACGGAGTATGTTAGCATTCTAATCATTTTATGTGAGCAAATTAATTGCATATAAATTAAGTGTACAGAATCCATGAAATACAAGTGCACAGGAAGAGATGTTTCCATGAAAAAATAAGTCGAATTCTTCAGAAGAGTTTGATGTAAGCAAGCCAGTAAAAATGTAAGAAACTGTTGGATTGGGTGTAGCTAAGAAAACTGAGAAGAGCTCAGGGCGAGACTGTAACAGTCGTGGAAGATGATTCAATCAGATTGCTTTGCAAGTCACTTTAATTCTTGCTTCAGTGTAAAGAAACCGAAGTTGAGGATCTTAAGGGATGCATTAGAAGTGTGATTTATGAAGAAAGACTACACATCATACCAATTAAGAGAAAAGACCTTCGCTTTACATCAAAGATTGGCAAATGAATGTCAATTTATATGTTTTAAGTTAAAATAAAAATGTTTAAGGCATGTATGAATCATTTTTTATGACCCCTGCTTTCTGTTATTTTTTTTTCGATTAATCAACCAATTGCCAGCCTTGCATGTGCTGCCTGAGAGGTGCCTCGACACTACTCCCAGGAAAATGCTCTGAGACGATTCCTCATACAACGTCAGCTGCCAAGAGTGTTTTATTTTAAGCATCCCACGAAAATTGAAGTACAAAGAACAAGTGCTTCCTCAGGGGGAAAGGAAGGGATTAGGGACCAAAAGGTTAAGAATTCGCTCTGGGAACTGCTGAGCCCAATCACAAAGAATCACAGGAGAGCAAAGCTAATGAAATAAGCAATGACAGGAAGGTGAATCCCGAGGCCTCTCAGCTGCACCCACACTGCACTGAGCTCTGCAGTTACCAGAGGCACAGCAGTACAGTTTTGAGCATAAACAGAAGACCCAACAAATCAACTTTTAACTAACTTTCAGAATAAGAAAGGCGTCAAACTCTTCGAGCCGCAAGATGTAGATGCTCAGTCTACTGCCTGCAGTCCCCTCCGCTTCTGATCATTTGACACCGAAAGCCGTTTATTTCATGCTTTGGCTACCTGGATGCTTGTCACTTTAGAGAAACTCATTATGTGGCGCTCTGGTTGGCAAGATTGAGAATCACTGAGGTTTGCTACAAGGCTTTGTGGTTCAGAACAAGTACCCTGGCTTACCACAGATATGTTCTTACTACCCTAGAAATGTTCTAGCAACATCAAAATAAATCTAATGGGTCTGCTTTTCATAATAACTCAAAATTTCAGGACAATAGGGTAACCACAGAGTGATTTCTCCCTCCCACCCACCCCAGCCCTAGGGTGCTTTCACTGATAATGGGGCTGTATTCAGAGTACAGACCAGATGAGTTTAGGTCTGTTTAGGAGGAGGATCCTGGAGTCCTGGTGTGGTGGGCAGAATACGGCCTCTCGAAGATGTGCACACCCAAATACCTAGAATCCGTGAATATGTTAGGTTACTTGACAAGGGACAAATAAGATTATTGCAGATGGAATTAAGGTTGCTAATTAACTGACCTTAAACTAAGATTAGCCTGAATTATTACGTGGACCTAATGTAGTCACAAGGGAGGCAGAAATGTAAGAGTCAGAGTATTTCAATGTGAGAAACCCTAGACCAGCCACTCCTGGCTTTGAAGAGAGAAGGGGATCAGGGGAATGCAGGTGGCCTCTACAAGCTAGAAAAAAAGCAAGAAAACACATTTTCCCCTACAGCCTCTAGAAAGAAACCCAGCCCTGCCAACCCATTGGTTTTAGTCCCGTAAGACCCACCTCAGACTTCTGACTCCTGGATAAATTTGAGTTGGTTTAAGGTATTAAATTTGTTATAATTTGGCATAGTAACAATAGGGAACATATACAACTGGATTCCTGCTGCTTGGTCTCAAAGGTGTAGGGCCTCTGGGTAGGTACATTCCTGACCCTGCAGACTCCTTGTCCTTGGGGGGAATGCATGCTAGAGATGAGCTATAGGTTGACCTCCAGACAGCAAGGGCCTGAATGCCTGGGTCACTGCAGGAAAACGCCACAAGGAAAGAAGAAAGCCTTACTGGACAATGACAATGGGAAGACCTGAGTCTGTCTGCCAGGCAACTTGGAGGTTATCAGGTAGGCCAGTTTACTGGAAGGCATCAAGCCTTCAAGCTCTATCTCCTTTCAGAATTGGCCTTTGGCTTCTGGATTAAAAAGGGCCATATTCTGCTTTGCAGAAGAGAAGGAAAGTGAAGAAGGGAGATTCTGAAAGTCGGAGATGGGGACAGAACTGGGGGAGTGGAGAAAGAAGGAAATGAGCCAAGGACATGGTGGAAAGACCGCTCCCACAATCTTCAAAACCTGGTTAAATTATACTCATTAAATACTTTACTTGGACATATTTCTTATGGAAACTGGCCAAGCAATGGAGCTTTATGCCTGCAACAACATGGGTTATAATGGATGCCAGAGCATATCATGCAAAGCCTCTCATCCTCCTAGCTTTCAACATTGTCAGCAGCTATTGGTGTAGAACTGAACTCCTCCCTGAGAAGTGTCCTCACCAAGATCATGTCCCATCCAGGGTACAGCCTGTATGCACTGAATGCCAAATCAGAGTATGAAGGCCCAAATGCATGCTCCAACTGGAGACACAGGGCTACCCTAGCTTAGGTCAGATGAGTCCTCTGTGACAATTGGATCACAACCCAAATTCTCCCCGGGTCCAACCTGCCTCTTTCACTCTCCTACACAGGATCCCAAGAGAACCCATCAAAAGAATTCCTGCATGGAAATCTCAGAGTCTCAGTCAACTTCTTTCAGAAATGGATCTACAATAGGGGTGAAAAGATAGCAAAATGACCATGAGGGCCATGGAATTAAAAGAAAGTTGGGGGAGAACAGTCCTCCATTAGAGAGAAGTCAGGATTGCAAGTGGAATTGTATGAATTGGATCCTTGAGGGTCAGAACACCATCCATATTGTCACCGGGAGCCACAAATGCCTTGTAAATCTGTGTAAATCTGTGCGTGGCCCACCCAGACTGCACAAGAAAGGGCATAAGGAAATCTTCATTCTTGGGTCTCACAATCATTTCCAGGGTCTTTACGTTTCTATGTGCTTCACTAAAAAGCTGCCTTTTAGGTTTTAAATAAAAAACAAAATGGGTTAACTGGATGATGGGCACAGAAGAGGGCACTTGATGGGATGAGCACTGGGTGTTATATGTTGGCAAATAGAACTTCAAAAAAAATAAAAAATAAAATAAAAAAATAAACTGGAAGGCAGTGCAAGGTATGATTAAAGAGGTTGAGGAGTGACCACATAGCGGCAATTTGCCTGCAAAGTCTTCATTCATTCAGAACCTAAAACCCTACACAAATGTCCCAGGCCTGATAATCAGTCTAATTTGGCTTGGCATTTGTAAAAAATAAAGAAAAGCCTTAACAATTCAGATTCATTGATCCATTCATTGCAACAGCAGGAATGGCAAGAATAGTACTAGAGTATTTACTTGAGGGAGACCATCAGTTTATTTTTGAAGGTATGCTTAAATTGTTATTTATAATTCTCAACTTTAAAAATAAGAAACTTCTTTGATTAGAGCAAAACACAAGAAGGTTTTGCAAATTCTGAGATATCCATGTGATAGAGTTGTGCCTCCAATGAGAAATCCCTGGTTTTTTGCTGTTTTCTTTAAGCAGGTTCCATGCCCAGCATAGTGCCCAATATAGGGCTCAAACTTACGACACCAAGATCAAGACCCAACCTGAAATCAAGAGTCAGAGGCCCAACTGACTGAGCCACCCAGGCACCCCAAGAAATCCTGTTTTTAAAGGTGTTGGAATGCTGGGAGGAAACACATAGGATATTAAGCAAAAATAGGAATAAAATTGTTTATACAGTCTGGTATTTGCCATGTAAAAACATATGAATATTAATTATTAGGTGTTTCTTTTTTTAGTGGGAGAACTAAAAGCATACAAATGACTCTTAAAAAGGCAGCCTCTTTTTACAATAAAGATTAACTTTTTAATGTGATTTTTAAAGGCCAATTTCTAATATCCGTCAATCCCCTGGAAGAACATTGTTCATGTTTTAAATAGTTCGGTTGCAAGATATGAATCAATACATGAGGAGCTATTTAACACTGCTATTTTGATCCCAATGGTGCCCTAAGAGAGGCATCAAGAGTGCAGCAGTTATAATAAACACAAATTGAGACTCTTTAGTGACTAAGTCTCACTCTGGAAAAATTGCAGAACTGGAGATGCATGATATAGCAGACCTAGTGACAGAACCATTAATCTTTGGTTGAGAGCAGTGGTTTGCCGTATCTGGGTCCCTGGGCCAGCAGTATCCACATCACCTGGGAACGTGTCAACCTGTTAAAAATGCAGTATCAGGTCCCATCCCAGCTCTACTGAATCAGAAATTCTGGGGCAGGACACAGCAATCTTTGACAAGCCCTCTAGGGGAATATAATACAGGCTAATGTTAGAGAATCATGATCCTTTCTTGAAATTCATGAACTAGAGGGCAGATGGGGGGGAATGCCCCCTCCATTTATCAAGGGTGTTGATCTAAAGCTCTCATTACGTTCTCAGAAGAATTTGTGATCCATAGGGCACCTGGGTAGCTCAGTCTGTTAAGCCTCTGCCTTCAGCTCAGGTCATGATCTTGGGATCCTGCAATCGAGCCCTGCGTCAGGCTCCCTGCTCAGCAGGAAATCTGCTTCTCCCTCTCTCTCTCTGCTCCTCTCCCTTCTTGTGCTCTCACTCTCTCTCAAATAAATAAAATCTTAAAAAAAAAATGTGATCCAGAAAAAGAAAAAATACATATATATATATTTATATATGTATTTAGACATTATAAATGTATAAAATGACTCATATATACGTGTGTGTATATATATATATACAGACACACACTCACTGGCACAACAATAGCAACAGGAACAAGGACGTAACTATTCTAAGCAGACATCTCAAAGCCCCCAGTGGTTCTACTTGTCATCCAACGTGACAGAGTTGGATGCCTGATTGTAACAGCTTGTGATGATTCAATGCATTAAAGTCACCAATTATTGGCCTCCCTGCACCCTGCAAATGGACAATCTGTAAAAGAGTGGTCTCTGCTTTTTTGGTCTGCCCAGCATCCCCTCCCCTTTCTAGTGAGACCACCTCCCAGTTCCATGTGATACTAGGGGAGCCTAGTTCATCACTCTATCCCACCTCTGTGGCCACAGGAATAAGTACATGATTTACAAAAATAGCAGTCCATCAGGCTGGTCAAAATGGCCAAGAGAGGTTCCCTCAACCCAAAATGGGCCAAAGGAGCCCTTTCCTGGGATTTTATATTTATATATTTATAGACAAGATGTGTCCCCTTTTCTCTGAAGCTACTAACTTGAATAGACATGAGCCTCCGCCTGTGCGTAATGCACCCACACACAGGGGAAGCCATGTGTTAGGAGAATGTGCCCAGTAAAAATCACAAGAAAGAGAGACAGAGAAAGCCAGTAGACTCATTCACATTCTGGGTGAGAAAGGAGAGAGAGAAGGTGGGAGGCCCTTTTTTATTATCTAACTTTTTAGTTTAATTTTGTTGTAGTGTAGAGTTCTGTGAGTTGGAAAGTGTATGTAGTTGTGTGTTCACCATCACAATCAGGATGTGGAATCGTTCATCACCCAGCATGTCTGTCGGCAGTCACTCCTCCTCCTACATCCTGGCAGCCATGGATGTTTTCTTTGTCACTAGAGTTTGCCCTTTGCAAAACTGTCACATAAATAGTTCATATAGTATGTGATATTTGGGGTCTTCACTCAGTACAATGTATTTGAGATTTTTCCGTGCAAGTATCCCTATAAATACCGATACCATTCTTATCACTAGTCTGTTCCTTTCTATTGCTGAGTATTATTCCATTGCATGGATAAACCTTTTCCCTGTTGAGAAACATTTGCTTCCAGTTTGGGGCAATTATGAAAAGCTTCTAAAAATATTTGCATACACAGGTTTTCATCCAATTTAGGTAAATGTCTAGGAGTAGGATTTCTCGTTCATATGGTAAAGATATATTTAACTGTATAAGAAACTGTAAAGCTGTTTTCCAAAGTGGCTGTCCCATTCTGCATCTCTCCCTGCAGTGCATGAGACTCTCTGTTGGTCTCTGCAGAAGTTCTTAAGGTCAGTCCCTCCCCTTAATCTCCTAATGGAGTGATCAAATTCCTAACTTGTGTTCAGTTTCTATCACTTACTTCCAGCCGCAAAGTCTTGACTAATATAAGAAGTTTCTAATTACTGTGGCCAGCATGCGTTGTCTAATTTGTTCTTCCTTTGTATTCACCTTGTCATTCCTAGAGGCATTTGTCGAATATCTACATGAAAAATATCATTCTAGGAATTGCAGAAGAATACAATTTTTAAGGTTTTTAAATGTTTTTCCCTCAAGGGATTCCAGAACCTGTTGACATCATTAGCCAGGACAAAGTCTCTCAGTGGCCGGGATGGAGAACCCTACCTAGCACATCCATAATATGATCTAGCCCACTTTTGAGTCTGAGGGGAAAGACAAAACTATCACCCCAACATGCGTTACTAATGTTTGCTTACAGGGATGGGGACCCTTCCATGGTTATATCAGAAGCTGTTATGTCATATATTATGTGGGAATAGTCTTTGTTATGTCATATTTTATGTGAGAACGTTCTTTGGTAATATTAGAGATTTTCAGGGGAAAGGTATTTTTGCCCAGACAATTTCTATCACCTAGATATGGTTGAGTATCATCTTACTAGACATTGTTTCCCAGTAAGATACACAGAAGTCATGCTATAAGTAAGATCCCCTTGTCCTTAGGGAGAATTGGGCAAAAGGGACATCTATCTGGGTCCTTGAGCTGGAGAGTTTGTTAGTAGCAGAACCAAGAGAATAACAGTTTAACAACTGGATACAAAGCTCCTATATAATGAATTGAGAAGCATCTGTGTCCTTTCTTAGCAAGTAAAATGTCCAATTACTTCTAATATCAGCTGCATCTGCAGCAGACATAGTGGGGGAAATGGGCTATCTTTTCTTCCTCCTTCTCCTGCTCCCAAGAACAGCCTGTAGAACCTTTATGTGGGGCTACTAGGTTCTGTCAAAAATAAGGTATGAAAGATCTTCATATAGAATCTTCGTTCAAAAAAAAAAAAAGAATCTTCGTTCAATGTCTGTTTAGGTTTAAGGTTAGTTGGGAACATTTTTAAAATACAGTATACATTAACTAATCACTGAACTATTTCCTTGCTACTAAAAAGGAAAACCATTAAGTGTGGATGCTTTGCCTGCTGTCCAAATAGGAACAGAGGGTTGGACTAAACCATTGCTCAATGTCAACTTCAGTGACATTAATCTCTGGAAATGAAGACAAAGTGAAAATAACCAAGAATGTTCAGTCTGCCCGAGTTATAATGTAACAGAGAATTGTTCATTTCACAAAAATCTATGAACTGATAGACAACAACACAGGTTAAATTAGAAAGAATTTCTGAGGGGGCACCTGGGTGGCTCAGTTGATTAAGCATCCAACTCCTGATTTCCACTCAGGTCATGGTCTCAGGGTCAGAATATCAAGCCTTGTGTCAGGCTCTGCACTTAGCAGAGAGTCTGCTTGGGATTCTCTGTCTTCCTTTCTCTCTGCCTCTCCCCCTACTCTCCAAATGCATAAATATGTAAATACATAAAATATATTTTTTTTAAAAAAAGGACAGACTTTCTGAGAATATTAACAAGTGATCCTAACGTTGGTAGAATACAAAGAAGGCATTGAGAATGGTATGTGTTTGTGTGTTTCTTGGCATTTCTTACACACTAAACGAATCATGAGTTTTCTGATGAGACAGCAGGAAAGGATTTCTAGCATAAACAGCTACAACTGATCATACTAGAAGTACATACTGTGCAAAGACTATGAAAAAAATAACCAAGTTCTATATTCCTTAGATTTAACAATGTTTCAGAGTCAACAGATATAACCAATGTGCAAGAACAGCAACCATGACCATATGCCCACTATCATATTAGGCAATGTAAGGGGATAAAATATAGGTAGTATATAGTGCCTAATCTCAACAAGTGTATAGCTTATTATAGTCAAGCTAAAAAAAATAAAGCTTTTGTGGCTGGATGATATTTTTTAAAATATCAACTTATGGTTTTCTCTTATTTTATTGTCCTCCTTTTCTCCCATTCAACTATGTATCCATTTGAAGATATTAAAAGTCAAATATAATTACTTGGAGATACCCATTTATGATTTCCTCTACTTTATGTTCCCCATCTCTTCTCTTGTTCAGTACTCCCAGAGTAAGATGAAGAAGGAAAGGAGGCCAGTCCAAGGGCATGTTATCTAATTACATGGCTCCATCCTGCTAGGAACCTCATTGTCGTGGCATAAAAGCACCACTGACTGCCCTCAGGAGGAGAGAAGAAGGGAGTATTTATCCACTGGCTTCACAGCGTATGTGTGTGTGGGTGCGTGTGTGTGTATGTGTGTGTGTGTGTGTGTGTTTTGGTGGGGAGGTGTCTTAGATGATAAATATGTAGATGTTGTCTGAAAGACACTCTGGTTTTTGTGTCCAAAAACCTAAATCCAATGAGTGGGAGGGGATTGAAAGTAATAAACCGAGTGACCTCAAGAAGCAGGGAGACTTTCTTTCCCAATGAGTCAAATAAATGATACTCTTTAAGATTTGGAAGGTAAAGAGAGGTGAGCAGGTGAGCAAGCATTTGGGAGCTGAAATCATCATTAGAGTTGGGTGGGGATTGTCTGTGAGGTTATCAGGGTAAGTAGAGGGTGAGATGTATCAGGGTGAGATGTTTCTCCAACAACACTGAAGCAAGAGCTTCAAAAATGTTGGGATTTGGAAGAAATAAGAAGCAGGGAGCTAGCCTAACATTTACTCTGCCTTCTGCCTCTGAGGTACAAACAGCTTTAGCTGGATGGGCTCTGTAACCCAGCCTCCCGTCACCTTCTCACCTTTTGTCTCTCTCTTCCCCAGACCCCACCCCTGTACCTTAGGATCATTTTACATAATAAACTACCTGCACTCAAGCCCTTCCCTTGGCCTCTATCTAGGGAGGGGAGTGGGGAAACCCAAACCAAGACAATGGAAGAGATGAGCATGACTTGAGAAGCTTTCAGACCCATTTTGAAGACATTTATTCCCATTTAAACTTCATCACTACAGGTCACTCTGCTCCCATTCAAATTGCTTTCATTAAGACTCTATTAAACCTAGAAAGTCCCCTCCTGAATATCACACTCAACCAGCTGCTCCTACTTTTAATCCTTCTTGAACGTCTTTATAATATCTGATAATTCCTTCAAGCTCAGGTCTTTTTTGCTTCCCAGGGTACTGCCCCTGACTGTGTTCTTGACCTTCCTTTCCCAGATCGAGGCCCTCCTCTGGACTCTCTTTCTTGCTTCCATTAACCTCGAGAACAGGCTTTTGAACCTAATTTGTCTCTATCTCCATTCAGTTCAGTTGAAACCTTCCACTGTGTCTTTTCATGGGTGGGTTTCGAATTCGGATTTCCCTGAGATTTCTCCTGAATTCCAACCCCATATTTGCACTCATCTGGTGAAAATTCTGCCTTGGATATTATACACAAGCTCAGTAGATCTATGACTAAACCAAACATTCACTCCAACCTGGAAATGTAAACATTTAAAAACAACAACAGAAAAGAATGATTATGAGAAAAAACAAGATAGACGTAAATGGCACATCTAGAGGTCTAATTTTAGGGAAAGACAAAAAGATAAAATACAAAGAAATAGAAGGAATCAAAATAGAATATTCCAGCCTGGTAAGCCAGAAGAATGGTGACATTTCAGAAGTAGATTGGGGGAATGGATGAAATTTTAGAATGAAAGGAAAGACGAAGACTTCTATGTTGACGTACTAGGTTTCTTTTCTGTAATGACTTTTCTCCTTACTCTGTCTCATTTGTATCAGAAGACCTGGGTCCTTTTCTATTTTTCTCACTGATCTTTGTCAAATGCTGTTACCTCATTGATTTCTTTCTTCAGTCTCATGGGGATTTCTTGAGGAAAATGTCACCAACTTCCACAAGGCATTTCTTTTAGTTTTCTCCTGAAGCTGAACTTGTTTCTTTATCAACAAAACAGGAAAAAAAATATTTTTAAGACATAAATAAATTCAAAAATAAAAATGATAAGAATTAAAATATACCATGTATAAAAACAACTACCAAAACTCACACCTGGAATCCTACAGCTATCAAATCTTCTAAAACCCCTTCTTACTTTCCAGAAATGACTTAAAGTTTGCTTTGCATCATTTTAATACTTGAGATACACAAGGAAATATCATTCAACCAAACAACATAAGGGCTGTGACTGGAAGCAGGTCTATACATTCATGTGAAGAGTCCAACAGCATAGAGCATACATAGAGCATACATCTTATTTTATTTTTAAATCCTTCAAGCTTTCCACTCTGTTTAGAGGTCTGAAAGCAGCCACCTTCCTAATAGCCTATTTTACTTGTCACCACCTTTGTGCCATTAGAAATCTGTTAATTGCTGTCTTGGTAACAAAGGAAAACAACATCATTGTGCTACTAATAAAAGACTGTGTGAATTGCTTTCCTTCTCAAAGGCAATGATTTTAATTGACTTTATTTTCTTCCAAAAAGAAATAGAGATGCACAATCATGGTGAGGTCTGCCCTCGTTAATGGAGATGCATCACTAATTTAAAATGAAAACTGAAGTCTGGTGAAAATCCATCTTGCGGTTCCCCAGTCTGCAACACACAGAATCTGGTACGTGAGCTTCTCTTATTCCCTTCCCTACTCAGCTTGTTCCTCCCAGACCCAAATAAAGGACCCAGGAGAAAGGGAGAAAGTAAAAAGCTGCATGTTATTCTGTAGCTTTATCCTGGCTGCTCTTTGGAAAACAGATCTGCAAGCTCTGAACCAACAGGCAATAAGTCACTCAGCCCATTTTCTCAGAAGTACGGCTGTGCGGCTGTGCCGTTACTGTTTGCTTCCCAGCAACTATAATCACGGACAGTAACAAATACACCGAGACATTTTCTTCTCTGCACCTCAGAAAGCTATGCCTTCATGAATATCTCTTCTTTAGCTATTTCCTAATCCAACTTTTTCATGTCAGAGCTGGGAATTTGTGTGACAGGGTACTTGCATTTCATAAGGCTACAATCAGCCACGCTCTTGCTGATTCCAGGAAGCTTCGAGTTACAGCTTCACTGGTTAAGTCTGTGATAATTAGCTGGATTCTCAGGTCTGGGAGTGGCCATATTAATAAGAGCCCCAGATTATAAAAGGAAGCTAGGGGACAAGTATCAGTGGTGGGTATGAGATACATCCCTGTTTTGACCTGTTGGAAAAATTAGTTGATAAACATTTCATGTACTCAACAAATACTTAACAGTGTACCAACTGTGTGCTTATGAGGTCCCTACTATGCTGTGGGGGTTGAGGAATGTAGCTGTGAACAATATCCCTAAAATTCTTGCTGTCTCAGAAAATGCATACTTGGCAGGGAGTGACATTACAATTATGCGATTAAATAAATGCATTCACGGAGAAGTCTAGGTAATTGTGCTATGAAGAAAATCCAAGAAGTATTGTGACAGACAGTGATTGTGGGGAGGGCCAATCAGGGCCTCTAGGAGGAGATGACATTTCAGATGATGTGATTGTTTTAAAATATGTCTCCCTAATTCTTTCATACTCCTCCCATCAAGAGGTGGAATCTATGTCCCTATCCCTTTCCTTTGAATCCAGGCTCTCTGCTTGACAAACAGGATGAAGCAGAGGGGACACCATGCCAATTCCCCAGCCCAGGCATTAAGAAACCGGCAGCTTCTATTTCTGTGTCTGGGGAGAGGAGGGAGGAGCGAAGGTGGGGATGATGCTTGTTCTTGGAACTTGGCCAAAATGTTGTGAAAAAAGCCTAATCAGTACAGAGTGAATTTTCTACCATATAAAAGTCAGCCCCACGTTGTGGCCTCCTGCCACGTCACTTCCCAAAACAGAGTTCACTTCTATCATAGACCCTTCCTAACCCAAAATGCCACTTAGCATGACAGTGTAGAAATGTAGCCACTGAGATGTAATTCTATCCTCCAGGCCATTTGTTATATATGTGGTATCTATAGGTCAATATATTTATGGTCCGTGTAAATGCCTTATCCTTTAGATAGAAAAAGGACACCATAAGCCTGCTACCACCAGGATGTAAGCTTCAAGTAGCTGGCAAGTGATAGGTCAATGTAAGAATTTCCTCAGGGTCAGACACTTGAGCAGCCTTTGGACGTATGGCACTTTGTTGGCTTCTATGCACTTTCCTTATGTACATCTTTGCTCGTGGACCAGATAAGACAAAGGGAAGTCAAACTCAGATCCCTCTTCTTGGAATGTTAGAAGTTGAATGCTTCATCACGATTTTATTTTTTTTAAAGATTTTATTTATTTATTCATGAGAGACACACAGAGAGAGAGCACGATAGAGAGAGAGGCAGAAACACAGACAGAGGGAGAAGCAGGCTCCATGCAGGGAGCCTGATGCAGGACTCGATCCCGGGACTCCAGGATCACGCCCTGGGCCAAAGGCAGGCACCAAACTGCTGAGCCACCCAGGAATCCCCCTTCATCATGATTTTAAATGTGATTCAAGACTCTTTCTCATTTATTCTAGGATGAACTGATTAAGTCGTTTTTACTTCATGAGCAACGGAAGGGTTTAGAGTTGATTTTTCTCCTAGCAACAGTTAATTCTGGTAAAACAACATCATGAAAATATTGATGGAGAATAACAATATTAATCCCTCAGACATTATTTATTA
Organism: Canis aureus; assembly: GCF_053574225.1. NCBI lineage: Eukaryota > Metazoa > Chordata > Mammalia > Carnivora > Canidae > Canis > Canis aureus. Next base: position 15,779,331 of record NC_135636.1, read on the forward strand.
GTTATGTGCTATGTAACAAATACAAACCATAAATTTAAGGAAATTCAATGTTATTAATCACTCACCTTTTATAATGAAGACCCACAGAACCTCATTTGAACATTCTCTTCTCACAATCTGTTGATCACAAGCTCAGCTGTGGCTGCTTTTTCTATTCTGTGACAAATGTCCTTCCCTTCTTTACTTCTTAGTAACTAATCCTCCTTTATAATTCTATGAGAAGTAACTATTCTTTCTATCTTTTGTTATGGCTTACCAGCCTAAAGCAAGTTCTCTCTGTCTTTTTGCTAAAAGTAACCTGAATTTTTGTGTTCAGGTAGTAATGTGCCCAACTCCTAGGCAACACATTCCATTTACCTCTAATTTGTCTAGATATAGATAATGTAACAAGTTCCATCCAATAAGATGAATGGAGGATTCTGCTGGGGCATTTGGGTAAGACTTTTCACACTGAACAGGAGATATGAGGGGAAGAAAACCTGCTTGATGTCTCCTCGCTTCTTGCTCAGAGCACTATCATCAGACAGTGTGATATCAATAGCCTGATATTTACTCAGGCAGCCATCCTGTGACATGAGGTCAGACACCCCTATTCTGAAGATGACAGATGAGAAGGAAGGCAATGCCTGAGCCTTTGATGCTACGCAAGTTATTCAACCAACCCAGAGACTGCCTGACAACAGGATTCTTATTAAGTAAACAAGAGCCTCTTCATGAGTATAATTTGTATGTATCCAGGTATCTGGCCCAATGAGATTGTGTTTAGCAAAATGAGTGAAAGAAAAAAAAGATCAGGACCATTCCTATTACTTACGAGACTAGGACAGGATAGTAACAATGGCCCACATTGCATATGCCTGAGTACTTAAAAGTGATAAACCACTTTAACCACAAACCACTATATAAAGCATGTTCTGACCTTATACCTTGGAATATATTATTCCATCATAATCATCTGAAAGGCCAAATTGCAATTTTGAATGTTTGGACCCCTTTTGGATAATCATATTGGAACACAGTGGTGCAAGGAGAGCCAGCTCCAGTCCCAGAACTGTGGGTTAGCCCTCTTCCTTTCTCATTCCCTAGCTCTATCCTCCCTGTAAAGTGTCTTGAGTAAACATCTTCAGATACTAGCCTGCAAATTTAATTTTCATCCACATTCTCCCATACTTCAAACAGCCACCTTTGGCTACCCCCTGGGCATCAGGGTATATATACCTTTGGAAGGGTGGACCTCAGAAAGAGGCAAATGGGGGCTATGAAAACAAAATTTTTATGGCCCTTTGGAAAGAAATTTTAGGGCCCTAGCTGCCCAAAGAGTAAGGTAGACAAGAAGGCTTTGCCTCAGGACCATAACAGGCATGGGGCCCCCCAAAGCACAGGGCTTAGAGCAAGGGTCCTTCCTGACTGGGTCTAAGATGATACTGAGGAAAAGCCCATCCACAGATGATGTTAACCCAAGCATGACAGGAAGATGGGCTGAAATGTAGAGACCCAATCAGTATGTTGGTCCCAGAAACACCAAAAATAACTCTTCCATTTTTTGCTTTATTTGTAAGATCAGAACTTAGGTGATTTTCAGCAAATAGAAAAAATAGTTGTTTTAGACATAAATACACAGAGATGGGTTCATCATGAAGCTAATGAACTTAAGCTCAAGACCCCTCACTGCACAGATTCTGAGAAAGAAGCCTTGATAATATGCTCACAAGATGCTGATGCCACCATTGTGAACAAGAGGGCAGACATCACCATATACTGAAGGTAATAGAATGTTTTTCTTATATGTAAAGATAGAGGTGCCTGAGTGGCTCCGTTGGTTAAGTGCTTGACTCTTGATTTCAGCTCAGGTCACGCAGGTCATGAGATTTGAGCCCTCACATCAGGCTTCACACTGAGCACAGAGTCTGCTTGAGACTCTCTCTCTCCCTCTGCTCCTTCCCTTGCTCACTTGTGCTCTCTCTCTTTCTCTTCAATCAATCAATTTTACATGTATATACGTAAAGGTAAAATTTTTGAAATTCTTAACTTTAAAAGTGATGTCTGGAGTGATGAAAAATTCTGGAAATAGAGTGTATTAGTCAGAGTTTTCCAGAGAAACAGAACCAATAGGATATATATAGCTATATATACGAGGAGATTTATTATAGGAATAGGCTTACACAGCTATGAAGGCCAAGTTCCACAATATGCCATCTGCAAGCTGGAGAACCAGAAAAGCTGGTGGTATAATTCAGTTCAAGTTCAAAGGCTTGAGGACCAGGCAGCCACTGGTGGAAGTCCCAGAGTCCGAAGGTTCAAGAACCAGGAGCTCTGATATCTGAAGGCAGCAGACGATGGATCAAGAAGAAGGATCTCCCCCTTCCTTTGCCTTTTTGCTTCATTCAGACCCAAAAGAACTGGATAATGCCCTCCCACATAGGTGAGGGCGGATCTCTTTACTCAGTCTACCAAACAAAATCCTAATCTTTTCCAGAAACACTCTCAGAGACAGGCCCAGACTTAAGGTTTTACCAGCTGTCTGGGCATCATCCCTTAGCCCAGTCCAGTTGACAGATAAAATGAACCACCACAGATAGTCATAGTTCCACAATATTGTGAATGCTTTCAATGCCAATGAATTGTACATTTAAATGGCTAAAATAGTACATTTTATCTTATGTATATTTTACTGCAATAACAAGCATCCCCCAATTTATCATGTTAGGCTCCACTAGATTGGTTTCTCACTGTTTGCCAGTCATTCACTCCTCTCCCAGCTCCTGGAGGGCTTTGTGACAAATTCTAAGGGAGTACAGGCTGATACATTTTGAAACCTATTAAGTACTTTGCCAATTTTATGCTCTGCATTTGGAGAAAATCAAGGAAGGAAAATATCATCGCCTATCATCACCTATTTCCTGTAAGTGCTGGACTGGAAAGAACACAGACAGGAAGGAGTAGGTCTAACTCTGCTTGAGGCTGGCCTTCTCCCATGGCTTCCGGGACAGAAGGTACAAGTGTGTTGTTTGCAGGTGAGCCTCAGAAGCACCTTTAGGGAAGTGGGAAGTGAGACTGGCAAGGGAAGGGGACCAAGGCAAGGTGAGTTGATGAGCAGGTCACCACTATGGGTAACAGGAGCTCAGCTCCGTCGGGGACCCTGGGGAGACACAGTGCAGAACACCTCACTATGGCCCCGCCTGGGGCAGAAGTGGTGCATTGACCTTCCAGCCCGTGCCAACCCCCCCAACACACACACACACACACACACACACACACACACATACACACACACACACATACTGTGGGCTGAAGGCAGCTTCTGGAGGTGTTCACTTAGCACATCCAAACTGCCTGCCTCATGAACCAGAAAAGGTGCTCAGGTGGGGAGGTACTGCTGATGATGATGAGGTCTGCTGATGATGTGATCAGCCCATGCTGAAGTAGAAGGACTGAGGTCTCTGGGATAAAAACCCTCTGTATGGATTCCTAGGGCTGCCCTAACAAAACACCATGCAACTAGGGGCATCTGGGGGACTAAGTCGGTTAAGCATCTGAGTCTTAATTTCAGCTCAGGTCGTGATCCCAGGGTCCTGAGATAGAGCCCTATCGGGCTCTGCACTGATAGTGGAGCCTGCCTGAGCTTCTCTCTCTCCCTCTCCTTCTGCCCCTTCCCCCACCCCCAATGGCACTCTCCCTCTCTCTCAAAACAAAACAAAACAAAACAAAACAAAACAAAACAAAACATTCCCACAAACTAGATGGCTTTTAAAAAAATAAAGTTATCTTCTCACAATTCTGGAATCATTTAAGTATCAATAAAATCAAGATGTCAACAGGCCATGCTCCCTCTAAGGCTTCAGTAGAATTTTTCCTTGACACATCCTAACATCTGGTATGGTCTTCAATTCTTGGCAACTCTCAGCTTGCAGTTGCATCACCCCAATCTCTGCCTCTCTCGTCACATGGGGTCTTCCCTGTGTGTCTCAGTCTTCACATGGCATCCTCCTCTTCTTATAAGGACAGCAGTCACATTAGAATAAGGGCCCACCGGGATCCCTGGGTGGCGCAGCGATTTGGCGCCTGCCTTTGGCCCAGGGCGCGATCCTGGAGACCCAGGATCAAATCCCACATCGGGCTCCCGGTGCATGGAGCCTGCTTCTCCCTCTGCCTGTGTCTCTACCTCTCTCTCTCTCTCTCTCTATCATAAATAAATAAAAATTAAAAAAAAAAAAATAAGGGTCCACCCTGGTGACCTCATCATAGCTTGATTACTTCTGCAAAGACCCTATTTCCAAATAAGGTCACAAGTAAAGGTACTGGGGGTTTAGAATGTCAACATATCACTTTAGGGAACATAATTCAATCCACAACAACCTCTCTGGCTTCAATTTTTTGTTTGAAAAGTAGAGATAATAATTTATATTTTATCATTTTGTTTTGAGTGAGGAAAAAAAAAGCTTGAATTACATAAAACACCACTGAGCAATCTGTGAGGATCATACAAAGCCTGCTCTCTGGTAAATCCAAGGAATTTTGAACTAAAGGAAACAGAATTGTCCACTAATAGTTAAACTTTGAAACAAACAAGGGGTCAGAGCAGAAATATACAAGATCATTTTTAAAAAGGCAAAATGGGTAACCTAACTGAAGTATTTACCTCTCTAAAGAACACTTAGGGGATCCCTGGGTGGCTCAGCAGTTTAGCGCCTGCCTTTGGCCCAGGGCAGAATTCTGGAGTCCTGGGATTGAGTCCCGCAAAGGGCTCCCGGCATGGAGCCTGCTTCTCCCTTCTCCTGTGTCTCTGCCTCTCTCTCTGTCTCTATGTCTATCGTGAATAAATAAATAATTTTTTAAAAAATAAAGAACACTTAAAGTAACAGAGTCAGAGAGCGAAGACTACGTGTTCCCATCCCGGTGGAGAGCAGGAAAGAGGATGCCCTGGAACTTCCCCTCCATGCAAAAGGTCCTCACTGCTAGATCTTGAGCCCAGAACCTTGTCCCTAACCACTGGGCCTGGCTTTTGTTCACCTGTGCACCTGCTGAGGCTGACTGGCTTTCCCATGTCACTTGCCTTCTCAGGGAGGTGACCCAACCTGTGCCACATCTGTCATCATTTTTATTTTTCTCATAAATTAATATTTCAGCATTCTGATTTTATGCCTCAGACCTAACAACTTACTGTTCTGTTCTTGAGAAACATACTCCTTCCCTCCACTGCTTAGGATGTGGCAACTTTGGTCAGTACCCTGGAGAGGAGGATAGCCAGGCCCTCTCAGCTCAACGTGCCTCTTAGTTGCCTTCAAAGCCCCTGTCTTTCTTGCTCATGCCTATCCCAGTGCCTCTTCTTCATGTGCACTTGAGTATGCTGGGAACCTTTTTAAAAATGCAAATCCTGACTCAACACCTCTGGGACAGAGTCTGAAAGCCCGGATTCTACATATTCGCCGATGCTGCTGATGCTGCTGGTATGGGGTCTACAGCTTGAGGGCTACTAGACTTGGCCCCTCAAAGGGTGGTCTAGACACCAGCAGCCGGGGCATTGCCTGGGTACTCGTTAGAAATGCAGCTCCTCCGGCCCCAGTCAGACCTCCTAAATCAGAAATTCAGTGTTTCCACACTCCTCCCAGATCTCACACTCATGAGAATACTGGGCTACAGCTTGGGCTTAACATGTGTATATATTTTTAAACTTATTTATTTATTTGTTTGTCTGTTTGTTTATTTATTTATTTATTTATTGGAGGGGAAGGGGAGGAGCAAAGGGAGAGACAGAATCTCAGGCAGACTCTGTGCTGGACACAGAGCCCAAAGGGAGACTCGATCTCACAACCCTGAGATCATGACCTGAGCTGTCATCAAGAGTCTGATGTTTAACTGACGGAGCTACCCAAGTGCCCACATATGTATATTTACCACAGATTCATTTCTGCCTTGTCTGCCATAAAAGATTCAGGGAAGGAAGTCACGTATATGATAAATCCAACAAGCATCAGTGAACACAAAGAACAGGATTGTTCGGGGGACCCTGGAGATTCTTTGTGATTGTATCAGATGAGTGAGCTTATGCATGCCTGAGGGAAGGGGAGGAGAGGGACAAATCCTAGAGCTGTCCAAACTCACGTAGCCTGAGGACTGTGCTCCATTGTCCCAGAGAATACAGGCAACATTCTAAGATAAAGAAAGAGGCCCATGACTAGGGGAACCAGGAACCCTCACTCAGCAGAAAAAGAATTGTCCTGAGGATGTGTACAAGATGCAGGAAAGCTTCTCTCTTTCCTTTTATTGACTTTCCTGTGGTTGCAAAAGTAATACTTTATAGTCATAGGATTTTTAGAAAATACAGAAAGACACAAGGAAGATAAAAATTATCTGCAATCCCACTTACCAGATATGACCACTTTATCCATTTGATATTTGGACATATTCTATATCCTATCTAGATATACAGACATATACACACAGCTGTATATGTGACACATTTTTGTAAATATCAATATACACATATATACACATATTTATATATGTTATATATAAAATATAAGTATGCATTGACACTTATGGTATACACTATAGATACATATATATTATAGGCATACATGCAATACATATATTTTTAAAGATTTCAGAACATAAATGTATATATATGTATATATTATACATATATTATAAAAACATGTGTATATTATAAATATATTTTACATAAAATATATGTATATATACATAGATAAAAGTATTAATATACATTATAAATATATACATATACAGAATATATAAATGCATAATGTAAATATAAACAAATGTATAAAAATAAATATACTCAATTGTATAACCTACTTTTTTACATTTAGGACTAACTGTACTTCACCCATTTATACAGGACATTTATGAAGTGCAAATTTTAAACTCCCCAGGTGTCCACCACTAATCATTCCCCTCACCACCCCCACCCCCAGCTAGAGGCAATACAACTTTGCGGGCTATGTGAAGACTCAGCAGAAAGTGAAGAGGTAAAAATCAACTCCTCCTTCCCATTAGAACCAGTGAACCAAGTAATTACATTGGGAGAGCCAGCTCTAATCCTCAGGTGCCAGGTCACCACCTCTCACACTGATGCCCTTCACACCCCAGCCCACATGCTGGAACCAAGTCAGGGGACAGAGCCACCCAGCTAGCCTCTCTAGTGCTTTCCTGCACATTTCAAGTAGCTGCCTCAACTCTCCAGTGTTACATAGTCTAAAAATTCCAAGTGAACTGCAATCAATTGTGCTTTGAGGTTTCTGTGTGTCGGGGGACAATTTCACATCATGTCTTGAGCTAACAGGGGGATCCACTGTGGTGTCTTAAACACGATTAGAAATCACAGTCATAAAACCATGCACAGGCAATCCCAGAGGGTTGTCCCAAATCTACCACAAAACCTAAGCCCTCTTCTTTCCTTTGTCTTTATCAAGAGGTCTCTCCCAGCAGAGTTGAAAAAAAATTTAACCAAAATGATGCAGGCTTTCATTTAAATCCTTTAAAAATAAATGATTTCACAGAGCTCATTTCCATGTTTATTCTATTGATTCAATTTAAAACAAATTGTAACACAGAGCTCATAATAAGCCCAAACTGTCCAGGGATCATTTTCATTTTTGGAATAATAAGTCTTGCTTTTTTTTTTCCTCTGCTGCTGCAATTATGATAGAATAGAAAATTAGATTTTAATTAATCAGCAAGTGTTCCTCTTCTCCAATCACTGGGAATTTTGAGGCTGTAAAGCTAGTGTTGAGAAGTCACATGGCTCCAAAAAAAGCTGAAAAAAACAAATGCTTCCTTGCCCTGGCACTTTTCTCAGAACAGTTCAAAGCACGTTTCCCAAGCAAGGGTGGGAACCCCACACAAGGGTGGACCAGGGGCAGGTGAGCAGGGATGCTCTTGCTAAGGATGGAAACCAGACACAACACTCCAAGTCCCACCTAAGATCTCCGAAGGGCAGTTTAGCTGCTTTTCTTGTCAGAGGAGCTTGAGCTATCAGATTTCTTACCCAGAGACACCCGCTTCATTCTGTCAAGCCAAGTCGGTGTGTGATATGAATACAACTGTAAATGCCCTTACTATACTTCTCTGCTCTCTCTTTCCTGCCACCCAGAGATCTCTTTTGTCTCGGGTACTGGCATTATAAGCCTTATTAATTATAGATCAATCTTTAATTTGAAGGTATGAGCCAAGGCTGTAGGGTGTCTCATTAACATAAGATTAAAAGCTGACTCAGAGACTAATTATTTTGTAACAACAATAAAAAAAACAACTCAGGCTGGATTTAGGATTGAGCAAAGCAGTTTCTCAGCGATGAGCATATCTCTAAGGGATTATTTTAAAATACACATGCCATTTTCGAGTCTTTCCGTGACTCTACCTTTACTTCATTTTTCATTGCTGATGGTTAAATGTGCATATGTGTGCTTCAGCGGGGACCCATGTGTCGGCACACAGCAGGTGAGAGCAATTTGTGATCTGACTGAACGAACTTCTATAAGAAGGTGTTGCCTAAGAGCCAGAAAGATATAGCCACGTCCAAACATACTTATGAAATGTTAAATGAGCTTCACTTATTACTGAATAAGCTAAACAGACTATTCAACAAAGGAATATCTTTATTTCCCTGAACTATAGCTCATTAAGGATATAATATGTCAACCGTCTGCTAGCCACTACCAAATGTTGGTCTGGAGATGTTGGAAGACCTCTGGCAGCTTTTCACTTATCTTCATCAAACTGAAGAACAAAGCTGTTTTCAAAAGCTAGATTCAGTGAATTAAATTTTCCTACCCTTTTTGTGGAGGTTAACATGCCCATTATTATACACCACGATGATGGTGCTAAATGGTAATTTTATAGTTTTCCTATGTTATTGGATTTTTTGTTTTGGTTTGGTTTGGTTTGGTTTTATGTTCTAACTTAAGAGAAAAAAAGTCAAATAAATAAATAAATAAATAAGAAAAAAAGTCTGATGACCTCAGGCCACTTGTTAATCTTTTTAGTTATACAGATGATTTGTTACCAGTTAGAAGTGGTTTGGGCTATAATTAACAGAAAACTCAACTTACTGTGGCATAAGCAATGGACTATTTTCCCACATAATGCAGCATCTGAAGGTAGAGGTTTTAACACTGGCTCTGTATTTTTTTTAAAGATTTTATTTATTCAACAGAGAGAGAGCACACACAAGCAGGGGGAGCAACAAGCAGAGGAAGGAGAAGCAGTCTCCGCACTGAATAGGGAGCCCAACGTGGGACTTGATCCTAGGACCCCAGGATCGTGACCTGAGCTGAAGGTAGTCACTTAACCAACTGAGCCATCTAGGTGTCCAGGTTCTATATTTCTAACCAGCCACTTTGCCACCTTTATTTTGTATGTAGCACTTATGGTCCTAACAAGGCTACTTCAGTTCCAGGCATCCTCTCCATGTTCCAAGCCTGAGAAGGGGAAAACAGAGTGCTGAGTGTGCTATTTGGGTAGAGCAATAACCTTTCCAGAATCGCCCCACACCTCTTGCAGACTTCTGCTTAGGTCCCAATGGCTAGAATTTTGTGTGAGTATCACATGCTCACTCCTAGCTATTGACTAGTCAGAAAGAGAACATTTACCTTTTCTTAGGTCCCACATTGAATAAAGCCATGGGGAAAAATGGGTCCAAAATGAGTGTTTGGTTGGTCAACCAACACTGTCTGCCATATCAGTGATATCAAAATCTGACCCACATGACAACATTTTGCAAGCCCTAAGTTTAATGTTTGTCAAAATGTGATCCCTGAACAAGCAGCATAAGAATCAAGTGAGAATTTGTTAAGAAGTTCTGGGATACTATTCTTTTTTTTTTTTTTTTAAATTCATGAGAGACACAGAGAGAGAGAGAGAGAGAGAGAGGCAGAGACACAGGTAGAGGAAGAAGCAGACTCCATGCAGGGAGCCCGATGTGGGACTCGATCCCGGGTCTCCAGGATCACACCCCAGGCTGACGGTAGGGCTAAACCGCTAAGCCACCAGCGTTGCCCTGGGATACGATTCTAACGCAAGTGAACCATAAATTGAAGGCTAGGCTCAATAATCAGGTGATTTGATATACTTTCAAGTTTAAGAAGCAGTGCTTTGGCTATTGCCAGAATCATTTCCAGGGATGATTCTTAGCTGGAAAGGTCAAAGCATGCCTTCTAGAAAAATGTCAAAATAATCACGGGGAGGTAAGGGAGTGTTTCAAACCATTCATGACTCTTTTGCCCAGATTTTGTTAAGCTCTCAACCACCAATTCTTGAACTTAAGCTCCCAAATCACCCAGATTTGAGGGCACAGACCTCAAATCTCTAATTCAGCAAGTCTTGGGTAGGGTCTCCAAATTTGCTGTTCTAATAATTACCAGATGAAGCTGCTGCTGGTCTCAGCTGTACACTCAAGTGTGGTCAGCAGACCAACAGCCTTGCCATTATCTGGGAGCTTAGAAATGCAGACTTTTATGGCCCCACTCAGGACAACCAAATCAATCTCTACAATAGAGCTCAGCAATCTGTTATTTTAACAAGCTCTCAAGGTAACTCTGATGTAGTAAAAGTTTGAGAACCACTGTCCTAGACTAGTATTTCTCAAACCTTCTTATACACCCATATGACCTATGAATCTTGCTAAAAGTTCAGATTGTAGGGGCACCTGGCTTGCTCAGTCAGTAGAGTATGTGACTCTTGATCTCTGGATTGTGAGTTCAAGCCCCATGTGGGGTGCAGAGATTACTTAAAAAAATAGTCTTTTAAAAACTTCAGATTCTAATTTAATTGGTATATTAGTCTGCTAGGGCCCCAAAGTACCTCAGACTGGATGACTTAGACAACAGAAATGCATTTTCTCACCATTCCAGAAGCTAAAAGTCCAAGATCAAAGTGTCATCAGGGTTGATCTTTTTTCTGAGGCCTCTCTCCTTGGCTTATGGATGGCCATTGCCTCCCTCTGTCTTCACATGGTCTGTGCACACATATATGTGTCCAAATTGCCTCTTCCCAGAAGGATACCAGTCATATTGGATTAGGGCCCATACTAAAGACCTCATTTTAAATTCATTACCTCTTTAAATTCCTTATCTTCAAATGTGGCTACATTCCGAGGTATTGGGGATTAGAACTTCAAATAAGAATTTGTGAGGGAAAATGATTCAGCCCCTAACAATAGATATAGGGTTAAGTCTGAAATATTGCATTTCTAACAAGCTCCCAGGGGATATCCATGCTATTGATCTGTGGACCATCCTTTAAGGCCACTGCTCTAGGAACGTGCAGCTGCCACCTCCATGACACTGCCATCATGCACAGCTGTTATTAATGGAAGGGTGTCATATTCCTCAGATGTGCTGAAGCAAAATTAATTTCTATTGTTCTGGGACAGTTACTCTGCAACTTCAGTGTGCATCCAATTCATCTCAGGAACACATCAAAAATGCAAATTCCTGAGTCCCACCTCCAAAGATTCAAATTGAGTCGGTTTACGAAGGGGCCAAATATATCTCCTTCCTTTTACCAGGCACTGAAGGTCACTCAAATACAAGTGGTCCTCCAGACCATGCTTTGAGAAGCACTGATCTATCACATTTGTATCTTGCATCCTCAACCAACCTACTGGGAGCTCTTTAAGGCAGGAAACATGTCTACATCAGGGTGTCTGAAAATATAATATGCATGTGCTTCACCTGGAGACCCTGTAAAAAAAAAAAAAAAAAAAAAAAGCGGATTTGAATTCAGTAGTTCTGGGATAGTCTGAGATCCTGCATTTCTAACCAGCTCCAAGGTGATGCTGATGCTGCTGGTCTGTGTACCACAGTTTGAATGACAGTGACAAGATTCTACATCTCACATGATGCCTGGACAGGGACTGATCTCACAGGCTCGTTTATGGAACTCTTTGTATAATTCATGCATTGACCATTTATCTTTCATACATCTTTACACTTTAATGCAGTACATAATATAATAAACCTTCCATTATCTGATCTTCTCAAAATTGATTCCTCCTCCTGTTCATATAATTCTTAATTCAATTGTCCTGGGGACTCTCCTTGAGTAATAGAAATTAGAATGTTGGACTGCAGGATCAGAATTCTAAGTAACTTTGACAAATTGAAGAAATGTTACATTATAAATGAACAGGATAAAGTCCAATAGGGATAGGTGCAAGTCAGTGCCCTTAGGCATGAAAAATAAAAGATATGCCATGAGGAGACCTGTAAAGCACACATGAAGTAGAGATCCAGAAACTCATCAGTCAAGGTGAGAAATTATACTAAAAATGAGCATCCAGGCAAGAAATTGCAGAGGAGCAAGACAGCAAATGTCTCTTTTATCATGCAAAGCCCCAAGTTAGGAAAAAATATAGAAGAAGGCATTAAAATTACTCTGAAGATTACTACATTTTAAATATTATACTTGTGATAATTATGTTTGCATGGTTCTTAAACTGATTTTGACATTTTCTACTCAGGTTATACCTGCTATACATTTATTTCCCTTAATAGTTATGAATGCCAATCCTGGCACATAGAATCATCTAAGCCACTTTTAAAACTACTGCTACCCAAGACCATGTATGCTAATTCCTAGAGCTGCTCTAACCAAGTACCACAACCTAGGTGGCTTATCACAACAGAAATTTATTGTCTCACAGCTCCAGAGACTAGAAGTCCAAAATTTGTGTATCACTCATGCTCCCTCTGACACCTGGACAGCAAGGATCCCTCCTTCCCTCTTCCAGCTGCTGGCAGTCCAGATGTTCCTTGTCTTGAAACAGCATAATGCCAATCTAATCTTGCCATGGCATTTCCTTTATTTCTCTTCATGTAACCTCTCTACAATTCTTTGTATTCAAAATTCCCCTTTTGAAAAGGATGCTACTCAAATTAGGGTTCATACTAATGACTTTAGTTTTACTTGATCACCTCTTTAAAGATCGTGTTTCCAAATAAGGTCACAGGGATTAGGACTTTAAACATCTTTGGGGAGGAGGGGGAGATATTAATATCCCAGACCAATTACATCAGAGTCTCTGTGGTGAGGCCCAGACACCAGCATTTCACAAGCGCCCCCAGGAGATTCTAATAACACAGCTAAAGCTGAGCATCACTTCCCTGGGAGAAGTTCTTTAACAGCCACATTGTCACGGGAAGCCACTGGTCCTGAGAGTAGTGAACATTTGGGGGCTAAAGCACCAAAGCTGAGGCAATAGGAAATAAAGGACTGATACTCTAAAGCAGTTTTGCTTAATCTTAAATGCACATGGAATAAAGAAGGATCTCAAAAAGAGTGGGGCAGCCTAGGCACACCCCAGAGATTCTGATGTTGAGGATCTGGGGTGAGACATAAGTCTGGAGAATTTTAAGTTCCTCCAGGTCATCATACTGTTCATTCAAGCTGTGAACTACTGTTTACCGAGACAGATTTGGTACAAAGTGACCAGGCTGGCCCTCAAGACTGGAAAAGACGGGATGAGAGCCCCAAGCACCTGACCCCAGGACTATGCTCTTGCCACTCACCACCTTACCTTTTCAACAGGTCATCTCATAACATCACCCTGAAGGAGCTTTAAATATTATCTTTCCATTTCTCATATAAATGTGAGCAGGTCTTTCTCATCCTAAGAAATATAATCTGGGGTGGCTCAGTCCATTAAGTGTCTGACTTCAGCTCAGATCATGATCCCAGGGTCCTGGGACCGAGTTTGGCATCAGGCTCCCTGCTCAACAGGGAGTCTGCTTCTCCCTCTGCCCTTCCCCTCTGCTCATGGTCTCTCTCTCTCTCTCTCTCTCTCAAATAAATAAAATCTTTTAAAAAATTATATCTATACATAATCTTTTTAAAAAAGATTTTATTCATATACATATATATGAAAAAAAAAATCTACCCCTAACTCTACTTCCAAATCAATTACCTTTAATCCTCTATCAGGCAAAAGGAAATACTCTAAATTCATCTTAATTTCTCACTTTCCAGGTATTTCATAAGCCTCTGAAACATAATTTCTATCCTGTTTCCCTGAAATGGAACTCACCAAGGTCACCTGTTAGTGGCCAAGAACAAAAGACAGGCTCATCTTACATAAACTTTGCTACGTGGTTTTCAAGATCTTTGGTGTCTTCCTCTCTCTTATGTGCTTCTCCTTTGCCTTCCACGGAATCTTCTCTTCAATTTCTTTTGGGGACTCCTCTTGTTTGCCTGCTTGTTAATCAAATTTTTGTATCCATTTTAGACTTATTTTTGTCTCATTGTGGCTTAGGTTGAAGCATATAAAATTATGCTTTTTGTAGGCCAAAACTGGTTAATCACATCATCCTGCATAATCTAATGCTTTGTCTCAGTTCACTGTTGACCACATTACCTATGACTTCAGCCATCACAGAGGTGATACTCAGACTAGTTGTCAAAATATTATAATTTTTTCTACCAATTGGTAAACAGTTGATGCCCAGTACCCTTCTCCCGCAAGTGCCATCTCATGACCCTGTCTACCCTGCCTCTTTTCCTGGGACTCCTATCATCTCCCAGTGATTCAAAAACTAGAGGGAAAATGCCTAGCATAACAGGGGATTCCCTGAGACTGTGCTTCAGAGCTATTAGCCTGACTCTGTTCTGATTGGTTGTTGTACTGATTATGGAATATTTTCTTTTTTTCTTTTTCTTTTTAATTTTTATTTATTTATGATAGTCACACAGAGAGAGAGAGAGAGAGAGGCAGAGACACAGGCAGAGGGAGAAGCAGGCTCCATGCACCGGGAGCCCGACGTGGGATTCGATCCCCGGTCTCCAGGATCGTGCCCTGGGCCAAAGGCAGGCGCTAAACCACTGCGCCACCCAGGGATCCCTGGAATATTTTCATATTACCCCTATATATTCATGATTTCCAAAGGTACCTATCCAGCTAAATCACTTTTTCCTAGCTTCAGACCTATTTTTGCACATGACTCTTCTTACTTAGATATCACATAGACATATCAGAATCGATATGCCAGAGATGGAACATCAAACCTCCCTATAGTCATAGACTAAGTTTGATGACTCCAGTGGACTACATCTCCAGGCATCCATGTCCTTATGTAGTCCCCTGTCACTGACTCTGGACTTGGCCACCAAAATTGCTTTGGCCAATGGTACAATATCAAACATAGTGGAAGCAGAGGTTTAAGAAGTGCTTGCCCACTTGGAATGCTTGCTCTTGGGGGCATCTGCCAAACTCTAAAGTAGCTCAAACTAGATTTCTTTGTGATAAGACCATGCAGAGAGAGGCCAGAGGGAAGAGCACTGAGACTCCAAATATCAAAGAGCATTCCTACTCCATCCTGCCAAATATCTGACCTATAGATTCTGAGAAGTAAAACAGCTATTGTTTTAAGCTTCTATATTAGCCAAGTTTTTCTAGGGAAATAGAACCAGTAGGATGTGTATGTACATATTTAGATGTACATGTTTATTTGTTATAAGGAATTGACTCACATGATTATGGACACTGACAAGTCCCAAGATCTGTAAGGTAAGTTGGCAAGTTGGAGACCCATGAGAGCTAAGTCAAAAGGTCTGAGAACCAATAAAACAGATGATGTGGTTCTGTTCCAAAGTCAGGAAGCCCAAGAACCAGAAAGAGTTGTTGTTTCAGTTTGAGCAAAGGCAGTACAAAAGCTGATATCCTAGTTCAAAGGCTGTCATGAAGCAGAAGGAATTCTCTTGACTCAAGGAGAGTCAGCCTTTTTGTTTAATTCAGGCATTCAGCTGATTGGATGAGGCCCATTCACATTAGGAGGGCAATCTACTTAACTCAATCAATAAAGATGTTAATCTCATCCCAAAATACTCTCACAGAAATGCCTAGAATAATGTTTGACCAAATATCTGGGCACTCCATGGCCCAGTCAAGTTGACATGTAAAATTAACCATCACAATTTATAAGCTTTTGGTTGGTTTGTTATACAACAAGAGATGACAGAAAAAAAAATATGTGCTCCTTTTGCAGTGTCATATAAGACTGGCTTATGCAAACAGACTCAAATCTACTCCTTATATAATATGACCCACTTCTAGAAATGACATTATCCTTTATCTAGTTTCCAAATCCAAAATCTAAGCCTATCCTAGAATAATAGTTTTCCTTCATTTGCACTGGATCACCAATACTTTTTAATTCTGCCTCCTCATTAATTTCAAAAAGACTCTTCAACCTCACTTCACCACCCTTGATAGAACAAAAATGGCAAATAGCTGGCCCTGTGTTGTCATTCTCCCCATCGATGACCATGGCAAACATGACCAATTCATCAAAGCTCTGTGTTCAGCTCTCCCAGGAAAGTGGCCACATAATTCTCCTCAATGCCCCACTCCAGGCATTTACTACAAATAAGTCACACAGTATGCAACCTATTTGCTATCCCTGTTCTAGACACACCTGATTTATCACTTATATTAAGGCAAAAGCCATTTTGCGGGTTACACAAACCTCCCCTACCACTACTTAAATCAATTTATCTCCTACCCTTTGAGAAGGATTACCAAATTAATCTTTTTAAAATATATTTAACATTGTCTGGGTTGCCAACCTGTGCTCACCTCAGGACTCAGAGGTGACTGGGTCTGTGGTAGTTAGATTGGTATCAAAGATGGCTCCAATTCTCTGTCCTCCCCTGCATCCATGCCCCTTGCAATGTGATTTTGCAGCTCCTCCTACCAAGAGATAAAGTGTATGTATTTCTCCACTCCTTGAATATGGCCTGGCGACTGACTTTGAATAGTAGAAAGTCACATTGCAGAGATTCTGAGCCTAAACCTCAAGAGATGTTGAGTGCTTGCTCCCTTTGTCTCTTAGAACTTAGCCTCCATCATGAGAACAAACCTGGGTTAGGCTGCTGGGGGATGAGAGGTGACATGGATGGAGCCACACCTCCTAAGCTAAGTGCCCACCTAGGTAAGTCAGAGAGTACAGCCAAGAGCAACAAAACCACCCGACTACCCACAGCTGACCACAGTTAGAGGTACAAGCCATAGCCACTCAGGTGACCCATAGACTTATAAAGCTTTGTGGTTTTTTTGCTACACTGTATCTCATGGCCACAGGGAACTAATGCAAGGGTTATATGAGGGACCTATGAAGCAGACCCATCACAGCTCTATTTGCATGAGGAACTAAAACACTACTGCAAGACAATTCATCTGAGTCAATAAAACAAATATAACAACCAGTAAAATCCATCGGTGGTCATTGTAGTAAAACCTTTACAAGGCTATAAGAATACAAGGGGGCACCTGCAGACCCAACAATGCTGATGCTAGCACTTTCATCCCCGGTGGGAGACAAAGTCTGCATCACACCTGTATCCCCAGAATCTTCAAAGAGCATTTGCCAGCATCAGCGGCCTCAGCAGCTGACATCCCTGCAGGGGACTGAAGCAGAGAAAATGGTAGACACCACGTAGTAGCTAAGAAGATTGGATTTGTAAAAACATTTGGAATGCCTCTGGGAACTTCCAGAAATAAAAGAAGGCACCTTGAAAGGTCCTGCTAAAGAAAGAATGCTTTGTGATAATGTTTTGCGATCTATCTTAACCGACAACCTGGTATGCACTTGGGAAATGATTTATAAAAGTCTAAAATTGTTCAATGATTCTTCTTTTCCCTCAAAGTATAAAGCTGGCTAACACTGAACTACAAGTTCATTCATCCCTCACCTCCCATGTACGCATGCCCACAAGTTCACACTCACGATTTCCACCTGCATTATTTCTACTCATTTCTATATTCTCCTTGCTGTCCCCACACCTCTTAGATCATATGCACTCTCAGTCCCTGCTGTCTCAACTGATGAGGTGAATTCCTTTTCTGAAAGAACATCTCAGAGACCCCACAGGTGACCACCCTGTAGGACACAGGATTTAGGCAAGGAATAGAAGCTACAGCTTTTTCCTTTATGCTACAGGGTAAGCAAGGGGAGGTAGTCCCTTCGTCCTGTAGCAGCAGCAAAATTGAACTTGCAGTAGAATACACAAATTTTTAAAAAGCCTCAAATTCAAAATTCAAATTCATTGCCGGTCCTGCCTTTAAGAGTGAAGTCTACTTCTCCACCCCTTGAATCTGGCCTTGACTGTATAACTTGCTTTGGCCAATGCAACATCAGCGAATGTAATGCCAAGAGAGGCTTGAACAGTGCCTTGCACTCAAATAAGGCTTGCTCTTTTTTTGCTGTACTTGGAACTCTAAATAATAATTTGAAGGAGCCCAACCTAGCCTATTGGAAAGGCCAAATGGAGGAAAGACAAAGCACCCCAGCCTTCAGCATGACAACCAGCATGTGAGTGAGATCATCCTCACCCACTCGATTCCAGCTGAGCTTCCAGATGCAGCTACTACATGAGTGAGCTTAGGCAAGACCAGCTGAGGAATGGCCCAGGCTAGCCCCGCCCAAATTGCCAAACTACGTAATTGTGAGCAAATACATAATTGTTGGTGTAAGCCATGAAGTTTTGGGATAGCTTGTTTATGCAGCAAAGGCTAATAGGCACATCACTAAAAATAAGGTATATGATGTCAGAGGTAAATAGAACAGTGGAGAGTCATAACAATTCCTTGTATAAGACAGGCTTTCCACACCACAGCAAATTGAAAAGGGGTTGGGATGGGAGAATTTATTTCTGTCTCTATCATCAGAATCTTATTTTAAAGCCTATATGGGAATGAAGACAAAATAAACAACACAAAATAATATAAGATAAAATCAAAACAAAAGCGCCTTTCAAATCTTAGAAAATAAAACAAGTGTATTTTCCTAAGGAAAGTAGTCACACATATGCAAATTATGTAGCTGTTCATGTTGTCTTCTTTCTTTGGCTTAAAAAAATTCAGATTCCACGTGGGACCTCTAACACATGACTAGGACTTTTCAGAATACAATGTGTGTACTGGTCATTTATTTATTTGGGGGATCACATTTTCCACATGTTATATAATTTTTACTTACTGTTTTTCACCTCTTACCTATTATGTTATATGCTCTTAAAGCATTCCAAATGGTTTCTGGGGTGCCTGAGTGGCTCAGTTGGTTTAGCATCTGCCTTTGGCTCCAGTTGTGATCCTGGTCATGATCCCAGGGCCCTGAGATCAAGTATTGCATCAGGCTCCCCACTCAGTAGTGGAATCTGCTTCTCCCTCTCCCTCTGCCCCTGCTCATGTGCTCTCTCTTCCCCACTCTCTCTCTCTAAAATAAATAAAATATTTTTTTAAATGTTTTCTGGATGAAGATCTGATATATGCAACATTCACTTGTTCATTTGTTCTATTTTGACCTAAAGAAAATGCACAATGTCCATTTTTTCTTGTCATCACCTTCTACCTTTTTCCATGTGGCCATTGATAGAGTCGTGAGAAGGGAGGAGGAACTGGGAAATAGAAGTGGTAAAACATTTTGCAATTTTCCAAGTGCTAGATATAATCTAAGAGATGTGCATTTTCTATTGAAATAGTTTCCCCCATAACAATGCACATGCTTATTAGAACCGTATTTTTGCTGACAGAGCCCAGTTACTTCACTCAGCATCCTGCATATAGAGGAAAAAAAACACAAAACATGCTCACCACTGTGGTATTAATATACTTTGATTTGCTCAGTCTCTTATTTATTTTTTAGAGATCCACAGTCTTCTTTGACACTTCCAAATGACTCCAGGACTGACTGCATTTGAACCAACTTATTTGAATTTTGATCTACGTCTTTAATCAGGCACATTGCTTTGAATACATTAGTTTGAAAGTCAAATGGCTATTGTTTTTTCTATAATGTGAGTAAAGAAATTAATAGGATTTAGGGATTAGCTTGAATGTCTTTTTTTATGTGACCCAAATAATATAGTGTCTTCTTATTACTGCCTTCCTGACAATAAAGCATATAGTATTTTCCAAGGAGTTAAAACAATAGCCATATAAATATAAAACATAATACTCATGTCTGTTGTGTATTTAGTTATCCATTATTAATATTAATCATCTTTGCTTTCTTCCAGAGAGCTTAAAGTCCCATATATTTTACAATCAAAACCGTCAAGAATTATAACACTACTCTATGTGATCTCTATAAAAGGAGATATAAATGCCAATCAAAAGGGCCATTGGTTGCTTCATTTATATTCAAAGTGCTTCTACCCATAAATTACATTAATAGTTTATATTCTTACCTTGTCTCAGAAGGAGCTCAAAGCATGTCAGTCCCTTTCCTTCTTATAACCTCTGCTTGGGGAGGAAGCAGCCCTGGAGGAGCCTTGGGAACCCTCTTGCCCCCACACAACCCACCAGACACGGGAACAAGAACAGGCCACTCTTTGCTTCTCTTCTGGACCTTCCCAGATTCAGGATCTTGGTGCAACAGGAAATGATGGAGACCCTGTATGCTGCTGGACTGGCTCAGGTGACACATGTAAGTCACCGTTATGACCCTGTCCATCAAGTTGAAGGTGTCTGGGGCCATGGCTCTTGTTTCTCCCTGCTTTGGCAGAGGGAAAAATTGTCAAACATTATACATGTTGAAATGTCACTGTAAGCCTGTCTCAGAACAGACTCCTTTTGAACTTCTGGAAAATATACCTGATGATGGGTCTGGGGCATCCCAGCCTGATTCCAACTTGTATGCTTTAGTGAGTACTATTTAAGAGAAATATACAAGTTAAGGGACCCTCTGTTAATTTCAGAATTTTTGAAATGTCACTACTTTACTCTAAATATATCTGAGAACATGCTAACAAGCACCAGGCAGGGAATGCCTGTCTAAAGAGCCAGTTAGAAACAAGAGAGGCCATCCCTCAAGGACGGCACAAGAGCCTCATCAACTGCATTGATAACATTTGAAGTAATTGTTTTTCTGTTTTCTTCCCATTTTCTAGGACATCTGAAGTGCAAACATTAAACCAGATTGAGGGAAAGCCACCTTCCAACTGACTTACAGGTAGGTCAACCCCATCATATGACAAACAGTGGAGGCAAGATCAAGGAGACACCTAAAGGTTCACTGTCAGAGCTATGTCTGTTTGGGTACCCCCTGTGATTTTTCCCTCTTTCCATTCTTATAACCTTCTGGCTCTAACTGGAAGCTGGAGTAGCACTGTTAGAAGCAGAATTTAATATCCACCTTGGCTGGAACTGTAACTTTGCAGATGAGGAGGGGGGATTAATCGTGAATGCATGACTATAGATGGAATACTGCTGGTTTATTGTTGATTTTCTCAAATTGTGAAAGTTTAAAACCACTATATTTATTTAATTAGTTCATTAATTAAATCATCATAGAGCGTCTATATCCCTGGCACTGCACTCAGGATCTACAGATCAAAGTAAATGAGAACAAATGGTCACTGCCATTTCTTATGTCTTATTAAGGCATATGTTCATTAATTTACTCAAACAAATATTTACTGAGTCCATAACTATGTGTCAGGCATTCTACTAGCTCTGCGGAAACAGCATTGAATAAAACACTAAAATCTTTTCCCTTAATGGAAGCTTACAATTTAATGAAGGGAACAGTAAAATTTTAAATAGAAGAATAAATAAATAAAATATACACTATGTAGATTGTGCCAAGCTCTATAGAGAAAAAGCAAGCAGGAAAGGGATTAGGAAGTGGGGCAGGTTTTCATTTTGCACAAGCTACCCAGGGAAGACCTTGAAGAGAAGAAAATATTTGGGCAAAGAACCAAAGCTATCAAGGAAGTGAGCCACATGCATATCTAAGGGAAGAGCATTCTAGACAAAGAAAAAGCAAAGGCCAAGCCTTGAAAGAGAACATGTCTAACGTAATGAAGGGACAGTTCCAGATTTTGTATTCCAAACATGGCCACCACAAAATGTCCCATCCCATATGACCCTCCAGAGCCTTGTCATCCCCTACCCTCTATCAAGAGGTGGAGTCTATGTCTCCTCTCCTTGAACCTGGACAGGGCTTTGTAACTGTCCTGAGCTATAGAATATGGCAAGTATAACAGAAGTGACACTGGGTAACTTCTAGGCAAGCTCATGAAAGGGAGTACAGCTTCTGCTTGGCTCCCCTTCTTAGGATGCTTATCCTGGGAACTCAACCACCATGCTGTGAGGAAGCACAGGCTACATAGATGCCCACATGAAGAGGGACTAAGGCTGAGCTTCTAACTGATGGCCAGCAGCCAGGTGAATGAGTGGTCTTGTAAGCAACTCCTCCAGCCCTTCGTTGAGCCCTTATACCGTGAGCTTATACCATGCACAGCAGCAATGAGCCTTCTCCACTGACTCCTGGTCAAACTGCAGAGTTGTGAAGAAAATAAATGATCACTGTTGTTTTCAACCACTATGTCTTGGTGTAATAAAAAGGCCAGGTAACCAAAACAAGTGAGGACAGCATGGTAGTTAGAACTAGTTTGATTAGGAGGCAGTCAAAGGACAGGAGGGGGGCCAGACCCTCCAAGGTTTTATAGACCTTTGCAAATCCTTTGCCTTTCACTCCAAAGGGAAAGCCACTGGATTAACAGGTAAATGCTAGTTCCTCTTGGGATCTTGGGTGTCCTTGAGAATATAGCCTCCAACGGGCATATGGCTTCTTAAAAACCCTTGGGCAAAGATTTTTTTTAAGAAAGGGAGACCTCGTTCTACTTCCCACAGGCAATGTTTTGCATTCATGATGACAAACTTATGCACAAACTAATCTGACCTGTTTCTTGAAGCAAAATCTTAATATTCACCAAGAGGATATCCTCAAGAATGCCCAGAGAATGTTGGCCAGCCACAGCTTCTAGTTACTAGGGAGATGTCAATCTCCATGCATATATAGGTTTCAGCCAACTTGTACCCATAAATGCTCAAATGGGGTAAGAAAAGGGTGATTTCCATAGAGGCTCCTGGACTTTGTTTTCCCTCTGGCTTAATAAGCCTTTAGTTTGCTGACTTTGAGGGCTACAGTGTGGCCCATCTGTCATGGAGACATTTGCTTCGTTGTGTAGGAGGACAGGCAAACACAAACCTAGAAACAAAGCGTTTTTCATTGCTGAGAGGCTCAGAAAGACAAGCATTAAAAAAAAAAAAAAATCAATCCTTGTGAGGTTTTAAAAGGTTAATGCACCAATGTGATGATGTGCAGTATCTGTCCCCACTTGGAGCCAAGTTTATAAAATTTCCTCAATCTAGAAGTTTGTAAATCTGGACACCCTTCAAAAAACGGGATAAAGTGAAGCCCCATGATGATGGCAGCTAAGATGAATCTGGAGGGAAACAGGCCACTGCTTCTGAGTCACAAAGGAATTAGGGTCATGTCTGACTGTCCCTGGGGACAAGACTTCTGGATTGAGGTCTAGGACTAGTGGGAGCAAGCATTCTATTACTCACTGGTTCACTTTGAGGGAACTAATAACAGTGATAAATTACTAAACATTACATTATGTTCCTGGGCAGATTCAAAGGGAACATTTGGGTAGGTGGATGAGCAATAGGATTCAACAAAATACCCATTAGATCAGGCCCAGTCAGGAAGAAATAAATACTTCTGTTTTTGCTGTTTTGTTGTTGCTTTAACAAACAGGATCATAGACAGGATGGCACTATGCTGAATGATGTTTGGGTAAATGTCTTTCAGGGCTGCCTTGAGAACATTAATGTTCTCATGGTGAGATGGAGGAGGGTCATGCTGGCAGTGAGAAACCAGGAAAGCAAAAATGATGACAAACTTTCTGATTTTCAATTCATCCCCATAGATGTGAAATGAAGCCGTTCCACCAGAAGGATGTTAAGCCTTTCCTAAGAGAATCCAGTCACAGGAAGTAGAAACTAGAGGATTTCTTCAAGATGTTCTGATTTCACAGATGAGAATCCTGAGGCTCAGACAGTTACATGTCTTGTGCAAAGTTCTTAGCTGTTTGGAGACCATCCTAGAGTTTAGGACCCTTATAACTATTTATTTCAGTGGCTGATGCACAAGCCAGTCACTCCAACATCACTAGCATTAGCAGCTAGTATACTAAAGTCACTCAAAACAATGGCCTCCCCACACAAGCCTATAAGATCTCTCAGGGCTAGATCTTGTTGATGCTTGATGCCCCACCCCCAACCCCCAGTGTCTAGCAAATTCCTTCCATATAATAGGGCCTCATTTTCAACAGATAAATGGACAGATGTTGGAAATGTTAACTCAAAATGTTAACATTTTTGTTGTATCTCAGTGCTAGAATGCCAATTTAGTATTTATTGATTGCCTGCTCTTCTTCATCCATTGAATAGATGTGATTGAGCACCTTCTCTGTGCTAAATGCCATGGATATAGAAATGAGCACAGCAGATGGACAGCCTAGCCTCATGGAGCTGACATTCCTATGAATGTCCAGCTATTGCTGAGCAGTCAAAGCAGTTGACCTGACTTGACCTGGACTGACAGGCTAATCAGATGAGATGTGATTGCATACCTAGACCTGCCAGACAGCTACTTAAGACAAAATGGCATCAGTAGGTTCAGCTAATAAGTTACAGGGGATCCCTGGGTGGCTCAGCGGTTGAGCGTCTGCCTTTGGCTCAGGGCATGATCCCGGAGTCCCGGGATCAAGTCCCACATTGGGGTCCCTTGCAGGGAGCCTGCTTCACCTTCTGCCTGTGTCTCTGCCTCTTTCTGTGTGTCTTTCATGAATAAATAGATAAAACCTCAAAAAAAAGATAATAAGTTACATGGCTATTCAAGGGATGAAAGGATTAGTGTGGCTCAAATAGTCTCAGGAGATCCCAAGGGCAGTTTGAGTAGCTTTCTAAGAATATGGTAGGATTTGAAAGAGCAGAGGGGAAAGGAAGGGGATAGCATTTCAGGGAGATGGAGTAAGTGAAACAATGTGAGCATGAATAAGGGACCAGGAATGACTCCAGACAAGCCAGATTTTAGGCCAGAAGGGGTAAGAGTAAGTAGGACCAGATGGTGAAGGCACTAATTATGGAAAATCCCAAAGATAAAACTATATATTCAATATTCACTATAAAAAATGTTTGGAAAGTGAATGACCGTCATCTGTAGATATATAATCTATTTCAATGTGTTTCT
Organism: Canis aureus; assembly: GCF_053574225.1. Classification (NCBI taxonomy): domain Eukaryota; kingdom Metazoa; phylum Chordata; class Mammalia; order Carnivora; family Canidae; genus Canis; species Canis aureus. The sequence continues at coordinate 15,804,389 of NC_135636.1, forward strand.
GTCCAGATTAAAGAGACACCAGGAGACTCACTCCTTCATGACCTTCCACTCCCTTCAGAACAATAGTTCTTCAGGTAAGTAAATGCATGGAAATATCTCAAGGCTATGAATTGTTAAAATGTGAGAGATTAAATTCCATGATCACTTTCTTAGAACATACTCAGCTGTTAATATTTTACAATTAATACTCCATAATTACTACTTTAGAAAATGAATTTCAAGTATTTGCCTTCACTTGTCCGTGTATCTGTGGATTTACTCTCTGTAAATTGAGTCCAGAGCACAAACATAATTAAAGTGAATTAGACTTTGAAAAATAGAGAATAGATGCATATTGTATGTTAAAATGTCTATGCCGTGGCTATAGGTCAAAGTTCAAATTCTGCCCATAATGAAGAGGTGTGAATGACAAGGGAAAGGGTGGAGACATGAACAGATGTGTGGATAAAATATCTAAGGCTTAAATTAACTGCTTTGACAAGTCAGTTGTCCCACATAAAGTTAGAGATTTAGGTCTAAATGGTAGATTGAAAGCACTGTTAGCCTCAGTTATAGACCTCCAGCCTTGGGACTTTCTCTGGCCAACAGAATGGGGTAGAGGGAAGCCCTATCAATTCTGAGCCTAGAACTCAAGAGATTTTCTGTGTTTCTGCCTTATTTCTTGGAACACTGCCAGGTCACCATCTGAACGTGCTGGGGTACCCTGTAGGATGAGAGACCACATGGAACAGAATCTTGTTGTCTCGGCTACAGTCACCTTAGACCAGTTACCAGCCAGATGACCCCAGCCACATGAGACCCTGACCAAGATTAGTGGAACCATCTACCCTAGACACAGCTGACCCCAGAGGCATGAGCATGCCCAGCTAGACCAGAAATACTGTCAGTTGATACCCTCGGACTCAAGAATGAGAACAAATGCTTGTTGTTTTAATCCACTGAGCTTTGGGCAGATTGCTGAATAATAACAGCCATCTGAGAGAGAACAGATCCTGGCTGTACATTATAGTCTATTGGGAATTTTTAAAAATAGCAATGCCTACTGATTTTCTCTCTACACCAAGATTTTGTTTAATCCACATAGGTATGGTTGTATTTTGTTTAAGTTCCCCAGATTTCTAATATGAAGTCGGGGTTAAAATTTCCTGACTACAAATCTTGCCCCCATCTTACCAAATATTAAAATTCTAGGTGGATCAGGCATTTATTGTCTTAGGTCTGGATAATACTAAAATGTGTTTGCTTTTGCACATGAATCATTGAGAAGATGAACATGAATCTGTCTTCCTACATGCAAAATGATCCTCTAAATATCCACCAGTGTGTCCAGGCAATAAGAAGTGATTTCTGTCCCAAAAGCCAGAGCTATTATTTATGGGATGGATCCCAAAGGCCCCTCCATCCTCCCTCTGGATCCTGACTATAACAGACATGAACCCTTTAGCTGTTTAATATTTAGTTTAGGCTGTGAATCAGGCACAACCAGGCACAAAAGGGATATGATAGCAGTCGATCATTGGGGAGTAGGGGAGGGACTTTTAGAAGGGGGCAGATTACACTGTTTTTACCTTCTAATTAAGCATCTGTCAGAGAGTTGGTTTGTGAGTGTAAGTGACCTACTGGGAGGAGAAACAACTTGAAAATGAACATTTTATTGAGAGTCAGAAGATCTGTGTGGTGATCCTTTGGCGCCCTGTCCAAATCCTCTTTCCTGAGCAGGGGTAACCCTGCTCCAGAGGTGTAGATATTGCCTGCCATAGGCTTACTGCCTGCTCCCTTTGCCAGAGAATTGCCTGTACAGAAAGAAGCTACCTGCCTGAAAATACCTGGGAGGTTGCACCCTCCCTCACCCATCCTGGAGACAACGGGCAGCTGGCTAATGACATGACTGATGAATGATGGACATGGAGTATGAAAGCCTGACCCCTTTTCATCAATCAGAACAGCTCTCTGGTGCCACTGACTCTCTAGAACTCTCCATGGGCCTGAGTCTCAACTTTAGGAGAAAGAAAGCCTGTTTTTGATTACTTCTTCCCTTGCCCTATCCTGCGTTCCTCCCGCCCTTTCTCCTAAGAGCTCTCTCTCAATAAATCAGCTATACCAGAATCCCCATCTCAGGCTCTGCTTCCATGGAACCCAGCCTAAAAACATCTGCTTTCCTGAAAAGTCTCTGGTGGAAGTCCTGTCAACATCTCTCTCTATCCCTTCTTCCCTGCCACCGCCTCTGATGACGAGCATCCCTCTTCTAGCACAGTGCTACCCACAGATCCTCACTCTCATGTTGTCTTCTCAGGTCCCAGGAATAGTTGCTACACTGCCAGTTCCCTTTGCTTCCTTCAAGGTCATTTTCTACTAACCTTCACTCTGACTTCATACATTCTGGATAGCTTCCATCTTGGGCAGGACTCTAGTGAACTGTCTCTGCCTCTGGCCCCTCTCCTTTTTAAGAAAGTACTCAAGGTCACAATCGAGCCCTGCTTCCTCCCCCAACTCCCGTCCACACTGATCTCTATTACATCCTTCTTCATTTAACATCTGCTCTGGCAATTTAGCCCTGAAAGAAATCCCTATATGCTGTCTTTATGCACCACACTTGCTTCACCATGTGTTTTACTCATTTGTCTTGTCTCTCTAGCAAAATAGCAGGTCCTTATGGATAAGGACTGTACCTTTCTTATAATTTTGTATTCCTTAGTGCCTGATTCTATAAGTATATATTAACTCTTGAGCTAAAAGGAAAAGGTCTAGAGTCACACTTAGGTCTCCTAATGCAGGGGTACACAATCTAACCTTACTGTCAGAGCACAGGTTAAATAAGTGGTTGGGACTCACCATTTGAGAATATCACATCTTTAACAATTATATTCCCTACTAAAAGGACCCAATAGACTGAAATGTCAAATTGTCAAGTTTCCTAGTTAATTGTGAAGATAGATACATGGTTTCTCCTTTGCAAACGCTGCTGTTGTTTCACATAATGACTTTAACTGTAATGGAAATGAGTCCGGACAGATCAATTTTTAGCCCTCAGCAAGTTAAGTTTGTCAATATAGAATGTAAACAGCAATAGAGATTGGTAATTAATAGTACAGTTTTCTTCCAATATTATAACACCTCTCCTTTCTCTCTCCCAGTTAAATTAAAAAATCTTTTGTAATTAGCACAATTTATACAACTAGTGCAAAAGCCAGTTCTCTAAGTGCACATTACGCAAAATGATCTACAATTTCAACTTATGTTTTGCAAGAAACAAAATATACAAATGTGTTCCATGTATAGAAAGGAGGCTTTAAATTCTCTCCCAGAATTTTCGTACCACTAATGTCAAATTATTTTAAATTAAATTCCAATAAGCATCCTTATCTTGGGCTTGACTATATTTCGCAGAAATAAAGACACGGTGAGCTAATGAAAGGGTGAAAATGTAATTTAGTTGTACTCATCTGAAGGTCCATCTTCTACTAGGAAACTCCACTCAAGAAAACAACAGACATAGCTGAGCAATCCCAAGTTATTTTGCAAAAAAAAGAGAGAGAAGGAGAGAAGGAAGAAAGGGGAGAGAGGAAAAAAAAGAGGGGGGAGAAGAAGGAAAGAAGGGAGAGAGAGAGAGAGAAAGAAGGAAGAAAAGAGGGAGAAAAAAGGAAAGAGGGAAGGAAGGAGAAAAAAGGGAAGAAAAACGAAGGGGGGGGAGGAGAGGATGAAAGGAGGAGGGTTTAAAGGAAGGAGGGAAAGAGTTACTCTGGGTTGTTAAAATGGCTGTGATAAAGCACAAAAGCTGAGGGTCATGGTTTAACAGCTAGGCCCTCTCTCAGCTCCTGAGCCCTTTGATGTATTTTGCATATAGTTGTTGCATACTTGGTTATCTAAGTTGCCAGCTCCAGCAGATTAAAATCAACATATCGTGAAGGCAGGAGAGCTGCAGGAGGCTAGCTAGCCACCTACAAGACCCCACCTGGAAGCTGGAGAAAAGACAGAAAAACACTGCATGACACAAAAAGTGGCATTTGCTCTGGTTGTTGTGAGTTATCAAGGAAAGACAAGTTTGGTTCTGAATCTAAAGTACAGAAATGTATGATATGCTCCTGAAAGACTTTCAGCAAACATTTCAAAAATTGGTCATGCTTTAAAAGGAAGAGCCTTGAAAATCCAAATTATTCATGGATGCTTAGATGCCTTAATTCCATGGGTCAGTTTCTGTTTCAGGTACACTGACCCAAGTCTTCATTAACTTAAGGAATGTCCCTTAAATATCCCAGACTTTCTGTTAGACCTAAAGATTTTTACTAGGAAGCCAGGTGACCATAATCATTATGGTTAGCTTATTAGTTGGTGGGGCGGGGGTGGGGGGGTGGTCTTAAACAATAAGATAGAATAAGACCGTCAAGTAGGATTTTCACTCCATCTGTGAAGATGACACATGGGTTTCAAAAGCAGTTGGGCAGAGCTGAAAAAACTAGAGGAGCATCCAGCCTTAGCCCAATTTATCCCAAGAACCTTCTGTATAGATTAAACTAGATTATTTCAGGTCCCCTTTATAAATCTACATTACCAAAGTCTTTAAAATAATGTAATCCTGCTCTTTATCCATCCATGACCCACGAGTTGTAGCCATGTTAGAGGTCAAAAAGAAGTAAACAGTTTTTATCGGCTGAGAACTTGGCACTTTTAAAAACAGAAGGGCACTTAAACGCTTGCTATGGCTATAACTAAATCAGAGAGTGTAAGAGGGGCCAATGTCAGAAGAGACCTCCACAGATACAGAAGTGGTTGTGGCAGGGGCAACCATAGGGGTCATTTCTTAAATGGACACTGCTGGACATGGCACCCAATGGGACAAAAGAAAAAGGATGAGAAAATTGAGCAAATGAACTTTGAGGCTTCAATCTTGGCTACCTGTGGTAAAGGAGGACTGGTTTTGTTGTTATTGTTATTTTTGTTATTTTTATTTATTTTAATTCTAGTATCATTCACATACAGTGTTATATTAGCTGAGGTGTACAATATAGTGATTCAACAGGAGGCACTGTTAGTAAACACAGGAAGGTGAGAAGATGGGGCAGTGATGCTGAGGGCAGTCTACATATGAGACTCTAGTCGGTCAGCCAGGAGAGCCCTCCAGAAGGAAGTTTGAAAAAATCAGTTTCAGGTTCTTGAGAAAGCTCTAGAACATAATATCATCTACCTAGATATAATTCTCTGAGTTCCAGAGCAGCACCACTTCAAGTATGACCTACAAACCAGTAGCATCTTCTGGAAAAAGATTAGAACTGCACCATCTTGAGGTCCACACCAGACCTACTGAGTTAGGAGTTAGGATCTCTAAGTTGGAGCTGACAGTCTGTATTTTAGCAAACACTCCAGATGATTCAGAATGCACTAAATTTGAGAAGCACTCTTGGGCCAGAGAGTAGATGAGATCAGAGAAGGAGAAAGCATACACATCAAAGAAAAGAAGTTTGCTCATTAGGGTATTCTTTTAGGAGCTGAAGGACCTGAAAAGCAGGAGGGGGAAAAAAAAAAAACACCATAGAAGGACTCTCAAAGAAGCATGAGAAAAATTATGGTGCATTTCAATGTGAAAATCAAGGAAAAATAAAATCACTCGTGCACTTAGTTTAGGCTCCCTCACAAATTGTTAAACTCTGAGTGATGGGACTAGTTAGGGATCAGGTAAGAGTTAGCCTCAGTGGCTCCAAGCATAATCTGTTTATGTGGACAAATCAAGACTGTGCTATACAAAATAGGGCTTTGGTCACCTCTAGACAATGGTGGAGCCATGAATGACAATATTCTACCAAATATTCTGGCTGCTTTGGGCTGCTATGCTAAGGACACGTGTCTCTAATCTCACATTCAAACAGACAAATCATTTGTCTAAGAAGCTACAACACAGGAAACATCAGAAATCTGTAGTGGGTCCCAGAGGAAAGAAACAACAGAGCTCACTGGTCTCGCTCACCTGTAATTTATCAATTTTATTATTTCTCACACAAATATTGAATTAGAGTGTTTTAATAACTTTCCCCTAGCAAATGAATTTCTCTCCAACGTAGACTAATAACAGGCACAGAACAAGTTGTCTGTGGTCCCTGATGCTGGGAGAAAATTACTTCCGGCCATTATAGCTCAGTAATGACAGCATTTAGTATTACCCCATCATCAAAGCAATCACAAAATCATCCAGAAAAGTACCTATTTTCACAGAGCACTGAGCTGGACTCATAATTCTGGAGTGAAGGTGTCTGGCTTTCATGCAATACAGTGGCTAGCATCCTCGGGCTGACTATCTGCTTCCTTAAACAAATGTGAGAAAATTTTCTGGACATGTTGTTGGGGTGGGAAGACACTCCCAGTTTATTTTTGTTCCACCACAGAAACTTGTGAGTTCCATTTCAAGGGCTGAAGAGATATTTGTTCGGTGAATGAGTTCTTTCCAGCAGCCTCTGTCCTCACTGGCTTCATTTCATAGCTACACATATCAAGGTTGGTAAAATTCTTGTTTAAGTAGATAGAATGCTGACTCTAATACCTAAAGAAATAATTGGGATATATTTGTTTAATTTTTTTTAGGATTTTATTTATTTATTCATGAGAGACACAGAGAGAGAGCAACAGACATAGAGGGAGAAGCAGGCTCCCTGTGGGGAGCCCAATGCAGGCTCGATCCCAGGACCCCTGGATCATGCCCTGAGCCGAAGGCAGACGCTCAACTGCTGAGCCACCCAGACGTCCCTATTTGTTTAGTTTTTTAACAACAATAACAAAACAACAACAAAATACATACATATATATATGTATATATACGTTGTATATATATGTAGACAAACTTTGGTTATTTACTTTATTCACCACAGAACCTTGCCCTTTCTCCTACCCTGTTCACACCAAAAGGAAAAAGTAAAATTTGAGTCCAGAAATAATCAAAATCAAAATCAAAAATTTTAGGTGTGGAAAAAAGATGACAACAGGATGTTGCGAAGTGAGGTCAGGGGTCAGAGAGACCTGAGAGCCAAACTGAACTCTGATAATCACTGTGTGACCTAGACTACATCACTTGTCCTGAGAAGCCTCAGTTTACTGATCTGAAAAAACGAGAATGAAAATCCCATCTCCCAATAGAAGTGTTTTATGGATTAAATGAGATGATATATACCTAGTGTTTAGTTTCAAGAACCAAGAAACTCCTGCCACTATCTAGTACAGTTTCCGTATGTTGCTACACAGACAGCATAATGGAAAATATGGCCCCAGATTCAAATTCTGCCTCTACTGCTTATTAGCTAGCATTTTTAAGTTCCTGGACTCCTTTTCCTCTCCATTGGCAAAATGGAGGGAATGGGTTAGAATATTCTTAAATTCCCTGTATCTTTAATATTTTGTACATTATATACCTTTATCAATTGCCCCGAGACTTTGCTCTCTTCAAAATTAATTAAATTAAGTAAGCTATTTATTGACAAAAGACATTCAAATAGAAAAATGACAAACTGGGATCCCAGGTTTGGCGCCTGCCTTTGGCCCAGGGCCCGATCCTGGAGACCGGGGATCGAATCCCACGTCGGGCTCCCGGTGCATGGAGCCTGCTTCTCCCTCTGCCTGTGTGCGCCTCTGCCTCTCTCTCTCTCTCTCTCTCTCTCTCTCTCTCTGTGTGTGACTATCATAAATAAATAAAAATTTAAAAAAAAATTAAAAAAAAAAAAAGAAAAATGACAAACTAAAATTTACCAGGTTGGCTGGTAACCAATGCAATCAGCACCCAAATCAAGGATTAGAGTTTTACCAGCAGAGTCTCAGATCATTATGTTTCTTTAGCACACACAAAGAATATCTGATAAATACATATAAGGGACTATTAACATAAAGGTCTTGTTTCTAATTAAAACAACAATAAAAACTAAATTGGAAGAAAAAAGCCAATTGAATAAAAAGCATTCTGGATAGGAAAAATAAAAAGATAGATCAAGACAAATGATCTCCATATTAAAACCTACCGCAAAGCTAATTTTTAGGATCCTATTATGACACATTCATTTAGCCATCAAGAAGAGATCCAAACGCAATATGCTGTTCAAAATAAAACTCATTTCTTTACATGCCCACTACCACAGTTGGCTTCCCGAGGTCCCTCCCCTAAGCCTCACTGTGCTCTAGACAGTCAGCCGCTTGCATTTTTACAGTTTGCTTCTCAGACTTGCAGCACTTTCCCCTGCCTGTTGGTAGAAAGATTTTCAATACAGACAGACCTGCATGCATTTGGAAATGGCAGCCAACACGCTGAAGGAGATCTTCCCTTCTGGCTGCATCATTATCTTTTAAACATACCTATATGCTGAGTTCCAGAGAACAGTTCTCAATGTATGCACATTTTCCCTGCTAGCACACACTAGCTTTAAACATAAAAAGACTCCATTAAAGTCACAATAATATTCTCCCAAGCTTGACATCTAAAACCACGGATAAGAGAAATATTTTGTAGGAAATGCAAACTCCTCTACGTTTTACTTTTGCTTCAGCTTACAAAGAATTAAAAGGAAAAGAGGAGAAACTTCTCAAAGCTATTGACAATTGAAAATAAAAAGACTATGGGCTGTCTGAGAATGCTGTTTCTTTGAATTCAGAAGAGAAAAGGTGAAGTATCTTTGACTTTATTTATCTTGCTCAATCTCCTTGGCCTGGCAGCCTGACCTGTAATTCTGCAGAGAACCCAGAACAAAGGACGACAGGAAGAAGGGGACAAAGGAAAGGCAAAAGGCAAATAATCGGAGGAGGAAAAGAGCAAAGGAGGCCTGTATAGGGGCCAGTGACAAGTTCTGCAGCTTCATGGGCCCAGAAAGCACAGTGGTGTGATAGTCTGAAATATTACCCAATATGTTTTCACTGCTAGTGATTCACATTGCCCTTTCCGGCCCACCTCCCTCCCACTCCAGCTGAGGCTGCCAGTGCTTGGGGGTGGAGCTTGGTGGGGAGAAGAAAAAAATTCAGGTTGGGTCCTAATTCCAAATTTGCCTCTGGAAGCCCATTTCAGGGAGAGAAAGGAGTAGTTGTTCAAACCAAAGCTTTCATTTGCAAAACCAGAAATGTAAAAAAAAAAAAAGAAAAGAAAAAAAAGTTTGGAGGGCTCAAAGGAGAAAAAGGAGTATTTTTACTTTTGTTTGTTTTGCTAACCAAAAGCCATAAAGTAGGGAGGATTCAGAACAGGGTGTGACTTGGGGCACTTCCTGAACCACGGTGGCTGAGGCTGAAAGGAACCTTCCTGGGATGGGGCTGGTAGGGAGGACCCAGAGGCAATCTATCAGCCGAAGAGAGGTGTCTGGGTTCTCCCTTTTGGGAGAATCTCCCAGGAGACCCCACAGTTTGTAGGGCAGCCTCGGGGGTGGTAGGCAGGCCCTGTTAAGGCAAAAGAGTCCTAAACTCCCACCTCAACCCACCTCCACTCCCACTGCCCACAGCACAGGGAGATCCAGAAAGCTCCGAGAGAACGCACCAAACGCACCCCTGAACCAGCAGAGAAGATAGACATTCCAGTTGGAAACCATGGCCCAGGACGACAGACAGGAGCAGCAGGTACCAGAGCAGGTCCAATGGCCAGAGCTGATATGACATGGAGGTGGAGGCAGTCCACAGGAAAAGGCAGGGAGGACTAACTAAACATGCATCAGATCCCCTCCTCTCTTTTCAGATGTGCACCCTCTGAACCTAGCTGTCCTTCTTGGGACAAAATAATGATTAGTGCTTCCACATACCTGTATGCTAATGTGTCCACATCACAGATCATAACAACTTCAAAAGCTTCCTTGGTGGTTCTTGCTGCTTCCTCATATCCCTACATTCTATTAAAGTCATCCCCTTCCTGGCAAGAAGGCTCAGTGTTGGTAACTATGCCATCAGTCTAATTAGCCCTCCAGCAAGGGGGTGCGAGGCAGTCCTGCTGTGAACAGGGAGCTTAGGAACCTACCATCCTTCAAATGGCGAAAGATGTTTAGGAAGCCCTTCTCTTGACTCATACCTGCACTCCCAATATCCTGTAGCATCACGCTGAATTCTGCTCTCCATTTCACCTCTGGGGGCTGAATGGGGAAGAAATCCTAAAAAATAATAATAATAAATAAAAAATAAAATAAAATAAAATCCTTTAAAAAAAAAAAGAAAGAAAAAGAAATGCAGTCTTAGGCTTCACCCTAGACCTATCAAATCAAAATCTGAATTTTAGCCAAGAACCCAGGAAATCTGTACACTCGTTAAAATTTGAGAAGCAGTATCTGTAGCTTGGCTGTCTGCTTTTAGTTCAGGCTGAATTTTAGAGTCAATTGGGAAAGTACTAACAAAGTACTAATGTGCCCCAAAGATTCTTATTTAACTAGTCCAGAATGAGTCCTGGGCACCTGTATTTTTTTAATTCCCCCAAGTAATTCTAATATGTAGCTTGGGTTACAACCCAGGGCCCTGGCTAAACTAACAGACTCGGAAATGTCAAGTTTTCCTGGCTGAAAATTTGCAGGTGACTTAAGGCATAAGGAAGGAGACAAGGGGGATGGATGTGCCAAACACATTGCAAATATTAGCTCATTTGCCTCCATGAGTAATACTGAAAACGTGCTATCAGTAGAACCTTTTAACCAATCATGGAAATTAAGGCTTTGAGAGTTTAACTTAGACAGGATTCCATATCAGCAATTCCAGAATTAACAGGTTGTGGAGCCAGGATTTAAAGGCTTGAATTGAAAACCCTATCTGCTAAATACAGAAACTAAGCAATACAAAAATGAAAAAAAAAAAAAAAGAGGTATGCAGTGGAGTTTCCACGAGATAAACCAATGTTCTAACATGCAGAGCATCACAGTACACAGGATTCTGAATTGGTTCACTCTATGATCAAATATAAATGTTAGACAAAACGCTAGACTAAGGGGGGTTTATCTGAACTCTTCATAAAAGATTTGCAAGATCTGTATTCTTTCTCCAATCCTCCCTCTCAGGTGTTGCTCTAGAGGTGACCTACCCAGTGAGGGATGTAGTACCAGCTTGCAGTACCACTTGCAGAAAATTTAGTGTAACAAACACCGAGCAGTGACATATAGCACTTCTCTATGCAACCTGATGAAGTGTCTCCCATGTCACCTTCTTGACTGCTGACTACCCCCAGAGAGCTGGGGGCAATAGGAAGGCAGTATGATTAGCAAACAGAACATATACTCCCCCTCAAACCTGCCATCCCAACTCCTCCATTGACTATTCAACTTTGGTCAGGGCACTTAACCCTCCCACATCTCAGATAACTCAACTGTAAAATGGAGGAAAGTACAGTGCAATGCTCCCCTCCTTGCCTGGCTGTTGTAAAGATTGTGAGGATATATATAAAAAGCATGGAATACAGTCATGGTGTAATTTATTACTATTTCATGATAGTAATTCATGATAGGCTTTCACAAGCCTATTTCAATAGGCTTCTGCCCTCTTCCTCCCTTGTTAACTAAAACCCTTACAGCCATCAACACGGATACTTTCTGACAGCCCTCTGTCACACAGAGCTATAGGCCCCATGCTCACCATTAGCACATCTAGAACATATTACCCAATAAACTGAACCAAGTAAAGTTGTCTGCATAACTGCCTTGGTCATTTTGACCAGGAGTTCCCTGAAGACAAGGACTATCTTATTGTCCTTTAAACTTCTAGCACCTAGCCCAATGCCTGCTTAAAAAGGTACTCAAATATTTGTAGAATATATGAACAAAATATAAATATTTGGGGCTGGCCCTTCTGGAAATAGCTGGTGCTTTCCCCACCACCCAAAATCTCACTGCTGGGTCTCTGGGTGAACAGAGACATTATCACTCATCATCTTCTCTGTAGCTCCTTATCCATCACTAGTCCATAAATCTAGTCCTCTAGATAGTTGTTTCTTACTCATAGCCAAGGTAAGACAGAGTCCTGGGCTATTCTATACCCCCCAAACCTCTCCTGCCAAGGTCTTGAGCAAAAGGATTCCCACTCACTTGGTACAATGGAAGAACATCCGAGGGCATTCTTTGCTCTTCAAATCAATTTCTGCCCCATGAGTCACATGTTGGATACACATAACCTCACCTTCCAAGAAACATTCCCATAGTTTTCCTTAAAATGATCCATTACTGATAAATATATATACATATCTGCCACATAACCTCATTTCATCCCCATACTACCCCATCAAAATAAGTACTTTACATGATTTAGGGATGAGGAAGATGCTCCTGGGAGCCTTCCCAATTTTCCTTGTCCTAGTCCTCAAAAAAAGAGCCTCCCAAAATCCTACTTTCCAGCCTCTTCTTAAGACTAAGACATGAGAAAATATCACAGTTTGGCCAGTGGGACCTGAGGGGAAATCTTCCTGGAGACAGATCATAGATAGCAAAACTTTTTCACCTCAATAAAAAGAGACGCAAGGAAAAGACACCATCCTTCTTCAGCTGGATATTGCCATGGCTGCCTGTGATGCCTGGAACAGTAGCAGCCATCTTGCAACCATGAGGAGAGAGCGCTAAAGGACCAATCCAATATGGCAATGGTGGGGAGCAGAAAGAGAGATCCTTCATGACACCGTTAGTCACTCTCCCATCCCTGGAACCACCTATTGACCTATGGCTATGCTTGCTGCGATGTGATATAATAAACATTTTCACTGTTTAAGCTACTTTTAGGTAGGTATCATGTTACTTGTAGCTGAAATGTCCTACCTAATACAACAAGGAAGAGGACATGAGAAACTAATTACCTTGGCCAAAAAGACCACATTGCAATCAGCAAAAGAAAAGAAGATTATAGCAGAGGAAAGGAAGTAATATTATTTACTCATCATGAGCAACACACTTTATCAAGAGCCATATATGAAATACACCATTTAATCCTCACCAAAACCCTATAGAAATATAATGAGGGGGGCACTTGATGGGATGAGCACTGGGTGTTATTCTGTATGTTGGTAAATTGAACACCAATAAAAAATAAATTTATTATTAAAAAAAAGAAATATAATGCATATTTTATTTTGTAGAAGAAAATTCAAAAAGGTTAAGTAACTTACTCATGGTCAAGTAGGAAGTAGCAATTTTGGTGTTTCAACACAAGTTGGTATGACTCCAATGTCAGGAGGGATCTGCCACATTACATACATGCAAAGGTGGTGTTCCATTAACCCATCTTTTTGTATGACTGTGTTCCTCAGATCTCTTCCTATGAAATTATTTTTCTAGGGAATATTTAAGACATGAGGAAAGGCAACCGTGTTCTCAAAAAAATAGGGAGAGCGTACGATAAAGGGACAACAGCAGAGCACTTGAGAGCTACCGGGGAAGACTTCAGATTATATACAGAACAGACCTAGACAAATACTGCTCTTTGATTAAAAAATACACAAATGTACTCTTGTATACATATGCATTTTCAATATTTTGCAGTTTTTATTAACCGTAAGCTATTTGATATATTTATGACATAATTAAGGAAAACTTTCACAAATAAATTAGATCTATTTTTGGCTGGATAACAATATATCTATTTGCTTTTGTTAGACCTTGGAAATTTCAATACACTGTAATTGTATTTCTAATGACAGAAGATTCATCTCAGCTCATAGTGTATGCATTTCATTATTCACCACATCTATATTCGAGTAAATGAACTTGTTCATTATACATTGTAATCTTTCTGTTGCGCAATGTTTCCATTTTTGAAAGCCATGTAATCACTTCATTGTGGTGTTGGCAATTGTCATTATATAATATATAAAATTTCAAAAGGATGCAATTGAAGGATTTTGATCTTGCAGCATAAATATATGCATGACATGCAATACAAATAAACTTATTCCAGATGGTTGCTTAAAACAGATAAATCAAATTTCCCAGTAGTAACAAACTAAATCTGCAACCAAATAGAGTTCTTTCACTGATAAAATGCCCAGACATTCATGTTACTCCAAACAATAAATGTGACAAAACTGAGGTGGGTCATGATAAAACTAACTTGGATTTTTCTGGCTATTTTAAGAGGTTTTTTTTTGGGGGGGGGCTACTGAAGATGAAGGCCCTCTAACCTGAGAAAGTCCAGATTTTAAGTTCAATTCTGTTATATTTCAAAGACAGGCAAGCTCGGTATGTCTGCATTTCACGGGGAAAAGAAGCAGACACAGTGAGTTTAATCCACCAACATGAGGTTGGCAATACTTTTCCCTTCCACACACCTTCTAACTATATTTACAAGGCTTTCAAACATAGGCAAAAACAGAACACTACAGAAAATGTTAACTAGGAAAAACATATTGGCTCAGTAAAACAAATAACCCTCAAAGCCAGAGAACTGCATGTTTATTGACTCCACCCCCGTTAGCCCTGCCTTGTGTGGCCCAAGTACATTAACAAACAGCCCAGCTCTTTCTGCTCTGTTGCTAGCGACCTTACTGCTTTCAGCAGCTAGTGAAATTAAACCTCTTCCAAATAATTCTCATGTGCACAGACTGTAAAGTGAATGTAAATTAAAGTAACACATTACCCAAAACTTCAACTTCTTTAGAAAGCTGCCTCCTAGTCCCACTTTTACAAATATTCTTCATTTACTCCATATGCAAACACTTAGGAGTGGTTCACAGAAACCCACCTTTGCCTCTGAACAGTCCTCATTATATAACCAACTGACCTGGCCACAAAGCTCATATATGCTTCTGAGTGCCCTCATACCCATGCTACTGACATGGTTCAAGGACCAACATCTTTCAAGGCTCAACAAACTTTTGTAAAAGAATTATTTCCAATGAATAACAAAGGATGGCGAAAATACCAATAGAAATGTTGGTGAACAGACCAGGAGGAGAGAGAAAGAAGCAAACAGCCAACAAATATAAGACAAAAATACATCTATTTCAGTAGTGGCCAAATAAAGGCAGATAAAAAAAATAGGTGTGATCAAAGTTGATCAATTTTTTTTTACATAATATTGTTTTATCTTGGAAATGCTGAAGAAAAATGGGAGAACTTCAACTGTTGCTGCTTATTGTGGTAAGCAGTGGTAGTGAATTGGTACTTACTAACTGACCTGATAGCTCCCTTTCCATTACTAAAAATCTTCCTCTCAGAAGTCAGAGTTACACACCACTGTGACCACCCACTTTAAGCCACAGAGCCCCATCAATGAAGAAGCACGGCTAAATTTTGACCATCAATCAATTAGTCCAAACCAGAAACACTAGGGACATTAAAAATTCTCAATTTACCAATAACTTTAGTCAATGCCAAATTATACCATCTGGTACTTAATATATTCATTAATCCTCATGTAGGATTATACTACAAGGAGCATATTCAATCAATTTCTCACATCATATCTAATAGGTATTATAATAGTATAAATATTCCATATGGGAGGGGTCTATTCACCAAGTGACGCTTGACAAATGTTTGTCTATGACTTTCATTAATGCCTAACAAGGTCATGGTTAAACTCCAGCACACAATGTGAGACTATAATCCTATGGCTTTTTATGCAGAGATATCTCAAGCAATTCATAGCATACCCCCCATTAATGTAGGATATAAATACTCATTAGATAATCTTCGATAACAATTCTGGAAGTAAATATGATTATTGTATTACATCCAAAACATCTGCAGAGATACACCAGTGGCCAATGCAGGCCCAGATACACGAAGGAAATGCCTAACACTGTCATTTGCAACCATTATCTTTTCTCACTAGCATCTCTGCCTAGGTGAGTCCTTTAAATTGAATAGAAGCAAGATGTGTGAGTTGCTTGATTACGTGAAATCAGGCTGCACAGAGTCCCACCTGATGTCTGGCTGAGACTCATCACCACCTTTTAGGAAACTTGTCATTTTTTAAGAAAAAGGAGCTGCTATCGCTGGGCAGCCATGACTGTTATCTGCACTGCAGGTCGCTGGCTGAGCCACATTTTCTGCTAATTAAATTCACTGTGGGAGATTCCTAACGCGTGTCTCCATGGGAAATGGATCTGAAAATCTGGATGATGCCCCTAATTGCTTCTGGTAACAAGGTTATGAAACCCAGGCTGTCATACCTAGGGAAAGCTGAACTCAGTTAAGTGGGTCTATTCTCACAGACCATATGGGTTTCTTCAGCCTACAGCTGAAAAAGCTAAAATAGGGCTCAGCTGCAACTGGGCACTGTCTGAACAAGGCTTGTCACGTTGCACTTTTCAATTACTTACCTGGAAACACAGCAAGCAAGTAATTGTGAAGAAGCACAATGGTAAATCAGCAGATACTGTTTGCCTTACCTGAGTGGAAGATCACCTCTGGCCTGATCTATGGCAGGGCTACTCAAAATGTGGTCAACAGATTGCAGCACCAATGTCATGGGGGAGCTTGTTAGAAATGCAAATCCTTAGAGACACTGACTCACAGTATCTGAGAAGTGAGCCCAGAAATCTGCCGCTTAGCAACTTCCCCACTAAAATTTGAGAAGTCCTGGTCTCAAATACACTGGATTACAAGTCAATCAAAGAATGTGGCTCTCTTCCTGGCTCAGTCACCAAGAGAGTTTGCCCTTGGGTGTGGGGGGTGCTCATTTAGCCTCTGTGACCTCAGTTTCTTCCTTGTTCCAATTATTTACTGCTGTGTGAAGGTTGTGTGAAGGTAACGATGGTTTTGTGAGTTGAGTGGACCCAGCCGGCACGTTTTCACTTGGGGTTGAGGTCAGGTGGCAACTGCACAGGAGTCATTTGAATGACTGGCTCAACTGGAAGTTCAAGATGGCTGTTGTATACATATGCTTGGCATCTGAACTGGAATGGGTCTCATGGCTAGCTGGGCATGTCTCTCTCCACATGGTCTCTCCACATGGATAGCTTGAGCTTCCTCATAACATGGTTGCTTCAGAGTGTTGGACCTCTTACATAGTGGCTAACTTCCCCCAGAGTATGTATTTAAAAAAGGAAAGCAGAAGCTGCAAGGTCTTGTTAAGATTTAGGCCTGAAACTGGCACAGTGCCATTTCTGCCACATTCTCTGGGTGAAAAGCAAGTCATGGAGTTAACCCAATCTTAAGGAAAAAGTGTGGGATTGTATAAGAATAGGATTTGGAAGGCATCTTTAGAGACGAGTTGGTATACTCATTTATAAGATGAAGGAAGTGGACTTTACTCCTAAAGGTTTTTAGTCTATGGTTTTTATGGCTTTCGTAGTATATGATTCTCTGATATGGGCAATACCCATATTTCTTGGAGTCCATTACATCTATCTCGAGGTGGCCTATTTCTCCATAATATCACTGCCACTCATTTTGCACTAAGCACATGCAGTCTTGCATTATGATTTACCTTATAAATGTTACTCTGACTTCCCAACTCGATTATAAAATCCTCAAGGCCTTTATGCCTCCTTGAAACTCCATTACCTAGTGCACTGACCTATATATCATATTAGGCTTTCAATGAAGATGTGATAATGATGATGGTGGTGATGATGATGCTGATAGAATCACTGCTATTAAATTATCCTGTCGACTTAAATGAGTACAAAGCAACCATTTCCAAAGTTGAAAAATAATATCAATGCCTTTGTAATTTTTTACAGTTTTTTTTAAAGTACACTTCCTATGATGGACAAAATAGAACTGTAAATATGATTTCCTTTGAAGTACAGTTTGCTTTAAAGATATACTCTCCTTTTTTATTTTCTGGTACAAAAGGGACACTGTTCAGTGGTCATGAAACCACTTCATTTTCCTCCTAGGCATACAGGAAGGCCACCTTTCTCACCCCCTTAAAACTAGGTAGGACCACAAAACTGAATTCTTGCGCATAATTCTAATCATATCCCAGTACAATCCACAAGACTGAAAAAACTTGGTCCCTGATTTACTGCTTAGAGCACTGCTACCAACCAAAAACGACCTTTTTTGCATTTTGCATGAGTAACAATTACAGTGCCATTGAGTCAAGACATTGGATTGTTTATTTGTTATGGCACTAACCTACATTGACTGGTATATCTACTTTATTCCCAGAGTCAACCCCTTGAGTCCTTGTCCTACATCAATTCTTTAGATTGGCATTTAAATTGAATATTTTTTATCAATAAATCTATTTCTACATCATTTTAATGGGAACCTATAAATGCGTTGTTTAGATATTTCATATTTTAATCAAATTCACAGTATTGTGAATTTAGTGCATTTCACTACTGAAACAAATTGATTGACCTTGACAATCAATTTCTGCAACATATTTTCCACAATATCTCCAATAAGATCTCATAAGCAAGCTGTGTATATTTGATTCTCCAGGTTTGTTATCTTTGCTTATCCATCCTTCATCTTATTCAATCATTTATTCAAAAACCATTTGTGAGCACCTGCTATGTGTCAGACATTATCCATGCAGAGGAGGCCAGGATAAACAGGACATGGGCAGAAGAAAGACAATCACAACACACCGAGCTTGGAAGAGGGGGCGTATGAAGTGCAACCAGAATATAAAAGCTGGTTCTCCTAATGACAATGAAAAGGCAGAGGCATTTTTACAAAGGTCGTGGCATCCATACTGAGTTTTGACAGGTGAGTAGCAGCAGTTCATCAGATAGAGAAGGCAGTAAAAGGTAAGTCAGACCAAGTAGGAATATGAAAAAGGCCCAAAGGTGGGAGCCATCATATCTTGCAGTATGGTCCTTATAGCAGTCTAATAATCTGGTTAGCATGACCCCAGAGATGACTAGATAACCAATTAAAATTCAGGAATGATTTTTAGCTGGACAGCCTTGTCTTAACCACAAGAGTGATACATAAGGTTTGTGTTCATACCTGATCGTTCTGGGATTTACATTGTTTAACCCCAAGATTGAAGTGAGGCACCTGGCCCAGGTGAGGTGATTCCTCATATATTTCCACCTAAACTTAGAGGAATGACTTACCCAGTCTTCTGTAAGTAAGACTGGTCTTCAAGTTAGGCCTCCCAGAGATCTACCATGAGGCTCACTTATTCATACATTATGATTATCCTCTACTGCACATTCCTTTGGTGAAGATGTTGCACCCAGAAGATTGCACCTCCATCCTCCTTGGGGAAGATGGCTAGTCTCTCTCTGCCTTGAGTGCTGACTGTGGTCAACTTCTCCCTGTATCCTTAAGTTCCCCCAAATAGTACCAGAAACTATTATTTCTGCCCATTGAAGCCAACAAATATTATTTGCAATTCAGTGGTGCTGCACAGGACACCGTGTGTTTGGGGAAACTACAATTCAATTGATATGGCTAGGAATACATTGGTGATTTGTAAAAAAAAAAAAAAAAATATGTAAGAAAAGGAAGTCAGGGACCAGATCATGAGGAATGTTGTACACCATGCTAAAGAATGTGGATGTAATCTTATTAGGCCAAAGGGAACCCAGGATATGGGTGTGACATGAGAAAAACAGAGTTGCAAAACCAAAACAAGAACAAAAAACCTTACTCACACTGGAAGGGAAATGTAACATAAGTCAAGAGGAGATTCTTGAAAAAATCTGCAGAGATATTTAACTAAAGGCAGCAGTGGAGAAGAGACTATATATTTCCAAGATAATGAGGAAGTAGAATAAATCAAGGCTGATAATTTTAAGTTTAAAGAGGGAGAAATCTGGGATGCCTTCAGAGTATATGCCATCATGGGGGACAATGGCAGTGTCATAATGTCATTAGCCAAAATTGAAGCTAAAACTTGGAAGAAAAGAAAGTAGTAGGAGTGGGGGAGATGATGAGCTTATATTTAGTATATTAAGTGTGAGAGGACTTTGAGATTCAAAGGTGAAAATTGTTGCCAGTTGGAAATGTGTGCTAGAATTTTTTTTTGTAAGATTGTATTTATTTATTCATAAGAGACACAGAGGGAAAGGCAGAGACATGGGCAGAGAGAGAAGCAGGCTCCCTGTGGGTAGTCTGGTGTGGAACTTGATCCCAGGACCTGGGGATCATGACCTGAGCCAAAGGCAGATGCTCAACCACTGAGCCACCCAGGTGCCCCTGTGTGCTTGAATTTAAAACTGATGTCTGTCTTGGTAGGAAAAATGGATTTGGGAATCATTTGCACACAGAAATGGTAATAAAAAATTATGCTGTTGACTGAACCAGAGGTAGAGAACATGATGAGCAGTCATCCAAGCACACAGAATCCTGAGAAAAAGAAGCATTAATAAACCAATGGAGAGAGAAGATACCCCAACAGAGATCCAAGAAATGTCATGGAGGCAGAGTCGAAGGAGGAACACTCACACAAGGACCTTCCTTGGGTCTCCAAATCCCCTTCATCCTTCAAGGTCTGGCTGAAATTCTATGTCCTTCATAATGTGAAGCCTTACAGTGTTATCTCCTACCCTACGTGTGTCTCTATCACGTCATACACCAAATGTTACCTAGTATTGTCATCTCCCCACACAAGCTCTGGGGAAGCTATCCCCCTAGATGGATGCTCACAGTTCTAGGCCTACAATTTATTTTTCACCGACCCCAATGGGAAAAGACGTCCTTACTCTTGGTGATTGTCAGCTCTTGTTAGCACTCATCAGACCACATGCCTATCTTTAACCAATCACTGAGACCTGGGGCGGGGAGAGGATGCTGGGGGGAGGTGCTAAGCTCCAACTGGCCAGGGTAGATCACATGACAAGGAAATGGGAGCAGAGCCCACTTCACCCTGGAAGGACACCGATGTGAAGCAAATGGCATACATCCCCAAAAAAAGAAGGATTACCAGAAAAAAAATGAAAATTGATATTGGATAAGCAAATAAGAATTTTGCGTTGTGAGGCCCATACATGCAGTGGGACATTCAACAAATACATCTTGACTGCCTGGTCTCGAGCCAAAAATGTCCAAGTTGCTCTCATCATTAGAAGACAAGGAAACCTTATCAAGAGAAGTGACTTTTGTTTATGTGATAAGGAGGAATCAGAAAGAAAAACAGCTGATATTTGCACCCACTGGCACCCTGATTGGTGCCGGAGGGAGTGGAGAACAGGTGAGAAAGAGACAAGCTGGAGTGCTGAGGACAGTGAGGAAGGTGCAGGGCATTTGAAGGTGAGTGGAGACAGGATGCCTTGGTTTGAAAGCCACCCAAGTTCTAAGGCTTGGCAGTGAGAATAACAAGCTTGGCTGTATAAATCAAATCTACATTATTAGAAAAGTTTGACATTTGCTAAATTACCAATGAAAACTTACCCTAGTTGTTAAGCAGAACCAAAAAATAAAATAAAATTGTGTTCATCTCAAAGCTAAATGTCAAACTCCCTTAAAGATCTAACACCTACAGATGAAGGAGGGGGTGGCAGAGGAGGAAATGCTGTGCAAATTAAGGGCAATAAACTTTCCAGACATCTCCGTCTCCATAACTGCTTAGAGATGTCTCCTGGCATTCTGAACTGGGAAATTGTCTTTCTATTGTGTCCACCTGTCAGCAAACCCATTTTTGAAAGGTATGCTCACAGAACAGCCTTTGAAAACTAAATTGAAACACTGAAAGACACAGCAAAATTGACTCAAACTCATTTTATTTACAGATGCAGCCAGAGGTGTGGTAACAGGGAAGGCAACCAAACAAATGATTCCAGAATACTGAATTAGCAAGTTCTCATACTGGAAGACTCCATCAAACAGCCAAAACCACTCTTTACAAAACTAGAATTAAGAAGCCCTTCACCCTCGTATGCTTCAATGAGTCCATTACTGAACTGCACCGTTTATTAGGAAGAAAGTGGGAAAAGTAAAAGTACTTTATACTGAAATATATTGCTGGAATGGATCAGGTATAAATATTTCCACGTCAGTAATTTGTAAGAAAATGTGGCCTGCTAAAGTCTTTCAAATCAGAGTATACCAGTTTCACATAAGGATGGTTATTCTTGAATATTTACAGAGGACAGATGCATGATGTCTTAATTATACTTTTCTGAAACCCCAAAATACATTTATGTGTCATAACGTACATGTACATACACACACACACACACACACACACACGTCTGTTTTATGCAAACACATGAAAAGGCTCCCCAAAGTACAACAAACTTTGGCGCCAAAGTTAAACTTACATGGTGGCTTTCATTTATTTCCTAATGTATGGGAGTTAATGTAGGAGAACCTTGAGTTTACTAGGAAGGGAGTGGGGATGCTCATTGACTCTGAAAAGCTGCAGGAAAAGAAACGGGAGTATGAGTGATCCTCCACAAAGCGATTCAGTGCCTCCAAATACACTCTGTGCATGAACACACTCTCTTCCAAACTGTGTGTGGATAGATATTTAATAGTGCTTGGGCGATACTTAAAATTTTCTCTTTTAAATATGCATAATTTAGATCCTGGATAGAAGAGAAACCATTAGTACTCATATCCATATCCATACATGTACCTACATCTCCTAACTTACATTGTGTTCCTCTTTCTTTTTGAAAACCATACTCTCCAGTTGAAAAGAAAATCTTTCTTAATTACCCATAGGACTTCTTCTATACTCTAGAAATATATGACTAAAATGCTTTAGTGGAACCAAAAGTGGCTGTCTTTCAAAGAGAAAAGGGGTGGAATTTTTTTTTTTTTTTTTTTTTTTTTTATGATAGTCACACACAGAGAGAGAGAGGCAGAGACATAGGGAGAGGGAGAAGCAGGCTCCATGCACCAGAAGCCTGACGTGGGATTCGATCCCGGGTCTCCAGGATCGCGCTCTGGGCCAAAGGCAGGCGCTAAACCGCTGCGCCACCCAGGGATCCCAAGGGGTGGATTTCTAAACCAGTGCCACAGAATTATTTGTATAGAGACCCCAGAAAAGGGCAGCACAGGAGCCATCAAAGCCCAGGCCTCACCCATCATGTGAGGACCCAGAGTGACCATGGGTTGAATTAACATAATGCCATTGCCTCTATTGGATTAACCTGCTCAGTGAGATCCTGTCTTTATGAAGACCACAGCTCTTGGCAACAGAATGGGTATGACTTCCTCCTATGCCTTTCCAACCTTTTCCAAAAAAAGGCGTTGATTAAAAGGAGAGAAAGGAAATTACACTGAGGTTCATGGCAATGTCTTCTGTCCAAATAGCAGTGTGGCCCCTGAGGCCTCTGACAAAGTGCAGGGACTTACTGCCCCTCATCATCTGTTCTTCCACACTCTGGGGCATATCTTTGCTACCTGCCTGGTATTTGAAAGGCATAGGAGTCCTAATGCCATTACATATAGAATCATCCCAGTCCCTAGGAACAGCTCCCTAATAAAGAACAAAAACTCTATCGGTCAAAGCAATTGCTATTAGTAGGGCTACAAGAGTCTTGAGAGCCAAAAAACCTTGGGAAATGGCCCATCTTGTTCCCTTTCCCAACCTCAGGTTGTGACCACTATTTCTCTGGCTTTTGCCACCTAAGACCATCTCCTTTGGGAGAATTCCAAGGATAGCTGTATGGTCACCGAATTCAGTGTTCTTTTATTTGTTGTTATTGTATAGAGAGCTAGAAAGGGCTGGGGAAAGAAATCGACTTTATTTTTCTGCATACTTTTGTGATTTATGAAAAATTGATCTATTCCCTTCAGTTAGATAACCATGAGTCAGAGAAATACAGTTACAATAAAGTGGCAGTGTCATTTCTAAAGTAGACCACGCTCCAGTTCATGAATGATGGCCAATTAAAGTAAGTTATTCCTGTCTGGTGGGGCTGTATGTGAGATGAACTATCACCCAAAATGAATTAAAGCCCAGGCTTGGAAGATTTCCTGTTGACTAGCCTGAAGTATAATTTATAATTACTTCTGTTTACATGTGAGGTGGGGCAGAGTTGCCAGGAAGAAAATTGACCTGGAGTTTTCCTGAATACGAGTAAGAGCAATGAAAAGGGCATCTGCTTATTAATGTTTTGATTCATAAATATTTTTTCAGTCATCATAGTATCAGGGATCTACATGGATATAGACATATGGGAGGATTCTCAGAAACAAAATATCCCAACACAATGGCTTGCCCGTGAGGCCTAACACCCGGACCCAGCTTACATCCTGCAGGACTAGAGTCCATCTTCATGCACTTTCTGTGTTTCTGAACTTAATTTTGTCATCATAATGACTCTCTTTTGTGAAGAGTACTTTTTTCTATTTTGAGGGTACTTTTCTTTCTTCTTTTTTAAAATCTTAACTTCTCTAACCTTCCTAAAATCTAACAGAAGTATACCCCTAGAGTTTCAATTAAAATCAGAACCACCCCATCCTCAGTCATGCCAACCATATGAGTAATTGTGGGCAGAAGGGAGGAAGAAATTCCACTAGGCTGTCCTTGACTCTTTCTATACCTTCATTTTTCTTGTTCTGTTTGTGTGTCTAAATACCTCTGTATCTCTCTATCTTACTATCTCTCTATATCTCTGTGTATCCCCAGGAATGAGTGTTTCTCTAATCCCTCCTTCTGTCTACTCCCTCTACCTGAAATTCTCTCTTAAAAAGAGATACATTAAAAAAAAAAGAGAGAGAGATACATATTCATATTCTTATACACACTCCACTTAAGATTTGAAGGCAAAACAGTGACACTAAATCTCCTTTCCTACCTGCGCTCTTAAACAAGGCCCTGAAATATGAGTTTGCCCAGAGCCAGTTGAGTTCCAAGCAAAACTGGTTCCTACACTATTCAGATCTGTTTAGCTGTGGCCTTTTGTACCTGCCCTACATATTGCTCCATTCCAAGCTCAGACAACAGCCCTATGTCTAATCAGCAGGAATGTAAAGGCCATTGGCCTAAGGATGAGACATTCAGTATCAAGCCAGCCATGCAACTAACTTTTTCTTGTTTTAATTGTGATAAGAACACATGACATGAGATCTACCTTCTTAACAAAATTTTAACCACAAAATATAGTGTTGTTAATTATAGGCACTATGTTGTACAGCAGATCTCTAGAAGTTGCTCTTTTTTACCCACTGGACAATAACCCTCCATTCCCTGACCCAGTATCTGGAAACCACCAACCTATACTGTTTCTATGAGTTTAACTATTCTAGATTCTGTATACAAGTGGAATCATGCAATATTTTTCCTTCTGTGACTGGCTTATTTCTCTTAGCAAAATATCCTCGAAGTTCATCCATGTTGTCACATATAGCAGGATGTCCTTTTTTTTAAAAAAAAAGGGTGAATAATAATCCATTGTATGTATATACCACATTTTCTTTTATTTTCTTTTTTTTAAGATTTTACTTATTCATGAGAGACACAGAGAGAGAGAGAGAGGCAGAGACACAGGCAGAGGGAGAAACAGACTCCATGCAGGGAGCCTGATGTGGGACTCGATCCCAGGACTCCACGATCAGGCCCTGGGCTGAAGGCGGCGCTAAACTGCTGAGCCACCCAGGCTGCCCAGTACCACATTTGCTTTATCCATTCACCCATCATGGATATTTAATTGTTTCCACATCCTGGCTATTGTGACTAAGACCATAGCAAACACAGGGATACAGATATCTCTTCAAGATCCTGGTTCCAGTTTTTTTGGAGATATATACCCAGAATCTAAGCACATTGGATTAGAACTCCTGCTTGGTTCCAAAAAGACCTCCTTGTCTCTGTGTGGAACCAGAAGTTGTATGATACCCCTGTTCTACTCAGAGTATTGCTGTCTTATGCCCTAGTTCCCCAGAACATGTTCTAGTATACTGCCCAGTTCCTCCAGTTTCTATTACAATCATTCAACTGATAAATATTTGTTGAGCATCAACTATATGCTGGACTCTGGGTTAAGGCAGAGGTGGTATCAGAGCAAAATGGTACCCTTATCTGGTCTCCTTCTAGTTTCCAGCTAGTTCAAAAGCACACATTTTATCTCCAACCCGGATTCTAGTGCCTGTGATCCATTTCTTCTCCCAACTTCTCCAATCTCACCTGACTTTGACTCAGTTCTCTGGTTCTCCTGACGCAAACCTTGATGACATTACTTTCCACATACTCCTGTGACCATTCTGCCCTCAAATGTGTCTAGTTCTCTGACCCCTCTCCACCTTGCTTGCCTATCTCCACCTCCAAAATATGCCAACATCTAGGTGAAGGGTTAAATTTTCTCAGCATGAAGGTCATTCCCCTCTCTTAGAAAGCATGTACTACTTTCCTTCTTGACTTCAATTATAAATGAGGAAACTCCTCCACCAGGGATGCACTGTGGCTCTCTGTGCAAAGTGGAGCGCTCTATGTTTGGTTTTCTTCACACATTATAAGAGGGGCAAGAGTTAAGCTTGGCTGTGAAAAGAGATGCCACCCTTCATCCCCAAAGCCTCCTAAATAATCAGATTCCATGAAAGTCTGAGTAGAGAGTCTCAGGACCCCAGGTACCTGCTTGGCCTCCTGAATAACACCTCTTCTCACTGTAAAAAGCCAGTGGGTGTTAACTTACTGATGTCAAGATTGTGTGTGTGTGTGTGTGTGTGTGTGTGTGTGTGTGTGTGTGTGTATGGGGGGAGGGGGGTGTATTTGAGTACCATCAACCGTTTCCTTGAAAGCTGAGATATTTATTCATCATGTCATCTTATGTCCCTAACACAGGTCATCAAGAGCCTTGGGACTTACAAAATTTCTTGCACCCCATGCTGTGACACCTTTTCCCAATGAGTCTTTATGTTGCCTCATTGTATAGCAATGGGAAAGGAGTTCCAACTCCCGTGGGAAGCTGATAATGAAACCATATTCATAAATCTGTTCACTCTTTCCACCACTTCGCTTTTACCAGAATCCTTGTAAATGTGCTTTCTCTGTCTTACAGTTCATATATTAAATGAATAAGTAACAAAGGAAAAATGCTGAATTTCAGAGCACTTTGCAGAGACCAGAAGATAAGATAGTTGTAGAAATCACTTGTGCTTGTCACTGCCAAACTCTGGGGTGTGACTGCCACAGCTATGGGGGTGGGCAGGGTGCTGGAAGGGGTCCCACTCCCCCCCTGGGGTCTTGATACCATGAGCAAAAGCTTCCAGAAAATCAAAGGAATGTAGTGTTGCATCAGTTACCATGTCTGTGCTTAACATTTCATAGAGTCCAACTCAAGGCGAATAAATATTTCAGCAAATAGAACTGCCCTGTGATATATGTGAACATCACTGAATTAAGAAAGCCACTAAATTCACTGTAGTCGCAGAGAAGTAGGAAGAAAGGACAGGAGAAAATAGGTTGATTTATTCCATCCTCAGCTCTTCCAAGATCTTTGCTTTCCCCTGTATTTTTTCCTCTCCTACTTCCCCATGCCTGTCCTCAAACATTTTCCTTGATTTTATCACAATTACTCTCCTTTTCTTGATTCAGACTCTGGAAACAGAAGAATAACATGAGTGTGAATTTGTACACTCCTTTTTCCCAGAGGAAAACTTGAACAGTAAGCAATAAGCATTTCTCTCCCCCTCTTTCTGGCCCCCTCCGACCCCCAGCTGAGCATTTCAAACACTTCTGGGAATGCAGAAAGCTTTAGTTTATTTAAGCACGGACAGGCAGGGCATAGGGACTAGAAATTGGTAGTAAATTCCACAATTAGGGGCCAGAGCTGCTAAAAGCTCTTACTCAAAGGGACCTGAGATTATACTGTGAACAAATTAAATTGCCTGCTGCTTCCATTCTCACCAGGTGACTGGGGACGTGTGGTGACAAAAGATCAAGCAAATATATTCAGTCCAGTCCTTGGTTTAAAAAAATTTGGAAAAAACTGAGAGTCCAACATTGAATTTTTTAAAACTGCAATTTCTACCAATGGAGGGGAGGGAGGCTTGACATCTAATACTTTTTTAAAACATGGGGACCTGTTCTTTGAGTAACCTATGTTCAGTAAGTGCCACACTCTGCGACTTCTACAGGTAGAGAGTTATGGCTCTCCAGCCTCCAGATACAGAAAGCCTTAATTAATCTCTCCAAATCTTCTGCGAAGCTGCATTCTCACCTGGCAGTGTTTCCATAAATGATATAAAATTTGAGGCGGGGGTGCCCAGGAGACACAGAGTCCACTCAAAGATCTGATGACAGTGGGGCATCAAAGGCTGCTCTATTTCAAGATGCTCTCCCGATATTTTAATCAAACTGAGATGCCAACAAAAGCTCAGGCCAAGCAACAGAATTCCTACATCATCAAATTAGGTGAACTTCAATGCAGGAAATCATAGGCTAAAAGGGAACCTAGACTAAAATTCAGTCATTTAATCAAGGAATTATATCACCTTTGCCTGAATAACAGCAAAAAACTCAAGCATTGCACTCATCAAGCAAAACTGACCAATGGAACCTACTAAGGCCCATTGTCGTGAGGACCTGTCAAGGTCACACAGTGCACAGACTACTTGGACCACACAAGGTTAGAAGTAGGTCAGTTTGTGGTAATGGGAGACTTTTACCATACCCTCTCTAGTGTGAGCCTCTAGGAACAGAAGAGCACATCCCACCATCAGCCTGTCAACCATAAATTTGTAAGGTCACACAGGCCGGATTTCCAAGTCTGGTTCCCTTTCTGTGGCAATCTACTCTGTCCCCATAGAATGCAGCCCCCAGAATGCAGCCCCCAGAATGCAGCCGCCAGAATGCAGAAGATCTCCACTCCCACCCCATCAAGAGGCTTATTTACTTAGGGAACTTCTTACAAATCACTGCAGGGAAAACAGAAAGGAGAACAAAGCAAATTAAGTAAAGGAGCATTTTATACAGTTCTTCAAATCTTCATTGTCTATAATGTAATCCAGATACCTCCGTCTGTTCTTAGTTGCTCCTCCTTAGAAGCTTTCCTGACTTCGTATCTTTCTTTGTTGTTTCGGTATCTAACCTGCACCCCTTCACGCACGTTTGTGGGTGATCAGAGCAGGGATCAGATTTTCCAGTTCCCGCAGGACCTGGTCCCAGGAGTGCCCCCCCTTCTAGGGAAAGACCTGAATACACAATCAGGAGAGTACAATAAGCAGTCATTGATGTCATGGGTTCCTCTCTCACTTAACAGGGTAATGGCATTTGGGGGACATCCCAGGCTGAATTTATTCATCAAAATGGCCTGTGGGCCATACCCTTACATGCCAATAAAGCAGACAACACCCCAGGTTGCTAAATAATATGTTGTGTATAGGTAGAAATATCCGGGATACTATATATAGGTAAAAATTCACTGTAAGTTTTAGGAGTGGTCTTTGAAGTCTATTACATTTCACCATGTAACCCAACATTTCTAAACCATAAAAATAATGTGGATTTACACACAGACCTTTCACATAATCCAGCAATTTCACTCTCAGGTTTCATTCCATGGAAATGAAAATAGAAAACCCCACCAAAAGTCTTGGACAAGAATATTTATGGCAGCTTTATTCATACTGGCCAAAAATCGAGAATAATCCAAATATCCATCACCAAGAGAGTTGAGAAAGACACCACTATATAATCAGACAATGGAAGACTATTCAATAAAAAGAAACAAACTTGATGTACATAACTACACAAGTGAATCTCAAAAATCAAATGTAGAGATGCCTGGGTGGCTCGGTGGTTGAGCATCTTGATCTGCCTTTGGCTCAGGGCATGATCCCAGGTCCGGGGATCAAGTCACACATTGGGCTTCCTACAAGGAGCCTGCTTCTCCCTCTGCCTGTGTCTCTGCCTCTCTCTCTGTGTCTCCCATGAATAAATAAATAAAATCTTTTTAAAAAATCAAATGTAATACTGGGTAAAAGGAGCTAGTGAAATTCAAGAATAAGCAAAACTGTTCTGTAATGATGGAATGCATAGGAGTGATTGAAGGCAGGGGAAGCTGACTAGAAACAGGAGAGGGTTTCTAGAGTGATGAAAATGTTCTGTACCTTGATCAGGATGTATATTACATAGATATATACACCCATTGGTCTATGCACTTAATATCCATGCATTTTACTCCTTGCAAACAATATATCTCCATTATAAAAAAGATTAGATCAGAAACATAATATTGGCATACCTAGAAACTATATTCCATAACACAAATGAGTTTACACACTTGATGTCAATAAGTTCACTTTGTGTTATTAAATAATTAGCTCATCATTAGTTAGTCCTTCTGAGTGTCCTTGTTACTTTTCGTTCAACATCCCAACATCTTGATAGTACAGTCTACAATCAGGAGGACCTACAGAACCCTAGGTGATACCCCAGGCCTTCCTACCAGTGGACATTAGCAGAAAACACATCCAATTAAATCGACTGCAAGGAAGAGAAAAGAGTGTTTTGGGATCTACCAAATATCTCTAATAGCACTGAGTGCATCTAAAACATTCCCCAAATGCACCAACTAAAAACTGAGAGAAAGAGTTGGAGTTGGCAGTATTCAATAAATCATTAAATACTATTAGCACTATTGTCTGCTTGGGATGAGCACTAAAACTTGATTGAAATTTCTCCAATAAATCAATTGGAACAAGGTGATTTTTCAATCACCCATAAATAGTATTTCTGTCCTTATATCTTAGACAGAAAGCTAGGATTTGAGAGCTGCTGGCAATGAGACAAGCCTCAGATGGCAATGCAGCAAACATGTAATGGAACCATCCTTAATAATATAAGAGCAAGTCCAGATTTGAAGGGAATCATCACAACTTAAAGAAAGGAGTACTATCATTGCCAGAGAATATTCTCACATAACACAAAACAGGATTGATTTCAATGCCTCCATTCTTAGGTCTACCCCTGGAAAAGTAAGCACGGAGAAGGAAGGGGGCAGAGAAAAATCCAGAGAAGTACATATCCAAGGGACCATACCCTATTGTGTGGATTTTGTGAGCAGAATAACTATGGTGATTCATAGTCCCAATGCAAATGCACTGAATATTTTAATTTATATGTCTTTTTCAGCTCTAATTGCTCCTCAGTTTGAAAAGCGAAATGTTTGTGGGGAGCTTCATTTCCTGCCAATGAGATAATATGGGCTTAAAATGTCATAATTGGAGTGAACTGCATGGGTCTTTAACTTCCTGGTCAGGACCCAGCCGGTCTCAATATTTTCAGGTAATAGCAACAAGATTTAGAATCTCAATTAAAAATACTATTTCCCTTCACATTAGAACTAAAAACAGAATGCTAATCAATGAATGAATTTACTGGTCGCACTCTGCTTAAGAATATAGGCTAAATTATCTTTATGAGGTCAAGTTATGAGCCCTAAACTATTTATGAAATAAAGTGTGGAAAATTAAGGTGTGAACTATCTTTTTAGAAGGTCATTGGAGCAGACGATATTGGTGCTCCAGTAATAGTGACCTGCAGCAAGCAGCTGCCAGCTTCCTGTGGAAGGACTGTCTCTTTGTTGCCCCCGCACAGGGCTGGCCAGAAGTGCTACAAAGTTAATACCTCCAGAAACTGGCCTCAGCAGATGAAGAATGGGAATCGGTGAATAACTACCCCAGCTTCTCACCACTCAGGTGGGACAACGCTGGAGTATTCTACACTGCCCCCTAGAGGTCCCCCGTGGTACAGAGCCATAGTTGCTCAAGGTGGAGTTTGTCATTAACACATCCTGGGCTTTCTTCCTTTCCTTGTCTCAACCCTTCACTGCCCTTTAGGTACATCCTACAATAATACCCCACATAATTGACTTGCACTCCAATCCTAGTCTCAGGGTCTGCTTCTGGGGGGGATCCAAGTATAGATAACCATAAACATGATTTTGGTTAGACCCCAGCCTAGCTGCCTAGATCTTGCTAAAAGCTCTCCGTGATTCAAGAAAAGTAAAAACAAAACGAAACACCTTCCCCACTGACCTCTCAGAAGT
Source organism: Canis aureus (assembly GCF_053574225.1). Classification (NCBI taxonomy): domain Eukaryota; kingdom Metazoa; phylum Chordata; class Mammalia; order Carnivora; family Canidae; genus Canis; species Canis aureus. The sequence goes on from NC_135636.1 coordinate 15,836,139, forward strand.
ATAAACTGCTTCTGTGATATGGGAGAAATCCAGACTGACCTTCTAATTGCAGACAGTGGGGATGTGTCTGGTTGTCTGACATTAAATTCAGAAAGATTAGGAAAATTATTTTCCCTCAACAATGTGTGCCAAAATAAAATTTCCCCATAGTGTTCATGCTACTCAGGAACAGAGGAAGGGCGTGCCAGCAGGAAGTCAGCTGTTTACCCCAGCTCTCTTGGAGCGTTTATTATTATTGTTGTTGTTGTTATTTCCTTTTTCTTAAACATTTTCTTTTTACTTATTTTAAGTAATCTATATGCCCAACCTGAGGCTCCAGCTCACCACTCTGAGATTAAGAGTAGCATGCTCCATGGACTGAGCCAGTCAGGTGCCTTCTTAATTTGTAAGCAGCATATCTCTGTCAGGATATTTTCTCCCATTTCTGTCCCTATTAGCCAGCCTGTCGGGTCTACATGTCCATTCCATCCATCAGGGTAGTCAGTGGATTCCAATCTAAGACCCTTTATTAGTATTTGGAAGTGCCTGGAACTCTGTGATACTGGTAGAGTTCAGACTGGAAGGAATCGCAGCAGAGTGTTGGAGGTGGATAATGCAGTTCTGACACTTCCTATTCACCTCCAAAAAAAGAAATAGTAGCTATTCAGGGCTCTAAGAGACAAGGACAATAGACTATTCCCGCCAGACTAGAGGAGACTCTGTCCTCACATTCTTTTTTTTTTTAAGTTTTTTTTTTTTTTAATTTTTATTTATTTATGATAGTCAGAGAGAGAGAGAGAGAGAGAGAGAGAGAGGCAGAGACATAGGCAGAGGGAGAAGCAGGCTCCATGCACCGGGAGCCTGACGTGGGATTCGATCCCGGGTCTCCAGGATCGCGCCCTGGGCCAAAGGCAGGCGCTAAACCGCTGCGCCACCCAGGGATCCCTGTCCTCACATTCTTTAGGCAGGGCCATGTGTGTGGGAAAGAACTGACTGGGTTTGGAAGATGTAGATGTTGTCCTCACTCAGTAGGAGCAAGCCCTGTTACAGTGGTAGGTCCACTTGACCCATCGTTGGCCTTGGTTCCTTTCTCTCTGAAATAAGAAGAAGTAAATTAAAGAATTTTTCAGCTCTTCCATTCTATTCTCGAAGAGTAATGTTAATTTATTATTCAAGTAAGTGATGTAATTGTGAAAAAGTTGGGGCAGGATGCGATAATCTCCTAGACTTGAATGTGTCTTACCTAATAGATACTAGCTTAGGAAATTGTGACTTTTGTATTTCAAAGGCACCCTAACCTAAATGCTTTAAGAAATTCCCACAACAGCCTTGCTGGTGAAATTCAGAAAATACCTCTCTCTTTCAGCAAGACAAATCCAGAAGCTAAGAACAGGAAATGTAAGGGAAGAAAAAATATCCAAGACTTTACAAAAGATTGGAGGTTAGATGAGTAAGTTAAAATATCCATTTTGAGAAAAAGTGTACTCTAATCGCCATATTAGTTGGGAATAGATATAATTAATATTTTTTTTTTTTACTTCTAGCAACTAGCAGTAGTAGCAAGAGATATTTGGGGTGCAGGTGGGGCTTTGAGCCCGTCCTGGATCTCTGGCCTCCCATTCCCTATGGTTAGATACACACATTCTTAGGTTTCATACTTGTATGTGAACTACTTTTCAAATCAACTACAGGTATACACCCTAGCCCTCACCCCACCCCTGTTTCTCTACAGTTTGCTGTACCTACAACTCCTCAATATAAAATTTTTGAACATATAATCACCTCAACCTACAGAGGTAGATGTTATAGCCCTTTCACAGGTAGAAAAAGTACAGTTCATAAATATATACTATAAATAATAGTGGTAGCTAAGACTAATACATATCATTATGGCTCCAAAACACAGGCAATATTTTTCTCCTTTAAATATTATTCATTTTAGGGGTGCTTGGTGGCACAGTCAGTTAAGCATCCGACTCTTGGTTTCGGCTCAAGTCCTGATCTCAGTTACCATTTGTACATGGTTCTACTTCTCTACTATTCAGTCCGTTGATCTATTTGCCTGTTCTAGTAGCAACAGGTTTTGATTACCGTGGCCATGGTAAGCTAAAAAATGGCCCTCCAAAAATAGCCACACTTTAATCCCTGGAACTTGTACATGTTACCTTCTTTGGAAAAGGGGTCTTTGTAAATATGATTCAGTTAAGGATTTTGAGATGAGATTATCCTGGATTATCAGGGTGGGCCCTATATGCTGTCATAGGCGTCCTTATAAGGGGAGACTGAAGTTACCAAGACAGAAGAGAAGGAGGCCATGCAATCTGGGAGGCAGAGACAGGAATGGGGCAGCCACAAGTCAAGGATTGCTGGCGGCCACCAGAAGCTGAAAGAGACAAGGAACAGATTTGTTCCTTGTCTCTTTCAGCTTCTGGTCTCCAGAGGGAGCAGGTCCTGATAACACCATGATTTCAGACTTCTGCCTTCCAGAATTGTGAAAGAATAAATTTCTGTTGGCTTTTTAAAAAGATTTTATTTATTTTGTTTTAAACTGAGAGAGAGTGCTCGCTCCAGCTCATGTATGCAAGTTGGCGGGAGCGGGGGCAAGAGCTGACACAGGATAGAGCTCCATTCCACCAGGAGATCAGGACCTGAGCCTAAATCAAGAGATATTTAATCAACTGAGACTGAGCCCCCCAGGCGCCTTTAGATTTCTGTTGTTTTAACCCACCAAATTAGCAGTATTTTGTTACAGCACCCACAGGAAACTAATAGAGGAATTGTTGCATTTTTTGTAAGTGCTAAGTCAAGTCCCTAGTCATTACTCTTTTTCAGAATTGCTAGAATTTCTTAATCATTTAGTCTTCCAATGGAATTTAATGATTTTGATCAGATCCAATTCAAATTGAAATTGCATTAAATTTGTATACATTAAATTGGGATGAATTGGTATTTTTATGATATTGATCCTCCCATCCAGAAATATATTTTCCTCATTTTTTGTCTTGTTTTATATCCTTGAGTAATATTTTATAGTTTTCCCACCTAACCTATATTTTTCTCATTTTATTTATTCCGTTATTTTATTTTTTTGTCACTATTATAAACAATAATATTTTCCTATTTCTAACTTGATATTTCAGTTATGAAGAAAAGCTATTGATTGTGTATATTTATCTTGGATATTTTCCCTGTTCTCTTAGTGATTTTAGTAGTTATCTTAGTTGGGGTCTCTTGAATTTTGTAAGGATACAATAACTGAGACTCTTTCTCTACTGTATTTATGCTGATTTATTTTAAATAAATAAATGGCTTTATTGCATCAGTTAGCACTCATCAAACATTGTTCAATTTTAATAGTAAGAGAAGTTTATCCCTAATTTTTTCATATTTTAATGGAATTAGCTTCAAGGTTTTACCATTTATTTTCATGTTTTCTGTTAAGTAAATGGTCCTTATCATGCCTACTTCTTTCCTTCTATCCAAATTTTACTTTGAATTTTTAAGAGGAATGGATGCTGGACTTTATAAAGTACTCCTTCAGTCTCTAATGCTATAATCATATAGCTTTCCCTCTCTTTAATTTATTGAGGCAAAAAACTAGGTGATATGTTTCAAAATTTGAAATCCCTTTGAATCCTTTGAATAAATACTATTTGGGTGTGCCATAAATATTCTACTATTTGACTGAAATCTCTTCACTAACACTTTACTTTAGAAAATCTGCATCTATATATCCATAAGTAAATTGATTAAGAGCTTGATTTTGGTCTTAAGATTATATATATTTAATAAGATGAGTTGGACAGCTTTCTATCATTTCCCTGCAGTTTCTAGTCACCTAAATTACAGAGAAATGTTCATATTTTTAAAAGTTAGGTTAAATTTGATTATAAAACTATCTGGGCCTACTGATTTTCTTTGATTGGTAGATATTTGGGCATCCCAGGTGGCTCAGCAGTTTAGCGCCGCCTTCAGCCCAGGGCCTGATCCTGGAGACCCGGGATCAAGTCCCACATCAGGCTCCCTGCATGGAGCCTGCTTCTCCCTCTGCCTGTGTCTCTGCCTCTCTCTCTCTCCTGTGTATTCTCATGAATAAATAAATAAAATCCTTTAAAAAAATGGTAGATATTTAATTATTTTACCATCAATTTACTGGTTTTTGGCCTAACCAGATATTTTAATTTGTGTTGAGTCCATTTGTTCAATTATACTTTTTCAGATAATAACATTTATTGTATTTATGTATATGTATAATATTTATGTGTAATATGTGTGCAATACATGATTTATGTATAATATTCTACATTTTTAAATCTCTCACAGATCAGTGGTTTCTCTCCTTCCTCAGGCTAAACAGTGCACATTTTTGCCTTTTTTTTTCTCACCAGTCATGCTTGCCAGTCTATCTTATTCATCTCTTCAGTGAAATTGTTTTTTATTTGATTTTTCCTATCTACAATTTTTTTTCTAATTCCATTTTTTAAAATAAATCAATCGCATCTGTTCTCCTCATTTATTTTGGTTTACTTTGTCCTTTGGATTTCTTAATTTGAAAATGAAGTTCACTTACTGATCACCCTTCGTAAAGAACAAATGCAATAAAGAGCTCTTTTTGCATAATACAGCTTTAACTACACCCCACAGTTTTTTCTTTTGTACAAAGTGTTCTTTTTTACACTATTTTCCAAATACCTCAAATAGTGTGTAATTTTAGTTTAATTTCCTTATCGATCCAGTAATTATTTAGGAGAATACTTTTAACTTCCATCTAGTTAATGTGCTTTCTGGCCTTTTTATTACTGATTTCTGGCTTAATTGTGTTGAATCAGTGAATATGGTCTATAAAATGTCTATTTAGGATATTTCATTAAGATTTTCTTTGTGGCTAAATACATGATCAATACTAGTAGTTGTTCCATCAAAATAGGGAGGAACGTATACTGTTTCTAGATCACAAAGAAAAAGGTCTATATTCACTGTTTGTCATGTCCATATCCTCACATGTTTCTACTAGGGTTTAATGATTATATTCTTCAACACATCATTTCTCACTTTTCATTTACTTGATATTTGGAATGCAGAAAGCCGTTTACCAACAGCTGCTTTCTAATTGTACTTTGTCCCAGTTTCCTTACATTTCTAGTCTGTTTTGTTTTCGTTCTGTATTTGGCAGATGTGATGTTTGATGCATATATTTTTACAACTATCGTATCTCCTTTGCTGAATAAAACTTTTACCATTATCTGTTCCTCTCCTTTTCCCTATTCAATGCTTTGTCCTTGCATTTCATTTTGTTGAACATTAAGAGTCTCCCATTTGCTCCATTTCGAGTTGATTTCCTGGCATCCTTTTGGTCCGTATTTTATTATCACTTGGTTTTATGTACAATAATTCCAAAAAGCATGTAGTTGATTATTTTCAATTTGTACAATCTGATCATCTCTCTCCTCTGAAAGGGGAATTCAGCTGATTTAAATTTATTTTACAAAGTTTATTTACTAGTTTATTTGCCCAGATTATTTTATGTTTGCTATCTGTTGTGTTGTTTTCCTATTCCCTCTAATTATACATGTATAAAAGCAGGGCCATTGCTGGTCTTGCCCTTCTGTGTTTTGCATATTTCCTATCTTGAGATCCATGTTGTGAATCAATCTTCATTCATTAGACTGTGCCCTTGAGTATTTCCCTCATGGTTCATGTAGTTTCATTTTCTAGAAATACTCTCTCCGTACTATTCTCTGGGACTTTGCAACTCTGAAAATAGATGCCTATTACTGGCCCTAGCCTATGCTATCTTGGCTGGGTATAAAATCATACTTCCTCTAGTTTTCTCTACATTGCTTATAAATGAGAAGTCCAGTGCTGGGCTCCTCAGGTGCAAATGCTAACCCTTTCCCCACACAAGGCCCAGTAACAACCCAGTCTGTTGGTCTTCTCCCCTAGATCAGCAGAGTCACAAGCTCAGAAAGTACCTCCAAAGGCCCCAAGTATATATGTGCATCTCCTCTCCAAGGCTTCTGTTGGGTGGGCCTCCCTAGGTAGCAGCAAAACCTATAGACTTCAATCTGGTCCTCCACAACAAGCCAGCCACCTCTGGATGGATTCCTGGATTCTCCTTCCCACTGGCTCCCTGAAAAGCCACCGTGTGTGGCCTCAGATGTTCCCTTCTGGTCCTCAGTCTGGTCCTCAGACTATTTTGTTTCTACATAGAGGAAGCAGAAGGGCTAAGGGTACAGAGAAGAATTCTGACATATGCCTCCAGGGTACTATGGGGCCTGTATACTGCCTATTTGTAGTATTTTTGTATCCATTTTCTCATTTTATCCTCACAACCACTTTCAAAATAGAGAGGGGGACTATACCTTCATTTTACAGAGGAGGGCATAGAGGCTCAGGAAGTAGTTGACTTATCCAAGTTTACATAGCTAGTGAGTCATCAGGACAGAACAAGGGTTCAAGTGTTCTGACACCCACTCCAGTAATACCATTACCCTAGTGGTTTTCCAAAAGTGCAGTTTGCTTTACTCAGTTCCCAAACACATCAAATACAATATAGCACCAGGAGGAAAAATCTCTTATCCTATTATTTTAGCAGCAAAAAAGCAGATAAAATTCTCAGATATTCAGTAGCCATTCCTCATTTATATAAAACATATATGTATATATTTTAAAATATTTATATACACATATATAGGGATTTTATTTACAGAGAGAGAAAGCAGGGGGAGCAGCAGGCACAATGAGAAAGAGAAGCAGGCTCCCTGCTGAGCAGGGGCCCAATGTGGGGCTCAATCCCAGGACCCCAGGATCATGACCTGAGCTGAAGGCAGACATTTAACTGACTGAGCCACCCAGGTGCCCCTATATTCTGTATTTCTACCCAGACAAGCCCTCATGATTCTCTTTGAATTATGACTGACTTCTTCTGGGTCAAAAAGAATGTGAAAAATTATCTCCTGCATCACTTATAATTATCATTAATAAAATTTGTCTCAAAAGTTGCTTTTTTTGTAAGGTCCACAAGAAAGGGACACGCTGCAATACAGTGAGAAAGAAAGGACATGCTTCCACAATGTAAATTAGTAGCACAAACATTGTGAGTGTGTTGCAGATGGGGTACACACTTGCTAAATTCTCCTCATGTCAGAGCAAGTCTAATGTTTTATAAAACCAGGCTTCTGCTACTCTTGCAGAAGTTGCCATGGATGTTGAACCAGTAGTTTAGCGCAGTGCTTCTCAAAGTCAAGGGTACATCAGGATCACCTGCGGGGCTTGTTGAGACACAGATTTCTGGGCCCCACCCCCACCAGATCTGGGGCAGCCAGAAATTCTGAATTTCTATGAAATTCACAGGTGGACTTTTTCAAGGCCTTTTGTGTTATTTTACAGTCCCTCCCTCTCCATCTCTAAGCCCTGAGATCTTTCTAGTTTTTAATAGCCCTGCACAATTCCTGGCTAGAGTGGGAGGAACTGCTGAAGATAGCACCATTTTCCAGAGTGTTTTGATATTAATAGGCTATACCTGAATGCTACAAAACTCAAAAATGAATACAGAAAGAGATGCCTGGGTGGCTCAGTGGTTGAGCATCTGCCTTCGGCTCAGGGCATGATACCGGAGTCCTGGGATTGAGTCCCGCATCGGGCTCCCTGCGTGGAGCCTGCTTCTCCCTCTGCCTGTGTCTCTGCCTCTGTCTCTGTGTCTCTCATGAATAAATAAATAAAACCTTTTAAGAAAAAAACGAATGCAGAAGACCCTAGAGAAACTTATGCATAAGCTTCACTCAGCCTCCTGGGGTGAGGAACTGCACACCTGCTGCGCCATTCAAGGTGAGGATCATTTGTTTCAGAAGGGGCTCAGCATTCCGGGGAGAAGCAAGGGAGGGAGGGTGCTTCCTTCATTTTTCTTAAAGTTGTATCTTCTTGGGAGTATGCACTCACGAGCTGCCAGCTTTAGAAGTGATAATGCATATTTCATAAAAGTAGAAACGATCTGAAGATGGAAATAAGGGTAAGGGTTGCAGAAGGAAAGTAGAAAAGTAAAATGTTTGAAAGAACATTCAGTGCATTTTCCTTGAAATGTCCAAATCCAAAAAGGCTCCACAGAGATCTGTGAAAACCTTAGCAGGAGATCTCTTGTTTTGTAGAGGAAAAGGTTCTGGAATAGTTGATATGTGGCATCATTGGGAAATAGGAAGTCATGATAGTGCTGCCTCTGTCCCAAAAAAATCAAAATTGTAACAACCCTAAAAGGTCAGACCTTGGCTTTATTTTTCAGTTGGCAGAGATAATCAAGCTGTAAGGGTAAAAAGTCAGTGATATCTGGCTGCCATCATTTACTTTCAACTGACCCAGAGAAAGACCACAGTACTGCCCGCTTACCTTGGGAATGTACCTGGATTTGGTTTTGAATGTGAAGAGTTCTCAAAAAAGGTCCTGGGTCAGAGGTCTGGGAAATGTGAACCCCATTTGTTCAAAGTTAATAGTCAAGCATTTCTCTTAGTCAATTTCCCTTTCAAATTCTGTTTCTAGGAGCAAAATTCCTAGTTAATACCGTATCATAATAATTTACCTATATTTTCCATTCACCCTCCAATTTCTAAATTCTTTGAAGGTAGCAGGTGTGTCTGACTCATTTCTTTGCCCCTAGCCTATAGCATAGCACCTGAAACCAGAGAGGGGTGAATTAACCCTTCCTGTTGTGGTTCCACTGGGTCAAGACAGTATCCACATATTAGGTTATCTCTAATGAAAGCAACTGAGAAGGAGTAAGGATAAGAAAATGGAAACTCATTAATAACCATCATCTTTTGAGTGTCTGCAACGTGCGAGCCAATTTTCATGTATCCACCCATGCAGTTTTGACCACTCAGTGAAGCAGAAGTGATACTGCCATGCTATGGCTATGGAAGCTGAGTCTTGGGGATAGAACTCATCTGGGATGATGCAGGTAGGAAATAGAAGACCTGGAATTTGTCAACAGAACTCTCGGGTTCCAGGCTCTTATTCTATTTGCTCTGCTGTCCTCACCTCTTGTTCCATGAGATGTAAGTAGGGAAACCAGTAGAAAAACACTTCAGGTATGTCCTTTGGTACTTAACAGTTTGGAGTTTAAGATTTTATTTATCTGAGACAGAGAGAGCATGAGAGAGCATGAGCAGGGAAGGGGGGAAAGGTAGAGGGAGGAGGGCAGAAGGAGAAGGTGGAGGGGGACAGAGGAAGAGTAGGGGAAAGTCAGGGAAGGCAGAGGGAGAAGGAGAAGCAGAGTTTCTGCTGAGCAGAGAGCCCAACACAGAACTCCATTCCAGGATCCCAGGATCGTGACCTGAGCCAAAGGCAGGCAGACACTTAACCAACTGAGCCACCCAGGTGACCCCGGTGCTTAACAGTTTTAATGACATGCCTAGAATTAACAGCAAAGTAAGTCAACAGTGTGGAGCAATTGTCCCTTCCTTAAATGGAACCTGTGTATCCGAGCCTCTCAGCCTTTATTCAACCCACATATATCAAGTACCTTTTTTGAACTAGACACCATACCAGAAACTGCAGAAACGACTACACCAAATACTAATTTCCCACTTTCAGAAATTCCCAATTATCAGAGAAATAATCATAGGCAAATGATAAGCACCGAATGCCATTTTTAAGTACAATAAAGTACAACAGAAGAGTCTGGCTTTCAGAACAACTGGGCTGCCCATATAAAACCGGAAAGTGGCACACACTATGAACCCTCCAATTTCTCAAGTAATAGTAACAGGTGGTCAGGAAGCTCGGGCCAGCCAGCAGGAGTCATCTCAGCTCACCTGCATTCCCAGCCAGCACATTTTCTGGCTCACCCTTACAACAGTCATGCAGGCAAAGCCCTCTGAGAAGGCAGCAACTTCTGCTCTTGGTCATTTTTAATTCTCTAAATCTTTGTGCACATTTACTTCTCTTGATGGAAGATCTGATTGAATCCGGTAGCCCCATGGTGCTCACAGATGGCAAATTCCTGCAATCTATGAATCTTCAAGTATTCCCCTAGTGTCGGCCAGACACACAAAGGGGTTAAATTAGGAACAGACCACTCATTGTAAAAGCTAATTATATTTCTTCCTCAGGAACAAGAGGGGGGCAGTGGTGTGCTGGAGCCAGCTCAGGGCAGCCCGGGAGAGCCAACTGTGAAATTTTCAGTAAATCTGTGAGCCGGTTGTTAAACACAGCCATTATAAAAAATTTAATTATATAAACTCAAAGTTAAATAAATAATAACAACAAATACAAAAATAACAAATACTTAAAGCTTATCACTGTCTAATTCTTTTACTGTCATCATGTGCTTGAGGCTATTTGCAGCCATTATATCCAAATGGTGGGAATACTTCCCAGTTCGGTGCTCCTTGACTTCAGGTTGGTAATTTGAAATTGACCATGGTGAGAGAATTTATGCCATGATATTCAGGAAACACTACAAATCAGGCCTTTTTTAACCCAGAGAGTCAGTTTTTAAACATTTACCAGCACAGCATTGGGGAAGAGGGTTTTCTCCCAGAGAACTGCCTTTGCAAGCAGTATAACTTTAACCACATGCCCAAAGCAAACACAGGCACAGACACAGCTGTGAAAAAAGGGCAGCAGGGAAGACAGATGCAGACAAGACAAGGTGAGGGTGACAATAATGCCAGTAGCATAGGGTATAACTCTATACCCTACAAAGGGCGAAGGGCAACCTTCTCAACCATGCTGCCCAGGCTGGCCTCTGGTCCCCTCTAAGAGGGAGGGACTCAGTCCCTGGAGCTTTCCCAGATTTCCAACAACGTACAACCCAGAACAGGCTGGCAGCAGCCCCTCAATACTTGCTACTTGTAAAGAAGTCCTGATGATTGCTGAGACAGAAATAAACCAGACTGTCCATGAACCAGAAATAATCCGGACACAGAATCAGGAAGAGCAAAATCTCTGTCATCTCAGGGACAGGAGAACCACTGTGAGAACTCAGAAAGGTGAGGTGGGTGCTGCTGAGCATGAGGTGAACTAGAACTTTTAGGATTCCGTGTTTTTATTCAGTTGACAATGAGGAACCACTTTAGGTTTTAGGTCTTCAAGGGAACAGTTCCTCGTGCAGCTAGATCTTTCTGCGAAGATGAAAACATTCTAACCATCCGCATGGCCCCGTACAGCAGCCACCTCATAGGCTGTCGAGTACTTGAAATTTGACCAATATAACTCAGGTCCCGAATTCTAAATTGTGCTTAATTTCAATTACTATATAAATTTACATTTACATGACCATGTGTGGCTAGTGGCTATTGTATTGGACAACGCAGCTCTAAGTGCTTTGAAGCTTGGAAACAGCATTCAGTCAGGGTGAATGCAAGTAATAAAGTTCAGATGCTAATTAACAGAACAAAGTGTAGTTTCTTGGTGTGGCTAAGCTTATTATATTCGGCTCATTCACTACACATCCATGATTATGGATTCCCAAAGGGTCCACTTTGAATACTAAATTTCTGTCAGACTTCTGAAAAATCCAGTCTCATCCACATAAGCATGCCACCTCAATCAGCATCCCAGGAAATGGCCAGGCACTGGGGCGAACTCATCTCTGCTGGCCCTTGTCTCTACTCTCGTCACCCATTCTGAGTCCATCTTGACCAAGGCAGGCGGAAAATCCCATCCTCAGACTTATCAAATCACAGAGTCCTCCAGGTACTTACTGAGTTGTGGCCTCCATCTGATCCCTGCCATATTTGCACTCACTGTGGGGCCAAGTGTTACCCTTGTCTTCACATCTCTGCGGGTTTGAGCCATAAAGTACACGGCCTGTACTTTATGGCCGTGATAATGTCCTCTATCAAACTCTACAAACATAACCCCCTGGAGAACTGCAGCAGCGTGTATGGCCCCCTCACCAGACCAAACTCCTTAGGTTCTCAGGCCACCCAAATACTATTTATGTTTAGTAAGCCCATTTTCTCAAGGTCAAATTAAACTTTAAGTCATCCTTCTGAAGCCCCCTGAGATGCCTCCTTGGCCAATGTGACAGAATTGGCTCCAGAGAGAGAATCCTCTACTTATTTTGGGGGGACTTTCATGCTAATTTCCAAAATAACTCAGGCAGTTTTTGAAGCTAAATGAAGTTTTATTTCTCGCTCCCTTTTTTAAAGATTTATTTTATTTTAGAAAGAGAGAGCAAAAGGAGGGGGAAAAGAGAGGATGGGTGAAAGAATCCCAAGCAGACTCCATGCTGAGTACTGAGCCGAATGTGGGGCTCGAACTCATGACCCCAAGATCACGACCTGAGCCAAAACCAAGAGTCAGCGGCTCAACCAACAGAGCCATCCAGGGATACCAGAGCTTTATTTCTAATAAGGCATAATAGCTGGGATCCCAGAATAACAAAGGCTATATTTATTTTTACTTTGGTTATTAAATGAGAGTTTATGATTTTGATTGGTTTGGAACTTTTTTTAAGAGCTGGTATTTTCCCATTCTTGTTTTTTTCTCTGTAGTCACATTTACAAAGGTATAAATTACACACAATAAAATAAACCTTTTTGGCATACAATTCTATGACTATTGACAAACTCATACAATCCTGTAACTACCACCACAATCAAAATATAGAACAGTTCCATCACAACAAAAAATTCCTCCATGTCCCTTGTAGTCAATCCCTCCATCTACCCCCAAGGAACCACTGATGTGTTTTTCATCCTTATGGTTCTGCCTTTCCCAGAACGCCATATAAATGGAATTAGACAGTAGCTAGCCTTTTTGGTCTCACGTCTTTCACCTAGAATGATGCATTCAACAGTAGAATCTTCTACTTCACTTTTTCACAATCTAGCTATCAGCTATAGGGCCCTGTGACAAGTGCTGTACTAAGGTGCATCCAGAAAGCAACAGAGACACCAACATTGCCAAGAGCTCACAGAAGTCTTCTCAGATAAAGAAATATTGGACTGAGGTCAAAAAAGAAGCCAGAAGGGGGAGGGCAGGGGGAGTAGGAGGAAGGTGGTCAAGAGGTACAAATGTTCAGTATAAATAAGCACTGGGGTTATAACATACAACAGGATGATTATAGCTAACACCACTGTCAGATACGTAATTAATTTGCAAAGAGTAAATCTTAAGGGTTTTCATTACATGGAGGATTTCCCCCCTCTTCTTTTCTTTCTTTTCATTGTATCCTTATGAGAAGATGTATATTAACTGAACCTATGGAGGTAATCAGTTCACAATATACATAAATCAAACCATGATTGTACACCTTAAGCTTACAGAATGATGTATGGCAGCTATTTCTCAATAAAAACTGTGAAGAAGAAGAAGAAGAAGAAGAAGAAGAAGAAGAAGAAGAAGAAGAAGAAGGAGGAGGAGGAGGAGGAGGAGGAGGAGGAGGAAGAGGAGGAGGAGGAGGAGGAGAAGGAGAGAAGAAGAAGAAGAAGAAGAAGAAGAAGAAGAAGAAGAAGAAGAAGAGAGAAGAAGAAGAAGAAGAAGGAGGAGGAGGAGGAGGAGGAAGAGGAGGAAGAAAAGGAGAAGGTGGATGGCAAGCATCAACTGCTAAGGTAAGGAAAGAACCTGACAGAGGAACCAAGGCGCAAAGATGAGGAGACATGGGGAACCTGGCTGGCTTAGTTGGTTAAGTGTCTGCCTTCAACTCCAGTAATGATCTCAAGGTCCTGGGATCGAGCCCCACATAAGGCTCCCTGCTTAGTGGGGGGTCTTCTTCTCCCTCTCCCTTTGCTCACTCTCTTTCCCCTACTCATGCTCTCTCTCTCTCTCTCTCTAATGAATAAAAAAATTAAAAAACACAAAAACAAAAAAAAAAGATGATACATTAGAATAAGCTTCCTTCCTAAAAAGAATTGCTGCTAATTACAAAGGGCCCTATACTTTGGTCTAGAGACCAAGGCGTCTACTGCCACTGCCAGAAATATGCAGCTCCAAGACTCAAGTAATATGCCTGCTTCTAACTAGCAAGGATTTCAGCTTCATCCCCACATATGTGTCTCCATTTGCTCCAACAATGATGAAGAGGTAGAGATCTTTCAAGCTGGAAATACCACTGAAAAAACACATTCTACATCAAACTTCAGCCTGGACTGAGGATGTGCAGAGGGGCAAGGGACTGGGCAGGGGTTTTGAATCCCACCTTTAAGCTTTTCTTTGACAGGAGAAAATCATTTATCACTAATGGAATTGTACATCCATTATCTCTCCCATAGGAATGTAAACAGGACAAAATTGGGGAAAAAATAATCTTCTGAGTTTTGGTCAAATGTTTCTAGATTTGGGGGCAACAGATCAACTAACTCTGGCCAACCAACTGCTTTATCTTGGACATACCTCTTGACTTTCCTATCTTCCTTTTCTTCTTTTGTGTTACCAAAAAGAAAAAGAAAAAGAAAGGAAGAGAATGAGGTTGGATCAGACCATTTCAGAAATTCTTTCCAAGTCTTCTATTTTATGATTTTGGAAGTTGACGTCAAAACCATTGCACTTAGGGAAACTTGCAGCACACTTAGAAATGTGGCTGGAATAAAGGCTCCATTCATGGCACCAGGATTCAGTGAACACAATGAGGCTTTTTGTTGGGGGGTGGGTGGAAGGGGAGAGAGAGAATCTGGGAGGTCTGGTGTTCACTCTCTCCACCACAGATCCCCAGTGAGTCACTAAAATTGTGGCAGTAATGGTGAGAGTAAAAGGAGAAGAGAGAACCCCCACCAACTCTAGTAATCTCCAACCTCTATGGGGTCCATCGGAAGCAGTTCTGCAGGTCACTGTACCAGGCCAGATTCTTAGCCTTTGCTACAAGTCAAATTCAGACACTTCCACCCATTCCTTGTCAATTCAAATATTGTTCTAGTCTGTTTACCTGAGGACTATTGAAAACACGATTATAAATGAAGCTGGAATCAAGTGTCTAGGGCTTTGGAAGTCACAGAGCTGTTCCCTAGTGCAAGAACATTCCTCAGTTCTCCATTTTTACCATCACTCTTCTGCTGAATCCCCTCACTCTCTTATCTCTACTTTGTCTATAGCCACCCCACTGCCAGAAGCAAGTCCAGGCACACCCCTCTCCCCTGGGCCCTCACACCCAGCCCCCTCTGCATCTACGTGGGACTCCGATGCATCAGGGGACTCCAGGATGGTGGAGGCTGTGGTCCTAGCATGAGCCGCAGGTTCCTGGAATGGCAGGGCCAGAGGGGACCCCAAGGAAATTGAGTCCACAGGTATTCAAACCTTTCTACTAAGTAGAGCAAAGCTTCTTCTCAAGTAAACCTTGCAAGGAAATCCAAAATGGAAAAGTGACAAAATCTAAAGAAATGAGGCACAGAAGTGAAGGTGGGAATCTTAACACGTTAAGTCCCTCAGCCTCAATGTCTGCTCGTGCATACACACACACACGCACACACACACAGTCCGGGAAATATAATTTAAAAAATAAATCCTCGGGATCCCTGGGTGGCGAAGCAGTTTGGCACCTGCCTTTGGCCCAGGGCATGATCCTGGAGACCCGGGATCGAATCCCATGTCGGGCTCCTGGTGCATGGAGCCTGCTTCTCCCTCTGCCTATGTCTCTGCCTCTCTCTCTCTCTCTGTGTGTGACTATCATAAAAAAAAATAAAAAAATAAAAAATAAAAAAAATAATAAAAAATAAATCCTCTCCCAATCCAGAAATCCTCTCCACAAAGTCAGTAGAAAAAGAAAAGAGTTCTACTACTGGATAAGATTGAAACCAGAATGTGATACGCGTCACAGGCCATCCGCTAAGAGACTCAAAGACGAAAGAAATCGCACCACCCGTTTGCGTTTGGGAAGCCACGCAGGGACAACCAGGTCACGGGCACGCTTTCAAGATTAGCAATAACGAGTCCTCAGGTGAGAGGACTGGACAGCATGATCCGTCACGCAGAGTTCATCCTAACTTTGCTTGCTAATTGGGGCGACTCTTCATGTTAGCTAATTGACTTTATCCAGAGGAACAAAATACCAACCCCCGCCTCAATGACAGGGGATAATTTTACAACTTGAAAGGAGGTGCCCACAAAGTTAGGCTCCTGCCTCCCACAGAGACTGGGGGGTAGGGGTGCTGTCCACATTTCAAGGAGGTGGCCCCCAGGTCCTTAAGAAACACTCCTGAGTCATAAAGCTGACAAAAGGCTTATTTGATTTCTGAAGGTAAATGTTGTGACAGGAAGAGAAGAGGAATCTCTTCCTTTATTTTCAACAGGGGGAATTAAGCCTCTTATTCTTAATTCGAATTTGTCCTTACACTGTACTTACCACGCACGCACACACAGCCCTTATTTGAATCATCCATAATCCTGAACTGAACTGTCTGACTCCTGCTGTTCTGAGACAACTCGAAGTCGTTCTGGGTGAGGACTTTATCAGCAGTGATGTCAGGGTCAAGGCCATATTGCAAACCCAGCTCATCTATCCCCTAGGCGCTCAGCAGCATTAAGAGTTAGAGCAATGACCCCCACCCTGACTACACACCGGAACAACCTGACGCTTGGGCCTCACCCCAGATCAACTAAATCTGAATCTTGGAAGATGGGCCTTCACTACCAGTATGATTTAAAGAGGAAACTGGTGCTTCTCATTTGCATCCAGGGTTGAGAAACACTTAGTTACAGACTTGATGAGACACCAGCCCTCAGTCCTGGCTTCCCATTAGAATCCCAGGAGGGCTTAAAAATCCTGATGCTCAGGGTACACCCTAGACCTAATATATAAGGATCTCTGGGGCTGGAATCAAGTATAAATTTCTTAAATCTTCCTGGGTGTGTCCAGGATGCAGCTGAAGCCCAAAACCACTAAGATGAGAGCTCCCCTCTACAGAGCAGCCAATTCAAAGCCGAGTTCTGGAGCTATGGTCTCACTGGCAAGGACCTCACCCATCATTTATATGCGGCTAGCTGTAGCACCAGTTTGAATCACATTTAGTGCAATGCATGTCATATGTTAAACAGAAATAGTGGCCAGTATTATTATGCGTACATGTAATATTTAAATAAAAATGTTAAACTCTGTTTCAACAAAGTTTTGCTCTGGGTATAGTTTACTCCCTTCTGCATGACTCTGTTGGCTTTGTAAGTGTCATTTCTGTCTGTTATTCCTTCTTTTTTTAAAGATTTTATTTATTCATGAGACACACAGAGAGAGGCAGAGACATAGGCAGAGGGAGAAGCAGGCTCCATGCAGGGAGCCCGACGTGGGACTGCATCCCGGGTCTCCAGGATCACACCCTGGGCTGAAGACGGCGCTAAACCGCTGAGCCACCCGGGCTGCCCAAAATTGTCAGTCTCAGCAGACTCAAGCTTTAGCGTACATTGGAATCTCCTGGAAGGCTTATTACAACAAAGATTGCTGGACCCACCCGTAGAGTTTCTGGGTTAGCAAGCCTGGGATAAGGCCTGAGATTCTGTTTTTCTAATGAGTTCGTAGGTGATGCTCAGACTGTTGGTCTAAAGACCACACTTGAAGAACCACTGCTCTATCCCATTCCTTTCTGTCAGGCGAGCTAGAAAAGAACATTCTAGTGTCTGGCCCTCGTTCTTTCTGCACCTCCAATACCACCCCAGCTTGGGAAGGGTTTGGGGAAGCCTTGAGAAAATGCTTCACAAGACTCCACTTTGGGCAGTTTTCAAAAGAAAATAGTATCTATGTAAACAGACTCCGTGGTTTTGAAAGAGGTCCCGGCCCGTTCAGCACCCCATCTGAAAAAGCTCTTTGTACCCAGCACAGGGAGAGAAGGTTGTCGGTGGGCGCTGGTGTCAGACGGAGTTCTTGTTCTCCTTCTGCTATTCTTCATCTCCACCCTCATCTGTTTCTCCCACACCCTGAGCTGACTCCCTTTCTTGCCTCAGGAAACTGTTCTTCTCGAAGTAGAAAAGAATGGAGCACTTGAGAAATGTAAATTTATGGACAAGTCTGCAAGGCTGTGGTGCGGCTAGAATATGGTAAATAAATAAGAGCTGTTCCAAAAATACCAACGAATTTGAATTGGCGTTAGGAATAAGAGCTTCTCTTTTACCAGAAGTGAAGGGCAGTGGAAAAACAATAAACAACCCAGTTAAAGGAAAGTTCGCTTTAAAAAAGAAACGAAGGGAAGATGAAGGCGAATGGGGGAGGCCCAGGGGGTGACCCAAGAAAATTGGAACACGTGGAGCAAAGAAAAAGTATGAAAAACATAAAGAGAAAGTAGTTCTGATTTAAACCAAATGTAGGTAAGATGCCCCCGTTCGTTTTAAGCACAACATCCTTGCCAAGACTTCTGACAGCTCAACACTAAGTCTTTTTATGAGGCCTCAGAACCTCAGCTCCTGCCTTTCAGGAACCAATTGAGGGTTCATCATAAAGTTGCTGGATTGAGCAAATAAAAACACAGGGTATCCAGTTAAATGTGAATTTCAGGTATTTCAAATATCATATAGTGCATACTAACACTAAAAAGGGTTTCATTGTTTATCTGAAATTAGAATTTAACCAGGTGTCCTGTATTTTATCTGGCAACCTATATCATCACCCCACTCTGAATCTACCTTTTCTATATAAACTCAGGCCCTGAGCTCTGCCCTTATTCCTTATTTTCCATAAGAGGAGCCAACCACGTGGAGTCTTTACTACAGTTCTGGGAAGACAGAAGTCTCTAATATCACAGAAGCACATATAATTTAACATTCAGTGTGGGGACTAGCTCTCCTCCGAAGCCCCTCAGCCATTTCACAGTTGAGGTTCTGCTTGCATTGGCCTCTTCCTCTGCCTTAACTCGTTTCTTACTCCTCTGGCACCCAAACTCCAGTTCTCCTCCCATCCCGAGGATCTCTAAGATCCTCAAGGATCTCCGTCCCTTGACTCTTCTCCAGATCTCACTTTGCACCCCTCAAATGGTATATCACAGTATCATCTAGGAGCTTTAAAAATATACAGATGCCTGGACTTATGCCTAAAGATTCTAATTTCATTGTTTAGGGTGGGACTGGGCATTGGTATCTTTAAAGGCCCCCATGGGGGCACCTGGGTGGCTCAGTCAGTTAAGCATCTGCCTTCAGCTCAGATCATGATTCCAGGGTCCTGGGATCCAGTACTGCTCGGGCTCCCTACTCAGTGGGAAGTCTGCTTCTCCCTCTCCTTCTGTCCCTCCCCTCCCTTCATGCTCTCTTTCTCTCTCACTCTCTCTTCCCCAAATAAATAAATAAAATCTTTTTTAAAATAATTAAAATAAAGGCCCCCGTGGAATTCTCATGTATAGCCACAGGGACCTAGGGTATGCTGCCCCAAGATGGGCCACTTTGGCATAAAGATTACTTCTAATTAAAAGTAATCCATACCCAGCAGGAAAAGCTGTTTGTCTCCCCCTCAGCTGCCTAAATTTACCTTGAAAAGGAGAGCCTGTACCTGGAAGAAAGCTATCAACAGAGTCTCAAAAACAAAAAAACAAAAAACAAAACAAAACAAAACACAAAAAACAGAGTGTCCCCTTTACCTAAGACATTTATCTGCATAATAAGGCAACCTTGTTTTTCAAAACGTCTCCTCTCACCTCTCTGCTAATGGCCTTCCTCCCCTTTGTATCCACAGACTCCTTCCCCTCTGCTTAGCTCACATAAGCTTCATGTGCCTCATTGCCTTTGAAATTTCCATGTCTGTGTGGATTCCCTGCATGTACACCTATTAAATATTTCTCCTGTTAATCGGCCTCTGCAAATCTGTCGATTGATTTGCTTCTAAGTCCAGCTAGAAGGACCATAGAGCAGAGGAAGATCTTCCTTTTTGACAGTTGAGAAATACTCATTTAGATCAGTGCTTCTCAAAGATTAATTTGCACAAGAATCAAGGAGGATCACTTCAAAAAGTAGGTTCTGGTTCTGGACACTGGGAGTTCAGGCTGGAGGTTTTGTGTTTTCAATAAGCCTCCAGGCGAGGCTAATAGTGCTGGGGAGAGGACATTTTCAGCAACAAAATCCTAGAATCAAGTGCCAGGTGTTAAGACCTTCCTTTGAAGTGATGGGCCATCATTGACATAACGGAGCAGATTCAGTGTGGCAGAAGGCCAGCTACCCAGGATAGATGGTTGGATATTCATAAAAGCATGAAGACAGAATAGTGTTTTCTTGACCTCTTTAGTTTCCTCAGCGTTTAGGACTTGTACTTAGCTAAAATATTGAGATTGAAGCACTTTGTTAATAAAATAAGACCCACTATCTCTTTATTTGTTCCAGAGCACTTTATTATAGCTATGGCTTGATTGCTTCATTTCCTTTGCAAATCAGGAAAGGGAGTTATGTGTCCCCATTTGATGGATATAAACACTGAGGCCCCAAAATGGTAATAGATCTGGGGTCTTTATTAAAGTAGTCTACGAATAAATGTTTTACAATACTAATGTTTCTAATAAGTCCAGATATAGGCTCTAATTTAGAACATTATTAATTAGAAACCAGTGCTTCTCAAATGCTAATGTGCATACAAATCCTTGGAGTCTTGATAAAATGCAGACTGATTCCTCAGGTTTGGGTACAGACAAGCTCCTGGGT
Organism: Canis aureus; assembly: GCF_053574225.1. Lineage (NCBI taxonomy): Eukaryota > Metazoa > Chordata > Mammalia > Carnivora > Canidae > Canis > Canis aureus. The sequence goes on from NC_135636.1 coordinate 15,856,650, forward strand.
GATGTGGTGACGTCTCTCCACGGACCACACTTCAGGCGTCAAGGAACTCAATCTCATCTCTGTGGATTCCGCTTGCTCAGCTCTGGCATTCTTCTCATCATTTTCATGTGTTACTAAGCACTTAGCAAATGTAGTGAGTGTCAGATGGGCTGACAGTTCATTTATCTCCATTAAAAAATTGAAAACAGTGCTTTGGAAAAACATGGGTTCTTTACCTATCGTACCCTAAGTCCTAGATTATAAAAAACAAATGTAAGTAATGAGTAGTCTTGACATTTCAGCTTTCATTATTTCATCTCACATGCTTATCTTGGGACCTTATCGGCAACACCTGTATGCAAAGGAAAAGATTTACAAAATCAATATTGAGTCATATCTTTTATTATCTTCACTACCATGTGGAAAACTCACAATACTTTGCAAAAATAACCTATTCATGTTTTGTTGGCGATGGTAGTGTGGTGGGGTTTTTCTGTTATTGTTACTTCTATTCACTCTCACTTTTATAATGAATACTTCTTGGTGTGTGTCTGAAATAAATAACTACCTCTCCAAAGATGAATCCCAAGCTAAGAATGCAAGCAATTTATGATGTCAAAAATGAGAGCAGTGTTTGTTTGGAAAGATCACCCACTTAACAGTGTCCTTAAAATCATCCTCTTAGAGTTCCCCAGAGGGCTGATAGAAGAGTTTTCAAAGGTCTTCAAAACTCTCTTTTTGCTCTTGGTTTGAGGGACAAGGAGAAAAGAAGGAGAAACATCACCCCTTCTACACACAGACACACATACTCAAAGTCACTTGCACTCACCATTGCCTGAACATGATCCTATTCTTTGTTTTCAGAAAGTTACCACATTTTTCAGTAATAACAAAGAGAATAATGGCACTCCCTTTACCCTCACACAAACCATCACTTAAGTTTTTGCGATAGATTTATTGCATTGGTATCTCCAGTTCTCCACTCTTCTCTATGGCTTTGGTAGTGACCTCCCATGCTGACTCTGGACTTGGCTGAATGCTTGTTTTCACCAATTGGAGAGTAGCAAATTTGATCCAAGTAGAAGCTTGTACGAGCATGTTATCTGCCTCCCCTCTTGCTTCTCTGAGGACCTGTGCTAGCTAACCTGTTGGAGGCTTAGGACAGATACATGGAAGAGAGTGGCATTGTCTAAGTTTAGGCAGACCTACCCCAGCCATTCTCCAGCTTACAACAAATGCATGAGAGAGGCCATTGAGGTCAGTTGGACCCAGCCTGTGACAACAGAATAGCCTGGCCAACTCCTAGACTCAGGAGAAGTAAGGCATGGTTGTTGTTGCTGTTTTTAAACCACTGTTTTTGGGTGACTTGTTCCTAAATGTGAAATGTGAAATGTTTGGCATCATCCTTGGAGAATGGCAGAGTCATATTCTTTTGGAGTTGGGAAAGTCTTCAGACCCCTTCCGATCAAGGATTTATAAACTTAAATACCAATAGACATAAGGAAGGACATTTTAAAAGTAAAGCTATCCAAAAAATAAATAAATAAAATTAATTAAAAAGTGAGGCTATCCACCCATAAGACAACAAAGTAGTCTTTGACAGACACATCGAAAGCATACAATATGATCTAAAAGTATTCATATAACAAAAGTCTTTAAAATGCCGTGTGATCCAAATAAAACCCCTCAGTTAACTAAATACAGCCCATGGGGCCCCAGCATCTGAAGTCTGATTTCTAGTTTGGTCTCTAAATGAAGTGATGTAATAGTGTTGGCTGGGTTCCTACATGTGGTTGAAGATCAATCCAGGACTTATTCCAGGCCTCTTACCAGCATATCTATGAGGTAGTTATTTTATTTTATTTTATTTTATTTTATTTTATTTTATTTTATTTTATTTTATTTTATTATTATTTTTCTTTTCTTTTCTTTCTTTTTTTGAGGTAGTGATTTTATTACCATTTTACTGCTGAAGTCGATGAGGCTCACAGTTTCAGTAACTACTCCAAGGTCACATTGCTAGTTAGTAGACCATCTAGGATTCAAACTCGGCCCTGTCTCTGCTTGTAGGTTCCTAATGTCCTAGACCAGAGGTCAGCAAGCTATGGCCCAAAGGCCAAATCCAACCCAGCCACCTGTTTTTGCAAATAAAGTTTTATTGGAACACAGACCCACTCATTTTTCTATGGCTGCTTTGACACCACAATGGCAGAGTTGAATAATTGTGACAGAGGCCAACAAAGCTGAAAATATTTACTACCTGGCCTTTTGAGGAAAAAGTTTGCCAAATCCCCAGCCTGAAGGCTTCCTTCTCCTGCTAGAACCACAAGATCTCCAGGAGAGGCAGAGTCTCCTGTGTGTCATTGGTGGAACCTCTCATTCAGGCTCACCACAACTCCAGGTACGTGACCCGCTCAAGGTCTGAAGCTGACAAAGCTGGAAAGATGAGAAGATGTAAAAGAGCATTTTGACCTAACATTAGCCTAGAGTTCCGTAATACTAAAGTTTGCAGCGTAAAGAAGCCCATTCCCTAGCAGCCAACTAGCAGCAGCCCAGAGAGCACCTGCCAGTTCCTGGGCTCCCAGCCTTTCCTTTTTGCCTTTCATTCAAACGTGGGAAGAAACCATCAGCAGGGCTCCTAAAAGTTTTCAGAGTCTTTAATCAAACAAAAGATGAGAAAAACCTGTCAGTTCTCCCAAATAGCTAAGCTCCATCTTTTATTAGAAAAGGAGACAAAATATTGTGATTTGAGCTTCTGTGGGAGCAAAGGGAAGGGAAACCGCTTTTAAATAAAATGGTGAACATTTTATTTAAATGTGCGACAGCCCTGTTCTGCAATGAGACAGAGCAGTCACGTGCACTGCTCACCGAGACAGAAACAGGGGTAGCCTTTAGTTCTATTTTCATCTGTGCCCTGGAGAAGCTGGAAGACTGTTTACCAGTCCATCTCTACCCAAGCTGGCAAATTCCCATAAACATGCGGTTTCCATTTTTTCATTTGAGGGCAGACATCAATCAGGGTAGAAAAAAATTCACTCTGGAAAAAAAGAAAAATTGGTCCAAATCCTGTGAGCCAATCTCCTCTTTTCTCTTCCCATTTTTTATTCCCTCTGGATCCCACACTGCCTGAGGCTTGGTCAAGCCAGGAGTCTAACATTTGACTGGCTCGAGAATTAGCTGGGTAGCAGTCGAAAACTCTGTTTTCCTAAACCCCATCCCATACCCGCTGACTCAGAGCTTGCAAAGGATGAAATGTGAGGCTTTGTATTTTGCAAACGTCCTTCAGGCTGTCCTACGCCCTGGCCTGGCTATAGAATCTGTCTTCTCAAAATGATTCCCTCAAGCCCATGAATGACTTTAATGCAAACCCACCTGCTCTAGTCTCCTCTAAATAGAAACTGATGCAATGAGAGGCAGGTTCTCCTATGAACAAATAAATAGAAACGATATGAGGTTCTATCTAATGTAAATATTCAATTGTCATTATTCATGACTTGTTAACTGTTAGACTTTAGAAAATCATTTAATCTCGCTGGGTTTTATCCCTCAGCTGTTAATTGGCTTAGGTGGCTCAAAAATTCTCTTACTATATATCTCTCTTATACCCCCAGTCAGGGAATAAGCTCTGGACTATTTATTTTCATTTATATTCAAGCTCTTACCCAAAATACTCTCCTTGAAGATGGATGAGCCATCTCCACTACTCTCCTCTCTATGGCTCAACTGGTGCCTCATGTGGGCAGAAGAAAACTAAAAGAGGAGAGAGAGAGGAGAGCATGTAGAAGGTAGAAGAATTTTCATTTCCAATTCAGATGATTTCCTCATGGTCCTCTGTCCCTATGGGTCAGTCACTCAGTTATTTTGTTAGACATTGCATAGGTACAAGACACATAAAAGGCATTCAGAAAAGACTTGTGGATGACATTTGTTTGACTACAACTTTTGAGCAACTTCGTTCGAATATGTCCGAGAATAACCAAAGACCCAAAATGGTCTCTACTGAGGATGAACTTAGTATGTTAGACAAGGAAAGCTAGGAGGAGAAGCTCATCAGGCCTCCCCTAATGAGTAGTGAGAGCCAAATAGAAGGCAAGAGGGAGACAGTCTTTTCTAAATTAGGAAGGCTCCACATGGTACTTTGCAGTTATTACAAAGGGGACTGAGAAGTTGCCATTGGGATTGACCATGATCACAGTATGATGTCATCTGCATGAGGCCATCTGCTTCTCCAGTTTAATACTGGTGTACAGTTCTCAACCGAGTCCAGTATGGCTGTTGGAGGCTCAAGCTGGCTTCAGGTTACATGGGAGCCATGCTTTTCTGTGAATTGGCAAAGTTCAAACAGAAATTTCCTTTACTACAAAACAGACGTAAATAAGATCATACTATATTTATTGCTTTATAACCTGCCTTTTGTATCACACAATACACTAGAACATCTCTTACCAAAATATATTAACCTTTAACAGCATTTGTAATGACTACGAAGTATTCCATTATACGAATGTGCTATCACAGTCATGTACCCTATTGCTGATCTCCTGGCTGGAGGGCCTGAGAACTAGGAATCCAGGTGGTGAGTGGTGGGCACGAGGCCTCCAAAGCCCGAGGTCCAGGCTACAGCTAGTGTGGGATCATCTCCTTGCTCTGCAGAAAGGCACTGATGATGTCAGCCACGTTCTGAGGTTGGTTCAGGTGCACGTAGTGGTTGCCTGGGACTTCTATGTACTGGAACTGCTGCGGAGGGCAGGGAATGCTTAATCAGGTGCAGCCCAGGTAAGAGGGCTCTGCTGTGCTGGGGCCTTCCCAGGGCTGCTGCCTCACAGAAAAAAAAAAAGAAAAAAAAAAAAAAAAAGGTTTCTTCCATTTCTCTGATATTACAGACAGAGCTTCAGTGCAAAGTCTGAGAACCAAATAATGCACAGACCCTCATTTATTTTCTTTAAGTACATTTCTAGAATACAACCACTAACCCAAAAATAATAGGCATCTTTAAAACTGTATTTACTGCCAAAATTGTCCCCTAGAACTGGATCATTGTTTGATACTTCTACCACCAAAGGCATGTGCTACATCATTCATGTGTAAGATCACAGGCAAGGATAAGCAGAGAATTGAAGACTGACTAGGCTTGGGGTCCCTGCTCCTTCTCTAATGGGGAATGGCTGGCCACTGGGCAGCCTGATTCTGTTTAAGGTATAGTTGGATACTGTCACAGTTATGGCCCCTCCAGAAGCTGACCCTGAGACAAAGATTCATTTACAAATGGGTTATTTGGAAGGTGACAACAGGAAACACTAATTAAAGGGTCTAGGGAGAAAGAAGGAAGAAGTCAGACAGGGTAGGAAAGGTATGAATAAAAAGTGTGATATCAAGCAAGTTACCACTATGAGAAGCTGAAGATTGATCTTGCTGGATAACTCTGCAAACATCTAGAAGATGCTCCCCAGAGCTGCCTTCCTGAAGAGCAAGGGAGCTGCAGTATCTATACAGCAACTCCCCCTAGACATGAGTTGAAGGCTGCTCTGGGAGGATTTGATTCTCCAGCACTCACAGCCTGTTGGCATTGCCAAGCAAATGATGCAGAGCCAGTAAACTCTGAAAAGGTAAGAGCCATAAGGGCTGCAGCAACATTATGGGTGACGTATGCATGGTGGGACCAAGTGAGTCAATGATACACTGCTCTGCAATTTCTAGGCAGACCCTCCTGTCACATTCTAGCCCTTATACAACATGGCAAAGCTTTACAAAGCTACCCTGAGCATCCAGGTTATGGTGCAGCCCTAGTGAATGAGAATGCATCATGACATCTATTGAAGTATAAATCACATGAAGTAAAATGCGACTTATTTGAAATTTTTTATTCCAACTGTGATGAAGTAACAAAAACAAGATATGCCCAACAACTAAAAACTCTCCCAACAACTGAAAAAACTATCGACAAAACAGGGGCACTAAAATTGACAGTCAATAGAACATGTAACTCTTTTTATGGGGGTTGTGAGTTCAAACCCCATGTTGGGCGTAGAGATTACTTTAAAAACCTGGACAAGATACATGAAACAATGGTTTTCAAAGACTAGACAGAAAGCAGGGCAAGACAGTGGTTCATAAGAGAGAAGAAAGAAACAACATGAATCTGTGATTGTCACAGGTTACCAACTGGGGAGAGTTTTCAGGTTTTAGCACAGAGAGGAGGAACCCTCACAGAGTCAAGGGGGGTGGGAATAGTCAAGGAAGCTAGAGTTTGCAGGGCTGTATACCAGAAAATAGATAGAAGCACAGTGAGAGAGAGAACAGGGGAGGGAGCTTCAGAGTTCTGCATGGGGTTCCCATCAAGTCCTTAGCTGAATACTGATAAGACTCAGCATGGGAGGAAACTACTCAAGGCCAGGGAAAGAACCACTGTAAAAGAGCAGGTGAAAATTACTCAGAGCTTATTCAGAATTAAAAATAATCACCATTTCCAACAGCAGAATGGAGAAACCTCATGATACACATTTGGTTGAGTACTGATTACTCATTTGTTTGCATATGCTTATTTGAGATCTGGTTGAGTACCCAGAAAGACATTGCCTCTGCAGCGTGACCAAATTAGCCACAGAGTTAAGCCTCTGGTCCTGTCTAACAAAGCTTAAAAGCAAGTCTCAAATGAATCAAATAATTTCTAAGTATAAAACTCATATATATTTAAAAGAATTAAAAAAAGATCCAGTACTCAGCAATGTAAACATTACAATGTCTGATATCCAGTCAAAAATTACCAGATATGCAAAGAGATAGGAAAATACAAAGAAGAAAAATCAATCATAGAAATAGAGAAATGACACAAATGATAGAATATACAAGGAAAATACATGCTTTGTATTCAAGAATGTAGAGAAAAGAATGAGCATAAGGAAAGACACAGAGGTAATAGAAGACTCACATTAGCTTCCAGAGATGAAAAACATAATGCAATACAATGTTTGCAACAACACAAAATACAGTAGAAGAAAAGATAAGTAAACTTGAAGACTTAGTAGTAAAAATTATTCAAATGAAACCCAAAGTGAAAACACACTCATTTTATGTGCATATTTTGATGCTTTTTGGCAAACGTATACACCTGTGTAACCACTACTATAGTCAAGATATAAAACACTTCCATCATCCCCAAAACTTCCCACATGTCCCTTTGCAATCACCAACCTCACCCAACAATTTCTGGTTCTAGGTAATTCCTAATTTGCTTTCTGCCAGTATTGTATTAGGTTTGTCTTTTCTTATGGTTTATATAAATGAAATCATACAATAAGTACTCTGAGTTCAATTCCTTTTAAGTGTACCCCTTGTTATTCTTTTATTCAACTGTATGGATGTGCTATTACTAGTTTATCCATTCACCAGTTGATGAACATTCTGGTTGTTGCCAGTTTTGAGTAATTTTGAATAAAGCTTCATATTCGGGTCTTGTGTCAAAGTTTCAGATTTTTTTTTTTTTTTTTTTGTAAATACCTAGGAATGCAATGGTTGGGTCATATGGTAGGTATATATTTATAAGAAAACTGTTAAGCTCTTTTCCAAAATGAGTATTCCATTTTATATTCTTACCAGGATGTATGAAGAGTTTCAATCATTTCACACCATTGCCAGCACTTGGTATTGTCACCCTTTCTTTCTTAGTTTCACTCTCTCTTTCTTTCTTTCCTATTTTTGAAATTTGAAACATTCTAATTATTATGTAGTATTATCTCATGGGTTTAATTTGCACTTTTGTGATAATTAACAATGTTAAACACATTTTCATGTGCTTATTGGCCATTCATACATATTCTTTTGTAAGGTATCTATTCAAATCTTCTACCCATTTAAAAATTACATATGGCGTATATGAGTTCTTTATATACTCTAGATATAAGTCTTTTGTTAGATATGTTTAGCAAATATTTTCCCTCAGTTTATGGCTTGTTTTTCCTTCTCTTTATGGTGTATTTCAAAGATCAGACATTTTGCTTTTTTTTATTTTTAACATTTACACTTACTCTCAAAAGATTCTTGTTACCTAGATGAGTGTGATATCATTTTAACATTTTAGAGATAAGGAGCCCCAGCAGGTTCATTGCTGGGTTCAAAGTCACACAGCTGGTCAATCAAAGACAATGTCAATATGAAACCTTGAGTTTCCTGATTCTAAATCTATACAGAATTTGAGTGTGCTCACTCAGGAGCAATTCAGGGGTTTACCCTCTTGAATGACATCTAAGAGAAATCTGCTTTATGCAGTGACCTCCTAGCAGGTGGAGGATTTCAAGGCTCTAGTATTAATTTATATTCCAGCTATGGCTGTGTCTTCCCACCCACGAAGGGAGATGTGGAGAAAGAGCAGGAGCTCCTTCAAGCTAAAAGCTACTTATTAAACCTGACAGATGATGGAGGAGCAGGATCACCTGCCCTCTCATCACCTCTGACCTCCCTTCAACTTCCATTCCCTTCTTGGACTTTAAAAAAATTGCTTTTTAATAATATCCATAATTCATGAAAAGAAATGATAAAATCAAAACATATTACCACTGGCTTATAAACGCTAGCACTATTAATTATTAACAGCCCAAGAAGGAAGCCAGGAATGATCCCAAAGGTGAGAGAGATAAAGGCACTAGTGGAAAAAAAAATGTTGCATATTAAATGGAAAATTAATTTCTTTTCTCAAAGAGCAAGCAGAAGTTTAGCTAAAACAGGGGCCTTGGCAATCGTCTAATGAAAAGCCCTCATGCCACAGATGGAAAAAACCTGAAGCCCAAAGCATGGCTTGCCTTGAATTAGAATACGGCAGCAAAACGTGCTTCTTTCTATTGTTATCCTGTCCTCTAGCTCTGCCTCTTTCAATGCCACCCTTGACATTAGGGAGGACAAGTGTTTTCCAAAATAAAGGGACTTGTTTGCAAAGCCCAAGAATCAGTCCTTATTTTAATGTTCCAAAGCTCATTGCCACCTCTTCAATGCAAATAGAATCATCCCCTCCCCAGCTAGAGATGCCAAGTGCAGACCTTGCACGTGCAGGTAGAGCGATCTAAGTGATTTACCTCAAGAACATCAATGTCAACAGGCTCTCCTAGCCCCTGGAATTTCTCTACAGAGATATAATCCTTAGGGGCGTAAAGGTTGCTCTGTCTTCAGAAAATCCCAACTAGAATGTAAACACTGCAGGAACTTGGGACAATTACCTCTCTGAGGTTCACTTTCTCCATCAGCAAAATGGGGCTCGTGATATGACCTACCTCATCAGGTTGTTCTGAGAATTGAGCGAGATGATGCACTGAAGATGTGAACACAGGTAGAGGGTTAGGTAAGGATGGCAAGGAACCAGATGAGAGACTGAAGGGGGGGCAGCTCCGGTGGCCCAGCAGTTTAGCCCTGCCTTCAGCCCAGGGCTGGATCCAGGAGTCCCACGTCAGGCTCCCTGCATGGATCCTGCTTCTCCCTCTGCCTATCTGTCTCTCTCTCTGTCTCTAATAAATATAAATAAAATCTTTAAAAAGAGAGAGAGAGACTGAAGGGAAGGAGACACACCCAAGAATCTGGGGGAGGGCAGGAGGTACACAACTAAACCAAAAGTTGCTACAACCTCCTATACAGTTTTGCTCAGAACCATGATCTGGGGGGGCAGGGGAGGGGGAGTGAATAAAACCTGGGTTAAAAAACAATCCTTCCCTGATAGGAATTCTCCCCTTCCACTCCAGGTGAGGACAGATCCCACTTCTGAGGTGGAGCTGAGCTCTGCTACTACAAGGAAAATTGTTGAAATCAAGTGGGGAGCTCTCTGCTACCTGGAGGACACTAGTACTCTCCTCTCGGGAACCTCTGGCTCACAAATCATGCAATTTATTCTCTTATTTTAACAAAAGGACTTACTTTGATGATGTTTCTATCATTTTTTTCCCATTGGCATTTGAATTCCACCAAAGTTTTAGCAAAGAACAAGTTATTCACCCCAAGGCATGTGTTTTTATATGAGAGTGGAGAAAAATAGAAATTTCAGAGAAGTTCAACACAAGTGGCTCTTCTAGTTAGCATGGGATAAGTCTTTTGGAGAAAACACTGCTCTCCTCAGTGGTTAATGTTTTCCATCAGCTTCTTCCCTCTGCATCAGGCACTACCTCCTCCTATGTGCCTCCTCACCCAAATCCTGTTCTACGGGGACCACAAGGTGCCAAAATTCTTCTATTCAGTTGTGTTTCAAATGTATAAAGAATTGAGAATGTTGTTGGCCTGTAACCCAGATAGCATATACCTCTCCTTTTTTCCACATTTCCAACCCAAAAGCAAGATTAACCCAGGAGTTTCCAATAGAATCTTAGCGCTAAGAGGCAGAAGATTGAAATGTCAGGACTTTCTGACAGCTTTAAATCAGGCTTTCACAGCCGTGCTATGATACTCTCCTCTAGTTTCATTTTTAAAAGTCAAATGTATTAGATTTTTCTCTCTTCATTGACTCTATTTTGATTTTGAAAAGTACACAGATAAGTAATAGCACTTCTTTTCTTATTCCTTTAATGTATAGTTTATATTTGAAGAAGAGAAGGCAATTGCAGCTAAAAACCAATAAATAGACACAATTGCCTGTTTGGGACTAGATCCCCCTCTTTACTAAACCCCTGCTTTGCCTCAGTTTCTGTGGGAGGTCTGACATCAGTGGGAAAGATGCTTACACTCTGGGAGGGTTATGTGCTGAGCTTTGGATCTCAGTGATTTCTCCAGTAATTCCAAGATGGATTGTGCCTTCTATTTTTGGATTCACACTGGGAAGCCAATTAAATTAAAAGGCTATTCATTTCACTATATTTGTCCCCAGGCTGCTCAAATAGAAATGCAAACGAATTCTATTGAGTGAGTTTTGGGCCTCAAAAAGAATGCCTTCTCACATGTGTACTTCAGAGTCCAATCTGCATGAAGGGGGAGAAATACATACCCCAACCCATGTGGCTACTTGGAGGCTTCCTTTGCAAACTCAGTTTGAGGTTATATTAAATGAAAGCATGGTCAGCGCATCATGGCCATTCACAGGTCCTTAGTGCAGTTGACAGAAATAGGTCTGTGTTTACTGAAATGATCACAACTGGGAGGAAAGGAGAAAAAAAGTCTCCTCTCCAGCTTACTTAGAAGAGTGAAAAAATGATAGAGTCTAAACATGGCAAATACTGCTTCTTTGGTGTCATTTCCATTCACAACGGAGCCCTAGCCTTTCAGAGAAGACCCCATGCCAGCAGCCTTTAAGCCCCAACCTCCAGTTTCAAATCCTACAAAATAGGACAGTATGCTGTCCTAATAGCTCAAACCAAAGTCCTGACTTATGATGAATGGCCAGGGATAACCAGATCAGAGGTTTCAAGTGCAGTTGACTTAACCCATAGAAGCTCACTCTGAGGGGGTAAAGTCATGGGTAGGGATCAACCAGATGGGATCATTAAGCCTTCTTGAGAAAGGATCAGTGGGGAGTGGACACTGAGACCACATGTCTATTACACACCCACGTGAGTAGAAAGGGTTTCGCAAAATGAGCTAACTGGTGGCTTGTCGAAGAACTAGAAGCAACTAGAATTTGCAATTTTTTTTCCTTAAAACACATGTGGCATGTGGGATGTGGAAGGATTGTCCTCCAACAGTCCTTGTACAAAAGTGATTTCAATTTTGAATAGATGAGCTTCCTTAAAAGGAACAGGACTTTCTCACTAGCCTATAGTCTATAAAATAACACCCTGCAACCTGCCATTTGTAGATCATTTCAGGGCCTGGCCAGCCCAAATTGAAACTTGCCCACCAACAATGGCAGATGAAATGTTAGGTTTCCTCTAATGGCAGGGCTACCAGAGCCTCAGTGATGTGAGAGGATGCGGGTTATGATGGCTGTCGTGGCTTTCATTATGGCTTATTGAGACCTGTCTGGCAGGATGTAATAAGCAGAACAAAATTTGAGACAACAAAAATGTTTCAATGTTTATGAAACTCCAAAACTATTTCCCAGAAAAAGAAGGCATTTGGAGCAAATTGAAAATCACTTGACTTCATCTTCATTTTCATGGAAAAAAAAAAAAAAAAAGAAGTCCCCATTCTGAGGAACATTCACCTCTGTCTTTGAAATTCCTATGTACTTAAAAATGCCTGGAGAGAAAGAAGGAAGAAATGGAGAGAAGTGGGAAAGAAGGGGGGGGGGAGAGGTAGAAAAGGAATGTGAAGAGCTTGGGATGTGAAGAGTCATTTGACCATCTAAGTACCTGCCTCTCAAATTTCAAAACACACTCTTTTATTTTCTTTTTCTCATAAAATGAAGCAAATACAAACCTGGGGCCTAATCTTTCATCAGGGAAAATGTCCTCTGAAAAGTCTGTTGGTTTTTTTGGTGAGTGTCCCAAATCAGTTAATATAATCAAAATGAATGGGCAGTTTTTGATTCTATTGTATTCCTACTATCCCCTAAAAATAGGCAAAGCCATCAAAAAAATGCCAGCAAATATGTACTGAATGTTCATAGCAGGCCTATTCATAGTAGCCCAAAACTGGAGACAACCCAAGCAATCGTCGGGAATTGAATGGATAAATAAATTGTGGCATATTCATACAATGGAAAACTAGCAGTGAGAATAAACAAACTACAACTAGATGCAGCAATAGGAGAAAATCTCACAAGCATAGGGTTTAACAAAAGAAACCAGATGCAATGGAATACTTATTATATGATTCCATTGACATTAACATTCAAAAGCAGGCAACTAATTTATGATGATGAAAGCCAGATTACTAGTTACCATTGGAAAAAGGGAACATGTGGGAACCCCTGGAGTGTTTGTCATGTTTTCTTTCCTGATTTGAATGATGGATACACCTCGTGAAAATTTATCGAGCTTGCACTTGCCTATATTTTACTGCCATAAAAAGTTTACTTAAAAGCAAATATGATATGAGCAAACTTTGGGGAGTGATGGAAGTGCACTATATTTGAATTGTGATGGTGATTATGTGACCATATATATTTATTAAAACTCACCAAACTGTAGACTTAAAGTTGGTGAATTTTATTATATGTAAACTATACCTAATGAAGCCAATTTTTAAAAGATTAAAGAGTTTAAGGGAAAAAAAAATTTACTCTCTGCACACAAAAGCGGCTTGAGAACAAATTCAGAATAAAAGTAACTGCATGCGTTTATTCCTGTGCTTTATTTTGCAGGAAAAACAAATAAATCAATAGCTCAAATGCTTCAATGTGTGTGAATTATATTAGAATATAAGTCCTCAAAGGCAGAGATCCTGTTTATATATGAATCTCAGTACTAGCCAATTGGAAAATTGAGCCCAGGGATTTTCATTGCGAGTCTAATTCATAATCCTCTAAATGTCTCCCAGTGTCACTAATGTGCTTGTATCAGCACATTATCGTGGCTATGCACAATAATGCTGCCAAACAACCACAAAACTTCATTTATTGCTCAGGCATCTGGAGTCAGCTGGGGGATGCCTGGGCAGCTCTGCTTATCTTCCATAGCTTGCTTCCATGCCTGGGCTTTGGCTAGCTACTAGTAGGTTGATATAAGTTGTCCTCAACTGAAATGACTGTGGCAACTTAAAGTTATGATCTTCCAAGATGGTGACCAGTGATTTTTGCCTTCCACTATATCCTTGCCCTGTGCAATCACCTCCCACATAAAATAGGGCTGTCCTGTGTAACTAATAGGATACTCCAAAGATGACAGTCATTCTAAGGTTTGCTTCCTGAAGACATTATAGATTCTGCTTTATTATTCCTTTGGACCACTCAGCTAAGTAGAAGCCGCACCATGATGTGAAGACACATAGCCCTATGGAGAGATTCACATGGTGAGGAACCTTCAAGGCCTCAACATCCAGCACCAACTTGCCACACACATGCATGAACCATGTTAGATATGGACTCATCAGTCCCAGCCAAGCCTTCTAATAACCATAACCTTTGAGCCAGAACCCTGAGCCAGAACCAACCAGCTGAGCCACTCCTGAATTCCTAAACCATAGAAACTCCGAAAGAAAATAAATGCTTATTGTCTTGAGTTGCTAAGTTTTGGGATAATTTGATATGCAGTCATAGATAACTAATATACTTGACTCAATATCATGTAGCTCCGATCATTCAGTAGGGTACCCTGGATTCATCATGATGACAGCAGAGATGTAAGAGAGCAAGTGAAGACTTGCAAGCATTTTTCAAATCTCTGTTTGCATCATCATGTCTCCAAAGATCTCTTTGGACAAATTAAGTCTAATGACTCAGCTCAGAGTGGTAGGGCAGGGCAGGTTAGCTCACCTACCAAAGGAAGGCACTACAAATTTATATGACAAAGAGCATGGTTGGTGGTTTTATATTTTTTTAAAGATTTTATTTATTTGAGAGAGAGGGTGAGGGAGAAAGAGAGGAAGAGAGAGAAGCAGACTCCCCACTGAGCAGGAAGCAGGAGGCAGGGCTCCACCCCAGGACCCTGGGATCATGACCTGAGCTGAAGGCAGACCCTTAACCAACTGAGCCACGAGGTGCTTCTGACATTTAAAAGATGTCCCCCAGTTTTTTGGCATTGACCTATTCAAACTGAAGGGCCTATTTCCCCCTTCCCTTAATGTGGACCGGGCTTTGACTCACTTCTAAATGAATAAAATGTGGTAGAAGTGTGATGGTGTGTGATTGCCCCAACTGGGTCATAAAAAGGACAGCTTCAAAAAAAAAATAAAAAATAAATAAATAAAAAAAAAAAAAAAAAAGGACAGCTTCTTCCTGGTTCTCTCTCCATCTCTTTCTCTCTCCCTCTCTTTCTCTCTCCTTACCACTCCCTACTTCCTTTCGTGGATTTCTTGTTCTGGCAAAAGTCAACTACTTATAATGAAGACTGTCAAGATCTGTAGACAAGTCTACAAGGAAAAGAACTACCAACCACCAGAACCAACTTGCCACCATGTTGGCAGTGGATCTTCCAGTCCCAGTCAAGTTTTCAGATGACTGCTGCCCAAGCCCATATCTCAAATGCAAAACTAAGCTACTCCTGAATATTTCTGACCCCAGGAACCGTGATAGATAATACACTTTTATTGCTGTTGTAAGCCACTAAGTTATGGTATAATTCATTATGCAGAAATCAATAACTAACACAAGGAAAGATTAAGAATTAGAGCTTTTATTTTTAACCATAGTTCAGGATTCTGGGTGCAAACAACAGGATCCACTCTAGCTAGTTTAAATAGAAAGGAAACATATTAACGGGTACTAAAAAATCTGCAGGAGGGCCAGAGTATCAGGTCTAGAGGCTATAAAGGAAACAACAATGCTCAAAGCACAGGATATCTCTGCTTCAGTCAGGATTCCATTCCTGCTGAAACTGGATTAAGATATTTCAGCTTGCAACATTAAAGTTGGTAGCTAAGTGCCAGAATCTTCACCATTAATATTCTAGAAAGCTGGATGCCTTCATGCCTCCCTTTACCCAAAAATGGAACCTGTGAAGTGCCAGCTTATTCTTTCTGCTCTCTTCTAATCAGAGGTCTGATACAGGTGCAATACTTACTGTGTATCTGCAAGGGTGGATGGGAAGAAAATAGTTGTGGGCTCCATTCTTGGGGAGGTGTGAGTTATAAGATAGGAAATACCCCAGTGATAGGAAGGGAGTCCAAAAGGTGCTGAGTAGCTAGAAAAATTGACAAATGCTCACTTCTTGTGCCATATAAAATCATCATTATATTACTAAAATATAGACAATTAGAGAAATTACTGACATGTCTTTCTACTTCCTAGAACCCAAATTGGTAAAAGAATTTCAACTCTAGTACTATTCCCAAGCAATTTTAATGACTACCTATGGCTATGTACGAAGAGGAATTCTAGGCTCAAGTGGTAAGAAATCTTAGATCAAGTTGTAATGATGCCATGTGTACTACATATTTGGGTTAAATAATAGGTACCTACAAAAAGAAATGCCCAACCTCTGTATTTTCTCTGCTTTCCTTCAAGGGGGGGTCTGAAAATACTCCATGACCTTTTACAATTGTTTAGATTAAACCTGTTCCCATTGACCAAACCCTTTTTAGTCATCTATCTGAAATAGCATGCAAGCCAATGTCCTCATTGTATCCCTCAAGTATTTGGTAGAACCCAGACATGTAAAACAGCTCTTCTAGTTAAATATGGCCTCTTGTCCTGTCTCCTCCTCAACCTTTTACACTTTTGTCATCCCCTGAGGGATCCCTCAAGAACTGCAAATTCCACTAGATGCAGCTGGAATATCTCTGACCTATACAATTGGTAAAACCAACTGTTTATCTCCAGGGCTCCTTCATTCATGCTCATTTTCTCTTTCCTATCATTCAAATTCAGCCAAACAGTAAGAATAAATTGTGGATCAAAAGTCCCTACACTTTAACCATTCCATTTCCCTGCCTGGATGGTGTGATTTTTTTCACCATGAGTCATTAATGTTAATAGCAGTAGAACTTAGCATGATTTGCTGTCTTTAGTCACTTCACAGAGGCCAACTTCAGGACTGACAATGACAAGTCTACATTAAATTGCTTCATCTTCATCCTGTGCTAACAGCAAGAGACCTCCCCCATCTGAAGATTGAACATCACACCTATGATGTTGTGGTTTCAGTGGGGCAGATCCCCCCTTGCCTCCATTTTCATTAACCACTGTTTCTCCGAGTGCCCTCAGCAGTCATGCCATAAGCAACGCTTCTTTCATGTTAGTATGCACACAAATCACCTGGGCATCTGTTTAAAATGCAGATTCTATTTTGGCAGGAGGGGCCAAGATCTTACATTCCCATCAAGCTCCGAAGTGATGCTGAAGCTTTTGGTCCTTGCTACACCTTACCTAGCAATGTTCTTCTCTTTTTTCTTTTTAATAATAAATGTATTTTTTATTGGTGTTCAATTTGCCAACATACAGAATAACACCCAGTGCTCATCCCGTCAAGTGCCCCCCTCAGTGCCCATCACCCATTCACCCCCACCCCCCGCCCTCCTCCCCTTCCATAACCCCTAGTTCGTTTCCCAGGGTTAGGAGTCTTCATGTTCTGTCTCCCTTTCTGATATTTCCCACACATTTCTTCTCCCTTCCCTTCTATTCCCTTTCACTATTATTTATATTCCCCAAATGAATGAGAACATATAATGTTTGTCCTTCTCCGCTTGACTCATTTCACTCAGCATAACGCAATGTTCTTCTTAACCCAGTTTCACCCTCAATGGGAAGTTTTTTCCTAGAACTCTACTTGTGTACCATTTCTTCTTACCGCTATCCTTTGGATCACATTTCTTCACCATCAATCCCCTAGATATTGGTGTTCATTCCTGCTCTACCCTTAATCACACTAGTTTTATTCATTCAATGAACCAGTAATCATTAAGCACCTACCATGAGCTAGACACCATGCTGTGCACTAAGGATACATCCATAAACAAGATTAGCCCTGCTCACATGGAACTTACAATCTAAAGAGAAAAACATTAACAAATAACTACTTAATAACTACTTGTAATTGCAAGGAGTGCTAGGAATGGAAATTACAGGATGCTCTGAGAGCAAATAATGAAGGAAAATCTAATCAAGTCTCTTGGGCCCTTGGGGTTTCCACTTGGCATGACTTCCTCTGGTATGATATAAACTCAGTCTTGTGTATGGTGAGGCAGAGCATTATAAATTTCCTTCATAGCCCTTTACCTTCCTCTTGACCATGGTCACTAGTGTGCACTTGGTATTCCATGGCCACACTCACCTTTGACAGAGAGATGAGCATGGCATGGAGCTTATGGTTGGCATGTGTGTCTTGGACTTCCATAACTCCAAATTAATATTGGATGGCCTCATGTAATTCTTGCCCCCTTGTCTCCCCTTGACAATGGTGCTGGCCATCTGCAATGGCAAGCTGTTCCCTCCAAATTCTAGTCAATACTTCCCCTTGCTCAAAAATGACAGCAAATATAATACCTAATTTCTTCCTCTCATGACCTCTTTTGTTGATCTACTACCTAGAACTATGACTCGGTTACTGCCAGCAAATTACACTGATTAACACCAAGGCTTTTAATATGTGTTCATTAAGGATGACAAGGTCCAAATCTACTTGCCATATGAGAGACTCTGGACTCCTTAGGCTCAGAAAGCTTATCTAGCTGCAATACTTATCCTTTCCAGTCTCATGGGGTATCAGGCAAGAAAAAAAATAAAAAGTATGGATATTGCAGAACTGTTATAATCTATGTAAGATAAGGCTTTCCATGGTTTCAGTTGTAAAATTCATTCCTATATGGTTTCATATTCAAAGAAATATGATCCATCAGCCAGACTGGATCTACAATGGAAGTTCACTCCCCACAGAGAGCCTGCTTCTCCCTTTCCCTGTGTCTCTGCCTCACTCTCTGTGTCTCTCATGAATAAATAAATAAAACCTTTTTTAAAAATAATAAGATAAAATAAAATAAAAATAAAATAAAATAAAATAATAAAATAAAATAAAAGTGGACTAAAGTAACTGCCTGAATATCTTCTCTCTCCTGCCTCTCTTAAAGCTCTGCTAACTCCCCATCCAACCAGACCCACTGAGCATTGACCCTTCATCACCAGCCTTTCCGTTGTGGTATTTATTCTCCTAGAGTCTTATGACAATAGTCTCTCTCTCTCTCCCTCTCTCTCTCTCCCTCTCTCTCTCTCTCTCTCTCCCTCTCTCCACTGTCAGCCCAGCATGATCTGGCTATGTCAGCCCTGTCAGCTCTGTTGCTTTGCCCAATGGCCTGATTCAGTACAGGATCTTGAGGCAGATCTAGAATTCTTCCCCTTGGAATCTCCCACCCAGGAGGAAGAGAGGGCAGATGTACATTCTCTCATATTGTCTGTGCTTGGTTTTGTCACTGCCACTTCATTAACCCAAGGAATTAATTTCTATTACTTCAAGGAAAAGGATCAGGGCAGTTATTATTAACATTCTAGTCTTTGCTGATTAAGAAAATAGAAAATGGAAAAAAAAAAGAAAATAGAAAATGGCAAAAAGCTAGTGTGAAATCAGTAAACTTTATATTTAACTGACTAGCATCTGCATTCAATTAAAAAATGTCTGTATATATATATACAGTCTGTATGCAAATCTTTATACATACACACATACACGCACATGTACTAGATGCCTCCCTTCTCCAGTCCTGCCAAGAAAATAAGTCCTCCCATGTCCCTTCACCATAATCCTTTCTCTATAACCCACATGCTGGAATCCACAGATACCTGTCACGTAATTAACTTAGATAATACTTATCACATATGACCCATTTTTAAACTTTACCTAAATATATTGCTTTTCAGGAAATGTCCAAAGTGTCTGATGTTAGGAGCAAATACAACTCATTGTAGTCCTAAGTATGTCGTATTTTTAGGACTCTTGGAGAGATAGATTCTAATCAAGTGCCTTTGACACATATCTGACTTTTTGGTTCTATATAAAGCCACATAAATCCTTACACTGGGAGTGAGCTCTGAGCCAATACTTGTGAATGCTAATTGTATACAACATTAATGGAGAATGTGGATGACACTGGCTTCCTAACCTGCTGCTTTGTTTCATAATCTCTGGCTTACCAGCTGGGGCTTTGATGGGGCATTTTACAGCACAGCCTTTGCTACCCTTGTGAAACATTTTAATCACGCAAAATGTGCTGTAGGATTGTAAGTAATATGGAGCCTGCTCTTGGCATCTGTGCCATAATCATCTCTTCTCATCACTTCACTGCCTGTTTAGGAGTCTTTGGAAGGCTTCCTTTCATATGAATAGGGGTGTGGAGTTTAATCAGTCATGCCTGGCAAAGACACCCTCATTTCCAATTCCAGTTCCAATTCCAGTTTAACAATTCACCAAAGGTTGTGTCGGGAAGTTCTCTTAACTTCCTTGTTCTTTTATTGAATTGGCATTTCCTCTCAGTCTCCAGAGCAGTCATTTCCCTCTTTCAGGAATGGGATACTCTGGAAGGCCTGTTGTAAATGTTCAAAACAACTTACCCACACACCAATCAAAACTCAAGCCAAAGTCACATGGCAACCACTTAACCTGCTCTGAGTTCTTCCAAGCAGAATCTTGGCACCAAAAAAATAGTCCTAATTCCTATCTTGGTGAGATATTAGGAATATGTCTGAGCCAAATATTGGAATCAATGACACAATTCTTGTCCCTTCCCAGTTCCATGGTGCCTATTGACAAAATAAATTATCTAGTGCCTCCCTAAGTTTCCACACTGCCTTTGACCCCAATTCAAGACACAATGTAGACTTTCCCCCACAGCTTAGAGTCTATTACTAGCTGGTTTCACCTAACTTTCTGATAAATGGAAGAGTAATTTATAGCACAAGAGTGAACGAAGGCATTAGTATGGAGAGAAACCACCAGGGTCCACTCTAAGCAACAACTTATGCAAAAAATATAAAATGGGCTCTCTCAAAGGTAATGGGCCAGTATTACTGGGTTCAGGGATTAGTTCAGCCTGACCTGCTACTACCCCAGAAGAGCTGGCCTCTGATGGCCTTTGTGGGGTGCTCTTCTGAGGTCAGGCAAAAATTGGCTGCACACCTTGCAGGAAGGAAAACTGCTAATGGGAATGGTATCACTAGTGTGACCAGGGTACTCTTATTTCAAGAGTAAACCATTTCTTCTGTGTATGGGTGCATTTTGGCAAATGCATAAATAGGCAAATGTCAACCAATAGGGGCCAGAGGGGAAGGATTTCCACTCCTTCCCTTGTTCAAGCCTAAACATGCTGGTGTTCTTTCAGGTTCTCAAACACTCTAATACTAAATGTCATGGCACAACACCCTTGGTCTCCAGATCTGCTGCACATCCCAATCATCTGGGAGCTTTCAAGAATCCCAGTGTCCAACTCTCAGCCCATCCCAATTATATCCAAATGGCTAAGGGACGGATCCAGGCATCAGTAGTTTTTAAAGATCCCCTAAATGCTCCCATGTGCAGTAATTTGGGAACTACCAGCAGAGTGGTTATGAGCACAGACCCAGGAGACAGATCTGGGTTTGAATCCTTGTTCCACAACTTACCAGCTATGTGAGTTAAAGCTAGTGAGCTACTTAAACTGTGTTTCCATGTTGTCATTTATAAAATGTAGTATTTTACAAATAAGATTAGCATAACCTCACAGGGTTTCTATAAGGATTAAATGATCTATTATTTGTAAAATGCTTAAGTCAATTCCTCATATATACTAAGAGCTATACAAGTCTGTCAAAAAGAATAACACACGTGAGCTCATTTCTACCTCAGGGCCTTTGCTCTTGGTTTTCTGTCTGGAGTTCACCATTCCTGACCTTCATGGCCAAAACTAGGCCCATCTGCCTTGGTTATAATCTTAGTGCCCTTTTTTATTCTCATGTACACACTTAGGTATGTATTTATTGAATATATTTTGGTTGTCTCCCCCACTAGAATATAAACTCAGCAAGAGCAGGATCTGCCCAATCTCTAGAAGAATGCCTGAGGAAATGGGTCCATGAAGGAATGTGGACACGGGATTGGGTCTAACTCACTGGTAATGTGAAGAGCAGACATTAAAGGAAAGATGTCCAGGTCTTTTGACAGAGACCCTTCCAGAGGCTCCAAAATGCCCATGGTTCAAATACAACCTTTGGGTTTGTTGTGGGTGAGACTCCACAGCTGGAAAGAGGTACACACATTAGCATCTGCAATTAAACCTTGTGCAATAAGAACCTTGCCTGTAAACAAGCAAAGTGGCCTCTCCCTGAAAATCTAGAGCTGATGAAATTGCACTCCAGATAATTACCTCATTTGAATTCTCTCATTTCATTTCAGTAAATAGTTCATATCTATTTTATTTAGTCTAAAGCTTGTCTATTTTCATTTTATAAATTGCTCCCCTCCAACCAGGGTCCCCAGTAATCACTCACTCTGTGGGTATGAGAGATTAACCTCTGAGAATTTTAAACAGAATGAAATACATGAGGATCATATCAAAGGTAGGGAAGATATTTATATCTTCTAGAGATAGCATGGTGCAGATTAGCAATAAGACTTCATGGATACAGAGGCCGTCTCGATGTATCTCATTAGGATTCAGCATTTCGGTTTAGGCTAATCATCCTACAGATGTGTTCCATTTCATGGAAGATGAGACATCCTAACCTGGAACCCTAAGCCATCCTGAGGTCAATGTGGATTACAGAGTCACTTCCTTGTACGGATGCATGTGCAAATGCAGTGTGAATCCCCACAGATTCATGTTCCTATCCCTGCGTGTTTCAGATCCTAGCTGCAAAGTCGCTTCCTGGGAAGGCTAAGAACTGAAGTCAGCTAAAGGTCCACTGGGTATAACAAAGGCTCCAGAATGTCTGAGTCTCTGAGAGGTCATGGAAATTACTAAAATATGATTTACAGTAATGTTTGGGGGAAAATGTGTAATTTAATTTGAACTTTTCTCTCCATTTCATCAGCACAAGAAGCAGCATGGCCCATACGGACTTCCCAAGGTCAGTGGTCTGCCTTCTCAAGGGTTCATGGCAGTCTTGACTGGACTAATCAGAAGAAACTTCACAGAGGGTCCCCAGGCCACAGTATAGGCCCTGGTCTCCTATACCTCCTTCACCTGTGGTACCTGGAACAGTACCTGGAACAGGATCCTTCCTCACCTTCAAGTTCAAGAACCTCCAGACCCTCACATATCAAAGCAAGGCTCTGGGAAGTTCACAGGTTGACTCCACCTAAGGCAAGCTCCTAGTGAACAACATTCCTCAGGGAACCAAACCAAAATGTACTCTAGGTAGATGGCTGATAATTTGTCAGAGCATCACAGTTTGAAGTTTTCTGTTAACCTGCATTTTGTTCTAGATTGCCTAGCAGATGTCAGCCAGGCAATATCATCCTTACCTTCATTATTGCCCACTGGGGTCCATGGTTTGGTCCCCACATTTGACTCCTGGTCAGGGATCAGATCAACATCATTCAGCTGCTTTCTACTTCATGTATATTGTAAGGAATTTGCTACATTTCCAGAATATGTATGCTCTTCTCACTAGGCTAAACTATTTCCTTCTGATCCCCTCCCCTCCCCCCCACAGCTGTTATGTGGTCCCATTTGAGTCTCAGACATCTAGAGGAGTGCTTCCTAAATGTTAATATGCTCACAGATCACCTATACATGTTTTAAAATGCAGATTCTGATTCAGGAGGTCTGAGACAGTGCCTGAGACTCTGCATTTTTAAAAGGCACCGAGAGTACAACACTACTGACCCAGAACGACACATTCTAGAGAAGCAACTATCTAGAGCTTCTTTATTGTCCCTCCTCAAATACATCAAAATCTAATCATTGAAAGTGACTTTGGATCATGAAGGTTGAAATGAGAGGGGAGGCTTGGTGTGTTTCCATCCTCAGGAGTATTTGCCATTTTAGAAAACTAAGAATACTTTGCCAAAGGAATGGCAGTGTTATTGTGGAATTCTGGAGCTGTGATGGTTTTTTTGTTTGTTTGTTTTTATTTTTATTTTTTAAAGATTTTATTTATTTATTGAGACACACAGAGAGAGAGAGAGGCAGAGACACAAGGCAGAGGGAGAAGCAGGCTCCATGCAGGGAACCTGACGTGGGACTCGATCCCGGATCTCCAGGATCACACCCTGGGCTGCAGGCAGCACTAAACCACTGTGCCACCGGGGGTTGCCCTGTTTGTTTGTTTTTAAAGATTTTATTTATTTATTCATGTGAGACACAGAGAAAGGCAGAGACATAGGCAGAGGGAAAAGCAGACTCCCTGTGGGGAACCGATGCAGGACTCAATCCCAGCACCCTAGGATCACACCCTGAGCCAAAGGCAGACACTCAACCACTGAGCCACCCAGGCATCCCAACTAGGGTGGTTTCAGTTAAGCCTGGAACATCCTTCTCAAATCATCAGAAATCCTGATTATTGCCTGTATCCTGAGGCCCCATTTGTAATGAGCAGTGCCTAGTAATGAGGCCAGTGGCAACTGCATGGAAACAGATGCAAAGGGGAAGTAAAGGCCCTGACATGACAGGACACAAGGTCTCTCTTCCTTCACACAATAATCTACCTGGATCTTTGCCTGTGGTTTCTTCTGCATCATGCAGGACCACAGAACAGAAAGATAGCCATGGTCACCTCTTCTGCAGCCTCAGCTGACCATAAATTCTGCTTTAAGCCCTGTTCCCTGTCCAGACATCACCAGCAAAAAATGTAGCAGGGGACAGGAAATGGTTAAAACCAACTCATTGCTTTATTATCCAGAGCAGCTGATGGAGGAAAATCATAAGTGAAACTCTCCCAATTGCTATTCCCCTACCTTGTTCTTTTTAGGATTCTTTTATTTATAGCTAGGAAAAAAAATACCTACAGCTGTGTTTCTCAGTTGCAGGTCACTTCAGGCAGCATTTCCACCCACTGGGTCCCTGCTTGCTGAGCACACCCCTGGGAGGAACCACCTGACCCCCTTTTCCACAGCCCTGTGACATCCCAGCATTTTCTAGCCTGATAACCTATTAGCCAGTGACCTTCCACATGGGTTATCAGCCAGTGACCTTCCACATGGGCCCTCTCTCTGACTTGTCTAGGATCCATAGATTAATTTCTTTATTCTATTGCATTATCAGATGAATGGATCTGAAAGACAAATAGCTCCCCTCTAAGTCCTTTTTGGAGTTATGACAGACCTTGTGTGGTGATTAGGTTAGCAGAGTGCTTAGTGGCCAGAGCTCCAAACACATTCAGATGCGAATCCTACTATGCCAGTTCCTTAACTTCTGTTTCCTCATCTGTATGGTGTGGATGATAATAGCACCAAACCCACTGGTACAAGGATTAAATAAATGCATGCCAAGTATTTACTCCCATGTTTGAGCAGACAAGGTATTCAACACATGGTAGCAATTACTACAAGGGTGGTGATGAGGAGGGATAAACTGGAACCATAGAATTAAAGCAGGAAGAGACATCACCTGGGCCAGGGCATTGCACGCTTTATGGAGCCTGAGAATCACCTCGGAGCACAGATTGCTGGGCTCCACCCCAAGATGACTAGACTCGGTAGGTCAGTGGGTCCGGGGAGAGCCCATACATTTGCATATCTAGCAAGCCCCCAGGTGATGCTTTTAGTACCAAGTAGCTAGACTAACGCTTTTTCTGACACAAAATGTAGTCCCACGTCTCCAATTCCTGTAAGATCTCTTGGAAGCTCTGTTGGGCAACTCCTACAATGGTAGAAGAAAGGAAATGAATCCTTGTGGGTGATCAGTAATAAATCATGAGCTTTAAATATATTACTTTATCCTCACAATAACTTATGGAGTTACTTACGGTTCTGTTTTGTTTCATTTGTTTTTTAAGATGATGAAGCTAAGGCTAAAATGCCTTAGACACTTTCACAGAAAAAAATCGAAGATCCGGAATTTGAACCCAGTTCCTAAGTTCTTGTGTTAGTGACATTCAGTTGTATCTGCCAACCTCTACCTCACACTGCACTTCATTGATGGGAAGCTCTTAAAAGTTAGACTATCTTTTCGTTTTCACACTGAGCTACAGCCTGCCTCTGTCGATTCACTGGTCCTAGTCATGGTTTCTGGGTCTTCAGTAGAATTGAAAAGGACTTATTCTTCATATTATTTGGGTAGAGAAAGGACAATCATTACCTTTAGTGCTCACTTAATCATGATTAAGTGTGTAGGTCCTAACAAAGGGTTTCTATGTTCAAATCCTGACTGTCTTATTCCTTATCTGGGTGACTCTGGTCAAGGTTCTAATGGATCTGTGCTGTCATTTTCTTAAATCTATAACATGGAATACTATTATTACCTTCATCAGAATAGTGAGTGAAGAAAACAGTTTAATGCATGTACAGAGTGACACGGCAATTTTAGCCTTTATTATTTCAATCCATAAAGACTTTGTAAAGTCTTCATAAAGTCCTTTGTGACCGAGGCCTTAAAAATTGGAGAGGTCAGATGTTTGTTGTTTTTCTTTTTTTCCCCTCTTCATGATATGACTACAGTACATTTAGCAGTGTCTTTGAAGTCTTCGCTGCTGATTAGAGGTTCTGGATAAAAAGAATATCAAGGGCAGCTGTGCATTTCATCAACAAGAAACCTGAGGTAAACCAATAAAGTTGCTATGTAGTTACTCTGTTTTTTGCAGAAGTGATTCTGCTTCTTGTATTTTAAGGTCGAAAAATGGAGTTTTCATGGTGTTAAAGAGGACCACCCATGCACATCCCAGCCAGAGCCTTCCAGACCTCCAGGAAAGCCAAAGGATGGGAAGATAGATAGAAATATTTAATCATCAAAGACAGGGGGATTTTTTAGTGCTTGGCAAAAATCATTCTATAAGTTAAAGAAATAATACAAATGATGAGGCAAAGGAACATGGGTATTATTTATGCCTCATGTCCTAGACTGATTGATTAAAAAAAAAAAAAATCCTGAATTCCCCTCCCTTCCTTGAATGCTTGCCCTTGACAATATGACTTTTCAGTCCTTCCCACCAAAAGGTGGAGTCTGTTTCCTCAATTCTTGACTCTGGGCTTGGCCATAGGACTTGTTTTGGCCATAAGGATGCAGCAGAAGGGATGCTATAGGAGTACCAAACCTGGGCCCAAGAGGCTTAGCGCTCTTATTAGAACTTTGCCATCACATCATGAATAAGCCCAGGCTAGCCTGCTGGAGAATGAGACACATGGTCCAGTCATCCTCATTGTCCCAGACAAGTGAGTGAGGCCACCCAAGACCAGCCAGCCACATCCCTACTATCGAGTGATTACAGACTCATGAGCAAGCTCAGTCCAGATCAGTCAGGTCTGGTCCAGAGCAGCAGAACTACCCAGCTGATCCAGGAGCTCATGAGACTCATGAGAAATAGAGTTTCCTGTTTCATCCCTCTGGGCTTTGAGCTGTTTTTTTTTCCACACCAAAAGCTAATTCATACACCCACTATAGAGTTGGCAGGAATAAAACTGCAACAACCACCATATTAAAAGCAAGAATAATACTACTTGTATAGTTTGAACTACAGAAAATTGTTAGAATTCAACCATTTTTAACTTACAAAAATGGCAATATCATGTGAGCCTACCTAATATTATTATGTACTTCTCAATATCAAGCACTATTTTATATGAATTATCTTGTTTAATCTCTACAATTCCATGAAGTAGATACTACTATCTTGATTTTACCAATGAGGACATAGAGAGAGATTTGTCAGAAGAATGAATAAAAGAGAAGGCAACATTTCTCAAGGTCACACGACCAATACCTAGAGGGAGAGGAATTTGAGAGTGGACTGGACTGATTCTTCTGCCTACATACTTTCTACAACAGAAAGCAGGTGTTGGGATCCCCGGGTGGCGCAGCGGTTTGGCGCCTGCCTTTGGCCCAGGGCGCGGTCCTGGATATCCGGGATCGAATCCCACATCGGGCTCCCGGTGCATGGAGCCTGCTTCTCCCTCTGCCTGTGTCTCTGCCTCTCTCTCTCTCTCACTGTGTGCCTATCATAAATAAAAAAAATAAATAAAAAAAAAGAAAGCAGGTGTTAATCACATTTATCAACCATTTCACTGGGCATCAGCTGTCTTAAAACCTTTACGTGCCTTATCCCATTTAGACATCACATATAGCTTTGCAAAGCTGGTGTGATTTATGTGTGGGGAAGCCAAGGCACTCCAGCACTCACTAATTTAACCAAGATAATACAGAAAGTAAATGGCCAGGCCAGAATTTAAATCCAGGCGATGCTCCAGAAACTGGTCAACTATACTTGGCACCTTTCAAGGAACTGATTAAGGAGAATTGGAAGGAGAGGATGGTGTTTCTCAGAAGCAGAACACTAGTAAAGGTTTTGCATCTCTGAAGTTAAGCCTGTAGTACCTCAGCTTCATTATAGTAAAAATCCCATTTTATAAATGCTATTCTTTCTAAGCGAGCATGCGTGGTCTTTTCACATCTATTGCCAAATTATTACACAGCAACTTTTGGGAAATCAGATTCATCTTTTCCTGGAGGCCTGCAAGGGGACTGTTCTCACAGGCCCTTGGAGAAGCCCCCCAGTTCACCACAAGGGTGAAGGGTGGTGCAGTTCACCATCCCTGCAGCCTGAGTTTTCCACTATCAGCATCACACCTCTGAATTAAGGCACCATTGCCAGAAAGGCCTTGCAAAAATGCAGATATATTACCTGTAAAGGTTAATACGAATTAATTTGCATTGTGCAAATTTAAGTTAAGGACAAATATAGGGACCAATAGAGACCAGCCACATGAAGGAAATGATGGGGCAAGCCTGGTATCATGTAAACGGGGATGGTGAGGACTGTAGCAAATCGAGGAGTCCATGTACCCTCTAAATGGAGACACTGGTACTAACATCAAGGCAATTTTTGCCATTGACAATGACAGATATTTTTAGTTCACACACAAAAAAAGACAAAACATCTAGATATTTTGGGGTAATTTCCCTTTAAACTATCATGAGGGAAAACTGATTCATGGGCTGAAATAGGTCTGCAGGAGGCTAGTTTGGGACACTGTGCTTAGACCAATATATCATTTCCTTAAGGAAGAACTATTCCAAATGTTGTCCCTGCACCAGCGACATCAACATCACCTGGGAACTGGTTGAAAATGCAAGCTCTCTGGCCTCATCCCAGATACCTAAATGAAATCTCTCGGAGTATGACCCAGGTATCTGGGTTTAATGAGCCTTTCAGGTGATTCTTTTCTAAATCAGGGTATGAATGGTCCAGAAGCAGAAGTACTAGATGTGCAAGTATGTGCAAGGAGTCAAGGACGGGGTCTGGAGCTGATGGAGGGGAAGGTATCTGGCCCTCTGGGTCAGGAAGAGGAAAAGGAAAGGGAAAGGTGTGACAAGACAAGAGAAGGCATTCTGGGAGCTCTGCAAACATGACTGTCACCTATGGAGAGACTCTTGGTTACTCCTCCTCCAAAGCCAGGATATCAGGCTCTCTGAGGCTGGTACCTCCTCTTCTCTCAACTCCCGGAAAAGTGACACTGTGTTCCCATATCTGCAGAGCAGTGTCAGTGCTAAATCTGTTCTGAAGCATGTCTCTGAAGTTGTCACCATTCTCAACTAATTAGTCAAAGGCTTCCATCTGCCTAGTGGCTCACCACACTTCTCATATTAATTTTTTATGCAAATGGAGTGATTTTAGGGAGGAATGATGTTGAGCAGAATGATAGGTACCTCACTGGAGCCAGAATAAGATATATCCTTAAGGTGCAATAAGCAAAATCTCCAGAAAGGTCATGTTGAACCAAGCTTATGTATTTGGGCTCTTCTGATGCTCAAAAATAACTTCAATTAAAGTCATGGGAAATGTCTGAAAAAATATATAGTTACCTAACTTCCCTACTGTAATCTTAACTGTTTAAGAAGCTGGCCACCAAGCCAATCATTCAATTCACAGTTCAATTAATTTCTCCTTCTTTCTTTTATTCTCCTTCATTTTTTTTTTTTTGCTTAGCCATGTAATCTTATTTTATTCTTTCCTTCTTTATATTATTTTCTGCCTTCTTTTTAAAGAAGCTGACTTATCTTTCAAGAACAAATTCCATTGTAGCAGTGACCTCAAGGACGATAAAACAGTAGATTAAAACCCAATAGTAGCTTGAAATGCTGGGGATGATTTGAAAGAAAGGGTCAATTGTCTAGTATTAATTCAGTAATAACTGGAGAGACATTATTCTTATTGCCTCCTTCCAGGCAGAACTATCTGATGTCTCTGAAGTTCAATGCCATTGTAAAGGGAAGTAAAATAAAAACTGGATACGGGCCAATTCTGACTCCAATATTGACGGATGTTTTGGGGGATAGAAATTAGACTCTGGGTTCAGATCATTTCCTTGCCCCTGTATCAGATAGTTATTGGTGCATACAAGGCATGCCAATACTTAATGGCTTAAAACAACAATCACTTATTTAGCTGAGAATTCTGTGGGCCTACCCCACAGTTCTGTTGATTTGGCTGGGAACCACCATGTGACTCCATCAAGTGGTCAGCTGGACGGTTTCTAAGGGCTTAGTGGTCTAAGACAGCCTCAGTTTCTGTGGACTGCTAGCTTTTGAGGCATGATAGACACTGTTGGTGCCCTACCCAAATTCCCTAGGATCCCTTCTGCTGATTCCTTGTGCCTGTTCCCGACTGGGCAGTGCTTTGCTGCTAAGGAGTGGCCCCTATGACCCCTCTCAGAGGGTGTCCTTGGGTAACTGCAGCTTCCTCACCAGCACAGACAGCTGGGAGTTGCTGAGAGTTATATCCTCCTGATGGCCTCCAGCCCAGGATGAAAACCCAGCTCCCTTACTCAGTGGAGATAAACTCTGAGGCCTAACTGCTGTTCTAGAACACCCCACAGGATCAGGCAGAGGCAGGGAATTTGCCTGAATGCATGTTTGCTCACCCTCTTCCCTACCCTTCTTGACCCTCAACCCTCTCCTGGGAGCACTTTCTTAGGAGAACATTGGCTTGTCTCAGGGTCTGTTTCCAGAGATCCCAACCTAAGAAATCTGGTCTAATCCAACTGTCTTTGAGCAGAGAGGTCCTGCTGGTCTGCGGGATTTGTATGTGGTTTCTTCAGGAACATCTACCTGAAGACAGAGTTTCCTAGCCAAAGAGAGTTTAAAATAAAAACCACCTCAAACAGCCCAGCGTTTTATGTCGGTGAAGAGACAAACATGCAAAGAAGTGAAGGCACACAGTCTGGGAGGACAGAACAAATTCAGGGGTCCCTGGACCTGAGTCACATTCACTGGGGACTGAATTCCCCCAAGAGGCAGGTCACTGAGAGGGAAGAGAACTGTGCAGAGGGATTGGGGGGGCTTACGGAGATGGGGTGCTGCCTGGTTCAGCAATCCTTTAGTAAAGCCATTAGATTTTTAAAACTAAAAAGAGAGAGAGAGAGAAAGAAGGAAGGAAAGAGCCATGGGGTCTGCATCCTGGGAAACCGGGGCTTCAGAACTGGCCGTGGCCTTGTGACCCTCTCTCCCACACCTCCTCCCCTCCGTCTCTGCCTCCCCCAAGCTGCACGCTGGCTTCCTCTGCCTCCTCCGCCTCCTTTTTTCTTTCTCTTTACCTGCCTTCTCCCCTTCCTCCTTCCCCCACCTTCTTCCTCTCCCCCCTTGCCCTGCCTCCCCCCTCCTCCTCTTCCTCCCCCTTCTCTCCCTCTCTCTCCAGCTCACCGCAAGTACCGCTAGCTTCTCCACGATCCCTTTCTCTCTGAAGAACTTCCCTTCTACTGATTTCTGTTTTCACAAGTGAGGACTTGTGAGCCAGG
The DNA here is from genome assembly GCF_053574225.1 of Canis aureus. Classification (NCBI taxonomy): domain Eukaryota; kingdom Metazoa; phylum Chordata; class Mammalia; order Carnivora; family Canidae; genus Canis; species Canis aureus. Next base: position 15,887,978 of record NC_135636.1, read on the forward strand.
TGAGTGGGCCCAGCCCAGGAGCCTGCACTGGCAGCACTGCAGGAGTGGGGGGGGGGGGGGGGGGGTTAGGGCCCCTCCCTCCCTCCCTACGCCGCAGGGCCTGATTTATGGAATGCGACATCGATGTGAAAATATTGTCAAGCTTCTGGAGCTAGGAAGATATTCAGATCACTCCGCTCACGTACATCATATTTATGAAAGGAAAAGGAAGTGGGTGGATTATAAATGAGAAGAACCTGGAAGAAAAAAACGCTCTCCTTTCCAAAGTCAGTCTTTCACCAACTTCTTTCCAAAAGGCTGAGCCCATTGGTAAGTACCTTACGTCTGTCACGTGTGACAGTTTCTGGCTCCTTTTGCAAAAGAGGCAGCCTTCGGAACTTCCCCACGGGCCCCCCAGATCTGCCACACCCAGGCTTCTGCCTGGCCCCCCACCTCGGGCAACCACCAAGCCCAGCACAGGAACTGAGACAGCTAGGGGCAGTCAGAGAAATCACTAGTCTCTCCATCTCTGTGTAGACACGGAAGCTGGAGCCCGTAAAGGCAAGGGCTACACAGAGGTTCCAAGAACCAAACTGGGGCTGGCCCTGGTCTGCGAGTCAAGATCCCGGGCCTGGGTCCGAGCCCCACTAAGCGTTTCCTTTCGACCTCAGGCCAGCCACTGTGCCCTTGAGGCCTCAGTGTGGCTGACTTTTTTAAATGGCCACAATTATTCCTGCTTCCTCATATCCACACTCTTTGCGTGTGACTCCCCTGGGTCTCCCAGCAAGAGGAGGAGTCTTGTCCCTGGCCCCTTACCCTGGGCTGGCCATGTGATTGGCTTTGGCCAACAGAAGGGAGCAGAAGTTCTGAGACTAAGCCTCAGGGGTCTTGCACACGATGGCTCCCTTTCTTGGAAGCCTGCCCCACCAGCATGTGCAAAATCCCGGACTAGCCTTTGAGAGGATCAGAGACCCCCATGGAGCTGAGGCCAGCCTACACCAGCCAGTTCTCGGCTGCGCTGGAGCTGTCCACAACTCCACAAATCTAGCCCTGGGAGACAATAAAAACTGTCCAGCTATGGCCATCTCAAATCTGTGACCAAGGATATCATGAAATAAATAAACGATTGTTATTTTATGCAGCAGAAATTAACTGACATACTCGGTTTCTTCATCTGCACAAATGCACAAAAAGGTTAGAACATAAAGATCTCTTTTTTGGGATCCCTGGGTGGCGCAGCGGTTTGGCACCTGCCTTTGGCCCAGGGCGCGATCCTGGAGACCCAGGATCGAATCCCACATTGGGCTCCCAGTGCATGGAGCCTGCTTCTCCCTCTGCCTGTGTCTCTGCCTCTCTCTCTCTCTCTCTCTCTCTCTGTGTGACTATCATAAAATAAAAAAAAAATTTAAAAAAAATCTCTTTTTTTAGGTGCTTTTTGAAATACCAAATGTGTAAAAGTTTGAGGCCTAGAGCTAAGCTGTCCATTAGGGTGGCCACTAGCCACATGTGGCTATTTAAACTTAAACAATTAGTTGAAATGAAATAAAAGTAAATAGTCAGTTCTTTAGTTGCACTAGCCACATTTCAAATGCTTGACAGTCACGTGTGAGTAGTGGCCACTGTGCAGGACAGCATAGGTACAGAACATTGCCCTAATCACAGAAGAATGTAAAAAATGGTGCCATCCTGGAGCCTCCATGGTAGCAAGCGTCCGAGCTGAACATACAAGGAAAGACAGACCCTTCTGACCCACCGCATCTATACTCACTCCCCCAACACTTGCTGTTCCACAACAAATACCCTTCACACACCCTCTGAAAATTTCATATCTATGTTTTGAGTCTTCCGTTTTACCTAAAATATCTAAACCTCAGTGGTTGGCGTCTGCCTTTGGCCCAGGACATGATTCTGGAGTCCTGGGTTCAAGTCCCACACTGGGCTCCTTGCAGGGAGCCTCCTTCTCCCTCTGCCTGTGTTTCTGCCTCTCTCTCTGTGTCTCTCATGAATAAATAAATAAAATCTTAAAAAAGAAGAAGAAGAAGAAGAAGAAGAAGAAGAAGAAGAAGAAGAAGAAGTCGTCGTCGTCCTTGGATTGACTGCAAGCAATTCCAGTATTGTAGTAAGAGAAGGGGAGTGGGGCTCTTAACAAGGTAGAAAAGTCTTTAGACAGATGCCAAGCTTTTCCTCCTTCAGGGGATTGCCCTAGTTTTTATTTTAAGCATTTTTTTCCATGTTGATAGGGTTGATAGCTGACTTTATCTGCATTCAATCCTTAAAGAAGATTGACGATTGATTTTTTTTTTCCCCTCTGTGTGTATGTGGGAGGTTTCCTCCCAATTCTCTTTCTACTTTTTTCCCTCTCCAATGCCCAGGGCTTCCTCTGACTTCAAAGAACTAGAAAAGACTCAGAGGAAAATGGGTATCTGACCTAATTAAGCATATAGATTAAGATTTTCTCTCGTGGTTGATAAAAAATTCCCTTTTCTTCGCCAGCCTCATTCTGATTTCCTGGAAAACCACCCTCCTGCTGCCCTTCAATGAAGTACTGTCCCTATAAGAAGCCAGAGGCAGGGCAGGCAGGTGGGACCTGTGAGACAGCAGAGGCAAGAGGGGGCCATTAGTAGAGATGTTTGGGGACTGGGCTGCCTGGGTTGGAATCCCAGTTCAGCCACCTCCTACCTCTAGTGGATCCTTGGTCTAATTACTTAATCTTCCTGAGCCTCAGGTTACAGGGTCGTAAAATGAGGATGGCAACTGTTATTACCTGGGAAGGGTTTGATGACTGAATACAAGAGAGGCCCTGAGAACAGTGCCTGGCACGGAGCAAGAGCTCAGAGTAACCAAAGTTGACGTGCCAGTGTCCTGTCCAGGTTCTCAGAGACCCAGGCTGCTGGTGCTGTGTCCACCCACTAGCTCCTGTTTGCTTTGCCGCGGACAGCTTGCACCTGAGACCTTCTTTTTTTTTTTTTTTTTTTAATTTATTTTTTATTGGTGTTCAATTTACTAACATACAGAATAACCCCCAGTGCCCGTCACCCATTCACTCCCACCCCTGCCCTCCTCCCCTTCTACCACCCCTAGTTCGTTTCCCAGAGTTAGGAGTCTTCATGTTCTGTCTCCCTTTCTGATATTTCCCACACATTTCTTCTCCCTTCCCTTATATTCCCTTTCACTATTATTTATATTCCCCAAATGAATGAGAACATATAATGTTTGTCCTTCTCCGACCTGAGACCTTCTTCAGAGGCCTGCCCCTGGGCTACTGGGGCCACCTTACCTGCAACAGCAGGGAGCCTGCCTGCCCGGTGTTATCCCAAGAAGACAGGTACACGGGAGCCACAGGTACAAGGGAGCCACAGTGAGAGAGCCCTTTCCCTCGCCTTCAGGCAGACAGATGATGAGTCATAATTCACACTCAGGAGCTGCCCTCAGGATCAGGTTGAGCCTGGGGCTTTGCCTTGCTTGGCTTCTTCCGCTTTTCTGTCTGGCTTTCCCTACTCCTAGGTTCCTCCTGAGAGCACTTCCCCAGTAAATCACTCACACAGAAATCCTTTCAGGCTCTGCTTCTAGAGAATCAGACCTAATATAGTAACTATTCTTCTTCTTCTTCTTTGCTGAGGGAGCAGAAAGCAAGCTGAGGAGAAAGCACAAGCTGACACCCTCCCACCACCCCCCACCCCTGCCCTGAGATATGTGTGACATTCCTCAGGAACTCCTGGCTGCCCTAAAACTAAGGGAAGGGAAAAGCAAATGGTTAACTAATAGACATCACAGTCCTGCAAGACAGTCTCCATCAGTTCACCAACGTCTTCGTGATTTACCAGGAAAAAGCATTCTTATCAATAGCCTAACTTTCAGAGATCCCCAACTCAGTTTCTTGGAGCCCTAATATCACCGTCCCCTCCATAGTAATGTGCGAAACAAAGGTAGAAGGGAATGTAAATAAAATAAAATTTCCTTATAACCTGTGGCCCATTGACAAATACTTCAGGCAGGCAGAGCACAACATTCCTCCAAGAAACTCCCAACTGTCATCATGTTAATGTTTTGCTAGAGGGAAAAACAACTTTAGCTGGACAATAACAAGGCCTCTGGTATCCTTTTGCACACCTCCCTTTGTCCTTACCTCCCCCAACTCCCAAGTATATAATCAGTCACCTCTCACCATCCCAGTGCAGCTCTTTCTGCCCACGGGTCCTGTCCCCATGCTTTAATAAAACCACCTTTTTGTACCAAAAAAACATCTCACGAATTCTTTCTTGCCTCTCAGCTCTGGACCTCACCCCACTAAACTTCACCTACATTCCAAAACTACATTACCAGGATGCATACATTTTAGTATGGTCCACTCTGAGAAGGACAGACCCTGGGAAATGACACCCCGCACCCCGCCCCTCTGCCCCACATCCTGAGTAGCAATGGCTCTTAATCTTAAACCTACTTCAGAATCCCTGGAGGGCTTGTTAAAACACAAACTGCCGGACCTCACTCCCAGGGGTTCTGATCCAGTAGGTCTGGGGTGAGACTCATGAATTGGCACACCTATCAAATGCCTAGGTGAGGCTGCCACTGCTGTTTTGCAGACCCAACTGGAGAAGCTAGCGTGGGCCTACAAGATGCCTGGCTCCATGGGGATGGGCACAGATGGAAGGGGCCAGAGAGGGGCTGTCTCCGAAGTGCAGGGAACAAAGTAGGGCCTGGCTCTCTGGCTCTTGAGTGATAATGTTCTTGGCCATGAAAGAACATCCTTAGTCATCCAGGGACTTACGCAAAAGGCAGAGTCTACAGGATGGCAAAAGCTTGGCATATCAATTTGCTATTGCTGCCGTAACAAATTACCACAAACTTAGCAGCTGAATACAACACAAATTTATATTACAGTTCTAGAGGTTCCAAGTCTGAAATGGGTCTTATAGGGCTGAAGTCAAAGGCTGTGTCCTTCCCAGAGGCTCTAGGGGGAGAATCCACTCCTTGCCTTTTTCTGATTCTACAAGCTGCCCTTATTCCTTGGTCTGTGGCCATATCAATCCAACCTCTGTGTCTATCATCCCATGTTCTCTGAGTCCGACCCTGCTGCCTCCTCCTGCCTCACTTTTTCTTCTTCAAACTCTGGCCAGCCACCATGTGAACAATCCTGGGCTAGCCTGCTGGAAGATGGAACATATGGAGTAGAGATGAGCTATCCCATCCGACGTCATCCAGGACCAGTTAGCCTCCAGATGACATTCCAGATGTCTGCAAATGCTTGTGGGAGCCCAGCCAGACTTTTGAGAAATAATAAATGTCTGTTGTGTTAAGGCAGTACATTTTGAGGTGGCTTGTCAGACTCAGTGGATCATAGACACCCAGCCTGAAAGGAAGAGAGGGTGTTTGGTGGCCTGGTTACTTTCAACCAGGTCCAGTCTGCAAGTATCCCTCACGTGGCCATCACGCAATACATTAAAAAATCAGAAGAAGTTTCACTTTAAATTTCAGACTGCTGACTTATTTTGAAATATTAGAAGAGCAGACTGGAAGGGAGCATGAGGAGGCCTTCTGAAATGCTGAGAACGTTCCATTTCTTGATCTGGGTGCTGGTTGCACCGCGGATGTTTAGTTTATAAGAACGTATCAAGCTGTACACTTAGATATTAGTCTTTTCTGTAGATAATGTTATACTTTAATTAGAAGTCAAAATAAAGGGACACTTGGGTGGCTCAGTTGGTTAAGTGTCCAAGTCTTGGTTTCAGCTCAGGTCATGATCTCAGGGTTGTGAGATTGAGCCTAGAATTGGGCTCTACACTTAGTGCAGAGTCTGCTTGAGATCCTCACACTCTCCCTCTGCCCTTACCCTGCTCATGTTCTCTCTCTCTCTCTTAAATAAGTAAATAGTATCTTTTTTAAAAGAAGTCAAAAGAAAGTGAAATAAGGTAAAATAGGGCTATTGTTAAGTCAAGGCCTATGACATGAACATCAGGAGGCAATGAATTTAACTCCCTGCTTTAGAAGCCTCAAAAAGTTACGTACTCCCCAATTAGCCACATTTCCCTCTTCATCCTTTGTCCTACCCTTGACTATTAGTCGCCTGTTTCCTATAGGTACCTGCCAATGTGGCCAATTATGATTAATATTACTTAATAATTATTAAATTATTATCTCTTATAAAGCATGTTGTAGGGATATGTTTTAATCAAACTATTATTATGTGTTCAGTCATCTTTAAGTTTCTGGCTTCTTCTTCTTCTTCTTCTTCTTCTTCTTCTTCTTCCTCTTCTTCTTCTTCTTTTTCCTCTTCTTCTTCTTCTTTTTTACTATTTTGACAGTAACAACTGGCCCCCTCATGCAATATGTAATTGAAAGGCACACCATGCCTAATGAAGGATCTACTTCCTGGCCTCTTTTAGGTTCAAGTGTGGCCATATGACCAGATCTGTCCAGTTGAATGTGAATGGAAGTAGGTGAGTGTCCCTTCCCTTCCAGACCTGGGTTAGGAAGCAGTTAGAGCTGATCTACAAAAACTGTAAGGCCCAAGGCATGTCAGTTGGACAGAGCCTGGTCCATGAATCAACGTATGGTAGAAAGCCATTTGCTGATTGGAACACTCAAATTGGAGTCTTAGGTGGGTAAGCAATAATATTCTATTCTGATAAGCCACTGAAATATATTTATTTCTGCTCTTAGAGTTATCCTGATTAATACACTATTTCATCCCATGGTTATTCATGCATTCAGTCATTCAATAAATATTCATAAAATCTTCTCATATGCAAGGCACTTTGCCAGCTTTCTGCCTTCAAGGATTTTATATGCTAGCTTAAAAATAAGGACAGGCTACTGACGTTTGTTTGCCTTACTGTGTGGTAGACCATGTATAAGTTACATTACAGACATTATAACATGTGATCTTCACACTTAACTACAATATGCGTGTGAGATTCCCTGACTTATAAATGAGTTACCTAAGGCTTACAAAGTCTAGGAACATAGAACTTTCTGACTTCAACACCTGTGTTTTTTCCCAAGACATTATAGCACTTCCAAAAAGGGACATAAGGTGTGCACACAAAAACTTTTAGGCAAGTGTTTGAGGATTAAATGGCACAAGAGAGCAATGCTGAAATGCTGACCATATTCAGTGATCATTAATTATTTTGATATACACACTTTCTCCTGGTGAGACTGTGCATTGATTCATCTACTCCTGTCTGCATTGTGGCTGGGTCCCATCCTTGACTTCTCTGATGGTAATACTTAGGGGGACAGAGGTCAAGTATGGTCCATGTAGCCACCGAAGTGCAATGTGGCAGAAAACAACAACAATCCTGAGTGACTGCTCTTGCTGTTGTTTTTTTAAAACTCCCTTTATTCCTCTGAAATTGTCCTAGGAAAGCTTGGCCAGATGACACTGCATTTCATGTGTGTAAAACCATAGGTAACATAAAGCAATCTTATGAGTTATCCTCATTCATTCATTCAACAAATAATAATTCAATATATTCTCTGCACCTGGTGATGTGCCCAAATTTTCTGCATATCTTAATTAATTTCAGGCACATTCTACTCAGGAATGTTCTCAGCATCCTAACTTGGCTGTAAAATCGAAGGCTTTGCATTGCCTTAGATGTAAATACCAGGGGGAAAAGAATCACATGCAGTTAACAGCACACAAGATCTTCAGATCTGACACCTTTCCCTACGATTGGACTGGAGTCTTACAGAAGTGGACAACCCACAGACTTCAAGGCTTCCTGTCTTAGTTAAAAGAGATACAAATTGCTTCCCCAGTGCATCTTCTCAGGGGAACTGCTCAGGATACAATGCTGAGACTGCATAAAACCATCTCCAAGCTGAAACTCGAGGCAGATGCCATTATTTCTTCATGTCATCTTAATAGACTTGCTTTAAGAAAACAGTGGCATGTTTGTGCCAGGGTCCTTGGTATTTTAAATTGGCTTCTGTAATGACACTTTATGACGGTAGAGTATGTCAGTCGAAAACCAAATGTTCCTTCGACATTTAGCGAGAGTTCCTTTTCTCAGTGACTTATCCTTCCCTTCTGATGCATGCCTGTACTTTTGGCCTGGCTCCAAACAAACTCTGTTTCCTCCATTCAACAGTCAACAAATATTTCTGAGCACGTGTTTTGTGCCAGGCTCTGAGCGGGGCTCTGGGGACATGGTGGTGTGTAAATGGCAGTCACTGCCCCTGACTTATAAGAAGCTTGCCACTGAGACTCTGTTCTGTAAGGATACTTCTCCAGCTTTTAATTTGTCCATGACCCTCTTAGGCAATGACTCCTTGAAGACTGACCAGGTTTTATCTACCTCACTGTCCCTAGTGAGAATTATAGTGGCTGGATTATTGGGTGAGGGCAGGTGCTCAGCTTGTGGCATTGAATGCATAATTGAATGTTTAACAGGACAGTTTTCCTGGGTATTATAAAAAGGAACAGTCTACTTTGTATTTTACACAAACTGCCTTGGTTTCGTTGCCTAGGGCCTGGAGATGAAGAATAAAAGGATTGAAATAGTCTCCCAGAAACTCTTATTTCTGTTCTATAAGGGGAAAGACATTTGTTCATTCATTCACTCATCTAACAAATATTTGTTGACTGCCTGCTATGGGCCAACACTGTTCTAGGCCTAAGATAGACAAGTCCCTGCACTAGCAGAGCTAACCCACTTCTCCGTAGGAATGATAGGCTATCAGTAAATAAATCAATAAATAAACAATGTAATTTCTGACCATGGTAAGTACTGCAATGAAAAAGGTATTAAACAGGGTGTTTCAATTAACACTGCATCATAACAAACCACCCCAAAAGCAAATGGCAATAGACGAGCCAGTTGATTATGCTCATGGATTTGGTAGTTCAGGAATTTAACAGGACACAGTACAGATAGATTGTTTCTGTCACAATATCTAGGACCTCATATCTAGGACCTCATCTGAGAAGTTTCTAAGACTGGGGTGCTTGGCTGCTGCAGGCTAAAATCCTCTGAAGGCATCTCATGTGAATGTCTGGTGGCTGATGCTGGTTTTCACCTAGGACATGGGCTATGGGGCTATGAGTGCCGACTAGAGCACTGGCCCATGGCCTTTCTGTGTGATGTGGGCTTCCTCCCAGTATGGAAGACTCAGGGTAGCTGGCCTTCATTCCTGCTGGCTCAGAGCTCCAAAAGCAAGTGTTCCAGGAGACATGCCGAAAATTCTATCACCTTTAATAACTTGACCCCAGAAGTGTTGTGAGTTATGCAGTGTTATTTCTGCTATCTTCTGTTGGTTTTAGCAGAATCTTCAAGGTTGGCCCAGATTCAAGGCAGTGGCGGCAGCAGGGGGGACTTAAGCCCCATCTCAGATGAGAGGAATGTCAAAGAATTTATAGACACGTCATAAAATTGCCACACATGATAGAAAGTGACCAAGGAGTCAGAGAAGGCCAGTTTTAGGCCTAAGATATAAATGGCCAGAAAGCCATTCAGAGGACAGACAGTATGGGGAAATGCCTTCCAGACACACCAGTAGAGGAAATACAAGTGTTTTGTCCACCCCACTGAGAAGGGAGCCCACCCAGTGCATTTTACTACAACAGGGGCACCGACTCTGCTTAAATTTGAGGCTTGGTGTTCAGAAACTCGCCTTCCCACAGATAGAAACCACAGTCTCCATCACCAACTTTATTTTAGAACATCTACCTCCATCTGCCATTTATTAACTCTTCTCAGTTGGTTCAGAAGTAGGTGGAAAGGGGAGCTTTTCTTTATTGCCCTCCCTCACCTCTCCCCCCGCCACACACACACAAAAACAAAACTGCAGCAACTGGAGAATTGGTACAGCAACCTGGAAGCATGCCGAGAGTGTAATCGGTGGGTCACAGTAACAAATGGAGACACTTAGGATGTGTCTTCAACGCAGGCATGGGATTGTGAACACAGCAGACTACAGATGCTTATGTTGTTCCTGGGGCTTGGTTTTACTCTTCTGTGATTGGGCCTTAAGTGCTATGATCCAGGAGGTGGCTTTAAGCTGAAAGTGCCAGCCTCACAAGACTTCGCCCTAGCAGAGGCTGTGTCCGTAGGTGAAAAGATGTATTCTTGGAGGCAAGGCAGTGTGCAAACGTGAGTGCCTCACCAAGGATGTGGTCCTTTGCTCCAAGACACAGCCTTAATCATATGCCAAGTGTGCACAGCAAGGACCAGTCAACTGGCAGAGGCCTAAAAAGTAAATACTATCATGGACTGAGCAAGGAAAAGCCTCAACAAAGGTAGGGCTGCATGGGTGGCCTTAGGTGAATACTGAAAGTTATACATACCTTGTTCCAGAAGAACATCTAAGGGCCCCCTTGGGGAAGATACTTTGATGTCCATGGTCCAGTAGCAATCCAGTCACTGTATCAGTTATCTGTTGCTACCTAGGCAATCTGAAAACATATGCATTAAAATAGCTATTTACTTATTTTTTAAAGATTTTTTTTTTTTTTTTTTTTTTTAGCGATGCCTGGGTGGCTCAGTGGTTGAGCGTCTGCCTTTGGCTCAGGGTGTGATCCTGGGGTCCCAGGATTGAGTGCTACATCGAGCTCCCCACATGGAGTCTGCTTCTCCCTCTGTCGATGTGTCTGCCTCTCTCTCCCCGTGTCTCTCATGAATAAATAAATGAAATATTATTTATTTATTTATTTATTTATTTATTTATTTATTTTAGATAAAATCTTTTAAAAAATTATTTATTTGACAGAGAGAGAGAACACAAGCAGGGGGAGCCACAGGCAGAGGGAGAAGGAGGAGCAGAGAAGCAGACTCCCCATTAAGCAGAGAGCCCCAGGCAGGGACTCAGTCCCAGGACCCTGGGATCATGACCTGAGATTGAAGGCAGTTACTTAATGGACAGAGCCACCCAGACGCCCTGCTGTTTATTATTTTTCGCAAGTTTATGAGTGGATCTGCTGATCTGGGCTCGGTAGAGCTTATCGCAGAATGGCTTATGCATGTGTCCGCCGTCTACCAACTTGTCAGCTGGTGGCTGACTGCTCTAGGATGGCTTCAACTGGAATGACTTGCCTCTGTTCCACTTGTTTCTCAGATGCCTCCAGCAGATTAGTCTGGACTTGTCTCAGCAGTAGCAGGAATTAAGGACAAAAGTAGAAATATACACATGCTTTTCAAGTTCCAGCTTGTGTCCCATTTGCTCCTATCCCCTTGGCCAAAGCAGAGCACATGGGTGAGTGCAGAGCCAAGTAATCAAGATACTCCTGTCACTGACCTGCCCTCCAAGGCAGTAGGACTTTCTAACCACAGTGCTTTCATTTTGTTGAGTTGGGAGGCAGCCAAGGGCTTACAGTGAATAACTTATGACAACCAAGAAGAGATTAAGAACCTTCACTGGTGGGCTCCCACTCACCCTTCAACAGATTGTCTTTTAAATCAATGATGACCCGATAATTGAAGAATACCACATTGACGGAAAGACATTAAGAACTGGCCCCCATGCCCACATATCTTTGTTCAGAGCTGGGTATTCTCTGCCCAGGCCAGAGTCATGAAATCCCCAGTGGCATGACTTAGAGGAAAGGTTTTGGAGATGACAAATCCTGGATTCTATGCCAGCTCTGACCTGACCTACTTAGTGTCTTTCAAGTTCAAGTCCCTCATATTTAAGAAGGGAACAAGAGCACAATGGCAGGTAGTCAGTACATGATTATGTTACCCCTTATTATTATTATCTGAAAAGGCAACACAAGCATTCCTTAAGAGTAGATGGAATGAGGTGCATCTGGGTGGCTCAGTCAGTTAAATATCTGCCTTGAGCTCCAGTCACGATCCCAGGATCCTGGGACTGAGCCCCACATCTGGTTCCCTGCTCAATGGAGAGTCTGCTTCTCTGCTCTTCCCTCTCCCTCTGCCTGCCGCTCTGCCTGCTTGTGCTTTCGCTGTCTCTGTCAAATAAATAAATAAAATATTTAAGAAAAAAATGGATGGAGTAAAAGAATTGGGTGAGGAGACCTCATTAGCAATGACAGGTATTAATGGAGCTGAATCATTGACAGTAGGAAGGACTTGATGACTACTTAAGCCAAGAGTCTTTATTGGGATGAAGAGACACTTTGAAGAAGGAGAGGAATCACATGCATTTGGTTGATGACAGCCTATGGAAGGAAAACCTGACTGGCTGATCTGAGACATATGCTGCCCCCCCCCCCTCCTTTTTTTATGCCTCCAGAAGAGGCTCGATGGAAAAAGACCTCAGAGATTGGGTCCTTAGGCTTAAGGCAACTAAAGGGTAATGATATTCCAGGACCACTTTTTCGCTAATAGGGAAAAACTTACACTGGAAGACTAAACAGCCTGAGAAAGTAGATACACAGCTTCTGAAATTGGATAGGACTATCAGCCCAATAAACAAGTGACACAAGGATTTGAATGCAGGGATGCCACATATAAAGATGTGTATTGTGCCTGCATAAGGCTAGAGGGAGCCATTCATACCACAGACTATGTGAACAGTGATCTTTGATGTGGTGTAGTGTACAAGCTACACAGCTGTATATGGTGACCCTGCTTAGGTGGAAACTTGTAAATTATGAAGCTAATGTGGAAATTATCAGACATAGGCCTTTATGTTCTTAGGCCTTTATCTTTGAAACATTGGCAATTTTCTCTTAACTAGGCTTAACACAAACTTGATGCAACATTTGCGATAGTTCTTCTATGAAACTAATTTTTCTTCCTGAACACTAGGGCCAATCTGAGATTTTGTATGATTTCCCATGCTCTTTGAGAGTATTCCATCCCTGTTGGATTTCCCATCACAGTGGAATGAAAATGACACCCTGCACCTTCCGACTCGGATCACATGATTTGACTGCTTTTGTTGATATTAATGCCATATTCTAAGCTTCTTGCATCTTGAGTTAAAGTCAATCAAATATGCCCCTTCTTATTCTTCACTTGAACTTGCTGAAGTCTGTATATGAAGGTGAAGAGTGCTTCTGATTTAATCAACAAGGGATCTGTCCTACGAAGTCCTTAAGTGACTTAAGGCTTCATAGCCATTCAGGAGCACAACTGAGGCTAGAAGAATTTAAAATTAATACTTCATCTAGCCAACCGTGACTACACTATACTTTATAAATCCACTTACTGGTTAAATGAATGGTAAATAGAGTAGACGTTCAATACTTGGGGAGGATTATGTCCCAAGGCCTGTCATGAATATGTAAATCAGAAATACTATTAAAGCTACAATTCTCAAAGTGGCTAAGGAGGATGTGAGTTCAATGCCCCCTAAAAATTTTTGTTGGAATCGTGAAGGATTATATTTAGTTTAAGAAAAGCATATTCAACATACCAATAGTATTTTTAACATAAGCCATAGAATGCAAAAGTCAATAAAACTGTGGCAGAAATAGAAAATAAACTGAACATTTCAAAAGACATAATTTAAAATAAAAACAGCCTGAGTAACTGTCTACTAAAACATGTAATTTTTTTCCATAAGAGACAGTAAATTATAACTGAAAATTTTAAGTGACCCATTCAGACTCCTTAATATTCCATAAATATAGGATTGAAGTTACAGATGTGAACTTCTGTTGAGTAAGATATTTCACTCTTTAATTTATAGGAAACTTTAACTTTCTAAGAACTATCTCCTACATATCTATGCATTCTTTTCATAGAAGCGCTAGCAGCTGAATTTTTGGGAGGAGGTACAATTTTAAAGGAGAAGCAAAGTATTGTTCTGTTGAATTGCAATTAAATTTCTCCAAAGAGAAAATTCCAATCACACAGGCTGGGATGACATCAGAATTTACTGGCTTATGCATCTCTAAAGTACAGGGGATTGTGGCTTGATCCAGATGTACACAGGATCTTGAGGGCTGTGGCACATTTCTTCTGCGATTCTTTTGGTTCTGTCTTCCCATGTATGCTGTCCTTGTCCTCATGCTGGCTTCCCTTGTGATAGCAAGAAAGCTGCATGCAGCTCTGGGGGCTTCCATCCACTTCTTTGTTCATATCCAGAAGAAAGACAAAGAGAGTCTTGATCTTGACATTTCACTCTGACCCTGTAGATTGGTTGTAAAAAGGGCCCCAATTCTCCACCTCAAACTCCCAGAAACCATGCCTTTGGCAATGTGAAATTGTAGTTCCTCTCATCATGAAGCGGAGTCTGTTTTTCCACTCCCTGAATGTGGGCTGGCCTCATGGCTCTTTTGCCAATAGAATAAGGTAGACAAGGTGCCAGTTCTAAGCCTGGGCCTGGAAAGAATAACACATTTTCACTCTCATTTGGAATCCTGCCTCCATTATAAGAACAAAACTTGGCACAAGTTTTGAACAAAACCCCGATGGACAATGAAAAACCACATGGAGCAGAAACAAGCTATCTCAGTTGAGCCCATCCTAGACTAATCTCCAGCCAACCTAACTCCGTACACATGAGAGAGCCCAACCTGGATCACCAGAGCCATGTGCTGACCTGAAGGTGACTACAGACACATAGGTAAGCCCAGCTAAGATCAGAAAAACCACACAGCTGGCTTGTAGAGCTATGACAAATGCTTATTGTTTAAAGCAACTCTGAGTTTTGGAGGCAGGAGGGTGGTTGTTGCATAGCAATAGCTAAATGGTACCCAGATTTTCTAAAGTTGCATTGATTGCATTGTTTTAAGCTACATAGTCACTCCAATGACAATGCTTGGATCTAATTCAATCAAGGCCCACATTGAGCTGTAATGGGGAAGCAGAAGAGGGGACCTAAAAGATATACGAATTATTAGGAAGTGGAGAGAAGAAAGGTGGGGATGAATGCATTACGAGCCAACAAAATATCTGCTACCATCTCTGCAAAAGAATTCTCAGGTAGGTGATGATGGAATGAAATGAGGATGATGTGGTGGCCTCTGGGTTGAGCCTCTTACCTCCACAGCACATTCAGATTAAACGTCCTGCTTCAGCAAAATTGCAAATTACTAACTCCCTGAAATGTCTTGAAAAATTCTTAAAATCACAATGTCAAATCCACCAAGTCAGTGTTTTAAGTACTAATGGTCTCTCACACTCTATATTAATAGATCAAATCCCATGCTTTTAGCTCAGCAAGCCTTTAAAGAAGAGAGCTGACAGCACTAAGTAGGGCACATTTTCCCAGGAGCATCTACTGTAGGCCCAAAACTCATACATCTCTTTCTCCAGGTGCTTTCTGCAGCAAAGGATTCCTCCTGCAACACATACAGTGCAATGGAACCGTTTTGTAACTCTATTTGGAGGTAAGTTAGTACATCAAGTTTTGCTTAAACATGATTTTAAAATTTTATGTTCTAAAGTCTTTTTTGAAATGGAACTGGAAAGGGATGAAAATCATTGTAAAATTTAAAAAAAAAAAAAAAGGAAAAAGAAAAACCATATGCAATAGAAGTGTACTAACCAACAGGTAGAAATGTTGCAAAAGAACCATCAAATATAAAGTTAGTAATGGCAGTGGGACTTCAAAGAGCAAAGAGCTATTATTAAGGGAAAGGGAATAGTGTTTCCTTTCAATCAGGGGTAAAGATAATCATGGGTTTCTGCTAACACACAACTCATGCTCTGCATTTTCTTTCTTTCTCTTTTTCTTTTAGATTTTATTTATTTATTTGAGAGGAGTGAAAACACAAGGGGGGTGAAGAGGAGCAGAGGGAGAGGGAGAAGCATGCTCCCCACCGAGCAGAGAGCCAGACTCCTGGCTCTATCCTAGGAGCCTGAGACCTTGACCTGAGCTGAAGGCAGATGCTTAACTGACTGAGCCACCCAGGTGTCCTCCATGCTCTGCATTTTCATTTTTGAACCTCCCTTCTGCTTTTGTAAGAAAAAGAGACAAGGAATGTATGTGCTAAGAGAAGTGATCTATAGTTCTTTAAAAAAGACTTTTTTAATGACATTTTAAAAATAGTATATGTGGGGCATCTGGGTGGATTCAGTTGGTTAAGTGTCTGTCTTCAGCTCAGGTCATAATTCCAAGGTCCTGGGATAGAGCCCCATGTCAGGCTCGCTGCTCAGCAGAGAGCCTGCTTTTCCCTCTCCCACCTGTCCTCCGCTTCTGTTCTTTCTCTCTCTTTTTCAAACAAATAAATAATCTTTTTTTTTTTTTTTTAACAAATAGTATTTGTAACCAGTGTGGTTTTTATTACTAGATAGCACATCAAAGCTTAGGGGAGGCCTCTGGCAACCAATGAAAGAAGGTAACTCCAAGAAATTTTGGTGTGAAAACTGAACAAATATATTGGAGAGGGTTTAACATTAAAACTTTCATGTACACTTAAGAAACCATTTAGTAAAATTTAAGGAAAATTGAGTTTGATTAAAGAGCTGTGGAAAACAGGGACATGAGAATAAGGGGGTTGTAATCTTCAAAACATTCCTATAACTTGACATATTTAAAGCAATCTTAGCAGATTGTTGTGGTACATTAACTGTATTAATAGCCCCAGTTTATCACAACTGCCTCATCCATGCCCTCTATGCTTAGACATGTGATTCTCTTTGGCCAATGGGACAGTAGCAAATTTGACTCAAGTCCAGGCTTGAAAAATGCTTGTGTGTTTTCTCTTTCTGTCTTGGATTCCTGTCCCCCTTATATTTACAAGCCCAGGCCAGCCTGTCGCAGCCACGTGAAACTGGCTGAGTCAATGCAGTCTAGAGGGGTTTGCACCCATGAGAATACTATATCCATAGAATCTATGAGAAGACACATTCTTAAAAATCTTTAAAGTATCTGTCATCTGACTTCATTTCTGGTGCTAAATCTGTATTAGCTATCTTTGGGGGCAAAACAAATTACCCTAAAATGTAAAGGCTTAAAAAAATAAGCCTTTACTATCCTGTGCAGTTTTTGTGGGTCAGAAATCTCAGTGCAGCTAAACAGGGTAGTTCAGGTTTGGGGTCTCTAAAGAAGTTAAAGTGAAGATGTGGACTGAGACCAATATCAGCTAAAAGCTTGACTTAGGCTGGAGGATCTGCTTCCAAGATGGCATACTCACAAGGCTATTGTCAAGATACTTCAATTCCATACTACTTGGAACTCTTCATAGAATGGCTTGAGCGTCCTTACCACACGACCACTGGCTGCGCATAGCCAGAATGATCCAAAAAGGTAGCTCAGAAGCTATGTTGTATTTTATGACCTAGCAGCTAAGATCACACACCATTATCTTTGTGACAGCCTGTTGGTTTTACAGGGCAGCCTATTCAATGTGCGCGGACCCCCCACAGTGGTGTGACTACCAGGGCATCGGGAGCAGTGGAGGCCATCTTGGAAGCTGACTGCCACAAATAGTTTTGCAGACTTAGATCTACAAGTCAGTGCTCCAAGAACTGTATATATATTTTACAGATCAATCTCCTACATTACCTGAATTTCCTCTTGTCCCCAGCTCGCTGCTCCCAGGAAATGCTACTTCAGTGGTTTCTCCTAATGTCCGCAGCTTCATTGGCTACCACCGCTAAATGACAGAATCTCAGCCCACTCCTTTCCCTGTATTTCTCTAGCAGTCATCAGAGTTGGAAGAGGATGGCTTTATTTGTCTCATATTTAATTTGTTGTAACTTCTACTTCTGTTACCTACAGTTGCCTCTCCTACTTCACTAGTTCATGCAGCTGTTTCTGCAGGAGCCTCTCCTGGGCACCTTTTCGCTCTGATGCTACTGCTGTTGCTCTCACTGCACCTGAAACTCCACCCCCACATGCTTGCAGATGCCGTGGTGTTGAGGAGTCTTCCGGTGGGTCATCGTCTCAGAAGTACCAGCCACTCCATGAACTTGGGTGTTCACCCCTCCAGCTGGTTAGAAGGAACTCTCCTTCTCTTCACATGTATGCATGGCATGTGTCCATGCTTGCATGTGGAAGAAGATGCACAGTCCCTTAGTCAAATGTCTTTCCCCATTGTAGGCTACATCTCCCTCCTTACCATGGTACAGAGGAGTCCTCATCAGTTGGAGCTTTCATACTAACCTAACACTTCTGGTCCCCTCTCCCAGCCCACTGCCATTACTGAGAACGAACAGTACCCTTCCTTATTCATGGTGATTTTGTTTTCCCTTTTGACCCCAATGTCACTCCTGCAATCTGACTTCAAGTGTTCCACCCTTTAGGTCTATATGTTTGAAACTTGATTGTGGTTCATAAATTCTTTTTTTTTTTTAAGATTTTATTTATTTATTCATGAGAGACACACAGAGAGAGGCAGAGACATAGGCAGAGGCAGAGGGAACCTGATGCAGGACTCCATCCTAGAACCCTGGGATCATGACCTGAGCCAAAGACAGACTCAACTACTGAGCCACTCAGGTGTACCTTGGTTCATAAATTCTTATTCTCTTTCTAGTGCAAATAGATCTATTTGCTTGATAGATAGAACTTAATACTGAAAGTTTTTGTTGGAATATTTTATAAAATTGTTTAAAGCAACTGAATATTGGGGTGATTTTTTACATAAAAATAATTAAACTGACACGCAAACCTTCTAAGAATGAATTTGTATTCCAATGTCTTACTTTACTGTCCTTCTTAGCATTGGATTATTTTGTGTGTATGGGACTTTTAGTTTACAGGCTTATTTCAAATGGGAGATCCTCCCCCAAAATACACTTTATTCTATCCTTTTGGGTATATCTCTCACTGTCTAGTGCTATTACAGTTGCCTCCACTTGAACCTCCACTCCCACAAGTCAGAACTAGACCTCAGATGGTAGTGCAGAGCCAGCGGTGGCTTGATCTCAAGGGTGTTTCTGTGTCATCCACTTCCCTATGCCTTTACTTGCCAGGAGCTATGGTCAGAGGCAGTAGTGAGGAGGCCCTTTTCCACCTCATTTTATGACTTTGGAAGGCCACTCCCAGCCTATGCTTCATGCAGGGGTCTCCTCAGAAGAAATATCTTGTGGAGCACCTTGCCTTTCCAGAACTCACTGCCTGCTTTCAGATCTGAGGACTGTAAGCCTAGACCTGTAGTCCCATTCACTGTAAGTAAGCATGTGTGTGAGTGTGTGTGTCATTCTGTTTCCTTTTCCTGGACTTTATTCTGTATTCAACCTCAGTTTTGTTACTTCAGTTTTTCAGTTGTAATATATAATATTCTCAATGTTATTTGTTTAGAGAATTGGGTGGTGGGGGGTGAGAGGCAGTGGTGAGGAAGCACGGAAGTCTTCACTCAGTGTACCATCTTGGCCTGGATATCATGATTTATGTTTTTGACAGATCTCCCTGGCTGCTGTTTGGAAAACAGACTAGAGTGGCTAGGTTTGGATGCCATGAATATGGTAGGAGGCTGTTTCAGGTGAGAGGGCTGGTGATTAGGGCTAGCAGATGACAATGAAGTTGAGGAGAAATAGATGAGAGATATATTTTCCTCTTTTAAAAAAAAGATTTTATTTATTTATTTGAGAGAGTAAGCAAACAAGAGAGACAGAGTGGGAGGAGGAGCAGAGGGAGAGGAGGAAGCAGACTCTCCACTTAGCAGGGAGCCTGACTCAGGGCTCGATCTGGGGAATCCAGGATTATGATCTGAGCTGAAAGCAGACACTTAATGGACTGAGCCACCCAGGTATCCCAAGAGATTTCTTTTCAATGTCAAAGCAGCAGTATTTGCTAACAGATTAGATGTGGGAAATGATGGAGAAAGAATCCAGGATGACCATATCTTAAGCATTTAGATCGGGGGTCATAACTTTACTAAGATTGGGAAGATGAACAAGTTGTTTTTGTTTGAGTGTTGTTGGGAGTCAGTGGCTATAATCAAGACTTTCATTTTGGAAATGGACATTTTCAGATGTCCACTTAGAAATCCAGTGAAGTTGTGAGATGGCAGCTGAACATACAAACCTGGAAGTCATGTCTGGGCTGGAGGCATACATTTAGAAGTCACTGTAAATCTTGACCCACATCTTAGTTCTCATCTCATCTTGACTCCCACTTAGTGGAGTGAACAATAACCACTTTATTCTGTTCATAGATATTGTGGCTCCATATTGGAAAATGAACAGTGAGGACAGAACTTCTTGTTCTCTAATGTCCGGGGCCTTAGTTGGGAGTGACGTAAATGGCTAAGACTGGAACAGCTGGGCCTGGAAGATCCACTTCCAAGGTAGCTTCTCATTCTTATCTAATGCCTGGTCTCAAGGACTAACTCAACTGGGAATGTCGACCAGAATACTAACATGTGATCTCTCCAGCATGGTGGTGGTCTATTCTTTCTGTAACCATGCAGAGTTCTAGGAGTGAGCATTTCCAGTGACTGAGGTCATGGCCTTGAAAGTCACACAGCAACATTTTCACTAGTCTCTATGGACTACCCAAGTTCAAGAGCGTAGACTTTGACTCTACCTTGCATTAGATGGAGTATCAAAGAATTTAGGATCATGATCATCCTTATCTTCAGTGATATCACTTATCATCACTGATTAGAAAGTAGGCTCTGTGACACAGATTTTTGTCTTCTGTTTTTGTATACTACTTTATCCCTCATACCTAGAAATATGAGTATTTATTGGATAATTGAGGGATATAAAGCCATGAAACCAGATGAAATCACTCAGGAAGAAAGTATGAGAGGAAAGATTACTGAGCCCTGGCTGTGAGAGGAAAGATTGCCAAGCCAACATTTAGGGGGCCTGATGGAGGAAAAGGCAAAGTACTCTCCCATGAATTTCATAACTCCTTGCAAATCAGTCAAGGGACATGCTGACCTAGAACCCATGACTCAATCTGCATCAGGCAGTATCTGGGATCTGAGACCCTGGAATTCTGTTATTATGGCCTCAAGGCCACTTTCTTCATGAGGACAGACACACCACCCAATGTGTACTCAGAGGCCCCAGGTGTGGCCAAGGGGTAGCTCTTTGTTGTTGGATTAGGATGAACAAAGTTGAGTGTATGGACTGAGGACACATAAAGCCAAGGAAAGGGTGTATAGGGACCCACAAGCTAGAGTCCTCTCAATCATCAACATTCCCCAGTACAGAACTCTGAGGAGCCAAGAGTCTGAAATCTGAACCTGGCCTTCCAGATTCCTATAGAGTCATATCTGTCACGATAGAATGCTAAAGGGGCACCTGGGTGGCTCAGTTGTTTAAGTGTCCAACTCTTGATTTTGGTTCAGATCATGATCTCAGGATTGTAAGACTGAGCCCCATGGCAGGCTCCGCACTGGGCATTGAACCTGCTTAAGATTCTCTTTCTCTTTCTCCCTCTGTCCCTTCCCTCTACTTTCTCTCTCTCTCTCTCAAAAAAAAAAAAAAAAAAAAAAAAAAGGAAAAAAGAAAGAAAGAAAGAAAGAAAGAAAGAAAGAAAGAAAGAAAGAGCTAGAACACATTTAGTGTTTGTTAGCTTGATACATAACTTTTAATATTTAGACATACAAATATATAGTTCACCATTTGTACCTTTGCCCTGGGCCCTATAACTATTAGGGTCAGGCATGGCTAAATGGAAGGTCTAAGGTGTAGGGGATGGTACTGCTACTTCCAGAAGCTAGAGTATCTCAGACTCAACTCCTATCCACATAAACCCTTTCTGCAATTGCAATTAAAATTTGCTAAAATTAGATTATGTTGCCACCAGGGGAACTGTAAGAATGCCCTAATTAAATCATGATCTAAACTTCCAGGCTTCTCCCAGATATGATTAACAAAGATCAAGAATTTAGAATGCCTTTCCCATTTAATTAGGAATCTTATGAAGTAGGAGTCTTCATTTAAGCAACTAAGCGTAACTGTCAATCCCTGCACTTAAAAAGATGCATAATTTAAGTTCTAAAATTCAGACGTCCAGCATTTGTGAAAACCTAAGTCTATGTTTATACGCATCCAGAGGTGGGTCAATCACAGAGAACCCTTTGTCCACATGTATGTCTAAAACACAGTTTACTTTCAAGCAGGCTTTCAGCTCTAAGTTATTGGAATGGGTCCCTCTAGAATTGCAAATTTAAATATAGGGGGAAAAGCTTTTGCCTAGTACCTGCCTGACATGTATGAGCTCATTAATTCAATTCCTACCAAAATTAAAATAATTCTGGATTGTGGGACTTTTCAAACATACACAAACATAGACTGTGCAACAAAAGCCATGTATTCCTCACCCAGTTCAATGATTATCAACATTCTCTTCAATTTTTTGTTTGGTGGTAATCTACAATAGCTTCAAATCGGATCCTTTTCTTGACTGAAGGCAATGGGTTTCTTATTGGTTTGGACTCGTTTTTATTTTACTTCTTTATTTTTCTTACTTATTTTACTACCTGCATGAGATTCATCCTTCTTTGTATCATCCAGAACGATGGGATGCGCAGATAAATAAATGCATTCGTCCCATTTAGGGGTTTTCACGGCATACATGTTTGGCCACTTTTCTCCCTTGATTATTGCACAAATGTTTCCATTGTTAACCAGAAAGGAAAATGGATCTGAGAAGAAATTGGAAAGATGACATCAATTTAACACTGCCTTTTGGGGTTAGCACAAAATGACAGGACAGCAGGAAGCAGTTAAAAAGCTTCCCCTGACAAGAGAAACAAAATGATTCTGAGAGCTGCTCCCAATCAGGCATGGTATTGACAAGAGACCCGCTCTGATAATGACCTATGAAAGACTGCATTCTGGATGCATGCTGTAATTTGTTTTTCTAACCAGGACATCTTAGTGGGAGTTTGGGAAGACCACACAGCCCTTGTGTAAATGGCAGTCACATGGCAAAGCCCGACCACTGGCATATTTTATTTATTCAGACTGTGAGAAGCCACTTGTCTTTTCTTGTCCACGGGTCGGGGATCAGGTGTCTGGTGACATTCACCTCTTTGTTCCCACCCATCTTCATTACCGTGACAACATGGCCCCTCTGGGCTCTTCCACCTGCTTTGTCCCTACCTATTCTCCCACATCTTAAGGAGTGGTCCTTTAGCTGTGAGAGGTGAATGCAGTTCTGGGAAAGAAAAGCTCCCTTGTCTCTTAAAAGCTTCACTGATGAATATAGGGATGGTGGGCAGGAAATGGGATGGATTGTTCAAATTTCAAAGCTATAGCTGGAGTCAGTGAGCAGCAGAGGAATGAGACCATTGAGGCGAGAAAGGTTGGAAAGGAAGGAGGAATGCACGCAGGCCAAGAGGACCTCTGCCTCCTTGTGTGGGGCATACTTCACCCAGCCTGAGAACTGGGCATAGAAGAGCAGTAAGGAAACTTCAACACCATCCTCTGGACTCCAGATATGTCTGAAGCTGCCATGAGCCAGACTTAGACTTGGTTCTTCCTGGTTAAGGACAGAGCTTGTGTATCTTTTCATCTGTGGCAAGGCCCAAGGGCAATATTTGATGGAAAGGAGTCAGGGTTGGCCTGGTTTCTGGTCTCCTCAACTCTGAATGGCTGGTGGGTGTGGCCTGCACTCTGGGCTCTATCTGGAGGTCCAGAAGCTGAGAAGCCTCTAAGAAAGTCATTCATGGGGTTCTTACAGAAGGCTTGGCAAACCTACAAAGGCCTCTAGGGAGATCTAACAGAGCCACATCCCCTTCCTCTGGCCACCAGTCACTCCTGGACATAACTCCCTCACTCCACCCAAAGGACTCCTTTCACTCTTCATCCAAAGACTTTGCATCTCAGAGGAAATGGGGAGGCACCAGTTGTACCTTCTCATACCTTCACCCCCCACTCTGGATCCTGCACTATCCTGTTTCTAGTCACATTTATGCTCATTTCTGAAGCTTTCTTGGAGGCCAAGATGACTTGCATATATGGAGGATCTGGTGTTATCAATCCAATAACTGTTCACCTAAAAAGGTAGGTATTTCTTTGCAGTTAACAGGGAAGAGCTTAATTCATTTCCCACTTGCCTTCTGAACTCTGAATAAATAAAACATTAAATAATTGCAATAATACCCATGGTTAACATCCACAAAACACCCCCAGAGTGTTCTTATACATCAAGTCAGTCTGTGCACTGGAATCTCACTAGAAATGGATTTAGTGGGCAGCCCTGGTGGCTTAGCGGTTTAGCGCCGCCTTCAGCCCAGGGTGTAATCCTGGAGATCCAGGATCGAGTCCCTCGTCAGGCTCCCTGCATGGAGCCTGCTTCTCCCTCTGCCTGTGTCTCTGCCTCTCTCTCTCTTTGTGTCTCTCATAAATAAACAAAATCTTAAAAAACAAAGAAACAAATGGATGTAGTTCACTCTGCTTGATTGTACTCTCTTGGGAGGTATACTTGCCCTAAATGCAGTCGAGGAGGCAGGAAAGGGAGATGAGAAGACTTTACATGAAGGGGTTTGTCACAGGAGGCATTCAAATTCAGCCACAGAGAAGAAATGTGTGGGAAATATCAGAAAGGGAGACAGAACGTAAAGACTGCTAACTCTGGGAAATGAACTAGGGGTGATAGAAGGGGAGGAGGGCGGGGGGTGGGAGTGAATGGGTGACGGGCACTGGGGGTTATTCTGTATGTTAGTAAATTGAACACCAATAAAAAATTAAAAAAAAAAACAAAACAAATTCAGCCACAGTTCTGTGACTGGGGTGGATGACAGAGTCAATCTCTGGGAAGCCACCAGGTGACATGACTCCCATTCACACTGAATGTTGCCTCTAGCCCCATTTATGCCTTATAGGCATGGAATTTTTATAGGGGGTAACAACACTCTTAATGGGTGAATATGAAAATATTTAAAGTCTATTACAGTTGTTCTATTTTGGCAATTCTTCATTTAAGGTAAAAATATTGGGAGTCTAAACAAATGGAATAGCATGAGCTGCTTCTCTCTTGCTTTCTGATAAACCTATTTGGCAAGTAAATCTGAAATTTGGGGAAGGAGTGGACCAATTTAGTAAATCTTTCAGCAATGAAGATTCGGACTGGTTACTAGTGGTAACCAAGTATGCTGTCTCAGTATGGAATGCGGGATCTGGGACACTCCAATCATTAAAGTTTTCTGTACTGTGAAACAAAAATAGACAAAAGTGGCCAAGGCTTTCCTTCAGGAGCACTAGTGAGGGAACCGTTCTTTAGAGAAGAAAGGAATGGAAGCAGGTTCAGGGGCATTGGTCATATTACCCCAAAGATCAGTAACAGTAAACAGCTGACTTACAAATGTGCATGTGAGGTGACAAAGCATTGTTGGAAAGGTCATATGAACCACCTGTTCCATTGATGATATGGTCACAATGTGCAGAACAAATTAAGCAAGCCCTCGGTAAACAGACCTTAGTACATAAGTGATATGCCCAACCGTCCAGCTGGTGGACTCGCCCTAAACTGTGCTACTTGCTGAACTTCCACAGATCAAACACTGTGGGTAAGTCTCAGGTCAGGAATTCTCAGAGATGAGAAATGGGATAGATGCTCCAGGTAGAAAAGCTGTTTGAGTCTTCCTGCTTACCTGAGACCTCATCCTTCGCCCTGCTCCAGCCAAACATCTCTCTCCAGTCCCTCCTGGCCACAAGCGATGGCTGAGCTCTTATATCAACCTACAACTTCTTCTTTCCTTTCTGACCCTCTGAGGGCTAACACAGACTCGCCTCATTTTCCTCTACCTGGAAGAAGCCCATGGACCATCTAAAATTTCCTGTTGCTGTTAATGATAATGAAACACACAAGGGGAATACTCCTTCCTATCCACCTCCACCATCTTTTCTTGCTTTGCTAGGGCCTGGCTTTCTGAGCTAAACTGTATAGCAACGCTAGCGGGGAAGTATATGAGAATACAAGTGATTTAAGTGACAATATTACAACGAATGAAGTGTTTACTACTCCAAACGAAGGCTCCAATTTGAGGAGTTAAACTTAGGGGGTGAGATATGATCTGATGAGAAGATGTAGTTGTGTTTGGAGGATTGGGGCCAAGAAACAACTGGTTAGCAGAACCAACCAACTACGACATGGTGAGGACATTTGCCAAGTGGATATTTGGGAAGTTTATGCTATGAGTATGAGAAAGTGTCCTCTTCGTCTCCCCTATAAAACCTTCATGTACACTAATGCTTTTGAGGCTTATAGATTCTCTGTGGGTAACTTCAAGTGGCATTGACTCTGGGTCCAGGTTAGAAAGGGCCACAAGGTCTACATATAGGCACTTCCTACACTGATGGCATAAATGGCCTAATACGATACTCTTCTTTTTATCCATAGCCTTTGCTATGTGACTTTGCAGCTCTTCTCAGTAAAGATGTTGAATCTAATTCACCACCCCTTGCTTCTGGGTGGCCTTAGGACTGCTTCTGGCCAATAGAATACAGAAGTGATGGTGCAGAAATTCTGAGCCCAAGCCTCAAGAGACCAGGCATGGTTCTTCCTGTTTGCAGTGATTTTCTTGTGCTTGGCCACTGCCATGAAATCATGGCCAGACTAGCATGCTGGTGGATGAGAGACAATCAGAGTAAAGTCAAAGGCAGCCAACACCCATATGTGAGAGAACCCAATCAAGTACGCAGAGCTGCCAAGACAACCCACAGCTGTTCTTAGGCGCCAGAGTATAAATGTATTGCTGTGTGTTCCTGAGGTTTTGTGTTTGTTATGGATTACTTGAGCAATGGAAAGCTGCCACAAATGTATGTTAAGTATGCCGTTGTGGGGATTGGGTCAAAGGTAAGAAGAACAGAACAGAGAGTGGGGGCTATAGAAGAGGCTGGGCAGGGGGCTCAGTCAGGACCAGTGGCCAAGAGTATTAGGCTGGGAGAGGAGACCCTGCTGGCTGAATGCACAGGCCAGCACATATCTGGAGGTGGAATGGTTACAGAGATGGGGCTCAGAACTGGGATCCCAAACATGGGCAGGCACCAAGATCAGTTAATAATGATGTTCAGAACTTTGGCAGGTGACATGGTCAACTGGATTAGAGTTGAGACCGGGACACTGCTGAAAAAACTGAATCTCTGGGCTCTTGAGGTACAGATGGAGGGTTGGGGGGGTATAGGAAGACTGACCAGAGCAAGGATAACGAGCAGAGGTCAAGGTCAAGAAATTAGGGAGTCAGAAGGTATGTCTTCCAATTCCCCTGGTTTATTTCATCCACTAACGCTGACCTGTGGTTTTGCTTGGGGCCATTCCAAGCTTCATGGGTTCAGGGCATAAGCACAAGGCTGATTTTTGAGAGTTTAGATTCCAGGATCCCTGGCAATGAGCAAGGTGCTGAACAAGATGTCCATGTGGGTGAGTGGAAAGGTTCCAGGAGGCTTGTCTATACCAGGAATTCCCCACCTTTCATGTGCATCAGGGTCCCCACACTCCTGTCCTGAGCTTCAGACAAAAGTGACTGGCCTCTGAATAAGAAACTCTGTGGATAGTGAGGCTCCTAAAGGCTTATTTTGCAAAACAGAGCATCCAGCCCTAAGCAAGGGATCCGGGAATTAGCTGAGGTCAGGGCCCTGGTCAAATGAGGCCCTAGCACTGGCTCAGGAGGTGAGTCTGCGGATGGGAGGACATCTGCAAGGAAGGCAATGGAAGGGAGATAAAATGCTAGCTAAGAGCAGAGCTCACAAGCTCATAGTTGTCAGTACTTCTGGCACACCTGTGTTACTTGAATAAAGACAATTAGCCATTCGATTGCCCCCCTGTGATGTTCACATCGCTCATAATAAAGGTCAAACCTGCTTTCGACATACAACAGATAATTTCAATGCTAAAACTGATTTTAATCCCTCCCAAATCTGGAGAAGGGGTGATATCCAAAATTGTCTAAGATTCTAAGCCAAGAATAAAGAGTTTATTTTTGACTCTAGAAGAACCTGCAAATGGACTCCTCTTGGAAAGTGTCTTCAAAGGGTCTCACACGTTTGTTGCTTACAGTCAGAGTAGTTTAATGAGGAATCCTACCAGAGGTGGCTAGAATCCATCCACATCATTTGTCTCTCACATGACAAAATTGAAATACTTCTAAGAAAAATTGGTTAAAATAGAAGTCCTCAATACAGCTCTTCATGGCTCTATAAACTCCTTAGCTATTGACCAGTGACTGAGAACAGCCACAAAATGATGCTTTTTAACTGTCTGCATGGACAACTGGTTAAGCATGTGTAAACTATAAGCAAGCTCGTTCTCATAAGGGCATAGAGGAGGAAAACGTGTATGTCTAATTTGTGGCCTTTGCCATGTTGTCTTACTTACATGGCATTTCCTGTTTGCCAGGTACTGTTGTATTTTAGAAACCTTCAGTTCTTTCATCATCATCATAACCCTCGGAGAAAGACACTGTTATTATTGCCATCTTTCTTGAGCAAACTGAGGTTCAGAGAGGTTAAGTGACTTACCTGGAGTCACATGTAGCTAGAGCCCTGTTATTAACCAGTACACCATGTTGACTGTTTATTCCCTTCTTCCTAAAAGAATTCTAGAATCAAGGATGGGTATCTATAAACCAATTATCTACAGAGGATGGTAGAGTGAAAAAAAAAAAAACAACAAAGCAAATTTTTCTTACCTTTAGGATAAGTGTAATAAAGCAAGGCATTCATTCCTTCTCCACCAAGTCCTCTTTTAACTGGATGTTACAACCACTGCATGCTGGGGAATCACCCTTCCATGTTTCTAGAATCTTCATCATTCTTTCCCTTCCATACCCCCCTACCCCCCTTTGGTCTTCATTTGCATTACTCACAGCCCGGCCCTAAGTACTTCTGTTTTCTGTCTGACCCAGTTTATAACTTCTCAGAGCTCAAGAAAGATGTTTCTAAAACACAAAACTGTTTTCTGGTCTATTTCAAATCTCTTTAATGTCACTGCTTTGTTCTGTGATAAAAGCCAGATAATTTAGCCTAGCAGATGATGGGATGTGCTTCATGTTCAGGTCCAGTTCATTAGCTGGCTCCATACTTGGCACACAGTAGGTGGCCCCATTCCTCCACGTCCCGTTGCTTGAGCCACGTTCAGCTGTTTGCCTGCCTGCTGTTTCTCATCTAGAATTCCCTTCACTCTTCCCTGCTCCCTCCAACCTTCACTAGATAATTCTAATGCATCCTTCAAAACCCAGCTCAATCATCACTTCTTCCACTGATCTGGTTGCCCTTTGCAGTGCTCCTGGAGTAGCCACACATTTCTCTCCTATTCTGTACAGGCCCCTGAAAATGTGAACTGTAGACAGCAGCAGCAGCAGCAGCATATAGAAGCCCGTGGGATGTGCAGTTTCTCCTGCCCCACTTAAGACCTACTAAATCAGAATTTCTGGGCATGGACCCTGGCATTTCATTATTCTTCTGCATGCTGAGGGCAGAGCAGCACTGCCCTGGACATTTTGAAAGCACATACCATGTCGTATTGGATCCCTGACTTCCCACGGTTTCTCATACTGACTGGGATAAAGCAAAGGATCAATGAATGATCAGTGAGTGAATGAACACTGGGTTAATCCTTGAATTCATTAAACCTTTTTTTTTTTAAAGATTTTATTTATTCATTCATGAGAATACACAGAGAGGGGAGAGAGAGAGAGAGAGAGGCAGAGACACAGGCAGAGGGAGAAGCAGGCTCCATGCAGGGAGCCCCACATGGGACTCGATCCCGGGTCTCCAGGATCACGCCCCGGGCTGTAGGCGGCGCGCTAAACCACTGAGCCACCGGGGCTGCTCCATTAAACCTTTTTTATCTAGGAAACAGGGAGTAGTCCATCAATGCCTCCAAACATTCTTAGAATTGGAATACGTCTTTAATTTTGAATTGGTTAAGGCTCAGGTGTACTGTTTGTTCTGGCACTATTATAAGGGGCACTGAAATAATTTCAAGTTTAGAGCTGATTAAGCACAGAAATCGAGTATCCCTCAAAAGTACATTTTTTTTTAAAAGTACATTTTTATGCTTCTACTGTACAGCAGAAGGTGCTACCCTCTGCTTCAAGCCCTGAAAGACTATTTGCAGCTTTCCTTAAATTGTCTTCTTTCTTTTGACTATTTTTTGAATATAGTAGTTTAGGAAGGAAAATGCAAATTGTACAGCTATGGTAAAGACTGCTACATATCAAAATATCTCATGGCTTCTTTGGTTTCTCACAACAGTCTCTGTGCTAGCTATCTGCTGCTTGTAAAGCTTTCTTGCAGCACTTCATGCTAAAATTAAGGCTACTAGTAGGACTTTTTTGACTTTTTTTCAGGTATAATTGCACTCCTCTAAAACAAACTGATGTAAGACATAGTCTGTTAAATACGAACTGCTCACCAACGCCATAAACAAAAATGTGCCTTAATTTTTTTGTGTGTGCCTTAATTTTTAAATAATTTTCTGTACTGTTGTTCCATGAAGGGAAAAGGGACAACATTCTTGAGGTCTAACACACAGCTTTCATAGCAGTTAGACTGGTTACTACCAAAACCAGCTTAAAGAGAAATCAAAAAAAAAAATAAAAAAAAATATTAAAAAAAAAGAGAAATCAGCTGTGGTAAACTTGTATTAAGTGCTGGTAGTTGAATAGTTAACTTTAATCACATCCAGTACACAGAACTGTTTAAAGTACAGATTTGACAAAGTAAAGAGCAGGTGTTTTAACTCTTTATCTTGAGGTTAAGGACTTTATAGATGGTAGAGTACAAAATAGCATCTGCTAGCAAAACTGCTCTCCAATGGACATTTAAGTGAACAGGCAAACAGAAAACAAGGGTCATAAGGGTAGTTAGGGTTGGCACAGTCAACTCCCCTGCCACTCTTTTTCAAAAAAGGCTTAAAAGAGGCAGCAGAGGGGAGATGCCCAAGCTAGAAATGTACCCAAAGGTTCTTCAGCGACTCATCTATGCTGCTAGTGTCTTATGCTTGGTGTGTGACAGGGTCAACCACCACCTCCAACTCTTCCTCACAAATACTTCCATCCCGCCAACAGGACAGTATCTTAACTGAGAAGCTCTTTTCACCAACACTTACAGTGGTTATAGAAACAAGTAAGGAAATTCTATTTTTGAAAAATTTCCCGTTTTAGTTTTGTTAGATGATATATTTTAAGAAGTGGAGAATAACATGAGTCGAGCAAAGGGAGCAGTTGGTCACTAAACATAAAAAGCTCATTAAAAAAGATGTTGAAATGTATTAATTAGAAATCAAAAGTGTATTCAACTTCCACGGACACATCTCAAAGGCACCCAGAGTCCGACTCTAACGAACACTTAGGGGAACCACAGATTTTTCAGGGCCACTTACTTCTTTTGGCCTCTACGTTTTATGACTTAGTTCCTCAGGAATACTTTCCTCCTTTCAATTTTTTGCCAAGTTTAAGTTCATTGCTTTTGTAGACAAGCCACAGAGTCCACAAGGAAGAAAGTATAATTTCAGTGACATGTTGCTCCTGGATGCCAACACAGGGGGGAGGATCATTTCCAATTGTTTTGGGATACTGAAAACAACCATATGTGGATTAAGTTTAAACAGCAATAGAGAAAACTGCTGACCTTCCTGGATTAAAGACCTTTGCAATTCAGGTTGTATCTGTAATTAAGCTGAGTAGAATGAATATTTTCAGTTTCTTTATTCTCTGGAATAATTCCAAAAATCCTTTGAGTAGGTATGCTGCTGTAGAAGCTGAACCCTGAGTAGATGAAGGATTAAACAAATATAAAGGGTTTCACGATAAACTCTAGTATAAAAGCAACAGAAAGCTGCAGAGAAAAAATATATGTATGTGTATTATATAATTATGTATAAATGTGTACACGTGTGTATATATTACTTATATGGGCAAATAAAATGGAAAACTAGTTGAGCACATAAAAATTATATTCAAAATTCTCATATGACATTTATTTTTTTTCATTCAGACACTCCAGCTATTATAACACAGCAGGAACAAGCAGCACTGGTTACATCTAAAGCTAGATGTGATTCAGTATCCACACCCCTTTATACAGTCAGATCCACAGACATGTGAGCAACTATAGCATCAGACTGCCAGCAAAGCACGAGTTTCATATAGGGAATATAAATGCATCCATTCATTTCCTCTCATTAACTTCACAGTCAGGCTTTGAACAATGCGATTGATTAACATATTCATTGTTCTCTTATGCTTTTACCTCAAATTTTTACATCTTTAGGGATCAAAGATATCTGAATACTTAGCAAACAAATGTTCCTGCAAAACCATCTCTGCAAAACGTAGTGGCACCAAAAGTGCCAGAATGGATTTTTTACTGTTTCAAGGGACCTACAAAAATGCTAAGGAAAACAAATCTATGAACCAATTTTATTTTTATTTGCATTTAACATGATTATACACATTCATGTGTCTAACAAGATCTGCACTGTTACATTAAAAATACAGTACAATAACATTCAACATGAGGTACTTCATATTTATATATTTTTCCTTCATAAATAATGCTGTAAGCTACTAAATTCAAGCACTCTGCACAAATGGCTAGTGTCTTGAATTAGCCGAGCTTATTTAAACACCTTAAAAACAAAAAAGACAGTTCAGTGCAATAATTATGTAGAAATTAGACCATTTACTTAAATACTATATTAAGATATGCTTAAAGAATGTTACATTAGAACTGCTAGCCTAGTTCCCCTTTATCCCCAGTATGAACAACGACAAAGACTGCCAGATACATTGGGAAAAGCATCTACAGAGTATTCTGTTTAATAAAGATGTGTTTTTACACTAGAGTTGCCTGTCTTGTCAGAACAATGGTTTTCTAGTTTTAAAAGCTACAAAATTCGAGATTACCAAAGAAAATGAAGCAAGCACATTAGCTTTCATTCCATGTTGAAAATGCAACAGGGAGAATAGGATTCAAAATACAAAATTTCTTATTCTAAATACAATTTTCAAATTTAACTCATGGCTCTCAACACCAGCCAATTAGGTGATGAATCTGTCTTTTGTTTTTTAGGTAATAATAATTAACATAAAATCAAGCTCTTATACCCCCAGTGTACAAGATCTCCCTCGGCTTTCACCCAGCAGTTCCCTAGCCACATGGAGGGCATCTTGCTAACAGGAGTGCTGACAGTGAACGTTACTAAATGAACAATCTTTAATCTAAGGTTATCACACCCACCTCAACAATCTGATCTGATGACATTAGTGTTAAATCAGGTTTCTTCTTCTCTGGCTTAAAAATGAGTGCCTTCTAATCAGGTATATAGTCTACCAATTTGCATGGTAGCTATGAGTTACCGAAATGTTTAATCATAATTTAAAAGCAAAATCCTTTACAGAACTATTTTTAAATTGAAAACACACCTTTATTTCATAAATACTTTGCCAAAACTACTATCTGTCATCTTCCTAATAAGAAATAGTTGTTAGATAATTTTGGAAAGTTGTCCTGGGAGTACTCATCTAAAATCACCAGTAACAGCTTTTGATCACCTATGCTAACAGGCATAGGTAATGGCAAACATGATTAAAACATTTCCCATAATCCAGTGTTCTCCTCCACCAGGGAAGCTGGCCAAAAGCAAAAAGCCCACGACTGGGGGGGAAAAGTGGCCCAGAAGCACAGTGAATAAGATAAGGGTAGTCACTTACTGGGGCCTTGCTAGGGCCAGCATGGGGACCATTTCTGTCTGACCTCTTATACTGGCCAGGCAGGGAGGAGACAATGCCTGAGTCGGCAAACACACTTGCATGCACATGGACGTGCATGGACGCCCACGACGTGCACACACCCACCCACCCACCCCAGGACTAACCCCTGGCTCCAGACAAGCCAGCTTGGGACTCGCAGAGCAGGAGAAGGAGGCGGCCAGGGACCACACTCTGGGTGGTGGGGGAAGCCATCTCAGGATCACACTGAGCAGAAAAGCTGCCCAGAAAGACATGGATACTTCAACTGGCAGTGAACACATTGGACACTACCAGGGTCACAGGCACTAAACCATCACAAGCCATCACTGAAGGAGAATTTTTGGATGAGCTTTTCCCTCCTTTGTTTACATTAGCCGTGTAAAAATAAGAGGGCTGGATGTGATGCTGATGCAGTGAATATCAGTTACAATCAAATGTATCGCTCCAGACTTTTTTTTTAAAACCCTGCAGGCATATATTGGCACTTTAAGATAGCCAAAGACCAAATTCTAGCAGTCTAGGAACAGGACATAATTATAACTAAGAAGATAGTATGTGGTCAAAGTAGATCAGGTAAAGTGTATTTTGGATTAAAAAGAAAAAAGAAAAATCAAAGAATAAAAGTATCTTATTACATTAACATGTAGTGCTACAAAACTAATTATTACTCCACACATCTGAAGAATTGTTTGGTCCTCTTTTCATGGGAAAAAGGGCATAAGAATTCTATACAGTATGACTTATAAAAACAAGCAAATAGTGGGGATCAGAAGCAAAGTGGGGAGAAGACTGGCTTTTTCAAATGGTGTGTTCTATCACGCCATCAAATAGACTATTTGTAGAATGGGACTTCTTTAGGTTTCCTTTCTAAGCTGTTTTAGTTTAAATTAATAGGCTTGTGATTTTCCCCAATGACAATAAAAATGTGTAATTTAGTTCCAAAAGAAGTGTCTGTACTGCAATAGTTTGTCTTCTAAACTAAAAGGATAAAAACCTGCTTGTAGTAGAAGTCCTGGCCTAAGCAAACATCCAATTTCCTATTTTACATTGATACTTTGCAGTGTTTAACATTTAACAATCTTATGAATTTTGGATTTAAGAAAAAATAATGCCCAGAGTAAAATACTTAAAATGAAACAAGAGCTAAACAAAACTATCGTCTAATTTCTAAATTATTATTTATTACGAAGCAAAGCTTCTTTCAAAATTGTACACTGAGGTTTACATGTAATTTGGGGAAGGGGGGGAGTTCTCTTTAAAAATAACTCATTATTATTTTAGAATATTTATTTCTATTGTCAAAATAAAGCCCTAAAGGAAATTCAAGGTGACCCAGAAATTCTGAGAGAGACAAAACTGGGAGGTCAATGGAGCAGTTGGAAAAGAGCACAAATTCTCCTCGGGTGTATAGATGCAACTCTAAAAACCACAAAGCCTTAATAAATAAGAACTTGGCTCTTTTAAGCATATAGTTAAAAGCTGAATGCTGCATTTTTGCCTATACATAATTAAAAGTTTGAAAGAAATTAAGAAACTGCCTACAGCTTCATTCATTACGAATTACCTGCGCTGATCTGCAGATGAGCTAAGTATAAGCAAGTAGGAACCAGATGCGCACCTCAGAGCTCACACTGCTTTGGGAGGTGTTTTCAAGCATAGAATATGAGTTCAGGGATCTGCCCTCCTTGCACCCCAGTGCCATTGGTACTATCTGAGGAGCACTGAAACTGGACAGTCACCTTGCCACACTGAACTTCCGTCATGCCTTCTTGTCCAAAGTAGCTGAGTTCATTTCCATCCAGTATCACGCTGGCTGTGTAGAAGGTGTCTGGTTCAATCTGCACTGGGTACTCAAACCACACGGGGAAAGTATTGCTGGAGCCATCTGAGAAGTACTTGCTCAAGTTCTGCCCCAGAACAACGCCCTGCCGCTTGAGTTCAATCTTGGCGCTATACTCTGCAGAACCACAGCTGGAGCCATACAGCCCAAAGCCAGCAATGAACACTCTCTTATCAACTGCGAACTGGATGCTGTCACAGCGGCCCCGGTAACGCCACTGGTTGCTACGATAGGCACATGATTGGAAACGGTGACAGCGCTGGGGGACGAGGCCCTTGCGGGCTTTACTTACAAACTGCAACTCGGGCTTTTTGGCTGCAGTGTACCAGAGGAAAATGTCATTGGTCTCATTGAGAGTTAAAACTCCTGACTGGGCAGCACCATTTGCAAAATCATCCAGGGCCATTGTGGGTATGCGGATTAAGTAAAGTGCCTTTCCAAGGACCTTGCGTTTATTTTCAATGCTCAAAGCTAGATCTTGTCGCTGGCATTCCACTTCAGCCCAGTTGAGAGCTGCCTCAAAAACCACAATTTCTTTGGCATTCAGAGTTTCCCTGCGGAGGATACTTTCTAGAGTCTGGAAGTCGATATCGCAGAATCCCTCAGACTTGAGAGCTAACTCAGCCTGGGCATCGATCACCTCCCAGCAACGCTGGGTCAGGTCTGGCTCCTCAAACAGGCAGCTCTGGGAGAGGAGTACACAGGCGTTCTTGGCGCTCAGGCTGGTCTCCAGGAAATTAACGCAGGCTCGGGCGAGGTGAGGGACAATGTACTTTTTGGCAGCATAAAGAGTGGCCAGCACTGTGTCAGCAGCCAAGTCAATTTCATCACAATAGATATATCTGAAAGAGAGCACACAGCATGTAAATGGAATTTTCACAAAATGAATGTGTCCAACAAGATGCAACTACTTTCAAGTTAGTTCCAAGAAAGTCATCTTATGTGACAGTTATTATAAAAATGATTGGGATTAAGGGAACATCTGAAATATGTTCATTAATTATTAATATTCCAACTCAGCAGTAAATTTGTATAACTAAAGATATTAACTTTCTGTTACCATTCTAGCCTCTATTTTATAACCTGCATTCAATGTCTTCTCAAAAAAAAAAAAAAAAAAATACTAGAGCTGTTTGAAAAAAAAACTATATACCAAAGTTAGTATTAGCAAAAAATAGCAAAATTTCTGTTAAATACACCATCTTATATTTAATCAAAAAATAATCTCCAGAGTACTTGGTGGCTCAGTTGGTTAAGTGTCTGCCTTTGGCTTAGGTCATGATCCAGAGGTCCTGCCTGGGATTGAGCCCTGTGTCCTGGAGCCTATGTCCTGTTGGGCTCCCTGCTCTGTGGAGAGTCTGCTTCTTCCCACTGCCACCCCCCTCCTTCCTCATGCTCTCTCTCTCTTTCAAACAAATACGTAAAATCTTTTTTTTTAAAGAATAATCTTATGTTTTAGAAGAGTGCGCTCTCTCTCTCGATATATATACACAGATATACATAGTTTTATTTTTAAATTTTCTCTGTACATTCAGAAAGAAACAAATGCCTTTAATACTATAATGTTGGCAATGATTACATCTTAATTCTTTTAACTAGGCAGGACTTGAATTTTTCCTTAACACAAAATAAAACCTGAAATTAAGCAAGATATTTTTCAAGTAGCTTTAAAGTTCAACAGATTATCAAATATGAATTTCAACAATCCGACATAGGCTTTGTATCTGGCTTTTTTTTTTCCTTCAAACTCTAAACTCTTTCTTCTCCACACATTTCTTCTACCTTCAGAATTAAAGACTATTATTTCTGGATATATTTAATTAAAAGACAAAAAAGCAAGAAAGCCTAAATATGCACTTATTTTTATGATTCTGTAAGGTATCCCTATGTCAGGATGAGAGAACATTTCTTGTGATTTGGGGGAATGGTGGCAGCCTCCCAAAATGGTATGTAAAGACAAAAATCATCTGCTTCTTTTAGACTGGTATGGTTGAGTACGAGAGTCAGTGAGAACTACATACGGGTGAAAAATACATGCTGTTAATACTTAATTTTTATATTTTTCTAGCTAATGCTAAGATGTTTAGCTACTTGCTGTGAAGTTTTCCTTTAATTTCTACATTTTAAAACAGTAAAACATATATGACAAAAAATTAGCAATGGCTTCTGCACAAGTAAAAAATCCCACAGTGATGACAATAAGAAAAACATCCACAATCACAAATGAAACTTCCATTTTTGCTCCCTAGAAGCTCTTCTCTTCTGATATGCTAAGCCATAATATACCTGGCAAGACTCACAACATACCGGCAGCTCAGTAATGTTCTGACCTGAGAACCAGGATGTTGGGGAAGAATCTGAACAAGGTCAGCACGTTGTGCCTCTTACCCCGGATTGTCAAGTGAGCAGTCTTCCCCCTTTTCTTGACAACTCCCTTTCTAGGAATACTGGCTACTCAGCCATACAATGCATGGTCTGGAAAACCTGGCCCCCACTGTCCATGGCAACAGTGCAGTACTAACTATGGCCCAACAGCAAACGGCACCTTACTTCATTTCTGATTCTTACCACTGTATGTATCATTTTAAAAAGCTGTATTGAGATATATTCTAGGTAATGTATTTGTAAGAAAAAATGCCTACAGAATGACTTGAGTGAAATGTAACTTTATAATTCTTACTTGTGTTTCTTAATTATGTATCTATTCTGGCTGAAACAACAGGACACTCTACTGGACTGCAGTGCAGTCAAAATGCTGAACTAGTGTTAGCGTTCTCCTCAGCAAGAGACAATGTCAAATATACAAAGCTGACTTGACTGGAAAAAAAAAACAAAACCCTCAGGTAAAACTGGTTTCTGTACATGTACCTCTAGAAGATTATAAAGGTCACTAAGTGTTGGTTGTTTAAAAGTGGTGGATTAGTTTACCTTTTGGTACTTCACATGCTCACTTATCTTTCATTTCCCTATTTCCCATTGTGAAGTTTCAGTCAGAAGCAATCTGATTTCAAAACTACAACATAAATAAAGAATTGAATACTTTTAAGTTCTACAATTGACTAGAGTACTTATTTCTCAGTAGAAGTAGACAATAAATATCTTGCAACATTTTAAGCATTTGTGGGATTATCGTCCAATTTGTTGACACAGAAAAATTTAACAAACACATTTATTCCAGGGAACCAAAATGCCCACAGCAGCAGATAACCTTGAACTCTTGATATACTTGGTGTGCTAGAATAAGGATTTAACAAAAATCATAAAACCTTACTTATCACACTAATACCACCAGTGCACATCAAAGAAGCTGATTATATTTTTTAAGTATATATCTTACATGTTTATATTTTTATATTACCAATTAAAATTTTCTTGTAAAAATACATATAAAACTATAGAAAACTATTCATATCTCTCAAAAATGTTTCTTCTACTATCAAATATTTCTTTATCTTTGAGAAATGGTATCTGGTTTTATGTAAGAGTACCTGTATGTATGGTATGTATGTACATACAAAGATCAGATATTTTAACACAGTAAGTTTTAAATAATTTTTTTTTAAGATTTTTTATTTATCTATTCATGAGAGACAGAGAGAGAGAGAGAGAGGCAGAGGGAGAAGCAGGCTCCATGCAGGGAGCCCAATGTGGGACTCGATCCTAGGACTCCAGGATCATGCCCTGGGCCAAAGGCAGACTCTCAACCTCTGAGCCGCCCAGGCATTCCTAACACAGTAAGTTTTATATCTGCTGACAAGAAACAATAATTCCTAGAAAATTCAGCAATCTCTTAACTAATGGTACTTAAATGGAGTGCAGAATTTCTGGAATTGTGAAACAAAATATAATTTATATCTTTAAAGACTTCATACACAATGCTGTCAGAGAGATTGTAATAGACAATCCTCCATGACAAAGTGATTTTTAATTTTAAGTCGTTAAAAATCAAATCACTATACGTGCCACTTGGTCTCAAATCCCATGCCAAGGTGTCATTGCAAATGCCTGCACCATTCCACATGCTTTTGTCCCAAAAGATGCACAGTAGTTTTCTCCAAAAACATTTACAAGGTAAGCAGCACCCTCTTTCTTCATCAGTCTCCCTTTCAGTTACACAGAACTTATATTTAACTGTGAAGCCAGCAGAGTACAAACACAGCATAAACAAACTCTTTCTAAGCAAATGAACGATGCTTACTTCAGCATAGCGAGAAAAGCAGCAGGTTCGACATCTGGTATACGGATTTCATCTTTGTCCTCAGCAAGTTCTCCGTAAAACATTGCA
This sequence comes from Canis aureus, assembly GCF_053574225.1. Taxonomy (NCBI): domain Eukaryota; kingdom Metazoa; phylum Chordata; class Mammalia; order Carnivora; family Canidae; genus Canis; species Canis aureus. The sequence continues at coordinate 15,927,545 of NC_135636.1, forward strand.
TGGAACACAGAGCTCCCAACAGCTAAAACATACTGTGGAGAAAAGGAAATCTTATTTCATGCACTAAACTGAAAGCATTTTCAGTAAATCAGTCCAGAAAAACAACTCCAAGCAATCAGGTTTAGTGGACATGAAGCAACTACACCTGCTCTTTCTTCAAAGCCAAGGTCTAATGTGTATCCTGCTGTGAAAGCAGAAGATAGATGTTCATGCAAGCCAGCCTTTATGCTGCTAATTACCTCAAAGCTTTAAGGAATTAATGTGTAAGTTCCCTCATTACAAAATAAATAAAATAAAAGCTTATCTAACCAAATTTCTAGGGGAAGAGTAAACATGACTTTCCTAACCTGTCACAACAACTTCCCATGACTGGAGAGTTAAGAGGGCATATTTTTGTGTGGGATGTAAAGCAGGGTAGAAAGACACAAAGAAAAAAAATTAAGCGTGGCTAAAGACCCTTTGGAGAGGCTATGCCTTCTCTGTGATGGGCGAAACACGCACTGCCTGCCATCAGCAAGCTGCCCACCCCAACCAAGTTTCAGGCTTATGAAGAGGAGAGGGTCCCTCTTTGTAAATCTCAGGACTAAACCGGTAATGCAGCTGTTGCTTACTTTGTGTCCTGGCAACCGCTGAGTCCCACCTGGTGGCCCAACCACAAAATGTACATCTGCCATCAAATCATTATTGAACATCACTGCATTTCTATAAACAGAGGCAATTTATTAATTCACAGCAGCCAGCATTTTTAATACCCCCTCCCAACATGCAAATCCCACAAGACTCACAAGCTTAGCAAAGTTTAGTAACTTCAGGGCAGAACTACAAATACAGATTCCACTAAACAACTGTTTGTAATCATTGCAAACACATGGGAAGTAACTAAAGTTAAAAAAAAAAAGGCAAAAAGTTATCCAAACTTTTCATAAGACTAAGGACAAATAATAGGTTTCTATCTTCAAACCTTCCATGGTCCGTAGACACAAGCCTGTCACTTAAATGTTACAGCTTGCAGAAACATTTTTATCTAAGAGGAAAACAGCTGTACTGTTTTGGAAAAGATACAAGGCAGTTTTCCATTACCAATAAAGCTTCTGGGAAAAGAGGAAACACAGATTTATGTTAAAATACATTACAGGTTGTGCAAAAGCAGAAACTTCCAACACAGGAAAACTTTTAAAGTAAATATGCTGGTCTGGCACTTACCTTTCTCGAATGGTAGGATAAAGACCCTGCCAGTTTGGGGCCGGAATAAGGTTGTTATTACTGAGATTCTGCTGGTGGTACTGCTGGACAGTGGTGCTGCTGGAGTTGGCTGGTTTTTTACGAGGGAATATATCAGCAGCCATCTTCTTCTTCTTTTTAGTCTTCAAGGTAATTATTTCATAACAAACTGGGGGCAACTTGCTGCTGCTGCCGCTGTTGCTGCTGCTGGTATTTGTCTTCGAGCTTTTCTTGGACCTATTCTTTACCGTCTCTGGAAGCATCAAGAAGAAGGTGAGACATTTCATGTTCTTTTCCTTGTCATCTACCATGAGTACAGTATGTCTTTCTTTATAGCTAGATATCCCAAATTGGTGCAAACATCAAAGAAAAGAGGCTAGCATGAGCCAAGATGTTAACAGAAACCAACAAGCTGCTATTTTGCTTCTTCTCTCAGCCGGACAAGGTGACCTTTTCACTATGTTCAATAGAAACTGGCTTTAAGTTTTATCCAGTACTGGGTCTGCTAAATACATCTCCATCATGATTCCTATTGCTCTTATGTGCTCATAAAAATAACCCAGTTTCCTAGATCACCTGAAAATGCTACGCTGAGCACAGATGACAGGCAGAGAGAGACGTAGCACTTGTTTTCTGAATTAGGTTAGCAAGATGTGCTGGAGCCGTGCGAGTCTGTTCAGCCGGCTGAAGTTGTATGGTGAATGGATCGGAGGAGAGTAGGTATTACAGCCCTGCAGATGGAGTCAGACAGCCAGTGCTGGGAGCCAATAGCTGAAGTCACCAATCATGATTGGACCAAGCAAAACAGTGACACCTATTGTAACGTGCATAGCTCTGATATTAAAGGAACAGTAGTTGCATTCTGTTGTCTCCTGTATTATTGTATATTTAGGTAAGAAAAACAACCTATGAAATACATCTGCAAACAGGAGAGGAATAGTTTGTGCCCACAGATTTCTCTGCAGTAGATGTACATTTTTATTTCCCCAGTTAAACAGGCAGGATCAATTAACAAAGGGTAGGGACTGGTAACTACTCTGTATTTCTAGTAAAATCTTTATCCCAGCAGCATTTAGTTTCAGATACTTCAAACAAAATCCTCCATTCTTCCAGCTAAAAGGGATTATTAATAGCAAAACCATACTCAACAACACATTTATGACAGCTTAATGGAAAGGAATGTTGTTTTTCTTTTTCCAGTCTCTTTGAATGCAAGTTATAGTCTAGTATAAAATAAGAGAGATGAGGTCATGTGTTCATTTTACCTCCTAACATTTTCTAGTTCCTATGTTGATCTTTGACAGGAGTCCCAGATCAGAAAATACTTTTAAATTTGACTAAGATTATACCACTAGGTTTAGCTGCACGTTGAAACAGACAAATTTTAGATATGAAAATAAGATTCAAATGAAACAAATCTGTAACCTTTAATCAGTATTTAAAGGTTATAATTCACTAAAAATACATCAGATGGGCCCTGCGCAGGATCTCAAAATCCAGCCTCAACGTTATGGCTTTATTTAACTTGTAATAAATTGAAAGAATATAATCCACAACTTCTAACACAAACCCAGTAAAAAGGCTATTCAAAATGATAAATGTTCTGATGCTGCCTAATTAAAATGCAAACAGGTTCTCTCTGCTTTGAATCAGAAGAATATAAACTACTACATATGTGGTTTTCATGGATGTGAATCCCACAACAATCTCTGGCTTTGTTGAGCAAGAAAAAACAAACCCTGCTACAGGTTCCACATATATTTATTTCTAAAGAGGGACTAATGAGGAAATTTAATCCCACCCCATCTATCTGGATTACTCTCATCTGTTCCAGGTGCAGCAGCCATTTGCTAACCCCCACTCCTGGCTCAATCTTCTCGGCCACGGCCCTGCTTGTTGCACAGTATTCATCTGAATAATGAGTCCCTGACAGAGTAAGGGCTGAACGAATGCACTATGATGGTCATTGTAACTAATAATCTACTCAAGAGAACAAACCGAAACCAAACTTTTAATCCCTGAGGCCCTAAATCATGAGACTGAACCAAGGAATATCCTCTTGATTGTCATCATTATTACTCTTAAAACTGCAAAGCCAGTACAAGATAGACTGTGTATAGAAGAGAACCAATGGTCTTTACCACAAGGCTATTCATCCCCATTTTAGATGGACCCTGAGTGCTCTTATTATAATTACTGTGTTCCCAATCACAGGGCTACCCACCCCCCTACACACACACACCCTTTCAAGTCACACATCACAGAGAGAGATCTAGAGACTAGTTTTTAAAAGCATGTGGTGAAAGGTATGAAGAAACAAATCTGTTCCCATTTGACCTAACTACCCAGGATATGGTTAAAACCAAAAGATTTTTCTTCTGTTTAACTGCTACTGAGCTTCCTGACACCAACTCCTTGGAAAGCCCCCACCATAGGCAGGTCCTTCTAACCAGGATTAGACCTGGCTTTCAGGTGAGATAGTGACCAATTAAATTTATTTTTTTTTTTTATGATAGTCACAGAGAGAGAGAGAGAGAGAGAGAGAGAGAGAGGCAGAGACACAGGCAGAGGGAGAAGCAGGCTCCATGCAGGGAGCCCGACGTGGGATTCGATCCCGGGTCTCCAGGATCGCGCCCTGGGCCAAAGGCAGGCGCCCAACCGCTGCGCCACCCAGGGATCCCCGATAGTGACCAATTAGAATGGAAAGGGAAATAAGCTGCTTTGAGACAGACATACTAATAATTGTCAACTGGAAAGACAAAATATAACAAGCATAAAAAGCAGATACAAGATAAAAGTAGATATAAGCTCCTTAGAAGGCTTTGTGGTTTTTATTCATTTCATATGCAGTTCAACACCTTTTACCAAGAAAGGCTTGAACACTGCTCTTACACCACTAAAATAAGAAGTGTGCGCAATAGCTTAAGAAAATTATATAATATTTTAGAAAATGTTCTTTCTGACATTAAAGGTTTTAGGTATTTGGAAAATTAAGTTTTGTGGAAAAGCTTGAATATACTAATTACATGAAGCACTGCTCAATCTGAATCCCCTAGAATAATACTGCAAAGAGGGTCACTGTCACTCAAGAAATGTGGGACTGAGGAGTATGGCTGTTTTAAAGAAATGTTAATACAGAAAAATGTTCTTAAATACAAAAATTAAATGGCATTTTAACTTTTATAATCAAATTGAAAAGCATGAAAATGTTAGTAAAATCATGACATAGAAAGCTTCTTAAGAGCTTCGTTTTCCTACCACAGTTTAAAAAGTAACACCAAGTCCTTGCTCCTCAAAGTGTGGTTCATGGAGCAGCCTCAACAGCAGCAGCAGAACCTCCTGGGAGCCTGTCGGAAATCCAGAATCTCATCCAGATTCTGGATCAGAAATGCATTTTAACAGGACCCTCTAGTTAATCTGTAGGACATTCAAGTTTGAGAAAACCTCATATGAGATTAAAATAAGGAAGATTACAGGGTCTCCCAATGATCCAGTATCAACATCTGGAGCCATGTTTCGCATTCAATTATCAAGTGAATGGTGAAAAAATTTAAAATGATTTAACTTGGTTTGATCATAAAACTTAATCTTCATATCTTATTATAAAATTAGGGCCTTCTGATTAGGCCCTAAATGTCAAAATTCTAGGATTCACGTGTGTGGACAGCCAACTAAGAGGCCTCAAAATATTTTTCGACTCTCTGGAAAAGAAGCTCATGCTCAGATTATTTTATAGGACAACAGAGATCACGTTTGTGGGAAAAAATAAAGGATTAAGGAATTCCAAGTTGAAATAAATTAACCATTTAGTATTTTCAAATAATCTACTTCTCAATTTTCTTTCAAAAAATATATATTCTGGTACAGCAAAACCAGCAATCACATAATGTGGTTCAGTCCCCATTCGGCCACAAAAAATTGAAGCGTGTGTGTGTGTGTGTGTGTGTTGGAGGGGAGGGGAGTCTGATAAATCATTTAGCTTTTAAGGGCCTCAAGTTCTCAGCAATAATATGAAGAGGTTCTCTAGATGACTGTTTCTCAATCTTTACCTTCAATCCTCAGTCAGAAATGCATTATATATTTGGACTCAGGATTAGCACATATTCACGCACAAATGGAAAGATAGTTCACAGAACAAAAACGCTTAGCTTATTAGGATAGTATAGATATTTTCGATCTGATTTTTCTCTTTTCTTTTTAATGTTGGTCTTAATTCATTTTATTGCTTTCATAACCACAGTTTAAGTGATACCGGTCTAGATGATTTCTAATAGCTTTCAGAATTTAACATTCCAGGGCTCTCTTCTATCAAGAACTTGGGCTAAGGGGAAGAAAGCAATAGCTGCATCAACAAATGGAATGAACAACTTGGAGTGTGCATTTATTTTCCTTGAAAAAGGAGCCATAGTTATCATCCATCATTCAGAGCAATCCATGACCCAGACCGAACACAATAAAATGTTATAAAAATTTTTAATTGATTTGATTATACAAAATATTTATATGTCACTTTCCTCTCTGCTTTCATATCTATAGTCCACTTCTTTAAACACAAATTATGGCTTCTTTTCCCCCTGAGAAATTAAATTTGGAGTTAAAACTCCATCTATTGAATCTGCAACCCAAAAACATCACCCATTAAGCTGAAGGGTGGATAAATAAAGGATACCAGCTCCAAATGTACTTTCATATCTTGCCTCCAAAATTTCAACTAGCATTGTATCATTTATTCTTTAAGATTTTATTTATTTATTCATGAGAGAGACAAAGAGACAGAGGCAGAGGGAGAAGCAGGCTCTACGAGGGGAGCCCTATGTGGGACTCCATCCTGGGACTCCAGGACCACACCCTGAGTCAAAGGCAGATGCTCAATCGCTGAGCCACCCAGGTGTCCCAGTATCATTTATTCTTATAATTCTTATATTCTTATGCCTCCTGAATTTTTTTTTTTTTTGCCTCCTGAATTTTAAAGCTGTTATAAGACATGGTTAATCTGCCCTAATGAAGTAAATTGGTCAAGAAGTCCATCAATCTTTTATAAAGTATATACATGTATCTCTCACTTTTTGAAAGTCCACATTTTGAACTTTGCTTTTACGGAAGACCTACATTAGTATCTATTATGACTAGCTAAAGGAAATCCAAAGAATTTTTGCTTTTATGAAAAAAGGTAAAAAGCAAAAATAGCATTCAGCATGTTTTGCAGTGAGCCATTACAGAGGCAGCACACATCCTGAGAAAAGTGGCCCCACCAAAATTCTTCCCTGGGAACTACACTCAGCATCAAGCCATCAGAGCTTTGAACTCTGTGAACATCTGTGCTTTATCTTGATTTATTCTGTGCATCTATTAGCAAGATGTGTTCTACTCTATCAGAAAAGCCAGAGAGAAGTCATTTTTTGGTTCCAGGGACACTCAAAACTTTTTCCAAACGAATTAATGGTATTTGCTTCTTTATGCCTTTTTGGCTTACAAAGGGTTTCACAGGTATGCTGTACTTTCAGATAGAGGCAAAACCTGTACTTAAAATACAACATGCTGATCATGCACTGTGTTAGGTGGCTGGCATATGATAGTGAGCAAGATTAGGAACCAACTTTAAGAGATTAGCCAGTCATTGTGGGTTTTGGATGATTTTTACAATTGTCAGAAAGTTCAATCATCTTTATTTCCTTTCATTCAATTCCCAATAACAAGATTATCAACAGAATTTAGGCTCACTTAGATCATCTTCACCACTGGAAGGTCTGCTTGACATCCCTCTTTATTTGGTAGAATCTTATATATTCAGTTTGGGGACGTGAATGAGGTTTGGAACTTGAAAGGGGCTCTAGAAATCATTTAATGTAACTCTCTCTATAGGTAAGATGACTAGGTATCCAGAAGGGATTTGTGAATGGTTAAGCAGTGGCACAATGTCTGGACTAGAATGCAGATTTCCAGACTGGTCGCCTAATTTTGTCTGTTCCACTCATTCTAATTTCCATCCACAGTTAATTACCCCTCATTTTTACCTTCATATTTCTCATCTACTTAAAATGAAAATATGCAAAATTTACAGATATGAAAAACATGAACATATATATTCTGCACCCTGTAGGAAGAGTTCTAGGATACTTTCTGGGAAGAAATGGAAAGGAACTATAACAGGAAGAAACATAAAAAATGCCTAAGGGCCATGAGTAATCTGCTCAAAAACATAAGAGGCTCTCCAGTAAAATGAAAGTTGGGGAAACCAGGCAGTTATGGTTTATACCAACAAATCCTATGTCGACAACTAATAACGGGGGCAACTCTTGTTTAACTGCTCTAACTCTGAACTCCTTGTCTGGACTTGTATTTGGTTTACCACAAAATATCTAAACAGCTACAGAGTGAGGTTAACTGGGGTTTAAACAAGGTAGGGTAGACTGTGGAAATCAGTATCACTTCCAAAAATTACTGACAGACCATCACAGAGGAGAGTAATTTTAACTTAACCTGATAAGCCGTGATGGAATAGTGTTTTGTTTTTGCTTACTTTTCAATACTGAGCTAAAGTTATGCTTGCAATTTAGGAGGTTAAAAAAAAAAAAAAAGGCAACAAAATGTTGGCAGTCCCTAAAGATAGCAACAGCTGCTGGAAAACGGACTATATGCTTTCTAAATATAAAAATAAATATGGAATCAAGCATTGGCAGCATGATATAGTGAAAAAAGCAAGAGCCAACAAGAAGTAACCTTAAGGTTATTTAGTATTAGTATTTAGTATTTAGTATCCATTAGACTCGTTTTTTTTCATCTGCCAAATACCCATTCAACCCTCAGGTTTAAAGAATGAAGGCAAGATTACCTGTTTGGGAAAGCATTTTGATAAATGTTGAAAACATTTTGCAAAAGGCAAGCTTTCACTATTAGTAACAATTGTGCCCAAAGCAGGAAACATTTGTGATACAATCTTCTGGGACAACCAAAACCCAAAGATTAATCTGGCTCCCTGCCTTTATAATCTTCCCGGCCTCACAACTACTGACATTTCATCCCATCTGCAATCTTGCTCAAGCCTCTCTCACTGGCCAAGAAGGTCCTAAATTGCTGACGATCTTACTGGGATTTTGGTGAGGTTCAACTATTAACATCTGTGTTGTACACTGTGATCAAGTCCCCACCCGATGCACAAATCTCCTGCACCTGGAACCCATACTCTAGGCTAGTTGTCCACTGGACTTCAAACCTGTGAGACCACCTGTTGGCAGGTCTCTGCTGTACTCACTTTATGAGAGAGCCCAAAACTACAAGTAGTCCATCTATGGAACACATAATGATGTCTATACTAGCAACTCAACTTGGCCCCTCTCAACAATGAACTAGTTTTAACTGTAGCACCAAGGGTGATAACTAAGACTGATGGCATACCCCAGTGCTGGCTAGAAGAATGAAGCTCATGGACAGATTCACTAAGTCATTTCCTTTTCACCACAGAGCTCCTGTTAATCTTAAATTACACCAACTTGGAAAATATGCAGAAAGGTAGAATGTGTCTATTCTTTGAAGGCAGAAACAATAATTCTTTTAAAAATTCCATATGGTATTTAATATGATATTTCATGCTTATAACTGTGTCTATATGCACACTTGGGATACCAAACAACTTCATCTAAATCCCAAGTTATTTTCTTCCTTCCTTCCTTTTCTTTCTTATTTATTTAACTCATAAAGATTTTATTTATTTATTCATGAGAGACAGAGAGGGGGGGAGGGGAGAGAGAAAGAGAGAGGTAGAGACACAAGCAGAGGGAGAAACAGGCTCCATGCAGGGAACCTGACATAGGACTCAATCCTGGGTCTCCAGGATCACACCCTGGGCTGGAGGCAGTGCTAAACCACTGGGCCACCAGGGTTGCCCTCTCTATCATATTTAAATGAAGTGATCTTGAGAAGGAACAGTATATAAAATTTATCATGAGATACTCTAAAGATAGCTATTTAAAAGGATTACTATGAATTCTTTTATAGAGTTTAATATACTTTGGTAAACGATAATCAATTGCTAATTTTTATATACTCTAGATGTTCTAGTAAATTTCCTCATGTATAAAGTGCTGACTACATAATCTTATTTTAATTTTTTACAATTCTAGATTTCTAGGATTAAAGAAATTTTATGTTTGGCAGAATTACTGATTTATTTAATATAATCTCCTTTACATTTTAATATTATCTTTACTCAACATTACTTGAGTAATCAACTCAGCTAATATTTAATATTTCTGAAATTGGGTTTATCTTATAATTGATGGGAATCTCATAAGTACAACTACTAGGCCTTTTTCTTCCCTTTCTTCTTGGTATATAGAATAATAGCATATCTTACAACTGATGGCAATTTGTAGTCGGTGAATAAGGTGAATATTCAACAGAAAGAAAAGGTGCTCTTCTTTAGGTTTGTTAATATTCTCCTAACCGGGCAAGATGGCAGCTCAGAATTCTGGCTCAACTACATTAGAATAATTAAGCTTTCATCAAATAGTCATTTTTGAAACAGTATATAATCATAATTCTCAATTGAGACTGCTACTATGATAATCAATGATATGGTAGAACGTCTACATGGAAATTCCAAAATGAGAATTTCTATTAGTAAGAGTTCCAGCATTAATGCAATGCATTTCTAACATTTTCTCATGGTGTACAACTATACATTTCTATAAACTTGATTAACAGAAGCCTATTAATTCTCTGGGTAATATCTGCTGAAGATACTTTATCAGTCAATCAAAGAATAACTTACAACAACACTATATATAAATTAAACCTAGAGCTAAATGACTGCTTAGGAGTTATTATTTTCAGGGCACCTGGGTGGCTCAGTCGGTTAAGCAGCAACCTTTGGCTCAGGTCATAATCCCAGGGTCCTGGGATGGACAATGGAGCCCTGCATCCAGAAAGAAACATTAGTATTGTAATACAATGATCCCATTAACATCTGACTTTGATCTGGGTACTTAAAAACAATTTATCCAAACAGAAGTAAAATCAGGCTTCAGGAAGTCTCTTCTGAGAAGGCCAGAAGGGAGACTGTACTGATCCAACAGGGGACATTAATCCTACTGGAAATGCTAGAATGGAACAACTTTGCTGTAGCCTTCTTTAGGTTGGCTGTTGGCTTCAGTTGACAGGAAGAAAATTGTATGCTAATCAAAGAAAAACATTTTTTCATAGTTTTTTTTTTAACTTTAGGCAGGTGCTATTTTTCCCCCTGATATTAGGAATAACAAAAAACATTTCCACAATCAGATTAAAATAAAAGCCAAAGCCCTTTTTCATTAAGAGTTAATGCTTTCCTCTATTTGGGAAAGCCACTCTTTTCCAATAAGCACATGGAATGGGACATGCTCAAACCACCAGATATTGTGTATTGATACTGGTTATTAGTGGGGTAAATGTCACAGACCAATTTCCCCAACATCCACAACTCTTAGTAAAAAATATCTACAGGATTAACATTTTTATCACTGTAAAGTGAACAAGATAAGGTTTTGTAAAGGCAAGGCTGGGGGAAGGTAAGAGGAAGCTTTTATTTCTTATTTTAACAAAATCACATAGAAAAAAATCAGTTACCGATTTTAGGAATTGATTGTCATCCACAAGGGTCTCCAGTAATGAAATGCCTTCCTTCACTTTTACTATGTATATGACTACAATAAAAGATAGTTATTTTAAGCAAATAGTGCAAGATCTAAAAGTAAGAAATCTCCACTGAGAAAAACTGTGCTTTGGGAAAATACAAATACATGTGAAGTTATACAAGGCATCTTCATACCCAATTTCCAACCTATCTCTTCTGGGGTAGAGACCATCAAACGAAAATGAAAAAGGCACCTAACTTTTCTAAACTAAGTCACAAAAATGTTTTCTAACAAGAAATTCAAGTAGAATTAGAAGCCTGTAACAGAGGATTATTATAGAAAGCAACTTCTGGCAAAAACTCAAAGTAAAATCTGTTTTAAAAGCAAATTTAAGAAATGGGTTCTATGCTACTTTTAATTAGCTTTAAAGTATACAATTCCCCATGACTGTTGTGAAGGACACAATATAAAGGCACATTGTCCTATAAAGGTTGGCAAAATCTTAACTATATCAACACCAAGTAACATTCAGAGACTGCTTTCATTTGCTGCAGAAAATAATTATTTGGCACTGATAAAGTACTCCCTTGTTTCCATCCCTCATGCTGTTGTAATCGGAATAAAAGTTGAGAAGGTTCTGTACTTAGTTTCACTGCATGTGCCAGAACTAAGAAAATAAGATATTTTAAACAAAAACTCAATTCTAATATATATTCAGCAAGCATTTCTTTTTTAATTAAGAGCTACCATATAAGTAGGTCAGTACTTGAACTGCCCAGAGGTATAGAATAAAATAATTTAATTGCTCATAAAATAACGCTCAAGTGAGTTTCATTTAGAGTCAAAAGTATTCATAAAAAATGTTTTTAAATTCGGGTTTCCCTAATTTCTACATCACAAAACAACAGGCAGGCAGTATTTACATGTGTACCTGAACTATAATGAGCAGATATTCAAATATATCCTCAACAAGTGGCAATTCAACTGTTACTTTGTTTTTTTAACACAACAACCATGTCACCACAGTTCAGAGTTAATGTGGACCCATACAAGATCTTCGGTAATGATCATGACTGGAACTAGACAAAAGAAAAGCAGACAGTCTCTGAAAATGGTGATCAAAATTAATAGGTGTTAGATCTCTGCATAAGCATTTTACTAGCCAGCTATAGGGATGCCATGACCCAGTTAGAGTTTAGGATAGGAGACTTAGTTGATGTCAGTATTTAAGGTAATATGCTCTCATAAAATTTAAAATATAGCATCAAAAAGGAAACAAAAAGGAGTATTTATTAGGTGGTGTATAGCCAAGTTTTAACCAACTATTCTGTGCTGTTCTTCCTGAAGAGGTACCATGTGAAACAAGAATGGGTCTCCCCTGCTCCACTAGTACATCAGGACTGCAGACCAAGCATCTACACAGGAAGAAAAGAAACTCTGTCTCGCCTTTTTCAGAGAGAGAAAGTCACATGTTTTACAACACATTCTGAATCACCACAACATGTCTGTAAGCTCTATCTTATCTTCTTCATGGACTCACCTAGCAAACCAGACTGTTCCCACACTGCAAATGAGCCTGTTGCCTCTTGCAATCTTCACTGCTCTTTCTTCCCTACAAATCTACCTACCAGATGACTATCCATGCTTCACAATGCAGTCCAAAGACAACTCAATAAGGAAGATTTCCTGGTGCTTAGAGGCTCTCCATGCAGCCTTTTCTCACATTCCATCCTGCCTTATGTAGTCTGATTAGACTGAATTCTCTAAGGGCTACATCTCCCAGTAAGAGTTAATAGCACCACAAGCACCAACACTCACATCTGGCTTTCAATCATTGTGTAACAGGAAGGATTGAGTCCAGCATGTCCAAGCCCATTTAGAACCCTAGAGTGCATTGGTAGAGTGCAACTCTTCCTGGGTTTAAAATGGTCCGAAACTGAGGTCTATGATGTTTCTAGCTATCTTTTGAGTGCAGGTTTATGTGAGGTACAGTGGTAAAGAATCTAGATATCTGTGTCCCGAGGCTCTCCTGAACATGTCCAAGCACAAATGGAGTTTAGTAATACTGCATTCATCTTGCAGCTAGGCCAAATGACAATGCTAAAGCTCTACTTAAAGCAAGTCCCCACATGTGTTTCAAAGCAAGGCTTTGCTTCACCAGAAGTCTAAAACTCACTGTAGTACAGATATTCACATATTTAAAGTGTGGGTTAACCACAAGCAAGACCCAGTTACTAGGACAAAGCTGCCTTTATCAACTAGTCTCAATTCGTGGTCTGGCATATTTATTTATAGCACCAGTAGAGAATTTTAATAATTTAATGAACTGGAAAGGATAATAAATTCTCAGCAATTCACATGAAAGGAAGAAAGCAGTCATATGAATAATCTAAAAAAATAGGTAATTAAAGAGACTTTTACTTTGAAATGTGTTTCATTTGTACTTAACACTGAATGGATAAATTTCCACTACATTAGACACACCCAATCCTCAAACAAAGTAATAAAACAGGCTTGTGTGTACAGGGCTCCTATGTGAATAGTCTGGAAACTCACGCCTACATGGCAAACAAACCACAGTGCCAGGGATGGGCAACGTCCCATTAAAATTACCGCAGAAAATGAGCATAAGTAGAAAAGTGCACTTTTTACACATGTGCATTTCCATGTCATGATTTATTAAGAAACAAAAGTGTTTGATTTTTTCCCAAAAATAAAGAATTCTCAACTTCTATCAATATATTCTAAGACTAAAGGAAGAATAAATGAAGATAGTAATATCAATAGAGGAATAAATAGCTGAGTATCTTCTCCACAGCTGCCAAGTCTCTTGCATGTTAATAAAGGAAAATTTTTATCACCAGTAATGATTTTAAAAATCATTAGTAGGGATGATTTATTAACAAACCGTTAAAATGCAATGGTTTGAATTGTGGGCAAAACATAAAAAATAACTTGGATTTCCAAATAACTTAAAATGGCTATCAAAAATGTATTTTTTGAGCAGGTGGGATAAGGTAAATATATTATTTTGTGCCTGTTGTTTAAAGAATGAATGATTTTACGGTATTATTTTAAGCAGTTTTGAAATGCACTGATTAAGAAAGTATGTGAAGTAGGTAGAAGTGACTGAAGCCCTCTGAAACCTCTTAGTTAACATCTGGTAGTGGTGATACATAACCAAGAGCCCTCATGAGAGGAGCCATCTGCTCCAAATAGAAAAGGGAAGGTTTTCTTTGGAAGCTCCAAAAGAACTGGTACCATTGCCTGGCTGTGTGACTCTTCACTATTGATGCTGCTGGTTCCTAAGCCACCAGAGGTGACGATCACTCCCATGGTTCCTGAACAGCCAAAGGGAACAAGCACTGAAGGACCCGTCAAATCACCTATCTTTCCCCATTCCTCCCTGCCCACACCTGGGGAATAGGAGAATTTAGGAACTGTGGTAAAACAGCTTCAATAATGCAAATTAGCTCCTGTGCCTTCCTTGGCCATAATCAAGGTACTGTTTCATGGGGGAATCTCTGGGAGATGCAGCAGTAAAAACTGTTGATTTAATTAAACCTTGACGCTTGAGCACACATCTCTTAATATTTTGTGTGATGAAATGCACAAAGCAGTTCTAGTGAAATGCAGATACAATGGTTGCCTTGAGAAAAAAATACTCATGTAATTGTTTTAGAGGTGAACAACTCTTTTTTTTTTTCATGGAATATCAACCGTACTTGAGAAAATTTGCCAAATATGCTTTTTCACTTAAATATCTAGCAGACATCTTCTCAAAAACGAATGAAGTGTCACTTCAAATAAAGGCAAGCAAAAATTAAAATTTTGGAAATTTTGATTACATCACTATGTTTGATAGCTTCCCAACATTTAAAGACTGTTCTTGATGAGATTGGTGACATTAAATGAATGTAATATTTTAATATTGTGTAATTAAACATAACATTTGAAAGATTTTCATAACTCACTGAACCAATGTCTTCTAATAACAATGCACTCACATTACAAAATCGTGCACAGGAAAAAAAATGGTCCATTTTAAGTGCAAGACAGACCAATGGATTTCAGTATGACAAGAGTACAAGTTCACTGATGTTTTCACATGGCAATTAAACTTTAAAAAACTACCAAAGTTTGACAAGGTATTAAAGAATATTCTCAATAATCTGAAAAGGCTATTAAAATATCCTTCCTACCTACCTGGGAGAAGAGATTTTCATCATATGATTCGACCCAAAACATTTATTTATTTTTAAACATGTAAGTAAATAAAGTTTTTCTTTGCTTTCATTTCTACTCCTTAATAAATAACAATAGATATAACCTCTATAAACAAAAGTTCTCAGGGTTTCTCAAAATAAGAGTATAAGAATCCTGAGAACAAAAACTATGGGAACCACTGACACTCGACTTGCATAAGGAATTTGGATTTTACTGTAAGCATGATTGGTGGCCAGCCCTTAAGAGTGTTTTAATAAAAGTTCTTTTAAGGTGTTTATACCTATCAGTCTTTTGGTTTTACTCTTCTAGAAATCAACAACTCTGAGAGTAAAATTCTCAACTAACTATTCACCCCCCAAAATTTTTTTGCACATTAGGTAGACAAAATAAAGAATACAAGAAAAACATGACAATTTCTGCCACAAAAATTAACAGCAAAGAACTAATATTGTTTGTTCTATGACCCTGTTTGGCACCTTATCTTTGCTCCAACCTCACAAAATTCACAGGACATGAGATGCAAGATTTATCAGTTCATACCTTCTTGGAAGACTTTAAAATAAAAGTTTAAATGGATTTTTAGTAAAAAAAAATGTCCTTAGAAACTTCACATAAGTTTTAACAGTAAGAAAGACATTGATAGGACATCTTCCTGATGGTATGCTTTTCCAGGTTTCCTTAGGAGAATTAGAAGTAGCAGCCTCTGCTGTCCCCCCAAGGTAAGCATTGCTGTCAACGTGAAGAGAAGTTGCTGTTCATTTTCTTTCATTTAAAGACAGACACATTTGTTTGGTTAAATGTGTCTGGTTAAAACTTGCTTCTCTCACACTAATTTAATATCTACCTTTGTATTATTTATATATAGTACAGTGTTTGGTTTTATATAATGCCAATAATCTTTGTAACATACTAAGTAGTAAAAGATACTTTGTTGGAAATAAAGTTCAAGTTAGGACTTTGCTGAAGTCCAAGGGAAATATTTCATCTACCAGCAGTAATTTTTCATTTAAAAATAGCCTTTACTGGTGTGTCTGTCTGGCTGAGTTGGTGGAACATGGAACTTGATGTTAGGGTTGTGAGTTTGAGCCTCACTTTGGGTGTAGAGATTACTTAAAAATAAAATCTTAAAAAAAAAAAACACTTTCTTAGCTTCACTCATAAAAGGATTTCAGAGGTTGTGTATGTTGGTAGAATTGTAATCCTCATAATTACTTTATACCCAATAATTATGTTATTATACAAAGACAGTAATATCAAAATACAAGTTGTCCCAAACTTGAGCATCTGGTTTTCCTATAACTCAAGCCAGACACCATTATATACTGACATCCCGAACCGGCACCCAACCTCGTACAGAGTATATCACTGCCTGGTGATGATTCTGAGTACCTGCCAGCAGCTGTATGCTACCAAGAATTCAGGATCAAATTCTGCATTTTGAGGAGTCTTTTGTGGCACTGACAAGAGAAAGTAGATAAAATAACTCAGAATTGCAAGTAAGCATGGGCTGATCCCATAGGTCCCACAAAAATACTGTTGAATAGTAGTATTAAGTTAGCTAGAAAATCCACTAATTCAACTTAACAAAATTCTACATTTCTTGACAGATATGCTGAGACCCCCTAGGGGAGAGGTGTTGGGGGGGGGGGGGCGAGCAGGCAGAGAGCAGGGACCAGTGACTGCCCAGTCTCTCCAACAGAAGCGTGCCAGCTTCCAGCACTTACCCACCCTGGCTCCTAAGGCCCCAAGGAACGGAGAAAAAAGAAACCATGGCAAAGGAGGGAGTGCTCAGGGATGCACCTCTGCCAGAAAGGGTGTCCTACGTGGAGGGGAGGAGAGGCGCGGGTTGGGGGGAGGGCTACACAAGAGGAAGCAACAGCTAATAACAGCCTGAACTTACATCTTGAGCAGGAGGTGCTTCTGGGTAGCTTCTCACCATTTTTAATGATGACAATAAGATTATTTGGGGAAGAGAAGCCTGCTATAATGCTAATTAAAAATTATACCATTTTCCAGACTTTCTAGGAATGTAGATCATTCCCCAAAAAGCCCTCCAATAATACATCTAAGTGTAGTTTAATTATTACAACTAGTCTTTTTACTACATTTTCCATGAACAGAGATGTGAAAATAGGTGAGAGCCTTGGTAATCCCTTGTCTATCCAGAGACCTAAAGTATAATGACTGAAGACCAAAATTAGTTCTTCACCAGAGTAGGTATGTTTGCTGGTGCTGGGTAGGCAATATCACCACTTCCAAAAAAACTGGATGGATATAAAAAGATGGGAATTTAAAAAAAAAAAACAAAAACAAAAACAAAAACTTTACAAATAAAACAATTACTATGTATGTCCCAAACCAAATGTAGAACCATAAAAATAAGGGATATTTTCCAGGTGGGCTATCAATTAATAGCTTAAACTAAGGGTTACTTTGCGATTCAGCAACAGCAAGTCAGGTCAAGGCTTTCCATTCAGACTTGGCCAATAAAACAACTGTTTGGGGTTAAATAAAATAAATGATTACCAACGACATTTGAAAAGAATGAATCTTCACAATAACAAAACCCAGATGTAATGCTAATCTGAATTTCAAAGGCAGAGCAAACTTATCAGGCAGGTGCATTCAAAACAGTGGTCCTTCAGAAATTTTATTTCTCACGTCTATGGTAATCATGGTTAAACCATTTACATCCTCTAACTGAATATAGGGATTGCTCTTGTTCATATACTACTATAGAAAAATTCAGTAGGTAAAAAATAAGGAACTAGATGTGCCTAGAGGAAAAGAAAACAAACTGAAGAAAAGTTTCACAAATTCTGTGTTTAGGTAACAGCTATTGGATTTATGCATTTCTAGGAATACATACACTTTGGTTTATTGTCTATTCTTTAGTTGCTTATATGATCTCTAAAAAATCTTTTTTCTTGCACATGAAATCACTTATTTGCATGGCAACTACAATGAGACAAACCATACAGATCTCTATCAAAAGAGAAGGATGTCTGATACTTTTGAAATACTCTCCAATTTTAATGACATAAAAGGAGACTCTAGAAACACCGTAAGCAAAACTCTAAAATGACTGCTCTAAGGACTGCTGTAAGAATTACTGTAAGGGTGACTGCAACTGACTGCAGTCTGGGAAGCTGAAGGTAAAGGACTGAGAATGCTTTGATTTTGTGGATTTAGTACCATGTTTAATCAATGTGCTTCTCTGTGGCTCTCAGTGATTTTAAAATCACTTTGTAAAGGAACTATTTCAACCTCAGAGGAAAAAAGTTTAAAGGGGATATAAGAGATGGAGAGATGCCTTGAAAAGCAAGAAAGCACAAGAAGAAAACAAATGGTTATATTCCATTTTAAGGGACTGGTTAAAAAAAAAAAAAAAAAAAAAAAAAACAAATATAGTAACAGTGTATCACTGATATTTACCAGGGAGCTCAGACATGTATTTTGAAAAGTTACCAAAGTGAGGCTACTATTCCCCCTTGGTTTAAAGCTGAAATCCAAAAAGCAGATCTAGAATGTAATTCACACCATTCAAATGTGAATTAAGGCAGTTGGCTACGTTTTCCTGACAGTTAAGCGACTTGTCCCTACACATTGGCACAACTGAGCACTTCACAGCCTCCGCCTTAATCCTCATAACCAGTCTGTGAGTTATTATATCCACTCTAAATCATACATGTTCTGGAACTTCTCCCTTGTGGTAGAATGCTCTATCATTAATGTTGGACCCACTGATGTCAAAGACTATGCTACTTTATAAGAAATTCATTGAAAAAAAAAAGAGAGAGAGAAGGCTGACTGCATTCATTCATTCAAAAAACATTTACTGGACACTTTCTATGTACCAGGCACAAATATACGTGGGACACGTTAATGAAGAGACATAAAATATATTTGCCCACACAGAACTTACAGCCTAGCAGGGGTGGGGAAAAAGACAAGTAACCATCAATCAATCAGTCAGCATTTTAGAAGATAAGATATCTATCACATAAAAAGAAAATGCAGAGCACTGCAAAAGGGATACAAGACATACCTTGCAGTTAAAAATAGGGCAGACCTCACTGACCAGGTGATATTTTAGTGAAGACTGGAAGGAGGTGAGGAAATTGGCCATGACTACATCTGCGGAGAAGATTCTACAGGCAGAGGGAAAACCCAACACAAAGACTTGAAAGTGGGAATGTGCCTAATTTATTTCAGGATCAACAAGAAGGTAAAGATGACTGCAATGGAGAGCAGGAGAGGAATGGAAGTGGAAACAGGGCAGAGTTACTGGTAGCCAGATTGTATTGGGCTTCATGAATCATTATGAGAAACTGGACTTTTATTTCTAAGACAGAAAGCCATAGGATGGTTTTAATGTAACCTGACTTGTTTTATTTTATTTTATTATTTATTTATTTTTTTTCTGACTTCTGTTTTAAAAAGATCTATCTGGTTGTTATGCTGACAATATATTAAAAGGAAGCTAGGGAAGGAGACCAGAGGGGCGACTGTAATAATGCAGTCAAGAGGTGCTGGAAACTAGGGACAGGATGTGAGTAGTAACAGAGGTGGGGAAAGGGTTAAGCTCCTGAATTTCTATGGACAACAGGATTCTGGGTACATTTTGAAGCTACAGGAACAGGATTTGCTGACAGCTTTGATGTGGAGAGAAAAGAGTAAGGAATAATTCCAAGGGTTTTAGCTTGAATACCCTGAGAGAAATGGAACTTCCACCCACCAAAATGGGGCAGGATGCAGGAAGAGCAGGTTTATAGAAAACTATAAAAATAAATCACTTTTAATCCTGTTAAAATTGAGTTATCTTTTACGTATTCAAGCTTTAAGAAGTCAAAAAAGTAGTTGATATGTTCTTCAGAAGTTTCAGGGCACTCACTACTCCAGCTGGAAATATACATCTGGGAGTCTTACAGAGCTACATGGTATTTCATTAAAGCCTTATAACTGTTTGAGACAAGAGTCCTACAGGAACTGAGCCCTGAAGCATTCCAAATTAATAGGTTGGTGAGAAAAAAACAGTGCAAATTTTAAAAAATGACTGAAAAAGTGAAATCAGTGATGCAGAAGTACAGGAGGAAAAGCAGCATATGGTGTTCTCACAACCAAGTGACTTATGTCAAAAAAGAGGGAATGACGACCAATTATATCAATGTTGCCAATACGTAAAGATGGGAAATGACTGCAGATTTAGCAACTTGGAGTATCTTCTTTTTCTAAAAAAAAGTCCTAGTGACTGTATCCCACCTCACCCCAGAAGATAATTATGGATTGAATATGATGTTGTATTTCAATGTGCATGTGAACTGAATGTTTTCCTAAAGAATTATCCAAAAGAAAGGATTTATTCCAATTTAACATTTGGGATTTGAATCAGCTGATCTGTTAAGAAATACGGTTAAGAAAATGATAAACTATAAATGCTAACAGTAATTTGTTAAATATTTAATTCCCATCCCTTAACAAAACAGCCTCAAGGTAAATTGGAAATTAAAAATATAGATTTTGTCCTGATTAGGAATTATGATAAACCAAAAACCCATATCACACTACTGTTTTTCCTATTAGAATAAAGAACACAAGTTTGCACATTATGACCATTACTATTTGATAACGTTCTAGAAACATTTTGTAATGTTCTAGAACGTTAACATTAGTGCAGCATGCCATTAAACCAAAATAAAAGGTATATTAGAAAAAAAGTAGAAACAAGTGTTATTGGGAACTGATTTAATATAACCGGGAAACCCAAGAGAACAAACTGCTCTTGGAGTAAAAGCCAGCTATTAAATAAATACACAAAAATCAACAACTATCTTATACTAGCAGTAACCAGTTTGAAGAACCCATCACAACAGCAACAGCAACAACAAAATACCAAAGAAGAACCCTAACAAGAAATATTAGGGCTTAAACAAAAAACAAAATGAAAAACAAACAAAACCTCTTCCAGGAGAGTTAGAAATCTGGATAACCTGTATTGTCCCTTAAAAGACACTTACTCCATGTAAATGACAGTCCTTGCCAAAGAACAAGAATGCACATAACTGTAGTGGAAAACTGTAACAAAAGCAGGAAAGTGGAAAGCAGCTACGTAGCCCACCTAAAAGAGTGAATGAAATGCTCCAGGTTACTCACAAACTGAGGGAGTAAAAGGAGGTGAAAGGGTAGCAGGTTAAAATAAGGTTAGTAAAGGCTGTTTAGGAAGTCCTATCCCTGGATGCCCTTCCAACTGGCCATCAGGCCCAGAGCTCAGCAAGACTGGAGACTAATTGATAAGAGAGTAGATAAAACAATTAAGTCTTCAGGCTGTGAGAGCACAGGAACCTTCCCCAAAGTGGCTCTATAGAAAGAGGATGCTGAGACTCCTGCCAGATGCCTCGGGGAACCCTGGCAGCTAGATCCTTTCAACAGCTCAGGATGCTGAAGTCCATACTCTCTGACCAGCCCAAGAGGAAAGACCCTACAAAAGGCTCCAATAAACGACTGGGAAGAAACAGTAAACAGTGAAAAAAGGCTGGGGGAGAGGGAGACTCAGGAGATTGGGGGTGGTAGGGGAGAAAGGGGCAAGGGGCCATTTATTTTACAGTAAGCCTTTTAGTACTCTTAAACTATGTACATGTATTAGTTTAAAAATAGTAAGATAAAAAAAAAGATAGTAAGATAATGTTTATCTGAAAGGACAGATGAACATAATTCTGATTTTCCAAAGAAAATTGTGACTTGCTCTACCAGATATTTCTACCTAATCTAAATCTACAATTTAAAAGAGTTGGCGTTAAGTTTAGAGATCAACACATAGATTAGACCTAAAGCAGAAGCAAACCCAAAACTAGTCAAGATCTTAACATGTAATAAAGAAAAGATCAAAACCAATGAGGAAAAGATGGACACTTTAACAAATGGTGTTGGCAGAATTGACTTGCTGGTGAAGAAGAGATGGTCTAAGACAATTCACATCCAAACATTAGTACATACTTAATTGTAAAAATCTAATATATTTTCAAAATTTGTTACATTAAGGTAAATGTAACATAATGAGGTAAATGTAACATAAAACTTTTAAACATAAATGTTTACAAAGAAAAATCATAAAGGAAAAAACAAAGCTTGACTACATAAAAGTAAACCTATTTTGCTGTTTGGAAAACACCATTAAGTAAAAGTAACAAGCTATATGTGTGTGTGGGGGGGGGGGGTGAAACTGCAAATATGATAAAGGTATTAATACTCTTTATACAGAACTATTCAAAATCATTTAAAAAAATCATCAATTAAGAATAAAGGGAGCAAAGTACCCAAACAAACTCCTTTCAGGAGTTAAAACAAGAAGCAAATCACGAATTCCACTAGTTACCAAAGACTAGAAGTTAAAATAAGATCACATTTTTATAGAAAATTAGGAGGGATTAAACACTGGAATGCTGACACAGTGAGGAAATCATTAGGTGCATAAGGGAATCAATGTGTCTTGGCATAAGCAGTTTGGCAACGTGCCTCAGGAACCATAAAAGGTTCACCTCTGCCCCAGGAATTCTGCTATAAACCTAGCCTAAGCAAGTCTAAGACACCAAGACTTTCAGGCATAGGCATTTATTCCAGCACTGCCTGTGAGTCTGCTCTTCCTTGAGCCTACCTCCTTTGCCCGACTCTGTTGAAGGCTGTCTTCATTCGGTTCATTACATCTTTCCAAAACTCTATTGTTGCAGATACCATTACTATTATTATTACCCTGATTCCACGATAAAGCAAACACAATCAAAGAACTAGTAGAATTTGGAACCAGCGTTTAGTGCCAAATTTTCAACCACTAAAAATGAAAATATATCAAACAACAGAAAACTACTTAAACCTTGGTATATCAATCATTAAAAAATCTTACATTCTGTGGCGCCTGGGTGGCTCAGCTGGTTAAACATCTGCCTTTAGTTCAGGTCAGGATCTCTGGGTCCTGGGATCAAGACCCACATTAGGCTCTCTGCTCAGCAGGGAGTCAGTCAGCTTCTCCCTCCCTAGCAACCTCTATGCCTCTCCCCTCCCCCTTAAAATAAAAAGCAAAATTTAAAAAAAAAAATCTTACAAAGATTTAAAAGTGTAGAAAACGTCTATGGTATATTAAATGAAAGCACAGTATTTAAAACTACAAATGAAACTAAAATTGCTAATTCTGTTTAAAAATATTCAGATAAATAAAAAGGGACAAGCGGAAGCACACCATCTCATGAATAGTTTATTTCTGATGATGTGATTGTGATTTCTTTGATCATTCCCTAAATATCTACAACAAGGGAGGATCTTTTATTTTAAAATGTTTAGAAACCATAGAAACAACAGATCCTTTCAAATGTATGTTTGAAGGCTTCGTTTTGAAACATGATGGAAAAAAGATTAGGTGAGAGGTTACTATCTTAGCAGCAGAGCACTGCTGTCGAACTACAACATCCATCAACTGAGAGGGATTTCCATCTATATTTTCTCAGAGTAAAATGGAAAAAAATCCTTTCAGAATTTGCTTGATAGTCCAGCTAATGCATACTTAATTAGCACCCAAGATAGGTGATAGCTGCAAGAGAAAAACCTCTTCAACTCCCAATGCATGCTTAGAATCCCTGGTCTACTAAAAACATTTTGGAATTGATGGACTGAATTCTGATTATTATTTACACAATAAAGTTTGAAAAGTTTCGAAAAGGAAAAAAAGCCTAAGACATGGAAACAATATACTTCTGTACTTTGTTCAGAACCGTTTTAACAGTTCCTTGCAATGCAAACTGGATTTAGATGGCTATAGAATTCCTGTTCTGAGCATAACAATGAACATTTAAAAAAATTATCTTTGTGTGCCAGGAAAGGGAAAGAGTGGGTGAATCTGTAGACAAACTATGCCTTAAAGTAGAACACTACAAGCGTTTAACTTTTTGTAAAGAATCAAATCAAGGCAAAGCACCTTCTAGGAACAAAACAATTTTAAGGGATCCCTGGGTGGCTCAGCGGTTCAGGGTGTGATCCTGGAGACCCGGGATCGAGTCCCACGTCGGGCTCCAAGCCTGGAGCCTGCTTCTCCCTCTGCCTCTCTCTCTCTCTCTCTCAAATAAATAAATAAAATTCAAAAAAAAAATTAAAGACTGATAATGACTTTGGCGGGGGGTGCCCACAAACTGCCACAAGATTATTGCGTGGCTGTAAGATTCTGTTTCACTTAGAAAACTTCTGAAATACAAGAGGTCTTAGGACTTTGAAGAATATATACAATTCTTAAGTTTGTGTGCCCCCCCAAAGGAAAACGGTTTCAAAAAATATCGTTTCCACCACAGTTTGAAACTTTGTTAAACAAGTTCTCGGTGCAACGACTGGAAGAATGATTAGTCCTCATAGCTGCTGGCAGTATCACCCCATACAACAGCATTAATAATTCTGTAATTACTTAGAAAGAAAAACTGGAACTAGTATGAGATCACCCTTACCTGAGCTGAGGCCAAGAACTGAAAAGGGTGATTCAAATTCTTCAGAAGAGTCCCACTCGGAATCCCAAAGGTAGGAGGACCCGCCCACTTCCCCTGGAGTAACCGTTGCCATGGGAACCCGCAGTAACCCTTCCGAGCCGGTACAGACTGGGGGAGGGGGAATCCTCCCAGAGGCTGGGGGATGGTTAAAAGAAGGGGATGGGGAGAGGGAAAAGATAAGGGGGGGGGGGGGTTGAGGCTAAAAGACCACGAAAACTGCTCCGCGGGGACAGGGGTTAGAGGAGGGCTGAGTAACCCCAAAGGAAACCCAAAACCATGAGTGAGAACAATAACCTGGACGCTAGAGTCACATTATAGTTAAGTTCAAATTCGAACCATTAGCCGCTTCCCTCCTTCGCGGGTGGGAAACAGACTACCCTTTGTCAGCTCCCGTCTACGGAAAACGAAGCTGGACTTTTATCTCCATCGGAAACTGAATGCTACTTGGTAAAACTGAAATCTTGACTTTCTTACGTTAAGTCACCGGTCCCCAAACTCTGCTGCAAGCTGGAAACACCCAGGGATCTTTCCAGCGTGTCTAACTGGCCTGGGGCGCTATTTAAGCTTAGAGTTTTAAGACTCTCCGGTTTGGTTCTCTTCCGCAGCCGATTTTGGGAACTACTGTGGTCCGTGATTTGCTGAGGTGCTAGAGTATTTTCTAAAAAAAAAAAAAAAAAAAGAAAGAAAGAAAGAAAGAAAGAAAGAAAGAAAGAAAGAAAGAAAGAAAGAAAGAAAGAAAGAAAGAAAGAAAGAAAGAAAGAAAAAAAAAAAAGGAAATAAAGCACCATTATCTTCCTTTGTCTTTTTAAGGCTAATAATAGAATTAGCTGGCTCTCTCCAAGCACACGCAGGACAATAGGTTTCTTGACAAATAGGAATCCCCGGCGTGTTCTCACAATGCTCTCTCTGAGATAAAAAGACCAGGCTGCATGACCTTTTTCTTCCCGAGACAGCAAACATCCTTCCCGCCCTAGCACCAAACTTACACACCTATTTTAAGCGCGAAGGGACCGTGAATGGTGCTCGGAACTCGGAAGGACGAGCTGCAGCACCAGAAGCAAAGACAACCCCGGCAAGCCCGTCCTCACTCGACGGGACTGGGAGGGCGGCCGTGGGTCCCCGGAGCCCCAGCCCCAGCCCCAGCCCGCGCCCCGCGCCCCGCGCCCGCTGGCAGCGCCCCAGTAAAGTTACTCGGGCAAGTTTGCTGCCGCCCGCACGCGCCTCCCCGGCTCAGGCCCGCGGCGCCCAGGCCCCCGGCCGCGCCCCCTCCCGGACCTCGCCGCCTCCGCCGCCCCGCACCCGGCCGGCTGCCCGCCGCTCTCCTTCGCCCCGCCCCGGCGCCCCTCGGCCGCAGCGGCCCTGCCCTCCCGCCCCGGCGCCCGGACCCCGTCGGGAAGCCCGCCCCAGGCAGAGCCCCCGGGCGGCCGCGAGCCGCGTCCCGGCCCCGCCGCGCTCGGCACCCTCGG
Organism: Canis aureus; assembly: GCF_053574225.1. Lineage (NCBI taxonomy): Eukaryota > Metazoa > Chordata > Mammalia > Carnivora > Canidae > Canis > Canis aureus. Next base: position 15,953,585 of record NC_135636.1, read on the forward strand.
CCCGCGGCCCGGAGCGCGCCCCTGGCCGGCGGGTCGCTGCTGCGCACGCGCGGAGGCGCCCGCCAGCTCACCCGCGGCGCCCTCGCTCACCGTCCGCGCCCTTCGTCACCTCCGGCGCCGCCGCAGCCTGCGCCGCCCGCCGCTCGCCGCCCGCGCCCGCGCCCGCGCCCGCCGCCCGGGTCCGGCGCCCACTCCGCAGGCCCCGGCCCGGGCACTCGGGGATGCAGCGCCCGGCGGGCTCGGCGGGCACCCGCACGCAGGGCACGCTCCGCGGGGCCGCGCCCAGCAGGCCGCGCGCCCGGGGCCGGAGGGGGCGGGGCCGGAGGGGGCGGGGCCAGCAGGCCGCGCGCCCGAAGGCCGCCTAGGACACGGGCATGCGCAGTGCGCGTCCCGTCCTAGAGTCCGGCCGCGGGCTGGTCCCTGACCCTAGACCCGGGAGCGCGAGGAAGGCGGGAGACAGGGCTAGGGTTCCCCGTCCCTGGGAGGCGACCCTACCCTTGTTCCACAGACTGCAGGCTCTTCCTCTCGTTCCTTCAATTACTGTGTTCGACATTTATTGAGCACCTACTTTAGCAGAGCCTTTGTGCAGGATCCAGGGCGTTCTCCAGTGAGGGGAAACCACTGGCTTGAGATTCCTCTCCCGCGCTGAGGGCATCCTTCTCCGGGAACAGATACGGGGAGTGCCCCGCCGGCTTACGCAGTTTGGGGAAGGAGAGTTGCTGCGGGGTTGGGTTGATGCCAAAAACCTCATTGAGGACCCTGGAAGAGTAAGAACTGGCGTCAGAAGTTCACCTGGAGAGGAAGGTCAACGGGAAGGAATAAGCTGCAAAAACCAAAAAGTATGCACACGCGAACTCTACTGGGACAAGTTCAACTTGAGTGTATATTGTTCATAGTGAAGGGCAAAAACGATGGCTGGAAGGGTAGTTGAATGAAGCTCATCTGGAAATTATTTTTAATGCTTAACCTCAACATTTTACCCTTTTTCAGTTCATAATTAAAAAGCGTTACAGACAGGGTGGGGGTTGGGCTGGGCGGTGTTGGTAGGCTCTGATTAAATGCAGAATTTAGAAATACAAAGACTAGAGACGTGCAATATTTGTTTTCCGGCAGGAAGTGGTAGAGTCTTAAACTCCAGTGTTGGCATCAGGAATGGAAAGCATGGAAAAGTTTTCAAGGATTGTGGAGGATAGGAGAATTCTTTAGCTTTTGTCACTGCGCTTTTGAGTGTGCGGAGCTGTTTATAGTAACAGATTCCAACCTCATAGGATTAGATGATCATCTATGGTAAGCATTTATCAGTGCATAAACTAGACCTCTAAAATACAAAGCTACGGGGGTCCCTGGGTGGCTCAGCGGTTTAGCGCTTGCCTTCAGCTCAGGGCGCGATCCTGGAGTCCCTGGATCGAGTCCCATGTCGGGCTCCCGGTATGGAGCCTGCTTTTCCCTCTGCCTCTCTCTCCCTATGTCTATCATGAATAAGTAAATAAGATCTCTTTAAAAAAATAAATAATTAAAATAAAATACAGAGCTAAATGTCTCTTTTAACAGCCCTGATAGAATTTACTTACTTCTACTCAATTGAGAAACTTAAATTTGAGACATTATATGTGTGTCTATATGTGTATGTATATATATGTATATGTATATATGTAAAGACAAATGGCCTTTGGAAAACAAAAAACCCCAAATGTTGTATAACAGACTGTCTGATACTGTGCAAATGACTAATATCTCTGAGTCTTACTGTGCTCATCTGTAATATGGATTCATGATAGTTAATTTTAATGTGTCAATTTGGCTATGGCAAAGCCCTCAAGATATTTCATCAAGCATATTCTAGATATTTCCATGAAGGTATCTTTTCAAGGTAAGATTAACATTTAAATCTGTGGACTTCGAGTGAGGCAGATTGCCTTCCATAATGTGGGTAGGCCTCATATAATCAGTTGAAGGCCCTCATAGAAAAAGACTGATTTCCCCAGAGTAAGAAGTAATTCATTCTGCCTCTGCACTTGAGGTACAATTCTTTGCATCTCCAGTGTACCGGCCCACCCTCCAGATTTTGGACTCTCCAGCTTCCAAAATCACGTGAGTCAATTCTTTAAAATGAATCTCTAAGTTTCTCTCTCTTTTGATAGGTAGGTAGGTAGATTGACAGATGTTGGTTCTTTTTTTCTGGAGGACACTGATTGATATACCTTGCAAGTTGATGAAGGTTACATAAGTTGATTACCATCTGAATTTGAAAAACAGATTCTAATTTGTAAGTTGTGAGGTTATGAAAAATTAAATGTAGGTAAACAGGCAGCGTACATTAGGGTGTGAATGAATGGCAACTACTATTACTTGTGGATGAATAGCAGAGGCAAAACCAAAAGAGGAGAAAAGGTAAAATACTGGTACTTTAAAAATATTTTCTCAGTTCAGTGGGTAATCATATTAGATTTAATAAAAAAATTTAAGTGGTAACAGAAAATTTTGGTCTTCCTAACTTGGACATACTATAAAAGCGATACATATGAATATTTTAATTATTTGCAAATAAATTCCAAATGAACTATTAAGTAAAATAGGCTTTAGCTCTACTTTTATTTTATGTTATTTAAGAGAAAGAGCCTGGGCTTGTGCACACACGGAAGTGGGTAGGGGAAGTAGTAGAGAAATCTTAAGCAGACTCCATGCTCAGTTTAGAACCCAACTGGGGCTCCATCTCATGACCCTGAGATCATGACTGAGCCGAAATCAAGAGTCAGATGCTTCACTGACTGTGCCACACAGGTACCCTTTAGCTGTATTTTAAAACACCAAACATGCAAAGCAGAGATACGAATTCACATTTGAATATTTTATTCCAATTTAAGCATCAATGCAATTCACTTTACTTGCTACCTGAAAGGGGAAATGTAAGAAGAAGTTACTTTTGAGATAATTCCCGATCTCAGAAAGTGCATGATACAGCACTCTCTATTTATTGAATTCCTTCTGGGGCAGGCCCATAGCTTTTGGGAACATGCAAAAAATGGACAAAATGTTCCATTAAATCTACAAATATTCCACTTACTATGTACCAGGCAAGATTCTTGCCCTCAGGGAATTTGTCAAAGAGCCTAAAAAAAAAAAAAAAGAATAATGATACTTGTAATTTAAGGTATGGTGTGACAAGCTCCTTTGGAGGGATGTGGATGTTCAGGAACTTGATGGGGGAGACTCCCTCTCCTCAAACTGCCTCCATTGTGGCATCCAGCTTTGCACAGTTTGGTGTGAGACAAAGGGTTAGAGCAGCAAGCATATTTTAAAACTGTTTGGAGCAAAGTTGATAAACATCAAATAAAAGAACATTCCACTGACTCACTTGCTTCAGAGTTTATAGGATAAAGTCAGAGATGGCTGGGTAGGAAAGACCTTTACCACTCATTCAGATGTAAAAGCTCCTTTTCTCTTTGTTTTCTCTTTATTGTCAGGGCTGTTTTGTTTAAAGGAGAATTTAACTTTAGAGTTAAAAAAAGACCCAAAACAGCAGAGATAAATTTTCCCTGACCTAATGGAGATTTATGAGGAAAATACTTAAAAACTAAAATGAAAATAACAAAAGGTAAGGGTTTGGGTTTATAAAAAGACAAGGAATGATTGAGTTGGAAGCCAATACACAGGAGGACAAAGATGACCATCATGTTTGTCCTGTAACCAGTGCTGTCATAATGTGACCTCCTTTTTCCTTTTGGCTGAGAACGAAATATTCCACCATGTGTGAGAGTAAACCAACTCCAGGATTTACAAAAGCAAGTGATTTGGGGAAAATACCAAGCATTTTAGTAACCATTAAGTACTCAGGATATTTTATTTTGAGAATTTGTGAATATATTCATTTCAGGAGCTTTGCCATGGTGAATGTGAAGTAAATTAATCTGGGATTAAAGAAAACCCTATACTAGAAAAGGAAGAGTTTTAATAAAAATTGGGAGGAATGGCCTCCAGCCATGAATGTTAATTATCATCTGATGAATAATAATGATGATAATAGGAGATGTGAAATAAGTTAAAATACATCCTGGGCCAGAATTTTTTTTTTTTTTAAATTACAGACCCTGGAATGTTGCCTTGAAAATTTAACCAGTGTGTAGCATTAAATGTTTTAAAATTAGACTTAAAACACAATGAGCTCTGCACTATTCATATGTAGCACTCCATGATTTTTTTAGTAATGCTATTCAAATGAATTCAGTTTGCTCAGTAACGTAAGTAGAATGTTGATCACCCGGTAGAGAGAATGGCAATATAAATGTTTCTTCCTATAAGCATATTTGATCATGAAAAATCAAAATTTAATAACATGGCACAATATTGGTTATTCTTTGCAGGATTTACCTTTATTTTTGAATATTAAACTTTCTATCAGGATGGCATTTAAAATATTGGGTATAATCATAAAAACTAAATGCATATAAATTATTTTGCATTAAGCAATGATAAAACTGGTGCAACAAATCCAGTGTTGGGTTACAGAGGGTTTTTCCTTTGAAAATGGAACTCATGGGGAGCCCTGGTAGCTCAGAGGTTTAGCACCGTCTTCAGCCCAGGGTCTTGGAGACCCCGGATCGAGTCCCACGGTGGGCTCCCTGCATGGAGCCTGCTTCTCCCTCTGCCTGTGTCTCTGCCTCTCTCTCTCTCTCTCTGTGTCTCTCATGAATAAATAAATAAAATCTTTAAAAAAAAAAATGGAACTCCTACAGAGCATTATATCCAGTTTTATAGAATGTAAACACATACTTCATTAAGCAAGGTTTTGTAAAGTCATACGAATATGAAAATAATTATTTCTGTACCTTCTATTTTACTGGGACAGCCTTGGTCTCAGTACTAGGTGAGATTTCTTGGATAGTGGCACTTCTGTGTTTGTGTTCTGGATATTTTACTTTGTGTTTATTTAGCAAAGGTCCTGGTAGAGAAATCACCTCTGACAGTGGGGTCATAAAACCTTTCTATAATGCCTACACGTATTTGATATGTTTAACTCTTGTGTCCAATATCCCATTGCAAGTATAAAACTAATCCACATTCATGACAAATGTTTCCCATGTTGTTTTCTATTCCAGTGATTACTGACCATCTGTACCTAATATATTGGCTATATCTAATATTTCTCAGTGACAACACACTCTAAGACTTAGTGGCTTTAAAACAACAACCTTTGTTTTTTCCGTCATAGGGTCTGCTATGCTGTTCTATGTCTGGGCCAGGCTTGGCTAATCTTGTTTGAGCTCTCTCAAGCATCCACATTTAGCTGGTGGGTGGCCAGAGGCTGGTTGGTCTAGGATGGTCTCAACTAGATCAACTCAGTTCTGCTCTTTGGGGTCTCATATCTTATGTAGTGCAGATTTGTTCTCAGAGCAGTGGTGGCCCTTCAGAGATGGTGTAAAAATACACAAACATATTTTCAAGCCTCTGATCAGATCAAGTTGACACTTTTACTGGCCAAAGGAAGCCACATGGGCAAACCCAGAGTCAGTGCAGAAGGGCACTACCAGAGTATGGATACAGATCTTACTGCATTCAGTCTGCCATGTCTAGTGTTTTATTTAATTAGTCCTATCATGTTTTATTCTGTTCATTTCCACTTGTTCTTACACTGTAATGGTTTTTTAATCTATCTTGGCTGCAGTGTTGAAAATTTCTACCTGTTGTCAATGAAATCTTTCTTTCTGTAAGTTTAATTAGTATTTGTCCTTTTGAACCTTTCTTTGTGGTTTAGCCATTTTTACACTCTTAAAGCCTTTTTAAAAATTTTAATTGTATGGATAAACAATGAAAATAAATATGATCTTTGATCAACTAAATGATCAATAAACAGATGCAATGTGCTTAAAAAACTTCATGCATTATCTTGGGTTTAAAAAAGGTTTTAAATGCTATATATTTTGTCAAAATTCTAAATCTGATTTCAGAAAGATTAAACAAGTAAATAAATGTTCATGTGCATATAATATTGATAAATATTTCCTGCTGCTTCAATGTCCACTTAACATTATAATTCACATGTGCATTGTTCACTACATTTCTTTACAATAGATAGCTCAGTTTATCATGTAAAACCATTCCCCAGTTCATTGTATAAAACCATTTCTGGTTAAATTTTGAGGAAGATACACTGATTAGTTATATATGGAGAGATTTATAAACCCACACATGAAATAAAAGCCATTGTATTTTATCAATTGGGTATATGACTAAGCTATGTTTTAAGAAATAGAACAAGGGACACCTGGGTGGCTCAGCGGTTGAGCGCCTGCCTTTGGCTCGAGGTGTGATCCCGGATCCCCGAGTTCAACTCCCACATCAGGCTCCTTGCATGCAGCCTGCTTCTCTGTCTGCCTGTGTCTCTGACTCTCTCTCTCTCTCTCTCTCTCTCATGAATAAATAAGTAAAATCTTTAAAAAAAAAAAAAAAAAGAAAAGAAATAGAACAAGTACATTTCCATCTGTGGGGTTACATTTGGTGGAGATTCAGAGTCTTATGGAAATCTTCTTTCTTTTTCCCTATAAACAGGCATTATAAATTGTTTGTTACTAGATTATAACCTTATAAGAGTAAATTACAGTTCATAGAGCTTTGAATTACCATGCAACATTTTGTGCTTACATGAGTAAATGACAAAAAATAGACTAAGGAAACACCACATACTTATGCTGTTTGCCCTTTTTAAAAGGGTTATTACTGTGTAACTCCCCATAAAGCTGGAGAACATATTCTTTCTGATAAAGTAACTTGGACTAGGGGAGCCCTACAGATTCTAATTCTCCCAAAGTTAGCTTTGTGGATTTGGAATATTCTGGAATCTAATGTGACAGGTAAAGCTGTATCTCACCAGACCCACTTGCTCTGATTTTCCTTAGAACCAAACCTCCAAACAAGATTCAAGTGCAAGTAGTTTATTTGGAGGTGATCCAAGGAAGCACTGGTGGCGAAGTGGGAAAGTAAAACAATGAAGGGGAGGCAGCCAAGTTACAGGCTGGAGTTTAGTCATGCAGGGAAAACTCGGGGAGCCAACACAGAGCACATGCCTCAGGGATATTCCAGTCAAGGGTCCAGGGAACTGGGTTCATTATCCACTAATTCCCATTCATCAAGGGACAAGAGAGCTGGAATCATTACCCATCCATCTAGTCTTTCAGAGATTGAGGACTGCTACCAGGGAAACTATTCCCTGAACTTTGATTTAGCCCTTGCTCATAAACTGAAGATGTTTCTGTAGCTAGAAAAAAGTCAAAGAATATCAGTTGCTGGCATTTGTAAGCCAGGCATCTTGCACCAGTAAGTGTAAGGAAATAAGAGCAGGGCAGAACCAGTTTGCACCAGGTACAAAGGGACACAAAGTGGCATCATGCGGTCCCTTCCCAGGCAGACCTGAATATTATCTTCATTTCCTTCAGTGATTGCCTCTTTTTCCATGTTTTCTTGTTCTCTGTGATGCTCTCAGAATTCAATACTCTCAATAAAGTTGTGTTCTAAAAATACACATACTAGGAGCACCTGGGTGGCTCAGTCCCAGTTGAGCATCTGACTCTTGGTTTCAGCTCAGGTCTCAGAATTATCAGATGGAGCCCTGTCCCTGCCTCCACACTCAGCAAGGAGTCTGTGGGAGATTCTCTCTCCCACCCTCTCAAATAAGTAAATCAATAATTTTTTAAAAAAAGAACTACAAATCAGACAGTGACCCACTGTGGCGCACAGGACAGACAACATGAGTTTGCCAAACCACCAGGCTGTTTGCACACCCTTGATGCCAGGCACCATGTATCCGAGACTTCTTCTAGAAAGTTTGGAAGAGGGGATCCCTGGGTGGCTCAGCAGTTTAGCGCCTGCCTTTGGCCCAGGGTGTGATCCTGGAGTCCCGGAATCAAGTCACACATCGGGCTCCCTGCATGGAGCCTGCTTGTCTCTCTCTCTCTCTGTCTCTCTGTCTCCTGTCTCTCTCTATCATGAATAAATAAAAAATCTTTAAAAAAAATAGAAAGTTTGGAAGAACTTGTATAAAGGTGTTGGCATCTTGGAGAAACCTGAAGACTAAACTGTTAGCAGATATCTATCTGGAGAACACTGGAGGAAAATTTACCCCCCACTTCCCTCCTTGGAGATATTTGGCAGTGGCTGGAGACATCTTTGGTTTTGTTACCACTTAGGGGGGAGGGGACTGTTGGCATCAGGTGGTTAGAGGTGAGGGATGCTGCTAAACATCTTACAATGTACAGAACAACATCCTTCCACCGCACAAGGAATTAGCCATACTAAAAGTTCAGTGGTGACACTGTTCAGACACTCTAGTCTAGAGAGACAGCATCAGTGAGAAAGGAAGAAGCTATAGGTCATGCCTTCCAATGTCCTCTTCTAATCTTTACTCCCAGGTTTTACTCTGACAAAGTTTACATTGATTTCGAAAGATATTGCTAAGCATGTTGAGAGGCATTGAAGGGAAGCTCATTTTGTTTCATGAAATTTTACTAAATTGAATAAGGGAGTAGCAATCTGACCTTTTAAAATGTTTTCAGATGCTGAGTGCAGGATTGAAATGCTAAATCCAGAGAACCAACTATTAGTGATTAGTAGTGCTATGGCAAAAAGGGCAGTTTTCTTTTGACAAACCAAGTCATGAAGGACGGAAAGATACTGACACTCAGTGATTAATTTCTGGAAATGTAGTTGAACGAATCAAATTATGTATCATTTGATGCCATTAAATTTGAGTTCCCACATTATATGTGGACCTTTCGCTTTTCAAACATCCTCAGTGTGTGAAATTGAACGTGCCATTTACAAGCTATCATGTAATTTTCTGTTTTCTGAAACAAAAGCAACAATCTGGGTACATTAAAGACCATTATATAATTGAGAAACCTGCTTTTTAAAACTTGATCCAAAACACTTAAAATTACTATCATTTGTCAAAGGGAATTATTTTTTAACAGTGAAAAATCATTTGAAAATTAAAATTAAAATCCCCTTTTGCTTTGTTCCAACAAGAATACCATCCATGTGTACGCATTTTTACAGTTTACACAGTTTCTTTTCATGCCCACCAACTCACTTGATTTTCAAATCAACCTTATGAACAGAACAGATGCCATTTTCCCCATTTGTAAATGAGGACTCTACAACTCAGAGATGGTAATTTACTGACTGAGCTAGGAAGACAGAGTATCCACTATTTATTAAAAAAAAGACCCTCCCCCAAAAAATAAAAAAGGCCCAAATTTTAATCATTAATTTGAACTGATGTTTAATATTGAGATTTAAAATTTTTATTAAAGCAGCACACATAAAAAAGCATACAAATCACTAGTATGAAACTCAGTGAATTTTCCCAACTTAAAAACGTCTGTGTAACCATCACTCAAACCCTCATCCCAAAAGCCTATTTCATGCATCTTATAGACACTACTACCCATTTCCCCCACAATAACACTATCTTTTGTTCTGACAGCATTCATTTATTTTGCCCATTTTGAACTTTATAGACCTAGAATCATGGGTATGTATCTTTTATGTCTTCTTTTTCTCAATATTAAGTTTGTGAGCTCCATCCAGTTTATTAAGTGTGGTTATAGGTTGTTAATTCTCATCATTGTATCATATCCTGTGTGTGAATATTTCAAAGTTTAGTCATCCATATGATCATTGATGAGCATTTGGTCATTTCTATTGTTTTCCTATTATAAATAGTGATGCTATGAACTTCCTTATACATGTCTTTTGATGAACATAGATAAATGTTTTTGTTGGACTTATATGTAGAATTGCTACATATTTTGTTGACTTATATGTAGAATTGCTGGGTCAGAGGATTTACATACACTCAACTCTAGTACACATCACCCAACAGTGGTTGTACAAATTATACTCCCCCCAGCGTAGTTTGAGAATTCTTGTCATTTTTTATTCTTGCCAAAATTCACATAATTTGTCTTTTTCATCAAATTCATTCTTTTAGGTGCAGTATCACATCATGGAGATACTAAATTTTAATTTTAATTTTAATAGTTGAAACCTGAACCTCTTGGTATCACTAGCCTGTAGGTTTAAACATTGATTTTAACCCTGAAATTTGCTTTGTTGTCACTTGTCCCCAACTACATAAATACAAGGCATTAATATCCACTTCAGAGCCACGCAATTAATTTCAATTGTCCATTCAGCCCACAGGGACTGTCTTCTGGATTTTTGTTTCTGACCATTTATTAGTGTTTGGTACCCATGAGGTGTGTGGCAAGTGGTTTAATCAGTCCCATGGATGCCAAGCCCCTTAAGAGGGATTAAAATCCCAAGAGGGATTTTGCCCAGTACTTTAGATGCTACCAAAATCCAGAGCAACTGAAGAGCATATGCTATGTTCCATTCCGTTTTCCCTCCGCAAGAGGGAGGAACTATTATAGTTCCACTATAAAAGTCTTTGTTATCTGAGCTTCATAGCATTATCTCTGCCTCTGCTTCCAGCCCCTTGCATTGATCCAACTGGCCAAATCCCATCCAAATTCCACATTCCAACCAATGTCTCATGTCCTGCCTCTCTCTCTCTCTCTCTCTCTCTCTTTCTTTCTAGGGTCATTATACTTGATAGCCAGAGAGAGCTTGGAAAAAACATCCCCCACTGACCTCCACCCATCCCTTCATCCTTCCTATTTCTGACCCAGAAATTTACATATATAGTTTCCATCTAATGAGTGCCCTCATGTAACAACAGTTCACCAGTCACAACTGGTCTTCAGATAACAATTTAGTTTAGGTTGGGATAATGTACAAAAAAAGTATTTTCTCTTGGGGCACCTGGGTGGTGCATTCGGTTAAGAATACTATTCTTGGGGATCCCTGGGTGGCGCAGCGGTTTGGCGCCTGCCTTTGGCCCAGGGCGCGATCCTGGAGACCCAGGATCGAATCCCACGTCGGGTTCCCGGTGCATGGAGCCTGCTTCTCCCTCTGCCTATGTCTCTGCCTCTCTCTCTCTCTCTGTGACTATCATAAATTAAAAAAAAAAAAAAAAAAAAAATCCTATTCTTGCTTTCAGCTCAGGTCATGATCTCAGGATTGTGAGATTGAGCCTTGCAATAGGCTTTGCTTTCAGTGTGGAATCTGCTTGAGATTCTATCTCCCTCTCTCTCTCTGCCCCTCCCATTTATGTTCTTTCTCCCTAAAATAAATCAATAAATCTTAAATTATTTTTTCTCATTAAAAATTTTTTTTCTCCTAAGAAGGAAACTTTGGAAGTCAGAAAATCACAAGCCATTCATGACAGTAGTGTCTCTACACTCTGATAAGTTACAGAACTCCTCAGAGTGAATGACACATAGTAAATGAAGAAAAATCTGTACTCTTTAGTTAGATATGTGCAACCTTCAATACCTAGGTCCCTAATGTCTTATAGTGTTACCAATGTCTGTAAAGAGTGACAATATTTTGTTCATTATCTTATCTAGTTTTAATTTTTATTTTATTAACTGGGTGAATTATCACAATAATGCTTTCTACAACACGACTTCCAAATTCAGTGGCTTAAAACAGTAAGCACGTTGTTAGTTAATGAGTCTGAGGATTGCAATTTAGTCTGGGCTGAGCTGGGTAGTTTAGCCTTGGCTGGGTTCACTCATGTGCCTAAGTTGTTAGCTGAATATATAGCCATGTTTTGGATGACTGATATGACTGTTCTCTGCTCTAGGTGTTTTCCTCCTTCCTCTGGGACCAACAGGCTAGCCTGGGCAGGTGCTTTCCATGGAGATGGCAAACAGAAAGAGCAAGAAAGCCAAATTGTGCATGGACTTTTCAAACCTTGGCTAGTAGTATTATGTTTGCTGACATCCCATTGACCAAAGCAAATCATGTAGTAAGAGCTAGCATCTGTGTGCAAGATACTGCAGAGTTTGGTAGCCAAACACTTGGGTACAGGAAAGAGTGAGGGACTAAGCTATGTTTGCAGTCTGTCACACAAAGTATACGTAGACGAATCACTTAATCTTTCTTTTTTAAAAAAATTTTGTTTATTTATTCATGAGAGACACAGAGAGAGAGAGGCAGAGACATAGGCAGAGGGAGAAGAAAGCTCCCTGTGGGGAGTCTGATGTGGGACATGATCCCAGCTCCCTGGGATCACAACCTGAGCCAAAAGCAGCTGCTCAGCCACTGAGCCACCCAGGTGCCCTCATTTAATCTTTCTAAGCCTCAGTTCTGTTGTCAATAAATTGGAGATGATCATAACCTACAAACCTCCCCTCAGATATTTCTAACTTAAAATATGATAAATAGCTTACAAACACTTATATGCTTCAAAAACTATTCAGTGATGTATACATGAGAGATGCCATAATTATTGTGTACAGTTTTCTCTTTTTTATGTTTACATGGTGGCTTTCGTAATTGGCATAAGTTGACCCTAAGCAGAATTCTGAGGTGGGTTAATGTGGCTTTCAGTGCCTCTGGCCCTGACAAAAGAAGTGGCCTCATTTTTATTAAGCCTTCTTGGGGCTTCCATTATAAAAGTCTGACCATTTTTAGGAAGCACCAAATGAGTGGATGAATATATGAATGAACAAAAGATGTTTTAAAGGAAATGACTAGTCTTGAAAAAGCTTTGTCCTTTTTTACATTCAGTTGAAATGAGTTGAGTGCCTTCCCTGTGCACACCTCCCTTGTCAGTAACAAGTGTCAGGGATGCAAAGAAAAATGGAAACAGCTACCCCCCTTGGAGGAGTTCACAATCTTGGGGTGAGAAACACTTCCAAACAAGTTTTATTACAATGTGAGGGATACTCTATTGGAGGTACATGCCAGATGAAATGAGGTCTTTTAGAGAAAGGAGGGTCAGTTTCAGAGAAGGCTCTTTGGAGCTGAGAGGAATGAGTGGGAGTTACCTCAGACAGAAGGTATGCATTCCAGGCCAAGGAAACAGCCTATGTAAAGAAAGTCTGAAAGAGGTAACATGCTTGGACATTTAACAGGATCATAGGTGGAATGGGGAATGAAGTTAGACAGGTAGGCAGGTGTTAGAGCATCCCTGAAGGGCCTTTTCTGTTATCCCAAGCATTCTCATTTTGTAGGGAAAGGAGGGCACTTGAAGAATTTAAAGGAGAGTGGTAGGTTCAGAACTTAGTATTAGAAAGATCACAGTGGTGGGGAGGACAATGGGGGTGATATTGCAAGAGTCCAAGTAAGAGATGACCTAATCCTGATCCTGGGCCACAGAGGGAGGGTTGAAGAGAGAAGGAAGGATATGATAGAAAGTCACAAATGTTAATGGGAAATTGTGATGGACTTGATGGATGAAAAGGATTTACCCACCCACAGTAGGAGCATGAAGAGTATTCAGTCAGACTCTGTGTGAATGAATAAGTCAATGATTGGCATTTACTGAGCACTTACTTTGGGTGGGTGCAGGAACTGGTCACTGTGGTGCATCTATAAAGATGAGGAAGATACAGACCTCTGACAATTAGTGAACAGGTAGCTGTAGTAAGTCACAGAATTAAAAACAACAACAACAACAAAACTTCTATCAAGGAACATTTGATGTACTATGATACTCTCAAGATAGGGATGAATGATACTGATTAGTCAGCTTTTCTTTCAAGGAGCTGGTGGGGTATCATTCTAAGCTTGAATTGTTCATGTCTCTATTCTTTGCCTTAATAGACTCTATTCCTTTAATGGAAAACCAGCTAAGTACCTTTCATTCTCTCTTTCTAATGTTTGAAAATGAGTAATACTCAAAAGTTGAGTTCTTCTAGAATCTTTACCAAAAGCAGCTGAGCTAGCACAGCCCTATCTTTGCTAGGTGACGGTTGTTTTGAAAGACATGTAAGTAAGTAAATTTACTTACTTATCTAAGACATATATTTTGAGAATTTTATTGTTAGCCAAGTCAATTCTGAAGCAAACCATTTACAGTTAGAGTAGAATATAACCCTTCTCAGAGGATGTTGAAATTTGCCCACAAAATACTGAGAGTGACTTCAGACAGATTATATACTTTTCTTAGAGTAAAGTGGACTGGAATTAGTGGGGATGGTAAATGAAAGGACTAGGTTTCTCAGCTACAAAGCAGATCACACTGGCACCAAGTCAGATAAGTACTTCCATTAGGACTGTGGAAAATTCAGTGGAAATCTATGTAACCCCTAAATGGTGCATTAACTCACAGTGTTTCAGCATTAGGTTATCTATTTGGACAGGTAGTCCAAAAGAACTTAACAGAACAATATTAAAAAAAAAAAATCATTCCCTGAAATAAAATGTCTGAAAAGAGTGATAAAATTATTTGCTGCCCCTTTCAAGTATAATGGATATGCTAATCAGAATCCATAATAAGTTTTCATTTCTTTGTTCTAGTAATATAAATTTATAAGGAATTCAAGATTGATTTACTTTTTTGAGCAAAAGGTAGGCAGGCAATATAAAGAAGGTGAGCTAGAAAAAAAAAAAAAAAAAGAAGGTGAGCTAGAGACTATGAAATTTGCCCCTTTGTAAAGGAACCTGCTACTTTTCAGCCCCTTTCTATAGTTGCCATGTGGGAATGAGAGGTCTCATGCTATCAGGCCTTCTGAGGATTCAGAAAAAAAATTGGAAATTTGAACACTTCCAGTATTAAAGTTTTGTCAATTATTTAAAAACTACTGTGTTCATACCAAGCCTCATAGATAGCAAGGACATCATTTCACAACAGAATAAACTATGAACTTATTGCTTAATTTTGCAGTTGTTATTATATTAACGTTTATAATTTAATGTTTTGATATTGAAATAAGTTTGAGGGGCACCTGGCTGGCTCAGTCTATGGAGCACATGACTCTTGATCTCAGGGTTCTGAGTTCAAGGCCCACATTGGGTGTGGAGATTACTTTAGAATATATATTTTTTAAAGATGGAAGTTTAATTTCTTGCTTTATTTTAACTTGTGCTTATTTTTTCCACATGTGTATTCATTCTCAGTGTTATGTTTATATTTCTGATATACAACCCATCGTTTAACCAATATTTGTTAATCCCTGCCCTGTTTTCTGGGAATTTCAATGTTAGAAGTGTCTCTTACATGCAAAGATGTCCATACAAAGACCACTACGACATCTAAACATCTCTAGCCAAAAGCCAATAATAAGAGCAATAAACAGACTATAAAACTTATATTCTATCTGTGCAGCCTGTTTTCTGGTCTTTTGAAGACAGAAGTAACATTGTTATACAACAGTTAGTCTTTGGAGAACTACAGAAAAAGCCTATTTGAATATGGCTATCTCTAAATTATCTGACAAAAAATTTATACTTCCTAATGTAAAATAGAAATTTGTCATAATCTCTTATTTTGCTTCAGTACAGATTTAATTCAGTTCAATAATCCAGTTAAAAAAAAAAAAGCAAAGGAGTATTTTACTTACTGGAGCAGATTAGGAAGATTAAAAATAGCTACTTTTGATTTGGAGTCTGACTATAGGTTCTCTGTCGCTCTAAGAGGAAGGATTTTTTTCTTCACAGATTTTATTTATTTATTCATGAGAGACACAGAGAGAGAGGTAGAGACACAGCCAGAGGGAGAAAGCAAGCTCCCTGCAGGGAGCCCAATGTGGGACTCCCGGGAACGCTATCTGAGCCAAAGGCAGACGCTCAACCACTGAGCCACAAGGTGCCCCAAGGAAGGGTAAATTGATGTAACTTTCAGAAACTCAGTTCAGTAATATGTTACCAAATTAAAAAATGTAAACACCTACCCTTACTTTGTTTTAGAAATTCTACCCTCAGGAAGCACATTGTTGACTCTTCCTAATTGTAAAGCAAAGGCAACAATTTATGTTTTTCTTTTAAAGATTTTATTTATTTATTTGAGAGAGAGAAAGAGCATGAGCAGGGGTGGGGGAAGCATGAGCCAAGGGCAGGGGAAGCAGGGAGGGCAGACGGAGAGGGAGAAGCAGACTCCCCAGTGAGCAGGAAGCCAGACATGGGGCTCAATGTGGGGCTCCATCCCAGGACTCTGGGATCATGATCTGAGCTGAAGGCAGATGCTTAATGGACTGAATCACCCAGGCACCCCAACAATTTATGTTTTTTTAATAGGAAATAATTGTATGAATGTTGAAACGGCCACTCAGTGGAATATTTTACATTCACTAAATGTGAAATGGTGTATATTTTTATGTGTTGACATGGAAATAATAGATGTGAAGCAAAAATTAGGGTCCAAAACATTTCCATTATGTTTTTTAAAAATATTTTATTTATTTATTCATGAGAGACACACAGAGAAAGAAGCAGAGACATGGGCAGAGGGAGAAGCAGGCTCCATGCAGGGAGCCTGATGTGGGACTGGATCCTGGGATAACACCCTGAGCCGAAGGCAAACGTTCAACCGCTGAGCCACCCAGGTGTGCCTATGGTACCATTTTTGTTAAAAGTACATGTATAATATAAAATTGAGATAGAGAAGAACAGAGAAAGAATGAATAAATGAGGGAGATACAGGCAGTCCTTGCCTTGCATGGTGGTGTGGAACTGTACAACCAACAGTGCAAGCTGTTACTATCTGTTACATGTGTCTACAAAAATTAAAAAATAGTAAAGTTAATAATTCACCAATATAAAACATTAGAAGCATTCAATTTTATTTTATTATTTTATTTTATTTCTTAATAAAAAAATTATCAAGAGTAGCTTAAATAGTGCTTGCCTTCTTCTTATTATATAACTTATGGAGCAAACAAACATTGCCATGCTTTGGTGAATTATCATATTCCTGTTCTAAATTTTTAAAGAATTTTTTATTTATTTGAGAGAGAGAAAGAGATCACACATGCATGAACGGGGGTGGGGAGAGGAACAGAGGAAGAAGGAGAAGGAGAAGCAGGCTCCTCCACAGGAACCTGATGCGAGGCTTGATCCCAAATCCTCAAGATCATGACCTGAGCAGAAGGCAGTTGCTTAACTGACTGAGCCACCCAGTTACCCCTGTCATACTCCTTTTTAAGTCATCTTCTAGCACTTTCTCCTTTACACTGTTCAGTGCTGAAATATCTCTGAGAGGTTTTTTAATGGAAATATTTTTGCTGACATCACTTCCTCTGGCACATCTTCCATCTTTTCATCACAACTACACTCCTTATTTATGTCTGTACGTTTGTGTTCACTAAATTCCTCTCCAATAGCAGCAGTGTCAATGTGCTGAATATCAGCTATTTCTTTTAGAACTCTATTTATATTTTGTTTGAATTTCACCTTTGATGTTAACACTTTTTGGGATTTTTTTGGCTGAACTTTATGTTGGCCAATTTCCTCTTTCAATTACTGATTTTTCTAAAATGTCACATTGATTTATTCCTAGGGAAAAAGGAGGTAACATAGCTACAAGTTTTGCTGTCTGTGTCAATAGACTAACAATATGCAATGGACAATCACTGACAGACTTCCAAAGAAATAATGCTGTTGGTTACCAATCATGATTGATATGTATCTGGTATTTGTGAAGTGACTGGTGGACCAAACAACTAGAAACAAAGCTTGTACTTTATACAATTACTCACAGTTAGTATGGCTTTAGAGACTGAAATTTGAACCATTTTGTTGGCCATTGAGTTATAATTGAACCATGGTAACAGAGTTTTACCTATTAGCACCTGCAAATCAATGACTGCTTTAAAAAAACATGAAAAAGGGGCACTTTGGTGGCTCAGTCGGTGAAGTGTCTGCCTTCAACTCCGGTCTTAATCCTGGGGTCCTGAGATGGAGCCTGTATCGAGCTCCCTGCTCTAGGGGGAGCCTGCTTCTCCCTATCCCACTGCCTGTTACTTCCCCTGCTTGTACTCTCTCTGTGTCAGATAAATAATATCTTAAGGAAAAAAAAAGCATGGAAGAGCATGCGACAAAATGTACAAATGAGTAGTGGTCTCTGGATCTTCTATCTGCAGATTTTTTTTTTATTCAAAAAAGTCCTATATGTATTCTAAATTTTCCTGCAATTAATAGATATTATTTGTAAAACACAAAAGTAAACATTATTGAGAAAAAATGTAATTTTTTTACTCCTATAGAATCCAATTATGTTTTGATGTTAATCAAAATTAATTTGATTCAGATAACTTGAGGATAGTTCAGTTAATAAACAGTTTTGAAATTATTCTTTTAAATTTCTTCCCTCTGAAATTGGTTTTCATTTGAATGAATAAATTTGATTAATTTAGGGGCACCTGGGTGGTTCAGCGGCTGACTGTCTGCCTTCAGCTCAGGGCATGATACTGGTCCGGGGATCGAGTCCCACATCGGGCTCCCTGCGAGGAGCCTGACTATGTCTCTGCCTCTCTCTGTGTATCTCATGAATAAATAAATAAAATCTTTTTTAAAAATTTGACTAATTTGAGAAAATACTCTATTACAATATTTAGTATTTCTTTCCAAGGATATTGATATGTCTCTCCATTTATACTTGTCTCTTTTTTACCATTTAGCATGTTTATAGTGTTTTTCATAAAGGTCCTTCATATATTGTGTCTATTTGTACTTAGATGTATTTTTCCAAATGTACTGTGAATGGAAGTTTTTTTTTTTCTCACTAGATTTTTGAAATAGCATAGCTATTAATTTTGTATTTTTAATCATTTATTTTGTCATCGTATTGAACTCTCGTCAATAAAATTTAGAAGTAGGATAGACATATATTTTTTATGTCAGTCAACAATCATGATCTGCTATATGATGGGTGAACTTCCAGTGTTGCATTTATAAGGTTCATATTTCAATTATGTGCAGAATCCTGTTGTTCTTTTTCACTTAAGTATTCTTCTCTCCTGCATCATTAACTTTTCTCTCCTTACTGGATAATTCCCTTAATCATTCAAACATCCTGTAATTTCATCCATTAAAAATAAGGTAAAATAAACCCTTTGACATCATATGTTCCCCCCATTTACCATCTGATTTCTTGTATCCTCTTTAAAGCAAAATTCATGGAAGGAATAGTCTCTACTTGCTGACTCTCCTTGTGCAGAAAAGAATTAATGTAGCAGGTCTGCTTTTAAAAGGCCTGCTTAAAGGGAACTTGAATTTTGGGAGAGTTCTAGCATCAGTAATTACAAGAATGGCTGACTCAGGAATCATAAAGATAAAATGTAATATATCAGATATATTTTAAGTTAACAAGAAAAAATTTAGATATTCCTTTAAAATTTAAAAATCTGTGTTGTGATATGATCAAATTTAATTTACTATATATATGTATATAAAAGTGGCTGACTGTGTCTAAACTGTTTGCATAAACAATGTGGCTTATGCTCAACAGCTGCTTTTACTCTGGGGGTCAGGAATTTTGGTACATGTCAGGCAGAGTCTGCTTACATGACCAGCTTCCAGTAAAAACCTTGAGTTTTGTGTCTCTCATGAACTTCTCTGGTTAGCACAGCTTAACTCATGTTGTCACAACTTGGAGTATTAAGCATGTTCTTTGTAACTCCACTGGGAGAGGACCCTTGGAAGCTTGTGCCTGGTTTCTCCCAGACATCACCTCTTGCACCTTTTCCCTTTGCTGATCGATTCTGTTTTGTATCTTCACTGTGGTAACTCAAAGATGTGAGTACAACTCTATGCTGAGTTCTGTGAGTTCTCCCAGCAAATTGTCAAACCTGGGGAGATCTTGAATACTCTCTGTCACTATCTTCACTTCTTATTTTCTTCTGAACCCTCTCCATTAAGGTTTTCCTTCCAGTGTCTCTGTGGGATCCACTGGTTGTACAGTCCAGAGGTCATTTCTACCTCTCAGCAGCTTTTGGATCAAGCCATTATTTTCTTCCTTTTGAAACTTTCTTTCCTTGGTTTCTAGGACTGTCCACAGGCTTGGTTCTCCTCCCACTTCATTGGCTTGTCCTTTTCATTCTCCTTTGCTAGCTAGATATTGTTCTGCTTCCTACATTTTAGAATAAAGGGGACTTTGAAAATACCAGTGTTGTTGGCATGATGGAAAGGGGAGTATCTAACTCAGATGATTCAAGGGACAAAGCAGAAGTTTGAGGCAGTGTAAAGAAAGAGTAGACAATTTTTCTGCAAAATTTTACTATAGGGATCCCTGGGTGGCGCAGCGGTTTAGCGCCTGCCTTTGGCCCAGGGCGCGATCCTGGAGATCCGGGATCAAATCCCTCGTCAGGCTCCCGGTGCATGGAGCCTGCTTCTCCCTCTGCTTGTGTCTCTGCCTCTCTCTCTCTCACTGTGTGACTATCATAAATAAATAAAAATTTAAAAAATAAAAATTAAAAAAAAATTTTACTATAAAAGGGAATAAAACTGAAGTGCTACCTGAAGGGAGAGAAGGGGGCTAAGAACGAGGTTTTAAAGTGGGAGAAACAATGCATTTGAATGCTGAAAAGAATGATTCAATAGAAGGGGGAAAAGGATACATGGTATAAAATGAAAATAATGAGCACCCTGTGAACAAGCAGTGTTTACCTTGAACAGGAGCAGGAGAAAGGTCATCCATAATTAATACGAATGCAGGATATGTGGGCTCCTTTGCTTCTAGATTTGTTGATAAGATAGGAACTCAAAAGAGTGCTTCAGGGTCCTTCAACTTTGTTACTCAAAGAAGTGAGTTTATGTGTTGGAGATTAAGGAGCAAGGAGCTATAATGGAAGAATAAGCTCTAGAACTTGATGATGGATAAAACGTGGGGAGTGAGGGTTGCATAGATTCCCATTGACTTTCCTTGCTCTTCATAGATATTTTTTTCCAAACTTATACATATACATATATATATATTTTTTCTTTTAAAGATTTTTTTTATTTATTAGAGACAGGGGGGGGAGAGAGAGAGAGAGAGAGAGAGAGGGAGAGAGAGAGGCAGAGACACAGGCAGAGGGAGAAACAGGCTCCATGCAGGGAGTCTGACATGGGACTCCATCCCGGGTCTCCAGGATCATGCCCTGGGCTGAAGGCGGAGCTAAACCACTGAGTCACCCAGGCTGCCCTTTTTTCCAAACTTGATGTCAGTGGGATCTGCTTTGTTTCCAATCAATCTGCTAATGTTAATTTATTAATCTCACTAGTATCAGTTTAATTTTCTTTAGGATTGCTGGTGTGTCATCTGCCTGGCAGTATATGAAATGTTTTGCAATTTCAGTGCACTCTGAGAAGTATTAGGCACTTCTACTTCTTCTACTTTTACTGTATATAATTTGATTTATAACTAACTTGGCTAAGGCAACATTCTCAAAGACTTTAGAGTTTGAGGGGATTTGGAGATATCGGAGTAGACACAATAGAGAGGAAGTTGCTTACATATTCATGTCTGGGGGTCAGAGAGATAACCTGAGCTGGTGAGCTGCCTATAAGTCTTTTGCTGGTAGCTAGTAATTAAAATTCTGAATGTATGGCTTAAGTCTAAGGTAAAACAAGCCAGAGCCTTATGGACTACCATATTCATTGTGAATTATGTAACTGTAATTATATCCTTTCATTTTATAACCCCCAAGACTTGAAAACAGATGTTTCTGATTTCCAACTGGTTAAGGTACATTTTAGTTATTTTTCCTTATTAAAGTTTTGGTTTTATTTACTCTGTGAAAGAATGTGAATGGTATAATTCCTTTTTTTCAAATTTAAATTCAGTTTGCCAACATACAATATAACACCCAGTGCTCATATCTCAGTGGTATAATTTCCACAATATAGAATCAAGGTCATATTTATTTCCTTACATGTGATTAAGTATTTCTAAAGATTATATTTATTTATTTGATAGGGGGAGGGGCAGATAGAGAGGGAGAGGGAAACTTCAGCAGATTCCATGCTGAATGCAGAGCCTGATGTGAGGCTTGATCTCATGACCTGAGATCAGGACCCAAACCCAAACCAAGAGTTGGATGCTTAACCAACTGCACCACCCACATGCCCCTTTACATGTGATTAAATTTTATAATCATTTCACAGACAGACATTTGAAAATAATGTATATGGTTTATAGGGTAGAAAATTTGATAACCATTCCTTTGTATGGCAAGCACTTAATGAATTTCTAATATGTATAAGAGATCACATTAGGTATAGGGAATGTAGGGAGAACATAGGATAGTCAGGATCTCTGACCTGATGGAACTTATGTTTTAGAGCACAAGTTGGGAGGGGAGTATGTGTTAAATAGAAATATTTGTAAGTTGCCATAAATGCTATGAATGAAGCAAGAAGTTGAGATAGAGATAGCAAGTGGCACTTAGATCAGATAGGATGGTCAGGAAAGGCCACCTAGAGGAACTAATACTCAGAATCCTAACAGGTTATAAGCTGCTGGCCAAGTAAAGGTTTGGAGGAGGAGCATTCTCTGGAGAGAGAATGGGAGAGAAACAAGGGAGCAAGGGGTTCTTGCAAAAGAGTGATTATAATGAGAAGTCATGGAGATTGGTTTGGATAAGGAAGGGAGGAATAAATAGACTGTGAGAAAGTTAAGAGAATTAGTATTTTGGAGGTCTCCAAAGAACTAAAGAATTGCAGCAGTGAGGGTTTGTGAATAACTAAGAGAGATGCAACAAAGGTAGTAGTCCTGCCTGGTAGGATGCTTAAACTCAAGATTTTAGAAATAGTGTGGTTTTTGATGATGACTGTTTCTAAGATGTGGCCAGGGCAGCAGGTGACTAGATTGGATTGGGAAGAAGGCATTGTTGATAAAGGGGTAAGGATCTAGGGGTCTGGAGTGTTGGGAAGTTCACTGATGTGGACATTGCTGTAGTATTTTGTGCAGAGAAGATAGCTAGTGGCCAAAATAAATGTATTGTATGCATTATTCAGGTTCTGTATATTTTAATTAAAGTTAGTCTAATGATATATTGAATTCTCAGAGATATATTCAGTTCTCCAAATGTGATTGTGATTTTGTGCTCTGCACATTTGATTCTCATTATCTGTGGTAGTTATATTCTAAAAGTCAGCTTGAAGACTAAATTTCAAGCAATACTGAGACATTGCTCCTTGGTGAAATATTAGGTTACTTTAAGCCTCTGGTCACAACATTTTCATCAACCAATCAACGTATAATCTTGTTTTATATGTGTTTCTGCTTAAAGACACTTTATTTAATACATATCATGAATTCATGAACATTGAATTCATGGACAACAGCACAATAACTCATGCCTAAATGAAACTTAGCTAACACACATATTTTGTCCATAAGGAATATTCAGCCTTCTGGTACTTAGGAACTCTAATGGCACTTCAGCACTCTGCTTAGGGGTTATTTTATATAGTGAAATCACCAACAAAAAGCAAAAAAAGTATTAAAAACATGCCCCTAAATAGACCATGGGAAGGATACTTGTTTACAGTACAAGAGCTGAAATAGGAAGGCAGAGCTTTGCTTGTTTGACCTCCACTGATAACTGCACATGGGGTAACTCAGATTTTTTGCCACTTGGTGCATATCTGTAAATAACTGCAAAATTGCCATGCATACTGATTTTAGGGTTAGAAATAAAATTTAACAAGCAAGCAGACTCACAAATATGGATTCTGTGAATAATAGGAAACAATTGTATATCGTGAGATTATTAATTGGCTCATGACTATATTATACTTAGTGAAGTTTTTATAATTTTGGAAAATATAATTAACCCCTTTGTCCAAATTAAAACTTTCAAATGTTTATTTTGGCTACTGAATTAGCTGAATTTTGTTTTATTTATTCAAACAATCTGAAAATCATTTCCTTATGATAAACAAATTTAACAATAGTTATTATTTTAGTTAATTTTATTTGTGCTGCTAAGTAAGGGACAGATAGGCAAGGCTAGTTAGGGAGAGGCAGGTAGGGGGTGATGTGACTAGGCTGAGACAATGGGTTACATAACCAGGCTCACAGAAATACCAGATGTGGGAAATAGACATGATATTTACAAGAACACCTTGTTTTCTTTTATCTCATGATAGTTACAAGTACATCGTGTTTGTTCTAAATATAGACATAGGGTTGTAAATCCACCATGATATTGACAAGAAATTTAAGATTTCCCTGGTCAGTTTCCTATAAAAGACCAAGCGAAGAAAAAAAAAAAAAAAAAAGACCAAACGAAATGCTCTCAGTGGCAACTCATTCTGGACCTCTCTACTCTAGAGTGTTCTCTTTTCTGTTCTAACCTTCCCTTTATAAACTTTCACTTCACTTCACTTCACCCTTTTTCAGAGAGATTCATTCTTTGACTCCCTAAGACAAGAGCCCTGCAACACTACCTTATATTTTGACAACTTCTGGATGTTTTTGGATTTCTGTTTTCTTTCTTGCCCTTTGTTAGGTTGATCAAAATTTATTTGTATGTAATTTCTTCCTATGGCCACTTAAAAATTATACATCATAATTCTTTTCTACTGTCATGACTTCAGTATTTGCTGTCTTTTAAATCAAACATTGAGATGCAGAAAAAATGGACAAAACAAGGAGACAATAATGCAATGACAGCCTAGTACTAGTCACCTGATAGGACTGAACATTGCTATTAAAATTGAAGTGCCTCTTGTTCCATTCTAATCCCATCCCTGCCATTTTTATCAGAGGTAACTAGCTTAAATGTTGTATCATTTTTGTTTTTCTTTTTTGCTTTACCACATATGTTTGTGTGCCTAAACAACATGTTGTTTCATATTGTGTGTTTTTAATTTTGTATCAATGGAGTCACACTAAATGTATTTTTCTGTGACTTGCTTTTTTTGGCTCAATATTGTACTTTTGAGATTCATCCAGGTTGATATATTTAACTGTTCAATTTTACTAAAAATTAAATTACACAGTTTATCCAGTCTACTGCGGAAGGAAATTTGTCTTTTGTTTTCTTTGGCAGTGCTCTAAACATTATTATGTAAATCTGAAAAGTGCTTCAGGGTGTATTGCTAAGTGAACTACTGAGTTATAAGTTATGAGCATCTTCAACTTTCCTCAACAATGGCAAATCATCCTTAAATTATTTGTTTTCTTTATACTTTATACTTTATTTGTATAAAGTGCCTGTTATGTCCCTTACATACTGCCTTTATATTTAATTTTTGTAAAGGATAGGTGGGTGGATGGATAGCTATTTTAACACTTTGGGTCAGTTATACTTGTTGCAAATACCTTCTCCCAATTTTCAAATTGAGTTTTCACTCTCATCCATTTCTTTTTATAAAGTTTATTTTAGGAACACTTACGTATGACAATTCTCTTGTAAGTCATTTAATCTTCTTATCAACTCTTTGATATAGGTAGTTATCAACCTAGCCTTCTTTTGAGGAAAGAGAGGCAGTGAATACAAATAACTTGCCCCAGTTCACACTGGTGGTCGATAACAGAGCCAGGATTCAAACCCTGAGCATTAGTCTCTACAGTGTGAGAGCCCAACCTGTATTAATGCTGCTTTTCTATCAGAAAACTGTAATTTTAATGTATCCAAATTTATTACCTTTCTTCTTTATTGATTGAAGTTTTTCTATCTTGTTTAGGAACTTTTCTCAATATCAGAAATATTATTTTTTTAAATATCTCTTCAGCATTTTAGTTTTGCTTTTCACACTAATGTTTTTAATTTATGGAGGGGGCACCTGGGTGGCTCAGTGGTTGAGCATCTGCCTTTGGCTCGGGTTGTGATCCCAGGGTCCTGGGATCGAGTGCCACATGGGTCTCTCCCTTTGGGGAGCCCATAATTTTTTCTGCCTATATCTCTGCCTCTCTCTGTGTGTCTCTTATGAATAAATAAAGTATTTGAAAACAAAACAAAACAAAATCCATGGAGAAGTGCGTGTGTCTGTTAATGTGTCTCTGTGTGGTAAAGGATCTAATTTTATGTTTTTCCATAAGAATAGATAATTGCTAAAATGTTTATCTTTCTCTGTTAATATATAATATCATCTCTGTAAATAAACATAGAACTATAACTACTAGAAATAAGTGAATTTAGTGATGACTGGGGATTCTAGTGATGGATTGGAAAATTAAATGGGAAGGTTACCATAAAAAAATAGCATAAAAACATGAAAAACTTTAGGGTAACTTTTATAAAATAATATGTAATAGATCTCTATGGTGAGATCTCCAAACAGTGTTGAGGGAAATTAGAAAAGACCTGAATAGAAGAAGGAGATACATGATTTTTAATGATTAGAAGACTCAATAATGTTAAGATGTCAATTGTTTCTAGATAGATGTATAGATTAAAAGTAAATCCAACCAATATTATCTTTTGCAGAAAGTCCCAGGCTAGTAATAAATTTTATTTTAAGTGTTTTTTTGGCTGATCAAGATTTCTAACTATTCTTGATGGTTTATAAAAATATAGTTAACTATCTGTATTGATTTTGTTCCAGCAAACTTCTGAACTCTCTTTTTCATTATAATAACATGCCTGTAGATTTGCGGAAGTTTCTATAGATATCATATCAGCTCTGAATTACAACAACTTTATTTCTTTCCTTCCAGTTCTTAATGCTTTATAGTTCTCTTTTTGTTTTTCTTTTCTGGATAATAATCAACAGAAGTGGTGATGGCAGACTTTTTTTTTTCCTTTTTCTTTTTTTTTTTGAGAAAAATTGAGAGAGAATGAGCAGGGGAGGGGCAGAGGGAGAGAATCAGAATCTCAAGCAGGCTCCACATCCAGTGTGCAGCCTGATGCAGGGCATCATGACCTGAGCCAAAATCAAGAATTGGACACTTAACTGACTGAGCTCCCCAGGCACCCCATCCAAAAAAATTTAAAACAAATACAATAACTAAACATAATTTCATGCACCATCCTTTCAAAATCTACTGAAATTACTTTAATATTTTTCTTTTTGTCCTTTATTTAAACCTTTATTTCTTTTTTCTCTAATGCTCTTCCTTTCTTTATATAGATTTGAGTTTCTGATTTATGTTGTTTTCCTTCTCTCTGAAAAACTTTTTATAACCTTTCTTGCAAGGCCATTCTACTGGCAACCAATTTCCTCAGTGTTTGTTTACTTGAGAAAATCTTTGTTTCTCCTTTATTTTTGTAGGACAATTTTGCATAATATAGAATTGTAGGTTGGTGGGGTCTTTTCTATCACCACATTAAATATTTTGCTCCAGTCTTTACTTGCATATGTGGTTTCTCAGAAGTTGATATTATTCATTTCTTTCCTCCTTTATACGTAAGGTGAGATGTCTTTTCCTCTGGCTTCTGGCAAGACTTTGTCTTTGAGATATATATATATATATATATATATATATTTTTTTTTTTCCCCCCCCAGTTAGGTGGGACAGGGTGGCTAACCTGGATGGAGATCCATATTTCCCTTCCTCCAGGTCAGTTAGGCTCTGATGAAATACAAAAGATTAGGCTCTGGTTGAATAATTTCTCCTGGGAGCAGAAAATTAATCAATCAATCAATTAATTAATTAATTAATTTTTGGTCATTTGAATATAATATGCGCAGCATAGGGTTTTTGTTGTTATTTATTTGTTTGGTTTTTGGCATTTTTTCTGTTCTGTGTTCTCTGAGCTTCCTGAGTCCATGGTTTGATGTCTGACATGAATTTGGGGGAAATTCTCAGTCATTATTACTTCAAATATTTCTTCTGTTCCTTTCTATTACTTACTTACTATTTACTTACTATTACTTTTGTGGTTGTCCCACCATTCTTGGATGTTCTGGGGTTTTTTTTCACTCTTTTTTTTTTTTTATCTTTACTTTTCAATTTCTATTTACATATCCTCAGGCTCAGAGATTGTCTCAGCGGTGTCCACTCTGAGCTCACCAAAGCCACTCTTTGTTATAGTGTTTTCATCCCTAACATTTATTTTTGATTCTTAGAATTTCCACCTTCCATTGTGCATCCATTCTTACATGTTACCAGCTTTTTGCATTAAAACTATTTACATATTAATCATAGTTATTATAAATTGTTACTCTGGTAATTCTAACATCCTACCACATCTGACTCTGGTTCTGATGCTTTTTCTGTCTCTTCAAACTATTTATTTTTTTGTTCTTTGTTTTTGTTTTTTTGCCATTAGCATGTCATTTTTTGGTGAAAGCTGAACATGATGTACTAGGTAAAGGAACTGCAGTAAACTGGTCTTTGTGATATGGTGGTAAAGTGTGGGGGAGAAGAATGTTCTGTAATCTTACAATAGGCTGGTCTTTTAATGAGCCTGTGCCCTGAGCTATGAACTTCACAAGTGCCTCTCAGTATTTTTTCCCCAGTTAGGTGGGACAGGATGGCTAATGTGGATTGGAGATCCACATTTCCCTTCCTCCAGGTCAGTTAGGCTCTGATGAAATACAAAAGATTAGGCTCTGGTTGAATAGTTTCTCCTGGGAGCAGAACAGGCTACATTTCCTCTCCCCTTACTGGAAGCCCCAGGGGATTTTTCTCTTATCTTCACTGTGAGAACCTGGTAGGACTCCAGGAGGTGAAACTCACAAAAGTGTGATACCCCACCCCACCCCCCTGAAAAACACCTTTGCTCCTGAAGTTCTTAACTCTCAGTTTTATCCACACTCTGCCTCTAATAATTTACCACTTACAGTTGAGGTTTTCCTTCCCCTGCACTGGTTCTAGAAGAGGTTTCTACTCCTTTATGTTGTGATTCTTTCCACCTGCCTTGTCTGTGTTTTCAGTATTTATGGCAGCAGTTTGTGCGGTGACCTCAATTCTCTGATAGATCTAAGAATAGTTGTTGATTTTCAGTTTGTTCAACCTTTTACTTATTGTTAGGATAAAGTGATGACTTCCAAGCTCCTTTCATGCCAACCTGGAAACTAGACTCTTAATCTGTCAATGTAGTAAATTATATAACTCAATTTATATAATCTACATATAAAGCATATAATTATATATTTATATACATTTTTTTCTTTTAGAAAAAGAGAGAGAGAGAGCATGAATGGGAGGCAGGGACATAGGCAAAGAGGGAGAGATAATCTTAAGCAGACTCCACACCCAGTGCAGAGCCTGATGCAGGGCTCTATCTCACCACCTGAATTCATGACCTGAGCCAAAATCAAGAGTCAGATACTTAACCAACTAAGCCACCAGATGCCCCAATAAATTTATTTAAACCAACCTCACTTTCATGGGATAAATCCAACTTGGTTATGATGTATTACTTTTTTTTTTTTTTTTTACTCTGCTCAGTAGTATGCTTAAATTTTCGTTCAGATTTTTACACAGACATGCATGAGTGAAAATATGCTGTAAATTTCCATTTCCTGAGCTTCTTGTTTGGTTTTTGTAACATAATTATACTCACCTCATGAAATGTTAGGGGATATTCTTCCTTTTGCTGTTCTTTAGAAGAGTATGAATAATAGTTAAATTATCCTTTCTTCAAATGTTTTTTAGAACTTGCTCACTTAATCTGTCAGGATTTGGGAATTTCTTTGTGGAGAAGCTTTTAAGTACTGATTCCTTATCTTTATTGGTTATAGGCCACTCACATTTTCTCTTACCCTTGAGTCAGTGTTGATGCATCATTATTTGGGAAATTGTTTTATTTTCAAATTTTTGGGCATAACATTCTCTTATGTTCTTATTAGAAAGCTGTAATAGCCAGAGCTATGTCTCTTGTCCTTAGGCTTTTTTTTGGAACTTTGTTCTAATTCTTTGAAGTCTAAAATAAAGGTAAATTCCTTCAGACACTGTTTGTTTCTGCCTCGGCTAAGTGCTTGGGAACTACGGTTCAGGGACCATTTCTGTAGTAGAAATAGCTAGTTTTTCACCAAAACATGTTCTTTCTCATCCTATGTATGTAGTTAGATTCTGTTTCTCAGCCGACCTTGGAATTGGGTATTGCCTTGAGCCAGAATTTTTCCCAGTGGATTGTGAGTGGAGTGATGCATCCATTTCCAAATTTGGCTGATAAACATCTTGCCACTGAATGAACACCCACTTTAATTGCCTATTGCTATGTCACAAATCACTTCCAAGACTTAGTGCCTTAAAAACAACAACCGTTTTTTGGGGATCCCTGGGTGGCTCAGCGGTTTAGCGCCTGCCTTTGGCCCAGGGCGCGATGCTGGAGTCCTGGGATCGAGTCCCACATTGGGCTCCCTGCATGGAGCCTGCTTCTCCCTCTGCCTGTGTCTTTGCCTCTCTCTCTATGTCTATCATAAATAAATAAATAAATCTTTAAAAAAAAAAACGTTTTATTTCTTATGAGCTTATCTGTTGACTAGGCAGTATTTTACTAGTCTTGGCTAGGCTCAGTTATGTGACAACATTAAGCTGTGAACTTGCTTGGGCTGGAAAGCAGGCACATCAGAGGCCTGGTCACTCATTGTAAGCTGGAGTGCCATGATTCTACCCTTTGTGGCCTGTCTCTCCATGTGATATCCTACATCTCATGGCCTTTATGTAGCTTTTCTTTATAACAGGATTGTCTGGATATCCTTTCAATATGGTAGTTGGACTATCAAGAGGGAAAATGTGGATACTGCCAGCCCTCATAAGGCTTGAGCTCAGAAGCCCCACAAGGTTGCTTCCACCGCATTTTGTTGGCTAACACATGTATTAAATCAACTCTCATTCAAAGTTGAGAAGGTAGATCCCACTCTCTGTGGGAGGAGCTAAAAAGTCACAATGTGAAGGGGCAAAGGCAAAGGGAGACATGATTCATTGGGAGCCATTGTAATGTTTTACCCTGAATGTCTGCGCACACAGAATCCTTTCTGTCTTCCGTTATAGGTAGAAGCAGATACTCAGGGAGCCCTTATGAGTCATGTCAAGTGAAGGCAGAGTCACCTCTTTTGGAGAGCTCCTCATCTCCAGCCCCTATTCCCTGTCAATTGGACATGATGTAGATAAGAAATAAAGTGGTTGTGGTAAGCCACTGATATTTCAGGGTTTATTTATTAAAGCAGCTAATCTTACCTTAAAAAGTAAAACTATAAGCTTTTAAATTCTCAATTTGAGGTTTTTCAGACCATTCAGGTAATGTGAGTTGGATTATAAACATTTCAGAGGAATGTTTTATGACTATAATCTCTGAGCTGATGTCTTTTCTTTTCTACCCAATGCCAAATCAACTTTCCTTGTTGATTCATGTGGTGTGAAGCATGGGAGGGTTTGGAGGGGGTAGGCAGCAAGGAAATTTTCTCTTCATTTATTTTTACTCTGAGAGTAGCCCTTTGTAGGTCCTATTTTATATGGGTGAGCTTTGGCATCTCCTGGTCCCAGCCAACCCTGTCCCAAAACAGGCTGTGAAAGCTGCCAACTCTCAAGTTCTGTTGGATTTGCGAATGCCTTTAGCTTGAAGCTGGCCTTGACTCTTTCCTGGTGTGTCTGGATTTCTGCTCTCAATCAATGTTTGGCCTCTGAGAATTCCACTTTCTCTCCCACTTACACTTACATTTAAAGATATTTTATTTGTATTTTAGTGAGCATTTTAAATCGTTTTCAGTAAGAAGGTCAGTCTGGGTTTGTAAATTTCAGAACTGCCAGAAGAAGAATCAGGCATTTGTTTTTAGAGGAATTTAAATTTATGATAAATTTATGTGTTTTTCATGACTTCCATAGATAACTCATCTCATTCTGCTTTTGTGAATTTCCTATTCACATCTGCTTTTTTAACTGGACAGTAATACAAAGTGCTCCAAGCAAAGTCCTGATGATATTTCCATTCACTGTGATCTCTGGTGGCTAGTTTACATCTCAGAACCACTGGTAAAATAAAAATTGATACCACCCCCGCCTTTCTTTGCACACGGGGACTTACTGAACAAGCCATTCTTGCCTTCAAGTCCTGCCTTTCAGAGTGAAGTAATATTTATTTCATTCCACTGGACTTTCCTCTATTTCCTAGGTAGTCTGCTGTGAATTTCAGGTTTAGCATTCTTAGCATTAAGTCTATGTCTTAGTCTGAGAACTCCCAAAAGCAGACCCTGAGTCACGGATTCAAAGACAAGCAGTTATTTGGGAGGTGATCCCAGAAAGCTGGATCATCCATACAACTAAACTCAGTTTGCATTATGAAAAGAGTGTAAATGTAAATGTCTGGGAGGTAGAGAATTTAATAGACAGTGGGTTTCACATTATAGTAAGATATACGCCAAGAATACAGAAGATTAAATGAATAGCGCCATGTTTTATAATTGCCACAGTAACAAAAATGATGATGGTGATGATGATTAACACTTCTTGAGCATTTTCCATACACTTTTCACTAAGTTTAGTTAATCCTCAAAAAATCCAGTGAGGTGGGATGCTTATCTTATCCCCATTTTTCAGAGTGACCAACTAAGGCTAGATTGCTTAGCTGCATAATGTCACACAACTAGTAAACAGTGGAAAAATTTGAACCCAGATACTCTCAAGAAGTCCATGCTCCTAAATCCTATGCTGTATATTGCCTCTCAGATATATTCTAGAAATGTTTGTCCACTGTAGAAAATTTGGAAAATATGTAAAAGCAGAAAGGAAAAAATAAAATTGTGGACAGTTGTTTCAGTCCAAACCATGATCCCAGGAGCACTTATGAAATTTATTTATTAAGGTAGGAATTTTCAGTCTCTGTTTTAAAGTGGAAAGAGCTATGAATCTAATAAATTAGGAAAGCAACTAAAGGAATTGTAGCAAAAAGAAAGGAAGAAGAGAGGGAGGAAGGAAGAAAAGAAAGAAAGAAAGAAAGAAGAAAGAAAGAAAGAAGAAAGAAAGAAAGAAAGAAAGAAAGAAAGAAAGAAAGAAAGAAAGAAAGAAAGAACCAGAATGTAAACCAAATTTTTCTCCATCCAAAGTGCTTCTTTATTGTAATACCCTCATTGGCATAAGGGATTTATTTCAGGAACACATTTTGAGATCTAAGGACAATTCTGTTGGAGGCTGTGGGTGTATGTTTAGTTGTAAGAGCTCATAGATCTTTGAGTCTGCACATGGAGTGTGTGGGGTTTTTGTTCCAGTCTTTCCTCTAAGGTTCCACATTACAGAAGCTAGCATTTACTTTTAAATTTATACCTTTGAACTGGACACCTAAGTGACTGTAAACTCTCCCATAGCCATTTAAGAATATCTTGCTCTTTGAGGCTGACTCCATATTTAAAACAGATTCAAAATAATATTCAGGTCATTTTCCTACTAATAAAAGGAATATGATCTCAATGATCAAGATAAAATGAAGGTACATTATGCAATTTTAAAAGGAAGTGCTCTTTTTATTTTAAGCACTGAAGTAGAAAGATGAGTAGAAGAAAGAAATCATTGAAGAAAATTAAATTAGGGATCAAGGAAGGGCAGGGTAATAACAACCAACTTAATTATAATAATTTATAAAGGCTCATTATAGGATGATTTTCCAATATCATTCATTGGATCACAACAGATCTGACCTGATATATCTTAAGTAAACTGCTTCATTAGTGATCAGTCTGAATGCTGATCAGACTGCCAAAAGAGCATCAGCAATCTATTATTAGTGGGGAAAAATATAAATTATTTTGAGCTGTGGAGTATGTGGTTGTCACTGAGCACACCATTATTAGATATTTTAAAGAGAATTGGACAAATGGCACAATTAGGAGGAGGAAACCTTCTAATTTAGGAAAACCTCAAGATGGATTTTTCATTTTATATACAGGCTAATAATTAAAACCTCATATGTATATTTTTGTGTGTGTGTTTTGATTTCTGACTTAGGCTGGTGGTTACTGTCTTTGACCCAGATTAACTTCTTCCTCCTGAATAAACATGAATTATCTGTATGGAAACTTGTACTTAAAATGGCTTGTGGTTGTTAATTGGTCAATTCCTAAGGCACACTTCTGAGCTTTTCCACAAAATGAGTTGTTTTGTATACGTTTTAAATTCATTAATAACCTTGCCATTTAAGTGTAAGGATTTAGTACAATTATGTTAGCTTAGATGGTTAGGTCAGTGCTACTTAAAGTATGGTGCCCAAACTGGCGGCATCAGCCCCACTTGGGTACTTGTTAGAAATGCAGCTCCTCAGGCCTCAGCCAGATCTATTGGTAGTAGCATCCTTGGCAGGTGAGACACAAGAATCTGTGTTTTTTTTTTTTTAAAGATTTTATTTATTCATGAAAGACACACAAAGAGAGAGAGAGAGGCAGAGACACAGGCAGAGGGAGAAGCAGGCTCCATGCAGGGAGCCTGATGTCGGACTCGATCCCGGGTCTCCAGGATCAGGCCCTTGGCTGAAGACGGTGCTAAACCGCTGAGCCACCCGGGCTGCCCAAGAATCTGTGTTTTAAACAAGATTTCCAAGTGCTTTTTATTTGCAATAAAAATTTGAGGTATAAAGAGATTATTTCTAAGGTCAGCAAACTTTTTCTGTGAAGGGCCAGATCATAAATAACTTTAGGCTTTGCGGGTTGTATGAGCTATTATAATTCCTCATCTCTGCCACTGTAAAATGGAAGCTGCTATAGACATGAGTGTGGGTGTGCTCCAGTAAAATTTTATTTACAAAAAGACAAATGGGCCAGAGTTGAACCATGGCCATAGTTGGCTAACCCCTGGGTTAGAACATGGAGTGCCAGTTGTTTTAGGTTTTAATGTTATGTCCATTATTTCAGGAGATGGAAGGAAGGAGAGCTAACCCTTAATAAATGCCTACTATGTATGTATTTACCCCAAACAACCTCTGGCTGCCTGTCCAACCATGAAGCTTAAGTACTGGAGAACAACAGTTGGTGGCAGTTGGAACTGTATGGTTCACAACCTGGACAGGTTTATGTGGGAGTGCTTGATTTACATTATTATCTTTATTGTACAGATAAAGAAACTTGCCTGAAGATGTACTACTAGACAGTGTCAGAACCAGGATTAAACCTCTGGATGCTCTGATTATTATGCTGAGAATAGGTAACATAGTTGACCCTAGCTATAAGCTATATTCCTTTTCAAAAAGCATGAAAACAAAAACTTGCCATTGAATATTGGAAGGCTGAGCAAGAAAGAGAGAGACTGTGTGTATAAATGAGTGACTCAAGGAAGTATCTTCGGCAGTGAATTAAAAACAACTAAAAGATTACTTTGGAACAACAGAGATTAGTATGGCAGATTGGTAGTAAATTTTCTATCAGTTAGCTATTGGTATATGACAAACCACCTCAAAACTCAGTGGCTAAAAATAATAATGTATTATTTCACGTCTCATCTTGGCTTAGCTCACTAATGTGTCTGTAGTTAGCTCTGGGTTGGGCAGCAACTCTGCTAGTCTTTGCTGCACTTGGATAGTTGGCAGACTGTAGACTCAATAGGATGGTCTCAGCTGGAACAACTGGAAAGCCATGAGGCTTTCTCTCATGATGGTGGCAAGGTCTCAACAGAAATAGTGAGCAGGGGTGTTCAAGGCCTTTTGAGGCTAATGCTTAGAACTGGCACACCATAATCAGGACTGAATTTCCTCCTAGTAAAAGAAAGGGTAATTTCCTCATGTTTTGACTTTGTCTACTCTTATGATTTCCCTTGGACAATAGATTGCAGCAGAAGTGAGAGTGAACTGGTTCAGTAACCATGCCCAGTCTGGCCTGCTGGAGATAAGATGCCATACAGAGCAGACACAAGCTCTCCTAGGATAGCTAGCCTCTCATCCACACAGAGCTGACCAGACATGTGTGGCTGAGTCTAGTGAGACCAGAAGAACCATGCAGCTGAGCTCAGCCGTAACTGTCAACCCATAGAATGCTGAGCTAACCACAAAGTTTAGGAGGGTTTTGTCTTTCTTTAATGGCACAAAAACTAACTGATATAGATATCATACTTGTAAAATGACTCCCCTTTATTCTGTATTCTTTGTGCTGAAGCGAGTAGTAGTTAGTCTTTGACTCCAATTGGAACTTCAGAAAGTTGTCTAAATATCTGTGTGGATCCTTGAGCTTGTCTGTGGCTACTGTCAACTCAACAAACATCTCTGGGGGAATGCTAAGAAGTCTTCAAGACATAATTCTTTTTTTTTAAAGATTTTATTTATTTATTCATGAGAGACACACACACACACAGAGAGAGAGAGAGAGGGAGAGAGAGAGAGAGAGAGAGAGAGGCAGAAACACAGGCAGAGAGAGAAGCAGGCTCCATGCAGGGAGCCCAATGTGGGACTCGGTCCCAGGTCTCCAGGATCACACTCTGGGCTGAAGGCAGCACTAAACCGCTGAGCCACCCGGGCTGCCCTCAAGACATAATTCTTATATGCAAGAAATCTGTAGTCCTATGGGTGAGACAGCTATATATAGATGCATGGTAATCCAGTACAGTCCATCTTGACGTTGGAGCTATGGAATCACAAGGCTGTCAAAGAAGAGAATAATGTATTCAAGTTGGAGAAATTGAGGGTGGCTTTCCAGAGCTGTTTCCTGTGTAAGGGAAATGAAATTCCAAATAGAGTAAATGATACATGTAGAGGTGACTACATTCTAAAAAACCTGGTGGCTTTGGGGAATATTAGGGCAGGGACCTAGGATATTTAGGAGCCTCTCCAAACTCCTAGGTTCTGGGATACTCCCTTTTCTCTCTATGTATCTCTATGTATGCTAGCCTTCAGGGTAGCAACTGCATTTTTCAGATGTGAATGATCTAGATTGCCCCAAACCTAGAAGTGACAATGTCCCCTTTGTGATTTGAGTAAAAAGTTGTCTTTATTAAACCTTCTCTGACAATACTTAGTGTATTGTATGACAATACTTAGTCATTTTTCCTGACCATATCTTGACGGATCCAAATTTTCAGGGAAATGATTCTGAGATTTACAGAATAACATAGAGAATGTTTTGAAGAAGATTAGATGAGGAGAATTGGACACTGGGGGAAAAAATTGGAGACCAGGACACTACTGCAGTTTTGTCCAGGTTCAAGTTACAAAGAATCTGAACTAAAACAGGGGCTGTGGGGGAGAGACAGAATTTATTTACTTAGGCCCCAAATGAAGGCATCATCCTCGATTCTCCCTCTGTGTATCCCCACCTACCTACTGGAGCACACACACAAAAATTCCATTAGCAAGTACTCTGAGTTCTCTATGCAGAAATGTTCCAAATCTAGCAATGTTTCACTACATCTGCTGCAGAATTTCTAGTCTCAGCTGACACCGTTCCAAGCCTTAATGATGGGAATAGGCTCCAACTGTTCCTGTTCTTAAGTTTATTTTCCAGATAAGGCAAATCCATAGAAATTAAGGGTAGATAAGAGGTTGTGTTATCTAGAGAGCAGCCGGAGTCCTTCTTGAAAAAACATAATTCAGACCATATTGCTCCCTGCTTAACACTCTCTAATAGATTCCCCTGGTGATAGAAAATGGAAGGGCTCTATATGAGCTGACTCTGCCTACCTCCCAGGTGTCATTCTATACTCCTGTCCCCCTTAGTCATAGTCCTTCATTCACACTGGTTTTCCTTTTTCCTGAACTCACCTAACAGTGTCCTCCTTTGAGCTTTGTACTGACTGTTCCCTTAGCCCCAAGCTCTTCTACTGGCTGCCCCAGGGCTACCTGTCTTAACATCTTCTTGTCTCAGTTCACACACCCATCTGTTCAGAGAGGCCTTTCTTCTCTTTCCTTCTTAAGGTAGCACCTACCTTACTCATCATGTTCCATCACATGACGGATTCATAGGATTTATTTCCTCCCTCCTTTTCCTCTCTTTCTGTCTCTGTCTTTTTCTATCTCTTCTCTGCTCTAATTTACTTTCGGATTTCTTTCACTGCAGTGTAATCTGCACATAACACAAGTGTAAGGACCTTGTAGATACTAATAGCAGTTTTTGGAGGGATGAATAAAGAATTGAGAGAGACATTTCTGAGGTCAATTCTATAGACTGTGGTGACACTTTAAGGGTGAGAGACTGGAGAACTGGAAGGATGGAAGGTGACTCCTAGATTTCTTTTTAAAAATAGGCTATGAGGTGGATGATGGAGCTATCAATTGGATCAGGACTGTCCTCAGAAGAGTGCATTTTGGGGAGAAAATTAACTTGGTTTTGGGCTATCAGAATCTTATATATGCTGCATGATGCTTGTGGAGAGGTCTACTGCACAGTCAAAATCTGAGTCTGAAATTCAGGGAAAAGGGGAGGACTAGAGGCAGAGCATTCATCATCATCATTATAGATAAACACTTGTGCAAATAGAATTTGGCAATCCATGCTATAGATTTATAAATATTTAAAATATAAATATATTTATAGATGTAAGTATGTGTTTATATGCAAACCTGTATTTCATAAATGTAAATGTAAAAGGGCTTTACGATCTAAGACGGTAGCAAATGGGGAAGGCCAGAGAGATGAAACAAAAGTTGGGATTTATGAATATTAGAGGTCTTATAATTACTTAGAAGCATTTTAGAAACATATTACTTTGAAGCCACTTCCAGGGATGTATTTATGCCAGACTTGACATTTGGTACTCTAACAAGCAGTTTGTATTTTTGTTCCTTTGGTTTGAGGTCCACTTTGTGGTCCTTCTGAGAGTCTGTTGTGTTAAGCAGGGGGATTAGAGTAGGATTAATTTAGTCATCTCCCTCTTCTCTGCTTGTTTACCTGCCAAATGAATCACACCAGATTATATGTAAATTGATGGAAAGTCTAAAGTGGAATGTGTATAAATGTTTTATTTGAACGTTCTCCTGGTGGAGAAAAAAAGGACTCTACCTCATGTTCTTGAGTATTAGGGAAAGAGACCTTTATTTCACTGCTTGGAGAAGACACTGAATTTGTAACACTTAACCACATCTATCATTAAGTAAAGCATTGTATCATAGGTCTTAACTGTATTTTGATACTTTAAATGTAATCTAAGTTTCTCTCTGATAAAATTGTTAGGAGAAGATACCACATGGGAGGTATAAACAAACAGGTAAGAACCCTTTAACTTGTGCAGATTCAGTGTCAGCAGGACACTTTCTCAATGTTTGGAAGTGACTTTTTTCAAGTAGAGTGTACATTTTCTCTGAAATACATTTTATAGAAATAATTTACGTGGAAAATCTCATTTGCTACATTTAATTCAGCAAATCTGTCGACTGTATGTTAAACAGTGTATAAGTATAGCAGGGAGTGGAAAGGGAAGTGACATCAGACTGTAGACCCCCAGACAGAATACAAGTGTTCAAGTCACCACAATGTCAGATATGTTATGAACTCATTCAAACACTTAAATTATCTCCATGACTGTTAGGTTCATGCAATATTCTCTCAAGTAGTATTATTCAGAAAAAGAAAGAGGAAGGGATAATATTGCAATTAAGGATGCAAACTTCAGAGCCATATTTCCTAGGTTTGAAAATTAGGGTATTCATCAAAGTGATACTAGGGCTGTAACAAAGATCTCTGAGATCCCAGTGATTTAACACAATGTTACTTAACTCATATGCCCTTGTCCAGTATGAGTCAGGAGGACCTACTGGCCTTCTCTCCTGCAAGAAGTGACACAGAGGTCCAAGTTCTTTTTTGGGGGATGGTTCTCCCATCCTGATGTCATTTGCTTCTAACCAGAGAGAGATAGTGAGCATGGAAAACCATGCCATACATTGAAGGGGGCCAGGCAGGAAATGTGGCCATCACTTTTGATCATTTTCCATATGCCAGGATCAATCTCATGGCCCTTGGCACAGGGCAGCCTTCCTGTGGCACTGGACACATAGTATCATCTTTTCATAGCTGGCTTTAGAATTTATTTCTTTATATATATTAGCTTATAATTGATTAGTTTATAATATATTAGCTTATAATTTATCTCAGTTCCCTCATCTGTAAAATGGAGATAGTAATAGTAATGACCTCAAAGTGTTGTTATTAAGACTAAATAAGCCAATACATGTCAAGTGCTTAGGAGAGTGCCTGGCAGGTAGTAAGCACGATTGAAGGAAGTTAGTTACTCCAACTTTATGTGTGAAGAAAATGGCTATAAGGGAGATATAAAGGGCTATAGGAATTCAGAGGAGGAAGAAACCATTTTTATGGGGGTGGGGGAGACTGTGGCTGGCAGAAAACATACCCATATTTTAAACCATGGAACCGATGAATATGTTATATTACATGGCAAAACAGACTGCAAACATAATTAAGGTTATAGACTTTGAGATGGGGAGTATTACTGGATTATCTGAGTGGGCTCAGTCTAATCATGTGATTCCTTAGGAGTGGAGAACTTCCTCCAACCACAAAGAATTGAATTCTGCCAACAACCCAAAGGAGCTTTAAAGTAGATTTTTCCAAAGCTTCCTGGTAGGAGCCCAGCGGGTCAACTCCTTGAATTTATCCTTGTGAATCCTCAGCAGAGGACCCAAACGAGGCTGCCTTTGAATTCTAACTTACAGCACTGTGAGATAAACTGTGTTGTTTAAGGCCGTTAGTTTGTGGTGGTAATTTGTTATGGCAGCAATTGGAAACTAATAGAGGATAAATAAAGTATTCATAACAGAAAAGGCACTTGACATGGACTTGATTGATAAGCAGGACTTTGTTACTTGGCTTAATTGGGAGCAGTTTAAGATGGAAGGAACAGCTCTGAGTGAAGAAGGGAGCTGGGAACCTGAGTGGGGTTTGTCAGAAGGGAGCTCTGTCTAATTTTAGGGGTCAATGACTGGCAGACTGGAGTCACAATGTGGAGGGCTTTATATTTCACGCCAAGGAGTTAATCCTTAATTCCACAGCAATGGAATTAAGGATTCCATTGAAGAATCCTTCAATGAAGATTCTTGACTGATCAATGAAGAATGACTGATGGATTTTGATGAGAAATGATGTGAGCAGGGACACACATTGGGAGATCATCTCTCAGTTGCTTAAATGGGAAGAATCACAAGCCAAGATGGTGATTGGAAGTGTTTAGTATCAGTAGTGAACTAAAGCAATAGCTTTGAGGTGGAAAAGTGGCCACCCAAGTGAGACTCTCTTGGATCAGGTTATCTGGCAGCAGACTTTGAGATGAAAGAGTCCGTGGAAAGTCATTCTCCAAGACATTGCCCTCAGGGGAAACCATATAGGGGGTGAGGAAGGCAGGACAGGGAAGCAGAAAATACTAAACAAGTATGAGCTTTCAGGCTGAGTCCCAGACTCACACTAATTCCAGAGGGAGCTCTGGAGCATAAACTGCATCTGAGTTTATTTTGTTTGAACACAAGCATCCTGGGCTTTCATACTTCTGCGCTTGTCACTCACTGGCTATAGACCATTCTAGGATGACACAAATTCCCAGGCATTTAGAGTACAGAATTCTAGTACAGGGAAGCTCTCCAAAGAAGGCCTCTGGTACAAACCACTGGGAGCAAAGCAGTACAAACTGCTACAGAGAATTGATAAAATGGGCTCAGAGGAAAGACAAAAGGAAGCCAGTGGATCTGGGAGCTCACCAACAGCATCAGCTATGGAGACAGTGCAGCCTGAGGCAGGGCAGTTGAGGAGATGTGCTGGTGAGCAAGACAGAAGGGAAGTGAGGGTGGCACCAGTTCCTTAGCCATTTGCCTTGGGAGAATGTGGTACCAGGAATAGGAATGCAAATAATATGGAAGGAAAATTAGGTCAAGTGAGGAAAACAGAAGGTGGTGGAATCAGTTTTGGACATAGAAGATACAAAACTATATTTTCCATAAACCCATTATTTAGAACACCAGAGGCTCAGCCCAGTTTCCAAGTTATGCAAAGGCACTAAAACTTTGTAAACTGTATGAACTCAAGTTTCCTGTAATGGTTTCCTACCTTGATACATTGATTTCATTTTCTAACAGTGTCTATCTAATGTTCACACATGAGGGTGATCAAAACAAAGCATCATTATTATTTTTTAATATTTTATTTATTTATGAGGTGGGGGGGAGAGAGGCAGAGACACAGGCAGAGGGAGAAGCAGGCTCCATGCAGGGAGCCCGATGTGGGACTCGATCCCGGGTTTCCAGGATCACACCCTGGGCCAAAGGCAGCGCTAAACCGCTGAGCCACCCTGGCTGCCCAAAACAAAGCATTATTAAATGCTTACACTTACTCTCAGGAAATGTATAATCCAACATCAGTGTTTTATTGCTACTAACGTTGAACTAGATATTGATCACATTAGTGTATTGTTCAAGTTAAACAGGAATGAATGAGAAGCCATTACACATTTTCTTTGGCCTCCAGGATTTGTCTACATGGAAAAAAAAAAAAAAACTGTTGTTGGTTAAAATATACACAAGAGCAAACTGTAGCAAGCAAACTAAATTGTGATAGATGAGGGAGATGTGAAGAAAACAGCAAATATTTCCTAATCTAACATAATTACTGGAATCTTAACTCCAGAGAGAAACATGGAGGAGAGTACCATGTTCTAACTTCAGCACAATTTAGCAAATGATTCCTGGGTGCTTTTTATATGCAGGGTGCTATGCTAGATGTTGTGGGAGATAGAGAATACGTGAGCCTTGTTTTTGTGGTTGGCCTGCTGGTTTAGTATATGAGAGGCACATTTTTAAAAATCAAACTGGGATGTCCCTACAAGCTCTGTCTCTGAAATAAGACAGAGGAAATGTAAATCCTCATAGTGTCATTAAGATATGTGATCTTGGGCAGGTCATTTCATTGCTGTATTCAAAACCCATGGATTCATACCTACCATATGTCAAGTGCCACAGGTTATGTAATGCTAGGCCTCTCTTTAAAACAGGGCATCTGGGACGCCTGGGTGGCTCAGCGGTTGGGCGCCTGCCTTCGGCTCGGGTCTTGAGCCCGGGATCTGGGATTGAGTACCACCGCATCGGGCTCCCTGCAGGGAGCCTGCTTCTCCCTCTGCCTATGTCTCCGCCTCTCTCTCTCTCTCTGTGTGTGTGTCTCATGAATAAATAAATAAACCTTTAAAAATAAATATAAATAAATAAAA
Source organism: Canis aureus (assembly GCF_053574225.1). Classification (NCBI taxonomy): domain Eukaryota; kingdom Metazoa; phylum Chordata; class Mammalia; order Carnivora; family Canidae; genus Canis; species Canis aureus. The sequence goes on from NC_135636.1 coordinate 15,996,357, forward strand.
CGGGGCATCTTTCTTAGGGGGAGTCCTTTTAAAAAAATATTTTATTTATTTATTCATGAGAGACACACACAGAGAGAAGCAAAGATATAGGCAGAGAGAGAAGCAAATTCCATGCAGGGAGCCCGATGTGGGACCCAATCCTGGGACAATGGGATCACGCCCTGGGCTGAAGGCTGATGCTACGCTGCTGAGCCACCCAGGCATCCCTTAGAGGGAGTCCTTCAAAGATAAAATGACTATCCTTCAAAGTGTGGTCCCTGGACAAGCAACATCTGCAAAGCCTGGGTGCTTGCTGGGTATTCAGAACTTTGACTCTATTCCAGACCTGCTAAAGTGGGAACTCTGTGGATGGGGTCCTTGAGTCTGTCTAACAAGCCTTCCACATGATTCCTATGCAGGCTCATGTTAGAGAAACAGCAGATTAAATGTTATAGCATTTCAGAGGTGGCATAGTATGGTGATGAGGAATGTAGGTGCTGGAGCCAGGCTGCCTCTCTTTTACAATTTGGGAAATCTTGGGTTATTCCTGGAGATGTAGTGGCTTTGTTTTCTCACTGAGTACAGTGATGAATAGTGACATAGAAAGTATGTAAGCACTTAGGACAGGATCTGACACCTTGTACATGCTCAAGAAATATTGCCCATCATCACTATTAAAGTACTTAGGTTGGTAAATACTGGCTGTTTTCTAATGGGTGAGGATATGCGCTGTGTGTCAAGATCTTTGGGTTCAAATGCAGATTCCAATCCATGTTCGCTCTCATGCCAGAGAAATTGCTTCAGCTGCATCATCTCTAAAATGGGAATGATACTAGCAACTATCTGCTGGGGCTTTTATGAAGATGTATCTGGGGTTTAGGATGGTACCTGGGGCACAGGCATCCCAAAATATTACCATTATACTAATGCTGTTTATAACTATCCTCACTAAATACAGCCATTGCTATAGAGCTCTATGCAGAGACCCAAGGGCCATACTTATCTTTTGGGGGAATAGGCAGCAATGTGGGGAGGTATCCAATTCAAATTTGATAATAATCTGGTCAATCCATGTTTTTTTCATTTGAGAGATCAATAACTAAAAAATATCAGCGTAAAAGTTATCATTGAAAAAAATCATAAATTTTCCATGAAAAATTCATGGGCAGGATAGTGCAAATAGATGGTGTGACTGCTTCCTCTCCTCTGAGGAAACTGGACTTTTTTCTCTCTTCCTCTTTTCCTCCCTTCCTTCCTCTTTCCCATCCTTTCCTTTAAAAATAAAAAAAAAATATTGGGGACCCACTCTGTTCCAGACATTATTCTAGATGTGTTTTATTGGTGAGCAAAACTAGACACAATCCTTGACTTAAGTTATTATGAGAACAAAGACATTCATTCATCCATCCATTCACTTAAAACTATTTATTGAACATTTACTATGTTCCAGTCACTGTCCTTGGCATGTACAAGGTTGAGACATAAATTAATATAAAATTTTAGCTGGAGCAATTACAGCAAAGAGAGGTCAACAATGCTATGAGACTTTGCAATAGGGACAGTTGGGAAGATGATGGGATATTACTGAGAGGAAAAAAACTAATTTGCAGTAATTTTTGTTTTCTTTCTTGTCTTTTCCCTCCCTTAACTTTCTAGTGAAAAGTAGCACACATACCGAGGAATGTACAAAACATAATACTACTTGAAGAATTTTTGTAAGTGAACACACATGTGTAATCAATACCCAGATTAGAAAACAACATTACCAGCATCACGATCACCATCTTCTACAAATGACAAACATTGTGACTTCTAACACCATAGATTGCTTTTGCTTCTGTTTAAACTTTATAAAAATGGACTCTTTTTTTTCTTTAAGATTTATTTATTTACTCATGATAGACACAGAGAGAGAGAGAGAGTGAGAGAGAGGCAGAGACACAGGAGGAGGGAGAAGCAAGCTCCATGCTGGGAGCCTGATGAGGGACTCTATCCCAGGACTCCAGGATCACGCCCCGGGCCAAAGGCAGGCACCAAACTGCTGAGCCACCCAGGGATCCCTAAAAGTGGACTCTTAATGGTATATATGCTCCTTTGCATTTGAGGATTTTTTTCCTTCAGTATTATATCTGTGAGATGGATTGAGGATGTTGTGCATGTAGCTGTAGGTTGTTCATGCCCACTGCTGGATAGTATTCTGTTGTATGAATATACCACAGTCTATTTTTTTTTTCCATTTTATGTATGTTGGGAATATGGGTAGTTTCCAACTTGGAACAGTTAGGAATGATGCTAATATAAATGTTCTATTACATGCCTTTTGGTAAAGAGATGTATATTTTCTATTGAGCATATACTTAGGAATAAGGTTGTTGAGTTATAGAAGGAGCAAAAGTTGAGCTTCCATGGGTATTGTCAGTTTTCCAAAGTGGCTGTACCAATTTCCATTCCCACCAGCATGGAAGCTCTAGTCAGCAATGGTTCCTAACCAGGTGCATCCCTGTGTTCGTCCTTGGCTTTCTCCTCGGCAGTAGGGGTTACCCAGGAACCTCGCATCTGTCTCCCTCCTGAGCATGGAAAGTTGAGGTAAGAGAACTCAAGAGAGGACAGACTAATTTCTGCAGTGACTGAGGAAAATGTTAACATCAAAGCATACTTCCCAAAGCAATAATGATACATCACATTGATAAATATAGTGGAGTGACAATTTCTTTAAAAATGTTCTATTTCTACTACTCTCTATAGGCTGAATGTAAGCATATAAATAAAGAATTATACAGTGCTCTGATAGTACCTATATTTTTCTAGAGAAGATGAATGGGCTCTTTTGAATTTAGCTCAGTAGGTATTTGAAATCTCACTGTAGGGTTCAACAATTTTCCAGCAACTTAAAAAGTAGAGGAAAAGTCATGCTTTGTGAGTTATTTGGTGCTATACTTTAAATGCTCTTGTGAATAAAAATGAAAGTAAATGAATAGTAAAGGTAATTTGCAGATGACTTCAGAAAGCATGACCTTAGCCTTTGTCTTGCAGGCACTTATCATTAAACAAATTACACAGGTGTCCAGTTTGGTAAAATCCAATATTGTAGCCCAGAGATCTTGTAATAGAAGGGCAAGAGATGAATCTTAAGACCCAAAGTCAGGGAAATTTTAGGATAAATACTCAGGAAAGAAGCACCTGGTTGTTTGTATCCATAGAGGATATGTGGATATGTAAAAATACAATTTCTATGGAATGGAAAGCTTAGAAGTAAACCAGTGGGGAAACAATCAGAAGTTGAGGAACTAAGCACAGTTAGGAATGTATATCAGTCAGCACAGGCTGGGATGTTCTGAGTAACAAATGGACCCCATATATCAGTGGCTTCCAATAAAAAAACAGTTTCTTTCTTGTTAATACTTGATGCCCTTGCATGCTGGCTATAGCTCTGTTTCACATCTTCTACAACCTGAGGTGCAATCTTACTAAGCATCCTCAATTTGTGTACTAGTTATCCCTTGATACATTAATGCTAGAATTTCAAACCATCACAAAAACGTATGCAGTATTTAGAAATAAACATTTACATTTTCTGCTTAGTCTCCATGCCTGTTGGACAATTCTGCTGATCTTTGTTAGGCTCAGTTCATTTCAGGTGGGCTCACTCACATGTGTTGTGGTTGACTTGTAGTAGGCTGGTCTAGGATGATCTCAACTGCGACAGCTGAACTGTGGCCCCCTTCTCATTTTTCATTTTTCTTCATCTTTTATTCTCACTCTTCAACAGGCTGACCCAAGATTGTTCACATGACAGTATAAGAACCCCAATGAGTGGAAGCCCACCTGCAGATTAGATTATGAAATAGCACATCGTTACTTCTACCACATTCTGTTGGAATTGCTAAAGAACCATATTACAAAGGGAGAGGTGAAGAGTTGCAGTCAGTTTTACAATCAGTTTCCTACATCTAGAATATTGCTGGTCAATAAGGGTAAAGAGCATAGGAAATATTTTCTTGTAAGTGACATACATCTCTTATCTCACATTTCTTTGTCAGAACAAGTCAGATGGCCGATCCAGATGTCAATGGAGTAGGAAAATAGAATTCTCTCCCATGGAAGGGCAATGAATATTTGTAAAAATAATAGTCTTCCAAATAAAAAGAGGGGAAAATACAGGTTTCTTCAAGGTGTTGATGCCTCAGTTACACATCCCAGTATGAAAATATTTCCCAGGTGTTAGACATGATGTGAGAAAGTTAATAACACCCTTTTATGTTTCCAAAGGGTTGTCCCTTAAAAGTCTCTGGAGCATTTAGGGACTCTCACTGTCATAATCTCTACTTCAATCAATATAGCCTATTATCAATCTGACCCTGGGAAGTAACTGGTATAATCTTTGTGCCTGGTGTGGTAAATAGTACAATTCAAAAAGAACCCTGAAAATAGGTATGTTTTCAAAACTTGGTTTTCTCATCCCATCAAGGTGCAGCAGGTACCAATCCAAGTTCACAAACTAAGGTATATAAGAAAGTCAACTATTTTTATTCTATAACTCTAGTTAATTGCCACTATGAGATCCCAAGTTACAATAAAGCATACATTTTATTTTAGTTAAATGCACAGTTTCCACATGCTTTCCGAGGGCTGATGTCAGCTCTGGGGTTTTCAATCTCATGGCTTAAGTGGTGTGGGATCAGAGCTATGGAGTCCTCTATCATGTTGGCATCTGTTGAGCCATCCTTTATTTTGGTTTTTAGTTTTTGGTCCTACAGATGACTGCAGCATAGTCCTAAAGTTCTGTCTGCAAGATCCCAGATGGACTTTCCCTCTGCTGCCTCAGGCATGCTAGGCACATGGGCTCCCATGCCTCATCAGCAATGGGCAGCCTGTAGGAGAGACCTGAATCCCTTTATTATTGCCATCCACCCTGGGTCTGCAGGAGACAGTCTACAGCTCCATATCATGATGGGGTTGAAGGCAGGGTCTTTATGAGGATAATCAGGGCCAATTGTCTAGACATAATCTGTTTTTATTTCTTTTTCTTTTAATATTTTATTTATTTATTCACAAGACACACACAGAGAGAGAGAGAGAGGGAGGGAGGCAGAGACACAGGCAGAGAGAGAAGCAGGCTCCATGCTGGGAGCCTGACGTGGGACTTGATCCCGGGTCTCCAGGATCATTCCCTGGGCTGAAGGAGGCACTAAATCGCTAAGCCACCTGGGCTGCCCTGCTTTTATTTATATCTTGGGGTCTTACTGACTGCCTGGCATTTCACCAAAGGAGGTCTACCTGCTTCTTTACTTTACTCTTCCAAATCTATCCTGTTTGTTTGTTTGTGTTTATTAATCCTGTCCCAAAGATTTGTGCCTAAGATCTCATGGTTTTCCTGTTATAGATAACCTTCCCCTTAAGTCTCTTGTTTGGTTTGAAGAGTGGGTAAGCTGTAAGCTCTACTTTTGTAAATCTTACCTTCTGCCAAATCTATTTTATTATCTGTGCATATAAGCTCTTTTTTTTCCTTGTAAGGTCTAATCTTTTAAAACTCCAAAGTCTGGAAAACACTTGTTGTTTTCCTTTTATAATATCATTCATTCCTTGAGGCATGATGTTGCTGGAATGGGAGTGACGGGAGGAGATAGGGGTTAACAAGAAGTAGCAAGAATGAAAACAAAAGCAAAAATGAATTGGTTGTTGGGATACTGGTAAATGTTTAACAATCTGTTTTTTGCTTTGTAGTGTTTGCTGGTTGTTGTGTAAGTAGTCCCACCATGGCTGATTTCAAGTTGCCACTGTGATGTCACTGAACATAGCATTGGGAAGAGATGGGCAGTGGTTCACCATTATATAGTAGTTTTGCCATATAGACACAAAAGATAATCTCAAGAATGTGTAAGAGCAAATGTAGTAAACTAATTAGTAAGTGATGAATTATGTGCGCTTATTAAATTTGTTTTCAAAATAATTTAATTATAAGTTTATATAACAATGTTTAATAGTGGTTTTAACGTTCTCACAAAATTCCTGAAAATTTAACAATTAGCCTCTTGGCACACCACACTTATTAATATATTTTTAAGATTTTATTTTTAAGTAGTCTCTATACCCAGTGTGGGCCTGGAACTCAACAACTCCAGGATCAGGAGTCATATGCTCTACCAACTGAGACAGCCAGGTGCTCCATACTTGTTAATATTTGTAATACAGTTGTTAATATTTTATAACTGTTTTCTTAACACAAAGGAAAGCAGCCTTTTGTTGCTCAGTATTGAATGAATTGGTTAGCGTTATTAAGTGTTTTGGATGCCTCTGGGCCCCACCTCCTATCCTTTAGAATCACTTGTAATACAGCTGTTGGTATCGAGCTCATGACACTTGTTTTGTGTGTTTTTAAAAAATTTTTTTAAAAATTGAGTATAGTTGACACAAAATGTTACATTAATTTCAGGTGTGCAACATAGTGATTTGACACGTCTATATATTATGCAGTGCTCACCACTAGTATATTTATCATCTGTCACTATGCAGTGCTGTTATGTCATTGCCTGTAATCCCTATGTTGTAACCTTTATTCCCATGACTTATTCATTTCATAACTGGAAGCCTGTATCTCCCACTCTTTCTCACTCATTTGCCCATCCACCAAATCCCCTTCAGTTTGGCAGCTATCACTGTTCTCTGTAATTATAGGTCTGATTCTGCTTTTTGTTTGTCTATTTATTTTTTAGATTCCACATATAACTGAAATCATTTGTTACTTGTTTTTCTCTGACTTATTTTACATAATAACCTCTAGGTCCATCCACATAGTCACAAATGACAAGATCTCATCTTTTTTTTATGACTGTGTAATATTCATATATATGATATCTATCTATCTATCTATCTATCTATCATCTATCATCTATCTATCTCACATCTTCTTTATCCATTCATCCATCAATGGGTATTTGGGTTGCTCTCTCTCTCTCTCTCTCTCATCTTCTTTATACATTCATCCATCAATGGATTTTTGGGTTGCTTCCATATCTTGGCTATTGTAAATAATGCTGCAATAAACATAGGGGTGCATAATTAGTGTTTTCATTTTCTTTAGGTTAATACCCAGTAGTGGAGTTGTTAGATCAGATGGTATTTCTATTTTATTTTTTTGAGGAGCCTCCTCCACATTGTTTTCCACAGTGGCTGTGCTGGTTAACAGTGCCACAACAGTGCATAAGTGTTCCTTTTTCTCCACATCCTCACCAACTTGTTATTTCTGGTATTTTTGATAATTCTGGCAACTGTAAGGTGAATCTCATTGTGGTTTTGATTTGCATTTCCCTGATGATGAGAGATATTGAGCATCTTTTCATGTGTTTGTTGGCCATCTGTATGTTGTCTTTGGAAACATGTCTGTTCAAGTCCTCTGCCCATTTTTAAATCAGATCATTTGTGTTTTTAGTGTTTCCACAGTGAAGGAAACCATCAGCAAAACCAAAAGGCAAGCTACTGAATGGGAGAAGATATTTGCAAATGATATATCTGATGATGGATTAATATCCAAAATATATAAAGAACTTATACAGTTGTTTTGTCTTTTGATTTATGCCTAGCACCCTTTTTGGCTTAATTAGACTTGTAGGGGTAATCTGTACCCACTGGAGGAGATTCCCTTAGCTAATGGGGAAAAAAGGTGGTAGATTATTATTTCTCTCTATTTATACTCATTTAAAAAGCTCTAATTTCCCACAACAGTGGCTAATTCCATAATGGACAGTTGGATTGAATATCCCTCAATCCATATTAACATTCTGTTACCCTCATTCCTGATATCTGAGAAAAACTTCCCAGTAAATTACCTATAGCTAAATTCCTGCCTCAGTCTCTGTTTTCAGGAGGACTCTCGATTAAGTCATTACCTTCTTGTCTTATTCTACTAAAAGAGCTTATGTAATTTAAGGGTATCATTTTCACTTTTAAATAGAATGACTATGATATTTGGACTAGAAATTTAGAAATTGTCAAGACAAAACATGCTGAAAAGCAGTGTTTTAGGTACTCTGATACAAAGACAGAAAACTGTCTCTCTGTGGGCCTTTGGACTTCAGATGAATTCGGAATAGGTCGTAATTTTCTGAGGCTCTTCTATGAGAGAGTATTAAGAGCTCATCTGTATTCATATGATTTTACAAGTGTTTGTTAAAAAGATGTGACAGAGTGTAGTTTTCAAGATGGCCATAATAAAAATCTCTCATCCCACATGCTCTTCTTATAATGTGAGTTTGACTTTCCTAACATCAAAAAGTGAGGTCTGTGTTTCCTCTCCTTGATCAGGCAGAAGGAATGAATGCTCATGGATTTCTCAGGCTATTGAATAAAACGCAAGGTAGCTTCCACTTCATTGTCTAAGGACAGTTTCTTAGAATCCTGAGCTACTATGTAGCTATCCAATTGCCGTCAGGCCACTTTGTTGTGAGGAAGCCCACTCTAGCCCATGTGGAGAGATCACATGGATAGCCCCTGAAACAGCCTTAAAAGAGAGAGAGGCGCCCATGCAGTCCCCAGCACTCAATCTCTTGCTGTTTCAGAGATCCCAAACCAAAAACATTCAAATGAGTCCTTCCTGAATTTCTGTTCACAGAAACCATGAGAGGTAATACATTCATTGGTGTTTTTTTAAAACACTAAATTTTAAAGTGATTTGCCATGAGTAGCAGTAACTAGAACAAGGCAGTTGCTCAATTCACATACCTCCCTTCACTTTGGTGGATAGCCTGTCTTATCTCCGACTGTGAGAATAAAGGTCAGGTTTGTGCCTCAGCTGGGGAGCAGTTCATTACTCTGAATATACGGAATTTTTTTTTTTTTTTTTTGGTTTACAGATAATTATTGCTGCTCCTGACAACTGCAATAACTAAGTAGTAGACAAGCATATAATGCAGAAGATGTTTTGAGTTGTAACCTTTTTTCAAGAGTAGAGGTATTCTTTTTTTCATGTTACCATTTTTATAAAATTAGAAACTTATGGAAAGTTGCAAGAAATGTACAAGAAATCCCATGCATCCTACATTCCGATTTACCAATTATTAATATTTCCCCCCATTTGCTTTATCTTTCTCTCATTCTCTCCCTCCGCACATGCACAGACACACACACATGCTTTTTTCTGAACTGCCAAGGGTAAGTTACAAAAGCTATGCCCACTTGCCTCTAAATCCTAAAGATATATTTCCTAAGAACGAGGACATTCACTTCACTAATGGTACATTATGAAATTCAGGATTAATATTGATAGAATACTAATATCCAATCAGCAGATTTTATCTAAATATCTTCAATCATATCAGTAATGTCCTTTTTATACCCTTATTTTTCCTGGTCCAAGATCCAATCCTGGTTCACACATTGCATTTAGTTTTTGTGTTTCTTCATTTTCCAAAAAGAAGTTATTCTTTTTTTTAGCTTTCTAGGAAAATCACTTCCTTTGTCTTTGCTACAAAAAGCTGTAAGAGATAATCTGGTCTTCTTATGCTTTTGTAAGACTGTTTCCGAGACTGCTTTCCAATACTTTTTTGTATCTCTGGATCTTTTTGATTGTGTATATAAAAGCCTTTGTTCACCTAGAAAGGTCTAGATGTAGCTGCTGCTTGGTTAGCATCTACACAGTTTGTCTACAAATTGAAAACCACCCTTGACTTGACATTTAAGAATATAAAGAATGAACAGTAGCTTAATGATTTGCATTTCTTATGAATAAGTAATTAGTAATTACTATTACTCCTTGGAATTGAAAATATTTGTACTATGAGATTCCGAGAGCTGTGTAACTTGCTGGGGTTTGGAAACAAAGAAGTAATGGATTTCCTCTTCTCTATCCATCTGACTGAGGCCTGGTGTTTGTTTGTTTGTTTGTTTTCTGACTTGTGAATGGAGACTGGTGTAAGGTTGTTTGTTTCTTTTTTAAAAAAAATTTATTGAAGAATAATTGACACATATAATTATATATTGAAGTATACAACATGATAGTTTGATAAACATATACATTGTGGAAAGGCTACCAACATTAAGATAATTATCACATCCATTACTTCACATAGTTAACTCTTTGTGTGTGTGGTAAAAATGCTTATAATTCACTCTCAGAAAAAAAAAAAAAATTTACTCTCAGCACCTTTCAAGTGTATAATACTGTATGATTAACTAGAGGCACCATGTGCATTAGATCCTCAGAACTTATTCCTCTTATAACTGAAAATTTGTACCCTTTGAGCTACATGGCCCCATTTCCTCCTCTCTCCAGCCCCTGGCAATCACCATTCTAGTCTATGTTTCTATAAAAATGAGCTTTTTTTTTTCTTTTTTTTAAAGATTCTACATATAATTGACGCTAAACAGTATTTTTCTTTTTCTCTCCTGGCTTATTTCACTCAGCATAGTGCCCTCTAGGTTTATCCATGTTGTCACAATGGCCGGATTTCCTTCTTCCTTAAAGTTAATTAGTATTTCATTGTGTGTGTATCACATTTTTAAAATCCCTTCATTCGTCAAAGGACATTTAGGTTGTCTCTATAACTTGACTACTGTGAACAATGCTGCATTGAACAGGGGGGTGCAGGCATAGCTTCAAGATACTGATTCCAATTTCTTCAGATATATACACAGAAGTAGGATTGCTAGATCATATGGTTGTTCTATTTTTAATCACTAATTTCTTCTTAACTTGTAGCTCATTACATTTTTAATGTGTCTCTGTCTAGAGTAACATTTCAGAGTTGTACACTAGGATGAGTCCTAGACAAATGGGAGAAGAAAAATGTGAATATGTTTGCAGAAGTTGAGTACTTGAGTGCCACAAACATTATTTGTGAAATGAGTAAATACTACTACTTGTGCATTAGGTTTCAAAATTATGCTTCTGTGATCAGTAAAACACAAATTATTTTTGTTGAATTAATATCTTTTTTTATCCTCAGTTTTATCAGTCAATCAATGTTAAAATAACACTATTATATACAAGACATTCAATTGATTTTTCTTTAAAAGGAGGTCCTTATGAACAAAGAATTATTGGCATTATTAAGTAGTTAATGAACTATCTCCATTAAATGAAGCAAGTCAATATTCCACTTCCCAATGGCTTCATCAAAAAGCAAAATAGAGCGGCCTGGGTGGCTCAGTGGTTTAGCGCTACCTTTGGCTCAGGGCATGATCCTGGAGACCCGGGATCGAGTCCCACATCAGGCTCCCTGCATGGAGCCTGCTCCTCCCTCTGCCTGTGTCTCTACCTCTCTCTCTCTCTTCTCATGAATAAATATTAAAAAAAAAAAAAAACAATATTCCTTGAGTTGGAACATTTTAGTTCCATAGAAAAAAATAATAAAAAAGTTTTTGACATAAGTTTTGGTGATACACTTAGTGACAAAATATAGTGCATACTCAAAAAAATAGGTATACATTATATCATGCTTTTTTTATGTCATGCTTTTAAATGTTAAGAACACTATTATAGTATAATAAAAGGCTGGGGTGTAAAATCTTAATTTCAGCTCAGTTTCACATACTGTGTACTGTCCTAACATAACCTCCAGAAGAAAGACTGAAAATCCAGTGTCACACAAAGAGGAGCAAGAATGTTTGTGGAATCTTGTCAAAAATAAGATAAACCTGTATATACAGTTTAAAAGGGGAAGAGCTATTTTAAGCTGAGCTGTGTATCACAAAGCTCACAACTTCAGTTTCCTTTCATGTCACTAAATGGAACAGCCCAATAATAAAGAGTGAAATGCAGGGAAAAAGGAAAGGAAAGTTGAAAAATCACTGAAACATTAATAATGCTTTCGAGAAACCTGAAAATGCAGCAGCTTTGTGTAAAGCCCAGCAGTCTTTCAGGGCTGTGTGGGAGGGTTGTGGCTCTTTTCTTTGTACACAAGAAGAGCCATCACTGGAGCCAGATATTTTTATGGTGGTTCTTTTGTTCTCATAGCTCTGCATAAGGAAGAGAAAATATTCTTAAGGAGTGTAAATAAGCTGTGAGATCTAGTGGATTAAAATAAACCATTTGAAACCATACTACTTTGAGATGGAGTCCTGAAGCCTAACTCTGACATTATCTAAAACTACACTAGTTTTCACTGATAAAGAAATTTCATACTTACACATTCTCTGTCTCACTCTCTGCCTCTGTCTCTGTCTCTCTTTTGTCTCTCATTCACATTTCAGCAATGACTAGGTTAAAATAAAACTATTCCTCCGGGGCAGCCTGGGTGGCTCAGCGGTTTAGCACGTTGCCTTTAGCCTAGGGCCTGATCCTGGAGTCCCAGTATCGAGTCCTGTGTTGGGCTCCCTGCATGGAGCCTGCTTCTCCCTCTGCCTGTGTCTCTGTGTCTCTCATGCATAAATAAATAAAAATCTTAAAAAAAAAAAAAACCAAAACCCTATTCCTCTGAATGTTTATAAAAGTGCAAACTGGTAGAAAGGTCATTTGAACTGAAATTTTAACCAGATACTTAATGAAACAAACAAACAAACAAACAAAAAAAACAAGCCAAATGTGTTGTAAAGTGCACTAATTGAATCTGAAATGAAGCCCAAACACATTTAACAGGACTGGAAATATTGGAACAAAGTATATATTCTCCAAAATTTGTTGAACAGAAACAAAACTGAACCATCAATATCTTTATTGGTTCAAGCCAGTCATTCATTTGGAATTTCTATTCCTGCATTTAATTGAAAATTTATCCTGAAAATGTCTTGGATTTTGTATAGCTGTCTGACCAGTTTTCCTTAGAGCTCTGTTACAGGAAAGCACCTGTGAGGGATGTTTCTTCCCACAAAGCAATGATTAAACATATAATAGTCATAAAAAGGTAATGACTACTAGTGTTTTCTCAATTATTACTCTATTTCCTCGATTGGAAAACCTTTTGAATCATAAATATCATCCCATTTACTATCATCTTTTATTGGAATTTGGAGGGTGGCTAATATTATATGCAGTAATACCTCGGAATGAAATCAATGGTCCTAAAAGGCCAACTTCTTTTTGCCATTGCTCCAATTAAAGTGCAGCAGTAAAAAGCAGAACTGACATTGATTATCTTTTCTCTTTTTTTGAAAATAGATTTTTTTCCCTTGATGAAAAAAATGATTCTACGGGAATTTTTTTTTTTTTTTTTTTTGTGCTATATAGACTTGCTCCTAATGTGTTCTTGGTTATATACCCAATAATGAGGAAAGTTTAGTACCGATTAATACATTGCTATGAGATATCCTTTTGCTTGTTTTCATCAACTTATTTCAAAATATCAAGAAGGAAAACTAAGGAAAAAGCAAAGATAGGAATCTAGGCTTGTCAGTTGCATAGAGTGTGTCACTCAAAGGCCACAGTGATTTTTCACATGGTAGGTTAGGGGGGGCAGGTGTGTGCAAAATTATATTCATAACAATAAATGAAATATACTAAGCTATTAAAGGTTTTAAAAGAGGCTGTAAGTTACAAAAGGTAATTACAAATTATTTTATATAAGCATGTCACACCAAAGTGATAACCTAAAAATTAAAATCAGAGTATAAATTTGACATTGAAATACTCCTTTCTAACACTATTATATACAAACCTGTCTATTTATAACATGAGTAGAGTGGAGGCAGGGAGAGGAAGTGAATCATCAAACATGTTTTGATTTCATGACTAAGATTCAATTGGAAGCTTATCTCTCTGATGCACTTACTATACCATATGGGTGTATACCTCGAGTTACAATTTCCTGTTATTCTTCATTCCTGTAAAACAAATGCAACCCGAACGTGGAATAGAGTTATAGTGGGTGTAAAATGTATCTTTCGTTTACAGGCTATGACAGAAAAAGCTATCAAAACCTTTATCCTGTTTCACTAATAGCTATTTGCATACATCAACAAAAACCTCTCATATGCTTGGAAATCTTTTATGGTCATAAAGCCACACCTTTTCTGATTTAATATTAGCTCCAAGGGAAAGGATCTTTTTTGCTGAATAGCAGCAGCCTTTAGGACAAAAAAGATCCTTGGAGGGTCCTTCATCTCAAAATGAGTTGTTCCTGAATCCCCCAGTGAAGGGTGAGATGGGGGGAGCACCTAACCAGGAGGGTTAACAATACCAGGGCACTGGGTCAGACCAGGGACTATACCATTAGCCTCTATTTCCCTTTGACAGAAACAGAATGTTCCCTCTGTCAAGTTGGAGAGCTTCCATTAGCTGTCAGTTCTCAAAAAGGAATTCTGTCTTCATCTAGCATAGACATATTACCAAGATGAGCTTGAAATTGGATCTTGTTTAGGCAATCAAAACATTTTTGGTGATTCACTTCCTGTCACTGAATTTAAAAAGTGAAGGCACACATAACCACACTTCACACATAATTATCTCAAAAGTCAGCATTTCACTGAATTGAAAGTCATTCTAGAACCCAGCTTTCTAGAATTCCTCCTCTCCTTCAACTCACAATGGCTTGTTCCTCTATCCGTCTTCTGCTCACTGCCCAAATGGGAAATACATAGGATGCATTTGACATGCATTTGGGGTGAAAATGACTTTTACATCATTAAGTGCAATTGAATCACTTAATACCTAATCCTGGAGTAGGCATCTTGCTTCTTCTTAAAAAATATGTGTTTAGGGCAAGGAGGAAGATTAACTGTGTTATGCAAAAATGGAATCAGTACATTGAAAAGAATTGAGATCCCCCAAAACAAAATAAATTGGTCCATTTATGCAAAATGTAAAAATAGTCAAAACTTTTAATTATGCTGTTAATAGGACAGTGGTGTACCTTGTGGGGAAAGGGGATAGTGTCAGGAAGGAAACAGATAGCATTCTGTTTCTTCATCTGAGTGCTGTTTATAGCAGTGTGCTTTGTGAAGATTTAGCAAGCCCTACAGGTCTGGTACACTTTTGGAAAATATTCCATAACAAGACTAAAGAATTTATAGGCATGTTTAAACAATGCTGTTCATTTTTAGATCCTATTGTATGAAGCAGCTGATGACTCTTGGTATTATCTTTTTTAAAATTATTTATTTTGAGATAATTATAAATTCACAGGATGTTGCAAAACATAGTAGAGAGAGATTCCTTGTAACCTTAACCCAGTTTCCCTGTGTGGTTATATTTTATATGACTATGTTATGATACCAAAACCAGGAAATGGCCCTGAGTACAGGTGTATGTATAGTTCTACTTCATTTTAATCAAAGGTGTAGATTCCTGTTATCACACCACACAGAGACAGAACCATTGCATGTATAGTTCTACTTCATTTTATTTTATTTTATTTTACCTTTTTCTTTAAGATTTTATTTATTTATTCATGACAGATATACAGAGAGAGAGAGAGAGAGGGGCAGAGACACAAGCAGAGGGAGAGGCAGGCTCCATGCAGGGAGCCTGACGTGGGACTCCATCCTGGGTCTCCAGGATCACACCCCGGGCCGAAGGCGGCGTAAACCGCTGAGCCACCGGGGCTGCCCTAGTTCTACTTCATTTTAATCAAATGTGTGGATTCCTATAATCAAACCACATAGAGACAGAAGCATTCCACTACCACAAAGATTCCACATGCATCCAGTCATAGCCACACACAACTCCCTCGTCCCCATCACTCCTAACCCCTGGTTACCCCTGATATGTTTTCCATCTCTATCAGTTTGCCTTTCTGAATGTTATACATGGAACCATACAGTATGGGACCCTTCCAGATTGGCTTTTTTTTTTTTTTTTTAATTCAGCATAAGAGATCCATCCAAGTTGTGTGTATCAATAGTTTACTCCCTTTTACCACTAAGAAGTATTCCACAGTATGGTATACCACGGTTTGTTTAACCATCTACTTATTGAGGGACATTTTGGTTGTATCTGGTTTCTGGATATGACAAATAAAGCTGCTATGAACAATCACATATAGGTTTTTGTCTAAACATAAATTTTCATTTCTCTGGGATCAATTCCCAAGAATGCTATTGTTGGGTTGTATGGTGCATATATGTTTAGATTTTTGTTTTTTTGTTAAGAAACTGCCAAACCATTTCCCACAGTGGTTCTGTCATTTTACATTCCCACCAGCAAGGCATGAGAGACCCAGCTTCTGTACATCCTCCCTAGCACTTAGTATTTATCACCATTTTTAAGTTTTAGCTCTTTCATAGGTGTGTAATGATATCTCATTGTGGTCTTAATTTCAATTTCTCTAATGGCTAGTGATGTTGAACAACTTTTCATAGAATTATTTGCCATTTGTAGAGCCTTTCACTGAAGAGGCTCTACAAATTTCTTTCCTATTTTTCTCCCTCATTTTGTTTCCTTTATTTTTACATTTTGCCTAATCAATTCCTTCAATATTTTTAGCTTCTTCAAATAACTAGAAATATTTTCCCCTGTTTCAGTATCTGTAGGTTTTATTTCTGCTAGTGATGAGCAGTCCTTCCCACTTGTGTCCAGAGAGCCTCTGCTTTCTGACCTCCCTGACGTTACTCATCTTCTTTGTTCTGTCTGGAAAGCTGCTTCCTAGACTCTTGGTCTCCATTTTGCAATGGCAATGGTTACTGATGTGACTTCAAAGTCCTAATGGACTCAGACCATCAATGACAGATCTTCCATGAATCCTTGACTTTTCCTACCAAATATACATAATCATTAGTCCTTTAGTGTGCCAATAGCACAGTACACCTAAAAATAGTTTTCACTGGGACCCTGGTAGGTGCTATTGGTGCCCTGTCCATATGGCACTTGGCATTTCTTTGCATATTGGCTTCTGTGCCAGCAACCACTTCTCCCTGTCTGAGGCTTTCTCTGGCTTCCAGATGCTGCTTTTCTAGGCAGAGATTTTGGGAGTAGCACTCAAGCAGTGATGAATAAGCCTCTCAGCTTCTTCACCCCTTATTTGGGACTGTTATTGTCCAGAGTTCCCAAGTGGGATTAATCCCCAGTTGCCTGCAGTGGCAACTGAATTGATAGCACCTTTTATTGGCTATAACTTCTCTGTCTCACTTTCCTACTTATTTTTTCTGAGGTCTCCTCCTGAATAAACTCCAATAATTGCCTCAGGTTCTACATTAGGGGAACCCAAAAGCAGGCAACAAGTATTACTCCCTTCTACTATGATTAACAGTATACCACACACCCATGGTCTTTCCTCCTAAAGTGAGAACTTTTTGCAGGCAGGCAACTAAAGAGAGAGAGCAAATCAAGAAGATATCCTGGCAGAGAGAACAGCAAGTACAGTGGCCATGAAGCCAATGTTTTGTTGGTGTGTACAAGGAACAGTAAGATATCAGTAAAAGTGGAGTAAAGTGAGCAAGGGTAAAAATGACAGGAACTTGAGATGAGCTCATGTAGGAACGTTCCAACTTTCCCCTTCTCCAAATAAGGAATGTGAGTGAAGATGAGAACAAATGAGCTGAAGAGAATTTTTATGGCTTAATGACTTTGAAAATGTAATATTTCTCATTAATATCACCAGTGTCTAATGGATCTTAAATATATTATCAATGCACACAGGCCATTTCTCCTGGTATTTTAATGTTATTAATACACAGTCAAACTAATTAGAAACCTTAGGATCTTCTTGTTAAATAGAAAATTGGATACATGAACAAGGTTCCAGGTTATATATTTATTCATTAAATGGATATGAAGTCCGCATGTATTGTTGGGTTGAGTATTGTAGAGGGGTCAAAATGACAGTGTGAGAATTGTGCAGAGATACTAGCCATTTTCAGACCAGGATGTAGTAGTCACTGAATTTTGGTTAGACATTACTTGTGATGCATTCTCTCATGTTATTAATGTCAAAAATGAAGCAACCTAAATTTTGACATAAATCTTCCCCAAATCAGGGGACAAAGATATTAACCTCAACCAGCTGTATCTGAGACAGAGGCCATGAACCTTTTCTGCAGAGCTAAAAAATAAATTTAATTCTTGACCTGAGACACTGTATCTGAGAATTGATAAAAGTCTATAAGATTCAGTGACTTTGAGAGAGATAGAACATTCCCTGGAGACCAAGTTGAGAAGTCTCTAAATCCAATTTACTTCTGACTAAGGGAATACTTTCAGGATTTAAATTATGCCATGAATGTGAAAATGTGGTCAACATCACTAATCATCAGGGAAATGCAAATCAAAACTACAATAAGGTATCACATCACACCTGTGAGAATGGCTGTTATCAAAAATGAATAACAAATGCTGGTGAGGATTTGGAGAAAAGGGAACTATTTGCACTGTTGGTGGGAAAGTAAACTGGTATGGCCACTGTGGATAATAGTATGGACGTTCCTCAACAAATTAAAAAATTACCATATGATCAAGAATTTCCACTTCTGGGTATATATCCAGAGGCAATGAAAACAGGCTATTGAAGAGATAGCTGTACTCCCAAGTTCATTGCAACATAATTCACAATAGCCAAAACATAGAAACAACCTAAGTGTCCATTAATAGATAAATGGATCAAGAAGATGTCACACACACACACACACACACACACATACACACTGAAACATAAAAAGAAGGAAATCCCCCATTTGCAAAACAACATAGATGGATCTTGAGGGCATTATGTTAAGTGAGATACAAAACATAGACAGATACTCTATGATATCACTTATATGTGAAATCTGAAAATATTGAACTCATAGAAACAGAAAATAGCATGGTGATGGCCAGGGGTTGGAGGCAGGGACAGTGGGGAGGTATTGGTCAAAAGCTACAAACTTTTAGTTATAAGATGAATTCTAGTTCTAAGGATCTAATATACAGCATGGTGACTTTATCTTGTTAACAATACTGTATTTTATATTTAAAAGTTGTTATGAGAGTAAAGCTTTAATGTTCTCACCATAACAACAACAACAACAACAACAACAAAATAGTGATTATGTGAAGTGAAGGATGTTTTAACTAACCATACTGTGGCAAATACTTTGTGATATATACATGTATCAAGTCATCACATGGTACGACTTAAACTCACACAATGTTATATGTCAATAAAAATCTCAATAAAACTAGAAAAAAAGTTTTGCTGTGAACAGAAAAGAAATACAAATTCAGCAAGCCCATGTTGGTGTCTTCCTTATATGCATTTTCAGGAATAAAATATTTAACAAGGGATAATTCATTTACAATAGACGAGCTTTATTCTAGTAATATACCTGTGTTTTGTGTTCCTGTTATCATGTCTGCATAACAAATTACCCCCAAGGCATAATGACTTAACTTTTTTTTTTAATATTTTATTTATTTATTCATGACACACACACACACACACACACACACACACACAGAGGCAGAGACACAGGCAGAGGGAGAAGCAGGCTCCATGCAGGGAGCCTGATGTGGGACTTGATCCTGGGTCTCTAGGATCACACCCTGGACTGAAGGTGGCGCTTAAACCACTGAGCCACTGGGGCTGCCCAGCATAATGACTTAAAACAATGGAAGCATTTATTTTGCTCACACATTAATTTGGGGAGGGCTCAATTGGGGAAAAGCCATCTCTGCTTCGCTTGGCTTCTGCGAGAAAGGAAATTGGATGCTGGAATCATCTTTAGGTCCATTCTTTCACACATCTAGTCATTGATGCTGGGAAGATGCAAATAACTGGGGCTGGCAAGGACAGGGCTTCTCTAGCATGGCTGCTACCTCTAGGGGAGGTCTCCCTGTGATCTCCCCTTCTTTGCCTCTTCTGTGTGGGGAACTTGTTACTTATCGGCTCAGGGTTCTCAAAGTGCATATCCCAAAGGATTGTGCAAGTAAAGCCATTTTCGCCTTTTATTACTTGGCTCAGAAATCATACAAGTATGCCAATTTCTACTGTCCACCCAGGTTCAAGGGAGGAAACCTAGATCCCAGCTATCAATGAAGGAGTGCAATGTTACACTGTAGGAAGAGTGTGGGGGATATGATATACATTGGCTTGGCCATCTTTAAAAATACTGTCCACTGTATTTCGCTTTCTCTAACGTGTGCTGAACTGCCAACCTATGAATTCTCTCTCACTGCCTGATAAGGAAAATAATTCTCAGCTTTCGAGGCCTGAATCTGGCTCCTTGAACACAACCTGAAATGATAAAAAGATTAAGAAATTACTCATATCACATACTAAACCCAATATTTTTGCACAAAGACATTGCATTGGAATCAGAACTGAGTCTGGAACTTGGCTCTGCCATTTTTAACTCAGATTTCTTCATCTGTCAAAAAGCATAGAATTCTTGTCTCAGGGTAGTTATAGTGTCAAAATGAGATAGCTCATGGAAACCCTGAGCAGAATACCTGCCCATAGAGCCGGGATGCTAGAGATAGAAGTTAGAATAGTAGTAATGGCAGTGAAGTACTTTTAAAATGTCTATTTTGAATCCTCTCTATAGATTTTCTTCTGCTACTACCCTAAATTCCACAATAAATAGGCTTCTTCTAGCTTTATACCTCCCAAGCTCATAAACATTAGTTCTTAGAAGCTCATGTGTGTCTGATGAATGCACAATGGTTTGAATTAAACAAAATCAAATCAAGTTCTAAAAATAATACCTCAGTTCTGTTTGTGGTTCAGCCAGTTAATCACTTGTGAAACTTGACATCGGAAAGCTTTGTGCATTTTGCCCCAAAATACCATTGCTTAAGGGTTGGCTTCTTCCACTGTAGAGGATCTGTTGTTTAGGATTGTTGGTAGAAGTCTCCTTTAGTAGTAGTGAGTGTATGGCATGTGTCGTCAATGGGAAATCTCGGCTCTTCACTGAAGTCTGTGAGTCCGGTGGTGGCCCTGTGTTCTCTCCCTTTGTTGACTGCCCAGATAGAGGTTGCTTTTTGCGCTTCTCAGTTAGCATGAAACCTCAAACTTTCCAGTGGCCTCTCTAGCACTGCTTTCTTCCAACTGTTCATCTGCTCTTACTCTCTAGCTCTACATTTGACTGCATTTCATTGAAAACTTGTCGAATCTTTGAGGGAAATGATGTGTGTTCTATTTTACTAATTTTTTTCATCCACAGATATATATTTAACCCCCTGTTCTCAGTACTGGGAATTCACAGTGAAATACAGAAACTCCCTTAGATTGAGCTCCCCCAGAAAGGGGTTGGGAGACATGGATTTATGTGCAAGTATGTATTTGGGAGTTGATATCAGGAATCACAGTAGAAGAGGGGGTAGTAGCACAGCAAAAGGAAGAGCCAGAAAGGGTATGTTTTCCAGTGAATTAAACACTGAACAACAGGAGCTTGATTCCCCTGGGAAACCCTAGAAAACAGTGCAAAATACATTCCTCAGAGTCATCTCCCTGAAGGGGTAAAGAAGCTGTTGTGATGATAGTCCTAACAGTTCCCATCAGAGTTGCTCACAGGAAGGGGACCACATTAGTTCTTGGGTCCCTCTGCAAAAGCAGATCCCAACAGACAGTTCTTGGGCAAATAATTGTGATAAAAGGTGGGCCGGAAGGAACTGAAATAATGAGTTGAGGGAATGTATTTACTTACTAGGGCTACTGTAATAAAGTACCACAAACTAGATGGCTTAGAACAACAGAAATTTATTATTTCAAATTTCTGAAGGCTTGAAGTCTGAAATCAAGTTATAGGTTAGTGTTGTTACCTCTGAAACCTGTGGGGGAGTCCTTTGTTGCCTCTTCCTAATTTCTGGTGGTTTGGTGGCAATCACTAACATTCCTTGGCTTATATATACATCGCTCCAATCCTCTGTTTACACATGGCTGTCTCTCCATGTACTCATTTTGTCTTCCTTTTGTGCATGTCTGCCTCCATGCCCCAATTGCCCCTTTTTATAAGGACAACAGTCATATTGGTTTATGGCCCACACTATTGACCTTATTTTACTTAATTATCTTGGTAAAGACCCTATCCTATATCCAAATAGAGACATATTCTGAGGTACTAGGCGTTAGGACTTCAACATAACATTTTTTGGAGACACAATTTAACCTATAATAGGTGATAAAAGTGGGGTGCTAGCAGCATTTGATGTAATCTCTGCTTTAAGGAGCCTGTACTCTAGTGGGGGAAGACTAACGATAAGGAAAATAAATAGAATATAGTATGTATGATGGTTGTAACTACAATGGAGATAAATAAAAAAGGAAATAGGATACTTCTTTGTAGTCCCAAAAAGCCTTAGCACAGTTCTACATACAAGCTAAGGGGTCAGTAAGTGTTAATGTCATGACTAAAGGTGTAAATACATACAGCATTACTATCCACATTATTATTCACTGATTATTTAATTATTTAATATCCATCAGTGCCCATCCAATTAGCATAGTAGATCTCTGCAGAGCATTTGTGTCCCTTGTTATTGTAATAGTTTATTTTCTCACTAAGGATGTTTAGAAACTCCATTATGTTGACTGTTGAGAACAGTAAAGTGATCAATTAGAAGTAAATTGTAATTCCTTTGGAGAGTTATTTGGAAGAAAAAGAGTTAACATTTTGAAATATATGTATATATATTTGGGGTGCCTCCCCCAAGACAGCAATTTTGTAAAACATTAGCCTACAAATGTAATATGAGCATAGAAAGAGTCTCCTAGTTTATTTAAGGTAGACACAGTGATACCTCTTTCTATCCATCCTATGAGGCTCTTGTTTGATGGGTTTAATTGTATTTTTAACGCATAATATCTCTTTAGCAACTCAGAAATGGACATGCTAAGCATTGAAAGTATAATTACATAAAAATACACTGGCTTTGTTTCAGTTTCAGAGCAATAGAAATTATAGCAATAAAAACCTTCTAACTCTGTGTATTATGGAGAGAAAAATGACATTAATCCTAAACAATGGGTAATAATTGAGAGCTGTTGTCAAGCAATACAGTGACAGAAAAATCACCTTGGTGATCTTCTTTGTTTCTTTGACTAATTACCAGTTATTAAAAAAAAGGAACCGTTGGGTGCTATAATCTGTTTCTGTTACTAATTGGAAAAGAGACTATTTTAATCTTATTTTGGCAGTTCCTTACCTAAACTGTTAAGTTTCTCTACTCTATATTATTAGGTTAAGTCACCAATTGTAGTTCTTGATGACTGGGCATCTGCTCTCAGCTCTTTAAAATTTTGCTCCCTGGGCTCTGTGTCCTGAGACCCATGGGGTTCCACTCAATACTGGTCTTAAATACAGTTTCCCGCCCGCCCCCCCTCCCCCAAAGCTACTAAGCACAGTTTGAATGCCAGTGCTTTCAATTAAACTTTCTCGGTTTTATACTGGTGTTAAATAGGCCACCACTGGGGTTGGTTGCTTCCAATAAATGTAGAACTAAGAGAAACTGTAGGGTGTAGAGAGGGATGATCTTTTTAACCAATATAATGGAGATAAAAGATCGAGCAAGCTGCTCTTTTCTCTTGCTTGAGACAGAATAGAAACATGGTAAATGATACTCTTACACAAGTGAACCACGGTGAAAATATCCACTGTAAAAGGAAAAAGAAAGAGAAAAAAGTCCGTCACTTAGCTGTGTTAGTTACTGGCAATGCATGTATTAAAACAGAGAAGACAAGTGATCCAATCTTCAGGGCTGATTTCATATTCGATGAGATTACATAGTGAGGAGTCATTTAAATGATTGTCCTTCAGGGCACTTGGGTGGCTCAGTCACTACTTGGGTTCAGGTAGTGATCTCAGTGATCCCAAGCTCCACATGGGGCTCCCTGCTCAGTGGGGAGCCTGCTTCTGCCTCACCCTCTGCCTGCTGCTTCACCTGCTTGTGTGTGTGCTCTATTAAATAAAATCTTAAAGAAAAAAATAGGGACGCCTGGGTGGCTCAGTGGTTGAGCGTCTGCTTTTGGCTCACGGAATGATCTCGAGTGGGGGGATCGAGTGATCTTGGGTGGGGGTATCGAGTCCCGCATAGGGCTCCCTGCGAGGAGCCTGCTTCTCCCTCTCTGTCTTTGCTTCTCTATGTCTCTCATGCAAAAATAATTAAAATCTTTTTAAAAAATGATCATCCTTCCTCCCCTTTCCTTCTATCCATCTCTTTATGGCCTGTATAGAGGGCCAAGCAGCTTTCTCTCATTGTCATGTGTGCTCAAAGAGCAAAAGGACAGTACCAAAGCTTGTGATGCCCTGTCTACATGTCCGGGTCCTCAGCATCCCCTGCATACTGATTGCTTCTCAGTGTAAGCAATCTATGACTCTATTCCCGAGCACTTTCTCTGGCAATGTAAACCAGGCTTTGCCCATTCATAAGACAGATAAGAGGTACAGGGAAGTCACATGGGAGCAATCCTCAGTCCTTCAGATGAAACAACTCAGTGAGATTGTCTCCACTGTCTCCCAGATGTCCTCAGTTGGACAGAGCTCCAGTTGCTCACAATGATGACCTGCTTGTAATGCCCCCAGTATTGTCTTTCTTCCTATCAACTCTTACTGATGTTTCTTGGAATCTGCTCCCCACCCCCCAGTAAACTACTGGTACTCATATACTAGTGTTATCATCACTATAAAGATTTTAGTGTTTTAGATTTAAAGGAGCTCTTTGGCTTTTATAATTGTCCTTATCTTCTTTCCTCAAAGCAGTATTCACAGCCAGTTCAGATTTTTCCTGGAAGCATCTTAATATTTAACATTCTCATATTGTTGTTGTTGTTTTTTTTTTTCTCTAAACCACATATTGGTTTATGTCAGCATAGTCTGTCCTCTAACCCCATATGGTCTATTCAAACTCTCTCTTCTATGGGATTAACTAAATCACTTGCTTCACAATCTGGAGGTTAAGTAAAGAAACCCAGGTTATATAGAGAGGATTGAAGTTCAGATTGTCCTGACCAAAATTTCCTTCCCAGTCCCCAGTACACACAACCTTCCAATGGTTTAGGGTTCCAAGTAGCCCAATGGTAGCTGTTTTGGTTTAAAGTGGTTAAAAGTTATTCTTTTCCCTTGAACAACACAGGGAAAAAGGGAAACGAGCATCAGAGTTCGGATTATTGCCTAAGACCATCATGCTTGAGCTTCCTATGGGTGAAATGGGTCAGTCCATTACTTTGTGTGGTTAATAACTTCTCTGTAGGGCTTACTCAAAGGAGGGCAACATCGCATAAAATTGTGCCTTTATAATTTAAGGAAGGAATCTTCAAATGGTTTCCTAAATCTTAATGGTAAAAGGTATCACATCTTCCAGAAATTCAGGAAGCTATCTGTAGTCTAAAATACCCAAGATATTGAGACATACATACTCTGGTTAAGACAATGTGTGAACAACTTTTAAACAGTTGGTCTATGAACAGTGATACCATAGTGGTTTTCTTTTTTCTTCCATGGAAATAATTAGTGAGATCCTACTAAGCACAGGTTTTGAAAAGAGGTCCCCAAATGATGGGGCCACCAAAGTGCATAATTGGGAGTATTTACCTGGAGAAAGGTCTATTGTTTCTGCTGTAAGTTTTCTGGCATTTTATGCAAGAGGTGATTAACATACTTCTTGATATAGGAATATCAGAAGTGATTAACATACCCCAAGTAAGAGAAGCAGTGTGGGATGAAAGCAAGGATTAAAAAGGATGCTAAGCTTTTACCGAAATGCAGCTCACTTTTAGTTCTCCTTTAATGGCCACCATCCCAAATGGGTGCACCCAAGAAGCATTCCCAAATGAGTCTGGATGATCAGCTATCATGCAGAACAAAAAGTAAGATGATTAACCTGCTCTTTGTAGAGATGCTTCAACAATAGAACTAGGACTTAGAGGTCCTACGAAATGCAAATAAAAATCTACTAAGTTATCAGTGGCTACCAAGGTTGTAGAGATGGGATTGCCAAGGATTAAAGATAGGCATCCCCAGAAATAATTTCTCTAATTTGTCTCTTCAAGAGTGGCTTATATGGGATCAAAAAAAAAAAAAAAAAAAAAAAAGGCACAAAAGCGGCCAGCAACAATTGGGCCAAAGGCCACTGCACGGAGGGCGCAGAGCCGGGGACTCAGCCCTGGGGCTTCCAGGCCACCCACTCGCTCGGCGGGGGCGCAGGGTGCGCGCTGGGCAGCCCCGCCCGCGTCAGGGACACCTTCAGTGTGGGCCCCCCCCCGACGGGGTCGGTGTCGGTGTGGGTGTGGGTGTCGGTGTGGGTGTGGGCACAGTGCCGGAGCCCTACGCTGCCGCGGAGAACCCGGACGAGGCGTTGACGGCGCCGAG
This sequence comes from Canis aureus, assembly GCF_053574225.1. Classification (NCBI taxonomy): domain Eukaryota; kingdom Metazoa; phylum Chordata; class Mammalia; order Carnivora; family Canidae; genus Canis; species Canis aureus. Next base: position 16,022,478 of record NC_135636.1, read on the forward strand.
AGGGAGGCTTCGCAGGTCACCTGCTGCCGCACTGTGCAGCCGCCACGCACGCCTCCGCCTCCGCCTCCGGGGACCTGCCCTCCGGGGACCTGCCCTCCGGGGACCTGCCCTCCGGGAGCCGCGCCGCTGCTGCCGTCCGCTCCCGGGCCCGGGCCCCGCCTGCACACGCTCGACGCCGAGAACCGGGGGGGCCGCCTGGGACCCCGCCACGGACCCCCGACCGCGGGCACACGGGCCCAGGCCGCCACCCAGGGCGGGAGCGGCGGCTGCTCTCGAGCCACATCCCGCCCGGGGCTGGAGATGCCCCCGGCGCCATCGGGGAGGGCACGGCCACCGGCCATCGGGGCGCACCTCGGGGCGACTCACAGCCAGGTGCGGGCGCAAGGCCCTCCTGCCCCGGGCACGGGCCGGGGCGCGGACGTCGTGGAGCTCGCGGAGGCCGAGGGCGGCGCCGGCCTCCTGGTGTCCGGGTCCCCCAGCACCAGGACGCGGCCGGGGGGCGCAGTCCGGGGCTCAGGGCCCCAAGGGACGCAGCTGGAGGCCGAGCCAGGCTGGGCTGCGGCCCGGGGCCTGTCCCCCAGGGCCACGTCGCCGTTGGCAGCGCCCCGGCCTTGCAGCGCCCCAGCCTTGCCCCCGCCGGCTCCGGTCACAGCGCCCTGGGGCTCCCGAGTGTTTGTCCCCCAGTATTTACGGCCTCCCCGCCCCACGGGAGTCCCGCTTTCCCACCAGAGGTCAGCCCCAGCGTGTCTGCTTTATTGGCAGCTCCAGGCCTGTTTTATGGTTTGTTCTGTGTTTTGTTTTTCCTGGTTTGTATTTATATTTTGGGGGGAATACTTAATAAAGTTATTGCTGTCAGATGAAAAAAAAAAAAAGTACAAAAGTAAATACTTTTGGCCGTTACCAGAGTAGCATATTCCCTGTGATAGGGAGTGCTGTCGGGTGGATAAAAGTATGATATTGTCAAGGCAGAAATGCAGAAACAAAACCCTCATATAGGACATATCCTATAGGCCCCTACAGGTATCTGGAATATAAAATGAGTTTAAGAAGGGGTGCCTGACTAGCTTAGTCAGTAGAGCATGCAGCTCTTAATCTCAGGATTGTCGGTTAGAGCCCTGTGCTAGGTATAGAGATTACTTAAAATCTTAAAATGAAAATAGTTTAACAAATAACAGAGTTGGCTTTAGAACCTTATCACTCAAAGTGTACAACTAGCAGTATTAGAATCACCCGAGTCCCTCCCTAGATATATTGAATCATAATCTGAGTTTTAACAACATACCCTATGCACCCTAAAGTTTGAGAAGTATTGCCCTAAAGTCAAGTCCTAAACTTCCCAACAGGATAGCCACTAGCCATCTATGGCTATTAGCACTTGAAATGTGGCTAAACAGAAATAGGCTATAAGTGAAAAAATAAACACTGAGTTTCAAAGAAATTAGTATAAGAAAAACAATGTAAAATATCTCAATAATTTTATATTGATTACACATTGAAATTATAATATTCTGAATATATGGAGTCAAATGAAATATATTTTGTACAAATTTACCTATTCATTTTTAGTTGTTTAACGTGGTTACAGAAAATTTATAAGTACAAATGTTGTCTGGCCAAGATGAATAAGGTTACTATAGCTTATCTCTCCAGTATACTGATTACAACTAAAACTCTGGGCAGAATATGAGAAACAACTACTTGAGATCTGTGAAAAGTAACAATAATGAAATGGATTGAGGACTGAAGTAAGCACGAATAATGGCTCATAAAAGGAGAGAGCTAAGGGATGGGATGTGGCACTTGAGTTTCATGTTTTCTTTTTACTCCTTTGCCTTCCAGCTGTGACCTGAGGGAAGGCCAAATCCCAGAATCACATGGCACATTCTGAAAGCAAAAACAAACAGAAAATCCCCTTTTTTTTCTACTAAAGGACTATAAAGGGGGACCCCTACATGCTGGAGATTGTGGGGGAGAATCTCATCTTCTTTTTTTGCCCCTTTCTCTCCCAACCAGGGCCAGCCTGATGCTGTAAATATGTGGTGGTGGTGGTGCAGTGACTTTAAACCTTGAGCGACACATTATATTTCTAGGCAGAAGAACCGGAAGAGGATCTCTTGTCCAAAAAGTATGTACAATCCACGTTATTCTTCTTTTTCTCTTTTCTTTTACCACTTATCTCCAAAGTAGCCCCACTTACACAGAAGTACACAACATTGAGAGGGAGCTAAATATCTGAGAAGCCTCTATCTTTTTTGGCTAGATGACCCAGGAAAAGGATACTCTGGGAATTAGAGAGTGTGGGAGAAGACCCAGAGACAGAAAGCTAGAGAAATAGATATCTGAATACTGGGTATGTAATGATGTAACTCTTGGAATCACTCACGGGATGGGTATGTGTGGAATTTTCCAGCATAGCATAGCAAAGGCTTTGAGAACCAAACTACAATAAAAATCATAACCCAAATCTCAGGCTGTCCTCTAAGCATAACATGCACTAGGCAGACTCAAATAACAGAGCAAATACTTTGGAAACAGATATGACAGTGGGATCATCACCACTGAAGGTGAAGCTTGTTAGCAGTTTGATGCTAATCATGTTGATTACCAGTTTTTGTTTTTGTTTTTTTTTTTTAAGATCAACATTGTCCAAAGGATTTTAAAAGGACCTACAAGCTTGCAAGATAAAAAATATCCTGGGGATGTGTGGGTGGCTCAGCGGTTGAGCGTCTGCCTTCGGCCCAGGGTATGATCACGGAGTCCTGGGACAGAGTCCCACGTGGGGCTCTCTGCATGGAGCCTGCTTCTCCCTCGGCCTATGTCTCTGCCTTCTCTCTGTATCTCTCATGAATAAATAAATAAAATCTTTTAAAAAATGTCCTGGATACGATACAAAATTATGAGATATACTAACACTTGCAAAAATCTGACACATACCCAAGGGAAAAGACAAAAAGTAGACGCCAAATATAATATAACCTAAGTCTTGGAATTGTCAGTAAAAGGTTTAAAAGCAGCCATTATAACCATTTTCAATGATACAAAGTTAGCACTTTTAAAAGACGAAATTTCTCAGAGTAAAATAAATAACAAAAAGTACCAACTGGAAATTTGAGAACTGAAAAATACAACATCTGAAATTTAAAAAATATAGTGGACTGACTGAATAACAGAATGGAAGTGAAAGAGCAACGAGCCTAAAAGAAATGAAAAAAAAAATTTTTAGCACATAGCATAAGTGACAATGATTCAAATAACTGCAGATTTCTCATCAGAAACCATGGAAGCCAGTAAATGGTAATAACATTCTGCAAGTACTTAAAGGATTAAAACAAACAAATACAAAACCAACCAACCAACCAACCAAAAACCTGTCTGCTTAGAAAGTCTTTATTGAGAGAAAATATCCTTCAAGAATGAAGACAGAGGGCAGCCCGGGGGGCTCAGTGGTTTGAGCGCCTGCCTTCCGCCCAGGGTGTGATCCTGGAGTCCGGGGATGAAGTCCCACGTCAGGCTCCCTGCATGGAGCCTGCTTCTCCCTCTGCCTGTGTCTCTGCCTCTATCTATCATTAATAAATAAATAAAACCTTAAAAAAAAAAAAGAATGAAGACAGAATGAGTACATTCTCAGATGAAGGAAGACCAAGACAATTTGACACCATGGAACCATGGATTCACCATGAAAGGAATTCTAAAAGAGAGTCTTTAGGCCGAAGGGAAATGGTACCAGAAGGGAACCTGAAAAATAGGAATAAGAGGAAAGAACTGTAAATACTTGGGCAAATATAAAAGACTGTTTTTCTCCTCTTAAAAGTCTTTAAAATATGTATGACTGTTGAAAGCAATTATAACATTGCCTGGAGGTTTGTAAATGTAATCAGATATAATATATATGAAATTATTTTATAAGGGGGATATGGTAAAGAGTCCTATGTAGTTGTAAGGTTTCTCTATGTTATTGAAGTGGTAAAACATTAACTCTATGGGGACTTTGAAAAAAAAATATATATATAGGGCAGCCCGGGTGGCTCAGCAGTTTCGCGCTGCCTTCAGCCCAGGGTGTAATCCTAGAGACCCGGGATGGAGTCCCACATCGAGCTCCCTGCATGGAGCCTGCTTCTCCCTCTTCCTGTGTCTCTGCCTCTCTTTCTCCCTGTCTCTTATGAATAAATAAATAAATGAATATATATATGTGTATATATATATATATACACATATATATATTCTCCTAGGGGAACCATTTAAAAATGATATGGAGATATAGTAAAAAAGTGAATAGATAATATTGAAACTGTCAAATAAGACAAGAAAGGGGGAGTGGAAGAATCAAAAACAAATTATTAAATGGTAGAACTAATCCAATCAAATATAGTCAGATCAGGATCCCTGGGTGGAGCCCAGGGCGTGATCCTGGAGACCCGGGATAGAGTCCCACATCAGGCTCCCTGCATGGAGCCTGCTTCTCCCTCTGCCTGTGTCTCTGCCTCTCTCTCTCTCTCTCTGTGTCTCTCTGAATAAATAAATAAAATCTTTTTTAAGAATCAAAGAAATATAGTCAGATCAGATAAATTAAGACTCAGCTAAATGCTGTACACAGGAAACCCACTTTAAATCTTATGATAAAATTAGGCTAAAAAAATGGAAAAAGATGCACCATGCAAATCCTGTTCAAAAGAAAACTGGAAGGCTTATTTTAATATCAGACAAAGTATTTTGGGGGTAATGAGGAAAATTACCATGAATAAGCAGGTCAGTTCACCAAGAAGGCATGCTAAATATGTTTGTACCTAGCAAGGAAGCTCCAAAATACATGAAGCAAAAATTGATAAAACTGAACTGAGAAAGAGGCAGATTTACAACTATTCTTAGCAACTTTAACACCTCATTCTCAGGATTTGAGAAAGCTATTAGACACACACACACACACATACACACACACAAGCAAGGATAAAGAAACCTGAAAAATACTATTAATCAACCTGACCTCCTTGATGTATACAGAATATTCCATCTAACAGAAGAATATACATTCTTGCCAGGCATGTATGGAACATTCACCAGGATGGATCATATTTTGGGTCATAAAACAAACCTTAACAAATTTTTTAAGATTGAAATTATAGGTATTTTATTCTCTCACTATTCAGAATTAAGTTAGAAATCAATAGTAGGGAGATATCAGGGAAATCTCAAACATTTGGAAATTAAACAACACACTTCTAAAAAAATGATATTGGCATGATATAAAAAAATGCATGGGTAAAAAAATAAAAATAAATTAATTAATTAAAAAATGCATGGGTTAAAAAAGTAGAAAAGGGAAACACAGATTTAATGGAATAAGAAACTGATAGATTTAAACTTAATTATTACCACTAGCTACATTAAATGTAATTGATATAACTGACCTCTCATTAAAAAGCACAGACAGGGCACCTGGGTGGCTCAGTGGTTGAGCATCTGCCTTCAGCTTATGTCATGATCCCAGGGTCCTGGGATCAAGTCCTGCATCAGGCTCCCTGCAGGGAGCCTGCTTCTCCCTCTGCTTATGTCTCTGCCTCTCTCTCTGTGTCTTTCATGAATAAATAAATAAAATCTTTTTTAAAAAAAGGCACAGATATTCAGATTGTTGAAAAAGTCAAGTCCCAATTATAGGCTGCCTACAAGAAACACTCTGTAAATATAAAGATACAAATTAGATTAAAGTCAAAGGAGAAAATGAGAAAAGAGAATGCTTGTACCCTGTTGGTGGAAATGTAAGTTGGTTCAAAGACTATGGAAAGCAGTATGGAGGTACCTCAAAAAATTATAAATAGAATTATAATATGATCTAGCAATTCCATTTCTGGGTATTTACTCCCCCCCCAAAAAAATGAGAACACTAAGAAAGATGTATGTACCTTCATGTTCATTGCAGCATTATTTACAATTGCCATGATATGGAAACAACCTAAGTGTCTCTCAATAAATAAATGGATAAAGAAATATATATACACACATATATGTTTATATATATACACATGATACACGTGTTTATATACACACATGCATATATACATACAGTGAAATATATATATGAGTATATATGAAGTGAAACACTGTTTTATATATATGTACATTTATACAATGAAATACTATTCAGCCATAAAAACCATGAAAATCTTGCCATTTGTGACAATGTGGATCAACCTTGAGCACATTATGCTAAGGGAAATAAGTCAGACAGAGAAAGACAAATATTGTATGATCTCACTTACATGTAGAATCTAAAAAAACAAAAACAAATAGAGCTCATAGATACAGACAACAGATTGGTGGTTGCCAAAGAAGGAATGAGGTGGGAGGTGGGTGAAATTAGTGAAAAGTGTTAAAGAATACAAATTCTTAGCTATGAAACATGTAAGTCATGAAGATGTAATGTATAGCATGTGGATTATAGGTAATAATATTGAATTATGTATTTAAAAGTTGCCAAGAGAGTAGATGTGAAAAGTTTTCCACACAAGAAAAAAATTTAAGACGTGCGTGTATAGATGTTAACTAGACTTATTGTGGTGATTATTTCACTACACATATATCAAATCATTATGTTGTACACTTAAAAACTAATGTTACATGTCAATTATGTCTTTTCACAAAAGAGTAAATAAAAGAAAAAAAATAATCCCTCTTCAAGTTTGTCCTCCAGCCCCCTAGAAACAGAAGGATCCCTCAGTGTTTCTTCCAATACCTTATCTTCTTCTTGACTTATTCCTATTCCTCATTTTAATCAAGGAAGATGCATATAGATTCATTCTTTGTTTAAAGTGAATGTGAAAAAAAATAAAGTGAATGTGAGCACAGGAACTCTGTTTTACAAATGAGAGTTTAGAACATATGGCCAAAACCACTGTATTTGAGCCACAAAATATTTGAAATGAAGATAGTCACTGAAAATGTAAGGCTTTGGTTATGTTCAAGGAGTATTGAGCAGCTTGGATGAAAGGTGCTACAGATTCCCAGTGTAATTACTCTGTATTGTTTTCTGAGCTCAGACACTTCAGTATTACTGTGAGTGTTATTTTTGATCATCAAGTAATTTTCACAGTGTTTCATATTCTTTACAAGAGACTTAGTAATTTTATGTTTTCTGCTTTCAAAGGAAGAGACAAAGGCTGCTCTTACTCAGATAGAAACGTTGTGTGTAAAACACTTTCATCCTTCATGTCTGGAATACAGAAATTGGATGGAACCGTGAAGACTGTTAATTTCCATGGCAAAAGTTAGCTCACATGGTTCATGAAGATTCTTCACTTTCTGGAAGAATTTAAAACCAACAATTGTCCGTTAGAAAGGGGCTATAGACATCCTGAAATTGCAAGTAAAGTTTATGTGGTTTTTTTTCTTGGAGAGAAGGATCATACCTTTCATCACCATCACAAAGAACAGCTACTGCCTTAGCAGATGCATGAAAGTCCACTTGTGGAGAAGAAAGGAAGAGTGATTTCATATATATTGCTTATATACCAGTTTCCCGAAATGTGTTCTGAGAACAGTAGTCCCAAAAGCATCTTCAAGAGGAAAGGATTCCATGGTGAAATCACGGGAAACCATATTCTACTACATGTATTTTGTACTAACATGTTGCCCTATTTTTTACATCATAGGGCTTGATCAAATTTACTTGATAGTTAAAAATTACCAGACTCCCACTCTGACTATAGATACGTTGTTGGTGCATTTTCATAGATACATTGCAAATATGGAACAGTGTATTTCTTTGTTTTAAATCTTTGTGGAAGTCGCAGGTGTTGTTAAACTTTACAACTGTAAATTCCTAAAGGAATCTATTTATCTGAAAGCTGTTTATATGAACGAAGAGCAATATTTTAGCTTGCGAATGACTTTGGCTGAATATCAGTCTTTCATATTTACTGAAGGGAGATATTTTCTCACTGAAGAAGGAACTATGACTTTATTCTGATTGGATCCAACAGTAAACAAAACAAAACAAAACATATCTACTCCATTGTCTGTTTCTTCCTTTTACATTTCACAGGAAACTGGTAGAAAACTTGCTGATCTAAATCCCTTGCTCTGTCCTGGGCTGTTTTAGGTCTTTTGTTCATAATTTCATTTACTCTTTACTATATAGCATGGTATTCCACAGCTGCCAGCTCCCAGGTTCAGAGAGGTTAAGTAACAAATTTTTAACCAGCTTCGTGGAGATACAATTCACATACCACAGAACTCTCCCATTAACAGCATACATACAATTCAGCAGTTTCTAGTATGCTCAAAGTTGTACAACTATGGCCAGAATCAAACTTCAGAACACTTATGTCGTCACAAGAAGAAACCTCACACCCATCCGCAGTGAAACCCATTCTCCATCCCCTCCAGCCCTACGCAACCAGTAATATGCTTTCTGTCTCTGAATTTGCTTATTCTGGACATTTCACAGAAGCACACAATATGTGGTCTTTTGTGACTGGCTGCTTAGCACATTGTATTCAAGGTTCATCCATGCTGTGGCCTGTGTGAGTAATTCATTCCTTTTTTGTGACCAAATAATATTCTACTGTCTGAATGTGCCACATTTTATTTATCTGTTCATCAGTTGATGGGCATTAGGCTGTTTCTACTTTTTGGCTATTTTGAATAATACTACAATGAACATCCATGTGCAGATTTTCATGGAATTGTTGGTCATATTAAGTCTATGTTTGACTTTTTAAAAATATTTTATTTATTCATGAGAGACAGAGAGAGAGAGAGAGGGAGAAGGAGAAGCAGGCTACCTGCAGGGAGCCCGATGTGGGACTCGATCCTGGCCTTGGAATCATGACCTGAGCAAAAGGCAGATGCTCAACCACTGAGCCACCCAGGTGCCCCTATGTTTGACATTTGGGGAATTGCCAGACTGTTTTTCTCAGCCTGGATCTTCTCTGCTGAGTTCATGGCTGTTCTTGAGCCTCTCCAGCGAATTTTTTATTTCACTTACTTGACTTTACAACTCCAGAATTTCTATTTGATTCCTTTTTATAATTCTTTCTCTGTATTGATATATTATACTTGGGGAGACACTATTGTCACACTTTCCTTTAATTCTTTAGACATAATTTCCTTTGGTTCTTTGAGTATATTTATAGTAGTTGATGAGAAGTCCTTATCTGCTAAGCCCACATCTGGGCTGTTTCAGAGACATTTTCTCCTTCTCTTTTCTTCCATTTGTTACATAATACCTTCCTGTTTCTTTCCATGTCTCATAATTTGTTGTTGAAATCTGGACATTGCAGATAGATTATAACAACTCTGGTATCACTTTTATCCCCTACCCCTATTTGTTGTTATTGTTGTTTTGCTCACTACTGACTGTTCAGCAGCTTTTCTACAATTAAATCTGTAGATTCCATATTCCCTGCAATGCGTTGTCTGAGTTCTCTGCTAGCTATTTTTTTTTTAAATGCTTGTTTGTATTTTTAAGTTGGGAAATAGTGGTCACTCCTGGACCAGTAGACTTCAGTGGTCAGAGTTTCTACATTTCCTTGAGCTAGTAGTACCTGTTCTCTTTACCATTTGCCAAGGAGATTTGTTTGAAGCACATCTTCAAACCTCAGGCCATTTAGGAATTAGCCTTAGCTTTCACTTCCTGCTTGCTTAGGGCTTCACGGTCAGTCAAAGGTGAAGAATGGGGCTTCCTTCTTCCTCAGGTCTTTCCAGGGCTCAGGGACAACCCCTTTTATGGGCATATAGCCCTGCACCTGTACACAATCTTCTAGATACTCAGGAATAGGTCAGAGATTCTCAAAGTTCCCTATGGTCCTCTGATTCTCCAGATCTTTCATTTAAGTTGTTGTCCAGGCTCTTGTTTGCCTTCCCTGAAGTCATAGCCTTAAGCAGCTTTGATGTTACAGTGTCATTGAGTAGCATGATCCCTGGGAGGGGCACCACCTGTGGGGAGGTAAGTAGAAGTGTCCTTTGGAGCAGGATACAGAAACAGAATGTTTTAATTTTTAAAATAATTTTTAAAAATTGCTGTTGTTTTCACCAGAGCCCTGGAATTAGGACACGTTTCACCCAATCTGAGCTTTAAGTCCAATCAAGTAGAAACACCAACCTGGGCATGGGAATATTCCAGGGAGCTGCTAATTTGATCAAAAGATATAGTGTCCTTTGGAGATAGAACTTTTACTTGGAGCTCCATGGAGGTCAGTATTCTCTGTTGGCTGTGAGGTTGCAGGCATTTCTTTTCTGCCTTACTGTTGATCTGGGGAGAGGTCAGGATGGGAATATTCCTTTTTCTTTTTTTAAACTTCTTTTTTTAAAGATTTTTTTTTTTAAATGTATTTAATCATGACAGAGAGAGAGGTGCAGACACAGGCAGAGGGAGAAGCAGGCTCCATGCAGGGAGACTGACGTGGGACTCGATCTCCGGTCCCCAGGGTCACACCCCAGGCTGAAGGTGGCACCAAACCGCTGGGCCATCGGGGCTGCCCAGGATGGGAATATTCCTAAGTGAAAATGACATAGACTCCATTTTGGGGGGTATTTTAAATTTTTTTATTTAAATTCAATTAATTAACATGTACTGTATTATTGATTTCAGAGGTAGAGGTCAATGATTCATCAGTCTTATATAATACCCAGGGCTCATTACATCACTTGCCCTCCTTGATGCCTGTCACCCAGTTACCCTGTCCACCCACTCCTCCTCCTCTCCAGCAACCCTCAGTTTGTTTCCTATGATTAAGAGTCTCTTATGGTTTTCTTCCTCTCTGATTTTATCCTTATTTTTTCCTCCACTATTTTTAAATAAAATTCAACAGTTTTCTTGAAAAGATTTTTTTGTTGTTGTTTGTTCTGTGCCTTTGGTTAAATTGCAGAGTTCTGAAATGGTTGAATCTGATTGTTTTGCTCATATTTTCATTATTTGTGGGAGAGTGGGTTCACCAAGGTCCACGCTTCACCATTTCAGCTAGAGAGTCTTGATCAAACTCAGGTATCTCAAAAGTAAAATACCATGCTATTAATCTTGGTGCTTAGTCAATAGACTTAATGAATATAAAATGCTTGGAAGAGTTTCGGGCATACATTGTAAATATTGCAAGCATGTAAGTATATGAGTGTTAGCTATTATTATGGTTCTTTTCCTTTCTTCCCCAGGAGTGGCTTCTCTCCTCAGCTTCAGTGTTTGGAGCACAGTGAATAGTAGATTATTTGAAGCTGCAACTCTAGGAAGCCATTGATAACTGAGGAAAATACTTAAAATGTATTTTCAAAAATTTAACACAGTAACATAACCAATGCCCAGTTTTAAACCCCAAGCTAGAAAGTCGCAGATGATCGCTTCTACTCAAGCCTAGGAGTAAAACTGGGGTTAGCTTATAAACGGTGGCTGGAAAGAAATTTATTGTTAAAACATAGGTACTATGTCATACTTAGGGTGTCTCCATTCTTCTATTTAACCTTATTCAAATGGTTATTTTACTTTTAAAAATCTAGTTGTGTGGAAAAATTCTGTTTTCCTTTTTTTTTTTTTTTCCTAAATCCTATTTCTGGGGATTGTGACTGCCATCGTCGCGTTACTAATGGGAGCTTATCTTGATTAGCAGTGAGCTAGGAAGAAATAAGAAGCCTCTTGAATTATTTCATTTTACCTACACCTTATAAATAGAAAACAACTGCCCATTCTATGTAGACTAGAAAATTTTGAACTGAATATCCTGATCTCTGTGAGGGGAAACACTTGTAGGGAGGTGGATACTTCTATCTACCTTTGGAGCAGGATATAGAAACAGTGTTTTAGTTTTTAAAAGAATAAAAAGTTACCTGAAATAACAAAAGCTCTTAATAATGCATGATATATTGACCTAAAAATCTATGGGTGATAGATCCAGTAGTCTTAAGGATTAAATTAGACAAAGCTTGATGTCTATATTTATCAGTGAAATGGAAGTCCCACTTTTGGCTGACACTGGAATTTAGACTGGAAAGGACAATCTAAGAAAATGGTGGTCTATGCTGCCAAGAGCCAATCTGCATAGCGGCTATTTATTTATTTATTTTTGTTTGGACAGCAGCAAAAAGGGTGGCCTAGATCAAGGATGTTGCTGAATCAGGTGGCCTTTTACAAGGATGTCTAGACTAATCTCTTGACCCAGAAGCCCTACATAGGTTCCCATGTGGCAAGGTTTGGATGAGATGCATTCCCTCCCTCAGCAGCTTATGGGGGCTTCAGGGAATGCTGAGTGGCTCCACCTGCAGTTTGGAGCTTTGGGAATTCAAGAAGGTAGCTCAGCTCATAGAGTTGTCACTGCTCTGTAGAGAATGATGAAGGCAGCTGTGTCTCAGAGGCCACTGACCCAGGGGGATTAGCAGAGAAGACTGAAAGGAATAAGGAGTGGCATGTGAATTCAAGCAAGACACATCCTGGGGAAGACTGGAAATAACTATTTGAGACTCAGGGGAGGAACTTAAGACCTATGTTATGCCATCATGCTTCGGTTAGGGAAAGCTATGAACATGACTGCTTTACTGCCTACGCACTGAAGAGGATTGAAGGCACGGTAATAGTCGCCATTTATTGAGCCCCTCTTATATGCCCAGCAGTGTAGTATGTTTTTTAATCAATGGAATTTACAGCATTTCATTGAGGCAGCTTTTATTCTCTGCATTTAGTAGATGAGAAAAGTAAGACACTGCTTTCCCAAGGGTACCCACCTAATATTTGGCAGAACCAGAATTGAAACTCAGATCTTCTTCATCCAAAATGTGACTGTCGTTTGGGTACACCATCTCTCATGCATCTGTAGAAGCACACTTCTTACTTGCATTTTCACAATGTCTGCATACCAATTTACAGTAAACAAAGAAAGCCCGTAAACATCAACAAGAACAAACATCAATGGAAAAAGTATGTTAGTACGCTCTCAGGTACTACTGAGAAAACTGGGTGGATGGAAAATTTTCTGCAGGAAAACAGCTCAAAAGAAAACTGACTCAGAAGGTTATTAGTGTGATAATTTAGTATATAGTGTATACCAATATTAATGTACAGTATTGTAAATAATTTAGTGTATAGCAGAAGTAATAATTGCTTCCTATTTATGTACCCAAGTTGGGAAAAGAAAGTTACTTTCAAAAGCTGAGATGCTGGTAATTGTTTATGTGAGTTTCCATTTTGAAGAAAAAAGCATTGTAGAAGCTGGAATTGTTCCAATGAAAGGGAACAATTTGGAAGAATTTTATGAATTGGATGATGAAGAAAACCAATTATGTCTAAATATAAATTAAACCACTTTTAAAAGATTTTATTTATTCATGACGGAGAGAGATTGAGGCAGAGACATAGAGGGAGAAGCAGGCTCCACGCAGGCAGCCCAATGTGGGACTCGATCCTGGGACTCTGGGATCATGCCCTGAGCCAAAGGCAGATGCTCAACTGCTGAGCTACCCAGGCATCCCTAAATTAAACCAATTCTTAATGGATATAATAAGAACAGAATTACCAACAGATTAGCCCCAGGATATTACTATCCCATTCAAAATTGTGTTGGTGCATGAGAGAGGCTAACTTTTTGGATTAACAATTTTTATTGAGGGGGATCCGTGGGTGGCTCAGCAGTTTAGCACCTGCCATCGGCCCAGGGTGTGATCCTGGAGACCCAGGATCGAGTCCCACATCGGGCTCCCGGTGCATGGAGCCTGCTTCTCCCTCTGCCTGTGCCTCTGCCTCTCTCTCTCTCTGTGTGTCTCTCATGAATAAATAAAAATAAAATCTTTAAAAAAAAAACAATTTTTATTGAAAGTTGCTTTCTCAAAGCTCTAAGCCTGGGCATCTTGGCTAATTTATAAAGTTGATTTTCTAAGCTGTTAGAGATTTCCTTGCTGAGACTTTTGGTGAATCTCACTTTCATGGACGACTTGTAGCCTCTAAAATCCTTATGTTGAGGCCCCAACCCCCCAGTGTGACTGTATTTGGTGACAGAGTCTTTAAGTAATTAAGTTTATTTATATATTTATTTTTAAAGATTTTATTTATTCATGAGACACACACACACACAGAGGCACACAGGCAGAGGGAGAAGCAGGCTCCATGCCGGGAGCCCGACTCGGGACTCAATCCCGGGTCTCCAGGATCATGCCCCAGACTGAAGGTGGCGCTAAACCCCTGAGCCACCGGGCCGCCCCTAAGTAATTAAGTTTAAATGAGATCATAAGGATGGGGCCCTAATTCAATAGAATCAGTGACCACTTCTTATAAGAAGAGGAAGAGACCCCAGAAATGCACATGCATACAGAACGCGAGTAATGACACAATGAGAAGGCAGCCATCCGTGAAATGGGAAGAGAGACTCACAACAAAAGTCTCACTGGCACCTTGATCTTGGACTTCCTACTTCCAGAACTGTGAGAAAATAAATGTCTGTTTTTTAAGCCACGCAGTCTGTGGCATTTCGTTATGGCAGTCTGAGAAGTACAATATACCCACACAGCAATAATTCTCAAATTTGAGTGTGACTATCTCATGTGCCTTATCATATGCTAGTATCACTTAGCATTCTTCTGTCAGTTAGTAGAAAATGTTTCAAGATAAGTGAGCAATGACAAGGATTCCCAGACTGTAACTCACTTTGGGTGAATTTTTAAATGAGTTATGTGGATTATGTCTGACAAGTATCTTTCTCCTCTCAATTTAATTTCATTGCATATCATTTACATTGATCTATATGAATTTCCTATCTGCTTCACTTTTTTTTAAACTGAAAATAATTTTGTTGCCTCTTAGAATTGCCAATTAAATAACACTTAAAAGTATTTTTACAAGGACTTTGCAATATCACAGGAAAAGCTTTGGTCTTTTAATTCTATAATGCCTTTGACATTCATCCAAGAAGAGATGATCTGAGGACAGTGCAGATGAGACATACATAATTTTTAGGTTTTCTAGAGCACACGAAGGCATAGATGAAATAAAGTTGTCTCCAGGTATCTATCACAAGGGCATCTATTCTTTCAACCCAGTTTTTTCAAGCACTGATATTGAACTGAGTTTACAGAACCATGGTAGGCAATTTATGCCATTTCCAAAGTACTCACTGAATCAGCCCTAAGCCAACCCTCCTTGACTCTTTATTTTTTCTAACCCATTTTCAAAAACAATCCAGCTCCTTTGTGAGCTCTTTAAGGGAGGAGACCATTTAAAAAAAATATTTCTGTGTCTCCAGAGCCTCAAATTTATTACACACTCCAAAATATATATTGAATGGTATTGAAAGCTGCCTGAACTAATCAATGTCTTTTGTCCCTTAAATACTGGAGTCAATAATAAGACTACAACAGAATTATAGCTATTTTATCCAAAGTGCATTTTAAAGTCACATTTCTTTTATTCTTTGAGACACAAAGAGTACATATATTTCCCTGGGAAAGGGGACAATTCTGTAAATTCATGACAACTCCTTCAAACAAAAGAAGAGAAAAGTGGATCAATTTAGCCAAACAATAAAAATTAAGTTACTTCTATTTTGACTAAAGAAAATATCTTCTTTTATGGGAGAATTTCAAAACTGCAAATTACAATTTAAAATGATAGCTGAAGGGCATAATCTACAGGAAGGCAATTTTTGTTAGATATATTAAACTTGAACTTTTCTATTATATTTGATGAGATGTAGAATCATAGCATTTTAAAACTTAAAATAAGGAAGGGGCCTTAGAGAGCTCCCATTGAAAAGCAAATCACAAAAAAGAACCCTTGTCCATGTGTAAAAATGCAAATTTGCCTTTGAAAGATGGAGCAGCATTTCCCCAGAGGTCCATGTGCAGAGTGATTTTCAAATAAAGACACCAATGATAAAAAATTTGGTTCTCTTAATATCTGGTTTTAAAAAAACCCCACAAACCAAAAAACAGGCATTCATCATCTGAGGTGCCTCTGCTAAAGATACTGCATGTTGCCATGGCACCGAAATAGGGTTTGCTAGCTGGCTTGTTCACCTGGGAACATTGCATTCTCCATACCTTCTCAGCCTTAAAAGTCCCAACATTGTGTTATGCTTTGTTTTATTCCTAATTTTCTATCCTGACACTAAATAAATAACTGTGGGGCTTCACAATACAGTTGAAATAGCAAGGGTTTTGGAATCAAACAGACCCAGGTTTCCATTCCACTCTGCTATTTACTAGCTAAATGGACTTGGACAACCACTTCTTTACTCTCATTTTAAGTTGAATGATGAGAATAATGATTCCTGCTTGTGGCATTGTTGTAGGAGTTAGAGATAGTATATCTAGTCTGGATACTCTATCTAGTACACAGTGGGTGGGTACTCATTTATTATTATTCAGTTTGTTCATGTAATTGCCCAGTTTGTCATCCAGCTGTAGGTTCTCAGTTTCAGTCCAGATTGAATTATGACCCTGGTTGTTTTACTTATGCCCTATATAGATCCAAACTGGTTTGGATCAGGTCACATGAAAAATAGTACTAGACATGTTCACCTTTATTCTAATTCAGAATCAGTGAAAGCCATGATATCATAAGATGAGGGTAAGATTATCCATCCATAAGAATAGTCACACATACACCCTTACTTCTTTGAGTAATTTATCCATCCCCAAGAACTATCTGTTAAATGCACAGGAGTTACTCGGATGAATATCATAAGCAGTTAAGTCTAAAAATAGTCACTGAAAGCTACTTTACAAGATGTCTGGGTAGCAGCATGAACCAGATGGTCGTAATACTGGACTTCATGGTATCAAAGAGAAAACTGAAATTAAAAAACATAGAATTTTTTTACTCTTCTTTCTTCCCATGAAAATTTAATAATCAATTTCCTCCAAGGCCCATTCTCAATTATAGGACATTATTTCCTGCTAACATAATAAGGCTCCAAGACTATATGTAGAGTATGTAGCACTCTATAGCCAAAAAAAAAAAAAAAATGGTTTGATAACTAGAGCAAAGATTTTTAAGCAAAGAAGAAAAAGTGAAGGGGAACAGAAATTGGCATCATCAGGTTGACCCAGGGGAAATATATGTAGTAAATAATCTGTCATAAGATGTCTTCTTATCCTTCTTATTGATCAATTTAGTGATAGTGAGTGAGCCCAGGTATCACCATTGTGTATCTTACACACTTGGACATCCAGGCTGGGTCATTAGCAGGAATGCACTCGTCCATCTATACAATGAAATTCTGGATTTTAAACATTTGGGTTTGAAAAGACATCAGATGTGTGGTTATCAGAGATGGGGAATGAAGGAGGAAATAAGAGGAAGGTGGTCAAAAGCCACAAACTTCCACTTATAAGTAAGTACTAGGGATGTAATGTACAATGTGATGACTCTAGCTAACATTGCTGTGTGGTGTATATGAAAGGTAAGAGAGTAGATCCTAAGGATTCTTGTCAGATGGAAAGATGTTTTTGCTTTCTCTCTGTTGTAAATATATGAGAAGATGGATGTTAGCTGAGCCTATAATAATCATTTCATAATACATGTAAATCAAAGCATCATGCTGTACACCTTAAACTTATACAGTGATGTATGTCAATTATTTCTAATAAAACTGGAGAAAAAATTCAGGTTCAAACTGGTATGTTGACACAAAATGAAAAAACCTTTAGAATTTCTTAAAAAAAGAGTTTTATTTGAGCCCAAGTTAGGACACACAATCTTCAAAGGAAGAGTGCTCCCCTCCAGTAAGGGAACATTATATAGAGGTTCATGTACATTTTTTTACATAAAAAGTTACAAATTATTAGACAAAGAACATTTCAGAAAGCTGCAGACCTTAAGTTTCTAGTATATGTAGGGCTATATGACTTTAATCTTATGGGAACCAGGGATGTTTCTTCCTTTTTCTTATTTTTTTGTCTTCAGAATGCTGCTTTTGGTTAGTTTCTTTAATGAAGCAGATGTAGAACGTGTGCATGCAGGGCAGAAATAAAGCCCATGCTTTGAAGTTTTTTTGCCCAGTCATTTTGACCTTGGTTAATGCTAAAGTATAGCTTCCCTGGGGAGCCCATGAGCAAGGCCCATAAACAATACAAGTTGAAAATTTCCTTTGTCAGTATTATTACTTTGGAAAACTCTCTGACTGTATCTATAAAAGATAGATAATCATGTACCCTTGACCTGGTAATTTTGTTCCTAGATACGAATTTAACAGAAATGCATACTATGTTTTTTTTTTCCTTATTTTTTAGATTAACACCTTTGGTACTAGTTAAATTACTTTATCTAGCCTGAAATGGGCATGAGTTTTATATCTACTTAGGAATACCTATTGACATTTTATAATGATCACATTGAAATATATATTTTAAATTTTAATTTGAGAAATAAATAAGATATACAAGAAATTAGAGTCAGTATAATAAATTCCATATGCCTATTGGTCTGAATCAATTTTTTAAAAAATTTGGTTACATTGGATTCATGCATTCAAGATTTCTTTTATTTTGGATTTATTTATTTATTTATTTATTTATTTATTTATTTATTTATTTATTGTAAGTGGCTTTATTTCCTACCTAACTCCCTTAGTAATTTGACAGAGAAAGATGACTATTAGACAGAAATACATATATGCTTCATTCTCACTTTAATGAATTCAACAGAAATGCACACTTTGTTTACCAGATAACATGTATAAGAATTTTCATGGCACCACTACTTTTAATAGCCCCAAACTGGAAACAGTGCAGTTGCTAATCAGCAAATAATAAAGTGACAAATCAATTGTGACATATTTATATAGTGCCTTATGACATAGCCATGGCCGTGAGTGATCTACAACTGTACACAATATCATGGATGAAACTCAGGAACATGATGCTGGGTGACAGAAGCCAGATACAGAAGTGTCCTCTGTATGATTCTCCTTATTTCTTAGCAGGCTGGAAGCCCTTGGAAAGGTGGTCACTGGAAGTTTCTGGGCTATTTCTTTTTTTTTTTTTTTTAAGATATTTTATTTATTTATTTGAGAGAGAGAGAGAGAGTGAGTGAGAGAGAGAGTAGCAGAGGTGAGGAAGAAACAGGCTCCCCACCAACCAGGGAGCAGGATGCAGGGCTTGGTCCCAGGACGCAGGACTCAGGATCCAGGACCATGACCTGAGCTGAAGGCAGATGCTTAACCAACTGAGCCACCTAGGTGCCCCAGTGTTCTATTTCTTGATCTGAGTGCTGGTTTTATAGATGTGCTCACTTCGTAAAAATTAATTTATGATTATTATTATAAACTAATTAATTATGATTTGTACCCTTTTCAGTATATATGTCATATGTCTGTAGAAGTTTCCAAAAAAGTTTTACATCTCTCTCAGAACACATGAAAGTGGGGAGATCTAGTCGGAAAAATCTATCAAAAAACCAAGTTCAGTACAGTCTTTGTATCTTGAAAGATCCAAGATTTTCGACTTTTTCCATTTGGAAATAATTGAACCCAGTGGCTAATGCCAAGGAGCCCCAGTAATTGAATCAACATTTGCTTGAACAAAGTTCTGTTATTGTCCTCTTTTAATTGTTTGCACGCCCTGTGTCAGTGAAGTGGACAATGCAACATTTTAGCTAAAAGCCTCCCAGATGATGAGTAAACTACAGCTCACGGGGGTGGGGGTGGGGATCGGGTAGGGTGGGGGATGGGGTTGTCTAGTTTAATTAGAAAGTAGAATCTGAATGAATGACTTTGTTCTTCCCCAAAGAAGACCATTGTTCTCGTGTAGGCATTGATTTATGCATCAGTCAGTCATAGGGCACCTACTGTACTCTAGACCCTGTATGTAAATGCTGGGGAAAGGAAAAAAAGTGACATGCAATCCCTGTCCTCATGGAACTAATGATCTAGCCAGGGGGGTTAACTCATTTAACAAATATCTAAAATGATGGGCTATACCACAAGAGTGAGTTATACAAAGGCCCTTGAAACAACAGGAAAAAAAAATGAGTAACTGATCCTTTCTAGGGATCAAAGGAGTCTTTTTTGAGAGGGTAACAATTGTGCTTAGTTGTAAAGAATAAGGTAGAGCTTTCAAAGAGGTAAGGGAAGTCTATCTAGCTCAAGGAACAGACTTTGCAAAGTCATTCCTGAGAGAGGGCATGCTTTGTGATGTGCCTGGTGGATGGGAGTTGTTAAGGACAGCAGGGGAATTTGACAGTTGAATTATATAAGCATTTAAGATGCTTGTGGTGCTCTAACCAGATCCCCTTTGCTGGGCCAGTGTTTGCTTCCTCTAGCTGCTGTGAGTGTTGGCTCATTTCTTTCCCCTTCTCCAGAGAATTTCCCTTAGACTACAAGAGCCACCTCACCTAAAAATACCAAGAGGTTAATAGAACCTCACCTACTGGGGAAACCGATAGCCAAAAGCTTACTGATCTGGGAGTCTATTCAAGTGTGCTCTTTGCTTCATGATGAGGCAACATTGCAGTGGTCTTCATGCTCCAGAGCTTGCAGAATATCAGTTTGAGCCTAGACTCCAGCTGAGACCACGTCCTTGCTTAGCTCCTTGCACCTGTCTTATCCTGCTTCCCTCATTTCCCTTCATTTGAGGGCACACCTCACTAAATTGCAGGCACAAGAATCCTAGTCTCAGACTCCGCTTTTAGGGAGCCTGAACTCAGACCTCAATTTTGATTCTGTAATAATAGGGAGCCATTGAAAAATTTAAATCAGTGGAATGACTCAGCGTGAATTGCATTTTGTAAAGTTAACACTGTCATAACCTTTTTAAAAATATTTTATTCATTTATTTATTTATGAGAAACAGAGAGAGAGAGGCAGAGACACAGGTAGAGGGAGAAGCGGGCTCCATGCAGGAAGCCTGACGTGGGACCTGATCCCGGGTCTCCAGGATCAGGCCCGGGGCTGAAGGCAGCGCTAAACCGCTGAGCCACCTGGGCTGCCCAACACTGTCATAACCTTGAGTGTGAATTGGAGGGTAATTCCTCCGGTTTATTTTTAATGTAAAAAATACTGCTTTAAACTTCTTAGATAAAACTTCTTGATACCCCACTTAAGGAGGGGTGTGTGTGTATGTGTGTCATTCTAATCCTGTGAGGAGAGTGTGATTATGTGATTATATCTGGGAAAAGTGGAAAAGGAATTTTCTCTTCGTTTGTATTATTTTATTGTAATTGCATTCCAGAATTCTCTGCTTTATTTGTTTGCTGATATGTTTCTTGTAGCAGTACTTCCTTCTTGTTTCCATGTATTTTGTTTGAAAGTCATTCTTATCCTATAGTTATTTCACAATATTATTAGAATTAGAGCTTTAATAATTGATCATGGGAGAGACAGGTGACTAGTTCTCATTGGTGACCTGCAAGGAAGGGATCACTTGAATAATAAGGTTTCTCTCTTTTATCTCTTTTTTTTCTTCTCCCTCCCTCCCGCCCTCCCTCCCTCTCATTCTTCTTCCTTCCTTCTTCTCTTCCCTCCCTCTCTTCTTTCTCTTCTTCCCTTCCTTCACTGGATAACTCAACATATTAAATGTGTAACAGTTAGTTTACTTCACCTAGAATAATTGCCTTTTAAATTCTGTTTTATAAAAATTCACTCTTGCTAATTAGTTGACCTTTATGAATAAAATATGCATGTTTTTATTCAACAAGTGCTGGGGTGATGTAGGTGTTTGCTGTAGAGTGTTTCTCTATTCCCTGGAAGTATAATTACTTTTCCCACACTGTAAGTCTGGTCTTGATTCCTGCCATGTGAGGAGGAGAAATTTATGTATCTATGTAATTTCTTCTCAGTCATGGAAGAAGGGAGTAAACCTTTGTTTAAGATATTAAAAATATAAAAAAGCCATTGAATACTTCACATGAAGAGTCACTTATTAAAAATAAAGATATGTGGCCTCTTTTTATCTTTCCCTGAGAAAATCCTTTTTTAACCTCAAGGCTAAGACAGAATATAGCTTCCTCCCTGAGAGAGGGGCTGAAGGAGATAACATTTATTCACCTTTTTCTAATCCAGAAGCCAAGTCTTCCCCTGAATTCCTGTAATATTTAGTTCCAGCCTTCTTAAACTGTCATTGAATGCCCTTTTGGATTATAGCTACATAAATTTCAATTAGCTATTACTGCATAACAAACTTCTAATGCTCAATGGCTTAAGATCATAAAAATTTATTCTCTTTCCTAAGACGAGGGGTCAGCTGGGTTGTTCTGGTCTTATCTGGGCTTGCAAATGTGTTTGTGATCGGCTGGAGATTGGGAAGGGAAGAGGCTGTGCTCTTCTTTGCTGGGATCTCGCGTGTCTGGGACTCTGCAGACTTTAGTTGGTCCAGGAGAGCCTTGGCTGGGACAACTGGGATGTCTTCCATGTGGTCTCTTATGATTCAACAAGGTTAGCCCAGGACTGTTCACATGATAGCGGGGCAGGTTCTGAGAGAAAGTCAAAGTCTACAAATCCCCCTGAGGCTTAGGTTTGGAACTGGCACATCATCGCTTCTGCTATATCTAATTACTTAAGCAAATCACAAGGTAGACCAGGTGCAAGGAGTGAGAAACTGCCACTACTTCTTGAAGGAAGGCATTGCGAAACCACATCATGGAGAATATGGTTCAGAGGATGGTGAAGAATTAAAGGCTTTTTGCAACGAAAGCATCACATATGTGTATGTTTGTATACATGTTTTCTCTCTATCAGTCTGAAATCTTGAATATAAGCCAATATTTTATCATCTTATATAACTGGTATTAGTGGTGTTGCTTAGAATACACCTCTTTTGGTTTTGAGTTTACAAAATCTCTCCTATTCTACCGAGAATAGTTCTTTGCTTATCCTTCGGTACTTTGTTCCATCCCCAATCCAATGTGGGAGTTTATGGGGTTCTGAATTGGGTGCTCTAGCCGAAACAACTGGTTGGGGATCAGAATAAAACTAAGGCTGGGACAATAAGAGTCTTTTTGTCAGAAAATTAATATGGCAGATCCATTTAAGAAGAGAATTTGGCTGAGTCAGTTGAGCATCTGCCTTTGGCTCAGGTCATGATCTCGGGGTCCTGGGATTGAGCCCCACATCGATTGAGCTCTCTGCTCGGCAGGGAGTCTGCGTCTCCCTCTCCCTCTGTGCTCTCTCTGTCCCTCTCTGCCTCTTTCTCTCTCTGTCTCAAATAATTGAATAAAATCTTAAAGGAGAGAGAATTTGGTTGAAGCTGAGGCTTAAAGGCTGATTGTTTAAATCTTTCCTCCATTTTGAGGCATTCTGGTAAATATCTTTTATCTTTCTAAGGCAGAACATCTAGCTGTCGTAGGTTATTAGATCTCTAGATTAGCAGTCAACATAAAATTGTTTTAGAATCTATCCCATTTCCTTACCCACTTTCTCTTTTTTTGCCATGGTTCAAGATTTTCTCATAAGAAAACAGCATGTTTTTGATATGCAGCAGATGTTTGATTCTGGAACTAAAGGGTTCTGCCCAGCATTGGTGAGGAGAGCACTTTGCCTGGCTTTGTTTTTGCACTGTCTGTGAAAGAGAAACATGCTTGTAGCTTCATTACTGAACAGAAGGGATGTTTAAAAATATGTGAATAATTAGCTGTATAAGGAAATTCTAATGGCAGGGAACAGCAGTTGATCTGTATGTAATGAGAAGCACATCCAGCAAACCATTCAATAAGAGAGGAAGGAACATACCTGTCAATAAATATTTAGAATTGACATGAATCATTAATAATGGGAGAAGACTATAAACTTTCACAGAAGACCTGCCATGTGACAGTCACTATGTTCTAATTTTATAATAAACTTGATAGGTATTTATTATGATCCCCTGTAAGAGATGCTGCTGGTTCCCTGGCTGTAAGGTGGGACCAACTTTGGTATAATTCTGGCACCAGCACTGAGGCTTAACTTTTTTAACTCTTTCCCGTGCTCTATCCTTCTTTCCCCACTTCTTTCTCCTGAGAGCACACTCCATAAGTTTTACACAAAATCTCCCCTCTCAGGTTCTGCTCCTTGGGAAACTGACTCAAGACACTCTGTTTTATTGATGGGATCATGGACTCTCATACAAGTCTGAAACTGGATGAGGACAGCACAGCTCATTTATGGAAGAACTGGAATTCAAATCTCAGCTTTTCTCACTTTACAATAAACTAATTCTTACTGTAATTTTTATGTAGTTAGTAGCTGAGATAATTAAAATACTCTTCTGTCTCTGCGCATTTCAGTACCAACACCATACTGACAACCATATGCTAGTAACCATGGATCAAGTCTTAGATCTGAATTACTGGTTCCAGGTTGTCAATATCTCTACTTGGATGTTTGAGACATTTTGAACTCAGTATATAGAACTGAGCATCTTATTACCCACCAAGGCTGCTCAGCTGATGGCAACTGCATCCTTCTAGCTGCCCAGCCCCAAATCTTCGGAGGCACTCCTGATTGCTATTGTTCTCTTACCTCCAATCAATCAGAGAATCAGTCCTGTTTTAATCTACATTCAAAATACATTCAGAAGCTGATCATTTCTCTCAGCCGGCTCCGTTACCACTATGATCTGAGCTGCCATTATCTTTTTTCTTTAAATTGGTGCCAAAGTCCTGCCTTAACTGGCTTCCCCACCCTCTTGCCTCCAAACAGCTAATTCTCAGCACAAGAGCCAGAGAAATCCTTTCAGTGTGTAAATGAGCCAGGCCTGCTGCTGGCTTCTCATTTCCTCTAGAGTAAAAGGCAAGGCTTAAATTGCTCTGCAATATCCCATCTGATGTGCCCCACCCCGCCTCTAATACTTCTCCTACTACTCTTTCCCCTCACTCAGTCATTCCTGGCATGCTGGCCTCCCTTCTCTTCCTCACTTGCACAGAAATGCTTCTACATGAGAACCTTTGTGCTGGCTGTTCCCTCTGCCTGGGACACTATTCCTCAATATATTTTTAGGACTCCCTCTCTCACCTTATTTGAGTTTTTGCTCAAACATCACCTTTTTATTTAAAATAGCACCAGAACTCTAACAAAAATTTTCCCTTATCCTACTTTACTTTTTAAATAGCATTTATATTCTTATGATATACAATGGTATTGTTAATTAATTAGTTTATTCATTCATGGTTTTTTCCCCCTCCTTCTCTCCCCACTAGACTGTAACCACAAGAGGAGGGGTGTCTTTATCTGGTTTTAATCACTGATATATTTCATATGACTAGAACAGACTGGCACATAGTAGCACTTAATAAATATGTTGAATAATTAATGAAGCTCATTAGTTTCAGTTTGAGTATCTGTCTTTTGATCAGAATGGGAGCTGTACAGAATGACGTGTTGGGGTTGAATGACTAGTGGAAATAACTCAAGCAAAAGTTGTCTGAGTATTTGATTTCATGAGGTAGTTCATCGAAGTAATGATGGCACACATGCAAACATACACATACAAAGCCGATTTTCATTCCTGTTGTCAAGTTGTTCTCTGCCCCTTTTACGTGAGATTTTCTCTTACCATAGGTACTTCATCACTGAGGCACTGGAGGACTGTATCACTTATCAAAAACTTTGATAAATTCTCTTTTGTTTGATTAGCAACTGACCAAGAACACAGAAAAAAAAAAAAAACCCAATACCCAAACCAGTTATTTATGAAACCTCAAATGAAACACAATTCAGATAGTCTGTTTAAAAATCAGTTAACCATCAGCTCTTTCTTTTCTCCCCCAAAGTTAGCATTTTTCACTTTGTCAAAAAATGGTGTATTTTCTACATCAAATGGGGGATTTTTCATGGCTCATCGGGAGCTACAAAATCCATATGCCCACAGGATGAAATGTTTAATCTGCTTATGCTTTGCTTTTTTCTTACTCTAGTCCCAAACTGCAAAAGAAGGAATTATATAACAAACCTCCTTGACTTCATAATAAGACATGTAAGCATATACATGCATAAGAGAGGACTGGAGAGAAACATGTCAAAATACTAGAGCTTTCCCTCGGAGGAGCAGGGCTCTGGGGGAATTGATATCTGTTTCCTATACATAGTTCTCGTGAGGATTTATATAGTTTCTGGAACATTTTGTCTTTGGTTGGAAAAAGTTTCAATTCCCTTTACAAGTCCTTCCTCAGTTTTAGAAATTAGGATGCTTTGTTCAAACTTTAATATTCACTCATCTTAAAAAAGGAAGTAACACAAATATTCTTAAAATATAGTTTTTAAAGGTTTTATTTATTTATTCATGAGAGACACTGAAAGAGGCAGAGACACAGGCAGAGGGAGAAGCAGGCTCCCTGCCTGGAGCCTGATGTGGGACTGGATCCCAGAACTCCAGGACCACGCCCTGAGTTGAAGGCAGATGCTCAACTGCTCAGCCACCCCGGCGTCTCTATTCCTTTTTTTTTTTTTTTAAAGATTTTATTTATATATTCATGAGAGAGAGAGAGAGAGAGAGGCAGAGACACAGGCAGAGGGAGAAGCAGGCTCCATGCAGGGAGCCTGATGCGGGACTCAACCCCGGGTCTCTAGGATCAGGTCCTGGGCTGAAGGCAGCGCTAAACCACTGAGCCACCCAGGCTGCCCAGGAGTCTCTATTCTTAAAATATTTTAAAGAGTGCTTTATTTTATTCTTCTGGACACTTACTCTCTTTCAGTTATATTTTCTTCAACCACTCATACAGCTGTGAAGTTTGGTCTTTTATACATTTCTGAAAGGCCATGTTCTTACAAGTGACACAGTTGTTTGCTGAATGGTACAAGCTCTGATTATTGTCGGAGGGTTATACAGTCTTGATAGTCTCAACACTTTGTGATAAATTCTGAGTTGCCCATTGGTAATCAACAGTGTTGACTACCGCCATGAAGATGAAGTCCCCGACTATTGCCATTACGATATTGAATCTGGAGCTTTAATGTGCTCTTGGCTCCTCAGGCAATCAGCATTTGCCCCAAAATACCTTTGTGGAAAATAAGTGCTTGCTGACAGTTAGAGGTCATGCCCCATAAATATTAGAAGTTCTGGCCGCAGGCATGTTTCAGAGTAGAGTCTTGAACTCTTCAATTATTGGTAACATCTTTCAAACTGCCAACGGCAGGCCTTTCAAACTAATCAAAGTTTAAGACTGATAAGGTAGTTTCCTTTTTGACAACACTTCTTTTTGTGGATGCAGCATTTTTGCAAAATCAAAGAACTTTCGGTCTATATTGCAGAGGAACACAGTGAGGATAATCTTGAGAATATTGCTGAACTTGTCCTTAAGCAGAGAGGATCTCTCTGCATCCCACATCCCACCTGCTCCTCCGCCCCATGTCCACACCAAATTCTAATAGCCAAAGGCTTCAACAAGATTTAATGTGAACTTAGGGGTAATGATAGCAAGGGGAGAGAGTGTGAACTAAAATTGTTAATAATGAAACTTTTAAGAAAATGTACACATATTCTGAAGTGGCAGTGATTGTATAGGCAAATCAAAACCAGTTGGGATTTTTGTGTTTTGTTCAAAGAAAAGCAAACTGTGAATATCCATTATGTTGAGCTGGATTTAGAAACAATCCACTTGAAAAGAGAAGTTTATTTCTTGTATATGACCTGGAATTCCTCCCCTCTGAAAACAGGTGCAAGCAGAGACAGCTACATCTTACGTGAGAGGCATAAACATAAAATGTTTCTTGAGGGCATTTTTCTTCCCTCTCAGATACTATTCGAGATTGTTACATTGTCATTTAAATGCTAACTTCCATTCCATTCTTTGCTGCAAGGAAGCGCTTATTCATTAATTGGAAAGAAAAGGAAAGAACCCACAGCTGCCCAAGTAGTTCAACTAAACACTTTCTGTTTTCAACATCATCTGCCAAAAATGATGTCTGACATTATGAGAGGAAAAAGATAAATACATTTGGAGATTTGAGAAAAAGCACTTCATTTTAACATTACATGATTTTTTTGTGAAGAAAAAAAAGCCAAAGAAATGCTGGCATTATGTACGTGAATCACAAACACGTGTGTTAAAATATAAAATGTTTGCTTATCTCAGTTCCTGAGTCCTGCCTTAGCCAAAGGTAGTTTCTCCTGGAAGATGTGTAAAGACCCTTGAGTTTCCAGAAAATTCTTCAGTGAATGTGTCAGTACCCTTAATAGGACTGATGGTTCTCTAAAAGTTACAACTACTTCCCTAAATTACTATTTTTTTACTTTAGTAGGAACATGGTTTATACATTTAAAAAGATGTGCTTTCAAATTCTTTTTTTTTCCAAATTCTTTCTTAATCAATAGCTTTCTTCTTCTTTTTGCTTTGTAACTTAACTAAGGAACAAAGGAAAGAACAATTTTGAAATTTTATTAAAACACAATTTTTTTAGAATATGTTAAAGCTACAGCTACTTAATATTGATTAAATAACTGATAATTTACTGATAAATACTGATTGTGTACAGGATCCTACCGAAAAATTAAAATGATAGAAGTCTTCCATTTTCATTTAATTGTTCAGCAGGTTGTTCAATGATAGACTATTTCACCTCCTCAGAAGTAAAATTGCCAATTCTGTCTTCTTCCCCAGCTGTTTCAGTGGCAAACAATTATTCCTTACAATCCAACTTCCTTTTCCTCTTCTTTAGTTCTCAGAACGTGGACTTGATCTGGTTACAACCTCTGCAGGATAACACTAATAAAACGGTTCCTAGGACAGAAGCTGATTAATTTTTTATTTACGTTCTTCCATGGCTTTTTAGAAACTTCTTCTATTTTCCTTGAATGACATTTTCCAATATTGTCAGATTTCCAAATTCTTCTCATCCTCTGATTTTAGCTCAAAAGCCACTTTCAGCAGCTTCTTTGGGCCACCTGTTCTTTCTCCCATGCCAGAATGACTTCTCCTTCCTTCATTGTCATAGTGTGAACTTTAAAAATGCTTGTTGCATAGCTCTTTCTTTTATAATTTTTGGCTCTGTTTCATTCATTATGTGTATGTTCGTAATATATCACAGGCTTTGGGAAAGGCAGAGCACATGTTTCACGCATTTTCCCCATTCCGTTCTGCAAAGTTCATCATATAAAGGAAGCCTCCAAATATGGATGAAGAATGCACATATTTACATCACTCACGATGTATTTTTATTTTATATATGTCAATACATTGGGAATAAGAACAGGTTAGATGTCAATATTTTCAATTAAAACTAACATTTCATGTAGTCTTAATATTCTGTATTTCTCAGGTTAAAGAAGAAAAGACACAAGACTTACAGTGACAAAGGGAAAATCAGTTCAGGATGCACAAAAGAAAGAAGGAAACTCCTCAGTGCTGTAAATATCCATCATGTTTTGTTTGTTTGAAATTTCCTACTCCATAGTAACAGGAAAAGGACTAGAACCCAGAGTCCTTTAGAGATAGAATCACTTTCCGGTAAATATAAGAATGTACCCTCAACTTCTTTGGAATAGTTTTTAATGAGTAATGAATGTCCTTGAAAGAATACACTGCAGTTTGTTTTAAGCAAAACTGAAACATAAATAAAAACAAATGTGCTGTATTCTCTATTTCTGCCTTTTTTGTCTTTATGTTAGGAGAAAGGAGATATGGAATGTCGGGAATTGTTTATAAAATTAGCACACATTGCTCCCATGAACATGGAAAATAGCTGACCCATGGCTGCCCCAGTTTGTTCATCATCGAGGATACACTGTAGACGCCTGTTCTTCCCCAGTCTCTTGGCTGCTGGAGACAAAACTCTGGGTGAGCAAAGTTGGACGGTTTTCAAAACTGTCATCCTTAGTAGATTTACAGACACAAAGAGCTGTCACTAAATTTAGTCAGTGACCCTGAACTTGGAATAATCTGGAACTAGTGCTCTCAGCCAGGACTGTACTAAAGTCTAAGGAGCAATTAGAGGCATATACCAAGATTTGATTCTGACATGTGGAGTGAAAGGTGAATAGAAAAGAATTGAAATGCTGATTGGGTAATTTTAGAGAATGTATATCCAACTGAAGAATGATTTCTTCCAACTGAAGAATGATTTCTTCTTTGCTGAACAGACATAGAGCTACTGGGCAGGGTCAGCTGCCAGCAATGTTCTTATAATCAGCGCTTCTCAAACTTGGGTGTACATAAAAACTACCTGAGGATCAGGTGTATGGTACAGTGATTCAACTCTATACAGGATGCTATGCTATGCTCACAAGGGTGTTGCCATCTGTCACCACACAGTATCACCAACTGTATTACCTCCACTGTGCCTTTTATTCCTGTGACTTATCCATTCCATAACTGGTAGCTATTGTAACATTGTGTGTCAACTATACTCAAATAAAATAAATAAAAATGTAAAGAAATGATGTAAGGGAATAAAATATATACGTTTAAGGAAAAAAAGACATGTATTGATGTACTTTCTCAGCATTTGGGAAAATCTTTCTTTACATTTTTATTTCTCAAATAGAATTTTTCAAGGTTAAGAAAAATTTAATGCTGAGAATCTCAATAAAATGCAGATTCTGGCCTGGGGCCTGAGATCCCACATTTCTAACTGGCTCCCAGTTGATAATGATGCTACTGGCCCTCAAAACATTTTGATCAAATACAAAATTACCCCATTCAAAATGCACAATTCAGCGGTTTTTAGTATATTCACATGGTTGTGTACCTATCACCACTACCTAATTCCAAAACATTTTATCACCTCAAAAGGAAACTCTACATTTTGGCCATCACCCTCTCTCATTGTCACTTCTTCCCAGTCTCTGGCAACCTACTTTCTAGGTTTCTTTTTAAAGAAAGAATCTATTTACTTTCTCTGTGGATTTGCCTATTCTGGTATATTTCATACGAATTGAATCATTCAATACATAATATTTTGTATCTGGCTTCTTTCCTTTAGCATACTATTTCCAGGGTTCATCCTGACTTGTAGTATGAATCAGGGCTTCATTCTTTTTTATGGCTAAATGATATTCTGTTGTAAGGATCTACCACATTTCATGTATCTGTTCATTGTTGATAGACCTTTGGATTGTTTCTACTTTTTGACAATTATGAATAATGCTGCCATTAACATTCTTATACAGGTACTTACATGCATGTATATTTTCAGTTATCTTGTGTATATACCTAGGAATGCAATTGTTGGATCATATGGTAACTCTATGTTTCAATATTTGAGGAATTGTCAAATTCCTAAATCCTAAACTAAACCATTTTACATTCCATTGAGCAGTTTATGAAGGTTCCAATTTCTCTACATCCTAGCTAACACTTGAACCAATGTTAATACATTATGATTAAGTCCATACTTCACTCACATTTCCTTGGTTTTCACCCAATGTCTTTTTTGTGTTCCAGGATACCACATTACCCAGGATACCACATTACACTGGTCGTATTTCCTCAGGCTTCTTTTTGCTGTGACAAATTTCCTTGTTTCTCAAATTTCCTTGTTTTTGAGGGGTACTGGTCAGCTATATTGTAAGATGCCCTTCTTTGGTATTTGTCTAATAATTTTCTGATGATAAGGATGGAGTTATGGGTTTTGAGGTGGTAGATCACAGAGACAGATCATCACATCACATCAAGGGTACATAAAATGAACATATTTATCTCTATTAATATTGACCTTGATCATTTAGTAAAAGCAGAATTTTTCAGGTTTCTCTATAGTAAAGTAATTCCTTTTTAAAAAAATATATTGGTCAGAACTCATGGATATTTATTTTATACTTTGGGTTATAATCTAGTACTATCTTATTTTGTTTTGCTCAAATTATTTCAGAGTACTCTTTCAGGTGACACACTCTCTTCAATATGAGGCTTGTTGTTTCAAGCACGTCTTTACTTTCTAACACTATAGGATATCTAGGCTCATTTTGTATATGCCCTTCCTTAGTTGTAGAATCAGACACTTCTCCAAGGAGCCCTGGCTCCTTTTATTGGGTAATGGTCTTTGAAACAAGATCTAGGCATTACATCACTTATTTGCGATTGTTCTGGTTTCTTAATGTAGGCCTTTATTGCTATGACCTTCCTTCACTGTTTTGCTGAAAAAAAAAAAGAACTGTTTTGCTGCATCCTGTAATTTTTGTAAGTTGTATTTCTATTTTCATTTGTCTCTAGACATTTTCTTAGTTCTCTTTTGATTTCTTCTTTGATCCATTCATTGTTCAGTAGCATGTTTAAGTCCCTTACTATTATTATATTGCTGTGTATTTCTCCCCTAAGGTCTGTTGTTAATATTATATAATTAGGTGTTCCTATGTTGGGTGCATAAATATTTACAAAATTATATCCTCTTGCTTGACCCCTTTAGTTCTTGCTTGACCCCTTTAGTACTATGGATTTTATTCCAAATGTGATGGGAAGCTGATAGCAGATTGTATTTTCCAAAGCTGGGAACAAATATATCACCTATCCCATGTGCTCTTCCAGCATGTGACCTTGCTATTCCCCACTCAGGAAGGGGAATCAAATTTCCCATCCCTTGATTCTGGGCTGTCTTTGACAGCTCAATGAGTAGAGTATGGAGGAAGTAATGTGGTATGATTTCAGTGGCTGAGTGATAATAAAAGGCAGTACACATCCTGCCTAGCTTGTGGGAGTGCTTATACAAAAATTCCCAAGTCTATTATACTGTAGAAGGAAGTCAAGCTACATGGAGAGACTATGAGGAGGTGCTTCGGTCAGTAGTCTAATCTTCGTGTCATACCAGCTCAAATGAGTGAATGAATGCTCCTATAATTCAGACACCAGGCACTGAATCACTCCAGCCTTTGAGTTTTTCTAGTTGAAGCTCAAGACAACATGAAACAATCCATTACCTTCGTACCCTGTCTGATATTCTGACTCACAGAATCTTTGAGCATAATAAAATGGTTGTTTTAAGCCACTAGGTTTGAGGGTGATTTGCTATGTAGCAATAATTACTAGAACAGAGCCACTGGAGGCTTTTGACTTAAAAAGTGATATGATAGTGTTTATATTTAAGAGGACCACTCTTGACTGTTCAATGGAGTTCAGGCTATGACAAAGCAAAATAGAAACAGGGAGACAAGTTTAGGAGCCTGTTGTAGTTGCCCAGAAGAGAGGTGATGGTAGCTTGGATTCTGAATATAGTCTGAGGATGAAGCTCACAAGCCTTGAAGATGGATCAGGCAAGAGGCACAAGAGAAACAAGTCACGGATGACTCTAGGGGTTTTGGCCTGAGCAACTGGGTGATAATAGAGGCATTTCAGTGAAGTTAGTAGTGTTGAAGGATATTTATATGTGCCTGCAGTTTAGGGTAAAAGTGAAACTAGAAAAATAAAATCAAGACATCAAAACATAAATGATACTTAAAGCTCTATCTTTTGAATGGCATAATTTAAGGAATAATTATAGTTAAAAAAAAAAAAAGATGTCTTTAGACTGAGCCCTCACATGCTCCCAACATGAAGAGGAGGAGCAGACATCAAAGGAGATAACAAAGTAGGAGGAAAACCAGGAAATTGCAGTATCCCAGAAGCCATGTGAAGAAAATGATTTACAGAGGCCTGTGTCATGGAGCAATTCAATTGCTGCTCATTGAATGAGAACTGATCATTGTATTTGACAACCTAGAAGCCAAGGATGATGTTGATAAGAATGATTTAGTGGATTGGCAGGGATCAGTGCCTGAATAAAAGCAAGGGAGTAGAGATTAAAAGAGTAGGTAACTTTTTTTTCAGTTTTCCTATTTTTTAAAATTTAAATTCAATTTGCCAACATATTGTATAACACCCAGTGCTCATCACGTACCCTCCTTAATGCCTGTCACCCAGTTACCCTATCTCCCTATCCGCCTCCCCTTCTGACCAAAGGTAACTTTTTGAGGGCAAAAAGAGAATGTTAGCATAGTTGAAGAAAATAGGGAGTTAAATAAGGTTTCATTGACATTGATAGCATGTTAGAGAATGTTTGTACACTGCTAAAAATGGTTTGATAGAAAGGGAGAAAATTGGTGATGCAGGACAGGGACAAATATGTGGAAGAGCAAAATCGTTAGGTGGGCAAGTAGTGATTAGGTCAGGTATCCATGTGGAGCATAGACAAGGAAAGCATCTTCCAGGAGGGAGGCAGAGCCTGTAGGCTCTAAGCAGAAAAACTGTAAATTGGATATTGTAGAAGTTGGAAGATCTCTTTGTTTTTCTCAGTGAAATAAGAAATCACCTGCTGATAGGGAGGAGGGCCTGGGTGCAGGGCAAGGGAACTGAGGGGGTGTGAATAGTTACCTCAAGAAAAGAAGGACAAATTTATGACAGAATTGTAGAATTTCTGGGCATCACTTAAATAGTACTCAAGGTTGGGTTGTGAATATGAATTGGGATCATTATAAAGTGAGTGGACTTTGGAATTTTTCTGTGTTCAAGGTCAAGTTTTTTGAGAGTGAGTTCAGTGAATTTAGGCATTTTTTTTTTAAGGGATTTCAATAGAGGAAGAGACAGAAAATAGAATTGAGATAGGGTGAGTTGTATTATTGTTCCCAATTTTCACTGTATCAGGTAAATAGGATTTTACATCTATACTCCTTAGCATATGACTTCCAGTGCCTGCTACTAACCACTGTCTCCTTGACCTTAGGTCTGACCATGTGACTTGCTTTAGCCAGCAAAATGGGAGCAGATGCTGGGAGAGCAGACTTGAAATATGGTTTGTGTGATTTGACTGGTTCTGTTGAGTTTTTGCCAACACCATGAGGAAAGCCTGCTCTAGGCAAATGCCTGTTCCAGCATGAGGACATGTGGAGTATATCTGAACGAAGATTGTGACTTGATGCAGAGCTGCCTCAGCTGCCCTGCAGATGCATGATTCAAAAATCTGCATTAAAAAAAATCTGCATCTATAGACTCCTCTTTTCAGTCATAGGGATTTTGCATCCTTTGTAGGATTATTTCAGCAGAATTCTGATTAATACCTGAGAATATGATCATGCATATGATAATATGAAGGTGTCATCATAACAATGAATGGAATCTAAGCCAGAGGAGGAGGAAAGTGAAGCATGAAGGGATAAACGCGACAAGGTGGCAGAGTGAATGGACCAGAAGTCACATTATAGCGGGAGTCAGACTTTTAAAAAGAAAGGTAGAAAGATAGGGGGTAGTGGTGAGAGAATGGGAAGCTTAAACTTGAGATTTGGAGGAGGTGAAGTTATTGGTAATGTCAAGGAAATGGCAAGGTCCAGAGATGACCATGGTAATATGTGGCTGAGGGAGGGAGAGGGCAAAGGGCAATTTATGGGGGATGAGGAGAACAAAGGTCTGGGAGGTCAGGGGGATTGGATAAATCAGCTATGTGGTGATTGAAACAAACAAGAATGATGCCTGGAATCCTGTTGGAGCTCTGGAAGTAAAGAGATTGTTAAAAAAAAAAATCTTTAATAAATGAGAAAATTTCCAATGGACCCGTCAATGGCAGCAACAAGGAGAGAGCAGCTGATGTAGCCTAATGGCAAGAGATTCTAAGAAGATGTTTAGGGAGAAGGAAAGAGCAGCTATTTGGAAGCAGTGATAAGGAGTAAGTTTCTTCTAAATTTAGTGGTAAATGGAGTGAGAATAAAACAATTACAGCTAGTACTTGGGGTGGCTGCAGGGAGTCATATCCTTAGGGGAAGACTTGGTTCCAATTGGAGCCGAGTGGGAAAGGGTTCATTTCAGAAAGAAGTTAGGATGTTGGGGGTTCTGCTGACAGGGCACCATATGACTTCAAGATGATGGAGAAGATGGGTTTTAGGGATCAAGAAGAGGTTATGTTGGGTTAAAAAAAAAAGAATAAACAAGATTACTTAAGTATGATAGCCATGCACATGTAAGATAGCCTGTAAACCTTTGTTGATGAGAGGAAAAGAGGAAAGAAAGCAAGGCATGATGGGATTATTTCTGATATCTTTAGGGGCTGGTCTCTCAGGCAGTTTTTTGTGGGGAGTGAAGAGTGACTTGCCAGGCATTAAGGAGGATTTGCAGGGTCCCCTTAAATCCTTTTGTATATCTTTTTGAGGCCAGGGGGAGGGGCGGGGAGGTGGACTTACCAGGACCTCTTGGCTTTCTAACACATGTGAAATTATTCAAAATACATCTGCACCAAACCTCACTTAAACTCTGTGTTCACTTCTCTGTTCTGCCTCCTATTTCCATCTTGACTCTCACTTCTGCTATCTTTGAGAATTTTCATTTTTAAAAATATGCTGGTCAAAAAATGTCTTCAGGGCAGGATCTGAAGATCAGATATTATTACTTGTAGCTGTTTTCTATTGTTGATTACAATTGACAAATTATCAAGTACTTGCTGTATGGCAGGCATTGTGCTTATTGCTCTACTTCAACCATCTCATTTATCTCACAATTCTATGAGGTGGGAAACAAGTATTGCTCTCATTTTGCAACAGAGGAAATTGAAGCTTCAAAGACTTAAATCACTTATCTGGGGTCACTCATGGGGCATGTACCTGAATGATGATTCACATCTGGGATTTTGGGCTCCAAATCCTGAGTGATTCATTTGTCCAGCCTGTGACTGATTGTTCAGTGAAAGTCTGTGGGTAATGCTAAACAAGTTGGGCATTAGTAGTAGTGGCGGTTAAGCCCACCTCTATTGTCCTAGCATGCCATTGATCTTTTTCACACTAGATTTGTCTTTATGTGGCTCAACTTGTGGTGGCTTCACCTGCATAGGCATCTTTCTTCTTTGAACCAAATGGTCCACTTCCTCTTGGTCACAGCATTCAGCAAAATGCTTCGCACACAATAGATGCTTTAAACAGTATATTGGTTGCATGAATTAAGAATTATCCATTCATCTAGTTAAGTCCTCAAATTAGGTATATATTAAAACTAACTGGGGGGCAGCCCGGGTGGCTCAGCGGTTTAGCGCCTTCAGGCCAAGGTGTGATCCTGGATACCCAGTCGGGCTCCCTGCAAGGAGCCTGCTTCTCCCTCTGCCTGTGTCTCTGCCTCTCTCTCTCTCTCTCTCTCTCTCTCTCTCTGTGTTTCTCATGAACGAATAAATAAAATCTTAAAAACAAACAAACAAACAACTAACTGGGGAGCTAAAAAAAAAAAGGGACCAATGTTCAATTCATACCCTGGACTGATTAACATCATTGAGCCTAGGGCCAGATGTTAGTATTTTCAAAGCTCATCAGAGGATTTTATTAGGCCACCAAAGTTGTGAATTACTACTCTGAGGGAGGCAGGTCCTAGTATATGTTGGTTTTGCTTAAGTATACCTTAAGTATTTCTGTGATATGGGATTGAGGATGCAGGAAATAGCAAGCTGTATAGAAGTGTTGGTGTCAGATCTGGAATGTCAGTGATGGCCTTTTTTCTCTTTCCACACTGCTTCCTAGAGCAAAGCTGTCTTGTAAATGGCTGTTTATTCCATGTGCTATTTCTTCTCTCTTCTTACTTGTGTTTGCTACTTTTCTCCAGTTTCTGCATCTAGCCTTCACTTGATTTGCATCCAGTTCTGCCTTTGTTGAAATGAGCTTATTTGGCTGCTTAGTAGATACAGCAATCACTCCTAGGAATTGCATTTGAAAGTGGAATGAAATCTTCATAATTTGCACTATCCCAAGATGTATTCATCCTAATGGAGGTGACTGGGTCATTTAGGCTGAATTTGAGAAGCATTCTTGGCTTTGTGTTCTGAGTCCTTCTAAGCCATCTGGCAGTTAGTGAATCTCTTCAGGCAGTGCTAGCTGATAGAAGCTGACATGGAGCCTTCAATAAAAAGGAACCAAAGCCAGCCTTTGCCATTAGTATTCTCAGGTGTTTGTCCAAGGGAAGTGGGGAAGGAGAATCTGTATTTATAACTTGTGAAAAGGGATCTTAAGCATGGGTGGTAGAGAAACATTCAACCAAATATCAGGGAATTTGTTTCTTTGCTATTGTGAACTCTACTTAACTCTTTATGGGCCTTTGATAGGTGGATTGCAAAAACTTGCCATAATGATGCACCCTTCCCTGCATCCACATCACTTGCAAGACTCTGGGGCTCTCCTATCAGAAATGGAGTCCATTTCCCTATCCCTTGAATCTGGGTTAGCCTTGCGACCAGTTACAACCAATAGAATCCAGAGGATGTGACCCTGTGTCAGTTCTGAACTTCCTTTCAGGAGGTCTTATACACTTCTGCTCTCCTTTCTTGAAGTTCTGAGCTGCCTGCTTGATGAGAAACCACATAGCAGAGACCTCAGTTATCCCAACTCAGGCCATTCTAGAGCAGCCAGCCTATTGACCCCAAATACATGAGATAGTCCAGCTATGATAGCAGAGCACCTGTGTGACCCTGTTTAAATGTGTGGATCTAGACAAGATGCCCAGAATCAATATTTATTACTATTGTATTTATTTTACTACTTTATTTTTTTAAAAAGATTTTAGTTATTTATGAGAGACAGAGGCAGAGGCAGAGACACAGGCAGAGGGAGAAGCAGGCTCCATGCAGGAAGCCCGATGTGGGACTCGGTCCCAGGACCCCAGGATCACGCCTTGGGCCGAAGGCAGGCGCTCAACCACTGAGCCACCCAGCTGCCCTATTTCTTACTATTTTAAAGCCACTGAGTTTTTGGGTTGTTTGTTACAGAGCAATAGTTAATTGATAATAGCCTCACCAATTTCATCTTTAATGGAAGGATTGGTGGGTTGATTTCCTAGGCACTGTAGTTTTAACTGAGGCTGTGCACAACAATTGCCTGTGGATGTCAGTCTACTGGCTCTCTCCTCATTCTAGATCTACCGAATAAGAGTGGCTGAGCCCTAACTTCTGTGTTCTTATAAATTTTACAAGTGGCTCCGATGTACAGCTACAGTAAAAGAACTCCTTGAAAGTTCTTTTCTGGTACTACTAAATGTATCTGATTCTCCCATAAGAGGCTCCCCTTTAGGGTTGCAATTTGCCATAAGAAGTAAGTGCTTAGGTAAAGTCAGACTCACATCCTAAGAACAAAAGGACCCAGACTTTCTAGTGAAACTCTGAAAAGGCAAAAAGCAATAATCCCTGGGCCTTGAGTTGTTTACCAGGCACTTTTTTTTCTCTTGAATATCTCTGTCTTGGCTAGAAATTATTTTCTTGTAAGAAACAGGCACTCTGAATCAGTAAAGGAATTTATTATGGAGATTGAAGGAATTCTCTTGGAATACAGGATAGACAACACAGCCAAGCTTTCTCAGGCATGGACTTGGAAATAAATGGCCTCAGGAACCAAGGACGTCTTGGTTCTGACATCAGGGCCTGAGCCTTGCATACTCTCTCCTCCTTGCCTGTTCCACCACAAGTATTCCCTGATTTTCTTATGAATATCCTCTATTCTCCTTTTTTCCTTTCCTTTTCTTTGTTTTAAGATTTTTTAAAAAAATTCATTCATGAGAGAGGCAGAGACATAGGGAGAGGGAGAAGCAGGCTCCTTGTAGGGAGCCCGATGTGGGACTTGATCCTAGAACCCTGGGATCACTCCCTGAGCCAAAGGCAGATGTTCAACCACTGAGCCACCCAGGAATCCCATTCTTTTTTCCTTTTTCATACACTGTACTGAGTAGCTCCCTAAAAAAAGGAATCCTAAAATTTACCTGACCTTCCAGTTGCATACAGCTTAATATCTTTGTGTCCTAATTACATACTGCCAGGAGGACTCTGGTCCAGTTTGAATCAAAGTCTAAACTGAGTCAAACCATGTTCTGTGGGGCTGACTGAGTATAGGCGCAGACTTGAATTTATGCTTCCCCCCCTACAGAGGACATACAGAATCATTTTTGAAATGACCAAAGAATAAACAGAAACCTTCAAGAATAATTTTACCGGCAATCTGGTTAATCTGTTTCATGGTTTTATTCCCAGGGGCAAGGCATATGTGCTCAAATGAAAGAGAGGATTTGGCTGATAAATCTGGAAGGCAGAGAAATTATTGCTGTTTTGCTGCATTTATTTGAAATGCCTTTAAAAAAATGAATCTAGATACACAGCACATTTTATTTAAGTTCAAGATATGAGAAATCTTATATTCAAAATTAAGTAAGATGGAATTTATTTTTTTATAGTTTGATAAATGTTTTAGGAAACCACACTGAACTTAGAGACATGACCTCTGACACATGGAGTTTTATAGTTTGGTGAGGGATGGATGTTAATCAATTAATAACAAGTAATTGTTAGTTAACTTATAAGGATGGTGATGGAAAATTACAAGCAGCTTTGAGAGAATAAAAGTAGAACACCCTGTTATAGTGCCAGGGGATTGAGTAGGGTGAGGAAGTGATGTTTGAAAGGTGATCTGATGGATACAAAGAGCTGAACTAGGCAAAGATTATTTGATGCAGAGGGACCCGCAGGTGTAAAAGCCTTGTGATGTGGAGAAGTGCAGCATTGAAGGAAGTGATGGAAAACCAGTCCAGTTGGAGTCCAGAGTGTACAAGGGAGCTACATAAGGTTGAAGAGAGAGGCAAGCTCCACATTCACATGGCTCAGAGCCTTATATACCATATTCAGGATGCCCACCTTTGTCCTGAGAGCAATAGGAAACCATGGGGTGGACTTGAGCACATGAGTGGCCATGGTAGGTTTTCTTTTCACTTGTTCTTAGCCAAAAGGCCAAGAAGCAATGGTAGGTTTTCTTCTTTAAAAGGATTCTTCTGACTTCTGTTTTGAGAATAGTCTAAGGAGCAATGAACAAGAAATATGTGGACAGAACAGTTAGAAGGCTAAAGCCAAGAGGTCATAGTGAACTGAAGTGGTGGTAGGAGTAAGAGAGAGAATATTGGACAGATGTGAAAAGTATTACTTTTTTTTAAAAAAAGATTTTTATTTATTCATGAGAGATACAGAGGGAGAGGCAGAGACATAGGCAGAGAGAGAAGCAGGCTCCCTGTGGGGAGCCTGATGTAGAACTTGATCCCAGGACCCTGGGATCAGGACGGGAGCCAGAGGCAGACACTCAACCACTGAGCCACCCAGTTGTCCCATGAAAAATATTTCTAAGGTGGGATTGACAGGTCGTATTGATGGGTTGGTTGAGGAGGCATGTAAATTGATTGTAAACATGACCCTGATATTTCACCCTCCTTGTACCCACCCGCTCTTCCATGTAACTTTCAAGTGTCCCCTCCCTGACTCTGGACATGACCATGTAACTGTTGGCTTTGACCAATAGAATAAAGCAGAAGTGCCAGTTCCATGGTTCCAAGTTTATCACTCAAGGGGGCTTGCTCTTTCTTATGTCTGTGTCATCTCCTTGAGGAGAGGCCTCAAGGCCGGACGGATACATGTAGTGGACCAGAAGTGCCCAGTCAGCCCAGTTGAGTATGGTCTAGGTCAATGGACAGCCAGTGGCCACAGACAAGTGAGCAAACCGAGCCAAGACACAGAGTCTCCTGAGAAGATCCCCTGACCCATGCATGACGTATGAGCAGTAAATGCTGATATATTATGCCACTGAGGTTTTGTGATTTTTTTCTTATGCAGCATTATTGTGGTAATAAATAACTGAAATAGGAGCAAGAGAGAAAAATATGTGGAGCCCAGTCATCCATACACATTAATATGATAGAATTTCATATGTTATAATAATGTAGCATTTGAGAGAATAGGAAATAGGATAAATATACTTTTATGGGAGGAAGTTGTTGCCTTGAAATCTTCCTAACACATGGTAAATAATTAATCGACATTTTTCAAAAGTTGGATTGATAAAAGTGTTGGTTCTTAGTGGCAAATGATACTAAAAAAAAAAAAAAAAAGAAGATTCCAAAGGCATAGTTTAGATTTTCCACTTATTTTTCATAGTCTATCACATGCTTATTGTCAAAACATTTTTTATGGTTCAATCAACCATAACTCTAAAAAGGAGGGTAGAAAATCATATAGCATGGCAGTGCATAAGGAAAAAAAAGTAAATTAAGGTGGCCAACTCCTATGATTACAGTGTTTCCTGTTTCCTTGAATTTTTTGTTGGTTTTGACCCTATTTTTGCACTGCCTCACCAGAGAGTCATGGAGAGAAAGACACAATTTATGGCAGACACAAAGCAGTTCCCAGCAGTGACACTTAGTTCAAAGTTGCATCTCTCCAAAGAGGACGAAAGAAGAAATTGAACAAAAAGTCCATTCCTGGGTTTTGACTCTGGAAGGGAAGCAGTTATGGGCAATGTGGCTTAAATGCAGCTGTAACCTCTGTTTATTGATGGACATAGAGTTCTCATACTTAATTGTGACCACTAAGATGAAGGCTTACAGGAAACTTCCATATGAGAAAGGAATTCAGACTAAATTGTCTCCTTTTCTCTTCTATTTGAACTGTGATTGCCTGGTTATTTTTGGATACTCTCAAGTGGTCTTGAAATATTAGTGTGTATAAGAATCATTAGGGAAGTTGTTAAACCATGGATTCCCGGGGATTCTGATTCAGGTCTGGGGTGGGGCCTGAGAACCCACATTACCAGCAGGCACCCATGTGATCCTAATCCTGCTGGTGTGTGTACCATGTTTAAATTGCAAGATCTTAGAGATTGAAGTACCTTATTCACAGTTCCAAAGAGAAACTCATAAAAGCATTCTTGTAGGCAAACTATTTCCATCTTTTTGTTATTTTTTTGTCATGTCCTAAAAGTGGTCTTAAATAATGGGTCCTACTTTCTAATGACTGCCCAAAAAAGTATGAGTGCAGCTCAAGCGTGGTAGATTGGAAAAAAGGCACAATTCCTCCTAATAATTTATCTGCAAATAATATAAATTGGTAAAATAAAAAACAAAACAAAACTATTGTTTTTCTCTTTTCCTGAATTGTTTGCCTTCCAGTATTCCACAAAGTCCATTAAGCTGAGAAACCAAAAAATTTTGAGTCTTAAATGAAAGGATATGAAAAGTTTTGTTATATCTCTTCTATACCTGCAGTGTGCTGTTCGGAGGAAGGCAGCTTAATGCTACAACATAAAGGAAAACCCATGGGTAGAAGAGTCAAAAGCTTCCTCCTCAATGAAGTCACACTTTCCATTTGTTGGTAATCAGCATGTGTAGGAGGCAGAGAAGTGTGCTGCCCACTTCACTGAAGATTTTGCTTGTTGAGCATTATTGGGACTATTCTGTTTTTTCTAGTTTCTCACATGTCATGGACATAGTCTGAATGTGTGACAAGGAGGGCAGGTGGATAGGAAAAATGTTTTCTGGTTCCTACTCTTTTTCCCTAATTCT
This sequence comes from Canis aureus, assembly GCF_053574225.1. Classification (NCBI taxonomy): domain Eukaryota; kingdom Metazoa; phylum Chordata; class Mammalia; order Carnivora; family Canidae; genus Canis; species Canis aureus. The sequence continues at coordinate 16,065,577 of NC_135636.1, forward strand.
TCCTAATGTTCTTCATATTATAAAATAAGGATGTGTACCTTGTATGAAATATAGAAAAGTATAAGGAAAGAATGCTTGAGTCCATTCCTCGGAGAGAAATCACTGTTAATACTTAAATTCATTTCTTTCCTATAGTTTAGATCTGTACACATAAATATTTTTTTACAAATTTGAGATCACATTTTACAGGTTTTGAATCATTGTTTTCTTTTTAATAATATTGTGGGCATTTTCACATATTATTAAAACACTCTCTAAAAAAGTAAGATTTGTAATGCTGTGGAATTTTTCATCTTTATCATTTATGATATTTTACTGTACTGATTTCCTATTGCCGGTTTAAATGTTAAAATCAACATTTCTGTCTCTATCCATGTGTGTGCTTATGTGTGTGTGTGTATGTGTATAAATGTATATACGTTGTACATTTCTGAGCTTATGGGGACCTTTTGCTAGGGTCAGAAGCAAGCAAGAAAAGAGCTCAAATTTGGAGAATATTAAAGTGCTAGAAACGATGTTTCAGTGAGGATATTTGCACTTCCCCAATTGCCTGAAGCCAGAGTTTAAATTGGCCACTCACAAAGTAGACAAAGTGCAAAGCCTGGAACCCAAAAAGTGAGAAAGCAGAGACAAGCCCCAGGAAACAGGGGCTGTATCAATAGAAGAAACATTGAGGACATGTGCTGCAGCCTTTCTCTGAGTACCAATGAGTGTGTGTGTGTGTGTGTGTGTGTGTGTGTATCTACATATACATAGAGCCTGTGGAGATCTTCTACTTGTACGTACCTATAATATTGCTTCTTGATATGGATGCTAATATCACAGATATGCTTAGATTGTGAAAATTTATTGAGTCCTTTGCTTATGATGGGAACACATTTCTGTGCATATATATTATACTTTATTTATTTTAAAAATATTTTATTTATTTATTCATGAGAGACACACAGAAAGAGAGAGGTAGAGAGATAGGATGCGGGAGACATAGGCTCCCCGCAGGGACCCCTATGTGGAACTCGATCCCGGAACTCCGGGATCACGCACTGGGCCAAAGGCAGATGCCTAACCATTGAACCACCCAAGCATCCCCTATATATCATACTTTAATAAAAAGTGAAAAAAATCACACTGTCCATGTAACTTTCCCCTAAACTCATTAGATGAACATTAGTTTTAATTTGTGCTAGGATGGTAGAGTTCCACATTCCTGGTAGAAGAAAATGCAAATTTGCCTTGGAGAAATGTAAATTACATCCAGAGTTTCCCCAAAGTTCCAAGCATTAATAAATACAAGAGGAAATAAGCCACCATAGGAGACAGTCAGCAGAAATAACACATTTCAGAATCATGCCTGTAATGACAGTCAGTATTGGAATTACCAGGTAATAATTATGAAATGTGTGATGGATATAGTCAAAGAATTAAAAGAATGCTGAAAGTGTGACTGAGAAAAGGAGAATATCAATATTGCCTTTACCAGTAAAAATTGGAGGGCAATTCTAGAGATGTAAAATAAAATTTAAATTATAAAACCAACAGCTTTTTAAATAATATGTAATTTAAAAATATCTACTTGAAACAAAAAAGATGGAAACAAGTGAAATTAATTTTACTAACATACTTAATTTAACCCAGGATATCTAAAGTATGATTATAATATGCAATCAATGTAAGATTATTAATGGATTCATTTTCTTTTATTGTATACAGGTCTTTGAAATACAGAGTATATTTTATACTAAAAGCACATATCAATTTCAAGTAGGCACTTTTAGACCATTCTGTTGACATACACACACACACATACACACACACACACACACTGGAATTTATATTTTTCCACTATATGTAGATGGGCATTGATCCTAGTTGGAATATATGAAGCCAAACCTTGATTCAGGTGGTCATGTAGTGTTAATTTTAATTGAATGGACATGTGTGATTTACTGGACCATTTCCCTACTGAGAGGTATTTAGTTTTCTCTCCTTTTTTTTTTTTTAATTTATTTATGATAGTCACACAGAGAGAGGGGGGGGGCAGAGACACAGGCAGAGGGAGAAGCAGGCTCCATGCACCGGGAGCCCAACGTGGGATTTGATCCCGGGTCTCCAGGATCGTGCCCTGGGCCAAAGGCAGGCGCCAAACCGCTGCGCCACCCAGGGATCCCTCCTTTTTTTATATCAAATAAGGCTATAAGGAATGTCCTTTACAAAACCTGTGTGGACTTGTGTTTTTCAAGGCATAAAGTTTCAGATATGGATTTGCTGTCCAATGGATTGTTTTAACAGCAGATTAGACACAACTGAAGAGCTACTTAGCAAACTGGAAGTGAGAGCTGAAGAAATTACCCAGAATGCAATACAGAGAGACAAGGGAATGGAAAATATGAAAGAGTGCTTTAGATACATGAAGGCTGTTTCTATAAACAGAGACAAAGGAAAGAAAGGGAGTCACAGTGTTCTTAAAAGATAATGCTTAAGATGTCTCCAGAATTGATCAAAAGATGCCAGTCCTCAGATTGAAGAGTTCCAATGAATCCCAAGAAAAATGAACAAAAAGAAACTCATCTAGATACATGGTAGTGAATGTGTAGTAAACTGAAGACAGAAGATCTTATAATCCGTTATTTTTAAAAAGAAGACAATTCATTTACAAAAGAATAATGATTAGACTGACAGCTGGCTTCTCAAGTCAACAATGGAAGGCAGGAGTCAGAGAGTAAGATCTATAAAGTGCTAAGAGAAAATACTTACCAATCTATAAGCGTGTTACTTGAGGAAGAGCTAGCGTGAAACAAAGACAGTTTTAGACAAAAACAATTTATAAGCACAAAGGAAGCACATCAGGTAGGAAGAAAATGATTGCAGAGGGTAGGCCTGAAATGAAAACATTGATTAGAGGTAACAATAATAATAGCTAATTTGGGAGGTCAAAAAAATCAACATAGACCTATATTCTGGATAACCAAAACTAACTTGAAAGGACAAGTACCTGGAGCTAATTACTTTAAAGTGCATCTCTTATTTAGGAAAAGAATTAAACTACTGATTAAACATCTTAAGCTAAGAATGCATGTTAAAATTTCCAGATGAATACCTAAAAAAAATAGAAATTGAATGCAGAACGTCCAAACTAGTAGATGTTAAAAATGGAATAGGGGAAAAAGACCTCAGCTCAAGTGACATACAGAAAGAGTAAACAAATGCATCAAGAAACAAATAGAACAAGTGGGTAGAAAATAACCTCAGAAAAATAAAAATCAATGTATCAGCCCTCACAATCAATTATGGTAAAGAGCTAAATTCCCGACTAAAATTAAAAGATATTTTCCTTCTAGAAAAAAAAAAAAAAAAAAAAGAATGCTTTCTGAAAGAGGTCACAAAAATTTGAAAAGTGGAAGTATATAACAAATATATGTCAAATACTAACTAAAAGAAAGTTGGTAGGGGTATAATATAAGCAAAATTGAGTTAAATAAAAAGCATTACAAGAGAGGAAGAGTATCATTTACATATTGGCCAAAGTTTGTATTTACCAGAAAGGTAAATTATAAACTTAATGGTTCTTACAAAATAGACCTAAAATAAATAACTGAAAAAAAAAGATTTTTTAAAGATTGTATTTATTTATCCATGAGAGACAGAGAGAGAGAGAGAGAGGCAGAGACACAGGCAGAGGGAGAAGCAGGCTCCATGCAGGGAGCCTCACGTGGGACTCGATGCCAGGTCTTCAGGATCACGCCCTGGGCTGAAGGTGGTGCTAAACCGCTGAGCCACCCAGGCTGCCCAATCACTGAAAATTTATAAAGCTACATTGGAAGAAGCTAAAAGTTCATCAGCTTATTGAGAGATTTCCACACACCTAAGTAATAAATAGGTTAATCAAGCAAAAATAAGGCTATGGAAGTTTTGCTTTTTTGTTTTATTTTTTAAAGCTGTGGAAGTTTTGAGCAACATAATTAGGTGATATGGCAGACATTCAAAATATTGTTGCCGGTAACACATAGAAAATTGATAAAAATTAACAATAGGCTAGGTTAGAAAGTCTCAGCTTTCAAAGATTTATAATCATATGTATCATGTAGCCTTAACTTCAACATAATTAAGTTAGAAATTAGTAGCAAAGTGACAACAGAAATAAAGGAATGTGGAATGGAAGGTTTCAGTTAAGTTATCCAAGACCGGTGCCCTGAAGACTGACCTTGCAGAAAAGGAACTGGCGTCTTTGAAAGCTTCATGGAATCTGGCTCTGGTTGAGCACTTAAGGGGTCGCCTGAAGGCTTGGACTGCAGATGTCAGGTCACACCAGGGAAGGGCAGCTGCCATACCTCCAACTATTGACTCTGAGCTGACAGGAAAGAACTGGAGCCAAGACTCTGCCATATCCTATTTTTGTTGTATTAGAGTCCGAACATATGAAAAGAAAGACTGGTGCTTTCTCAAGAGTAATTCCTAATATCTCTCAGACCAGGATGTGGGCATTTCTCTCCCAGAATTGGCTTCTGGTCATCCCAGAAAGTGATGGGAACAAGAGGAGACCCACTCACCCATACTGATCCCGTCTCTGCGAGTTTCCCTGGACATAAACTTCTTCACCGAGTGTGATGTATGCAGTTAGGTGAGTTGCCCTTGTTTGCACTTCATAGAACAAAGGGATTCTCTGACATCAATGGTGGGAGAGGAAATTGGCAAAACCACTTTGGAAAAGTTGGTGATGCTAATCCAGTTGTACATGCATAGCACCTGTGTCCGGGAAATTCCACTTCAGAGAAATTTGCACGCAGGTACACTGGAAGCTCCTTGCTCTGCCATTTTATAAGGCAATGGGGTGGCAACATGTGACGAGATACCATTGTCTGCTTGTAGAAGTGCAACCCTCACAGGAAAACAGGGGTCTGGGAAGACCTTTTTACTGTTCTTCATTTTGGGCCAAAGAGAACCAACTTTAGGGCATGAAATTCACAAAATGCCAGCCTCAAATAATCTGTGTAAATAATCAGGCAACAACTTTTCCTGGTGACATTATGGTTTCCAACATTTTGAGAGTGGGAAATAAAAAAGACGTACCTCTACAACCCATTAACTCTCTAGAAATGCGCTGTGATCTTTTGGCACTATGGTCACAAATTACTTGCTGATCACCATGATTTTTCAGTTTTCAGTTATTTGTTGTTCTGGCCACCCAGCCAATATTTGGGGTTTGAGAATTTAAACTTCATGTCTATTTTGTTTTAATTTCAATTTATTTTTCCCCAAATTATCCTGTGACGTTATGGTTTAGATATAAGGAAGCTGATGTTTTTGGGTGCAATTGTTAATGGAATTGACTCTTTAATTTCTCTTTCTTCAGTCTCATTAAGGAGTCAATCCCATTTACAATTGCACTCAAAAGCATAAGATACCTAGGAATAAACTTCACCAAAAAGGTAAAGGATCTATACCCTAAGAACTACAGAACACTTCTGTAAGAAATTGAGGAAGACACAAAGAGATGGAAAAATACTCCATGCTCATGGATTGGAAGAATTAATATTGTGAAAATGTCAATCTTACCCAGGGCAATTTACACATTTAATGCAATCCCTATCAAAATGCCATGGACTTTCTTCAGAAAGTTGGAACAAATCATCTTAAGATTTGTGTGGAATCAGAAAAGACCCCGAATAGCCAGCTCTGGAATAGCCAGAGCCGGGGGCATCACAATGCCAGATTTCAGGTTGTATACAAAGCTGGGTTCATCAAGACAGTGTGGTACTGGCACAAAAACAGACACATAGATCAATGGAACAGAATAGAGAATCCAGAAGTGGACCCTCAACTTTATGGTCAACTAATATTCGACAAAGCAGGAAAGACTATCCACTGGAAAAAAGACAGTCTCTTCAATAAATGGTGCTGGGAACATTGGACAGCCACGGCAGGAGAATGAAACTAGATCACTCCTTACATCATACACAAAGATAAACTCAAAATGGATGAAGGATCATCCAATGTGAGACAAGAGTCCATCAGAATCCTAGAGGAGAACACAGGCAACAGCCTTTTTGAACTTGGCCACAGAAACTTCTTGCAGGATACATCCATGAAGGCAAGGGAAACAAAAACAAAAATGAACTATTGGGACTTAATCAAGATACAAAGCTTCTGCACAGCAAAGAAACAGTCCACAAAACTAAAAGACAACCTACAGAATGGGAGAAGGTATTTGCAAATGACGTATCAGATAAAGGGCTAGTTTCCAAGATCTATAAAGAACTTATTAAACTCAACAGCAAAGAAACAAGCAATCCAATCATGAAATGGGCAAAAGACATGAACAGAAATCTCACAGAGGAAGACATAGACATGGCCAACATGCACATGAGAAAATGCTCCGCATCACTGGCCATCAGGGAAATACAAATCAAAACCACAATGAGATACCACCTCACACCAGTGAGAATGGGGAAAATTAACAAGACAGGAAACAACAAATGTTGGAGAGGATGTGGAGAAAGGGGAACCCTCTTACACTGTTGGTGGGAATGTGAACTGGTGCAGCCACTCTGGAAAACTGTGTGGAGGTTCCTGCAAGAGTTAAAAATAGACCTGCCCTACGACCCAGCAATTGCACTGTTGGCGATTTACCCCAAACATACAGATGCAGTGAAATGCCCGGACACCTGCACCCCAATGTTCATAGCAGCAATGTCCACAATAGCCAAACTGTGGAAGGATCTCGGTGTCCATCGAAAGATGAATGGATAAAGAAGCTGTGGTCTATGTATACAATGGAATATTCCTCAGCCACTAGAAATGACAAATAACCACCATTTGCTTCAATGTGGATGGAACTGGAGGGTATTATGCTGAATGAAGTAAGTCAATCGGAGAAGGACAAACATTATATGGTCTCATTCATTTGGGGAATACAAAAAATAGTGAAAGGGAATAAAGGGAAAAGGAGAAAGATGAGTGGGAAATATCAGTGAGGGAGACAGAACATGAGAGACCCGTAACTCTGGGAAACTAACAAGGGGTAGTGGAAAGGGAGGTGGGCGGGGGGGTTGGGGTGACTGGGTGACAGGCCCTGAGGGGGGCACTTGACAGCATGAGCACTGGGTGTTATGCTATATGCTGGCAAATTGAACTCTAATAAAAAACAAGGAAGCTGATGTGATATGTTGTATTAGTGCATGGGCAGTTTTTAAAAAAGATTCATTTGTTTATGAGAGAGAGAGAGAGAGTGAGAGAGAGAGGATGAGTGGGAGGGACCTAAGGAGAGGGAGGGAGAGTCTCAAGCAGACTTCTCTCTGAAGGTGGAGCTCCATGTGGGGCTGGATCTCACCATCCTGAGACCATGATCTGAGCTGAAACCAAGAATCAGATGCTTAACAACTGTACTACCCAGACATCCCTACTTCAGACAGTCTTTTAAGGATTCCTTAAAAATCCTTCAGGAAGATAAGTTCCAAACACCAGCATTCTAACCAACAAAAAAGGGATATACATGCACATATTTAACTAGGTTTCAAAATTGGAAAGCCAGTAAATCTTTGTGTTTCCACTTTATAGGAAAATTAGAATTTTACTTTGTTAAACTGATGTCTTTTAAATTTATGTTTGTTTATTTGGCATAATGCTGTCATAAAACATATCCCAGTCTTGATCCGAAATGGACTTTTCCTTTACAGCATTTCCCTTTGAGCTATGTACCATATGGAAAAGTAGAAAAACACAGATTTAGTGATTATTTACATTCCTGAGGACTAGAATCCGTCCAGGGATCACATAAAAGCTACACATGACTTTTAGTCCAAAGAGGTCAGGAGAACACACTCACTCACTCACTCACTCACTCACTCACATATCAGATAATTGTCATTTGGGGCACATTCATCTATACCTCTTTTAAATCTTATTGGACCTGTTATGTTGGTAGCATTACGACTATTGACCAGACCCCCTCTTCCAATTGTGCGGGACTATTACACCACTCCTCTCCCTTGAAGTTGGCATAGCCATGTGAGTTGCTTCATCCAAAGAAACGTGAGTGAAGTGCTGTGTCATTTCTAGATAGAAGCATTTAATTGGTAGGTTAAGGAGCCTGGAACGTTGAGTTGACATCTGTAGGTGTAGGAAAGCTGTCCTTGAAGTTCATTTGTACCCAGGAGTGCACTTTTTGAAAGCAAGAAATAAGCTTTCGTCATGTTGAGTTATTGAGATTTGGGGGATCTTTTTTTTACTGTAGCTCAACTTAGCATTTCCTGACTAATAGAATGTATCATCTAGTGTACTTGAGGGAGAAACACTTTTACTAATAAAAATTTTACTGATGGCCCATTTCATTGACAAATATTTTGTTATTGAAATTAAAATACATTCCTCTACTGACAGCCTATTATTCTTCCAGTAATTCAGTCTCAAAATCTTAGGTTTATCTGTGACTTCTCAATCCTGCTCTTCCCATTTAATGATTTACTAAATTCTACTGATGTCAGAAATGAAAATGGAAAATCTGGAAAACAACTAAGTGTGATTCTAATTCCTATTCTTTAATTTGCTAACAAATGTTTTGGGAGCAAGAGGCTTAACATCCATGTGTCTTTGTATATTATTAACATGAAAGTTGGGCTATAGTATCTTAAAACTAATTATCAGACTTAATATTCCATGACATTTTGGAATGTTCTCAAATGAGGTTTTTAGTGTGTGTGTGTGTGGCGGGGGGAGGATTTATTTTGTTACAGCTCTCCATCAGCTCGTGTTCTGGCTTCTTTCCCACTCTGCATCTAGTACATAGCTTTCCATCGTATATCTCACATTTATGTACTGGAGAAGACTAACTCTCCTCTATTACACAGACCACTTGGTAAATGCTATGGGCCTTGTAGAGCTGAATTTTTAAAAATCTGTAATTTTTTTCGACTTTCACATAGGTTTTGAAACCACAGCTCTGGGGCAGAAATAATAAATGTCTGCCATTGTCCCAGCACATGTGTCTGTGACATCAGTCATTGATGGTTTTGCTATCCCTGATGTAATGGAAGAAAGTCCATCATAAACTAGTGTTTCAGAGTTACCTGGGTGGCTCCGTCGGTTGTCTGCCTTCAGCTCAGGTCGTGATCCCAGAGTCCTGAGATCAGTCCCACCTGGGGCTCCCTGCTCCACGGGGTGCCTACCTCTCCCTCCACCTCTGCCTCCCTCTCTCTCTGTCATGAATAAATAAAGTCTTAAAAAAATAAACTAGTGTTCCAAGTCTCCACAACCAAGCTATACATTTTCCTTCTCAACTAACTCACCCCTGTGATCTGTTTCATTTTCCATAAGGAGTTCGTTGTGGCTTTAAGTTCTCACTTCTTACTCCCTCCCTCTAAAATGACTTCTATGAAAAAAAAAAGTCACACATATTCCTCCAACACAAACTCAGATTTCCTTTACACCCACCGCCTTCTCCAGCCATGCCAGCTATCCTTGTTGGTACCTTTCTAAAAATGTTTGCTAGTATTTCCTTCTTTCTGAGTTCCACCCCCTTTGACTGTAGTTGTATCTCTAGAATTTACAGTCAGAATATATACATAGAAGTATATAATTACTATTAGTTTAGATAGGATTTTAAAACAAATATTTTATTAATCACAGCTGCACTCATTGATTAGAAATGTGGGAGAATTCATACACACAAAAAACATTTATTCAGTCTGCTGATGTTCTTTGGTGCACCTAGGAATTGCACCTTGAAAGAAGTCTGTGACACCCCACTAATCAATGACCACAGTGAGGAAGCACTCCATTAAATAGCTCATGGTGCTTTCCTTTCTTATTGGGTTATATTTCTTTAGGTTGAACCTCACCTTATATTTTTGGGGCAAACCTCCTTCCCCAGCCTCCTGGCATCATCCTTAGCTAACAGATTAAAGTTAGCCAGATAGGAAAAAAAAAAAAAAGTGACTTGTTTTATACTAAAATACTGCTGCTGGCACACTGTTTACAAATACTGTAATATGTACCAAATGCAAAATAAGTAAGGATAAAGGCGAGGCAAGAATGTTTCTTCTCAGTGCTTCCCAAAGTGTGATCCTTGGACTGGTGTCTGGCTGTGGCAAGAAAAGTACAAAAGTGGACAGTAAACGTTTGGAAGCTTTGGTATTAATTTTCTTGTTATTCTTTTTCTTTTTTTTTAATTAAAAGTTTATTTATTTATATGAGGGGGAGGGGCAGAGGGAGAGGGAAGAGAATCTTAAGCAGACTGTGCTGAGCATGGAGCCTGACGTGAGGCTGAATTTCACAACCTTGATCATGACCTGAGCCAAAACCAAGAGTCGGCTGCCTAACCAACTGTGCCTTGCACCCAGGCACCTCTCGTATTCTTTTTCTGAAAATGTTCGTTTCAGTGTTATTTCTTTGGCTGTTGAATCCAATAATTAAAATCTAGGCTTGTAGCTTATATGTCTTTGCTTGTTTTTTTTTTTTTTTATTTCACTTACTATGAATCATTTTTATTTTATTTTGCAAAATTCCACATCCTTGACTGATTGGAAATCAAAAACAAAATAAATTGGTCCTTCACTACAGACCGTTTGATAATTATCTATCTGTCTATTTACCTATCTATCCATCCATCCATCCATCTTGATTTTGTCTAGATCTCTTTCCTATACGATTAGGGCCCTAACTAGCATTCATTAAAATCCATATTTTGATTCTTTTATGAAGACAGGAAATATTCTGTCTTGCAGATTTCTCTTAGAGATAAATTAGTTTAAGAATTATGTAGTTGTTTCTCAGCTTTTAAGTCAGGGGACTGAAGCAATCTTACCTTTCCTCCTCAGTGTGCCATCATATTTAGAAAAATGAAGAAAACTGAATAAAACACTGACTGTCCAAACTTTTGAATTTCTTGCATTAAGTTAGCTGTAACTTTAAATCATAAATATTATGAAACATGGATTCTTGTCCAAGAAGAATGAATAATAACTATTATATCCTCAGAACAGATGATATATTGTGCTCAAAAATAGATTTCCATCCACAAATGCTGGCATTTAGAGGTTACCAGCTGTATTTAGGTAGAGGAGCTATAAAGCCCATTACAGGAATATAATTTTAGAGTTGCTGAGGTCATATGGGGATTTGGTTCGCCTACATTTTCATTTAAATTATATCCACAAGTAATGCCATTGTGAATGAAGTTATATCATTAAAAGTGTCAGACACTTTAGACTCCATTTTCATATGCCCTATTATATGAAGACCTGCAACTTGGAATTCTCTCCAGATTAATCTGAGAAGAAAATATAGCTCTCATTCTGAATATATCCCAGAAGGGATTAAGTGACCTGATTTCAAGAAAAAAATGGAACAAGCTATGCAATGACTAATTTGCCTCCCAGTAAAATGAAAGTGACAAACAACAATTTTATTCATAATAGAAGTTTACCCCAAAGCAGACTTTTCTGCTAACTCTGGCATATTCTATTTGCAAAATATTTTTAATGTATCTCATGTCATGTGCCTCTGTTTGTGAATTCAGGTTTTCTCCTTGCAGGAGCATAAAATCTAACAGCTATTTTAAAGTAAAGATTTGTAGAAGGCATAAGAAACATATCATGACAAAACACATATTTTTCCTGGAAAGTAGGAACTCTGAATCTCTCACCCTCTAGGACAAATATCATAGTTCTCTAGTGAATTTTATCAATAGATTTGTATGTAATATGCAATTTATTTTTTATATTGAACATACTCTGATTTAACAGCAAGATGAAAACAAATAATTGTGGCACCTTTCCCACTGAAGCAAAATTCTCAATATACAGAATGATTTATTTAGGAAACCTACTAATTGAAAAATAAGTATGTGACTAGTGGTGTCCCCTCTTTTTGCCCTATCATATGGAGCTGTCTAAAGTAATTTATTTTATTTTTTGGGCAGCCTCAGTGGCTCAGCAGTTTGGTGCCGCCTTCGGTCCAGGGGGTGATCCTGGAGAACCAGGATCGAGTCCCAGGTCGGGCTCCCTGCAGGGAGCCTGCTTCTCCCTCCGCCTGTGTCTCTGCCTCTCTCTCTCTCTCTCTTTCTCTCTCTGTGTCTTTCATGAATAGATAAATAAAATCTTTGAAAAGAAAAAAAAATAATTTATTTTATTTTAAAGACTTATTTATTTATTTATTTATTTATTTATTTATTTATTTATTAAGGAGTGTGTGTGCATGTGTGTGAATCGGGGGAGGGGCAGAGGGAGAGGGAGAGAGAGAGAATCTGAAGCAGAATCTCCATGGAGCATGGAGCCCAATGTGGGGCTTGATCCCATGACCCTGAGATCATGACCCAAGCTGAAACCAAGAGTCCAATGCTCAGCTGACTGAGCCACCCAGGCACCCCTACAGTAATTTATTAATACGAAATGTTGAGGTGCCTTACTGATGATTTCATTTCAGTATAATAAAATGAATGAAGTACTAGTTAGTCCTGATTTAATAGTTTTAAAATAAATTATTTTAATCTTTTGATTTGGAAAATTACTGCTCTTTCCCAAGACTTTCTCCCGATTAAGAAATTTTATATCATTACTTTTAAGTGAGAACTTTGAAAATTGTAATCATTTTTAAAAATTCATTAGAGTCTTTCAAGAAAAAAAAGAACACAAAAAAGTGAGAAAGAACAGACCAAAATAGGACATCAAGTTCATATTTTAGTCGGAAATTTTATTTCTGAATATATTGAAAAATTAACTCATCCTTCTAGTACTGGTATCAGGAGTGGGGTAATAATACCTGACAGGCTCACTAAAATCTGGATTTATCATTATTTGACATTTTCAAGTGCTTTCTGATTTTTTCCTAATGACACTATTAAATGTTTTAAATGTGGTAGTGATTAAAGATGGAGTTTAAGCAGTACCTAATGCCTTCTCAGTCAGCACCTTTGATATATCTCAATATCAAGCAGGTATTTCTAATATGGAATCTGATATAATCAAGGAGTGAGATGCTAAACTAGAAGAAAGAAAAGTTGAGAGTCTGGGGAAAGAAATCCAAACTCATCATCATTTTACTCTGTCTTGTCATAGAAAATGACATGCTTTGAAAGTGATCCCTAGGAGGAGACAAATCCTGAGTGTAACAATGAGATTTCAGGAACATGGAGAAACTGAATTGATGGCTGAAATGTGAAATCTCACTCAGTCAACATTCCTTATAGGAGCTCCCTGCTGGGTCTTGAGAGTCTTGTCACATGTGTGGTTATGCCTGGAGAAATGTATGTGTTCTATGCTGTGCATTGCATATAAACATGAAATTCAATATCTTATATTTAAACCTGAAAAAAGAACAGAGCAACTCATGCATTTATCTGAAACCATAATAAGAAGGATTTTCTATTTTATTGCTGCTTACTTTGAATTATGGCTTCTTTACCTGAACTTTGAACAATCCCATCCTCCCCAATCCCAGAATACCATAGATAGATATAGGTATAGATATAGATATAAATATAGGTAGAATGTGTGGGCATGTCCTAAAAAAAACTTCACTCAAAATGCCTGTTGTTTTGTTGTCTTTGAGGATAATTGTTCAAATGAAAGAGGGTTTGTTTTCTTTTTTCTCCTTTCTTTTTTCTCTTTTCCGTGTCCATTCTGGGAAGCTATTTTATGCAATCACTACCTAAAACTGTAAGTAATTTCACCTTCCATTTTAGAACTTCTGAGCCAAATGTGCATTTCTGTCTCATTTTCCCTGAAGTAAATTCCACAAAGGTATATTCAAAAGGATTTAACCAGATGAGGAAAGAATGGAAAAGCTAGGGAAGTCCATTTTTGGATCACAAATTACTAAGGCTGAAGTAGCAGCAAGGACATAGGTAAGAGAACGCGTACTTCTCTCTTTAGGATGAGGCACACATGTCGCAATACATAGTAGAGATTCCTTAACATCGAGCCTAAGAATTAAATCTGGGCAAGGTTATGGAATAAGCAACATTGTCTTTTTCTTCAGTATGTACCCCATTGGGGGTTGTGGCTTTTCCTCTCATTTCCGTGAGTCCACATTCCTTTTTTTCTCTCCTCCTTCCTTCACACACATCCTTAAACACAAATCTAAAAATCTGCTTCTAAATCTTTTCCACTCTCACACATCAGAGGAAATATGAATACTTACTGAGAAGCATTTCTTGCAGGAATGGTGATGGTTTAACAGGCATCAAGGTTAAAAGTAAGGAAGAAAACTGTGGAGTCCTGGCATCCATGGTGGGAGAAAAGTTGGCAGGGCTGAGATCAGTGGGATTTCACAACCCCTTTAGCTGAATCCATTATCTTATATTTTTGAGTGAGATTCTTTTCCGCTAGACTTTATTACTAGCACTGGCTAAAGGAAATAACCTAGTTCACTGTGCTTCCACAAACAGTAGACATTATCCACAATGAATGTTTCCACCAACTCGTTTATTTTATTTTTATTTTATTTTATTATTTTATTTTTTTATTTTTTTGGTTTTACGCGAGGAGTTTATTTGAGCAGACCTGGGCACCTCCTAGAGGAGGCGTTGGGCCTCTGGGTGGTGAAGCGTGGCTGGTGCCGAGGACGCAAGGCCCGACCCGGTGGGGCGGTGGGGACCTGATCCCGGGGCCGCGGGGCCGGTGCTGGCTGCGGTCTCCTCCCGCGTCACGGTCTGGATCTGGGTCGAGCGGGCCCGGGCGGCGGCGCCTGCGGGGGTCACAGCCCGGTCCTCCCGCGACCTCGCGGCTGCCACTGCGTGAATCAGAGCGCAGCCAGGTGCCCACGTTCGTCACCCGCAGGCGGATTTCTCGCCCACCCGTGCACAGTACACAGTTTCTCCAGAGGACCTCTTCATCTTCTTCAGCTGAGACACGCAGTACCAGGAGCGGGACTTGGCGGTGCCAGGATTCGCGTCCGATCCAGGGCGCAGAGCGGCCCTAAGGGGTGGGCAGCCCGCGCCCCTCCACCCGGTCGGCCGAGGCCTGCAGAGCCTGCGCGCCCGAAAGCCCATCGACTCATCTAAGTGGCTTGTTTTTTTTCCCCCACTGAGCATGGAGGGGGAAAGAGGGAAGTAGAAATCAGAAATCTCAGAGTTGCTCCTCTGCAAAGCCTCTTCCGTATTAGCTCGTTTAAGCCTCATTGAAAGATTTATAAAGTGAGAATTACTATGTTTTCTTAAAAAAATAACAGCAAGTGTTATTTATTGATCTTCTATATGACAGCCAATTTCCAGTTTGCTTATTTAATTCTGGTACCAACCTTGTTGGAAATCAGCCTTATCAGTACCCCTGTTTTCCAGACAAGGAAATGTGCAGGATCATTGCACTTATCCTGTTGAAGTGTAAATAGTTGGGGTTATAGGCCCATTTGCATTTTTCATAGGATTAAAAAACAGACAATAATTATATAGATGGAAGTGGGTAAGCTGAAATGTGAACTAAGATTTGCATGGACTCCAAGCTAATGGCAATGATACTGTGGTTATGTTGAGAATGAATGCGAATGTGAGATATACCGATATACATATAATTTTAGAGAGATATCTAATATCTATATACCTATAGATATTAGAGAGAGAAAGAGTGCATGAGAGGGGGAGGAGCAGAGGGAGAGAGAGAGACAGAACCTCCAGCAGACTCTGCACTCAGTGCAGAGTCCGATGTGGGGCTTGACCTCACCTTGAGATCATGACCTGAGCTGAAATCAAGAGTCAGACGTTTAACTGGCTGAGCCCTCAGGCACCCTGAAATATATATATATATATATATATATATATATATATATATATATATATAAAATCAATTTTTTCTAACTTTCTAAATTCTTAGCCTTTTCCTCTGAACTAATAAATGATTAATTTAAAAATAGAGAAATAAGGGATGCCTGGGTGGCTCAGTAGTTGAGCAATCGCCTTCAGCCCAGGGCATGATCCTGGGGTCCTGGGATCGTGTCCCACATGAGGCCCCCTGTAGGGAGCCTGCTTCTTCCTCTGCCAATGTGTCTCCTCTCTCTCTGTGTCTCTCATGAATAAATAATATCTTTTAAAAAATGGAGAAATAAAAGGATAAAAGAAAGGAAGGAAAGCATGAGAGCAGATATTTCTACAAACAAGACCAGAACACCATTAGGCTATAAGAGGAATAAGGCATACAAGCTTGGATAAAGAATAATCAATAATACCTGTCTATGGAATACTGATGAAGTGGTAGGCATTACATTTTGTTAGATTTTCACACAAGCCTCCCATAATTCTGTAAAACAGACATTATTATCTCCATTTAACACAAGACAGCAATATGATAGAAAGGTGTTAATTTATCCAAAACCAAACTTGTAGTAGGATTCTGGGTGTACACACCAGCTTTTTAAAGGCTATTTGATAGGCATCTCTTTCCGTCTTTCCTCCTAGGCTCAGATATCAATTCTCTCCTTTTAAGGAAAGATGGCAGTCCTAGGAAAGAGTTCTGCTGATTTGGACTCCAACTGGTTGAGACAATATCATTTTCCTTTGGGCAAAAGTAGGAGGGGAGGAGAGGCTCTTGCTTTCCTGAGAGACAGGTGAGAGTACAGGGACCTGAGGCTGCCAAAGGGACAGAGTGGGGAGCTCAGAATGCACTGCCCTGCCAGTCCAGGACTATGGGAAGCACAGCTAACCAGGTCATCTCAATGGAATTTGTTGGTTTGGAAAGATTAGAAAATAAAGATTAAAATATTTAGGATAAAAAAATTATTGTAACATAATATTCCATTTCAGAATGGGATGTCGATATACTTTTAGTTCTATAAGTGATATCCTATATTTAATCTTTGATAAATATACTACTGTAGTTTGTCTCTAAGCAGGCCTTCTAGTATTGGTTGTTTTTGCTTACTCTAAACTGAAGAGACTCTTCCCCTGAAGAGCTTGTTTATAGGAAATCCAATTTGGAAAGAAGGTGCCATAAAAATAAAAATATGGAAAAGATATTTTAAGAAAACATGCATGAAAAGCAAGCAAGCAAGGGAAGCAATATTAATACCAAGAAAAAATTAAAAGTGAAAAGTATTAAGACCAAAGAAATCTGATACAATCATTGATAAAAATACATAGCTCCCAGTAATGATATAACAGTCCAATATTATAGATTAGAAATACATAGGGCAGTTAGCTATACTTCAGTTAAAAAAAAGAAATATCTGAGGCAAAACTATTAGAACTACAAGAAAATTTTTAAAAATATATATAGTGAATTATTTTATTTTATTTATTTATTTATTTTTAAGATTTTATTTATTTATTCATGAAAGACACAGATAGACAAAGCAGAGACGTAGGCAAAGGGAGAAGCAGGCTCCAGGCAGGGAGCCTAAATGTGGGACTCGATCCTGAGACCGCGGGATCATGCCCTGAGCCAGGGGCAGGTGCTCAACCACTGAGCCACCCATGCATCCCAGTGAATGATTTTATATACCAGTCCATTTTTCTAGATCAATTAGACACAAAAATAAATCTAAATACAGAGGATTTGAATGAACTCATTGATATAATTGAACGAACAGATACTGAGCAGTATTCTGAATAGATAAATGCATAGAGTAGATTGAATATGACAATAAAGTGTGTATATTGAAATGATCAGAGTAAAAGTGGGGTCAGTAGACCCTTACAGTTTATGTGCTAAGCACATCTCCAATTCATAATGAATATACAAATGAACCAAGTAGGCCTTATTTCAGGAATATGAAAATATTTCAATATTAAGAAATTGATTAATATGAATTACTTTTTTAATAATACAATGAAAACAAAATTATATAGTTATTTTGATGTTTAACAACATTCACTTGATGAATTTCAGCATATGCCTCAATTTAAAACATAGTTCTTTAGACTAGGATTAAAAGAATACACCATCAAAATGAGTTTTAAAAATCACCATCAAACCATCAGTGTTGGCATTCATTCCTCCTAATGATAGTACACGAAAAGCAGCACCTCCTGTAGTATTAGGAGAGTAATAAATAATATAATTTCCTTTATTGTTGCCATAACTTACCTTTTAAAAAAGATATTCCATTTAATGTAATTAAGATAGCAAACATAAATCATTGATAAGTCATTGATGAAGGGGAGACACAATTATTATTTGCAGATGATTTGATTGTCCACCTCAGGAATCCAAGAACAATGATAAACAAACACTTGAACTTACAAAAGAGCTCAGTAATTTTCCTAGGTACCAAATCAATTGGCTGAAACCCTATAACTTTCTTCTATAGCGAAAATAACTGGTCAGAAAATAAAATAGAAAACAACAAAAGATCTCATTCACAGTATTAGTAAAAACAGAAACTACCTTGACATAAGCAAGAAATATTCAGGTTCTATTTTTTTTAAAAAAGAAAATTATGACAACCTAAAATACATAACAAAAGAGAGTTAAATGGAAACATCCACAAAGTTCTACATGGAAAGACTCAATACAGTTAAGTTTCAGTTCATTCCAAAAGAATTCTAAAAGTTAATGTAATTGCAAAATTATGCCAAATCAGGTTAGAAAATGACTAAAATTCTTGAGATTTACTTGCAAGAATAAAAAGATAGGAATTCCAAAATTATTTTTAGAAAAGCTGAATAATAGGTGCACTGACAGCAATTGTCAAAATAAAGTAAAAAAAAAAATTCTTTTTAAATAATGTACTCACCTCAGGAATATGTAGAGCAAATTAGAGAAATAAGAAAACCTAGAATAAACTTCAAAATTGAAGCTGAAGAATCCAGTGGTTTTCTATAGGCTTAGATTGTCCTCTTAGAGTTGTATGCTTGAATATGAAATCAAACCCTTGTTCAAAATGAAGTGCTGCTATATTGTTTTGTTTCCTTTGTGCATTTATTTCTTCTAGAGAAATAGACACATGTATCGATCATCAGCATTGTTATTGTTATCATAGCTAACTTGTATTTAATGCTTCCTAGTTGTGTCAGAAAGTATTCAAGCACATTAGCTATATTGTGTCATTTAATCAACATAATAACTTTATGAAGTTGATACAATTATTTGCCACAATTTACAGATAAAGATATTGAGACTTTAATAGTTGTAGTAAATGCCCATAGAGAGTGATGCTGAGGCCAGGATGCAAGCACAGGCAATCTGGTATCAGAGCCCAGGTTCTTAAGAATTGAACTCTAATTTCACATGTACACCTGTGCTTATATTTGTAAGTATTATAAAGTAGTAGGCCAAAGTCATGACATAGATGCACTAAAATAGCAATGCCAATATTCTTTTGGAAGAGATCATTTTATTTTCTTTATACCTGAATATTTTTTAAAAATATGCAGTAAACATTATTAAATTAAAATTTAATACAATGTAATGTATTAAATTAAAATTTAATACAATGTAATGTATTAAATTAAATTAAAATTTAATTACATTAAAAAATATGTAGTAAACATTACTATTATAACTATGGAAAAGTACTTTTAAAAGGTGACTTCAGCCTGGTGATTTCTTTAATGACTAGCTAAGACAAGCCTACCAAATCTGTACCATTCGACTCATTAGCTCTCTAATTCAAGAAATCATCTACTTTTTCCACAGTGGCTACCAGAAATGTTGCTGCTCTTTATTGCCACTATAACTGCCACCACAATTTGAATAGCTAAAATGTTCCATCTCTAGCAAATGCTTTATATACA
Source organism: Canis aureus (assembly GCF_053574225.1). NCBI lineage: Eukaryota > Metazoa > Chordata > Mammalia > Carnivora > Canidae > Canis > Canis aureus. Next base: position 16,085,234 of record NC_135636.1, read on the forward strand.
TGACATCAAGTATTTTTTATTATTATTCCCATTTTACAGAAAATGAACTAAAGCATGGAGTCTTGCCCAGGGTGATACTAGCACATAGTTGGAATAGACAAGGTCGCATCCAGGTTTTGCTCAGCTCCATAGTGCTACTATTCTGCAGTGCTATTTCACAAAGTTTTCATTTGGGCCAGAAGGAAACCCTAGAGGCTGAAACTAGTGTTTTAATAACTCATTGGTTGTCATTAAATTTATGCGCACATGCAATTACCTTGTTCAAATACAGCAAAAAAAAAAAAAAAATTAAGAGGGAGTCATTTTTTTTTTATTATGTGCAAACTTGGTCTCTTCTTGGTATTTGTGAATATTCCTTTTCTCTTCCAATAATTTGAGAAAAATCACATTATTCTCAAAAGTCTTGATCAAATTTTTGGAGGAAGTAATTGAGAGGATATGGCAGGCAGTTATTCTGAGAGTTGAACCTAGGTAATCAACCTAGGTAATAATCCTCACTTCCTTTCCTGTCCTTGGAATGTTAAGTTCTACCTGTCATTTCCCCACTAGGAGCCATTTCAAGGATGCAGCTTTAAGAGAGTAGTGTGTTGTTGAGACCATCTTGTTGGTTATATGTGACTGAATCCAGTATGTCCTCTATAGTAACTTTAAAGATTCTGGTGGAGAGGTCTGGAAATCTACTCATCTTGTGGCTGCTTAAGACAAGCTTCCTATATAAGTTCCAGTACTTATTAAATCTGCCACCTACCAATCTGTAGTGATCTGCCTTTTTGTTTGGGCTCTCTTTGCCCAATGTACAGGGGGCCAATTTAGGAACCAACACAAACACAGATACTTGGTCTTCTCTGTCCATTCAAAAAGATGTTCCATATATCAAGAAACAACATTTTTATTTAATTGGTATGTATTTATTGAATGTCTACTATGTGTTAGATACTGTGCTAGGCATGGAGAATAGAATAGTGTTTTATTAGGGGAATGCTAGCTGCCACAACAGATAAACTCTTAAATCTTTGTGGCTTAACACAATGAGAAGCCCAATATGGGTGTTTTGGATTGAGAAAATTTCCTCCTGTTTGTGATTCAGTTTCCCCTGTCTTCAAAACATGGTTTCCAAGATCTTCTCTGTTCAGTTATTTTAAGGAAAAAGAGTACAGAGTATTGCATATCATTTTAAATTGGCCTGTTCTTGAAGTGGTCTATATCACGTTTGCCCACATTCCATTGGCCAGAACTGAGTCAGATGCACCAAATTGGTTAGGAAATGGAGACTAGCCATGTGCCCAAAGAATTAAGAAAACAGCCTTTCTTCCTGCTCATTTGCCACTCATAGTATCATTGGAAAGGAGGATGTTAACTTGATGACATATAAAACCAATGGACAATTTCAACCATAGCAATTATTTTAATGAAGACTATGGTGCTAGGAAGGCATATTACTTATAGGTTTTGATCTAATTAGAGAAACCAAGAAGGCTTCACTGAGGGAGTAAACTTGGATCTCAAGGATGGGCAGGTGAAGAAAGGAGGGAAGAGTGCAAGGGCCCTGGTGAGGAGACCCTATGGTGAGCAGGTGAGATGAGGAAACAAAGAGAGAGGCTAGATGAAGCTGGAAGAGTCCTAACCTATAGGGCCAGTGAGAGTCTAAATCCTTTCCAATGGACAACGCAGAACAACTGAAGTGTCAAGATTGATATCTTGAAAAAAATCACTCTGGCTGCATTGTGAAAATGCATTGGCGTTGGGGGAAAATAAATATAAGGAGGCCTTTGGGGGAGGCTGTTGTAGAATGCTAATGGCTTTGATATAGGAGGTGGAGGTGGGAAGAAGTAAGAAAAAAACACTTAGGAGGTAAATTCCAAAGAATTGGTGATAAACTAGACTTCGCTATTTATTATCCTTTTGCTAGATGATTTGCATCCTTATAGCTTCTATGCTCATAAATGAATTTTAAAACTGGACAATGTTGCTGGGAAGTGAAAAGCTAGTTTATGTTGCTTTTAGCCAGGCTTAAGCAAACTGAAACAGAGATATGGTTGTTAGCGGCTCAGTAACTTTTGTTACCTTCTTTGTCAAAATCTTCACCATCTCCCTTTGATTCTACTCTTCCATCCTGGTCTCGGGGTCTGTACAACTAATTTGTTCCCTGATGTATTATGTAATGCCTATGGGCATTTACATTTCAAAAGAAAATTTTTATTTACCTAGTTAAAAGATATTAACTCAGATAACTAAAATGATGATGACTCGAGTATTTGGGGAAATACGGTACTCAAATCATGCAACACAGATACCACTTTCAGTGCCTTTAATAAATCCATTAAATTTGGTTCTACTGAGGCCTCTTAATTCTGGTGGGAGAAGTTTCTTAAGGCAGCCAAGACCTGGACCTAGAGCTTCCCCAGGATGACTGAGCTATATGCTGGTTCTGAAATAGGATCTGCAGCTTCATTCTTCTTTACAACATGATACCACAGAGCAGAATTTGAAATCCAGAGGGATAGTCCATTTCTTGCTGAAAATATATATATGCTAGAATTTAAAAATATTTTTATATATACACAAAAATTAAAATAAACAAAAATATGTATGCTATTTTTATATATGTATACTTAAGGAGGCCACAAACCACTCATGAAAGCTTTATTTATGGATGCCTTTCCACTGTGGTTAAGAATTTGCTGCTCTATTTGAAAGCAGATTATAGGAAGTCATGTTCCTTTCTCTCTTACTCTCCTCTTCTACAGCCAAAAATATGGGAGCAGAACTAAGGTCCTGTGAGGTGACACCTGGTTTATCCCTCTATCTGTGTGTATGTGTGTGGGTGTGTGTCTATATGAGTCAGGCTTTTCACTTAGCCATCTCACCAGATCAGCCCCCAAGACACCCACGCTCACTTTTGAGCAGACATTAAGGCTCAGTAAACACAGACCCTCTAGCTAGAACTGGGGGAAAGAACTAGAATTTAGTTGCTGGCAGATCCATCCTCTTGGCAAAAAAATCCCATGAGCACCTGTTCAAATAGACCTTGAGTGATTTTTAGTCTCTCAACATTTGGCTGACATAAAGAGTATAGTGTGATTCTTCATTTATTTTACAATTCAGAGAGCATCAAATTAAGTTTAATAGTATGAGAAACACATATGCACACATACCTTCTCATCCCCAATTTTAAGAAATATTTATCACATTCTGGCTAATAATAAACACTTAATTTCAGCTTTTTTTTTTTTTTTTAACAGCATGGAACTATTTTAGGCCATGCAGTGATTATTTAATCATAGGATATAGAGCACTTTTTTTTTTTTTTTCCAAGGAATGTTGTAATACTGCATTTACAGCCTGTAAATGTTTCTGGTCTTTGCATTTAGAGGAGTATCTAGTGGTGTTCCATAATCTTGACTGTGGAGTGTGTATGACAGTAGCAGAAGTTGCACATACCCTACAAAGTAAGCTAAATAAAGCAGGAGAGTGAGAAGTTTGATATTTAGGTGTTTGGATTCTTGTCTTTGTCATGGGTTTTGAAAGACAGGCCAAAGATGTCCTCACCACTATCCTGAATATTCTCAGAATCCTTGATTATTAACAGACACTTTTAAGCCTTATGCTAAGCCAGAACAAAATTCATTTTATGACTTTGTCGAACTACCACCAGTGTACTCGGTGAGTGGGTGCCCCATCCAGCTCTTATAGCTTTAGCCAGAAAATATCCCCTCCCATTCCCAGTCTCCCTTCATCCAATATATGCCTGGAAGAGGGTTTAGAACATTGGCACCCATATCCTGGGAGGAAGAGGAGAGAACATTTGTTTGACTAGGGCACTGATAGAAAGGACAAGAAAGATAATGAAATTAATTTGCTCTATTTGAGTATCCCAACTATTATTGATTACAGGGCATTTAATAAAATATAGATCTCCACACTGGGTTTTGTGGTGTGGAAGACTGATGCATCAGCATCATTTAGGTTGAAGAAGTTTTTAAGCTTTTTTTTTTATCGGTAGAATTTTTTTTTAAAAAAGTCAGAATTCTGTAAAGAATACCATATGTAGGACAAAACAGAGTTACATTGATTGACCTGATGCTGAAGAGTTTGAGGCCCTTGAACCTCCCACTGGAACCCACTTTGAGAAACAACATACTCTTGAACCCTTTGCTTTGAAAGATCCTAGTGTTCAAGAGACAGCAGTGAACATCCAGCTATGATGTAGGAGTGGAGGCAGAGAGGGCAGAGGAAGTATGTCTACATGAAACCATGACCACTGACTACTTCTATAGCAGGGTGTTGGTAAATATAGTGGTATGTTGGCCCAAATATATATTTGGTTTTCATCAGACAAAGGATTTTTCTCAGGACATAAACCATCAACGGACAAGTTCACTTCAGGAGGGGACATGAGAAATGCACTTCCAAATCCAGTCATTTGACTTTGTGGCTTTTCTTTTAGACTTTAGAATGGATCTGCAGTTGGTTACTGACTCAATTTCTCCTTCCAGCAATTTCTGATTTGCTGTTAGTGAATGGGTAATTATATCTGAAGAAGATATAAATATGGACAAAGAAGAGTCATAACAAAGCTAAGAAGTAAGAATTTCAAAGCTCAGAAGCTATCACTCAGCCACTTCTAGGACACTGGTTTAAGAGTTGTCCAAAGACCATGGCTGAAGATAACAGAATGTTAAATCCAAAAGTTCCTTTGAAAATAGCCTGTGAAATGCTTTTATTTACTGATTTTCTTTTCCTATTTTATAGCAAAAAAAGTAGAATTTAGTTGTGACATATGAGCATTTGAGTTAGAGCATCTTAGTAAGTAAAATGGTATTTGAAAATACAGAATAAGACTGGTGGTGGAATAATAGCTTCTTTCAATTTTTTCCTCCCTGAACCCTGCTGACATGAGGGTGGGGAGGATAGAATAGACAATTAAGAGACCCCAACTAGATACACTGATGATTGCTGAAGCCCATGGCAAAAGACAATAAAGAATATTAGCTAAATATGGGTAAATTTGGGTAAATTCAAGGGAAGATGTCACAAATAAATACAGAATCACTCAGATTTAAAGCATGATGCAGAAGTCTCTGAAAATAAATCGGAGGATTCTGTGGGAATAATAAAGAAATGGAACATGGTGGGAGTCAGAAAGGGAAAAGGGGTATATTTCTGGAATGTGCTATTTGGCTTGATGCAGCAGTGTTGCAGGGACTGAAGGAAAGACAGTTTGAACATGATGCTATCTTCATGCTGTTCTTTGTTGTGACCTGCATGCTTACTCTAAAGAACTAGCTAAGATAGATAGTATGGATTCATGAGAGGAACTGGCCAAGAGCATCACAGCTATTCATCGGTGTTGACTGTACAGAATGATGCTATCTGGATGTGTGAGTAGTTGTGTATGTATGTGGGGAGAGTGGGTAGGTATTTAAAGTTGATAGAAGCTTTCTAGGGCAGAAACTAGAAAATTAGTAGGAAACAGTTCTAAAACAACATAGTGATTTTTACTCTACTGGGTGGCCCAATAGATTATGTATTCATCTAATCATCCATTGCACATACCTACCATATAAAGCCATCTGGATGCTTTTAAGAAAATTGGATGTTGGAAGAGTTGCCCCCATTCAAAAATTAGGAAGAAGTCAAAGGTCTCTGCATGGAAAGCAGTCAGAGATTCATTGCATGTTAACAACTGAGTGAACATTTGAGCACAGGCAATGTGCCAAGGTCTATTCTAGATACTGGGGACAGAGTAAAGCAGATAGAGGAGTCATAGGGCTTACTCTTCAGCAGGGTGAAATGTCCTTTGTCATTTGCAAAGGACAAGTGAAGAATGCTCATGGGAAACTTACTCTGAAACAGAGGGCTCCTTCCAAAGAATTACTATGCATCTAGAGAGTCAAAGAAATTACAGAGAACTGGGGAACTTACATAAGAGATTAAGCAACAGAAGGAACTAGAAAGCAAGCAGGTGACACTCAAAAACTTAAAACAGAAATAACATTATGTCTGGAAGGATAAGCAGAGTAGAAGCTTATCTCCTACGTGCCATCCCCAGGCAGGAGTTGCTGGGGATCCCCAGCCTGGATGCCGATTATCAGGGAGAAAGAGCCTTAGTGAGGCTGTCGTGGGTCCTACTCGAAGAGTGAGCAGCCTTCAACAGAAGGAGGCTGGACATCTACTGCTGACCTTTCCAGGACTGAGGAAGGATCCCTGTGAATACACGTGTGTATTCACTATGAAAATTCATTGAGCTATATATTAGGATTTATGCACTTTTCTATATGTTGTTTCACCTCAATAGAAAGTTTACTAAAAATAATTGAGGTGTATAGGCAATGATGGGAGAAGAATGAAATTCTTGGCAGAGAACATGAAAAAGCATAATTCAATTGCTATGTTTGTATGCAGAGTTGGGGTGGGGAGGGAAAGAGAAAAATAGAGAAGGAAAGAGGAAGAAGGAAGGAGGAGGGCGAGGGAGAGAGAAATGCGGTTCTTTATTCCTAGCATAATGCATAAAATTCATGGTAATCTATGCTTACAAAATGGAAAGTGATAGGCATAGACGTTCAGAAAAATTTTTTTTAGGTTGCAGGAAATAGAATGACTATGACAAATGAGAGGTGTCAGTTTGAATTTCTTCCATGATAAACCAGTGGTTAAAACTGGTACAAACTTTCAGGTAATGAGAGGCTGTACCTCTCAAGGGAGCCCAGAAGAGGAAGTATAAAAATATTTTGTATCTGGTATTGTCATGGAAAATACCCTAGATGCCTGATTGCAAAGAATAATGAATATCACTTATTAATTCATTTATTCCAGAAATACTTGTTGAGTCTTTACTGTGGGAAAGACCCTATAGGAGATGCAGGACACATATCAGAAAAGATATTGGCAGGAGAGAACTGATGGCAATACAGAATAAAGGTAGAGGAAAAGACAGGAGATAGTGAATCTTAATCTTAGGATTAAAGGTTTCAGAAAAGCAGGAATGGAAATATGTATAACTGATAAAAGTAATAAGATATTAGCTAGAAGGAAAAACCCTATCTTTGAGAGTACATGAGACCAAGAGAATGACATTTTAAAAGTATTGCATCTGTAACAAAATGCTAAACTCAACATTTCCTATTGTTTTGGAGCCTGGTGGGGCTGCACAATATCTATATAGGACAATTATGACAGCCAGGAGCTATCACTATGTCCCTCAGTCTTACCACTTCAGGGGCAGAGGGGCAGACCAGCACCTTCTTTCCTTGCCTGAGGGTTTCTCAGGCTGCTTATGCCTGCTCTGCTTGCACGTATCATAGCAGGCTGGAAGTCCCAGGGAATTAACCACTGCTCACCTGCAACAGCTCCAATCAAGGATAGAATGATTGTATAGTGGTGCATAGATACCTCAGTTCCCTCATCCCCACGTCGGGTAATTCTGAGGTCTGTGTGGTACACTGAGCAGTGTACTGGATTGAAAAACATACTCTGTTCTCCTTCTCACTGTTTTTCTTCCTTGTTCCCAATCTGTGTACTCACATCTTTCCTCACATCTCCCATTGCTTCTAGGGGAACTTAAACTAAGAAAAACATGGAACTAGTTTGTCGACTCTTAACACATCATCCATAAATGGACACAAGGAGATGGAGAGAGGCTGGCAAATGTTGATAGCAAGGATTTATATGGAGAGAATTGTTTGGAGAGCACTCCCTGCACTGCATGGTGGGGTTGGGGGCAGCAGAAAGGATGAAGTTAAGTGAAAAGGCTGAGGAACACCACCTGGAAATGGAATTTAAAGGTGGGGAGGCACAGGAACTGATGTGACTGCTAGCTGGAGAAGCAAGAGGGAGAGCAGTTGAATGGAGCGGGACTAAGTTGGGACAGGCAGCAATAGACACAGATGGATACTTCCTGCGAGCCAGCCATGCATCCACAGGAAGGAAAAAAAAACTTAGTTGGGATGCATAGCAGCAATGATCCTTCCCCTCCTCATTTTCATATCCTTGCAGTGTGCCTCTACAGTGTCTCCTATTGAGGATAGGGTCTATTTCCCCACCCTGTGCATCTGAAAAGGCCTTGTTACTTCCTTCAGCCAGTAGAATTTAGCAAGAATGCCACTGCACAAGTTCCAGTTCTCCAGGTCCCATGAGTTCAGAAGGCCCACACCTTTGTCTATGCCTATGGCCTCAAACATACTGATTTTCTCATGGAATCCTACCCAGTGGGCTGCATGATTAGGAATGAACTAGCCTGCTGGAAGATTAAAGACCATATTGACCAGAGTTGAGTCAGCCCAGTTGCTTCAGTCAGATCCTTAGACAGCAGAGCTGACCAGAGATATATGAGGGAACCCAGGGAGAGCCTCAGACTATCTAACCAAGCCAAACTCACCCCAAATTACTGACCTACAGAATAGGCTAAATGATTACCTGTTGTTATAAGCTACGAATATGGGGTGTGGTATGTTACACAGCAAATTCTTACTGCTGGAGTGAACATTTTTATTTTATTTTTTAGAGAGAGAGAGAGAGAGAGACAGATAGAAAGATGGGGGTGGGGGTAGGGGGCAGAAGGAGAGGGAGAGTATCCCAAGCAGACTCCAGGCCCAGCACAGAGCCCAATGTGGGGCTTGATCTCATGACTGAGATGAGAACCTGAGCCAAAATCAAGAGTTGGATGCCCACTATTGTGCCACCTAGGTGCCCCAAGAGTGAACATTTAATATAGATTACATTCGATTTTCTTTTCTATCTAGAAAATGAGACTATTTTTAACTTTCTGAGAGTGAGCTGAAAAATATGTGATTTGCTTAAGAGAATGTCCAGGTCTCAGTGCTAGTCTCATCCCCAGTAATGTCCCTACCAGTTATATGAACTTTATACAATTTATAGAATCTTACTGAGTTCTAAGCATTTTTACTTTATTGTAAGTATCTTAAGCCTGAGAATCATGACTGATCTATCTTCATAGTGAGATCATATAACTATTATGTGTGTGTGTGTGTGTGAGAAATAACTTTGATAGTTAAAAACTAGTGAAAAATGTCCTCTCGCCTTATCAAAACAATTTGTTTTATTTTTCCTATGAAATGATTTCCTGGAGTAGTAACATTTGCTTCACAACATAAAATTTATAAAATTACTATGGTGATAAGTGTGAAAATATTTTGAAATATTAAAATAAATGAGAGAGATGCCATGTATGGGCTAAATGGGGTACATAGGAGAGAGGTGCTCCAAGAACTGGGAAGTAAGGTACGAATATGAGTGCACACGATCCACCCTTATTCAATTTGAGCTGGAATGAAGGAAATCTCCTCCCAGACCCATACTCGGCCAGTAAAACTAAGATGACTCTTGATGGAGGGAAAATACAGGTAGAGAGCTGGGCATGAAGAAAAGGTGGTTGATCGGAACGCCTGGGTGGCTCAGGGGTTGAGCATCTGCCTTTGGCTCAGGGCATGATCCTGGGGTCCTGGGATGGAGTCTCACATCGGGCTCCCCACAGGGAGCCTGCTTCTCCCTCTGCCTATGTCTCTGTCCCTCTCTCTGTATCTCTCATGAATAAATAAATAAATAATCTTAAAAAAAAAGAAAAAAAGAAAAAGTGATTGATCAAAATGCCACATATAAAAAGGAGAGAGAAACGGTGAAACAGGGTAGAAATTATTTTTTTTTGCTAAAATATTATTCATCTGTAGTTACAGAGTTGCACATAGTATTTTTTTTATGATGGTATTAATCTCTCTGTGTCATGGCTACATCTCATTCCAAGTCTTCATGATGCTTACTTTTGGCTTTTGTTTTATTCCTTTTTCAGAATCATAATAATCATATTTTATTGATATTTTCAAAGAACGAGCTTTCAAAATTGTCCCTTTTTCTATTTTTCCCTATTTAAAAATATTTTTAAATTTCTTTTTCTTAACTGTTGTTTAATTTTGCTTTTAGGGGGATCCCTGGGTGGCGCAGCGGTTTAGCGCCTGCCTTTGGCCCAGGGCGCGATCCTGGAGACCCGGGATCGAATCCCACATCGGGCTCTCGGTGCATGGAGCCTGCTTCTCCCTCTGCCTATGTCTCTGCCTCTCTCTCTCTCTCTCTCTCTCTCTCTCTGTGACTATCATAAATAAATAAAAATAAATGTTTAATTTTGCTTTTAAAATTTCAGTTTTTAGATGAAAAGTACTTTATTTGCCAGATTTTGTTAAATACTGAAGGCAATTAAAGCTACAATTTCTGGGACCCCTGGGTGGCTCAGTGGTTGAGCTCAGCTTTCTGCTCAGGTCCCGATCCCAGTATTCGGGATCGAGTCCCACGTGGGGGGCTCCTGCTAAGAGCCTGCTTCTCCCTCTGCTTGTCTCTGCCTCTCTTTCTCTCTGTATCTCTCATGAATAAATAAATAAATAAAATTTTTTTTTAAAAGGCTATAAATTTTCCTCTGAAAATAGCTTTAATGTGTTCTGTAGGCTTTGTTAGAGAGGGTTCTTTTTCAATGCCTTCTAGGCAAGTTTTAATTTCCTTTTTGATTTACCCTTTGATCAAAGATTATGTAGTAATCTGCTGCTTCATTATTAAGTCATTAAGATATTTTTGGTTATCATTTCATAATTTATTTCTAATTTTATTAGCTTCTGATCAGAGAACATAATTTATAAGAACTCCCCATTTACACATTTTTCTAGTTATTTCTTTTTCTTGGTGACCACATATATGACCGGCTTTCAAAAATGTTCCATGATTATTTGAAAAAGTACATTCAAAAATAAGGTGGCACGTCAACTTGTTTATTAATTGTATTTTCAGTTTATGTCCCTTATTTTTTGAACTAGATCTTTCAGTTCTGAGAGAAGTATATTGGTGCTTTTCTACCATAATTGTATTTCTTGCAAGTTCTTCTTGTTAAAATAAATTTAAATATTGAGCTCCTGTGGTGGTTGGCTCATCCCACTATGACTGCTGCTTCTACAATTGTGCCACTTATTATTATATGTTGTTCCTTTTGATCCTATTTGGTTGTTTTGCCCTTAAATTATACTTAGCTGATATTAATATTGCCATTTTGGCTTCCATTTTGTTTTTATTTTCCTGATATGTATTTGCTAATTTCATTTATCTTTGTTATGTTGAAAGTATTTTTGAGAGTGTTCTTTAATGTAACATCTGGCTGTGTTTTGTTTTACGAAGAAATGTGTTGCCTCTGTCTTTTCATGGTACAATCTATTCTTTCACATTTTATACAGTGACTAACATCCTGGTATGTTACTTTGACCTTATTCTATGTTTACTACTGGGTAGATAGTTGTTTGTTTTTCTTTTTTTCTTTCTTTTTTTTTTTTTTTTTTGCCTTGCTTTTCCTGTTTATGCCCTTTACTAATTTAGAAAGTCTGCTGTATTCTCTCTTGTCAATGATGGTTAATTTCTATTCTCTTGATATAAGTGATAACAATGTCTATTACTTGTTAAAAAGAGATTTCTCCTCTTTATCAGAAAAAAATCACTATTTTCTTCCTGCTTTGTTGCATTCCAACAAAATGATATTTTACAAACCTATTGCCATTCTTCTGTCCTCCTTTCTTTTTTTTCTTCCACTAAAGAGATGCTGAGATCTTTTTATTGCCGCCTTGATAACCATTTGTCCTAGGCTTGACAGCTAAAGTGTAGTGTTTATTAGCTTTTTAAAGGTGAACTTTTTCTTAAATATGTCCAATTACACATTGCTATATAGCTTATTCTTACTCATTTCTGAATCCTATTAATATATACCTATATAGCTTAATAACTATATATGAACTTGTGTGTATATGTGTAACATATGCATAGACACATACATGTATGTATATGCAACATACATATTATATATAATCATTGCTCACTTTTTCCATCTTTATAGGTTTCTGAATTTTCTCATTTGTTATTGGAATAGAGCCTTCTCAGTGCTTTTCTCAGATGGGGTTCAAAGTGATATTTTTTTCCTTTCCTAAAATAGCTTTTGTTTGCCCTGAGAGATCAATGATGCTTAAGCTGGGTGTAAGGTGATCCACCATCGTCTTTTATCCAATGTTGGTGATAAGACATTCTTTTATAGGGTTTATTTTTTCCACCTTTAAGAGTATTACATGTTCTTTTTTCCTTAGAGATCAGGATATTTTTCTTTCATGATATGCCTGTGGCTATGTTTTCTTTCTTTATTCAGCTTGAATCTTAATGAGTGTTTCACAGTTATGTATTGTGGGAAGCAAGAGGGTCTATACCTTCATGGGCTGCAGTGCAGAAGTGGGCAGACTGGCCCCTCCACCTCTCCCATATTCCTGATCTGAAGGAAGGAGCACCCCAGCTTCTTGGTTATCTCCCACTTGGCCTTTTGGGGATTTAGCACCTTCACACTGAGTTGACATCAACATTCCTTTAGGGGGCACAGATCTCTATATGCCACGTTTCTTCCCAGAATCCTGTGTTTTAGGTCCTTGCCTAAGCTGTGATGCTGTTCCTCATTTACTTGCTCAACTTATGGAGTCAAAAGGCCTCATCTTTATTCTATGCTCAGGACCTCAAAAGGAACCAGAGCTTTACTGCATCCATTTGCTGCTTGGCTTGGGAGAGGCATAGGGATTGGAGCTGGGAGCAATGATCCAGAGGTACCATGATCGGAATGCTATGTTCCCAAACTTCTTCCCATCTGGTTTGAATGACAGGTACAGTTAGCTGTTTTAGGCATAGGAGGCTGTGTGGGCCAGTGGTTTTTGAACTTCAGTGTGCATGTCTTCCCTCTAGATCTTATTAAAATGCAATGCTGATTCAGTAGGTTAGGAGTGGGGCTCCAAATTCTGCATTTCTAACATATTTCCAGGAGAGATTCTGAGAGTCCTTCAACCAGTCTTTGAGTACCAAGGCCTTAAAGCCATGGCACAAATGGCTTCTATTTAATCAATCACAGCAGATGGTCATATTGAAAATGTAAACAGAGAGTTTAGTATAGTAAATTGACTTTAGCAGAATCTATTCATCAGTGCTGATGGTAGATGAAGATTAATGTCTAGTACGAGTGTACAACCTAGTAAGACTCAATACATTTCATAACAATTTCTCATAGATACATCAGTCAATTTTTTGGCCATTTCTTTGTATTATTCTCTGTTGGTAAAATTTTATTCTTTTTTATCTGTGTTGAGGTTTTCTTGGATTAAATAAGAAAAAGCAGTGATTTTCTTTTTGGGATTATGTTATACATATCATTTTGAAAACCTCTTGTTATTTGTACATTTATTCAGAAGCTATTTATTGAGCATTTGTTGTGTTCCAGAGTTTACTCTTATGCGTTGGGATCCTGTTTGACTAGATTGCATGCCCAATGGAGCTTTGTTTGTTTATTGATTCACTGATTGGCTGATGAGTATCCATCCCCCTTCTTGTTAGTGTAACCCACTTATCTTTTTAGAAGTTGCCTTCTTTCCAATTTGGTTCAGTCACCATAATAGTAAGAATTATATCATGATCTCTGACAAAGAATTTGAAATGCTCTTTGAAAGGTTTTTCTTTAGCTTGGTGTTTTACAACCTTGGCTACACAATGACCCCTTAGGGTGGGGGAGGATAAAATATTAGGTTTTGGTCCCACCTCCAGATAGTCTCATCTAATTGTTTTGTGGCATGGCCTAAGTGTCAGGTTTTTATAAATCTCCCCATAAGTGATTTTTAATGTGCAGCAAAAATCAGACAACCCCTTCCTTACATCTTTACTCTGGTTGACCCAGTACGATCAAGCAGTGAGACTATGCCCTCAGCTTGGCCAGCCGGCATCCCTCTCAGAACCCTGAATCTTGAAAGCAGATAGAAGAACCATTTTGCATGAGCACCCAATCCTGGCCATGCAGCATTCTCTACTCTGTACTTTCTCCACATCTGTTGTCCCAAGCCTTTGAGCTCCCTCATATATTATCAGCAAATAAGCCTTTTGCTTAAACGGGGCAGAGTTATTGTCTATTGCCTACAGCAAAAAATCCCAAAAGAGACAATCTGTGAGCTTTTCATCCCTCCATGTAATTGCCAAGGGCTCTCATTCTGCTATGAGGATCATGGTCTCAGAAGCGGGTGTCATGGTCTTTACTGCACATAAGGAAAGTTCCAAAGACAGAAGGCAGGAGAACCACCCAGGCTCTTATCAAAGGGGTTGGGGACTCAGAATTCACATTTGTTCCTTCAGGTGTGTTTCTTTGCTCAACCAATCATTACCACACTTAAAAATCTGGCTTTTGGTTATTTGTTTTCAGAAAAAATGTAAGCAGAAAAGGTACTGCTTAATTGGATTAATTGGATGGACAAGTCAAAAAGCCTACGACTAAGCAGAAAACCTGGGAAACATGCCATATTACCAGCCAAGGAGAGCACAAGCATCTCTTTATAGCAGAAACACACAGAACTCTCTGTCTCAGATAGACATTTGCATGGAAACCAAAATATAAATGGATGAAGAAGACATAGTATAAGTCACTATCTGACATTTATTATTTCTCCTACACACTCATTCGGTGTTTCAGGTCAGGTTCCCTGGAAATGCTCAATTTATTGAAGGCAGATGCCCTGGACACCCTGTGGGGAGGTGAGGGAGGCAGGATGTGATGGGGCAGGAGAAGGAGCTGCACAGCACTGTAGTCACAGCTGGAGTCTGGCCTCAGCCTGACCTCACCGGGAGCCCTGGAGTGTGAAAAAAATCACAAAGCTAAGGCACGGGGGCTGGCCTTTTGTGCCTTTGTATCAGTTAGTCATTGGTCATTCTCTCAGGCATTTCTGGAGGAGCAGGCAAATTCTCTGGAAAAGGGGACAACGGTGAGTTCCTAGCTCCCAGTACTCATGGGAGCTGGGTGGGGGGTGGGGCACCGGACGGTGAAGGTCATTCAACAGCAGCTTCTACATCTGGGTAAACATTGTTGCTTGCACTCTACCTCAGTATTTACATTTGTGAAATGCGATAAAGAATCCCATAGCGCACATGACTTGAATATTCAGTTATTTTGTAGATCAGAAATTAAATCCTATTTCTTTCTTTGCATACCTCAAAAAAATGCCTTTTTCTTAATGCACCGGCTACTGCTTGAGAAATCATCTTTAACTTAAAACTTGGATTCTAGTGGAAATGCAAGGTCTAGCAAAGGAATATCACCTCAAACACTTTAATACACCCTACTTAGCAGGAGGGACATTTATTGATACGCTGAGAGCTCCGGATTCCAGTTCTGCCTGTCTGGATCTCCAGCAACGTGACTTTGCAAAAGTGCTTCACCCTTTCTGGGCTTCACAGTCTTCATTTATACAAGTCCGGGCTCAGAGTAAATGATTCCTGGGTTACTTTTGAACTCTCAAAACTTATCTGGCTGATTTGATTTCTCATTTCCTGCAGGGAGGAGGCAGAGATAATTTTTTTGTTTACAAAGAACAAGTTTTCATCTTGCAGCCTTTAATACAAAAAGCAGGAGAAAGAAATGTAATAGTGCCAAGGTAATGGCAGCCTTGCTTTGTTTGGATTCAGGGTCTCTGATACGACATATTGGATGTGTCAATGGAATGTGATTTATTTTGCTTCATAACATTTGGGAACAGATATTTGGTATTTTATCCAAGGAAAGCAATTTGCAGAAACCTTTTAGAAGGTGGCTGGAGCATCAGTAATCGCTGCCATTTCTTTATGCCAACATTTCCGTAAAGCTCCACAATCTTTCATGTTAATCATCCCTCTCAGCAGGCTCCTTCTAGGGCTTTGGAGCAGGGCACCCACCCCTCAGAAGTGAAGTTCTATTTTTAAAGTCCACAAGCCAACAAAATCCCTATTAATTGTGTGAAATCTGCTCAGATGGCTGCTCTTCTAGGTTCTCTGTGCCCCCCTCCCTGCACTCAAGCCCCATCTGCACAACCCTCCCCCAGAAGATATTTTTAGCTCTTAGCAGCTACATCCTCGAGAATTACTAGGCGAATGCTACACTTTGCTCTCAAGTAAACATTTTAGAGGTTTGAATTTTAATTCTTAATATTTTTCAGTAAGATTAGGGAAGCCACTCACTAATACAGGTGCCTGAAGAATTAGTCTGGACTTGGAAGCCTCTATCTACCTCAGAATCCTTCTCTTTCCAAGAAGATAAATACCCTATTTATTCCAAGGTACTTAGTCTTTTACTTGTGCGAGTCAGCAGTGACTTTGACCCATTGTTCTGGGCCGTCTCTCAGTGGCAGCCTTGGGAACTATTTTGGGAGTGGGGAAGTCTGGGATCTCCCACTTGCATACATTTCCCCTCAGGGTTCAAATCTGACATCAGTAAACACAGCTGCCTCTCTAAGACCACTGTGTTAGGACATAGCAATTATGGTCTAAAGGCAACACGTGGTATCCAGGAAGCTAGAATCATCACAATATTTTCAAGCCTCTGCGGGAATTTCCAAGGAATACTATATACATAATAAGAATCTGACTAGCAAATATGAATAGCAGTGCTTAACTACTCACCGTCCACACCAAAAACTATATTGGTTAACATGTTATTACCTGTTTTGGTTTGTGGGTTGTTATCTTTTGGAATGTTTTTAAGTAGGTGGTAGATGCATATGGAAAAAAGTTCTAGGAAAAAAGGTAAACAGTGGAAAAAGTTGCCTTCTTATATCCCTTTCCTGGTCTCCTTCCAAACGTTCTTGTGTGTAGGTTTCCACATATTACATATATATTATATTATATTCCACATACATATACATATATGAGTTTAAAAGCATTCATGTACATAAGGTGACGCTTCATTATTTTGCCACAACTATTTTGCACATTGTTTTGCATCTCCCTTTTCTCACTAAACATCTTCTCTTGGAAAGCACTCCATATCAAAACATTGAATCTGTCTCCTTTTTCATAGATGGCTATCTTATATCCCAGTACCTGAGTGAGCCAGAAATTATTTAACAAGTCCTGGAAACTGGCTTCTATTTAGAAAAGGATACTGAAGGAGAATGGGAAGTGCTTCTTCTCTACCAAGGATCAGGTTAATTACTGTTTGATTCCTTATGGGCTGTTTTTTGAGTTTCTAGGAATTCTGTTTTTGGTTGGGCCACAGCCTCTTCCCCTTTTCATGCTCTTTCCTTTCCTTTTTGTCTATAAAACCTTTAGCAAATCCAGGTGATTTTTGAGTGGTGATATTGTTGAAAATCAGTCCAAAATGCCTCGGGAAATTGGGGTCTCCATAAATAAACAAATAACTCTCCCAATGGAAGATCCCTGATTATTTAGCTAAGGTGTGTTTGTTTCTTTGGCTTATGTTTCCTAGGGTCTGTATTTGACGGGTACAGCAATCTTCCATTTGTTCTTCTTGTTCAGAGCCTGTGGTGTATTTTCTCTAGTCTGGACACTGTTCCAGGAACCACAGGGAACATTCATCCTCACAAAAGCTTTGGCATTTGTCAAACAATGAGCAGTGTGAGGTGATGGAGCCAGGCACCCTGCAGGAGCCCAGGAAGTGCTCGATGGGAGCTGTTGGGTAGCCCCAATGACCCTGGGAGCTCAGGTATCTATGCTGACTGCCTGCACTGTCTCCTATCTGTGGATAAATTGAGAGGACTCTTCAATGAAAAAGCATAGCTGGCTCTGAGGTGACATTTTGTAAAGCAGCTTTGGCATTCAACTATATTTACCTGCCTTAGTTTACAGAAGGAAACAAGGCTGCTTCTTCTACCCCATTTCCCTCAATACATTGTAGGTCTTGAGTCTTATGTGAACTGATGTCTGGACTGACACATTTTTGGGAAGAGCATCCCCAACACAGCAGCAGATGGCTGGCACACCTGTTTTCCTGAGTCTTGGTTCAAAAAACAATTCAGCATTTCACGTGTTCAGGATTTCTGTGTCAGATTTTGCATCTTTCCTAGAGACCATGCAGAAAGATAAGGCAGACATTAATTATTGTCATTTAAGAATAATATTTCTCAAATGACAACTGTCTTAAGTTGGGTCCTTAGAAACAGAACCTGAGCTAGGGATTTTGGTATAAGTGATGCACTGGCAGAGGGAATTGATCTCAGAAGGAACCTGCATAGGAGCAAAGAAAGCAAGATGGACAGGGAAAAAGTCAGGCATAGATATAGGATTGACCGGAATGTCTGTTGTCTTGATCTCACCTGAAAGTTCTGGAACCTTAAGTGTACTACGCAGCTGCTCCCCTTTAGGTCAGGAGCTAGTCTTTTCTACTCATATATTGGTCAGTCATCATCTGTCCCCAAGGGAGGGGAAAACCACGAGGCACTTCCAGGGGGGTTCTCCAGAGGGCAGTTTCCCTGCAAAGGACATAACTGTAAACTACTAGCAGCTAACAGTCAAAGCAGCAGTGGGAAAATGGGTGCACCAGCCTGGTTAATGGGGTCTGGGTGGGGACCCACAGTACCACTACAACCCATAGTATAAATGGAAGCACTTTGCATTGTGCCTACACAAATAGAGCTATATACTAAAAATAAGAGCAAAATAAAATAAGCATTCCCAAATAATGCTTATTTATCTACTTGTGGGTCAATGTGAAAAATTTGAATACTTTATTTTATTTGTCTATTTTAATTAATTGATAGTCATGGCCCACTATTAGGTGGTGACCTGCAGTTTGTAAAATGTTGGTTTTTAGGTAAATACTATTTAAAAGTCAATCATTTTAAAGTGATTTAATTAAATTTTTAATCCTGATACATTTTTAGTGATAATTCTAATATCACATAACTGGAGAGATCATCCAAATTGGGACACTTTTATTTATAATTATGCCAGAACAGTAGGCACTTACTGGGCCTGTCCTGAAACTAGTGTGCATATTCATGCAACTAAAAGCTACTAGAGGGATCCCTGGGTGGCGCAGCGGTTTAGCACCTGCCTTTGGCCCAGGGCGCGATCCTGGAGACCCGGATTGAATCCCACGTCGGGCTCCCGGTGCATGGAGCCTGCTTCTCCCTCTGCCTATGTCTCTGCCTCTCTCTCTCTCTGTGACTATCACAAATAAATAAAAATTAAAAAAATTAAAAAATAAAAGCTACTAGAGGTATTTTTTAGTAAGTATCTATAGACTTATTGTATGGACTTGTATGGACTTATTGTATATATTGAGCTGGCACTAATATGTGAAATGAAATTGAAAGTGTCTTCCTCTGGGGAAACAGACGTGAATAAAATATAATCACATGAGCAAAGGAAAACCAGGATCTGTGTTTTGAAGAAGTTGGTTTCCATAAAGGGTATCTGAAAGAATAAGGGAAAGCCTCCCAGAGGAAGTGATTCTCCTCCTTAGTCCCACTAAGATTCAAAGAACAGGTAAAAATATAACCAGGTATAAGGATTAGGAAGGACCATTCTAGTCTGATGCAACAACTTGTAGAAAGGCCTAGTGGTAGTATAAAACATGTTGGGCATAAACAATTACAAGGTGCATCCTATCATTTATTTTATCTGCAGGTCTTCATTTTACTTCCTTTATTCAATGGCAGTGTTTTAGTGCCTGGGGTATATCAGGGAATGTGACAGATAAACTTCCTGTTCTCTTTCGGTTTATATTCTGGAGTGTGTACGTGCAGGTAGTCAACAGGTAATAAAATAGAAAATAAATAACGTTTGTAATTTCATACAATGACAAGAGCCAGGAAGAAAATAAAATAGGGTCATAAGATGGAATGTGACTCTGTGGTCAGGGAAGAGTGTCCCAGAGAGGAGGCATTTGAACTGGGACAGAATGGCAAGGAGGGGCCAGAAAAATCTTGATGTGGAACAGTCTAGGCAATAAAAAAAAGCTAGTGCAACATCCCTGGGGTTAGAATAAGCATGGTGAACTCCAAATGTTTTTTAAACATTTAGACATTAAGAGGAAAGAGGAGAGAAGAGGGTCAGTCATGCAGGGTCATCAGGCAGTGTTGAGGATTTTGAAGTGTACCTCAAGTTCACTGTGAAATCATGGAAGAGCTTCAATAATGAAGTGTGGCAGGGTGAAATTTGTATTTTCAAAGTTAACTTATTGCTGTGAGAGGAATAGGTGGTAGAGGCAAAAAGTAGAACCTAGAGGCTTGGTAAGAGGCAAGAGACCATAGGGTCTTGGACTAGGGTGGTGGCATAGAAGGTGGAGAGAACTGGATGAATCATGATATATTTTGAAGGTAAAACCAACTACTGGGAGGAAGGAGCAAAATCAAGAATATACCCATATTTTGGCTAGTTCAGATTATCCCAATCTTTTGCATCTCAGGGAGCAAAAGAGAAAGCGGAATTATGATGGTAATGAATCAAAAATAATTGGAGTGTTTCAAGAAGAAAAGAGATTGAACTGTCCTGCAAGCTCCTGAGTGACCACTGGTGTTAGCAACAGACAATCATTCTCAACATTGGAAAGATCTGTTTTAGTGTAGTGTTGGTAACAAAATGATGACTGGAGGGATCACTCCTCCCTAAGACCCTAACATTTTATTTAAAAAAAAATTCTTGTTGCGGGAGGCACCAGGGTAATGCAGTTGGTTAAGTGGCTGACTCTTGGTTTCTGCTCAAGTCATGATCTCAGGGTCATGAGATGGAGGTCCTTGTCAGGCTCCACACTCGGCAGAGTCTGCTTGAATCTCTCCCTCTCCCTCTGCCCTTCCCCCATTGTGCGTTTTTCCTCTTTTTCTCTCTCTCAAATAAACCTTTAAAAATATTTCCTGTTATTGTAAAAAACATGTAATTTGTTATCTTAATCATGAAGTGCAGTAGTCTTAGATCTCTAGAACTTTTTCATCTTGCAGAACTGAAACTTTATATCCATTGAAAAACATCTCTCCCTTTTTCCCCTCCCCCAACCCTGGCAACAACCATTCATTCTATATTCTAAGAGTTTGATTATTTCCAATACTTCATATAAATGTGGAATCATGAAATTTTTATTATTTGTGATTGGCTTCTTTCACTCAGCATAATGTCCTCCAGATTCATTCATGTTGTTGCATACAACAAGGTTCCCTTCTTCATAAAGGCTGAATAAAATTCCATTGTCAATATAGACCACGTTTGGTTTTCCTTCACCATTCATCTGTTGATGGACATTTAGGTTGCTTCCATCTCTTAGCTATTTTGAATAACGCTCCATTGAATATGGGTGTGCAAATATCTCTGTAAGGTTCTGTTTTCAATTCTTTTGGATACTCAGATATGAGATTGCTGGATCATATGGTAATTGTATTTTAAATTTTGTGAGGACTATTGTACTGTTTTCCACAGTGGCTGCATAATTTTATTTATATTCCTAGCAATAGCGCACAAGGGTTCTAATTTCTCCACATCATTACTGATTCAATCTCCTTGCTAGTAATCAGTCTGTTCGTTTTTGGTGGGTTGTATATTTCTAGGAATTTATTCACTTATTCTAAGTTGTCAAATTTGTTGCTATATTTCTTGATGTATGTTGTACATAGTGGTCTCTTATGATCCACTATATTTCTGTGGTATCAGTTGTAACATCACCTCTTTCATAATTTATGATTTTATTTATTTGAGAATTCTCTCATTTTTTCTTGGTGAGGCTAGCTAAAAGTTTGGCAATTATGTTTATCTTTTCAAAGAACCAGCTTTTAGTTTTATTGATCTTTTCTATTGCCTTTTTAGTCTCTGTTATCACTTATTTCTGCTCTAATCTTTATTTCCTTCCTTCCTTATACTAATTTTGAGCTTCATTTGCTCTTGTTTTAGTTCCCTGAGGTATAAAATTATATTGCTTATTTGAGATTTTTCTTGTTTCTTGAGGTAGGCATTTATTGCTATGTACTTTGCCCTTAGAACTGCTTTGCCTCCTTTCCATTAATTTGGTATGCTACATTTTTGTTTTAATTTGTCTTAACTTTTTAAAAAATTTCTCTTTGACTTCTTTCTTGGCCCACTGCTTGTTCACTAGCATGTTAAACTTCTACATTTTTGTGAATTTTCCAGTTTTCTTCATGTAATTAATTTCTAGTTTCATGCCATTATGTTTGGGAAAATGCTTGATATGATTCAGTCCTTTTAAATGTATTAAAACTTGTTTTGTGGCCTAACTTATGATCTATCTTGGAAAAATGTTCCATGTGCACTTGAGAAGAATGTGTATTCTGTTGCTTTTGGTTGGAATATTTTGTAAATATCTGTTAAGTCCATCTGGTCTAATATGTCATTTAAGGCCAAAATTTCCTTATTGATTTTCTGTCAGGATGATCTATTCTGGATGTAAGTGGGGTATTGAAGTCCCCTACTATTATTGTACTGCTGTCTCTTTCTCCCTTTAGGTCTGTTAATATTGGCTTTATATATTCAGGTGTTCCTATGTTGGGTGCATATTTACAAATGTTATATCCTCTTGTTGGATTGACCCCTTTATCATTATGTAACACCCTTCTTTGTCTCTTATTACTGCCCTTGTTTTAAAGTCTAGTTTGTCTTATGTATCTATGGGTACTTTAGTTTTCTTTTGGTTTCCGTTTGCATAGAATATATTTTTCCATCCCTTCACTTTCAGTGTATGTGTGTCTTTACACCCAAAGACTCTTGTAGGCATCGTAAATGGGACTTTTTCTTTTTTTTTTTAAAGTCCATTCAGCCACTCTATATTTTTTTGATTTGAGAATTTTAATCCATTTATATTTAAAGTAATTATTGATAGGTTATGTACTTATTTCCATTTTGTTAATAGTTTTCTGATTGTTTCTGTAGTTCTTCTCTGTTACTTTCTTCTACTCTTGATCTCTTAATTGTGGGTTGATGCCTGTCTTTAGTAGTATGCCTATATTCCCTTCTCCTTATCTTTTGTGTATTTACTATGGGTTTCTGTTTTTTTGTTATCATGAAGCTTACACATAACAACTTACATCTTTAATAGTCTGTTTTAAGTTCATAATAAATTAAATTTGATCCCATTCTAAAGTTTAACATTTTTACTCTCCCCCCACATTTTGTTTTTGATGTCATATTTTACTCCTTTTTATCTTGTGTAGACCTTAACTAATTATTTTAGTTACAGTTTTTTTTTACTACTTTTGTCATTTAATCTTCATACTAGCTTTATAAATGTTAATCTACTACCTTACTATATTTTATCTTTCCAGTGAGATGTGTCTTTTTGTGTGTGTGTTCTTTTTATCAATTAGCACCCTCCATTTATGGATGTCCTTCAAATTTCTTGTAAGGCCTATTTAGTGGTGATGAAATTTTTTAGCTTTTGCTTGTCTGGAAAGTTCTGCATCTCTCCAATTCTGAATGATGATTTTTCCAGTTAGAGTGTTCTTGGTTGGAAGTTTTTTTTCTTTTAGCACTTTGAATGTATCATGTCACTCTTTTTGATCTGCAAAGTTCTGCTGAAAAATCTGATGATTTTCATGTGCGTTTGTGTATATATATATATATATACACACACATATATCTCAAGTTGTTTTTAAGATTCTTTCCTGATCTGTAACTTTTTTTTTTTTAATTTTTATTTATTTATGATAGTCATACAGAGAGAGAGGCAGAGACATAGGCAGAGGGAGAAGCAGGCTCCGTGCACCGGGAGCCTGACGTGGGATTCGATCCCGGATATCCAGGACCGCGCCCTGGGCCAAAGGCAGGCGCTAAACCGCTGCGCCACCCAGGGATCCCTGATCTGTAACTTTTGACTTTTTAATTATAATGTGTCTTGGTGTAGGTCTCTGCTGGTTTCTTTCTCAGGAGCTCGAAATCTCTTTCTCCCTCTGGTGTCTGTTTTTAGATCTGCAGGTTTTCTAGTGTTAAAATAAGCCAAGGAGCTCTCTTTCTTTCCCCTCAACATTCCCCAGACATCCAAAGTGTGCTGGATCTTTATCAGTGCTTAGACTCAGACAAAGTGAGAACCAGTCCCTCCAGCAGCCCCGTGAAGAGCTAGAATGTTGGACATACATTCCACTTTTCTCCCTGCCCACCCTCCAACGCTCCCACATCCTCACTCCCACCATGGAGAAGTCCTGAAGTATGTGCGTTTATTTCTAATCTTGCTGAGCTGCACCAGCTTGGGGAAAGTATTATATGGGAGAGATGAAATGCTTTTTCTAAATCATTTCAGTGTGGTCATTCTTGGCTTTGAACATACCGAGGGTGCTGCCACTTCTTAACTGGTTTCTGGAGTTCATGAAAGCTTTTGGACTATATATTGTTATTACGTCAGTGCCTCTGTGGGAGAACAAAGTCAGGGACTTACTATTTTGTCATCTTGCTGTACAGACAAGATTTTAAATGAAATAATGCTGTGAAAGAGAAAAGAGGGGAAGATAGCTAGAAGTTGTAAAGACAGGAGAAAAAAAATTTAATGTAGCTGGTACTAGAACATATTGCATGCTGATGAGAATAAACCAGTTAAGATTGAGAGACTGATAATGCTGTACACCAGCGCAGTGGTTTTCAAGCTTTTGTGTGTGCTAGGAACATACTGCAAGCTTGTGAAAACATACATTGTTGAGCTCCATCCTAGAATTCTGATTCATTAGGTCTGGGATGGGGCCCTCAAATTTGCATTTCTAACAGTTTCCCAGGTATTGATGATGTAGCTGGTTAAGTGACCACACTCTAAGGGCTACTACTCTAGAGAAAGGAGGGAAATGGTGTCATTGAGAAGAGAGGAGCTTGGATGCAGCAAATATGGATTTTACTCTCTTGGCTTTGCTGTCTCGGCATCATTGAGGGTCAATGTCAGTCAGTCAATGTTGGTCAATCCACCGTTGGTCAGTCAACCAACTGAAGTGGTATGCTTTGTTGTGTGATTACAGAAACTGTAGACAGAGTACTCATTTTAAACATTTTCATCCATTGTCTCTATAACTGTATCTATTATCAGATATCTTCCCATGCAAATACAGACCATGAGGTAATTTGTATATTTCACACAGCTCAGTTCACCCTCAGATATATGAAATTCCTCTTTCTTTGCCCAGAATTCTCACCTCTCTCACAACTTTTTCAGATGCATGTAAAGTCCTAATCTTCTCTTTAGGTAGCAATTTAGAGCAGGTGTAGTGATTTCTTTGACAGGATCAGTGAGACTTGAGAGGGACTCCGGGGACATGGACCTCATCAGCTTGTCAGCAGAGATTCCAGCATTGGCCATGTTTTAATTTTTGTAGCAATTCACACATCAGGGAAACCAGGCCCCTGGTAAGCTCAGTGAAGTGCTAAAAGTTTCAAAAACATGGCTACAGCCCAGGGGTTTTGACAGAATCTGAATATTGCCTTCTCAACCCGCCATAGGACGATTACATTAGCCACGCACACACAAAATAAACACAGTAAACCTGTGATGTGCAAAGAAAAATGTCAAAATTTTCACACTTTAAAACTTATCTCATCAGGGAAAAGGTTTTTTTAGAAGAAAAATCAGCAACTTTTGGTTAAAAAAATAATCTCTCTCTATGCAAGCTGCATCTGTTCAAGCGTCTGTCTTCTCCTGTCAGATCTGCTTGAGTTGAAATTCCCAATGTGTTAATGTCCAATTCAAGTTCTTTCAGAGTCTGAGAGGATGGAATGTACTGAGCACCCAACCACAGTAAATTGAAGTGCAAATGAAAGGAAATCCATTTTGAAGACATTTTTCCCTCCCTTTCCCTCACTGTTTGATGTGAAGAAAGGAGCTCAACTTCCAGTGTGGTGATAATGGAATTTCTTTTCCAGTCAGATTCTTTATCATATAATCCAACTGAATCTTAATCCTTCCTCCTTTCTTTATACCCTCTGATACAGGTCCCACACAGGGGAAGCCTGCACTAGAAAGAGAAAAGCAAAGCAAAATGTTTTACATCAAAATAAAAACAAACAAAAAGATGTGGAGTGGAGGTGGGTGGGGAGTAAAAACTGAAGCCTTTGTTATAGTACATCTCATTACTTCGACTATATCCTAGAAAAATCTATCTCAAACATTTCTTTGAAAAGTAATAGTCTAAATAATAACTATTATTGTACAAAATATGAAATAGAATTATAAAATCTGTTGGACCTTAGGTTATATCTATATTCAAATTGCAAAACATATTATATCATAAAAGTTATAATATTTATATTATTATATTTTATAGCAGTCATAAGTCAATTATATACCAAATATAAAATATATTTAAGGATATACAATGATACAAAATAAAATAAAATACATATTTAAAATCAATCTTGGAATCTTAAAGTTGAGTCCGAAAAAAGGATCCTGAATTGAGTATTTGAGATTTTTTTTAAAGGATTTATTTGTTTATCTTAGAGAAAGGGAGAGAGAAGGGTAAGGGCAGAGGAAGAGACTCTTCAAGCAGACTCTCTGCTGAGCGTGGAGCCTGATGCAAGGCTGGATCCCATGACCTTTGAGTTCACTACCTGAGCCAAAACCAAGAGTCGGTCATTTAACCAACGGAGTGATCCAGGCACTGTAAGACATTTTTTTTTAACCTCTTCATTTTTCCCAGTTTATACTCCTGGCATAATGAGATAGACTGTAGAGAAAAATAAATGCTTTTAAATAATAACTTGGAAGACCAGTTTCAGTCCTTTCCCTAAATATTATCATTAGCTAACATTTCTAAGGTTAAAGTTACCAGGGAAATAGTGGATCAATTTAAAACAAATGAACTTGAAATTTCTGGGTTTTTTTTAAAGATTTTATTTATTTATTCATGACAGACAGAGAGAGACAGAGACAGAGACAGAAGCAGAAGGAGAAGCAGGCTCCATGCAAAGAGCCTGATGTAGGACTCAATCCTGGAACTCCGGGATCACGCCCTGAACTGAAGGCAGATGCTCAACCAGTGAGCCATCAGGCATCCCTGAACTTGGAATTTCTTGCAACTTGGAAAATTTTGCAACTCAATATAAACTCAGGTATTCATCATTGAACATCTACTATATATAGAACTATGTGCAAGACTTTGAGATTAAAAAACTGTGATCTCCAGATGTGCCCTTCCAGGGAGCTTGCAGTCTAGTTCACCAGAACAAAGGACGCCAACTGAATCCATGGGTGATGAATAATAAAATCAGTCAGTGGAAGACAAGGCCCCTATCAACCAGAGTAGACAAAAAATATCTTTGAAAGGGATGTGGAACTTGGAAGATGTCAAAGTATGGCTCAAGTGGGTTGAGAGAAGAATTAGGTGTAGCAATTCAGGTGAGTAAAAGGAAGGCAGAAACTAATCTGGAAGATGTTAGAAGAAGTTAGAAAAGGAATCTATTGGCCAAAATAAAAATTGATTTTGCTAGAGATCAGAATCCAACTCTTAATAGAACAATAAGGAAATGGCTGTGCTCTCTTCTAGGATTTTTATTGGTTCCAGTTCTCATATTTAGGTCCTTAATCCATTTGGAGTTTATTTTTGTGTATGTATAGGAAAGTGGTCCAGGTTCATTCTTTTGCATGTAGCTGTCCAGTTTTCCCAGCACCATTTGCGGAAGACCCAAAGATAAGAGAATACTACTTCAAAAGGATATATGCATTCCTATGTTTATTGCGGCATTATTTATAGTAGCCAAATATGGAAGCAGCCCATGTGTCTGTGGATAGATGAATGGATAAACATATCTATCTATCTATCTATCTATCTATCTATCTATCTATCTATCTATCTATATATCTATCTATCTATTTATCTATCTATCCAACCATCTATCTCATATCTTTCATAATATACATACATATGATATATATCACATCTTCCATGATATATACACACACATATATAGTGGAATATTACTCAGCCATGAAAAAGAATGAAATCTTGCCATTTGCAACAACATGGATGGATCTAGAGATATAATGCTAAGTAAAATAAGTCAGTCAGAGAAAGATAAATACCATATAATTTCTCTCATATGTGGAATTTAAGAAACAAAACAAATGAGCAAAGGGGAAAAAAGAGATAAACCAAGAGAGACTCCTAACTACAAAGAATAAATAGACGGTTTCCAAAAGAGAGGTGAGTGGGGATGAGTGAAATAGGTGAAGGAGATTAAAAGTACAGTTATTACAATGAGCACTAAGTAATGTATAGAATTGTTGAATCACTATATTGGACATCTGAAACTAATATAACACTGCATGTTAACTACACTGGAATTAAAAATAAGCTATGGGGAAATTGAGGTACAAAAGCCTGAATGACCTACACAACACCTACTTTATGTCAGAACTGAAGGAGCGCAGCTTCTATTGTCAACTTACATTTTAAGAGTTTCCCTACTTTTTAATTCTAATTTCTGCTTGTAATGGCACTTTAGACTATTTTGCAACAGGAATGGCAAATAGGTTTAATCTCAACTATTCATAATATTTGATTGGTAATAGCAAGTGGTTGCTTAGATCACTTGTTAAGGAGGATTCAGAGGAATTTGAGGCTCAGCTAGGCCAGCATGAGCTCTGTGCCTGATTATCAATGTCTGCCATGGGCAAGGAAGGGAGGAAGCTGTGACACACATGCCTTGCCTTTTCTGTCTTAGCTGTGGAATCCTGGGTAAGACACTGATGGCACAGTGAGAATTGTGGCTACTGAAGGTAGTTCTGAGATACAAGAGAAAATAGTTCAGTACTTTAGTGTCAGAATAGGAGAAAGAATGGGGGAGCAGGTTCTGGGCAGATAGCCACTTCCTGTTTTCTTGCATAAGTCCTGAGGGAAAAAAGAGGATGGTATTACTAATAACATATTTACACATCACTTGGGAGTTTCCAAAGCATATTTATATTTATTATTTCATTTAGTTCTCACAAGGGGCCAGTTATCAATGCCAGTATTCCCATATTACAGATTAGGGACATTGAGGTTTAGAGAAGGAACATTGGGTGGTACAGCTATAAAGAGGTGAAAAAGTAGAATGACTTCTTGAGGTGCTGACCTGCTTATTCATCTTCATTTCCTGTTTATTCATCACAGAATGGGTAGCATGTGCTCTGGAGCTTGATTTCTCATCTTCAGATCTTCTCCCCTGCTAAGAGACCTGTGGCCTTAGGCAGGCTGTGTAAGTCTTCCACGTCATTGTTTCCTCATCTGTATAGTGAAAATGATGGTAGTGCTGACCACAGGAAGCCGTGAGGATCCCATTGATCAGCAGCCTGGCGTATAGTGCTTGCTACAGATGCGTTAGACTTTATTGTTACCGTGTTCATTTCTTGTGTTACTAGTGATCTGTTTTGCTCTTCCTCAAATAATTTTTTCCTTCATTTAACTTTCTGATTGTCAAGATAATACATATGTACTAGGAAAAACTGGCAAGATGTGGAAAATGGTTGAAAAGAGATTTTAAAACAGCCTTCATTTTAAAACATATATATTTTTGCCTGAATAGGTGAGCTTATATTGGGTGGGTTCTAGACTGGGAATCAGTCATGGTAATGAGGGAAAATGCTTTCATACAGAATATGTGAGGTGTGAACCCAGAGGGTGAGGTTGAAAATGCCAGCTCTCAGTTGATTCCTGTGAAATTGCCTTTTCTCAGATCTAAAGGCCAAGAGAATTGCCATAATTTTATGCATCTAAGGCTACTTTTTTGATGGTGACCCAGTAACACTCCTTTACAAGGTACAGCTAATTTAAAATTTAAGCTGATTATTAACCAGAAAGTTTGCCCGCCTTTAACTCTGGAGTATTTTACAGAGATTCTGGAGGATTTCTCTTACGCCAACCTGGTCATCCCTTCCCACACATGTACTCAACTTGGCGGAACCTGGAGTTTAATTTACTCATCACGTTAAAAAAGTGAAGCCTGTTCAATTACTGAGCATTCATATCAAAAGCCTTGCCTGTTACCCTTTTAACAAGTTCACATGTGTTTTGCAGGCCAGTGTTTTATATGAGGAAACAGCTACTTCTTCTGGTTATCATATATCATTGAATCTAAGACATCAATTGTAAGATTCACCACTTTTTTATAGGCCATTAAGAAGAAAATACTGCCAAATAATTTTAAGAGATCGTCAATTTTAAGATGCATCCCAATTTCAGAGATGTTACAGTATGAAAAATGAGCATCTTTACACAATGAAATGTGTAATGTATTTAATACCTTGTGAAGAAATTCTTTGGGTACATTCGATCCTTTGAAGCTTGTATAGATTTTTTCCCTCAGCTTTACACCCTGTGGACAGCCTTCAGTTATGAATTATCTTATTTAGAATGGACCCCTGGCTATGAAGGCACATAGAGAACCTTTATCATTATCAATTCATAAATGAGAATCACTGAGAATGATCTCCTGGCACAAGAACCAAACATACCCAGCAGCTAAGAATAGAATTATATTCTTCACTCCCTTTTGTGATTCTCTGTCATTGGGTGTCACATGGCAATAGATAGGTTGCATGACCCTCCCCCTCTCGCCCAGCCCAGACACACACATAAATGGACAGAAAATAAGCCTTGTTGAATGTATCTAGATGGATAAGCTATTGGGAGTAACTTCTCTCTTGCCTATGCTGCCAGGGAAAAGAAGAAATGAACTGCGCTCCCACTCGCCATCTCATGTGGCTGTGATGGTTTCTTTTATGTATGTACCTGACTGGTGCTGAGGGATGTCTAGGTAGCAGGTAAACAAGATTTCTGGGTGTGTTTGTGAGGGTGTTTTAAGAAGAGCCAATCCTTCATGATAAATCTCTTTTTATAGATCTCTATAAACTCTGCGGCTTCTGTTTCTCTGGAGAACATTGACTAAAACAACTACAAGAGTAGAGAAGATATTGCGCTCAAGTATAGCATCTTTGAGTATTAGGAGACAAGATGCAGAAAACCTCCACCTGGGCCTTTGTTGGGAAGATTAGGCTCCTCCTGGAATTAAGTTGATGTTTCTAGGAGCAGGAGGGTTGCACATTGAGAGGTGGTGGTGTGTTGCAAAAAATATGCACAACTGTTTACATCTGTATCCACACCCTTGCAATATGACTCTGCATCTAGTTTCCACCTCTTGAATCTGGCCTGGTTTGATGACTTGCTTTGACTAATAGAATGTGAAGGAAGTGACGGTAAGCTGGTACTGAGCCTAGACCCCAAGAGGCCTTACCCAGTCACTTATTCTATTGGTGTCCC
Organism: Canis aureus; assembly: GCF_053574225.1. Classification (NCBI taxonomy): domain Eukaryota; kingdom Metazoa; phylum Chordata; class Mammalia; order Carnivora; family Canidae; genus Canis; species Canis aureus. The sequence goes on from NC_135636.1 coordinate 16,116,256, forward strand.
TGTTGCGGTCATGTGATAAACTTGGGATAACCTGTTGAAGGATGAGAGAAGACGTTCTGTGTGGAGGAGACATGAATCATTCCAGCTGTCCCAGTTGAGACCACAGGGATGAGATAGGGTACATCCAGGATTAGCAAGCCTCTTATCTCAGACACAAGAGGGAACACAGCAAGACCAGAAGATGCCCCCCCAGCTGAGCTCAGTTTAGCTTGCCAACCTGTAGACTCCTATGCTAATAATTGGTTATTGTTTTAAGATATTTTAATTGTCCTTATGATTCATATGTTGCAGTAGCAGGATTGAAAAGAGGGGAAACCTGATGAAGAGAAGATACGGGTGTCCCTCCATTTGGGAGTATTGGCAAAACCTTGGGAGTTACTGCTGGGGTAGGTCTGTGACCTCCTGGCACACTACAGCTGTTGGGTTCTGATGGGATGGAAGGAGCACGGCTGGAGGCTGTGTCCCAAAATCTTATCCTTAGGAGAAGCAAAGGGGGACCCTTGAGCTGATTAAATGAGCAAGATGATCGGTTCAAATACTTGGCACCGGCAGTCTTCTTCATAGATCTACTCTTGAGCTACTAGAGATGTTCTGCCCAGACATACTGGGAGGCAGAAGTGCCTGGGAGGCTGTGTTCCTGTGAGTTACCAGTAGCCAATGACTGGTGAGTATGAAAGCCCAGCTCCCTTGTTTGAAGTGTCATTTAGAGTGGGAGTGCCCCCACAGACCAGGCAGAGGTTGAGACCTCACCTGAAATCACCCTCTTGCACGGTCTAGTCCCCTTCTCAGTCCTGTTCTTCCATTTCTTACCAGTTTCTCCTACGCCAGGTCCTTAATAAATAACTAACCTTTGTCTAAGGATCTGCTTCCAGAGAACTCAACCTAAGACAGGTGATTTGGGGAGAACAAGAGAAACTGGTATATGAATTACTCTGACTATGCATGTGGCCCAATATACTGGGCATCAGATTATTTCACTAAGCCATAAATAATAGAATTGTACTCATTATCCAAAGCATTTATTACCTAGGAACAAGAGTAGATAGGTAAAGGAACTTTCAGTGCAGTTGGAAAATAGTTTCTACTCACTTTCTAAGCTCATTCAATATATATTTAAAACATATCATATATCTTTCACTTCTTTTTTTGAGGCCCAATCCATACTATTTTTAAGCTGTTCCTTTCTTTAGACTTTATTTAATTTTTATGTCAAGAACTGTGGGAAGTTCTGTAGGAAGATATCAAATTTATGATGTAAAGATTGCCAATATTAATGATAATATTAAAACTAAAAACATTATTAAACTCGTACAGCCTTAGGTCACCATATTCAGAACAGTAACAATGAATGTGAAAATTAGACTGAAAGGAGGAAATTACATTATTTTTCGGGAGCAGAGAGGAGCTGCCACCTACGAAGATGAGATTTGGGGCTGACTTCTGCTAGAATAGTCCCAATTAACTCTCCCCATTTAAATACATCCAGCGAACTCTTAAGAACATTACACTATAAATAAGATGTTTAAATTAGAGCTCATGAAAAGTGAGAAGATAATGGATTCGAGAAACAGATTTAATCACAGCCTCTATGCCTCCTCCACATCTCCCTCAGTATTTTGTATGTCAAAGATATGAAGAAGAAAAACAGAGTTAAGGTCAAGATTTTACTTCAGATTTTTAAAAAAAAAAAAGCTCCTGTAAATGTTAATTCAAATCAAGATAAGCCTTGGTGTGTTTATATGGTGCCACTGTCAAAAATTGCCATTATCTTATACTATTATTATGTTAGACACAATGCTTGGTTTATAGCCTTATTTGGTGTCAGTTTGTTTTTGAGCTGATATAAATTTCATATCTCTCTGCTTCCCTCCCTACTGAAGAGATGAGGATAAACTTTGTTTTATTCTTGGAAACCTAAGGAATTAATTAAGCAAATACTTCTAGTATAATAATATACTTCGAGGTGGTAGATAAGGAATTCAGGTGACTGGCTCATCATAGAGTGAAGTCAGCCACATCAAGTGCAAGCATTGCTGCATATCTGTTATATTTTCTATTTAATTAGAAAACAAATGTATTTCTTAGCTCTTGCCTTCTAGTCAGGACTCTGAAATTCTGAAAGAGTGGAGAAATATTTAAAGCCTTCTCCTTCTCCTAAGTGAGCTTACAATTTAGTGAATAACAATGAAAAGATACCACATCATGGATTCTGGGATAATGTGAATAATGAAAAGCATAAAGGGATAGGATACTGAGGTTTATCTTCTGTGCACACTGTGATCAGTAGTAGTGGCCTGGAGTGTTGTGTTAAATTGGATTCAGAGGTGGTAACTGGTATCTCCGCTTGAGTTACTCTGGCACTGTGTGCTGTGGACTGGTGCTGGTGTACAAACTTGGACTGGGAATGGCACTTCATCTGGGCCTTGAAAGCTGTGTTGGCTTTAGGTAAGAAAAGAAGATTATTCCAAGTGAAGACAGTAGCAAGAATGAAAAATGAACTTATCTGTGTGTGGTGCGGTAAAAGGACTGATTGGAGCAGAGCAGAGAATGAGAGTGAGTAAGAAAGAAGACTTTTTAAAAAAATTTAATTTATTTATTCATGAGAGAGAGAGAGAGAGAGGCAGGGACACAGGCAGAGGAAGAAGCAGGCTCCATGCAGGGAGCCCGATGTGGGACTCAATCCCAGGACTCCAGGATCATGCCATGGGCAGAAGGAGGCACTAAACTGCTGAGCCACCCACGTGTTCTGAGAGGACTGGTTTTAAAGAGAAGTTAGATAATAGAGGGTCTTGGAAACTAGAAGAAAGAGTTTAGATTTGATATGGTGAGAACTAAAGAGTCCTTGAAAATTTTACAAATGGGAAGAGAGGCAACCAAAATGTGGCTTAGGAAGGTGTATCTGGTGATACTATGAAGAAGACAGGAATGGAATGGATTTGGAAGCAGAAAAGACCAACTTGGAAAAATAATCAGCCAACGGAGGCAAAAGATGGGTCTGATTGATTTTGAGGATGACCTGAAAAGATCTGGTGGCTTCCTATCTGATGAAAATGATTTTGCTTTTAACTCAATTATTTCTTAAACAGCTATGTGAACAATGTGGGAACATACTAATTTAGTGGGTCAGGAATCTGTCTTAGAAAAATTCTGTGACTTGTCCAAATTCAGGAAGCTAATAGAACACAGTGAGGACTCCAGCTACTTCTACAGGACCCAGAACACTTATTCCTCCCATTGTGACACTCTCTACTGCAAATAAGGGCGCATCCATGCCAACCTGAACTCTTCTTAATCCACTTTGCTCCTAAGAATATTACTCTTTGCCTTGTACTCAAAATAATAACCAGGGTCAAATTGAATTCCTTCTTTCTGGAGAGCCTTCTGATTCTAGCTCCTACAGGGGTCAGAAGCACAATGGAAATACCAAGGTTGCAATAGTAAAGGTGAAAAATTAAAGCTCACCCTTGCTTCAGTGTCCTCAGCTATAAAATAGGAATAATAACACCTCACAGGGCATGTTTGGGACATAAGAAAAATGTATTAAACAATGGATATTTTTTATTATTGAGGTATAATTGAAATAATACATATTAGCTTCAGGTGTACAAATTATTCAGTATTTGTATACATCCTGAAATGATCACAAGAAGTCTAGTTAACATCCATACATAACTTCAAAAGTTTTTTTTTCTTATGATGAGAGATTTTAAGGTCTTTTGGCAGCTTTCAGATATGCAATATAGTATTACTAACCATAGTCACCATGCTGTGCATTACATCCTCATGACTTATTTATTTATAACTGAAAGTTTGTGCCTTTTGAACATTTTCACCCATTTTGCCCATGCCTACCCCCCCACCTCTGGCAACCGTCAATCTGTTCTCTGTGTCTATGAGCTTGGTTGTTTTCTGTTTTGCTTTAGATTCCACATGTAAATGAGATCACACTGTATTTGTTTTTCTCTGCCTGACTTATTTCACTTAGCATAATGCCCTCAGGGTTCATCCATGTTGTTACAAAAGGCAAGATTTAACAGTGGGTATTATTATTCTTATGTTTATTTGTTATGGTAATGAATAGGCTGTTTGGTTGAAAGATCTAGGCAGACCATTACTTGATAATATAAACATAAGAAATATTATTATATAGAATTAGGGAAAATATTTGGTGAATGTGGGAGACAGAATAGTGCCCCCCATATGAAGGATAGGTCCACCTCCTAATCCCTGGAATGTTTCCTTTTTGGAACAAGGATTTTCACATATGTAATTAAGTTAAGGATCTTGAGATCATCATGTATTGTCTGGATGAACCCTAAATCCAGTAAAAAACATCCTAAAAAGAGACACACAGAGGAGAAGACAGACACAATGCAAAGGTCACATGAAGTCAGAGACAGAAGTTACAGTGATGTGGCCGCAAGCCAAGGAAGCCAAGGATTCCTAGGAGCCACACAAGCTGGAAGAAACAAGACAGGGTTCTCCCCTAAAGTCTTCAGAGGCTATGGCTTTGTCAACGCTTTGATTTTGAACGTCAGGTTTCCAGAAGTACAAGAGAATAAATTTCTGTTATTTTAAGCCACCTAGTGTGTGGTCATTTGTTATATCAGCCACAGGAAACACAGTGAGTGAAAGGAAATGAGAGCATTTTGTTTTCTTCCTATAGAATTAGGAGCTGGCACCCAGACAACTCTTTAAAGTAGGTGGAATTTGTCTTTGGCATATTTCCATCTCCCTAGCTGTTGTGGTGGTAATGTGGATGAAATTTCTTTTCTACTCTCTCCAGAGCCACGTTTTTTACCAGAACGTTTATTCCAGACTTCTGTTAAATATTTTTCTTTTACATCAAGAATCACTTTGCTATTCCCCAGTCTTTTAAGTAGAAGAAAAGGCCTGCATAGGTCAGTAGTAATGCATTCCACACCTACAGCTCTGCCTTAGTTTGGTTCACTAGAAGCAAAAGCTGAGATGGGGATTTTTGCCCAAGTGATTAATTATCTCAGGGAATAATAAACGATCTCAGGAGAAAGGAGAGAGAGAAGTAGAAAGGGCAGGAGAAGGTAAGCAAAAGATCTGGGTTTATATGAATTCTAATTTTGGCCTGATTCCACCAAGCATAAATGACACTAAATTTTATTTTAATTAATAGACTTTATTTTGTAGAGTAGCTTTAGGTTCACAGCAAAATTGAGCACAGAGTACAGAGAGTTGCCATATAATCCAAATCCTCAAACACATAGAAACTCCCCCACTATTGGCATCCCGCATCACAGGGGTACTTTTGTTAAAATTGAGGAACCTGCATTGACACATTATTATCACAGAAAGTCCATAGTTTATATAATAGTTCACTCTCAGGGTTGTACATTCTATGGATTTTGACAAATGTACAATGACAGGTATCCAATATTGTATCATACAGAATAGCTTTGCTGCCCTAAAAATCATCTGTGATCTACCTGTTCATCTCTACCTCCCCCTGAACTCTTGACAACCACAATTTTTTTTTACTATCTCTGCAGTTTTGCCTTTTCCACAGTGTTATATAGTTGAAATAATACACTATGTAGGCTTTTAGAATTGGCTTCTTTTACTTAGTAATATGCATTTACATTTCCTCCATTTTTTAATGGTTTGATAGATTATTTCTTTTTAGTGATGAATAATATTCTGCTGTCTGGATATACCAGTTTGTTTATCCATTCACCTAATGAAGTACATCTTGGTTGCTTCCAAGTTTGAGCAACTGTGAATAAAGATGTTTATAAACATCCATGTGCAGGTTTCTGTGTAAACATAACTTTTCAGGCCATTTGAGTAAGTATCAAGGAGTGTGATTGCATGATTACATGGTAAGAGTATGTTTGTTTTTCTAAGAAACTGCCAAACTGTCTTCCAAAGTGGCTGTAACCATTTTGGTACTGTCACCAGCAACCAATGAGGGTTACTGTTGCTCTGCATCCTCACCAGTATTTGGTATTGTTAGCCTTTGGGATTTTCACCATTCTAAAAGATGTGTAGTGATATCTCATTATGGTTTTAATTTGCAATCTGCTAATGACATGTGAAGAAAGTCTTTTCGTGTATTTGTCATGTGTATATCTTCTTTGGTGAAGTGCCTATTCTGGCCTTTTGCCCATTTTTTCATCAGGTTATTTTCTTATTGTTGAGTTTAAGAGTACTTTGTGTAGTTTTAGGGATGCCTGGCTGGCTCTTTCAATGGAGCATGCAATTCTTGATCTTGAGGTTATGAGTTCCAGCCCCATGTTGGGGTGACACTAGAGTTTTTTTACACCCAGATTTAAGGTGGCAGTGCTGTTATATCTACGCCTCCAGTGAGCCATAGTCAGTCACTTCCAACAGTGAAGGGCAATTCTCTGGAGAACTTCTCCTAAGTGGATCTCTGTATCTCACACCTAAAAGGACTGATGGCATAAGGTGATGGGTGACATAATCTGGAAAAAAGCACTTGAACTCCATGTGACTGGATGGTGAAGGTTAGAACTCCCCAAGTAGTCCATTTATTTAAACAAAACCATTAATACTTTAACTTAGCACTGCTAAATGGTTGAATATTCAGGTATTCCAGAAAGATTTGGTAGCCAAATTCTTTTCATCATCCTTCCTGTTGTGTCCATCCATGTATTCATGCACAAATATTAACCGACCACTTATTTTCAAGGCACTGTTATTTTCCAAGCCATATGGTTGAGTTTCAGTAATCAGCAAACCTAGACACATTAGATGCTCTCAAAGATCCTGCAGTTTGGGGTGGGGGCGGGGGAAGGAGGAGATAAGCTGATAAGCTGTCAGGTAATAACCCTACTAAGTGATTAATTATATGCTGAAATAAGAGCTCTGAAGGAGAAATAATTCGTTTGAGGTTAAGCTCCAGAAGATGGAGCTAAGAAATGCTGTCTCTCAGGAATGGACACTTATGTTGATGTGAAGGATAAATAGGAGTTTGTAAGTGAGATCATGTGATCAAATTTGGATTTTGGATTGTAAGAACATTGCTCTGTGATGTGGAGGACAGATGCGGAAAAGCAGAGAAGCAGAGGTAACGTGGCATAGCATCTAGGTATCAGATGACTCTAGTTGGTCTACAATGGTGGCATTCATCATAATAAAAAAAAGAGGGAATCATTGAAGATTTATAAAAGAGATAAAATCTACAGAGCTTGGTGATGAATTAACTATTGAGATGAAAGTTAGGTAGGCATTCAGAATAATTCCCAGGTTTCTGGCTTTTTTGACAGGAAGAATGGTGAGACCTTTCCTGAGACAGAAAACTCTGAGAGAAGACTAGCTTAAAGAAGCAGGCCTAGGGGATAAGCATGGATCATGGGGTTAGCATGGGTCATGTTGACTTTGAGGAGTCTTTGAGGAGTCTCTGAGAGAGATAACTGAGCTAGACCTTGGAGATCTTCAAGAGAGATTAACTATTGTGACTCATCTATGTTTGTATGTTATTTGAAACCATGGGCACAGATGGAAATGCATAAGGAGAAAATAGCAAGGACTATGGTTTCAGAAATACCACTTGTTAATGGTCTATGGCCATCCTGTGAATGAGATAGAAATGGAAGGATAAGACAGTAAGGAGGAAATGCAGAAAAGCCTGATATTGTGGAATTCAAAGCGATCAAAGTATCAAAAAGAAGGGAGTGTTTGAATCCAGGGCTGATGAAAAGCCAAGTAAGATAGGCCCTGAAATAGAAACATGGAGGTTGATGAAGTGATGGTGAGAGAAGACAGACTGAGTTAGAGTGAGGAGTAGGGTGAGCAAATAGAAATGAATAGAGAAAATTCTTTCAGAAAAGCTTTAGTGTACTGGAGTTTTGGGTAACTTTTAAATTAATACCAAATAATTCTGACCACCAGCCTAATGCAGGGTCACAATTAAGTATTATGAATGGCTTAAAGTATGAGGTGGTATCTTTGTGCTCAATAAACATGCAATTTAGTCTTGAACATAAGACATATACCCTTTATGACAATATAGTAAGAATTCATGAAGAATTGAAAGGAAGTATTTGCTGAGCCTTTACATTTCAGACATATTTTATTTAATACAAATAAAGGATGTATTTCCTTTTGATAATGTTCTCAGAGACTTTAAGTAGTTTTCATAGTGCCACTCAACTGTAAATTGAGAAATCAGAATTTGAGCATTATTCTCTTTGATTTGCAAATTCCTATTTTCTCCTCCAACTCTACTACCTGTTGGAGGCATTCATAAATGTAAGAAAGCCTGCCCTACAAATTGCATAAATTAGTCATTCCTAAGAGGGAAGAGAATTTTGGATGTGGAGTGTGAAACTGGAGTTTGAGCAATGTATTAAAAGACAAATAGGATTTAGATTGGGGTCAGCAAACTACAGCCCTCAGGCCAAATCCGGACAACCTTCTACTCCTGAATGGTCCATGAGCCAATAATGGTTTTTACATTCTTAAGTGTAAATGTAAACAAGACTTTTAACTCTTTAGCAAAAATATTGTGCTTCTTGGTCCACAAAACCTAAACTATTTATAATCCAGCTTTGTACACAAAAAGCTAGCTGATCTCTGATTAGAGAAATATGTGAGGATTGGGGCCCCAGATGAGGACAATCACATTAGTCTAAGTCTAAAGAAAGAAAAGACAAGGAACATTCCAGGGAAAAGGAGTGAAATAAATGGGAAGCTAGGTGAGGGCCTATCTACTCTGTTAGGTTCTAGAATACTTTCACTACCAGGCAAAGAATTTTGGTCAATACATTGCTACATAAATGTTTGCATAATTATCTCCCTAGCTAGATTTTGAGGTTCTCCTAGGCAACAATCATACTTTTTTTTATCTGTGCACTCTCAGGTAGTCTCATACACATGGCTGGCACAGACTACCAGCTTAACAAATGCTAGCTGATAAATAGGCATGTAGGCAGCTAGTTAGAACCAAGCTTTTAATCATTACCAGAATAGAGTTTTGCTTCCCTTTCCATGAGAGCATCTATTGTGATCAATAATCATACTCTGGCAGTTATGGCTTTCCCTAAATACAGCATTCTGAGGGGCAACAAAATACATCCTTTATTTATAGCAAATGGTAGAAAGATGGGGGAACACAGAATTCCCCAGAAAATTATTGTGCCTGATGCACACCTACATGTAATATTGACAGAAGATTGGGCAATTTGTGTGTGCAAGTGTGATCTTCTAGCTGGATAATGCTATTTTAAACAAGAGAGCCACACCCATGTTGGAAATAAGCATGTTCAGCTGCAATAAATTTTGTTTGGAACCCAAAGTTGAGCCTGGAGGCCCAGAGTGGCATAATCAAGGCCATGATTGATGAGATGTCAGCAACTTTGAAACACAGCGTGTGACACATCCAGTCACCGAGGGCCTGAGTGTTTGTCATAATGTCACAGCACCTGCTGCAGACTGCTACCTGGGATACAGGAGTGTGGTGGAGTGAGGGATGTGCCTGACAAGGCCATCCCCTCCCCCAGCGCCCCATGAGTGCTGGGAAGAAGGCAGCGGGCATCTGCCATTGGGAAAGACAAAATGGAGCCACACAGGGGAAAGCAGCATGATGTGGGGGAGAGTGGCAGATTCCCGATGCAAGGAGAGGAGGAACAGGTGCACCGATGAAGGTTGTCGCTGTTCCTCAGCTCTGGCATCCTGCCTTGCTGCAGAGCTGCACACACACTGCCCTCTTGGCAGCCACACAACCACCACCGTGAAGCATTCTGTCCCCTGGAAGCTCTGCTTTCTAAAGGACTAGAGAGTCTCCAGGAGGTGAGATAAACCACAAGGCAGCATTGTTTTCCAGGAGAGGAGAATGCATTTTTCCTCCACACAAAATGGTTTTTAAGATCCTTGCCTTAACCTCCAATCCTGCAGTTAAGGATTGACTTGCCAGCTAAATCCAGATTGCTCTTCCTCGTGGCATTTGCAAGGCATGAATTGTTCTATGTTCTCTCTCCTCTGCCAAATTTGCCTCCTCTGAGGCTCTCTGGGAGGGTATTTGTAACTCACAGTTCAGTTCGAGGAAGGAAAGAAAAGACAACTCTCCAAAGCAATCATGTTTTAAAAAATATAATTATGTACATCAAAGTAATATGTCTCTAAATCCATTAAGTGTATTGGAGGGTTAGTCATCCTGGAATACTCCGTGGAAATTGTCAGAGGTATTTCCCTTCCAGAGGCTGTGGTTGTTGATCTTTACTTCTGCCCCCTACTCCTCTGCCCAGTGTAATTCCTTGGGGAGGGGGCTGCTGCCCAGGAAGGGACCTATCAGAGTCGTGGAGGGAGAGCAGCTAATGACAATATGTACCTCCTGGTATGCTTCTTCTTGTAATGACAAGACCCTTTCAACTCCTCCCAGCCCTAGGAGGAATCCCCGAGTGTAGTTGAAACCAGTACCAGATCAGCCATGAAGGAAATTGAAGCCACCAAAACAAAGTGCCATGGTGAGAGTTTCATAGTTATTTCTCAGGTCTGGGACTCCAGGAACTAAATATGGAGAAAGTCAAGAGAGCATGTTTCCATCCACCCTGCTGTTTGAAATTTGCATGTATGCAAAGGCTTCTGGCTCCATTCAGAGAACAGTGAGGCCGTAGGTCTTCAAAGATGGCTGTTTCCGGCCTGGACCATCCCATGTGCCCGAAGGGGCAGCCAAGGACCTGCAAAGGGCTGTAAGCATCTATGAAGGCCTGTGCCTTAGGAAACCAGCTGACCTGGCTGCCAGCTGAGCCTGCCAAGGACGGACACTCATGGCCCAAACTGGTTTGATTTCCTTCCAGAACTCTTATTAAGTTGTAATTTACATACAATACACAGATGTTTAGGTATATGGATCAAAGAATTTTGCCAAGTATGTACACCCATGGTATCCACTGCCCATCAAGATTCAGAACAAGGTGCAGATACATTCATCACTTCAACAAATTCCCTCGGGCCCTTTTGCTTCAATCCCCCACCCATCTAAGAAACCACTGATCACTTCCCCGCTGTTAGATTAGTTTTCACTTTTTAGAGTGTCACATAAATGAAATGATACTGTATACAATATTTTTTGCCTGATTTTGTTTGTGCAGAACAATGTTTTTGATGTTCGTCCCTGTAGTAGTATGTTATCAGTAGTGTTATTGAGCAGCATCCCATTATAGGACTGTACCAAGATTTGTTTATGTATTCATCTGTTGATAGACATTTGGGTTGCAACTAATTTATGGCTCTTATGAATAAAGCTGCAATGGATATTCTTATACATTTCCTTGGATAGACATATGCTATCATTTCTTTTGGGTAAATACCCAGAGGTGAAATTCTGTGTTGTAGGGTAGGTAAATGAATTTAACATTATTAGGAATTACCAAACAATTTTGCAAAGGAGTAGTAGCATTTTCCAAAGGGGGAAAAATGCTAAAATGCTACTACTCCTTTGCAAAATTCTCAGAGACATCTGAGAATTCCAGTTTCTCCACATCCTTTCCAATCCTTGGTATTACTGGTATTATCCTTGATTGTTCTAGCTACTGTAGCAAGTAAGAAGTAGTATTTCATTGTAACTAAACTTTTTTCAAAGCAGTCCTTTTCCTGAGGATCTAGTACTGAATTCTAAAGAAGCCTTAGTTGGGTGGTGAGAGACAGGAATTGAAATAGGAGGAAGGTTTCTATTTAGAGTCAGCCTGCATATTTCCATTTTTAAAAGAAAACCTCCAAGCAGCAGTGTGAGTTCAAAATTCCTTCCCACAAGTTTAGTTTCCTTACCAGATGTTTATAAATATTTACCTTCACATTTTTAAATGATGACAATGTATATAGCACAAATACCAGGCACTTTAAATTATAAATATTCATCACAGAGGTTGCCAGTTGTTTTTACATAGGACACACAGAACTCTGCCTGGCTCCAGGTACAGGACTATGGAAACTGTTTCTGGATATGTAAGTGGTTAAGAACAGATGCCCTGGAAAATAAACTTTCATGGTTTGAGTTCTTTCTCTGTTAGGGGTGTGACTTAAGGTAAGATATTTGGCCTCTCTAATGGACCATGATATCTACCTTTGTATACTGCTGTAACAATGAATCTACCTCCTGGAGTTGTTTTGAGTATTAAATACATGACACATCTAAAACATGAAGCCCATTTTCTGGCACATGGGAGTATATAATAAATTCAAAACATTAAAGAAAAGCAAATTTGCAGAGATTTACCCTCTCTCATCTTCCTTTTCTCTGTTCAACACAACTACAAGGCTGGTTTGGTATCTTTAGGGCCACATGAAATTAATGTGCTGGGTCTAAGGGTCAGTAGGCAGCTACTACATGACATAATTTCATGCTTCTAAAGGAACTCTCTCTGAAGGAATATATCCTGGAGAATAGGACCTGGAGAGACTTGTGAAGCTCTTGATATTTCACACAAAATACTGTAAAGCTCTGAAGTTGTATTGAAAAGTGCATAAAGATATTTTTCTCCTGGTACCCATAGCTTGTAACAGAGTCTCAAAGGGGACTGGGATTCCAGAACTGGTTGGAGCTACTGTAAATGGTCATAGCAAGGTATGAAACAGGCTTTGGGAAAAGAGAAGTTTAGGAGTGAGTTTTAGCTTTGCCACTTACCAACTAATTGTCCCTGACCAAAGTTATTCAATTACTCTAAATTTTAGTTTCCATGCCTTTGAAATGAAAAACAATAGCTTGTACCTTACAGGGTTAAGGAGATGAATGAAAGAATGATGTGATTGGCACCCAGGAACTGGCACCCAGTAAATGCCAAATAAACGTTAGTTCCCTTCCCCTTCACTGATGTAACTTCTTAATCATAGTCGTCCTCCCTGAAGCCTTTTTTCTTCAGTACTAAGTAGGCTTAGTCTCTTATTAAATTGCAAATGACTTTGGGAGTGGTAATAAGTCAAGCTTGAGGTTCTTTAGCCATTCTCATTTTAGCATGAATGTATCACACTGTTTCCTTAAAACGGAATTCTTGTAACAGGTACCAAAAGACCACAGAAGAGAAAAATGTTAAGGTGAATTTACTACACGTTTTCTTGTAACTAACAATAGTGTTAAATTAACGGGTAAAATCCAGGGACCATATTTTGCATTTCTGCGTCTCCTTGCATCTCTAAAATATCCACCCATGACTATAGCATCTCAAAGAATTTTAATCTTAAGATGTCAGAATTCCAATTTTCCCAGCACCATTTATTGAAGAGACTGTCTTTCTTCCAGTGGGTAGTCTTTCCTGCTTTATCGAATATTAGTTGACCATAAAGTTCAGGGTCCACTTCTGGGTTCTCTATTCTGTTCCATTGATCAATGTGTCTGTTTTTGTGCCAGTACTACACTGTCTTGATGACCACAGCTTTGTAGTACAACCTGAAATCTGGCATTGTGATGGCCCCAGCTATGGTTTTCTTTTTTAAAATTCCCCTGGCTATTCGGGGTCTTTTCTGATTCCACACAAATCTTAAAATAATTCGTTCCAACTCTCTGAAGAAAGTCCATGATATTTTGATAGGGATTGCATTAAACGTGTAAATTGCCCTGGGTAACATTGACATTTTCACAATATTAATTCTGCCAATCCATGAGCATGGAATGTTTTTCCATCTCTTTGTGTCTTCCTCAATTTCTTTCAGAAGTGTTCTATAGTTTTTAGGGTATAGATCCTTTACCTCTTTGGTTAGGTTTATTCCTAGGTATCTTATGTTTTTGGGTGCAATTGTAAATGGGATTGACTCCTTAATTTCTCTTTCTTCAGTCTCATTGTTAGTGTATAGAAATGCCATTGATTTCTGGGCATTGATTTTGTATCCTGCCACGCTACCAAATTGCTGTATAAGTTCTAGCAATCTTGGGGTGGAGGCTTTGGGTTTTCTATGTAGAGTATCATGTCATTGGCGAAGAGAGAGAGTTTGACTTCTTCTTTGCCAATTTGAATGCCTTTAATGTCTTTTTGTTGTTTGATTGCTGAGGCTAGGACTTCCAGTACATGCAGAAGAATGAAACTAGACCACTCTCTTTCACCATAACAAAGATAAACTCAAAACGGATGAAAGATCTAAATGTGAGACAAGATTCCATCAAAATCCTAGAGGAGAACACAGGCAACACCCTTTTTGAACTCGGCCACAGTAACTTCTTGCAAGATACATCCACGAAGGCAAAAGAAACAAAAGCAAAAATGAACTATTGGGACTTCATCAAGATAAGAAGCTTTTGCACAGCAAAGGATACAGTCAACAAAACTCAAAGACAACCTACAGAATGGGAGAAGATATTTGCAAATGACTATCAGATAAAGGGCTAGTTTCCAAGATCTATAAAGAACTTATTAAACTCAACACCAAAGAAACAAACAATCCAATCATGAAATGGGCAAAAGACATGAACAGAAATTTCACAGAGGAAGACATAGACATGGCCAACAAGCATATGAGAAAATGTTCTGCATCACTGGCCATCAGGGAAATACAAATCAAAACCACAATGAGATTCCACCTCACACCAGTGAGAATGGGGAAAATTAACAAGGCAGGAAACAACAAATGTTGGAGAGGATGCGGAGAAAAGGGAACCCTCTTACACTGTTGGTGGGAATGTGAACTGGTGCAGCCACTCTGGAAAACTGTGTGGAGGTTCCTCAAACAGTTAAAAATAGACTTGCCCTATGACCCAGCAATTGCACTGTTGGGGATTTACCCCAAAGATTCAGATGCAATGAAACGCCGGGACACCTGCACCCTGATGTTTCTAGCAGCAATGTCCACAATAGCCAAACTGTGGAAGGAGCCTCGGTGCCCATCGAAAGATGAATGGATAAAGAAGATGTGGTTTATGTATACAATGGAATATTCCTCAGCCATTAGAAACGACAAATACCCACCATTTGCTTCAACGTGGTTGGAACTGGAGGGTATTATGCTGAGTGAAGTAAGTCAATTGGAGAAGGACAAACAGTGTATGTTCTCATTCATTTGGGGAATGTAAATAACAGTGAAAGGGAATATAAGGGAAGGGAGAAGAAAAAGACTCCTAACTCGGGGAAACGAACTAGGGGTGGTGGAAGGGGAGGAGGGCGGGGGGGTGGGGGTGAATGGATAACGGGCACTGAGGGGGGCACTTGACGGGATGAGCACTGGGTGTTATTCTGTATGTTGGTAAATTGAACACCAATAAAAAATTAATTTATTTAAAAAAAATGTCAGCATTCCCTCATCTTTTAACTTAAGGGTCCACAAATTGTGGCCCAAGGGCCAAACCCAGCCTATGGCCAGTTTTGTAAGTAAAGTTTTATTGGAACAGACTCACCTATTTGTTTATATGTCGTCTATATCTGCTTTTGCATCACAATGCAGAGTTGAGTAGTTGACAGAGGCCAAATGACTTGCAAAGTCTAAAATTCTACCATATGGTCCTTTATTGAAAATCTTTGACTCCTGATTTAAATCCATAGGTAGTCTCCTCCTGACACTTTGGGGACATGAGAAAAAGCAGAAGGATTCAAATGGCTTGAGACATGGTGGTGAAGCAAGGAGGAGGTTGTGATACTCTACTTGAGTTGATCTGGGTCCAAAATCAATTATTTCATCATGATTGACCAGCTGGGGGCCCTTCTGCTTATTTAGGACTTTAAAATCTTACCAAAATCACTGCCCTTTTAAAATCAAGAAAAGAAACTAGTTGTATCAAAAAGAACTCCCCAAACAGTGGATGTCAGATAATTTATTTCTTCTCATCCTTTTTTTTTAATATTTATATTTTATATAAATCTCCTAAGAGTTTGAGAGCTATAAATCAGGGACTGAACATAAGAAAAAGATAAACATGCCAGCATAAATGATGTGGAAGGAACAAAGTGGAACTTAAAGAGTGAAAAATCTTAAGAAACTATCTAGTAATTCGAGCTGAACATCTATTATATGATGATGATACTATGATAATTAAATTAACTGCGAAAAAAGAAAACTACATTGTTTTCTTTTTTTAAATGGAAATAAACTATTGAGAAAGGAGGAAAAATGAGCTTAAACTTCAGCATACATCACGTCAAAGGAATTTCAAAGGATATTTCTTTTTTTTTTCCGACACAGAGACTTTTTGATTCAAATCCTTTGGGGGCTCTGTTTTCAGAATTGTCCAGAACAAAAGCAACCAACATATTATTGCTGAATGTGGAAAAAGAAGGGAGTTAGAAAAAATGAGCACAGTGAGGAGGGAAGGAGGCAAAATGGAGGTGTGCACAAGTAAGTCCGCAATCACAACACAGCTGGCCTCAGAGGGACAATAGATAGATGATGGGACTCAAAAGAGCTGCCTTTTAAAACCTCATATAGGATGATACTAAAAGGATGGATCAAAAAAATAAATAAATAAAAGGATGGATCGATGTTGGGAAAGTCCAGGGTTTCCAAAGTCACTTTTCCTGAAGACTCTCTGTAAGCTCCGAAATTATTTCTAGGCAGTAGTGACTGAAAAGTTGTGATTTCTTTATTTCCTTACTCCAGGGTAGATGGATGGAAGATGCAGCTTAAAGTTTCTTCTCCCTATGAGACAGGAGTTAAGAGCAGATGTGGAGTTAATTTTGTGAAGGTGAAGCCAGGTTTGTCTTCCTGATTTAGACTCTGTCAGCAAAACCAACTGCGCATAAAAAGAAAAGATCTTGTTCAATATGAAAATGCAAAGACCTTTGGGATCGGGTTTACATTTGTCTTAGGTTCCCTTGGGTCTGGAGGTAGACGTGGGGATTCTTGTACAGGTGATTTACTGAGAGGGGAGGATCTCAAGGGATATGTAGGCAGGGGAAGTGGAGAGAGCAAGTTAGGGCAGGACAAGGGGTTAAATAAAGATAGGAGTCTAGCTTGAAGTGTAATCTCATGGAGAGCTCTGGAGTAGGAATTGCACCACAAAGTCCCACCTTGAGGCAAGGGAGAGCTCATTTATACTGCCCCCTAATATCATTGGCTGAAATCATTGGCAGTAGGCCATTCCCAGAGGACAGGCGGTCATGGACCTATATTTATTTACCTCTCATTTCACCTACCTACAGGTGAAATGACTTAAGTTGTCCAAGGTCAATTAAAATCGAGGACTGCCCTGAGCCCTTAGTAACCAATAATCACAACAGCTGAGGAATGGGTAAAACAACTCATTAAAGACATTTGGGTGGGGCATAGTAACACCTACAATACATACCAAGGTTTGACCACTTAGAAGGAATGAGTAGGTCATCCAGTTTTGGGTACAGTATTACCCAGCAGTGGGGTCAGTACGGTTGGCATGAGGATGGCAGGTGGTTGACTCATGGCATGGGATGGAGTCAAGGGAAATCCTCTCCCATCTAACCCAGGCATCTCCCTTTCTCACCTATGTACATGGAATACATACATGACATTTAATTGAAGTTCATCTTTTTCTCCAAACAACATAATTGAATATGCATTCAAAAAAGCAGTATTAAATACTTTGTCTCTATAGATGTAAATGGATTTTCTCTTTTTCAAAATACGGAACACTATGTGCCTTCACATGATTCCTTTAGTTGAAAGAACAATTAACCCCATTCCCATTTGCTTCTACTCATTTTTATAAAAGGTCTTTGTTCTATTTTATACTTAATTATAAAGTAGTGTGATGAAAAATTCTATTCAGAATAAAAACTAATTGTAGCTGCATTCATGTTTCATCAATGCTAAGATGTATGCTTTTCTATATTCTAATATTGTCCAAATCATTATGCATCTTGCTTTTGACAATCCCTGTGGGTCAGGTGAAAGTTGGGACCTAGCACCATTTTCTGTACCTGGGAGAATTTGGTCATCACCTCATTTACTTTATGTATCATGTTGGTACTGTGTTCTGTTTAATTGTCTTCAATAACTTTACCTTGAGATATTTTGAAGGCAGAAATGCATAATAGAGCTTTGGGGTATAAATTCACTATTCATGAGGGAAATATTTGATGTGAGTGGAATGGACAAAATTCCACATTTTCTCACAAAGTCAAGCCAGCTGCTTTATGGGAATTAAAAAAGGAAGATACAAGTAAAGTAGCAAAATTTTGTTACTGAGGCACCAACAATAATATTACCTATCTCATACCAACCAATGCAACTGAAGTCTTGAGAAATGGTCATGTCCCTTGGAATACATGAAAACAAAACAAAACAAAAACAAAAACAAAAGTCACAAGAAGCTGATGTGAATGATTCATGTTTTTCAGAGGGCCATCGTAGAGGCATTATGTCATAGTTTGATTGGCAGAATGTTTTCTTCTTTTTATTGGTTCATGTGTAAATTACAATTAACAGAGCCTAACATTTCATGAAACATGGTGCTAGGTAATGGCATAGTTATCCTTAGAAGAAATTATTTTGAAAAATAACCTGATGGGTGATGAAATTTAGATAATGATACCATAAGGAACATACCTGAAGTAAATGAAGCTTGTTTTATTTAGGTTGCTGCAGCAAAGAATAGAATTTAGAGAAATCCTAGGAGCATTGTAGTAAGGGGAGGTTGAGAGGGAAGGCTTCTGATAGGATTTCAGCTTTGAATGATCTAAGGAGAAATTAAGGAAGCAGGAGCTGCTTTGAGCTTAGATGTTGTCAAGAAATTAGGGTAAATTTTGTCTAGAAGGTAGGAAGGTCAAAGTGAGACTAGGGTTGTCATTGGTAAAGAAAAATAGTCACTCATGTTAGTCAGAAGAGGAGAGTTTAGTCATTTTTGTGGCTGTGGACTGACCTCGTCTCTGACCTATTGCAGACATGACCATGATGTGGCTTAAATGGCCATTACTTATATTCAGCTGGTAACATCATGTCCTAGGTGCCAGGGGGACACTGTGGTAAATATGAGAAAAATTCACTGGACTGGGATGGAAAGCTTGGTTTAATGGCCTTACATCTTTTGGGTGTGGGAATTGATTTAATTTTTATAATCTTTCTGAAACTTAGTTTCCTGTTATAAAATAGGTCTACTTTTTTGTAGATAGTGTTAGAAAGTAGTCCAGTTTCATTCTTTTACATGCAGTTTTCCCAGCACCATTTGTTGAAGATACTTTCCCATGGTATATTCTTGCCTCCTTTCTCAGAGAATAATTGACCTTATAATTGTGGGTTTATTTCTGGGCTCTCTATTCTGTTCTAGTGATCTATGTGTCTATTTTTGTTCCAGTACCATACTGTTTGGGTCACTACAGCTTTATAGTTTATCTTGAGATCTGGAATTATAATACTTCCAGCTTTGTTTTTCTTTCTCAAGATTTTTTTTTTTTCAGCTATTCTGGGTCTTTTGTGATTCCATATAAACTTTAGTATTATCTATTCTAGTTTTGTGAAAGATACTGTTGGTGTTTTTATAGTGATTTCACTGACTGCAGATTGCTTTGCATAATGTGGATATTTCAACAATATTACTTCTTACACTCCTTGCATGGGATATCTTTTCATTTGTTCCTGTTATTTTCAATTTCTTTCATCAGTGTTTTATAGTCTTCAGAGTACAGGTCTTTCACCTCTTTGGTTAAGTTTATTCCTAGGTATTTTATTCTTTTTGGTGCAATTGTAAGTGGAATTGTTTTCTTAATTTCTCTTCCCGCTACTTCATTATTAGTATATAGAAATGCTATCAATTTCTGATATTAATTTTGTATCCTGCCATGCTACTGAATTCATTTTTATTACTTCAAGTAGTTTTCTGGTGAAAGGGAATGGGAGATATAGGCTTCCTATTATGGAATGAATAAGTCACAGGAATAAAAGGCACAGCATAAGGAATATAGTCAGTGGTATTGTAACAGCATTGAATGGTGACAGATGGTAGCTGCACTTGTGGTGAGCACAGCATAATGTTTAAACTTGTGGAATCACTATATTGTACACCTGAAACGAATGTAAAATTTTGTGTCAACTACACTCAAAAAAAGTAATTAAAAATAGAAATAAAGATGAGGTCCTGGGGATGTATTGTAAAGCATGGGGACTATAGTTAATAATACAGTATCACATATTTAAAAGTTGCTAAAAGACTAGGTTATTTATTTATTTATTTATTTTAAAAGATTTTATTTATTTATTCATGAGAGACACACACACAGAGAGAGAGAGAGAGAGAGAGGCAGAGACACAGGCAGAGGGAGAAGCAGGCTCCATCCAGGGAGCCTGATGTGGGATTCGATTCCGGGACTCCAGGATCATGCCCTGGGCCGAAGGCAGGGGCTAAATCGCTGAGGCATGCAGGGATCCCTAAGAGACTAGATCTTAAAAGTTCTCATCATGAGAAAAAAGATTTGTAGGGGTGTCTGGGCAGCTCAGTTAAATGTCTGCCTTAGGCTCAGGTCATAGTCAGGATCCTGGGATCCAGCCCCATATTGTTTGGGTTCCCTGCTCAACAGGGAGTCTGCTTCTCCCTCTCCCTCTGTTCCTCTACCTCGCACTTGTGTGCTCTCTCTCAAATAAGTAAAATCTTAAAAGAAAAAAATTTGTAACTGTATGATGACAGATGCCAACTAGGCACATTGTGGTGGTTATTTTGCAATGTGTACAAATACTGAATCATTATATTATGCACCTAAAACTAATATAATGTTCTATGTCAATTATACCTCAATTAAAAAAATCTATCAAAGATAAATAAATAAATAAATAGTGTGTACTCGAAATTGTTGGTGAGAAGACAAAAGGAAGTACATACCTAAAAGATAGTAGTAAGCAATAATAAAAAAAAAAAGGTTGATTCCTTTAGGCTGCTTTGGACAGAAGGCTCAAGCTGCTGGAGGACCCTGGGCTTTGAGTGGAAGTGGAGAGGTTTGGGAAGATACACAGTTTGGGCTTCTAGGAGATCTTCTTGCTGAAGAGGAGCAAATTCAGAAGTAGAATGGCCAGCCACAAGGCTTATACACAGCTGGAGAGCCAAGAACCTGCCTAATGCATCTGGGTTCGGGTTCTCCCAGAAGCGGACCTTGAGCCAAACACTCCTGTGAAAGTGATTTATCAAGGAAGGGCTCCCTGAAGAGGCCAGTAAGCATGGTGGGAAGCAGGAGAGGGTAGGGGAGGGAGCCAGCTTGGGTATGATTCCCTAGCTGGAGCCGGGAAGGGGCTTTGGAGCCTAAGTGATATCTCAAAGTTCATTTAGCCTCAAGGCAAAGGAGCTGGGCGTTTGTTCTCCTGCACCAGGCAGTCATTCAATGGGTGCCTTTGTGGGGCAGGATCTGGGGAGCTGCAGTGTCCACAGTGCAGGAGGCAGCTATTAGTAGCAAAGTATGCAGAAGCTGGGGAATGGGCACCATGCTCCATGTGGATGGAGCACCAATGATATCCATGCGGGCTGAGGAAACAATCTTAAAGGGACTTTCGTGGACATATTTCCTAGAAATCTTCTCCAGCCCCCCAGTACTGTTGTGACATCTTACTCTTACCATGTTCACCTGGAGTAGCAACTTTTCTATAATCTGTCACTTCCTGGAGCATAGCACTAATAGAAAGGCTAGGATTTCAAATGAAGTATGTCAGAGAAAATATTTAAAAGCTGTCATTCTGTCTGGCATGTCACTGGAGTGTGACATGACTATGGGAGTCCTGTTGGAAGTAATGAGGCAAGATGAGCCCTAGCAGATTCATTCTGCAGAGCACAGCTCAAAGACTGAACTAATATTATTACTGACCATAAATGTTGTTAGGGAGATGTGGAGAGGATGTTAATGCCACTAAGCATTGCAATCAAATCTCAATAATGACCAGTGAAGTAGGCTAATAAATTGTAGATTATGTGTGCCGTGCATATTCATTCCTTCAGAAACCTCAGCTTCCTAGCTGCAAGAAGTTCAAAGGCTCCTGCTGCACACACTGGGCTGAAATCCACACAGGGAGAAGAATAATTAAAA
This sequence comes from Canis aureus, assembly GCF_053574225.1. Taxonomy (NCBI): domain Eukaryota; kingdom Metazoa; phylum Chordata; class Mammalia; order Carnivora; family Canidae; genus Canis; species Canis aureus. Next base: position 16,138,137 of record NC_135636.1, read on the forward strand.
GCTGGCAATTCTTTTAGAATTATGAGTCTTCTGCTCTTGAGTTATGGTCCTTCCTTCCCACTAAAGAAAGTAGAAAAATAGAGTAAGGATGCAGATTTGCTACTAGGTACGAACCTCCCGAGTGCTAATGCAATACAGCCCTGTTTTAACAGGAGGGCCTGGGAACCAGAACAGATTTGACTGTGGCTTGTAAAATGTAACATCAGGCCTCCTAGTGCTGTTTCTCTGCCTTTGGGGCTTTCTAGGCATATTTTGGAAAAATAAAAAGTCCTTGTCATCAAGCAAGAAGATGGGATGTGTGTGCACTTGTTAAAAATAAATCTGCTCTCACCAAAACCCCATCCAGAAAAACCTAAGGAAAACCCTTAGGGAGAAATATTGTCATTGTACCAATGGTTTTCACGTTCTGAGAATCTCCTGGGAGCCATAGTTTCTTGAGAATTGGGGCATGATTTTTGAAGATTTTGTTTCTTTTGTAAAGCCCATTTGGTGGACCCGATTCCTTACCTCAGGGTTTAAGAGATGGAAGAGAGTGTGTGTATCCTATAAGCAGTCCTGTTTCTTATTGACCTCTCTTTACCCAAGAAGCTGCTGCCCCCTGGAGTCAGAAAAAGGAACGTACACATATTCCTATGCTCCATCTTGGACCAATCTACTCCTACGTAAAAAAAAAATGGAAGATAGTAACTCGGCAGGTTTTTCTTTAGCCAATGATAGAGCCTTAACATAGTAATGTTTTTGCACTTAATCTACCTGTTCCCATTCACCTTTTTATGGGTGGGAAAACTCAAATGCAGAAAGAGGAGCTGACTGCCATTAGCTACTGCAAGTGGCAGCATTGCTAGAAGAGTTGTAACTTCCAGTGACAAGAGCCTGAAGTTCAAGCCAGAAGTTACTGCTAACTCCAGGCATCAGAATATGAACTTTGAATAGAATAGGCGTGGACATCTCTTTTGTTCTACAGCAGCAGTTTCATATGGGGTCTGGCACATGAGAAGAGAAGCCCATATCTAGAGACTGAGTATGATGAAAATCCTCCCAATACTTCTGTATTTTCTCTAATCTGAAAGCCAACTGTCTCAGGGTCATGTTTGGCCCTCCCCAGCCCCAGGAGTACCTCAGCATTTTGAATTCATGTTACAGGAGCTGAGTTACCTGGTCTAGGTTAATAGTTCTCAACTCCTCTAAGAGGCCTAGGTGATTATTGGTGGAGAAGCTCATTAGGCAATTATTGGTGGGGAGGAGGACACTCTACAACTATTTCAGGAATCATGGGGTGTTTATATTAAATAAAGAGGAAAGAAAAGGAAAAACAAACACCTTAGAATAATCTGATACAAAGCTCCACTGTTTCCTGCTTCTTTACCTTCAAAATTATTAGTTTCCCATGGAAGCATACTCTTAAACTTTAGGATGAGTAATTCATGTCTTAGCATTTTAGAATTTGTGAGAATCTCTTCTACTACTGCTAGATATTGGATGAACATCTTCATGGAAAGTAATATTTCTTCTTTCATCTTACCTGACTGCCTTTCTTTCTTCCTTCTCTGCTTCCTTCTTTCTTTCCTTTCCCTAGAAGAGAATACATAGTCCTTGGAAGATGTTAACTCTTCCCCTTAATATTCTGTAAATTAAATACAATAATAAAGTTAACTATTTTTACTGCGTCCTATGTTATATGGTAGGGGATTAAGAGAGAAGAAAACAAAAATATTTGCTATGCATACACCCAAACATATACATAACAGAATGAGGAAGACATAACATTAAAGTCTTAATTTCTGCAATTGGCCACATGATTTTAGCTACGTAGATAATATTTATAACTGCCTTCTTTCATTACCTATTCTATATTCCCTTTGCCCTCAGCATGCATTTCCACTAGTTGTGGTTCTTTGCCTGGTGGGGTAAACCAAACCTTTATTCCTGATGGGTCCGGGCCATTAGCAGTCCTGCCTTAATTGGATTGTTGCAATTTTCCATTAACTTTAATCGTAGCACATGGTAGCATTAAGAGACTCCTCAAGGGATCTCCTGTATTCTAGACATACTCTTTTTTATTTTCAATCCAGTCTATGATCAATTATGATCAATTAGCCAACACCATGGTATCTAACAATCAGATTACTCTGATTCCTGCTTTGATTTTCACTATCCATTATCCATGGTAACCACACTCACCTTGTCTTTAGCAATTTTGTGCCACTTGGACTCTACCACTCTGGGATCTAATTATCCCCGCTGAATTTAGGGATCAAAGTTCAGTAGCAGGTAGCAGCTCCCACTCTAATTTCTGACCTACAGAGAAGAGCAACCACAGCTCTTCAGAGATGCTGGGGTTCCCCTCGCAAATTTATTTCTCACAGTCTTGGTGAAATGACTCTCCCAGAGTAGGTAAATAGGTCTTAAGTGATAAATCCATTTTAACATTTTAATCTCCTGAAGACTTTGGATTCCTTCCTCTGCAGCATACAAAGGCAGTATTCCACTTCATTTAGTGTAGATTACCTTTTGGCTTATGTTTCAGCAAGCTGACCAACTGATAGGCTCCTCTAACCCCTTGAGGTACAAAGTTAAATGCAGAATCTTTGCTTAGTGGACCTATATCAATAAGTCTGGTCCAGTCCAAGTTTGTATTCCTTACATCATTATCCTGCACCCTTAATATCCATTTCCAAATTTCTTTCCGTATAAATTGGCAAAAACATGCTGTTCTTTTGGTGTATCATACTCTTTCAGTCATACTTTGCATCTCATCCCCAGAGGCCTTTTGGGAATTCAGTGTAGTAATAGGTACATAAGCAAAAAGGAATGGTGGAGGTAGTTCCTGAGGGGAATCAAAGTGTCTCTCAAGGCAACTACCTCAAGAAAGGCCATTATGGCTTCTTCAGACAAAGCAGATTTACCCTCCTCAGGCAGAAGTAGAATGGCTTCTACTAGCAAAGAAGATTCAGCAGAATTTAGGGGTTCAATATACTCAGCTTCACTGGTATTTTCCCATGTATTCCAATTCCAATTTTTAGGACCCCTTTCCTTCTCAATTAATGACTTCACCTTAACAGAGGACATCCATAAAGTTGAGAATTCAATTTGTATTGTATTGTAATTCAGCTACTGTTGGGATGAGAATCTAGGTAGGGGTTTTAGGAATCTTAGTCCTGCACCTAAAATAGATAAAAGGTTCCTTTCAGGGCAGACATAGAAAATTTCAGGTCATTTATGCAGAGCTTGAGCACTGAGCTCATCATTGCCTTTCCTTACTTTCTCCAATGCAAATAAGAGCAACCAGCCAATCCCATTATATTCTTTAGTTAAACTAAAATGTTATGAGCATCAAATACACGGTTATGCAGAACCTCACCTTTTATAGGTATTTGATTAAGAATATCCAATGGTGATATTTTGTTTATCTATATTACCACATACAATGGATTATCAGTACCCCCCTTTACCACTGGAAGTATTCATTAGTGCCTTTAAATCTAATCAAACTAAAGAACTCATTCCAGAAACTCAGAATCAATTCAGGTAAACTCACTCTTATGATTCTATTCCTCTCAAAACACCTCTAGTATAAAAGTCTGTATCAATAAGTGTTCCACAAGAGAAACAGAACCAGGAGGATACACATACACACAAGTTCATATATACCTATACACACTCAGAAACACACATACTTATATATCAGGAGATTCATTGTAAGGAATTGGCTTTTGCAATTGTGAAGACTGACTAGGCAACTCTGAAATCTATAGAATGGGCAAGAGAAGAGAAGGCCAGAAATTCTTGGGCACAGCCTAAAACTACAATCCATAGACAGAATTTCTTCTTCATTAAGAAAACATCAATTCTGCTTTTAAAGCCCTTCAACTGATTGTGAGAGAGACTTACCCAGATCTTTTAGGATAATCTGTGCTTAAAGTCTACCAGTTGTAGATGTTAGTAACATCTAATATATCTTCATGGCAATACCTTGAGTGTTTGAATGACTGAGAACCAAATCATTTTATCAAACCAGCAGAAGGCAGAGAAACAGAATATCAGCCTAGCCAACAGATACATTAAGACACATCCATGCTTTGCTTCAATTTTTGTTATCCCTATTTCCAGTGTACTTTACTTTTAAAAATGTATATTAAGATAGAATTTTTTTTGCTTAAGTTCATAGTTACTGTTACTGAGGTACTCAGACCAGCCATGGGTACCATGTTGTATGTGTCTCGTTTTGCAGGCATCAAAGTCCACGTGGAATCTGGCTTACCTGATCATTTGGCATATCTTGTGTTTCACAAAGACAGCCAGTAGAGAATGGAAAATGAGCAAATCTTGGATGTAGGCATAGTGACCAGCTCAGCAGGTATGTATTTTAAAATGCCACCTAGTGGAGGTTCCTGTCTTGCTACTCAGATGACATCTGAAGAAAGCTGAGAACTGGTACTATGTTCACAGATAAGTCCACTTCTTTCTCTTCTTCCCTCTATGACAACTGCATTCCTTTCTGCTCCTCACTCCTCAGAGGCAGCAGAGCCTGAAGAATACTGTATTCTCCTCTTTATTTTTTTCAAGTTCCTGTAGTTGACACACCAGAGGGAATATAAAATACTAGAGGAAGTCAATAAGCAATATTAATTCAGTTTTAGCAGTTGTTTCTAGAATGGTCTATGTTTAATTCCATGCACATATGAGTGACTTAAGCCAAGCTTTGAAGCATGTGTATCATTAAGGAAATATAGAGAAAACATCTCAAGATAGTAATTTTTGAGCTTTTACTTTTTGTCATTTCCTTTTCATCATGACCTTTCCCCTTCTCATCCACATTGCCTTGAGGATAAGTAGATCATTAGAGAGAAAATAAAAAGAGGAAACAGTCAATGTTCAGCTTTTTAAAAAAATATTTTATGTATTTATTCATGAGACACACACACACACAGAGAAGCAGAGACACAGGCAGAGGGAGAAGCAGGCTCCATGCAGGAAGCCCGATGAGGGACTTGGTCCCAGGACCTCAGGACCACACCTGGGGCCAAAGGCAGATGCTCAACCATTGAGCCACCCAGGCATCCCCAATGTAGCAAAAGGGGAAAATATACACATAAAGAGATGCAGGACTCAGTAAAAGGCAAGCATTTCTGTAGTCAAGGATCAGAACAGAAAAACAAAACGGTGAGTGGAGCAGAAGGTAAGACTTCATTGCACTTTGAATGTGAAGTAGGCAGAAGTTACAAGGGCTTTTGTTTACTTCCAAGTCAAGAGGATTAAAAGTGTTCCACAGGAGATGACATGCTTAGGTGGACACCTCCCCTTATGATAGGAAAATGTAATTCTCCTGCCAACCCTTTCTTGGGGATAGAGTTGTTAGTAAGCTGGAGCCTAAGAAAGGTGGAGACATGAACATCTGCATGTTCAGGAGTTCTGGCAACTGGGCTACTTCTCTGAGCCTGACCCAGCATGCCTGGTGGTGATGGAACCTAACTTCAGATTAGGATCCTGGATGGCCAGATGAAGCAACTGTGAAACCAAAACAAACAGATAAGCAAAACAATTTATTGCAAAGCAAATAAAAAAGGGGAAATACAACATTTTACCAAACCAGCAGAAGTCAGAGAAAGAGAATAACAGCAAGAAAGAAAAAGCATGGTTATCTCAAACCAAAATTAAGGTAATAGAAATATACCCTACTAGGCTCACAGAAAATATAAATAAATTTAACTTGCCTACTAAAAGTCACTGTTTGTAAAATTGAATTTGAAATTAGCTGCTAAATAAGAAAAAAAAAAAAACCTAAAACAACACCATGTGGAAAGATTCGAAACAAAGCCATGAAAAACAAAATAAATACTAAGTAAAACAAGCAGTGTGAGAAAAAGTAATGTTTGGCAAAATAAAATTTAGGACAACATTTACTAGGATACCATATAATTACGAAAAGAGAACAAGCCAGTGGGAAGTTATGGTGAGCATGAATTTTTAGGCACTCAACAACATAACCTTCAAGCTAATAGCAGTAAAACTTGCAGAATTAAAAAGATAAATTAACAAACATAGAAACATTGGAGATTTTAATAAAACTATCAAAAATGGATAAAGCAGAAAAAATAAGAATGCATATAAATGACATATATATATATATATATATATATATATATATATATATATAACTTATTTATTCATGAGAGACACAAATTGAGGCAGAGAGAGAGGCAGAGACAGGAGAAGTAGGCTCCATGCAAGGATCCCTGTATGGGACTCCATCCCGGGACTCTGGGATCATGCCCTGAGCCGAAGGTAGACGCTCAACCACTGAGCCACCCAGGCGTCCCTATAAATGACTTATAAAACAAAATTTATAAAATTATTATATATAATTGTTTACTCATTGGTAATGTGACTTCTGACATATGCCTGTTTTCCTTGTTCTATTTTTCTTTGTTTCACATTCTACACATATTTATGGATAAAAAACCAAACATATACTGAAATACTAAAAATTTTAATGGAAATTATAAACACTGAATTCATGATCATGATATGCTAAAATTGTTCTGAAGAAACAAAAGGAAAAGCCAAGTTAGAGGAACATTGCCTGAATCAGGAGGTGTGGTGTAAGAGTACTGACCCTAGGGAACCAGAAGAAACACTTGGAATCAGCACTAGGTGAGAACCATGCCTTGCTAACACTGAGAGCAAAACTAAGCTATCATTTTGTGCTAATGCTGTATGTTTCCGAGGTAGAAGAGCCGTAATAGTTGCTCATCTCACTGTGGATATTGGAACTTCTGTCTTCTATCAACAATTATCAGCAGAACACCTATGGATGTCCTACTAGTGCCTTGGGACTTACTTAGCCTAACCCTATTTGAACTGCCTGGTGTGGACTATCAGTCCACCAATGTCAATATTCTGTGACATAAGAACAGACACACTACCCTGTCACCTTAACAAACAATGGAGTCCTTAATGTCCAGAGGACATTGGTGGTGAAAGCTCTCCCATTACAAAGGGAGCTGGAGATAATTTACTACTTCAGGATGGTGTTGTTTGCTGGAAGTAGTTTTCCTCCTAAGGTTGAAGCTAAATGGAATAGACATAATATGAAGAACACCTTCTTTCCAGAGAAAAAATAGCTTTCATTGTCAGCTCTTTGAAAAGATCACCCTACCTAGAGATATGTTATGAATTAAAACCTGTCTCTTTGGGACATACAGCTAATTTCTATTTATTCAATAGAAATCTAAAAGGGAAGGATTTTCATTGGGATAAGAGAAAGATATTCTTGTATCATCTTTGTTCCATTCTCTCTCTGTTTTCACCAAGTCCTTCATCCATCTCTCCCTCCACTCTGCATAGCCATCTATAACCACTGACAACTCCTACTAAGATGAGAATGAGGCCTACCCATCACTGATTCTCTTGCCATTCATTCACTATGAAAGAGATCTCTTGGAGCGCCTTCTCAGATACTGTGCCTAGCAGTCTACCTGTCATGGACTTACTCTTTGTGTCCCCCACAAAGTCATATGTTGAAACTCTAACCCACAATATGATGGTATCAGGAGGTGGGGCCTTTGGGAGGTAGTTAGGATTAGACCAGGAGATGAAGGGAGAGCCCTTAAGAACCGGATTAGTGCCTTTGTAAGAGTCAATAGAGAGCTTGCTTCCACTGCTCTCCATCATGTGAGGATACAAGGAGAAGTCTATAGTCTGCAACTTGAAAAAGGGTTCTCACTGGAACCCAACTCCTCTGGCATCCAGTTCTCTGACTTTTAGCTTTCAGAACTGTGAGAAAGGAATTTATTGTTATTTGTAAGCCACCTTGTTTCTGGGGATTTTGTTGTAGCAGCCTGAGTTGACCAACACCCTACTCTGTCCTTTTGCTCCAGCTGCCTAGCCCCTGCCAATTCATTAAGGTGTGCAACTCCCTTCCCTTCCTTCTCTTTCTTGCCTACTACATTTATTGGGTATGCTCTACCAGGCACCGTGCTGTTTACTATGTATACAGTGGTGAACAAAAAAAGAAACTGTGCCTGCATTTATGAGTCTTATAACTTGATATGGAAGATTGGTATTTAACAAATGCAATTAAATATATAAACACAATTCTGAAATATGCAATGAAAGAAAATGATTTTTTTTTTCTGTGAAAGAGACAATAACTTGGCAACATGCTTTAGTTTGAAGATCCAAGGAAGGAACTATTATTGAGCTGATCCTAAAGGATTATGAGAAAAAAAGAAGGAGTTGCCAGGTAAGGAGAGGAGTAGGACCTTTGCAGGCTGAGGAGATAGGTTCTCTCATTTGGGAAATACTTTTTCCCAGTAGAAAGGGAAGGGACTTTCTTTGGTTTATACACGTGATAGAAAATTTGGTTTATTTTATTGTTTATTTAAATATGAGACTCTCAAATTTTCTACTATAAACCTTTAGATATTTCTCAGAGTGGTCTGGCATCTAAATTTCATAAAACTAATCAAAGGCCAGCCTAATTTTCTTCTTTAAATATCGTTTTTTTCTCTCACCTTTGTATTGTTTCTATTGAGTACTTAGATGGTTGTACGTTATTTCTTTACATTTAGATTTTCACTGGAATGTGTTAGAGTTGTATCTTTAATTATTTCACAGATCAGATTTTTATTCAACTCAGAATATTTCTTCATGGAGTTTAATTAATTTAATTCGATAGCAGCCATTCGTAGTGTGCGCTTTTTCTTTCTTTTTTAAAGAAAGGTTGTTTATTTACATCTTTACTCTTCATTTTCTGCTATAAAATTACATTATAGTCTCTTCAATCACTTTTAGCTTGACTTTTCCCCCTCAAAACTCTGGCAGAAATTCTCAAGAGTTTTAATTTTAAGTTTAATGCAGGATAAATTCTCCTATTTATGAAATAGCTACCCTTTTTCCCCTCCAAAAATTGTTGGCCCCACATAAAGCAATTTGATTTATAGACCCTTTTCACACTCTGTTCTTACCCTATGTCTATTATTGATTAGAAAATGAACAGCCATCTGCCTCAAGCTAGGCTCAATAGAGTTTTCTCTCTCTTGAGAATTTATAATGGGGATTTAGAGTGATATTTGGGCCCTAGCAGCCTATGGGTAGTTTCAGACTTGTAGTCCTAGACTCTTCTGAGACCTAACAGGTCACAGAGTGTACAAAAACTCCTCTTTATGTTTATGTTTATACAATTGTATTTTTTTTTTTTTTTTTTACTTGCAGTCAAAATAGTTTGCCTAAGTATAGGTGTCAGGAGGAATTATTTCAATCTTCTAAATGGCTGCTCACTCTAACCTACATGTGGAGGATTAGGAAATATTTAAAGAATTTAAAATTGATGAAAGACATTTTTTCTGCTTGAACAGCAGAAATTTGAATGCAAGTTGCATATAATGAATACTTACACATTGCAGGTTTGAAAAAGAAAGATAAAGGATTTAAAAGGCATCATGAGACTTTTATTTAGCTCTGTACAGCCTTTGATGTTCATGAAGCTTGGTAAAGTCCTGTTACACAGACATAGCAAAAAAAGAGGAGGTCTGTTGTTTCCTATAGCAATGGTCATTTCTACTTGGTCTAAAGGACAATATTTTTTAAAATTAAAAGTTCAGGAATAAAATAAATTTTTTCTAACATGTGTGGAGACAAAATCCAAAGACTTTTAGAGCAAAGCATACTGATACTACCATGAGTATCTATTATATACTATATTTGACATTATTATATATTGTATTAGTATAATAAAGTGAGATACAATGGTCAAGGTAAGATCAGCTTTTCTTGTTAAGTTCAGATGGTCACTAAGCTTAGAAAGGAATATGAGAAAAAGATAAATAATTGCTTGTGTGACCAAAAGACCAATCAGACATTTCTTTAGTGAGTTGGGAATTTTGAGAGGCACCATTAGTCTGATAGGGAAGGTGAAGTCTTGGAAGGGAAGTAAAGCACAGCATTAAAAAGGCAAAATAATCCTATTTTGTGTGTTCACATGTTTGTTATAGACCAAGAGAAAAGCAAAGGACTTTATTTTTATTTAACAATTTATTAGTATTAAATCATTACAAAACTACCCATTAAAATTTGTGTGACACACATAGAGGAAGAACAATAGCCCTAAAAAGCTTATGCTGGAAAGAAAGGCTGAAAATTAATGAGCTAAGATTTTAGCTTAGGAAAAATGAACAACAAAAAAGCAAACAACAACAACAACAAAAAAACAAAAAATAAAACTAATCTAAAAAAATAGGAGGAGGTAAGTAATAAAGTCTAGGAATTCTTAAATCAAGTGTACTATAGTGTATCAGTAGTGCCCAACCTTATTTCTTTAAAAAGGTTGTAAAAATTGAGAGCTCTCTACAAGGTATAGGAATAAAGAGTACAGGTAAACAATGTTAGATATGCAAAAATTGCACTTCTAAAGATGCAGATAATAAAATAATAATAGATAATTATGAAGAAATGTGTGCTAACATATTGGAAAATTAAGTGAAATTGAATCAAAATTCCTAGAAGTGTGGATAATTCCAGCAAATAGAAAATCAGAGTTGCCTTACTCTCATCCCATTTATATTTAGAAGAAAATTGTACCAAATATTCAAGTGGTAGATCATTCTAAACTTAAGAAAATTCTTTCAGAGAGTGAAGAGAGAGAATATATTGCAGCACACATCTTGAAGCTAATAAAATCTTGATACTAAAATCAGGGTAGGGGAAGCATGAGTGGCTCAGCGGTTTAGCGCCACCTTCAGCCCAGGGCCTGATCCTGGAGACCTGGGATAGAGTCCCACGTTGGGCTCCCTGCATGGAGCCTGCCTCTCCCTCTGCCTGTGTCTCTGCCTCTTTCTCTCTGTCTCTCTCTCTCTGTGTCTCTCATGTGTCTTAATAAATAAAAATAAAAAAAAAAATCAGGGTAGGACAATGGGATACATGGAAATTATAATGCAGTCACTCATGGTCATGAATGTAAAATTGCCTCTCAAAAATCAGTGACAAAATGAATCCAGCATTGTAAAACAAAACACAATATTATGACTAAGTTGGATTTATTACTCATATATAAATTTATTATGTCCTATAATTCTCCATAGTAGCACATCGAAAAAGAAAAATATAACAACTTGATAATTGCAATAGATTAAGGAAAAAAGGTAAAATTTAATAATCATTTCTGAAAAAATTGCCCAAAAAACCTCTTAACAAAATAGGAATATATATACATATGAATATGTATATTCATATATATATTCATATATATATGCACAATTGGTTTATTATATGAATCATTGGATTCATTTTATGAATCATGAATCCAATGATTCATAGGTTTATGATAGATCAATCAAGATAGACTCATTTAAAGGATTTTCTTCACCCAATTATTGAGGATGGACAGTCCCACATCTGCATGGTGGGCCAGTAGGCTGGAGATGCAAGGAAGACCCAATTTTTCAGGCAAGTCTGAAGGCTACCTGTCAGCAAAATTTCTTCTTGCTTAAGGGAAGTCACTCTTTTGTTCTAGTCAAGCCTTCCTTTGATTGGTCAAGGACCACCCACATTATTGTGGGAAATCTGCTTCCCTTAAAGTCCACTGATTTAGATATTAATCTCATCCAAAAACATCCACCCAGAAACATCTAGAATAACATTTGATCAAATATCTGGGCACCATGGCCCAGCCAAATTAAATGAATTTAACCATTATCATGATCAAGTATTTAAAAGTATTTTCTTTAAAATCAGAAACAATGGCTTGCTATTAACATTTCTGACCAGCATGTGCCAAAGGACCTAGCCATTGCTGTAAGACAAGAAAAAGAAATTAAAGGTAGAAAGACTAGGAAGGATGAAACCAAATTTTTATCATATTCTCATGATGTTAGTGTCTTAAAGAAAATTTTCTACTAGAAAATTACTAGTTTTAATAAGATAGTTTAGAGAATTGTCTAGATATATGACCAATACAAAAAATCAATTTTAGTTCCATATGTTATCCATAAATAATTAGAAAAATATAATTTGAATATATACCATGTACAACAGCAATACACATATGTATATATTTGGTACACAGGGTGAACATTTCACTAAGGTATAGAATATCTTATGTATATACTAATAAAACTTTAATAACTAAAGAAGGACTAACATGCTATTGTAATAAATAGAAAAACACTATCTTATAGATGCCATTTGTTTTTTTTTTTAGATGCCATTTGTTTTCAAATTGATTTATAGATTCAGTATAACTGAAATCACTTTTTAAATGAAATGTGATAAGCTCATTCTAAAATGACTATGGAAGATGAAAGGGCCCCAAATAGTAATAAATCCAATTTGCACTATAGGTAGGTATTAAATATAATGTAGTTCTGGTATTGTCATAGGAGCAGATAAATATCTACCACAGGCATAGAACAAAGATCCAAAATAAGACTCAGGAACCTAGAGAGCTGATATGGTTCAAACTGGCTCAGTAGATTACTGGGGAAATGGTTGATCATTAATGTGAATCAGTAAGAAAAAGTTCTTTGAAAAAGCATTGCATAGAAGAAATACAAATGGCATTTAAACATGGAAAGATGCTTGTTGTCAATAATTCAGATAATTACAAATTAAAAACTCCAGTTAAATATCATCTCACAGTCATTAGTCTGGCAAAAACTTAAATCCTGCCAGTAACATGTTTGGCGAAGGATTTGAAGCAAGGAAAACTCTTGATTGCTAGTGGAAGTATGAATTGAAATAATGTCGGAAAATAATTTGACATTATCCAGTTATGCGTGTATCATGTAACTGTTTAATTCTGTTCTATTCCTAGGTATGTGCCTTCAACTCTTACACACGTGGGCCAGGGGACATGTACAAAAGTGTTTAGAGCAGCATTGCCTATAATAGAACAATTGTGCAAACAATCTGCATTAGTTTTCCATTGCTGTAATACAAATGAATACAGATTACATGGCTTAAAATAACACCCATATATTATCTCATAGTTTCTGTAGGTCAGAAATCTGTGCTTCATCCAGCTGAATTCTCTCCTCAAGGCATTATAAGGTTGGCATCAAGGTGTTAGCGTGGGGATCCCTGGGTGGCGCAGCGGTTTGGCGCCTGCCTTTGGCCCAGGGCGCGATCCTGGAGACCCGGGATCGAATCCCACATCGGGCTCCCGGTGCATGGAGCCTGCTTCTCCCTCTGCCTGTGTCTCTGACTCTCTCTCTCTCTCTCTCTGTGACTATCATGAATAAATAAAGTCTTAAAAAAAAAAAAAAAAGGTGTTAGCGTGGTTGTGTTTGTTCTCTTCTAGAGTTCAGTGTTCTTTTTCAAGCTTGTGCGTGGTTGTTGGTAGCACTCAGCTCCTTGCAGTTGTGAACCTGAGGTCCCCATTTTCTTTTATTTTTATTTATTTTTATTTATTTTTTTATTTATTTATGATACACAGAGAGAGAGAGAGAGAGAGGCAGAGACACAGGCAGAGGGAGAAGCAGGCTCCATGCACCGGGAGCCCGACGTGGGATTCGATCCCGGGTCTCCAGGATCGTGCCCTGGGCCAAAGGCAGGCGCTAAACCGCTGCGCCACCCAGGGATCCCCCCCCCCCCCATTTTCTTATTGGTTGTTGGCTAGGGGCTTCTCTCAGCTCTAGTGGTTGCCAGCAGTTCCTTGTTCTATGGCCTTCTCCTGGTTTGAATCTCTCTGACCTTCTTTAAGGGTTCACTAGAATAGATCAGGCCTACCCATGAATATCTCCCTAAAGTCAACTGATTAGGGATTTTTAAAAAAATTATTTATTTATTTATTCATGAAAGAGACAGAGAGAGAGGCAGAAACATATAGACAGAGGGAGAGCAGGCTCCCTCCTGGGAGCCTGATGTGGGAGTCGATCCCAGGACCCCAGAATTATGACCTGAGCCAAAGGCTGATGTTCAACCACTGAGCCACCCGGGTGCCCCTAGCTGTGTTAAGTATTATAAATTTTCTTAAAACACTACATGATATGTATGGTAAGCTTCACACTAAAATATTTTAAGATAAAATTAAATATGTTGAAAGAAAAGATTCCATTTAAAAAGCAACAGAAGTGTAAAATATATAAGAAATGCTCCAGTTCAATATAAAAATCCATTGACTAGCATAAAGCATGACTTATATAAATAGAAATATCTCTTTTTAAAAATAGGATTCTATATTATAAGGATGTCAGAGACACAGTTTATAACACCAAATTTGTCATAATTTTCTATTAAATTTATAGCATGCGACTTCCAGTTTAATACAAACAGGAAAAGGATCAATCTTAAATCCTTTCATTATTTCCATGAAATACCTTCTTTCATTTTCTAATCTTTCCTTGAAAAATGAGACTACGGCAATTTGATACCATTTTACTTCGCACCTGAAGCAAATGTGCAAAAAGAGCAGTGTTTGTTGTGGCGCTGCCCTATGGGTCCATCCATGGCATCATGTTCAGCTGTAACCAATGCGTTTCAGGAGCGTGAAGAGGAACTGGACCCCATCTTTGCTACTCTAATTTCCCAAATAATGCCTTTAATATAGAGTTTTTCACAACTTGACTTCCTAATTAAGAAAGTGACAAGTTTGGAAAGGATTTTAAATGACAGCGTTTGTCAAGCTGTTTGTTTAGTGAACTCTCTGGGTGTGCTGTTACTCAAGAACTGTCTTAATTAAGGTTAATCGGTGCATAATTAGAACCTCTGCTGATTTACAAGATTCCACTAGTGGTAAAGTGATGAGAACCCTTACTGTCTAGACTGAAGGACAAAGCAATCACAATTAACCATATTTCAAGACACACTCTTTCTGTCTCCAACACAGGGGCCATATTCCTTATCTGACCTTTTTGGAAGAGTTCATCTCATCCAAGTTTTTGGGAACCCCTTGTGAGCTTTGGATAAGCAAGGGTGATTTCAGCCTCATTGTAGTTAGGGAAAAAACAAAGAAAAAAATAAATGGAATGGTGGCCTGCTTATTATTCTAAACTATGTTAAAATTTAACCCAGGTAAAAATCAATCAATTTTACTTTCTCTGCCCTCTTGCATAAAGGAGGCAGTGGAGTAGGTGGGAAAATAGGCATAGAAAAGAGACCCAGTTCTCAATATTGGAAAATGGATTAGGGAGAATGTGGTAGCCTGCTCCTCATGTCTATCAAGGGGCCTCATAGTGCATCACAGTGCGGCCCCCAGACTTACATTAGCTACCATTCTGGGGTTCCTAATAGTGAGGGCACCAAACACTAACATGAACTCCAACAGGGCAGTCCGACAATTACTTTTCCCTGGTATCTTTAAAAACAAGATGAAAGCATCTAACAATGGTTGGCTTTGGTAAAGATTTATTTGGAAGCTGGAGATTGACAGGAACTTCTGTTCATTATTTTAAAAATTTCCGACATATCATGGACCAGTATTTTTCTAGAATATGATGAGTTGCCCAATAAATTTAAAAAGACAAAGTTTAAGTACAAATAAGTTAATATTAGATTCAACACATTAAATGATTCAGTTGAATTGTCATAAAGGTTGTATTTCAATTTCTGTACTAATCTGTATACCTGGTCCTAAAAAAGTTTGAATTAGGGCTCCAGGGTTGTGCACCGGCCCTTCAGGCTCCTGGAAGGTTCTAGATTTCCCTCGGAACGTGCTCAGCCCCCTCCCCTTTTGTGGCCTCAAGGCGGTGCCTTCCTCCTACAGCGTGACCAGCTCCTGGGGCTCGGCCGGGTGGGCTGAACTGGGACCGTGAGGGGTCAGGGGGAAGGTGCATTGTGTTTGCGTGACAGGTGGTGTGCACCGAGATCCGCGAGGGCATCTGGGGGGCAGAGGCCTCAGGCAGCCTCAGGCACGCAGGTGCTTTTATCCCAGGACTCCCTGCGTGCTGGTGTGGGACTCCTGACTTCTCGCCAGATCCTGCTTCCTCTGGGGAGAGTGGTCACGGCTGCTGGGCCTGGGCACCTCCTATGTCGCTTAGCCCACCCTTAATCAGGACCCATGAACCCCAGAAGTCACCAAGCGCACCGTGTGGGCTCCAGCAGCACTCTGAAAAAACACGTGCTCCGCCCTGAACCCCACTTTGAATACACCTGGGCCAGGTAATGTGTTAAACTATTTCCTTGAAAGTTCTGAGCAAACTTCAAGTTACTTCGTTCTTTCGGTAGTTGGTTGTTGCCTAGTAATTGTTTTATGATATTTCTTCCATTGTTGTCGTGGAGATTTGAAGTGCCCATAAATTCGTAAAACCTTTTCTCAAGCCAGATTTGCTTACCCTTCTGACATATTTAGATACTCTTACAAGAATACCTAATATTGCTTCGTGGATGATTTACTTCTAAAAAAAGAGTAATAGGTGTTTATAGGCTCCTTGCTTGCTTTTTGGCTTCTGTTTGGATATGTTGGGTTTTAAGCAGATAAACCTTTGATATATTCAGGTTTGTTTTTGTTTTTCCCTGGTACCTACATTTAGGTGAAGTAGCAAGCTTGGGATCAGTTTCCTCTATGTGGCTGGGCCTTTCCGGTTTATCATGTTCACCTGGAAATTGATCCTCTATCTGGAACACTCTGTGGGAGGTCTTTTCTTACGTGATGTTAGTAGTAACTGAGTTTAAGAAAACTTTCCTACCCACTGGAGAGTGGGCTAACAGACTATCTTACTAATTAGGGTGAGGAACTTCCCGGGTTACCTCTGGGCCTGGCAGGTGAGTCACTCTACCTTCTGATTGTGAATTCTAATTTGTGAGTAGTTGGATCATAGACACATGCTCTGAAAGCCAGGGATTTCACTTATCATCCGAAAGAGGTCAGATAGTACAAGCCTTTTTTCAAAAGAATTTTTTCATTATTCAGAACAGTAGTATATGTAGACTTTTGGTTAGCCCATATCAAAGTTAATTCAGTATACTATCATTCTGTAAAAATCAGCAATTTACAAGTCTTCAGGAAATTGAGAAGCAATGAAATACATAAATGTCTAATGCTCTACTGAACATGACTAAATCTCCTTAATGGCTTTGAAGGCAGTTCAGGATTTTACCATTCCTCTGTGTAATCATTAAAAACAACATTTCTCACAGTGCTGGACAGCAGACATAAAAGGATGGATGGATGGTCTGATTTCTGTTCTGCCCTATGACACAATCCAGCTATAGAGCAAAATTCTGATAACTCTATCATTCAGTCATTAAAACTCGAGTTACAGAGTTAGGGACATGAGTAGTTATTCAAGTTTTTCCATTATAATCTGTGTATAAGACTTTTTTTTTTTTTTTTTTGTCAAAAAACTTACCTGAAGGGGAAAAAAAAAAAACTAAACTATTTTATTGTTAAATTTTTTCCAAAAGAAGCTTTTACAAAAACCACCCTGGCTTCTTGTTTTCTTTCCCTCTGATGAGAGTGCTCAACTTCCTGGCTGCTGACAAAATTACCAAGAATTAATCAGAACAGGATAAGACTGGTCCACTTATCAGGTGGTTAAAAATGCAAATTAGGGACTTCTAAGTTAGGTCACCTAAGGATTGCCAGAAAACAACTTACGTTCTTGGCCATTTAAAAATACATTTTCCTAACTGACATTATGATAAATAGAAAATGTCTACATGGAGTATCTCTTTAAAGTGTGGACTGAGGGAACTATTAGGTTGAACCATACGAAATCACCAGTATCATGGGTCAAGAATTGTCAAATATTGGCAGTTTCATGTGGTTCAACCTAACAGATTATGTGTCATGTGTTTTTAGACTATTTTTAAAGTTTGAATCTAAAGTGATTCTACAAAGAGCAGCTTGAATACTTTTGGGAGAGGTCCTGAGATTTGCCAGAGAGAGAAAGAGAGCTATATTTTCTGGGAACAATTTGAAATTAAAATGGATTATAAAAAAGAACATATTTAGCTCTTCTGTTAGTATTGAGAAGAAAACATAGGGATAGTAAATGAAGTGGCTTAATGAACTCTATGTGTGACATTTGAAAGCAAAGGGATTCCTTTCCTTGGTATTCAGAGAGATATGTTAAAGTGAGTTATCATTTGGGGAATTTTTCCCTTTACCATTGATTTCAAGATGTAGATCAATACAAAGATTTATATAAAGATATTTTTTGAAGATACACAAAGCTTTGTATAAATCTTTGTATTGATTTTTTTTTTTTAATACACTGAAGTGGGTAATCATGCTGAGCTGCTTTGTTTTTTATTTCAATATAAAAGCCAGTTTTGTGGGCAATTAATATTGCTCAAGGACAATCTAAATTTGAGAGGCTATCTACCTTTCTATAGCCACATGTGTGGGGTTCCAAGAAAACATTAAACTCCAGGTGATTTTGTTTAATTTCTCTCCGTTGAGATTGGATACTTTGAAAGTAACTTCTCAACATCTTGCAGCCATCAGCAGTAATTTGGCTTCTTAAGCTCTGTATACTATATTGGGATGATATGTTAGGCTTGTTTGTGAGCACAAGGCAGCCATGTACATTTTTGGACAGTGGTAAAAAGCAAAAGTCTCTGATATCCCATCTCTAGCACTATCATTGATGTGGTAATACTAATTTTCAAATGTATACATTTGTATACTTTTTGAGTGACAAAAAGTCATTTAGGTTCAAGCTAAGAAAGCAAACCCCTAAGAATTTTACATCTGTTTTTCTGTAGTGCTAAAGTACTACTTCTAAAAGTCCAATTCTTTTGTCTCATTTTATTTTTTATTATTATTTCTTTTTTGGTAAAGATTTTATTTATTCATGAGAGACAGAGAGAGAGGCAGAGACATAGGCAGAGGGAGAAGCAGGCTCCATGCAGGGAGCCTGATGTGGGACTCGATCCCAGATCTCCAGGATCATGCCCTGAGCCAAAAGCAGACGCTTAACCGCTAAGCCACCACAGGGGTCCCTGTCTCATTTTATTCTTAAATGTAGTAATTTCAATTCAGTATCTCAACATTTTTCATATCTTTCATTAAGCAAAACATTATTCTATGCTACCAAAGTGCCAGACACAGAGTAAAATGTTTTTGTATATTGTAATTTATTCCATTGTCACTTATAAGTAGCTATATCCCTACTATCCTCAGATATAAAGGATCACCTAATGACTGGAAGAAGCAGCTTGAAGCAAGGTCTTTTCTCTAACATACTGTAAAAGTTGCCCTGAAATGCGCAGTGCAAGAGTAGCTAGATGTTTTGAAATTTCTACACTCGTATGTTTCATATTTTAATAAAAGTCACCTGGGAATCTTGCTAAAGTGCTGATTCTAATTCACTGGGATGGAGCTAGAGGTTTACATTTCTAACAAGCTCCCAGGTGATGCTGATGGTGCTAATCTATAGATCCCACCGAGAGCACTAAGGGTCTGTGCTATTGAATGTGTGGCCTGGTAGAAGGTTAATGCCTGCTCTTTAAAATGGAGTAACTGCTCTGAGGAGAAGCGGGTGTGAAAATTGTCAGCCGTGCCATAGTAATGCTACCAACAAATGCAGCAATGTGTAGGAGCTCCTAGAAGTTAAATAGGAGTTGGGAGATTTGGGAACATTGGTCAACGGTATTTTAATTTGGAGGGTCTATGCAAGGCGGTAGTAAAGGAGTAAGAGATGGTCAGAAATAGGACAATTAGGTATGAAATAAAAGACAAGTGAAAATTTTGGAGTTCATGGGGAACCATCATTGTGTCCTGTTAGGGGTGAATTCTGGTAAATGAATCCTTAAAAAGAAAAGATGCTACTTAGGAATACACTGTTATTGAGTACCACTCACAGACTATCAAAAGTAGTCTGGGGGATCCCTGGGTGGCTCGGCGGTTTAGTGCCTGTCTTTGGCTCAGGGTGTGTTCCTGGAGTCCCGGGATTGGGTCCCATTTTGGATTCCCTGCATGGGGCCTGCTTCTTCTTCTTCTTCTTCTTCTTCTTCTTCTTCTTTTTTTTTTTTTTAAGATTTTATTTATTTATTCATGAGAGACACAGAGAGAGAGGCAGAGACACAGGCAAAGGGAGAAGCAGGATAAATAAGTAAAATCTTAAAATAAGATAAGTAAAATCTTAAAAAAAAAAAAAAGTCAGATCTGTTTTCTCCTTCTGGAGGGTAAAGGCTACAGTTTGCTCTCCTGACTATGAATAAGAGCAGGGAGATTTTAACTGAGATTGGGCACTCTAATTCAGGTTATCTATCAACCAGCCTTTGGATAGTAGGAATTCATTTGTCATGTAGTAATTTAATATTCAAAATGTTATATTGGGAGCAGCAGCAGGAGCATCACCTGGGCACTTTTAGAAATGCAAATTCTTGGCCCCACTCTAGACCTGAATCAGCATCTACAGATTACCAGGTGATTTCTATGTACATTAAGGTTTTAGAAGCACTGATGTAGCAGTAAGCTGGAGTCTGGGAGAAAGGTTGAATTGGCTGCTAGATTTTAATGGGAATATGGAGAAGTTCAGGAAAAGAAGACTTTTATTTATGTGCTTACCAAAGAGAGGAAACTCAGAGAATACAAGGATGCTGGTTTAACTGAACCAGAGCTGCAAATCCAAAGCTGTTACTTAGAGCAGAAAAGAGCTCTTTGGATATTATTAGCTTGGACACATCAGACAATTCAGAGGCTAAGCAGTATTGCCCTTCAGGGCCAGAATGCCTTTGCAGTAACTTCCATGGCAGCATAAATGACCACCCATTACTAGAAACCAAGAGGATTTGTGGCTCAGTTCAGCCACTTCTTATCACTTGGGTAACCTTGCATCCCAGCCTAGGGGGGTTATCATTGTTTTAAGGGAAGAAAAACAGAACTTTGTCTTCTATCAGAATGTTTTCACTCCTTTGTAGAAGGCTCTCTTAAGGAGTTAACACTACTGAAACTATAATATCAACAAGATCAAAAGCAGCTGAGGAAGAAAGAGAAACCGACTGCTTATAGCTCCTTTGCCTCTTCCTTTGTAATGATACCAAGTATATTGCTGCAGTTCATTTATGGGCTGTATTAATTAGCATCTCCTGTGTTACAAACTACCCAAACAACATTCCTTTTGCTCAGGATTCTGAATTTAGGTGGGCATTGTTTCTGGACTTAGTATTTTTTGTCAGCTGCTGGCTGGCCGGGGGCTAGCCATTCAAAGGTGACGTCTGTAGGCCACTTCATCTCTATTCGATGTGGTCATCCTCTAGCAGGCTAGCTCAAGCTTGTTCATATGTCAATGTCAGGGTTTCAAGGGAGCAAGCAAGGAGTATGAAGTACCAGAGTCTCATACTGGAACCAGCATATTGTCACTTAGGGTGCATTCCATTGGCCAAAGTATGTCAACATGGCAAGCCCAGGCTCAAGAAGTAGTGATGGACAGAAAGTGCTTCAGCATCACACTGGCACTGTTATGAATACAAGGAGGTGGAGAACTGTGCACATTTTTGCAGTGAGTCTACCACAGGCCAAATGAAGAATCAAGAGACTTTCACAGACTGTCCATATCTCATTCATTTTGGTTTCTCTAGTGCCATCCTGGTGTTCTCAGTGCTTGACACATTTGGGCGTTTAACAGATGTCCTAGAAATGGTTTAACTCATTTTGTTTTATTCCTTAAATAGGCTTTGAAATCTCTGACCAGAATCCAAAATCTTTTAAAATGTGATAATCGCCATATTCTCAAAGATTACCTGATTACCCTGACTAGGAGAAATTTCTTTTCAATTGCATATTTAGCAATTGTTAGTCATGGTAGGGAAATTAGAAAACATAAAGCTTTAATGACTTTGTTGAAAATAGCCCTTGGCCATTTAATAAAAATTCTGACAAACCTTTGCCTAAAGGTCTTTATTATAATATTTAAAGGGCATATATAGTGAAAACAGTAAAATTGTAATTTTAAATTTGCACGATGGCTATGGGATAGTCACATGACGAAATACTAAACCATTATAAAAACAGCAATGGAAAATATTTTATGTAGAGATACTCTAAATATATTTGGTATATTTAACTCAATGTATATCTTATGAATATATTTATGCAGATATTACAGAATACTTAAATATAAAACATGTTTATTCATATTAGTGTAATATATAGTGTTACAATTATAATGTACTTGAATGATATATAATGTAAACATGAATACATGTAAGACAGGGACTGTCACTAAGTGCAAGATGTGGATATAGTTGGGCAAATGAGCTGTAGCTATTTGGCCTTTTTTTTTTTACTTTCAATTTTACAAATATCCTATAGTATAAATATATTATGCTTAAAATAAAAAACTAACAGAGGAAAGGAGGGAGAGAGAAAGGTCATTCCTTATCTCTTCTCTAAGGACTCTTTCAATAACATCACAGGTTGCTATATAGGCCATTTAATTTATGCCGTTAATTTTCAGTGGTACCACAGCAATGTTATCTAGAAACACTTAACCAGGAAATCTTCATTGGGTAGAATATATAGCTCTTATTCATCAGAATAGCAGATATATGGGGCAAAGGTCTTGTGTAACTGTACTGGAAAAGTTGAAAATCTGGACGATCCTGAAGTTAAAAATCACACAGGAAATGTGTGGAAGGCAGCAGGACCAGTCCCTCCTTAATGTCTTGGTGGAAGTGGAGGATGAGGGTGAGAAAGTGTTTAGGATGCCAGCCTTAACTCAGGCAGCTACATGCTGGATGCAACTGACAGTTTTTAAGGATGCAATTGACATTGGGTGGGAGTAGGAACAAAATCTTTCTCAGCTCCACATGCAAACCAGTAATGGGGAGGGGGGATTGGAGATGACTGTTAGTACAGAATCAGAAGGTAGCTTCAATTTGGAGTCATTATTAGGATGTAGTTGCTTCTTGGACAGATTTGCAATGTAGAAATGCCAGGTTCATTAGCATTACTTTTAACTCAGTCAGGAGATCTCCTTTTCCTTTTCTTTACATTTTTCTTCCTTTTAGTTTTTTTCTTCTTCTCCCTCTTCCTCCCAAGTTACTCCCAAGTTACTGTCAACCTCCAGCACATGGAGGAATCCCCAACATGGTGGTTGTGGGAACTCCTGATCATGATTTTGATTATCATTGTAGCTATCCTTTATGGATAGTCAACAATTATTCCTATTCACTTCCACTTCCGTATTCTCGTCTAAATCATTGTAGATCTCTCCACTTTAGACTTCCTTTCTCCCTGATTTAGAAATAGGGGAAGCCAGAGATTTTCTTCAGGCTGGTTCATTTAAATATTAAAACATTTCAACAGTGTGCAACTCCCTTTAAATTTCAGTTTTCATGGCTTGTGCTTTTACTAAATTAATAGTACTTCCATAGCATTTGTGATTTTCAAAGCAGTCCACAAACATTAATTAATGCTAATGCTACCCTAAGAGAATGCTGTAACTAGCTAACTGACTGAACTTTATCTCAAATTATTTTTAAATGGTTTTCAATTTGGGAGGGCAAGTTGGAAAGAATGTACAAGAATATATAGTGTTTGCTATCATTTGCTACCTCCTAAAAGTAATGATGCAGCAAATTGAAGTGAATCATCCTCAGAAGGATATTAAGGTTTGATCCACCTGGAATTAATCATCTCTAAGAATAACCTGTTGCCTAGACTGAATGGACCAAAGCAGTCCTTGGAATACACATTTAAAGATAAAAACTGTTTGTAATCCAGGCATCTTTTCTCTCAGCATTAATTGCAATCCTGGGATTCTAATCATTCCACTTTCTTTTCTTCGCTGTTTACAAAACAAAAACAAAAAATGAGCAGAATATAAGTATGGTTTGCCCTGTGATCAGCCAATAAGTATTTAATACCTAAGCATCACATAAACTGTTTAGTTCTGGGGGAAGACAGAAAAACAGCAAAAATAAAGTAACAACCTACTGTTCATATCTTAAAATAGCCTTCAGTTTAGTCATGAAATCAAGCTTACATGGAGAAATGATAAAGGATTACTAGGGTCTACCGTGCCAGTAGGAAAAAAATGTCCTTGTGGACTGGAGGAGCTAGGTGGGGCTTCCAGGAAGAGTTTTTTTTTTCTTTTTAAAGATTTTTTTTTTAAATTTATATATTCATGATAGACACAGAGAGAGAGAGGGTCAGAGACACACAGGCAGAGGGAGAAGCAGGCTCCACGCCGACACGGGACTCGATCCTGAGACTCCAGGACCATGCCCTAGCCCAAAGGCAGGTGCTAAACTGCTGAGCCACCCAGGGATGCCCTCCAGGAAGAGTTTGACATAGATTTGGTGTTACTACATGGTGTGTGGGTTTTGAAACACCCTGAAATATCAAGGGAGTCACTGCAACTTCTTGAGCAGGAAGTAAAAAGGTGGAAGAACTGTTTTAGGCTGAAACTCATAAGCAGGATGTCCTGGAGGTTGGATAGATGTCAAGGATTTGGTACAAGGTAAGCTAGCGTGGAGTGGTTCAAGAGTAGAGAGTGATTATAAGGTGCACATTGGACTCATATGAACATGTGTTCAAATCCTAATTTTTCACAGATGAGTAACCTTGATAAAACTCTCTCTCTTGAACTTTCATTTTCTCATTTATAATGGGGGATGTGATATTTAAGTGGAGTAGTATGTGAAAAGTGCTGTATTTGACCCCAGAAAAAAGTATGATATAAACTTGTATTGAATGATAGGTTTTGTATTTGTCTCCTGGTCATCAAATGAACACTTCCATCTATGCCCTAGGCATGCATTCTATTTATTTTTTATTTAAAAATTTTTTTATAAAGATAGTTTCTGAGTGGGGGGAGAGGCAGAGGGAGAGGAGCAGATAGATTCCTTGCCAAGTGGGGAGCCTTATGTGGGGCTTGATGCCAAGACCCCAAGATCATATTCTAGGTTGAAACCAGGAGCTGGACACTTAACTGGCTGACTGAGCTACCCAGGGGCCCAGCTACCCAGGTGTGCATTCTCTTAATGATGAAATTGAAAGTCTTTCAGCTTGGATTTCTGTGTCTTGGAGTTTGTTAGACTACTCTAAATGACTGTACTGCTAGAATAAAAAATACTTGAGTGTTTAAAAACAACCTGTTCAAATTTATCAGTGAAGTAGCAAGAAAGAGTCTTTGAAAACTAAAAAAACTTAGTGAAGGTAAGAATCAGGCAGGGCAGAGGAGGTGATGGGAGATTTGCAGAAAGCATCTGTTGAGCCAATATTATGTGGAGCCGGGTTTTCATGGCCTCTTGGGCTTGCAAGATTTAGGAGGTAAAGCTGCAGTCAGTGTATTAGATTTCCCTTTGTTCTTAAAATTGATCACAAAGGACTGCCTTTAAGCTGTAAAGGTAAAACTTACCCTACCACCTGCTTCCTAATGAGGCTGCAAGGAAATTTGCTCCTCTTGAACCTGGTTCTGGGTGGGAGGGGAAAAGAGTTGTCTTTGAGAATTCATAACTAGCCCACATGTGAGTTTGCATTCTGAGTTAATATGACTTGTGTGCTTCAAAAAAAACCTCCGGCTGAGAATTTCATATGACGTATGGTGATGCCTGTCGGTGCCTGGCAGAAAAAACTTCACAAATTCAATACCTACTTAGACTAGTCTTTTTCAAACACTAATGTACATGAGGTTATGATTAAAATGCAGATTCTGATGCAGTAGGTGTAGGGCTTGATTCTGTGTGCCTCCTAATCTTTTAGGTGAAGCAGACGCAGGTGGTCCATGGATTACACTTTGAGTAAACTAAGAAATCCACTTTCAACTCCAGGTCTCAAAGAAGGAGACAACCTGAAACATTTAATCATCATTTTTCCTGTTTTCTGTTTCACAGACAACCACTTAAGTATATGAAATCACAGTCCATAACTTTAAAACATAAAACACAAGTCAGCAGGAAAAAGAGACCAGAAAAGATTTCAGATATTAGAATTATCCAACTCAGAATATAAAATAGATATTTAATGCATTTCAATTTGTGTATGAGATTGAAAATATGAGCAAGGAAAAATAAAGTTATGTAAATATCTGATAATGTTTAGTGGAAAGAAAACTTCTAGATATGAAACAATGTTCATATGTAATTATAAAGTTTTATAAGTTAATGGATGAGTTCAACGCAGATTAAATCCAGCTGAAGAGAAAATTATTTTTAACTTCAATTTAGATTTAAAGAATATACTTAGAATGAAGCATAGAAAGATAAGAGGGAATATCTGAAGAAATATTACCAGAGAATTTTCTAGAATTAGAGTAACGTAAAAATCTTCAGGTTCAGATACCCAATAATTTTAAAACAGGTTAATATAGATCTATGCTAAAGACAAGATTTTGAATTATTTAGTGAATAAGGCAAATTATACCCTCCCCCCTTCCCCCCGCCAAAGGATATCTTTAACTGCCAAATCACAGCAGTGACAATGGAAGCTAGAAAATAGTAAAACCACATTTTTAATGATTTGGGAGAAAATAATAGTTGATTTGGGATTTTGGGGAAGGATAGAAAATTCTAAAACTATTTTTCATAATGAGAACAAAATAGAACTTTTTCAGCATGAACATAGTCTATTGCCATTAGAGGGTCTCACTAAAGTAATTTTAGATGATGTATTTCAGACAGAAGGAAAACTATTCCAGGGAGAAATTTTGTGAAGCAAGGAGGAATACTTAGCAAAAAGTCCTTTTTTTTTAAAAGAGACATAATACACGATAAAAAAGGGGGTGATAATTGTATTTATAAGTGTTTAATGTTCCTTATTGTCTGGAAGATGTATAGGGATACTAGTAAACATGAGTTCAGTAAATTCTCATTTTCAATTTCTGGGGAAACCAGTAGAAGGAGAGAGGCAGAATAAATAATTTCTAAGCTAGTGGGAAAAATGAAAAAAATCTGAAGAAAGGAAAGATGAAAATAACACAGAAAAGGTAGCCTACATTAAAGAACATACAAAAGGATAGACGTAAATAAACCCAAATGTAACAGAGGTTGATACAGACATAATAGATTAGAGTGGAAAAATGATGATTAAATGTTTCAGACAAAGATTGTCAGGCATGAGAAGTTTTTTTAATGAAAGGAAATCTTAGCTGAGTGGTTCCTATAGTGTGATCCCTAGATTAGTAGCATTAGCATCACCTGGGAAATTATTAGAATAAATACAGATTCTTAAACCACTCCAGACCTACTGAATCAGAATGTCTGGTGATGACTCCCAAAGCTGTGCTTTAACAAGCCTTCTAGACGATGCATGCTAATGTTTGAGAACCACTGCTCTAGCTATGTATTCTCTACAAAAGATCTGTCTAAAACATGAATAGAGACATCAGAAAGGAAGGAAATAAATATATCAGTTGTTCAAAGTGTGTTCTTTGGAGAGATTGCAAAAAAAGCAATCTAATATATTTATCAGAAATGCAGATTTCAAGGCTCTACCTTACAAATGATTATCAGTCTTTGACCCTAAGAATTGTTACCTTCGGTGTTTAATATGTATCTTAAGGTGTAAAAGCCACTGTTAGACTCAAGTGAAAGAGAAAATCTTATCATTCCTAGGATTGAATAAGGTTCTGGGCATAAATGAGAAAAAGAAGAGAACAGCTAGGAATATAGTGTGAAGCAGGATGAATATGTGAAGTGGACAATTATAGGTACGCAGAATGTAAGAGTTTAGTGAACGGTGATACTTAATATTCCATGTGAGTTTTTCCTACGACTACAAGAAAACTCCAAAACTTATTCTAAATCCTAAATGAGGGGCAGCCTTGGTGGCTCAGTGGTTTAGTGCCATCTTTGGCCCAGGGCATGATCCTGGACCTGGAATCGAGTCCCACATCGGGCTCCCTGCAGGGAGCCTGCTTTTCCCTCTGCCTGTGTCTCTGCCTCTCTGTTTCACATGAATAGATAAAATCTTAAAAAAAAAATCCTAAATGAAATCGACTGCTCATTGATGTGCATACTGGGTGCTTTTGTGTGTTTCCTGAATGTTGATGTGAATGAGTTCCACACGTTAGGGTTTTGGGGGTGTGTGTGATGGCAGCAGCGGCGGGTGGTGGTTGTGGAGGGGTATGTGTAGGTCAACAGGTGCTAATATATAGGAAGATACACCAACTTACTTTGGCAGATGAGAGCTCAGAGGGCGTATATTAAGAATGCAGTCATCCCTGGGCTCCTTAGACATCTTTGGGAGAAGACTTTGATATTACATTAAGGATAGACTGGAAACATGAGCAAACTTTGCTAGCTCTAAAGAATTAGGGGCACCTCACATATGACCCCACAATTCATGGGCCAATACTGGTAACACAAAATAAGAGTTTAGTTCATGCTTGTTGACTTGCCTTTACCAAGTCTTGATCTTCATTTCTGATAAGGAAATGAGATTTTAGATTTAGGCATGTGAATTTTCTGGCAGCACTGAGAATTATGTTCACTTTCTATGGATAACCAAGTTTGAGAACCTGATCACACCCTTAGAATGAATACTTTCTCTCCTATCCCTGAGGCAGCGTTTCTTGCAACCATCTCAAACCAACTCTATCCTTACTGTTATCCATCTTCAGATTATTCAAGGATTCAGGCACAAAGCAAGACTTATACTTTGTCCTAAATCTGTCAGTAGCAAGTGTTAAGCAATACAAAGTACCAGATAAACAACTTAGAGTAATAACTTGGATTTAAGATGCTGCTGGAAAAAGTTATAATGTAGACAGGACATATTCAGCCTATTCCCTGAGTAAAACCTTTTTTTCCTCCCTGTGTGGAAAGAAAATGAAGTCAGTTTCTTCCTTCCTGGGATCCATCTTGCAAACTGAAATATACAAGTAAGATAGAATTTGAATTTCATATTTCATATTTCCTACTTGGAGAATTTCAAACCATTGGCGAAGCTATATATTAAGTGGTTTCATAGGGGGGGAAATACAAATTATAGAAGTACCAGCTGTGGTTTAATATTTATGGTGAACTTATATCCGATGTTGACCTTGAGGGTACAGTATATTTTACTGAGAATCCATCCAAACCCAGAAGTTCTACTTTACTATAGCCCCAAATTTGAATAAATAATAATCAGGAGAGTTCAGGAGAAATGGACAGATGTGACTTTATTTTAGTTCATTTAGATGTTATCTGAGGTTTACAAGATTTTAAAAATGTAGGAAAAATGCAACTTGCAATTTCATATTCTCCGTCATTCCTATCTTATGAAGTCTCAAAGTTCATCCCATGATTTCTAGGAGTCCTAAAAAGCTTACATTGTATTCTATTTCTGAGCTTCTGTTTTCATCACCATTTATACTTCATTCCATGTTACTCCAAAATATAGTGTCTTAATTTCCACAAGACCCTATAGTCAAAAAATCATACAAAAATCTCACACAAAGCATGAAGTTTTACTCAAAACGTGGGATCCTTTGAGAGGTATGTTTCACACCGTGTATCATGAAAACTCTGGATCATTAACATAACCTTTATTGGCTTTTCTCTCACTGTTTCACTGCAAACACCACATGCCTCCTGGGATCACCTCTTGAAGAGATTACTTGCTCCCAGATTCTGTCAATGAGTTCTGCTTTTGAAGAAATCCAGTTTAAAGCAATATCCTAGCTCATAAGTAGGTATTACAGGTCGGGTGGTTGTGAGAACTCAATGAGGTGATTTATATGAAATTAAACTAAGTGCCATGAACTGTGTCTGGCACTTAGTAAGCTCTCAGTGAAATATTTGCAATTCATAGAATTCTATAGTGACTCACTTCCTTCACTTTCTATTCTGTGAACTCCCATTTATGATTCAAATTTGGAGTAGAGAATATGGTTGGATTAGAGTGTGTCACTTGTCCTGTTGTCAGGGTTATGACCTGCTATTGATAGTTCTGTGAGGATGACATAGGATAGGAACAGAGTAAGTGTCACTAAGGAAGCGTCAGCTGGGAAGACAAATGACCTCCCCACTGGAATACTAAGCCCTGTTCCATGTGTGAAGGAATGGAGGCTCAGAAAGATTCTGGGATTTGCCAAAGTCATACAGTCAGCGATGTGGAGCAGACCTTGTATTCAACTCCTTTGATTCTAGATCCAATATTCATTTTTCTACAACATTAGTGCCAAATCATAATAGTACTTTTTCCCCCACTAACTGCATATATATGACCCTGAAAATGTATTTAATGTCTCTATCCTTGAATTGCCAGCATTAGTGAAATTCTTATTTGTGCTATTTTGCTTCAAATGACTTGGAGAGAAAATAAGCTATTGATTTTCCAAATCTTTTGCAAGTTATTGGTAAAAAATAGTACTAAGATTTCCAACTGGGCTTTAAAATGTTGACAATCAAGAAACATTACAGTGATACCACTAAAGAATTCCTTTGGGCATGGAGAATGGATGTAAAAAGGTTACTGAAGTCTTTCAAGGCGGATTAACTGGATTAGAATCAAGAAGGATAAAAACTAAATTGTGGGGACAAAGAAAGATAATACAACTTTATAATGAGATGTTTAGATTCCAGCTGGAGGAAGAAAAATCTGGCATGTAGTGACCATAGTCCACTTTCTTATTTTTGTATGAGAAACTGTGGTCTACTTATGACAAAGAAATAGTCCCAGCGAGCAATGAGAATTACACCAGGAGGCACAATTATAACCCTAATGCGTAGTATGACCATTATGTGCTGTGGAAAAAGACTTTTGGGTCTCTATAAATCACACCAAATATCCCCATTCTTGACTGAACCACCATCCAAGGGGTTATCTTTAAGTTCAAAGGATAGCATTGGTAATATGTAAAAGGACTTTAGCCTATTCAGGGAACAGGCACTATATATAAATCTACAATTACATAGTCCCTGAGAAATAATCCAACATTTAGCACATAAAAACTTTGTGGATTCCAAGAACAAATGTCACCAGCTGAGGTGAAATTATATTTTGCTATGGCTTGGTTCAATGTAGGAAAGATTTTAAAATAAACTATGGGGCTATGACCCCGTTTCACAACCTACCCACAATAAATTCACCTCATAAGTTCCCCAAACAACTACTACTACTAAAACCCGTCAGACAGATGAAGTGACCTTCTTTGGTAATCAGATACTATTATTTTTAGGGCCTATTTTACAGAACAATTTTCTGTGTTTTTGCAGTAAAGAAAATTATTTTGACCTGTGTGCACCTAATTTTTTTTTTTTTTTTTTTTTTTTTTTTTTTTTTTTAGAAAAACACCCTGTTTCTAACTATAAACCAGACTTTGGGGGGAACTTTTGGCTGCAGTTCTTATTTTGTACTGACTTGGCAACAAATAGATTGTTTTGATCCATATTGAATCTGGGCAGTCACAGTTTTTTCGTATTCAGTTAGATTTCACATAATTATGCATTTCTGATGCAAAGGATGGCTAAGTACATCTGCATGCCTTTTGAGATAAGGAAAAAAACCACAAAAAGTGTATAGTAACATCTTAATTGACTCAATTATTATAGTCATGGAGAGGTTTATACTTAGATTTGTGGCTAAACAAAAGTCAATCAGGAACTCTTATTTTTTCCCCTAAACATTTTTTTAATTAAAAACTCTAAAATCTATTAAGTATACTGTGAGTGATGATACACTAGACCCTTTCCTTTTTTTAACGTAGTGCAGGATTGTGGGTAAAAGCATATGGGTTTGAGTTTAATTTATACTTACCTACAATTGCGCCTCAGAAGACTTTGAAAATTTTAGTATACAGCTCACATTTACATAGTACTTTGTATGTCACAGTTACTTTTCTTAGTTCTGTATGAGTATCTATATGATTTTGTATGTGTATAAATATACTTAACCCTTATACCACCTGGAGAACCCAGGTACTATCAGTAACATCTCCACTTTACAGATAAGGAAATAAGTACTGAGAGGTTGAGTAACTTGCCTAATGCTGCACTGTATGGAAGAACCAGGGTGGGAATCTCAGCACTTTGGCCTCAGAGCTTATGCTTTTAACCACCACACTTCATTGCCCTGAGGTGAGGTTGGTCCATTCCTTCAGGATAATTGAGATGTTGTGGCTAATTAGTGTGGGACAGGGTAGGTATAGATTAAATCCCTTTTCCTCCTGTAATCAGCTTCATCACCTTAGGTAAATGACTTTGGGCCTGAGAGTATATTTTTGCCATTGAGTTAAAAGGATTAATCTAGATTTGAGCATCCATTATGGTCACCTTTGGCCTCATTTGGTTAAAAAGCACCTGAAACAAATTGACACTGCCCAAAGTATAAAATACACAATGGGTTTCAGGCCTTAGTATGAAAAAAATAAAAAGTTTAGAATAGGGCAGCCCTGGAGGCTCGGTGGCTTAGTGCCGCCTTCAGTCTGGGGCATGATCCTGGAGACCTGGGATCGAGTCCTGGTGTTGAGCTCCCTGCATGGAGCCTGTTTCTCCTCTGCCTATGTCTCTGCCTCTCTCTCTCTCTCTCTGTGAGTCTCTCATGAATAAATAAATAAAAAATTTTAAATGTTCAGTGTTTTTTAATACTGGTTGTGTGGTGAAGTGATATTTTGGATATACAGAGTAAAATAAATATATTAAAATTAATTTCACCTGTTTTTACTTCTTTCGGTATGACTACTAGAAATACTAAAATTCCATATATGATTTAACTTTGTGGTCCACATGTATTTCTGTTGAATTGTGGAGGTTGTACCAAAAGTTCTTTGTCCACATGCCCATTGATATTTCCAAGTGAAATTCCATCATAGGCAGAGGCAGGGAGATACAATTCCAGAAACATCTTTAATGTCAAGATTTTCTCGCTTGCTCAAGAAAATTTTAGAATGCGAGTGCAAAACATTGACATTATAAAAATAATCCAAGTCCACTCCAAGTCACTAAAGTTACTTGTAAATGTTCCTGTTTGCTATCAGGAAGAAATTATTTGGTCACAGTTCAAACTGAGGTGTCATTCACAAGCGAAGATGTCAAGTGTCCCTAGGTATTTCAGTAATGCTTCCAGTTCTGAGATTCGCAGTTCTGTTCTTATAGAAACCTAGTCATGGACTGTTTAGAAGATGATGGAGAAATAAAAATGCAGAGATAGAACACACAACATATTTATAAATCAGAGAATGTCAGGAATACTGTCATTTTTCTTCTCAAATTGCTAATGATCTGGGGAGACTGCTAGCAGTGGGTTCCGTGCAGGAAAGGGAATTCAAGTGCTGGGATTAAATGGCCCAACCTGACTACAGCACAGACTTAGCATTCCAGTTTTGCCACTGTTTGCTTGCTTTCACAAACAGCTGTTTCCACCTGCACCAGGGTGTGGCAAGAGCAGCTGTCCTCAATTTCCACTGTCAGTGCTTGTTAGAGGTGAGCTACCTCTTGGCAGCTGTCTCAGCAAACCCTGGGGATAATCTGGTAGTTTGCTTTTGCCCTGCATCATACGCATTGGATGATAGGATTAGCTTCGGGTGAAAAGTTACACTTTAAATAATTTATTACCTTAAAGATGTTGTGGGGTGATTCATGGAACAGATAAGGTCTCAGCAACCAGAAGTAGGACACTAGTAAAAAAAAAAATTATTTAATTTAATTAATTAATTTATTTATTTTTAATTTTTTATTGGAGTTCAATTTGCCAACATATAGCATGACACCCAGTGCTCATGCTATCAAGTGCTCCCCTAACTGCCCATCACCCAGTCACTCCACCCCCCCACCCACCTCCCTACCACTACCCCTTGTTCGTTTCCCAGAGTTAGGTGTCTCTCATGTTCTGTCACCCTCACTGATATTTTCACTCATTTTCTCTCCTTTCCCCTTTATTCCCTTTCACTATTTTTTATATTCCCCGAATGAATGAAACCGTATAATGTTTGTCCTTCTCCGCATTGACTTATTTCTCTCAGCATAATACCCTCCAGTTCCATCCACGTCGAATCAAAAGGTGGGTATTTGTCCTTTCTAATGGCTGAGTAATACTCCATTGTATACATAAACCACATCTTCTTAATCCATTCATCTTTCGATGGGCACCGAGGCTCCTTCCACAGTTTGGCTATTGTGGACATTGCTGCTAGAAACATCGGGGTGCAGGTGTCCCGGCGTTTCACTGCATCTGTATGTTTGGAGTAAATCCCCAACAGTGCAATTGCTGGGTGGTGGGGCAGGTCTATTTTTAACTCTTTGAGGAACCTCCACATAGTTTCCAGAGTGGCTGCACCAGTTCACATTCCCACCAAAAACTCCTCTGCAAGAGGGTTCCCCTTTCTCCACATCCTCTCCAACATTTGTTGTTTCCTATCTTGTTAATTTTCCCCATTCTCACTGGTGTGAGGTGGTATCTCATTGTGGTTTTGATATGTATTTCCCTGATGGCAAGTGATGCAGAGCATTTTCTCATGTGCTTGTTGGCCATGTCTCTGTCTTCCTCTGTGAGATTTCTCTTCATGTCTTTTGCCCATTTCATGATTGGATTGTTTGTTTCTTTGGTGTTGAGTTTAATAAGTTCTTTATAGATCTTGGATACTAGCCCTTTATCTGATAGGTCATTTGCAAATATCTTCTCCCATTCTGCAGGTTGTCTTTTAGTTTTGTGGACTGTTTCTTTTGCTGTGCAGAAGCTTTTTATCTTGATGAAGTCCCACTAATTCATTTTTGCTTTAGATTCCCTTGCCTTCATGGATGTATCTTGCCAGAAGTTTCTGTGGCCAAGTTCAAAAAAGGTGTTGCCTGTATTCTCCTCTAGAATTCTGATGGAATTTTATCTCACATTTAGATCTTTCATCCATTTTGAGTTTATCTTTGTGTATGGTGTAAGGAATGGTCTAGT
This sequence comes from Canis aureus, assembly GCF_053574225.1. NCBI lineage: Eukaryota > Metazoa > Chordata > Mammalia > Carnivora > Canidae > Canis > Canis aureus. The sequence goes on from NC_135636.1 coordinate 16,172,836, forward strand.
TTCCTTCTTCTGCATGTGTCTGTCCAATGTTCCCAGCACCGTTTATTGAAGAGGCTGTCCTTTTTCCAGGGGATAGTCTTTCCTGCTTTGTCGAATATTAGTTGACCATAAAGTTGAGGGTCCACTTCTGGATTCTCTATTCTGTTCCATTGATCTATGTGTCTGTTTTTGTGCCAGTACCACACTGTCTTGATGACCAGAGCTTTGTAGTACAACCTGAAATCTGGCATTGTGATGCCCCCAGCTTTGATTTTCTTTTTTAATATTCCCCGGCTATTCATGGTCTTTTCTGATTCCACACAAATCTTAAGATGATTTGTTCCAACTTTCTGAAGAAAGTCCATGGTATTTTGATAGGGATTGCATTAGATGTGTATATTGCCCTGGGTAACATTGACATTTTCACAATATTAATTCTTCCAATCGATGAGCATGGAATATTTTTCTATCTCTTTGTGTTTCCCTCAATTTCTTTCAGAAGTGTTCTGTAGTTTTTAGGGTATAGATCCTTTACCTCTTTGGTTAGGTTTATTCCTAGATATCTTATGCTTTTGCGTGCAGTTGTAAATGGGATTGCCTCCTTAATTTCTCATTCTTCAGTCTCATTGTTAGTGTATGGATGCTGTATTTTGTCAAATGCTTTCTCTTCATCTATTGAGAGGGTCATATTGTTCTTGTTTTTTCTCTTGTTGATATGATCTATCACACTGATTGCTTTACAAGTGTTGAACCAGCTTTGCATCCCAGGGATAAATCCCACTTGGTCATGGTGAATAATCTTCTTAATGTACTATTGGATCCTATTGGCTAGTATCTTGTTGAGAATTTTTGCATCTGTGTGCATCAGGGACATTGGTCTATGATTCTCCTTTTTGGTGGGATCTTTGTCAGGTTTTGGAATTAAGGTGATGCTGGCCTCATAGAACAAGTTTGGAGGTACTCCATCTCTTTCTATCTTTTGGAACAGCTTTAGTAGAATAAGTATTGTTTCTTCTTTAAACGTTTGACAGAATTCCCCTGGGAAGCCATCTGGCCCTGGACTTTTGTGTCTTGGGAGGTTTTTGATGACTCCTTCAATTTCCATCTTGGTTATCGGCCTGTTCAAATTCTCTATTTCTTCCTGTTCCAGTTTTGCTAGTTTGTGATTTTCGAGAAATGTGTCCATTTCTTCTAGATTGCCTAATTTATTGGCATATAGCTGCTCATAATAAGTTTTTAAAATCGTTTGTATTTCCTTGGTATTAGTGGTGATAGCTCCTTTTTCATTTGTGGTTTTATTAATTTGAGTCTTTTCTCTTTTGTTTTTAATAAGGCTGGCTGATGGTTTATCTATCTTATTAATTCTTTCAAAGAACCAACTCCTGGTTTTGATGATCTGTTCCACAGTTCTTCTGGTCTCTGTTTCATTGAGTTCTGCTAGAATCTTTATTAATTCTCTTCTGCTGGGTGAAGGTTTTATTGCTGTTCCTTCTCCTTAGGTGCAAGGTTAGCTTCTGTATTTGAGTTCTTTCCATTTTTTGGATGGATGCTTGTATTACAATGTATTTCCCCCCAGGACTGCTTTTGCGGTATCCCAAAGATTTTGAACGGTTGTTTCTTCATTCTCATTAGTTTCCATGAATCTTTTTAATTCTTTTCTAATTTCCTGGTTGACCCTATCATCTTTTAGCAAGATGGTCTTTAACCTCCACATGTTTTAAATCCTTCCAAAGTTCTTGTGGTTTAGTTCTAGTTTCAATGCATTATGGTCTGAAAATATCCAGGGGTTGATCCCAATCTTTTGGTTTCAGTTAAGACCTGATTCGTGACCCAGTATATGGTCTATTCTGGAGAAAGTTCCATGTACACTTGAGAAGAATGTGTATTCAGTTGCATTTGGATGTAAAGTTCTGTAAATATCTCTGAATCCATCTGTCCAGTGTATCATTTAAAGCTCTTGTTTCTTTGGCGATGTTGTGCTCAGAAGTTGTATTGATTGTAGAAAGTGCCGTGTTCAAGTCTCCAAGTATAAGTGTATTATTATCTAAGTATGTCTTTGGTTATTAATTAATTGATATACTTGGCAGCTCCTGCATTCGGGACATAAATATTCATGATTGTTAGGACCTCTTGTTGGATATATCCTTTAAGTATGATACAATGTCCCTCTTCATCTCTTAACTACAGTCTTTGGGATAAACTCTAATTTATCTGATATGAGGATGGCTACCCATGCTTTCTTTTGAGGACCATTAGAATGGCAAATGGTTCTCCAACATTTCATTTTCAGGCTGTAGGTGTCCTTAGGTCTAAAATGAGTCTCTTGTAGACAGCAAATAGATGGGTCTTGCTTTTTTATCCAGTTTGAAACCCTGCGTCTTTTGATGGGATCATTAAACCCTTTCATGTTCAGAGTTAATATTGAAAGATATGAATTTAGTGTCATCATGATACCTATTCAGTCCCTGTTTTTGTGGATTGTTTCCTTGGACTTCCTCTTTCTTTGACAGAGTCCCCTTTAATATTTCTTGCAGAACTGGTTTGGTGGCCACATATTCTTTCAGGTTCTGTCTATCTTGGAAGCTCTTTATCTCTCCTTCTATTCTGAATGAGAGCCTTGCTGGATAGAATATTCTTGGCTGCAGGTTATTCTCATTTAGGACCCTGAATATATTCTGCCAGTCCTTTCTGGCCTGCCAGGTCTCTGTGGAGAGGTCTGCTGTTAACCTAATACTTCTCCCCATAAAAGTTAGGGATCTCTTGTCTCTTGCTGCTTTAAGGATCTTCTCTTTGTCTTTGGAATTTGCAAGTTTCACTATTAAATGTCAGGGTGTTGAACGGTTTTTATTGATTTTAGGGGGGATCTCTCCATTTCCTGGATCTGAATGCCTGTTTGCCTCCCAAGTTATGAGGTTCTTAGCTATGATTTGTTCAAATACAGTTTCTGTTAAAAAAACAAACAAACAAACAAATACACTTTCTGGTCCTCTGTCTGTTTTGATGCCTTCTGGAACCCCAATTAAACGTATATTTTTCCTTCTGAGGCTGTCATTTATTTTCCTAAACCTTTCCTCATGATATTTTAACTATTTTTCTCTTTTTTCCTCAGCTTCCTTCCTTGCCATCAAATTGTCTTCTGTGTCACTCACTCGTTCGTCTACCTCGTTAACCCTTGTTGTTAGGACCTCCAGTTTGGATTGCATCTCATTTAATTGATTTTTAATTTAGGCCTGATTAGATCTAAATTCTGCAGTCATGAAGTCTCTTGAATCCTTTATGCTTTTTTCTAGAGCCACCAGTAGCTTTATAATTGTGCTTCTGAATTGGCTTTCTGACATGCAAATGGAATTCAAATTCTGTAACTCTGTGGGAGAGAGTGTTGTTTCTGATTCTTTCTTTTGTGGTGAGTTCTTCCTTCTAGTCATTTTGCTCAGTGCAGAGTGGCCAAAACCAAGTTGTACTGGAAAAAGGAGAAAAAGAGGGGAAAAAAAGGGGGGGGGGAACAAACAACAAAATACAAGGAGGGGTGCCCTCTACTTCTCCTGGAACCTTCCAGCGCTGCTTGATCAAGAACTTGCTTTTCCCCTGTCCTTCCAGCTGGTCTTCTGGGGGAGGGGCCTGCTGTGCTGATTCTCAGGTGTGTGCACCTGGGGGAGCTGTCCTGCCCCCTGCAAAGTGCAGGGCTCAGTGGGAGAGGCTTATCCTGTGAGGCCCTGCTCAGGCCCAGGTACAAGGTGACACCAGGAGGAACAACAACAGTGGCGGAGGCCAGGTCTGCAGACCTGGAGTCAGCTCCTGCAGGAACTACCGGAGCTCCCAGTCCGCAGGGGCCTGGATGCTCCCGGGCGTGGGGCGCCGATCTGCACAGCTTGGGCTGCCGGGCGGCAGGAGCATCCTTGCTGCCCTGTGTCCTTCTGACCTCCACCTGTCTGGGGGTGGGGTGGGGTGGGGGGAGCGCCGGATCCTGGGCTGTGTTCCCCGGCGCCCTGGGCTCCGGAGCCGTGCAGCCCTCTCTGCACAGAGCTGCTGCCGGAGCTGCTCCCGGGGCCCCGCCAGGTGCACTCTCCAGCCCTTTAGGGAGCTCGGCCGCGGGGTGTGGCGGCTCTCCCCGGGGCGCAGGTGTCTGTTGGTGCCCCTGGGAGCCTGAGGGCATCCCTGCCCCTCCTGGGATCCTGCCCAAGGTCCCTGCGAGTGCCTTTCCTTTTGGGAAGGTTGGTGCAGCTCCTGCTTCTCCCGGACGGGGCTCTCCTGTCCTGGGGACACTCGCCGCGGCCTTAGCCCGGTTCCTTGCGGGCCCCCTCCCCCTTGGATGCTTTTTTGTTTATTTTTTTTCTGTCTTCCTACCTTGATAAAAGCGGGAACTCTTCTCACTGTAGCATTCCAGCTGTTCTCTCTTTATTTATTTTTTTTTTTTAAATTTATTTATGATAGTCACAGAGAGAGAGAGAGAGAGACAGAAACACAGGCAGAGGGAGAAGCAGGCTCCATGCACCGGGAGCCTGATGTGGGATTCGATCCCGGGTCTCCAGGATCGCGCCCTGGGCCAAAGGCAGGCGCCAAACCGCTGCGCCACCCAGGGATCCCTGTTCTCTCTTTAAATCTCAGACCGAATCCGTAGGTTTTCAGGATGATTTGAAAGTTATCTTGGTAGGTTGATGGGGACAGGTGACGTGGGGACCCTACTCTTCCACCATCTTGCCCCGCCTTCTCTTAATTTTCTTTAAATAAGAATCTGGGAGATCCCTGGGTGGCTCAGCAGTTTAGCGCCTGCCTTTGGTACAGAGCATGATCCTGTAGTCCTGGGATCGAGTCCCGCATTGGGCTCCCTGCATGGAGCCTGCTTCTCCCTCTGCCTGTGTCTCTGTGTCTCTCTGTGTCTCTCATGAATAAATAAATAAAATTGTAAAAAAAAAAAAAAAGAATGAATTATTTTAGTAAACCCATTTGGTATACCACAAATATATCTCAGGTAAAAGATTTATTGAGTAAGCGGAAGTCAAAGAATAAAAAACATTTGAAAAATTTCTTCCTTCCCTCATACTTTCCCTCTCATCTTCCAGATCATAACACAAAGCCATAATCAAGCTTTCTGCACTCAAGGGATTAATATTGTAATATAGTGATTTCAAAGTGTGGTGCCTGAACTAGCATCATTAGCATCACTTGGAAGCTTAGAAATGTGATTTTTGGGTCTCAACCCAACTTACTGACATAAACTCTGGAGGGGAAGCCCAGCAGTTGATGTTTTAAGAAGTCCTCTAGAGGATTCTCACACAAGTTAAAGAGCCTGGGCTGTAGTAGACACTGCTGCTACAGGCTTGATTCCCTTTATCACTGGTACAGTCATCTGAGTACCTGTGAGCAACTAACAGCCCACAACTGCAACCTCCAAATGTCCTTGGTTGAACCACCTTGTCCAGACATGGAGATCCCTTGGAGGTATACCACAGTCTCCACTCTAGAGCCTGGCCAACATCTGTCTGATATGGGGACACAAAGCCCAGTCTTTCAGGACAACTCTATAGTGAGGTGTTCTCCAGGGCTCTTCTGTGAAATCATGCCATAGACTTCACTACATCCTTGCTCATCTCTTTGCCATTCCTAGTCTTGCTTCCCCACTTCCTTGTAAAGAGTCCTCCCTCAGTATAGCACATGCACCCAAACAAAGTCTTGTCTCAGGCTCTGTTTCTAGGACATCTGTTCACCTTCATTTACAGGTTAGAATACTGTGGCCTACAGTCCAGCACCAGTTTGTGCAAATAAAGTTTTAGTGGAAAATATCTATACCTGTTCATTTACACATTGCCTGTGGCTATAATAGCAGACCTAAATAGTTGTGACAGAGGCAGTGGATAGTTCACAAAACCTACAATATTCAGGATGCTGCTGCTAGGCCACGGGCTGAGGCGCTGATGTTGGGACGTGGGGCCCGAGCCTCCGCTGGGCTCCCCTTGGGCGCTGAGATGCCTAAGAAGGCTGGTGTGATGAACAAGGGGAAGAGCCAGGAGCCAGAGAGACCACCTCCTTCCTTAGGTCCTGTGACGGTGGAACCCAGAGGTAGTGTCACCATAGCCATCCGCACCAAGTTGGGGTCCAAACAAAACGCTGTGACAAACGTGACAACGGAAGCCATGAGCGTGGCCATCGCAGCTCCCCCATCAGAAGGAGAGGCTAATGCCAAACTCTGTCAGTACCTTCCCAAGGTCCTGGAGCTCAGGAAGAGTGATGTAATTTTGGATAAGGGTGATAAATCTCATGAAAAAGTGGTGAGGCTATTAACATCCACAACTGCTGAAGAGATCTTGGAGAAATTAAAGCAACAAGTCGAGAAGAAAGAAAAACAAGTTATAAGAAATACATCCTTGAGAAGCTTTTTAAATTGCTATTAGTGAAGAGGCTGTTAAGTAGGAAAATATATTTCAGTGCATGGAAGAATATGAAAAAAAAATTTAAGAATAGGACTCAAAAAAGAAGCAGGAATTTTAAAAGTACTTATGTTCAATTCAGGTTCTAACATCCCTGACCCCAAACAGGTTGGAACATTAGTCCGATCTCATCACATTACACAGGAACAGCTGGAAGAGATATTCAAGCCCCTTTCATCCTTTGGTGGGGCTTCCAGAAGTTGAGAGACTTGTTCAGGATCACATCGTACAGGATGGCAGCTAGAACCAAGGCCCCTTGACTCCTGGCTGAATGCAGTTTATCCTGATTGTAAATGAATATTATTTCCACAGCACTTCTAGTGTTCTGAGGATTCCCTTCTCTAGAGTTTACAAGTGACAGAAGAAAACCTGTCACACTGCTTTATAGTCTTACTTTATATTTTAAAAGGCTTATCTAAATAAAAACTTTTTGTGTCTTTTTAAAACTCTATGGAGCATTTTGTGAAAAAGTAAATAATAATCAGGACTTGTAATTTAATGTTAAGTATTTTGGGGAAGTCACTGAATTTTTGTCCTCATTGGATTGTAACTTACAGTCTTCAAATCTGGTAGTTCTTATGAATCTCCAAAGATCCTTAAAGGAAGAAGGCCTGGAAGCTAATTTCAGTATTTGTAAAAGCCTATCAGAAATCATAGCTTCTGAAGCTTTAATGTAGATAATAATAAATACCTTGTTTTTAAATTAAAAAAAACCTACAATATTCACTATTTTGCTCTTTAACGGAAAGTTTGTTGATGTCTACCTAATGCATTAGCTAAGGTCAGATGGATGAAAGCAAAAAGGGAACAAAAGACCTCTGTGTATTAAACGTGTTATAAGCAGAGATGTGCTGGAACCAATTGTGGAATTGTTTCTTTCCAGCTCTACGTGTGACATCCTGTTGGTAGCTTGAAATGAGCTAGGATAGAAATATTCCCACTATGGAAATTAGCAAGTTCTGTAAATCAGATACTTTTTTCTCCTGGAGTTCCAGGTGTTGAATATTTACTAGCACATCACTGGTTATAAGCCAGATGCCTTATACACTTTAGAATGGTACAAAAAAAAAATCAAGACACTTTGATAGAAAATAAAAGAGGATTGAGATCTCTCAAGTGTATGTGAAAGCACTTATAAAGAGTCACTTTAGTTCGTTTAGTTGACCTTCAGAAAATCTTTTTCTCGTGGGCACACATGATGTTTGGGTTCTGTCTCCATGCTCTGTTTTTTGTTTTTATACTAGTCTCTGCTATTTACTAAATTTCCTCTGAGATAGGGCACTCCCTCAACTTTCTTTATTGGGTTGCTTCATTGTTGTCTTGTGGTCAACCACAGCTTTCCTAATTCTCTTGGGCATAACTTTGGTCTCAGCACTTCAAGAATTTATACAAGTCTAAAATTTTGTTATGCCTAAAAACTCCAATTTTCAGAAGTCTCTTATGGTCTAGTAGGAGTGGCTAAAGGGCTCTATCTGGTTAGCACTTTGAGTTTGACAGTGTTAAAGAGTCTTCCATTCTTCTAAAATAGAAGAGAGAGAGGAGTGGGGTTCACAATTGTTTCTTCCAGGAGAATGTGGTATCCAGCCCATAAGATGACCACCAGTGCTCCCCATTTTCTATTATGTATGCTCTGTGTAATTCCCTCTTGTGTGAATCAAGATGCCCAGTGTAACCAGTGAGGTATTGCAGAAATGACAGTGCATGACTTCCAAGGATACATCATAAAAGATAGTGGCTCCTCCCTTGGATCACTCATTTTTAGAGAATCCAGCTACCATGTTGTGAGGATACAAGCAGATCATTGGAGAGAAACTGAGACCTCTTCACCAATAACCAGCCCCATAGAAGTAAATCCTCTAGTTCCAGTCAAGCCTTCAAATGACTAAAACCTAACCCTGCTAAGTTCTTGAATTCCTGATCCATAGAAGCCATCTCCATAAAAATGTGAGATAATAAATACAGTTAGGTTAAGCTGCCATGTTTTAGGGTTATTTGTGATGGAGCAATAAATAATTAATACATGAAAAGTTTATCCCCTTCAGTGGTGGTTCATGAGCAATCAGAATTTGAATTTATCATCCAAGTTTGAAAGCTAGTACATCCCAATAGACTTTGGGGAAAAAGATAATTTCTACTCTCGTATGCTTGCATAACTGTTTTTGACTCAATAGCCAAGTAAACACATTAACTTCTGAATCCTCCGATATGTATTACTGCCTCACTGCCAAACAGAGCTTAGTAATGTGCCAACCTACCACTCCAGGTCATAGATAGTAATTTTGCTTAATGACTCTGGCTCGTATTGATTTTTTTTAAATCATATATTCTTTTTGTAGTTGAATCATCTGGAAATGATTTTCCTAGCACTGTAGTCATGACAGACATTTATGACAGCTAAAATGCCCCATGAGTAGGTAATACTGTAGCAAGCTCTTTGTTCCCAAGGCTACATCTTCAAATTTGGCCTAGATAATAAATTGTCCTGTGTTTTCGAGAAGACAACGGTGTATTCAAAACCCAGTGTGTTAGGGCTTTTATCTGATTTATTGAATACACAATTGATTTTCTACCTTTGCTGAATTGCTACTGAAGTTACAACTAATTTTTTTCCTAGTTATCATGTTCTGTACATTTTTTTAATCCTAAATTGACTCTTGTCCTTAACTGGAATTTTAACTTTGCATGCTTTTTTTTCTTTCAAAACTAAAACAGAAAGACACTGAAGTTCTTTGAAGCAATGTTTAATGCATAAAAATTATTAATCATTTTTCATTTTCTGTTTAGAGAGTATATTAGTTTTTGCTTCATAGGTGTTAGCTTTTATCCACTGTGTAGAGTCATCTGGTATAGGATGCAATTTTCATGTATGATTGTAGCCATGAAAAAGTCTCCAATCACATATGATCCCCAGATACAAAAATTCTTAGAGCAACACCACCAATTTGGCACTTGAGAAATTTTATTATACTGTCTCCTAGGCAGCGGTTCTATCTGGCAAAAGTTGGCAGGAAAACCTGTCTTTGCCATCTTTTTCTTTATGCTCATCTCCAGTCCTCTCTCATCCCTTCCTGCTTTTCTTCCTTCTTCCTCATGGTCCCTTCTTTCACATTGCCCCCACAGCTCCAGCCCAGGCCTCATTTGAACCCCTGCTCCATGCCTTTTGCCCTTGTCTCCAAATAAAATTCTTCCTGCCTTAGCACTGTGGTTTGCAAATGCTTTTTATAATGACTTACATGCTCCTTCAGTAGACAGATAAAATGCTTATTAGCAATTTCCAATTCATTAGATTTACTTACTAAATTCAACTAGGAGGTTATTAAGGATGTTGCCTGCACGCTGGTGCAAAGTTAGGGCCTACTGGTAGGAGTTTGGAGTCTTATACCAACCTTATGTAGTTTCTCTCATTTTCTAAAATATTTTTTTGTATGTAGAATTAAAATCCTGACTCAAACAAGTTGTGGCAAATGGTAACAAGCTTAATAATTCATCTTGAAATAGCAGAATACACTTCAAACAAACATATCCACAAATTTGAAAATGGCATAAAATAACATTTTGTTTCAAAATAGAATTATTTAAAATATCTAATGATCTAATTATTTTAATATCAACCATTCATTTTAGCATTCCTTTTAGAACAATGGAAAATATTTTTCAGGCAATGAACTAAGATAGTCAGCAGTCTCACTTAAAAAATACTCAATGCTCATCTCTGCAGCAATGCGCTCAAAATTTCAGAAGAGTCCATCTGTTTTTCCTGACATCCTGTTTGATGCTCCCCATACCAGATGATTTTCTTCAAGGCCAGATAGAGTTCATTCAACTTAGGGAAATGAAGAATCCAGCAAAGCATGCAAGGTTGGGCAGCCATGTTAACTGGTGGTGCTAATTAGCTATTGGAATCTCTTTATACTTCAGGAATCAGTGACTCCATCCAACTGATAGCTTTGTTAATGTGGAGTCAAGTACAGTGGTTGACTTCAAAGGATTTGCCTTCATTTTGCTCTTAAGTGTTCTTCCACCTGGGGTAGCCAGTGTCCAGCTCCAGGTCAAAGAAGAATCAATGAAGTGGGGGAACCCTGGGATTCATTCTCTTCTTCCTTTCTACAACTTCCTTATTCCCACCCTTTCATCTGGCATGGCTCTTCCTCTCATCCACATCCATTAAGCCTTCTTGGCCATGTGAGGTTCCACCTTGTTTGACTTATTGTATACAGTAGGTCATCCAGGTAAACTTACTACAAGAAAACAGTGCATCCATGTGTACATACAAGGCAATGCCTTCTTATGCTCTCTTCATACTTCATAGGTAGAGATAAACAGGATGTATTATTTCAACAGAAATAATCTTATGAACCCTTTACCTTAGGGCTGCCTATAAATGCCTATGTGTAATGATAAAATCGGGGTATCATCATTTGTGTTTTTTCAGAGAACTCACAAAAATCTAATTGGAAGGCCACCTTGTCATAAAAATGACAACATTGGCGCTGTCATTCAAATGCTCTTGACAGTTATTGGTATCAAAAGTTAGCACTCCCCTCACTTGAATATATCTCAACAATATTTTGATGAGAGTTTCTACTCCTGTCATACTTTGTGCCATTGCTTCTGTGCTGTCAGCACAGGTAGTATGACATAGAGGTGCCAAAGTCTATGATGGCAGGTTGAAAGCAGATATAAGTGTTTTAACTGTGTATTCCCCACCCGATTGTCACAAAACATGCTTCTCAAAAAAATGAAGCCAAGATGGCCAGAAGGTCAGTCATCTTTATGTTCATTTGAATTAAAATTAAGATGCTCACAAACTCATTGATAAACTATGTTGGACAAAAGTTAGATGTTCCCTGTTACCATCAGGCAAAGGTAGTTACAGTGTGTTGCTGTTTATTCATGCTTTTCTCCTCACATGGCAGTAACTCCTTTGAATGATACTATAGTGTATTTTATTTAAAATTTTATGTATTTATAGTGTATTATAGTGTATTTTATTATTTGTGTCTAAAATTACATTTTTAAAATATAAAACTGTATGATTTTTATGCTGAAAGAGGCTGACATTCTTATTTTTATACTGCTGGCTTTAAATATTGGCCTTGTAACCTGGGAAGGTCTTTCGGAGAAAATAGAAAAATTTCACTTCATAAAACACAGTGAGCACTTGGGTACTTTCCATTGCCTTACAAAAATGACACCAAATACCTCATAAGCATCCTTGTGCTTTGTTGTCTCTGGGAAACTTATGAGAGTTTTCATTAGAAGACTTTTCATTCTGTCACAACATGATCCCCTTTGCTGAACAACCCATTGTTAGTCATCTTGGATAGTGTGTCATTTCCTCTTGTACCTGCTCAATCTCTCCATTCTACCAACAAGTTTGTTTTTTCTTTAATCTGTGATCCATTTCTGGTTTTGAGAATTCTTTTGTCACTGTCACCTGAAATACTACAAAATCGATGAATATAAATGATAGAGCTAAACACTTGTAAAGGCTAAAATCCTGACATCATCATGGTGAAATATACCCTGCGTTCACCAATTACATAATTTCCTATGCTAGGAGTGGAGCATATGCTATGGCAAATATATGCTGGGTCCCATGCAACATATTTGGAAGGCAGTTTGATAGCCATCGCTTTAGTGCAGCTGAGCTCCCTTTAGTTTAATTCAGTGTTGACATATGAATGGCCAAAAATCCACTAATTTTCTTATTCAGAAAAGGGTGCTTGCTAATCTAAATAAAGGTCCAATTTATTGTGGGACATATAAATGTTTTTAGGCAAAATTACCCAGTGAGATGGCTAAAAATGAAGAGTCCTGGGCCATCTGCCCATTAATTTGGATTCTGTAAATCCAGAGTTAATCCCAATGTTATATACTTTCAAAAGTACCACAGGAGATTCTTCTTTTTTTGTATATTTTTTTTATTGGAGTTTGAATTGCCAACATATAGCATAACACCCAGTGCTCATCCTGTCAAGTGCCCCCCTCATTGCCCATAAACCAGTCACCCCATCCCCCTGCTCACCTCCCCTTCCACTACTCCTTGTTCCTCTCCCAGAGTTAGGAGTCTCTCAGGTTCTGTCACCCTCACTGATATTTCCCACTCATTTTCTCTCCTTTCCCCTTTAATCCCTTTCACTATTTTTTTATATTCCCCAAATGAATGAGACCACATAATGTTTGTCCTTCTCCGATTGACTTATTTCACTCAACATAATACCCTCCAGTTCCATCCACGTCGAATCAAATGGTGGGTTTTTGTCATTTCCATTGGCTGAGCAATATCCCATTGTATATATAGACCACATCATCTTTATCCATTCATCCTTTGAGGGTAACGAGGATCCTTCCACAGTTTGGCTATTGTGGACATTGCGGCTATAAACATTGGGGTGCAGGTGTTCCATTGTTTCACTGTGTCTGTATCTTTGGGGTAAATTCCCAGCAGTGCAATTGCTGGGTCACAGGGCAGATCTATTTTTAACTCTTTGAGGAACCTCCACACAGTTTTCCAGAGTGGCTGCACCAGTTCACATTCCCACCAACAGTGCAAGAGGGTTCCCCTTTCTCCACATCCTCTCCAACATTTGTGGTTTCCTGCCTTGTTAATTTTCCCCATTCTCACTGGTGTGAGGTGGAATCTCCTTGTGGTTTTGATTTGTATTTCCCTGATGGCCAGTAATGCGGAGCCTTTTCTCATGTGCTTGTTGGCCATGTCTCTGTCTTCTTTGGTGAAATTTCTGTTCATGTCTTTTGCCCATTTCATGATTGGATTGTTTGTTTCTTTGCTGTTGAGTTTAATAAGTTCTTTATAGGTCTTGGATACTAGCCCTTTATCTGATAGGTCATTTGCAAATATCTTCTCCCATTCTGCAGGTTGCCTTTTAGTTTTGTGGACTGTTTCTTTTGCTGTGCAGAAGCTTTTTATCTTGATGAAGTCCCACTAATTCATTTTTGCTTTAGATTCCCTTGCCTTCATGGATGTATCTTGCCAGAAGTTTCTGTGGCCAAGTTCAAAAAGGGTGTTGCCTGTATTCTCCTCTAGAATTCTGATGGAATTTTATCTCACATTTAGATCTTTCATCCATTTTGAGTTTATCTTTGTGTATGGTGTAAGGAATGGTCTAGTTTCCTTCTTCTGCATGTGTCTGTCCAATATTCCCAGCACCGTTTATTGAAGAGGCTGTCCTTTTTCCAGGGGATAGTCTTTCCTGCTTTGTCGAACATTACTTGACCATAAAGTTGAGGGTCCACTTCTGGATTCTCTATTCTGTTCCATTGAACTATGTGTCTGTTTTTGTGCCAGTACCACACTGTCTTGATGACCAGAGCTTTGTAGTACAACCTGAAATCTGGCATTGTGATGCCCCCAGCTCTGGTTTTCTTTTTTAATATCCCCTGGCTATTCGTGGTCTTTTCTGATTCCACACAAATCTTAAGATGATTTGTTCCAACTTTCTGAAGAAAGTCCATGGTATTTTGATAGGGATTGCATTAGATGTGTATATTGCCCTGGGTAACATTGACATTTTCACAATATTAATTCTTCCAATCCATGAGCTTGGAGTATTTTTCTATCTCTTTGTGTTTTCCTCAATTTCTTACAGAAGTGTTCTGTAGTTTTTAGGGTATAGATCCTTTACCTCTTTGGTTAGGATTATTCCTAGATATCTTATGCTTTTGCGTGCAGTTGTAAATGGGATTGCCCCCTTAATTTCTCATTCTTCAGTCTCATTGTTAGTGTATGGATGCTGTATTTTGTCAAATGCTTTCTCTGCATCTATTGAGAGGGTCATATGGTTCTTGTTTTTTCTCTTGTTGATACGATCTATCACATTGATTGCTTTACGAGTGTTGAACCAGCTTTGCATCCCAGGGATAAATCCCACTTGGTCATGGTGAATAATCTTCTTAATGTACTATTGGATCCTATTGGCTAGTATCTTGTTGAGAATTTTTGCATCTGTGTGCATCAGGGACATTGGTCTATGATTCTCCTTTTTGGTGGGGTCTTTGTCTGGTTTTGGAATTAAGGTGATGCTGGCCTCATAGAACGAGTTTGGAGGTACTCCATCTCTTTCTATCTTTTGGAACAGCTTTAGTAGAATAAGTATTGTTTCTTCTTTAAACGTTTGACAGAATTCCCCTGGGAAGCCATCTGGCCCTGGACTTTTGTGTCTTGGGAGGTTTTTGATGACTCCTTCAATTTCCATCTTGATTATCGGCCTGTTCAAATTCTCTATTTCTTCCTGTTCCAGTTTTGCTAGTTTGTGATTTTCGAGAAATGTGTCCATTTCTTCTAGATTGCCTAATATATTGGCATATAGCTGCTCTTAATAAGTTTTTAAAATTGTTTGCATTTCCTTGGTATTGATGGTGATATCTCTTTTTCGTTCGTGATTTTTATTAATTTGAGTCTTTTCTCTTTTGTTTTTGATAAGGCTGGCTGATGGTTTATCTATCTTATTCTTTCAAAGAACCAACTCCTGGTTTTGTTGATCTGTTCCACAATTCTTCTGATCTCGATTTCGTTGAGTTCTGCTTGAATCTTTATGAATTCTCTTCTGCTGGTATACGTTTTATTTGCTGTTCTTTCTCCAGTTCCTTTAGGTGCAAGGTTAGCTTTTGTATTTGACTTCTTTCCAGTTTTTGGATGGATGCTTGTATTGCGATATATTTTCCTCTCAGGACTGCTTTTGCTGTATCCCAAATTTTTGAATGGTTGTGTCTTCATTCTCATTATTTTCCATGAATCTTTTAAATTCTTCTCTAATTTCCTGGTTGACCCTTTCATCTTTTAGCAAGATGGTCTTTAACCTCCACGTGTTTGAATTTCTTCCATATTTCTTCTTGTGATTTAGTTGTTGTTTCAAAGCATTATGATCTGAAAATATGCAGGGAACAATCCCAATATTTTGGTATTGGTTAAGACCTGATTTGTGACCCAGTATGTGGTCTATTCTGGAGAAAGTTCCATGTGCACTTGAGCAGAATGTGTATTCAGTTGTGTTTGGTTGTAAAGTTCTATAAATATCTGTGAAATCCATCTGGTCCAGTGTGTCATTTAAAGCTCTTGTTTCTTTGGAGATGTTGTGCTTATAAATCTGTCAATTATGGAAAGCACTGTGTTGAAATCTCCAGTATAAGTGTATTATTATCAAAGTATGTCTTTACTATGGTTATTAATTGATTGATATACTTGGCAGCTCCCGCATTCGGGACATAAATATTCATGATTGTTAGGACCTCTTGTTGCATATATCCTTTAAGTATGATACAGTGTCCTTCTTCATCTCTTAACTGCAGTCTTTGGGATAAACCTTAATTTATCTGATATGAGGATGGCTACCCATGCTTTCTTTTGAGGACCATTTGAATGGCAAATGGTTCTCCAAGCTTTTATTTTCAGGCTGTAGGTGTCCTTAGGTCTAAAATGAGTCTCTTGTAGACAGCAAATAGATGGGTCTTGCTTTTTTTATCCAGTCTGATACCCTGCGTCTTTTGATGGGATCATTAAGCCCGTTCATGTTCAGAGTTACTATTGAAAGATATGAATTTAGCGTCATCATAATTCCTATTCAGTCCCTGTTTTGTGGATTGTTTCCTTGGGCTTACTCTTTCTTTTACAGAGTCCCCCTTAATATTTCTTGCAGAGCTGGTTTGGTGGCCACATATTCTTTCAGGTTCTGTCTATCTTGGAAGCTCTTTATCTCTCCTTCTATTCTGAATAAGAGCCTTGCTGGATACAGTATTCTTGGCTGCAGGTTATTCTCACTTAGGACCCTGAATATATTCTGCCAGTCCTTTCTGGCCTGCCAGATCTCTGTGGAGAGGTCTGCTGTTAATCTAATATTTCTCCCCATATAAGTTAGGGATCTCTTGTCTCTTGCTGCTTTAAGGATTTTCTCTTTATCTTTGGAACTTGCAAGTTTCATTATTAAATGTTGAGGTGTTGAACGGTTTTTATTGATTTCCGGCGGGGACCTCTCTGTCTCCTGGATCTGAATGCCTGTTTCCCTCCCCAAACTAGGGAAGTTCTCAGCTATGATTTGTTCAAATATGCTTTCTGGTCCTTTGTCCTTCTTGGTGCCTTCTGGGACCCCAATTAAATGTAAACTTTTCCTTCTGAGGCTGTCATATATTTCCCTTAATCTTTCTTCACGGTCTTTTAATTGTTTTTCTCTTTTTTCCTCAGCTTCCTTCCCTGTCATCAATTTGTCTTCTATGTTACTCTTTCTTCTATCTCATTAACCCTGGTCATTAGGACCTTCAGTTTGGATTACATCTCATTTAATTGATTTTTTATTTCGGCTTGATTAGATCTAAATTCTGCAGTCATGAAGTCTCTTGAATCCTTTGTTTCCCCCCTCCCTGCCCCCTGCCCCGAGCCACCAATAGCTTTATAATTGTGCTTCTGAATTGGCTTTCTGACATGGAAATGTAATCCAAATTCTGTAACTCTGTGGCAGAGAGTACTGTTTCTGTTTCTTTTATGGTGAGTTCTTTCTAGTCCTTTTCTCAGTGCAGTGGCTGTATGAGTAGGTTGCGTCAAGAATATCAACCAGTAATAAATAAAATCTTTGAAATAAAAAAAATAAAGAATATCAACCACGGCCTAAGTAAATTTCACCGTAGATGATTCTGCTGAGGTCAGAGACAAGAAATTGAAAAAAAAAGATCGGAATGAAATAAAACAGAAGGACCACTAAAGTGAAAAACAAATTTTAAAAGAAAGTAGTAAAAAAATAAAAGGCAGGAATCCTAAAGAAGAAGAGAAAAAAAAAAAAAGAAAAGAGAAAAAAAAAGAAAAAAGAAAAACAAAGTAGAAAAAAAAAGGGGGGACTGGGTGATGGTGGTGGTAAAGAAGTAGTGGAGGGAGAATGTAGTCTACTGAGGGGTTCTAGAGGGTGATCCTCTTGTTTCTGAGTATATTAAGTTCTGTATATTAGAAGATGCTCAGTCCCAAATTTATATAAACCAGAAATACTTGTAGAGGGCCCCAACATTGACCATCAAAACATAAATGATATAAAATAGGGGGGCAGAATGCGAATGAGGAATCTCACAGAATGAACCAGCATGGTATACCACTTGGTTCTGGGTGCACGCTGGTCATGTTTTAGAAGGTATTAACTTCCACCATTGTAGAACAAAATGAAGCCGAGAAAACAAAAAACACAAAACAAAACAAAACAAAAAAACATATTTTGTATACTCCCCAAATTAAGTTGAGTACATTGAAGGGAATCTAGAAGTGGAAAATATATCTAGGACCTATAACTGTAGAAATATGAAAGTCAAAAAGGAAGAATCTTAAAAATGAAGAGGTCATAAAATATTGTAGTTAAGGTGGGAAAAGAGAAAAAAATGGAAATTTATAGTCTGATATAAAAATCAGTTGTACTGGAAAAAGGAAGAAAAAATATTTAATTTGACTAGTATTGCCAAATTGCTGTCCCACATGTGTGATTTCCCACATTTAATGTTTTCTCAATAGAATATAGGATTTTCTACTGTTTCACTTTTTTTTTGTTAGCAGTAAGTGTTGTCAGATAAAGTGATACATGGTTTTAATGTTCATTTCCATTGTTTACTAGTGATATGAAAAGCTTTTTTTTGCATTGTCAATTTGAGCGTCCTTGAATTTCTTGTTCATATCCTTCATTTTTAACTAGGTAATTTGTATTTCTATTATTGATTTGTAAAATGTGAATATAGAAATAGGTACATCTACAGGCAAAATAATGGACCCCAAATATTATCTTCCATGGAAAGGGTGATTTTGCTGATGTGATTTAATCATAAACTTTGAGATGGGGAGATTATTCTGGATTATCTGGGTTGGATCAACGTAATCATATGAGTCTTTAAAAGTGTAGGAGAAATGGGCTTAATGACCCCATCAAAAGGCACAGGGTTTCAGACTGGATAATAAAGCAAGACCCATATATGTGCTGTCTATAAGAGACTCATTTTAGACATAAGAACACCTACAGCCTGAAAATAAAAGGTTGGAGAACCATGTACCATACAAATGGTCCTCAAAAGAAAGCAGGGGTAGCCATCCTTATATCAGATAAACTAAAGTTTGTCCCGAAGACTGTAGTGAGAAATGAAGAGGGACACTATATCATACTTAAAGGATCTATACAAGAAGAGGACTTAACAATCATCAATATATATGTACTGAATGTGGGACCTGCCAAGTATATCAATCAATTAATAACCATAGTTAAGACATACTTAGATAATAATACACTTATACTTGGTGACTTCAATGTAGCACTTTCTACAATCAACAGGTATTCTAAGCACAACATCTCCAAAGAAACAAGAGCTTTAAATGATACACTGGACCAGATGGATTTCACAGATATTTACAGAACTTTACATCCAAACGCAACTGAATACACATTCTGCTCAAGTGCACATGGAACTTTCTCCAGGATAGACCACATACTGGGTCACAAATCGGATCTTAACCGATACCAGAAGATTGGGATAGTACCCTGCATATTTTCAGACCATAATGCTTTGAAATTAGAACTAAATCACAAGAAGAAGTTTGGAAGGATTTCAAACATGTGGAAGTTAAGGACGATCCTGCAAAAAGATGAAAGGGTCAACCAGGAAATTAGAGAAGAATTAAAAAGATTCATGGAAACTAATGAGAATGAAGATACAACCATTCAAAATCTTTGGGATACAGCAAAAGCAGTCCTGAGGGGGAAATACATTGCAATACAAGCCTCCATCCAAAAACTGGAAAGAACTCAAATACAAAAGCTAACCTTGCACCTAAAGGAGCTGGAGAAAAAACAGCAAATAGACCCTACACCCAGCAGAAGAAGAGAGTTATTAAGATTCGAGCAGAACTCAACGAAATTGTGACCAGAAGAACTGTGGAAACAGATCAACAAAACCAGGAGTTGGTTCTTTGAAAGAATTAATAAGATAGATAAACCATTAGCCAGCCTTATTAAAAAGAAAAAAGACTCAAATTAATAAAATCGTGAATGAGAAAGGGGAGATCACTACCAACACCAAGGATATACAAATGATTTTAAAAACATATTATGAGCAGCTATACGCCAATAAATTAGGCAATCTAGAAGAAATGGATGCATTTCTGGAAAGCCACAAACTATGAAAACTGGAACAGGAAGAAAGAGAAAACCTGAACAGGCCAATAACCAGGGAGGAAATTGAAGGAGTCATCAAAAACCTCCCAAGACACAAAAGTCCAGGGCCAGATGGCTTCCCTGGGGAATTCTATCAAACGTTTAAAGAAGAACCACACGCGTTCTACTAAAGCTGTTCCTAAAGATAGAAAGAGATGGAATACTTCCAAACTCGTTCTATGAGGGCAGCATCACCTTAATTCCAAAACCAAAGACCCCACCAAAAAGGAGAATTATAGACCAATATCCTTGATGAACATGGATGCAAAAATTCTCAACAAGATACTAGCCAATAGGATCCAACAATACATTAAGAAGATTATTCACCATGACCAAGTGGGATTTATCCCCGGGTGGCAAAGCTGGTTCAACACTCATCAAACAATCAATATGATTGATTGTATCAACAAGAGAAAAAACAAGAACCATATGATCCTCTTAATAGATGCAGAGAAAGCATTTGACATAATACAGCATCCATTCCTGATCAAAACTCTTCAGAGTGTAGGGATAGAAGGAACATTCCTCAGCATCTTAAAAGCCATCTATGAAAAGCCCACAGCAAATATCATTCTCAATGGGGAAGCACTGGGAGCCTTTCCCCTAAGCTCAGGAACAAGACAGGGATGTCCACTCTCACCACTGCTATTCAACATAGTACTGGAAGTCCTAGCCTCAGCAATCAGACAACAAAAAGAAATAAAAGGCATTCAAATTGGTAAAGAAGAAGTCAAACTATGCCTCTTCACAGATGACATGATACTGTACATAGAAAACCCAAAAGCCTCCACCCCAAGATTGCTAGAACTCATACAGCAATTCGGCAGTGTGACAGGATACAAAATCAATGTCCAGAAATCAATGGAATTTCTATACACTATCAATGAGACTGAAGAAAGAGACATTAAGGAGCTAATCCCATTTACAACTGCACCCAAAAGCTTAAGATACCTAGGAATACACCTAACCAAAGAGGTAAAGGATCTATGCCCTAAAAACTACAGAACACTTCTGAAAGAAATTGAGGGAAACACAAAGAGAAAGAAAAATATTCCATGCTCATCGATTGGAGGATTTAATATTGTGAAAATGTCAATGTTACCCAGGGCAATTTACATGTTCAATGCAATCCCTATCAAAATACCTTGGACTTTCTTCAGAGAGTTGGAACAAATCATCTTAAGATTTGTGTGGAATCAGAAAAGATCACGAATAGCCACGGGAATTTTATTTTATTTTATTTTATTTTTTCAGGGGAATTTTAAAAAAAGAAAACCATATCTGGGGGCATCACAATGCCAGATTTCAAGTTGTACTACAAAGCTGTGGTCATCAAGACAGTGTGGTACTGGCACAAAAACAGACACATAGATCAATGGAACAGAATAGAGAATCCAGAAGTGGACCCTCAACTCTATGGTCAACTAATATTCGATAAAGGAGGAAAGACTATCCCCTGGAGAAAGGACAGTCTCTTCAATAAATGGTTCTATGGGAACATTGGACAGAGACACATGCAGAAGAAGGAAACTAGACCACTCTCTTACACCATACACAAAGATAAACTCAAAATGGATGAAAGATCTAAATGTGAGACAAGATTCCATCAGAATCCTAGAGGAGAACACAGGCCACCCTTTTTGAACTTGGCCACAGAAACTTCTGGCAAGATACATCCATGAAGGCAAGGGAATCTAAAGCAAAAATGAATTAGTGGGGCTTCATCAAGATAAAAAGCTTCTGCACAGCAAAAGAAACAGTCCACAAAACTAAAAGACAACCTGCAGAATGGGAGAAGATATTTGCAAATGACCTATCAGATAAAGGGCTAGTTTCCAAGATCTATAAAGAACTTATTAAACTCAACAGCAAAGAAACAAACAATCCAATCATGAAATGGGCAAAAGACATGAAGAGAAATCTCACAGAGGAAGACAGACATGGCCAACAAGCACATGAGAAAATGCTCCGCATCACTGGCCATCAGGGAAATACAAATCAAAACCACAATGAGATCCCACCTCACACCAGTGAGAATGGGGAAAATTAACAAGGCAGGAAACCACAAATGATGGAGAGGATGCAGAGAAAGGGGAACCCTCTTACACTGTTGGTGGGAATGTGAACTGGTGCAGCCACTCTGGAAAACTGTGTGGAGGTTCCTCAAACAGTTAAAAATAGACCTGCCCTACGACCCAGCAATTGCACTGTTGGGGATTTACCCCAAAGATACAGATGCAGTGAAACGCCGGGACACCTGCACCCCGATGTTTCTAGCAGCAATGTCCACAATAGCCAAACTGTGGAAGGATCTCGGTGTCCATCGAAAGATGAATGGATAAAGAAGATGTGGTCTATGTATACAATGGAATATTCCTCAGCCATTAGAAATGACAAATACCCACCATTTGCTTCAACGTGGAAGGAACTGGAGGGTATTATACTGAGTGAAGGAAGTCAGTTGGAGAAGGACAAACATTATATGGTTTCATTCATTTGGGGAATACAAAAAATAGTGAAAGGGAATAAAGGGGAAAGGAGAACAAATGAGTGGGAAATATCAGAGAGGGAGATAGAACATGAGAGACTCCTGACTCTGGGAAATGAACAAGGGGTGGTAGAAAGGTGAGGTGGGCGTGGGTTGGGGGTGACTGGGTGACAGGCACTGAGGGGGGCACTTGATGGGATGAGCACTGGGTGTTATTTTATATGTTGGCAAATTGAACACCAATAAAAAATAAATTACAAAAAAATAAAAGTGTAGGAGAGAGAAGCAGAGGTGAGTCAGAGAGATGAGATGGAAGAAAAGATTCAAAGCCTGAGGACTGAACCCACCATTGTTGCGTTTCAAGTGGAGGAAGAAACATGGGTGGCATCTAACAACTGGGAACAGCTATGAGCTGACAGCTATCAAGGAAATGACGGACTCATTCCTAAAAAATACAAGACACTAAATTCTGTCAGTGACCTTAATAAGCAAAACAGACCTCTAGAGCCTCCAGAAAGACACAAGCCTGCCAACACCTCGATTTTAGCCTTGTGAGGTCTGAATCCTACTTCTCCCCCACAGAACTATAAGATAAGTTGTGTAAGACACCAAATTTGTGGTGATTTGTGATGGCAGCATTAGGAAACTAATGCTTACATTCAGAAAAATACCCCTGGAAGCTACTCCACTCCCACAAACAAGATATCCAGTATTTCTTTGTTGTGTAACTTCCATACATTTTCTTCCAACCTGTGGGATGTCGTTGCACTTTTTAAATGCCTTTTAACACATAGAAATTCTTCAGTAGAAGGTGAGGTTAGATTCATCATTTCTTTCTCTATTGTTTGTACATTATAAAAACATTCTTCCTATTATATCTTGGTATACATTTTCTCCCTTAAAATTGAGATTTTTTTAGTCCATCTGGGCAACTGGGATGTTTTTCATATGGCGTGTGATAGACATGCAGTTCATTTCCAGTGGATAAATTGCCCTGATGTCATTTACTGTCTAGTCCTAACCAGACTGCACTTCCATCATAGATCAAGTTGACCTGTCTGTGGTTTGGTTTGTGAGCTATTTATGTGTGTGTGTCTGTGTGTGTGTGTGTGTGTGTGTGTGTGTTTGATGTCCATCTGTTCCTAAACCAGTATTACAATATCTTAATTACAATACTTTCATTTTAATAGTTATTGTTCTGTAGGCTGGGACCCCTACCATGTTCTTCAATTATCCCAACTATTCTTGGTCCTTTACTCTTTTTTATGAATTTTAAAATTAGTTTGCAAGTTCCTTAAAAACCCTGTTGGTATTTTGATTGGAATAGATTGAATTTATAGATTAATTTTGGGAGGACTGACATTTTTACCATATTGAGTTTTCTCATCCATGAACTTGGTTTATTTTCAATTACTGAAGTCTTCTTTTATGTCTTTGAATACTGTGTTTTAATTTTATCTGTATTGCATAAGATTTATGAACATTTTATATAATGCTCTTTAAAAAGTATGTTCTCAACTATTAATTCCTACATCTAGAGAAGCAATTTTTTTTTATATTTTTGTACATAGTAATATTCCTGAACCCTTCCATTAACTACTAACTTGTGTTGAGTTTCTTATGTTGACAGAATAATTATAGCATCTATAAACAAAATCCTCAATGTTATTTACAGTATTTATATTTTAAATTCACTTTTCTCATGTTAATAGGCTCCTTTTAGGACCTCTTGTACCATATTAAACACAGTTAGTGTTTTCATCTTGTTGCAGATTTTAAATAAAATGCTCCTATCATTTGCCTATAAGAATATATTTGCTGAATCAGGTTTTAATAAGTTTCTTTCTATTCTTAGTTTGCAAGTATTTATTTTTTAATGAACAGATGATGGTTTTATCAAATGATTTTTTTCTGTATCTGTTGAAAATGATCTTCTCTTATAATCAGCTTATATCAAATTACATTAATAGATATTTTAAATAAAAAGATCATTATATTCCTAGAATAAGCCCAGTTTTTCCTCATAGGGTTTTTATATGGGTGTATAGATGTCTGTGTATGCAAAAACAAGATTTACTTTGCTTATATTTTGTTGGGAATTTTTGTGCCTATGGCCGTTAAGTGTTTGAACTTTCTTTGTGCTATCATCTTTAAATTTTCCTATTGGGGCTAAATCAGCCTTAAAGAGGAAAAGAAAAAAAAAAATGAGAGAGGGAGTGAAAGAGAATAAAAGAAGGCAAGAATGTTAGAAAAAAAACCCTGATAATTATTGAATATGGGTGATAAGGTTTCATTTTAGTATTCTCTGTACTTTTAGAGAAATAAAACAAGTGATTTTTCTTTTTTGAATTTCTTTTAAAAAATTCTTAATTCCAAAAAAAATTCTTAATTCCAGTATAGTTAACATAGTGTTACTAGTTTCAGGTGTACAACATGGTGATTCATCAATTCTATACTTTACTCAGTACTCATCACAATAAGTGTACTCTTAATCCCTTTCACCTATTTTACCCATCCCCCCAACCTACCTCTTTTCTGATGACTATTAGTTTGTTTTCTATTGTTAAGAGTGTTTTTTTGATTTGGTTCCTTTTAATTTTCTTTGCTCTTTTGTTTTGTTTCTTAAAATCCACATAGAAGTGAAATTATGTGGTGTTTGTCTTTGACTTATTTAATTTAGCATGATACTCTCTAGATCCATCCATGTTGTTGCAAATGGCAAGATTTCATTATTTTTTGTGACTAATATTCCATTATGTGTGTATATACCACATCTTCTTTATCCTTCATGAATTGGTGGAAACTTGGGCTGCTCTATAATTTGATTGTTGTAAATAATGCTGCAATAAACATAGGAGTGTGTGTAACTTTTCAAATTTGTGTTTTCATATTCTTTGTAAATACCCAGTTGTAGCATTACTGGATCATATGGCAATTCTATTTTTAATTTTTTGAGGAACCTCCATACTGTTTTTCACTGTGGTACACCAGTTTACATTCCCACCAACGGTGCATAAGGGTTCCTTTTTCTCCACATCCTCTCTAACATTTGTCGTTTAAAAACATTGATCCTGTTTTTTTTTCTTTTTAAGATTTTATTTATTTATTCATAAGAGACACAGAGTGAGGCAGAGACCTAGGCAGAGGGAGAAGCAGGCTCCCTGTGGGGAGCCTGATGTGGAACTTGATCCCAGGCCTCCAGGATCACAACCTGAGCCAAAGGCAGACATTCAACCATTGAGCCACCCAGGAACCCCAAATCAAATGATCTTTAATTGAGAAATTTCTAGAATTATTTTATCTGTAAAGTTGCTATATAGTTTCTAAAGAATACCTTAAGGATATTTCTTAAATACTTTGAACTTTCATAAATGGTCCACTCTTCCATGGACATAGACTCCAATTCAATACAATACTTGAAGGTATTTGTTATTATATCACACATTTATACAAAATTATACTGAGTTATATAAATACAACCTTGTGAATTCCTGTAACCTAATTAACTCCTAATATTCTTTCTGGGGACTCATCCTGCAAATTGCCAACTGTCAGTTATTTCTCATTTAAACCCTTAGTTTTGCATGATTATATCTCTTTTGCTGCCCAACCTCTTCAAATGGTGCATGAAGGGAAAGAGTTTGTGGAGTATTGATGGAACCCTTGGAGACAACTGTCCTCAAATCATCAGTGGTTTTTGCCATGGATTACTTATCTTTCCTGATTACTGGACCTGGTATCTGCTGAGGTGTGACAGGTCCTGCCTTGACTTCTGAATTGTTTTTCAGTGACCTACTGCTGACTGGGTCCAATGTTTTGCCTCTCCTGTAAGATACAGTGTGGCTTCTTTATCACATACTCAAGCCATTGCCATGTATCTATTTCCTCTTCTCTGGGCTTTCTAGATGCCTCCTGAAGACCATGAGAAAACAGAAGATCTTCAGACTTAACTATGTGCATATGCTATTTTTTCCACATATTTGATAAGATGGCATGGGGGTGCATGGAGCTTCTTTTAGAAAAGTGCCCTCCCTTTAAGGATGCACCTATGAATTGGATCCGTTCATCCTTTTCCTGATGTTTTCTGGTTCACTTATAACTCTGTAGGAGTTGATGTATCCAGTGGGTGCTTTTCCCTACTTACCACCTTTAGGATCTGTGTTCTACCCTAAGTAGGGTGATCACATATAGGTGCTTTTAACTTCTTAATCTTCTTTCTCCTTTCTCATCCTAGAAATCCTGACATTGCTCCGGAATTCTCTATCTAGCTCAGATGGGGAGGCTATATATCATATTTTTATAACACATCTCTTATTTTACAGGTATTTAAAACTTGAGTAGTCAAGAAGATTAATATTCCAATTATTTATTTCTTTGGTCTTTTTTGGTCTTTTTGCAGTTTATTTTTTTTTTAGTTTAGTGTTTATTTAAATTCACTTAACATATAGTCTATTATTAGTTTCAAAGGTAGAGTTCAGTGATTCATCAGTCCTATATAATACCCAGTGTTCATTACATCGTGTGCCCTCCTTAATGTCCATCACCCAGTTCCCCCATCCCCTCTACTCACTCTCCTCCAGTGACCCTCAGTTTGTTTCCTTTAAGAGTCTCTTATGATTTGTCTCCCTCTGATTTTGTCTTTTGTTTTTCTGTCCCTTCCCCTCTGATCCTCCTGTTTTATTTCTTAAATTCCACATATGAGTGAAATCATACTTGTCTTTCTGGGATTGACTCATTTTGCTTAGCATAATATCCTCTAGTTCCATCCATGTCATTGCAAATGGCAAGATTTAATTTTTTTGATGGCTGAGTTGTATTCCATTGTGTGTGTGCACATACACACACTTCACATCTTTATCCATTTATCTGTCAACGAACATCTGAGCTCTTTTCATAGTTTGGCTATTGCGGACATTGCTTCTATAAACATTGAGGTGCAGGTGACCCTTTGGATCACTACATTTGCATCTTTGGGGTAAATTCCTAGTAGTGCAATTGCTGCATCATAGGGTAGCTCTATTTTCAATTAGTAAGGAACCTCCACGTTGTTTTCCAGAGTGGTTGCACCAGTTTGCATTTCCAGCAACATTGTAAGAAGGTTCCCTTTCTACTTCTTTAAAAAAAAATATGGTAGGATTACACTTGTCAAAATCTTCACAATTTAGTATAGCCTGCATTTGTTTGACAAAGTGTGAGGGAAAGGCAACCTGTGTCACCTTTTGTAGAAATTTTAAGGTAGAATGGACGATATGCCCAGTTTCCTTTTCCTGCCTTGGCAGTTAGGGAATATGTTTCATGGAAAAGTATCCATCATATTGGTTTCCTTAGTGACTACACTGAAAAATCTCCCTGCCCAACCACGTAGGGCTGTGGTACCATGAACACAAAAAAATAATGTTTGTTGTATTAAGCCACTGAAATCTGGAGGTTGTTGCAGTTGAATAATCTAGACCATTCTGACACACAGACTTGTATTTATTAACCTAGAAAATAACCATCATATGTGCTTGTATAACAAAAGCCAGTATGATCTCAAATATGTAAAGATTACTGTAAAATTACTGAGTGGGATTAATAAGTCAAAAAGTGAATTCTTTTTTTGAGAAGTTTTAGGAAGCCAGAAACTTTGGGACAGTAATTATACTCATGACTGCCTCCTGTCTTTGAAATTGTCTGTCTGTGAAAATTTTCTTGTGAGTTGTTCTGTCTTTCCAAAGTAGAAATCAGAACTGAGTTCCTAGCTTCTTTTAGAGCTAGCATATAGGTTTTGACTTACATATGCTTGTGGGAGACATTGGTTTAGAAGTGGGGAACAGGAGAAAATTGGTTTGAATAGGATTCTATTTTGCTTACAGGCAGCCTCTGGATTTGGGAGATGGTAATGGTTTCATCTTGTCATTGGGTGTGGCAGTTAGGATTCTCTATGTAGCTACCTAGAGATTTGTTATAAGGAATTGATTTATGCAGTTGTGTGAGTTGAATAAGCATGTTTGAAATCTGTAGGACAGGCAGTCAGGAGGGAAGGATCATGAGCAGGATGGAACCCATGTTACCACTGTAAACAAGATATTGAGCATTTCCATCACCATCACCTCAAAGTTTCTTTTTGCCCTTTTTAGTCAATATTTATGTCTCGATGGGCATGGACCAAAACTGTTGTCAATAAGAATTTTTTACTTTTTTCAGAAAAGCCTTATTCCCCCCCAAACCTTTTTTTTAAGGTCTTCTAAATGATCCTACTCAAGTTATCCAGCAGCATTTCCCTTATTCAAAGTCAACTGATTAGGGACTTCAATTACATCCCTCATATACCTTCATAGCAATACCCAGACTAGTATTTAAATAAATAATTGGAGACTGTACTTTAAGCAAGTTGACATATTTAAAAAACTATCACAAGTGACATTAGAGTGTGTGACAGCAGTCCTTGCAGAAAAGCCAGGCTTTTCCCTTTAACTGTGTGATGTGACAATGGCATTGATTTTTTTTTTTCTTTAACCTTGCCTATTCAGCATGGTTTCTGCTTTTTTCTGGAAGGTCATTCTTGTCTGTTCCTTTAGCTAATCACTAACTCTGATACCTACTAATATCTCTTAGTGGACACCCTTTCTGGTTAACCTAGATAAGTGGATTTTGTTCACTTGCCTAATACCAAAATTATGAGGAGAAAAATCATATATTTCTCATAAGACTAAGGTCCTTGGTCACAAATGACATTACAGAAGTCTAGAAGTTCTGTTTGCAGACCAGCTTTTTCTGTAAGCCATTTTCTATTGCTTTTGAGTTAGTAATTTCTGGAAGCCATGCCCTCTCTATGGAATGATGCTTCTCTGCTCTTCTCCTCTATTTTTCTCTGTTGGTGTCTTTACAACAGAAATGGTGTAGTTACTGGAGATTTTAAAACTTTTTCATCCATGGAGATGTCAGTATCTCCCTTTTTCTGCTTGGCTTGCTCACAGCAGAGGGTGAACTATAAATCATGTGGAAATGGGAAAGGAAGAAGAAGAAGAATATAATTGAAAATAGAAGATGGAGGTAGATGAAGGAACAAAGTTTATTTCAACTGAGAAAAGATTGAATGATAGATTATAATTATTTTTCTCTATATACACTATATTTTGTCTTGGCTTGGCTCTTATTAAAGGTTGCTTTATGAAATGTCATAATCATAATTAAATGCTCTTGGTCTAAGTAAGTTAATGGTGCTTTATAAATCTATACATCTGTATATTCATAAATGCATGTATTGGTTAAAGTGTACCTTATTAATTTTATTAACTATTATTATAACAAAATGGTGAAGAGCAAAATGTGGGGAGACCAACTGATTAATTTTTTTGATAAAACATGTAACAATTACTGTTTTAACCATTTTTAAGTGTGCAGTTTTACCACATTAAGTACATTGGTATTGTGCAACAATATAACTACTGTCCGTCTTCAGAACTTTTTTTCATACCATAGTGAAACTTTGAACCCATTAAATAATAACACCCCATTTTCCCCTCTTTCTGGCCCCTGACAGGCACTTTCTACTTTCTTTCTCTATGGATTTGACTAAATAATTCATATAGGTGGAATAATACCAATATTAATCCTCTTGTGTCTGGCTTATTTCACTCAGCATGGTGTCTTTAAAGTCATCCATGTTGTAGCATGTATGGGAACTTTATTCCTTTTTAAGGCTGAATAACCCATTGTATGTATATACTGTGTTTATCCATTCATCTGTCAGCTGACAATGAGGTCATTTCCATCTTTTGACTATTGTGCATAATGCTGTTATGAAAGTGAGTATATAAATATCTTAGTTTCTGCTTTTATTTTGTGTATATGTGTGTGTGTCTCCCCAGAAGTGGAATTGCTGAGTCCCAGTTTGGCTTGGCTTGTTTGGCTTATTGAGGAATTCCACACTGCTTCCTATGGCAGCTGAGTTTTACTGTTTTAAAATTCCCAAGTGTCTCATTTTTTCAGATCCTAACCAACACTACTTTCTGTTTTTTGGACGACAGCTATCTTAATGGATAAGAAGTTGTAATGAGTATATTTTTATATAATCTTGATGCCTTGGTATTTGGTATTTGAGCCTGGAGAGACTGCATCACCTAGGGCTAGCCAATTCTAGATATAGTAGTGACTTCCATGTAAGTGCACTTTTGATGTACAAACCAATCCAGAGCCTACATCCCCAACCATACCCTTTATTTTTTTCTCTATAAGTAAGCCAGTATTCTTTCTACTATAAGTCACCTGAGGGCCAGGTACTAGACAATTAGGGACCATGCCTGTAGTTTAGAGCTTGCCGAAATCTTCAAACTATCCAATCCTAAGCTTAGTATACCCACAATGCCTTGCCCATTCCTCCTCAGGAAAACCCAATAAAGACTCTGGGCCATGTTCTCTCTTTTCTGCCTTTTTGCCTTTTGACTCAATGTCCGTCCTTCCCCATGTGGTTCTGAATGGCATGCCATATGTCCTGTTTCTAGAAATCTTTTAGTATAAAGTTCTTCATGATCATCATTCCTGTGTCTGGGTATCTTATCATACATGATTAAAACAAATGCCAGATACATTTTAAGAACAGAAGTATTAAAAAAAAGAACAGAAGTGTTATTGTGTTTTGATACAGATTTTCCTAATGACTGGTATTGCTGAGGATTTTTTTTTTACATGCTTACATGTCATCTCTGCATGTTTGGAGAAATGTCTGTTTAAGTCTTTTGGTGGTTTTTGAATTGAGTTGTTGGGTTTTCTTTGCTATTGAGTTATTTATTTGTAAAGCTGTTTACAAGTATTTTCTCCCATTCTATCCTGTCGATAGTGTCCATTGCATACAACTTTTTAATTCTGGTAGTCAAATTTGTCTACTTTTTCTTTTTGCTGACTTTGATGTCATATCCAAGAAATGATTGCCAACTCCAATGTCTTGAACTTGCCTTTGTTTTATTCTAAGAGTTCTACAGTTTTAGCTCTTATGTATGGATCTTTGATCCATTATGAGCTAATATTTGTCTTTATTGTTAGGTACATTTATTCTTCTTTTGTATGCTTAGTTTTTAGTGTATGTTTCTCAGTTACTTTGTTAAATTTACTCCTTAATTTTTGATGTTACTGTGAATATGAATGCTTAATTTCTCTTTCAGATAGTTTGTTATTAATGTACAGAAACATAACTGATACTCATGTCAATTTTAGTATCCTAAAACTTTATTGAATTTATTTATTCTAATAGGTTTTTTTTTTTTGGTAGAGTCTTTTTGTGTTTTCTATACGTAAGATCATGTCATCTGCAACCAAATTTTCTCTCTTTCCCATTTAGATACCTTAGATTTCTTTTTCTTGACTAATTCCTTTGGCTAATACATCAACTACTATGTTGAATAGAGTGGCAAAAGTGGTCATCCTTATTCCTGAAAAATCTTTTAGCTTTTACTGTTAATATAAATTATTTTTTTAGCTGGGAGGATATGTAACTTTTATTATATTGAAGTACATTCCTTCTATACCTAATTTGTTGAGTCATTCTCATGAAAAGATGTTGTATTTTGTTAAATGCTTTTCTCCTATCTTTTGAGATCATATTTGGATTCTTCATTCTGTTAGTATTATGTATCCCACTTACTGATTTGTGTGCATTGAATCATCTTTGTACCCCAGGGGTAAATCCCACTTGAACATGGTGTGTGATCCTTCTAATGTGCTATGGAATTCAGTGTTCCAGTATTTTGTTGAGGATTTTTGCAACTGGTAATCAGAGATACTTGTTTGTAATTTTCTTTCCTTGAAATGTTCTTTTTTTTTTTTTTCCTTGAAATGTTCTTGTTTGACTGTGGTATTAGCAATCTTGGCCTTGCAGTATAGGTTTGAAAATGTTCTTTCTTCAGTATTTTAGAAGAGTTTGAGAAGGATTGGTATTCTTGTTCTTTAAATGTTTAGTAGAGTTCATCTGTGAAGCCATCTGTTCCTATGCTTTTATTTATTGGGAAATTTATTACTGATTCAACCA
This sequence comes from Canis aureus, assembly GCF_053574225.1. Taxonomy (NCBI): domain Eukaryota; kingdom Metazoa; phylum Chordata; class Mammalia; order Carnivora; family Canidae; genus Canis; species Canis aureus. Next base: position 16,204,918 of record NC_135636.1, read on the forward strand.
CTTACTATTATTTTTTAAGATTTTATTTATTTATTTATTTATTTATTTATTTATTTATTTATTTTTTATTTATGAGAGAGAGAGAGAGAGAGAACGGATGGCAGAGACACAGGCAGAGGGAGAAGCAGGTTCCATGCAGGGAGCCCGACGTGGGACTCGATCCCAGTACTTCAGGATCACGCCCTGAGCTGAAGGCAGATGCTCAACTGCTGAGCCACCCAGGATCCCTACTGATTCAACCTCTTATTATTGATCAGACTTTCTAGTTCTTCATGATTCAGTCTTGGTTAAGTCTTATGTTTCTGGAAATTTGTTTATTTATCTAGTTGTTTGGCTTACAGTGGTTGCTGTGGTGGTGCCATTGTCTGAGGTCAGTCATGTGAGGATCGCCTGTAGAGCTAGAGTTTGGGTCTCTGGAGCATGCCACAGGGACTGAGGCCTGGAAATAGGGTAAAGTGGGGAGATGCAGAAGTGTGGCCCAGGGATAACAGGGTGCAGTAGCAGTCTAGGCCTTGGGCATGGGCACAGTGGTAGCATAGTCCCTGGAATGAGGTTGCAATTGTGACTCATGCCCTAGAGCAGGGCACTGAGCTACACCATGGCTTCAGTAATGGGGGGTCAAAGTCATGACTTGGAAACCAGGGGCAGTGTGCATCAACAGTGGCAGCTCCTCAGGGCTCCTGGTGGCTAAGTTGGTGAAGTGGCTGCCTTTGGCTCAGATCATGATCTCATGGGTCTTGAGATTGAACCTTGCATTGGACTCCCTACTCAGTAGGGAGTCTGATTCTCCCTCTGCCTCCCCCCCACCAACCTCCCTGGCTTATGCTGGCTCACATTTTTTCTCTTTCCCTTCCTTCCTCTCCCCTCACCCCTCAAGATCTTGGAGAGAAGGGCACAACCACAACTTAGTTCTCTAGAGGCAGATCTTAGTGGAGCAATAACTATAGCCCTGGGGAGAGGACAAAGTGGTGTGAACTCCAGATAGCTTTATCACCTGAGAATACTGTGGAGGTCCTTGGTAGCAGAAGCTATAGATGTCCATGGTGGTGATGAGGATTGCTGAGGTCCTCCATATGGTGAAATCTCTCCAGGTATCCCTCTTGGGTCCATCTCCAGACTAAGAGATGGGGGAATGTAGGTAAATTTCTTCCTATCTTTTCTTTGTGACCATCCTCAGGTTTTGTGATCCAGTTTTTGCTTCTTCATTGCAGTTCAGAGCTTCCCCAGAGTTATTTTCAATAAGTTTATAGTTGTTTATTCATTGCTTTTGTTGTTTTTGTGGGGTAAATGAGCATGACCTTAATCTGGCATCCTGCTAAGCATTCATTCAGTCATTTGTTTTTTACTGCCTTATTCCACTGGCTAGGCCTCCACTGCAATGCTGAACACAAGTTCATGAAAATGGACACTTCATGTTAATGATTTTAGTGGGAACACATTCTGTTTTCAACAATAAATATGTTAGCTGTGGAGTTTTTATACATGTCCTTTGTCAAGTCCTCTTCTATTCCTCCTTTGCTTAGAGATGTTATTAAGAAAGTTGGTTAGATTTTGCCAAATCATGTTTGCTGAAACGTGCTGAAATCATGTTTTTTTCTTTTGAGTACTTTTTACTGTGAGTTACATTTATTGTTTTTTGAATATTAAACCAATCATGCATTTTAGGTAAAATATCACATGATTATGATGTATTATTATTTTCATACATTGCTGGATTCAATTTCTTCTTAAAAATTTTTTTTTGTATTTGTTTGAGAGAGATAGTCTACAGTTCCCCTTTCTTATATTTCATTCTTATTTTGATACAGGTTCATGCTGACCTCCTAGAATAATTTTTTTTCATAGAAGGAATTTTGAAATATTCTTCCTCTTTAATTTTTGAAAGTTTCTGCAGAATTAGTAGGATTTATTTTCCCCCTGTATGTGTAGTGTAGGAATTCAATGTAGAGCCATCTGGGACTGAAGTTTTCTAGTTGGAAAAGTTTTCAGCTTTAAAGTCCATTTCATTGATAGATATAAGGTTATTTGGGTCATATGTTTCCTCTTTATTGAATTTTGGTAGTTTGTGTGTTTTAAGGATTTTCCCCCTATTCTAAGTTACCTAACTTGTTGGCACACATTTTCTATAATATTCAGTTTATATATTTTTGTTATATATAGAAACTGTGTGATCTCATTTCTCTCATTATTGGTAAACTGTGCCTCTCCTTTTTCTTTCCTCAGAAATGTGGTTAGATTTATCACTTACTGGCATTTCAAGGAACCAGCTTTTGGTTTCATTGATTTGTCTCTTTTTCTGTTTGTATTTCATTTATTTATACTGTTATATTTTTATCATTAATTTGGCTCTCTTTTGCTTCTCTCTTTTTCTAATTTCTTTGTAAGCTGTGGTCATTTGAAAGCTTTCTTTTTTTCTAATATACAAATTTATTTCGATAAACTTACCCCTGATTACTGTTAATCGCATTGCACAAATTTGGTATTTTGGTTTTAATTTTTATTTAAAATACTTCATAACTTCCTTTTATATTCTCCTCTAAATTATGGGATTACTTAGAAGTTTGTTACTTATTTTCTAAGTATTTGGTGGGTTTTCCAGAGTCTGTCTTTACTCTAACTTAATTACATGTTGATGAGAGAAAATAATTTGTGTGGTTTTGATTCTTTAAAAATGCATTTAGCTTTTTTTGTGGCCCATAATATCTATTTTGGTAGGTTCCATGTGCTCTGAAAAGGATATGCATTCTACTGTTGCTGGGTGGAGTGTTTAACTAGGTGAAGATTGTTGGTTGTGCTGTTCAGATATGCTATTCTTATTGTATCTACTTGTTCTATCATTATTGATGGAGCAGTATTGAAATCTCAAACTATAATTGTAGAGTTGTCTGTAACAGAGTTCCATTTTAACGTTCTATTATAATCAAAATGTTGTCTGTGTAAATGATTGTATAATAGTTTTCTATTGATGCCAAAACAAGTGACCACAGACTTAGCAGTTAAAACAACACCCTTTTATTATCTCAGTTTTTCTGGGTCGTAAATCTGGGTATGGCATACTGGGCTCTCTGCTCATTGTCATAAAGTGGAAGTCAAAGTGTCAGCTGGGCTCAACTGAGGTCCTGTTCCAAGCTCAGGATGTTCTCGGCCATCAGCTGGGAGTTGCTATTAGACCTACTGAAGGTCACTCTCAGATTCTGGCCATGTGGTCCTCTCACAACATGGCAATTTCCCTTCTAGAAAAGGCTCAGTACCACTTTTTAAAAAAGATTTTATTTATTTGACAGAATACACATATGTGCATGAGCAGGTGTGAAGTGGGGAGGGACAGAAGGAGGGATGGAGCAGACTTCCCACAAAGCAGGAAGTGCAATGTGGGACTAAGTCCCAGGACCCTGAGATCATGACCTGAGCCAAAGGCGGATACTTAACCGACTGAGCCACCCAGGGACCCCTCAGTACCACTTTTAAGGTCATTATTAGGTCAGGCATACCTAGGATAATTTCCCTTTTGATTAACTCAAAGTTAGCTGGTTAGACACCTTACCTAGATCAGCAGAATCCCTTCAAATGACCACATGATGTAATCTAATTACAAGAGTGATATCACATCATGTTGGCAAGTCCTACTCACACCCAGGGAGTGGGAATTATATAAGGACATTGGGGGTCATTTTAGAGTCTGCCTGCACTGATTGTCTGACCAGAAAAATAATCTGAAATGATACACACCAAGATGGTAATATTTATTACATTAAAAACGTGATGGAGTAGGTAGAGTAGATGGGAATGGGAGTAAGATGTTAAAAAAAAAAAGCTGCAGTGAATATTTTGGATAGATGGTATAATGGGTTGAATAGTGGTCTTCAAAAGATAGGTCTATTTCCTAATCCTTTGAATCTATGAGTAGGAAAAAAAAGAATCTTTGAAAGTCTAATTAAGTTAAAAATCTTAAGGTCACCCTGCATGCAGGAAAAGATAGGGGGAAAGTCCAGTGAAAACATAAGTAAACATGTAGACTATAAAAAAATCCCACTGCATGATCATAGTATAAAACTGTAACCTTTTGAATCTGCACATGGACAAAAACTGGAAGTTGTATTAGAAATGTAAAAACTGTCTTTGACTTCAGGATGGAGTGATGGTTGATATTTTTTTCCCTTGAATTTTTACTTCAGTAGAAACTTTTCATTTTCAACAATAAAACATTTTAAAACTCAGCATCAATCCTAAAATCATGGTTCCTTTTAGAGATCTTAGCAGTTAGGTCATGGGAAACATTTATTTTTTTATTTCAAGTGTTGTCCTTATACAGAGAGTGAAAGTTTATTAAGGCAAGTAAGGGACAGTTTCATGATGGCAGACAAGGAGGTATAAAGGATCCTTGTGAGAAATCAATTTCTGAACAATAACAGCACAGCATACCCTTTGATTTTTCCATAGGATGCCACAATTTGAGATAATCTAATTCATCTCATCGACTAATACTTGAGCAAATATAGATGCTAAAGCACCTTATAAAGCACCAGATACAAAGTTAGAGTTATTTGAAGATGCAGCTATCCTTGGGCACATGGAAGACCCGATTTTGAGCAAGAATTTCTTCCTTTTTTTTCTCCTCCACACACATTACATTAGGCTGTCATTCACAGCCACAGCAGGAATTCAAGACTGTCTTGGAATAACTTGTATGACAGGAGCTCTCTCACGGTATGTAGCTTTCAAAAAAAAAAAAAAGTCTCATCACAACACAATAGATCTTTCTTTCGATGTGTTCGGTATTTCCAGGTCCATCTTACAGTGACAAACTAAGTCATTTGTACAACGAACTCTGACATTGGTGTGAATGCAACTGTCCCTGTATAGTTTTTCATGTTTTCTGGGATGCATCTTTGATTATATTCTCAAAATTCCTGAATCCCTTCAAAACCAACTCTCCCACAACTGGTAGTTGAGAATAATCTCTACATTTTCCAGCTCAGTTTGTGCACCTCCTTGTTGAAAGAGGCTATGGTATGAATCTGAACTCTGAAGAATATGATTGTGGAAAATCAAATTCTGGAATTATGACTTTGTAAAACTTATAATAGCTTTGAAATGCCATACCATTTACCATAAACTATAGCTCACTAATAAAACCAGCTATAAAATTTTTTATGACCACAAATATTTGTTTGCCTCTAATTTTGTATGTAGAAGCCCACTGTGATTTTTGTTTTATGACAATGGTATACCAACATGGTATTTGGCAAATTTTTTCTTAAATCACTTCATTAATCAGGCATAGATAATCTGTGAATTGTACAGACCCCATCCAAAATGCAAATTTACTACTATATTGAATGGGACCACATATATAGAAAAATATTTTTATTTTAAAGATTATTTATTTATTTATTCATAGAGAGAGAGAGAGAGAGAGAGGCAGAGACACAGGCAGAGGGAGAAGCAGGCACCATGCAGAAAGCCTGAAGTGGGACTCAATCCCGGAACTCCGGGATCACGCCCTAGGCTTCAGGTGGCGCTAAACCGTTGCGCCACTGGGGCTGCCCTATATAGAAAAAATCTAATGTGTTTTTTGTTGCTTTGAAATTCTCACTAGAGTCTTCACATTTTCAGAAGTTTTTTTTTCTCTTACGTAACGTGTTTACTGAATTTCTAATTTGTTACATTCATTTGCTTAGTATCAGAGGATGAAAGTGAACCATGCAGATAGGATCTTAGCCTTCATAGAATACACAACCTTCCTGTGGGAGACAGTTAGCAATCGTAGGGTATGTAAGTTATGATCATAATTTTCTATTAGCATTTGGTGGGTACTCATTGGTGCAGTTCATTGGTCAGGTAGTCAACATTCAATGCCTGATATGTGCCAGGCACCATGCTGAAATTATCTAAATACATAAAGATCTAAAACAGCAACAGGAAAGAGACCACTTAAGTGTAATTATAGTTCCACATGATAAATTCAAACATTATGATATGTAATATGTAGAGAGTTATTGAAGAAAATAGAGCATACTCTTGCCTGTTTTTTGTGTGTATGTGTGTGCATTCTTTCTATCTTCCTACCTACCCATCCACCACCAATCTATTTATTGGTGGGAAAAGCAGACAAGATTGAATAAGGAGGATTACACAGATGAGATGACCCTTGAACTATATCCATAAAATGGACCCATTTTATATACTAAAGGTTGGGGAAAAAAAAAGCAATTTCTAGAAGAGAATAATGTTTAGGTCAGGAATATGAATACATGCCAAGATTAATGACATGTGTAGCATATCCCAGATATAAGACACATCTTGGCAGCAGATGCTGTTGATGCTTTACTGTTTCTGCCTTGGTTCTTACCATTCCCTGCTCAACTTCCATTGTACAGCACCTCTCTCTCTTCACCTGAGTGCTTTCTCTACTTAACAGAGCCTACTCTGTACATGCATGTTGCTGGAAATAAACTCCTTTAGGATGAGCTTGCAACAAATGGTTAGATGGAAGTTGGTGGGATAAATACCCCAGCTCTCTTATGGGGTAGGATCAGTTTAAAGTGTGTATTCTAAGCTGTTGTCCAATATTCCCCAGCAGGCAGGATAGAAATCTAATTGTCCACAGTGATAACCTATTTGATAACGTACCCTTATGGCTGCCTTCCCATCTCTGTCAATTCCCATTCCCCCAAGGGATCCCAGGTCATGAAATTATTTGCACTTGAGACTTTGCCCAAGGTTTTGCACCTGGGAAAACCCTACCTAAGACACTGCCCATTCCTCATAAGCCACGGTTTCTGCCTTTAGGATGCTGTCACCTCATTCATCCACCAGTACTGAGGCCAAACTCACTGTATAGAAACAACAGATAAACTGGGACCCCATTACAATATTAATATATTCACAAACATACAGATTTACATTTCTGAACAGTACTTCAAAAATGGTTTTTCCAAATCTTTCATTTTTCTACCATTATAAGAACTTGAATTCAGAGCTCTTAACTTCCAGGTTAAGGCTCCCACCAAATTGTGAAGCTGTGTCAGAAAGGAAGGTTAGAAGAAAACAATCAGGTGCAAAACTGGGATTTCTGATATGGCTGTAACCATTGTTACGTAATAGAAACATAACCTTGAAACCTAGTGGCTTAAAGCAATTATCATTTGTTAATTGCCAACGGGTCTAAGTCATGTGGGTGGTTCTGTTGACCTGGGTGAGGTTCATCTGATCTTGGCAAGTTGGCTTATATATCTTTGGTGGGCTGGTGGGTATGCTAAAGGGTGGCAGTTGGCAAGCTGGACATTGAGAATGTCTAATCCTCATAGCTTCTCATCTTTCAGTGGGTTACACTCTCAAGTTTGTTCACATACAAGAGAAAGTGGAAATGTGCAAGGACTTTTTACCTCTAAGTTTAGGACTAGAAGAGCATAACTTACACTGATTTCTGTTAGTTAAATGAGGTCATAAACCGAAATTCAGCAGATAGAGAAATAACTCTACCCTTTGAATGGAATTTTTGAAAAATCATATTGCAAAAGAATGTGGGTACATGGAAGGAAATAACTATGGCCATTGTTTTTGAAAGAACCTATTATTTCTGGCCAGAGTAGTCCTAAATACATTCTGTGTTTATCAGATACCTAGGACATTTTGTAAAGATGACAAGGGGTGCCACATTAACCACAATGTAACTATTTGCCCTGCAACCCATTTTTTTTTTTTCTGTTTTTCTTCCCCTTGGGCATTGCCTGTGATAATTTTCTAATGTTTGAGAAATTCTGGTGTCTGGTCCACTGGTTTTTTCTTTTTCCTATTTTAGTGTTCTCAAGCTGCAGATTAGTCCCCTAACTTAATTGAACTATGGAACATATATTATAAGTATTATAGCATAAAAGCTGTATTCTTAAGCTTTCATAATAGCTACTGATAGAGGAACCTGCACATTGTGAAAAGCATTGGGAGGGAAAGCAGAAGGGCTGAGTGTAAAGATGGTCAAGAAGTAGCATCTTTGCCACCCTGTGGAAGTTTCTGAAATTGCATTATTCCAAAGCACTGAAAACGTGGCTACTGTGCACATTTTTGTGTAAGTTTCTGTGTTGAGTGCCAGTGAGGGTGAAATGAACTGTGCTGGTGAAGTGACCTCTCCAGGTGGCAGAACTGGAAGTAACGTCTATCCACCTAATTTTGTCATGTTTCCAACCTTGTCATCAGCCTCATCTCCATAGTAATGGAGAGATGTCTGAGTCTCCTCCCAGGATCAGGATTTTAGAGGCAGAAGAAGCCTTTGAGTTAATCTAACTCAACTCTCTGAGCTTTTTGTTAGGTAAACTTTAAAAAAAAAATACAGTGTGTATGCAGAAAAATACGTGGATCGTAATAAGGTAGCTCAATGAGTACACAAAATTAGCACAGTATGTGGCCTGTATTCAGATCAGGAAATAGAAAATGACCAGCATGCCAGTAGCCCCCCTCATGTCGCATTCCAGTTACCATGCCTCTCTCTTTATCTTAATTTCTATCAGCATGGGTATGTTTAGCCTCTTTGGTATAATTCCACTTCTAAGAAGTTCACATTCTGTTTTGCATCTGTCTTGCCCACTCAGTATCATTTCTGAGATTCATTCTTGTTGTTATATATTACAGATTATGCATTTTCTTCTCTGTATAATATTTTAATACATGATTACATAATTTATTCAGTTCTATAGTTTACGGTCAATTTGGTTGTTTGCAGTTTTGACTGTCACAAATTATCCTACTATGAATATTTTAGTACACATTTTTTTGGTACACATAAGCTTGTATTTCTTTCTTTTTTTTTTTTTTATTTATGATAGGCGCACAGTGAGAGAGAGAGAGACAGAGACACAGGCAGAGGGAGAAGCAGGCTCCATGCACCGGGAGCCCGACGTGGGACTCGATCCTGGGTCTCCAGGATCGCGCCCTGGGCCAAAGGCAGGCGCTAAACCGCTGCGCCACCCAGGGACCCCTAAGCTTGTATTTCTATTGTGTATGTGTCCATGAATAGAATTTTGGGTCACATAATGGACATGTTTGTCTTTAGTAAATTCTACCAGTTTTCCAAAGTGGTTGTACCAAATATAGTCACATTGGAGGTTATGAATTTGAAGGGACAATTCAGTCCATAATATTTCGGATGCCTGTATTTTAACTTTCATTTTCAATGATTTATAGGAAATTATAAAGACATGTGCAGGGAGGTCCTGTGTACCCTTCATCCAGCCTCCCCTAACATTAAAGTTGTGCATATTTTTTTAATAAGCAGAGTGAAAGAGGCAAAGTGATGTGGTTGAGGCCCCAAAGCTAGTAAATTACAAGGTTATAACTGAAGTACAGGCTTTCTAATAACTCATAAAGAGGTATACAAAGTTCTCTTTAACGTGGTCTTGAAGTTTACAAAATCCTTTTATGTTTTTTTTTTCCTTTTAGGTTTTAAAATTATGTAGTCTTTGTGACCTCTCAGTAAAATACAAAGAACATATACCTATTTTCTAAGAGTTGGGGAAGAGGTTAGTCTCGAGCCTGGTATAGGGTCAGTGTTCAATAGATGGTAGTTATGTAATATTGATAGCAACAGCATCATTCCATGTGGTGGACATTTTAATGTCCATTTCTTAGAAGGATGTGATGCACAGTGAGGGATATGGTTTTACAAGGGACTAAGTTGATAAGCCACAGAGCCTGAACTCGAACCTCTGACCCTACACTTCAGCAGCCAGTAGTAGTAACTTCCTTGATAATACACACTTTATTGCCTTTCTACCCTTCCCTTTCTCAGTTGCCCAGGCCCCTTACCAACATTATTTAGCATCACATCCCAAAGAAAGTACTTCTATGAAAATTCTTGCTCAAGATCTGCCCCTGGGAGAATCTAAGCTAAAACACTCATCTGCACTAATTTTTCCCTTTTCATCTATCTCAATTTCTGTTCTTATCCAAAAATAACTTGAAAGAATGTTTCTGTGTGACCCTTTCAAGACTTCTCCATTATTGCTGAAACATTAGCATATGCATGATCAGTTCTTTCTGCAGCATTGATATTTTCTGTGGCCACCATCCTCATCTCACAGTTTTTATCTAGATTAATTGCTTGAAGGACCCTGATCTGGGGAAAGATTGAGTTTTTTACTTGACCTTTCCACCAGGAATATTTGTGTCTTACAGGAAAGTCCTCTTTCATTCCTTGACCTCAGGTACTCCAAGAGAAAGCCCTTCTATGTTAGACTAAAGGTCATGTCTTGTTCAATTATGGCTAATCCTGAAGCATGAGAGTTTAATGGTTAAATTCATATTAAATTTAATTACAAATAGATGAGCATATAGCATTCCAATCCATGCCCCAGTGATTTATGGAATACAAATGTGCTGGAATATTGCGGTTTAGATCCAAAGCAGGAGAAGAGGCTCAGCAATCACAAGGACAGTTTTAGACAAAAGCCATTGCTAAGCATTAGTCGGGCAGTTAAGATTAACATGGGATAGTACAACCCTCCATTAGTTACTCATCAGCAAACACAGAAAAAAAGAACTAGATTATAGCTCTTTGGTGTATTTTGAAAAATGAGAAAATAGAAAAGCACAGAGGCTGAGCAAGAACCTAGGGTCGTGCAACCAGCTAAGTTGCTGAGCTGTCAAAGAGTAAGTTCTTTCAGTCCTAATCCATTGTACTAATAGGCATTGCAAGGAATGAGAAGATGCAAGACACTAATTTAGCCATTTCAAATGTTAGCGTGCATTAGAATCACCTAGGGGGCTTGTTAAAACACAGATTGCTGTGCTCCATCACCTAGAGTTTCTCAGGAAGTAGGGCTGAGATATGGGTCCTGAGAATTTGCATCTCTAACAAGTACCTAGGTTATGCTGATGTTGCCAGTCTAGGGAATGATTTTGAAAATGATTGCACTAATGGAACAGACTTATTCTAAAATGGATCTCAGATGGTACTTATGCAAGGAACTTGGCCCATCTTACTGACAGACTCAAGGAAATGCTGTTGCTGGAAGCACAAGGTTTAACCTTTAGGTCTGAGCAGAGAATGTTAGATAGAGGTGGAGTGCCAAGGAGTTAGGTCTCAAAACTAGGCTGCCAGGAGGAATTTGGATTTGTAGAGATCAGAAAGAAGCACAGGCAAAAAATAAAAGTGAATTAGAAATGCTGAGCCCAGAAAGGCTGAAGTTCTAAATCACAACTTCTTGCTCTTCCATCTAGTTTACTTTCTAGTTGGCTTTTGACAAAAGGGAGTGCAAGGAGTTTGTCACCAAATTAATGCTGGACTGTGAGAAATAAAAACACAACATTAAAATAACCTCACTTTTTTTTTTTTTCCTTCAACACATAAACCTGAAGTTTCCTCATATTGGGTACTTTGATGAATGCCTGGATATAACCTCACTCCATAAGTGCCCCGGATTGGCCATGCTCTTCTTCCTAATCATTTTTAGTAGTACCTTGAATTCTCCTGTTTTCTGTTCCAGACTTTTTGATTTAACTTATTTGTGAAAAGAAGCTCTTTCCATCTCTTTTGTTTAAATATAACACCTCCATTCACTAATACTAGGTAGCAAATTGAATTTAATGCAAATATATTACCCTTCAGAATTTTACATAATTGATTTTTAAATCCCAACTCTGCAGTTCACTGGCTTTTGAAATTTGATCAAGTTATTAAACTTCCTTGGGCTTGTTTTTTTGCATCTGTTTTACTTGGCTTGGACTGCCACAACAATATTAGAGACTGGGCGGTGGGTTAAACGACAAAGTTTATTTTCTTACAGTTGTGGAGGCCTGAAGTTTAAGAACAAGGTGCTGGGGAATTCAGTTTCCTGTGAGACTCTTCCTGCCTTGCAGGTGATTGCCTCCTCACTGTGTCCTTACAGGGCCTTTCCTCTGCATGAGTGGAGGAGAGGGGAGAGAGAGAGAGTGGGGAGGCTCTGGTGTCTTTCTCTTCTTATAAGGATACCAGTCCTATCAGATTAGGGCTCCATCCCTATGACCTCATTTAATCTTAATTACATTCTCAGAGGCCCTGTCTCCAAATACAGTCACTTTGAGGGTACACAGTTCAGTCAGTAACATTACCTAATGCAAACGGAAATAACAAAATTTAGGTTAGAAGTATATTGTTGGGGGTGGCTGGGGGGCGCGTTTGGTTAAGTGTACAACTCTTGGTTTCAGCTCAGGTCGTGATCTCAGGATCGTGTATTGTTAGGAGAATTGAGATGATATAGGTTTTTGCTAAAAGTGAGACCTTCTTTCTCTTCCTTTTACTATCTTCTTGTAAAATGAAATTTTATTCATTTAAATATTCAACAAACTGAATACTTACGATATGCTAGTTCTGTTTCTCAATGCTGGAAATATGGCTCACTAGCTACAGAAGGGTTGCTCTTTGAAAAGACTACAAAAAGTAAATATACATATTTATATGCTTGTGATAAGCAATGTTGTAAAAGATCAAGCAGGAGGTAATTTTATATATACGGAGGTGATTTTATATATACTAATCATGGAAAATGTCTGAAGAGGTAATATGTGTCTGGTGTAAAAGGCTGAACAGTCAGTAGAGACTAGGTCAAGACTTTGACCCAGAAAGAGGTGTATTTCCTTCTGGAAATGCTGCCAGTCTTCCATGGGAATTCCCATTTATGGCAGAAGGAAAAGAATGTAAGTTCTTAGATTCTGTTACACCATAGGCAAAGAAGTTTGGTGATTAAAGGATGACTGAAGTTGAGTCCAGGTTCTTCCTTCACAAGCTGTGGGACTGAAAAATTATATGATCTCTTTTGGTCTTGGTTTTCTTACCAGAGACAAAGGATTATATCTTCCTCATAAAGCTGCCCAAGGGTTAAAAGAACTTTGTATGAAAAGCACTTGGTGGACACAGGATTCAATAAAACTCTGTTGCATCATTATTTTTACCACTGCTACCCTGACCTAGTTATTTTCCTTAGAGAGCTACCAAAGTCCTGGTAATGTTTATGGTTCATGTGTGATTTCACTTTTGGAAAACTGGTGATATTTGAATAATGATTACCTATGAGGATGAGAAACATCTTTCACTTTAGGGATTAGAAAACTTAATGAATGGACCCTGTGTATGTGTATTTATGTAAGTTTAAGGTATTTGGAATTAACTTGGAAAAGATGAAAGACTTTAGTAGAAAATATGGTGAAGTGCATATGGTGAATTCTATAATAGCATTGTGTCAGTGTTAATTTTTCAAGTTTTGTAAATGCACTGTGGTTATGTAAGACTTAAACATTAGGAGAATCTGGATACAGGGTGTACAAGAACTCTCTGTAATTATGCAACTCTTCTGTAAATTTAAATTATCTCAGTTTTTAAAAAGTATTGAATTAAGAAAGAACTAGAGATGTAGTGTATTATTTTTTAATAGCCTTGTATGGGACAAATATTTATTCTGTAAAGACACTTCTGTTTTTTTTTTTTTTTTTCTGGAAATAGCTAAAATGCATCCACAAACAAGTTGTGGCAGAGAAATGCTATGTGCTCTTTAAAACCAATCTCCTCCTTCCCTTGAGCTCTACCTTAGACTACGTTTCATAGCCTCCCTTGCAGTTAGTTGGTCATATGACTGCTGTGGCAAGAGGAATAAGATCAACTAGTGTATATGGTATGGTCTTCAGGCCTGCACCATGAAAACTTACTACAATCCTCTGTATTCTCTCTTCCCCATCTGACACCCTAGGGAAATGAAAAAGTGAGAAAGACAAAAGTAAATCAGGCCTTGAACAATCATACAAGCCTGCTGTCCAATCAAACATTCAGTTTGGGGTTTGAGAGAATGAGGAACTTTTGGGGGGGATTGAATCACTGAAATTGATAACTTACCTTACTAATGCAAAAGCCTGGGCACCCTCCTGTGGAGTTTATTTGGACGGTATTTGCTTAGTTAAACATAATTTGGCTCTGAAAACAATCTCAAAGGAGGTAAGTATTCCCTAAAATAAGATTCCATGATGGTTATTTTGAAAGGAGATACATTAGTTGGATGTGTACATTCTAGCATTTGTATTTTAATGGTTTATATTCACATATAATTTAAAGACTATAAGCATTGTGAAGGTAGGGATCATGATTATCTTGTTTTTGGTTATATTCCCAGAACTTAACACAGTGCCCTGCATTTGGTAAAATTTAATGGAATCAAGAAAATATGAAAATTACTAAATGATTGCTCACTTGATACAAATAAGGAGAGGGTTGTTCATTGTTTATTTTGAAATTATAATTCAACACCTCCAAAAAACAAATATTTTGATTAAAAATGGGCAGAAGGCATGAACAGACATTTCTCCAAAGATGACATCCAGATGGCCAACAGACACATGAAGAGATGTTCATCAACACTTACCATTGGAGAAATGCAAATCAAAACCAAAAGGATTTAGTAGTTAGTAGTAGTACAGATTCTTTCCTTTTGCATGTTGCTGTCCAGTTTCCCCAACACCAGACGAAGAGATCGTCTTTTTCCCATTGGATATTCTTTCCTGCTTTTTTTGAAGATTAATCGACCATATGTTTTGGGTTTATTTTAGGGTTTTCTGTTCTGTTCCATTGATCTATGTGTCTGTTTTTATGCAAGTACCATACTGTTTAGATTACTACAGCTTTGTAATAGAACTTAAAGTCTGGAATTGTGATGCCTCACTTTGGTTTGCTTTTTCAAGATTGCTTTGACTAGTTGGGGTCTTTTGTGATTCCATGCAAATTTTAGGATTGTTGGCTCTAGCTCTGTGAAGAATGTTGTTGATATTTTGATGGAGATTACATTAAATGTATTGACTGCTTTGAGTAGTAGAGACATTTAAACGATGTTTGTTCTTCCAATTCATGAGCATGGAATGTCTTTCCATTTCTTTGTGTTGTTTTCAATTTCTTTCATCAATGTTTTGTAGGTTTTATTTTTTTATTTTTTTATTTTTTATTTTTTATTTTTTGTAGGTTTTAGATTACAGCTCTTTTACCTCTTTGGTTAGGTTTATTACTAAGTATCTTACTATTTTTGATGCAATTGTAAATGGGATTGTTTTCTCTCTGCTGCTTCATTATTGATGTATAGAAATGCAGTAGATTTCTGTACATTGATTTTGTATCCTGCAACTTTACTACATTCCTTTATCAGTTCTAGCAGTTTCTGGTGGAGTCTTTGAGGTTTTCTTTATGTAGCATCATATCATTTGCAAATACTGAAAGATTTTACTTCTTCCTTACTAATTTGGATGTCTTTAATTTCCTTTATTGTCTGATTACTGTTGCTAGGACTTCCAGTCTATTTTGAATGAAGTAGTCAGAGTGACATACTTGTCTTATTCCTGATCTTAGGGGGGAAAGCTCTCCATTTTCCCCTTGAGGATGATATTAGCTATGTGTTTTTCATATATGCCCTTTATTATGTTGAGGTATGTTCCCTCTAAACCTACTTTGTTGAGGGCTTTTATCATGAATGGGTGTTGTACTTTGTTAAATGCTTTTTCTTCATCCACTGAAATGATTATATAGTTTTATCCTTTCTCTTATTGATGTATTATGTTGATTGATTTGGAAATACTAAACCATAAACCACTCTTGCAACCCAGGAATAACCCACTTATCATGGTGAATAATATTTTTTAATGTATTGTTGGATTTGATATGCTGGTATTTTATTGAGGATTTTTGCATCTGTGTTCATCAGGGGCATTGGCCTGTAGTTCTCTTTTTCAGTGGTGCCTTTATCTGGTTTTGGTATCAGGATAATGCTGGCCTCACAGGATGAATTTGAAAGTTTTCCTTCCTTTTCTTCTTTCTTTTTTTTTTTTTTTTTTGGAATAGTTTAAGAATAGATATGAGCAAAAAAAAAAAAAAGAAAGAAAGAAAGAAAGAAAAAAAAGAATAGATATTAGCTCTTCTTTAAATGTTTGATAGAATTGGTCTGTGAAGCCATCTGGTCCTGGACTTTTATTTGTTGGGAGGTTTTTGATTACTGATTTGATTTTTTTACTGGTTATTGGTAAATTTTCTATTTCTTCCTGTTTCAGTTTTGGTAATTTATATATTTTTAGGGATTTATCCATTTCTTCTAGGTTGTCTGGTATGTTGCCATACAGTTTTTCAAAATATTCTTTTATAATTGTTTGTATTTCTATGGTATTGGTTATTTCTCAGTCATGATTTTGAGTGTTCATTCTCTCTCTCTTTTTTTTTTCTTGATAAATCTGGCTAATGGTCTATCAGTTCTTTTTTTTAAAGAATCAGTTCCTGGTTTCATTGATCTGTTCTATTTTTTTTTTCTGTTCTATTGTTTTTGTGTTTTTTCATTTTCTATATTATTTTTTCCCAAAGATTTTATCTATTAGAGAGCAAGCACACATGTGAGCATGAGTGGGGGGAGAGGGAGAGAAAGAAGCAGGACTACCTGCTGAGCAAGGAGTTGACTGGGGGCTTGATCCCAGGATCCTGGGGTCATGACCTGAGCCAAAGGCAGACACTCAACTGACTGAGCCACTTAAGCACCCCTATATCATTTATTTCTGCTCTAATTTTTGTCATTTTTTCCCTTCTGCTGGTTTTGGGTTTTGTTCTTTTTCTTTCTCCTTTAAGTGTGAGGTTAGGTTGCTTGAGATTTTTCTTGCTTCTTGAGGTAGGCCTGTATTGCTATAAACTTTCCTCTTAGAACTACTTTTGCTGCAGAGGTTTGGACCATTTTGCTTTCATTTCCATGTAATTTTTTTTATTTCTTTAATTTTCTGGTTGACCCATTCATTGTTTAGCAGCATGTTATTATTATTATTTTTTTGAGATTTATTTAGTTGAGAGTGAAAGAATGAGCAGTGGGGGAAGAGCAGAGGGGAAGAGAGAGAGAAGGAGAGAGAGAGAGAGCAAGCAAGTGAGCAAGCAGACTCCTGAGCAGAAAGCAGTATGCAAGGCTTGATCCCAGGATCCTGAGACCATAACCTGAGCCAAAGGCAGACACTTAACCGACTGAGCCACCCAGGCGTCCTAGTAGCATGTTATTTAACTTCCATGCATTTGTGGTCTTTCCAGATTTTTCCTTGTGGTTGACTTCTAGTTTCCTAGTGCTGTGATCACAAAAGATGCATGGTCTGACTTTGATCTTCTTGAATTTGTTGAGGCTGGTTTTGTGGGCTAATAAGTGATCTATTTTGGAGACTGTTCCATGTGCACTTGAAAGGAATGTGTATTCTGTTTTAGGATGGAATGTTCTGAATATATCTGCCGAATCCATCTGTTTCAGTGTATTATTCAAAGCCGTTGTTTCCTTGTTGATTTTCTGTTTAGATTACCTGTCCTTTGATGTAAATGAGGTTTTAAAGTCCCTTACTATATTATCACTTAGTGCCTTTATGTTTGTTGTTAACAGTTTTATGTATTTGGGCGCTCCTGTGTTAGGGTGCGTAAATATTTACAGTTATTGTATCTTGTTGGATTGTCCCATTTATTATTATGATATTCTTCTTTGTCTCTTGTTATAGTCTTTGTTTTAAAGTCTACTTTGGGGCAGCCTGGGTGGCTCAGTGGTTTAGCACTGCCTTCAGCCCAGGGCGTGATCCTGGAGACCTGGGACTGAGTCCACGTTGGGCTCCCTGCATGGAGCCTGCTTCTCCCTCTGCCTGTGTCTCTGCCTCTCTCTCTCTCTCTCTCATGAATGAATAAATAAAATCTTTAAAAAAAAATAGCCTGTTTTGTCTGAAATAAGTATTGCTGCTCTTTCTTTTGCCATCCATTTGCATTATACGTTTTTCTCCATCTCCACACTTTTAATCTGCAGGTGTTTTTAGGTCTAAAATGAGTGTATTATAAGCAACATACAGGTAGGTCTTGTTTTCTATCCATTCTGTCACCTCATGTGCTTTGACTAGAATGTTTTAAGTCCATTTACATTCAAAATAATTATTGATAACTGTTAATTGTCATTTTTTAAAAAAGATTTTTTATTTTATTTATTCATAGAGACATAGAAAGAGAGAGGCAGAGACACAGGCAGAGGGAGAAGCAGGCTCCATGCAGGGAGCCTAATGTGGGACTCGATCCCAGGTCTCCAGGATCACGCCCCGGGCTGCAGGCAGCGCTAAACCGCTGCGCCACCGGCGCTGCCCCTAATTGTCAATTTTTAAATTGTTTTGTGGCTTTTGATTTTCTCTGGTGCTTTCTCTTTTGTTTTGCTAATTTTATTTAGTGATATATTTGGATTTACTTTTTTTATTCTTTGTATATTTATTAGTGGTTTTTGATATATGGTTATTGCCAGGTTTATATATAACCTCTTCTGCATATAACTGAAGACTATATCTTCTATTGCTTTAAATTATGATAACTAAAGTTACAATTACACACATTAGAGACCATAGGTGTATGTGCATGTATCATATATATCATATAATATATATGTACATTATAGATCCTACATAAAATTCAATTAGTAGTTGACATAGGGTAGCATTGAAGAAAAGTTTAACTCTTGTTTTGACTGAAGAAAATTTCCAGCATTTCATAGATTAAAGAATTAAGGGACTCAGACTGAAAAAAATTAGCATGAGGTTTTAACATGAATTAAAGTAAAATTTTCCTCTACCATAAATCTAGTTATTGTGAAAAGATTGAAATGTGTTCACATTTTTTTGTGCTCTGTAGTTTATTCTAAAAGAAATTAAAAAGCTGTGAGGTATCCTCTTATGAGATCTTGACATTCTAGGTTTTGCTGTGTAAGGTTTCTCAGAAGCTGGTAAAATTAATTTATGAAGTCTACCTTCATATTGAAGCTGCTGAGAGGAAAAAAGGAAATAGAAAATAGAAATGTATATTATAACTAATGAACAAAGAACATATCTATATTAATAAAGTTTTCTAATAATTCAACTGAATAAAATAATATGGAATCCAAGAAATGGAAGTTCATAAAATAATTTCATTCTGAAGCTGATATAAAATACAGCAAAATAGTCTAGTGACAGGATAATTACAGATTTATTAATTTGTGCTTTGAATCCACTGCTATATAATAAGCAAAGAGAATGAAGGCTAATAGCATTTTTCACTCTATATTCCCATCCCAGCCCCCACCCCCTTTCAGAGTAAGTAGACATCTTTCCCCCTCTATTTCTTTGCCTCAGCTGAAACTTTTGTTTTTGAGCAAAAAAATCCCTCAGAGAAAATATGTTTTGTTTTATGTTTCAAAAGCTAAAACTTAATAAGATTATGCAAGATACCTCCAAGAAGGTAGTCAGGTATTTCAGTTTGAGGAGACAAAAACTCAACAGCACAATAGAGGTGATAGCTGTGTGGTACCTCTAAGAGATTGGAGTGGATGGGATTCCAAAGCTCATGAAGATTCTTGTCCCAAGGCGTCTGGAAAATTGCAGAGTGGTCAGGCTTTAGATACTAGGTTAGCTGGAAGATGAAAAATTTACTGGCTACTAATATGTGCTGGAGATCAGCATATACTCCCCAAGTGTTTTGTTCTGCTAAAATCTCTACTAGTACTGTTGAAGGCATTGGCAAGTGAGGGTAGAGGAAATGAGGCAAGATGAAGGGAGAGTTATGGGATAGCTCCTAATAATGAATAAGATTTAATTTGCCTCCAGATTTGAAGTTAGATTTAATGTAATTGAAAGAACATGAAGAAATGTAACATTTCTTCGACTTTGAATTATAGTGTAGCAAATTCATACCTCCTACACATTTCCAAGATTATCTATACTATATGGTGTATTAGACAATAATGCATCTTACTTGAACTAAAGACTTTTTGATGTCAGAGGCAGTTCTTTTTTATTTTTTTTTATTTTTATTTTTTATTGGAGTTAAATTTGCCAACATATAGCATAACACCCAGTGTTCATCCCATCAAGTGCCTCCCTCAGTGTCAGAGGCAGTTCTTAAAACAGATAATACATGCTTGAACAGAAGTCTTCTTTCAATAATAAATTGATATCAAAGTTGTTTCCCACTATTGGTGCCATTTACAAATTAAACAGCTTTTTTTGGTGATTATAATTCAGCTGAATAGAAAGAAAAGAGGTAGAAATGTATTTTCTGTATTGCCATCTATATACCACAAGCTGGTGCAACCACTTTGGAAAACAGTATGGAGGTTCCTCAAAACGTTGAAAATAGAGCTACCCTACAACCCAGCAATCGCACTACTGGGTATTTACCCCAAAGATACAAATGTAGTGATCCAAAGGGGCACCTGCACTCCAATGTTTATAGCAGCAATGTCCATAATAGCTAAACTATGGAAAGAACCCAGATGTCCACCAACAGATGAATCAATAAAGATTACATATATAATGACCACCAAAAAAGAAATCCTGCCATTTGCAAGGTGTGGATGGAGTGGAGGATACTAAGTGAAACAAATCAGAGGAAGACAATTACCATATGATCTCACTTACGTGGAATTTAAGAAACAAAGCAGAGGATCATAAGGGAAAAGAGGAAAAGAAATTTTTTTAAAAAGATGAAATCAGGGAGTGAGACAAGCCATAAGAGACTCTTTTAAGATTTTATTTATTTATTCATGGGAGATAGAGAGAGAGGCAGAGACATAGGCAGAGGGAGAAGCAGGCTCCCTGTGGTGAGCCTGATGTGGGACTTGATCCCAGGACCCCTGGATCATGCCCTGAGCCAAATGCAGAGGCTCAACCACTGAGCCACCCAGGTGTCCCCCATAAGAGACTCTTAATCATAGGAAACAAACTGAGGTTTGATGGAGGGGAGCGGGGGAGGGAAAGGGATAGGGTAACTGGATGATGATGAGGGCATGTGATGTAATGAGCACTGGGTATTATATTACATAAGACTAATGAATCACTGATCTCTACCTCTGAAAGCAATAATATATGTTAACTAATTGAATTTAAAAAAATTAAAAAAATAAAATACACACTACTTAGGGATTTAATTATAATGCTGTGTTTCTTTTCAAGTAACACATAACTTCAAATGTATGTAAAATCATGGATTTATATTCAGTGATTATGAAGCAGCATCTTGGATTTGAGATACTTAGTTCTAATGAATTCCAAAAACTTCTGCTTGCCATTCATTAATTTCCCAACCACAGGTATTATATTACTGCTTCCCATGATTGACCCTTTCTTGGAAACATATTCTTTGTGCATTTATAGCTTTTCCCATTTCAGTGGTTAGAATTTACTTTCCTAATCCATTGATAATTGAGCTTGACCATGTGAAAGAAATACTTTGGCCAGTAGAATGTTCATGGATCTTCTGCATGAAGAGGTTTAATGTGCCCTGTGGCTGAGCTTGACTTCTTATGCTCCTTTTATCATGAGGAGAATCTGGCTCCAATAGCCATTGGTCCCCGAAGGATGGGAGCCCTCTAGGTCAGATCTGGACCAAACTGCCTGGATCTGAGTCTGGTTGAGCCCAGCCTAGTTCAGACAAATCCCAGATCACCTGAAAAATACATGAACAAAGAATTAATGTGTGTTGTAACCCACTGAATTTGAGATAATTTGTTATACAACATTATACATAGCACACAGATGCATTTTTCTATTCTTTTCACTTCAGTAGATCTATAAGCTGCTTGTGGTGCCTTGAATTTTTAGTTAGCTTTTAAAATTTATTCCTCCTTATTTAGTACCAAAGGAAATTTATACACTGTGGCTCCAATTTAGAATGGAACAAGCTTTCATTTTTACTGTGATTCAGTATTTAAATCCAGTTTATTTCAAGAAAGATTTTATGGCACCATGAGATTGAGAAAGACTTAAGCATTAGACACTATTCCAAGGGTCACACAGATAATTATAAAACATGCAGAATGGTAATCTGCTCCTGGAGAGTTACAAATAATGTGTTGTGATTGTTACTTAAACTGGCTCTCAAAAAACACAAAGTTTAATAGAAGGGAGAGTGATCTTTTCAGTGGGAAGAGCATTAATCCGTTTTTACTTTCTCACTGAACATACGTTTTAAAAAGCGCTTAAAAAACACTTTTGATGAACCAGCTGTTAGTGATATAGTGGTGAAGAACATAATCACAACATCAGGTTACTGGCTATGGCAAGAGAAAGAAACAGACTTGGGGTGGAATAAATGCCAAGTCCTCTAAATGACACAGAGCCAGTTAAGAACAGTAGCTGAGTAGTGAACAGTATTGTGTCCGCAGGCCTTTGCAGTTTTGGTGAGAATCAGGAAACCTTTGTAATTATGTGATCTTACCCTAGTCCTAGACAGTTTTCCAACCTGGAAGTCAGGCTGGATGTAAGCTGATATTAGGAGGACTCTTTATGTAGCCAATGCCCCTGGAAAAAGGCATGGGAAGTACATTGATCCCAGCAGATCCCACAAGACATCTACATCCAAATCACTGGGACATTTTGGATTGCTGGTTGATTAGACTTGTGTTGGAGTACTGGAAGAGAAAGGAGTTAAAATGTACAAAGAGGTTTTAATTTTGATTTTTGGTGAGTAACATTGAACAAAATAGTTAAGCTTTATAGTCCTTTCCCCCTATTCCTTTATTTGTATAATGATGTTGTAGTACAACCCTAAAACTTAGTAGCTTAAAATAATAACTATTTACTGATTTTTGAGAGCCTAAAGATCAGCTTTTTGGTTCTGCTGATGAGGAATCTTGGCTGGGTTACTCATACCTTTTGTTGGTAGCTGCAGGTCAACAAGGTTGATTTGCTGGCTTACTCTGAGCTGTGCATAAATCTGAAGACTTCACCAGGATAATGACTGACTCGGCTTTGCTTCATAAAGTCTCTCACCCACCAGGCCATTTCAGACTTATTCTTATGGCAGCTTGGCAGGGATGCAGGAGAGTGACTAAAAGCTCATAGGGCTTTTTGGGCCAAGGTTCAGAACTGGTTTCCATCACATTTGCCTTGCTTTGACCAATTCAAGCCTCAGACCATCCAGATTCAGTAGTTGGAGGAATAGATGTAGTCCCTTGATGGGAGGCACTGCAAAGTCACATTGTATGTAGGTGCTGTGGGCTGAATTGTGCCCCCACCGAAATTCAGATGTTGAAGGGCCCTGATCTCAGACATACAGCCTCCAGAACTGTGAGAAAATGTTCTGTTATTCAAGTCACCCAGTCTAAGGTATTTTGTCATGACAGCCCAAGCTAAGACCAGAAGGAGTGGAGAACTAGGGGCTCCTTTTGCAACTATCTACTGCAGTGACCATTTTCAATTTCCTGTTTCACGGCTGGCACTACGTTAGGAACTTTACCAACTTGATCTCATTAATGATTATATTACGATCATATACAAGTTTAGCAATCCCAAGATTCATTTCCTCATCTAGTAGATGATCAAATAGATATTAGGTGGTAGAATTAGGACAGTAGTTCTGATTCCCTAAAGTATAAGCTCTTTCTGCTTCCTTTCCACTGCTTTGAATCACTGGCTTCCAGTTTTCTCCCAGATAGTTTACTAATTGAAACAGAATCAATTCTACCACAGCAGGAATCTGAAGATTGAGATGAGAGGGCTGTGTGTTCTGAGATTGTCGTAGTTGGCCTGGCCCATGCTGTGAATGCTCGACAGAAATGAAGGGTCATCTTAAATTGACTGAGGGTATATTAACCTTTTGCAGGTGACTAATTACTGTTTGAGGGGCCAGAATTCCAAATCGTTTTATCCAGGGAGGCCTAATGAATTCTGGTTCCCAGGGGTTAGTATTTGTAAGAGATTGGGAGATGAGAATGTGACTTCTAGGCAGGGGCAGTCCTTGCCCTCTAGTGGTATGTCTGTGTCATATCATAATGCTATCTGGTTGATGATAAGGATGCTGAAAATAGAATCTACCCCAGGGAAAGGGGTTGCAGGTATGAGGCTAGAGGTTTATAGTTCCCCAAGTAACTGGGATTCTGGAATGGCATTTGGGGAGAGAATTTTAAGTTGATGCAGCATTTTATATTCTCTTTTTCACTGTACTGTTAACACCTGAGCGATGTCTTGTGCTTGCAGGCATTAAGTAAATATTTATTGAGCTATGAAGATGAGGATATAATCTGATGCAAGGGGCACCCAGAGGGCTAAATTATTACAAGTTTATGGGACACTAAATGGGAAAAACTTAGAAATTTTCTAGATCCTAGTTATTAGTGTTGGGGAAAGAAAGCTCCAACTGTACATGAAGGTTTTCTTTCACTTACTGATTTAAAGACCAGCACTAATTTCTTAAAGTGTGGTCTGCAAACTGCCAGACAAATAAGAACTTATGGTGTTGACGTTCTGCAGCTTCCATTTCAAACAAGCTCTTCCCTGATGTCTGTTAAAGGTTTAGACCTTCTGTCTTCAGCAAAACTGAACTTGCAGATAAGATAGGAGGTTATTATTTCTATCAACTAGACCAGTGCTACTCAAGGTGAAGTTATAGATTATCAGCATCAGTATTACCTAGTTCCTTAGTAAATATTCAAATTCTTTGTTCATTCTCCAGACCTACTTAATCAGAATTTCTGAGGATGAGGCCCAGGATCTGATTTTTAAAGAACCTTCTAGATAATTCTTATGTGTGCTAATGTTTCACAAGCATTGAGCTTAAAGAGGCTGAGGAAGTTTCAGTGATAGCATTAGTAGTATGTCGGATTCCTTTGTCCTCTGCTCTTGTGTCATATAACACATATGTGTCCTATAACCTGAATTGATTACAAGTGGCATAAGCATTGATTTTTGACTAAAGAATAAAGAGAAATCGGCACATATCTGAAGTTTGTAAACATGTTCTTGGTCATCATTAGAAAACTCCCTCTCCTTGTATGAACTTTCTTTGAATCACTGTGAGGAAATTGAATAACATTAGTTGGGGTTGTATAAAATAATCATTCACAGCATGGATTTGCATCCCAGGAAGATGTGGTGTTAATTTCCACACCACTGTTTATAAACTAGGAGACCTTGGGCTAGTTCATCTCTTCAGTGTCAGTTTATTTACCTCTAAAGTAAACAACATTTACCTCATAGGATTATTGAAAGGATTTTAAAAAACAGAATGCATATTATTGCACATAGTACCATGATCCTTCCATACTAAGTGCCCAATCAATGCTAGTTGCTATCAGTATTACTATTGTTAACTACAGTAAATATTGATTTACTGCTCCAAGAAATTTCTCAGTTATATAATGAATCAGTTTAAGTTCATGCCACAATAAATATTTTTTTAAAAAAGGATCACTGATATTGATCATTAAAACATAAAAGTCATATATCCTTTAATTGTGTACATTAAATTTTGCATTCACCATGTAGTTTGAATTTAGTCTCTTGATTCTCTTTAGGGTCAGCAACATTTGTGTGTAGAAATTTCTTTCTGATAGGTCTTCGTTATGACATAGGAGATCAAACAGAAATGATTAACAACAAAAAAATCACTGCATTGAAAAGTGACAAAAGATACGTTTGTTAAAAAAAAAAAAAAAAAAAAAAAAAAAAAAAGATACGTTTGTTAATGAGTCGATGAATGTTTTTCAGCCTTGAGAAGAAATAGCACATGGAGCAAAGCAAAGGCTTTTGTGAAACTCACCATACTCCTTTAAGATATTTTCTTTCAGCTCCCAGGTTCTGAAGGAGCAATTTTAGTGCACAGTGAAAGAAAAGGCACGAGCCAAGTAGGGTAAAGATGAATCCCACTGATGGGCCTTCTTTTCCTTCTCCTTCCCACCCTGGTCTCACTGATGGTTTAAGAAAGAAAGCAGATGCTGCAGCCTCGCTGGGAAATAGAATCCTTGCCCCAGGCAGTTCTGTCAGGAGAGGTCGAGGTCAGCCACCAAGAACATCAAAGTAGAGAAAGGTCTTTGGGGTAAAAGGGATCTCATTCCTGTGAAGAATAAAGAGGAGGGAAGCCAAAGTCCATATTCTGTTGTTTTCTCATGAGAATCATACTGCAGATTTTCCCAGAAATAAGATTGACTTGTTTCCTTCCTAATTTGTATTATCTGAAGCCCCTTTATTTTTATTATTGAGGTGTGTACATCAATAGAAGGAAATAAACCTCTGAGCATCTTTATAAACATTTTTACTCATGTATTATTTTGAGACTTTCCTAAAAATACCAAAATAGGGTCATTTAGATTCAGAGATTTCCAACCTTTTGAAAGTAAAACAAATGGATTCCAAAACATCACTTTTAACTATCTGATATAGCATGTGGTTAATGAGATGGATATGCAACTGACTGCAGTCTTTAAATTTTGTTGAGATTTTTAGTGATAGGATGGATATAGAATAAACCTGTGGTCCTGTGTTACTTGGCTAGAGTTTAGTATGAAAGAAGGAAATATTTGAAAGTTTGGTCTAATAATCTCCCAATTTTCTTAAAGATGCTTTTTTTTTTTTTTTGGTAAATCAACCTCTGAGTACTATGTGTTCAGAATGGTCAGTATTTTATTTCTGTATAGTTTTTTTCTTGATAGACTATCCTTTTGATCTTTTTCTAGCAGTGAGGGAGGAAACTTGATTTATATTTGTCAGTCTGATGCTTTATTTTAGAAACTCTTTGGATTCTTGTGGGGAAATGACTTCATATACACAGCTATCATTTAGAATCCTAATGAGTTCTTCCTTAGAGTTATGATATGTAATAGCTAGTATTGATGCCACACTAGTGTGTATAACCTTTTGGGTTTGACACAATGAATATATTTATTGTGATATAGTATTTAAGTAGGTTTGTTTATATGCAGTAGTTTATATAAAGCCAGATTCTTTTGGAACCCACATATTTTTACATATTTATATTGACTCTTGAAAGAGACCACTGATACTGTGTTCCAAGACCTCTGCTCTTTAGTGTTTGGAGGAAGGTCATGTCAAAGCTCTTTGTGGTATACTCAAGGAGCAACTAAGGATAGGTCAGAGTTGGATGGTAATCAGGATTTCAGTTGTTAGTTTTCAATATCTTTAGGAATTGCTATTGGTTGAAGAAGGCAGAATTGGGTTCAGAGGGGAAAGAAGGATTCTTTATCCTCCCAATGAAAAAAGATCATTTTAATAAATTGTCGTTTTGAGTAACTGGTTATTAGACTAGAAGAAAATTTACCAAGTTTTACAAGATCCTAGAGAAAACAGTATGTTCATATCCCAAAGTAGAGCATACAAAAAGAAAAAAAAAAGACCATTGGGAGACAGAAGTGAGAAAAACATTTTTTTTTTCCACTGGCTCTTTGTTTTTAGAAGTTAAGCAGCCTGTCTACATCTTCATTTTCTCTACTTGCTTCATGTGGCAGGCATGAAAATGAGTCTTTCAGATTTCTGACTGTGTGTTCAATGAGACCTCTCCTGGGCTGCTCCCAGTCAATGAGTAAGAACAGCAGGGATATTAAGGAAGATGCAGGGATGCTCTTAAGGATAATTTACCTTGAAGGCTCTGTAGTAAACAGAATAATGGCTCCCTCCTAAAGATGTCTACATCTTAATATTCAGGGCCTGTGAAATTGGTTATAGATGGTAAAAAGATAGACAGACTAAGGATACCAAGATAAGAAGATTATCATGGATTATCATAGTGGGCCCAGTGTAATGACAAGGGTCTTTTTAAGAGGGAAGTAAGAGGGTCAAAGTCAGAAAAAGGAGATGGAATGACAGAACAGAAGTCAGAGATGGTACAGAGAGGGATGGATTTAAAGATGTTACCTTGCTGGCCTTGGACATGGAAAGCTATAAGCCAGGAAATCTAGGTGGCTTCTAAAAGCTAGAGAAGACCGCAATATGAATTTTCTCCTAAATTCTTCACCAGTAATGCAGTTCTGCCAACAACTTGATTTTAGGATTTCTGATATTCAGAGCTTTATTATAATTACATTTGTGTTGTTTTAAGTCATGATATTTGTGGTGGTTTGTTATAGCAGGAGGAGAAATCCCAGTACAGACTCCCCCCACTGGCCTTGAGACAATGTCTTAGGATGGGCACTGCAGACAAAGAACCATCCACTGAATCTTCATGTCTTTCTTCTCTCCTTTCCCTGGGGTCTCATGACTCTTCCAGCCTCCTCTGACTACTAATTTTCCATCATAGGAATTTACCCTAATAAATTGCTTGCATGTCTAATCCTATTTTGGTGTCTCCTTCCTAGAGGACCTGGGCTAATTCACCTCAGAAATTTAATTTGATGATTAAAGGCATGTGAGGTACCTACCACATGGTTTTTGTGTCCAAAACTGTTAACTATTGTGATTATTAGTTCCAGTAGCACCAGTAATGTAGGGAAAATACAATTAACCTGTTCATTAGCCTCATAGTTACTTGCTTACATTCAAGCAATTACATTTTCTCCAATTATTTTAGCTCCTTGTATGCCTTGTTTAGTAGTTAGCATGTCCAGTCCAGCATGTGATTAAATTCCAAACTTCATTTGGAGTTAATGCTGTGATTGTTTTGGAACTGCTCTGGATAGGTTGGTGGGTCTAGTTTTGGGGCTTGAAGTTAGGAAACCCTTTGTTGCTAACCATCTAAATTGTGTCCTTTAATTCAGCTTTTATCCAGCAAGAAAGCTGGTATTTTGAGATCCATCTACTTCAGTTCTTTATGTCTATAGTCAGTCCCAAACTCAGGGAAGAGAATGTTTGAATGGACATTAGAGGAAAATAATAGTTCTTGTCTGCTCTTGCCTCATAAGTTGTACTTAATCAGTGCAATTTCTAAATATGAAGAAGTACCATTACAAATCACTGAAATTATGATGACTGCTATTGAAAAAATTAGTTATATATATAAAAAGACATGAAATTAGTTCACACCATACACAGAGATCAATTTCAGTTGGATTTGATACCTTAAATGAAAAAAGCAAAGCTCTAATACATTTAAAAGAAAACATGAGTATCCTTATGTGATCAGAATGGGAGAATTTTTTATTTATGACATTAAAAATATAGAATTTGAATTGTATTTATAATAGGTAGATTGCAAATTCTTCTTATCCTGGCATGACTCCTCTTTGTGGTGTGAATAAATGCTTTGCCTGTCAAAAGGCTGTGGCTCTACTGTTTTTTTTTTTTTTTTTTTTTACCTTGTTCTACATTTTATTTATTTTTTTTATTTTATTTTTTTTAATTTATTTTTTATTGGTGTTCAATTTACTAACATACAGAATAACACCCAGTGCCCGTCACCCATTCACTCCCACCCCCCGCCCTCCTCCCCTTCCACCACCCCTAGTTCGTTTCCCAGAGTTAGCAGTCTTTACGTTCTGTCTCCCTTTCTGACACTTCCCACACATTTCTTCTCCCTTCCCTTATATTCCCTTTCACTATTATTTATATTCCCCAAATGAATGAGAACATATAATGTTTGTCCTTCTCCAACTGACTTACTTCACTCAGCATAATACCCTCCAGTTCCATCCACGTTGAAGCAAATGGTGGGTATTTGTCATTTCTAATAGCTGAGTAATATTCCATTGTATACATAAACCACATCTTCTTTATCCATTCATCTTTCGTTGGACACCAAGGCTCCTTCCACAGTTTGGCTATCGTGGCCATTGCTGCTATAAACATCGGGGTGCAGGTGTCCCGACGTTTCATTGCATTTGTATCTTTGGGGTAAATCCCCAACAGTGCAATTGCTGGGTCGTAGGGCAGGTCTATTTTTAACTGTTTGAGGAACCTCCACACAGTTTTCCAGAGTGGCTGCACCAGTTCACATTCCCACCAACAGTGTATGAGGGTTCCCTTTTCTCCGCATCCTCTCCAACATTTGTTGTTTCCTGCCTTGTTAATTTTCCCCATTCTCACTGGTGTGAGGTGGTATCTCATTGTGGTTTTGATTTGTATTTCCCTGATGGCAAGTGATGCAGAGCATTTTCCCATGTGCATGTTGGCCGTGTCTATGTCTTCCTCTGTGAGATTTCTGTTCATGTCTTTTGCCCATTTCATGATTGGATTGTTTGTTTCTTTGGTGTTGAGTTTAATAAGTTCTTTCTAGATCTTGGAAACTAGCCCTTTATCTGATAGTCATTTGCAAATATCTTCTCCCATTCTGTAGGTTGTCTTTGAGTTTTGTTGACTGTATCCTTTGCTGTGCAAAAGCTTCTTATCTTGATGAAGTCCCAATAGTTCATTTTTGCTTTTGTTTCTTTTGCCTTCGTGGATGTATCTTGCAAGAAGTCACTATGGCCGAGTTCAAAAAGGGTGTTGCCTGTGTTCTCCTCTAGGATTTTGATGGAATCTTGTCTCACACTTAGATCTTTCATCCATTTTGAGTTTATCTTTGTGTATGGTGAAAGAGAGTGGTCTAGTTTCATTCTTCTGCATGTGGATGTCCAATTTTCCCAGCACCATTTATTGAAGAGACTGTCTTTCTTCCAATGGATAGTCTTTCCTCCTTTATCGAATATTAGTTGCCCATAAAGTTCAGGGTCCACTTCTGGATTCTCTATTCTGTTCCACTGATCTATGTGTCTGTTTTTATGCCAGTACCACACTGTCTTGATGACCACAGCTTTGTAGTACAACCTGAAATCTGGCATTGTGATGCCCCCAGATATGGTTTTCTTTTTTAAAATTCCCCTGGCTATTCGGGGTCTTTTCTGATTCCACACAAATCTTAAAATAATTTGTTCTAACTCTCTGAAGAAAGTCCATGGTATTTTGATAGGGATTGCATTAAACGTGTATATTGCCCTGGGTAACATTGACATTTTCACAATATTAATTCTGCCAATCCATGAGCATGGAATATTTTTCCATCTCTTTGTGTCTTCCTCAATTTCTTTCAGAAGTGTTCTATAGTTTTGAGGGTATAGATCCTTTACATCTTTGGATCTAAGCTGGTTTTGTGGCTGCTTTGAGCAATAAAAAGCAGTGGGACTGATGTGATGACTTCCAGACTGAGGCCTCAAGAGACAAGAAGCTTGTAACTCCACTATTTTAGAGCCAGTGTGCCATGTCAGGAAGTCTGAGCTTAGACCATGTAGAGGAAGACCAAAGTACCCCATCCAAATGTCTCAGCCAACTGCTAGGCATATGAGTGAGGCCACTTGAGACCAACTGTTCCCCAGCAGACCTGCCAGTAGCCACAAACACGTGAGTGAAACCAGCTAAAACCACAGAGACCAGAGATGAGCCCTGCCCGCCCAAATTGCCAATCCATAGAATTTTAGCAAAAAAGTGATTGTGGTTTAGGGGGGCGGATTTGTGTAGAAATGACACCATTAATAAAAACTTCTGTGCTTTGTAAGATATTCTATGCATAGTAAAAAATAAGCCGCAAACTGAGACACTATTTAAATAAATTGTCAAAGACTTATTATCAAAGATACATATAAATGTTGACAACTCTGTAAGAAAAGATTTAAAGGAATTAAGCATTAAGAAAGATTATGAGCAATTCATAGGCAAGGGAAAAGTAATGTCCAATAAATATATGAAAATGTGCCCAACCATAGATGTAATCTAGGAAATTAAAATTAAAACAGATATGAAAAAAATTTCATACCAATCAGTATAGTAAGAAATAAGACCTTTTGATAAGAAGATGGAGTAATGGGTGTCTCTTATAGTAATTGTGGTAGGATAAAGAGGTGCCATCGCTTTGGAAAACTTAAAAGTAAAATTGGCAATATCAGTTTTAGAAAATGTATTGTCAATGAGCACAAGGAGATAAAAGAATTATTATTGGTGCATTATCTATCAAAACAAAAAATGGAAACAACCTCAGTGTGTTCATTAAGAGAATGAATTTTATGAAGAAATGGAAATGAGTAATTGAGTATTAGGTCTAGGGGTGTGAAAAAGTACAGGATCATGTTTAAGGAAAATAGCATATGTGGTGTCACATTTAAAAGCATAAAGTAGAATTCTGTGTGTTATTTATCATTACATAGGTAGGAAAATGATTTAAAATGTGTAGGTGTAGGGATGCCTGGGTGGCTCAGTGGTTGAGCATCTGCCTTTGGCTCAGGGCATGATCCTGGGGATCCGAGATCAAGTCCCACATCGGGCTCCTTGCAGGAAACCTGCTTCTCCCTCTGCCTGCGTCTCTGCCTACACCCCTCCCCCCATGTTTCTCATAAATAAATAAAATCTTTTAAAAAATGTGCGGGTATGATAAGCATCACTAACTAGTAGTTGGGTTTGGAGGAAGGAATGCATGAAGGAAATGGGATGAGGGATGGATATTTAATAACTTTATAGGTTAAGTTGGTTGGTGGACATATAAGGATTCTTCAACTTATTCTGTATAAATTCTGTCTTTTGAGTAATTCAGTAATTAAAAATATAGAAAAACAACCAAGTCAAAAAACAAAGACTTGCCTTAGTTTGTGGGAAAGCTACTCATGATACCCAACAAGGTGTGGAGAGATAGTGTAGAAATTCCTGCCAACAAGTCTACTCATCTGAGGTCCAATAGGCATTTTCCTGATTACCCATCTGTGAGATCCAACCTGATACCAAGACAGGAGATTCATTTAAAATCTTTAATAGGCTCAAGAGTAAAAAAAATCACTGAATTTAGTTTTCTTACCAATATCTGAAAACCTTTGAAGCCAGTTAACTGACTTGGCCTTGGCTCTGGAAACTACTTCCTAGGCTTTTTTGTTATTGTGTAAATGTAAATATGCAGGAAAATAGTTTAAAGATGTTTATTTCTATGACTGACGAGCATAACTAAGAGCTATGAAACCTGACAGTGTGGAAAACGTGTCTCTCTTTTCTATTTTCCACACCAATAAAAAAGGCAATCAGAATTTTTCACCTGAAGATGAGCAAGAGATCGCATAAAGAAAGAAGATGGAGCATTTGATGTAAATACATGAGATTATCTTTCGTGCATTTTCAACCAGAGTCAAAGAAATAGGTTTTCATAAATTAGAGCAGCTCTGTGATTTAAAGCAAGCATTCTTATTCAGGGCGACAGGGTTGGGGAGAGAGATAGGAATACATTTGATAGGCAGACGCTGATTTAGCAACACATGTAACTTGGTTATTATTAATGGGATGGAGACTGGGGGGCAATCTGGGATTTTGGAATATGGAGGACACATATAAGGGAGTGAGGGAAGCAAGTGGGAGAAAAAGCTAAAAACAATGACAACAAAAATCTACTTGTGGCTTTAGCTGAAGTCTAGCCTTACTGTGATCCTGTGAGTTGCTGTTGAAAGTAAATAGTGCCGCAGACTTCTTTAGTTTTGAGGCAATGGGGCCAGGCTGTACCTCCTATCATTCAGTCATTGGCTATGGGCTGCTTCTTGGAGACATGGGTAGAGGAGTGTATAAGATCCTAGGCAAGGCATCTTATATCAGATGAAGAAAGGGACACCTGGGACTTCAGCAAATAAGACCTAGCAGCTTAGGAGGGGATATGAGTGGGGCATCAATAGAATTTTATGTGATCTAATAAATCACTTGGATACTTCCCTCCACCCCCTGGAATCTCACCACAGGCAGGGACAAGCCCAGGACCCTCTCATAGATTAATATCCAACTCTTATTTCCTTTTCTCAGTTCTTAATCCTCCCACAACAATTTCCATTAAACCTAGCTTAGGAAATTACCTTTACATTCTCGTGCATTCCTTCCTATGCTACAGCTTATGATATAAATATTATGCTCTGCCTCCAGCCTCCTTGGTTCTTAATATTCAAATCCAGGCTTTGGACTCAGAAGGTCTGTTTTTCTCTCAAACACATGGTTCTTGTCATCAGATGCCTCCCACTTCCAATGCTCTAATCTCCACAGTCCCTTGTAAAAAGTTCTAGTCAGAAACTTCTTTCAAAATCTCAACTCTGTCTTTGCCATTCTTTTCAGGCAATAAATACCATTCCTTGAATGAGTGATGAGCCATCAATAGGTATCTGAAAGAATTATACCAGGCTATCAGTGGTGATTGTTTTTAGGAAGTGATTCGCATAATGAAAAAATGAGTTTTAATTGTTACACTTTAATTTTGCCTGAGTGAATTTATAAAGAGCACAATTGAAAAAAGGTCTGGGGAAGAGAGGAAGCATGGGATTTCCAGAAGACCTGCATCATGAGAAACTTGGTACAAAGGATATCCCGGGCCATATGAATTCGATGTCACAATCCTGATTGGATCTTGAGGTTGCTCTGTGCTGACTTGTCTGAGTGGATGGATGGCTATTCACCATCCCCCAAACCTGAGGATGGACGTGGCATGGAAAGGGAGAGACTGGAGAATGCAGAGTCCAGATTGGAGGCCGGTAGCAGGATTAATGGTCAGTAACAGTCATTCCCAGACTGTAACAGGCAGGAAAACAACAACTCAGAGACTTCTAATGACCCATAGGAGAACATGTGGATCCTAGGACAATCCACAGGATTACAATTGAATTATATCCAAAAATCTTTCCCTATACTCAGAAACTCTTTTAGAAAAGAAGAGGGTGTTGAGACCATTATACGGACTGTGAAAAAGATAGAAGACTCTCTTTAAATAAGGAAATAGATTACAATGAAATGACAAGTCTCTTCATTCCTGCCATAAGTAAAAGTTGGAATTGGAGAATAAATAGTTAAAGGAAATAAAGAATGTGATACTTTTATATTGTTGAAATTTTAAGTTTCTTACAAGGAGAGAGACATCCCAAATTGCCAGTTGCTTATGGGGAGGGCTCATGATCTCCCTAGTTTTATTGAGTCATTATGGCATATAACATTAAGATATACAGTGTAATAATTTGATGCATGTATATATTGCAGAATAATTACCACAATAAAGTCAGGTAACACCTTTATCCCTTTATATAATTACCGTTTTTTCTGTGTATGTTGGTAACATTTAAAATCTACTCTTAACAGCTTTCAGGTATAAAATATAGTGTTTATTATAATTACTATGCTATACATTAGATCCCCAGAACTTATTAATCTTATAGATAGAAGTTTTTAACCTTGACCAACCACTCATTATTCCTTCCTACCTTCCCTCCATTCCCAGCAAACACCATTCTATTTTCCATTTTTATGAATTTGGCTTTTTTTTAGATTTCACATGCAAGTGAGAACATACAATGTTTGTCTTTGTGTGATATTTCACTTAACATAATGCTCTCAGGGTCCATCCATATTCTTGGAAAAGGCAGGATGCCTTCTTTTTTATGGTTGAATAATATTCCACTATATTTATTTAATATATATATTTCATTTCTTTATTAACCATCTGTGAACACTTACATTGTTATTTTGGCTATTGTGAATAATGCTGCAGTGAAGATAGGAGTGTAGATATCTCTTCAAGATAGTGATTTCATTTCCTGCACATATATATCCAGGAGTGGAAATACTGGATCATATGGTGGTTTTTAATTTTTTTAAAGAACCTCCATACTGTTTTCCGTTATGTCTGTACCAGTTTACATTACCACCCGCAGTGTACAAGGGTTCCTTTTCTCCACAGCTTCACCAGTGCTTTTTGTGTCTTGTCTTTTTGATAATAGCCTTTCTAATAGGTATTAGGTAATTCTTTATTGTAGTTTCTCTTTGCATTTCCCCGATTATTAGAGATGTTGAATATCTTTTCCTGTACCCTTGCCCTTGTCTTTGGAAAAATATCTATTCAAGTCCTCTGCCTACTTTTTTTTTTTTTTTAGATTTTGTTTGATTGCTATAGAGTTGTAGGAGTTCCTTATATATTTTGGAGATCAATCCCTTATCAGATAGATAGATTGCAAATATTTTCTTCCATCCTGTAGATTTGCAGTATTTTTCTCCCATTCTGTAGGTTGCCTTTTCATTTTGTTGATTCTTTTCTTTTGCTCTGCAGATGCTTTTTAGTTTAATATAATCACACCTCATGATTTTAGCTTTTGTTGCTTGTGCTTTTGGTGTCATATCAAAAAAAAAAAAAATCCTTGCCAAGACTTATGTTAAGGAGGTTTTGCCCTCTGTTTTCTTCTAGTAATTTTGTAGTTTCAGATCTTACTTTTAAATCTTGAAATCCATTTCAAGCTAATTTTTGTTAGTGGTGTAAAATAGGGGTACCATTTTATTTTTGGGTGTGTGAATATCCAGTTTTCTCAACATATGGAAAGGACAGTCTTCTCAAGGAGAATCCTTTAGCTTCCATGTTAAACATAGTTGACTGAATATGTGTGGGTTCAGTTCTGGGCCCTCAATTCTGTTCCATGGGTTTGTGTTTGATTTTATGCCAGTACCATACTCTTTTGGTAACTATAGCTTTGTAATAAAATTTGAAGTCAGGAATTGTGATGTCTCCAGATTTGTTGTTCTTTGGCTATTTGGGGTCTTCTGTGGTTCAATATAAATGTTAGGATTTCTTTTCTCCTTTGAAAAATGCCTTTGAAATTTTGATAGGGATTATATTGACTGTAGATTTCTTTGGGTAGTATGGACATTTTAACAGAATTCTTCCAATTCATTAACAATTCATGAACAGAATTCTTCCCTTTCCAGTTAACTTTCTATTTATTTGTGTTCTCTTCAGTTTCTTTCATCAGTTTTGTGTCATTTTCAGTGTTGATTTTGTATCTTGAAACTTTGCTGTATTGATTTATTTATTCTAACAGCTTTTTTTTGGGCATGAACCATTGGTGGAGTATTTAGAATTTTGTAAATATGAGATTATACCATCTGCAAACACAGTTTTACTTCTTCTAATTTGGCTGTCTTTGATTTATTTTTATTAATTGCTCTGGTGAGAACTTCCAATACTCTGTGAAATAGGAGTGGTAATTGTGTGCACCTTTTGTATTTTTCTGGATTTTAGCAGGAAATCTTTGAAGCTTTCACCACTGAGTATGGTGTTAGCTGTGGTTGTTATAGATGGCCTTTAATTATGTTGAGATACATTCATTTTAAACCTAGTTTGTTGAGCCTTTTTTTTTTTTTTTATCATGAAAGGATTTGAGTTCGGTTAAATGCTTTCTCTACATCTATTGAGATGATCACGATTTGTATTTTTCATTCTATTAATATAGTATATCACATATATTGATTTGCATACATTGCATTATCCTTGCATGTAAAGAAGCAAGGGGAATAAATCCCGCTTGATCATAGATCCTTTTGATATGCTATTAAATTTGGTTTTCTATTATTTTGTTGAGAAATTTTGCATCTATATGCATTAGGGATACTGCTCTAGAGTTTTCTTGTAGTATCCTTACCTGGCTTTGATACCAGAGTAATTATGGCCTTACAAAATGAGTTTAGGAGTGTTCCCTCTTCAATTTTTGAAAAAGATTTTAAGAAAGACTGGTGTTAGTTCTTTAAATGTTTGATAGAATTTACCAGTGAAGCCATCTGGTTCTGGACTTTTCTTTAACTGGAGGGACTTCCCTCTATCCAAGAACTACCCAGCCACTTTTGAGGGCATAGGGCAGCACGATGTCTGGGAGACTTTTGAATTAATCATGGTCTCATCTTCTGAATGGCTGTGTTGTAGTTTTCTGTTATTGTCATATTCAAAATGAAAGCTGTAAGTAGTTGTTGTCCATGAAGGATATCACCATCACTGATCCTTGGGGAAATTTTTACTACTGTCAGTACTTAGAGATGTCTGTCCTATCTTGTGGCTCATCCATATTTAGAGAGCTGATGCCATATAAGACTCTCCCATTACTGCTGAACTATTAGCAGGTCATCTCCTTCCAGTAGAAGTTGAAACTGATGCCATTGATTAAAATCTTGATTGTTACTTTCATTTTTGGCTTATTGCTTTAACGGACTACTTTAATTTGAATTAAGAGCAATAAGAGATAGGAAATATAGCCAGATGGACTTGTGTGCTAAAACTTTCTCTTTTGAAAAATGCATGCACACACACAGGTTTGTGTGCAATCTCAAGGGCTCAGTCAGGTATATCAGTTATCTTTTGCTACAGTAATACTGTTCCAAAATTCAGCAAGTTAAAAAAAGTTTATTGCTACTCATGGCATTTATTGCTGCTTGGCTGCAGGTAGGCTGGGTGATTTTGCTGATGTTGGCTCAGCTTGGTTGGGCAGGTCTTTCGGTCTTGGTAAAGGCTTATTTAAATATTGGACAGTCAACAGGCTGCTGCCTGATATGGGATGGCCTTGACTGGGATGACTGACTCAAGTGTACATGTTTCATCCTAACATAGGCATATTCTTAGAGCATTGCAGGGTCTATCAGAGGAAGAAGAATGCTTAAGCACTTGATCGTCTCTGCTCATTTCAAGTTTGTTCCTTTCCCATTGGCAATTCACATGGCCAAGGTCAGTCAGTTTGAGAGAGTGCTGCCAAATGGTGGATTGCAGAGAGGCAACCTGGGAATACAGTTAAACTCCTTGGGAGAATTCTACTCTAATAATTGACTGTATCACAGAACTTCATTCTAAGGAAGCTTCTAAACTTTTGAAGTAGAATCTGATTTAAATGTACACTGTGTGTCATTCTACCACATATAAAGAATGCAGTCTTTGTATCTCTACTCTCTTTAAAGCAAAAGTTAATTTTCGTGTGTGAATCAGAAAAGAAATGCCCTGTTGAGCATGCTCAAGGAACAAAAAATGTGTCCAGCCATTGAAAAGCTTCTCAGCATTGATAACACAATTTTAGGAAGGTTGAAGTAGGAGGAAAGTTCCTGTAATCGGGAGTTCAAAAGTGGAATGAAGCATTCAGAGCTGAGAGGGAACCTGACTTTCCAGAATTTGGACCTTGTGATAAAGTAATTCTCAATTTCTTAAAGGATATTGACCCCTTTGAGAAATGTAATATAAACTTGGGACCTCATTTCTTAAAAATTTTTACATTCACGGCATTTTGCATACAATTTCAAGCATTTCATGCTCCCCCTAAATGACTTAACCTCTAATTGGGAAAACAGAAACCTTTAAATATTTCAAATTGAGAGAATTCAATGAAGAGAATTAGTTACACAGATTCTCAGAGGGATAGAAATGCAAAATGAAAGAGGACCTGGGTCAGCTGAAAGGAGGAGGAGTAATAGAAATGAGAAGCTACTAAGTGCCCGGGCATGGAGCCCAGTGAGCTTTTATTTTATATACCAATGCATGGTTGGAGACCCTGGGCTCTTCCTTCTGCCACCACTAGAGACACACATAAGTTAGAAGCCAGAAGACCTCTTCCTTTCTCTGAACTCTGAATGTCTCACTTAGGTCTTCCATCAACAGAAACTGGTCAGATACCACTGTCAGGGAGGTTCGAAAAGGGTATTTTGAAAATTCTAATGTTCCTACAATGCAGAGTACAGTAGAGATGGGTAGAAAATGGGGATTGAGAATAGGCAAATAACTATCAAAGTAGCTGAAGCACAAATAGTAGCTTTAGGATATGTGAGTATTCCACAAAACTCAAGGATGTGAGTATACCTATATATATATATATATATATATGTGTGTGTGTGTGTGTGTGTGTGTGTCTTAATTCCAACAAGCCCCCTCTGGCTGTTGATAGAATACTGACAATGAATACCTGTTATGTGCTACACACAAACTTGAGTACATTACTAATATATTCACAGCTGTTGTAGCCTAATGACTTCTTATTCACTTATTTTACTGAAAATACAAATATTAGTGTCTTTGGAATGAGACACATTTGTTTGCATTCCCAAATCAATTATTTACCTATATTAGGGAAGTTACATGACATCTATTTCAGTTTCCTTACTTGGACAATGCTATCCATCTCTGTGTTATTTTTTTTTTTAAAGACAGTTTTTTATTTAAGACAATTGAAGGGCACATGGGTGGTATACTCTGTTAAGGGTCCACTTCTTAGTTTCAGCTCAGGTCATGATGTCAAGGTTGTGAGATGGAGCCCTACAAAGGGCTCCATGCTCAGGGTGGAGTCCACTTGAGTTTCTCTCTCCCTCTCCTTCTGCCCCTTCCCCTCACTTGATTTCTCTCTCTCTCTCTCAAATAAATAGATGATAGATAGATAAAAAAAAAAAAAGACTGTTGAAACAAACTGTGTAGTAGAGCTTCTGGTGCATGTTTGGTGTAATAATTATTGATTCTCCTTTAATATCAGGTAAGGAGTTTGGTGAATTTGAAATAGTGGTTAGTCTTTCATTCTTCCATGTATGTGCCCTTTGTAATGGGACTATGCAGCTTCTCCTATAAAGAGGTGTATCTATTTTCCCTCACTTTGAGTGTGGCAGTGTGACAGTGTGCCTATTCTGAGCCATGGCCTCAAGCAGTCTTGGTTTTTACACTCACGTTTTTGGAACCTTTTTTTTAGCTACCATGAGAAGTATCCTAGGTAGAATGTTAGAGATTGAGAGACTACCATGGAGCTCAGTCACTTGATTGAGCTAAGGCCACTTAAGTGGAGATGCCAGCTAAGATCAGAAAACCAACACCCTGATGACCAGCCAGTTGACCACAGTTATGTGAACAAGGCTGTCCTAGCACAGCCAGTCTCCAACCAACTTCTGTATTGCTTCTCTAAATGTTCAATGTTTTAAGTTACTAAATTTTGATATGATTTGTTATGTGGCAATAATAGGTCACTGATTCAATGGTTTGTTATTAATACTAAATAGTATTAGTATATTGTTAGTATACTATATTAATACTGATATTAATAGCTCATATTATATACAATTTCAAACATGGTATATATCTCTATTATTAACCGAATCTGAAGGCTTGATTAGGGCTGGATAATCTACTTCTGAAGTGGCTCACTCACAGTTCCTGTCTACACGAACCTCCCCACAGTCCCCCTTGATATTCTCACAACATGGTATCTGGCTTCTTCCAGAATGAGTGAGAGAAGGAACAATGCAGAAGCTGCAGTGCCTTCTATGCTCTAGCCTCATATGTCCTCCTTTTAATACTTTTTTTTTTTGGTGGGGTAAGGCTAGGAGTGAGTCACTAAGTCTGACATTCAAAGAATTTCATTAGGCTTCATATTTTGAAGGAAGTGACAGTTTTAGTGGACTTACTTTTTGAAAGAAGTGACAATTAATGGATTTATTTTAAAACTATCACATCCTGTACATTCAGATGACTTCATGAATGAATCCCCATTTTTTCCCTCCCCACATATAAGTCCACTCTCAAGCTTGTACTGTAAGAGGGTAGAGTAGCAGGAGTGCATAGCTTCCCTCCTTATGAGATAATGGGAGGACAGAGGATCATACACTTTCCTTTGTTGACCTGTCGGTTTTATATGTACCCACTATAGCATGCCCTTTGTTCTATAATGAGTAGGATGTCCTAGGAATGCCTGTCTCATCTTCCTACTTATCAAAAACATGACATTGGTTTTCAAGAAGTACTTGTTCCTTGTTCTAGTGGGACTTTGCATATGGCAACAGGTGGGGGCACAGATATTGTTTGGTGAGGTCCTAGCTGTGAGGAAGTGGCAGTGACAGGATATTCAGCCTTTTCACCCCTCTCATTACTCATACTCTTCTTTTCCTCCCCTATTAATCAGTGCTTGAAAACTCAGATCTCTGCCAGCTGCTGGGAAAGTAGAGCAGTGTGGCCTACTCAGTGCTTTTCAGGTATTGACAGTCTGAAGTTTGGTCCCTGAAAATTTTCCAGGTTCTTTATTTAAAAGGACAATTCGTGGAAGACATTTTTGACCTATTGAAATAAATCTCTTAGGTGACTGTTGGAAATCACATTTAGTCATTTTGAGAGCCACTGGCTCTAGTTTGTTAAAATTTGGTCATTGTTACCATGATGGTGGTTTTCATCTTGTATTTTATGAATCAGCAGATCTCAAACTTTGGCAGGCATCAGATTGCTGGCCCCCATTCCGAGTTTCTGATGAAGTAGGTCTGGGGTGGGGCTGATAGTTAGTAGTTGCAACAAGTCCTCAGCAGTTGATGATACTCCTGTTTCAAGCATCAGTCTTTGAGAACCAATCATATAAATACTAATTAGTAATTTTTTTCAAAAGTAGACATATATTTCTTCTAATCAGACCTAACTAAAACTCCCAGAGTCACAGTACTCTGGAGATCATGATGCCAGACCCTTCTTTTGATTTTTGAGTTAAAAGTTCAGTGATTTCATTTTGGTTGGTAAGCAAGTTAAAGCAGACATAGAAGGGTGGCTGGGGTTTTCTGACTTCTAGTCCAGTATATTCTCATTGATCACTCTACTTTGCAACATGTATTTTTGTGTTTCTGGGGCCAGATTGTCCATGGGTTACAAAGGATAATCATCTCAGCTTAAATCAAAGGTCAGAGAGGATGGTGAAATTAGAGGTCTTCACAAAACTGAATACAAAGCAAGAGGTCATCTGCCTCACAGTTAAAAGAGGATATTATTTTGCCTTTTTAGGTATCTTAGTTAAATCATCAGAGAAGCATTTTCTTTTTATGAAGGATATTAAGAAAAGTACTGAAATGTGAAACTGTTGTAAACAAAGGCTATAGTTTTGGTTGCAGAACCTGCATCTAACTGCCAAGGAAAATATTAACATAGAAACAGATAGTCTGAGAGTATATGAATAGTGACATTTCAGATAA
Source organism: Canis aureus (assembly GCF_053574225.1). Taxonomy (NCBI): domain Eukaryota; kingdom Metazoa; phylum Chordata; class Mammalia; order Carnivora; family Canidae; genus Canis; species Canis aureus. The sequence goes on from NC_135636.1 coordinate 16,247,332, forward strand.
ATACTCAGCACATGACCCCATGAGGCAAAAACAAAGATAACTTCATAAAATGTGTGGCTGCACAGACCCAAGGGCAAAATAGTGACTATGTCCAGCTTGTTGTTGATGAAATAAAAAGAAGTTTGATTCATCACAGATGAGCAGTAATTGTCCTCATAACTAATTATTTATATCATAAGGCCATCTGTGATGTTTTCATGATTTCCAAAAGAGAATGCACTCAGCTTAAAAGGGAAGAGATCTTGCCAGTTTAGAAATGACATCTGGAAGGGTTGGAATTGAAAAGGCTTAGCAAGAAAAAGAGCTGCTTACAGATGCCAAAGTTGAAGCAGGTCTCTGAGTAAATACATCTGTTCTAGGCCCCTGAGGTAGGTTGGGTTCCTCAGAAATGAACCCAAGGCAGGGATGCATACCCTATTTTAAGTAGGTAGTGCTCCCAGGGGGAAGCCAGTAAGAGGGAAGGGGAAGTAGAACAGAGAAAGAAGGAAGTCGAACAACAGTAAAGTTCCAAGGAGGGAAGATTCACCTAAGCCACAGGGAACTGGTATCTCTAAATTCTGCCTCAAAGTTGTCCTGAATCTGAAGAAGTTGGGTTTTCATTCCCTCTATTGTCAGACATTGATCAAAGGCTGCCCCAGACACTATTCTCTCTCTATATGAATATGCAAAGTGTTCTAGGAGCCCACAAAAGTCCTCTGTGGAGGAGCCACAGTTTCAAAGAGTTAGAAATAACATACATTAAAGCTGGGAGAGGGACACAGAAAACCTCTCACAAGTGTTCTGAAGTGAACTCATCATGTCTACTTGAGACTCACACTCTCCCTTAGTGTTAAGGCTGTTAAAAGGAATACGTTTCTGGAGAATTATTAGCAAATCTGTTAACTCACATGTCAGTTACATTTCAAATATAGACTTACTGATAATAGAACTGATATTTTGATCTTCATCTGATTGATCCTTACACAGTTTTCTCATTTTTGTTAGTTTTTAAATCTCTGTAAACTCTTCTAAGTATGTATCAGGGTTCTTTTATCTTTAGAGATTTCTATAATGAAACATGTCTTCTTACAAAATGTCCTTAGATGACTGACACTGGCAGGTACACAACACTTGGGTATCTACTGACAACTCCATCTACTTATACTCACACCTCACTTCAGCACACTGAGAAATCATGAACAGATTGCTGAAGATCAGTGCAGCTGTACACCATCCCCTACAATATGCCTCCCTCCCTGATTATTTAATGTAGAATTCTGATGTCCTGATCCTCCAGGTAGGCAGGACAGGAAATAATTTCTACATTATAGGACATGGATTTGTCAAATGTATTTGAATCATTTGTCAGTATGTTATGTCATTGTAAACTTGTAATTATTTTTCCAACAAGGTGGAAATTGGAAACAGAGAAAAGGTATGAGAGCCATCTTCTGGAGAGATCTGTTAACTATCATACTGGATTGTGCACCTCTTCCCTGTATTCCTCCTTCTGTACCTTTGTCAGAACTGAACCTACAATCCCTTTAACCAAGCTTCCTCCTCCATATATGACCTGCTTCAGTGAATGGAGAACTATCCATGCAGTTGTTCAGTCCAAAATTCTTGGAATACTCTCCAGTTCTCTCTCATACATCCATATATTCTGCTTAAGTATCTTTGGCCACTTCTCTTCTTCCTGTGCCACCCTATGCCTTTATATACATTCTCACCATTAACTATGTGAACTATTGGCCAAGTCTTCTGTAAGGCCTCCCACCTCCAGTATTAACTCCATCTAATTGGTATTAATAATGCTGTAGAGTTCTTATTTTTCTCTAAGCATAAATTTGATCATGCTGATACTCTGGTTTAGATGATTCCATGCATTCCTTTGTGGAAGGCTGATAATGGTTCCCAAGGTATGCGACATCCTACTCTCTGGAAGCTGTGATGTTACCTTATTTGGAAAAAGAATCTTTGTAAATGTAGCTAAATTAAAGATCATGAGATGAGGATATTATTCCATATTATCCAGGTGGATCATAAATGCCACCACAAGTGTGTTTATAAGAGAAAGTCAAAAAAAAAAAAAAAGAAAAGAGAAAGTCAGAGGGAGACACTCAGAGGAGTGCAATAATCTGAAGCAGAGCAGAGAGAGGTGAGGCCACAGCCAAGTGTTGCCAACAGTTACTAAAAGCTGGAATAGGCAAGGGATACGTTCTCTCCCAGAGCTTCCAGAGAAAGCATGGCCCTGTCCACACCTTGATTTCAGACTTTCAGACTCTATAACTATGAAAAAATAAATTATTATTTTAAGTCACCCAGTTTGTGGTAATTTGGTATAGCAGCCCCAGGAAACTATTAGACCCATTGTCTTTAAGATAATGATCAAAATATTTTTATATTATTCAAAGCCTTTTGTGCTCTAGGCTCTGCCTTCATTTCCTAACCTAATCTCCCATCATTTCCCCAAATAAATTCTGTGCTCTAGCGATTGGGAATGACTGGAAGGTCTTGAATTGTGTCATTTCCTTCCTGCACTTCCTGTAATTACATATACTCTTATATTTCTCTAGAACTCCAAACTCTTCTTGATGTACAGCAATCCATTTAAGTGCAGTAAAAAGCCTGTGTGGTGAGTGAGTGAGATGGGAAGGGGATGTGGATGTGCCAGTCTGAACTTTTAAAAATTAATTTTATGGGGGCAATTTGTATAACATGCATTGACACATGTATGACTAATTGTCACTCAAACGTGAATGAAAAACTATCCTAAATTTATCTTATACTTAACCAGATTTATACTATAGTATTGGGTCACTACAAAGATGATGGTTGATGTTTCAGAAAGGGTACTTTTCCCATCTTGAAGGATTAGTCCTGCACATAGATGGCCATTGTGATAGATTATGTTGGTGTACAATCCAGATCCTGTCTTATTTACTGGACTCTGTAATGGGGCCCTGGGAGCTTAGAATACTTAACTTTAACTTACTTAACTTTGAGATAAAACAGACATACAACATTGTATAATTTTAAGGTGTACAACTTGTTGTTTTAATATATTTCTGTATTCCAATATGATTACCACCATAGTGTTAGCTTATACCTCCATCATATAACATGGTTACTGTGTCTTTTCTGTGGTGAGACTATCTGAGATCTACTCTTAGCAACTTTCAAGTATATGATACAGTATTATTATCTATTATCACAGTGCTGTACATTAGATATCCAGGCTTTAGCATTTTCTAACTGGAAGTTTGTACTCTTTGACCAACAGCTCCTCCATTTGTTTCACTCTCCACTATCCATCCCCCCCTTCCCCTGCCGTGGCCCCGCCACAAGCCACTGGTATCCACCATTCTACATTCTCTATTTCAGTGTGTTTTGCTTTTCAAGATTCCACATATAAATGAGATGATATAGTATTTGTATTTCTCTAAGTAATTTCAGTTAGCATAATGCCTCATGGACCATCCATGTTATCACAGATGGCAGGATTTTGTTCCTTCTCATGGCTGAATAATATTCCGTTTGTGTGTATGTGTGTGTGTATACACACATATATATGTATGTATATGCATGCATATAAACACATATTTACACACATATATGTGTGTATACATACACACCACATCTTTATCCATTCGTCTGCTGATGGACACTTAGGTTGTTTCTATGTCTTGGATATTGTGAATAATACTGCTATAAATAAAGGATAACTCTTTGATACCCTGTTTTTCTTTCCTTTCTAATTAAAAAATGAGCAAAGAACCTGAGGAGGCAGTTTTCCAAAGAAGATATACAGATGGCCAACAGGTACATGAAAAGGTGCTTTGCATCACTAATCATCAGGGAAATGCAAATCAAAACCACAATGAAAAAAAAAAAAAAAACACAATGAAATATCCTTTCCACTTGTTAGAATAGCTGTTATTAAAAAGAGCAGAGAGAGTGGATGTTAATGAGGATGTGGAGAACAGAGAACTTTTGTGTACTGTTGTTTGGGAATGTAATTTGGTGCAGTCAATGTGGTAAACACTATGGTGGTTCCTGAAAAGATTGAAAATAAAGTATTGGCTGTTAAAGGCTTATAGCTCTCCTCTTTTCCCCAGTAACCTGCATCTATAGACTGCATCACAAGGAGGTAGAACAGATCAGTACCTGTGCCTCAGGTGAGACCAACCCTGTGGTGCAGTACAGTTCAGGGCCTGCCTCTGGTATCAGCTAATGCTTTCTACCTAAGACCACACCCTTGTTCTGTCCTATCTGCTCCCCTCACTCCATTACTCTTGAGAATTCTGCCTCAAGAAATTACTTACACTCAAATTCCCACCTCAGATTCTGCCTCTAGGAAATGTGACCCAAAACAGGCAGTATTCCAAACTTTATTACAATCAGTCCTTACAGCCCAAGTTCAAAATCAGCCAAGTGTTGAAGGAAAAACCTCAGTTACCTAACACTGTCATAGGCACCATGATAATAAATATAAAGATGTCAAAGAGTTTGAATCACTCAAGTTTAAAAAGTCCTTTCTCCACAGCTTTTCAGAATGCCATCAGTGAGTCCATAAATGAATGAATGAATGTTCTATGAATATAAATGGACTGTAATTATCAGTGGTAGTTTCCCAAAAGTATATACAAGTGCTACTCTTCCGTGAAAGTGCATCATGAAGCAGAGTTTGAAACTTAACATCTCCCTCACCTAAGCGACCTACTACAACATCAAGGCTGAATTCTACTTCCTCTTCCGTAAAGCTGCTTCTGGAAATTGGCTAAATCCCCTGAAAGGAATCTTGCTTTCCACTAAATGCTATGTTGTTTAAATAATTTGTCTTTTATCAAATACCTGACCTAAGAGATCAAAGTTACTGCTGCTGAAACACAAGTGTTTTGAATGTGGCTGACCAAACAAAATGACTGATAATAACATGAAAACAATCCCATTGTTAAAGGCAAAACAGCCCTCAGGGGAATTGCTGCTTCAGAATTTGGCAAAAGGGGAGAAGGTGGGGAGTTTTGTGTAAGTAGTGGGGCTGTCTTTTGTAGTTTGTGTAACCTTGAGTAGGTTGGTTGATGACATTACAGTGTCCCTTCGGAGGAATAAATGGCATAATGCTTGTGCGTTGTGAAAGCATTACAAAGTGCTGAGAACTCTACAGGTTTTTATTATTTCTCTCTTCCTTGGCTTGGAGGGTTATTCATCTTTCATTCATTGTACTTACATGAATCAAATTTCAGGAAAGCAAGTGAATATTGTGGATATGTTAAAATTAATTTCTATTACAGGTCTGAGATTTAATCTAAATTCATCCCACTATTCTAACTCTGAATAACCAATAAAATTTCCATGTTAATAACCTTGAATTTAACTTGAAAATAAAATTATAGTTATCAACCTCTGTAGTCCATTACATACAGAAAAATGATCTCCTGCCAAGCGCTACCCTAGGCCATCCTAAGATGCATCTTACTGTGGAGAAGGAAAGAGAAGCATTATACTAATACATACAGAAAGGATTATGCATTTACAAATTGTGCCTGCTTCTAAGAAAGAAAAGGATAGATGCCATGAGAGAGAAAAGCCAGACCTAAAAGGTGGTTAGAGAAGGCCTGTCTGAGGAACTGATACTAGCTGAGGTCTGCATAATTAGTAGGAATTGGCCAAGTGAAGGTCTGGGAGAGGAATCGGTAAACAGAACAACTTCCGAGATGGACCTAATTTAGGGAAAGATGTATACTAATGAAGAGGCATGGCAGAGTCGGAGTGTCTGTTTTAGGGTAGGTATTTATGGTAACATTTGAGAAGAGTAATCAAATCACTTTGGGCAAGATACCACACCTTTCTGTGTCCCAGTTTTCTTATTTGTAAAATCAAATAATAATGTTTACCATTAGGTTGACATCAGTTAATTTACATAAAGAACTTAAATTTTGCCCTGCACATATGAATGATTGTACAAATTATTTTTCATATATTTATATAAATACACCTTGTTATTTTCAAGTTGTTGACTCATTACGCTTAAAAACATAATGCAAATGTTTTAAACCTTGGGGCACATGCAGAAATAGAAAAGAAGGGGAAAGAAATATAGGGAAAGTAACAGACTTAATAACTCATTGCACAAAGTGAGAGTCAAAGGCTAAATTTGATAGAATAAGAAAAGGAGAGTTAATAAAGTTACTTAAATTTTCCCAAATAACCACAAGGAACATTAAGAAGAGTGATAACTGTTGAAGGAGTGGAAAAGGAGGACAGCAGTGGGAAATAGTGGGCTATGTCTCATGTAGCTGAGAACACCTGCATCACTATTACCCAGCTATTAGGACAAATAGCTGAGACAACCTGTGTCAATATGATTTAGTTGTTTGTACCAGAAAAACTTTGCCTGAGAAAGATAAGATTATTCATCAATAAACGACTATTGCCTTCAGGAAATTCCAGCAGATCAATATTCCTGAGATAACACCTCATTTGGGAAAACATGTCACTTGTCAAACATTTTCTTATCCAGACTCATTTTAAGACCTTCACCTCATTATATTTAACAATCAATGTCCAATCTCAGCTTATATTCAGGTGTAGAACTCGAGAGCCTATAAATAGGATATATTCTGACCTTGCCCTCTGAGACACTGCTAAAACTCTGTCAAGATGGAGTTCGTTCTTGTTGAACTAGTTTTTAGTAAATTCGGCTTTGCTTTATTTACAGGATTATAATTCAACAAAGCAAAAAGTTAAAAGGGAAGGTCTAATTGATAGTTCAACAGACATTAGTAGAAACATAGTATTTGGATATTTGAGTGAGCACCATAAACATACAACAGAAATGTATAGAAATAATCACCTCAGAAAAGAAGCTAGAAGTGGTCTCCTTAAGAAGAGAATTAAGGGGATTGCTTTCATTCAAGATTTTATGCATTGTTTCAGTTTAATTGAAGGATTCTGCTTTTATAAAAATTAAACTACATGAGAAGATAGGTAGGAATGAATGGAAGCACAAAAATTAGCGCTAAAATATTATTCAGTTTCCCAGAAAGTGACACCCTGTGATCCTTTAGAGATTTTGCCTGATTTAACTTGATTCTGCTGAACCAGTAGAGGATTTAACCCATGGTGGGAATTCAGATTCATTAACTATTGTGGAATTGAGCTTACATGTGAATCACACAACAGTTAAAAATTTTACATATTTCCAGTGGTTAAGATGTTATTTCTTGATTGGTCTCTTGATTTAAGTTTTAGTGGAATCAGCTATCAATTTTGGGGGGCGGTTTGCTTGGAGCCCCTCCTTTAGGATCAGGAATAAAGTAGCTATGGAAGAGAAATGGAGGGAATTAACCTACTTATGTGTCTTTTTAAGTTCACTCTGAATCCATTCTTGAGAATTCAGTGTGGCAAGATAAGCATGTACGTCAGTTAAGGGGGTGTACTGTTTAGATCTCTCTTCAACAGAGAACCTTCCATGAGCAGTGTATTAGGTGACAGCCTCCAGCTGCTGCACCTTTTGAATCCATAGCCTCATTCATACAGAGATAGGATCTCCTGGATATCCCTACTTTGTTACTTTGTATAGTGAGGAAACAGAGCCAGGTCATCCCTGCCCAAAGCAGAACTCCTGTAACAGAAAATCTTTTCTCCAGGGCTGCCCATTTGCCCAGCCAAGGCTCTCAGTGCTCACACCTTCTACCTCACCTTTTTTCATAGTTAACCAAACTCACATTGTGAGCCAAAGGCTTTCCCTCCCTACTGCTGTTCCCTCTCCTTTTTATTCTTTATAGGAAATTTCCCCCAAGAAACCTTTTGCACATCTGTTTCTCCGTAAGCATATTCTTCTCAGAAGACCCAAACTGATAAATATATAGAATCAAGGAATTAGCTTATGGTGGTGAGGGGAAAATGCTTGCCTTCCCCTTTCTGAAGGATAACTGTGTCCTATGGCCCCTTCTCTTTTCACTTCTTAGGAGGTGCTAAGGAACTTAAGCAGCCTTTGAAAGCCCTTCTGAAATTTTCCTGAAGAAATGGAGAAGTAGGACTCTTAATTTGCCATGCTTCCTTTTCTGGTCAGTTCCTTAGAGGATCAAATTCACACAAAGATTATGGACACTGGACAGCAGCTTTGTATTTTAGTAAAAAAAAAAATATTATATTGGTTATAATGTTTTCCCTTAACTTCTGATTTTAGTCATTTGAGTCTTTTTTTCTTCATCTAGCTGAGGGTTTGCCACTTTTTTGATCTTTTCAAGAGACCGGCTCTTAGTTTCTGTTATTTATTTTTTTTCTTTTGTTGTACTTTAGGAAATTTTCTGAAGAGAATGAGCCCATGTATCAGTAGATTGGTAAGCCCCTGGTTCCATGAAGAAGCACAGCTTATATGACAAGGACTATAGGGAAGAAACAGGCCTGTGTGCGAGGTACAGACACTCAAGTCCCCCATTACAAAGGGATTGCTGCCCATTGCAGGGTAGCCTAATGAAGCTACAGTATCTAGCTACTTCAGGATCTGCCTCACTAAGTTTATGACTTCTGGTGTAGCTCCACAGCCTGAGACTGAGTGAGGCAGGGACATGAAGGCCTGGCTGTGTTCACGCATTGGGCACAAATCCGGTGGACAGTAGTTTAGAGATTCCAACTGAGTTGACACAGCTTCCTTGGGTCTTCCTCACAGTTCAGTGTTCCCTCAGCGTTCCACAGGTGTTAATCACAAATAAAGATCTTCTGCTCCAAACTCTGTTTTGGCATCTGATTCCAGAGAATGCAGCCTGCAACAATCACCAAACATAAACATGAAAGAAAGGGAAAAAAATAGAAAATGTAAATGAATTCAAAGAGAAGGAATTGTGGCATGTAGGGAAATAAAAGTAAATATAGGTGAGTTGGTCTTTCCAAAAACATTTTTATAACCTTGGGAAGCGACTTTGAATTATTAGTGTATGCAATGCTATAGAACAGAAAGACAGTTGTCTCACAGAGCCCAGTAGCACAGATGTACACATACAAGTTTTTCTTGAGACATGGGCCTTTCCTTGTGTATGAGAGGCACTAGTTTGTGGAGTCTTCTTTCACCATTTATGTAGAAGCATCAGAAGAAAAAGAGTCACCTTTTTTCCCTATAAAGTACACTCTGACAGTGGAGGAAAGTCAAATATATTTTTAATGAACATCAGAACGACACAAAGCAAATAGACTGCTAAATGAAATTTTACAGGGCAATCATATTCTGAGTGGTCAGGGAGAAAAATCATGCAGAAAAGCTTTGGTATGATTGGTTAAAATCTCTCCTGTGTTGACTACAAAACCATCAGGGAGTGCTGGACACTCTGAAAAGTGAAGTTGAGAGGGAGACAGGTACCTTCCTGGGCTGCATCCGTGGTCCCATTAAGGTGGTGAAACAAAGGCCTCAGAGAAGGCCACTTTCAGTGAACCACTGCCTGTGCCCTATCTTTTTAACAGAAGTTCTCCTTAATTGATGTACTTATTTGTTCCAGTCTCTGTCTTATTTGTGACAGTCATTCTTTTTTTTTTTTTTTTGGTTTTGAAAACTTTTTTTTAATAATAAATTTATTTTTTATTGGTGTTCAATTTGCCAACATACAGAATAACACCCAGTGCTCATCCCGTCAAGTGCCCACCTCAGTGCCCATCACCCATTCACCCCCACCCCCCGCCCTCCTCCCCTTCCACCACCCCTAGTTCGTTTCCCAGAGTTAGGAGTCTTCATGTTCTGTCTCCCTTTCTGATATTTTCTACCCATTTCTTCTCCCTTCCCTTCTATTCCCTTTCACTATTATTTATATTCCCCAAATGAATGAGAACATATAATGTTTGTCCTTCTCCGACTGACTTACTTCACTCAGCATAATACCCTCCAGTTCCATCCACGTTGAAGCAAATGGTGGGTATTTGTGACAGTCACTCTTGTATGAATCCTCTACTAAATTATAGACCATGGAGCTTGAATGCCCATAAGTGCTTAAAAATATACTAAATTAGAATACGGAAAATTTAGTGCCTGTCTGCTGCATGTGTACACACACACACAGCAGGCCAAAATGTTTTCCTGATCATGGCACATGTGCCTGTTCTTTGGAAAAATTCAAAAATTCAGCCAGCAGATGGCAACAGTTGATCACATTTGAACTTAGGTAAACTAGATTTTTAGCAGTAGTTTTTGGAGACCTCACTCTCCTCTCTCTAATTACTTTTTGTTACTTGTTTTGTTTTCCCTTTCCTTTCAGTGAAGGCAGGCTTGTATGTAAGTTCATGAATATAACTAAAGAAAAATACCAACTCAAACTAGGTCCTCAGAAATGTTTGCTTTCATGCTTTTTTGGGAAGGGCAGGCTAGAAGCAGGGAGGAGTGAATAGCCTAGTATTTTGGATAATTGCCCAAATATAGGTAGCTCAATGTAAATGTTCATTTCTGGAGTACTCAGAGATACTGTTTTCCAACATGTGTTCTTTGTGTCTTACTCTCACGTAGAATTTTTGTTCAAAAACTGTGGGTACAACCTCTAGAGGATATGTTTACAGATCATAAATGTTCTAAGTGTTTAATTCCTTCCAGATTTAAACACAGAAAGTCACAGAGCAACATGAATTCCAGGACTGAATTTTGCTTCAGATTATCTGTCCACCATCTTCAACTATGTGCCTGCAGATGAGATGCCAAGGGGTCACTGTGTGTCTGGACTTGGTAAGAAAAACCATTGGAATGTTTCATTTCTTTCTGGACATAAGGCTTCTTTGTGCACAATGTATTGTAATGCCGGGACACACAGTTATCCTTGGGGCAAAAAGAAGAGCTAAGAGGAACACAAAAAAATAAATAAGCCAAGCATATAGTTTTCTGTGAAGGTCAATGTCAATATTGAGGAAGTTTACACATTATGCCAGTGACAGAAAATAAGAGTTGTTTACATGCTTACTAAATATTTCCTCACTTTAAAAAATAATGTTAGAAGGGAAGATCCTTAGCTGTTCTCTAAGTGTTATTTTTTGAAGTATTGCTTCAGAATCATGACACCACAAGACAGAGGATACTCATATGTCTAAGTAGGCAAGGTCAAGTTGGAAGGCCAGAGACAAGAAACAGAGGAAGTGTGTGTGTATAGGCATATGTAAAAAATACTCCTTTTTTTTTGTGTCACAGATTCTAGGCATGGCTGTAGTCTAAGTTTTGGCTCTACTATGAAGCGTGCTGTTAGTTCTCTACCTAAATGTAGTCTTTGTGTCCCCATAGAAAATCCTTCTAGCTATCTGGCTAGTTATGCTCATCTAGTAAGCAGTTATTGAAAAACAAAACAACATAGAAACAATTTTGTATTTTCATTTTTACTTTTTTAAGATTTAAAAAATCTTGAGCAAGCGAGCAAGTGAGAGTGTGAGCAAGAGAGAGCGTGAGCATGCACAGGAGGGCACAAGTACAGGGAGAGGCAGAGGGAAAGGGAAAAGCAAATTCCCTGCTGAGCAGAGAGCCCAATGTGAGGCTCAGTTCCAGGACTCAGGAATCATGAACTGCGCTGAAGGCTGATGCTTGACTGAGCCACCCAGGTGCCACTAGGAACAATTTTTAAATAAAAAAATCCAGTTATTATACTTCATAATTTTATTCATTTGAGGTCTTCATTGAATATCCTGTGCAGATTTTCAAGTCAACTATAGAACAGTATACCTTTAATACCTGTTTATTTGTGGAAATGTAAAGACTGTAGCTATGCCTGCATAAGGGTGAAGAAGAAAAATCAAGTAAATGGATGAAACAGTTTCAAAGGAATTCCTTTAAAAATAATGTCCAAATATCTTTTTAAAACCTCAATCTAAAAATATTCTCCAGAGCATTGGTTGAGTTCAGCCAGTTTTTTTTTTTTAAGGCAAAAAATAACACACAGTAGTCCCCTCTTGTCCATGAAAGATATATTCTAAGACCCTCAGTGGATGCCTGAAAACATGGATGGTACTGAATCCTATATGTGTTTTTCCTATGTGTACATGCTTATGATAAAGTTTAATTTATAAATTGGTCATAGTAGGATGTTAATAATAACTAATAAAATAGAATAATTATAACAACATACTGTAATAAAAGGTATGTGATTGTGGTCTTTGTGTCTTTCTCAAAATATTGAACTGAACTCACCCTTCCAGACCTTTTGATGATGTGAGATGATAAAATGCCTACATGATGAGATGAAATGAGGTGAATGACGTAGGCACTGTGATGTAGTGTTAGGCTCCTGTTACCGTCTGACAATACATCAGAAGGAGAAGCGTCTGCTTCTAGACTGTGGCTGACTTCAGGTAACAGCAACCATGGAAAGTGAAACTATGGATAAGGGGTAGTACTCTACAGACGTTTGAACACAGTACTAGTTTTGTTAGTGTGACACTGGGAACCATCTAAAAGTTAAAAAGGAAATTATTTAGCAAATGAAGTCATGTTTATTCATGAAAATGTTCTGTTAGAATAAGTAACATGAATGCTTATATCCTTCATTTAAATATGTAAGGATAAAAAAATAAAAATGTAAGGATACAGACAGCATTTGCAAACAGTATGAATGCAGAAACACCTAAATTTAACAATAATTTCATGGAAACAAACTGGAAGAAAAGTCTGTTTTTATTTAGTAGACATACTTAAGAGTGATGTTATATTTTTTTCCTGAATTTCTCTATAATTTCACCCCAAATTTTATTTATTTTATTATTATTTTTTAAATATTGTATTTATTTATTCATGAGAGATAGAGAGATAGAGAGAGGCAGACACAGGCAGAGGGAGAAGCAGGCTCCATGCAGGGAGCCTGATGTGGGACTTGATCCCGGGCCCCAGGATCACACCCCGGCCGAAGGCGGCGCTAAACCACTGAGCCACCCGGGCTGCCCCTCACCCCAAATTTTAATGGCTTTGTGCTTTCTATTAGAGACAATCAGAGGACACCTGGGTAGTTCAGCAGTTGAGCGTCTGCCTTTAGCTCAGGGCATGATCCCGGAGTCCCGGGATTGAGTCCCACATTGGGCTCCCTGCATGGAGCCTGCTTCTCCCTCTGCCTATGTCTCTGCCTCTCTCTCTGTGTCTCTCATAAATAAATAAATAAATAAATAAATAAATAAATAAATAAATAGAGACAAACATGTACATACACAGTTTAAGTTTTGAATATTTGTTTCCAGCCTCAGTTTACTCTTTGTAGAATAAAGGCATTCTGGTATCCTATAGGTCTATATCCTAACAATCCTCTGAGTATTAAAAAAGAAAAATAAATATTAAAATGCTAAGAAAGAGTTGTATGAATTTTGGAGTTGGCTTAGTAACTACAGGTTGGCTTATTTTCCCCGATCATAAGGGTTTCTCCTTCCACAAGATACCACAGTGTCTAACTTGGATCCTTAGAGAGTTATTCCTTTTGGTTAAAAATCACTTGCCTCTAGAATTTTTGAAGGTAAAAGTATAGCCTAGTAGATCAACTTTTGAGGTTTTTGAATCCTAAAGAGCAGGCTGAGAATAATCAGACCAAAGGGTAGAAGTGGGTGGGAAGGTCTAGGGTTTGGGGAAAGGGAAGTTTCCAAAGTGTGTGATTGGGGAGGTTTCCCCCTATAGTTCTGCCCCAGGCGATTTCCAGATAACACTGATCACCACCCGCTGGCTCAGTCCTGCTCAAGAACTAAAACACAAATGAGCCTAGGTCCACATTTTCGTGCGCCCCTGGGGTGGGTGTTGGGGCAGGACTTCCTAATGAGATGCAGGCACTCTGGCCCCAAGAAATGCTAAGCATGCCTTTCCTTCCCCTGCCCTCCTCCTTTCTCCTCTGCTGTGTGGAGAAGCCACCCCCAGGCCCTTGCTCCTGATGGAAATTTGGTCTGTGACTGCTGGGGAGAGAACAGTTGATGCAGCAGTCAACAGCTAAAAGGGAGAGGAAAGTCTTTGTTAAGGCAGCTGGTCTCCATACTTGTGGCTATAAGGAAGCTTTCTCTGTGACTTGGATCTGCTTTTTGCCTCTAGCACTGGTGCAGACAACCAGGAGTTCACTATAATCTTCCAAATGGAGATGCACTAATTTTTGGTATATTTCCCAGAGTCTTCCCCTCTCTTTCTAAAACCTTCTGTGTGTACTTTTCCTGCCTATATTAGCAGTCTGTGAGAAAGGTAAGAGACAGGGCACAGCAAGCTCATTCAGAGGACTTTTTATGCAAACCCAAGAAAAAAAAAAGACCTATTTGCAACTCTGTAGTGCAGACCCCCTCCCCAATCTTGCCCCAGCCTATTATTCTTTGTCCAGTTTCCTGGGCTTTTGCAGGAATCTCAACAACTATTTGTCCTTTTTTTTTTTTTTTTTTTTTTAATGCGTAGAGAGGGAAGGGGTAGGAGAATGGAGAGGAGAAGAAAAGAAAGCACAGTTGTGGCTTCTGGACAACATGTTTAGGACCCTGTCATCTTGGTTATAGGTTTATGGAGTAGTTACTCTACATCCTACAAATTCCAGTATGACTTCACAATTTTAGCCAATATGTTCATGGTAGTATTTGTGCTGCAGGTTAGCCACTAAATTGACAACTCTCATACTGTGTTATAATCATTTAGAGGAATAAAATTCAGCATTAATATATGGTGATGTATAAAAAAGTAAAAGCCCAATCTGTGAAACAAAAACTTTGTGATATTACAGGCTTTTCTCCCCTCATTTTTCTAAAAGATTTGACTTTATAGCATCACAATGGATAGTACATATATAATTGCTGAAACTTACAGTGTTTGCTGGAGGGCAGAGTGAATTCCAAGGACATACACCAAAAACAAATTTTTAACCTGTTAATTTGAATCTCTTGTAATCAGGTACTAGAGCCAAGAATTAAAATTTTTACAAACAATCTTAAATTGGGATCACATGTGCACAAAGCACTTCTATGTATTATTGAAAACTTTTTGTCTTATATGCAGATCTTAAATGTATAAGGCAGTCTTTTTTAAAAAAGATTTTATTTATTTATTCATGAGAGAGGCAGAGACATAGGCAGAGGGAGAAGCAGGTTCCCTGTGGGGAGCCTGATGCAGAACTCGATCCCAGGACCCCAGGATCAAGACCTGAGCCGAAGGCAGGCTCAATTGCTGAGCCACCCAGGTGTCCCTGTATAAGGCAGTCTTAAAGATGAATATCTATCATATTTATAAACATGTTTTACACATTTCTGCTGCATGAAAGTGCCTGTAATTCCTTATGGCTTTTTGGGAGAGTGTGTGTGTGTATTATTTTTCAATTGGTTTTGGTGGCTTATTAGGTCTGTTTTCCAGTCTGTCTCTCTTCCTTTCACTCTCCCATTCTCTCTCTTTATTAAAACAAGGCAGCTAAGTTGCCCTTGAACTAGTTTCAGACTTGAAAGATTTAGTAAACAAAAATGCTTTATAACCGTTTTGGTGGGAGTTCTTAACAGATGTGTTCTTCCTCATGAGGCTTTCCCTGCTGTTTGATCTTTTCCTCCAAAGCAATTCGTTATAATGGGCAAAAACCCAGGTGGGATAATTATGCTGAAATGGGCCAGCGGCCAAGATCCTGCATCAGTCCTTCAGGATGCTAGCTGTCATCCTGGCAAGGCTGCTCTACCCAGTGCAGCTGTGAGCTAAGGGACCCAGGGAAGGGACAGGAGGGGATGTCTGTCTGAGTTAGGTGAGGGGTCGCAAGCTTGTGATGGGCTGAGTTTCTTTAAAGCTACTGGAAGAAGCATCACCTTTTTCCTTTAGGAAACAAAGTATGGAGTGAGGCTGAGGGGGCAGAGATATTATCATAGAATTGGGACGTCTGGTCAAGCAGAAATTTTGTTTTTAGTTATTCTAAGTTGCCAGCTGCTACTCTTTCTAGAGTGAAGTCACCAAGTCAGCATGGAGAACTCAGCTCCTCCAGGGATAAGCCCCATTTCTTCTTTTAAGCTATGCTACTATAAGGCAAAAGGGTATTTGTTCCTCAGGGTGGTTGTGTAAAGGGACTTTTTCAGGAAAGTTCCAGGCAATCATGGAGTCCTGCCACTCCCTTTGATAGCCTGTGGCCCAGGGAGGTGGAAATACTTTTCATTTCTAGTTTCCATGTACCATTGCCCCACCCCAACTCCCTGCTAGATGTTCCCCACCAAGAACTGCCACATTGAGAGCTGAGGCCTCTTTCAGTCAACCCCAGTATTAGTCACTGAAGAAACTGTGGTGTGCTCTAGTCAGAACTTCTTTTTTTTTTTTTAAATATATATATATATATTTAATTTTTATTTATTTAATAGTCACACAGAGAGAGAGAGAGAGGCAGAGACATAGGCAGAGGGAGAAGCAGGCTCCATGCACCGGGAGCCTGATGTGGGATTCGATCCCGGGTCTCCAGGATCGCGCCCTGGACCAAAGGCAGGCGCCAAACCGCTGCGCCACCCAGGGATCCCCTCTAGTCAGAACTTCTAATACTCAGCAGTGGACAGAGGATTGGAGGGGAGTGGAAAGGGCTGGGTTTACCTTCAGGAACACTGGGCTTTGTTCTTTTCTACCAGATCGGAGTGTAGTAAATTTCTATCACTCTCCAAAAAACTACCACTAATTTAGTGGCTTAAGATAACATAAATGTATTATTTAGTTTCTGTAGGTGAGGAATCCAGACCTGGGTTAACTGGGTCCTCTGCTCAGATTCTCACCTGGGTAAAATCAGGGTGTCAGGACTGCAATCTTATCTAAGGTCCTCTTGCAAATTCATAGGTTATTGGCTAAATTCAGTCCTTACAGTTGTAGGATTGAGATCCTCAGCAACTAGAGGGCTCCCACTTTTCCCTGCCAGGTGGCCCTCTCTACAACATGGCCATTTGTGTCTTCAAAACCAACAGGAGAGTGTTTCTGCTGGCTTCTTCATTTTCTAATAAGTACATCTTCTTTTCTTTTTTAAAGATTTATTTACTTATTTTAAAGAGCATGAGTTAGGGGGAGGGCAGAAGAGGGAGAGAGCAAATCTCAAGCAGACTCCCTACTGAGCGCAGATCTCACAATGCTGAGATCATAATCTGAGTGGAAATTGAGTTGGATGCTTAACCAACTGAGCCACCCAGGCACCCCTGTGCATCTTCCTTTAAGTGACTTACCTGGTTAGATCAGGTTCACCAGAATGATTTTTCTTAGGCTTAAGTTAGAGTCAAATAATTAGGGATCTTGATTATATCTACAAAATCCCTTTACTCTTTCTATATAACATAGTTAACTACAGAGTGATATCCTGTCATATTCATACCTTTGCTCACGTACAAGGGGGTGGGATTATACAGAGCATGTACCTCAAGGTTTGGGGATCTTTGAAGAAATCTGCCTGCCATGCTGACTAGAACATTCCCTTTATTTCCAAGGTAAAATTTTATTTTATTTTTTATTTTTTTAAAGATTTTATTTGTTTATTCATGAGAGAGAGAGAGAAGCAGAGACACAGGCAGAGGGAGAAGCAGGCTCCATGCAGGGAGCCTGATGTGGGACTTGATCCCAGGACTCCAGGATCATGCCCTGGGCCGAAGGCAAGGCACTAAATCGCTGAGCCACCAAGGGATCCCCCCAAGGTAAAATTTTAGTTCAAATCAGCTGATTGCCACTTGGTTGGTCTGGATATCCTAACTAAGTATTATAAACATTTCCTTATCTGTTCAGTAATGAAAGAAGTTTAAACTAGAAACCCAACTGGCATAATGTCACATTCACTGAGAATACTTCTAACTCTATATTTAATTGAAAATTTTGTTACTGTTGTATTACCTTTATTCAGTCCAACTTGTTATCTATCAAAGAAGCCAAAAGGCATGATTTAGGGATGAAAGTGACTTTAGAAATATTTAGTTCAGTGGTCCCAAATTTTGGGGTATTAGAATGTATATATATGATCGTCTCTTACAAAAATAAATCTATTAACTTAAAAAATAAAAGGCACAAATCTAAAATGAATTCAATAACATTTTAATAACCTTGTATTAATCACAAAACATCCACATTTAAAAATTGTGTAGTGTATGTATATATTCTAATTTATTGTAATATGTTATATATAATGTAATTTATTTCCTCTGTTGACAGTTTTTAGTCATATTTTTATACTTTAAGCAATAAATCGATACCTGCCTAGGGAAGAATGGATCTGTTCTAGTTTACAGATGAGGAGTGCATCATTAAATAAAAGTCTAAGGAAAACTAGATAGGTGAGTTATGTCATGACCCCAAGATTCATGAGAAAACCGAAATTAGAGTAAAGATATCTCAGCCCCTTGAAACTTGGAGCTTAAACTTTGAACCGCAAACATCTAAATCTCTCTGCTTAAAGAAAGTCTGCAAGTTAATAGATCTTCTTTGCTTGATGTGTTTCAGAAACCACAGTAGTTGGGAATTGAGATCAATTGAGCAGTCAAGGCAGAGAAGGGTTAATGGGGTTAATTCCAAGTTTCTATTGAGTGAGGTTTTCCTTCCATCATAATTTTGTTGGAAGTGAATTAACTGAATCTGGGGCAAATTCAGATTCAATTAGGAGTCAGAAAACATGCTTTAAAGAAAAATGCAGTGACAAATCTCCTTAGATAATCTAGAGTTTGGGATTTTGCATATGGCTGTGCTAAATCAAGATGAAAAAGAGAGATTTGATTTTAACTCTTAATGCATTTTTAAACAAATTTATTGAGATATAATTTATACCATAAAATTCACCTGTAGTATGATTTTCAGTAAATCTAGTGAGTTATACAATAGTCATCATAATTCACTCCTAAAGCATTTTTATCTCACCAATAAGATCCCTCATATCCATTTATTAATGAATCCCCATCCCACTCCTAAACCCTTCCCTATACCCTAGACCCAGGCAGTGATGAATTTACTTTTTGTTTCTATAGATTTGCCTGTTCCATTTCTCAATGGAATTGTACCATATTTTGCCTTCTTGCATCTGTGTTCTTTCACATTGTGTAATGTTTTTGAAGTTTATCTGTGTTGTAGAATTAACCAGAATTATATCCCTTTTTATTGCTAAATAGCCATTGTATGGCTATACATTTCATTTAGTCCCTTCACCAGTTGGCAGACAATAGGTTTGATTCCACCTTACTATGATAGTACTGTTATGAACACTGGAGCCCAACTCTGTTTTTGGGTGTGTATGGACCTGTTTTTAATTCTCTTGAGGAGATACCTAGGACAGATTTGCAGGGCCATGTAGTAAATTAAAGCTTCATAAGAAGCTGCCAAACTGTTTTCCAAAGTGGGTGTTCCACTTTATGTTCTCATCAGTAACATGTAAGGCTCCTGTTTTTCTATATCCTCAACATTTGTTACTTAAAAGAAAAAAAAAAGTAGCCATCCAGTGGATGTGAAATGGCATCTTATTATGATTTTAATTTGTATTTCACCAATAACTAATGGTGTTGAACATCTTTTTTATATGCTTCATATTCTTTTAGCCACTTGTGTATCTTCTTTGGTGAAATGTCTATTCAGACATTTTACCCCATTCTGTGATTGGGTTGTCTGATATATGTTGATCTATAAAGAGTTCTTTGTATATTTTGAATATGTTATTATTAATCAGGTGATGTGTAGATATTTTCTTCCAGTCTATGCCTTATCTCTTTCTTATTGGTATCTTTTGATGCACAAAAGTTTTGAATTTTGGTGAAGTCCAATTCATTTTTTTTTCTTTTATGTTTCCTGCTATTAGTGTCATATCTAAGAAATCTTTATCTAGCCAATGGTCTTTTCTCCTGTGTTTTCCTCTAAAAGTTTCTTAGGTTTAACTCTCCTATCCAGGTGTCTGATCCATTTTGAGATAATTTTTGTGTATAGTGCCAGTTAAGGGCCTAAGTTAATCTTTTTTTTTTTTTATTTATGATAGTCGCACAGAGAGAGAGAGAGAGGCAGAGACACAGGCAGAGGGAGAAGCAGGCTCCATGCACCAGGAGCCTGACGTGGGATTCGATCCCGGGTCTCCAGGATCGCGCCCTGGGCCAAAGGCAGGCGCCAAACAGCCGCGCCACCCAGGGATCCCCTAAGTTAATCTTTTGGTATGTGACCATCCAGTTGTCCTATCACCATTTGTTAGAAGACTATCCTGTTTCCACTGATGTGCTTTGTTACTTTTATTGAAAGTCAGTTGGCCATAAATACAAGGACCCAAACCTACCTTTTGGGGTGACTTTGATCTTGCCTTTGAAAATGGGAGATGTTCTAGGATCTAAGCCCAACAATAGGACACTGCTAGGAGGAACTGGAGGGTGGTCAATTACTATATGCTTGTTTCCCTCTCTTCCCCATCTGATGTTACAGTAGTCACAGGCACCATACAGATCTGTGCAGAAGACCAGCATGGTGTCATATATATTTCGTTTTGTTTCTTAATCAGTTTCCAACATGTTAGCATATACCTTTCCAAGAAAAAAAATCTTATGACAAAATGTTACTTCAAATACTTTCCTTTTAGCTTTAGATTAGTTAGAATCTATATCAAATAAGACAATGCCTGTGAAAATGTCTCAAAGATCATAAAATGCCAAACAAGTGTTAGGAATTAACATTATTGCATGGAGGAAATACGAGTAAATAGAAGCAACAGTAATGCTTTTTAGAGGGCTTAAGTAGACAAAAAGAATGACAGTGTCAACATTAGAAGGTAAAAACCAGATTTGCAAATAATCCACCTGTAGATTGTTGAGAGTTGGCTTTATCTGCATTACCTAAAATATTAAGAAGTTGGGTCAAGATCAAAGACGTTCCTCTTGCTTGGTTGGATTTGGGAGATAAAGTTGTCTTAGTAATTGGTATATTCTTTTGAAGTAAGGTAGAAACTTTGCCCTTAGATATTGATTTCTCTTTTTAATGGATGGCTCTCCTTCAAGGTTGTAGGTAGAATTAGCAACTGCTTTAGTAATGTCCATTTAAGTATGCTTGAAAGCCCCCAAATCTAAAATCTCTCCTTTACACAGTGAGATAGTTACTTTGCTGAAATGTTCAGGATTAGCAACACTTGAGGGCAATTTATAAGAATCTACATATTTGTACTGAGTTGAGACATTGCTACTTAGACCTAATAAAATACTTTATAGGATTATAGCCCTCATTAATCCCCTTGCTATCTACTGCTATCCAGCAGACATACGAGTCCTGGAGGTTTGCACATAGGCCAGATCAAATTTGGAGAGAGGGAATTGGGAAAATTGGGGAGCACTGCAGATTGTTGCTGGAGTGGATAGTATTAGAGATGGAGAGGTCCAAGTCATCAGTAGGAATAAAAAAGGTATTGCCATCCTAAAGGTTGGGAAAAAGATCCCAAATGGAGGGAAGGTGGAGGCTTATGGATGTACTATGTTCCTAAGCAGAATTATGTCTCTGAGAAACCCTGAGTTTCTCGTCATATAAATGACGGACATTAGTATTTTTTGGCAGACTGCTCTGAGTTCTCAATTCTTGGACTGTTCACTATATCATTTCATTTAGTATTCCTCAGGCACCCCATTCCCGCATCCAAATCCCGCCTGTTTCATCTCAGTGTTTATGAGCTATTATTGACCACAGCTCTTTAAGGATGGTTATTTTTGTGCTCCCCATTTTGTAGAACAGAGGTTTGGAGTCTCACTCTAACACAGGGCATTAGAGGTAGACCTATGATAATAACTCCAGAGACCCTTAAGCTGAACAGCGTTAGACAATCCTGTCTAAATAAACTTGAATATATGAAAGTTGTGAGGAAGTGAAGCCACTGGAATTTCACAATGGCCCCAAATCCACTCCCTAAAATAACTCTCTGTGAACACTTAGGCAGTTCATGTCTAGGGCCTGTGGGCTCAGGAAGATAGGAGGAATGTAGCAATCATTATTTTAGTGCTCTTAGTTCCAAGGCTCCCTGTAGATTTGTTACTAAATCAAAGCATATATGGGGAGTAAAGAGGCAGAGGAAATGGGGAGGGGCTTCAAATTCCAAGACAAAAATTGCCAAGAAAGAGCCTGCCCTTTAGAGAAGGGAAAACAAGGAGCAGGAAGACAGAGGAAGAAAATAATAAACAAGAGGAGTTTTCATGGTGTGACACACAATAGGAGCTGGAAAACATTCAACATTTGATATTAGAGAAGAGAAGGCAGGAAACACATTCTGTGAATAACCTGACCACCTATTGCAAAGGCGTCCATGCTGGGTTCATAGGCAAATGCAAAACAGCCCTCAAGGGTCAGTGTCATACTCTCAAATGATCATCTTGCCAACATCAGTAGGCTAGTCAGTCTGGTGTAGGCTTAGCTCTGGTCCCTTCCACACTGTCCAGAATTGGCTCCTAGCCATATACTTTTGTCCCTCTGCATATTTCTTTGTCATGCTATTCATATCACTGTATGCTGCTAATTCAATAAGGAGCTTTCATATTTCCCAAGCTTGCATGTCTATAAAATTTGGAATTAAAAGGAACTATTCCCTTTGATTTGGCCGTGATATCCTGATTACCTTCTATTGGACCCATCCTGATTTTTGTCTTGGCCCTAAGCATTTGGGCAGGTACATTTTTTATGGCTGACTTGGATTCCCTTCTATTGTAGTATCTCCAGCATTTTTCCCATGATACTTTACTTTGGCAGCAATTCTTACTTTCATCCAACTTGCTTTTAGAGTGACACTGGATTCTTTGATCTGGCCAGGTAACCACATTCAGCAGAGTAAAAATACAGGAAGATTTAGAAATGTTTAGAAAACTATTGGTGCCTTTTGTTACCTATAGATCCATTTGCTTTTATGTTTGGGTACCTGCCCTTCTCTGTGCTATGCAAACTTCCCCCCTCCTCCAATAGCTAATTGACCCCATGGTTTCTCAAGGTTTGGTATGAGGCTTACTGTCTTCCTTTCTGTCCCTCAGTGATCAGTCATCATTCCAATCTCTTCTTGATCTCTGTGGAGAAATTCTTCTCACACTCCAACAATCTCTATCCCATTCCTTGAACCACACTCTCTGCTAGGATCATTCTCAGGACCTGGGCACGTGTTGGGAAATCAAACACTCCAGTATTCCATTTCTGACTATAATTGTTCATATGTTTTTCTCCTCTTCTTATTTCCTATTTGCCGATTTTCTAGATGCCCTGACATTTCTAATTGTTTAACTCCTTTTATTTCTTTTAGTCCACTGTCCCCTTTCTTCTGTGGCCCACCTCTCCAGTGAAACACTTGTGGCCCCCTCAACATTCTCTTGGTTTTGCAAGTCAGAATCAATCCATCCATCCATTTACCTTTCCCAAGGGTAGGGTAGTCATTCAGCTATGTAGACCTCTGTTACTACAAATTATGATCTCCAGTTTCCAGTGAGCTTTCATTCTGGTTGTGAAATTCTTTTACACAACTCTCCTCCTTCAGTTACAAGGATATTCTGAGCTGTTGGCTCTATTCTCATTCTCACCTACTCATTTGCTCTTCATTGATGTCACTTGCTGCAGGTGAACTTGTTTATTCTTAACTGAGAAAATGGAAGCCATCGGTTATAAGCATCAGTGTTCTGTTCTTTCACTTCAGAGGGGAGAATAGCTTATCCCAAAGTTCAGCCTGCATTGCAAATCCTTCCCACATGATGTCCCATCATCTTACTCTTTTATCTGTTCTGATGGTCTTTCTCTTTCTCATTGTTCTCAAGACCTGTAAGTGCACTCACTTGCATTTATTCTACTTAAAATAATAAAATAAACCTTCCATGATCCTGCACCTTTCTTACTACTGTAGTACTATCCTTTTTATATTTTTAAGCAAAGATCCTTGAAAAGACTATTTGTATTCTTTGTTCACATATCCTGTGTCTAATTCATTCATTTGAATATTTCATATTCTTATCAAATTAATATATGCATAAAAATTTAAGTCAAATAATCTGCATTTGATAATAGTGAAAAACAACATTCTCTTAATTCACACCCTCCCCACTTGAGTTCCCATTCTCAGACACTTTAGTTCTTCAAGTACTCCTCTCCAAAAGTATGTTCCTATTGAGCCTCCTTTCCTATCTCTGTTCCTGTTTCTTGGACATAATCTATTCGCTCTTTCCTCTATGTTGGCCTCTCTCTGCTGTATTAGTGGCTTTCCTCAAGTGACCAGTAGTTTTTTCTTGTTCATTTGCATTTAGGAATGAGTTAACCATTAGCTTTTTGGAAACTGTGGAATGGACAGACTTGTGTCAGCTTGTTTGGGCAGGAACCTGTCCATCTGGAAAAGGAGGTTCAGATGTCAGTATCTAATACTTTTTGGAAACCAAATCAAACTTGAACTTACGTGTATATCTAGGCCCTAATATTTTACCATCCATAAACATTCAAGGGGGTTTGGAGATCTTATCACTTAGTATACTATGACTTTTACTTGATTTAGCTGTTTAACATATATATACATATAGCTTTTTGCCCATATTATGACCTATTGTTTCCAATTTCTGAGTCTGTCTTTGTTCCATATTTGTCTTAGTCTGCTAAAGCTGCCATAACAAAATACCACAGACTGGGTGGCCTATAAATAACAGGAATTCATTTCTCACAGTTCTGGAGGCTAAAAGTCCAAGATCAGGATACCAACATGGTTAAGAAGACAGTCCTTCTGAGTCCCAGACTTCTTGTTGTATACTCACCTGATGGGAGGGGCTAGAAAACTCTGTGGGGTCTCTTATATAAGAGCACTAGTCCCATTCATGAGGGCTCTGCCCTGGTGACCTTAGCACTTCTCAAAGGCCCTACCTCCTAATCCCTTCACATTGGATGTTAGGATTTTAACCTATTAGTATTTGGGGGCTACAAACAATATTGAAGTGACTTTTTTTTCTTTCATACATGGAGGCAGCAGTTGCTATTTTCATATTTCTGTTGACTCATCCATGTGCTTCTCATATCTTCCAAAATTTTTTCAAGAACTATCATTTCTTGTATCTTATCCTGTTTTTTACTCTTGCGGTAGACAACTTTTAACTTTACTCATTATACTAAACATAATGTGGAGAGTAAGTTCTTTTCTCTCATATATTAAGAAACAAAGAAATATGTCCAACCCACCATATTTAACTGGAAATCTCCCAATTCACCTTTTAACCTATTATAGTTAGATTTCTGGCCCCATTCTCCATGACAAAAGCCAATGACATCCTAGTTCCTAAAACCTACTAACTACTTTCAATTTTATTTCTTGTCCTCTGCAGTTAGTAATCACTCTTTTTGTAAAACTTTCCTATTTTTTGGTTTCTATTAAACTACTTTCTTGATTTTTCCTTTTTCCTTTCCCTTTAGTCATTCTCAGTCTAAATTGCTGGTTTCTATTGCCTCCCCTTAAAATACGGTTTTATCAATGTTCTATTCTTAGCTCTCCCTTTCTTCCTTTTCTAAATGTCCTAACTTGGGAAGCCTGGGTGGCTCGGTGGTTTAGTGCTGCCTTCAGCCCAGGGCATGATCCTGGAGACCAGGGATCAAGTCCCACGTCAAGCTCCCTGCATGGAGCCTGCTTCTCCCTCGGCCTCTCTCTCTCTCTGTGTCTCATGAATAAATAAATAAAATCTTTTAAAAAAAATGTCCTAACTTTTCTAGGCTCCAATCAGCCTCTTCAATTTTATTTCTCATATTCAAAAGGTAACTTTACTTTCCTCCTCTAAAAAGATAGAAGAAACTTAAATGGGTACTCCTACAACTTTATACTGCACATTCTTTTTTTTTTTTTTTGAAGATTTTATTTATTTATTCATGAGAGACACAGAGAGAGAGAGACAGACAGACAGACACAGGCAGAGGGTGAAGCAGACTCCATGCAGGGAGCCTGACATCGGACTTGATCCCGGGTCTCTAGGATCACGCCCTTTAGTAAACCACTGAGCCACCCGGGCTGCCCTGTACTGCACATTCTGTAACACAGTCTAATCTCTATCCATTCTTTCCATCTTTTTGCCATATTTTTTTGTGTTTAAGGTAGCCATGTTCTTCTCTAAACCCAGTTCCTTCAAGGCAACTCTGGTTTCTTCTTTTACTGTCTCAGTATTAATCATACTTTTGATATATTTTCTCTCTTATAGCTTTAACCTCTGTACTAAGTTTTTGACATCCACATGTTAACCATGGACAGGGTGTTTTCATCTTAAAAATGAGATGATATAAAACCATTTTTATCTATCTACCAAAGAATTGTCTACACATTTTGTTCTCATCTCCTAACCTCCACTCACATTTCACTCTCACTGGTATAAATAAGCAGATGTCACAACAACCATAATGACCTTACTGTCACCAAACCTGTAGACAGATTTCAGTTCCTATCTTAGGTAGGTTTTCATTGATGTTTGACTCTGACTTAATTTTTTAAACAGTTTCTGGTTTCAGCTTTATGGCAGCATACATTCTTGGTTTTCCTCCTATCTCCATGGCCTATCCTTCATTGTCTCTTTGGTAATATTCTCCTCCTTTACATAATTATTAAATGTTGGGGTTTGTATTACTTCATTCTTGCCTCTCTTGATTCCTCACATACTGTCTTCTCCCTAAACAGTCATTTCTTCTCCCATGGCCAAATCTATTTATGCATTTAAGACCTTTATTTTTTTTAAAAAAATCACAGGCTAGCAAGGTCCTGGGCTGGCTCAGTTTGTAGAGTATGCAACTCTGAATCTTAGCGTCATGAGTTAAAGCCCCTTATTGGACATGGAGCCTACTTGGAAAAAAAAAAAAAGATGAAATTTGTAGGGTTACTTGTTCCAATAATCATTAATTGCATTCTTAAAAAATCTTAGCCTAAGTTAAAGGAAGAAACCACCATTTATTAACTGAAACACAAAGCTGAATTTATTACTGAAATAGGAAGAGTTCGGATTTTTAGATGTAGTCTCTCCAAACAAAGCAGACTATTCATTTTAAATTGGATTTTTAGGAAGTACACAGGTAACAGAATAGGTTGACATCAGCTGTGGAAGCATGGTTGCTTGGGTAAGACAACTGTGAATTAGTTGACTTTCCAGTATGTTCACTGGAGTGAAGCTCTTGCCAACTGGCTGTATTTCAAAAGAGGGGCACTGTTATTTATTGGCTGGCTTTCAAAAACCTGTTCTCTGCTGAGCATGTTATCATTGATTGATTAAGCTGATTTAAAACGGGTTATAATGGTAACTTGTTACCGTGGTTACAAAACAGCAAGTCTCTTCAAAGAGTATGGGAAATAATTAAATTCCTCATTGAGCCATTAAAAAAATAAAAATAAAAACAAAAAACCCTGAACTTCAAATATCCAAACATATATTTGCTATTACAAAACTTGAATATCTCAGAAGCACCTAAATTCAACATGTCGAAAACCAAATGTGTGTTCTTTTCTACAAATTTGATCCCTCAAAAGGGAAAGACATATCTGTCCACTTAGACCAGGAGTTGGCAAGCATTTTCCATAAAGGGTGAAATAATAGTTATTTTAGGCTTTGAAGGCCATACAATTTCTGTTATGACTACTCAACTCTGCCATTATATTATCAAGGAACTGGAAGCAGTATGTAAACCAATATATGCATGGTTGTGTTTTTAGCAAGAATTCATTTATAAAAATAGGATTTAGCCCATGAGCTAAATCATCATTTGGTCATCACTATCTAGATGCTCAAGCCATTGATGTAGGGATTATTTTGAACAACTCTTTATGATGTGTCATATCCTACATATGCTAACATGCTATCAACTTTGCTTTTTGTGCCTAACACTTATTATTCAATTTTCTCAGCTATCTTTGCTGAGAAATATGCCTGGAAATTAGCAGGGCCCTGCAATATTAAGTACCTTACCCCTAACCACAATGTTTTTCTTTAATTTTTTTATTTTTTATTATTATTTTTTTTTTAGTGGTAAACAGGTGATTGAAATTTGACTAAAATTGGGAGATTTTAAAAAATGGAGTTGAATTTATTTATTTTTAAAGATTTAATTGGTCAGTTAGGGATACAGAGAAGCAGAAACATAGGCAGAGGGAGAAGCAGGCTCCCTGTGGGGACCCTGATGCTGGATTCCATCCCAGAACCCCAGGATCATGCCCCGAGCCAAAGGCAGATGCTCAACCACTAAGCCACGCAGCTCCCTAAATGGAGTTGAACTTAAAAGATTTTCTCTTCTCTGATTATAAAGATGGGTATCTTGGACTGCTGGCATGATGTCCCCTTCTTCTGTCTCCATCTTCAGTCTTGGTTCGTCTGCTCCATTTACAAGGAAGGAACCCATTGTACTTGAGAGATGAGTGACAAGGCCCCTGGGCACTTGTGCCCCTGGCTTCAGTCAGTGCCATCCATAGTTTCCTGAATTTGGGGCTGAATTTCTTCAAGTACTCAGTACTCTTCAAGTACTCATCACTAAAACTGTGTTCTCTTTTGCACCTGTATAAGAGTTCAGGTTACACATAACAAGAATCTTGAGTGACAGGCCTTCGAAGCATCTTTTAAATCTATTCATTTTCTTCCCTTTGACTGTCTTGCTGCAGTTTGAAGATCTTATCTTCTTATTCTGGGACCACAGAACTGCATTTCTAAGACTATAGCTCTCTTGGCACTTGCAATACTTTCTTCAGACTGCAGTCAAAATAATCCTATAAAAATTAAAATCTGAACACGACATTTCCTTCATGAAAGCTTATCAGTGTCTTTGCATTGCCCTTAGGAGAAAAGCAAACACCTTTCCCATATCCTTCCATCTGCCCAGTCTCTGTGTCCTCCACCACCTCTTGTATTTCTTTTTTTTTTTAAAGGTTTTATTTATTCATTCATAATAGACATAGAGAGAGAGAGAGAGGCAGAGACACAGGCAGAGGGAGAAGCAGGCTCCATGCAGGGAGCCCGATGCAGGATCGCGCCCTGGGCCAAAGGCAGGCGCTAAACCGCTGAGCCACCCAGGGATCCCCTCTTTTTTTTTTTTTTTAAGATTTTATTTATTTATTCATTAGACATACACACACACACACACACACACACACACACACACACAGAGAGAGAGAGAGAGAGAGAGAGAGAGAGGCACAGGCAGAGGGAGAAGCAGGCTCCATGCCGGGATCCTGATGTGGGATTCGATCCCGGGTCTCCAGGACCATGCCCTGGGCCAAAGGCAGGCGCTAAACCCCTGAGCCACCCAGGGATCCCCACCTCTAGTATTTCTTTTGCTTCAGCCACTCCTGCTGTCTTTCAGTTCTTTATGCCACATTCACTTCCAGACATTTGTATGTGTTGTCTCTTCCTTCTGAAATGCTCTTCCCTTTGCCATTTCCATCTGTTTAGTTGCCAACCAGCTTTCAGATCTCAACCCAGTTTCTTGCCATTGGTGAAATTTTCCTTCTCTTTACAGATCAGATCAACTGGCATTTTTCTTCACCAAATGTTTTATATTCTGATGTTCCTTCAGAGATTTCAATTATATCTTATTATATAATTCTTTGGGTAGTCATTTGATTTAGATTGACCATCCTTCTGGTCTACTCTGTAAATTCCATGAAGGCAATGATTGTGTCTGTTTTGCTAAATGTAGAAACTGTCATTCCCTGCGATAGGCAGAATGACCTTCAAAGATGCCCAGGCTTGATTCTTATATTCTGTGAATACAGCAAAGAGGACTTTTCAGATCTAATTAAGGCTATGGCCCAGTCTACTCATGTGACTCCTTACAAGCAGAGAGAATTCTTTGAGAGATACCTCAGAAGATGATTGCAGAGAGGCATGGCAGAAAGGAAGAGGGATTTGAAGCCAGAAAGGGCCTCTACCTAGTTGCCGAAGAGTGCTTTATGGAAAGCAAGAGAAAGAATGCAGACAGCCTCTAGGTGGAGACCAAAGCTTGACTGTCAGCCAGCAAGGAAATGGGGCTTTCAGTCCTACAACCACAAGGAACTGGATTCTGCCAATAACCTGATTGTGCCTGGAAGCAAATTCATTCTCAGAGCTTCCAGAAGGGAACATGGCCCTGCCTACACCTTGATTTCAGCCCTGTAAAATGTGGATCAGAGAAATCAGCCCAACCTACCAGACTTGTGACTAAGAAAAGTGAGAGATAATAAGTGTGTGTTGTTTTAGGCTACTAAATTTGTGATAATTTGTCCTCACAGAAAACGGATAGACTTTTTATATGTGCCTGACATGTGATAAGTGCTCAGGAAACATTTAATGAATGAATAAACAAAAAGATAATCTTATACACTTGCAAGATTCAACTACTGGTAGGTCAAAGTTGACTATCAGCCCAAATTTGTTTACTGGGCTCCAGGCTTTATATGTCCAAATGCCTAAGAGATCCACCTCTGTGCCCCATAGGCACCCCAAATTTGACAAGTCCAGACATGAACTTGTTTTATTCCCCCATCTGTGATCTCCTATCATTGATTGCTTCCTTTCCTTCATTCCCCTTATTCAGTTGTTTGAATTCCTGTGATTCTATCTCATTAGCACTTTCATATCCTTTTTGTCCTTTAACCCATTGCTTTCTTTAGGGCTCCTATTGTAACCATGCCTTGACTATTTAAGACTATTCAAGTTTTATGCCCAGTCTCCATTCTCTCCCTCTTTCTGAGGTTGTATGTCTCTATAGAACCTCTATGTCTCTATGCATTCTCTCCTGTAGCACTTAGGCCACAGTGCTAGCCTACTGGTGATTCTGGACTCTCCTTTCAAGATGCACCCAAATATAATTTTCTCTTCAGACTTTTCATGCCAGTCTCTGGCTCCACCCACACATTCAGATAACTTGAGCCTCCTTTGCACCCCATTCTCTTCTGTGCATATTTCTATTTATACCACCTATAACATATTATTAAACTTATATGCCTATCTTACTGCCCTGGGCTTTTTATTCAGATGTGTATCACAGAACCTGGCAGAAGGCCTGAGCATGGCTATATGTGACTAATGTTAGAGGAATGAATCCATGAACTAATGAGTTCTCTTACTCTCTGTGTTTGTGTCTGTCAACAGTTCTAGACAAGTGCTACTCAAGTGGGCTCCTCAGAACCACAACAGAGGCAGCACCTGGGGACTTGTTAGAAATGCAAATTCTCATGCTTCTTCCAGTTCCCCACCCTTGACCAACCAGAATCTCTGAGAGTGGTGCTCAGGTGAAAGGGGGGCTACAGGAGCCATGCCAGCCATGGACAAGAGTGCTCCAGTATCTGGCAAAAACCAAAAATAGGCCAAAGTTCATATACAGAACAGGTCTGAAGGTAAACCAAGTATCACTTTTATGTTCTGGAATTCAGATTGAGGCAGTACATTTTTGTGGCTTTGCTTTTATGTTTAAATGACACCACTGGAACTTTGCCTTGCCACAAGGCATATTAGAATAAAGGAGAGAAGGGTGGAGATCTGTTTTAAGAACTGTAGAGAGTAGGATGAAGTATCTGCACAGTTTTTCCTCTAATGGTAGATTCTGGCCACAGAGGAAAGTAGAGAAATACAGAAGGAGTTCTCTTTCTTTTCCCCTCAGAATCTGGTTTTTCCCTACCAACAATTGACTTCTGGACCTTGAACCTGACTTGTGTGGTCCTGGTATTCTTAAAAGAGTAGTTTTTCACGAGTCAGTTTATCCTGGGGCACACTGGAATGTGGCCTTGCTGTGAGAAAAGGAACCACCCCCCCATTCCTTCTTCTCTAAAGTCTGCATATGACAAAACATTTCATATCTCCTTACACAGGATCAGAAATAGCCAAGAGAATAATCATGTGTATCTCACAGTTTTCTTACAAATATTGGTGGTATGCATGTGTGTATCTGTACGTACAAGTGTTTATCTGGGACCATTGTATTTTTTGTTTGGCTTTTGCTATAGACAGTAGCAACAGAAGCACATGCTTTTTTTTTTTTTAATCTATGATTCCATAACCAAGTAATCACAAATGGTGAAAGTAAAATCTCTGAAAGTTTTCCCAGTTACCGATTTATCTTTTCAGCTTCCTTCTTCCTTCTAAGCAGTATTTATATAACACTCTGAAAAGCAGTGCTTGTAATTGTACCCAAGTGAATCATTGTAGCTTTCAGCAATTCCAGGAGGCAATGGAGAAGTATCAAGCCTTTGAAAAAAAGACTGGCTCCATAGAAGTAATTATACTCACTTGGCCCAAGTGAGGCTGCCATGGAAAGAACACTAGCATTCCTCAGACCAAGGCATGCTATTTTCCATTCTTTTTGATTTAAACATATTCTTCTAGTCAAAATATTAGGATTTAAGAAATATCTGTTGGGTTCTTTCAAATGAGATCTTAAAGCATTTATTTTCTTTAGTGATTTTTGTACAAGTGGATATAAAATTTGGAAAAAACTTTGTGGTTCTAGAACAGTAATAATTTTTCAGCCACCTAAAATAATTTGATAAAATTGCTGCTTGCATTTAAAATTTAACTAATTATCCTCATGGCATTTGTTAATGATGTTGGCTGTTGCCTTCAGTTTGGCTGACGGGTTAAACAACAATAATGATTAGATGTTCTTTTTGCTAACATCTGGATAATTAATGAATTAGCTTCAGATTTAAGATTACTTTTTGAGGAGATAACTGCCTTTTGCTTTCTATATAAAAATCACGGAAATCAGAGAAACCTATATTGCCTTGCAATGCTCTC
This sequence comes from Canis aureus, assembly GCF_053574225.1. NCBI lineage: Eukaryota > Metazoa > Chordata > Mammalia > Carnivora > Canidae > Canis > Canis aureus. Next base: position 16,279,903 of record NC_135636.1, read on the forward strand.
TGTATTGCCAGAAATAAATGAAAACTAAAATAAAAATAATGAAACTCCTTTTGGAAGTTTGCAAAGTAATCAGGCTTAGAGGTGTTGGGCTCTGTCATCCAGGACTCCCAAGTTAGATTAGTCTATGTGCCATTATACAAAAGAGAATGGTCCCTGTTCTATACCCAGCTGGTTGTGACACTTATAAAAAGAGCAGGTTGCAGAAATAATTCTATCCAGAAAACTCAGTGTCCATGGAAATTTCCCCATTTTTTTTTCTTTCCAGCATGCACTAATAGTGATGGATATTTTTATTCACTATTCAGCCAAGTATTGTTTTTACACACCTGGGAAGTTGGGATTCTCTGACCACAATCTCAAGGCAGAATTTTCTTCAAACATGAAATAGCTTTTTTCCAAACATTTTTGGTTTCTGCCATTGTTGATATTTTACTTTTCTGTGCTCCTGTACTCTTTGAACAATTTGTGAATGCAGTTCTTTTTCCCCTCCTTTTTTTTTTCCATTCCTGCTCCTGACCGTAACCTTCTCTCCCATTCTCCTGCACTGATCGACAACCAGTTATTTTTCTATGGGTGAAATACTAGCCTCTGGATCTTGCTGCTGCTCCATTTAGTCTCACTTCTTGTAGTGGACAGCATCAAGAAGAATCCACGTACAGATGCTTCACTGGAGAGCTTCTGGCCAGGGAACACTGTGAATCCATCAAGTTCTACAGGGTAGAGATTGCTGTGAATATTGGTCCAAAATGTTTAAGAACAGATCGTTGATAATGCTTTAAATAACATTTGACTCCTTAAGGAAATTTCTTAGAAAGATTGGAGCATAAATCAGGTATTCAACAGCTGTTTTTTCCTGTAAAGAAAAAGTAATGTTAGTAAAACTCTCGTTTGGAAACATGTTAGCATTTTAAAGGAGAACCTTCCTGGGACAGTGTGTTAATAGAAAGGAACCGCCTGAGAAACCTTCAGGCTCTGTGGCAGGCAGTTGAGGAGATGCTTTGGGCAAGGAGAGTCTTCAGATTAGCCTATATAGAGCTGCTCATTTCCAGTTCCCCATGTAGCAGGACCTCCTGAGAAGGGGCGTTATTCTGTGTCTGGTTGCACTTAAGAGATGTGAGCCTTATATCAACAACATCACTGTAGGCTTTCCTCAATGCTTCATAGCCCTTCCCATTTCTCATGCTGTAGGCTCTGCCATGCAGAGGGAAGGCTCTTTTTTTCTTTCCCTCCCCAGTGTGCTCATGTGGTCTTCTGGTTTCCTAAAGCAACAAGTCTCCAAGTTGTCACTGGAACAAATGACTCAAGGGTGATATTTTTGTGTTTAAGACACTTGAACTTAATCCAGCACATTGTATCATACACTCATAATGTTTTGGATATACCAAGACTCCCTTTTTATATTTCTTTTTGCAGTGAAAAGGTTTATCTTTTTAGTTTGTGAGCAAGCCAAATATATGTGGTACACTTGCTATGTTCTGTAAGTGAAAGGCTTTTGTGCCTAATGGCCTCCCTTACTTGGTCACTGTCTAGCTGTGTAAGAATGCCTGTAACAGGGTGTATTGGGCTAGTGCTGGCAGATGATTTTATTGCCAGAAACTCCACATTTCTCCAGCTTTGCAACTCCAGGCATCTTCTTGAACTAATCAGTTGAATTGTTATCCTGGAATTGCAGTTATCCTCCCTTAATGTTGGAAAATTGGAACCTTCCTTGCTGGCCTCAGGCTTCATAAAGAAAGAGATACAGCTCTCTGACCAAGAATAAAAGGACTACTTAGAAATTTCAAGTGGATAATCTTTTTTTCCCTTCCCTAATGAATTGCTTGTGTCAGAATTTCTGAACAAATGCTGAAGACCAGTAGTATCTTCCATTGTTGGTTCATTGATTTAAAACTTTATTTGTCTAGTGTGGCTGAAAAAATAGCAATATATTTTTCTATACTAAATTTACTTATAATCAAGCAACATAAAATATCTGTTCTAATAATGTGTACCCTACTAACCCCTGGGGGACTTTGGGACAAATGTTACTTTAAGATTACCTTGAATTGATCTTGGAAACTAGCCCTTTATCTGATACGTCATTTGCAAATATCTTCTCCCATTCTGTAGGTTGTCTTTGAGTTTTGTTGACTGTATCCTTTGCTGTGCAAAAGCTTCTTAACTTGATGAAGTCCCAATAATTCATTTTTGCTTTTGTTTCTTTTTTTCGTGGATGTATCTTGCAAGAACTTATTAAACTCAACAGCAAAGAAACAAACAATCCAATCATTTAATGGGCAAAAGACATGAACAGAAATCTCACAGAGGAAGACATAGACATGGCCAACAAGCACATGAGAAAATGCTCTGCATCACTTGCCATCAGGGAAATACAAATCAAAACCACAATGATATTCCACCTCACACCAGTGAGAATGGGGAAAATTAATAAGGCAGGAAACCACAAATGTTGGAGAGGATGCGGAGAAAAGGGAACCCTCTTACACTGTTGGTGGGAATGTGAACTGGTGCAGCCACTCTGGAAAACTGTGTGGAGGTTCCTCAAAGAGTTAAAAATAGACCTGCCCTGACCCAGCAATTGCACTGTTGGGGATTTACCCCAAAGATTCGGATGCAATGAAACGCCGGGACACCTGCACCCCGATGTTTCTAGCAGCAATGTCCACAATAGCCAAACTGTGGAAGGAGCCTCCATGTCCATCGAAAGATGAATGGATAAAGAAGATGTGGTTTATGTATACAATGGAATATTACTCAGCCATTAGAAACGACAAATACCCACCATTTGCTTCGATGTGGATGGAACTGGAGGGTATTACGCTGAGTGAAGTAAGTCCGTCGGAGAAGGACAAACATTATATGGTCTTGTTCATTTGGGGAATATAAATAATAGTGAAAGGGAATAAAGGGGAAAGGAGAAAAAATAAGTGGGAAATATCAGAAAAGGAGACAGAACATGAAAGACTCTTAACTCTGGGAAACGAACTAGGGGTGATGGAAGGGGAGGAGGGCAGGGGGTGGGGGTGACTGGGTGATGGGCACTGAGGTGGGCACTTGACGGGATGAGCACTGGGTTTTATTCTGTATGTTGGCAAATTGAACACCAATAAAAAATAAATTTATTATTAAAAAAAAAGATTACCTTGAATTGTTCTTGAGTTTTCTGTGTAGTAAAGCTAATATCAGTAGCCGATAATGAAAATCTTTCCATATGCTTATATTCAGCAGACCTCCTAGGAATGTTAAGTAAATTGGACCTGGAACCTGTGGGGTTTTTTTGCATAGCTTCTGAGATATTGTGATGTTATAATTTATAATAAATATGTATATTTGGACTTTGTTCCCTTTCCTGGAACAGAGATACTAAAAACCTTGCAATTTCCTGTGAAGAGAGAAATCTTTTGTTATGTTAATGAAGCGACTTTTGGTAAACACCTAAGGATGGGGTGCTTGCCCTGGGAGCCAATCCTGTAATTTGAGAGTTGGAATTTTCACCCTCAACCCCAGAACTCCAGGGAAAGTGAAAGGGGGTGGAGATGGAGTGTAGTCACCAATGGCTAGTTATTTAATCCACAGTCTTTTTAATGAAGCCTGTGTAAAAATTCCACAGAGAGCTTGGAGAGAGCTTCCAGGTCGGGAACACAGGGAAATTCAGGGAAAGTAGTACAGTGCACTCAGAGAGCTTGAGAGCTCCACACACCTTTCCTCATACCTTGTCCTCTACATCTTTTCCATCTGGCTCTTCCTGAGTTCCTTTTATGATAAATATGGTCAGATGTTTCTCTGAGTTCTGTGAGCCACTCTTAACAAATTAAAGGTACCTAAGAAGCGAGTCTTCAAAACCTCCTATCTATAGCTGGTCGGTCAGAAACACAGACAGCATGAATTTGAGACTTGCATCTAAAGTTGGGGGAGGAAGCAGTCTTGTGAGACTGAGCCCTTAACCACTGGGCTCTGGTGCAATCTCCAGGTAGATGGTGTCAGAATTGAGTTGAATTGTAGGACACCCAGCTGGGGAGGGTGTTTGGGAGGTGGATGGGAATGCCACACACTAGAATTAGATGCAGAATTATAGTTTCTGTGGGTGTTTGCTTGCCCAGCAAGAACTTTCTACTACTTGTGTGTCCAATCAATTTCTCTTTGGCACTATGTCCTCCATCTGTTCACAGCCTATCAGCTCTTCACCACATTTCACTGCTGTTCTCTAACTGCTGCACTGAGATTAGTGACTGTTTTGTACTTTCCAGCTTCTCTTTCTTGGCCAGTTGATTGGGCCATGGATGGTGGGTTGGCAACAGGGAGAGTGGCACCTCTGATCTTTCCACATTCCAAGGGACTTTCTGTGCTGGGCCCATTGCTCTGAACTCAAAGTTCCTCACGTTTTTGAATTTTTTTAAATTGTTTTTTGTTTTTTTGTTTTTGTTTTTGTTTTTTTTTTTTAATCACACCCTTTTGCTAAGAAGTACCCTCACCTGGGGGAGCTCTCTCCTCTCACCTTACATTCAATTTGCAACTTAAGTCTCTAATGCTCTATATCTCTTTTAGGAAATCATGTTCCCAAGGAAGTCTTCTATAACCCTGTGAGACCAAGTTGACAGCCTTTCTAGGCTAACCTGTGTTATATTTAACTGTACTTTAGTTTCTAGTCCACCTGTCTCCTACCCATGTTAGGCCATAAACTGTTTGAAAGCATAGGACTACTGGTTTTTCAGAATAAGCACAATGCCTAAATAAACACTGAGTGTCTCAATAAAGGAAAAGAGAGAATAATGGTGTTAGAAAGAAAAATGGAGGTGTTAGAAAAATTCTAAACCTGAGCATGACTCCTCTTAAACTTCGAAAATAACTATGCTACAGTTCATTGACAATGAATCAACTATAGTAGGCCTTTCCAATTCAGTCAGATCCAAATACTAGAAGAATTTTAGAACATGCGGATGAGAAGGTATCTATCAGAGGGGTTGGGAGTAGGATCTTGCCATAGATGAGATCTGCTTGCAGCACTGAGATTGAGGTTTCCTTCTCTTCTACTTCTTCCCTTTCCTTTTCCTTCCTTCAGGCATAGCAGTCTGGAAAATGCAGTTTTCAGGCTTCTGACTCCTATGATACAGGGTAGAGAATTGAAAAGAACTAACAAAGTCCTTAGGTGACAGTCCCTTAAGGGAGTATCTCTGGGCATTCCACAGCAGCATCCATGCCTCAGCCAACATTTCCATTTTTCCCACTGGAGTCTTTAAGACATGCATGTCCGAGGACTTATCATAGGCCCTTTGTGTGCTTAACAGTGGCACACAGTTACAGGTTTTCTAACCTCAGGAAGGCCTCCCAGAATTCCAAAGAGGAAACACAATAGTGTTTGAATTTTCCTACCTCTGAATCACTTAGCCTAAGAGAAGTTTTTATGTTGGGTAGCAGAAAACTGTAGCACATCGTATCCTGCATCTTCTTTCTCTTAGGGCTAAAAAGTAAAATCTGGCTTTGGGAATACTAAAAAAAAAAAAAAAAAAAAAAACCACTATTCTAGCCCAAATGCTTGTGCACATCTCTTTGCCAACTCTGTGTGCAATAATGTCACATTGGTGGGTTGAAATCAGGCATGGTGGGAGTATTTTCACCACAGAAATTATGGCTACAAATAAGGACTTTTATTAAATGTTTACCAGCATACCACACTGCTTATTGTTTTGAAACACAAACCTTAACATGAAGGCGATGTCCTCTTTGTTCTTGCTAAGATAATTACTAATTTAGTCTTCATGGCCAAGGCAGTAGATGTTACTGAGAACGAACGATATATAAAATATTATTTCAAAATTTATTCTACAACTACTTTGCATTTGTTACCTCATTGAAGAATCAAACCAATATGTATCTATTGACACATTTTTAAAAATTTATTATTTATTCATAGACATAGAGAGAGAGAGAGAGGCAGAGACACAGGCAGAGGGAGAAGAAGGCTCCATGCACCGGGAGCCCGATGCGGGACTCAATCCCGGGACTCCAGGATCGCGCCCTGGGCCAAAGGCAGGCGCCAAACCGTGGAGCCACCCAGGGATCCCCGACACATTTTTTTTTTTTAATGAAGAAATAGATGACAGATAAGCAGATCATTGAAAGTTCATTTGATTAATGATCACCATTGCCAAGAATGTAGCCAGGCTGGTAAGACTTCAAAGCCTGGGATTATAGTACTCCTTCAGCTTTCCTGTACATTGGTCAAGAAGATACTTTATTTCTGTAAGGCCAGGATTTCCATTGTCTTCATCAACTCTTCTGTATTTTGCACCACCATATTTTCCCCTTTTGAAAGCCTAGTTACGAGAATCATTGAGTTTTGGTGTAGAGTTAAAGCACTTGAATAGTAAATCAAATCTGAAGTAAACCCATTGGCAAAGAATTGATTCAAAGATTTTCAACATTTGAGGTGGCTGTGTTTAGAGGATAGAGAGGTTGAAGCAACCCAAAAAGGAGGAACACTGGCATCATATGCTTAAAGAAAATGCAAAAGAATAAAGCTATTCTTAAGAATGGTGGTGACAAAGTAGAATTTATTTATTTATTTACCCAATGTGGTACATCTGGTAATATAGAGTTGCCAGATCTAACAAATAAAAGTGCTGGATACCAAGTTAAATTTGAATTTTAGTTGCGCACTGAATGTATTTTTTGTATAAGACCCAAATATTGAGTGAATCATACCTGGCAATAATGAAGTAGGAGGATAGAATAATAATAGAGTTAATATCCTAGAGTAATAGGACATTTGTTTTTTGCTTTCTTTAAAAAAAATAAAAAAAAAAACTGGCTGATATATTTGGATGGGTGAAATTTTCCATTTTCTGTGATAGTTAAATATCCTAAAAGTTATTTGGTTTATGTATTTTAGTTGAAATTCATATGAGTAGCCAAAGAACCAATTACTTTTTGTCATACTTCTATCCTCCGTTTATTTTTATCTTTATTAAAAATTTAGATTAGGAAAAAAACTATTAAATTATTAAAAAGTTAAAATATCACATGCCTATACTCCCGTCTGTCTTCCCTCTGGCAAGTACTAGTTTGTTCTCTATATTTAGGAGTCTGGTTTTTGTTTTTCAGATTCCATATATTAGTGAAATTATATGGCAAATATAAGTCTCTGTTGGACTTATTTCACTTAAAATAATACTTCCTAGGGTCATCCATGCTGTTGCAAATGGCAAGAATTCATTCTATTTTATGGCTGAGTAATCCTGTGTGTGTGTGTGTATGTGTATGTATAGACCACATCTTTATTCAATTATCAAGAACATTTAGGTTATTTCCATATCTGAGTCATTGTAAATAATATTGCAGTAAACATAGGGGTTTATTTTCAAGATAGTATTTTCATTTTTTTGTGGGTAAATACTCTGTAGTAGAATTATTGGAACATGGTATTTCTATTTTTAATTTTTGGAGGAAGCTCCATATTGTTTTCCATAGTTCTTGTACCGATTTACATTTCCACGGACAGTGCATTAGAGTTCCCTTTCTCTGTATCCTCACCAACACTTGTTTTTTTTTTTTTTTTTTAAGGCACCAACACTTGTTATTTTTTGCCTTTTTAATACTAGTCATTGTCCCTAGTGTGAGGTGATATTTCATTGAAGTTTTGATTTGCGTTTCCCTGATGATTAGTGATGTTGAACATCTTTTCATGTATCTGTTGGTCATCTGTATATATTCTTTGAAAAAATGTCTACTCAAATTCTCTGCCGATTAATCAGATTGTTTTCTTGGTGAGTTGTATAAGTTCCTCCATTCTTTTGCTAATATTTTTAGAATTTTGCATATGTGTTCATCAAAAATATTAGTTTGCATCTGTAGATCTGTTTCTGTTATAGGTCATATTTGCTTGCTTAATGAGTCTAGTTTCATTCTTTGTAGTAATTTAATTTTGAATGGTGGATGCTAATTTAAAATATTATTTGCAGGAATGTTTTGAGTCCTAGAATAATGATGACTTCTCCATAGGAAGGAGAATCTTGCGGGTCCATCAGCCCCAGAAAACATAATTCACTTAAGGTCTGAGGTGCCCTGATCACTGGATAAAAGGAAGTACTCAAGAGAGGACAGTTATTATTATGTTATACCCTGTTACTATTATACTAAATACCTTACAATTTTAGAGAATAGAGCTTATGGATTTTTGCTCAAGGAGGGGTGATTTTTCAGGCTTCCCACCATTGGTGGAGTGTATGCTTTGATTTCTTCCCCATTCCTATGTGGTTATAAAAAGTTCAGCTGAGATTGAATTGGCTATTCTTTTAGAATAAAAAAAAATGTGCTTCAGACAATGTGAGATGCATTCTGTATGACATCTGTATGGTTCCACTGGCTCTCTTCTTCCATATTTTACTCTCCCCAGTCCTCTACTTCTTTTTTTTTTAAATAAATTTTTATTTATTTATGATAGTCACACACAGAGAGAGAGAGAGAGAGAGAGAGAGAGAGGCAGAGACACAGGCAGAGGGAGAAGCAGGCTCCATGCACCGGGAGCCCGACGGTGGGACTCGATCCCGGGTCCCCAGGTTCGCGCCCTGGGCCAAAGGCAGGCGCCAAACCACTGCGCCAACCAGGGATCCCCCCAGTCCTCTACTTCTTTCCTCTGGGATTACTTATCAACATAATCTACTAGTGTGAAGTAGGATTTAGATTTCATTAAAAGGAGTTTCATCAGATTCTATGTATTGTTTTATTAGACCCCCAAAACCATTCTTTGAGAAATAATCCTCAGGGAGGAAAAATTTCCTATATACCTCTACTACTGTGTCTGAAATTTCCATCCTTAAAATGGCTATTTGCTGTTGGTTTAACAGATGTTAAGTTTAAACCTGAGAAATCAAAATTGAAAAATGTCCTAGTGAAAAAGTAAGTCAAGCCTTGAGTAGGATTCTACAACATAGATTCCTAAGCAACTCTAAGGTACTGTGCACCAGATAAAGTCAATCGGAGAAGGACAAACATTGTATGTTCTCATTCATTTGGGGAATATAAATAATAGTGAAAGGGAATATAAGGGAAGGGAGAAGAAATGTGTGGGAAATATCAGAAAGGGAGACAGAACATAAAGACTCCTAACTCTGGGAAATGAACTGGGGGTGGTGGAAGGGGAGGAGGGCGGGGGGTGGTGGTGAATGGGTGATGGGCACTGAGGGGGGCACTTGACGGGATGAGCACTGGGTGTTATTCTGTATGTTGGTAAATTGAACACCAATTAAAAATAAATCTATTTAAAAAAAAGAACTGGATACTCAAAGCCTCAGAATTTAGATTTATTAGCTTAATTAAATTTCTATAAGACATTTTAAAGAGAAAAAAAAAAAAGTACAGACAATTCCAGGCATGTCTTATCTGCTACCTCTTGAGCTGTATACCCTGACTTTCATTCTTCTCCCCATCTGTCTCCTAACTAATCCCAGGAATTCTGTTTTCTGTTCTTTCTGCCATTAGCATATAGCAAGCTAAACAAAACTATTATCTTAACCACTGATGTAAGAACTCCTGTTAGGGAAGAACTATTCTTTTTATGAAAATGTTTAAATAAATTGTCTGATGGAGAAGGTGGCTTCACAGAGGCAACAGATTCACAGTCAAGGACATAGCATAAGGATGAAAATGAGCTGCATTTGGGGTCAGGGAACGGAGAAGAGAAGGGAAAAAGTGAAGGATTGTCCAACAATAAGGCAAATTTGAAAGGATTTGTTCAGAGCAGGCATCTTCAAAATTTTAACTTAAGGTTGTGTTTCATGGCACTCTGTGGGTGACTGTGAAATTACACAAAACTTGTGTCCTTGTGGCGTAGAATGAAGCCATGTCAAGATGGCTGAAGATCAAGGTAGAAGCCAGAAATCAGAGTGAGGGGGAACCATGAGTATATGTCCTGTCTCTCCCTAGGAGCTAGGAGAAATGATGATAGGACCTCTTCTAAACCATGAATGAGGAGTTGGATCCACTCTTATCTGGATCTAAGAAGTGGATGCCTCGAGCGGACACCAGAGGTCTCACACATCTTTGGTGATCTCAACACTCAGCTTGGTGCTAGAAATGCAGCAGGTGATGTCACATCTAATGATCAACATTATGAAAATCATTCAGCAAATATTTATTGAGAGCATATTATGTTCCATATCTTGTTCTTGGTACTAAGTGTACAACTGTGAACAAAGCAGATAAAAATACTCACCATCACAGGACTTAGTGGGAAACACTAAAACAAGATGCATATGTGGAATTTATGGTCTGATAGCAATGGTATGGAAGGAGAAAGAACTGGACAGGGGATAAGAAAGCAATATACTATTGTTCAAATAGATACATATCACAGAGACAGGTAACAGAATTAATGTATTTTGTTTTTAATTCTGAAAGGATCAATGGGCTAAAGGTTCAAGAGCCTTAGTATATCAACTCCTCTTATTTTTGCCCTTCAGAAGAAATTTGTAATATTTTTAGAGGATTTTTTTTGAAAGGAGATCCTGGAAGAAAAATGAGCCCTTATTTTTTGGAATGGCTAACTTTTTTAGGAGTTAGACTTGGGGGATTTTTTTCCAGCCCCTGGGTTCGGAAGCAGAATGAGCAGCCTTCTCTCCATCTTCAGAAAAGAAGACATGGAGAACGAAAGCTCAAGAGACACTAGAGGTATCATTAGGACTTGCAGGTCAGGAGAGGCCAAGAGAAAAATAGAAAAAACTTTGAATTGCTAGGCAGGCCCTTACATGTGTTCATTGCAAAATTTAATTGCAGCAGGAAGGAAAGATAGTTTGAACACTTCCCAAACCCAGAAGGCATTAGGAGGGAATAATTGACACATTGACCCATTCAAAAAAAAAAAAAAGGACAGGGAGAGTTAGGACTGAATTTTAACCATGCACATGAGTAGTATAAAAACCTTTCCCATTAATGGAAGATGATCTTGCTAAAATTAGCAAAAGGATATGTAGTTCAGACCTGTACCATCTTTTCCCTGGGAGATTTCCAGCCTCATTGAACTGTAGTTGCAATGGTCTAGGCTAAGGGACTGAAATGTAGAGAAGTCTCCATGTTCTTTTTGCTTCCATTTGGAAAACCAACTAGAATATTAGTGTTTTCCTTTTACATAAAACCCAAAGTAAGGCTATTTCTGCCATATGAATATAACTAAAGCATTCTCCGCTTGAGCCCAACAATTGGGCCCTGCAATGCCTAAGAAATTTTGGTCTCCTATTGCTTCTATATTCTATATTTGTCTTATATGTTAAGTTGCATGCTTTTCCAACATACCAAGCAGCAGATTTCATCCTAAGTTGCTACAATATAAGATGAGAAATTCAATTAAAAACTTGTTTCCAGAAGCAGCCCCATTGGAGAGGATGGATTTAAGGGAGCAGAAAAAAGGGAGCTCTCTCCCCTGACCCCTACATTAGAATGCCGTGAAATAAACGTGAGCTTATCTCCTATCTCTGAAGATAAGCAGAAAGAGATTTTTAATTAGCATTTTGTTCATGCTAACGTGAAGTTGCAGCACTCCCTTTTTTACCACTTCTCATTTTAATTGTGAAATACCATTGGGAAATAACTTTGTTGAAGAGTATTTGAATTTCTTTTGGCTTTCAGAAATTGTAGGAGGTGTTCTTGGTAAGTATGGGTGACTTTGGCTCCAATCCTTTGAATTCAAGATGAAATGAGATAGGAACCTTCCATCCTTCCCATAAGTATGATTAAGGAATTATCTTGTCTACATGGAGTCAACTATTGAAGATTGGGCTGATGTTGGTAGGAAGAGGTGTCACCTCCATTTCCAGATCTCAAATAATAGCTCTTCAAGTCCCACAGGTCTGAAGGTGCAATGTGCTGTGTTTTCAAAGGAGAAGCAATGAACCCTCAAAGCCAGTAGTAAGTAATTATTCAATACTTTACCACATGGAAAGCTCAAAAAAAAAAAAAAAAAAAAAAGGGCACTTGAGATACTGATCAAGATTGGCCTTCTGAGTAGACCAAGGCAGGAATCTTCTTAATGAAATGATTTAAGATTCTGCATCTGGCACAGCCTGCCATCTTATTGTTAAAGATTTGCCTGGCTTAAAAGCTTTCTCTTCTTAAATGCAGGTCTGCGTAGAGGTAATTAAGCCTTTAAACCAGCTTCAATGCCTTCTTGTAATGACTCAGCTATTTGTTCTCCTGACCTAATCTTGCTTAACACGAGCTCTTTATAAGCCCTGGAATTTTTATCAGAAGGAAAGGTGGAGTCCTAAACTAGAAAATTGTTGGAAACCAAAGAGAACATCAGTCACTTCATGTTTTGTTCATAGCATTCTCTATTATCCATACAATTTATCAGGGTCTCCTATAGGAAGACTGGGATTACATTAAGAAACAATACTCTGTCAGATGAATCTTTGCCCTGGGATGCTGGTAAAAATCTGCATGTTCTTTCTATGCTGTTAGGGAAAATTTAACAAGGTTTATTGTATGGGTTTTCTTTAGACAATAGAGAATGCCCATTTAAGTTTGACTCTGCACAAAGACTTATGGTAGCAGTCATATGTTAGGGGTCTCCTTGGCCAAGATGTGTTCCCTGCCTCAGTGTTCCCAAGTGACTCCTGGCTCTCCAGATGCATGTCAGTCTGTGTAATGGTATTAACAGATGGCAATGTGAAAATATGACTATTTAATCCCAGTGTTAAAGTAGCATAACCCAACCCAAGAGGATGGCAGAGCTTTCTCTGGATTGTTCTGGGGGATAAAGTCTCCAAGATTAACAGTATCAGAGCATGTTGGACAGGCAAACTCCAGGTAGAGATGCCCAGATTCTCTGCTACAAAGTTGGCCAGCTGAAGCAGTGACTCTAGGCAAAATGATGAAGAGAGGAGGTCTTGTTTCCTCACCTGCTTTCAGGTGGAGCCAAAGAGAAAGAAGAGGAGTTTGGGTTTTTTTGTTTTTTTTCTTTCTTTCTTTCTTTCTTTCTTTCTTTCTTTCTTTCTTTCTTTCTTTCTTTCTTTCTTTCTTTCTTTCTTTCTTTCTTTCTTTCTTCCTTCCTTCCTTCCTTCCTTCCTTCCTTCCTTCCTTCCTTTCTCTTTCTTTCTTTTTTTTTTTTTTTTTTTTATCAGAAATGAATGGGAAGCAGTTATAACTGAATGACCCTGGTGTCCAGAGAAGGTACAAGTTTTGGCTACAATGAAGAATTTATGAAGTGTTTCACCCCATTTGTGCCCAACTGGCAGAGTCTTCCCTTCAGATTATCAGTTGGAACAGAATGGAATTATTTTCTGGGCATTGAAGTTAAGAACACAGATGAATTCCTACAGACTAATAATGGGCTTAAGGAATTCTTCCACTTCCCTGCCAACCCCCTGCTTCCAGTCTTTGTGTCTCTCTCACTCTCTTAACTCTCTCCCTTCTTCCTCTGATTTTGGTTAGAAAAACTACCCAAGAATAGCAGACTACTTTTTGGAAATGCTAACATAATCAGGGGAACTACATATTACTCTTTTCCCAAAAGTCCCCTAAGGAATCTAGATCCATAGGTCCCCCAGGTATGATTTGCCATCAGTAACACCCTTTGTACATAGAAAACCCTGTAGTAGGGATCCCTGGGTGGCGCAGCGGTTTGGCGCCTGCCTTTGGCCCAGGGCGCGATCCTGGAGACCCGGGATCGAATCCCACATCGGGCTCCCGGTGCATGGAGCCTGCTTCTCCCTCTGCCTGTGTCTCTGCCTCTCTCTCTTTCTCCTCTGTGACTATCATGAATAAATAAATTAAAAAAAAAAAAAAAAAAAAAAAAAAAAAGAAAACCCTGTAGTAAATAAAGATTTGCGCTGAAAACATGCAGAAGTGTAATGCAGAACATGTTTTCTATTAAGGCATTTTGAAGAGAGCTGAGGAAGAAGGCCTCTTGTTTTTGTTCATAGGAGTTGCCACCAAATGTTGAGGGATCACAGGGGCAACCCAGTTCAGTTTGAGAACAGTCATTAAAAGCAATTTCTTGACCCAAAACTTGATCAAAAAGATGGGTAAAAATGTCAAGTTGGAAAATATTTGCAAATTGTATTCTGAGATCATCAGAAGGAGAGACCTTGTGGCTCTCCCCCAGGGTCAGCAGTGAGGTCAAAGTAAAACAAACAAACAAACAAACAAACAAAAAAGCATTAGAGTCTTCAACCTGGTCAAAAGCAGTACAAGAGTGGGGTGGCAAAGGTGCCTTAATCAGCGTGCTAACCCTCCTGAGTATACAAAGCTACCCAGACACTGCCTTTGACGAATTATATTCTTGGGGTAGATTAACACATAGGAATGTTCTGTGCATCAGGGATGCATCTGTACTCATTTAAATACATTTTTGTTGAAGCTCTTTGGATTACCTGAACTGTTTTCCACACCAACTGTAAGCAAATTGGAGAAGAGAATTCCTCATCTTTTATCTTTTTTCCTCTCATTCTTCTTTCTTCCCCCTTCTCTTCTTCTTTCTACTTTCCTCTCTTCTTGCTGTTTTTTTTTTCTACCTTCTGCATCTTTCTATTTCTAGGACTAAACTTAAGTGTGTTGTCTCTAAAATAAACACCTGTTATGGGGGATCTGCAGCGTTAGGCTGAATAACCCTCGAGTTTCTGGTTTCATTACAAACTAATATCTGTGTTTTCTTTGTGACTCATAGAAGCAGAATTTGTTTTAGAAATCCCTCAAGCAAGTCAACTTTTTTTTCTTAGTTTCCTATAAAATGGCCAGCTTTTATTTATTCTCCGTGAAGGCCCAGTAGGCAGACCTTGCTCTGTCCGATTGCCAAGAGGACAGTGAAAACTGAAAAGAAGAAAAAAAAAAACTTAATTAGAAGTAATTTGGCTCAGAAAAAGAGAGGGGGAAATATTCTCCCTTCCAGAGTTCTGGGGACCCAACCAGGTGGCCACCTCTTTCCAAGAAACCAATCTGTCTCTATGACAGGTGGGAGCATAGGCCACTTTGATGAATAACATCTTTGGGGGGCCTGGTATAGGGGGAATTTCTGTAAGATGAGGAGATGACAGGGGATGGCAAAGCTGTGAGAAACACACAGAGAAGTTGCCATCAGCTGACAGATGTTGGCTCACAATCCTCACAGAGCACCAGAATGTTGACTGCACTAGAAGGCAACTTTAATTACAGCATCCATGGAAGAAGAATGAGACTTTAATGTCCAAAAAGGCTGGTCTTGTGTCAATTGGGAGAAGGTGGGATCCTAATTCTTGGAGCTAAAGGTGAAGGGCTAGCCAGGATGGGATCAGCACTTCCAGGAAAAAGGCCATAATGCTTATATCTATAACCTTAAGTCTGTTTTGGAGATCAAGATTATGCATGAGCCAAATGACATGTCTTAAGGAGACCCAAGGTGCGGGAATACTGAGCCCATGACATAGACACATGAAGGGACATTTGTACACTAGGACAAAGCATTATTCCAAGGTTTACGGTTATATGAACATTCTGTTGAAAAATTGCAGTTAAAAGTAATTCTCATGATTATTGAACCAGTGCTATGGCTCTCTTTTCCAAGTTTTACAGACTATTAGAAATCATCTAGTATTTCCTAAGGGAACAAAGACTTTAGAAGGTCATGTAACATGGTTATTAAGAAAGGGGGGGGGCAAAAAGGAATAGAATTTTGTATTGCTACACTGCCAATTCTCCAAACTCAAAGATCTTTAATATTTCACAAATCCTTAACAACTACCCTGTGAGATTTCTACACACTACTTCAAAGAAAAGACTTTTTTGGCTTTATTTTTTTAGGATAGGAGTTCTGTTCTTGAGTATTGGGTGCATACCAGGTTCTGGTCCCAGTCTCAGATATCAACACACACTGGACTCCATTGGACTTGGACAGAAAGTGAATTTTCTGTCTATGGACATTGCATGGAAATAAATTTGGTTCAGTTTCTAAATTCGAAGCCTAGAAATCACTGGAAGGAACTTCTAGGAGGTATGCCTTAAGATCAATCCTTGATGGACTTAGAATGGAAACAGAAGTGTAGCATCTTGACTCCTGCCCAGATTAAATATGGCTGTTTGGATTACTGAATTCAAAGGTATCGCTCCCCTGAATGTCCTGTTTTTGTGAGCCAAGGTACTGTATGTTTGCTCCAGATGGAACTACTCCAAGTGGAACAAACCTAGCATTTTGAAGTGGTAGCTACACGGAGATAAAGAAGAAAAAATATAGTCAGGCAAACTGTTGGCATCTTTCAGATAAACTCCCTTCTCCCCAAGCATTAAGGAAGGTAGCCAAACTGGTTATATGGGTCTAAATAAGGGTCAGGCTAAAAATGTTTTCTCCTGTATACCTAAAAGGATGGCATTTTGGAGCACAGTGAGATAATGCCTTTTCCTATTGGACCTTAAGAGATAATAACCAATACTCTCCCTTATCCCCTTTTCCTCCTACCCTATATTTGCCTCATCACTGGTAAACCATGTACATACACTCATCTTGTCTTTGCTTATTTATATGTCATCATATTCCAAATAGGTCCTTCAGAAGACTTTCAGAAGTACTCCCAAAATGATGTTAAGTGAATCAGAAATCCTTGTGAAAGAAAATGAAGGGTTTCTGTCAAATTTGCTTTTTTTTTTTTTTTTGGCATTTTATATAAATGGAATTATATGTAGTCTTTTATGTTTGGCTTCTTTGGCTCAGTGTAATATCTTTGAGGTTCATCTATGTTATTAGCTCTGGCAGTACTTTTTTCTTTTTTATTGTTGAATAGTGTTCCATTTTGCAGATACAGTGTATATCCAGCAGTTGACAGACATTTATTTGGATTATCTTCTCTTTGGGGTTATTAAGAAGTGTCTCATACATTTTGCACATCATGTGTTACTTCTTTGCTTATCATGTTTTATACTCATATGTTCTATATTCTTATCTCCCTTCATAGTCACTTTCAATATTGAAAAAAATTATGAACATTTTTTGTATTTTCTCAGAGGATAGAAATATGCTTTTAAAAATCATTTGGAGAATACTCCTGTCATTTCCATTTTGTTAAGAATTATTTACTCTCTTGTTTGGTGTGTGCTTTCTTTGTGTTAGTTTCATCATTTGATATTTTATTTTGTAAATATGTTATAAAGGTCTTTTAGGGTATTTTTTTTTAATCTTTCTCTGGCTCATTTTTTCCCCTCTTGGTTCTGCAGTTGCCACCACCTGGGTCCACATGGATTTTCAGTCCAGAAGCAGGGCTTCTGTTGGGTCTTGGAGTGCCTTTTCAATGGTGATGAAGGCCAGCCTTAGATTTCCCCAGATTCTATGTGTGACTGCTTCATGTCTGCCTTTCAACCAGTCAGCTTTAGAGTTATCATTTCAGAGAGGATCTTGAGCTCTCTTGTACCTGCCCTTGTAAGCAGTGAACCCATCTAGGCCCCTCCATTGTTGCAAACTGCCCTTGTAAGCAGTGAACCCATCTAGGCACCTCCATTAGTGAATCTAATTTTGATACTTTGCCACTTTTGGAGTACTTTGGTACCACTCAGTCCCTAGGAATTGAACTCTTCAGTTCTTCCAGGTGCTTCTGGTATTGGAGGCTGGCAGTATGATGACCTCTTCTTTACTTAGCATTGTGGATTTTAGTTTTACTTGGATTTAACTAGATTTTTCACTTATTTTAGAACATATGTATTTTAAGAAAAAACATACTAAAATATACATATGCAGAAAAACTCATAACTGAACAACTGGATGAATCATAAACTGAGCACACCTTCTCTAAAATCAAGAAACAGAACATTGAAAACATAGACCCTCCCCCTGTGTCCCTGTCTAGTCCTCCCCCACCAAAGGTAACCATTGCCCTGATTTCTATATGCATAGAATTCTATATGCATAGAAATGGTTTCGGTTTAGAATTATTACCAATAGCGCTCCTATATACATGCCTTTGGTGAACATGTGTACTTATTTCTATTGGAGATATTGCTAGAAGTGGAGCTCTGAGGTCAGAAGGAAGATGTGTATAGTTTTAGTAGATAATATTAAGCATTTTTCCAATGTGGTTGTATCAGCTTATGCTTTCACCAGCAATGTATGAGTTGGAGTATCCCTACATCCTTACCAACTTTAGTGTTTTTAGTCTTTTTCCCTTGTAACCTGGCTATTTTAAAAATAAATTTAAAAAATCACTTCTCATTGCTTTTTTAAAAAGGGAATGAGAGATGGGAGCTCTCAACACAATCTCCCAGCTCTGTCTAAACTACCATGTCTTCTGATATGGCCTCAACTCCCCCCTCCCCCCATACAGCTCCCTCTTCCTACTTTACTTACCTTTCTCTGACTCCACAGGATGTCTCTTTCCAAGAATAGTTCTACATGTGGTTGATATTCTTTAAGAGATAAGGAATTAGGTGAAAAGAAAGTCAGTTTTTTAACCCTGCTGCCTCACTTTAAAACTTATTTTGACGTTCCTTAAGATTATTCTTTTCTCTCTCGGAAAGTGGTACAATGAAAATAATAGAAATGGCAAAAGAACACATATCTGTAGAAGCTGCATTAACTGATTTAACTCTTTCAGTGGCGTTTTATTTTCGCTATTCAGTGGTGGACTTGGTAGAGAAGGAAGTATGTTTCGTTCTCTTATTTTGAGACATATCTATATATTTTTGAGACCTCTATTTTTAAAAAGTTTCTAGTTAACCTCACTGCCCTATGGGGCTACTGTAAGTGGACATATAATTGTGTAAGTCTTCATATGAATTTTTTACCCTGTAAAATGCAATTGTTCACAAGGTGGTAACACATCAAGTGCCATCATTTATATCTTAGGACAAGTTTGGCTCATTTTTATGAGAGTGGTGTGGTAAAAAATTTTTAAAGGAAATATTCTCTACTCCTTTGCAGTATATTACAGCTCCTCATATTAAGAAGTGGATCCTATTTGCCACCTTTTTGAAACTAGGATGCCCTTGTGACTTGTTTCGTCCAATGAAATGCAGATGAAGGATTGTGTGCTGGTTCTAGGCTTTGGCCACAGGAATCCTTGTTGCTCTCTTGGATGTCTGCCCCCATGTTAACGGGCCCAGACTAGCTTAGATGATAAGAGACCAAATGGAAGAACAACAAAGTGTCCCAGCCCATAGCTCACTGACTCAAACAAAGGAAACAAACAAACAAACAAACAAAAAACCAGTGTAGAGCTGTACCCAACTCAGCTGATCACAGATATGTAGGTCAACTCAGCCAAGATCAGAAGATGTGCTCAGATGACCCCTAGACTTCTAAGCAACATGAAATGCCGGTTGTTTTAAGCCATTGACTTTAGGGCATTTTGTCACATGGCAATGATACAGACAGATGGAGTACAGGTCAACTACAAGAAGGGACACCTGTGGGAAAAGTGATCTATCATAACATTTTTCTCATGTCATAGTTTTCCTTCTCCTTACTGGCTGTTATTCTTTTCCTTCTTGATAAGGTAGATGATTTTACTACTTCAAAGGGAAGTTCAACTTATATTAATACTCCAAAGCTGTAAAACTAGCAAACAAATGCTTTCTATATAATTCAGTTTTAACCCAGATTCACATTTGGATCCAAATTCTGGCCTTTTCCTGTTCAGTTTGGGGGAAGTCATTCATGCTCTTTGACTTAAACCTTGTTTTCTTCTCAAGAAAATGGTGACAATGGTAGTTGCAGGGCCATTGTAAAACAAGCAAACAAACAAAACAGCAGAGTAGCCAAAAGCCTAACCTGAAGAGAGGAGTGTGGATTTCATTCCTGGTTCTGTAATAGGTCAGCTCTGTAACCTTGGCCAAGTACTTCAGTCATTCAGGATCTAGTTTTCTCAGCTATAAATTGTTCATAATAAGAATCCTTCTATCATAGCATTCATTTGATATGCTGTGAGAGAAAGCATCTAAAAACCTGGCCTAATAAATTGTGCTCTTCATTTTATTGCTCATAATTCTATATTCTTTTCTTCAAGCCCTAGAGTATGTAAACCCTCTTTCCCTCTCTCCACCCATCCCAAAACACCCCTCCAACTACACTGTTCCCCCACTGTTTCTTGTTTTGATATACTTAATATTAAACACAAGACCAGTTCTGCTTGCACAGAACATTTGTGGTAGTTGCCTTTTACCTTGTTTTTCTTATTGTGCAGGTTTTACGGCGGAGGAGGGCATGATAAATGTGTGCTCTCCTCTAAGTACCCTCCCAAAAGGGAAGTCATTTTGGGATGTACTTTAAGACAACAAACAAAACAAACTCTTTAACAGAACAAGAGGTGTTAATTAAGCTATTTTCTCATTTGCCAGATAATGGTTAGCACAAAGCAGCAGCCAGGGACAGAAATGGCTAATATTGGGGAAGAGTAACCAAAAAGAGCTAAATACATTTGGGTTTAATTTCTTAGCCTTTATCAAAGATAAGATCTGAACATTACAGCATAAAGATAGACTTTGATAGCAGGTGTGAAGAAGGATCATAACAAATTTAATCCTGATAGAGCCATTAAAAACAAACAAACTGGAGGCTGTTATTAGAAGAATACTTACAGGCTACACATATGCAGGTATATACATAGATCCTGAAGTGTTATGCACATGCTCTTATTATGAGCTGTGGGCATCATTGTTTCTACAATAATAGGTACTTTTTGAGAGACTTTTATACACTACCCATTTGGTTTTAATTACCTTTTGGAGTCCATGCCGCATGTTCTTTGGTAGCAAATATAATTTCCTATTTTACAGATGAGGAACTTGAGGCACAGGGTTATAATAGAACTTGCCCAAGATGACACAGTTAGTGGTCAATTCAAGATCCAAATGGAAATTCTCTAATTCCAGTGCTTGTGTCCTTGCAGTTGTGTGCATTGTTGTTTGATATCTGTGTTCATAACATCAAATATGTATGTATGTAAATGCAAATATATAAAAATATATTTAAAGTATATAAAACTAGTGTATTTATATGTTTCTACTCCCACTCCTGTCTATTGCCACGTGTCCCCATACCTAATTCAGATGGGGAAAAATAAGGAAATGAAAATTAAATTTGTGGCGATGATGTAAGAGGCATAGGAAAGACACTTTAAATATATTATTACATTTAGTCCTTAAGACACACTTAAGTTAATTAGGACTTCTCTTGATAATTGAGAGAACTGAGACTTAAAGGATTGAGTAATTTGCCCAAGAGCACGTAACTAATTAATGACAGAGTTGAAATTTGGACACTACTGTGAGTCCAAAATCCACACTTCTTGTACGAAATTGCCTTTTCCATTAATACATTTCTTTCCAAACTTTTGGTGGTGTCTGTTGCACTTAAATTTCCTTGCTTCATGCAGAAGGGTCTATTTTGATTTTTTTTTTCTTAGAAACCATTTTCACCCTATTTTCCTGCTCCTCTGTAAATCCTTCCTACGTATTTTTTTTCTTTCTGAGTTTCAATTTGATTTGTTAGGATTTCTCTCCTTTAGCTAGAGGGTGAGTCAGTGGTTTAAAAAGAAGTTTTAAGTGCATGCTTTTGCTTTTTCAAGTTTCTGAATGCCTCCAAAAATTTACTTCTAAAGTTCTGAAGCCCAGAGGGGCAGAGGCCATAAATATTTAAAATGGGAGTATATTGTTTTAGTTAAAATTTATGGAGTGATTCATGACTCCAATTCAATTTTCATAAATCGACATCATAAGGTCTGGATGGGAACTCTGCCTTCAAATTACCATGGGGCTCTCTGGAAGATGAGCCTTTTTCAAAATGCTTTCGTTTCATTTGTTAGCAAGTTCGTGACTTCAGGCTCAAGCACATCCAGGAATTGAACAGTTCCATCCCTGTTTTCTTTATCTTCTGATCTCCCTGTAAGCAGTTCTGATGGAGCTTCGTGTGTAACCACCTCCACCCTTTAAACCATGTACTCAGGTTGGCAAGGCAATCAACATAATTTATTTGACCAAAAATTTCTTTCCAGCTTTAGAAAAATGTCTCTTATTTTTCCTGAAACCCTTAAGAAATCTAGGAAGGAATCAGAACTAATTTTAGGATGCAGGCTGCTTTCTTTCATTTGTGAATTTGAGTGCCTTTGTCTGGTGGTGGTGTCCTTGCATTAGCTTATTATATGTCACTGTCTTGACACATCTCAGTTTTATGGATTTGACCCCAAACTTAGAAGTTTGGGAGTTTTATTAAAATATTGTTGAAAATTATAGGAGTAAATAAATATAATCCAAATCTAGCCTGAGTGACAGCAAAACCATTAGCTAGGTGAAACCTCCACAAGACCAGATACTGTACATATTGGGCATTGTGGCTAATATGGTGCCTAGGACATAGCAGGTACCATGTAGATATGTGATGAAAATGAATTAAGTGCCTCTGAAATGCCACCACATCAGGAAAATCCACGCTTTCAGTTTTTTTTTCCAGAGGCTCTCTCTCTGACCCAGAACCTTCCCTTAAGGCTGTTATTCTTAATCTTGGTAGATTTTGTCTCTCAGGGGACATTTGGTATCGTCTGGAGATACTTTTGTTGTTGTAAATGGACGAGGGGTGCTACTGGCATCTAGTGGGTAGAAATTAGGAATGCCACTAAGCATCCTAGGGTGCATAGGACAGCCCCCTGCAACAAAGAATCATCTGCATGGCTGCAAATGTCAGTAGTTCCAAGTTGAGAAACCCTGCTCTAGTTTGCCTTCAACTTGAGCTAGACTTAAAATCCCAGGATCTAGAATTTCAAAGGTAAGGGGATATGATAAATAATCTTTCTTATGCTCCAAAATACTACTATTTCATGAGTTACAGGGGAAGCAGGCATAAGGACTTATCCAGGAAACCCCTAGAGGAAGTATGGATTTCAAGGTCATTCACTGAACTCAGTAGGAAGAACCAAAACTTAGTTTTCTGTCTTATTCTCTTGGCAATTTGTGTCTTGAGTCTCCTCCTCTACTCTAAACCACAGCATGCTCCCAGGCACCAGGCACCCCGAACTCCTCCCCAGAAGCATTCTCCAAGTACATAGCTTGTAAAAGCTGAAAACTCTTGGGAACTCCCTGGGTGAGATGAAGATCACATCTCAAGTGGAAGTTAAGTGGTTTTGTAATTTACTTAGGGAAGTGCACAATTAGTCTGTACACCTTATAAATCATCTTTAAAACATTCCATTATGCTATTTTTCCTATTGTTTTTAATTGAAAAAGTAAAGAACTGCCCCAGATGTCCATTTCCTGTTTAATATAGGATTAAGTACTTATATGATCCATATATTTATCACAACCATTTCTGATAGAGTTCAGAAGGAGATATATAACATACTCTTATTTTTCAGTCAAATATCAAAAGGAATGATTAGACCGACTTCTAAACTACCAAACAACGCAGTTTAAACTGATAGGAAAAATGTTGGTGTGGAATTTGGAATACTTGGGTTCAACTTCTGTGGCTCTCCCATTGACTGTGGCTTTGGGAACATTGCACAATCTCTATTCACTTCAGTTTCTTCATTTGTAAAACAAGGAAGTTGAATTATAGGACCCAACTCTTTGATTCTAATTTACTCAGTGGAATAATTTCAATCTGATACTATGACTAACAGGAAAAAACAAACGACTTATATTGTTTTGTTGTTATCTTTCAGAAGATTACTGCAAATACTCATTTAGGAAGATAATCTTTTGGCAATGTGAGAGATTAGGAATTACTGTGGACACATGCCATGAATTTTTAAAAATGTGGTTTTGGACCTAGTTTCGCCAGCATTAAAGTTTGTAGAGTGCTGTTACTAAAAGTTCCCAGGATTTGGGAATATTGTAACTGAAAATTTTGTAATCACCATAATCAAAGTTGAATGTCAGGAATATGGAACCTGATAAAAAATATATTTTCCAAGGGGTACTCCCAAATTTTGGGAGTTAAATTCTTGGAAGTCAAATTTTTCTACCTCTAAGAAAAGTCTGTACTTTTTCAATCTAATCGGGTACACCAGCTGGGTTTTTGTGGTTACAAAAAACAGAAACCCTATGTGTTTGCCAGGTTCCAAGGTGGTTCCCAATTATCTTCATCTCCTGGATTCACACAGTTGAATAGACCCTTCCCACACTGAATCAAGGTTAATATTATGTGACCAATAGACTATGACTTAAATAACAGTGTGTAACTCCTGAAGTTAGGTTCATCAAAAAGCTTTTCAGCTTCTACTTTTCTCTCTAGGATGCTTCCTCTGGTAAAGAGTGCTATCATGCTATCATGCCATGAGGACACTCAAGAAAGCCACTGAGGAACAGTATTATCAGACTACAGCCTCATGAGAAAGACCTTGAGCCAGAATCACCCAACTAAGCCATTCCTGAATGCCTCACCCACAGACCTTATAGGAGATAATAAGTATTTATTGTTGTTTTAAGCCACCAAATATTGTGGTAATTTGTTTTACAACAATAAATGACAAATATACAATGCTGATATAAATACAAATAAAAGTAATACACTGAAATTCAGATGTTCAGAGAATTGAAAGAAACACCAGAAAAGACTCAAGGGACTGAGGATAAGTCTGCGACAAAAGGAAACAAGAAATAATGATACTCAAGGGTGCAGCTGTCAAAATGAATTGGTAATGACCATTTTCAGTTCCTCTTACATTCTGCCTGATACACTAATAAAGATTATAGGTATAAAGGATCTAGTCAACTTAGTATATGTGTTTTGCTCAACTCTTGGCCAAGAAAGAATGGAATTCCATGATTGGCCATTCCCACTAAGAATGTGTACAGTGGGAGTCTGTACTTCCTGAAAGGAAAATCATGGAGATTATTACCAAGAAAGTTCAGCTACCAATAACCTGATAGTTTTAGAAATTGCAAAGTGGCTTGGTAACATCAGTGTTTGTCCAACCCTGTTTAGAGCAGCCATATTCATGCATAGAATTTTTTCAAAACACTGCATATTCTCAAAGGTTTAATGACATTAAAAGTAGTCAGGAAAGAATAAAAAGTAAAAATTTTCTGTTTATTTTGGAGTTACTAGGGGTGGTTTACATTTTAAGTGATTGTCATAGTTGCCATACTGTATTAATTAGAATAGGTTCTAGTAAATGACCTAGAACACAATCGATTATTTTTTCTTAAACAGTACTGGACAGGTAAATAGGGCACCGGACAGCTCTCATCTTTTTTTTTAATAATAAATTTATTTTTTATTGGTATTCAATTTGCCAACATACAGAATAACACCCAGTGTTCATCCCGTCAGTGCCCTCCTCAGTGCCCATCACCCATTCACCCCCACCCCCCGCCCTCCTCCCCTTCCACCACCCCTAGTTCGTTTCCCAGAGTTAGGAGTTTCTCATGTTCTGTCTCCCTTTCTGATATTTCCCACCCATTTCTTCTCCCTTCCCTTCTATTCCCTTTCACTATTATTTATATTCCCCAAATGAATGAGACCATATAATGTTTGTCCTTCTCCGACTGACTTACTTCACTCAGCATAATACCCTCCAGTTCCATCCACTTCGAAGCAAATGGTGGGTATTCGTCGTTTCTAATGGCTGAGGAATATTCCATTGTATACATAAACCACATCTTCTTTATCCATCCATCCTTTGATGGACACTGAGGCTCCTTCCACAGTTTGGCTATTGTGGACATTGCTGCTATAAACATTGGGGTGCAGGTGTCCCGGCGTTTCATTGCATCTGCATCTTTGGGGTAAATCCCCAGCAGTGCAATTGCTGGGTCGTAGGGCAGGTCTATTTTTAACTCTTTGAGGAACCTCCACACAGTTTTCCAGAGTGGCTGCACCAGTTCACATTCCCACCAACAGTGCAAGAGGGTTCCCTTTTCTCCGCATCCTCTCCAACATTTGTGGTTTCCTGCCTGGTTAATTTTCCCCATTCTCACTGGTGTGAGGTGGGATCTCATTGTGGTTTTGATTTGTATTTCCCTGATGGCAAGTGATGCGGAGCATTTTCTCATGTGCTTGTTGGCCATGTCTATGTCTTCCTCTGTGAGATTTCTGTTCATGTCTTTTGCCCATTAAATGATTGGATTGTTTGTTTCTTTGCTGTTGAGTTTAATAAGTTCTTTCTAGATCTTGGAAACTAGCCCTTTATCTGATAGGTCATTTGCAAATATCTTCTCCCATTCTATAGGTTGTCTTTGAGTTTTGTTGACTGTATCCTTTGCTGTGCAAAAGCTTCTTATCTTGATGAAGTCCCAATAGTTCATTTTTGCTTTTGTTTCTTTTGCCTTCGTGGATGTATCTTGCAAGAAGTTACTATGGCCGAGTTCAAAAAGGGTGTTGCCTGTGTTCTCCTCTAGGATTTTGATGGACTCTTGTCTCACATTTAGATCTTTCATCCATTTTGAGTTTATCTTTGTGTATGGTGCAAGAGAGTGGTCTAGTTTCATTCTTCTGCATGTGGATGTCCAATTTTCCCAGCACCATTTATTGAAGAGACTGTCTTTCTTCCAGTGGATAGTCTTTCCTCCTTTGTCAAATATTAGTTGACCATAACGTTGAGGGTCCACTTCTGGATTCTCTATTCTGTTCCATTGATCTATGAGTCTGTTTTTGTGCCAGTACCACACTGTCTTGATGACCACAGCTTTGTAGTACAACCTGAAATCTGGCATTGTGATGCCCTCAGCTATGTTTTTTTTTTTTAAACCCCTGGCTATTTGGGGTGACAGCTCTCATCTTTATGGCAACTTGACCTAAGCTATTGGAGGCTCTGATGTCTTCACATGGCTTCTAAGATTTTCCTTTGAAATATCCCCATTTTAGTCAGTTGTAAGGGGAAAAGATCATGGAGAAGCATATGTGCAGTTTTTTTTAATGATTGTTTTATGAATGCCCTTTATTTATGCTTACATTCCATTGGCTAAAACAGTTCTATGTGGTTCCACCTAACTGCGAGGAGGAGCTGAGAAATGTAGTCCCTGGGTAGGTAGCCACTTTCTAGTGCAATATTATATTAAGGAAAGAATAACATGGGTGTTTTTTGGTGATCTAGCCATCTCTGCTTCATATAAATCCCTTGGCCACTTGTTGTCAGTCCAGTATGTGTTATGTTACTAGTTTCCTTGGAAAGTAATCAAAATCTTTGCTCATTGCAGTGTACACACAATTGAAATCCGGGGTCACTTCAAGATACTTATCGCTTAACAGTTGGTTTCAGGACATTCCTCTGGAAATACTGTGTAGGGCTTATGGTGCTTCTGATCCATGATCATTTTAGGAATCTTAGAGTGACTTCACTTCTGTTCAGTAAAATACATGAGTTGGAAGCTTGTCCTCATCACTTCTGCATGGGAAAAGTGACAGATCTGGTTGCCACGGCACTTAAGGCTAATGCCAGTTTTGCTTCATTAACTCTTCCTTCAGCTGCAGGCTGGCCATGAGGCCTCCAAAACTAGGGCTATTTCAATTTTCAGAATCTGCAGAGGCATCTTGGCTCAAGATACAGAATCGTTCCACTGCTCCCACACATGTACAAACACAACACAAACTACAAGAGTTTCACTTTTATGTAGTGGACTTCCTCCTGTGACTTATTTGAACAGTCATATGAGTTTTAAAGAAACTGGCAACCCCTTTCCCCAAACTCATGTTTTTGCCTGGAATGCTTTCTTCTACACCTCAGTGTAAACAATATTTGGCCTTAGGTAGACTCTATACCTTTTTTTTTTTCCTGCTCAAGATACCTAACTGCCGTTTCTCCATGCCTGCTTCACCATCTATCCCATTAGATTACTCCAGGAACAAAAATTTATAAGTTACCAAAACTAGTATCTCAGTGCAAAGTAAGGCTTGCCTTAAAAATAAAGTCCCTTTGCAGTATTGCATTTTGTAACTGGATTTCGTGACCTTTTCAGAGTCTTATTAAATGAATATATCGATTATGACAAATAATTCATCCGATAGAATTTAGAAAAAATAATTAAAAACAAAATTATATTTCTGAGACATGCTTAGCCCTGGAAATGCAAATAACTTGTTTTCCCGTATTAGATTCCTGAATTCAAATTTCCCTACGTTTGTCATTGCTTAAGTTGTAAATGTGAAACTCACATTTCAAAAATAACACCTACAGAACAGACAGACTCTGCCCCCAGAATCTGCTCTTCTCTCCATATTTCTCTTATCAGTTAGTATCATGACCTCTACAGTATCTCAGAGGTAAACTCAGGGCTGTCTTTGAGATTCCTCTCTCTGCTTCTCTATCTTCATCCAGTCTACATATGTCTTTTATTGGCTTTGCCTCTAGAATTCTGATTTGAACACTTCATACCATCTCAGTTGTCACCATCTATCCCAGGATTTCTGTAGTAGCTTTATATGTGGTCTACTTCACTGTTTCCTCCCTATAGTCCATTTTCTATGTACCTCCTATAGTGATCGTTTTATAAAATAGTCAAATCAGATCAAGTCACTTCCCTGCTTGAAACCTGCCAGTACTACCTATTAACACAATAAAATACAAACTTCTTACTCCAGCTTATGTGACTAAAATTATGTGGTCACAGATTCTTTGATCTCATCTCATACTTCTCTTCCCTGTTTCCTATGCTCAATATATTGACCATTTTATTCCTCAGAATCTCCAGCTGTGTTCCTGATTCAGAGTCTTTGTTCTTATCCCTCACTTGCCTCCCCTCAGATCTTACTGTGCTGGATTCCTTCCGATCTTACTGCTGTATACTTCTTTCGAAAGCCCTTCTTTGGCCACTTTAAACTTTACCTGCATAACTTTATTTCATTGTCCCATTCTCTTTGCTTTGTCAGGCTTAGCACTGTCTGAAACTATTGCACCGAATTTCAGTTCTTTAGAGTTTATTTCCTTCTACTAAAATGAAGCATAAGAACAAAAATGCTGACCTCCATTAATCTCAGCTATACAGTATATCTCTGACACCTGCAAGAGTGCATGACATCGAGTAGGTGTTTACTTTGGGAAATGGCTTCCTTAGGATGCAGAACTTGGTTTGCCCCTTGGAAATTTCATAAGGGATGCAAAGGAGTCCCTAGAAACTGAGAGTAGATCAGCGAGAAACCGTCTGATAGACCTACCCAGAGGAAGGATGTATCCTGTCAGAAATGGCCTTTGTGCACTTTACGAGTGCTTACGTGACCCCCCAGAGTCTGAAACCAGTGGCCTTTTCATCTCTTCTCTACTCTTCCCCATAAGGAAGTGACAACATTGCCAAAACAAGCTGGAAGTCATTGGATCCATTTATTCTTTCATTTCTTTCCATATCTTCAATAAATAATACTTAAGGGAAGTGATGAAAAATGGTTTACTGTTTCCTACTGATAACAGTGGAATTATTGTAGTCATATAGGTTTTATTATAGTATTGAAGTCAAAGTTGCTAAACAAGAAATGCTTTGGAAAGTGATCTGCCTCCTAACATTTCTTTTTTTTTTTTTTTTTTTTCCTCCTAACATTTCTTGACAGCAGTTCTGCTACACTTGGGGAAGCAGTATATACTTAAAAGTAAGTGGTAATGGGGAGATCTTTCTCTGACTCCAACATGAATGTTTTCATGGAGAATGATGAGAACTCATATTCAGATGAGGTATTTTTAACATGTCAGAAACAGAACATGATATTCTAAGCATTTTTTCTTACCACCATCTGTGAGTTGGCTGGAGGTCACTGGGCCTTGGATTGGCTCTGTTGGCATATCTGCTTTGAGCTAATGGTCTGGCTTAATTTAGCTCCTCACTGGGGGCTGGACTTTGGCCTGTTCTATATTGTGTTCCTTCTGGAGTCCAGAGCTGAGGGACAGCAGTTGTCTGGGGAAAGTTCACCATGGTGATGACAGAAGTGCTAAAATCCAAGCAGAGCTTAAGACCTAGACTCAGAATTGTCATGTTACTTATACCCACATTTGATTTGTTAATATAAGTTGCATGGCCATGCTGCCCCAAATCAAGAGTGGATACAGTCCATCCCTGATGAAGTCACAGAGAGGAAGTGGGCCTAGGAGGGATGTTGAATTAGAGCCCCCAATTCAGTTTAACATAGTGTATAATCTAATAAGCCCATAGAAAGTCCTACCTAGTAGTGGAATATATTCACATGTATGTGTAAATTTATACTTTACATAAAATATATGAACATTTAATATCACTTTAACAAGGTAACTTGATCTCCCTCAAAACCAGGTTTCAATGATGAGTAACTTTTAAGACTAAATTATGATGGATTCCATGTAATTATTTCTAACTAGGGGTGCTATTAGCAAGACCTCTTTTTGAAGAGTTGGTGTATGGCTGGTTCTCCTACATAAGCATTTTAATAACTCCCAGTTGTGAGACATTAAAAATTTTGTATTTGCCTTAGGACTTTGAAACACTTCATGTACTTTTTCAAAACGTATTTCCCTTTTTTTTTTTTTTTTTTTCATTAACACCATTCAAAGGGAGGCCTCACATATCAATGAGATTTAGTATGAGTGACAGGTAAAGGTCTTTGGAAGCATTTGGCAGGGACATGTTGGTTTAATTTATGTGGACTTTCCCTGGTATGTGTGGCCTGGTTGGAGTCTGGAGCTCTAGCTTCCATGGTAGATGAAGTATGGTTTGTTTTTATCCCTCTGAAAAACTAAACTGTTACTTCTAATCACTGTCAGGATCGGTAAATGAGCCAGGCCTTCCTAGAATCTGAGAGGAACCACCCTATGGATGACAGTGGCAGGAGAGACTGGATGGGCCTCACGTCGGCATTTCCCCTCATTCCGTGTCTCATTCTGTATCCTGTAGTCTCCTGTGGAGACTTGTTTTAGGGCTGGGTGTCAGTTATTTATGCACAACAGTGAGTCACTTCTTTAAAGGATTTAACTTTTAAGACTCCATTAAAAATATGAAATAGAAAATTTTACCTGCAGCTGTTAGAAGTTAACTGTATAGATGTAAACAAAGAAGCATGGATGGGTTTAAAACCTAGAACAGGGAAGGGTCCTAGAAAACCAAACTATGTATATGCTCTGTATAAACACATATGTACCTTATTATGTAATATATACAAATTGTATAACTTGGAAAATTAAGTAAGTTAAAACACAATATATAAAAATATGCTTGTTCCAAGAACACATACAAACCAAAAAATACTCACTAAACATAGTCATGTTGCCTGTGGGGACTAAGGGTATGAGGATGGAAAATGGAGATAAAAAGAATAAATGAATTAAATAACAAATGATGTGGGACAATTATGATAATAGGTCAAGAAATGAAGAATATGATCAACTCAACCCGCTGCACCTGAGATCAAAATAAAAAAAAATAAATAAAAGGAGAGAAGGAAGCTAGGAAAGGCAGGAAGGAGAAAAGCAAGTTTTGCATTTCCCTTACAGCATTTTCAGGTAGTGGCCTGGCAGCAGGGGAGGACTGTTTGGTGGTTGGCTGGCTGACGGAGGAACCCACAGCACCTAGAATGGTGCCTGCCATATAGTAAACGCTCATTGAGTACTTGGTGAAGTAAGATTCTTTGAACTTTAGTTGCCTTGAGAAGTCTGATTCCTTTGAATTCTTAAATCCACATCCCTTAGACTGATTTCACTCTTTCTGTGAAGAGCAGCCAGAGCAATATGGTAGAGGGGCACATGAAATCCTCTATTCTGTGTCCAGTGGAGGACACAGTCTTTGTTTGGTGAAAATCCATTACTCTTGTTTTCTGGTGATACTTCCATATATATACGCTGAGGAGTACATTACCCCAATCTTACCCCTATGTAATTTGGATTCTGCTGAATCTTCCCTGCTCAGTCATTTCTGCAGGTGAACACATGACCCAAGTCCCATCATTAAAATGGGCATTTTTTGCTTAGAGATGGATGTGTGACCCAATTCAGAACAATTTGGACTCAATTCTAAGACTTCTTTTGGGGGAAAATATTTGTGAAATAAATGTTTTGTTTCTATAGGAATTTCTATGGGATAGCTAAGGCTTGAGAACCTAGGACCGATATATATGAGGAAAGCTTGTTTGAAAATTAACACAGAAAAGAGAGATAGGGAAACTGAGAGATGGAATAGGAGGAGGGGGCAATGGGGAGAAGGAGGGAGGGGGAAAGAGTGGGAGGGTGGGAGCAAGGAAACAAGCTTGGATTATTTTTGCTTAAGCAGATTTTAGTTGGATTTTTCTTTTTCTTTTCCTTTTTCTTTGTATCTACCTACCTACCTACCTACCTTTCTCCCTTTCTTCACCTCAGACCTTGCAAGTGTTCATTAACACATCCCAAGATGTCCAGAGTGAATACATTCTCTTGGAGAGCTCACCCTTCAGTTGAGCTTCACAGGACTCATAGTGACAAGAACTTGCCAACTTGCCCATTTCTGTACAACAGTTTGGATTATCAGGAAGCTTTATCCAACATCTATCTTCCTCAAACTTTCTGGTGTTGGTAGCCATCTTAGGCCCCATGGCTGCATAGAATAACTTAACGCTCCTTTTAGCTATCATATACTCCCTTAGTCTCTTCAGTGAAATCCCTTCCCTATTTCCCGCATCCACACTACATGCCACCAAGAACTTCTCTCTTATGTTAGTCTTACATTCCTTGCCTTAGTTATACTACCTGTACATACAGACTGTATCAATAATTATTGCTGCATAACTAAATAGTCCAAAACTCAATGTTTTAAAAATCAGCAAGCACATATTGTTGTTACAGGACTATGGGTCAGTTAGCTGGTTCTTCTGGTATTGACTGAGCTCACTGATGAATTTGTGATCAGCTGTAGAAGGAGCAGACAGTTCTGCTGATCTCGAATGGACTCTCTAATATATTTTGGGGTCATTTGCAAGGTTGGTCTAGGATGGTCTTGACTGAGGCAGCTGGTTTGTCTTCCATGTAGTCTCTCACTCTCCAGCAGGGTAGCCTGGAGTTGTTCATGAGGTGGAGGGAGTTTTCTGAAAGAGTAAAACGTGCATGGCCTGGGAAGGTGTGGGCTCAGAGGTCCATCACTTTGCCACTTTCTGTTGGTCAGAGCAAGTCACAAGGCTAATCCAAATTCCAGGGGAAATAGACCCCACCTGTTAACTGGAGTTGCTTCAAACTCACATTGCCAAAAGCATAGATTCAGGGTAGGGTGGAACGTTGGGGCCAGTTTTACAGTCACTGTAGCACAGAGATTAAAACAACAAACAAGCAGATCCTTTAGGAGTTTGATTTTACTGAATGACATTCTGTTTGCATCTAATCCTAAGGTCTTAATCAGGATCAAGAATAAATCAAGTAAATTTGCAAATCATAACTTACATTCTATCCCTTTGAACAGTGAGAAGAAGCATAAAAAAGATCTAATATTTATTTCACATTCACACTTAAGCATGGTGTGTTGAATTGGGGTTTGTTTGAAGGAATAAAACAACTTTGGCTTCTGTTAAGATGTGATGAATACCTTCTGTTTACTTCCTAGTAGGAGCATGTTACCAAAACCAAACCTTGGACACAGCAGACTTGTAACTAATAAAGATCTGCTCTATATTTTAAAAACGGCCCTTACTGGCATGATTTTAAGACTACATTGGATGGTGATTTAATATTTAAGATATAGCCTCAACTACAGTCAGTGCTCTTATCAGATAGGATTGTCTCTTCTATAAAACACCCATTTATCCATCCATCAAACATTTACAAAGTACATCGTGAATACTATCAAAAAGCCACATAATAAATTAGTGACTTATCGTGAGATGGCCACTATTTTTTTTTCCTTGAAGAAATAACCAAACATTAACATGACTTTTGATTTGGAAAGAGCCTGCCAAGTCTGCAGTGACTGATATGAAAGCCATGGTAGGGACTCACCTAATGTTTTCTGGGGACATGGGCTTGGTGTGCCTCCTAGTCTTGCCTGGTATAGTATTCCTTGATTTGGAACATGGAGCTTAATTTTAGTCCTAAAGTCCTTTAATATTTGACATTAAAATGCTTTTAAGTCATAGAATAATATTTTAGAGCCTGGTATCAAGGTTCAAAAAATCTTTTTGTTTGTCTCTGAAATAAGCAGAGTGGGAGATGTATCTCCTGCTAACCTGTGGAGTCTGTCAAAGTGAGTGCATAGAGCCAAATACCCCATAACTTTAAGTCCTTTCTAGTGGGAATTTTGACTATATATGTTTTTTGCCCTTCCATCTTAAAGTTTAAATATTTCTCTTTTGATCCAGAAGTCAGGATGAAGAGACCTATACCTTAAGAGATTATGTCTAATCCCTCATTGTAACCCTGGAGAATTCTCTCAACTGCTTGCAGTTTGTCAATAAGTAAAATGAGGATATTGAATAAGTCAATCATGAATATTTCTTGTAGATTTACAAGTATATGTATGTTTCCTGTGTGAACCTCAGAGCCACCCTGCCATTCTGGCATTAGTGGATTCATTTCACACATGAGAAAAGTGAACTCATGGCCAAGGTAAGGTCTCTAAGTGTAGAACCTGATTCGGGGACTTGGAGAGCTGTTAAAGTCTAGTGTGTTTCACCCAACTCTTCTGCAGATATCAGTAGCACGTTGTTATGTGGAGCTAATGGCTCCCAAAGATGCTTTGATCATAACATGATATTTAGGCAAGTTACCACCACCTCAAAGGGATTGATTCCTGTCTGATGGGCCTACCAGATGCAGTCACTCTTTCAAAGCTGTTTTGCCTGGTCATTAGTAAAGTTACCATCGCAGAGGAAGAGACATAAAACCACAGTCTGTAAGACCTTGACCTCTGTAGGTACTGGTTTCCTTATCTGTAAAATGAGAGGGCCAAACTAGGTGACACCCAAGGTCCTTTCCTGCTCTGAAGTTCTGTGATCTCTTTTCCTAACAAGATCAAAAATTAAGAGTTATAAATAACAGTAAATATTTCAGATTTCTTTCCCTTTTTTCCCAAATTCAAGTAAAGTTTAGGTTGGGAGTCATTGCATACTAACTCATTTTTATTATCCATTCTAATATTTTAATTAAATATTTACCTATTAAATGTCTATTCTGTGGAAGATACTAAGAGCACATAGCTTTCTTTGAGCACTCTGATATGGAATGTGGGCACCCTCGGACCAGTAAAGCATATTTCTCAGGCTTAGTAGATCTAGATTCAGAGTTTCCTAGGAACGAAATAAGCTCCACAAAGGCTTCTCTTGGAAGGACTTTTCCTGGGAAAGGATGGCTGTGTTCTTTTGAACTGTGTGGTGAACGCTCTTGGTCCACCATCACTTTCTCTTGACCAAACCATGTATCTTGTTCCCAGCTGCTGGGAGTGTTGAGTGCTAATTGCTCACATCTATCTCCCACCCCCTTTCAGAAGAATTGCCTTTTACCAAAAATGCTACCTTTCCCAGAAGTTCATTCCCCCAACCTAGGGCCTCCTACAGCTGATATCTAACTGACGGAGATTTCCAAAAGCCAGCTTCTTGTCTCTAGGTGAGGCAGACTGTTGTAAGCCTTGCTTCAGAGCTCCTCCTGGGATCAGGCCAGACTTCTGCCTCACTCCCTATGCTGTTCCTCTCCCACCTTGACTCCAGAAGATCCCCCTCAGTGAGTCATGTACACCCAAATTCTCTTCTCGGGCTATGCTT
Organism: Canis aureus; assembly: GCF_053574225.1. Lineage (NCBI taxonomy): Eukaryota > Metazoa > Chordata > Mammalia > Carnivora > Canidae > Canis > Canis aureus. Next base: position 16,315,442 of record NC_135636.1, read on the forward strand.
CTAGGGAACTTGACTTGAGACCTCAGAACCATATAGATCAGATCTTCCTTAGGGTTCAAGTACTGCTTCCTATGAATATTTCCAGGTTCTTAGAAAACTACATACATATTTAGGTCTCTATTATTCGGGAGGCTTTGTGGGGTTAAAGGGAGGCTGATACCCACTGCCTCAAGAAGTTATTCTGGGAAGTTATTCTGGACCCATACAGAAACTAACCTCAGGTCACAGTCTGAGGGAACAGGGCTTCGGTGGAATCTCTCAAGACTCTAGAGCTGCAAAGCAAATGAAGTCAGAACTCCTTCTTAAGGCAATAAATCTGCCTGGCCCTTCTCCGTAGTCTCCATTAGACAAAATCTTATTTGGAGGTACCATCCAGAAGGTAGGTCTATCTGGTGGTGGATTGTGGGGTCACAAAACCAGCATATCTACATGGGGAAAGTACTGTTTGCTGGAATCCAGTGAGAAAACTTTTTTTTTTTTCCTAAAGATTTTATTTATTCATGAGAGACACAGAAAGAGGCAGAGACACAGGCAGAGGGAGAAGCAGGCTCCCTGCAGGGAGCCCGGACGCGGAACTCGATCCCGGGACTCCAGGGCCGAAGGCAGCGCCAAACCGCTGAGCCACCAGGGCTGCCCCCTCTTTCTACTCTCATTCCCTCATTCAGTCTCTGTGGTAGTATGGGCTGTAGCAGGTTGGAAGGCAGGAAGAGACTTTAAGGGAAATGGGATTTTGTTTCCAGAAGCCCTTAAAGCATCAGGGAGAAGTGAGGGAGGATTGGTAAGGATGGAGAAGGTAATGCTGAAGGCTAGCCCCACCTAGAAGGGGCCCCTCCTAGGCTGGGGGAGGAGGAGGTGAAAGCAAGGATGCCATCCTGTGGGGAATGTAATAGGAAGTGGCAAAGCTCTGTAGAGAGGGAAAAAAAAGCAGAAGCCCTGGATTTAGGGGTTCCAAAAGCTTACATGGCAAATCCCCAAGACAGTCTGTGTGGGCTGATAAATGAAAACTAGGTAACATTGTCTCTCTTACAATACCTGAGAAGGACTTAAAGCAAGGATTCTGGAACCTACAGCCTGGGTTCAAATACTAGCTTGGAGACCTATTATCTGTGTGGCTTTGGGCAAGTCAGTTTTGACATCCCTCAGTCTGTCTCTTCATGTACAGAATGGAGATAATGGTACCTTAACTGCTTTGTCTATGTAAAAGGCATAGAAACATCTGTGAATTAAAGGCTTTTGCGCTGCTGAAGATGCCAGAATTCTGGTACTGCCCTGGACCAGGCTGTTTTTCCCAGCTCAGAAAAATGTGGTCTTGAAGACAGATTGTAAACTGAGTAAAATTACCTTTTATTAGTGAGCTAGTTCACTAATACAGCAATTTTCTACCATAGATATATTCACCTAAACCCTCTATGATTTGGCCATAAATTTACTTATTTTTTTATTCTATTGTTTACTACCTTCATATGTGCCTTTGACCCTTGGAATGGATGGTGAAAGAGAGAGAGCAAGTGCTTCAGCTTCCCAGTAAAGACCTGTGAGTTCTGTATTCTAAAGAAAGCAGTAATGCCATTTGCTATCCAGCAAGGAAGCTGTTTACCAAAAGGAATCAACAGAGGCTAGAGTGGGAAACAGGAAACTGAAAAGAGGAAATGGTTTTATAAGCCCCCAGAAAATATATACAGATGGAAGTTGATAAAAAAAAAAGTGATGGCCTGTGTGACTCTTTTTTCCAAAAGTTAAAGCATATCATTTGAGTACTTATTTCTGAGTACTTATCTTTGCTGTTTATACATTCTTAATGTAATGTTGCTAATTTTTAAAAGTAAATCTAAATGCTTCACCATCTTCAAAACCCTACTGTTGGTCAACTACTAAATGACTCATGTGAATTTGAATTCTGCACAGGATAAAATCAACAGGAACTCTGAGAAACATGCAAGGAAAGAAACCTCCAAGGACTTATTAGAGGTTTTACAAGCCGAAGCTAGGCTCCTTTTTTAAATTTTTTTCTTTTTTTCTTGGGCATGATCACAAGTCAGTCCAGAGCAGGGAGCAGAACCCAAGGTTCACACATATATTTATTTAGTTAGCAAGACATTCCTATTTTTATAGCTCAAAGTTCTTAACTTTCTTGTTAGCAAATGTTAACAAGGTTTAAAATGTATAAAGTGAGCTGTGGCATGTAAAAAATTCTGGCCTATCCTGGCTCCTTCTTTTTTTATACCTATGTTCAATGAAAACGTCCTACTGACAGGCAGTATGTCTGGGCAACTTTATAGATAGTGTTCCCACCTCGGGGCCACAAGGTCACAGATTTGTTCCTGATTCTATTTAAAAAACACTCAACAATGGTAAGTTTGTGTGTGCTTTTATGAGAGGGAGCTGTTTTTATATGATCCAAGATCTTAAAGATACTCCAAGGAATCTTGCATGTCTGCTGGACTGTGTATTGGGAAGGTTGCTGTGGTGCTTGCTGCAACATTGGGGAGCTTCACTGAATCACAGGCAAAGACTGACTATAATAATTCTCAGACATTATGTCTATTTGAGGCCAAAAACACTTTCATTTCATGGTGGTAATCAAAGCGCTTGAAAGGCATTTCAACCTGCTCTTCCAGCATCAGTTTGCCATGGTCATAAAATGAAACAAGGCAGAGGGAAAGGAAAAAGAAAAAAGCAGACCCCACTCGAATCACACAGACATTTTATAACTATTTTAGACACTGCAGGCCTTTCCCTCTTGGCTCATGCATAAATATGGCTTCTGAAAAGTCGCTCTCAGAATCCCCAAAGGCCCCCTAAGTATGAAAGTGAAATAAGCCATCAACACTATAATGAGCAAACACAGGGGCACTCCTAGCAGAAGGGGATTAGGAAATAGCCCAGTTGAGTGGTTACCATGATTTCCTGAGGCATAATGACAAAAGAAAAAACAATCCAAATCTGTTTCCTGGGTTCAGTTGCTGTGTGACCTTAAACAGTGGATTATCCTTTGAGTCTCTGTGTTGTCCTCTCTAAAATGTGCAAGAGTGAAGGTTTTAGAAGTCAAAAATTTACTATTTAAGAACTCCAAATGGGATGGTAACTTAAAATGTGTCAGTTATCCATCATTTTGTATAAATAATGCGTACACAAGTGTCTCTTTCATCCATGGTCACTACATAGTCTATGGTGTGGATAATCCTCCTGGAATTATGCACCATGTTGGTCTTCTCCTATTTCTGACCAAGAATCCCAGCTTTCCCACCAAGTATAATTTCTTCTACCTATGGCTTATGAAACTTAGGGATAGTCTATGCCTATATAATCATATACATCCTGTCTCACAACTTGATTTTCATACATGTTCTGGATTATAATTCAGAAGTGTGTATGTGTTCACAAGGCCGAAAAGTTGATAACCTCCCATCAGCTTCCTCTCCAAGTTGCCCCATCAGTCAAATCTCACTCCTCTGTGGAAAGCAACTAATCTAAAGCAATTGCTGATTCTACAGTCCCTTCACCACAACATAGAGGTAAAGTTACTAGCTTTCCTTCCTCTAAAATTGTTTTCCAAACATGCTCACACATAACCACCACAAATAATTATTAAACCTTTCTGCCAAATAACCACAAAGCCAAATTCTTGTGGTAAATAATGTGCTCCCAGTGGTATGGTAACAGCAAAATGGCCTTTTCAGCTTTGAGCCTGTTTCTAGCTCTCTGGCATGATTCCAATACTACAGATACACATTACGGGAGAGGAATTAGTCAGATTTGAAAGTCTCATCAGAAATATCATGGGAAAGATAAGTGACTAAAACATATTTGGAAATAGGATTCACTTCTAGACTCTTTTATATGGAATGTTCTAGACTTAAGTTGCAGAGCTTTTGTGTAATAAAGGGAAGCAGTTAATGATAACTCTTCCTTACAGCTGTTTAGACTTTCACAGTTCACAGACTGTTTTCTTTTTCTTTTAAATTACCTATTTTTAGTCTTTGAGATGAGCAGATTATGAAGAAACAGAGGCTCCCAAAGGTCAAGTGACTTGCTCAAGTCTCACAGCTATAATATGTCAGAACTTGTATATAGTCCTAATTTTACTGCCATAACAATTTGGCCTTACCAAGGGGATTTGAACAGCTCAGTCACATCACTAGAACAGACATTCTTATAACTGGGGAAGAGAAGTGGGGGAAGGCATATTAGAATCATCTAAGGAGTTGTTTGAAACACAGGTGCTTGTCTCCATCTTTTCCTCCCAGAAATGAAAATATGTCTCAGAATGAGGGTAGTTAAATAATTTTGAAAATGCTCTCTAGGTAATTCTAATATTCTCTGCCTGTTTTTTTTAATAATAAATTTATTTTTTATTGGTGTTCAATTTGCCAACATACAGAATAACACCCAGTGCTCATCCCGTCAAGTGCCCCCCTCAGTGCCCGACACCCTTCCACTCCCACCCCCCGCCCTCCTCCCCTTCCATCACCCCTAGTTCGTTTCCCAGAGTTAGGAGTCTTTATGTTCTGTCTCCCTTTCTGATATTTTCTACCCATTTCTTCCCCCTTCGCTTCTATTCCCTTTCACTGTTATTTATATTCCCCAAATGAATGAGAACATATAATGTTTGTCCTTCTCCGATTGACTCATTTCACTCAGCATAATACCCTCCAGTTCCATCCACATTGAAGCAAATGGTGGGTATTTGTCGTTTCTAATGGCTGAGTAATATTCCATTGTATACATAGACCACAGCTTCTTTATCCATTCATCTTTCGACGGACACCGATCTGCCTGGTTTAAAAGTACTGCATCAGGGATCCCTGGGTGGCTCAGCGGTTTGGCGCCTGCCTTTGGCCCAGGGCGTGATCCTGGAGTCCAGGGATTGAGTCCCGCGTCGGGCTCCCAGCATGGAGCCTGCTTCTCCCTCCCTCCTCCTGTGTCTCTGTCTCTGTCTCTGTCTCTGTCTCTGTCTCTGTCTCTCTCTCTCTCTGTCTCTCTCTCTCTCTCTCTCTCTCTATATATATATATATATATATCATAAATAAATAAACATTTAAAAAAATAAATAAAAATAAAAGTACTGCATCAAGTTTTTCTCTGAAATGGAGGCATTTGCTTCCCAGATCTTGCTTTGTCCAAGATACTCTGTGGAGTGGTACACTCACGATACTTATTGTATGATGGATGATTAATTTTACTCAGGTCTGCCATGAAAGTGGAGAAACTAACAATATGAAGGAGGAAAAAGATAATGTCAGCTTTTGGGTGACTGATGTGAGAAGATCCTAGGTTTAGCCCGTGAATAAGTATGTACAAGATTGTACATGACAGTATTCTTATCTAAAGTAACTGAAAAATAAGATATGCGGATTCATTCTTAACAAGTTCACTTTTTCCTTTCCTAGATGATAGCAATATGTATCCTCATGGTATTTCAAACCTCACAGAGAAAAATGGCTCTCCCTGTATTCCTCCCCTTTGCAATGTGATTTTGCACCTCCTGCCATCAAGGGGTGAAGTCTATGTCCATTCCTTAAATCTGCACTGACCATTATGACTTTCTTTGTCCAATAGCTTGTAGGAGAAGTATTATCCCAGCTCTGAGTCTAGACCTCAAGAAGGTCTTGTGCTTCCATTCCTGCTTTTGTACCCTGTCCATGTGAATACATTGGGTTAGTTAGCTAGGGGATGAGAGAGATCACATAGAGGCAAGGAGCCATCTCACCTGAGGCCACCTTAGAGCAGCCACCTCTGGCTCACCTGGTTGCTACAGAGCCATAAAGCAGCGCACATTCAGGTAAGGAGAGTAACTATTTCTTGGTGCAAAGTCATAAAATTGCAAAGTCATATTGCAAAAGGGTGAGGCTACAGAGAGAGGTGGAGGATTGCAGTTATTTTCCATCATCTAGCACACTCATTGCATGGGGCTTCTGTACATATTAAACAATTAAATACATGTGATATATTTAGAACAAGGTCTGGCACTGAATAAATGCCTAATAGCAATGATTATTGCTATTTCTAAAATGATTGCAAAATGTGTAGGTAGCCTAATTAATGCCACCATGCCTCTTACTTTAAGGAACTGATACTGACAGTTCTCACCAAACTGTGGTTCAATCAAATAGTACACATAGAAACTTAAGTGAGAGAAAATGCAATCAAATCACATATTGAGTGTTAATTTACCCCTATCTTTTTTTTCCTGAATGGAATAAGCACCTCCTACCCCCAGGAAAAAAAAAAAAAAAAGTATATGTTGCCCTTTCAATTTAGGCTTGACCAAAGGTTTCAATGGTAAAGATGACTCATACCTTAAAGAACTGGAAGAATTTTTTTATTGCTTTCTCAATCCATTGTGTTGCTCTTATGAAACTGCTGAATGACACCAGGGAATATAAAATCCATCAAAGACATAAGCACTGAATGACATGTGGCAGGGTTTCCAACTCATCAGGAAAAACTTCAGATCAACTTGTTTCTCTGGAGAAAACTCACATCCGGGGCTGTTCCTGTTCCCTGGGACTCATAAAGCTCCTATCTCCAGGGCACAGGTGAGGCCTTCACATTCTTTGAGAACAACAGCCTGTTCATTTCCTCTGTGGCTATAAAGTGACTTTATTGGACTTCAGTATCTAAAGGAAACAGAGCTCTGGGTCAGAGGGCGCCTTCAGTCACTGGCCCCATTTAGAGCTTCAAACCTCAGGGATGTTGGGTTGGGAGATGTTCTTGAACTCTTTGAAATGTAAGTTAATTTAAAGTTCAAAGGAAGCTTCCTGGCTTGATCATTGTTGTTGAGGGCAAGATGCAAGTTAAAAAGTGCTTAGATTTAGCTGTAGAGCATCAGCTATTATTAAATAAGGTTCCTCTGTGATTTAGCAACATATATATTTTATTGCTCCAGGCTGAAAAGCAGTTTAGATATTGAGAAAACCCTCTGCCACTTATAAGGGGATTTCAGTATTTGAAAAGCCCAAAGAGTGATCAGCTTCAACATGCTTCTCTGTCATATACTAACCTTTATTCAGATTTGCTTTGGGGACTCTCAGTTCAAAGAGAAAAGCATTCCTATCTGTGATCAGAGAAGTATATCTTCTGTTCAAAATATAATTCAAACTACTGGTTTGATTCTAGGTCTGTGTTTTGTAAAGTATGGTTTATGGCACATATGTCTCCAGACAGACTTTAGTAACAAATAGTTCTCTGTGGGAATTGGTTGGGGAAACACTGCATATTATGTTTCACTCTTGTGCATTCACGGCATGCTTTTGGATATTAAAGGTTTGGAGGAGTCATGCAATATAGAAACATATTGAATACCAACCCACTCTTTCCAGAGATATATAACTAAGGGATCCCCTTTGTTTTATCTTACAACTATGTAAAAGAAAACATTTTGAGAGATCAAGTAGACTTTGAGAGATCAGTTGATTACTGTAATGTATTGCAGAGGATGTTGTTTTAGGTATTTAACACAATGCAACATCTTCAGAAAGTGGTAGGTGCAAGTGATCGTGACTCTCATAGCTTTAGGCTTCTAGTTATGAATTGTTTTATATTTTAGGCCTTTAAAAATGTCTGAAACAAATTATCATAGATAAAGGTACATATTCCTAGGGTATATACAGCATTGCAATAAAGATAGATAACCTATGATTTTTGGGGCCACCATTCATTCTAGAAATAACTATGAAAGGTAGATGATTCTTTCCCATGATTTCCCTTGTTCCCTTATTACACTTATCTTTGCTCTTTTGCTGGGCTCTTTACTATTCCAACCAACTACTTTGTCTTCAGCAACATGGATATATGCAGTCAACCTGAATGAATACAAGGTTAGTACTCCGATTTCTTTACCTGTTGGTTCCTCACACTCATTCTTCCTGGTAGTCCTTTAGCTTGTACTTTTGAGGGCCTCAAGAGAGTTGCTGTTTTTCCTAAGTTTTTCAGTGTTAAAAAAAAATCACACATTTGTAATGTGGTTGAAGAGTTTTAATCTGATTGCTTTGCTTTCTTTGGTTTGGGCTAAAATTTTATCGCCTCATCTCATTTTGATTATAAACTCTGATTAGGATTTATATTTTTTAAGTAATAAAAATAGAAAAGTAGACCACATTTTTAAAGAAAAAGTGGTCCATATTAATGGTAGGAATTTGGAAAAAATAAAAGGGTCTTTTAGATTCAAAGTTTTGAGATCAACAGTCCTTCCTCTCTCTAGCTTATTTTTTCCCCTTTGAGTTCCTAATAGAATATATAAATAGCAACTTACTCTTTATGTTGCTTGCTAAAGATAGTGTTGATTTAAATTTTATTTCACGTGAGTCTCACATTTGTTTTTTGGAATTTAAGTCCAGCTATGCACCTGGTTGCTCTTATGCAGTGATGTAAACAGTGAGACCATCTCAGCAAAGGAAGTAAATGCCATTTAAAAATAGCTGGCATTTCTTTTCCTTTTTTCTCCATTTCTAAAACTGTTTAGTAGAACTATCCCCTCCAATTCAGGATGGAACCCCAACTGGTGTCTCCTTCACCTATTAAGATGAATAAGCAAAGAGCCAGTCATCAATCACATGCATATACCTGATTTTTTGTTTGTTTGTTTGTTAGGTTAAATTGAGGCATTTATTGTGCTGTGGAAATTGGCAAGACGTGTATGAAAAGACATTTCTTTTAAGTGAAAGAAGAAGGAGCAGTTGTTAAGAGTGGTCATAGTCAGATTTTTTTGAATTTTAAGTGCAACAAGTTACCCAGAATCAAATCTGCCATGTGTTATGGGAAACCTAACACCTGGGTGGCTCGGTGGTTGAGTGTCTGCCTTCGGCTCAGGGCATGATCCTGGAGTCCTGGGATCGAGTCCCACATCAGGCTCCCTGCATGGAGTCTGCTTCTCCCTCTGCCTCTCTCTCTCTCTCTCTGTATCTCTCATAAATAAATAAAATCATAAAAACAAAACGAAAAAAGAAACCTAACTAGTTTTAACAGCAACTTTTTAAGTGTTTTGCATAAATTGTTTTACTTTTTGTTGTGATTTCATGTTGCTTTACTGTTCCATAAGTACTTCTAATAAGGAAGACTCTGTGGAATGCTTTTTTCTTTTTTAATAATCCATTCTAAGTGACTCAGTGATAAACATTTCACTCCAGTGCCATCTCTTAGTGAGAATCTTTTATTCCATTGCTGGATTCACTTACTGAGATTAGCTTTATAATTAGAGGCAGGTGTGGGGGTAGAGAAGGGCATGCATCTGCTCATATTATTTGTAAGTGCTAAGGCCCAAGCTGACTGCATTCTTGATTATGTGTGCATGTGTGTGCACATGTTTGTGAAAGAGGGAGAGTTTTCATTTACTTGATTTGCTTTTTAACTGAAGCTATTTGATTACTAAGGAACAAATTTAAAACTCAACTGACTGGTTTTGCATAATTCTTCTATGGCTAAATTTAAGGTCAAACTTGCAATCTGCAGCATATCTATAGATCCTTGGTTCCCAAAACTTGTTGATAATCACACAGAACATGTTATTTGCCTGGGGAACTTTTCAAAGAAGTTGAGGTAGTGGTGAAGGAGAACTTTCAAAAATCTAGAAAATCCCTGAAAATTGCATAAAATAACTGAATTTCCATCACCAGAATTAATAATTCATTTGGCTACTCAAATGGTTCAGTGAATATTTACTGAGAAGTTGCTACATGACAGACTCAATTCTAGACAGCAGTGGAATAAAACTCTTGCCCTCTGGGAGCTGATATCCTCCTGGTGGAAGAGGTGCAAAAAATATACTTAGCTGATAGATAACATAAATAATGTGTGTGTATATATATATATATATATACACACACACACACACATAAATATATGTAAGTGAAGGTAAATGAAGCAAGTTTAGGAGAGGGGAGTGATGGGGGAAATTGTCCTATATTAGAGAATATGTTCAAGAAAGCCATATCTGATGACATCACATTTCAGGTAACAATTATTTGCCTTTTGTTTCAGTCACTTTTCAAGGTCCTCTTAAAAAATAAATACAATATTATAGATACAGTTGAAAATGCAAATGTATATACATATACGTGAGGAATACATAACAGTATTTTTTTGCATGTATTTTATCTACATGAACTGAATATATTGTCTACATTGTACTACCTCTTGCATCTTATTTTCTTCATTCAGCTTTAGGTTTTCTATATAATCAGCGTGGATCTCCAATATTTTGTTCATTTATGTTAACTGATCTGTAGTGCTCAGTGGAGTGACTACCTCACAGTTCATTTAGTGTTTCCTCATCAGTGTCCCTTCGGGGTGTTTTCATTTTCCCCCGTCACAAGGCAGTGCTTCAGCACACTTCCTTGGGCCTGACTCTTTATGGACAGGTGGATTATTTGCTCTGGGTATATATTTAGAAGTAGAACTGCTAGGCTTTTAAGCAAGGATTTTTTTGGTGGGTGGTGGTGGTGGTTGTTTAATGCAGACATTGGGGATGAGACGTCCCGAATCCCAATATCTGAGAGCAGGGCTTGGGCATGTGTATTTATAAAAAGCTTTTTTGGGGAGATTTGGATGCAGCTTCCCAAGGGACCAGTGTTTTGGAGTCCATTGCTCTAGCCCACATGAATCCATCCCACTCATGGATTAATAAAGGAATGAGAGATGAATAGGCTTTTCTGGCAGTGAGAATAAATTTTGGCTCTCACTCCACTAGGCCCCAGGAGTGGCTGCTGGTGTCTTCCCAAAAACCCTTTACTGGCCTGCTCACCCATCTGTCAACTGCTGTGAGTGCCAGCTGCTGAGGGCTCACAGCTGCCGCATCTCCAGAGAACTGTCCTCAGCAGGAAGAACCCGCTTGAAGGTTAATGACCCTATTTGCCCCCTTTCCAGTAAGCTCAGCTTATGACTGACTGACACAGGGGTTTAAAGAGCTGATCTTCCTGCCTCAAGGGGAGGCCACCTCTGTGGTTCAATTCAAACTGCTAAGCTAGGCTGGACCCAGTCTCAAGCCCAGTCCCCTGCCTCTTCCCGTTTCCCTCACTCCCCTTCATGTGCACCTGTTTCAAGCCAAGCTTTGAGGGAATCTAAGCCAGGATACCCCTTTGCTTATTTTTTTTTCTATTTTATCTTTTTCTCTACTCTCTGTTCTGTTGCTTTTGTTTGCCCTCTTTCTCTTTTGCTACTCCTTAGCTCATACTTACCTGTTCCATGTCACCTATGAAGAAGATGGAAAATGAAGCAATAATTTTCATTTTAACTTAATTTTAAGAAATGCACTGAGCCTATTCTGGAGCAGGACCTGCAGATACATCATGCTTGAATTATACCCTGCCATCTGATAGCTTGGTGGGCTGATAAGGGCCTGAGCTCTTGGTTCAATTAATAGTAATGTTGGGCTTACCTAGCTCCTTGCAGCTTCTCCTGGTCCTCTGAATCACAAGTGTGTTCTGTATTCTCAGAATGTGTCAACGACATAGCAAATGTGTGTAGTGAGTGACCATTTCCTATTAAACAAGTGCACTTTCCACCAGAAATTAGGAAATCCTGCTGCCTCTCATGCTTCAGAGACATTTTACTCCATGGGATTTAGTCAGCTCCACTTGGGCTTGGAGCCCTGTGGCAAAACCCCCACTATTTCTTGTGCAGACATAGCCTCATCCTGCATCCTTAAGATAGTGAGTTTGCTGTCATAGAATGTTGATAAATATATACATGAATGAAACATTATTATAATTGATAATAATATAATTTATTATTATTTATTATTATTATTATTATTAGACATGTAAGCCTTTGAGCTCTAAATTAAGCATTCATCTAGGCTTTGAAGTTACAGCCAGGAAGCAAATCCAGAGGCCCTTCCAAATCAGCCTTGTTTCAAAGGGAGTGGCAGAAGGACTTGAAAGATGAGCCTCTTCCTCTCCAGTAGGCCATTCTTAGGGTATGTTGGGCAGACTCACAACCCCAGTCTTTCCCCAAATAACAAAAGCTTGTAACTTCCAAGGACACGTGCTGGGTGGAGAGAGAAGCGGAGACCTCCAAAGAAAACCACAGGTTTGGTTATGCCCTGTTCAGCTTTTTGTCCAATAAGAAATGTGATTCTGAGCCTCAAGCTGTTAAAGAGGGAATTATCTGGCCTGCCTGGCAACTTAGGTCTAATCCTCCCATGGCAGTATACCCACAGTTGCAGCCTGGGCAACTACTCCAAATTGACAGGCACAGATGCGCTTTCACAGGTAGAAAGGGATTATCTCAATCCCATTGCCTTTGTTCATATCTTCACTCAAAATTTTCCATCCTGCAGGGTTTGACAGAGAAAGTTGGTTGCAATCCTGCCTCTAAGTTCCTTTCTCTGTTAGGGGGAGGATTCATCTCAAGCCCCCAATGTCTTTCCCCCATGCAGGGTAAAACAGATGGTTTATTCCACACTAGTATTCCACACTAGAATACAGTGTGTGCCTACAAATGCACACCTTTTGAATCTGTGATCTTTGGGAATCTGGATTCCTAACTGCTTAGCCAACTAAAAAAAATTCTATTCTTACTATCTGAATTTTAGCTCTCTGGATTTAATATGTTTCTATGATTCTTTAATATTTGACAAAATTCTGCATAACTAAACTCCTAGGTATAAGCCTTCTTTATAGCCACAAAACTTAGAATTTGTTGTCTTTGCTGTCTTAGACTTTGAAATGGAAACATACTAGTTAGCATCTCTGAGGATGTCTGGTATCAAATTCTGGTTATACTAAAGCCTGACATTCTTGGGTAAAATTGCCATTAGTTTCCCATCAACCTAACCAAGGACTCACTCTTCCCATATGGGTGTCCCTTCAGGCCCCTGGTGTCCTGTTCTCTCTCCACCCACCATTAATGCTCCCTCTCAGGCAAGAAGCAGCATTCAGTCATTTCCAACTTCTAGTGGATTTGAATTACTGAATTATCTCCCCACGTTAATAAAGCCCAGTGCTAAGTGGAATGAAAGGCATCGTGAATGATAAATCTTGGAAATAGTTAGGATTTAGAAGTGCCAGCTCTGAACCACTGTTACTCATTTAGGTCCTTTCTAAACACTTATAATGAGGTTTGGCATTAGCTCGCATGAGGGTAAATTGTCATTGTACAAATAAATTAACAACAGCAGTAATAATACAGTCATGCAGTAGAGTAGCTGCCTCGCTTTCCAAGCACTGTTTATATTAATCTTTCACACTGACCTTTTGAACTATATAGATACATAAACTTAAGAGTCTCACCTTATGTGTCACAAGACTGATCTTCAGAAACCTGCGGTAGCATACTGCAAGGAGCACAACAAGGACAGAAGAAACCTCCATTCTCCAGGTTTATAGTTCAGTGCTGTCTCTGCTTTATCATGTAGACTCTCTTGAAGCTAATTATTTAGAATTGAATTTTATTTGGAAGAGGACTATAAAATGCCCCCCCTTAAAAGAAACCTGTTATATACCGAAAGAAGCATTGACAGTGAGAAAAACTGAATCTGTGATTTATCTGTGACTTGTTTCTTTTCCTACTGATGTCACATAGGCCACCCTGCCTAGCATGGCAGAGTGGCCCTGTCTTCCTGCCACCACTTCTCTCAGTGACAAATGAGGGCACAAAAGACAAGAACAAACTATCTGATTTCTTATAGCCCATTGTCAGGATTCTGGGGAGAAAATGGAGGACTGAAATAAATTTCTTCTAATTGTAGGGATGGTAGATTCATAAAATATATTTTCATTTGAGTTCCTAAATCTCTCCCAAGACCATTACTGTTTTAGCATGTAGACAGATCCACAAACAGGGAAACGTGGGTTAACCAGGCAGTGCCTATCAGGGCAGACCTTATTTTTCTTTGTAACATCTAGTTTGTCTTCATAGAAGCCATTACTGTTAGGGTAAGATCACCACGCCAGTTGCATTGCCATGTATGCTGCTCTTAGCACATCTATAATGTGCCCTGTAGTTTTGGCCAGAGGCCATTGAAGAAGGTGCAAAGGTGATTTTTTAATTTAAATGACATGGAATATAGCCTTTAAACATTTTGAGTCAATATTAGCCCAGATAAGGTAACTTGGATAAATGAGCAAAACAGTCCTGCCTGCTCCCTGTAGTACTTCATCATTAAAGTCTCATCTTTTATTTGCAAATGACGTATCAGATAAAGGGCTTGTATCCAAGATCTATAAAGAACTTATTAAACTCAACAGCAAAGAAACAAACAATTCAATCATGAAATGGGCAAAAGACATGAAGAGAAATCTCACAGAGGAAGACATAGACATGGCCAACAAGCACATGAGAAAATGCTCCGCATCACTGGCCATCAGGGAAGTACAAATCAAGACCACAATGAGATCCCACCTCACACCAGTGAGAATGGGGCAAATTAACAAGGCAGGAAACCACAAATGTTGCAGAGGGTGCGGAAAAAAGGGAACCCTTTTGCACTGTTGGTGGGAATGTGAACTGGTGCAGCCACTCTGGAAAACTGTGTGGAGGTTCCTCAAAGTGTTAAAAATAGACCTGCCCTATGACCCAGCAATTGCACTGCTGGGGATTTACCCCAAAGATTCAGATGCAATGAAACGCCGGGACACCTGCACCCCGATGTTTCTAGCAGCAATGTCCACAATAGCCAAACTGTGAAAGGAGCCTCGGTGTCCATCGAAAGATGAATGGATAAAGAAGATGTGGTTTATGTATACAATGGAATATTCCTCAGCCATTAGAAACGACAAATACCCACCATTTGCTTCGATGTGGATGGAACTGGAGGGTATTATGCTGAGTGAAGTAAGTCAGTCGGAGAAGGACAAACATTATATGTTCTCATTCATTTGGGGAATATAAATAATAGTGAAAGGGAATAAAGGGGAAAGGAGAAAAAATGAGTGGGAAGTATCAGAAAGGGAGACAGAACATGAGAGACTCCTAACTCTGGGAAACAAACTAGGGGTGGTGGAAGGGGAGAAGGGCGGGGGGTGGGGGTGACTGGGTGACGGGCACTGAGGGGGGCACTTGATGGGATGAGCACTGGGTGTTATTCTATATGTTGGCAAATTGAACACCAATAAAAAATAAATTTATAAGAAAAATAAAGTCTCTTCTTTAATGTGGCTGAAGTTGTTTGCTCTTCTGCGTCCAAACACTCAGCATCCTACTGTCACATATGAACCCTTCTCTTATAAGCTTTCACTGCCTGGTACCTGTCCACACAGAATAGATGAGTGTAAATGCTTACCAGCGAGTGTGATGGCTTACTGAGCACTGTAATGCAGACTTTCATGTCTGGAGACCATTTTTAGTAGCTGAGATTATCAGAGCCCCACTTGACATTCTGATAAAATGCTCAAATGTTTCTCTAGATTCTTCCAGAGGCCTAGTTCTCTGTCCTTTTTTGACCATGCTATGAACATGTGGAGTGTGCCTCCTCTGGGTCCTTGTGGCTTTGCTTTCCTGAGCAGTCATTTTATCATTTTCCTCTCCTTTTTGTAAGGAGAGTGGTATTTCTCTGTCCTTGAAATACTGACAAATGGTGAAATAGCTGTATTTTCTTTTTTTTATGTGGCTGCTGTTTTGGAAGCCAGAAACAAACCAAAGGAATGGAAATATTTCAGCTATTAAGGGGGTACTGGCTCTAGAGAGGCAAGCTAAGCAGCTGGCACAGCATGGAATACCCCAGGGCAAAGGGTTTGAAAATGTGATTATTTGACTAAAGAAGCGGTAGGAGAAATGTTTGCCAAGAAGGAACTTCAGAAGCTCTGCTTGAACATGAGTTTGAGGAAGTGAGAATGCTTTAGTTAGATGGATTTCTATTACTGTAGTTGACAGTGGGCTGGCTAGCTCCCTGCTGGCAGATGGTGCCAGCGTGTTTCACTTGAAGAAATACACTGGGGCAGCTGTGAACCATTCATGATGCTCCATTGTTGCTGAAAAGAGGATGGCAAACTTGAGGGTATGATATAAGAATTCTTCTTCAATTAGAAGACTGAGCCACCACTATAAAATGGAGTGGTCATGCTGATGACTGGTGGAGTTTTAGTTATTTACTGATTCATAGCAAGTTACCCTTAGTGACCTAATATTTATTATTTCTGTTTCTGTAAGTTGGAAATTCAGGTACAATTTAACAGGATGCCTCTAGCTCAGAGTCTCTCATTGGTTAACATTGAAAGTGCTGTTTGGAGCTGCCTTCAGTTCCAGATCTGCCCTGGGGAGGATCTAATACTGAGATCACCCACATGGCTATTGGCAGGCCATAGGTCCTTAATAGCTATTGCTAAAGTTAACATCTCATTGACACATTGGCCTCTCCATAGGGTTACTCACAGAATGAGTTCCTTCCTTCAGAAAAAAGATTCATAAGACAGAAAAAGAAAAAAGGAGAAGTAGGATGTGAGGGACAGAAGCCATAATCCTCTTGTAACCTAGCTTTGGAATTCACACCCTATCAATTCTGCTAGATTTTCTTCATCAGAAGTGAGGCAAGAAGTCCAGCATACACTCACGGGGAGGGACTACACAAAGAGATGGATATCAGGAGGCCAGGGTCGTTGGTGTCTATCTTAGAGGCTGCTTACCACCAATAGTAACCATATTTTTCATTTAAATGGATGTCAAAATTATTTTCCACCCTTCGGTATATGAATGGTATTGGCATGAGGTGAGTTTGTTTGGAAAAGAAACTGGATGACTATATGAATCATAGTCTTCATTCAACATATTGTTTTGGTTAATGGTAAGTGACTGGTGTGGAGGCAATGAGAGAATATATTATTAATCATATAGATGTGTGAGCTACAGTTCTTAGCCCTTACTCAGGATGGTGGGAGACCAGGTACAAATCTCTTACTTTATTCATTTTTGGAATGGGCTTGACTATGAGAAATCTTGTTAATCTTCAGCTAAATAGGAAGTGTCAGAATAGAGTAGAGTTGCCTCTAGAAAGAGCTTATATCATTTAATCATGGCTAGGCTCCAGGCTCTTCATATTATAGGGCAAAATTTACTTCATGTATGAGTGTTTATATTGACTGTCAATACAAATACTTAGTTTCATGAGTCATCTGCCAACCTTGATTATGACTTCTAGAAAAATGGTAGGAGCTGTGATCAAAAGGCATATTTTCTTAACATATAATAGCTCCCTAGCAATATTTGCCAGATGATTAACTCCAAAAGGGCCTCTACCCTTGTAGAATTCATATTAAATGGTATCATAAAACATTAGAGTTGATAGGGACCTTTGAGATTAGTTTCCTCAACTCCTTTGTGTTATGGATAAGGATACAGGCCAGAGCTGAGAATGAACTTGAACTAGTAATGCACTGCTTAACTTATCATCGGCTACTGCACCCATTAGTGGTGTAGAAATTGGCAAGGCAGAAGATGGCCAAAAAAGATGGCCTTACATTGTTTGTAGTAATCTAGAAAAACCAGTTAGGTTGGGAGACTTTTCCAAATAATATTTTTAAACTAAATCCTATAAGATTTATAGCTATATTTCCAGGAAGTACCCAAAGCATATGAGGTGCTCAATGACAGGGGTATTGATCTTGATGATAACTAACCAGTGGTGAAATGCCCACTGCAGTTGCCAAGTGAGCGCTGATCTTAATGGCTTCTAGCCTCTGGTGAACTGAATATTCAGTTACTGTCATCCAGGTTCAGAAACACACTACAGAGACTAGATTGACTTATGCAGTCAATACTGTGTGGTCTTACTGGTGGGATATCAGCTTTGGGAATGATGAGGATGTAAAAGAGTGAATATTCAAGGACAGCATGGAAAATTTGAACTAGAAGTAAAGAGGCATTAGTTCTGGACCCACTTTTATTTCAGTGGTCTAATTTGGGAATAAAAAAAATCTCAGGTCCCAGTTCTGTACCTTCCATAAGTGGTAATTTAATTTTGGGCAAACTACTGATGTGGGCTAATTTCACTTATAAAATTAAAGAATACTATCAATGACTCCTAATCAGCACTGATATAACATTATAGAGGAGGGTATATATAAAAATTTCTGTGATGGAGTAGGAAAAAAACATGCAGATAGAAAAAAAAAATCTTCAATTCTAGTAGTCAGAAGAACCAACCTTCCTGTAGGGAGATAGGGCATTCTAGTAGAGTTTCCAGGTAGAAAATTGGATAGCATACTCACATATTAAAGAGAACTTAGCTAGAAACACATTGAGAAACTTTGCCTAGATGATCTCCATTCCTTCCAGTCCTAAAGTTTGGAGAGTCAGTGACTAGAGAGCCATGGGTCATTCAAGGAAACAATGTTAGAAGAGAGAAAGTACTGAAGAAGGAAAGAGCTGGCCCCTAGCTAAGGGTGGCCTGAAAGGATGTCAAGATTGGACAGTGGCAAGCAGAAACAAAGTTTTCAAACAAAAACATTGAAACTGGAGTCTTCCATCTCTCTGAGTTCAAAGAAAATCAAGATCCCAACTCCAACTACCTTTCATGGCAGGTCTACTCTTGTCTGCCATTGTTATTTCCAGAACTGGATGTCACTTATTAGGTTACAAAGTTTATATACCAAAGGATCTGTCTTAGTAAATAGTCCAAGAACGTATTGGTTTCCAGTAAAGGTAAACTGAATTGTTATTGGCATTAATGTTGAATGGCAAAAATGTCACTGTAGATATTAAATGTGTTTTTAATTACATTAGCACACCTATGTCTTTGAAGGGGAAGCAAATTGAACATTTTAAAAATGTAGATCATAACACACCAAAATTTATGGCTTGCAGCAAAATAAACTGAGTTAAAAAAATAACTCAAAATCAGAAATGAAACAGGAGATGTTATAGTTGCTACCACAGAAATACAAAGGGTCATATAAGACTACTATGAACAATTACAAACCAGCAAGTTGGAAAACTCAGAAGTGGATAAATTCCTAGAAACACATAACTTACCAAGACTGAACAGACTGGTTACTAGCTAGGGGATTGAATCAATAGTCTAAAACCTCCCAACAAACAAAGGTCCAGGACCAGACAGCTTCACTGGTGAATGCTACCAAATGCTACCAAACGTTCAAAGAAGAATTAATACTAATCCTTCAGACTCTTCAAAAAAAAAATAGAAGGGAGAACTTTTCCAAACATTTTGTGGCCAATATTAACCCTGATACCAAGACTAAACAAGGATGCCCCAAGAAGAGTACAGGCCAATATCTCTGATGAACATAGATGCAGAAATCCTTAACAGAACATTCACAAATTAAATTCAGCAATTAGCTAAAAGGATCATACACCACCATTAAGTAGGATCTATACCCAGGGATACAAGAATGGTTCAGCATCCTTAAATTAGTCAGTGTAATGCATCACACTAAGAAAGCAAAGGATAAAAATCACATGACCAGCTCAATAGATGTAGATATAGCATTTGACAAAATTCAACATCCCTTTGTGATAAAAAGGGTAGTTTATAGAGGAAACATATCTCAACACAATAAAGGCCATATATCACAAGCTCATAGCTAACATCATACTCAGCAGTGAAGAGTTGAAAGCTTTTTATTTAAGATCAGGAACAAGACAAGCATGTCTACTTTTGCCACTCTATCCAACAGAGTATATTTTAGATTCTAGCCAGAGTAATTAACCAAAAAAGGAAGAAGAGAAAGAAAAAGAGAGAAAGTAAGACAAAGGGCATCTAAATTGGAAAGAAAGAGGTAAAAATGTCAGTTTTCAGATGGTAAGATATTACATATAAAAAACCTTGACCCCCTTGAAAAACTGTTAAAACTAATAAATTTAGTATACTTGCAAGATAAAAAAATCAATACATAGAAATCTGTTGTGCTTCTTAACACTAGTAATGAACTATCATAAAGAGAAATTGAGAAAAGTACTATTTAAATTGCATCAAAAAGAATAAAATACTTAGGAATAAAGTTAACCAAGGAAGTAAAAGACCTGTATATTGAAAACAGCAAGACATTGATGAGAAAAATTAAGGAAGATAAATAAATGGAAATGCATTTTATGTTTATGCATTGGAAGAGTTAATATTGTTAAAATGTCCATGCTACTCAAAATAATACATAGATGTGTAATACCCATCAAAATTCCAATGGTATTTTTCACAGAAATAGAACAAACTATCCTAACCTTTATATGGAACCACAAAAGATCCTAGACAGCCAAAGCAGTCTTGAGATAGAAAGCTAAAGGGATAATGCTTCCTGATTTCAAACTATACTAGAAAGCTGTAGTAATCAAAACAGTATGGTATTGACATAAAATCAGACATGTAGGTCAGTGGATTGGAATAGAGAGCTCAGAACTAAATCCACATGCATATGGTCAATTAGTTTATAACAAAGTTGCCAAGAATGTACAATGGGGAAAGGACAGTCTTTTCAATAAATGATGTACAGAAACTGGACTATTATCTTAACACCATTACACAAAAATTAACTGAAAATGGAATAGACTTGAATGTAAGACTGGAAACTCTGAAACTACTAAAGAAAACATAGGTGGTAAGGTCCCTAATATAAATCTTGGCCTATGATTTTTCAAATCTGAATACAAAAGCAAAAAGCAACAGTGTGAACAAGTGGGATTCTCTTGAACTAAAAAACCTTTGGCACACCAAAGAAAGCCATCAACAAAAGGCAATTTACTGAATGGGAGACAATAATTGTAAATCATATACATGATAAGGAGCTAATATTCAAAATATATGAAGAACTCATATAATTCAGTAGGAAAACCCTAAAACTATCCAATTAAAAAATGGACAATCTAAATAGCCTTTTATTTTTTTAAATAATAAATTTATTTTTTATTGGTGTTCAATTTGCCAACATACAGAATAACTCCCAGTGCTCATCCCGTCAAGTGCCCCCATCAGTGCCCATCACCCATTCACCCCCACCCCCCACCCGCCTACCCTTCCACCACCCCTAGTTCATTTCTCAGAGTCTTCATGTTCTGTCTCCCTTTCTGATATTTCCCACCCATTTCTTCTTCCTTCCCTTCTATTCCCTTTCACTATTATTTATATTCCCCAAATGAATGAGAGCATATAATGTTTGTCCTTCTCCGACTGACTTACTTCACTCAGCATAATACCCTCCAGTTCCATCCACTTCGAAGCAAATGGTGGGTATTCGTCGTTTCTAATGGCTGAGGAATATTCCATTGTATACATAAACCACATCTTCTTTATCCATCCATCCTTCGGTGGACACTGAGGCTCCTTCCACAGTTTGGCTATTGTGGACATTGCTGCTATAAACATCGGGGTGCAGGTGTCCCGGCGTTTCATTGCATCTGCATCTTTGGTGTAAATCCCCAGCAGTGCAATTGCTGGGTCGTAGGGCAGGTCTATTTTTAACTCTTTGAGGACCCTCCACACAGTTTTCCAGAGTGGCTGCACCAGTTCACATTCCCACCAACAGTGCAAGAGGGTTCCCTTTTCTCCGCATCCTCTCCAACATTTGTGGTTTCCTGCCTTATTAATTTTCCCCATTCTCACTGGTGTGAGGTGGGATCTCATTGTGGTTTTGATTTGTATTTCCCTGATGGCAAGGGATGCGGAGCATTTTCTCATGTGCTTGTTGGCCATGTCTATGTCTTCCTCTGTGAGATTTCTGTTCATGTCTTTTGCCCATTAAATGATTGGATTGTTTGTTTCTTTGCTGTTGAGTTTAATAAGTTCTTTCTAGATCTTGGAAACTAGCCCTTTATCTGATAGTCATTTGCAAATATCTTCTCCCATTCTGTAGGTTGTCTTTGAGTTTTGTTGACTGTATCCTTTGCTGTGCAAAAGCTTCTTATCTTGATGAAGTCCCAATAGTTCATTTTTGCTTTTGTTTCTTTTGCCTTCGTGGATGTATCTTGCAAGAAGTTACTGTGGCCGAGTTCAAAAAGGGTGTTGCCTGTGTTCTCCTCTAGGATTTTGATGGAATCTTGTCTCACATTTAGATCTTTCATCCATTTTGAGTTCATCTTTGTGTATGGTGAAAGGGAGTGGTCCAGTGTCATTCTTCTGCATGTGGATGTCCAATTTTCCCAGCACCATTTATTGAAGAGACTGTCTTTCTTCCAGTGGATAGTCTTTCCTCCTTTATTGAATATTAGTTGACCATAAAGTTCAGGGTCCACTTCTGGATTCTCTATTCTGTTCCATTGATCTATGTGTCTGTTTTTGTGTCAGTACCACACTGTCTTGATGACCACAGCTTTGTAGTACAACCTGAAATCTGGCATTGTGATGCCCCCAGCTCTGGTTTTCTTTTTTAAAATTCCCCTGGCTATTCGGGGTCTTTTCTGATTCCACACAAATCTTAAAATATTTTGTTCTAACTCTCTGAAGAAAGTCCATGGTATTTTGATAGGGATTGCATTAAACGTGTAAATTGCCCTGGGTAACATTGACATTTTCACAATATTAATTCTGCCAGTCCATGAGCATGGAATACTTTTCCATTTCTTTGTGTCTTCCTCAATTTCTTTCAGAAGTGTTCTATAGTTTTAGGGCATAGATCTTTTACCTCTTTGGTTAGGTTTATTCCTAGGTATCTTATGCTTATGGGTGCAATTGTAAATGGGATTGACTCCTTAATTTCTGTTTCTTCAGTCTCATTGTTAAGGTATAGAAATGCCACTGACTTCTGGGCATTGATTTTGTATCCTGCCACACTGCCAAATTGCTGTATGAGTTCTAGCAATCTTGGGGTGGAGTGTTTTGGGTTTTCTATGTAGAGTATCATGTCATCGGTGAAGAGGGAGAGTTTGACTTCTTTGCCAATTTGAATGTCTTTCATGTCTTTTTGTTGCCTGATTGCTGAGGCTAGGACTTCCAGTACTATGTTGAATAGCAGTGGTGAGAGTGGACATCCCTGTCTTGTTCCTGATCTTAGGGGAAAGGCTCCCAGTGCTTCCCCAGTGAGAATGATATTTGCTGTGGGTTTTTTGTAGATGGCTTTGAAGATGTTGAGGAATGTTCCCTCTATCCCTACACTCTGAAGAATTTTGATCAGGAATGGATGCTGTTTTTTGTCAAATGCTTTCTCTGCATCTATTGAGAGGATCATATAGGTCTTGGTTTTTTTCTTGCTGGTATGATGAATCACATTGATTGTTTTACGAGTGTTGAACCAGCCTTGTGTCCTGGGAATAAATCCTACTTGGTCATGGTGAATAATTTTCTTAATGTACTATTGTATCCTATTGGCTAGTATCTTGTTGAGAATTTTTGCATCCATGTTCATCAGGGATATTGGTCTGTAATTCTCCTTTTTTGGTGGGGTCTTTGTCTGGTTTTGGAATTAAGGTGATGCTGGCCTCATAGAACGAATTTGGAAGTACTCCATCTCTTTCTATCTTTCCAAACAGCTTTAGGAGAATAGGTATGGTTTCTTCTTTAAACGTTTGATAGAATTCCCCTGGGAAGCCATCTGGCCCTGGACTTTTGTGTCTTAGGAGGTTTTTGACGACTGCTTCAATTTCCTCCCTGGTTATTGGCCTGTTCAGGTTTTCTATTTCTTCCAGTTCCAGTTTTGGTAGTTGTGGCTTTCCAGGAATGCATCCATTTCTTCTAGATTGCCTAATTTATTGGCGTATAGCTGTTCATAATATGTTTTTAAAATCGTTTGTATTTCCTTGGTGTTGGTAGTGATCTCTCCTTTCTCATTCATGATTTTATTAATTTGAGTCTTCTCTGTCTTCTTTTTAATAAGGCTGGCTAATGGTTTGTCTATCTTATTAATTCTTTCAAAGAACCAACTCCTGGTTTTGTTGATCTGTTCCACAGTTCTTCTGGTCTTGATTTCATTGAGTTCTGCTCGAATCTTTATTAACTCTCTTCTTCTGCTGGGTGTAGGGTCTATTTGCTGTTTTTTCTCCAGCTCCTTTAGGTGTAAGGTTAGCTTTTGTATTTGAGTTCTTTCCAGTTTTTGGATGGATGCTTGTATCGTGATGTATTTCCTCCTCAGGACTGCTTTTGCTGTATCCCGTAGATTTTGAATGGTTGTATCTTCATTCTCATTAGTTTCCATGAATCTTTTTAATTCTTCCTTAATTTCCTGGTTGACCCTTTCATCTTTTAGCAAGATGGTCCTTAACCTCCGTGTGTTTGAGGTCCTTCCAAACTTCTTGTTGTGATTTAGTTCTAATTTCAAGGCCTTATAGTCTGAGAATACGCAGGGGACGATCCCAATCTTTTGGTATCAGTTAAGATCTGATTTGTGACCCAGTATGTTGTCTATTCTGGAGAAAGTTCCATGTGCACTTAAGCAGAATGTTTATTCAGTTGAATTTGGATGTAAAGTTCTGTAGATATCTGTGACATCCATCTGGTCCAGTGTATCATTTAAAGCTCTTGTTTCTTTGGCGATTTTGTGTTTAAAGACCTATCGAGTGTAGAAAGCGCTAGATTGAAGTCACCAAGTATAAGTGTATTATTATCTAAGTATGTCTTAATTTTGGTTATTAATTGATATATTTGGCAGCTCCCACATTCGGGGCATATATGTTGATGATTGTTAAGTCCTCTTTTTGGATAGATTCTTTAAGTATGATATAGTCTCCCTCTTCATCTCTCACTACAGTTTTCGGGGTAAATGTTAGTTTATCTGATATAAGGATGGGTACCCCTGCTTTCTTTTGAGGACCATTTGAATAGTAAATGGTTTCCAAGCTTTTATTTTCAGGCTGTAGGTGTCCTTCTGTCTAAAATGAGTCTCTTGTAGACAGCAAATAGATGGGTCCTGCTTTTTTATCCAGTCTGAAACCCTGTGCCTTTTGATGGGGTCATTAAGCCCACTCATGTTCAGAGTTACTATTGAAAGATATGAGTTTAGTGTCATCATGATATCTATTCAGTCCTTGTTTTTGTGGATTGTTCCACTGAACTTCTTAAAGGGAAATTTTAAGAGTCCCCTTTAAAATTTCTTGCAGAGCTGGTTTGGAGGTCACATATTCTTTCAGTTCCTGCCTGTCTTGGAAGCTCTTTATCTCTCCTTCCATTCTGAATGAGAGCCTTGCTGGATAGAGTATTCTTGGCTGCATGTTCTTCTCATTTAGGACCCTGAATATATCCTGCCAGCCCTTTCTGGCCTGCCAGGTCTCTGTGGAGAGGTCTGCTATTACCCTAATACTTCTCCCCATAAAAGTCAGGGATTTCTTGTCTCTTGCTGCTTTAAGGATCTTCTCTTTATCTTTGGAATTTGCAAGCTTCACTATTAAATGTCGAGGTGTTGAACGGTTTTTATTGATTTAAGGGGAGGATCTCTCTATTTCCTGGATCTGAATGCCTGTTTCCCTTCCCAGATTAGGAAAGTTTTCAGCTATGATTTGTTCAAATACATATTCTGGCCCTCTGTCCCTTTCAGCGCCCTTGGGAACCCCAATTAAACATAGGTTTTTCTTCCTCAGGCTGTCGTTTATTTCCCTTAATCTATCTTCATGGTCTTTTAATTGTTTGTCTCTTTTTTCCTCAGTTTCCCTCTTTGCCATCAACTTGTCTTCTATGTCACTCACTTGTTCTTCCACCTCGTTAACCCTCTTTGTTAGGACTTCTAGTTTGGATTGCATCTCATTCAATTGATTTTTAATTTCTGCCTGATCTAAATTCTGCAGTCATGAAGTCTCTTGAGTCCTTTATGCTTTTTTTCTAGAGCCACCAGTAGCTTTATAAGAGTGCTTCTGAATTGGCTTTTTGCCATTGAATTGTAATCCAGATTTTGTAGCTCTGTGGGAGAGAGGACTGTTTCTGATTCTTTCTTTTGAGGTGAGGTTTTCCTTCTAGTCATTTTGCTCAGTGCAGAGTGGCCAAAAACAAGTTGTATTGAGAAAAGGAGAAAAAGAAAGGAGAGAAAGAAGGAAAGAAAAGAGAAAAAGAAAAAAGGAAGAAAAAAAAGAGAAGAAAAAGAGAAAGAAAAAGAAAGAAAAGGGAAAAAAGGGGTGGGGGGAAGCAAACAGAAATCAAAAAGAAAAAAAAAAAAAAAAAACAACCATGGGGGAGTATCCTATGATTCTGTATACTGTAAGTCCCTTGACTTCTCCTGGAACTTTCCAGTGTGATTGGTCAATAATTTGTTTTTCCCCTGTCAGTCTAGCTGGTGTTTTGGGGGAGGGGCCTGTTGTGCTGATTTTCAGGTGTTAGCACTTGGGGGAGCTGCTCTGCCCCTGCCTGGTGCAGGGCTCAGTGGGGGCTGTTTACCCTGTGAGGCCGCAGGAGGAACAGCCCCAGTGGCAGGGCCAGCTCTGGAGCCCTGGAGTCAGCTCGGGCAGGAACTCCGGAGCTCTCCGTCTGCAGGGCCTGGAGGCTCTGGGCGGGGCCGCTGATCTGCTCAGCTCGGGGCAGGAGCGTCCTCGCTGTCCTGGGCCCTCCCGGCCTCTGCCTGTCCCGGGGGGAGGCCGGATCCTGGGCTGTGTCCCGGCGCCCTGTGCTCCGGGGCCTGCGCTGGTGGATTCGCGCTCCCGCCCCGCAGCGCCCTCCGAGGAGCCTCCCCGGAGCCCCCCGAGCTGCTCCCGCCCCGCAGCCCCCTCCGCGGAGCCGCCCCCGAGCCCCCCGAGCTGCTCCCGCCCCGCAGCCCCCTCCGCGGAGCCGCCCCCGAGCCCCCCGAGCTGCTCCCGCCCCGCAGCCCCCTCCGCGGAGCCGCCCCCGAGCCCCCCGAGCTGCTCCGGGTACCCCAGTGCGCGCTGCAGCCCTTAGGGAGCTCGGCGCACTCTCCCGGGGCGCAGGTGTCAGTGTCCCCGGGAGCCCGAGGGCATCCCCGCCCTCCTGGGTCCTGCTCCAACTCCCTGGAGCCCCTTTCCCCCGGGAAGGTCGGTGCAGCTCCTGCTCCTCCGGGATGGGGCTCTCCTGTCCTGGGGACACTCGCCCCGGCCTCAGCCTGGCTCCTCGCGGGGCCCCTCCCCCTTGGAGGCCTTTTGTTTTTTTATTTCTTTTTCCCTGTCTCCCTACCTTGATAGAAGTGGGAACTCTTCTCACTGTAGCATTCCAGCTGTTCTCTCTTTAAATCTCAGGCCGAATTCGTAGATTTTTCAGGATGATTTGAAGGTTATCTAGGTAATTTGGTGGAGACAGGTGATTGGGGCCCTACTCTTCCGCCATCCTGCCCCTCTCGCCTTTTCTTTTTTAAGAGAAGATACACAGATGGCCAACAGATACATCATTAATAATCAGGGAATGCAAAATTAGAACCACAGTGAGAGATCATCTGACACCTGCGAAAATGTCCTTTATTGAAATGACAAGAAATAATAAGTATTAGTGAGGATATGGGGAAAAGGGAATTTTCTTTTTTTTTTAAAGATTTATTTATCTATTCATGAGAGAGAGAGAGAGAGGCAGAGACACAGGCAGAGGGAGAAAGAGGCCCCTTGCGGGGAGCCCGATGTGGGACTCCATCCTGATCCCAAGATCACGCCCTGAGCTGAAGGCAGACACTCAACCGTGGAGTCACCCAGGCATCCCAGAAATTTCTGAATTGTTGGTGGGAATGTAAATTGGTACAACCACTATGGAAAACAGTATGAACGTTCCTCAAAAAATCAAAAATAGAATTACAATATGATCAAGCAATTCGACTTCTGAGTATTTATCTGAAGAAAGTGGAGACACTAATTCAAAAACATACATGCACTCCTATGTTCATTGCAGCATCATTTATAGTAGCCAGGATATGGAAACAACCTAAGTGGCCATTGATGTAAGAATGGATTAAAAAATTGTGGTGTACATATATACAACGGAGTATTATTCAGCCATAAAAATAATGAATTCTTGTCATTTGCAACAACATGGATGTGGACTTCATGGGCATTATGCTAAGTGAAAAAAGTCATATAAAGATATACTATTTTATCCTTCTTTTAGTGGAATCTGAAGAGTGAACCAAAAAACCAAATTCCTGGATACAGAGAATAGATTGGTGGTTGCAAGAGTTGGAGTGGGGAAGGGGGAAATAGATGAATATATTTTTTTTAGTTTAAATAAGTTGAATAAAAAATTCAAATAAATACACATTGCTTGATTTACCTTTATTAAGATCTTCGCTATTGTGGATTTGTGAAAATTTTGCATAAGCAGTAAGAAGAGATACATTAAATAAAAAAGAGTTAAAAATCTCTAGGAAAGACTAAGTATGCAACAATTACTACTTTTTCATTCAGACTTTACCAATAAAAATAAAGTACTTAAATACATTGACATGATGTAAATACCATATCATTATACTTCCTGTGTTCTCATATTATTCAGTATCCTGTTTAAAAAATGAAAGCTATGTGACATTCTGAAATAAAAGTATGCAGATGTTTGGAGTATGTTCATAAAAACATGCAAAAATACTACTAAAATATACTAATTTTTATTTAAGTTTTCTCTCTAACTACGACTGAGATATCTCCTCTATCAACTTTTACCTAAGAGAAGAGTCCCCCTTCATGTGTTGTGCTGTTCTGACTCTTTAATGCTCTCAGACATAACCTAACTTGTTTAACAGATTCTGAAGAAGAGGTCTTCTTGCTTTGTTTTTTGAAACTGTTTGGTAGTTATCACATCAAAACTCCAAAGGCAGAAATATTGGCTACTACTGACGTTTTTCCTTTTCAGTCCATTACCTCTAGTGCATGGCTCTCCAGAGATGTCTCTGCCATTCCACACTGCCAAGTTTGCTCTGTGGCTCAACAGCTTGAGCTTTTACCCTCTGTTCTGAGATTGGAATGTTCTTTCCTACTCAGTGTCCACTTTGTATTGTCTCAGTGGAGTATTGTCTCTGTGGAGTTACCAATCTTGTATGGCAATGTGAAACTCAAGAAAATTGCTTCTTGGTTTTTCTTGTAACCCTTTTGTGAATGTGCAGGCCATATACTTCATACAACACTTCTCTTGGAGGCCAGTGTCTGCTATGTTTTCAAATCTAACAGGGTTCTACAAAGTCTGAGAAGACTGTTGCTTATCTCCCTGCCAGCATTCAATAAAACCCTTTGGTATGATATAAGAAGACACAACATGACATATAACCCTTGATTACCCTAGTAGTTTGCTTCAGTAAAATGGGTGGAAAATATTATACTTCAGATTACAGATGATCTATATGGATAGAGGAAATTATAGTTAAATTAATGGTAAGAATATTTTAAGGCTAATGGAATACTCAAGATGCAGTCATATGTTCAGGTATTTTTGACATTTAAGAGTTATCTATCTTAGAAGAATACAAAGGGGTGTGAGCTCTTTGACATTGTTCTTGGCAGTGATTTTTTTGATGTGACACCAAAAATAAAGGTAACAAAAGCAAAGTTAGCAAGTGGGGCTACATCAAACTAGAAAGCTTCTGCTTAGCAAATGAAACCATGAACAAAATGAAAAGACAGGCTATAGAACCGAAGAAAATATTTGCAGACCCCATGTCTGATAAGGAGTTAATCTTATAAAATATACAAGGAATTCCTACAACTCAATAGCAAAACAATAAATAACTCAATTTGAAAATGGGCAGATAGACTAAATAGACTTTTTTCCCCAAAGAGTTAAATGCAGATGGCCAACAGGTACATGAAAAAGTGTAAAATATCAGTAATTAGGAAAGTACAAATCAAAACCAGAATGAGATGCCACCTCACACCTGTTAGGATGGCTAAGAGGTAAAGTGTGTTTTCTGTTATGCGCATGGCAGAAGAAGAAGCACATTCTTCCTTCTGTTTCTTTGGAAAATGTCCATGAACAGCTGAAGGTGGGGCTACTTTGTGATCAGCTGGGACCAAAGAAAATGTTCCATGATACTCATTGACACTTATCTTTTCCCCCATTGATTCAGCCAACTCCTCAATCTCTTACTTTCTCCATCTACTGTTGTATTGACATAGCACCACAATATATAATTCCCAGCTACTTTGCAGCAGTTTAATGGACTAATTTTTATTCTACCTCAGGGAAGGTAGGTTATTTTTAGATGGACCATTTTACAGAAAGTAAGGTAACAAAGATTATAGGAGCTTTTGAGTCATAGTTTAAGTCTGCATTTAACATGGAGAATTCCCCTCCCTGGAGCTCCTAGTAAAACTATAAAAATTGAATTTCAAATCTTAAAGTACGACAATGTTAAGAAACTAAAAGTTAGTAATCATAGTCATCATGTATCACTCTTTGCCATTAATCTTTGGCTTCTTTCCATATTCCCTAAGGATGTTTCAACCATTAAGCTCCATTTAACTCTGAAGATTTACTACCTTTGTTGTGTGTGACTGAGTCATTAAACAATAATGTGGAATAAAGATTATTTTTCTTTAGTTACCTGATGGAATGCACTGGGGTGGAACCCCAATGCTACTGAAATGCTCAAAAAAACTTCAAATCCCAGCATTTTTAGTATTAATACTGGTCCTTAAGTGACAACAGTAGAGTCAGTTGTGATCCCAAACTGGAAAGGTTTTAGGGCTTATCAAGCCTATTTCCTTAATTTCAAAAAGAATCAAGTCCAAACAGTTTGAAGGTGGCACTAAGCCATTCTTTAGAGACTGTTCTGTTCCAAAACCTGATAAGACTGAAGGCTTCTACTAAAGTTAAACACTAGTTCGACCTTGGTTTATTCCTAAAGCATGAATCAGTAAAAGATGTGTGAGGCAAGGGTGAAGGAAGGTGGGCATGGTGCCCCATACTTCTCTTGTAGCTCATAGAGCACTCCACAAATTTGGCTATCTTAGCAGCATTTGCAGAGTGAGATGTCAGCTAGGTGTGAAAGATCTACAACTACAGACTGGCTATCACTTCAGTACTTTGTTTTGAAAAAGATCTGAAGTTTGCTTATGGATAGGATATTGGAAGGGTTGCAGCTTATGAGCTGCCGTGAAGGGTGTAAGGAAAGTTCCTTGGAATCAGAAAATCGTAACACTCAGTGTAGATGGGTATGGCTCATGACACATCGTAAACTGAGGTACTCAGTAGGTATTTGAGCTGTATGCCTGTGTGCATTTTGCTATATTCCTACACAGTTTGGTTCAGTTGGGTGCAGTTTGCTGTGCTCAAATAATATTTCTCAAGGATGAAATTCTTCTACATTTGCAAACACAGAATTCATGTTATGCTTCAGTTCTTCCATAAAATATCAATTGTACTAACACAAATTCATGCTTTCAAAACAAGCCTTAGAGCAAAATTGAATGTGTATCTATGAGCAGCTATTCATAGACCAAGACATGAACCATTATATTTGTTACAAGTCACTTAGCTGATTATTGGCAAAGCTAGGGCTGTAACTTTTGGTCCCAACGGTTGGACTGTCCTAGCAGGTTACCATGTTATCGTATCTTCTTTTGAATTCAAAGAATAAAATGTGGAATGTGAGGATGCTATGAAGGATATAAAGTATTCAGTGTAATCTGTAATTACAAGGGCCATGAGTGCTTTTTTTCTGTTCTCAGTGATAAGAGAGCAATGTTTCTGCTCCATTCCTCTTTGAAAATTCCTCTTTGCTTAATCATGTAAGAATCAAGTGGGCAGAGACAAATGAACTAAACCTTGGCCAAGGAGGAAATGGGTAGAACTAGCAACAGGAGGTTCCCAGGATCAGAAGAGCCTAGCCAAGTGAGAGGGTATGAAAAAGGAAAAATGAAAAATGTGAAAGACCAACAAAATGTGTCTAATCTTGTAAAAACCATCTCATGTCTTTATGAAGAAAGTATGTTGGGTCCAGAGTTCTTGCCTATTGGAGTACATCAAAATCCCTGAGGAAGTTTTGTGAAAACACAGATGTCAGTGGTTTACCTTAGTTCTACTGATTTAAAATGTCCAGTAGTGGGCCCAAATATGTGTATTTCTTATAGCCAAGAGACTTTGGTGGGCCTTTTGGATAAGAACTATGAGAAGTTGAAGTTGTGTCACATGACTCATCACTTTTCCCCTCAGAATCTTGGTTTCTGGGTCTAGTACCTACCTTGCTAACTATACAGCCTGTTAAAAAAGGATTAAATTAGTCAAGAAATAAACTAATTTACAGCACTGTATAATGTAAAATTAAAAAAAAAACAGGAAAAATTCCTGACCTAATTTCTAAATATTTTATGGGCAACATGGCCTTATAGTCTAATACTGCTATATAACTAATTTGTTCTTTATTTCCGTTAATAAAATGCAAAATCAACCAAAAATATAGTCTTTTTTTTAAAATAAAGACTATCTCTTACACTGGCCTAAAATCAGAATTGATAAATGACCTACAAATCAAGATTATAGTTAAGTCTCTGGTGGTCAGAGTATATATGCAAATGATTTTTTAAAATGTGTTTTTTTGTATCCCTGCCATAATACCCTTCATTAATTATCCTTTCTCCAAAAAATATTTTTTTTAGTATGCTTACTGGGTTTATTTTTAAATTTGTTATGTTTGAATGCATGCATTTTTAATTTTCATAAATGGGATTATTTTCCTTTTTTCTTCCCATGGTTTTCATGAAGACCTGTGTTTTTAAGATCTATTCATGTTGCCTTATATTCAGTTAACCCATTGTTTCTACTAATGATTTAAATGGTATGTACATATGGTAAATTGCGTTAGTTGGTCCAAATCTTTTATACTTCCTTTTATTTATGCTCCTTGCTATGCAGGTTTGCAGAGCTCTCTCACAGGGACAGGGTAACCTGCCCTACTCTTTGACACTGGTCTCAGCCATGTGACTTGTTGCATAATATTAGCTGACCAGTTATAAGCAGAAGTTTTAAAAAGCATTTGTATTTCCATTTGCTTTTGTGTTTCTTTCATTACAATAAAAAAGACTTTCTCAGGTTAACCCACTGGTCCCAGGAAGAGGAAGAGACACATGGAGCAGAGCCAACCTGGAAATATATGGGTAATCAAGCTGGACTATAGATGTATGAACAAGCTTTATACAAAATACAAAAACTTATAGCAATTGAGCCTCACAGATGCATGAGAAATAAATATATGCTGCTGAACTTTTGTGATTATGTAGCATGATTGTGGCATTAACTAACTAATGTAGTGTATGTACTTTGAAAATCTGTACTCTTGTTGATTTTTAGTTCAGGATGTTGATTATAGAAAGGCTAATCATTTGAATCAAAGATAAAGCAATGTATAATATGTATATTAATTTTTAAAATATAATTTATGAGTAATAGATATACATAACCTGTCATAGTTTACAAAATGTTTCCATTCTCCTTATCTTCTTTTTACAGCTTTTTAAAAAATTCCAGTGTAGCTAACATACACTGTTATATTAATTTCAGGTGTACAATTTCATATATTGTTGAATCACTCATCAAGATAAGTGTACTCTTAAGCCCCTTCACCAATTTCACTCATCTCCCCTATGAATGTCCCCTCTGGTAACCATCTGTTTGTTCTCTGTAGTTAAGAGTGTTTGTTGATTTAAGGGCACCTGAGTGGCTCAGTCGGTTAGGTGTCTGCCTTCAGCTCAGGTCAACAGAGTCCTAGGATGGAGCCCCACCAGGCTCCCTGCTCAGCGAGGAGTCTGCTTCTTCCTGTCTCTCAGCCCCTCCTCCCGACTTGTGTACACTCTCTCTATCTCAAAATCTTGTTTTAAAAGAGTTTTCTGGTTTGTCTTTTTTTTTCCTCTTTGTTTCTTAAGTTCTATGTATGAGTGAAGTAATGTATTTGTCTTTCTCTTACTCATTTCACTTAGCATTCTAAGTCTCTAGATCCATCCATGTTGCGAATGACAAGATTTCTTTTTATGGCTGAATAATGTTGCATACACACACACACACACACACACACCACATCTTCTTTATCCATTTATCTATTGATGGACACTTGGGCTGCTTCCATAATTTGCCTATTGGAGATAATGTTGCAATAAACATAGGGTTGCATATGTACTTTCAAATTAGTGTTTTCCTATTCTTTGGTTAAATACCTAGTAGTGCAGTTACTGGATCATAGGGCAGTTCTACTGTTAACTTTTGAGGAACCTCCATACTGTTTTCCACAGTGGCTGCACCAGTTTGCATTCCTACCAATAGTGCATAGGAGGTCCTTTTTCTCCATGTCCTTACTAGCACTTCTGATTTTAGCCATTCTGACAAGTGTGAGATAATATCTTATTGTGGTTTTGATTTGTATTTCCCTGATGATGAGTGATATTGAGCATTTTTACGTGTGTCTGTTGGCCATCTGTAGGTCTCTGGAGAAATGTCTGTTCCATGTCTTCTCATTTTTAATTGGATCATTAGTATTTTTGGTGTTAAGTTTTTTATATATTTTAGATACAAACTCTATTGGATATACCATTCTTTTATCTGTCTTTAATCCTGTCAACTCAAAGCCATAGGAAGGGTAGATTTTAAGCTTTTTGTGCCCTTTCTCAGTAACTCATGTCTTTGGTTCTTCAGTTATTTTATCCCAACTCTTCAAGATACATTAATTCTTCAATCTTATAACCTAACCCCATGAGCCTTAAAAGATAATCAAAATAGTTTTACACCAGCGCACTGCTACAAAGAGCAAGTACAGAGATCTTACAAATGTACATATTGGAGGTGGTCCATCTTGTGGTCTATACCAGTCAACCAAAAACCTAGGTAGATATACACACACACAAAGAATGCTGAAACAGATAATTCCTATTTCCTAATAATGTGTATCATTTCAGCAGAGTAGGTTCATAGTCATTTGTACTAATGTAAAAGTGGCCAATATGTACAAATGAATTGCAAACATTTTTTGGTAGTTTGGAAATATGGAAATGAGAAAATTACTTTGCAGATCTATAATCATCCAGCTGGAGAAATAAAAGGGAACCGATCCCAGCTCTCTAGAAAACTGAATATTAGAAGGAGATTTCTGTTAAATACTCTGCAGATCTCACCAAAAAGTAAGCAAGAGAATCAAGAGTGGCCTCAGTCTTTAGTTTTGGACCTGCATAAGGGAGAGATATGACACCCCCTAAGATGTACCTATTTCAGATGTAATAGATGCAGGACCTTCAGCTGCTGACCACAAGGCTGGCCCTGCATCCACTGGCCTAAGAGGCTGTGACAATGACACATTTTGTGGAGGAAATTCAATTGAAAAGGATTTTCCAGAGAGGCAGTATGAGACAGAAGAGAAGTGGATGGAATGTTAAGAGACTGTGTTTCTAGTTCTGGCTCTGTCATACATCCTGTGAGATGCTGGGCAAATTACTCAACTTACCTATGAATCTTTTGTCTCAACTTTAATATGAGGGCATTTACTAGAATGGAGCGATAAATGGGCTTCTCCTATGGTGGTGACTTCTTTTGTTTTAGCAAGATCTGAGAAAATGATGGTGTAAGTGTTTTGCCTTTGCCATGCTTACAGAACTGATTTTTGAGATATGTTCCCACTCTGTGATACGCTATCCTCTCTGAGAAGTAGTCTGTTAATTGTTTTTGATACAACTGTACAAGCAAGCTTTAAAGGGCCAGCATTTCTCCCAACATTCCACTAACAAGATCAAAGCCAGGTGGGAATAGTGCAGAGAAAGTATTTTCCTGTGCTGATGGATTGCACAATGAAAAGAAAGTCAAAATATCCATCTCTATCAGCTTCTCAGGCTTCCTCTACTCTCATACTATTTGTTTAAAAACTGACCTATCACAAGGAGTTGCTTTAAGAATTAGGAACTACTGATCACCTGAGCTCCCTGGAGGAAAGGCCAGAAGCCTAGATTTGCTCCTCTACTTTTCCAGCTAGAGAAGACTATGTATGTTTTAAAAGTGATAATTGTGATGTAGCTGCTGCTTTGATATGGTCCTCAGCAGCCCTTGTGACAAACAGTAGCCTTGAACACCACTCCAGGGAATAGAAGGAGCAGGGAGGTCAATGCATGGTAACGTCCAGGGTAATGTGTCAGCTCATAAGTCTTCAGAACACTGTGCTACAGAAAACAGCTGCAGCTTGCAAATGTCTGAACCTTGAGCTTTTTCTGTCTCCTTGTTTTGTCCTTGAGTGAAAACTGTAACTAGATCTATTCCCGCTTGGCCTCAAAGGCAACCCATTTAACAAATAGGTCCTGGGCCTGCCAGGTATTCGAGAAGAAATGCAATGTATCAACACCCTGCAGTATTTCATCTTACAGAAGCTCAGACTGGCCTGTTTTCAGCCTCACTTGCTCTGTCTCTGGCATTGAGTGTGCTGGCCTATCCCCATTAGCGTGTCATTAGTGCCATTAATGAAAATCCGGTTTTACACACTGAAAAGTGATCTGAAGCAGTCTTGAGGAAACGCTATAAAGGCTGCCCCTGCTGTTAGCAGGAGCCTTTGGCACACCTGCAGTTTTGACAGAGCTCTTAAAAAGTTCTCTCCCTCTGAATGGAAGGAGGTGCAGCAAGTGTAAATAGTATAATAAATAATATAGATAGCTTCATTCTAGGGCTGTGAAATCCCTCCTTACATCTATATAAAGCTCATTCACTCTATGATGAAAAGGTAAAATGTTAAGGTTTTGTAGTTTCAGGAAACTAGTCATTAATCCTAGGAACAGGAATTGTATGCCAAACCCAGCAGTCTTAATCGTCTGTGGCATTTCCTCAAGCAAAAGTAAAATACAGGCTGTTAATTGAAAATAATCATCTGTTTAATAATAAACTCAAGTATAGACTCTAGTGTTAGGTAATGTTTTATACTGTGCAATATTATGGAAAGAAGGCAGAGCCAGTAATTTTCATTCAAAGACTCAATGTAGAATTGCTCAGTGAAATTACAAAGTTGAAAGGAAAAGTGACTTCGTTGAAAAATACTCCTATATTGAAATAGAGAACGTGGAGGAGCACTCCTGTGTGTATAAAAATAAGGTATAGCTCTGCAACTTCTTAGACCAGCATCTAACCAACATGCACTTCGAACTGTGGCCATGAGAATAGAGAAGAGAGAATGGATTCTTTGAGTGAGACGTTGGTGAAAGATGACCAACCTGAAAGGAATAGGGTTGTTCTCTTTTTGTAGTGCTGCCCATGGGATTTATGGGACAGCTCAAAGCCTGAGACAGAAACCCAGAAACAAAAAATGATAAGTCACTGTAATCATGAATTAACAAAGTGATGCAAGGAAGAGTCACTGATGCTGCCAAACTTTTCAGTACTTTTATCCTGATTTGAAGCCTCAGTGTGATTCTTTCTATATGGCTGTTTCTCTGACTGTGTCTCTGCTAAGTTGCCTGCTGTCCTGGGTTTTTAGGCAGATTGTTTAGCCTCCCTGATACTTCGAGTTTTATCTATGATAAGAATAATAAACTCAATGTATCTCATAGGACTGCTGTGATGATTAACAACATCATCAACAAATAGACAGATATGACACTTTTCCATAGTTAATATTTTAAGTTAAGACCTTTCTAATGACAGCTTTATGGTGGGAAAATGGTAATATGTTTGATAATTTGTGTACAAATCTAGGGCAAAAATTCTAGGACTTGTTAGATACTATAAAATGGTGGTTAATTCTAATTCTAAAATCAGACGGACATGGTTTGAAACAAATCTGAACTTTATCAACTGGGTAACGTCGTACATGATGATAAATCTACCTAAGTCTCAGGCTCCTTTTCTGAAAAATGGGATGATATCTAATAGGACTAAGATGTTGTGTACACAATTTAAATTTCAGCCCAGTGACTTGCACTAGGAAATGCTTGATAACTTTTATTTTCTTTCCAATATAAAGTTATTTATATATATAATTGATTTTTAAAATACATTTGAATATGGATAAAACCACAGCTTTAGAGCTGTACTGAGTATAGAAAGGGTATTTAAAATTAAGCCTAAAACTATAGGAAAAAAAACTTTACAGTAATAGATCCCTAATCATCCCTTGAAGACAGAAAATCAAATAACTCACAACAGAAAGTTGGTTTTTTGATTTCTCATGAAGTAGTACTTTCCACTCCCTATTTAAAGACCTTCTTAGTAGATGTTTATCTAGTCATTATCTGGTGGATATTTCCATTGATATGGAACTCATTACATCACAAGTCATCAGATTCTGTTTTTCAGTAAGTCTTATTTTAAAATAGATTAACCTTATGTTCTCCCCAAATAAACTTACTTCTTACTTTCACCTTTGTACCAAGTTTCATATCTGTTACAAATCCTGAGTCAGTCTAAGCTCTTAACCATCGACAACTCTTCACATATTTGAAGTCCTAAGAGAAATATTTCCCCCCAGGAAGTTATAATGTAGTTTATAAAACAGTGGGATAGTGCAGTGAGGCTCTTTACCAGCTCCGTTTCCTTGTGGTAAACACATCTAGAGGTTTGTGGGGAGGGCTTTCTTTCCCTGTTCCTGATATTGGGGCTTAATGGGCATGAGAGAGAGATGCCATTCCAGCTGGTAAGCAAAGGTCAACTCTTCATATTTCTTTTTGGGGGACCATTCCAAGGTCTAGATTTAAAGAGAAGTGCTAGACAAACTGTTGGTTACCAGAGGGCATGTGGGTGGGAGAATGGGATAAATATGCAATGAAAAATAAAGTATGCACTTGTGATAAGCAAAAACAAACAAAAAAATGAAAAAAACAAGCTAGGAACTCTGGCTACGACTACTAGCAGGATTGGCTCTATAATCTATAGGGCTCCTTTTTCACAATGATCAATAATTCGAAAGTGTTAATGGCACGGCATCAGGACCTTACAGGTGCACAGGTCTAATGCCCATGAAACTGGTCCTGGCTATTAGTTAAAGTGATCCTTTTAACTTAGTTTTATAAGTTGTGAACTTAATATTTCCATTTCTTTCTGTCTTAAACCAATATGTATTTCTTACATGGCTATAAACTCAAATCAGGTTTAAAGGGGAGAGGTGTGGTTTGTCAAGTCACTTGTAATCATAATAGAAACAGTGATTATCTCTTCAGAATTGCTTTTCTATAGATTAAGAAAGTTTTGACAATTTAATGAAATATAATAAGTGTTTAAATGGATATCAATGTCCTGATATATTAAAAATTATAATGTAGTGAGATTAAAAGCAAAATGCAATTAAATATAAAGTGATTTAAATTAAAAATTCCACAGATACAGCTTCTAAGAGATGCTCACACAGTAATAACAGTTGATATATTTGGGTGACAGAATTATGGAATATTTTTTTCTCCTATAAATGCCTTTGAATATTATGAAATTGCTAAGTAAGCTTGACGCTTTAACAACATGTGGTCTGAAATCTCAAAGAATATGTCTCAACAGTAAATAAACCATAACTCATGAGGATAAAAGGATCTACTGGTAGGATGAATTGCAAAAAATACATCCATATTGTGGTGAAGTTTTAGAATGAGATAGTATTTGGAAATTTGGAACAGGTTTGTCCAAAGAAGAACAGGAGAAGTAAATAGATTGCTATATCTCAGTGCTGTTTTCAAACGTGAAAATAAAGATACACACTTTCAAGTATGGATTAATTCAGAAGTCTTATCACACCTAGATTCCCTGTAAAAGATGGTACTGAATATGATCCGGGATGGAGACAAATTGAATCCAGTGTATAAGAAAAAGTAATGAGTATGGAAATTAGTAAGTCTTATTGATAACCCTACATAAGTTGTTGAAAAATGGAATAGGAAGGAACTTCTGTTGTCGTTATCTTGTTGAATAGAAAGGAATTTTAGGTGAGTAAAATCTCAGCTTTTTGAAAGACACAATATAGCAGTCTGGTAGAGTCACTGAAGTTATCAGCTCTAGAACCTACTGCCAGGAGCAAAGCTCAGTCTAGGGTGAACTTGGGCACATTACTTAACCTCATGATTGCTGTTTTCTCAACTGTAAAATAGGGAGGAGGAGTATTTCCCCCACATATTCCCATGAGAATTAACTAGCTAGAGGAATACCTAACCCATATTAAGCAATAAAAATTGGGTTGTCATCATATAGGTTGTAGTATGGACAGAAAAGAGAAGAGCTGAAAGAAAGTTTGAACCTTATCCAGGGAGAGGACATTGAAATGGACTAACTCATTTTTTAAAAAGATTTTATTTATTTATTTATTCATGAGAGAGACAGAGAGGCAGAGACATAGGCAGAGACATAGGCAGAGGGAGAAGCAGGCTCCATGCAGGGAGCCCGACGTGTGGGACTCGATCCCGGGACTGGGATCAGGCCCTGAGCCAAAGGCAGACACAACTGCTGAGCCACCCAGGTGTCCCGAAATGGACTAACTCTATACTGTGTGTTGTTATTTTGAAAATCAAGTGATATATATGACTAGGATAATGTATCCTGATGACATTGAATTTATTCCAGTAATGCAAGGTTGGCTTTGCAGTCAAAATTAAATGAAGGCTATTCACAACAGTATCAGGAAGAAAAAAAAAAAGATAATTATCTCAATTGATGCAGAAAAAGCTTTAAATAAAAAAATTTACATCTAACGATTAAAATGAAACCATTAACAAAGTAGGAATAGAAAGGAACTTTTCCCTCTAGCTTTATTGCAATATAATTGGCATATAACATTGTGTAAGTTGAACATATATGATTTGACCCACATATAAGGTTAGTTAACAATCCATCATATTATGGAATTACTGTTTTGCATGTGAGTGTGGTGAAGATATTTAAGATCTATTCTCTTGGCAACTTTCAAGTATATAATACATTGTTTTTCACTATATTCACTAGTCTGTACATTAGATCCCAGAACACATTCATCTTATACTGAAAGATTTTTGCCCTTGGCCAGCATCTCCTCCATTTCCTTTTACCCCCCAACCTCTGGAAACCGATACCTACTCTGTTTCTGTGGGTTAAACTTTTTTAGATTCCACGTATAACTGAGATTATGTAATATTTGTCTTTGTCTGTCTTATTTCACTTGGCATAGTGCCCAAAAGGTTCATCCATGTTACAAATGGCAGGATTTAGAAGGGAACTTTTAAAATCTGATAATGATGTATAATTACAACAAATACCATACTTGGTAATGAAAATTGACAGTTGTATTTTTAATAACAGGAATAAAACAAGGATGCAGTCATGGACTCAAAGTCCTAGCCAAAAATTCCATATATACATAGTACATACCAAAAAAAATTTATTTGCAACTAACATGATTTTGTAGAGAAACCAAAATACTATACTGACACTTCAGTTTTAATGAATGAATTAAATAAGGTCACCAAATATAAGGTAAATATAATTTTTTTTATTTTTAGGAATAAATAATTGGAAATTTACATCTAATAAAATGGTATTAAAATGCCATAAAAATATCAGATGCCTCCAAATGTATCTAATGATGGGCATGAATGATCTCTACACTGAAAACTATATAAAATATTATTGAAAGAAATTTTAAACTGTATTAGAATAACACTTTTAAAATTTAAAATTTATCAACTTTTCTCAATTTGATATAAAATTTGTGAATGTCCTATTTTATTTTTTAAAGAGTTTATTTAAGGGGAGAAAGCAAGTGGTAGGAGGGGCAGAGGGAGAGGGTAAGAATCTCACTCAGACTCCATGCTGAGCATGGAGCCCAACATGGGGCTCAGTCTCACAACCCTGAGATAATGTGGACATTGCTGCTATCAACAATGGGGTGCAGGTGCCCCTTCGTTTCGCTACATCTGTATCTGTGGGGTAAATACCTAGTAGTGCAATGTCTGAGTCGTACAGTAGCTCTATGTTTAACTTCTTGAGGAACCTCCACACAGTTTTCCAGAGTGGCTGCACCAGCTTGCATTGCCAACAACAGTGCAAGAGGGTTCCCCTTTCTCCACGTCCTCGCCAACATTTGTCATTTCCTGTCTTGTTAATTTAGCCATTCTGAGTGGTGTGAGGCGATATCTCATTGTGGTTTTGATTTGTATTTCCCTGAGGACAAGTGATGTGGAGCATTTTTTCATGTGCTTGTTGGCCATGTGTAGGTTGTCTTTGGAGAAATGTCTGTGCATGTCTTCTGCCCATTTCTTGACTGGATTATTTGTTTTTTTGGGTGTTGAGTTTGATAAGTTCTTTATAGGTCTTGGATACAAGCCCTTTATCTGATACGTTATTTGCAAATATCTTGTCCCGTTCCGCAGGCTGCCTTTTAGTTTTGTTGACTATTTCCTTTGCTGTACTGAAGCTTGTTGAAGTCCCAGTAGCTCATTATTGCTTTTGTTTCTCTCGTCTTCATAGATGTGTCTTGCAAGAAGTTGCTGTGGCCAAGTTCCAAAAGGTTGCCTGTCTTTTCCTCTAGGATTTTGATGAATTCTTGTCTCACACTTAGATCTTCCAACCATTTGGAGTTTGTCTTTGTGTATGGTGTAAGAGAATGGTCCAGTTTCATTCTTCTGCATGTGGCTGTCAAATTTTCCCAGCACCATTTATTAAAGACACTGTCTTTTTTCCATTAGCTGTTTGTTTGTTTGTTTGTTTTTTTTTTTTGCTTTGTCAAAAATGAGATGACCATAGAGTTAAGGGCCCATTTCTGGGTTTTCTATTCTGTTCCATTGA
The DNA here is from genome assembly GCF_053574225.1 of Canis aureus. NCBI lineage: Eukaryota > Metazoa > Chordata > Mammalia > Carnivora > Canidae > Canis > Canis aureus. Next base: position 16,357,839 of record NC_135636.1, read on the forward strand.
TCTATGTGTCCGTTTTTGTGCCAGTACCACGCTGTCTTGATGGTCATGGCTTTGTAATATAGCTTGAAGTCAGGCATTGCGATGCCAGCAGCTTTGGTTTTCTTTTTCAACATTCCTCTGGCTATTCGGGGTCTTTTCTGGTTCCATAAAAACTTAAGGATTACTTGTTCCGGCTCTGGGAAAAATGTTGATGATATTTGAATAGGGATTGCACTGAATGTATAGATTGCTCTGGGTTGCAAAGACATTTCACAGTATTTGTTCGTCCATTCAATGTGCATGGAATGTTTTCCCATTTCTTTGTGTCTTCTTCAATTTCTTTCCTAAGTGTTCCATAGTTTTTAGAGTACAGATCCTTTACCTCTTTGGTTAGGTTTATTTCTAGGTAGCGTATGGCTTTGGGTGCAATTGTAAATGGGATTGATTCCTTAATTTTTCTCACTTCTGTCTCACTGTTGGTATATAGAAATGCAACTTATTTATGTGCATTGATTTTATATCCTGCCATGTGGTTGAATTCCTGTATGAGCTCTAGCAATTTTGGGGTGGTATCTTATTGGGCTTTCCATGTAAAGTATCACGTCATCAAGCACAGGTCTCTTAAGCAGGACTCAAAGTATTAAAAAAATTGATAGGAATACTTAGGTGTGCTCAGTGAGTTAATAAACATATGACTCTTGATCTTGGCTCAGGTCATATTTTCAGGGTCATTAAGATCAAGCCCCATGTCAAGCTCCACAGTGGTCATGGAGCCTGTCTAAGATACTCTCTTTCCCTCTCTCTCTGCACCGCCCCTAAAATTTTTTTTTAAATGACAGATTTAATTTTAACATAATTCAATTTATCTTTTAATCAAAAGACACCTTTAAAAAAGTGAAAAGGCAAAAAAATGAGAAGTTATTTTTAGACCTTTTTCCAGCAAGGAACACACACTCAAATGATATAAAGAACATCTCCAAATTAAGAAACCGGTGGACAAGCAATACACAAATGGACAAAGGACTCAAACACTCCCTTCACTAAAAGAATAGTCAAACCATCAGTGAACACAGGATACTGAGTTTCATTAATTATTAGGGATATCCAGTTAAAAATTAGATGGAAATGTCAAATGTTTGTGAGAATGTTCATCAATTAGAACCTTCATGCACAACTTGTGAATATAAATTGATAAAACTACTTTGTAAAATTGAGAGTTTCTAATGATAAGTATATGTAATGAGGTAATTTGACTACTGTGTATATACTTAAAAGAATTATAGGTCTATCTTTAAAAATATATGCATATGATGATTATAGCTGAACTATTTGTAATAGTTAAAAATTGGAAACAACCCAGCTTCCCAGTAGGAAGGATATATAAACTGTGATATATTCACAAAATTGAATATTATATAGCAATACAACTCCATGAATTAAACTACATACAACACCGTGATAGAATCTCAAAAAAAAAAAACCCATTCTGTTCAGAGAAAAGCAGAATATTATGTAATATTTACATGAATAAAAAGTCTAAAACAATAAGAAATAGCATACGGTGTTAAATTCAAGAGTGTTTAATATCAGTGTAATGACTAAGTGGTGGCACGGAGGTGTGCTGGTGTCCAGATCACATCAGTGATTTGTGAAAATCCATCAAGCTGTACATTTATGATTTGTGTATGTTTTTTAATGTGTTGCTTCAATTAAGAATTTGAGAAAGCAGAATTTTTCACATATGCAAATGTAGCTATGATAAACAAAAGATACACAGAATTCTACCCTGCAAATGAAAACACATAATTTAAGAAATACACTATGTCCATAGCTTTAATTAGAAGAAATAACATTGTAAGGATGTCAGTTCACCTCAGAAAATCTATTAATTCACTGTAACCTCAATCGGAATCCTGTGTGTGTGTGTGTCTGTGACTGGTCATACTGACTCAACAACATGAAAGTATTTCAACCAATTACTTCCTTATTATTTGCTGCATGTATAATTATCTAAAAATTCTGAAACTTGAATATAAAATAGGATAGTATAAAATATAAAATATCTATGAATCTATTCTGATATAAATCAGTGGCTTAATAAATAAGTAAATTGAAAAAAAAAATAAGTAAATTGGAGAGGAGACAAACCTGTGCAGAAAAATTCTTCATAGTGCCTCTGTAGTATTCCTCAGAATTGTCAAGGTCATCAAAAACAAGGACAGTCAGAAACTGACACAGCCAAAAGGAGTTTAAGAAGACCTGTAATGTGGCATGCTAAGTGGGATCCTGGAACAGAAATAAGGTATTAGGCTAAAAACTGAGGATATCTAAATAAAGTATGGACTTTAGTTAAAAGTAATATATCACTTGTTCATTTAGTTGTGACAAATATACTGTCATAAGAGTTAACAGTAGGGGAAATTGGATATGAAGGATATGGGAAGTCTGTAATAGCTTTGCAATTTTTTTTTTTTTGTAAATCTAAAACTATTCTAAAACACATGTCTTAAATTATGCTAAGGTGGTAAAGATGAGTTTAGGAGAGAAAATAAACTGGGGTAAAAAAACCAATAAGCATTATTAATTATAGATCATATCTCTGTTTCAAGTAGGTGGTTTTGTCTGGTCTCATTCATGTGTCTACCACACTAATGTAAATGTTAGTAATAGGGGAAATTTGGAACTGTATAAACGGGAACTGTATAAATGTTTCTAGCTTCATGCTTCTTCTGTAAATGTAAAATTATTTTCTTCTAAAACTGTCTAAACATGTTTATTAAAAATGGAGTCTGGAATAAGCATTTTTTAAAAGGATCAGTATTTACTCTTACATTGGCAGGTCTGCAGATTGATCAGAGTGATTCTGATTTAGGCTTAGATTTGCAAGTGGACTGGGCCAGCTTTGATTCACCTGTTTTGATGCATTTGGAGCCCTCCCTGGAAGGCAGCATCTACCCAAGATAGGCTCTTCTCATGACAGTGTTAAGAGTGCAAGAGAAACAAGCCAGCTAAGCAAGCATGCCTGAAGCCTTTACCCGTGTCATATTTGCTGGTGTCCTATCAATAATGTCAAGTCCTATACCAAAGCCCAAAGTCAATGAAATATAACCTGCCATCCATGAAGCTGTGGCAAGGTGTGGGTATATAATCTTATAAAACAGAAGAAGAACAAGTAATTCAGTTGACTACAAAATACAGAAGACCTAAAATAACCATGACAGTCTTCAACAAGAAGAACCAAGCTTGAAAGATTTGTACTATTAGATATCAAGACATATTATAAAACCCTAAATATTAAAACTATATCATGTTACCACAAAGCTAGATGTTCCACTTGAATAGAGTCCAGAACCAGACTTACTTGTTATAGCACAGGAGATACCACAGAGCTGTGGTAGAGAGACTTTCCATAGAGCATTTACCATTACAGGTGGATTGTAGATGTAAATATAAAAGGTTAAGTTAATAAAGCTTCCAGAAGAGATCATATATACACACATCTTCATGATCTTTTGGTAGGCAAAAGATTTATTAAATAGGACATCATAAACATAAAATATAAAGATTGAGTGTGGTGAGAATGTGGTTTTGGGAAGTACGTTTGGTTTACTACTTGTGTGGTTAAAATATGTTAAATGCTAATCATGTAATATGTTAATCATGTTAAATATGATTAAACATTTTTAAAGTAAAATTGTTTTGACTTTAGTCACTCCAATTTCCCATTTAGTCTTAACATTTATGAGTGTGAATTTTATTGTTGGAGGTTTAGTGTACAAATGAATGTTATATGGCAATGAATGTGACTTGTTAGCTTGCCATAATTTTTAGTCAACTTCAAGGAGGGTTTAGTTAAGTCTTGAGAAATAAAATAATAATGAAAACACGGGAAATTTTAGATGTTTGATGCAGGTCCTTTTTTGATGTTCACTAAATGGTGGATAGCTTAGTTTTTCCAGAAATAACTTTTGGTCTACCCATAACACAGAATTCTCAGTCAAGAAGCCGACTGCTTTGAGTCTCTTATGACATTTCCCATTTTCTTAGAAATGTTGATGTCAGCAAATTTCTGTAATTTCTTCATTTTTATAGATAATGATAAATTATTTCTTAAGAAACAGTTCCCTATCTCATTTGAGAAACCACAATGGAATGTTTTATGAGTATAATGAGGTCTCCATAGCAAAAGACTTACTGCTAACAAATCTTTGTTCAGAAGGAATGAGACTGCCAAATTTCTGAGACAAGAGAATTACAGTATTTGATTTCTAGATTAGCAAGGAATGAAATTGTTCATTTTCCTCCCTATCTGAACAACTCCAGCACAAGCCGTTTTACTGTTATTATTGTTCATTTTCTATTCATTCCACATCTCACAAAAAGAACATGAGTGTTACAAAGCAGTAGAAATTTATCTAATCATATTTCTTATCACCAGTGGCAGCACCATCTTTAAACCTAGACACCTGGGATCCCCGGGTGGCTCAGCGGTTTGGAGCCTGCCTTCTGCCCAGAGTGTGATCTTGGAGTCCCAGGATCAAATCCCACATCAGGCTCCCTGCATGGAGCCTGCTTCTCCCTCTGCCTGTGTCTCTGCCTCTCTCTCTCTCTCTCTGTGCCTCTCATGAATAAATAAATAAAATCTTAAAAAAAATAAGCCTAGACACCTGACCTGTCTCCTAACACAGTTTCCTAAACTAGAAAATCTCCTAAATTGCAGGCTGACATCCACCACCACAGCTATGAAGTAAAAACATCATTACTAGTTAATGATTCATAGTTTTTTCTTATCTGTTTTTAATGTGAAAACATAACTTTATCTGTTTTATAGTGTGCCTGACATAACACCTCTAGTGTGCCTTGTGTTTGAGAGGTTTTGTCATAGGACAGATTCTCAGTGTAGGTTATAGTCATTGATGCAATGAAATAATATATACTGTATGTCTGCATGGGTACCTGTTCAAGTAAGATGCTACCGTTAATAAAGGCTAATGGGCATGCAAGATTACATAGTGCGTAGTTGTGTGGCCTTTACGTTCTAGTTTGTGAAGAATAATAAAGTTAGTTAATTTTAAGGTCAATGGTAAATGAAACATTACATGCTTTATTATGTTGCCATTTTCACCTACTCCAGACTAGGGATTATTTGTCTACACCTATATGCAGTCTTCTCTTTCCTGGGTACAGGAAATGTTAGACTTCCATGTCCCCCTGCAGTTGGTTAGCCTTATGACTAATTCTAGTCAGTGCAATGTGAATAACAGTGATGCATGGCACTTCTGCACAAAGGCAGTGTATTAGTTATTTATCGCTGCATAACAAATTGCCACAGACTTCATGGTTTACAGCAATACACACTTATAATCTTACAGTTTTTGAGGGTCAGAATTCTGGGCATAGCTTCACTGGGACCTCTGCTTCAGAATCTCATGGGGTTGTAAACAAGGTGTCAGGTCATCTGAGGAAAGAACAGTTTCCAAGTTCACATGGTGGTTGGCAGCATTCAGTTCCTTTCAGGCTGCCAGACTGTGAGCTCTAGCTTTTTGTTGACTGTTGGCCAGAGTCTGCCCTGGCTCTTTGCTGCATAGGTCTCTCCATGTGACAGCTTATGACATGGCAACTTGCTGACTTCTTCAAAGCCAGCGAGGGAGAGAGTCTCCTAGCAAGATGAGTTAGAAATCTTATATAATGTAATCACATATATGAAATGATGTATGTTTGTCCACTTTTGTCATATTCTGTTAGAAGCAGTTCTCCATCTTCCCACAGTCAGACAGGATCACACAAGGGAGTGAAACAGGAGGCAGGGATCATAGGGCCACCCTAGACACTGTCTGCCATAGGCAGTAAAGTTCCTTACGTGATGCTCCAGTTCTCTCTTCTCTTTCTTTAGTAACCCTGCAAGATGGCTGATGAAATGGCAGAAACAAAGGTAGAAGCACACTGGATTCCTTTACCACTTGAAATAAGATTGTTCTAAGGTGTACCCCTCCCATAGTGGCTTTGGTTAGCAAGAAATTTGAGATCTTTTATAGTCTAACTTTAGAGAAAAAGAAGCAGCAGGAAAAATAGGAAGTTAAGATGAGTTGTTTAAAGAGAAAGATGGGGGCCCCTGGATGGCTCAGTTGGTTAAGTGTCAAATTCTTGATTTTGGCTCCGGTCATGATTTTATGGTGGTAGGATGGAGCCCTGCATTGGGCTCCACACTCAGTGAGGAGTTTTCTTGAGATTCCCTTTCCTTCTCCTTCTGCCCCTTCTATTTGTGCTCATTCTCTCTCCTTCTCTAAATAAATCTTTTAAGAAGAGAAGATGAAAAGTATATGAAGATGGACAACCCCTGAATCAAAAATGTTAGAAGTTCCGGGAGAAGCTGCTGGAGGGAGGAATGTAGCTAACTGAATTCAGTGAGAAAGAATGGTTAAAGAAGAAAACTTGGGTGCCTGGATGGCTCAGTCAGTTAACATCCAACTCTGATTTTGGCTCAGGTCATGATCTCAGGTTCATAAGATTGAGCCTCACATCATGCTCTTTGCTGAGCATTGAGACTGCTTAAGATTAATTTCCTTTTCCTCTGCCCCTACCCGCCATGTGCTTTCATGTGTGCACACTCACTCTCTTGTGCTCTCTCTCTCAGAAAAAAAGTTACAAAATTCCATATTATATAAAGAATTAGAAAAATAACCTATGAAATAGGCTACAGGAAATAACATTAATACACGAAAGTATTTGTGATGAATTTAATGCTTCCGGTGGTACGTCAAGGTTGAATTTTTGCTCAAAAAGCATTGCATAGCATCCAATATATTACGTTCTGGAGGGAAAACAAGCAAAAACTTAATGTTCAAAATAGAACAAGAATAATTTTTTATTTAAAAATATAACTTTGATATAATTTTATTGAGATCACTACTTCATTCTGTGATACAGAAACCTCAAACTCCTTTTGTACTCAATGGTGAAAAATCCTTAAAAAGCTGGACCTTCAATCAGTAGTTACAAACTTTCTCTCATCAACAGCTCAAATTACCTGGAATTACCTAGGAAACATGTAGATTCCTGGGCCCCACCCTCCAGGGATTCTGATTTAGTGAATCTGGTTCAGGGTCTGATTCTTCCACATTCCTAATAAGGATGTTAATGGTTCATGGCCCACCATTCGAGTGTGGCTGTCAAGTGGTATGTATGCCAGATGGTTATTAACTAAAGATTTTCTGCATTCCTGAAGAAATTATTAGTTAGAATTTATACCAGAGTATCTAATATGGTTCAAGGAGCATAGAAAAACCAAATAAAACAATTAATGAATTTGGTTGGTTTCCTAGCCATGTGATTTCAAAAATACAGATTTTCAAACTAAAAGAATACAGCAATTTTACTTTTGTAAGCTTCAGGAAGGTAAATGAAATGACCAGCATATTTAAGGCACTAGATAAATATTTGTCACGAGTGAAAGGCAGAAATCCTGGTTTGAAATAAGAAGCATATGAAGAATAGTCATAAAGATGGGAGAATCTGATCTATATCGTATTCTTTTTAATCACAGTACCTTAGTTTGTTTGCAAATATATCCCCAGTGCTTCATGCCCTTTCTAATGTTACTTTGAAATTCTTCCCATCGGGGAATGGAATTTATTTTCACATATATTTATTATTTATTTAACTTCATATATTTATTTTCACAAACTCTGCCTCCTTCCCTACACCATGATGCTAGAAGTATCTCAGCTGGCCTCATGACTTTTTCCAGCCTTGGTGACTGGAATGAGGAAAAAATGTTTTATTTTGATCCTAGAGCTCAGGAGCCTGATGTACTTTCACTCTTTCTCATAACCCTTCCATCACCACGTGAGCAACCTCAGACCAGCACTGCAGGACAATGAGAAGCAATGTGTAGTAGAGGTCAGTTGTCTATTTAAAAAAATTTTTTTTTATTTAAATTCAATTTGCCAACATAGAGCATAATACGCAGTGCTCATCCCATCAAGTGCTCTCCTTAGTGCCCATCACCCAGTGATCTCATCCCATGCCCCCCTTCTGCAACTCTTTGTTTCCTAGAGTTAGGAGTCTCTCATGTTTATCTTCCTCTAATTTTCCCCCGCTCAGTTTCCCTCCTTTCCCTTATAGTCTCTTTCACTATTTATTATTTTCCACATATGAGTGAAACCATATGGTAAGAGGTCAGTTGTCTTGAGACAAGGCCATCATAGATCAGCCTATAGTTGGGCAATGCCTAAAATATGAGAGAATCTAGCCAAAATCAGAAGAGCTGCTTCTCCAACTCACAAATGGCCGCAGACTCATGAATGGGACTAGACAAAATCAGAAGAATCTCATACTTGAAACAAAGAGGGCTGACTATAATGCTTATTGTTTTTTTAATTTATTTTCCTAAATTTAGGAGCTTTATTTTCCCTCTTAAATTCTTTGCCACATTATTTTTTTTTGAAAATAAATTTATATTGAAGTACTTTTAGATCTACAAGTTTGCAAAACTAGTATAGAGAGTTCCCATATACCTCACATTCATTTTCCAAAATTGTCAACATTTTAAACTAACATGTTACATTTGTTACAACCAATATACCAATAATGATACAGTATTCTTATCTAAATAAAGTCTATACTTCATATTTCTTTAGTTCTTATCTAACGTCCTCTCTTCCAGCATCCAATCCAGGATACTACATTACATTCTGTTTTCATATTTCCTTGAGCTTCTTTTGGCCATGACAGTTTCTTAGATTGTCCTTGGTTTCTGTGACTTTGACAGTTTTGAGGACAGTTTTGAGAATACTGCTGAAGTATTCTGTAGAAAATTTCCCTTTGGGATTTGTCTCATGTTTTTCTCATTATTTAAGTGGGGTGATGGGTTTGGGGGAGGAAGACCACAGAGGTAGAATATTATTCTCCTCATAAATCAAGAGTACACATATCACTGTGAATGTTAATCTTGATCTGCCTGAAGTAGTGTTGGTCAAGTTTCTCCACTCTAAATGTATTTTCCTCCTTTTCATACTGTCCTATTGGAAGGAAGTCACTATGCAAAATATACACTTAAGTAGTGGGTAAGTTCTAGTTCTTTCTGGGTGGAGTATCTACATAAATTATGTGGAATTATTCTGCATAAGAGATTTGTATATTCTCCCATATTTATATATATTTTCAACCATTTATTTATATCAGCATAGAATCATGGATAATTTATATTTAGGATTATAATTCTTTCCTACATTATGTTATGGTTGCTCAAATTATTCTAGCTTTGGACATTGGGAGCTCTTTCAATTGGTTTCCATGTCCCATTAACTTACCCATAATTGTGGGATTCTTTTTTAGTACTTCTTTGCTGGTTTTGGAATTGAGGATGCTTTAAGCTCACTCTTCCCTGTCCTAATCCAAGAATCAACTATTTCTACAAGGAGATCTGATTCTTCTTTCCTTTTTTCTTGTTTCTCTTTTTCTCTCCTTCCCTCCTCATCAAGAACCATGATCTATGTTATAGATGTTCTTATTGTTAATGGATATCATTACTTCTAGGACTTCTTAGCCTACAGATATAAAAAAAATATATGCATGTATACTAATGTACATAAGAGGTACAATACTTATGTAATGATTTCTCTTTATATTAAGAATTCATACTGATGTCTCCAAGTCTAATGTATTACTACAGGTATCATTTTGGTTTTCTTCTTTTCTTTCCTTTTATCTCATTCTAATAGTGCGAAACATGCCATTCATTTGTCAACTAGTATGACATCTACCATCCATTTATGTAGTTGTTGATTTTCAAGCATACATGAACACTAGTTTTAGAATTATTATTCCACAATCTGTGGGAAATAACTTTATTTTATATGCACTGTTCTTTTTGCCCTTGGTCTTATAGTCTCCATTAATTTTCACAGTTACAGAGGTCAGCATCTTCCTCATTGCCAGATGCTTCTTGTTTTTAGTCATTGAGTTTTAGAGTGATTTGTTACACTATGATAGCTGACATAGAGGAGGAAGTGGTAAAAAATATTTGCAGGTCAGTTATATGAAAGTAGTTTGGTGGTACCTGGGTAGTTCAGTCAGTTAAGCATTTGACTCTTGATTTCAGCTCAGATCATGATCTCAGGGTTGTGAGATGAAGCCTGAGTTGGGTTCTGTGCTGGGTATGAAGCATGCTTGATTCTCTGTCTCTCTCCCTCTGCCCCTGCTTTCCCCCTCCTTCAGAAAAAAAAAAAGTAGTTTGATATGCTAAAAGTAGTTAAAATACAACTAAATTTCTATAGTAGAATAAAACATCTACTTTAAAATTGTAGAGAAATCTTTAAATCTGTTATAATTTTGAAAGCATGTTAGGCATTCTAATGGGATTCTTTTTTAGAATCAAGAAGACACAAGAAAAATGTAGAATATTATAAGCTACATTAGTGATGGATATGTCACATATATTTATCCAATCCCATAGAATGTATAACATCAAGAATGAACCCTAATGCAAACTATGGTCTCTGAATGAGTTTTTGAAGTATCAATCTGGGTTCATTAATTGTAACAAATTTACTATGCCTGTGGATGGTGTTGGTAATGCCAGAGGTTGTGCATTTATGAATGGGTATCTGGGAAATCTCTGTTCCTTCCCCCTCAGTTTTGCTGTGAAGCTGAAACTACTCTGAAAAATTAAAGTCTTCATTAAAAAAAGAAAGCCTATATACTTATAAGTGTATATTTCTAATAGAAGTAATTAAAATAGAAAACAACATAGTGATGTAGGTAGGTCAAACATAATTGTTCTATTTTTCATTAAAGAAATTGAGACCAAAGAGATTAAAAGCAAATATATTATTATAATATTTTGCAGATAAATCTGAGAATTTTAAATATGAAAATCACCAGGGATGTCTTGAGTACAGTTTTTTTGTTTGCTTTTTGTCATTCAGATGCCTAAAAATAACCGACTATGTCTTCAGTCCTATAATTGAAAAAAATCTCAGCTCTCCAATGCCAATCCCCATCCATGGGGAAGTAATCTGGAGGCTCAATTGTCTTAATTTCCTGGTTATCTTTCATGTTTCCTTTACCTCAAGGTCCCTAACTATTATCACACTCAACACATATTCAACAATTATTCTGTCACTGTGACTCAAAAACTGATTAATTTCTTGCTCTAAAAAAGATTCTCTTAGTCTTGAAAAAACGCACTGGCTAAGTTAAATGCCAGTTGAATTTAAAAATATTTTTTTCAATAATGTGTTATCTTTAATTGACTAAAAGAGCAGTGCAGTTAGGGAGTCATCCTAGTAAATCTAAACTTAATATTACCTTTGGCTCTTTAGTTCAGTTTATTTTACATACTAATAATCTTAAAATATCTTTCCTTATGAAATCCCTAAAAGAAAACTTAATGCGTTTCATGCACTTCAAACTTAACTCCAAAATTGTTCAACCTAAGTTTAATGAGTTGAAAAATACTAGAAATAATATGAAATTACATATCTTTTTTAAAAAATTTAAATTCTACAAATGAAATGTACAGTTTCCAAAATTAATAACTCACTAGATGAGTTTAGTAGCAGATAGGACATAAGTGGAAATTAGGTTAGAAAGAGCAATCTATAAGTAAAGCAAAGAGAGGGGGAGAAAGTGTGGTAAATAAAGAGATGGAGAGAGAAAGAGAATACATCAGGAAAGTTTATGATGTATTAATTGAAGTCCTAAAGGGTAGGAGTGAGGGAATGGGACTAGAAACTATTCAAAGAGATAACAGTTGAAAATTTAAAACATCAATTGGCATATTCAAGAAGTTAATCAGTTGCAGGCAGATAAATAAGAATGGTCTCCTATATATGTATATTATAAAGTAAAACAAACAACAATAACCAAAAAGCAAGCATAAAATATTATAGTGACACAGAAGTGGAGGTTAACACCTTCAAAGGAAGACAGGCTTTAAAATGACTCTTCAGTGTCAGTATTTGGCTAGAAGAGAAGGAAAGTCCTGTAAACTTAAAATTCAGTATTTGACAAAATCATGTCTCAAGTAGTAAGGAAATGAAACATTTTCAGACAGAAATTAAGAGTTTCCTACCAGTGGACCTCTAATAAGGAAATTTATAATATACTTCAGGAAGAAAAAAAAAAGATACCAGAGCATAGTAATGTAATGCAAAGAAAGTGGTAAATATATAGCTTCTGAAAAAAATAATTGGGGATTTGATATATAGGTCTATGTAATAAAAATTCACAATAATAGCAGCATATACATAGTAAGAATATGTAAATAGTAAGAATATATTCTAATTTCCTAGTGTTTTCTGAATTAGGGTAAGTGTATTGATAAAATTTAAGTTTGGTAAGTTAAAGATATTCTTATTTTTTTAGGGTAACCACTTAAAGACTTATGGGTGTTTAAGTTATCTATTACTGTGTAATGACATTACCACAGATTAAAACATATTTCATAGTTAATGTGAGTCAGGAGTTGAGGCATGGTATAGCTTAGTTCTCTGCTTCAAAAGGATGAATGGTTTGGATTTTAAAAATGAATTAAAAACCAATAATATACTATTTACAAAAGGTTTTTCTAAAATATGAGAAGATGAAAAAAATGAAAACAAAGGATGTGAGAACTTTGCTGTGCAGTCATTAACCAAAAATCAGTGCATCTCTTTTATTAGAAAAAAGGACTTTAAGATGAAAGCATTTTTAGAAATCAAGAGTTCCTTGTTTTTCTTTTTTTTTTCTCTCTTTTTTTTTTAAATTTTTATTTATTTCTGATAGTCACAGAGAGAGAGAGAGGCAGAGACATAGGCAGAGGGAGAAGCAGGCTCCATGCACCGGGAGCCCGACATGGGATTCGATCCCGGGTCTCCAGGATCGCACCCTGGGCCAAAGGCAGGCACCAAACCACTGTGCCACCCAGGGATCCCCCTTGTTTTTCTTAAGATTTAATTATTTGAGAGAGAGAGAATCCCATGCAGACTCCCCACTGAGTGCATAGCCCAAGACCCTGAGATCATGACCTCAGACAAAATCAAGAGTTGAACCCTCCACCAACTGAGCCACCCAGGTGCCCTGAGAGTCTCTTCTTAATGGTAAAATACTTGATTTACTAGGAAGGTAAGACAATACTGAATGTGTAAAATAAAACACCAATAAAAATCACTGAAGAAATTAGAGAAATTCATAATCCTATTTAGAGACTAAACACTTTTCTGTCAATAATTTATAATAGAGGCAAGTAGAGAACCAGTGATAATATGGAATATTGGCACAAAAGATTAATACGCTTCACCTCTTAAGTACAGAACATGTAGTCAAAAACTGCAGAATATCCCCTATTTTCTAGCATAAATGGAACACTTGCACAAATTGACCATATCCTAAAGCATAAAACTAATCTCAACAAATTTCAAAGCATATAAATTGAAGATTGTTCTCTAACAAAAGTAGAATTAAGCAAGAAATCAATAACAGTATAAATAGAAATTGGAAAATAATTTACATGTGGTTACCCTACACTATTTGTTTTATTTTAATTCCAGTGTTAACATGCAGTGTTATATTAGTTTCAAGTGTAAAATATAGTACTTCAGGAGTTCCATACACCATGACAAGTGTACTCCTTAATCCCCATCACCTATTTAACCCATCTCCCCCTCTCCCCTCTGATAACCATCAGATTGTTCTCTATAATTAAGAGTCTGTTTCTTGGCTTTCTCTCTCTCTCTTTTTCCTTTTGCTTGATTTGTTTCTTAAATTCCTCATATGCGTGAAATTATATGGAACTTGTCTTTCTCTGATTTACCATGCTTAGCATTTTAATCTCTAGTTCCTTCCATGTTGTTGCAAATGGTACGATTCCATTCTTTTTTATGGCTGAATAGTTCATCATATATATATATATACACATATATAAAATTATATATATATAAAATTATATATATGGTTATATATAATTATATATATATGTCATCAGTTGATGGACACGTGGGCTGCTTCTATACCTTGGCTATTTTAAATAATGCTTCTATAAACATTGGGGTGCATGTAACCCTTTGAACTGGTGTTCTTATATTCTTTGGGTAAATGCCCAGTAGTGTGATTCCTGAATCATAGGTATTTTTGATTTTTAACTTTTTGAAGAACCTCCATACTGTTTTCCAGAGTGGCTACACCAGTTTTCATTCCCACCAACAGGGCAGGAGTGTTCCTTTTTCTCCACATCCCTACCAACACCTGTTGTTTCTGGCCTACACTTTCATTTTCACTATTTTTTAAATAAAACTATTTCTGTTGGTTTTGGATATATGTGACAATATGATTTATAGTACCCATTACTGTCACACATAGAAATCCTAGAAATTTCCTTGTCATATTGCTGTTATTACAAATCTCTCCAAATCTCTTTCATATTCCTCACTTCTTTGAAATTATGGAATAATTAGATCCAGTCCTTGATCTTGATCCTTTAAGGTGTGACTAAAGAAGGACATTCATGACTTTATCTCAAATATGTTAATTTTTATGTATTTAGGTTGCTTTAATTGGTTTCCCTTATTCTTATCTATTTTACTTTACACATTGAAATTATTCTGGAAAGGTTCCATGAGCAGGCTCCATGGTTTGTAAAAGATCAAGGACTTCTTTTTGCAAATGAATCTTTTTGCTTTTTCTTGTGAGGTTTGCTTCCTCCCGTGTCCTACCTGTTCCTGTAGTCTTATACCACAGTGTTCTCCAGTATTCTGGGAGCCTCTCCTCTTATGAAAAATAGGTAGGAGGAGAGAGAGAGAGAGAAACATGGAGAGGGAAAGAGAGACTCTTCTCAGGGTTCTTTGGTTCATCAAAAGGGTCATAAATCAATGTGAAGATTTTCAGAAGGGCAAATGGGGATATGACGGGTTGCTACCAAGGGAAAACAGTAATTGAACAAAGGATCGTGTGTGTGTGTGTGTGTGTGTGTGTGTGTGTGTGTGAGAAAGAGAGAGATTGAGAGAGAGAGAATAAGGGATTGAGAGGCAGGGAGAAATTGAAACTTTGTGGTAAACAATGTAATTTCTCCTCTGGGATATCTCCCATCACTGATAAAACTACCACAACATCACAATATGCTGGGTGTGTCTGCATTTCCTCAGGAACCTGGCAAGAAGCTGATTTTGTAGCAAGCCAGTATGGCAAAAGAGGTCAAGCAGTGTGGACTGTTATGGGAATAGAGGAAGGAGTTGGCCTTGATCAAGTTAATTTGAATTTTGAGCTTAATTGACCTCCATCTCCAAGAGTCAGGACACTTCCAACCAACATGCCCTCTAAGTGTAAAATACAGAGAAGAAAGCTACCTAGTACAATAATATAAGTAGAATTTATAAATTACCTGGCATAGTCACACAGTGGAACACAGTGTATTGTTATATACATTGAGAACAAGCTAACTGCAGCTCCACACTCTTACAACACAATGCTGAGGGAAACAAACCAGACGCAAAAGAGCCCAAACTGTATGATTCCATGTATTAAAGTCCCAAACTGGTACTCATCATTGTTAATAACATTCAAGATAGGGTTTACCTTTGGAGGCAGCCCAAGAGTACTTCTGGGAACAGGTAATATCTGGCAGTTGGCTATGTAGGGGTGTTGAGAGTGCAAAAATTCATTAAGTTTTATGCTTACAGTTTATACCTTATTCATTATTTAGAGTTTAAAAACTGGTGGGAAAAATGACCTCCTTGTTAATGAAGTCAATGTATCAAACTCCTGCCCCATTTTTCTGCCTCGATTCCTTTATTTTTCAATACTCTTGAGGTAAGGAAAGATAAGTCAACTTTGGAGGAATAAAATAAATGCAGAGTTATTTTGAAAGAAAAGGCAGAATTATTACTTTCAAGGAAAATAATCACACGATTTAATTAAACAGATATTTATCAAGTACTTACTAAGTACCAGACCTTGCTCTAGGCCCTTGAGATAGATCAAAGAACAAATCCTACAAAATTCCTGCCTGCATAAAATGTACTCTATAATGAGAGAAGGGTGGGGGTGGACAGACTATAATGAATAAACATAATGAATGTGTAAAATATGTTCTAGTTAGAAGATAATCAGTACTTTGGGAAAAAGTAGAGTGGGTAACAGTGATCAAGAGTGCTGAAGAACTGGTTCTAAATTTTAAAAGGTGGTGAAAATCTAATGTTTGAACAAAGAATTGAGGACAATAATAAATGATCTGTATTCTTCCTGTCATTTGATTATCATGAAAACAGTTATTCTCTGACCCTTGGGAATGCTTTATTACTCATCCAACCCCAGGATGATGGAGTCAGTTTTAAAATGTTACGCAAGCATATGTGAGCCAAATCCCTGGAGTGTCTTCAGCAATGATAATAAATTGGCCAAGATATAGATCCTTGCCATTTTACTACTTTGTTATAGTTTGTTTCCTGTTCTTGCTTTTATCATTAACTGAGCCTTCTAAAATATTTTTCCAAACTATGTTCTAAAGTGGCTGAACTATCTTGCATTCCCACCAGCAGTGAATGAGGCTTGCTCCACATCTACCAACATTTCTTGGTGTCAGTGTTCCCAGATTACAATAATTCTAATAGGTGCAGTGGAATCATGTTGTTTTAATTTTGCATTTCCCTGATGACATATGATGTAGAACATTTTTTCATATGTTAATTTGCCATCTGTATATTTTCTTTGCTGAAGTGTCTGCTTAGGTGTTTGCCTGTTTTTAAAATGAAATTGTTAGTGTTCTTATTGTTGAGTTTTAAGTGTTCTTTGTATATTTTGGATAAGTTATATATCAGGTATTTTTCATAAATATTTTCTCCTTCTCTGTGGCTGTATTCTCATTCTCTTAACATTGTCTTCCACACGGCAGAAGTTTTTAACTTTAAAGAAGTTAAGCTTATCACAGATGCCTGGCTAGCTCAGTCAGTAAACTATGAGACTAAAAACAAAACCAAAAAAACCCAAAAGACAAAACGACCCAAAAACCCGAAGTCACACTTATCTTTCATGGATCATGTCTTTGGTGTTGTATCTAAAAAGCCAACATCATGCCCAAAGTTATCTAGATTTTCTCTTATGTTCTAGGAATTTTATCATTTTGCAATTCACATGTAGATTTGTGAATAATTTTGAGTTACTTTTTGTGAGGGATATGAGGTCTGTGTCTAGATTCATTTTCTTCTTTTGCATTGTTCATGTCTGGTTGTCCCAATACCAGTTGGAAAAACTATTTTTTTCTCTATTATATTGCATTCACTTCTTTGTCAAAGATCAATGGAGGATATTTATGTAGGTCTGAATCTAAGCTCTGTTCTGTATATGTCCTTCCATCCATTTATTTCTTTATTCTTTCACCAGTACCACAGTGTCTTGATTATTGAGCTATATGGTAAGTTTTGAATTCAGATGGCTTCAGTCCTCTGAGTTTGTCCTTCTCCTTCAATCTTGTGTTGGCTATTCTGAGCCTTTTGCCTCTCCAGATAAACTTTAGAACCAGTTTGTCAGTATCCAAAAAATAACTTACTGAGATGTTGTTTGGGATTACTTTGAATTTATAGATCAAGTTGGGAAGAACTGGCATCTTTATAATACGGAGGCTTCCTATTCATGAACATGGAATATCTCTTTTTTGTTTGTTTGTTTTTTAAAAATTCTTTTTATTTCTCTCATCACAGTTTTGTGATTTTCCTACATACATCTTTATTTATTTTGTTACACTTTTGACTTTGTATTTCTTTTCTGGGGGGGTGCTAATGTAGATGGTATTTTGCTTCTAATTTCAAATTCACTTGTTCATTGTTGGTATATAAGAAAGTCATTAACTTTTGTGGATTAACTTTATATCCTGAAATCTTGCTGTATCACTAATTAGTTGTGGGAGGGGTTTATTTTGACAGTTATTTCAGATTTTCTACACAATCATATCACCTGTGAAAAGACCCAGTTTAAATTTCTTTCTTCCCAACCCGTACATTCATGTTTTATATAGTCATTCAAATAGTAAGTAACAGTGAGGGATTGTTGTTTCTTTTAAATTTTTATTTAAATTCAAATTGCCAATATATAGGCTAACACACAGAGCTCATCACATCCTGTACCCTCCTTAATGCCCATCACTGAGTTACCCCATCCCCCTACCCACCTCCCCTTCTGCAGCTGATTCCCAGAGTTGAGAGTCTCTCATGGTTTGTCTTCCTCTCTCATTTTTTGCCAGTCAGATTCCTTCCCCTTCCCTTATGGTCCCTTTCACTATTTCTTATATTCCATCTGTGAGTGAAGCCATATGTTAATTGTCTTTCTTTGACTGACTTATTTCACTCAGCGTAATACTCTCTAGTTCCATCCACATCGATGTAAATGGTTGATATTCATCCTTTCTGATATACATACATACATACCACATCTTCTTTATCTATTCATCTGTTGATGGACATCTTGGCTCTTCCCACAGTTTGACTATTGTGGATATTGCTCTATGAACAGTGGGGGTGCTGGTGCCCCTATGTTTCACTACATTTGTATCTGTGGGGTACCTAGTAGCGCAATGTCTGTAGCTCTATGTTTAACTTCTTGAGGAACCTCCACACTGTTTTCCAGAGTGGCTGCACCAGCTTGCATTGCCAACAACAGTGCAAGAGGGTTCCCCTTTCTCCACGTCCTCGCCAACATTTGTCATTTCCTGTCTTGTTAATTTAGCCATTCTGAGTGGTGTGAGGCGATATCTCATTGTGGTTTTGATTTGTATTTCCCTGAGGACAAGTGATGTGGAGCATTTTTTCATGTGCTTGTTGGCCATGTGTAGGTTGTCTTTGGAGAAATGTCTGTGCATGTCTTCTGCCCATTTCTTGACTGGATTATTTGTTTTTTTGGGTGTTGAGTTTGATAAGTTCTTTATAGGTCTTGGATACGAGCCCTTTATCTGATACGTTATTTGCAAATATCTTGTCCCGTTCCGCAGGCTGCCTTTTAGTTTTGTTGACTATTTCCTTTGCTGTACTGAAGCTTGTTGAAGTCCCAGTAGCTCATTATTGCTTTTGTTTCTCTCGTCTTCATAGATGTGTCTTGCAAGAAGTTGCTGTGGCCAAGTTCCAAAAGGTTGCCTGTCTTTTCCTCTAGGATTTTGATGAATTCTTGTCTCACACTTAGATCTTCCAACCATTTGGAGTTTGTCTTTGTGTATGGTGTAAGAGAATGGTCCAGTTTCATTCTTCTGCATGTGGCTGTCAAATTTTCCCAGCACCATTTATTAAAGACACTGTCTTTTTTCCATTAGCTGTTTTTTTCTTTTTCTTTTTTTTTTTTGCTTTGTCAAAAATGAGATGACCATAGAGTTAAGGGCCCATTTCTGGGTTTTCTATTCTGTTCCATTGATCTATGTGTCCATTTTTGTGCCAGTACCAAGCTGTCTTGATGATCATGGCTTTGTAATATAGCTTGAAGTCAGGCATTGTGATGCCAGCAGCTTTGGTTTTCTTTTTCAACATTCCTCTGGCTATTCGGGGTCTTTTCTGGTTCCATAAAAACTTAAGGATTACTAGTTCCGGCTCTGGGAAAAATGTTGATGATATTTGAATAGGGATTGCACTGAATGTATAGATTGCTCTGGGTCGCATAGACATTTTCACAGTATTTGTTCGTCCATTCAATGTGCATGGGATGTTTTCCCATTTCTTTGTGTCTTCTTCAATTTCTTTCCTAAGTGTTCCATAGTTTTTAGAGTACAGATCCTTTACCTCTTTGGTTAGGTTTATTTCTAGGTAGCGTATGGCTTTGGGTGCAATTGTAAATGGGATTGATTCCTTAATTTTTCTCACTTCTGTCTCACTGTTGGTATATAGAAATGCAACTTATTTATGTGCATTGATTTTGTAACCTGCTAAATTGCTGTGAGTTCCAGCAATTTTGCGGTGGAGTCTTGTGTTTTCTGTATACAGTATCACGTCATCTGTGAAGAGTGAGAGTTTGACTCCTTCTTTGTCAATTTGAATGACTTTTTTCTTTTTTTTGTCTGATTGCTGAGGCTAGGACTTCTAGTACTATGTTGAACAACAGTGGTGAGAGTGGACATCCCTGTCATGTTCACGTTCCTGACCTAAAGGGAAACACTCTCAGTTTTTTCCCATTGAGAATGATTTTTGCTGTGGGCTATTCATAGATGGCTTTTATGATATTGAGATATGTTCCCTTCCCTCTATCCCTACATTTTGAGGAGTTTAAATCAGGAATGGATGCTGTATTTTGTCAAATGCTTTCTCTGCATCTCTTGAGAGGATCATATGGTTCTTGTCCTTTCTTTTATTAATGTGATTTATCACATTGATTATTTTCATGAATGTTGAACCATGCTTGCATCCCAGGGATAAATTCTGTTTGGTTGTGGTGAATAATCCTCTTAATGTACTGTTGGATCCTATTGGCTAGTATCTTGGTGAGAATTTTTGCATCCATGTTCATTAGGGATACTCATCTGTAATTCTCCTTTTTGGTGGGATCCCTGTCTGGTTTTGGAATCAAGGTATGCTGGCCTCATAGAATGAATTTGGAATTATTCTTTCTATTTCTATCCTTTGAAACAGTTTTGGTAAAATAAGTATTATTTCTTCTTTAAATGTTTGGTATAATTCCCCTGGGAAGCCATCTGGTCCTGGACTTTTGTTTCTTGGGAGTTTTTGATGACTGCTTCAATTTCCTTGCTGGTTATTGGTCTATTCAGATTTTCTCTTTCTTCCTGTTTCAGTTTTGGTAATTTGTAGGTTTCCAGAATGCATCCATTTCTTCCAGATTGCCTAATTTGTTGGCATATAGTTGCTCATAATATATTTTAAAAATCATTTGTATTTCCTTGCTATTGGTTGTAATCTCTCCTCTTTCATGATTTTATTAATTTGAATCTTTTTTTCTTTTTAAAAGTCTGGCAAGGCTTTACTTGTCTTATTAATTGTTTCAAAGAACCAGCTCCGGGTTTTGTTCATCTGTTCTATAGTTCTTCTGGACCCTATTCATTGAGTTCTGTTCTAATCTTTATAGTTTCTCTTCTGCTTGGTTTAGGCTTTATTTTCTGTTCTTTTTCCAGCTCCTTTAGATGTAAGGTTAGCTTGTGTATTTGAGATTTTTTCCAATTTTTTAAGGGAGGCTTATATTGAAACGTACTTTTCTCTTAGGATGACCTTTGCTGTATCCCAAAGATTTTGAACTTGTGCTTTCATTTTCATTAGTTTGCATGAATCTTCTTAATTCTTCTCTAATTTCCTGGTTAACCCATTCATTTTTTAGTCAGATGCTCTGTAACCTCCAAGTGTTTGAGTTCCTTCCAAATTTCTTCTTGTGCTTGAATTCTAGCTTCAAAGCATTGTGGTCTGAAAATATGCGGGGGATAATCTCAATATTTTGATATTTATCGAGACCTGATTTGTGACCCAGTATGTGGTCTATTCTGAAGAAAGTTCCATGTGCAGTTGAGATGAATGTGTATTCAGTTGCATTAGGGTGGACCGTTCTGTATTTATCTGTGAAGTCCATTTGGTCCAATGTGTCATTCAAAGCCCTTGTTTCTTTGCTAATCTTCTGCTGAGAAGATCTATCCTTGGCTGAGAGTGGAGGGTCACCCACTTCTGTCAGTTGCAGGGCCCTGACCTGGAGAGCATTCACCCTGCAGAGTGCGTACCTGCTCCAGATGGAAGCGGAGGGTTGCTGCATTCCAGACTGTTGCAGAGACCCAGCACCGGCAGCAGTCAGTGGTCCCCTGATCCGTCCGTGGTTTGTGGTTTATGGCACAAGTTGGGCTTTTTCCCAGGCTTACTGATCTAAACCTATTTGCTGCTCCAATGCTTGGGAACTTGCTGGCATAGGCAACCCTGTTCTTTCTCTGCCTCTGGGAGTATTGAAACCTAACTGTCCCTCCTGCAATTCTGCCCTGTTTCACCACTAAGCACTTTTTAGGCAGGGAAGATTCTCTTAGGAGCAGATGTCTAAAGGTCCTGATTTTGTGCCCCAGTGCTGTATTACTTTCCTGCAGCTGGCTTGCAAAGGCTCCCTCCCCCAGGCATTTAACTCCCCATATATCCCCTCCGTTGCTCTTCTCACTTCTACCTTGCAAGAGGTGGTCACTTTTCTATTTTTGTGTTCCAGCTGTTCTTTCTTTCATCTCAGGTTGGATTCATAGGTGTTCAGAATGGTTTGAAAGTTATCTAGCAAAATTTGGGGGGCCAGATGATGTGAGGACACCTACTCTTCTGCCATACTGCCTCTCTCCCAGAGAAGAATAGTTTAAATCAAATATTTAGACTTTCTAAAGTTTCAGAAATTATCTCAATGTATTTTCTTTATTAAAAAGTTGACTGAATTTACCACTGATCTTACAACTCATTTATTTAAATTTGATCCAACTTTTCATGGCTTAGAAAAGGAAAATGTATATGCTTTGGAGTGTAACAAGATGTTAAATTAGAAGTTTCATCTAATTTTACAAAATATGTTAAATATCTTCCAGTGGAAGTGCTATACTATCGGCAAAAATTTTTAAAGAAATGATTGAGAGCCATATGATATCTTTTGAATCTGCACAGAAATAAAAGTCCAGTGTTTGGGATTAGTGAGGTTTCTTTAGTGAGAATTGCAGTTGTGGAGAGAAGAGTGATGAGATGCTTCTCTAACCTTCACATCAATCTGAGAGTTGCTTCATCAGGACTACTTGAAGAACTTGGTAAGTGTTGGTCCTTAATAAGAAAAATGCCGTGACTAGAGTCTGACTTCCACCTAAGTATTCTAAACTAAGAATATGTGGCTTTTGCATAAAGAAGGAAGAACAAGAAGGAATGAGTTGAAGACCCAGTTTAGCAAATTACTGTACTCTCAGTGAAGGTGGGACAAAGTGGGACAAAAGATGCATTTGTCTCCTATGATCCATCTGCATATGGATTACACTGAAGGATATCAATTCAAAACTACTTTAATCTTGCTCTCAAAGTAGCTCTTCGTAGGCTGCTGGGAATCCAGTAGTGTTTGTGTTGAATGAATACCCAGAGAACTGAAGACTCATAGTGGCTGAGGGCAGAGTAGCCACTAGAAGAAAAGAATGTATCATCCACATCACAGGAGGTGAGTTAGTGAAGCCCAGTAGGATAATCAATAAAACCATTGAAAGAGTCCAGAATGTACTTTAAATCTCCGCCAGACCCTAGGAATGTACATTTGTGATAGTTATCAGTCAGGTTATAATTATCTGTTCCCATTGTTTTATTCCAGTAAGTGTTAGTGACACAGCTAGTGAGAGAAAGGGAAAAGGGGAAAAGAGGAGGACATAATCATAGTTTCTCTCCAAAAGGAGGTAGCCAGCCTAGGAAAGAAATTCATGTTCAGTCTGGTTCAGGGTTTGAATTATTTTCTAGAGATAGACATTTTTAAATACCCCATTGTGACTAAGTAGCTAGAATGATACATGAATTTGTATTAATCTCTTTCACCTGAAGGCAGAGGAGGTATCTACCACTTTCCATCACCAAGCAGGTTTAAAAAGGACAATGGGAAAGAAAAATAAAGCTTCTTTTATGATTACATTCTGTGAGTCATGCATGTTTAACATATTGACCCATGAGTAAGGCCTTTTGGGCCCTTAAATGAAGACCAACGTGCAGTAGTTAGGGTAGCAAAAATAAAAGTCTGTAGTGAGTTTTCTAACCTGGTCTCTGAATATGCAAGGCCCATAACACAACTCACAGTGTCTTACCCTATAATGTTGCACAGGTTCCTCAGAACAGCCTAAGCATATGTTCACTAAACCAATTCTAGATCTAGGATTTTCAAACTTCAATTATTGTACATACAATTCAGTACCTGAGGGGTGCCTGGGTGGCTCAGTTGGTTAAGCGTTGGATTCTTGATTTCAGCTCAGGTCATGATCTCAGGATCATGAGGTGGAGCCTTGGAATCTACTTGAGATTTCTCTCTCCCTCTGCCCCTCCCCTGCTTATGCACTCACTCTCTCTTTCTCTCAAAATAAGTACATCTTAAAAAAAAAAAAAAAGAAAAAAAAGTCAGTAGCTGATTTGTTAAACATGAAGATTTCCAGGCCCCACCCAGGAGATTCTAATATATAAGATTGGGAGTAGGCCACTGTTTTGGCACCCCCAAGAGATTATGATATAAGTGGTCTGGAACTTCTCTTTGGGAAATACTGTCTTAGCAGTATTTGAGAGGCAGAGCTTCTCAAACTTTAACAGGCAAACAAATCCACCTGGGAATTGTACTAAAATGTATTGTGATTCATGGAAATGAAATCTGTGAGATTCTGTTTTCACTCCTAGGTGATGCTTATGCTTCTGATTTACCATACTTTTACTACAACGTTTGGGACATTGTTTCCCAGACTTGCCTTTTAAGAATCACAGATAGAGATGTTTTGTTTGAAATATAAATTTCAGACTTTTACCTTGATCTTACTGACCCACAGTCCTTAGGTGAGGAGTCTAGGAAGAGAAGAAGGATATCCTCAAATCTTAGCTGAAGTTGGGAACAATCCCAAGCCCTCAAGCTATGTCTAGTAGGAGACATCACAGACAGCCTAAGACAGAATGAACAATGGAATTGTTCCTCTGTTGTTTCTGAGCACTAGGCCCCAGATAAAAGGAAAAATTCAAGGCCACTAGTTTCCGTTCCATGGTCTGTAGTCCTGAACCATAGAAGACAATTTTGAGTATCTTCCTGGATGACTTAATATGCAAGCTTGGCCTCACACAAAGGGCCCTCAACCCTAGACCAGCAGTTTTTTAATTTGACTGCACATTATCTGGGGGCTTAAAAAATATCAATATTTAGTCCTCAGCCTCTAGAGATTCTAATTTAATTGGCCTAGGTATTGAGATTCTGACGTAACTAGCCTCTTTACTGGGATTCTTAGAAGCTTCTCCAGGTAATTCCAGTGGGTAGTGAAAGTTGAGAATCTTTGCTTTCAAAGATATGGTCTGAAAGAGTCCTGCATAAAAGAAATCACTCCCATTATTTTGTGACTATGGCAAAATCCTGTACTTATAGTCATTTGAGGTCAGTTTATTGTTTCTATAAGTTCACTGGCAAAAATATATGGCCCAGAATTCTCATATGCACAATTTAGTACCCATTAAAATGCTGGCAAGGGTTAGTCAATCAAATAAGCCAATTGCCACTAGCAGAAAACTTGATGCTGTTTTTGTGCTATTGTAATGACTGCTACTATGAATTCTGTTGCATCTTGCATTCCTTTACTACATATTTTCTGTTCTTATAATGGTCTATAGGTAATATTTTATCATTTCTTAAGAAGATTTTATTCATCTATTTGAGAGAGAGAGCAAGTGCATGCAAGAGAAAGTATTCAATGCTTTTACTTGAAAGAATGAGGAGAGAGGCAGATCAGGAGAGAGAAACAGACTCTCTGTTGAGCTGGGAGCCCAATGATGGGCTTGATCGCAGGACCCTGGGATCTTGACCTCCAAAAGCAGATGCTTAACTTACTGAGCCACCCACACACTCCGTATTTTATCATTTCTTTAAAAAAATTTTTTTAAGATTTTATTTATTCATGAGAGACACACACACACACACACACAGAGGCAGAGACACAGGCAGAGGGAGAAGCAGGCTCCATGCAGGGAGCCGACGTGGGACTCGATCCCGTGTCTCCAGGATCACTCCCTGGGCTGAAGGTAGGCGCCCAACTGCCGAGCCACCTAGGGATCCCCTATTTTATCATTTTTACAAGAAGATGAAGACATTATTGCCTTAGATCGCTTAATTGATCTCTCTTTTAAGCTCTAGTCCTACAGAGCTAACTAGTTAAAACCAAAAATGTTAAAGGCCCTTATTAAAACTCAACATGACTGTAAATAAATCAAGAACTTCCTCACCTGAGACCTCTTCCAGTATCTTGTCTCCATTAACAGCACGGCTCTTCTTCCCAGTTTTGTAATCCAGAATCTAGACTTGCCCTTGAAGCCACTATGTCTCACCATTATGCCCCACATCCAATCCTTCACCAAAACATTTGATTTTACTTCCTGACATATCCCAAATGTACTAATTTTCTTTGTATTCTCCATCATCACCACCATTCCATTTACAGTGTGTGATCATCTTGCTTCTATTCAACTGCCCTGACTGGTCTATTCAAATTAATCCCTCTTGCCTCTTTCCCACCCACTTCCCCCTTTCGAATAATAATCTTTTAGAATCCTAAGTCTTTTACAATAAGGGTAAGTCTATTTTTCTGAAGATGAGGACAACAAAGCCTTCATAGATATTGGTCCTCTCTGCCTCAGCATCATCTTTTACAGCTTCTCTGTTGGAGCCACCCTGACCTTCACACTTATATGGTCTCTTCTATAACAGAACAGTGCATATGCATCCAGTTTGCATGGAATATCATACCTTCTACTCATTTAGTTCACTACTACCCATCCTCTAATTTTCAAGTTAATCACTTTCTCAGGAAAGCCTCCTGCTCCTACAGTATTAGCTAAATTGCCACTGCTATCAGAGCACCAAGAATCATCAGTTTGGGTATACTTATTACAGTTGCAACCGGTCACTTATTATGACCATTTGATTAATGTTGATGTTCCCTAGGAGACTGCATGCTCCAGGACAAAGGGAGCCATGTCTACTTTGTTTCATATTAAATTTCCTGCCTAGCACAGTGGTTGGCATATAGTAGGTAGAAAATTTTTTTTAAAAAGCCTGAATGAATGAATTGAAAGAAAGAAATGCAAGAACTGGGTATAATAGAAAAAAACACTATGGAAAGAGATCATTATTTTTTAAGACATTTCTAAATAAAGGAACTTTTTTTCTAAGTGAAATCTTATGTGGAGCCTGACTACATGAGTCAAATAGATGCAGAGCTAGGATCTCACTTAACCAAGGGTGAAGGCCCCAGAGACTGGCACTAGGCTTCCTAAACCCTTTACCAGTCCCTGTTGTACACTAGGCCCCTCCCCTCCGAAATCTCCAGCTCTCTAGGTAACTGTTTGCCAAACCCTGGTTTGGTTTAGGCTGTGCATTTAACCATGGAGGAAGCTGAGTATGAGTAGCTGGGGGATTTGCCAAAGTAACTAGGTAGCTTTGAATCCAGCTTTGTTCCCTCAGGTTGCTCTGTGGGTCATAGAGCATATATTTCATGCTGATGTCTACCCTATATGTTCTATGCTCTTGTCTCTGAAAACTTTGACTTCTTAAATCTCTTTTTAAAAAACTATGCATTTGTGCACACCATTTCCTCAGAGTGCACTTTTTCCATTCCTTTTGTGCTCCTTGCATCTTGGCAATATTCCATTTATATTTTAGAACCCCATCAAGCACTACCCCTTTCTCTCTTCTCTAAATGTCTGAAAGGACTTTGGTTCATAATCCGCATTGCTTCTGCAGCATGTTCAAACCTCTGTATGATGGGCAGAGTTCTAAGGTGGGCCTCTTGGTGCATACATCCTGTATAATCTTTAAGACTATAAATATGATTGCTTTTACTTCTGTGATTTAGGTTATAGCAAGGGCTATTCATAGGGATGAGGGTGAGGCAGACCTTACCTCTCCCATGAGTCTTTTAAATCTGGGTCTAGAGGTCAGATATAGGAAGAGTCAGAGATACATAGCATGAGAACATTCAACATACAGGAAATTCTGAAGTTGGAAGGGGACAAGAACCTGAGAATGGCTTCTAAGAGTGAGATTAACCCCAGTCTGCCAACAAGGAAATGGGGATTTCAGTTATGTCACTGCAAAGAATTGAATCCTGCCAACACCAAGAGAGCCTAGAAGAGGAATTGGGTCTCCAGACGAGAAGAGCTCCAGAGCTGACATCTGATGGCTGAGGCCCTGAATAGAGAGGATCCAGCCAAGCCCACTGGGATTTTTGACTTTGAGAACTGTGAGATAGTAAGTCAGTGTTGCTTGAAGCCCATTGTTTGTAGGTAACTTGTTGGGGCAACAATAGGGAAGTAACACACAGTCTCATTCCTCTCACTTGTGCAGTTATTTATATCCTATTTACTTCTCCTGGCAGATTGGAGTCTTTTCAAATCTTATTTATTACTTTAGTTTTCATATTCTAGTATCTGTTAGATTTTATAGTCCCCTCCTTCTGAATTAGTCCTTGCTATTCAAAGTATTATTCTCAGCCAGAAGTATCTCAATAACCTGGGAACTTGGAAATAGAGAATTTCAAATCCATGTGAATATTTAATCAGAAATGTCAGTTGGGGTCCAAGTCTTTCAGCTTATTTCACACTAAAGTTTGAGAAGCCCTAGTTTGGGGCAATGTTGATGCTTTGAAAACTGTGTATGGGGGAGGTAAGTATGGGTTTGAGGGCAGAGAGGAGAGAGAGAGAATATATATGAGAGAACAAAAGTGTGACCTTGGAATTCTTTCTGTACTTCCTCTTAAAATTTCCAAATCTTACTTGGAGGTGAACAATTGATGTTATTATTCAAGGGAAGAGGTTCCTGTGTTGGAGCAGCTCAATTTATAGAGATTGATAGTTTGAAATAAAACAATATAATAGGGGATCAACACACTTCTCTTGTGAAAAGTGAAGATCATTGTTATGAAAGTTTAACACAACGAATCATTTAAATGTAATCAGGTAGGATAGAGAAGAGGTTTTTTTTTTTTTTTTTTTTTCCAAGCATATATAAGTTTGTATTTGAATGGCAGGACCTTGTTCCAGGACTGGAGCAGTCTGGAAAATTCACTTTTTCACCCATCACTTTACAAGCACTTCGAATGGAACCACTGTAGGAACTAGAGGAAGGTAAGACAAAGACAGACAAGGGATGCCTGGCTGGCTTAGTTAAGCATCACCTTTGGCTTGGGTCATGATCCCAGGGTCCAGAAATTGAGCCCTGCATCCTGCTCCCTGCTCAGCAGGAAGCCTGCTTCTCCCTCTGCCCCCTGCTCGTGCTCTGTCTCCCTCTCACTCTCTTTCTCTCAAAGAAATAAATAAAATCTTATTTTTTTTAAAAAAAAGATGATTAAACATAATGACATTGCAAAGAATTCAGTGTCTATAAGTATTTTTTTTTTAATCTGCCCCATCTGTTTGTTTATGTATTGTCTACGGCTGCTTTGTGCTGCAAAGGCAGAATTGAATAGTTGTGACAGAGACCATATAGCCCACAAAGCTGAAAATATGTATAGTTGGGCCCTTTATGGAAAAAAATAAAGGGAAAATGCTGGACTCTGTGCTAGATTATCTTGAAGCAATGCTGGCAAATGTTAATGAGATAGGACTGAGTGCTACAGGAGGTAACAGGAAGTGGTTAGCTCATGTTCAGGCACAACTACCTCCTCAGAAAACCTGGGTCTTATTTACTCACTTCAGTCTTGCACCAAGGAGTACAGAGTAGCTGCCAGCAAGCCTGTTAGTCCAGGCTACCTCCATGTTGTTGAGTGGGCTTTAAAATTAAAGAGTTTTAGGGATGCCTGGTTGGCTTAGCGCTTGAGTGTCTGCCTTCAGCTCAAGGCATGATCCTGGAGTTCCAGGATAGAGTCCCACAACAGGCTCCCTGCGTGGAGCCTGCTTCTCCCTCTGCTATGTCTCTGCCTCTCTGCCTCTGTCTCTCATGAATAAATAAATAAAATCTGGGCAGCCTTGGTGGCTCAGCGGTTTAGCGCCTGCCTTTGGCCCAGGGTGTGATCCTGGAGACCCGGATCGAGCCCTGCGTCGGGCTCCCTGCACGGAGCCTGCTTCTCCCTCTGCCTGTGTCTCTGCCTCTCTCTCTCTCTCTCTCTCTCTCCTCTCTGTGTATTCTTGTGAATAAATAAATAAAAAAAAATATTTTTAAAAATAAATAAAATATTTTAAAAATAAATAAAATTAAAGCCTTTTAAAGGAGATGCTTTAAAAAAATTATTTCTACGTTTGAGAGAGAGCAAGCGAGAGTGTGCACTGTGCATACGTTGGGGGAGAAGCAGAGGGAGAGAATCCTCAAGTGGACTCCCTCCTGAGTATGGGGAGACCGATGATGGGCTCAATCCAACAACCTCGGGATCATGACCTGAGCTGAAACCAAGAGTTGGGTACTCAACCGACCAAGCCATGC
Source organism: Canis aureus (assembly GCF_053574225.1). Taxonomy (NCBI): domain Eukaryota; kingdom Metazoa; phylum Chordata; class Mammalia; order Carnivora; family Canidae; genus Canis; species Canis aureus. The sequence goes on from NC_135636.1 coordinate 16,387,884, forward strand.
TGTGCCCCTTAAAGATGCTTTTAATCTGAAGATGAAGACTTAGTTTCGTCTAATGCAGTATATTAAAGATGATTCTTTTCCAAGTGTTCTCCTTGCTGTTAAGAAAACATTTAAGCATATCATTATTATATATATTACAGTACATTTTTTATTAAGTTTAAGATATAACTACAGTAAATTGTACCTATTCAAATGATACTATCTGATAATGTTTTGACAAATGTATAAACTTTATAATTACCACAATCAAGATTAAGGATACTTCCATTATATCATAAGGTTCCCTTTGCTCTTTTGCAATGCCTTATTTCCTCTACTGGCTGCAGGAGACCATGATCTTCTTTCTGTCACTATGTTTTAGTTCGTGTTTTTTAGAATTTCATGTAAATAGACACATACAGCCTAGACATTTTGTGTGTGTGTGTCTGGCTTCTTTCATACAGTATATTTTTAAGTTATAGCATTCACATATACCAACTAGACATTTACTGGCCAAAACAAGCTAATGAAGGTTAAAAATAAAAATGGAAGACATTCTAAATAGCGATCACAGAATATTTAAAATATACAATTTATATTGCTGTTTTAAGTCGCTGTTAAGCAAATTTACAGATTACATATAATAAACATCTCATAGTGATTATTACTGTTAAGAAGTAGATGGACAATTAAAAGATTTTCTCTTTAGGGGCACCTGGGTAGCTCAGTTGGTTAAGTGTCTGCCTTCAGCTCTGATAACAATCTCAAAGTTCTTGGATCTTGTGCTGCATCAGGCTGCCTGTTTGGCAGAGAGTCTGCTTCTTCCTCTCCATCTGCGTCTCCCCTCCTTCATGCTTTCTCTCATGCGTGAACGTGCGCTCTCTTTTCTCTCTCTCTCTCTCTTTCTTTCTCAAATACATACATACATACATAAAATATTTTTAAAAAGGAGATATTCCCTTTCAGAGAACCTAACTTTCAGAGAATTTTGAAGTAGTGATTGAAATACTAACACTGAAATGTGTTAGGAAACGTAGCAGACAAAAGGGAATGTGAAACCAGCCCAAAGTAAAAATGCAAAATTTACAGGAGAGGGGAAGAACACACAACTTATAGAGAGAGGAAAACTGCACTATTTTACATAAGTAGAAGAAATATCAGATTTGAAAAGTTATGGAGCATTTTTAAAGATGTTAAGCTGTATTATTTTCATATTCCTACCGTTAATTTTTCTGGGAGACACAGAGAAGAGGACCCCCCCCCTTAGCATTCCATTTTCATTTCTAAATAATAGAAATAAACACATTATTTCTAAATAAACAATATTTTCACTGTTTAGTATTTGCTGTTTAGTTCCTTTGATAAGCACACAGAGGGATTTTCCATTTCAGAGAGAAACACACTTTTCTTACACTAAGTTTTGTTTGCATATTCTTGTTTTTATTTTGTTGAGAAAATGAGCACCTCTATAATAGAATACTGTGTTGTGGTCATTGGTTACAGAAAGTTAAATTCTTAATAAAATGATAGATTTTCAGTACGTTATTGTGCACACCCTGATTCCATAAGGAATGTCATCAGTGCCTCTTCCACATAACTGTTTTTTGTTTTTTTTTTTAAGAGAGAGTATGCCCATGGTTTTTCATGAACCAAGGGGAAGTATGAGGGGTAGAGGCCGAAGGAGAACTGAAGCAGTGTGGAGCCTGATTCAAGGCTTGATCTTACAACCCTGAGATCATGACCTGAGATGAAATCAGGAGTTGGACACTTAACTAACTGAGGCCACCCAGGCGTCCCCCCGCATAATCTTTAATAAACTCTACTTTTGAAAGCTTCCCCTTCTTCCAGTATCATGAAGTCAATGCTTCCTTCCCTGCAGACAATAGGGTCTCTTTTCTGTTACCTGTGGGTCACCAAGCCCCTCTTTCCTTGCTGACCACACACCAACACTGGGAAAAAGCTTTGGGTGCAGTTGGGTATAAAGAAGTTAATTTTGGTGTTTGAAAGGTTGTGTGTGATAGTCAGCTTCTGACTGCTATGGTTGCTTCCCCTCTTCTGTTCATCCTACAGTGTACTTCTCATAATGACAGTTTCACTTTATTTTTTTATTTTTTTTAATTTATTTTTTATTGGTGTTCAATTTACTAACATACAAAATAACCCCCAGTGCCCGTCACCCATTCACTCCCACCCCCCGCCCTCCTCCCCTTCTACCACCCCTAGTTCGTTTCCCAGAGTTAGCAGTCTTTACGTTCTGTCTCCCTTTCTGATATTTCCCACACATTTCTTCCCCCTTCCCTTATATTCCCTTTCACTATTATTTATATTCCCCAAATGAATGAGAACATATAATGTTTGTCCTTCTCCGACTGACTTACTTCACTCAGCATAATACCCTCCAGTTCCATCCACGTTGAAGCAAATGGTGGGTATTTGTCATTTCTAATAGCTGAGTAATATTCCATTGTATACATAAACCACATCTTCTTTATCCATTCATCTTTCGTTGGACACCGAGGCTCCTTCCACAGTTTGGCTATCGTGGACATTGCTGCTAGAAACATCGGGGTGCAGGTGTCCCTGCGTTTCATTGCATCTGTATCTTTGGTGTAAATCCCCAACAGTGCAATTGCTGGGTCGTAGGGCAGGTCTATTTTTAACTGTTTGAGGAACCTCCACACAGTTTTCCAGAGTGGCTGCACCAGTTCACATTCCCACCAACAGTGTATGAGGGTTCCCTTTTCTCTGCATCCTCTCCAACATTTGCTGTTTCCTGCCTTGTTAATTTTCCCCATTCTCACTGGTGTGAGGTGGTATCTCATTGTGGTTTTGATTTGTATTTCCCTGATGGCAAGTGATGCAGAGCATTTTCTCATGTGCGTGTTGGCCATGTCTATGTCTTCCTCTGTGAGATTTCTGTTCATGTCTTTTGCCCATTTCATGATTGGATTGTTTGTTTCTTTGGTGTTGAGTTTGATAAGTTCTTTCTAGATCTTGGAAACTAGCCCTTTATCTGATAGTCATTTGCAAATATCTTCTCCCATTCTGTAGGTTGTCTTTGAGTTTTGTTGACTGTATCCTTTGCTGTGCAAAAGCTTCTTATCTTGATGAAGTCCCAATAGTTCATTTTTGCTTTTGTTTCTTTTGCCTTCGTGGATGTATCTTGCAAGAAGTCACTATGGCCGAGTTCAAAAAGGGTGTTGCCTGTGTTCTTCTCTAGGATTTTGATGGAATCTTGTCTCACATTTAGATCTTTCATCCATTTTGAGTTTATCTTTGTGTATGGTGAAAGAGAGTGGTCTAGTTTCATTCTTCTGCATGTGGATGTCCAATTTTCCCAGCACCATTTATTGAAGAGACTGTCTTTCTTCCAATGGATAGTCTTTCCTCCTTTATCGAATATTAGTTGCCCATAAAGTTCAGGGTCCACTTCTGGGTTCTCTATTCTGTTCCACTGATCTATGTGTCTGTTTTTGTGTCAGTACCACACTGTCTTGATGACCACAGCTTTGTAGTACAACCTGAAATCTGGCATTGTGATGCCCCCAGCTCTGGTTTTCTTTTTTAAAATTCCCCTGGCTATTCAGGGTCTTTTCTGATTCCACACAAATCTTAAAATAATTTGTTCTAACTCTCTGAAGAAAGTCCATGGTATTTTGATAGGGATTGCATTAAACGTGTAAATTGCCCTGGGTAACATTGACATTTTCACAATATTAATTCTGCCAATCCATGAGCATGGAATATTTTTCCATCTCTTTGTGTCTTCCTCAATTTCTTTCAGAAGTGTTCTATAGTTTTGAGGGTATAGATCCTTTCCCTCTTTGGTTAGGTTTATTCCTAGGTATCTTATGCTTTTGGGTGCAATTGTAAATGGGATTGACTCCTTAATTTCTCTTTCTTCAGTCTCATTGTTAGTGTATAGAAATGCCACTGATATCTGCGCATTGATTTTGTATCCTGCCACGCTACTGAATTGCTGTATGAGGTCTAGCAATCTTGGGGTGGAGACTTTTGGGTTTTCTATGTAGAGTATCATGTCATCAGCGAAGAGGGAGAGTTTGACTTCTTCTTTGCCAATTTGAATGCCTTTAATGTCTTTTTGTTGTCTGATTGCTGAGGCTAGGACTTCCAGTACTGTGTTGAACAGCAGTGGTGAGAGTGGACATCCCTGTCTTGTTCCTGAGACAGTTTCACTTTAAAAGTCTATCTTCTGTTTTTTTAGCCCACAGCATTTAGATATTAGGATTGCCTGGCCAAATTCTTAAAAACTGGAATTGATGATTGCCTAAATGTCATTATTCATTTAGACTAACATTTTTTTTCACATTTTACTATAACTGAAAATGGAATGTATCTTAAAGTTGATATCTTAGGGCTCCTGGGTGGCTCAGTCTGTTAAGGATCCGATTTTGGTTTCAGATCAAGTCATGATCTCAGGGACATACGGTTGAGGCCTGCATTGGGGCCATGCTCACCATAAAGTTGGCTTGAGATTGTCTCCCTCTATCCCTCCCTCTGCTTGTGCATGCGCTCGCTCGCTCTCTGTCTCTCTAAAATAAATAAAATCTTAAAAAATACATTGACATTTCTAATTTATTTTTTGACCAGCCAACAGGTACATACAATAACTGCCTACAAACATTTAAAGTAAGACCTGTCATCCTCGTATAGCTTGAGTTATGTGCATTGTCAGGTTACACATTTGAGTTTAATGACTCTTTAAAATATCTTCAAAAAGACTAAACCTCGATTCAGCCATTGAAAAAAGTTACTAAATACACATAAAAGCATGGAAATAGCACAGCATGAGAAAAATATTCATTGTTGGAGGAATTACCATAGTCTTTTGTGTTTTTTCAAGGTAATAACCAGGTTCACCATAGTACTCAAAATAAGAATGTGAAGTTTGTGAAGCTGAGTTATGTTTTATTGCTTCAAAAGATTGTTTTTGCATTCCCAACATCAGAGCACCAGGTACTTGGAAGGAAATCCCAGAGAAGGTAATGGAGCACTCTCGTAAGAAAGACACATCCCCAACACTCTTGATGGCACAAAAGACCATATTGCTTGGGAATATATGGAAATAGACAATCTACTGTGGAATGTCATCCCGCTCTTACTATAGGGATGTCTCAGGAATGTCTTAACTAATTGATTTAGCTTATATCTTTATTTTAATGTATACATGAGTGTTATAGAATAAATACATATGTCTAAGTCTGAAGACTTACAGCAAGTATAAAATCTTATTTCTTATCAAAGATAAAAATTATGTTATCAAAGATAAATGACCGGTTTTTCCTTACTGGTATATAAAATAACAGTGCATTTTACTATTAAAGACATTTTACATACTATGAAATATGGTAATGAAATTAGAACAACTGCACAAGAAGGAAAATGTATCTTTGAGGGAGCACGTAGTAGAATTGCTAACTGGTAGCATCTCTCTGAATTAAAATGACAGAGTGACAGAGTATTCTTGTTTTTTAGTTTTGAACAGTGTCAGGGCTTAGGAGGGATGAGAAATACATAGAAAGCAAGAGAATGTACAAAGAGGGCTTCTTAGATTAATGATAGTCTCTGTACCTTCTGCTAATTATGGTTCATTTGAATTCATTCCTCATTTAATATATGGAGACTCTCCTGGAAGTTTTAAATTGGTCATTTACCCTTTAAGAAATGATTTTGTTAAAGTAATTCACACTAAACCTTAGCAGGCATAGTCCATGCTGAGAGAATAGTATTTCTCTATTCTATAAGGGGTAAGGAGTAGGATATATGGAAATTTTACTGAGCCAAATTTTTACAGCGGATGTTCATAATTATAAGGCACTGGGTATGTGGGAAGAAAAATAGAAGAATGGATAGAGTGTCAAGCAAGGGAATCAGGGAAACACCTACTCATGATTGTGGAGTCAATGTGAGTAGTGATTATCAAACATGGCCCCTCAGCTTCTTGACGTTCCCCCCTACACAATCAATGATCAGATGAATGATCCTGAGTCTAGGTGATTTATTACTGCTTTAACCAATCAGGATGGTGGGAGTTGCTTATGTGATTTCTGAGGATAGATTATAAAAGGCTTAGGAGTTGCCTTCTCTCTCTCTCTCTCTCTCTCTCTCTCTTTTTAAATATTCATTGTTTGGATTCTGCTGAGAGTACTTACTCTTGGACCCATCTTTGCATGCTACAATAAGCCAATCCAAATGAATAAATCATAAGACATTTCAAGAGACAGTCCTGACTGAGCCCAGCCTTGAGGTCATCCCAGCATGGGCTATAGACATGTGACTGAAGATTCTCTAGAAAATTCTAGGCCCAAGCCATTTAGGGCAGCCCCTTGCTTGGCTGTTTGAGTTTGCCACCCATCTGGAACCTAAAAGATCATGAAGCAGAGATAAGTCATCATCTCTGTGCCCAGCACAAAGTCCTGATGCACAGGATCTGTGAGCATAGTAAAATAGTTATGGTTTTATGTTACTAAGCTTGGGGCAGTTTGTTAAATAACATCAACTAGAACATGGTGGTTTGATGGAATACACTTTGAGAGACAATTCTCCATGGGTTGTTCATTTTTCTCTATTTTGTGAGCAGAGACACTGACTACATTTAGTTCTAGAATAGTTTTTGAAGGATGTTTGTACAGAGAACAGGCTTGGAACTCCCTCTAGAGCAAAAGGAAGTTTGCTTATAGCTCTGGAGCAAAGAGATAGTGTCTTCCTTTAGAGCAAAGCCAGCCATGTGTACTGGTCATTTAAAATATCTGGGTTTCTTAAAAAAATATATCTATATCTATATCTATATCTATATCTATCTATCTATCTATCTATCTATCTATCTATCTATATATATATATATCTGGGTTTATTAAACTCAAGGTTCTTTTTGCTTTAAATACAACTCATTGCATGTTCTGGCATTCATCTTGCCCTATCAACATCACCAGAGGTGACCTGGAGGTAAAAGGAGCTAACACAGTTATGCTGATGTGCATGCTGTTCTCTGTGCTTTATGTAATCAAGGTCTTTATCTCTGATCTAACAGACTCATGTCTTCTGCTATCATCTGTAATATGGTCATAGGCTGCTTGCAAACAGGGTAAAGTTTCAGACTCTTTACAGTTCTTGACAAACACATGAGTTTTGCAGATAGATTTGGATCCAAATCCTGTGTTTACAGTGTATCTCTGTGATTTGGGGTATGCAAGCCCTTTGAGATTCTGCTTCCTCATTTTAGAAATAAGAAAAGTAGTCATGTACCTTACAGAATTTCTGATAGAGCCAAATGAAGAGTTGCATATAAAGTATGCAGAAGTACCTGGCATATTGTTAAGTATCCATTAAATAGGGATCTTTTCTTTTTTTTATAATAAATTTATTTTTTATTGATGTTCAATTTACCAACATATAGAATAATACCCAGTGCTCATCCCGTCGAGTGCCCCCCTCAGTGCCTGTCACCCATTCATCCCCACCCCCTCACCCTCCTCCCCTTCCACCACCCCTAGTTCGTTTCCCAGAGTTAGGAGTCTTTATGTTCTGTCTCCCTTTCTGATCTTTTCTTGTTTAGTGATCATTCTCCCTAGATTTTTCAGAACACCTTCATGTCAGATCATACTGTCTATTCACCCATGTACCTCCCATTTAATGAGCAATGGACTTTGTCCTCAATTCTGGGGAAAGTCTCTCCTTACTCATAGCTCCAAGGTATACTCATATTATTATATATTCTGTCTTTTGGTTCAGAAAATTATCATCACTATTACATAAATCTGCTATTTTCCTAGCATTTATCATGTATCAAGGACCTTGATCTACTTCTATGTGTTCACTTGATCCTTACCAGAAACAACCTTGTGAGGCTGACATTGAAATCATCTTTTAAGAGATGATAGATCAGCAGCCTAGCGATGTTCTAAGCAATGAATAAATGCATTATTCAAATTAGCAAAAGAGGTTTTTTTGAAGATTAAGAAGTGGCAAGTGTAAAGACCTGATATGGCCTGGAGGATAAGTAGTTCCACAGATACCAATTTCTCAGATGTTTGCATTCAGTAACAGTTGCATTTTTTTTTTTAAAAGCAAAGCTTACTTGATTCCAAAAGATAGTGCTATATCCATCTTAGCTAAGTTGATCATATGATTTGTCTAAATTGGGACACTTCTAAGAGTGAAGAGGGATGCTATTAATTATGGCAGAACAACAAATATAAACTAGGACTGTGCCAAGGAAATCAGGGCATATGTTTTCGTTAATTTGGGAAAGAGCAATTCTCTAAAGAATAAATAAATCTGAATTAGCTTCTAAGCTTATCCAGAAACAAAGGCATATCTTAAACAGTCATATCACAAACTGAATTGAAAACTATAGACCTCATGCCTTTAAGCCACTTAAGCCATATAAAGTTGTAAACTCTAGTACTTGGGAGAAAACAGTTCTGGGAATTTTAACAGAGTAGCTCATAGAGCATTTAAATTATGATCAACTTTAAAATAAGTATCACATAAGCTTTCATTATATAGATCACCCATATTGATAACTGAAAACTCTATACATCTGTCTCATCTTTAGATCAAGGAAAACAGCCCTACTGCTTTGCTTTCTTCTCACATTTGTTTACATGCCCCTATGTGATTGATGGTTACCGTCAGGTTTTACTGCCTCACAGTTCTAGACTGGGGCTTCTCAAAATTTACCTCACCTAAGAATCACACAGAGAATTTGTTGGAATATAGGTTCCTGCTCCCACGCCCCATTTCCTGATTCTGATTCAGCAGATCAGGGATGGGACCTGAGATTCTCATGATGCTGATGCTTCTGGTCTAAAAACTACTCTTTGAAAGACACTGTAGACTGATAATTCTCAATACTCATGTCCAAGTACTACCCATAGAGATTTTGCTTTAATGGTTTAGTTTATATTAGGACCCAACATTGGTATATTATTAAATCTTCAGATAAATCTAATGTGCTGATAGGATTGAGAACCATTATTCTTTTTTCTCTTTACTGCCATTACAATTTCAGTAATTTGAGATATCTGCCATCACTGATAAACTCTAAGATCCCTGAGGACAGAGACCATACCTATGGGTCCTAGCATAGGAGGACCCATGGGTCCTCCATCCTCATGGAGGATTAATGTATGACAAACCCCCTCAAAACTCAGGGTCTCAAAAGAGTAGAAACCTTTTATTGCTAATTAGTTTACATATAAAGCTTCTAGTCACCAGTTCTGGTATTTATATCCCCCCCCCGCCCCAGCAGCACCAAGCAGTCCTACTATACCAGCTGTAATTCAACTCAAAGCTGATACTATCTTCCCAGAGATAACATCAGATTCCATGGTTTAAGGACTCAGTTCCATACGACTGCCTTCCACCTCAGATGCCAATAACAAGTCCAGGTGGTTACCTGTGCTTCTGATTGGCTATAAATCAGAGGTTCCCATGGCCCACTCTGGGAATGGGGCTGAAGGTTCTAGCCCACCAATCACATAGTTGGTTCTTCTGGCAACCAGCTCCTACCTGTCCATAGGTGTGACCAAAGTTACCTCATTAAAGTAACAAAAGATACCTTTTTTATTCTCATCATTTAATTTTCAAATTCCAGTGGTTTTAGGAACTCTGTGCCAGAAGCTGAGATGAAGACAAAGTATGTATTTCTTACTATTAATCACAATATCACAACATGCCAGCAGATGGTTCTGCTGGCCTTGAATAAGCTTGTTCTTGCATATGTGGTCAGCTAGGGTTTGGGAAACAGCCTGCTGATCTTCGCTGGGCTCTCCCAGAAGTTTAGGGGCTGGCTGACTCGAGGCTGGTCCATGTTGGCTTTGGCTGAGATTACTGAAATCTTCTCCAAGTGCCTCTCACCCTCCAAAAGGCTAGCCTGGGCTGGCCTACATGGAGGCTGCTGAAGTTTCTGAGAGAGGAGGGAAGTGTGGAAGGCCTTGCTTGGCCACATTCTGTTGACAGAAATAAGTCACCAGGCAGTTCCAATTCAGGTGGAGAGAGAGTAGACCCAACCTTTTGTTGGAGAGTTTCAGAGTCTTAATGCAAAGAATCTGGCTGCAGGGAAGTCATGAATAGGACCAGAAGTGCCATCAGTCCACCACAGTATCCAAGGCAAGGTCATCAGGCTCTCTCTCTTCATGTTGTCACCTTGGAAGAATCGCCAGTAAGTTTAATTGAAAAGTAGCTAATTGCAGCCCATTCAGTTTGTTAGCTTTAGCTATTTAGTAAATGAAAAGCTCAGAAGATTTAATTTTGAATGTTTGAAAGCTGAAGAGGTGCAAATATCTAAGAAAAATAAAATTTCAGTTGCTACTTGTTTTTATTTAAGAATAGGTTATGAATTCTCAGTGGGAAACTTGGATCAATGAACTTGACAAATGACTTGCCACTAAATTTAGTAGAAATTACAACTACAGAAGGCTGAAATGTAGGATATTAAAAGAAAATATACTCTGAAAGTCACTTTTAAATTAAATAGGCTGATACCTGCTCTCATTGGTTCCTAACTTCCTTGTAAAGGTATATAAACTGAAGAGATTGCAGTTAGGGATCTAGACAAGAACCTCATAACTCCCAAAGATAATGATTTGATGTAAACCTGAGGCCATACCCTGGGTTGCATTATAAGTTTTCCTGACTGATGCACTTTTTTCAGGAGGTTGAATACCATCTCCCTGGCTCAGGGTCTCCCTTGATATCTGCCAAGAGAGATATCTGCCATCACTGAGACCTCTGGGTAAGAAATTTAACATCTGTGCTCCTGGAGGACATCGTTTCTGGGGTACAAGTGAGCAAACCACATGAGTTCAAAGGCTCTTCCTTCTATAGCAATAAACATTTGATCAACTGCTTTTACAAGACACCTCCTACTCTGCCCTCAGGGTTTCTCATCGCTAGGCCATCTGGCTTCAAGGTAGCTAGGCTCTTCTACATTTATCCTGCTTCTCCTATTTCTTATATTTCAACTTGTTTTGAAATTATTTCTTAAAAATGTTTATTTTAAAAACCTTCCCTCTATTGCCTCCCTTACCACCATAACCTGCACTCAGCAGAGCACACTGCAGGGATGCAAACAGGGTGGACTTCTGCGAGGGAGAGGGAGGTTTGGCTGCATGGTAGTCACCTTCAGAAGGGCCCAAACATACCAGCTGGAGCTGACCAAAATCTCTCTCCCAAGGAAGACAGTTCATTGGTTTCCAAAGACCTTGTTTATGTAACTCTTTAATTATAGCATAACCAAATCACAAGTATTTTGCCATGGGAAAATGTAAAGTCATTAGGCAACTTAAATACCACCCCGCCCTTTTCAAGTAGACAGCACAACCATTAAGCAATTAATGCATGTTAAGACATTTCCAATTTTTTGGCACTATTGCAGGTTCAATCATTTGGGGCTGGAGAGCATAGGTGAAACCTACTCATTACATTCCTTGATGGGAAGCAGAGTATCTTATGTGCTTCTTTTTAAAATGCAACTCAGTCTCCAGCCCCCACAATGCACAGAACATTAAACTGGTTGCAAAACAAGATTGAATACTGTTTGACATTGCCTGGCATCTCCAATCCATGTATGAGTCATATTTGGACTTTAATCTCTGTTAATTGGGTATATTCTTGTGCTTGTGGATTTTAGGGCTTGTAAGTCCTTGGGTTCTGCTGAGATAGTAGGTTGAGGTTTGTTGTGGGTCTTATGGAGTGGAACACTTCATCTGCTTCTGTTTCTCCCACAAAAACAGCAACCTGCTGTACTGTGAACTGTGACCAGCATTGGTGACAGAGAGACATGTTCTCTTAGTACAATAGTAAAATTGTGGACATGGAAAGAGATGTAGAATAACCAAAGACTTTTGTGTGATTTGTTCCTGAAAAATATTAGGCCACTAAAAATCTTACACTCCTGCTTTTTCCATTTGCTCAAGAATCAATGGCTTCAGTTTAGTTGTTGACAGGGGATACTTTGTAGATAAAATTATTTTAGCTCTGTAAGAAGCAAGAATAGACCATTCAATGAAGACCTACTAATCCAGATTTACCATGTTCCAGGTACTTCTTTAAGTACTGGGGGCACAGCACTAAATAAAAAGCAAGAAATCCCTAGTTTGTCATGAAGTGTAGTCCTTTGAGGAGAGACAGACTGCAAAGAAGAAAACACATAAATAGAATATGATATAGCAAAAATACTAGGAAGAGAACATGGTAGTGTGGTAGATCTTAGGGGCTATATACTGGCTCATCAGATTGGGCTTTAGTGAGGAATTGACACTTAACAGAGACCCAAATAGTCCGTAAAACATCTGGATTAAGAGCCTTTTAGGCAGAAGGAACATCTAGTAGAAAGGTAAGGGTTATTGGTTTGGTACTACCTCAGGCAAATGCTAGAGAGAGACAGTGTATGTGAGCATGTGTGTATATGTGTGTATTACATAAAGAAACTATCAGAATATATGTGGGGCCCTTACAGATTTCTTATTCCTATTTGAAAGCCAGTTGATTTTTTGTGCTTTTCTTAGTGTTTGGAGAAAGTACTGTAGAATTAGGATGTTTTTCTTTCCATAAGTAGTTACCTTCTGCAGGTTTTCTGATTGGAGCTCATGGATAATACTGAGATAGTTTGGCTTGGAAAACAGAGAGGAAAGAAGGAAATCCTATCACAGAACCTATAGGCCTCATTCCTTATGATAGGTGTAACTGTTAGCTTTTGCTGTGTAACAAACCACTCCAAAATAGATGGGTGAAAAATACCATAGACATTTATTTAGCCTGTGAATCTGCAGATGGGCTCATATGAGTACTTCTTTTTATCTTGATCAGGTGCATTTGTACATCTATGGTCAGCTAGTTTAGCAGGGCAACTCCCTCTGGAGATTGGCTAATTTTTAGCTGAGGCAATGGGGTAAACTGGCCTATGTGTGTTTCTTGCCATCCCGAGGTTTATTCACATAGGTTGGGATCCAAAAGAGCAAGCAAAAGTGTGCAAGGGCTCTTGAAGCCTAGGCTTAGAATGGGTACAGTATCCCTTCTCCAGCATTCTGTGAGTTAAAACAACTCGCAAAACCAGCCCAGACTTAGTGAGTAGTGAAATGGGTTCCAGTCTCATCACAGAAAGCTGCAGCACATTGAACAGGAGATAGAGTTAGGGAGGGCTTAAGAACTGGCCATATTTTTACAATGCAGCCACTCTGGAAAACTGTGTGGAGGTTCCTCAAAGAGTTAAAAATAGACCTGCTCTGCGACCCAGCAATTGCACTTCTGGGGATTTACCCCAAAGATACAGATGCAATGAAACGCCGGGACACCTGCACCCCGATGTTTATAGCAGCAATGTCCACAATAGCCAAACTGTGGAAGGATCTCGGTGTCCATCGAAAGATGAATGGATAAAGAAGATGTGGTTTATGTATACAATGGAATATTCCTCAGCCATTAGAAATGACAAATACCCACCATTTGCTTCAACATGGATGGAACTGGAGGGTATGATGCTGAGTGAAATAAGTCAATCGGAGAAGGACAAACATTATATGTTCTCATTCATTTGGGGAATATAAATAATAGTGAAAGGGAATAGAAGGGAAGGGAGAAGAAATGGGTAGGAAATATCAGAAAGGGAGACAGAACATGAAGACTCCTAACTCTGGGAAATGAACTAGGGGTGGTGGAAGGGGAGGTGGGTGGGGGTGGGGGTGACTGGGTGACGGGCACTGAGGGGGGCACTTGTTGGGATGAGCACTGGGTGTTATTCTGTATGTTGGCAAATTGAACACCAATAAAAAATAAATTTATTATTAAATAAAATAAAATAAAATAAAATCCATTCACCACAGTAGGCAAATGCTAACACAAGAGCCTAGAAATGTCTGTATTACCTGGGTTGGCAAACATTTGTAAAGGACCAGATAGTAAACATCATCTGCATTTTAGGTCGTACAGTTTCTGACACAACTATTCTGTCGTGCAGCACAAAAGTAAATGAATGAGCACAGCTGTGTTCAGTGAAACTTGGCCCATGGACGTGTAGTTTGCTGACCCCTTGTCTATAAATTTTGCTACAAAAGCCTTACCTTTCAAACAAATAGGCTGGAATATAATGTGGCCTCTAATGGCTTTCATTAGACACTAACTCTGGGAGTCAAACAAAGTTGACTCACACATTAGACCACAGGCCAATATGTGGATGAGTTTTCATTCTCATAGTGGGGGGAGGGTGTTCCATCAGCTTTTAATACAGCACTTATTTACGGAACCACTTACATAAACTAAGATATTTATCATTGGTAGTAGTTGGTTGCTCCCTGGATGTAATAATTGCTTATTTCCTTTTGTTTATTGTGGTTAGTTCACTTTCAAGGAAGAAAGACAAAAATTTCTAAGTAGAGCAAATGCTAAGAGGCAGGAGAAGGGAAATAGTAAAGCAATTAGAGAGCTCCTCAAGGGCAGGGATGGGGCCTGGTCCAGGAAGCCAAATTCTCCAGTTGGAAGTGATCCCAGGCCTCCACATGCTTATTCTCACCCTTGAGTGCACCTTAGAGTCACCTGGAGAGGTTTGCAAAACCCTGATGCCCAGGCCACACCCTAAGGCAATTAAATCAGACTCACTAGGGGCAGGAGCTAAGCATCATACTTTCTAAGCCTTTGCATATAGTCCAGTATGCAGCCAGGTTTGAGAACTGAGAGTCAGGGTTATAATCTTGGCACCTCTCAGTGACTCTTTCTGTGGTTAAGATGATCCCGCGCATGCATGTCCCCCGCTCACCTGAACTAACCACCTGAGAATTCCTCGGCTCCAGGCCTATCCTTTCGAGGAGCTCAATAATATGTAATTATGTGATAATCTCTATGAATTGTGTCATATTCCTGTCCTGGAACTTCAATATTTGTCAACTTGAAAGTTCATTTCCTCTTTTCAAAACCTCATTTCTGTTTTCAGCATTTAGCTCTCTGTTTATCATCTCTGCTTAGAGTACTCTACTTTGGAAAATCAATACTGTTTTCAACTGAAGTATTCCTTCTGTTCAGGATAAAAAAATGAATAGCCAGAACTATCTTAAGGGAGACTTCACAATATATTCAATTCTCTAATAGATAGAATAACTTATAATTAAATATCCTCTGGATATGCTACTAGAGTCAGAATTTTATTTCTACTTTATATTGCTTACAGCAGCATGGTAGACAGACTTAGAAACTCTAATGGGTCAGTCATGTTCTGCTGTTACTTTGCTCAGGTGATGGGTAGAGATTTAAGCTACAAAGAAGTCTAGAGATCATCTGGTCTGATGCCACCTTCCCCTTTCATAAGTATACTAATGGCCCCAAAGTGACTTTCTCAGTGAAGGAGGAAAAATATTTCTCATGATGTGCAGTTTAGAGAGGCAGGCAGCCTCTCAGATGGAAGGCTCTGCAGTGCTCCCAGGAAACAGTTTGCAGACTGTACAAGTGATGTCCTCTGTTCTGTCCTCATAGCACCCTTCCTTTTGCTGTGCCCACTTCAGGGACTGTGACTCCTCTTCAGAAGTGACTCACTCCAGGCATCTCCTCAAATCCATCCTCATGGAATCCTACTTTTCCAGTT
This sequence comes from Canis aureus, assembly GCF_053574225.1. Classification (NCBI taxonomy): domain Eukaryota; kingdom Metazoa; phylum Chordata; class Mammalia; order Carnivora; family Canidae; genus Canis; species Canis aureus. The sequence continues at coordinate 16,403,458 of NC_135636.1, forward strand.
TAGTCCCTACCTGTCTCCTTTGCCCAGCTCATTATTGACTCTCATCTGCTTGTCTTGGGACACAGAATGTCCAGACCTTAACTTTCTCCTGGAGCTAGCACACTGGGGAGAAGGCAACCAAGAGATCTCTTACGTAGCAGGAAGCCCTGCTGCTGGAAACGAGGAGCTGTTTCTTACTAAATTTTCCGTGGCCAAGTCTTCTCCCTCTCCCATGATATTCCTCTAAAGCCCTTCAAGTAAAGTCATCAGTATCTGAGGGACCAGCATTGAGACAGTAAAGCTACCCATCTGTCCTGAGGCTGATCCTACACCTAGAAAGGTGTCAGCACCCAGATTTTTACAGCCACTTGGAGTTTAGAGACAGAAAACTTTGAGCTGGAACCTCTCCATTCTTGCTGCTCCTGAAGGATAAGAAACCACAACTTCTGGAATGCTGGCTGCAAATAACACCTTTTTTGAGAAAGGAACTTTGAGGGTTTGTTTCTAGCATTTGCCACTTTCATGCTACAAATGAACTCTGCTCGTCCCATACTCGGGGAAAGGAGCAGCTGTAAAGCAAGCCCATCCAGATTGTAATCAAAGGTATGCAGTACCTCCGAGAGAGAGAGAGAGAGAGAGAGAGAGAGAGAGAGCAGAGACTAACTATTAAGCCTAGGCTAGTTAACAAGTTCAGAATCACATTAACCAGTAGTCTTATAACCAACAATAAATAGTGACTTTAATACATAATTATTTTAATGAGTATTTAAAAATAGGACTAGATCATCAAATCCATGTTTAGTAGACTATTGCTCTTCTTATTTGCTATTTAATTTTGAAACATTTTAAGTATACAGAAAAGTAAAGAGGATAATATAGTGAGAACTTAAGCACTCATCACCTTGATTTAATACTTTTTAATATTTTGTCATCTTTTTTTCTATAGTAAGAGAAATTTACAGATATGTTTCCCACCCATCCCCCAAACTCAGTATGCATCTCTAAAATAAGTACATTTTTCTGCATATACTCAATAAAAGTAATAATTTCTTAGCACTATCTCATATACCAGTCCATTTCTCTAGTTGTTCTCATAATATTTTGGGGACTTGTTCGTTCAAATCCAGATTCAGTCAAGGAAAGCATGTCTTGGATTGGGATGTTACAAATGGATGAGTATCCAATCCTTTGTTGGTCTGTGGGGGGAAGAAGTTGTGAGGCACCACATCGGTCAAGGAAGACTGTATAGAAGACACATATCTGGAAGGGAAATAAAGGACAGTATTTAGGCAAGGTAGGAAGCATAGATAATTAGGGAAAACTTTTCAGGAAGAGATAGCAAGAAGGATAATATATGGGCAAGGAGAATGCAGTGAATCAGTGTCTAGAAATACTGATATCAATTATTTACTCATGAATGCTGGGCAGAGAAAGTGGTCACCTAGCCAGCTCCTGGATAATTCATGGTTTGGTAAGGAAAGGACACAGAAAGAAAGGAAGAGTATTAGAAACCAGGCTGGAAAATTACAACACAATAGTTCTAGAAAGCCCAGGGAATACTGAGCCCCAGTGTGTCTCTGAGTTGAAAGCTGCAGAGAGAAGGAGACCAGAAGTCTGCCCAAACTGTGTTGCTTATTAGAAGTGCAGATCTTGAGCCAGCCCTAGACCAACTATATCAGAATCCCCAGGAATGAGGGCCTGGGAGTCTATATTTTAATGTGTTTCCCAGAGATTCTTTATATACATTCAAATTTAAGAAGAACTGGTTTAGATCTTGTCAATCTCTGGCCTTAGCACATGCCCTGCTTCTGCAAAAGCACATTCAGTCTTTACTCTTACTTTCTGTCTATAGCACATATTTTCCCTATTCTTAAAAAGAAAGGAAAGCAAGGAAGAAAGACACACGTATCAATCAAACTAGGGGTAAAACGTGCCTCATGTTTTCTGCCTTAATAGTTTTTCCTTTAATGTCTGAAGTTATGTGTAACCTACAGCCTACCCTCCATTGACTCACAAAATGTACTATATAAGAATCTGAAGTCCATCTTGTGCAGAACCCTACTCCACAGCCTCAAGCAGCAGCATACTCTAAAATGACCAAATGCCCTACTAATCCATAATTCTCCATCCTTATTCATGACCATTGGCAGCATTGAGATTTAATTCTTCGAGCTTCTTAGTAAAACAATGTGATACCATTTAAGTTCTCAAGTCCTACTCGTAGAGGTTCCCATTCCACCCCCACCCCTAAACAAGTGCATTTTCCCAGATTCAATCCCCAGCATTCACTCTCTCTTTTTCTATTCTCTCTCCAATAGAGACAACATCAGTGTTTCTATTTCAGTACCTGGTAAATGAGCATGGTTATGCAGGGACTGCCAGGCTCTAGTCACACCTGTCAGCTCACCAGTTGGACAGTACAGGTTAGATGTGCTTCTGTCACCTGATATCCATGTATTTTCTCCAAATCCTCAGTCTTCCCAACTAGTTCTTTTCCAATTTCCTTTTGTCTGTCAATAGAATCCCACAACTCAAACCTCAAACCTCATATTACCTCAGCCTACATTGCTCTATCATATTTCCTGATTTACCAAACCATGGATCTTTTATCTATACATCTGTTTCTTTCCTAGCTTGCTTCTGTGGTTCTTGCCCCAGTCCCATTATACACATTAAACATCTAGTTATGATAATACTTTTCAATGGACTTGAAGAAAATATATAAGAAAAGTTCTAATCAGTCTACCTCTCCAAGGCACAGTTTCCTGGCCTGTAAAATTATGGTTTTGAGAACTGCTTACTTTATGGGCTGCTGTGAAGAATACAGACTTAATATAGCACATTCAGCTTACAGTTATTATTATTCTCTATCTTCTCCCTTCCCTAAATGACTTTTTTTTAAGATTTTATTTATTTACTATGAAAGACACACAGAGGCAGAAACATAGGCAGAGGGAGAAGCAGGATCCCTGTGGGGAGCCTGATGTGGGACTCGATCCCAGGACCCTGGCATCATGCCCTGAGCCAAAGGCAGATGCTCAACCACTGAGTCACCCAGGCGTCCCCCTAAATGACTCTTGATTCTCCTTTCACATCAAGATAAGAAAAATCAGGGTTGACGTCTAAGTAGGAGTATAAAATAAATGAAGTCAAGTTCCCCATCTTATTGATCTCATTGGAGTATCCCTGTCAAACCCATGGTTTCATGAAGGTCTTAATACTGGCTGTCTAAATGGTCGTAGAAACATAGGATTTTAAACATAGGTTTTGTGTGTGTGTGCACACACACGGGAGTATCCCTCTGGAGAGTAGCTTTGGGGAACAATCACCTTTCACAGTATCTTTGTAGTCTCTCTCCCACTTCTAATGAGGTAGCCTCAAAGGACTTGAGAACAAGAACAGAGCAAGTCGGAGTCAGGATTTCCTACCGCCTCACGCCACCCACAGGCACTATCCCTCTCTTCTGGAATGAACAGTCAGAAGCCAGAACAGGCTGTTCTTGCATGATTCACCATTTATGCCTCAGGATCATTTTGAAGCTGAATGGCTCAAGTCCTTAGATTGGACAGAGTAAGGTTTTATACTACCTATTCATTAATCGTTTTAATGCTATCAGATCCCTTAAGAAACTCATTATTCCAAATGTGTTAATAATCCTTTAGAATTTAGATATGTTGTAACAGCAAAAACAATCTACAAAACCAAAAGGGAAAAACAAGCACCTTGAATGGTAGTACAATGACATATGAAGTTTTAACCCATTTAAGGTATAACACCTAGAACTGGGAATATTCACACATTAAAAATGAAATAGGGAGAATTCAGAAGCTCATGCTCCCTCTCGCTTGCTCGCTCTCTTTTTGATTTGGTTTTTGTGGAAGCAAAAATGAGAATGTGATTTTGTGTAGTAGTGTAATGGAAAAATTGTGTTTTGTTTATCTGGGACAGTAAAGTTTATCTTTTCACAGCAGGTGGGAAGAGGATCTAACACTTATTGGGCCACAGAGAGCTTTATACAAATCTTAAAATTTAATCCCCATAAAGATCATGATAATATTGAATTATCACCAATGTGCACATGAAGAAATTGGGACTCAGAAAAATAAAGAATGTTGTTCAAATCCAAACAGTAGAGCTGGGTTTGAACTCAGATTTTAGAGTTCTATCTCCTTTTCTTAAAACCCTTTTACTGAAGCATAATACACCAAAAAATATGCAAGTCCTACCTGTAAAGAGCTGAAATCTTCATAAACACTTTTTGTGTAAGCAGCTCCCAGATGAAGAAACTGAGCATTACCAGTACCCCAAAAGCCCCTTGTGTTCCCTCCGATTCCCCCCCCATACATAGATAATCACTGTATTTACTTCCAGTGCCAGAGATTACTTTTGCCTGATTTTGAACTTACAAATAAGTGGAATCACATAGCAAGTACTCTTTTGACTTCTTTTGCCCAATCTTAGATTTGTGGAATTTATTTTATCATTATAAATAGTTGTAAACCATTGATTCTCACTGCTGTGTAATAATCCATCATAAGAACAGACAATGATATGTTTACCCATTTTATGCTGACTGGGACATGAGAGATATTTCCTCTTTGGTGGTACTACAAATACTCCTGCTGTGAATATTCTTGGTGAACTTATTTAACATTTATGTTTGTATCTAGGACTGGAATCACTGGGTCATGGAATATGTGTATCATCAGCTTTACTGAAAAATGCCAGTTACCCAAAGTCATTGTACCATTATGCCTTTTCATCAATTATTCTCCATCTTTGCCAACATTTGTAATTGTCTTTTTTTTTAATTTTAAGATTTTATTTATTTATTCATGAGAGACACACACAGAGAGGGAGAGGCAGAGACACAGGCAGAGGGAGAAGCAGGCTCCATGCAGGGAGCCCGATGTAGGACTCGATCCAGGACTCTGGGATCACACCCTGAGTCAAAGGCAGACGCTCAACAGCTGAGCTACCCAGACATCCCAAGTAATTGTCTTTTTCATTCAGCACATTTTAGCAGTGTATTGGTATCTCATTGAGATTTTAATTTATATCAAAATTCAGTACTTTCTTCACTTTCTTCTTCCACCCGTCTCCATTGTACTTGAGTCTTGCATTTTGGAGGTAGCCAACCAGAGGCCCTAAATGCATGCTGTGGATCCCAGATATATCTAACCAGGAAAAGAAGTAAGCCCATGAACAACAAAATGGACTCTTTAGGTGAGAACAAATATACTGATAATTGTTTCAAAAAAGAACAGATAAGAACCAGTTAGTAGGAGTGTGACAGATTACAGAATAACCCCCAATCTCCATCCTATATCCATGCCCTTTTGGCAAGGTGCCCTTGCTGCTCCTCCAATCAAGAGGTAGAGTGTGCTCCCCCAGCCTTTAAATATAGACTGGCCTTTCAGTTTGATCAGTACAATGCAACAGAACTAACAGGATGCCAGGTTGGCTTAGGTCTCAAGATGTTTTGAGTCTTTCATTTATTTTCTTGGAATTCCACTAAACCACCAAGGCTAACCTGCAGGAGGATGAGGGACACATGGCCCAGATCAGAGTTGCCCAGCTGAAACCATTCTGGTGGCCTGGAAGAAGACTCATGAGAAATTTCCTTGAGAATCAACTAAGCCTGGGCCAGGTGAGCAGACCACTGGTCAGCTGCACATGGCTGCTGTTTTGATCCCTAAATACTGACAGGTTGACAAAGTGTCCTGTGTTACACATTTCTCCAAACATAGGCCCCTGCTTCAGTCTGATACTGATTTTTTTCTGCCCCATATCATCTCATCTTCCTGGGAAAGAAACTAGTTTTGAATTGGTTGTGTTCCCTACAAGCCAAGTGATAGTTGCTCCTTCTCTTCCTTAGTTTAACTACTAGTTTGAAGACCCTTTTGAAGATTTTTTGGAGCAATCCTTCAATAAAAACAGGCTGCAAGGAGAGAAGGCCCTGCTGTATAATCTAATTGACTTCTGGCGATGGTTGCACATCAGCTCCCAAGTGCAGCCCAGAAAAGCCAGGACTGCCTGTGTCAGCACATGTAGCTCCCCTGAACTCTGATGTGCTGCCAAGTAGTCCTACTCCCAGAGCAATCAAACCATCCCTTTGCCAGTGATGAAAATGACTGCCTTTGATGTCTCACCAGGTCTGTGCTGAAGCATTTCCAATAAAGAAAATGACTCTGCAAAAAAATCCTTCCTTGGTAGAGAGGCAGTGTATGGCAGAGAGGGCCCAAACCGTGCACTAAGAGGCACAGGAATCACCTGGCATTTTGTTAAAATTAAGACTCTTGTCAAATAGGTCAGCAGTGGGGCTTCAGATGCAGCATATTTTAGTAGCTTCTAAGTGATGCAGATGCTTCTGGTCCATGGGCCATGCTTTCAGTAGCAAGGATCTGGAGCACAGGTTTTGGACAAATAGGTCTGTGATCCAGTGGCTTATCATCTCTGCTTTCTCATCTGCTAATTGGGTTGGTATAACATTTATATGAGACTGCATGTAAAGGACTAATCCCAGGCCCTAGCACATAGGACATGTGGAGGATATAGAATTTGTTTTATGCAGAGAATGGAGAGTTGTCCAGTATTTAATATGAAGTCTCTTACAAAATGGATCTTGACCATTCTCAGAATTTTCATGGGCCTAGTGCCAGGCAGCTGTCAGTGTTTTTGAGCCCCATGTTCATGTTTTGGCAGCCTTGGAGGCAGTCCTAAAGAGGAGGTAAAGTACAGGTTATGGAACTTAGGTATTGCTGAGGGAGTCTTATTTATGATGGAAAAGGTAGGGAGTCTTATTTATGATGAAAAAGGTTCAAGTGGGGATCATAGAGAGGTTACAGTGAGTCAGTATCCCCTGATTTAAAACCTATGCTGTCTACCCTCTTCTGTAGTTTTCGTTCATGTCCAGGACCTATGCAGCTTTTAGTTCTGTGCATTTACCCTAATATTGTAAGGTTAAGTTGAAAGCAGAATGAATCTGCCCCTAGTAAAAATTCTCAGCAGTTTTCCAAACTCATTAACCCATGCAAATAAAGTAGCAAAAAAAAAAAAAAAAAAAAAAAAAAAAAGCCCATTTTTTTTTTAATGAGACTTTTCCATTAGATATGCTCACTAAACCCTCACTGCTCAAAAGTACGTTTCAGGGACCAACAGCACTGACATCATATGGGAATTTAGTACAAATAGAGAATCACAAGTGCCCCACCAGACCTTACTACATCAAGATCTCTGGGATGGGGCCCAGGGATCTGTGTTTTAACAATCTTTCCAGGGGATTCAGAGGCATGTTAAAGTTTGCATGGCTTTAGGGTCTTGGACCAATAGCATCAATTTATTCGTTTTTCTTTGTTAGAATATAAGATCCCAGGCCTTAACCAACAAGCTACACTTAAAATTTGTATTTTAACAAGATTTTCAGAATATTAGTATGCTCACTAAAGTTTGGGAAACAATTCTTAAGCCTAGAGCATACCTGAGGCCCAGTCTGCCCTCTGGGGAAGTGATTAGATAGGTTGTAGAATCAGACAAAATACAAATAAATTATTGGAAAAATAGAAAAGTCCAAATAGTGCTGTCTTTGCATTATATTGAAACAAAGAAAAAAAGAATAAAAGCTTCAGGCTTTAATGTTCTGCCATTTACAGGGTTGCTTAACCAAGATCTGGGATGTACTGGACTGAAGTGTGTTACAGACTGTGTTCCTGCTGGAAGACAATTAGAACAATTACCATATTGGCAATAGGGAAGAAAAGAAAAAAAGAGTCCTGGATTTCCTGCTCCCTTTCTGTTCAACTCAGATCATAAGCCAGCAGAAGGGAGGAAGTGGTTTTGTTCTTTGGGTGTTGGTGAGGCATTCTTTCCCCAATTTTTATTCAGTGCCCTAGGTTTAAAAATGACTGCCTCCCATAGTTCTGATTTCCTTGAGTCCCTAGGTATAGAAAGAAACTTCAATGGTGATGATGATGATGATGATGATGATGATGATGATAATGATAAAACCTTCTGGACACGATATTTCAGTGGAACACATCACTGTTTATCTTGCCCATTATTTGTACTGCAAAGGGCTGTCCCATCAGTCCAGGCCAGCCACCATGCCTAGGCTCATCTTAGATTTTTTAGGAATAAATATGGGGAAAGCTGGTATCTGACCAAGATCTAGTACTGGAACAATTATCAGAGGGTCTAACAATTTTAAAATTCATTTTTGGTTTCAATGTTATTTACAAACACATATATAGCAGCTGCTGACTTAAGCATCTAAAACCCTTTGCTTCCTTGTCCAAGTCCTCCCATACTTGGATACCAAGATGCAATTAACTATGTAAAGATATTAAAGGAAATGCCTGAGAGAAAATGAGGAGTGAGCCAGGGAAGGCTGGAGAGTTGTCTGACCATGATGCAGGTCTTCCTTATATGGAGAAGAAGAGGGAGAAAGGAAGATTGGGAGGAAGCATCCAAGACCACTTTGCAGTCTAGGGAAGGGGGGTCAGTAAGGTTATCACAGGAGCCTCATTTTCCCCAAAAGTGGCCTATCTTAACATTCATACCATGTTCAGTCACTGACTAGGAGCAGCTTTGATGCCAAGAAGGCAGCGAGTGTCTGTAGTAGGTGAGAGCCTCCATCAAGTTCTCAAAGCCATATCTTTTCTTCTTTCACCTCATCAAAAATGCTCAGTGGTGCCTAGTATTTAGCCATATGCCAGTCCATTCAGCATCTCATGGAGGGTTTTATAAATATGAAATACAGCCAATCTGCATCCTCAGTTCAGACTTTCCATGCTATTAGAACAGTCTCAACTCTGTATTTGCATGAAGGTTTTATGCTCTCTTTGGAGAATAAGAATTTTGTAAAACTTGAGCAATGGAATTGTCATTCTTGACTAAAGTGTTGAGTGTTGTTGGATAGCCTTCAGGAAGGCAAGAAGACCAATGTGATAGAGACAACATGAAGCTTTGTCATGTCAACAGACTGTTGGCAGTTAGGATTTTTTGAGCAGCTCTCTGAGGTTTCTTTCAGTAAACTCTGACATAGTCCTAGAGGAGATTGTTGCACATTTTTCAATAAAAGGTATTTTAAAAGACATGCTGTGTATATATTACTAAAGATGTCCAATTTCAATTTTGAGAAAACCCTAAAGATCCTAGGACTGGGAAGCAGAAGAACTGAGTTTAAATTTTGTAACCTTGCTGTATGACCTTAAACCAGTCACTTAACCTTCCTTCAAGGCTGTAATTTTCTCTCTTGTGAAATGGTGATAATAGTAGTTGATTGCAGTTCACTTGATAGACTATTTTTACTTGTTGAAGACATTGAAAAATTTGAAATGTCATTCAAAGTAAAGGTGATTGTATGAATCGGATTTAAGCTCTGTAGGGAAAATAATTTAAGGGCACAAATGGATTAGATTTAAAAACAGAAAGACACTCCCACACCCCAAAACAGAGTAGAACCAGAGGTTGGCTATTATGTCTCTTCCAGTTTTACCTTTCACGGTCTTCAGATTGACAGAACTCTGTCTTTTCATACCTCCCAGTTTAAATTCTGGCCCATTGTGGAAGATCACCCCTTACAGAAGACACGTCTGTCAAGAGGAGCCCAGAGCTGTTTCCTTTGGAAGTAGTTTTGGACCAGGGCATTTTGGTAAGAAAGGAGAAATTGGGCATGATTGGCCCCTAGACAAATCCAACAGATGTAGCAACCCAGGTGGCTCAGCGGTTTAATGCCACCTTCAGCCCAGGGTGTGATCCTGGAGTCCCGGGTTCGAGTCCCACGTCAGGCTCCCTGCATGGAGCCTGCTTCTCCCTCTGCCTATGTCTCTGCCTCTCTCTGTATGTCTCTCATGAATAAATAAATAAAACCTTAAAAAAAATCCAACGGATGCAGATATATAAACTGGGAAGGTGACATCATTGAAATCAGACTGTTGAACAAAAATCTCAAAGCATGACCTAATCCTTTTCCCTGTGGTCCACATGACCTGGTAAAAATCATAAAACTGCTATAAGCCCCAGTTTTCTTCCTGGGGATAAAAAATGGGTTAATAGGGGAGTGCCTGAGTGGCTCAGTGGGTTCAGTGTCCTACCTAAGCTCAGGTCTTGATTTCAGGGTTGTGAATTCAAGCGCTGCATTGAGCTTTATGCCAAGAGTGGAGTCTACTTAAAAAAAAAAAAAAAAAAAAAAAAAAAAAAAGGAAATCCAAATCAGATAATTAACATGAAAATATGTTACGAACTCAGAGATGGAAAGAATGATCACTGGACCTTAAAAAGAAGTAAGCAAGCAAACTTAGTCACTAATATGCTAGGGAAGTAATAACACTCTTGTGAAGAAGTTCACTCAGTGAGTAGAAAACATGCCGCATTCAAGAAGGCTTTTTTTATTATAGCATGTGAAATTTTTGACAAATTATAAAGTTATAATAATGATTGAATAAGCAGCCCTATGAGTGAACTGAAAGCCTATCCACTAATCATTTCCTTAAAGGTTAGTGACAAAATTGGGATTCCTTTTAACAAAAGAGTGAGCCTTTAAAAATAAAAATGAATAAAAAAACATAAATTCAGAAGCACTGGTCTCTGTAAATGTAACCTCCTTTTTAAAAGCTGTGTTCTCAACATCTTGCTGGTTGGCAGACAAGCAAAACTCAGAGCACATTCATGAAAGAACAGACTGAGCACTTGAAGACCAGAGGCCTGTGTCCTGTGTTGCTCCTCTCTGGCTGCCTGATGCAAAGTTATTTATTTCCTTCGGCTAGGCCTCCAGTTCCCCAACTGTAATACTGTCTGTAGCTCAGGACTAGTGCTAACATCCTTTCCTTCTCTAACATACCCATTCCAAGGAACTTAATGTGATCATGGCCTCAAAAGCTATTTCTCTCTTCAGAAATGGTAAGTAACATTAAAAAATGTTAAACATGATAACGTTGGTATAGCATGATCTGTTGTCATGACACTGTTGTAATAAATCGCCCCCCAAACTTGGTGCTTAAAACAACCACTGTTTATTTTTCTTCTACAAGTCTGTAAGTGGCCTGGGTCACTTGGCTGACATGGCCTGGGCTTGGTTCATTGCACCTGTTCTCACTCACATTTCTGAAGTGTGCTGGTGTATATAGCTGGTGGTGGCTGGTCTGTGTTGCCAACAGCTAGGACGGGTAGAAGGGCCCAGGGCTTCTCTCCGGTGGGCTGGGGTCTCTGATCTTCCTTAGTCCAGGCTTATTCACATGGCAGTGGAAGTTCCCAAGAAAGACAATGGGAGCAGGTAAGACTTCTTGACTCTTGGCTCAGAACTGACACATTGTCACTTCCATGGCATTTTTCTGACTAACATAAACCATAAGGTTAGTGCACATTTACAGGTGAGGAAGTAGACTTCACTTCTTGATGTGAAGAGCTACAAAATATTGCAGAATCCATGGAAACAGGTAATAATGCGGAATTGGGGAAATTTTGGCCACTAAATGATAGCTAGATAGGCCGATATGATTCTTTCTGAAACATTTTGCAACATATATTTTCAAGTTAGGCAGTTTAAAGTTTCTTAAAGTCAGGAGAGTCATAGTAGTAGACTGTTCATCTTTCTAGAAAATCCTCAGAACAAACATAACAGAGACATGCCATTTGCCTAAGGAATAGCAGATTATTGGCTTATTTATATCTTTTCAAAAGAAGTGTTAGCTTCCCTGGTGACCCTAAAGGCTCTTTGCTTCTTTCCACAGTTTATAAATGACAACCAGAGCTTTTTTTCTAACGCTGTCTTCCCTGGAAACTGCGACAGATGCAACTAACTATATCAGAACAGGAGCTGCAAAACTGCCACTATGCCAGCTATCCAAACAAAAGCCCTGAAGCTCCTGTTTCATGTTAAACCTTAGTGGTCAGTATCCCCTAGTGTTGAAGGCCTCTCTCTTCCCTACTTGCCCTCTTCCAGCTAGTAATACTAACCCCATTCCAGGGCTCAGTGGGCATGAGTGCCCATTGAACAGTGGAGATATAGAACACCTCTGCTGTTGGAGAAGGTTAGGTCTAAAGCTACCTGACCTGGAGAGAGAGGGCCCGTTCAGGTGGGACGCTGACCAACTCCAGACACCTGAGAGAAAGATGATTGTCCAGAATGGACATTGTGACTCATGTAGTGTGGCCCTCTTCTCCCAAGTACAAATTCACTCAGTGACATTAGGCAACTTATTTCTTTGAGCACTAGTTGATTCTTGAGGAGAATGAGAGTTAGATCAGGCCCCTGAAACTCTTGTGCATGAATCATCTGGAGATCTTGTGAAAATATAAATTCTGGTACAGTAGATGGTTGAGGCCTGAGATGCTACATATGTAACCAGCTCTCAGGTGATGCCAATGATACTGATGCTTCTGGTCCATGGACCTCTCTGACTAGGAAAGAATTCAGGCACAGAGTCATTGAATACTGCCTGCCACGGAAAGGACCCTTCCAAATTCCTTATTGCAATCTTGTCTCTAAGGTCTTGTCTAAGAGCTCCTAGAATCCCTGAGGTTGGAGAAAAGCCCCATTCCCATTAGCAAAGGGGCCCTAGTGCCCAAGGCTCTGTAAGAATTTAATAGTCTTTTGAATTGTTGTATAAAACAACAAAATGACTTAAGAGTAACTTCACAGTTTCCTTGTAAGGAAAGGTTTGCTTCTTGTCTAATGGCCTATATGAAGTGAAGAGCTCTTACAGTTCCTATATTCCACTCAGTAGAGACTGACTAATCTTTACATTTACTTTAAATGATCTCCCAAGGCCACTCTCTTCAAATGTTAATTGTACAGTAAAATATGGGTACTCCTAATACCATGGCTATTCTTTTTTTTTAATTTTAATTTTTATTATTTTTTAATAATAAATTTATTTTTTATTGGTGTTCAATTTGCCAACATACAGAATAACACCCATGGCTATTCTTACTTAAAATTGGCAAGTGAACAGAGAAGCAGCACAAAATCATATACCAGTGAGACTGCCCCAGTAGCTGGATGACTCTAGATTTCTCCATGTAGTTAAGAACAGTGGCTAGTAGGAAAGTACACTACATATGTATACTGTATATGTATGTGTGTGTGTATAACATATACTGTAATACCAATGTAGTGTACTTCCACCAAGTCTCACAGTGTGCTCTCTAGTCCATAGATCATTAGTCTTGAATCTAAGACCTGCTGCTTTCTCATGAACCAAGTGATGGGTGCTTTTAGTGAGCAGTACTACCAGATGTGGTGCTATCGCCTCTTTAATGTGGGCCATTCATTTTGTCCTAAATGGGTGGGCAGGTTTTCTGCATTTGCAACTTGGATTTCAAGGCTGGGAATAGTAATGCTAAGGAAGCCAGAGTACAAAAGAAAAGAATAAAAGGGCAAAGGACTAAAACCAACAGGGAAAGGCAATTTACAAGGTGTATTAATGTATACTACCCAGAAGGAGGGATTTATTACACTTTCAAGGTTGTGTTTTGTTTTTGTGTTTTTTTTTTTTTTTCATGAAAGGTAAGGGGGAAAGAACTGATATTTGTCAGTCTGAATTGGATAAGTTCAATTGCAAAGAATAAAGGGAGCTTTTAGAAAGTGGGCAGCTGCGGCAGAGCCTGAAGCCATGGTACTTGATACTGCAATATACTCTCAGTGATTCTGGGCAGCTTTTGAGAACAGCAGGCGAGGCATTCAGGGCAGAGAACAATGGCAAATGTCAAGAATGAGAAAGAATACAGAGTTTAAAAGACTGTTGATTGACAAGTAGGACAGATCAAAGAGAGAAATTCATATCAAGTATTTATAATTCTAATTCTAATAGAACTCAGCAACCATAAAAGAAGGAAACTAACAACAAGAAAGCTGATGGCTTTCAATCTTAAAAACAGGAGAAACTGGTCTGTGACTCAAACTTCATCATTTCATCCATTCTGATTTTTTCCCACTGTCTATTTTGTTATTCAACTAATCATTGAAAAGGAAGCTTAAATGTGCTTGAATGTCTGCCTTAAAAATTATATTTCTTTGCCTTAAAAAAGTGGAAGTATTTTTGGGGAAGCCCAAGATGGGGTTCATGTACAATCCACTACAAATCAGGCATCAGAGACCATGTCTAAGCATGAGCTTTTATGATCTGCGGAGTGTGTTTTGGGAGAAGTGGTGTTCTGAAAATGCATCACCTGTGCCCACTGGGCTTGCTTTCACTTCCTTCCATTCTCTTCTCCACAGAGGTATTGATATGCAGAACTTCCTCATGGTAGATTGGAAGGTAGGACTGAAGGAAGAACCCTGTTTTTGGAAACTTGCTGGGGCTTGCTCGGGACCAGGGTGGTTTAGAAGCCCAGAGAGAAATGTTGAAATCAGTCATTGCAAAAGAGCTGTTGCAATAAGTAATGAATAAAAACTGAAAGAAAATCTCTTTCCTCCCCAAAGTAAAAACCTACCATAGAACTTGTCTAAACAGCTCCTTATAACAGAACTTTTGAAAGACAGCATAAACTCAAGTGCTTCCCACAGCCAAGGCCAGAACCTCTGGCCATTATCAATTGATTCATTCATTCAGGAAGTATCTATCAAGACACAGTATGTGGCAAGCACAGCCATGGACAGGTCTAAGGAACAAGAACATGATGACTCCCTTCAGAGTCCTCAGACATCAATTCACATGTCACCTCCTCAGAGAGTCATTGTCTGACAGTTCAGACTTACCTCTTCCTACCTCTGTCATTCTCTGTCCTGGTTATTTCCATCATAGCCCTTGATAGACTTGAATTGTGTCATTTTCTTAATAATACCCATTACTGTGAAAGACCGTCTGAATTATTCACTGTTGTATGCCCAGTCTTTAGAACAATGCCCGTATATAATAGCATCTCAAGAAAATGTTTATTAAGGAAATGAAGATAGGACAAACCATCCTACTGCCTTCCTGTTCAGATACAATATCATAAACAAAAAGAAAACTGTAAAACAGTAAGTGAAAGATGTGTAAGAAAAATCATTAGATTACTATAGGAATTAAATTTTTAAAAGATCACTTTAGAATAAGACCATTGGAGAATACTCTCCCCAATTCCTAAAACTTTCCAGTTTTTTTTTTGGATTCAAATCAATGTTTTGTGAAAGAACTCAAATAATTGTGAAAGCAATAGCTAACTCTTTAATCAAAATGATATTCTGGCAATAACATGTTGTAGTCAATAGAAAATGATAGAGTCTAGAAATTATCCAAAATACATGTGAGAATTGAATATGTCTCAAAGGAGGCATTTTAAGGCAGTGAAGAAGTGTTAGGCTATTTAATAAAAAGTAATAAAAAGTACCATGAAAATTTTATCTTTCTTAAAATAAAGTTTATCTCTTTCTTACTCTTTATCCCAATTCAAGTTACACATTATATTACTTTTAATTAAAATTAAATTCTACAAGAGAACATTGGTAATTTATAATGTAATTTGTGCTGGGATACTTACAGTATTTTCTTAACAAGATTTCAATATCTAAAGAACAAAGTCAGAAGAGATAATCAGCAGGGAAAATATTTGTAATATGTATTATAGAGAGATAAATTCCTCAGTATATAAAGAAGTTTTATTAATAAGAAACATAAATGAATAGAAAAGTGAAGCAAGGAGCTAAACAGGGAAATAAATACAAAGAGTTTACAATAAATGAAGTTCAATATTATATGTAAGAAATTGAAAAATGCAATATAGCAATATGATTTCTTACCTTAAAAATGACAGGAAAAATTGGAGGTTTTCATTACGTGATGTTTGATGAGGCTATGGGAAAAATATACATTCAAGCATTAAGTATAAAAATGAATTTCTATGATTTTTGGGGGGTAATTTGGCAACATCTATGAAAATCAAAGCAGGTTTCCTTAGTCCCACTAAACTGCTGTACAGTATCTCTTATGTATACTTCCATGTATACAAAAGCATGATAATGGTGAGACAGAGAGAGGAAGAGAAGAAAGGGTGAAAGAGGAGGAGGAGAAAGGACATAAAGGAGAAGAGGAAGCAGCAGCTTCTAACTGTTCATTTATAGAGACTGTTTATCTACACAGTTGAATGATACACAACAGTCAAAGGAAGTAGCTTTGTGGATGTTGACATAGAAAGATATCTGGAATATCAGAAAAAGGTAAGATAGGAACTGTGTTAAAAACCGTATTAAAAAGAAAATATCCACATATTCTGGACAAATAGATAAGAAATTTTACTGGTTATTATTTGATTGTCATTTAGCTAGAAACCCATCCTGCTATACTCTGCTCTGATCATGGAGCTGGGATACTTCAAAACATACAAAACGGCTCTCCTTTGCCGTTTGGCTCCCTGTTAAATTCTGGTGATAGATCACTCATCATGGTTCTCTTTGGGAAATAAGACTGGAGCCTATGATGGTAGAGATAATGCTTCCTTTAAAACAGAAGTCACACCAGCAGAAGTTCAGAATGCTGGACTTCTAATAGATGTGTGTGCAACAATCATCTTCCCAGTTCCCAAACCCAGGAAGTATCCATGGCATCGTCTTTTTAGGGACATTCCTTAACTTTCTCCAGATTTGATATCAGCATAGGCAGGCATACCAGTTGGATAAAGTTATAAATAGGCTGGACTAGTGAAAGAAAAACTTCCAGTTACAAAAAGGAGTTAATTTAAGAATACCAGTCAAATATTTTAGCCATTAAAAGACAAATAACAGGTATTAAGGCAGTGCTTTTCAAATATTTTTAACCCACAGGGAAAATACATATTTTTCGTTATAACTATGAACATACAAAGAGAAACAAAAGTTTTATCAAACAACACCTTAACCTTATTACATAAATTCACTTTGATATATTCCATTCCATTATAATTGGAAAAATAACCCCCTAACTTTATTTCACAGTCTATAATGGCATGAAACCTACAATTTGAACAACACTAACATAAAATAATACATATAGACTCTCTTATCAGATTGACCTCAGTCCTAAATGCAGGCTGACCCACTTAAGATTGAGTTAATTCTCTAAATTTTGCCTCATCTGTAAAATGGGCCATTTAAACCTTAAATGATTGAAGAATGAACTTGTACAATGTGTGTAAAGTGTGTAATGTGCTTGGCCCATGGTTGACATCAGTGGTTGACTTTTTTATTTATTAAAGATTCGCTGAAGGAAGTAGATGTGGTTCTACTTGCCTGCTACACTCATGTAGCTTGCCTTCATGTAGCTTCTCACTGTGCATTCAGTAAGCTGAAAACTGACTTGTTCATGCCATCAGGCCATAGAGAGGGGCAAATTCACCATTGCTTCTAACAGTCTGTCAAAGAGACTGAGGAGCCTGTTAGCACAAAGGCAGTAGAGAGGAAGGTATGTAAACACGAGAACCCATTTGTTACGGAGCCTGATTCTCTTATGGCAGTGGTTCTCAACCACGGATGATTGTGTCCTCTAGGGAATAGTTTTGGTTAGGGATGCTACTAGCACCTAGTGGGTAGAGGCCAGGGATGCCACTAAACATCCTACAATGCACAGGATAGACCCCTACAACCAAAAATTATCTGTCCCTAAGTTTCTTATAGAGCCCAGTTTGAGAAATCCTGTGTTATGGGAACTGAACCACTTTGATTACTGGTGATTTGAGGTATCTTAAGAGTCTTGATGAGGGAGTCATTCTCACATGCTTGAGCAAGTCTCCAAAGCTCCCAGTTTCAGTTTTCTCATTTGCAAAATGGGTATAATAATATCTGCCCACCTCTATAATTGGTTGAGACGTGCAAATCAATCCAAAGATGAAAAGCTTCAAGAATTAGAACTAGGTGGCTAATTTCAATAGGTACTTTGTTATTATTATTATTATTAGCCTTTTCACAAAATAAAAATTGCCAGCAAACATCAAAGATTTTGTTACTTAAAAGAGATATATCAAAAATACAACATTGGTATAATTATGGCACCAGCACCCAATTTTCATTACTGAGAATATATGGCTCATTTGGAGGGTTTGCATTATAACATCACGGTTTCAGAAGGGAATCAAAATTAAATTAGTGTCTTAATAGTGCCAACATTCCAAATACCTGATGTAAAAATAAACAAAGAATATATTATGGTTACACATTATTCATTCTGTTTATAGATACTTCCCTTTTCAATACTGTCCTGGACCCAGGGAGCCAATAAAGCAAACCATGCCAAGAATTACAAATTGTGTCTTGCTCAGTACTTGACAATTTCCCTGAAATTATCAGGGTTAATTTAAAACCCAACTTGCCAGTAGCTGTTACAGAACATTGTGAGCATAAGTTGTTGGTTTCTTTTTCTTCTGTATGCTCACACCTTGGTCTTGGTGCCTCTTTTAGAGAACAATTTGTTTTGTAGCTTCATGAATTATGAACTATTCATAATGAATTCATTATGTTCATTCATTCATCATGAACTGTTCATAATTCAGAATATTCAGCTATTCTGTTCATCTCCTGTGTAAGCCCAGCACATACTCTGATTGTGAGTCCAGAGAGAAGATGATCTTGCCTTAAAGCTCCAAGTTGTAGCTTTGCAAAGAGCGTGCCATGTAACCAGGTGAACTAAATTCTGTGAGCGTTTCTCAAGAGAGCTCTCCTCATCACTTTCAGTCTTTCCTTGCTTTCTGCCATCTGTGCAGAGATAATTGGTGAACACTTCTGGAAGGAAATGAATATGGCCCCTGCCCTTATGTAACTTATACTCTCAGTGCCACCAGTAATTTGAAAACTGCTGCTGGATTATGCCATCAGGTCATAATCAAAGCCACATTTACCATAGATCTCTGTACTTTTTTGAAGTCTGAGGACCCCATTAGCCTTTTCAGTGGAATGTCACAGGATCAGAGCAAACCTCACAGTGCAGAGTAAAAAGTAAGAGTGATTTCCTCAGTCTCTGCTGTGGGAGGAAAAAGGCTGTGTGCTAGGGAGTGTGGAGCTTGAACAATCAATGTGGGTGAGGATGGCAGTAGGACCAAATTTAAGAGCTGATAGATTATTGACCTTTAGAATTTATTTAAGCCAAAGGACTTTCTTTGAGCTAAGCCATTCTTTGAGACTCTTTCCAAAAATCTGATTATAACATAAACAAGGACAATCTTGATAAGTACAACCAAGACTTAAGTCAGTGTTTAATTAAGCACTAAATCCTGTAATCTAGTGGATTCTGGGATTATAGGGATGAAAAAACTTGGCTTCTATCCTCAAAAAAAAATTCATGAGGATTCAAGGATGTCTATAGATAATGACCTAAAGTGGGATAAGTGCTAGTACAGGGATATGAGAGCATGGACTGTGTCTGGAAGTATCATAGAATTGATGATGTTTGAAAGTAGATTTAGGACAAGGAATAACCAGCACAAGGGCACGTGGTCATGAATTGCAGAAACAGAGAAGCATGACTCCTATCAGGGGTTGATGATGGAGATGTTGGCAGGGTTAGAGCTTGAAGAACCATATATTCCGGGGTATGACATTTTGCTTTCATAGAATGTGTCAGTAGTTCCAAACTTTGACATTTTATGTGCTGATATATTGTCCCAAATTAAGTGGGGTGCTCACATAGGGTGTCTTTTCTTTCTTTTGTCATTTCATGGATTAGGAAATTAATTTGCCATCTACCATGATAATATGTAATAAAAATTCCTACTGAATATCTCATATCTTGTTCTTAATTACCTGAACACACTTAAAACTACACTTGCAGCCTCCTTTAATTTAGATCAGGCTGTGTATCTTATTCTGGCCAATAATCTGGATTACAGGCCACTTCACGGCTGAGACAGAAAATAGTTCTAGTGTATCTTGCAACTCTCTCTACAGTGACCCTGACTGGCCACATGTTTTAGGTGGCATTGCTACAATATTTAAGTAAGTACAAGTGTATCTTGGAGATATTGTGAGTTTGATTCCAGGGTGTCACAATAAAACAAACATTGCAGTAAAGTAAATCAAATGATTTTTTTGGGTTTCCCAGTGCATATAAAAGGTATGTGTAGTCAAATGTGTTAATACCATTTTATATAAAAAAGTGTACATACCTCAATTAAAAAATACTTTATTGCTGAAAAAAATGTTAACCATCATCTAAAGGTTGGTGAATTGTAATCTTTTTGCTGGTGGAGGGTCTTGCCTTGTTATTGATGGCTGCTGACTGACCAAGGTGATGGTTGTTGAAGGCTGAGGTGGCTGTGGCAATTCCTTAAATAAGACATTGGTGAAGTTTGCCACATTGACTGACTCTTCCTTTTATAAAGGATTTCTCTGTAGCATCTGGTGCTGTTTGGTAGCATTTTATCCATGGCACAACTTCTTTCAAAATTGGAGTCCGTTCTCTCAAACTCTGCTGCTTTATCAACTAAGTTTATGTAAGATTCTAAACCCGTTGTCATTTCAGCAATTTTCATGGTGTCTTCACCAGGAGTAGGTTCCATCTCAAAATCATTTTCTTTGTTCATCTTAAGGAGTGACTCCTCATCCATTAAAGTTTTATTGTGAGATTGTAACAATTTAGTCATCTTTAGGCTCCACTTCTAGTTCTCTTGCTATTTCCACGTCTGCAGTTACTTTCTCCACTGAAGTCTTGAACCCCTCAAAGTCATCCATGAGGGCTGGAATCAGCTTCTTCCAGACTTCTGCTCATGTTGATATTTTGATCTCTTCCCATGAATCACAAATATTCTTGATGGAATTTAGGGTGAATCCCCTCCAGAAGGTTTTCAATTTATGTTGCCTAGATCCAGCAGAGGAATCACTGTCTATGGAAGCTATAGCCTTACAAAATATGTTTCCAAACAATAAGACTTGAAAGTTAGAATTACTGCTTGATCCATGGGCTGCAGAAGGATATTGTGTTAGTAGGCATGAAAACAACAATAATCTTCTTGAACATTGCCATCAGAGCTCTTGGATGACCAGCTGCATTGTCAATAAGCAGTAATGTTTTGAAAGGAATCTTTTTCTCGGCAGTAGATCGCAACAGTGGGCTTCAGGTATTCAGTAAACCATGTTGTATACAGATAGGCTGTCATCCAGGCTTTGTTGTTCCATTTATAGAGCACAGAGTAGACTTAGCATAATTTTTAAAGGCCCTAGGATTTTCTTAATGGTAAATGATCAGTGGCTTAACTTCAAGTCCCCCCTGCACTGGTCCCTAACAAGAGGGTCAGCCTGGTCTTTTGAAGCTTTGAAGCCAGGCATTGACTTCTCATCTCTAGCTATGAAAGTCCTAGATGGCATCTTCTTCTAATATAAGGCTATTTCATCTACACTGAAAATCTCTTGCTTAGTGTAGTCACCTTTATTAATTAACTAACTAGATCTTCTGGACGACTTGCTGCAGCTTCTCTGACAGCTCTCACTGTTTTACTTGAACTTTTATGTTATGGAGATGCTTTTTTACTTAAACCTCATGCACCAATCTTTGCTAGCTTCAGTCTTTTCTTCTGCAGCCTTCGTAGAATTAAAGAGAGTTAGAGCCTTCCTTTGGTTTATGCTTTTGCTTGAGGGAATGTTGTGGCTGGTTTGATCTTCTCTCCAGACTACTCAATTTCTCTGTATTAGCAATAAGGCTATTTTGCTTTTTTATTATTCATATGTTTACTGGAGTAGCACTTTTAATATCCTCCATGAATTTTTTTCTTTGCATTCACAACTTGGAAAACTGACATAGAGCCTTGCTTCCAGCCTATCTCTACTTATGACATGGCTTCCTCATTAAGCTTAATAATTTCTAGCTTTTGATTTTAATTGAAATATATATGACTTTTGCCTTTACTTGAACACTTAGAGGCATTGTAGGGTGATTAACTGACTTCATTTCCATATCATTGTGTCTCAGAGATTAGGCCTGAGGAGAGGGAGAGACACAAGGAAAATGCCAGTTGGTGGAGCAGTCCGAACATGTACATTTATCAATTAAGTTTGCCATCTTATATAGGTGTGGTTCATGGTATTCCTGAATGATTACAATAATAGCATCAAAGATCACTGATCACAGAGAACCATAACAAATATAATAATAATGGGAAAGTTTCAAATACTTTAAGATTTATCAAAATGTAATACAGAGACAAAAAATGAGCAAATGCTATTAGAAAAATGACACCAATAGACATGTTGGATGCAAGATACCACAAACTTTCAATATGTAAAAAAGAAAAAAATGTAAAAAAGATAGTATCGATGAAGTACAACAAAACAATGTATGCCAATAATCTAAAGTCCTACATCACTGCTTGGAAATATGGATCTTGGGAATGCCCACTAGGTCAGCAGCAAACTTTTTGTAAGAGATCAACTTTCATGTTAAGCCTTTACAATTTGGGAGTTTGTTACTACACCTGAGCAAGCCTCTCCCGACTAATACACAGTAGTTTTATAAAGAGAAATTGCAAATTTTTTAAACCAGAAAAAAATAATCCTATAATAATGGGTAATCCTTTGAATTCAATAAGTTTAATACAATAAAGAAGTCCATATGTCTTATATTTTTTCATTTGATTTCAAATTAAGCTAAGGTCAACATTATTCATTAAACTAGAATATAGATGGAAATAGGGGCAATGAAGGGCTTCTAGTGGGAGTTGATTGTACCACGATTAGTTTTATATTTAGAAAGACCAATCTACTGCTTGTCAAGAGTGAGTTGAAGATACCACTGAGAAAAGATGATGTCAAAGTTGTTTTAGAGGAGCCATGGATGCGATCAACGTAGTGTGTAGAAAGAGAAAACGTGACTTACTGCCAGGAAGGATTGGCTCCAAATCTAGCCATAATGGCATCTCTCCAGAAGATGCCATTTTTTAAAAAAAAATGCCAGTTTTTGTGTGCTGCCACTACTGTCTATTCTCATTGGACATCTACTTAACTCATTACATCAGTTGGACCCTCTGTCATCCTAAGCTCCAGTGCTATCAAGAGAACTACCTAACTTGCTATACAGCATGAATTATTCTAAATCAAAAAGCTTAATGTGGAAGCATTCTAAGAGGAATGTCTAGTCTGTGTTTTATCTGTTGATTACAAATGTTGGCTCTCCTATCTAGACAGTGTAGTTTTGAAAAATGTTTTGAAAACATACATATAAACATACAGGATTGTAATCACAGAGTTTTATTTTAATAAAATACAAATATTATTCTCCAAGTAGCAAAGGACTTGTAATTTAGTGTCTTAGGAGAGTAGTGCTTTCCAGTGGATATCAAATAGCAACTGTGTTACTGGATATGGGCTCTGGATTCTTAACTCTAGATTTTGAAGCGTTTGGGCGAAAAGGTGTGAATACCAATAGGAAACCATATTTAATTGGCCATAAACAGATTGCCTTCTACCCATAGTACTCTTACCTTTCTAGCTGAGTCCAGGAGAGAAGCAAAATGCCTTCTGGACATTTTGAACTGTACGTTTTCTCTTGCCACCTTGACAGCCAAAATTCTGTATAGGTTGGGGATGTGGATGGGAAATCCTAACTGTCATACCAGTTCTAGTTTTATTATTTCATTTGAAGGAAGCATGGCCAGTATTGTGTCAGCACTGACAAGAGATCTTAATTCTTAATCTCATTGTGAAAATAGGAAACTGTTTTCAGTTGGAAATTTTATCAGTTGGAAATGATAAAAGAGCAAAATGGTTTGTTTTGTTTTTTTGTGGTTTGTGTGTGTGTGTGTGTGTGTGTGTGTGTGTGTGTTGTTTTGTTTTGAGAGAGAGAACATGCACGGGAGTGGGGAGGAGAGAGAATCTTAAACGGGCTCCATGCTCAGCACAGAGCCTAATGTGGGGGCTTGATCTCTCAACCCTGAGATTATGACCTGTGCCATAATCAAGAGTTGGATGCTAATCAACTGAGCCACCCAGGCACCTTGGAAATTTGGTTTTAATGCATCCTTATCACCTAATTTCTCTTGCATCCTTTCATATATACTTTGCTCTTGCTAAATGGTCATTCTCTCAGCTTAGAAGGTCTTTTCCATCTGTGTATCTTTGTGTGTATGTTTGTACACATACACACTAAATATGGCACTCCACCCCACTATCCTTGCTATTTCACACTCATTGGTTCATCTTCCAACTGTTTGCACCTACCTCTGTTTGTCTGAGGGATTTCTCTGGCCAGAAGCCTGTTCTAACTTTTCACAAGCAGGCAGAAAGTGCCAGAGAATTCATACTATCTCCCTCAGGGGCAAGCTAAGCCTATTGGCATGAATGGGGTACAAAAAACAACAGCTTTTTCATCCTTTGGGGAGAATTTGTCTAAGGCACTTTTTCAGCATGCTTTCCAGGGCTTTTCACTGGGATATAAGTTGCCCCAGGTGCTCTTATTATTTATCCTTTATTGACTAACTTCCCTTCCTATCTTCTGTACTTTTCTACTGGTGTTTCCTCTACCTCCTAAATAAATTACTTGCACTTGACTACTTATATGTATCAAGGTTACTTCTGGAGGAACCCAAACTAACATACATGCACAGTTTAATTAGAGCTTCTGAGAGGAAGCTTCTTCTGATGACTCCTGAAGAAAAAAATTTCTTCACCATTTTAATTCCCAGAGCACACAGTGTGTGCTAGGGCTCCCTACTTGGAATCAGCCAGTGGGTTTAAATCTTTCGCTCTGGCCATGATTTAGATGCCTCACCTTGGTCAAGTCAATTTAACTTTCAAAGTCTCAACTCCCTTATCTGTGAAATGGTGATACCAATACCCACTTCAGAGATAGTGAATGAATTTTCGTGAAGAGTAAATAAGATTATACATAGAACGTATGTAGTATAGCACTGGGCATATACTATAATATCAATGGATGTCACTGCTATTATTAGAATAATTTCTATTATGTGTCACTAGATTATGTACATATACACAGAAGAGTCATGCCAACCTAAAAATAATCCACATCTAAAAATACTTACCTTTAGGATGGTGTCTATACCACCAACCTGGGAGTCTTTGCTGGCAGATATTTAGGCTGTGTATTTAAAGTCAGTATCATGGAAACAATGAGCAGTTCTACATAAGTCATGTGAACCAAATGTAAATGACAATGTTTAGCTTGAAATATATAGCTTATTTTGCTTCCTGGAGCCATTTTTATTTACCATGTGAGGGAAGGATAGAAACAAGATGGGAAAAAAAAAACTCTACTTCTCTCCACCAAGTAGAATTTAACTTATTCCTTGAGTCTAGTGATCAAAGTAATTGGAAAACTGGAATAGTAAATTTGTGAAGCAATATTAAGTATAAAAATATTTTTGAATAAAGCATTTAAAAAGTCATAATAATTTTTTATAAATTTATTTTTTATTGGTGTTCAATTTGCCAACAAGTCATAATAATTTTATTAAAACCATGTTGCTTAGAGAAAAAAGAATCTCTGATATTATGAAAATACCATCACTCTGTTGTGTCTGTTGGTTATTACATCTCTGACATATTGTCTTTGGAGCCATCTAAGAAGCAATGACAAGGTGGTAAGAACCTTCTATTAAATGCACTTTTTTGCAGATCAGGATGCAAATCCAGGCCGACTAAGTTATCTCTGGTTCTTAGGAAATATCAGAGGCAGAATTAAGAAAAAGCCCCCAATTCATTGTCTAGTGCTCTTCTCCCTAAAACTTAAGCCTACTCTTTTTCCTCAGTCATGGTCCATCTGGCAAAGATGTTAAATTATCTGTAGCATTCTTAAATTCTGCAGTGAAGACCATCCCCCCCAATATCGCTAATGGATTAAAAAATTGGTCTAATTATTTTTATTTTTTATTTTTTAATTATTTAAACTATTTTTGTTCTGATATCTTTGTTCTATATCCTGTTAGTGAGTCCAGTGATCATGCCACTTAAATGTCAAGCAATACTAGATTTCTTAAGGCTTGCTTTCAGTTCCCACATTTATCTCACATAGTCCAATAGAAGTTGTGTGTGTGTGTGTGTATTTTTTTAAGTTAGTGAATGTCTAAAAGTTGGATATCGTTCTAATACAAGTATAGTGTGTTCTACAGTGGTTTTCTTCTTCAAATATCTATAAGTATATCTGATTTATTGTGTTTGGAGATAGTCATAAGAATCTCCTTAGAAAATGTTTTTAATCTCCTATATAGTGAATAGCACCTAAGATGTCCCCTGATGACTCTCAACTACTGACATTCAGGCCCTGTACAAATCCTCTCTTCAAGAGTGTGGGTTGGACTTATTAACTCACTTCTAAGGGTTAGAATACATTAGAAACCATGAGATATCATTTATTAGATTGCTATAAATTAAGTTTGATTTTACTTTTCTCTCTCTTTCTCTTACCTTCCTCTTTACTTCCTTCCTTCAGATCGTTGTGCTTTTGGGGCAGTAGTTGACAGTAGTCCTACTGTCAGGTACTGAGTAGTTGAGTAGTCCTACATATAGACCCACATGACAAGCAACTGATTGATATATCTGACCAACAGCCAGTGAGGAATTCTTACCTGCTCTCATGAGAGTGAGGTTGGTAGCAAATCCTTTTTTTTTTTTTTTTTTTTAAGATTTTTATTTGTTTCTTCATGAGAAACACACAGAGAGAGAGAGAGAGGCAGAGACACAGGCAGATGGAGAAGCAGGCTCCATGCAGGGAGCTCGATGTGGGACTTGATCCTGGGTCTCTAGGATCACGCCCTGGGCTGAAGGCAGGCGCTGAACTGCTGAGCCACCCAGGCTACCCAGCAAATCCTTATCCAGTAGAGCCTTGAGGTGACAGTGGTCCTAGTCAACACCCTGATTTTGGCCTTATGAGAGACTGTGAGTCAGGGGCATCTAGCTTAAGCCATGCCTGGTCCTCTGACTTAGAGAAACTGTGAGATAATAAAGGCTTCTTGTTTTATGCCACTGAATTTCAAGGTTATTTGTTACATAGCAATAGATAACTAATAGACTCTGCTATGAGCATAGCCAGGCAAAGCTCTAATCAGCATCAACAATTAGTGTAAATACATGTACTTTCTTTTTAGCTGCATAGGTGAAATTCAGTAGAACAAATATGAAGTCTTATTCACATAGAAAGTGCATAGTGGATACTCTTCAAGAGTAATGTACCCATACCCGAGATGTTGAGAACTAATACATACTGGTGGCTCATAGCTTTCCTCCTCGTAAGAATTTCCCTCAGGGAACAAACTACCCTTGCCGAGAGCATGACAAATTAATTCAGGAACACAAGAGTCTGGCTCCCTTGCCTCAATTAGGACATTTTAGAAGACCATGCCAGTCCCAGAGCTACTCATGGGGTCAGCTGAGGCCTCTGTTGTTCACTGTATTAAGGGATCATATTTCCTCTCTGCCCAATCTTCCTTACTTTCTTACACATATATCTCCCATTGTATTTCTGGTTGAATTCTTTGTGCAGGGTATCATGTGCTAAAATCTTTCTAAGTAAGTAGATATATTTATCACAGAAAGCTCAATGGGTTTATTATTTCTTCAGGATAAAACCCAACTCAACCTTCTTTATTACTGTCAGCACGACCCTCACCCCTACCAACATGCTTATATCTTCAGCTTGTCACTCACACTGGTTAACTTTACCCAGAACTGGGGAAATGAAGTAGACTGGTAGATTTGGTGGCTGAGAGTCACTGAGCCACTGGCTGCTTTATCAGTCTTTAGAGTGGTTCTCACAGTTCTCGCCATGTCTGGAAGAGAATATAAAGCCATTCCTGACTCCATGTTTGGCTGGCCAAAGAAGCCCCCCCACCAAACTGAACATTATAGACAGGACTTATGTTGGACCCCCCCCCCCAAAAAAAAAGTTGTAGACAAGCTGTCACTCGCTCCTGAGCCTCTTGCTGTTTAAGTCAGCTGGCCTCTACCTCCATCTTAAGCAAATGGCCTTGTTTTCTCAGATTTTGTGAGAAACAATGTGAGATCATCTCTCACTTTTTTGACTAAGAATAAAGCAAAGGTTGGAAGGGATAAATACCTTAGAATACTAACCCACTAAATGCTTATAATACTCTAAGGATTTCTAAAAATGACCCCATTCAACAAATGAGGAAATTAAACTGAGAAAACGAGTAACTTGGATAAGTCCTACAAACTAGTCATGGTCTAAGAGAAAGTATCCCAAACTTGGAGATAATACAAAAGATCGCTATGTATCCTTTCAAAGTCCTGTGAGACTATTCTCTAAGAGGCCCACCCAGGATTATTTGATTCTTTAAGACAGGGGTTGATAAACTATGGCCTGCCAGCCAAATCTGACCCATAGCATGTTTTTATAGATAAAGTTTTATTGGAACATACCCTGTTCATTTGTTTATATGTTGTTTATGATTACTTTTGTGCTACAGTGGTATAGAGATGAGTAGTTGCAACAGATACCTATGTGGCCCACAAAGTCTCAAGTATTTACTAACTGGCAGTTTAGAGAAAAGGTTTATTGACCTCTGAATTACTATGTGCTCCTAATTAGGGATCAGACTTGAAGTTACTTGTTAACTCATAGTTTTATCTGATAGAGGTATAAATGACTTGTGTGGTTAAAAAGATAATAATAACCCCACAGGTTTCAGTCTTTATACTTGGGGAACAATAGCTGGTTTTGCACCTAACCTAGCAATTTTATTTCTAGTGTCTTTATTTCTTTCAGTGTCTGTATACATTTGGTCTCTCAAGTTATCTTTGAACCAGCTTTATTATCTTGATGATTTCTTCATTACTGAATCAAATAAATTTCTGACTCATGCTCACTATATATTTGTATCAGATTAGTGTTCTTAAGTTTGTGAAAATTATACTTTGACACAAGCAGAACTGTGATTTGAAAAAAAGGTATCTTATTTTAAAATCCATTTTTTCTGCTACCTCCTCATCTATGAAAATTAAAAAATATACATGTTGATGAACCCTCTGATTATGATGTTAAAATGGTAGGGCCAGAGATTGTCAAGATTGTTTCCCCTTCACTTCAGTTTGAGTTCTTTGGGCAAGAGCTCTTATGTAAGTCTAATAAACACATCTTAACAAATAGCTTCATTCAGTGATGATGAAAAAATAAGCAAGTTTCCTTTCAAGCCTCAGCAAGCAGAAATTGATTTGGAAGACAAATCGAATAGCTCAGCTTTTTGTTGTTTTACTTTCCTTTTTTTTTTTTTTTTTTTTGTTTTACTTTCCATACTCAACATTACTATGTTCTACAATCCTTCCAATCTCCAGGATTTACCTCATGAGGAAAAGAAAAAAAATAAGATCCTCTTGAAAAAGCCTTTTGCTAGAAGATGGCTTTTGTGCAAGCCACTTGTCATTGAACAAGGTAAGGAGTTTGGGGAGGAGCAGATCAGACAGTCTCATAGCCAAGGTTCTTCTTTAATCTACCTTTGGCATCAAGTGAGATAGAAATATTCTCTTCAATAAGATCAGGATTATAATCCTTACATTGCAGACTTGTGAGGAATTGAACAATATATTCAAATTTCCCACAGTAGGTATTCAATAAATGTAATTACTACAGATTCTTCTCCCATTTAATTGGGTACTGTCATGTACATACATATATACCACCTTGATATATACCATCAGGGTGGGAGAGCAAACATAAGTTTTGTAGGACTCCTAAAATATCCTGGAACAGAGGGGCCTTTGGTGCAGCCAGTGGTGCCTCCTATTCTTCTAGGAAGGTCTCTTAGGCTGTTGTAGTCTTATTCTATTTTAAGAGATTATTCATGCCTTAGCGTTACTGATGCCGAGCATCATCATTTCTGTATCTGTGTTCCTGGCAGACTGAAGTCTTAAGATGGATCTTGAAAACTCTTCCATTGTCCCTTTTTATCTGTGAAGTTTTATGTCCTCCGTTGGCAAGTATACAACTGTCAGATTCCTTGTTCCCAAATGATCCATGTAATAAGAATGATCCCAGATCACCCACAGACTCTCAGCACAGGCTCATTTGTCTATTCCTGAAATGAGAAAGTCTCCTAGAAAACTTCATTTCTTCTTCCTGGTATATTTTCCCTGTGTATCTACTTGACTCTTCAGTTACTGAAAGGACTCCTAGTTTTTGCTTTACAGAAACCTGGCAGCCAGCACAACAGGCAGCTATTTATTTGTGGTTCCAATCATCTATTTCAGCTTCTCTGTTAAATGCCCTATATGGGTGTGCAGCTCACCCTAGAGAATGGTCTCTGCCCCACTCAGCCGGAGACCACCAGTCTCAGAGATGTCTTCCTTGGTGTACACTGTGAGAGGCAGTGCTGCCTATGATGCCCAGAATGCATATTCTCATTGGGTGGGTGGTTTTTACCTTCTAGAGGCTCTTGACCTTTGTATCCCTAGGATTTATAAAATCCATATTCCAGAAAGAATGCTTCTTAAGTCCTGCTTGAAATTGCTCCTCAGTGAGGAAAGGCAGTAAACTTTTCTTGGTTATATGCCAGTTGTTGTTCTCTCATTATGTCCATACCCAACCCTGTGAGGTAAGTTACTATTATCTCCACTTTGTGGGTGAAAAACAACCTCAGAGGGCTTAAAGAACTTAGCCTGGGTCCTGGCTAGTATGAGGCAGAGCTGGTGTTCAAATCTAGATTGGAGTCCACGGTCCACATTTTTACTGCATTTTAGGACATCACTTTGCAAATTTTAGCATAAAAATCACCCTTGAGAGCTTGTTAGAATTCATATTACTGGGTCTCAACCCCAGAGTTTCTGCTTCAGCAGGTCTAGAGTGAGCCCCAAGTGTTTGCTCCCCAGTATGTTGATGTTACTGGTCTGTGGATCACATTTTGGGAAGCACTGAACTAAATCATGTTGCTTTATTTAACAAATACACTTTCAACAGTCTGATAGCTGGCTTCCAGATCTCTTCAGAGCTGAATCCTTTTTAAACTTTTATACTTGATTGTAAACTCAGTAGGGTGAATGTCCATTAAGGGATATGAATGATGTCTAGTCCCTTGATGTAATATTAATAACAGTATTCTAGAGTTTGAAGGGACCTTAGAGATTATCTCATTCAACCTCTTCATATTACAAAAGAGCAAGCTTGTTTTGCCCAAATTTATGGGAGAAATAAATTTTCTGAGTCAATAAACTTGTCAGAAACACAATTCATAGTTGCTCAGCGTATCTATTTCTGGCCAACTTTATTCTTTCAAGACCAGAGCAGGTTGATTTGGGCCAGTTTGTGATTAGAGCTCACCTTCCTATAGTTTCAGCAAACAGATGTTTAAGAATCCAGCCTTTTTATTCATATACCAATCAGACAATGTATATGGCCTGGGATGGTGGTTCTTCGAGAAATTGGTCATGGAATCCCTCTGATTGGTATGTGTGGGAAGAGGTATGTGCATCCATACAAGTTATGAGGAGTTTTATTTTGTTTTTCCTGAACCTGATCCAGAGATTCTGACTCAGAAAGAATTTCCCAGCGCTGGTTGCTTTTAAAGTAAATCTGCCCTAGACCTAATTTTTCACTCCTCCTTAGTTGTTCTGTACTTTCTCTCACCTGGACTTTGTAAATTATATCCAGTCAGCTCAAGAAAACCTCATATCAATGGTTTATTTTATCTTATTGTCAGACACTCCAGAATATGCATATTATTATCTTTATTTTACAGTTCAGTAATGTATCCCAGAGAAGTAAAAAATAATGCCCAAAGTCACAGAGCCATTAAGTCTTAGCCCCAGGATTCAAGCCCAGCAGTTTGGTTCCAGAACATGTAATCTTTCAAAAGGTAACAGTCCTCTTAACATAGGCCAGAACACAAATGACCTCAGCACTTCATAAAGGACACTTATAAATGAACTCAGGAGTCAGAGAATATGCCTTCCCCTATTCAGATAATTTGACTTTCCAGGCTGAAACTTGTTTGGGGGTGGCGGTGGTGTGTGTATATGCATGCATGCACACGTATGTGTGTGTGACTTTGTTCTGCTTTTGGTCACAGTGTAGAAAGGCAGGATATCCCATTACTTTGTTATCGTCAAATATGTCTTCTTTTCTCAAAATTGACTTTGCCAGCTCTTTTTACAAAAATAAATCAGTGTACATAGGGCATTCACATATTTCTTTTCTGAGTTAGTGCTATTTTATGCTTGGATTTCTATTTAACTTTGGATGTCTGTTGAACTCATGGGTTAGTATCAGGGAAAAATCTTTAAAACTCAATTGTAATGCAAGTGATAGGATTTATGCAGAATAAAGTGTGGACTACTTTTGTTACATATGCTTTCAAACCCATGTACTGCCACTCTAAAAAGAAAAAAAAATTGGTTTATTTAGCAACTGGAGATCCATTATGTGAAAGCTCTTAACATCTCAAGAAGTGTCTTCATTATGAACCAAGACCAAACAATGGACAATGGACCATAGACAAAAGTTGTTTTTGAGACTAAAGAATCCCCCTTGATTTTACTTTTCTTGTTGTGTTTTCATTTGAGAAAATATTGTTGTCAGATCAATGGGATAAAGTTATTCAGTAACTTCTGTGGAAACATGTTCAAAGGAAGCTAACTTAGTAACCAGTTTTCCAGACTTAGGGGAAGGGGAGGTCATAATACAGCTGAGGGAGGGATTTGTCTCAGGAGAGAAAATATTTGAGATTTAGAGTCTGATACTCTCTTAGGCCAAACAGAGGAAGGATTTTTAGAGACCCCAGAGTTGTCACTTGTTTGGAAGGATTTTGTAATTATGGAAAAGAGGCTCATCTATCAGGCTTGTTGAACTTGACAAGCTTCTATATTTAATACATATTTTACATGACATAATTCGCCATTGCTCATAAACTGTTGATGTTCCCTGGAGTGTCCACTCTTTTATATAACCTGATTCCCAGAGTCTTTTCCATTAGGCTTAATGATCTATAGGGACATATTAATTGACCCTGTTGACAGGTCTAAGTCATCCAGTGGTTCCAGTATTGTTGACACCATTAAGTAAAGTCCCTGTTTCTACTAATACACTGATCTTTGCCTTTATAATTTTGGTGCTCTACTTGCTTTCTTAAAAGTTGGTTAGTTTTCAGCTCATTTGGAATAGCACTGAAAGATAGCAAGGTATACCTTATGTCTGATTTATGGTTATGCCTGATGAAAATAAAGAGACTAACCAAATTTTTGAACATGCTGTCATTTTTTAAAGGACTTCCATGGAATTTGGCTTTGAAATTGAAGTTGTAGAACCAAATGGCCATGTTGCACATAATATTTACATGCAGTTACCTTGGTAACCTATGGCCTATGTTGCTGGGTGTGATATTTGAGGGAAAAAGCCTCATGTCCCAGGGATTCTTGGTCTAACACTATTAACCTGCTCTTATAGACTTTAGTAAGCACCGATCTTTCTTGGATGTGGTGATGGTGGCCAGAAATAGCTCTTCTCAGCCATAGACTGTGCCTCTGTGTCTTCCTCATTCTACTCAACTGCCAAACAACACTGGAGATTTCCATGACTTTCCTGACATGCAGATTGAGTCAAGGAACACTTCCTCCATTTCTCCCATGGCATCTATCTTTTTGTTCCAGATTCTACCCTAAATGGACAAACACAGACTCATGTACATATACTTTTAGGCACATGTTCCATCACCCATTAATAGGTAATGATTTTTTTTAAAGATTTATTTTATTTATTTATTTATTTATTTATTTATTTATTTATTTATTTATAGGGCTTTTTATTTTTTAAAAATATTTATTTATTTATTTATGAGAGAGAGAGAGAGAGAGAGAGAGAGGCAGAGACACAGGCAGAGGGAGAAGCAGGCTCCTTACAGGGAGCCCGATGTAGGACTCGATCCTGGATTCCAGGATCATGACCTGAGCTGAAGGCAGGCACCCAACCGCTGAGCCACCCAGGCATCCCGGTAATGATTTTTTTAAATCACATTCTGTTGTTTGACATTTACTATTTTTAGGGTCAACAACATTTTAATACTTTCTTAGCCATTGTTTAACAGCAACAACAACATTCATCATTTTTTTAGAGATACCATGAGGTAGGCCTGGAAACACATGCTTTAGATAAAATATCTTATTTAATTTTTATGCAGACATTGAACATTACCTGTTACCAGCTCTGTTTTATGTAAGTAGTTCAGAGAGGACTTTGTCCCAGAGGATATAGCTAAACTGACAGAACCAGGACTGCCCACTTCCAAATCCTTGATCACTTGTACTTAACAACAATTTAGCTTCTCTCCACACTGGTCTTTAAACTTTGAAAACTGAATTCCCAAAGTGATCAGAAGTTGTCCAGAAGGAATGGAGGCCCAGATACTTCTGATCATTGGTAACCTCTATCAGACTCTCCATCATTAGATCCACTGTTCCCTTAGACCTTTCTCCATCAGCCCTACTTTCCCACCTCCACATCTCCCTCTATTTTTCTTCCCTGCCCCCAAACATCTGTAATTTTTCCATCAATCTCCTTCCTTCCATCACCCCCTTTTTTTTCTCTTTCCCTTTTCTCCATCTTCTCTCATCCCCCCTCCCTCCATTGCTCCTCCTTCCTTGAGGACCCCCATATCCTTAATTCTTCATCCAACACTATCCTCATGCTGCATATTTGATTTAAAGAGGATTTGAAATGTGACAAGTAGCCTTCTATGTTTACTATGTGGATAAATTTATTTCATTGTCACAGCACATTTTCCTATATTATGTGTGTGGAAATGTACTTTCAAAGAGATTAGCTAACAAACTCAAAGCAGTACCATGTGTAAGTGCTGGAATTTGAACCTCAGCAGTTTGATTCTTGATCTCTCATCTGACACTGTGATACCTTCATTTTACTAGGTCGAAATAAAATAAATGCAGATTAAAGCAATCAGATATTACCCAAATTATAGTACTTGACACTAATGAATGTGCAGTGATGCAGAGATCCTTATATTATGGGGAGTACAGCTTGCATAGTCACTTTGGAAAACAATTTCATATTCTGTCAAAAACACTTTAAAACTCCATATGGTCTGACCATGTCCCCCTTCTTCCAGGAATTTATTCTAACCAGTAAAAAATGCCTACACAAATATTTGTCTCTTGAAACCCTATTTTGGGCAGGAAAAACAGAAGGCAATAGAAATGTTTAGCAATGCAGTAAATCATTAAATACAATAAATCCAACTCTTAAAATGTAGTATATCCATTAAAATAGTTCTAACCTTTTTGTCATGATATGTAGCTACTTTTATAGAAGAGTCTACAATAAAGTACAATTTAATGAATAGACTGTAAAGAAAATATCTGTGTATCTATTTTGTAGATTTCAAAATGGACCAACATTCTTTCTAGACTTCTGTCACCTACATTCCTGATTGCTGTTTCTTTCCTGACCTTTTTTTTTTTTTCCCCCATCATCCCCTTGCTGTCTGACTGGGGAAGATAGTTTATTTTTTCTTGTTTTTGAGCTCTAATAAATGGAATTTAACTTGTAGGTATTCTATTGTATCTGGTGTTTTTTGTTTTGTTTTCAGTCACTATCCATTCTACTGATGATGCAATTTGGGTTATTTCAAAGTTTCAGGCTACTAAAAACAAAATAATTCTATAAAATTCATGAACTTCTGTCCTGGTGCACATGAGCACACAATTTTGTTATCTGCATAGCTGCCTCTGTCTAAGGCATTACTTGGTCATAGGGTCCATAGATCTTCAGCTAGGCTCTGTCCTGACAGGCTGCTTTCCAAAGTGACTGCAATAATTTATTCTACTACTAGCAGGTTTGAAAGTTCCTGCTGCTTAATACTTTCACCAGATATGCATACCATTATTAAGGATCTATTTAAATCTTTCAGTTTCTTGGGTTGGCTTTCTTTTATTAATTTATAGATATTCTTTATATATTCTCAAGGCAAGTCATTTTGGCTGTGTGTGCTTACACATCCTCTCCCAGGTATGATTTGCCTTTCCACTCTTTTAATGGTGACATTTGATTAAACATAGTTGTTTAGTTGACATTTGATTAAACATAGTTGTTCATAGTACAATATATCTTTTTTATGTTAAAAAATCTTTCTCTTCCCCATTTTCCTTTATTGTCCTCTAAAATCCTATTTATTTACCTATTTATGAATGACTATACTGTAGTTTAAATTGATCTTTAAGAATAATATGAAGTAGGGCTTCCAAATTATTTTTTCCCATGTACCTATCCACTTGTCCCATGACTTCTATTGAAAAAATACTTCCTTACTATTCTTTAGTATCACCCTTTATAAAAACCAGTTACATTTCCAATTTTGCATCATTGATCTATTCATCTATCCTAATCTTAATCCAAATCCTATCTTTAATTTTACTGTAAACTCAGTGTGATGCCAAACATTAAACCTAGTCCTAACTGTAGCTCTACCCCTAACCCAACACTAATCCTCTACTCCTAACCCTAAAGCCAACACTAACCCCAAAGCTAGCAAACTAATAAAGTCTAACACTAATCCTAAACCAAATTCGAACTTTACATCTAAAGCTAGCCTTCAACTTAAAGATAAGCATAAAGCATTCCAGCCTAAATCTTTTACCTTAACCCCAAATGTAAGCAATAAACTTAACCATACCTTTCTGAAATAACTGAAACTTTCTTTGTGGTACTGTAGAAGGTAAATTTTTATAAATTCTCCATGTAGATTGAGAAGAATGTGTATTCTGCAATTATTGGGTACTGTATTCTACATATGGTCAAGTTTGTTCAATTGTTCACTTCTCTTTTAATTTTATTCGTGTTTTTTTCTGAGAATGTTTTTTCTATCTATCTGAGGTGTTTTTTCTATCTGAGATGTAGTAAAATTGTCTATGCATGAGTTTTAGCATATCAGTATCATTTAACTTATTTTTGGTAAAATTTTCCATATTCAACCCTCTCTAATTTTCAATCCATGTGTGAGGATGGAGATCAGGTTGGCGGGAAGGCACTTCAGTAAAGGAAGGAAGAGTTATTTTCTTGAAATCATCAGCCACCTTGTGAACAAGCGTGGCTTGCCAAATTAATGATGAGATGTAGTGGAAGAAAACTTTGCTATACATGACCACCCAGCCACTAGCCAACCACCAAATAGAAGAGAGGCCAACTGATATCAGCAGAATTCTTTGTGACGTAGAGTTGACTGCACATGTATGAGGAAGCCCAGGTGAAGTCAGCCTAAATTGATAATTCAATTGTGAACAATGATGAAAGCTTATTGTTTTTAGCCACAGAATTTTAGATTGGTTTGTGATGCAGGAGTAGTTAAACAATATTCATATCTCAACAGGATTTTATAGTATTTTACCATAGAATTCACAAATTTCATGAATGGGTGGGATCCTCACAAATGTATTTAGATGTTCACATCTTCCTGCCTAACAGTGTGTGCATCAAAGTTTGGACTTACACTAATTTCACCCTGAAAATTTAAAGCCATTTGACCACCCACTGTAGAAAACAACCACCCAATAAGTTAGGTCACTCTGAAAATACTACTAACCTAGCTGAAGGTGGAGGAATTGAAGGATACTTCCCACAGATTTCAAAATTCTTGAACACAATTTCAAAAATCAGATTTCACCTGTGTCATATTTTGATATTGCATGTTTTTTGGAGACTGATTTCCTTCCTTTAATAAAATACTCCCACAAATCAGGAGCCATATGTATTATTGTGGTAGTAACATTTTAAAATATATGTTAATAAAAAAACACTAAGAAAAAAAGAAACTCAGTTAAATATTTAATGTCATTTCTTACAGTTGTTTCCATTTCTTGGAAGAACTCCTAGTATAATAAATGAAGCAAACATTTCCATCATAAATACATTTATTATTTCCACATGGCGTATATATGTGTAGTATGTGCAATTAAGTTTGCTTTCAAATTAGAAATGCTTTAAATCTCACACAAAGAGTCATTTCTATTTCATCAAGGGGGCCTGCCAGCCTGAATTTTCTCATGGAAACTGGAGAGACCCAAAGCAACTCTACATTTGTGCTCCTTGGAGAATTAAAGTCATGTCTTTGGTACTTTCATAGCTTCTTTTATTTCTTTAAACCATAAAGGAATATATGTGTCTGATTCAGTGGGTCTTTGCTCATCCATCTTTTTTTCTATTTCACATGTTGCCTTAATCCTTCAGCACTTTTCTTGGTCCTATGGTGCTTACTCACCTAGACCCTATTTGTGCCTTACACAGAGCATTGGTGGGCCTTACCAGGATAAATGGCATTGTCTCATGTCCCTACCTGTCAGTGAGTATGTATATCTAAGTATTATTACTCTGTAACCACACTCTTGAGTTCAGAAACACTAGTTTTGAATTACTTAAGATGTTCAGATACTTTCTTGTGATCATGGAGTTTAGTTCCTCAATTTCCTTATCTGTCAAGGGAGATGATAATGCCTGCATGGCAAAAGCAGTGAGAGGATGAAAAATAATATTTTTAAACTAATGGTAGAGCTTAATAAAAGGTCACTGTTTTTATTAGCATTTGTAGTGTTAGTGTAGGGAAAACTCTTTTTATGTAAAATTTCAAAAATACATAAATTGCCTAGGCTACACGTTGAAATCTATTGCTTTACTCGGTTATCTAATACTGCAGCTAGGGAAAAAACGTGCACTGTAATGATGACAGTACACTTGGGGTTCTGGAAAAAAATTTACCATTCTGGAGACTCTCTCTTTAACTTCTTTGCAAGGCTTTTACAAGAGATGCCTGTCCTCCCCACTAGTGCTCTTTTTGCTGTCTATTTATTCTACAGTCACATGCTTCCATTGCTCTACCTAACTTGCCAATATCATGAATGTTATCCTAATTGCCAAGCCCACTGGATATGTTCTATTTTCATACCTAAGCTTGCCATAATGAACAGTTATAGTACTTGTTACAGGTTTGGTTTTTGTTTGTTTGTTTGTTTTATTTAAAGTCTGTTTAATTTGTTAAAAGTATAGCTACTCCTGTTCTTCTTTGGTTTGCATGGAATATTCTTTTCCATCTCTTTACTTTTAGCCAATGCAATAAAGTTGAATGAGTCTCCTGTGGATAGCATATAGTGATCTTGTTCTTATCCATTTAGCCACTCTGTCTCTTGGTTGGAGAATGTAGTCCATTCACATTTAATTTGCCAGTGCTATCTTACTGTTTTCTGGCTGTTTTGTACTTCATTTGTTCCTTCCTCTTTTACTGTCTTGCTTTGTGAATTGATGATTTTCTGTAGTGGTATGCTTTGATTCTCTTTATCTTTTAGGTATATGTTGTAAGTTTTTGCTTTGTGGTTACCATAAGGCTTATATAAGACATAGTTACACACTTGTCTTTTAACTTTTGCACTAGAGTTAATTCACTAATAAACCGCATTCTAATATATAGTATTCTGAATTTGACTATATACTTACCTTTAGCAACGCATTTTGTATTGTCACATGGCTTTATATTTATGTTTCACTTCAGCTTGAAGAACTCCCTTTTAGCATTTCTTTTAAGGCAAGACTAGAGGTAGTGAAATTCCTCAGCTTTTGTTTATCTTTTAAAATCTTTATCTCTCTCATTTCTGAAGGACACAGTTTTTCAAATAAAGTATTCTTATTTGGCAGTTTTTGTTCTTTGAGTTCTTTAAATATATAATCCCACTTTCCCCTGTACTGCAAGATTGTTACTGAGAAATCTACTGATAGACTTATGGCAGTTTCCTTTTATGTGAGGATTTTTTTTTCTCTTTCTGCTTTTGAGATTCTCTCTATGCTTTTGATTTTAGATAGTTTTATTAGAATGTATATCGGAAAAATCTTTTTGGATTAAATCCTTTGGGGGACTTCTGAGCTTTGTGAACTTAGATTTCCAAATCGTTCTTCAAATTTGGGAAATTTGTAGCCATTATTTCCTTAAATAGGCTTTCTGTTGCTTTCTCTCTTTCTGGGACCCCAGTAATGCATAACTTGTTTTCTGAATAGTATCCTATAATTAAAATAGGCTTTCTTTACTCTGTTTCATTCTTTTTCTTTTCTGGATTGGAAAATGGCAGGCCAAATAAAATGAGTTTAATGTGACCTGTTCAATGGTTGGCCTCATCATTTATTAAGGAATCTGCTCAGATTTGAGACATTGGAGTCACTCTTGATTCCTTTCTTTCTCATACTCAACATTTAATATCAAGTAAGCCTACTGGATTTATCTCAAATACAGATTAAAACATAGTCACTTTTCACCTTGGCCTTTTCTACCACTCTGATTCAAGGCCCTGTCATCTCTCATCTAGGTTACTAAGACAATATCTTAGATGGTTGATTTGCTTCTATTATTGTCTACTCTCAATACAGTAGCCAGAGTAGACCTTTTAAAACATGATGTTACTCTGTTCAAAACCCTCTAATAGATATATGTTTTTTATGTGGACCAAAAGTCAAAGGCCTTAACTTGCTTTGTCCACTATCACACTATAATTATCCCTCTGACCGTATCTGTTACTGTGTTCTCTCACTCTTTCTATCCTTGTCACACTGGCCTTTCTGTTATTGGAAAAAAGAGACATGTCCCCTGCCTTAGGGTTTTGGTACTAGATGTTCATTCCACTAGAAGTGCTTTTCCCCATATATCTTCACGGCTAACTCCCTCCCCTCCTTCATGCTTCTGCTTCAAATTAGCTGCTCAATGAGATCTACTATTTAAAATTGTAGTCTGCGCCTTCCCAGATGTCCTCTCCAACTCTTAGTCATTGTTTTCTTCCATAATACCACATTCTGACATCTTATGCTGGAACTACCCAATATGTGGTCTTCTGACCAACATCAGCATCACCTAAGAACCTGTTAGAAACTCCAATTTTCAGGGTCCTCTTTACACTTGCTGAATTACTAGGGCAGGGTGCAGGGATATATGTTTTCATAAACTCTCTAGATTCTTATGTATGGTAAAGTCTAAAAAGCATTGTTTTGTTTTATATTCCTAACTTACTTGCCACACTTAGTATTAAACTACATCTCCTGATAGAATATAAGTTCCAAAAAGCCAAAGTTTTCTGTTTATTTTTGTTCACTATTTCAGCATTTAGAATAGGTCTGGCACATTGTAGGCATTCAGTAAACAGTTTTTAAATAAATAAATTAGTACTTCAGAGAAAATAATTCACTATTAGTATTTTTAAGGTTAAGTTTTGAGTATAATTTACATAAGTAAAACTCATGATTTTAGAGAATAGTTCTGTGAGTTTTTATAAATGCTTGAAGTTGTATAACTACTAACACAATTAAGACATGGGAGAGCCTATTATCACCAAAATTCCTTTGGAGCCCTTTGGAGCCACATACTGCTCACACACATGCAGTTCCTGGGAATCACTGATGTTTCCTGTTTCTATACTTTTACCTTTTTCAAAATGTTATATAGATGGAGTCATATAGTATAGCTCTTTGGGTCTGGCTTTCTTAACTTACCATATGGCACCTTTGATTCTCCATGTTGTTGTAGATATTAATAGTTCCTTCCTGTTGTGTAGTATTCCATTGTAGAGATATAATACAACTTGTTTAAACCTTCACCACTTGAAAAACATTTTGTTATTCTAGTTTTAGTGACTGAATGGAGGCACTATAAACGTTTACATACAGACATTTGCATGAAAACTTTTATTTCTCGGTAAATACCTAGGGGTCAGATTGTTGGTCATATGATAAATACATGTTGAACATTAAAAAAAACAATACCAGAGTACTTTCCATTTTGCATCCCCACAAACAGTTTATAAGAATCCCAATTGTTCTGGATTCTTGCCAGCATCTTTCATTCTCAATTGATGATGATGATGTGATGGTAATGATGATAACAAAGACAGTGATATTAGCTATTCTAACAGTTGTGTTGTGGTCTCTTTTTATAGTTTTAATTTACATCTCTATAATAGCTAATGAAGCTGACAGTCTTTTTGTGGTTTAAGGAATATCTTTTTATTGAGATTTATGTTCAGATCTTTTGTCCATTTTTTAAAACTATGTTTTTTCAGTTGTTAAGTTCTGAGAGTTCATTTTCCATTCTGGCTACAAGTACTGTATCAGATACATGA
The DNA here is from genome assembly GCF_053574225.1 of Canis aureus. Taxonomy (NCBI): domain Eukaryota; kingdom Metazoa; phylum Chordata; class Mammalia; order Carnivora; family Canidae; genus Canis; species Canis aureus. Next base: position 16,445,420 of record NC_135636.1, read on the forward strand.
TTTGCAAATGTTTTCTCCAAGTCTGTGGCCTATTTTTATATTTCCTTAAAAGCATTTTTCAAAGAGCAGAAGTTTTAAATTTTTATTAAGTCTAATTTATTATTTATTCTTTTCTGGATTGTGCTTTTGTGAGACATTTAAAATCTTTGCCTAAATCAAGGTCACAAAGAATGTTTTCTAATTTTTCTTTTTTTTTTCCTTCATCATGATAATGTACTCTTAAATACCCTTTATCTATTTCACCCATCCCTCTCCCACCTCCCTTCTGGTAACCATCAGTTTGTTCCTTGTGTAGTTAAGAGTCTGTTTCTTGGCTTCTCTCTCTCTCTTTTTTTCTTTGCTCATTTGTTTTGTTTCTTAACATCTACTTACAAGTGAAATTATATAGTATTTGTCTTTTCTGACTGACTTGTTTCACTTAACATTATATTCTCTAGCTCCATCCATGTTGTTGGACATAGCAAGATTTCATGCCATTTTATGGCTGGATAATATTCTTTTATATATATTTACCACATCTTCTTTATATATTCATCAGTCAGTGGATACTTGGGCTGCTTCTTTATCTTGGCTATTGTAAATTATGCTGTTATAAACATAAGGGTGCACGTAACCCTTTGATTCGTGCTTTTGTGTGTGGGTAAACATCCAATAGTGCAATTGCTGAACTGTAGGGTAGTTCTATTTTTGACTTTTTGAGGACTCTCCATACTGTTTTCCAGAGTGGCTACACCAGTTTGCATTCCCACTGACAGTGCATGAGTGTTCCTTTTTCTCCACATCCTCCACCAACACTTGTTTCTTGTGTTGTTGATTTTAATCATTCTGACAGGTGTGAGGTGATATCTCATTGTAGTTTTGATTTTGCATTTCCCTGATGATAAGGGATGATGAACATCTTTTCATGTGTCTGGTGGCCATCTCTATGTCTTCTTTGGAGAAATTCCTGTTCATGTCTTCTACCCATTTTTAATATGATTATTTGTTTTTTTGGGGTATTGAGTTTCCTAAGTTCTTTATATATTTTTGATACTAACCCTTTATCAGACATATTATTTGCAAAAATCTTATCCCATTCAGTAGATTGCCTTTTAGTTTTGTTGATTGCTTCCTTTGCTGTGTGGAAGTTGTTTATTTTTATTTTATTTTATTTTATTTTTTTTATGATAGTCACACACACACACACACAGAGGCAGAGACACAGGCAGAGGGAAAAACAGGCTCCACGCACCGGGAGCCCAACGTGGGACTCGATCCCGGGTCTCCAGGACCGCGCCCTGGGCCAAAAGCAGGCGCTAAACCACTGTGCCACCCAGGGATCCCCAAAGTTTTTTATTTTGATGTAATCCCAGTAGTTTATTTTTACTTTTGTTTCTCTTGCCTCAGGAGACATCTAGAAAAATGTGCCATGGCTGATATAAAAGAAATTACTGCCTCTATTCTCCTCTAAGATTTTTTATGGTTTTAGTTCTCCCGTTTATGTCTTTAATCCATTATGAATCTATTTTTGTTTATGTTGTAAGAAAGTGGTCCAGTTTCTTTCTTTTTTACGTTGCTGTCAAGTTTTCCCATCACCATTTGTTGAAGAAGCTCTCCCATTGGATATACTTTCCTGCTTTGTCAAAGATTAATTAACCATACATTCTGAGTGTTCTATTCCATTGGTATATGTGTCTGCTTTTGTGCCAATACTATACTATTTTGATTACTACCACTTTGTAATACAACTTAAAGTCTGGAATTGTTATACCTCCAGTTTTGTTTTTCTTTTTCAAGATTTCTTTGGTTATTTGAGGTCTTTTGTGGTTCCATACAAATTTGAGAATTGTTTGTTCTGGTTCTGTGAAAAATTCTTTTGGTATTTTGATAGGGGTTGCATTAAATCTGTAGATTGCTCTGGGCGGTACAGACATTTTGACAATTTTTGTTCCTCCAACTCATGAGCATGGAATGTCATTCCATTTTTTTTTTTTTTTTGCATTGTCTTGAATTTCTTTCATCAGTGTTTTATAGTTCTCAGAGTACAGGTCTTTCACGTCTTTGGTTAAGTTTATTCTTTGATATTTTCTTGGTTTTGGTGCAATAGTAAATAGGATTGTTTTCCGAATTTCACTTTCTGTTGCTTCATTATTAGTGTATAGAAGTGCAATAGATTTCTGGATATTGATTTTGTATCATGTGACTTTACTGAATTCTTTGATCAGTTCTAGTAGTTTTTTGATGGAGTCTTGAGGGATTTTTATAAATAGTATCATGTCATCTGCAAATAGTGAGTTTTATTTCCTACCAATTTGGATGCCTTTTATTTTTTATGTTTCCTAATTGCTGTAGCTAAGATTTTGAATACTGTGTTGAATAAAAGTGTTGAGAGTGGACATCCTTGTCTTGTTTGTGACTTTAGGGGAAAAGCTCTCAGGTTTTCACCATTGAGTATGATGTTTGCTATAGGTTTTTCATACAAGGCCTTTATTAAGTTGAGGTATGTTTTCTCTAGATCTGTTTTGCAGAGGGCTTTTATCATGACAGGATATTATACTTTGTCAAATGCTTTTTCTGCATCTATTGAAATGATCATACAGTTTTTAATCTTATTGTTGTGAGAAATCATGTTGAATGTTTTGTGACTATTGAACTACCTTTGCATTCTGGGAGTAAATGCTACTCGATCATGGTGTGTGTGTGTTTTTTAATGCATTGTTGGATTCAGTTTGCTAATATTTTGTTTAGGTTTTTTACATCTATATTCATGAAAGATGTTGGCCTGTAGTTCTCTTTTTGTATGGTGTCTTTATCAGGTTTTGGTGTCAGAGTGATATTGACCTCATAGAATGAATTTGGAAGTTTTCCTTCCTTTTGTAAGTTTTGGAATAGTTGGAGAATAGGTATTAACTCTTCCTTGAATGTTTGGTAGAATTCACCTTTGAAGCCACCTGGTCCTGGACTTGTTTTTGGGGATTTTTTTTCATTACTGGTTCAATTTCATTGCTCGTAGTTGGTCTTCTCAAATTTTCTATTCTTGATTTAGTTTTGGTAGATCATGTGTTTCTTGGAATTTATCTCTTTCTTCTAGTTTGTATAGTTTGTTGGCATATCATTTTTCACAATATTGTTGTAATTGTATTTTTCTGGTTTTGATTTTTATTTCTTCTCTTTCATTAGTTATTTTGTTTATTTGGGTTCTCTCTTTTTATTGAGTCTGACTAGAAGTTTATCAATTTTGTTGAACTTTTCAAAGAACTTGTTCCTGGTTTCATTGATCTGTCTTATTCTGTTTTTTAAATTTCTGTATTCTTTATTTCTACTCTAATCTTTATCGTTTCCTTCCTTTTGCTGGGTGCAGGTTTTGTTATTTTTTTTTTTTTCTATCGCCTTTAGGTGTAAGGTTAGGTGGTTCATTTGAGATGATTTTTCCCTTGAGGTAGGTCTCTATTACTCAAAACTTCCCTCTTAGAACCACTTTGCTGCATCCCAAAAGTTTTAGACTGTTGTGTTTTCATTTTTATTTGTTTCTATATAATTTTTAAATTTCTTCTTTGATTTCTTGGTTGACCCATTATTGTTTAGCAGCGTGCTATTTAATCTCCATATATTCATGTTCTCTTCAGATTTTTTTCTTGTAGCTGATTTCTAGTTCCATAGCATTGTGGTCAGAAAAGATGCATGATATGACTTCAATCTTGAATTTGTTGAGGCTCATTTTGTGGGCTAATATGTGATATGTTCTGGAGAATGTTCCATTGTATGCTTGAAAAGAGTGTGTATTCTGCTCTTTTAGGATTTTAGGATAGAATGTTCTGAATATATTAAATCCATCTGTTCTAGTGTGTCATTCAAAGCATTGTTTCCTTGTTGGTTTTCTATTTAGTTGATATGTCCATTGATATAAGTGGAGGTGTTAAAGTCCCCTATTATTATTGTATTGCTATCAGTTATTTCCTTTCTGTTCACTGTTAGCTGTTTTATGTATTTGGTGCTCCCATGTTATATCCTCTTGTTGGAATGTCCTCTTTAGGGTTATATATTATCCTTTGTCTATTGTTACAGTCTTTGTTTTAAAATCTATTTTGTCTAAGTATTTTTACCTTGGCTTTCTTTTGATATCCATTTGTATGATATATGTTTCTTCATCCCCCCACTTCCAATCTACAGGTGTTTTTCAGTATGAAATTAGTCTCTTATAGGCAGCATACAGTTGTGTTTTTTTTTTTTGTATCCACTCTGTCACCCTGTGTCTTTTGATTAGATCATTTAGTCCAATTACCATTTAATTTTTTATAGATATGTATTTAATGTCATTTTGTTACCTTTTTGTGGTTGTTTATATAGATTTTCTGTTTTCTTCTCTCTTTCATGGTTTGTTAGCTTTCTTTAGATATACTTGGATTCCTTTCCCTTTATTCTAAGCACATCTATTACTGGCTTTGACTTATGGTTATCATTAGGTTTGTATGTAACATCTATATTAGCAGTTTGTATTAAGTTGATGGCTTTTTAAGTTTGAACCCATTCTTTACTCCTCCCTGCCCCTTCCCCCCGTTTTGGATATATAGTGTCATATTTTACATCCTTTTATCTTATGAATCCCTTGAGTAATTTTTATAGAAATATTTATTTTTACTGTTTTTGTGATTTTTTACTTTTCATACTCTCACTAATGATCTATCCATTCAAAGTATTTCTTGTAGGGCTGGTTTAGTGGTCGTGAACTCCTCTAGTTTTTGTTTGTCTGAGAAACACTTTATTACTTCTATTCTGAATGGTAGTCTTGCTGGATAGAATATCTTGGCTGCAGATTTTTCCCTTTCAGCACTTGGATTATATCATGCTATTCTCTTCTGGCCTGCAAATTTTCTTCTGAAAAATATGCTGATAACCTGATGGGATTTCCCTTATATGTAACTGTTTTCTTTTCTCTTTTTCTTTTGAAAGTTTTTCTTCATACTGATTTTTGCCATTTTAATTTTTATATATCTTGCTGTGGACCTCCTTGGGTTGAATATTGTTGGGGTGGGGGAAATCTCTGTGTCTCCTGGATCTGGATATCTCTTTCCTTCCCCAGATTAGGGAATTTTTCAGCTATTATTCCTTCAAAGAACTTTTCTGCCCCACTTTCTCTCTCTTTTTTCCTCTGAGATCCCTATAATGACAGTGTTATTACACTTGACGAGTCACTGAGTTCCCTAGGACTATTCTTAGTTTGCATATTGTCTTTCCTCACCTTTACTCATCTTGGTTACTTTCTGTTACTCTGTCTTCCAGGTTGTTAGTTTATTCCTCTGCTTCATCTAGCCTGCTATTTATTCCATCAAGGGTATTTTTAATTTCATTTATTGTGTTCTTCATCTCTGATTTGTTTTTGTCTCTGTGTTGTCTCAATGATGTCCTCCAATTTTTTCTCACATCCAGTGAATACATTTATGATCATTATTTTAAATTCTCTATCACTTATATCCTTTTTGCTTAGCTCTCTTGCTGTAGTTTGGTTCTGTTCTTTAATTTGGGTCATATTTTTCTGTCTCCTCATTTTGTCTGACTCTCTGTTTTGTTTTGTTTTTTCCTGTGTTGAGAAAGTCAGCTACTTCTCTTGCTCTTAATGATAATAGCCTTATGAAGAAGAGGTCCTGTAGTGCCCTGCAGTGCAGTGTTCCCTGTTCCCTGGGGCCTGGTGTTTCAGGGTATATCCTCTGTGTAAGTTGCATGTGTTCTGCTATTAGTCTCAGCCTCTTTTTCCTTTAGTCCAATTGTCTGCAAAGACTCTTTTTGCCTATTGTAGGCACTATTTGATCTCCAGTAAGAATGGGGCATATTTTAACATGGTGTGCAGTGGTCTGCTTGCAAAATGAGACCTTCCCCCACTGCTGCTAGAACTGAGGTCTCATAAAACATGCAGGTCAGGAAATGTGGTTTTGGCAGGCTTTGAGCTGGTCTTCAGGGGAAGCAGGCCCATAGTACCAGGACTAAGGTGATGGTGCCTGGGAAGGGTGACCACCAAAGTGTGGTGAGCAGGGTTTGGTTCAGGCAAGTTAGTAAGGAGTGTTGGTGCTGTGCTCATTCCCACAGGTGGCCATTTATGCTGAGGGACAGGGGAGGGAACTAGTACCTGCCAGCTCCTTTATTCCTGGAGGGGTTTCCCTGTGATCCCTGTCTCCCATGCCATGCTCTAAGATGAGCAAATCACTCGTCCTCCTTTCTGCCCCTGGCATTTTTCAAACTGCTAGTTATACGCTTTATCTGCATGAGCTGTTTGTCATGCTGTCTCTTTAAGGGCATGACTCTAATTCCTAATGCCCTCCCAGCCACTGATTTTTTAAATTCCAGACTAAGTCCTGCTAGTTGTAAGAACTCATGAAATTTGTCTCCTCTTACTTTCAGAGGCAAGTCTTATGAGGATTCATCCTCCCTGTTTTGGGGCTCCCGAGTGTGAAAGGCTATCTTTCACCCTCCTCTGGGCCACCAGGTACCCCACTGTGGAAGTCAGGATCCATTTCACTCCCAGACCATGTTTTAATTCTTTCTACCTTCTTCAGTATAGCTTCCTCTCTATCTTTAGTTATGGAGTTTGTTCTGCCAGTCTTTGGATCATTTTCTGGGTTATTTTTGATGATGTGAGTGCTATCTATTTGTATTTGTAGGATGAGTCAAGCTTAGGGTCCTCCTACTCCACCATCTTTCCTCTGACCTCTTCTGTTTTCTTCTAGAATTTCATAGTTTTAGGTTCTAAATTTTAAGTTAATTTCTGAATATGGTGAAATTCTTTTTTGGTTGTATATAGATAGATGTTCAATTATTCCAGCATAATTTTCTAAAAATACTATTAGTAATTTGAAACTCAGATGCTATGTATTATTTCAAAAAAGTTTATATGAACTTCTTTAATAGACCCATAAAACAAAATTTAATTTCTTTGATGACATATCAAGTAAAGTATATGTATGACTTAATGTCTCAATCCTGAATGAAGGACCTGACAAGACTTATAATTATGAGTAAGAAGCTTTTAAGAAAAGAACAAATTCTGGAGAATAATTCATGAAGAATTATAAAACTAAAATTCTTAAAAGTTAATCCTGAGAATTTTAGAAATAAACATTTTATTGGACCAAAGGCTCTTGGTGGCAAGCAAAAGAATGTTACTTTTTTAACTCAAGTAGGAAAAAAATATACTATAATGTATTCTCAGAAAAGACAGGAATCCTGGAAAGTAGACTTATTTAGCCATCAAGAGGAGCAAAAGCCTAGCCAAGACCCAACTCCAGGAAAGGCAACTTTTATCATGGCTGCCTTGTACTTCACCTCTGGATAGCACACCCGCACTACTGCCCCACTGCTCTGTCACTGCTACTCTATATACTTGCTTCTGTGCTGCAAAGCCCACTGACCCCAGACACTCCTTGCTATGTCCTTAAACTTGCTACATCACATCCCCGTTGCCATGGTGGCCATAATGGCTTTGTGAGCCTGTACCTTTCCATCACATTCTGAAGATTCACAGTCCCCACTGGAAGTCAGTCTCCTGTTTACCACATTTTAATCCCCAAGCACAATCCCTAGAAGACATAAAGTGATGAAAAGGAATATGCATATACCCTTGGCATATGTATTAGTGATATTCCTTCTGAACATGAAAGGTTTATGGGTGAGGAGTTACCTTTTTTGTGTTTGTGAACTCTCATATGTATATCATTAAAATCTGGCTTTTCTCTGAAGGGAGGGAAAGAAATTGGGATGGTGGGGGAGGAAGAGGGAGATGTGAAACCAAAGCCAGAAATGTCCACCATGATAATTTTGGCAAATACTTTAATTTTACAAGTATGGAAATTACATTAAAAACTAGTTTCATTGGGGTGCTACCAGAAGAGAAGCTTTACCTAAAGTAACCTTACTTGAACTAAAGTATAGGCACCGGGCCCAATTCCCATTAAGCATAATTCTGGAAAGAGACTGGATTGGTGTTTAACCAAAGTATTTCCAGTTGATCAAATTGGCACCCAGACAGATCTATCTTGTATGGCAACCTGTGAGGTATTAGAAGGACCAGAGGCCAGATTTTTCAAGAAGAGTTATATGAAAACATCCCTTGAAGTGTAATAGTCTTGTGTCTATAAAAATTTGTTCTAGCATTGGCTGCAGGGAGCATGCGCAGATGTCTTATGGTGAATACAACTACCCTGCTTCGTAGGAGGTAATTGTAGTCTTTGGCCAAAGTCTGATAGAAAAAAAAAATTCCCAAATATAAATATTTTCTTTCCAATTGAATATGCCTATAAAAGGAGAAAACTAAAACCATGTCTGGTGTTATGTCAGTTGTTGTATGATTTTTTGTTTAAGACCGTAGCTCAAGGCCATGTGTCTCATTAATTCTGATCCGCCTGTCCCCGCCCCTCCCTCTCCCCTGCCCTGCAATCTTTGGATATGGTGGTTGATGGTGAAACCTTCCCTGTTTCTACAGGCAAGATTAGGCAGTTGTAACTTATTAGATAGTGACTCTGCTATGATAAAGACTATGTTTGCCAATGGAGGTGATTTTTCTTTCTTGGAAGTAATCCTGAACCAGGGTAGCTTTCAGCTTCATTTAACAAAGAAGGAATACACTTCAAGAGAGCCAGATTTTTTTTAGTAAAGCAAAATTTGTTCCCATTTTGCAGATGAGGTGACTGAGGTTTAGAAAATTGAGCTATCTTGGCCAGTGTCCCTAATCAAATAAGTGATAGAAGATGATTCTTTAAAGCTAGAAATACACACCACCACCACACACACACACACACACACACACACACACACACCCCATTCACATGGCTTTTATCAGTCAGAGGAAGCTAAGTTATATTGTAGTAATAACCCCAAATCTTAGTCACTTACATCAATAAAGGTTTTCTGTTTCTTATCCATGCTACCTCATTTCTTCTGCAGACTGTAGATTTGTTCCACGTGTCTTTATTCCCACATGCAGGCTGACTGAGACACATCTGCCTAGATCATTGCTGATCTTATTGTAGAAGGAAAAAAAGTCATGGACGCTCATATATTACCTCTTAAAGCCTCTACTAGAAAAAAACATATCATTTTTGCCCATTTAATGACCAAAACATATATGGCCAAGCCTGACATCAAAGAGGTGGGGAAAGTATCAACCATCTCAGAGTTAAGCAACACAGTTTGGGTAATAATAGAATTTTCCACTTTTTTTGAAGTGTGGTCTGTAGATCAATCAGTATCACTCTAGAACCTTATGTGAAATGCATGCTCTCAGACCTTACCCAAACCTAATCAGAATCTGCATTTTAACAGGATGTTTAGGTGATTCATATGCTGTTAGAGAAGCACTGGCTTAACACACTACTCAAATGTTAGTTACTTATCCCGAAACTTTGATACTTCTTTTGCTAATTTCTTACTTTTATTCCTTCTCTAATATTTTTTTTTTCATGAATTGAAAGGAAGACTGAGATACAGGACAGGATCCCCAGCTTCATCTATAAACTTATGTTAAGCCCTTGATTTAAAGTTTAGGACAAAGTATAAATGTTCTTTTCCTTAAGTATTAACCAAAAGGTGAATACTAATTCACCTTTTGGTTAATACTAATGTAGCCACACAGATCTACCAGGCATCTAATGTAGCCACACAGATCTACCACCTGAGTGGTAAATTCGAAGCTTTCCAAATCCCATAGGGCATGCCTAGGGTAGTTTTTGCTAGAGATATTTTGTTAGGTCTCTGTTTTGTTCAGCAAAAATATATAGACTTCAAGGTGACTGCTGCTCTAACACCAGTGACCTGCAAAGAAAAAAAAAAAAAAGGACATTCTACGTCACAAATCTCTAAACCTACATTCCATCCTTTTGCTACACCAAAATACTTGGCAAAAGCAAAGGCCAAAAATCTACAGCTTTGGAGAATTCTCTGAAAACATACATAAAACTATGAGCTGGAACTGTTGAATGAAATAACACGCCATATTGAACAAAAAGTCTTGGAGAAGAGAAAGAACTCTTACAAACATTAATTCATAGTGTTTATAGGCTCAAAGAAGACAAGCAGAAAAACTCAGGACATCCCTCAGCCTATCGTTTTATTTGAGTTGATGGTGGAGAGGCTGTAGGAAAAGAAGGAAGAGTATGGCTTAAAAAGAAGAGTATGGTTTTGGTATCCAGAAAAGAATTCTGGCCTTGAATCTACCTTGGCTAGCCATATGACCATGAACAAACAACTCACTTTTCTGTTGACCTGAAGCCTGTGTGTTCCACAAGGTTAAGTTACTGATATAAACCTAGTGAATTTCAAGAATTCCTCATTTTCTATCCGTTTTATCAGTTTGGCTTGTGTTTAAGAATTCCTTAAAAAAAATATTCTGCAGCTTGACAAAAACAGGATCTCCATGGTACCTTCTTACTGTAACATGCTTTGCTATCAGCACAAAGGACACTGTGGTGGTAATGGTTGAGATGAAGAAGTTTTCATCTGCTATACCAAATGGGAGAAAATGTAAATTAGCCTAATAATCAAAGGTATTGTTTATTTCCAAAAGTGTGAAGATTCACTTTTTACAGATACTTAGCTTCCACAGAGGGTGAGAACAGCAAAGAATCAAGCCCTTATATATAAGGTTATATATATACATATATATATATAACCACATATATAAACACCATATAACATGAATGGTATTTAATGTGTGGGCTTTAGGCTATCTTAGCCCTGGTATATACTGAATAGTGACCCTAGCTAATCCCATCATATTTGTATTAGCAATTTAATTTCAAATATGATATGAATATATTTGTGCCTAACTTTGTAAGACTGTTGTGAAGACCAAATGAGGCGCTGCACACAAATCATTTAATAAAGTTCCTGGAACATAGTATATTGTCAATAAATGCTGTTGTGATTATTATTGTCACAATAATAATTAAATTATAACCTTGCTACAAGTTTAGTTACTATATTTTGTAGATTGAATTCTGTCCCTAACTTCTACTACATGTATAAATGAAGAAAAATGCCATTTTCCAATGAAAGAAGGTTTATAAAGAGGGCTTTGGAAAACACAAAATACTATAGAGATTAAAATATTTATCTGATTATCAATATTTAGTCTGTAATAGTCACCCATGAATAGCTTACATAGAAGAAGAAGGAAGAAGAATGGATTTAATTAGACTCTAAGAAAACCTGACTAGGCCTTGAAATGATTATGGATTTCATGATTGTGGTAGACTGTTACAGTAGCAACCCCCAGTGAATCATGCCTCCCTGAGTCTACGCCCTTATGTAGTCTCTTTCCATTTTGATCCTGGGATTGCTCAGGCGACTAGTTTTGGCCGAGGGAAGACAGCAAACATGATGCAGGGAGAAGTTTGCTCCTGGGGCTTACAGTCTTAGAATGCTGCCGTCATGTGAAGAAGCCCAAATTGACTACTAATGATGGATAGCCCAACCAGCAGCCAGTCCCAAGCACCAGACCTGTGAGTTGAGGCCATTTTAGTCTCTGTAGCCCAGGTGATCTGTCAGGCAACTGCAGCCATTAATAGTGACTTCAGCGGAGACTGGCAAAAGAAGTGCCCAGCAGAGCCAAGCCCTAATTGCTGACCTGCAGAATCCTATGCAAATAAAATGGTGGTGGTTTTAAGCCACTGTTTTTGGTATGGTCTGTTATGCAGCAATTGATAAATGATACACAGGGAGGAAAAAAAGGAAATAAAATTCACCTATGTATCCTTCAACCTTCTGAGCACTATTAAATTTATGACGAGTGTCAAGGGATATTCTTCTGTTTCTAGTGGATGAGGGACCTAAGCTAAGTTGAAGCAGCTCTACATCTAGAGTAGCACAAAGTGGGCATCAGTGTCAAATTTAGTGACTCTCATCTCACCTTCCTTATTTTTGCAACGGGTTAATAAAATATTTGTGTTTATAAAATATTTACATGTACTGTTTTATTTAATACCCCAAATCTCCCAATAAACTTAAATATCCATTTTCTTCCTTATGATGAAAATAAAAAAAAAAAGACTGTAGAGAAATCTGGTGACTTGCCCAAAAGATTAGGGTTAATAAGGTTGAAAGAAATCCAGATCATTTCCCCCAATACTCTGTTTCATGGCTACCCAGTTAACCTATTTGGTGAATCCCTACTGAGGTTGAAAAAGGAAAAAAATAAAAATAAATTGATCTGCTGATGGGGTACAAGTGTGAAGGCCAACCTCAAACAGTAACATGAATGTTATATACTTTATTCAACCGTTAATAATTTGAATATTTTCCAATTATTTCTACAAATTATGTCCTTGATTTTCCCCATAGTTTAAAGTCAAACAATGTGGAAAGTTGCTAAAAATGGGAACTGATGTTTGCTTACATAATTACCTCATTTGCTACTTGATGATCTCAGCTTTGAAATCCAATTTTATAGAAAAAAGGAGCAGTTAGAAAATGAAGTCATGTCCTCATTTTCAGAGAGGTTTTAAAGTCCCTTTTGAGGCTCTAAAATATGATGAGCTTTAAACCCTGAATGGTCAAACTGGTATTTGGATATCTCTGAATAATGTCCTTCTTAGTATGTATACTACAACTTTCCTCATTTTGCAGCATAAAATGCTCAAGTGGGTGTCAGTAGGTGTAACTTGTCACCATTTTTAAGCCTTAGTGACTTCATATATAAAGTAAATGTTTTTTTAAAAGATTTTATTTATTTATTCATGAGAAACAGAGAGAGGCAGAGACAGAAGTAGAGGAAGAAGCAGGCTCCATGCAGGGAGCCTGATGCAGTACTCGATCCTGGGACCGCGGGATCATGCCCAGAACGGAAGGCAGATGCTCAAACCACTGCGCCACCCAGGCATCCTAAAGTAAATATTAACTACTATCCTGTCATGGAATAGCCACATGTGTAATGTATCCAGTAGAGTACCTGTCTTATAGAAAGCTCCCAATAAACAGTGATTGCTTTCATTATTACCACCCACCTTGTAAGGTAGGTGCAGCAGATATTAAATTTCTCATCTGTCCATAATGGGCAATAAAGCTGAGCAGAGTTAATACATCTGATTTAGTCTTGCACAGGAAATTAGTGTCTATGAGTCAGAGCTAGAGCTATAGTCTCATCTTCTGTCTGTACCATATTCCTGCCAGATCACATGGTTATAGTCATGTAATGATAAAACACAAAACTCTCTCAATTAATACAGCATTTACATATCTAATATTTATGGAGTGCCTCTATTTTGAAAAGTATCATGCTAGGAACTGTGAAAGCTGTACAAATGGTATTGCATAATGGACAGATGCATGGCATTTAGAGACAGTAAGACTGGGCTCTAACTCTTCCCTCTCATCAATTCTCTGAATTTGAAAAAATTAACTTTCTCAAGACTTGATTTCCTCATATTTAAAATAATAATAATTAGATTTATTTCTCATCACAACTCTGTGCAGAAGATTAATACAAAGGGTGTAAAGTCCTAGCAAGACTCATAAATCATATCTGTTAATTGTATATTATGCTTGCCATTTATCCTGATCTTAAAGAGCTTATAATCTGGTAGGGGATATAGGACATTAACATTAAATATATAGTAAGGAAAAAAGAAGTGAATGCCTGTGGACAGAATAGATTAAGTATCGTGGGATGTGAAGGGGAGGACATCTTACCTCTAGCTGTGGAATCTGACAAGGTTTTTTTGGAAGAAATATTATTTGAACTGGGCCCTAAAATACAGATGGATTTGGTGCATGTAAAGACTTTTAATAGGCTCCGTTTTCTTTCTTTCTTTTTTTTTTTTTAAGGTTTTACTTATTTATTCATGAGAGACACAGACAGAGGGAGAAAGCAGGCTCTATGCAGGAAACCTGACATGTGACTCGATCCTGGGTCTCCAGGATCAGACCCTGGGCCAAAGGCAGCGCTAAACCACTGAGCCATCCGGGCTGCCCATTAGACTCCGTTTTCATAAAGAGTTATATTTCATACTGGGCATGGGTATTGTATATAATATTTTTGGTAAAGAAATGTTTGCATATTATTGAACTGAACCATCAGGAAGCAAGGAAATTGTTTGTGGTTATAGAGAAGAAATCTCAGTTGTCCTTTTGTGTCCTGTTTTCTGACCCACTTTCTTTACTAAGCATTGATCCCAAAGAAGTATCTGTTGACAGAAGGAGTAATTCAATACTACTTTTCCCTATTAGAGTATAATCCCTATCAAGATTATAATCTTGAAAGATTATAAAATCCTACATGCTTAGAATCAGGTTCTGCCATCTACTGTTGTGGAATCAAACATGCTGTATAAGTAAAGAGTGATATTTTCCTGAGTGGCCAATGTAATTACTTTTGTTCCAGAAGCCAGCAGGGTGGGACCTGGATCACCCTTCACATTCCAGCAAAACCCCTACTAACAAGTGAAACTAAATTGCTTCTCTCCCCTCTATGCATCTGGGTCCATTTGTGCAGGCCAAATAGATTAGCCTCTGATATCTTGAAACAGATGTTTGCTATTGGAATTGTCATATGTGTGCAACATGTTCCACAAGTTGGTGGGGATATTCTGGGCTTCAGGGTGTGTAGAGACATCATTCTGGGTGGGGTTTTCCAAACAATCAGTGTGGGTGAGAGTGTTGCTGGCAAGGTTTTGCTCTCCTTAGCTCTTTCCTCAGTAGGAGAGCTGCATGGAGGAAAGTGCCAGGTGTTTATGAGAAGGATGAATGTGTTTGGACCCTAATGTGTACATTAGTTAAGACCTGGTCAAGAAAACCAAAGACACACCAGCTGTTTTAACACAAAGTATTTAACGTAGGAAATATAGTGAGTAGGAAAAGGCAAAACTGGAAAACTAATATAACAAGTAATTGCAGGAAGAACTATGACCCTGGGATTTGAGGAGAAAAGAGAAGACATTGGGCATTACTAAAATGGAGAAAGCTTGAAAAAAAAAAAAAAAAGTCTTGCAGTGGTGACCCTGACTTCTAAGATGAGGAAGCTTCCAAACTGAAGCTGATATCCCAGAAACACAAGAGAGTGACCCTGCAGAGCTGGTAATTAGAACCATGACTGGCTGGCTGTTACTGGAGGCTGGAAGAGTTTGCAGTGAGCTATTGCTGGGAATTCAAGGAAACTGGAAACTGGAACCAACTGACTGTCTTGAGTTTGCATGCCTATGCCCCATTCTTTACCCACTGACTCAAAATCTTAGAGTAGGCATGGGCATGTATAATTTTTAACAATCTTTCCAACTGCTAGTTGACATTGTCAACACATGTGGGACTACTGTACCTTTGCCCTCTTTGCCAAAGTGTTCTAAGATGTTCTCAACTGATTTAATATGTCTATGGATTGTCTTTGGCTGTCCTGTCCTTTCCAGCAATGGGTGGTATGGATACATGAGCTGTCACCAGCCATAACTTTCTAATTGGGTATCAGATAGTCAGTTACTAGATCTGTCTAGGTCATATTGCCAATACTTTATTCCCAGTGCTTGCATCAACCTGGCGAATTAGCCACAGGGCAACTAATTATTCATTCACTTAGTGCTTATTATATGCCAAAAAATATGTGAGGAGCAAACATCCAACTTAAGTAAAAACCAACATAGTCTTGGCCCCTATGTAGCTTTCATCTACTAGAAGTGAGGCATTTACAAATAAACACATTAATCAGTATGTGGTTGCAAATCTAGGTAAATTTTCTAAAGAAGCAGAAGAATAGAATATTACAAAAGAGTATTATGGTAGATTGGTTGCAAAAATGGCCCTAATTAATCTACTTACTCTACCTGTACAATCTGCAACATGACCCTGGAGTTCTTCCCAGTAAGAGGTAAAGTCTGTTTCCTTACCTCTTTGAATCTGAGCTGGCCTCTGTGACTTGCTTTAGCAAATAGAATGTTGTGGTAGTGACACTATGTCTTTTCCAAGACTGAGTAATACCTGATAGTGTCATGTGAACAATATCAAGCTATTGTGCTAAAGGATATCTGACCATGTGAGCTGGGATGACTTGTCTCATGTGAGTTAGACCTCACGGAGCAGAGATGGATTATCCCAGCTAAAACCATTCCAACCAAGATCCCTGAGCAGCTGACACTGGATGAGCTGTGCAGTTGAGCTCAAATCACCTACCTGAGACATCCAGAGCAAAAAAAGTGTTTGATTTTAAACCATTGGGTTTTAAGTGTTTTTTTTATGCAACAAAAGAAATTGATAGTTGTAATCAAAGTAGGGAAAAATCTGTACTTTAGAATTAAGTATCCTTCTGAGTTTTCTGATTCTGATTCTGCATGGGGACATTCTGGGTCTCATTGCTTTAAGCTGTTTTTAATTCTCTATGCTGTACAGAACTGATGTCAGTGCAAATGATTCCTATCTGTAGATATGCAAATGAATTGTATTTATGGAGGAACAACCCTCTTCCCTGTGGAAAAGCCAGTTTTGAGCCCATTGCAACTTCATTTCAATATTCTTTTTTAAATTATTGTAAAATTTTTATTTATTTGAGAGAGAGATAGAGCACAAGCATGGAGGAAAAGAAGAAGCAGGCCCCCAGCTGAACAAGGAGCCTGATGTGGGACTCAATTCTAAGACCGTAGGATCATGACCTAAGCTGAAGGCAGACACTTAATCAGCTGGGCCACCCAGGCACACCTCAATATTCTTGATCTATAAAGGTGTTAGTTTCAATTTGCATACTCTTTATTACAACTTTATTATATTTATACAGCATATATGTTTATAACTTATATTGCATAAAGTTCATCCATTTTCAACTCAGTGAATATACAGCTCAGTTTTTAATATGTTTATGGAGTTGTGTAGTCATCAGCAAAATCTAATTTTAGAACATTTTCATTACCTTAAAAAGAATCCTTGTATCAATTAGCAGTCATTTGCTGACCACCCTCTTGTCCTCCCACCCTCCAAGGGCAATTGGTCAGTGTTAATCTGTTTTCTGTTTCTACAGATATACTTATTCTAGACAATTTATATAAAGGAAGTCATACAGTATATATTTTTTTCTGATTGTCTTCCTGAATTTAGGATAATATTTTTGAGATTTATACATGTTGTATCATGTGCCAATACTCAGTTACTTTATAATATTATACTTTATACTATTATAAATAATATTCCATGATATGGATAAACTACAATTTGTTTATCCATTCATCAGTTAATGGTCATGTGGGTTATTTCCACTTTTTGGCTATTATGAATAATGGCATTGTGAACAGAAGTGTACAAAATTTTGTGTGGATATATGTTCTCATTTCTCTTGGGTATATACTTAGGAATAGAATAGCTAGGCCAAATGGTAAATGTATATTTGGCATTTGAAGGAACTTACAATGACTGTCTTTTCATTTCTTGATAATGTAGTTTAAAGCACAAAAGTTTTAAATTTTGATGAAACCCAATTTATTTTTTCTTTTATCAGTTACACTTTTGGTATAATGTTAGAAAGAATTGCCTAACATAATCTCACAAAGATGTGTTATTCTAATAGTTTTAGCTTACATTTAAGTTTACAATCGTTTGAGATATTTTTGTGTATGATGTAAAATAAAGGTTCCAATTCCTTCTTTTGTATGTAAATATCCATTTATCTCAGCACTTTGTTGAGAAAACTGTTCTTTCTTCATTGAACTATCTGTGTTTTGTTGAAAATTGACTATAAATGTTAGAGTTTACATTGACAATGGGATTCTCAATCCCATCCCTTTGATCCTTGTGTCTATCCTCATGCTAGTCTTGATTCCACATCGTCTTGATTGCTATAGCTTTGTACTAAGATTTGAAATTACAAAATATGTCTTTCAATTTTTTTTTTCTTTTTCAAGATTGTTTTGACTCTTCTAGACCTCTTACATTTCTTTTCTTTTCTTTTTTCTTTCTTTTTTTGTTTTTGCCTCTTGCATTTTGATATGAATTTAGGATCAGCTTGTCAATTTTAGCAACAGCACCAGCTGAGATTGTGACAGGGATTGTATTGAATCTGTAAATCAAAATGAGGATTGAACCAAGTTGTCAGATCTGTCTGTTTCAATAATTCAAAATTAATTAAGAAGTCTTTAAATATGCACATTTTAAATGTTTATGACAGTGATGCTTTATATTTTCATAAAAATTATTTTTAACAGCAGATACTAAATTGTGGAGTATCACATGTCTCAGCCTTAGCCTTTCAGCATTCCTTACTCTACACTCTTTTTCCTAAGCAATGTCATTCACACCCACAGCCTCAATTAGCCTCAGTCAGTGCCTCCCAGAGTTTTTTTTTTTTTTCTCTCTCTCTAAAACCTCATTGTCTAAGCTCCAGACATAGGCTCTTAATTCTATCTGCCTACTCAATATCTCCACTTACATATCTCAAAGATACTTCAAACTCAATAGGATTGAGCTTGAATTCATTTCTTTACCTCCCTGGCCTATGTTCTGTTCAACCATTGATCTCTATGTCATTAAATGAGAAAATCTGCTATTAGGTTGTACAAGCCAGATACCTGAGAATCAGTTTACCTTCCCTCTTCTCTGCTTCCTTTCCTACCAGATTCTCCTTAGAAGTATTCATGAACCTAGGGAGGGAAGGAAAGGGAGGAGAGGAGAGGAAGAAAGAAAGAAATGACATCTTTTGGAGTAATGTAATTGAAAAATTTAGAGGTTCATGTCCAAGTTCCAAGTAAGTCAGGAGTCAGGCACACGACTGGTGTTTTCTCCTCATCTCTTGGCTCAGCTTTCTTCAAGTACTTCATCTTCAGTGAATTTCCTGCCATGTTTCAGAAAGATGGCTTGAAAAATTCTAGGCTTAAGTTCTACCACCTGCTCTAACCAAAGATGTTTCTCTTTGCTAATTGTTCCAGGGAAAGCCCCCAGTCTGATTCTCAGTGACACATATTGGATCACATCCACTCCTCAACAGACTACTGGGGCCAGGGATGCTTGATTGCTTCCAGAGCCAAATGATGGGATCAGGCTTACTCAAGCCATATGAGCAGGAATTTAGGAAAAGGCACTCCCCAAAGGAAGAAGAGGAAGAAGAAGGGAAATAAATGCTGAATAGAAAAAGCATCAGAAATTCTTCAGTACCTAGCACATAACTAGCATATAACTCTTGCCCAGTGAATACTAGTAGAACAAATGAAGTAAATCAGGACAGTTGATGTCAGGAGAGGGAGTGATGAAATAGGATGGTTGGAGTAGGTTGGATGAATGAATAAATCTGGCCTTGAATTCTATTTCCATCAGTTACTACCTTGGTAACCATAGGCAAATTACTGAAACACCTTTATCTTCAGTTTTTTCATCTGTTGAACTATGATGATAATCCCTAATAACCAGGGGTTTTGTAAGACAGATGTACTAGTAAACATAAAGTGCTTATCAGTGTCATCTTTTCCCTCTTTGTTCTTTGTTTTTTGGTTTTTTATTTTAAATTTTATTTCATTTAAATTTTTTTATAATAAATTTATTTTTTATTGGTGTTCAATTTGCCAACTTACAGAATAATACCCAGTGCACATCCCGTCAAGTGCCCCCCTCAGTGCCCGTCACCCATTCACCCACACCCCGTGCCCTCCTCCCTTTCCACCACCCCTAGTTCGTTGTTTCTCTTTGTTCTTTGAAGTGGAGGCCACAGTCTGGATCTGGAGTACTATTTTCCCATTTTTTTTCTTTTTTTCTAATGAATACAAAGCATCTGCCAGTCATGCAGGAAAAAAAGAGAAAGGAGAGAGGACTAAACTTAAGAAAAAATTGAAATGATGGTTGAGTCAGATGAAGTTGACAGATACACCACAAGCCCTCTTTTCTACACCAACCAATAGAACCTTGAGCCGATAATATCCTTTCTATTCAATTCACATCTGGTTCTCAGGGAGCTGTAGCTCCGAATTAGCACAATGAACTTGGCTGTATTGTTCTGTGCTATTTCCTCCTGTCCGTGCCTGAAACCACACTTCAATCAGTTGCTAATGTCAGCGTGGGAGTCATAATCCTGCTTTAGCACTGCTGCAAGTTACCACATCTCCATGGGTCAGGCAAGGGAGTTTGTCTAAGGGAGTATACCTGAAAGCCAGACAAAGCTTTCTGTTTTCTCCCAGACAGTGAACTATATAGTGAGATCCAAACCAGTCAATCTCATAAAATATCTTCCTTCTTGCCAGGGAAGCAGTTAACTCTACAGGTAGAACTCCAGCAAGGTTGTGAACCTCTGGAAATTAATGTACCCCCAGTTCTGTCTAACTTGTCTTTACAGACTAGAGGAATATTGCCTAATATCCACAGCCTATAGGGAGACATAGCTAAAATTGAATGACTTTTTTTGTGCGAATCTTCAGGTGTGCCAAGCATAAAACACTTCTACACCATGTTATCAGATACATCACCATGAGAATAGTGGTATAATAAAGAGCTCAGAGAAGAGACATCCACAGTGTTTGGAGGTGGGACAAGCAATGACCTGATTCCCCAGTGACATGGGATTACCATCCCTCTGAGATATGTCATAGTGCCTCAGCCTAGTCAGTGTAGCATCATGTGTTTGTCAGTTAGCTTCAGCTTTAACTCAAGTGTCAGTCCTCTTCATCAAAAATGCACAATCTGGGCAGCCAATTGGCATTACTTAGAGAATGCCATAGTATAGGAACACCTATCATGAACTCATCTCTTATTCCTCCCTTGATCATGGTTTTTCTAGTTAGTATACTCAATGTGACAAATTTCACAAATGGTGAAACTGAGTGGCTTGTTGAGAAGTGTAATGAATATCAGAAATGGGCAAAATTAAAGGCTACAATTTTTTTAGAGATATTCCCAATGAAACATAAAAAGGGAATTAGGATTCAATTAGTGCAAATACGTCTTAACCAGTTCCTAAGTGATGCTGTCTAGTTTTTTATTTTAGGGGATAGATGATTACCTGAGCCCAACTCCGAAAGGAATGCTGTGTCCACCTTAAGTGAACTATCATGCAAGGAGTAGTCAAGGCACTTATATAGACTGCTATACCATCATTAAATTTACAGTCAGGTTTTTTGCTAAATTAACGTCCATATATGTGGTGGACTTTGGCTTGAGACTTGAATTTGTTAACCTTGTAGTGAAGTTGGGGGAAACTAACTCACTTACCTCAAACTCTTTAGTGGCTGTGCCATGATCTACCAAAAGAAACTTTAGAGCATAATTAGTTTAGTTTGGTTAAGAACACATAATTTTTAAGAATGTTTATCTTTTGTCACTCTTCATCAGATTGTATCAGCCATTCCTGAGTTTAAAATATTATTCCAGTAATATATGGATGGCCTGGACATGGTAATTATTAGGATGATAATTATAATTTGATAGGCAATTGACATTTGTACAAAGCTTTGTAGATCACATATATACTTTGTCACAAGAAAGGTGATGTCATTTAATAATGGACATATTTATTCCCCCACAGCACATAGTGTTCAAGTGTTAAAACAGCGGGATGTGGGTATCAGATGGGAGAGGTGTGAGGATGAGCAAGGCCAAGTGTGTGGTGTTTTTTCAAGCCTCTGCTGGTGTCACATTTTCTAACATCTCATTGGCCAGAGTAAGTCACATGGTTGAATCAAGAGTCAGAGTGAGAAAGTTCTACAAAGTCCTATTTGCTGGATTGGGGGATGCCAAGGTAACCTCACAATCATAGAAGGTATGGCCCCAACATGGAAAGTCTGGACCCTGAGTTAGCAGGGTGAGGAAAGGCAGCCAGGGATATCCCCCCTAAACTTCATCAGGTTATGAAGCAAGCAAGAAGTTACCTGTTATTGTAGTAAGCCTCTGAAAGTTCTTTTTTAGGATTGTGGTTGGATATTTATAAACCTCGCCTAGCCAGACTGATTCTGACATATAGAGAAATCCTAACATTTCTCCCTTTAATATCTCTTTTAGATGGCTTCATGGTATACACTCTGGTCTTTAATTCTGTGTATTTGTTTAGAGTTACACTTTTGCTCAATCCACATCTTATAGGAAAATTGTAAGACTAATAATCAGAAAATGTGTGCTAGAGTTGTAGGTCTACTACTTAAATAAGCTATATAATATAAGCTATTTGGCTTTTCTAAGAAATTTCTTCTTCTAGAAGTTTGAGGCAGTAGCATCTACTTTGTGTGGTTGCTGTGAGGCCATGAGAAGCATATGTGATAAATACCTATGAATTTTTCTCTTAGACTATGAAGTATGCAAATACTGATTGAATTAGTATTTATTTTGGAACTTGCCAAATCAAATGAAAAATAAATACTGTGTTGTTATAATTCTGGAGACACATCCCTTATAATTTTCCTAATTCAAACTTACTGGACTTGAATAACAGTTTTGTGTCCAAGATTCTGGGTTCTTTAGGTTCATAGACAGAGAGAAATTCCTACATTAAGTGATCATCCCCTACAGGCAAAGTCCAAAGATCTCCTTCATGGCGTTTATAGGTTCTTTCATATGGAGGTTGCTTTTCTACCTTGTCCCCAACCACCCTATCACCGGCTTCCTCTGTATTCCTGCCATCCTGAACTTCCCAGGGTTTACAGGTCTGTGTCTCTGCACAGCTTCCCCTAGGACTTGAATCTTCCCATTTCCTTGCCAGGCCACCTGCACTTCCCAATGCCAGGGAGGCAAGCCACTCCCCAACACCAAAGTCTAGCTTCCAACTTTGTGTTTTTGGGAAAGCCTCTGTTGCCTCTCCTACCCTCCAGGCAGAGTTAGTCATTCTCTTCCTGAGCTGGAACAGGGCCTCATACATTCTTCTTATAATACTTCATTTATTTTGTTTACATGTCTGTCTCTCCAACAAGGTGGTGCTGAGTTCTTGGGAACAGGTCTGTGTTATTCATCTCTACCCCTAGTACCTAGCCTAGTGCCTGGAACATTAACAAGGGCATTTGGGTCCCCAGAGAGAGTCCTCTGAATTTTCTATGCTGTATTCAGAGAATTGGTAGATTAGATTTACTGAATATAACCTCTTTCTTCCTTGAGGGTTTTGGTGAACATTTGAAAATCTAGGATAACAGTAATACAAAGGACATATATTTCCCCTAAATAGTTTCCCCTTCCAGATTGGTGGTAATTCCCAACATTGAGCCAATGGTTATTAAACTGTAGGCGCATCTAGAAGGTGAAACCCAGATACTGTATTTCCAGAAACTTCCCCAAGTGATTCTGATGCATATCAATTTTTAGAACCAGTGCACTAGGCTGATCTGACTTACAAATCGCTGGTTCCAATTGCTTCAAATGTTTCCTGTTGTCAAAAGGAACAGAAACAAAAACGCCCATTCAGAGGGTTTGATGCTGTCTCCCCTGCTGGCCACAGGTGCCCAGGCTTTCCCTGGAGAAGCACTGTCGCCTTTCTTATCGTTTAGCCGCCTTTGATCAGGAGCTTCTTCATTCTGGCTCATTCTTTACTTCAAAGCTGGAAACCTGATCGGCTCTACTTTCTTCCCTTCACCCAGGGCCCAGGCAGCCCCACAGGTGAGCTGGTCACTTGGGAAGTCTAAGTCACAGCCAGCCTTCAGCATTCTGTTAGAGGCCAGAGGCCAGTCTTTTGTGTAGCACTCCTCTCTGCTTCTCCCCCTACACAACTGGTGCCAAAGAGAAACCAGGAGAGGAAATGTGACCTTGTTCTAAGTTTACCTCTCTCAGTGTGGAAAAACCACATATAGGGCACAGTTTTAGGAATAGTTTTGCAGTGTTCCATCTCCTAATCCCTGAGTTAAGTCTTCCTAAGTTAAAGAGCAAAAGTTCTTTTAGAAAAGAATCTCTTGGAGCCTCCAGAATAAATCTCCTTTTATCTAAGCAATGAAAATTAGCTCCTAAGTGAAACTTTATATAGGGAAAGATGATAGATGATTTGGCTTTGGGAGTTTAGAGGAGGAGCAGTGTTAGTTCAGTTTCCTTGGTAAATTCCTTAATATTAGAAGAGTTGCATGTACTAGTTAGTGTAAGATTCTGTTTTCAACCCAGACTTTCAATCCATGGCCCCCAAATTCCCCCCTTTTCCAAGTACCCAAAGAACAAAACAAACCTTACTTTTAAATAAGTACACATAAATCATAAGGTCATTTAACAAAAACAGTTTTGTTGAGATTCATTTCACATATCATAAAATCTATCTGTTTATTTATTTATTTAATATTTTATTCATTTATTCATAGAGACGGAGAGAGAGAGGCAGAGACATAGGCAGAGGGAGAAGCAGGCATCATACAGAGAGCCTGACGTGGGACTCGATTCAAGGTCTCCAGGATCACGCCCTGGGCTGTAGGCGGCGCTAAACCGCTGCACCACCGGGGCTTCCCAAAATCTATTTATTTAAAGTATGCCTCAAAAGTTTTTAGTGTATTCACTGAGTTATGTAATGATCACTACAATCTAAGTTTAGAACATTCTCATCACCTAAAAATCTTATACCCACCAGCAGTCATTCCACATCTTCCTCTTCCAGCATAGCCCTGGGCAGCTCTATTATAATTTCTGCCTCAGTGGATTTGCCTATTTGGGACATTTTTTATAAATGGAATCATACAAAATGTGGTCTTTGGTTATTGGCTTCTTAGGATAATGTTTTCAAGGCTCACCTATATTGGAGCATTTATCAGTGCTTCATTCCTTTTGAAAGCTGAATGATACTCTATTGAATGGATATTCCACACTTGTTGATCCTTCATTCATTGAGGAATATTTGCATCGTTTCTACTTTTTTACTATTATGAATGATGCTATTTTAAATTTTCATGTCCAACTCTTCATGTGTACCAAAGGTTAAATTTCATTTCTAGGAATGGAATTACTATGTCATATAGTAATCCTATTATTAATATCTTGAGAAACCCTATTATTAATATTTCTCCAAATTTTCCAAAGTGGCTGTACTGTTTTATATTCTCACCAGCATTGTATGAGGGTTCCATTTTCTTTGTATCCACACTAAAAGTTATTGTTGTCTTTTTTATTATAACCCTCCTAATGGATGTACATCGGTATTGCATGGTAGTTTTGACTTGTATTTCACTAATAACTAATGATGTTGAGTATCCTTTCATGTCTTTATTATTTGTAGATCTCTGAAGAAATGTCTATTCAAATCTTTTGCCCATTTTTAAGTTGGATTACTTGCCCTTTCACTATTGTTAGGTTTTTTAAAAATATTTTTTATATATAAAACCCTTATCAAAGATATCATTTTCAAATATTTTCTCCAAGACTGTGGATTCCTTTCCTTTCTTGATGGTATCATTTGAGCACAAAAGTTTTTAGTTTTAATAAAGTCCAGTTTATCTATTTTTGCTTTTGCATTTTTGCTGTTGTATTTCAGAAACCATTTCCTATTCAAGGTCACAGAAATTTATTTTTATATTTTCTTCTAGGAGTGTAAAAAATTTTAACCCTGAAATTTAAATCTATGATCCATTTTAAGGTTTTTTATTTATTTATTTTTTGGTATGGTGTGAGGTAGGAGTCCAAATTAACTCTTTTCCATGTTATCCCAACTGTATTTGCTTGAAAATTGCTCCTTCCTCATTTTCTTGACACCCTTTTCAAAAATCAATTGACCATAAGCTTTTGGACTGTTAAGTCTATTTTATTTATCTATAAGTTTATACCTGTGCTAGTACTCTTTGGTCCTTATTATTCAACTGTGTACTAAGATTTGAAATTGGAAAGTGTGAGTCTTACTTGTTTTTCTTTCAAGATTATTATTGCTATTCCAGATACTTTACATTCCTATATGAAATTTATGTTCAGTTTGGCAAAAATCTTTTTCATTAAAATACCAGTTGGGATACTGATAGAATTTGCATTAAATTTGTAACAAATTTGAGGACCATTGTCATTTGAATAATATTAAGTCTTCCAGTCCTTGAACAGCGAATATCTTTCCATTTATTTAGATATTCCTTAATTTCTTTCAACAGTGTTTTATGATTTTCAGTGTACAAGTCATGCACTTTTGCTTAATTCTAGGTATTTTGTGCTATTTTAAATGGAATTATTTTATTTTTGTAATTTAATTTTTAAATTGTTCATTGGTATTCCATAGAGTTATAGTTTTTTTTAAAAATATTAATCCTGTATCATAAAGCCTTGCTAAACTCAGTTAGCAGTCACAATAATTTTTGGTAGATTCCTTAGAATTTTCTCTATATAAGATCATGTAATATGAAAGTAGAGTTAATTTTACTTCCTTTCCAATTTGGATGTCTTTTTATTTCCTTGCCTAGTTGCCCTGGCTAGATATCCAGTAAAATGTTGAATAGAAGTGGTGAGAGCAGGGTCACCTGGACGACTCAGTCAAACATCTGCCTTTGGCTCAAGTCATGATCCCAGGGATTGAGTGCCACATTGAGCTCCTTGCTCAGAGGGATGTTTGCTTCTCTACTCCTCTCCCTACTTGTGATCTTTCTCTTTCTCAAATAAATAAAGTCTTAAAAAAAAATAATGAGAGCAGACATCCTTATCTTATTCCTGATCTTAAGGAGAAAGCATTAAATCTTTTGCAATTTAACATCATGTTAGCTGTGTGTTGTTCAGAGATGCCTTTTTATCAGATTGAGAAAGTTCCCTTCTATTCCTAATTTGTTGAGTCTTTTTATCATGACAGAGTGGTAGATATCATCACATGTTTTTTTCTCCATCTACTGAAATGATCATGTGGTTTTTTGCTCTTTATTTTATAAAATTGTGTCAAATTGTTTGATTTTTAAAAATATTAAATCAGACATATTCCTGGCATAAATCTAGTTTGTCATGATACAATTCTTTTTATTTGTTGCTGGTTTTAGCTTGCTCCTAAGTTGATGGAAGTTTTTATGTCTATCTTCATAAGAGATGTTGGTCTGTAGTAGTCTTGTATTGTTTTTGTCTGGTTTGGGTATATGGGTAATGGTGATGTTAAAGAATGAGCTGGGAACTGTTACCCTCTTCTACTTTTTGCAAGAGTTTGTGTAGGATTAGTGTTAATTCTTTAAGTTTGATAGAATTCACCAGTGAAGTTATCTATATCTAAGCTTTTCTTTGTGAGAAGTTTTAGATTACTATTTTAGGCTTGTTACTTGTGGGTATATACAGATTATTGATTTCTTCTGAAGTAAATTATTGTAGTGTGTGTCTTTCTAGGGAACCGTTCATTTCATCTGCATACAATTTGTTGGCATACAATTGTTCATAGTATTTTCTTATAATCCTTATTATTTCTGTAAGGTCTGTAGTGATGTCCTCTCTTCTATTCTGATTTTGGTAATTTGAGTCTTCTTTCTTTACTTCTTGGTCAGCCTAGCTAAAGTATTATGAATTTTGTTGACTTTTAAAAAGCAAAAGAACTTTTGCTTCTATTGATTTTTTTCTATATTTTTTCTATTTTATTTAGCTCTCTATCTTTATTATTTTCTTCCTTCTGCCAACCTTGAATAAGTTTGCCCTCCCTTCTTTTTTCAGTTTTAAGGCAGAAGTTTACATTGATTTGAGATATTCTATTAATTAATTAATTAATTAAAGATTTTATTTATTTATTCATGAGAGACACACAGAGAGAGGCAGAGACATAGACAGAGGAAGATGCAGGCTCCCTGCAGGGAGCCCAGTGTGAGACTCAATCCCAGGACCCCACGATCACAACCTGAGCCAAAGGCAGAGACGCTCAACCACTGAGCAGCCCAGGTGCTCCAAGATATTTTGTTTTAAATGTAGATTTTTACAGTTATAAATTTTCCTCTCTGTACTACTTTAGTTGTATCTTACATATTTCAGTATGTTTTTTAAAATTTCATTCATCTCAGAGTATTTTCTAATTTTGCTTATGATTTCTTTTTTGAAACATTGATTATTTAGGACTATTTTGTTTAATTTCTACATATTTGTGAACTTCTCAAATTTCTTTTGTTACTGATTTCTAATTTCATTCCATTTTAGTCAGGAAACATACTTTGTGTGATTTCAATTCTTTTAAATATATTGATATTGTTTTA
Source organism: Canis aureus (assembly GCF_053574225.1). Classification (NCBI taxonomy): domain Eukaryota; kingdom Metazoa; phylum Chordata; class Mammalia; order Carnivora; family Canidae; genus Canis; species Canis aureus. The sequence continues at coordinate 16,473,394 of NC_135636.1, forward strand.
TGGCCTAATATATGGTCTGTTCTGGTGAGTGTTCATGTACACTTAAAAGGAATGTGTATTGTTGCTCCATTCTAGACATAATGAATCAGAATATCTGGGAGTTGCAGGAATCTTTGTTTAACAATCCCTCTAGGTTATTCTGATTCACGCTCCAATTTGAGAACCACTGATTTTGACTCAGTGATTGTCTGCCTTGCTCATCTTTTTCTGAGATGTAATCGATCAGAAGATTCCCATGTAGATTTTCTGGAATTCATTGCAATTTTCTGACTCTGGTGTCAAATGAGTCCTCCAACTGCATATTCCTGGTTCTGTGGTGTTGGCTCAATTTGGATCCTTAAGCTTGAACTTTATTTGCCACCTAGCACTCTGTACCCCTGCTGGTCCAGGAGGCCTTCAGCTACGTTCCTTGGGCAGGGTTCTGATGCATTGCTTAGTTTTTTTTTAAGCCCTTCCTTACAGCCCTGGGATCTACTCCTTTTATTCCCACATAATAGCTGGGCCTAGATCTGAATAGAGTAATTGCTTGGAATCTTGGCACTGGTCCCCTTTACCCTTTCTTGAATCACTCACTACCTTCAGACTTTAATAAACTATTCCCATTTCCCGGGACTTCTGCTCTGTTGGTTTAACCTGACTCATAATAATAATGGATCTTAGTTTTTGTCACTCATCCAAATCAATCTCCATTGCACTGTTCCTCTCTTTTCACAGTTCTTCAAACTGTTTATCTAGGACTATGGTCAGACTCAGCAGATGCCCTCCATATCTGCATCCATATCCTCCTGCAGAGTCCCTATCTGATCTTGGGTTCTGTTCCTTATGACTCAACAAGAGAGGTCAAGTTTCAGTGTCACCTTATTCTGTCATATTGTATTTTAATAAGAACTGCACCAGTGGAGACTTTAAGGACACTAAGACACATTGCAATCAGGTGATTTAACCAATACTTCAGTGAGGGGACTGGAAAAGCATATAAAGAATATAGAAATTTAGAGTTTGCTTCTTTTCTGACCATCCATAGACTCACTTAGTCCAGCTTATTTTGTATTTTTTTATCTTGACATTTCCACACATAAACCCACAGTTACCCATTAGAAGAACCAATAGTATCATCAATAGGGGAACCCATTATCTTAAGGAAATACAGTACTCAAACATATTTTTCTGAGGGAGAAATAGGGAAAGTGTCCCTTAGTAGATTATTTTAGAACCCCATTTAATGAAAACCATAGTTTGTTCTGTGAGCCTCTAAGACATAGGGAATTTCTTTACTCTTATGGTGACCCTGGTTAATTGCTATGTTCTCTAAATCCTTCTGTTTTCCAGGTGCTGGTCAGGACAAAGAGATATCTTTTCCACCATAAGGAGAGATAAAACAGGATAGACAATAATAGAAGGTGGCTTTTGTGTTGAGCTAGATTTTGCCTGTGAACTATGATGCATGACAGATGCAGTTTCATGATGAAAACTGGGTTGAATGCTCCAAGCTCAGTTATCCATCTGAATACCTATAATTATAGAACTTTAGGTACTTAATGTCCTGGGAATTGGTGAGTTTACAAAATTCAATTGAGTATATTTAAAAATAATTCAGTAGTATTAAGAAATGATTTCACAGTTATTCAAAATAATTCACTACTTCATACTTCATATTGACATTATAGTTCTTAACTTTTCAATTTAAATAACAAAATTTCTTGAAATTTGGAATTTCCAGATATTTCCAAAGGGCTGATAGACAGTGTTCTTCCTATTAGGCTAGGCATTAGCCATCCACATTATCAGAGACAGACCTATTCTGTATATCCAAACATTAGAAAATTTTATAAAGCATATTTTTTTCTTTGAAATAACAAAACACTTCCAAAATCGAATTAAATTTAGTTCCAGGACTGTTTTCTAGCACTCCAGCTTTATAATTAACACATTTTGAATAATCATTAAAGATAGGCATGAAATCACAAAAATATAGTAAGATTGAAAGATGTGATTTAGGTAGTAGTGAAACTCTAGAAAGTGGTTGAGGTAGAATTACAGAATGAATCTTTGGAGATCTAAAGTGCTTATTACTCCACATAATGCCAGATATTCTGTAATTCCAAGTTGAGTCTAGAGACTCCCAGAATTTGATGGAGCTTAGCTTAACCAAATTCAGTTAAAGATGCTTTGGTGAAGGCAACTCTGCCCCTCTCTTCTTTCTGAAATCAACATCAAAGTGATAATGATGATGATTATTTTTATTGTTATCATTATTATTAAACTACATTTACAAAGAAATTAGAAGGCAAGAAAATTCCAGACCACAACCTATGAAAAGGGTTGAATGCAAGGAAAAATGCAAGGTAAAGGAAATCTAGCTGAGGGATAAAGCCAAGAGTTGACAAACAACTCTGACAAACATGTTTACCCAAAAGTAGTGCTTATAAACAGAAAGACCAGAGATATCTCCACTGTAAGGACATTTGAGTACATCCTGAGCCACATCTATTACTGTGAATAGGCAGAAAAGGTGTATAGGAGTGAAGAGACATACCATACAGATACAAATTACAATTATTCTACCAATAGTAACTAGGCAGTTGCATGACAAGATGAAGAGAAAGAGTGGGTGACCAAGAGCTCTGAAAATGATATTGAAAAAGATATTTCTTAAGGCATACCCCCTTCCATACACACAAAGAATTATAATTTAAAGTGGTTATGAGTACTTAATGTACCCAGGCACTGGACAAGTAAATATAAATATTTCCTCAAAGAATTTCCACAGAAAAATTTCCAACACTTACTGGTTCTCTTTCTTTTTTCTCACACACACCCTCATAATGTACCAGCAGAAACAAGATATAAGAGATAGAAAGAAAAAAAAATGCAAAATCAAACCTACACGGAAGGCAGATATTGATTTACCAAATATAAAATAATAATTCAAAATATTTGCATTTAAAGAAATAAATCAAATTTGAAACGCTTAAAAAGTAAGAGCTTATATAAAATAACTAGAAAATTTTGAAAATAAAGCAAACAGAATTTTAAAAAATCTCTAGACTCTTCAAAGTACATCTGCAGAATACAACAAAAACTATTCTAGACTCAAGTCAGCTTAATATCAAACCATAAATAGAGAATATCTTTCCTTGCTTATAACCTGGCTCTTCTGATTCTGTTTCTCTCATGGACTTTTTCATAGCATATAAATAGTAGTTCATGGAAACAAATAGGCATGCAAAGAAGTTTTAATATTAGAAATCTATTAGTATAATTTAACATGTTATTTAAGACTGGAGAAAAGAAAGAAATCTTCTCAAAAACTGCTAACAGGAATTTTGGTAGGTTTTAAATCCATTTTTAATAAAAACAGTAAACTAGGAAGTAGAATGTTTCTTCAACCTGATTAAAAATCTAAATCTAAATCATGGAGCCAGTTCAATACATAACCATGAAACAGCAGGGCCTTCTGATTAAAATCAAGAACAACAGCAGCAGAGGGTGGCTGCTCTTATTTTTCTGTTAGTGTTCAAGGAGGCTTTTGGTCCAGTTCTCCTCCACAGGCTTGACTCTTTGAAGCTCAACATGTATTCACTAATTCTTTATTTTCTATTTTGGATATTTGTGAGAATAGAACATTTGTTCTGTTAAATGTTACTTGAGAGTCAGTTACACCAAGAAATTAGTAAAACTTTGTCAGAAAGATAAGTTTCACATTATAAATGAGATGTAAAATCTTTATAAGCTCTCATGAGAAGTTTTGGTCTAAAAATTGTGCTGTCCTACATTTAATGTTATTACTAAAAAAGAAAGAGATGGAGAGAAGAAAGAGAGGAAAAGAGATAGAGGAGGGAGATAGAGACAGACTTGTCCAGTAAACCTAAGGTAAAAATCCAATTTTACCCCATATACAAGCAAACAAGTTATCCTGCCACAGTTTCTTGAATCTCATGAAAAATTGTAGGCTCCTGGGTCAGAGATGAAGGATAGATTTTTACCCACAGCAATAGCAGTAGCCAGAATATTGATATTTTTGCACCATTTTTCTGAGCCCCAATTCCCATAGAATGATGCAGAGAGAGCCAGATGACCTCTGTTAACGCAAAGCATTGCATTATGGAAGAAACCCTGAGCTTAGTGAACCTGAATCTTTTATAATGGACATACTTGCTTGCCCTTTTATCCAGGAGATGTCTTTATTATACTGGACAGTAAATATGCCTGTGCTATGCCATAGAGGGAGATACCATCTCTATCTTCCAAAGCTATTAACTGTACACGCAACCTTGAAATGACAATTCAGAAAAAAAAGGGCATTGGTGCTCTTGCTCACAAGACACATAGAAATACAAGAAACCCATGAAGAATTGCCTCCCCACAGTAATCATCTCTCCATTGTAATTATATAGGTATAAGCATGACATTTATTGTCAAGCTCCCATATTATACCCTTATTTCCATGAGATTGTGGACTGTGTTCATTTTGTTCACTACTACATACATGATGTATGACTCAGTGATAAGTGGATAAAACTTCACTGAGTCAAGAAAGTTTCCAGCAAATAAAAATTCTAGTGATTTTGCTTATGTCAGTACTTTTCCAGATATGTGTGTGTATACATATGGATGTGTATTTCATATAATCAAAACTAAAGTATACCTCTGTACATTTGATTCAAACCCAATAAATGAGAAGTATAAAATGAATTTTGGTTATAATATACATAAACTCGGGATTCATTTTTACCTAAGGCACAAATCTAGTAAATGCAAAGATAATTTTATACCCTTTTATCAAACATACAGTCATTTAACCACTGTTATATTGATTCTATGCAACTTTTATAATATAAACCTAGAATAATTTCGTGAATACTTGGTCACACTAGTGGGATTCTACTCTTTAACATGTAATCCACAAAGCAAGAAGTTTTAGATGGATTACTATAGTCACCAGTTCACCAGGATTCATTTAATTTGCCAAGAATCATCTTGTTTGCTTTCTCCAAGTCACTGATTACTTTTAGAAAGCAGATCCCTGATGGTTCTATATTTTTAAAAGCTGTGCTTCTCGAACTTCAGTGTATATCAGAATCATCCGGAAGACTTATTAAAACATAGACTCTAGGGACCCATCTCAAAGATTCTAATCAGTAGATCTGAGGTGGGGCCCAAGACTCTGCATTTCTAACAAATTCTAATGCTGTTAGTGACTCAAAGAACTTTAATTTTTGGAGTATTTATTGATGATCACAACAATAACAGGAAGGATAAAAGGACATGGTCATTTATCAGTGTAGCTCAATTTCAGCCACAGTGATTTACCACCCTCTGATTCATCCCTAGTGAAATTATTTATCACACTTGGAAACTGATAACTTCTGCCCAGATCTTGATATTCTTTAGAATTACCATACTCACTAGGGCATCTGAAATTTTGATTTCTCATCTCTAAATGCAAAACACTTATGTCAGTAATAATTTTTGCTCTTACATGCTAAAAACAATGAGTGTGACTGTTTCATTGGTGATAAGCATTCATTCAGCCTGCTCTTCCCTAGTCCTAATCCCATAGCAGCATCCTTCTTAATGAATATAAAACATTTTCCTTTTCCCATCCAAGGGACATGATATTGCAACTCATGGCTCAGGGTTAATTCAATGTAGTCTTGCTATTTTACAGAATTCTGAAGAGAATTGCTCACTGAGTGCAACTCCTTTTGCAGTTCTAATGAGTATTAGAGTATTATCTGCACTTCCTTATCATATTGGGTTAACTCTGATACTGTAACTGATTCTCAGCTAGCACACATGATGCAAAACTGCTGTTAAAGGATAGCTGGTGTCTGTAAGATATGATGGTCACTTTTTTACCAGGTGCCTTGGATGTACTCTCAAAAGTGTAGTACTTCATTCTCTTGAATGCCAAGTGGCTTATATGTGGAAGAAACATGCTGTCCTAAGAGTGAGTGTGACAATTGCTGAGGCAATAATGTAAATACAAGCATTTCATAATATTTTTCATAATATTTTGATTTTTGCATTTAGCTTTGAGTAAAATCTTCTTTATGCTCAAAGTTGACAAATTATTCTTTCTCTGTGATTCCCCTGTTCTGCATTATGCTCTGCAATAATACCCTCTTCATATGTCCCCCAGCCAGCTGAATCTGCTGCAGTACCACTGACTATAGTCAGCTTAGTCCCCTCCTCTCAAATTCAGTAGCACTTTCCACTTTCTGCCTTATAAGAATAATTTAATAAACAAAAACTAACAATGATAACTAAAAAATTATCAGATGTTGAATGTATGCAAAGCATTATTTGCAGGCATAATGCATTTTGCTTTTTTCATGTACCTTGGATAGAGACATTTAACCCTATTTTGAATGAAAGCCTTAAATGATACCCAAGAGAATCAATGGACAAATATCAGGATATAGATTAACATTCAAAAATCAATAGTTTCCATATACATAGATAAGAACCAGTTAGTGGATACAGCATAGAAGTCCTCATTTACAATAGGCAACTAAAAAGTTAATATACCTAGACATAAATGAATTTAAAAATGTTGAAAATTTAATGAGAGAAAAGTAAAAAGACATTTTATCCTTTAATAGGAACTCTCAATATCATTTAAATGTCACTTAAACAAATTTATAAAATTAACATAAAAAAGCAATGATTTTTTTCTGGAGGGGTTGACAAAGTGAAGAGAAAGTTTATATTAAACAATAAAGATAACCAGAAACATGCTACAACAAATGTACAGTGTAGGGAGTTTAGACATAGATATTAAATAAAACACATCATAAGTCTTACATAATTAATAGTCTGACTTGAAAGATGGAAAGACAAAAGGAAGAGGGCTCTTGGCTGGCTCAGTGGGTAAAGTATGCAAACTTGATCTCAGGGTCATGAGTTCAAGCCCCATGTTGGGCATGGAGCCTACTTAAAATAAAAAATAAAAATAAAAATAAAAACATTTTGAAAAACAAAAGGAACATAATAGAACATTCAGAAATAGACCCAAATAGATATGAAACAGAAAATATGAAAAAGATTGTGATTTAAATCAATTGAGAGGAAATTAAGTTTTTAAAAAAATGGTATTGAGGGATGTATGGGTAGCTTAGTTGGTTAAGTGTCTGCTTTTAGCTCAAATAGTGTGGGGCTGGGCCCCTGGGTGGCTCAGTCGGTGAAGAGTCTGCCTTCAGCTCAGGTCATGATCTCAGGGTCCGGGGATCGAGACCCACATCGGGCTCTGCTCAGTAGGGAGTCTGCTTCTCCCTCTCTTCCCTCTGTGTTCTCACACTCTAGTTCTCACTTCCTCTCAAATATATAAATAAAATCTTAAAAAAAAAATAGTGTGGGGCTCCCTACTCAGCAGGAAGCCTATGTCCCCCTCTCCCCCTGCCCCTCCAACTTGTGCTCTAATTCTCATTCTTTCTCTCTCTCTCTCTCTTCTTAAATAAATAAATAAATAAATAAACTCTTTAAAAAATAAATAAAAATTAAAAAATGGTATTGACAAAACTGGCTAGCCATTAAAATAAGATAAAATTCAATTCACTTGCCATACCATAATCCACAGTAAATGCCTTATGATTCAAGATCTGAGCATAAAAAGCGAAATCCCTTGTAACTCAATGGTGAGAAAATCTTTCTAATTTTAACAAAATCTAGAAGTAACATATAAAATATGATATATTTAACTATAGCTTAAAAATTATATTTACACTATTGACTATTAAAAGAAAAAAAAAACCTTATGAGAAATAAAATGAAAATGACAAACTGGGGGAAAAAGGCAGTTTATACCATGACCAAGAGCTAATACATCTTCAACCTACAAAAGCACTGTCTTCTAGAAGGCTTAGAAGACAAACAATAGCAGTGTGCATACTTAGTGCCCTGATGGCAGGTCCTAAATATCATTCACTACTGAAAGAACCAGGGTCCTTGGATAAATGGTGTTTCTGGGAGTAGGGCATAACACAAAAAAATAATGCTGGGTCCTGTTCTGTCAGAAAACAAGGAAGAGATTAGAGACCACGTATGGCATCTCAAAGGGATATAGATACCAATAAGATTATTGAGACAGTTGGAATAACAAAATGTTGAATACAATTTATTGAAACACACATAAAAGCTGTGTGTGTATATTTTTTAAATACTCAAAAAAGAGAAAGAAAAAGCCACCTTCTCCACATCCACATTCCTCCTCTTTTCCCTCCACATTCCCGGCAAAAGCAAGCAATGTATTATATACTACTGTAGGTCATTAGATCACTAATTCTTTACTCAGAAAATAGCAATTAGGAAAGTATTTACCCTTATTTTCCTGTTTGCACTATATTCATGGTAGCCAAATATTCCTAGTTGATAAGGAAATAGTATTTATATGAGAAATCCAGTTGTTGAAATATGGGAAGAAAAGAATTAGAAAAATCACCATTTTCAATTACTATTGAAATAACTGATCAGGAACGATCATCACTGTTGGATGAAAGGGTGATACAAATGTTTACAATGGACAGGTCAGATCATTAGTGACCTGAACCTAATGATAATGATTCTGTTTAGCATCCCTAGATGAGTCACAACTGATGAATGTCCCTTCCTGTGTGCTTTGTATTGATGAAGCACACTGCACCAACAAACGATAGTTTGAAAAAAAGAAATCTAAATCTAATCATACCTTGAATACACAGGAAATGCAGGAGGCAGAGAAACAAGTTAGATATCCATGAGGAAGCAGACAGTTCTGGATGTGGTATGACCTGCAGGGGGGCAGCAGCCCTAGTGTCCATAAGCCAATGGTGTAACAGACAAAATAGAAGAATAGAAAGTACTGCTCTATTCCACAAATGAATGAGACCAATGAGTCTCATATATGAGATATATAATGTTTGTCCTTCTCCGATTGACTTATTTCACTCAGCATAATACCCTCCAGTTCCATCCACGTTGAAGCAAATGGTGGGTATTTGTCATTTCTAATGGCTGAGGAATATTCCATTGTATATATAGACCACATTTTCTTTATCCATTCATCTTTCGGTGAACACCAAGGCTCCTTCCACAGTTTAGCTATTGTGGACATTGCTGCTATAAACTTCGGGGTCCAGGTGTCCCGGGGTTTCACTGCATCTGTATCTTTGGGATAAAGCCCCAGCAGTGCAATTGCTGGGTCATAGGGCAGATCAATTTTTAACTCTTTGAGGAACCTCCACACAGTTTTCCAGAGTGGCTGTACCAGTTCACATTCCCACCAACAGTGCAAGAGGGTTCCCCTTTCTCCACATCCTTGCCAACATTTGTTGTATCCAAATTGAACTCCAATAAAAAACATACAATAAATAAATAAATAAATAAATAGATAGAAAAAAATAAAGTACTGCTCTAGATTGAGAGAATAGCAACCAAAAAACATGTATGAACCTATAGACTGTACTTGGATCCCGATTTAATCACATAGACTGCAAAATGACATTTTGAGACTATGAGGAATAAGTGATTGTGGGCTGGGTATTAGATAATGCCAAGAAATTGCTGGTAATTTTATTAGGTTTAGTAATTGCACAGTGGCGATGCTTAAAAAAGAAAGTCCACAATTTTTAGGGAAATATGGTGAAATATGTAAGAGAGGAATGCAAGATGAATAAAAATTTATTTAAAATCATTTTTTATGATAAATACAATAAATGTACCAAACTCCTAATAAATTTTGAATCTGGATAATGGATATATGAAATTTCATTGTACTACCTTGTCTAATTTTGCATATGAAAGATTTTAAAATGTATATTAAAAAAAAACCTTCAAAGTACATTAAAGCCATTGATAAAATTAAAGGCTATATCAGTGGCTTATGGGAACCTCAGAATGGCTCATGGCATTACCCTGTAGGAGGATTATTGTGAAAGCTGTTCCCAGCCAGCTGTCCATCACCTTACCATTCCCACACTTCAGGGGGAGCGTGAGATCTGTTGCCTCAGCAGAGCCCCTTTATTTGACTATTTGTGTTGGAGATGGGAACAAACTCTTATCAAGTACAAAGTATGTGACAGTTGAGGGAAGGTGACATTCTGTCTCACTAGAGAAGTGTTTATCTGGGTCCAAAGCTAGTGAGTTACAGGGACTATATGAAAGAAAGCACAGCCTGAGACCTATCCAGGTCTGCAGAGTAAGAGGTTGGAGTATGGATAATCAATAAACAAAATAAAACTGAGGCTTATCATTGTGTGATAGGTCAAGGCCACAAGTGGAAAGCAGTTAATTATAATCTGAGAGAAACATATTCCCAGAATAGCACCAGTGTCTTCACAGTGAATGCTATTTTGGATCAAGATACGGAGATTCAAGAGGTACTCTAGGAACAGCCATTGGCCCAGAAATAGAAAAGAGAAATTGTACAGATTGACATGGCGCTAAATAAAGTCAATAGATCAAATGTGAAAAGAGCTCATTTATATAACTGAAAAGTGATATGACTGTACTTTTTGTAATAAAAAATGCAGAGTTGATACAGGCCCTTTAAAACAGGTTTGCTTAGAACCTCTGCTCCCATTACAAAAAAATTATCACTGCTTAAGACTTTTTAATTAATCACTCCTTTACCTGCTATAGAGGATACCTGGCAATACTTTAAGGATTATATTATTACTATTACTATTATTATTACTACTACTATAATTTTTGTTTGTTTGAAATAAAGTTTGTCAAGTATAAACTATATACAATTAGAATATACAGATTTTTAAACTGATGACCAGTGTGACCACCACCTCAGTAAAGATAAGAAATAGTTTCATTACCTTCCAAAGCTTTCCTCATGTCCTTTTCCATTTGGTTCACCTTCTCCAGTAACCACTGATGTATTTTCTGTCACCATATGCCATAGGCAGCAACCACTTAACCTCTTCTAAAGCTTCATTATAAACAGAATAATTTTTCATAAATTCCTATGTGAGGCTTTTCACTCAACATGTTTTTTAGATTTGACCATGCTGTGGCATATGTGAGTAGTTGGTTCAATTTTATACCATTATTTAATACTTTTGAAATCTACATGGTATTATTTTGTTTCCTAAGTTTTACAGAAATGCTATAATACTATATTTTTATAACTTTTTGAGGTATCTCATTTGTTCATTTGAATTGCTGTATACAACATTACATTGTAGGAATATGCCACAATTGTTTATCATTATAATTTCTGATACTATTATTATTTTTAAATATGAGACATTTTAATCATCATCATCAATATCATTATGCAGTCTATATGTGCAGTATTCAATTTGATAATAGATGACCAATTATCAGTTCCTTATAAGTTGATATGCAATCTACAAAACTAATAAAAAGATTAAGAGCTGAATAGATTTGTTCACCAACTTTGTAAGTATTAATTGATGTACACTTTTTTAAGTTTTTTTTTTTTTTTTTTTTTTTTTTTATTATAGGCACACAGTGAGAGAGAGAGAGGCAGAGACACAGGCAGAGGGAGAAGCAGGCTCCATGCACCGGGAGCCCGACGTGGGATTCGATCCCGGGTCTCCAGGATCGCTCCCTGGGTCAAAGGCAGGCGTCAAACCGCTACGCCACCCAGGGATCCCTTTTTTAAGTTTTCATTTTAATTCTAGTTAGTTAACATACAGTGTTCTATTAGTGTCAGGTGTACAACATAATGATTGAGTTATTCCCTATATCATCCAATGCTCGTCATGACAAGTGCAGCCCGTAATCTCCATTACCTATTTCCCATATCCCCCCACCCATCTCCCCTCTGGTAACCATCAGTTTGTTCTCCATTGTTAAGAGTCTGGTTTTTAATTTATCCTCCTCTTATCATTTGCTTTGTTTCTTAAATTCCACACATGAATGAAATCATATGGTATTTGTCTTTCTCTGACTTATTTTGCTTATCATTATACTTTCTACTTCCATCCATGTTGTTATAAATGGCAAGATTATATTTTTTATTACAGCTGAATTATATTCCACTGTATGTATATATACACATGTACACACTATCTTGATAATTTGCTTCCATAATTTAGCTATTATAAATAATGCTGCTATAAGCATAGGGGTGCATGTATCCCTTTGAATTAGTGTTTTTGTATTCTTGGGTAAGTACCTAGTAGTGTGATTGTGGGATTCTAGGGGAGTTCAGTTTTTAACTTTTTGAAGAACTTCCATACTGTTCCACAATGGCTTCACTAGTTTGCATTCCCACCAACAGTGCATGAGTGTTCTCCTTTCTCCACATCCTCATCAACATCTATTAATTTTATCCATTCTAACAGATGTGAGATGATATCTCATTGTAGTTTTGATTTACATTTCCTTGATGATAAGTGATGATGAACATCTTTTCATGTGTCTGTTGGTCATCTGTATTTATTCTTTGGAGCAGTGTCTGTTCATGTGTTCTGCCCATTTTTAATTAGATTATTTGTTTTTTTTGGTGTTCAGTTTCATAAGTTCTTTATATATTTTGGATATTAACCCTTTACCAGATATGTCATTTGTAAATATCTTAGCCCATTTGGTAGGTTGCCTTTGTGGATTATTTCCTTTGCTGTGTAGAAGCTATTTAATTTGATACAGTCCTAATAGTTTATTTTTGCTTTTGTTTCCCTTGCCTCAGGAGACATATCTGTAAGAAAGGTGCTATGGCCAATGTCAGAGGTTACTACTTATGTTCTCCTCTAGGATTTTGATGGATTCCTGTCTTTAATCCATTTTGAGTTTGTCTTTGTGTATGGTGTAAGAGAATGGTCCAATTTCATTCTTTTGCATGTAGCTGTCCAGTTTTTCCAAAACCACTTGTTACAGAGACTGTCTTTTTCCTGTTGGATATTCTTTCCTGCTTTGTGGAAGATTAATTAACCATAGGTTGTGGGTTTATTTCTGGGTTTTCTGTTCTGGTCCATTGATCTGTGTGTCTGTTTTGTAATATAACTTCAAGTCTGGAATTCTGTTGCCTCTAGCTTTGTTTTTTTTTTTTCAAGTTTGCTTTGGTTTTTCGAGGTCTTTTGTAGTTCAATACAAATTTGAGAATTGTTTGTTCTAGTTCTATGAAAAATAGTATTGGTATTTTAATAGCAATTGCACTAAATTTATCAATTGCTTTCGTCAGTACAGATATTTTAACAATATTTGTTCCTCCAACCCATGAGCATGGAATGTCTTTCCATTTCGTTGCATCATCTTAAATTTCTTTCATCAATGTTTTATAATTTTCAGAGTACAGCTCTTTCATGTCTTTGGTTAGTTTATTCCTCGATATTTTATTGTTTTGGAGCACTTGGAAACGGGGTTGTTTTCTGAATTTCACTTTCTGCTGCTTCATTATTAGTACCGCAACAAATTTCTATGCATTGATTTTGTATCATGCGACTTTACTGAATTCCTTTATCCAGTTGTAGTAGTTTTTTGGTGGAGTCTTTATGAGTTTTTATATATAGTATCATGTCACCTGTAAATAGAGTTTTACTTTTTTCTTACTAACTTGGATGCTTTTATTTCTTTATGTTGTCTAATTGCCGTGGCTAGAACCTCCAGTACTATGTTGAATAAAAGGGGTGAGAGCTGACATCCTAGTCTTGTTTGTGACCTTTGGAGGAAAGCTCTCAATTTTTCACCATTGAGTTTGATGTTCACTGTGGGTTTTTCACAGAAGGCCTTTGTTATGTTGAGGTATGTTCCCTCTAAATCTACTTTATTGAGGCTTTTTATCATGAATGAATTTTGTACTTTGTCAAATGCCTTTTTTGCATCTGTTGAAATGATCATATAGCTTTTAATCTTTTATTGATGTGATGTATTATGTTGATCACTTTGTGAATATTGAACTCCACCCTTCCATCCCAGGAACAAATCCCACTTGATCATGCTAAATAATTTTTTAACATATTCTTGGATTAGGTTTGCTAATTATATATATATATATATATATATATATATATATATATATATATATATATGATTTTATTTATTTATTTGACAGAGCACAAGTAGGCAGAGTGGCAAGCAGAGGGAGAGGAAGAATCAGGCACCTCACTGAGCAGAGAGCCCTATGCAGGGCTTGATCCCAGGACCCTGGGATGCTGACCTGAGCCAAAGGCAGATGCCTAATTGACTGAGTAACCCAGGCACCCCAGTTTGCTCATATTTTATTTGTGGTTTTTCCATCGATATTCACATAGTTCTCTTTTTTTGTGGTGTCTTTATCTGGTTTTAGTATCAGGTAATACTGGCCTCATCAATGAATTTGGAAGTTTTCCTTCCTTTTCTATTTTTTGGAATAGTTTGAGAAGAATAGATATTAACTAACCCTTCTTTAAAAATTAGGTAGAATTCACCTGTGAAAGCCTTCACAGTCCTGTGAAGTCCTGGACTTTTGTTTCTTGGAAGTTTTTAAATTACTGATTCAGTTTCAGTGCTGGTAATTGGTCTGTTCAAATTTTGTTTCTTCCTTTTGCAGTTTTGCTAGTTTATATGTTTCTAGGAATTTATCCATTTCTTCCAGGTTGTCCAATTTGTTGGCATATAGTTTTTCATATTATCATGATTATATTTCCATGATGCTTGTTGTTATTTCTCTTCTCTTCTCTCATTTGTCATTTTACTTATTTGAGTCCTTTCTCTTTCTTTCTTGATGAGCCTGGCTGGAGGTTTATCAATTTTAATGATTTTTTTATTTTGGTTTCTGTGTTATTCATGCCCTTTATTTCCTTTATTATTTCCTTCCTTCTGCTGGTTTTAGGTTTTCATTGCTGTCCTTTTTCTTGCTTCTTTAGGTGTAAGCTTAGGTTGTTCATTTGAGATGATTCTTGCCACTTGAGCTAGGCCTATAATCTGTCCTCTTAGAACCACTGTTGCTACATCCCAAAGGTTTTGGACAATTGTGTTTTCATTTTCATTTGTTTCCATGTACTTTTTTATTTCTTTTTTAATTTCTTGGTTGACCCATCCATTGTTTGGTAGCATGTTAGTTAGCCTCCAAGTATTTTTGGTCTTTCCAGATTATTGCTTATGGTTGATTTCTATGTTCATAGCATTGAGGTCAGAAAATATTCATGGTATGACTTCACTTTTATATTTGTTGAGGTTCATTTTGTAGGCTAATATGTGATTTGTTCTGGAATGTACCCTTGTGCATTAAAAAATAATGTATATTCTGCTATTTTATGATGGAATGTTCTGAACATCTGTTAAATCCATCTGTTCCAGTTTATCATTCAAAGTCATGGTTTCCTGGTTTAATTTTCTGTTTAGATGATGTGTCCATTGATGTAATTGGGAGTGTTAAAAATCCCCTGCTATTATGATATTGCTTTTGATTATTTCCTTTATATTTGTTATTAACTTTTTTTTTTTTTTGTATTTGGGTGCTCCCATGTGGGATCTATAAATATTTACATTAATTACATCCTCTTATTGGATTGCCCCTTTTATTATATAGTGTCCTTCTTTGTCTCTTGTCGTAGTCTTTGCATTAAAATCTATTTTGTCCAATATAAGAATTGCTACTCTGGCTTTCTTTTGACATCCATTTGATTGCTAGATGTTTCTCCACCCTCTCACTTTCAACCTGCAGGTGCCTTTAGGTCATAATGCTCTTGTGGGCAGCATATAGATGGGCCTTTTTTTTTTTTTTTAATCCTTTCTGTCACTCTGTCTATTGACTAAAGTGTTTAGTCCATTTACATTCAAAATAATTATTGATTTATATGTTTATTGTCATTGTATTATTTGTTTTGTGTTTTTTTCTGAAGATTTTCTCTGATCCTTTCTTGTCTTTCTCCCATGTTTGCTGATTTTCTTTAGTGATATATTTGGATTTTTTTCTTTTTATTCTCTGCATATTTATTGTGGGTTTTGATGCATGGTTACCACTAGATTTGTATATAACCTCTTCTGCATATAGCAGTCTATATTAAGTTGATGGTAGTTTGTTTGAACTCTTTCTTTACTCCTCTTCTCCCCACATTTTAGCTATATGTAGTCATATTTTACATCCTTCTGTTTTGTGAGTTCCTTGACTGATTGTTTACAGAAATACTCATTTTTACTGCTCTTGTGTTTTCTGCCTTTATACTGTCACTTTTGGTCTCTCCACTCAAAAAGGTCCCTTTAATATTTCTTTCAGGGGTGGTTTAGTGATCATGAACTCCTTTAGTTTTTGTTTGTTTGGGGAAACTCTTTATCTTTATTCTGAATGATAGCCTTCCTATGTAGAGTACATTTGCCTGAAGATTTTCCCCAGTCAGTACTTTGAATATATCACACCATTCTCTTCTGGTTTGGAAAGTTTCTGCTGAAAACTCCCTTGCTAGCCTTATGGGTTTTCCTTTGTAAGTTACTGTCTTCTTCTGTCTTGCTGCATTTAAATTTTTATTCCTAGTAACTTCCACTGCAGTGGAAGAAGTGGGGTGAGATCTAGTAAATGTTTTCAGAAGTTTCATCACTTTCTTCTATTTTGCCAATGTCCTCTTCACTCCAGGCTCAGAAGCATCTAATGTTGCAGGTTTCTGAGGCTTTTTATGACCACATGAACTATCAGTTTGGTTCTGTGTTTTCAGAGAACCAACAACAAAATATTCAGCTTTCTTGGATCTGCTAAGTTAGAGTTACTTCTCAAAATTGCATAGCTCCTGTCTCTTCTGCTGTTCTCTCCATTCTTATGGATATGTCTTTTATGTTAAATCCATTTTTGTACTTTCCATAGGGTTTTTGAGGGAAGCAAAGTTAGCTGACTATGGTAAGTCCTCCATGGTATTCTAGGAATTAAGCCATTTTTATTTATAAATTCAGTTATATTATATACTGTGGTCATTTGTTTTATTAATTAGATTTGTCTCTGAATGGATTTGAGTTGTTCGCTAAATATCAAATTTATTTTAGTTTCCACCATTAAAGATATTCAAATATGTGACTTAAATATACTACTAGAATCTCCCAAAGTCTTCAGTGAATGTTTCAGCGCATGGCAACACCACTGGGAAAAACTCTTAAGATACTAGATAGGAAGGGGAAAATTGTCATATAGGTACATCTGTTGGTATAGTCAGTCTTGTTAGTCTATATTTATAATTGCATTAAATTAGACATTAGAGATGCAAGAAAGGGTATCATAAGCTTTGAATTAGCATAGAAAAGCTTAATCAAGAAGGTGAATTTTGAACTTTTAAGGAAATTGATAGAACTTGTTTAAAATACAATCAGAAATAATTTGAATAAAACAATAGTTTATATAGATTCATATATAATAGATATTTCTGTTGCAGTCTTTCCCTTTTTTGTTTTTTCACTCTCTATTGTATACCAGAAATGTAGGTACAAGTGTCTCATTGTCTCTTTCCCATCTGTGTGATGCTTCAGCACTGTCTTCATATATGGCAGCATTAAGTAGTGAAAAGTCTACTTTGCTACTTCCTGTTGATTCAGTCTAATTCTCCATTAGTAAGATCTACAATTATGAACAACATTGAGGCATAGACATTTCTCTGTATACATTCTGCTAAACACACATATTCTCTAAAGTTTTGTCCAGGCACTCTTCAAACACATGTTTGCCATCACATTGAAAATAGAGAAACCCTGTTGAGGATTCAGTAACAATATGATATCTCTAAACTGGTTTGAGCACTCTCCCTCTCTCTGGTGAGACTAGAGTACTAGCTGCTCTGCCATTACTCTCCATTCCCACACACCCCTTTCACAGGTGCCTTACATCTTCCTCTACCCTTCAAAACTGCTCTTGCTATTTATTTTACTTGCTTTTACTTGAATAGTGGGGTAAGAATAAATGTTACCCATCTTCTGCCTTAATCTATTTTTAAGAAAGACCTGGGAATAAGAATTTGGCTGGATTCCTATTGGGTTGAACAACACGTAGGATTTTAAAAACCAGTCATTTCACACTGATCATTACAGTTTTTGAAGCAGCCCCCAAACATTCTTAGCAATGTGATTGTGGCTTCTAAGTAGTATCTGCTCTCAAAAGCTCAGATCAGTAGCCTACAAATATGAGAATACTTTTCTCAGCAATTCAGTATGGCCATCATGTTTTGATGCTTTTTATAGTCCTCAAACTCACTTATTCTCTTTATACATGATTTTTCTTTATTATTAGAGGAAAACTTTTATTCCCTTCATTTCGTGTGATAGTTGATAGAACTTTTATTCCCTTCATTTCAAGTGATAGTTGATAAAACTTTTATTCCCTTCATTTCATGTGATAGTTAATAGAGCATCATACAAATTTTATTCAGGCCAAACGCAGTCAATGAAATAATAGTACAATCACATTTGTTCTTCTGTAGAAAGTGAAAAATACTTTTCTAAGGGATTATGTAGAAAATATTCAGTAGAAGCAAATATTCTAGCAGTTCTATCAAATGGCTTGTTTCAGAATTCCAGAATGTTTCCCACTTAATAGGTTGGTTAAGAAAGATATAAAGTTTGTGTGCAGTGCAAAGGAAGCCTATTAGTAAGACATGTTATCTCAGAACAAGAATGTATTTCTAAAAAAAGATAAAGTAGATCAGAGTTACTTCGGGAAATATTATTTTTCATGTGCATAGTAGAAAAGAAAAGACTCTAAACTCCCAGAATGGTTTGAGTTTGAGGATAATAATTTGGTCTGTGACTGATGCACTTGGTATTGTGGTATCTTAGCAATTTTCTAATTTCAAAACTAGTTCACAGATTTCCTTGCCCTCCAAATGAATGGCCATATCAGATAAAGAGAAATCACTAATAAACCAGTCATCTATAGCTAAATAATTTTAAATATATCTTATTATTTTAATTATAAAACATATCTTAGAATTTTTCCCAAATGACACCTTCTTTGATATCTATCTATTGTATGTCTTTATATTGCTGAAAATGCTCCTAAAACATCAAAGTAGGAGGAAAAATGCATATGCCTTTATCAACATGATATATGTTAATGCTAGATTTAAATAATCGTCAATTCCCAAAACTCTCAATGAACTAGAAATCATACATAACCTAGCTCTGGTTTTTCTTCTTCATAAGAATTTCTTAGAATTGCAGACTCTTCCTTCATAAATAGAATCTCACTGGAAAAAAGGGCCATCATGAGTAGGAAATGACCTCTACAAGTTTTATATGCCTGTAACAGAGATCTAGCTTTGGAAATTTTATCTAACCTATTCATGTATTTCATATGTTGGAGGATTTATATATCATCTCATCCTTTTAAACTTACTTCATTTTCTGTCTTGGTTCTGCACAGTGCTGTGGATCCCCATGATTCAGATGGGTTCTAGGGAAACACCTGAAGCCCTCCCTTGGCTCTCCCTAAAAACCACTAAAAGATAAAACAATCAACAAGAAGATAAATACCAAGTTGCTTATTTTTGTTTTTCAAATGGAATATCATAAAATGCATACCTTGGTCTATATAAACCTCAAATGAAATGGAAGCATGCATTCTGAGGAAGTATGTATTTGTTGTACAATAAAGATTTGACTGTGATCTTACCTTTCCCTGACTTCTAATAGGGAAGGATATTATCAAGTATTTGAATAAAGGTTTTAAATAATAAATACTTGACAATCCCCTGAAACATCATGCATTCATCCGTAATTTATATTAGACGTTATGCCCCGTTCTGAACAGTATTCCTTATTCTAAAAGAATAAGATGCCTATGTTTGCCATTTTAGAAGTGGAAACTGATGAAATGTTAGGATGACATAATTCAGCAACTTTTTACCTTTCCTTCTCCTATAAAAACTTGAAAGAATATTAAAAGTTCAAAGGTAATTTGAAGTTTATAATTTTCATCGAATCAAAGATACTAAAGAAATGTTATAATGATCTCAATTTTTCATATGAAACAACTTCTGTCATTTCCCAGATACAAAACATAGTAAAGAAAAAATTCACATTTTGAAATATAACCAGAGTGCCCAAAATTGCCAATTCAAGATGGTACCTTTTGCTGCCCGATCACTTGTCACTTATCATTCTCCATCAAGTTCAGGATTAATAGTGCCTGTGGGCAATTTTGGCAGAGGCTAGAACCTCAACCTCTGTGGTTTGGGGACAGTACTTTTGTCAAAGGAACTTCTGTGGCATTAATTACATCAGTTGTTAACTACAGTTGTTGTAGAGGCTTCCCTACTCTACAGCCAAGCAGCAGGGGCCCTCTGGAATTCTTATGTCTAGATTCAATGATAGACTGGAATTCAAGACCCCAAGCCTTTCTCCCATCTCCCTGCTACAGAAAGTTTATCACTCTGTAATATAATTAGTTGTTTGATTATGTCTCTTGAGTAGATAGCATGCTTTTTTAAAGCAAGAATTCAATCTTATTTCACCTATTGCATTGAAAGTGTTCGATTAATATGCTTGAATGAACAAATGGAAGAAACACAGTGATGCATTAAACCAAGAATTATATACTGTTTTGAAGTTTTACAAACCATTTACAATATGTATTTTCATTTAAAATTTGAACTGACCCTTAGAGAAAGATGTTATCTCCTTTTGCTGATGAAGAAACAAAAGGTTAGGGAGTTTCAGTTACACATTAAAAGAGGCATGATAGCAAACTGGTTAAGAGCATGAACTATGGAATCACCCTGCCTGGATTTGAATCCTATACTGCTACCTCTAGTTATGCAACCATAGGCAAGTTTCTTAGCTTTCCTGTGCCTTAGTTTCCTCATCTATAAACAGTAACTTCCTCATAATATTACTCTGAAGCCTTAAAACAATGTCTGGCACATAGGAATTACTATAAAGTTTGTGGGTATGGCTTCTCTGAATATAAAGCCAGTGCTCTCTGTACTAAACTACAACTGGATCTTAATGACTACTTCTAAAAGTGCCCCGAGAGAAAAGCATATTTTGAGTTTCAACCAACCATTTAGAAAGATCTTTTGAAACAGGTTATGGACAGTTAAAATGGTATGATATCCTGTATCCCTTTGTTTTGTATCATTGTGAGAAAGGCTGCTGGGGGAAATGATCCTGACATAATAAGCTGAAACAGAGACACAGAATGCTTCAAATGGAGCCACAGAACTCCCTGCCCTTGATGGACTTATATACAAGAACAGGTATGGTGGCTAGTCTCCAAGGATGACTTCCAAAAGAACCCTACTTCCCAGTATTCATATCCTGTGTAGTTCTCTTTCCTTCAGTCTGGAAAAACTTGTGACTGACTTTATTTTGCTTTTTTACTATGAAATTCACATAACATAAAATTAATCATTTAAGAGTGATTAATTTAGTAGCATATAGTGCAGTGTTCTACAGTTACTGCTTCTATCTAGTTCCAAAACACTGTAATCATCCCTAAACCAAACATCCTACCCAATAAGCAGTTATTCTATCCTTCATTCCTTTAGCCCCCAATAATTACCAATTTACTTTGCCAAAAGGTAGAGACCAGGTAAGAGTGATGAGTACCCTGAGACTGGAAACTCAGCTAGCCACATGGAGGAGTAGCATGAAAAGAGAAATACCCAACCAGCCTTACTAATTCAGCCATGCCAGTTGAGGTGTCAGAGATGTGAGCAAAGCAACCTTCTGGAACATTCTGGCCCCAGAAGACACCTGTAGAGAAGGAAGAACCTGATTGACAGAACTAAGACTCAGGACATGGCCCCAAGGAAGCCGTGCTGCCATCTGCAGTTATTGAAGTGACTCCAACTCAGGCGCCAGCAATAATAAAAAAATGGATGGATGGATAGATGGATGGATAGGTAATAGTATGTTACAAAGTGACAAAGTGGTAGGAAAGCAAACAAGGGCAGAGTATCAGGAATGCTGTGTTGTGGGTGGGGGGCAAATTGCAGTGCTAATTATGCTGATCTGAGGAGCCTCACATTTCTAACTGAGAAGCCATAAGAATTTTTGAGGCAGAAAGTTGTATGATTTAATTAATCTTTAAGAAACACTTCCCTATTATAGGGATAAAGGAAAGGAGTGGGGTTAATGGCCTACTCTTACCTAAGCACTTGTCTTTAAAATGAAGGTGAAAAGGCTGATGTTAGCAAGAGAAAATCTGCAGAATGGGGCCAAGCAAGCATTTCAGTGCAGTGCAGAAATGCTGTCCTCAATAATGGGTTCAGTTGTTCCAATCTCTACAAACAGTTTCTGGAATTTCACATTGCGTGGATCTGGGAAGTCTTAAACAAATAATTGGTTCTGGAACAAAATTAAATTATCAGTTAATGAAAGGAGAAAGTAGTGGAGAATAGAGAAGGAAACATTTTCCTTGGAAATCTCTAAATCATCATTTTGCAAGCTTGCTTGAAGTGGAAAAAACTTTTCTTCCCACAAAATATCAGTCTCCACTTTGGCATTCTCTACTTCCTCCCAACAACCCTCATTGCCCATCGTCCCTGAAGGTCCCAGATCCCTGAGGCTGGGACCCAAGATCAAATCGACATGTAGGAGAAAATTATCTTCATAGAGCTCTACCTAGGTCCTTCAGATATTAGGATTATATGTGAAAAAATCACCTGGCAAAGTTGCTGCACATTCAGAACTTCAAAGGAAAGACAATTGAAAACCAATACAAATGAGAAGAAAAATCTAAGAACAAATCTAAATCCAAACAATAGCAATAAGCACCAGAATCTAAAGTCTAAGAGTGTAAATGATGTCTAAAACCAACAGAAAAATTAGCTTTTATTGTTGTGCACAAGATGTGCCGGTTAAAAAAATATATATATATATGTTTATGTATATGTATGTGTATATATATAGCATATATATACTTATATTTGTTATGTATATGTGTATATATATAGTATATGGTATAAATAAATATATGGTATATATAAATATATGGTATATATATACAAACATATAAATATATATTAATATCCCACTTTATCCCTAAATAGTTGATTATTCTCTATAAAAGTTTGCTGTAGAGGGGCACCTGAGTAGCTCATTCATTTGAGTGTTCAACTCTTGATTTCAGCTCAGGTCACAATCTCAGGATTGTGAGATCATGCCCCTGTCAGGCTTCATGCTGGGCATGGAACCTCCTTGGGATTCTCTCCCTTTCTCTTCCTCTATCTTCCACCCCCCATTCCCACTCAAGCACATTCTCTCTCTCTCTCCTTCTGTGTCTCTCAAAAGAAAAAAAAAAACAACACAAAAACAGTTGACTATTAAAAAGCTATGGATATCCATTAAATAGCCATCTCCTTTGCTATATCAATGATTATTTAATTTGCAAGCATTTAATCACAATAATTTGGGGAATTATCCCGAAAAATCCCTTCATCAGGCCCCAGTCATGGTATGACTAACATTTTATTTTTTTATGACTAACATTTTAAAAATATAATTGTATACCTAATTTTTTGAAGAGTTTGTTTGCTTATAGAGCTTATAATTGCTCCATAGAGATAAGGAGAACGAGTCTCCAGGATAGGAATGGCAATTACAATGACAACAAAAGTAGAAAATATAAAGGAAAAAAATGAAATCAGTTTTATCCTTTCTGCCTTTTTGCAACTCACCTGAAAATGTCCTAGCAATTTCATAATTAATTTTTAAAAATGTTGTAGCAAAAAATGGACAATTTGGTTTATGATACTATACATTTATGGACTCAGTCCCAGGCAACTTGAGTGGCTATAAATTATCTTGATGGAGCTTGAACCCTCTCCATGTTCCAGTGGCATTTTACCTTCTTCATTAGAGCATGTAAGGCAAATGTGGACTGGAGCATAATTGGATAAGAATCACCTGGATGTTTGTTGGAAATTCATACTTAAGGCCCCACTGCAAGTCCCAGGAATCTGTAAAGCAACAGAGTGTCTGGGCTGGTAGAATACTGGGATGCACTCTCGTTGCCTCCTGATGGATAGGATGCCTGGGGCCTAGACGCACTGGGCCAGTCAGGATGGAACTAACCAGCTACTGTGTGATTGAGGGAAGCCCGTAGACTTCTCTGGATTTTATTTTCTTATAGCTCTCCCAAGACAAGACCCCGAACTCCTTGTAATACTGAGAAAGCTATGATTATATAGATATAATTATATATTTAATATATATTCCATTAATTGTGCTCAAAATCCTAAAATCAGACAAAATGAAAGGAGAAATATTTTATTATGGCATAACTCAATCTAAAATGGATATCAATAGGTTAAGGTTAATTGCACAGGACTTGCCTGTGTAAAGTATATATTTTTTTTTCTGAACTTTTGAATGTATAAGACAACACGTTCTATTAATCATAGCGTATTCTTTCATTGGAGGATGCCAGTAGTCCTTCAGAATATCCCCCACTGTGTGTCAGCAGCATGACCACCAGTTTTCCATTGTGTGGGTAGACAGAAAGAAATCTACTTTAAATGCTTGTTTGGATTCTGATACCAGGGCAGTTTGCCCAGCATTTTTGATACTTTTATTCCCCTCTGCAAACATATTTGGTGTAGAAATGAATGTATTTGTGTTATAATAGAGACCACTGTACACAAATCTGTGCTGATAGGAGAGGGTCATTTTTGTGGCCCTCTCAGGTGAAGAAAGTGTCCCTAGAGCTGGTTTTATTTTCTTTGTCACTAGATGTCACTGCATACACAGCGTGCTTACTGTAGCAGAGGGTAATGGGAGCCCTGAGAGCAGGGGAAAGAGGCAAAATAGATTCTGGATGCCTTCCCTCTGATCTACTTGGAAGATATCTGGGCTTTGGATCTCATTGAGGCATTCCCACAACCTCGTTTAATTAGGCTAATCCCCTTAATGCTCTGTCATTTTATAGATTGTGTGAAATGTAATTTAAATGTGTGCAAATCTTTTGTCATTCAAAGGACCTTTGTGTGTGTGTGGGGGGGGGGGTCATATGTGGTAAATGTATCTTATTCAGAGTTTCTTTTGGTGTGGAATTATGGGCAGGATGCAAATTGGCTACTTCTATGCTGCTTCTAATTCAGGGTTATATCCTGTTAAAAAGCCAATTTGTTCTCAATCAGAGTGAAACATTTAATAGATGTTCAAAATTGGCTCCAAACAGCCTATTTGCTAGCTAGTGACATTGTACATCTGCTTCAAGTTAAGAAACTTTAATTAAAATTACAATTCATCTATCCATTGTCCTTTCAAATTTCAGGTTGATATTTGCATCTTTGGGGGCCAAAGGCATGCTCGGTTAGGCCCCAGTCCAGTGATTTCTCCTCACTTAAGAGATTAATTCAAGTTGCTATTGCAGCCTTCTAGGGAGACAGTAATTGACATCTTCTCTTCTTATTCCCAACCCCCAAAGGTTTTGTGACATTCTTATGGGGAAGACCCTGCTGAGTCATTAGTGGAATTTCACCTTCATATTTTTATTCACTGAGATCCCACGGCAGGCAGAAATTTTACCCAAGGCATCTAGTATTTAGAATTCCCCCTCTCCTTAGCAGCAGAACCAGATGTGAACAGATATCTTACTGGAACTTGGACAAGCAGGTCCTTAAGTTAAAGCCCTACACCCCTGCCTGTGATCTGGTTTAATTAAATAAGCACATATAAGATATTAACATATAACCCAGGTTATGATCCTGACTCTCTTTATTTGGTTGTGAGAAATCCGGGCCTGAGTTTTCTCATCAAAAAAGGGAACTAAGGAAACCTACCTTTGTCTACCTCACAATGTTGTTGGGAGAATCAAACAGGATAATAGATTTGAAAAAAGTCAAAACTGCTACATAGATTCATGGCATTTTCTTCCTATTTCTGATAATTTAAATGGTGACACATGTTTTAAATAAAATTAGAACAGCAATCAGTTTATATCACTTTCAAAAGTTATCTGTAGTTTTTTTCTTCTCTTTTTTTTTAAAGTTTATGTAATATTTTAGCCAATAACTAAATGTGATCAGGAACTTTGTGACCAGAGATATTCATTTTCCTATGCTCAGCCAACAGGCAGTATCTGACAAATTAAAATAGAAGATGACATCACAGAACATGGTGGCGTGTTCCTGGCCACCCATGTAGATTATATTCAGGTGACAGCACCGATCATCTTTATTTCAGTGCAGACCTTGAGATGCCAGGGCTGGATTTGGGGAGTGTGGAAAGGAGATGCATTCAGGGGATAGTTGCCACAGCTGAAGTCATGTCAAGTCTCAGAACAGGCAAACCTGTTAATTGAGGACTTCATCAGTTTCTATTTCTAAAAAATATACCCCAAGAGACCCAAGAGAAAGTTCTGTAAATCTTGTTGGATATGAAATTCTTCTCACAAAATAGCATTTTATGAGTCTAAGGTAAACAGATCAGATCCATACTGATTAAATTTCCATTAAAACACACATGATTTTAAGAATGGAGTGATGAGGAGGGGGGGTTGTGAAAATGAAAATGATTTTATTTTATTATTTTTTAAAGATTTTATTTATTTATTCATGAGACACACACACACACACACACACACACACAGAGGCAGAGACACAGGCAGAGGGAGAAGCAGGCCCTAAACCACTGAGCCACCCAGGCTGCCCATTAATTAAATCTTAAATGTGGTCAGGTCTTGTCCCAAATCTGCTCTTGAGATAGCCTTCTGACTTTCCTTAAAAAATGGTGTGTCCCATGAAATAAGAGAATTTTGGTAATGACAGCACATTTGGTAGATAGATGGTGGTCTTCAGAATTCCAGCAGCTCTCTCCATAGACATCACAGGGATGAAAGGGACCCTCTCATTCTGGGTGGGATTAGCACTCAACAGCCCCTGTGTTGTTCTTCGTGGCTTTCAGCCTTCGTGGTTTCTTGCTTCCTTATGGTCACTGTGGCCACCTAGAAATTCTTTTCAGGACTATAATAACCAGATCAGCTGCTGCAGGCTGGACCTAGGTGGAATAAAGGGAGGCGGAGGGCACTCCAGCAGACCCTGTCTGTTCCCAGGTCCCAGCGCACACCCCAGGGTCACAGCACACAAAACCACTGTCCAGCTCCATTTGATAAGGCGCCATCCCACACGACCCATTGCCCCTACTTAAGGTCTGGGGGGATACACTCCAATAGCATGCACCCCTCGCCCACAGAAATACTAGAAAAAAATACACACCCAGGTCTTGCAGTAAGCAGGAAGGCTTTTCTTGTTAATTTTCCCCCTTCAGATACTTCTCCGTGGAAATCTTTAAGGTAGATTTGGGGAATTTATTTCTTAAAGGTTGTTTTTAATATTAATCTTTTGATAGAGATCATTTTAACCTATGAATAACAATTAATGGGGGGAAAGGAGGCTAGTAGGAGTTTATTTTATTTTGAAATAAAGCAGGGCATCTCCTCACTCCTTGCTTTGTTCATCAGTTGCCTGATGCTGCAGGGTAGACAAGTTTTCCCTAAGTAGCATCTGGTCCCTCTTGAAGGATTCCACAGGCGTTTTGTCTCTCTCAGGTTTTAAATAGTGGCCTCTGGGGTGAGAGACCATCTGGCAAGGCGTCACTTGGCCAGTTGGTCCTGCCTGACTGCACGCCACCCTGCATTCCCCTGCATCAGATGGCCCCAGTACCCATCGGGGTCCTGGCTGAGGGCTGGACAGCAGGCGGTGGGATTTGGTCTTGGGCAAGGGGCCAGGGTTAGTAATAGGATCTCTAATGAAGAAGACGGCAAGACTACATGGTTTTAGGATGTGGGCTCATGGTCAGCAAAATGGCTTTCAGTTTTGGTTCACTTACCTCCTAGCCCAGAAGCCACAGGCAGCTTCTCTCAGCTTCTTACATCTGGAAAAGGAGGAACATCCGTAACAACTGGGTTGTTGCAAGGTATTAGTGAAATTACTCCCACTGTAAAGGTATATCTTATATCAGGAAACAGGGTACATTGTTATGGTTATAGAGGATTGTGTAATAAGGGGACTATTTGCAAACTTGCAGACAGGGTTTAGGAAAAGCAAGAGGGAATCTGTGCAATATTGCAAGGCTTGTGACATCCCAGAGCTGTTATCTGCTAGGGCTGAAGGGCTAAAACCAGGAAGCAGTTACAGGAAAGCAGGGAGGGAGCTTCAGGGAGAAGGTACATCCTTTCACAAGCTGTGTACTTTTTCAGAGGGGCAGCAGCCAATGTGTGACTAGAAGAGGGGGTAGACACTGAGGTGAGGGGATGATAATACTCTAAGAATAATCTTTGGCCCTCACTCTCCTTGTGCTCTTCTGCAGGTCCCACCCATTACCCAAACTAAATAGTAGTGCTGACGACACCCTCTTGGTGCTCAGGTATGTGTGGAAGGCTTTTTATTCTTGAGACATTCAGCCTGAAGGTTTTGTTTTTTTGTTTTTTTCCTAGCAGGGGAGCATGCATGGCACATTCCCACAGCAAACATGCTGGAAAGCTGATGCACACAAAAGCAGCCCTAAACCCATCACTGATGGGAGTTAGTGAATAAATGCCTAGCTTCCTCACCCTTTGCTGTCTTCTGGAGTAACCCCAGGCTCTACCACCAGTTGTCTACAATGGGAACTTTTCTCGTGGTGTGTGTGTGTGTGTGTGTGTGTGTTCACGCACAATACACACAATACATCTTAACGAATAGAGTTGTTCCATTGGACCGAACAAGTCACATGGGCAAGTCTATTGTCAGTACAGGATGGAGCTACAAAGGGGCCTCATATAAGAAAGCATGAACAACTTGGAACCAGTACTCTAATCAAGCATCTGCATCATTTCTCTCTCCTATTATAGTGGAGAAGATGTCCCTCCTCCCTCTTGTGCTCTGAGTACCATCTTCCTGCTCTTCATCTTGAAAGGCAGGGTGGATTTTATCCTGCTAGAGATTGGATAGATTCCTGTCAGAATTCCTTGGAGTGTTTGAATAAGTGATTTTCTGGGAACCGACCTGGATCCCCTAAAGCAGAACTTCTGTAGGAAGAACCTTAACATCTACATTTTAGTTATGTGTATGCAAGGGACAGAATAGGTATGTGTGTTTCATAGGTTTCCATTTCAACACAGCAATAAGACCCAGTGGTTGAGGTTGACACTGAGTGCTCCCATTGATCTGATCATACTCTTTTGTTAACTGATATACGTGTATTGTAATGGAGAATATGTTTGGCAACTTACTGTAATCCTCATCATTGTTGCCTATGGGGTAACCATGGTTTTACTTATTTTGAAGGGTAGTGAAGGGGGTTGAGGAAAGTTGCTGTTTTATGTGAACAGAGGCAAAGATCACATTTCAATCATATATTTATGATTGCATAGTGCATAATAGGTAGGAGAAAAGAGTTTGTGTTTTGAATTAAATTGAATTCCTTTATTACATTAAAAATATTTGAACTCTTCAAGTCACATGGAATTTAGGACACCTTAGTTAAATCCCCAATATTTTATTTAATTGAAGACACTGAGTGTGTGAATCTTAAGAAATGGGCTGATGTCATTTTTCAGCATGGCCCAAGTCCCTAGAATTCCTGTTGGCAACTTCAAGGGCTGCCCCAGCTGTAGGGAGAAGTGAGTTGGCAGTTCTGTTCCATGTCTGATCTGAAATTAATTGCTTAAATGTGTTAATTGGATAGGATATTAAGGTATGCAAACATAAGCAAAAACAATAAAGAGAACATTGTAGTCTCCACTAAGGCCAACTATCTATCTTCATTGGTTCTCTGAAGACAAAAACTGTAAAGAACCTTTCTTCTGATGTTAAGCTTTCATTCATTCCTTGGGAGATATAATCAACCTTTATACAAAAATTTTAAGGATACATATTTTGTGAGAATGTCCCTAATTGTGTCTACTATCCAAGAAGGAACGGTTACATATTTTATTTATTTATTTGTTTAGTTAGTTATTATTTTATGCAGGTGAGTTTCAGTTAGAAAATGAATTTTAAACCAATCTGGGATCCCTGGGTGGCGCAGCGGTTTGGCGCCTGCCTTTGACCCAGGGCGCGATCCTGGAGACCCGGGATCGAATCCCATGTTGGGCTCCCGGTGCATGGAGCCTGCTTCTCCCTCTGCCTATGTCTCTGCCTCTCTCTCTCTCTCTCTCTCTCTCTGTGACTATCATAAATAAAAATAAAAAAAAAATAAACCACCAATCAGATGGAATTTATTATTGAAACATATAGAATAGAATGTGGTAAGGGTCCAGAATCAAACATAAAGTGAGTCATAACATAAATTCCACTGAGTTTGAAAGATAACAATGACTAAGAATCATTTATTTTTAAATACTCTTTTCTTAATGTTGCTTACAAATGGGGCTTTATTCTAAGAGCCCTTTGATGGTAATAGTGCCCGAGACTCAAACAGATCACTTATATATACAGGGACCATATAATTTATTATCCAAACTCAGAGAAATGGGGTGGTATTTATAATTAAGCTATAATGATAGGTAAAAACTGGGACTATCTTTGGACAACTGGACGCATGCGTTACTCTACCTGTATACTTTATTCATAGGAGTGTTAAGTTCCCCTCTATGTT
The DNA here is from genome assembly GCF_053574225.1 of Canis aureus. NCBI lineage: Eukaryota > Metazoa > Chordata > Mammalia > Carnivora > Canidae > Canis > Canis aureus. The sequence goes on from NC_135636.1 coordinate 16,503,829, forward strand.
TTGTGTAGAGTTATTATGCTAGCTGTTTTGTGACTTAAAAGAAATTAGGCCTCCCTCAAAAAGAATCTAAACCCTCAGGAGATAAAATTAGTAAAACTTTAAAAATAAGTAAAAATAAATTTCAAAGGAAAGTAATGTACTGTTAAATGCTTGATGGATGAATAATGATACTTATTTATTGATTGTGTCCTGTATGTCAAGTATTGCACTGTTTTCTTCACTTCACCTCTTTTATGCAGGTGAAAAAGAGCTCTCTACAAATAGATATATCCATGTAGCATTATAATAAGTGTAGAAGTCAATATTTAAAACCAAGTAATTTGGCTTAATCACCAAGTTCTCAATTCTTTGACAGCCTCAGTGGAGCAAGAGGAAGAAGAAGGGAGAGTAATTAATTCATATATGACTCCTAGGGTTTTGAGCCTTAATGACATAATACTGACAGATAGAGGGAAGTTGGGAGTAAAAGTCACCAATGATTGGGAAGCAGAGATGAATTAAATTTTGATGCAAAACCAAAAGCAAGGTAATTACAAAGAGGTATTAGTTAGGAACTGTCTGTGTCCAAAGCCTTCTCAAAGGAGCATCTAAGTCCCAAAAAGGCTAAAAGTTATGAAATGCAGTAGTGGTGGGTTGGAGACTAGTCCTCTCATTTCCTGCCTGAAACTCCTTCTTTGAACAGTACCAGGCCTGCCAACCGAAAGGGCCCAGGAGCCAACTGGGGAAATGGGATGGAAACTTGATAGGGAGATGACAGATGCATGGGATGCAAGGAAAAGCACATGGAATGCCCTTCCTGAAGAAAGACCAGCCTTGAAGCTATGAAAGTGAGGAAGTGCTATCAAAATGGAGTGGAGAAAAGAGATGTAATAAAGTAGGTCATGTGAGGTCATGTCTCTGCAGGGCAAGGACTGAAGGGAGGACACACAGTCAGCAAAGCATACAAGCTACAAGTGGCCAGAGGGGTAGGAAGGAAGACAAGACGAGGTAGAGTTTCAGAAGCTGAAGGAGGAGGGGACTCCAAGAAGGATATATGACTATGAAATGCTAGAGAGACTCAAGGTTTGATTTCTATCATGTGCTGGGTCAGTTATTAGTGCTGCATATCTTAGCTTATTTGCTTTCATAATAGCACTGTGTGGCAGGTGTTATGGTTTCTATTCTACAGATGTCAATCAGGAGACAGGGAAGTGACCAAACAGAGCAACATCAGGAAGTTGCTTTTACCCTAAGGCTAGTGGGACAATGGGGACATGGTACTTTTGCCAGAGACTAAGAACCTCAAATCTTTGAATACCCAACAGGAGCGAAATTCATAGTAGGATCTTATTTGATGGACCAGGAGCCATGGAGGAGACATGACTGCTGAATGAATTGGGGTAAAATAGGGGGATTATGGGGAAAGAAATACTGATCCTGGCTTCCCCTTCCCTCCCACACTTCATCTTTCATCTGGCTTCTCCCATTGGCTGGAAGCATCTAGAACACAGAAGACAAGGGAACTTGGGAAATGAGTCCTGTAATACATACCAGAAAAGGAGAAAGGCAGTAGATACATCTACTGGAGTAGACAGGAAGCTGACTTGCATTTCCACACATAGGAGATCATTCATACATTTGTTTTACACGTATCTTACAGGCCAAAATTCAGTCATGTGCCACCACCCACCCCTTATCTATAAGGGAGGCTGCATGCCCAAGAAGAAGAAGGTAGTATAGAAAATAGTGGCCATGGCAGTCTCTACCATAGGCAACTACATTACAGACAGTACCATAGTGGCCATTGTAAGAAATACAAAAGTGAATAAACTGTCACTTCAGCTAATGTGGGCAACTGACATAGTCACAACATAGACTATAAAAAGTGGAGTAATAGAGGCACAGTGTGTGGCTGGAATGCTTGCAAGAGATTCAATCTGATTAGAGTACTAAACTGGAAGAATTTTTGGAGGTTATAGAATTTGAAAGGATTTTAACAAGCAGGACTATGGGGGGAAAGCCATTCTAGACTTAGCGAAGAGCTGCATGCCAGGCACAGAAATAGGAGAACTGTGTGTATTTAGGGGATTGGGAGTAGACTAGGGTCCCAAATATGTGTGGGTTAGGGTGCAATGAATAACTGGAAAGAAAGATAGTTAAAAGAGAATTAAGCTTGGGGTAGTTCTGAATATTAGATTTGCATAATAGTGAAACTGTAGGGGTGAGGGTGGACTGCAATGGAACTTTATTCTTACATACATTTCAGAAACACAGAAAGATTTTGAATAAGTAGAGCTCAAATAATCATAGCTGTGTTTTAGGAATATAACAGGCACATGAATGGGTGTTATGGGCTGAATTGTGTTCTTCCAAATACATATGTTGAAGTCCTAACCCCCAGTATCTCAGAATGTGACTGTATTTGGAGATCCCATCTTTAAGGAGGTCATTAAGTTCAAATGAGGTCAACAGAGTATGACTGGTGTCCTTATAAGAAGAAGAGATTAGGACACCAACACAAACAGAAGAAGCACCATGTGAAGACACAGGGAGAAGACCTATATCTTCCGACCAAGAAAAGAGGACTCAGAGGAAACCCAGCCTGTTGACATCTTGATCTTGTATTTCTAGCCTTCAGAATTATGAGAAAATGAATTTATGCTGTTGAAGCTACCCAGTCTATGATACTTTGTACTTTGCTACTCTAGCAAACTAATGCAGTGGCACTGATTGCATCTAGATTTGATTACCTGTGTACTGCAGGATAGTGGTAAAATTTCCTCTTAATGAATTCTTGTAACATACTTTAAGACCTTAAATTTCTCCAATTTTGGAAGGGCCTTTAAGCTGCAGTGTTTTAAGAGGACTCAGTATTCAGAAATATAGTCTCCTAAAACACATATGGCATGAGTTCTCTTACTGTAAAAAGGTCAGTCCATATAGTTGAGTTAAAATGCACAAAGGTAGTATGTCAGTTATGCACTGCCAACAACAAAAAACTGCAAATATTAGTGACCCAAAACAACAATTTTTTGTTTTTGTTTTCATGGAGCTACAGATCAGTCGAGAAGTTCTGTTAATTTGGACGAAAGTTGGCTGCTTTCTGCTGGATGTATTCGTCTGTGGTCAGCTGGCAGGTGGGTTGGGGTCTGATAGCTCTAGGACGGCCTCCACTTGGTTGACTCAGCTCTGCTGCACATGGTTGTCACTCACTAGCAAGCTAGCCTGTGTTTCCCATCACAGAAAGCAAAGGAGTAAAAAGAGAGCCAGAGAGTGTATGGTCTCTTGAGGCCCAGACCCTACACTGGCACAGGATCACTTTTGCAACATGCTGTTGGCTAAAGCAAACCACGTGTCCAAACCTACATTTGAAAGTGAGGAAAGACACCCCACCCTTTATGGGAGTATCAGAAAAGTCACATTGCAAAGAGCAGGGATACAGAGAGCAGTAAAAAAATGTGGGACTGTTTTCACACTCAAAGATAGATTATTCCCAATGGTAGAAGTGTAAGCCATAGTATTACTGAGTTACCTTAAAAGGGAACACCCAATGGAATCCCTCATTCAGTGCAGGCAGGAATTCCCCCAAATTAAACAGAAAAAGACAGAACCAAAATAAATAAATAAATAAATAAATAAATAAATAAATAAATAATCTCAAAGATGATTCCCACCACCTGCATTTGACCTAACTTTTCTCACTAGGCCAAAAAAAAAAAAAAAAAAAAAAAGGAAAAAACACTGTAGCTCTCTCCCACTCCTGCCATCATTCAGGGTTGAGTTTGAGTTTATCTGGCTTCAGCTGTGAGTCACAGCTGACTGAGGGGTGGGGGCGGGTCATGAGTCATGGCCTGAAACAAAGATAGAATGTGATGGGGGTGGACCAGAAGGCGGTACAGAAGACACTACAAGTTTAGGCATTATCTCAGCATTTATGGTGATTTCTCCTTTCCTGCAGCTGGGGAAGCTGGGCTGCATGCCCCCTTCTGAAATCTCAAAGGGGAGATACCACATGGGCTCTATGTTGCTGGATAGGGGACTTACACCTTTGTGTTTCTTTCTTTTTTTTTTTTTTTAATTCTTTTTTTTTAATAATAAATTTATTTTTTATTGGTGTTCAATTTGCCAACATACAGAATAACACCCAGTGCTCATCCCTTCAAGTGCCCCCCTCAGTGCCCGCCACCCAGTCACCCCCACCCCACGCCCTCCTCCCCTTCCACCACCCCCAGTTCGTTTCCCAGAGTCAGGAGTCTTCCATGTTCTGTCTCCCTTTCTGATATTTCCTACCCATTTCTTCTCCCTTCTAGAGTAGCTGATTTCAGAAGTGTTAGTATCACTGCCCTAACTGCACTACAGCTAAACTAACTCCCTTCCATCCCTGTGTGCCTGTTCAATAGACCATTCCATCCTGGCATCCCCAGGAGTGAGTTACCTGGTCAGTTTGAGAAGTTAATATTTAGAGAATCTAGTAGTTGCAAATGGTTTCCTGCATGAAAGAAATAATAAACCCATGTTATCTATTGACCCACTCCCACATCTATTTGCATTTGACAACTAAAAAAATTCTTTGGCTCAATGACAGTTTACCTCAAGTCACTAAGGTAGGAATTATTTTCAGCTATTACTCTCTGTTTTAATTTTGGCTGCACAGTAACCTGAGTAAAGTACACAAATATTTGTGCATCTGGCCTCAAGCAGTTAACATGTCTTCTACACTGGGGTAAAGATTAAATGAAAATCCTGTCACCCCAGAATAATTCTGGAAACAGAACTGCTGAATGTTTGCCAAATAAGGTGATCACTAGCCTTAAGATGCTGAACTTTGAAATGACATATAAACAAAGGCAAAGCATGGCTGGCTCCCATTCAACCTGGTCAACAACATCCTTCATTACAGGACATGGCATCATTTTGATTCATAGCAGAATAAAAAGAATCTATTTGTATATTTGGAAGTTGAATGAGGATTTCCTGAGGTCCTGATGATGTCATTTCTGCCTTACAGCAACCTTGCTTTTACCGCTAGAGTTAAAACCAGGTCATCATTTCCATGCAAGTGTGTGCACATGCGTACACACACACACACACACACACACATTTCAGAGTCTAATTAAAACTCAGTCATACATCATTTTCACCCAGATTAATGCTGGCATCAGATAAAAATTTCAGCTCTGAAGGAAAATGCTTTAAGCTAATCATACTGTATTTGCATTGCCTGCCAATGAGAGAGTGCTGTTTGTTAAATCCTGTAGAACACATGTACCCTGGACACACTATTTAATGAGGACAGAAACAAAAATGTTGGTTGCTAGTATCCAGGAAAGATGCCACTGGCCTCATAAGCTTCTACCCTAAGGAAATACTCGCAAATAGAAAATAATCTATAAACTGTTGCTTTTCCGTGATTGAGTTCCCCAAAGAGCCACTTAGGGTATTACCACTGACCCATGATCAGTTCACTGTAAGTTTTCATCACTGCTAATACCATCAGCCCTGCAGAAACTATGAATTCCGCAAAAGATGACCCATAGATTTAGACACAAGAGGATGTACTCCCTCCCAGCACTACCAGGCATAGAAACTGGACTTGGGGAGGCCAGGATGAACATGAGTCTGGTTGCAAAATCCCCAAGGGGTGCCACTATGTGTAGCTTCCAAGAATGGCTTAGTCCTGAGGAGTGCTTAGAGTATACTGTGCATATCCCATCCACACCTCTTACCCTTACTCCTTCAGGGCATAGAATCCCAACTTCCTCTTTGCCTAAGGGCCTCCTCTGGCCCCCACAGCCAGCAGCTCAGACATAACATTAACAGCAGTTTAGGCTGGAAGTGAAGGGGAATGAATACTTCCTAGGAGCAGCGCTCAGTGAATGACACACAGGACTTGGTACATACATACCTCCGCCATGCCCTTGCTGCCACTCAGGTGAGATACAAGAGAGCCATAGATTCACACCATTTCCCAGTGGTCTCCAGTAGGACTAAGTCTCACAGCAGATTCGTAGACGAATCTATTTGCCATTGAATTATTATCTCGGGGATTGCCTTTGGGGAACCCATTCTAAGAGAGGAGCAAACTCAGTTAAGACCCTCTGTTTTATGTAACTTGGGGGAACTGGTAGAACATCTTGACATTCTACTCTGACTGGGAGTACATCCCATGGTATGTTTGGGTCCTGCCTTTGAGGAGACAGAACTCACCACAACACAGCTGGCTGTTTCCTCATCACAGGAGATACATCCTCCTCACTGTCCTGTTTTGCCTTTACACACATGCCAGCCTGTCCATCATACAGAGCAGTCCCAGAAGGAAGTCAGCATTCTGTGGGGTTCTGATCTTTCCAAGGAGAAGACGACCCCACTTACTTCTTTTAGCCATAAGGCCTAATTCTGCTTTCCTGATAGAGTATAGCCCCAGATTTCCCTCTGGTTTTCGTATACAATGCATCCTATTGCTTTGCTTATATTCTCATTGCCAAAGTCAAAACAGTCCTCCTGAGATGTAGGTCAGATTATGTCACTCGATGTAGAAGTGATCATGTCAGTTCAACCTGGCATAAGCTCCCTTAGCCCTAAGAATATAGCTGTCAAATTTTGACCATGGTCTGCAAGGTTTCATGGTGACTTGATTCCTAGAGACCACTCCAACATCACTTCCTCTCACTCTTTTTCACTCCTGGCTCTTAGAAAATGGCAACATATTCCACTTGCAGGATTTAGCACTAGCTCTTCCCTGGGCCTGGAGCACTTTTCCCTGGGCCTGGAGCACTCTTCTGCAGATGTGCCTGAGTCTCTGCCTCAATTTATTCAAGTCTGTGCAAATGTCACAGGCCTTTGCCAGCCAGTCCAACACCCCTTTAATTTTTATTGCCTACCTTACTGAATTTTCTTTTTATTTTTTTAAGATTTTATTTATTTATTCATGAGAGACACAGAGAGAGAAAGAGAGAGAGGCCGAGACACAGGCAGAGGGAGAAGCGGGCTTCATGCAAGGAGCCCATTGTAGGACTCGATTCCGGGACTCCAGGATCATGCCCTGGGCCAAAGGCCGGTGCTAAACCTTTGAGCAACCCGGGATCCCCTGGTTTTTCTTTATAGCAGTCAGCACCACTTGACATCACATGTACTACTTTGGTGGTTTTTTGTTGGTCTTCCCACTACTATGTAAACTCCACCATTACTTCACTGTCATCATGTGCCTGGCACACAGAAGATGCTCAATTAGTAACTGTTTGGCTGGCTGAATATATGATATTAACTTTAAAAAGATCTCAGAGTGATCTATCAATATTTTCACCAGAATAATAATTAATATGTAGTCCAGATGTGTTTTATATTGTTTATTTCTATATTTGGATTCTTATCTTTTTAAAGGATTGACCCCTTACTCTCCAAAGATACATATTCCCTGTTTTACAGTTATTGTTGTTGTTTTCCTTTGGTATTCAGTCCCAAGTGAATGTCTAAAACTGGAGATGGACTGATTGAAAAAGTGGCAAAGAACAATGTGCACCCCAAAGTGAACTACTAGCATCTGTGTCCATTCATCCATTCAGCAGACATAAACTTAACATTGTATGCCAGGCATTGTGGTACATGCGAGGGATCGATTGGAAAACATGTAGTCAAATATCTCTAACCTAATGGAGCTTATATTTTGAAGGGGGAAACAGAAGAAAATATAAACATAATAAATAAGGAAATTATTTAGTATGTTTGAAGGACACACTAGAGTAGTCATAGAAGGCCTCATTGAGAAGCTGACTTCTGGGCAAAAGTTGAATGACTGAGTGTGAAGCCATGTTCATATATGTGGGAAGAGCATTCCAGGGCATGCTCATGCAATAGCCAGGGCAGAAGTCTGAGACAGGAAGGAGCATGCCAACTGTGCACGGACATAGGAAGTCAGAGGCCACTGAACAAGGAGGAGCAAGGAGGAAGAGTGATAGGAGATGATACCTAGAAGAAACACAATGTAGGTCACACAGTTCCCTGGAGGCATTAAAAGAACTTTGATTTTCACACAGGCCAATAATTTTTAGAAGGCGATAAAATAGTAGCTGTTGCCAATCCATTCAACTAAATCGTATTTCCTGATTGTTCCATATAAAAGGCTATTCCATGAAAACACAGTATGTCAGCACTATTTTTGATAATTATTATATTGTTACTTAAGATGATTGTTACCATAATTTTAATTACACAATAGTAAAGTATTACTATTGACAATACAAAAAGGAAAAAATAAAAAAAATTTGAGGCTTAAAGATTGGCTCTTAACTTTAATTTTTTAATAATAGCTTTATTGAGATCTAGTTCACAGACCGTTCAGTTCTTCCAGTTAAAGTGCACAATGCAGTGGTTTTTAGTATATTCACAGAGTTGTGCAACCATAATCATGATCAATTTTAGAACCTTTCCACCACCCCAAAAAGAAACCCTATACCCACTAATAATCAGTCCTTATCTCCCATGTTGGCTTTTTTCCCCTCTGTCAGATTTAAAAATAAGAATCATTTACTTTACCAGCAAAAATGGGTTTATTTGGGAATAGAAAATTGCAGTTCAGGAAATGCAAGCTATGGCAAAACCATAGGCAAGGACAACAAAGGAGAGAAATGTTATTTTACGGTGAAAAAGAATGGAGTTGAGAGGAGTTGTTTTGAACTAAAATCCAATAGGGGAAAAACACCAGTTCAGGGTGATGTTGGTTTCTCATTGGCTGAGTTGTAGGGGTAGTCAGTTTCTTATAGGAGGTACATTGTACATCTTTCCCTTTGGAGGGCTTATAATTAATGATTCATTCTTATTGAGATTCTTCTTTTAAGTCTGTAACAATTCTTCCTCTAATTGACATTGAGTGGTAGGGCTCCCACTTTCAGCCTCTGGACTCTAGTGAGGTGTCCCTTTACTAATTTGCACATCCCTTGACCTCTCTTATCAACCCTTAGGCAACCACTAATTTACCATCTGCCTCTTTAGATTTGTCTATTCTAGACACCATATAAATAGAATATGTGGTGTTTGAGTCTGGCTTTGCCTACATAATGCTTTCAAGGTTCATCTGTGCTATATAGCATATCAGTATTTCATTGCCTTTCATATCTGAATAATATTCCATTTATAGATATACCCCATTTTCATTATCTTTTCATCAGTTGGTAGATGTCTGGGGGTTTTGCACCTTTTGGCTATTATGAATGATGCTGTTGTGATTATTTACGTGCAGGTTTTTATGTGAACATATGTTTCATTCCTCTTCAGTGTATATGTAGGAGTAGAATACAGTGGCTCTTCAAATCCATCGTAAGGGACTAAGACTGCTCAGATTAATTGATTTCTTTTATATCTGGCTTGATCAAGAACTATTAATGAAGTATTTAGGAAAAAATCAGTTTTAGATTAGGAGAGACCCTCAAAATCGATCTACATATCAAAACAAGTAGATCAGCTAATAATACTTTTCAGGAGTAGATAGGTTTTATGTAAAAAAAATCACATATATATGTATATGGAATATGTTCCACCATAGAACTAAAGCAAATAGAGAAAAGGGGTTATATTGGCCACTAAAGCTTTTTGTTTTGTCAAGTGAGTTTGCAGAAGACAAGATATAATTTGTGGTGGGGAGGTGAGCTGGCAGCACTGACCAAAGCTGTCATATTGCCAGGCAGGTAATGGCCATTTCTAGAGGGGTCAAGAGTTGAAACGACAGCCCTCCTTGGGGAAACATCCATCAAATCATAAGCACCCCAGGCGCCCCTTATGACTGGCACTGGAAAAAGCATAAACTAAGGAGGCTTTGAGTACTCAAAATCTAGTTGGAAAACAAAATTATAAAATTATAAGAGATCAAAGCCCTCTTCGAATGTAAAGAATTGTTTGCAAATTCTGAAAAAAATTTTCATCTGATGGTATGGTGCTAGCTTGGTCTCTGTTTTTTTATTTTTTATTTATTTATTTATTTTTAAGTAGGCTCCATACCCAGCATGGAATCCCAGTGCCAGCTTGCTCTTAAAAGCATAAATCACTTTGCCCTAAACTGCTTTTTTCTCCTGCAATCCTCCCAGGGCCCTGAGGTTTCTCACCACCAGGAATGCTCATAGGATGGGTGGACTGACACCCAGGGAGTTTGGGAACTGAGGAGGTGAAGGGATCTTAGCCGCAGAAGTCTGACTGTCCTGCTTTTGTGGTCTTGAGTCAGACTCCAGTGTGCGTGTGGTGAGGGTGCTGTGGTCTAATAGGTCATACCCTCCAGCTTGTCTGACTCAGGGTGATGAGTGTCCCCTGCTTTGCTCAGTGGCAGTGGGAGCCTAGCTCCCACTCACCAAAGTGGAGGCAGAGGCAGGGGTGGCTGCTGGCCTCAGAACAAGAAGTTGGGGGCCGTGGAGGACTCCACAAACGAGCTGGGGATGGCCAGAGCTGACCAGTTCCAAAGGGTCTGTTTACCCAACAAGAAGTGAGGCCCCATATCTCCTGTCTGCCACTCCTACCCCCCCCACTGGGGTGTATTTCCAGAGACCAGCTATCTGTAAAGTGGACAAAGCAGCCTATTTCTGGTACCTGCTCCAGGACAGCCTGTAACATTCCTTTAAAATTATCCAGGTACATGAAGGGTCCAAGTTTTTTCTTCACATGACCTGTAACAAAATCAGAAGCTGTGAAGTACAGGTCTCAATCTCCCTATGAAAACTGTTTCTCGTTGCATTAAATTCTCTCCTTTTAAGGAAGAGCTCTACTCATACTGGACACACTTCTCTGAAATTGTCCTGGCCACCAAAGATTTATTAAGAATGGAGGAGATAAAATGGAGCGTCTTCCAGAGCTGTTTCTTCCTCTTTTTTCCTTTTTCTTCTGTGAACCGAACACCATCAGGTTTGAGAACTAAGTTAGATATTACATATAATCTCATATAATCTTCTCATTTTCTGGGTAAAATTGAGGCCCAGGAGAGTCCAAGTGACTAGAACAGGGTCAGAGATATGGTAGGCAATGGAGCTGGGCTTGAAAGTCTCATCCCCTTCACCCGTACCCACGATTCCCTCTTCTCTCCACACACCACAGTCAGCCAGGAAAACAGATCAGTCACAGAATCCTCAGAAAATATTTGCCCCGGGTTTCTAAGGTTGCCTCATCCTCGCTCTCCTTTTCTCATTCTACCCCTTGCCAGAGCATGAGGTAGCTAAGAATGACATTGACCACATTCTGTAGTTAATTCTGATGGTTTGTTCTAAAGTTTATTGACTCACCAGTATATTGTTGAAAAAGAAAACTTTTCCTTGGAGGAATACTGAAAGCTATAGGCAACTTCCTATTATCATAACAAAATATTATAACACGGCAAAAGTAGTCAGGGGATGTCATTCTAAACAAGTACAAACACAGCAGTGCCTTCTAGGTACTGATGGAGTCACTCAGTTGTATGCTGGCCCTGTTGTAGTCACTTAGACTTTCCACTCTGGCCAACCTCAGTGAGCCAGTGTGGCGTCACTGTACTCATGTGGGGAAGAGATGTGCAGCAGCACACCACTATGTAGTATTTCTACCATACAATCAACGTCAATAAGCCCAAGAACACAAATAACAAATTAATTAGGTTTGAGTATGTATTACTTTTGTATTCAATATAACTTGTTGCACAGTAAATTGATAAGTTTAATTTTTAATACTAATTGTATATAAAAACTGGCTTAAAAATGCTGAAAATTGAATGAATGACTCTCACCAACAGGTATAGGCTGGCTTCAGCACACCACTGGGAATCATCAGCTCCAGACTTTGTTGATTTAATTAAGTGACCTGCAGTGCAGCCCTCATGGGAATATGTAAACACAAACCACATATAAGCTGAGGACTCTTGGCCTCTTGGTTTTTATTCATAAAATTACTGGCCCTCATTAAAATTTTTCTTCCCTAAAAAACGATGCAATAAACAATAGATAGAAGTAAAAACTGGTTGTAGACAGTCCATCTCATTCCTTCCATCCAGTTTTGTGATTTACATGCCACACCTCAGCTCTAAGTGTGATAATAACAAGGAGTAGATGGGATCTCTTCTCTTGTGACTAATCTTACCAATGAGTGAAAGCATAGGCGCTATGCTAAATACTAAAAGCTTCATATGTTCTCATTTAGTTCTGACGACAGTTTATTCCCATTATAAAGAAGAGGAGTTTGAAGTTTTGCAAGTTTAATTACCAAGATTGCAGCTGTTAAAAAGCAAAGCTAGAATTTAAACTCAGGGAAATTTGATTTAGATTAAAGTGTGATTAAAGAGACTGAGGCCAAATAAAGGCCTAACACAATTCTTACAAGGACTGAGGTCAAAGACATTGTGAAAATTGCTGTTCATGAGTTGGACTTACAGTCATTATGCAGTCAAAGCTGTCATTAAAGTGGAATAATAGTCCAATGAAGCGATAGTATGGCTGGAGAGAAATGAGAGAGAGTATTAGTTATCTCTTGTCACAGCTGCTGTAATAAACAGCCATAGAACCACAGTAGCATACAACAGTAACTATGTTCAAGTGTCTTGAGTCAACAGCAAGCAAATTAATCTCTAATCTTTGCTGGGGATTGTTCCCATGTGTGAGGTTGGGTGGCTGTTGCTCCATTGGCTGGAGTGACTTGGCTGTGCTTTAGATTTTCCTTATCTTCCAGCAGACTAACCAGAGCCTGTTCTCATGATGACAACACAGGCACAGAGCATGAGCAGACACAAGACCTCTTGAGCCTTGGCTTAGATCTGGCATATTATCTCTTCTAATTAATATACTTCTATTAACTAAAGCAAATCACAAGGACAGCTATATTCAAAGATCAGTAAAAAACAGACTCCATCTCTATAGTGAAAGGAACTGCAAAGTCACATGGTAAAGGACATGGGAATAGAGAGAGGTAAAGAATTGGCACCGTTAAAAAAAAAGGATTGGCACCATTAAGGCCATGTATCAATCAAGAGGTAAGTAGAGTCATCCGTGGAGAATGTGGTTATCATCTCCTGGTAGTGATACACTGCCATGCTTCATGAACTTTTTTCCCTGGTACTTACTTTTAATCAGGCTATGACTAGTCCTGGGCCATCAGCATGGCACCTTGCAAGGAGTCATGAACTTTGAATTTTGGTCTAGATCAATGATCTAGTGCTGAAGCTATGAATTTCACCCATCTGCAACTGCATCATGAGGGCTTTGCTGCTCAAAGCATGTATTTATTCCTCCCTCACTGAAAACTCCAAATTGTGAATATGTGAAAGGGGGTTGGAGTAGGACTACATGCCTGAATTTTCTATTCTGGTCAGTCAATAACCCTCTTTTCCCTCTTTCCCACTTCCATGTATTTTGTCTGCCCTTCCACATCTTTTCTGCCCCTTTGTTAGCCAACTCCCTGCCCATTGCAGCTAACATACATGGACTATGTCCAAAGGCTTCAATATCCACTGGCTTCCAGCTGGGATGACTAAAAAAGAAGGCCCAGGAGACCTAAGAGGAGGTAGAAAATTAGGTCAGGATATTTATGTTCCTGAGTCTCTCTTTGTGAGATCACCTTGGCTTTCTGAGCCTTTTGAACTGACCTAAATGACTCATTCTTGCTCTCCTTCCAGATCCTAGAAACCATTTGCTCCCTTCATTCTTCTGAGCCTACGGATGACAACAGCCCCAAGTTCCTGCACCATCCCTACTATTCCCTCAACACATTACCTACCTCTTTAGAACTAATTCCTTTATCAATAAACTTACTTAAATTTTCCTAAGTTGAGATTTGCCTTGTTTCCTGTAGGAATCCCTCTTGATACTCTCACATATAGAAAATACTCAATGATTCCCCAAGAGAAATTATCTAAGATTCCATCTGTCATGTATCCTGCTCAAAATACAGAATATCCATATGATACACAACTGTTTGTGTCCAAATATAGTTTTTCTTAGTCCAGAATCTTGTGAACTAAATGTATTTTCTACTTGCCCCCATTATATAATGGTACAAAAGAAATAAAATTAACCACAATAAATAGGAATAATGGAAGACACATAACAGCCATTTGTCTCCTCTCTCTGGGGACACTTTTAAGGATCTGGACTTGAAGAATATTACTTGATTAGACACTCATTCTGTTCTCTGGGAGACTCCTTGCCCATTGTTCTCCAAGATGCTTGGATCTCTTTCCAGGATATTCTTATTTGTCCGTTATATTCCTTGGCCACATTTAATGGGCACTGGGGAATATACTGCCCTTTGAGCTTGCACAATTTTTTTCAGCCTGCTTCCCGACCATGAATGATTGGGAGACCAAGAGTTGTTTTAAACTTCAGGATTTATAAGTCTTTGGCAGCAAAATTTTCTAAAAAATTCAGTAGGCCTCTAATTCACTTGCTTCCAATAAGTTCTACATATCAGTAATCATACAGTTCTTTTAAATGCCATCTAAAATGTCTACTTCCTCACCTTCTCAGCATGTCTCTAGCTTTTAATTTACTGAGGCTATTGGCTCTAGTTAGAAGATTACACATTAAAAAAAAAAAAAAAAAAAAAAAAAAAACTTTAGCTTTGCAGAGTGGCAGTATCATAGCCGATGAGGTTTGTCCGAGGTGCGATTATTGCTAATTAAACAACAACAACAAAAACAACAACAAGATAAGAAAACAAAGCTTTGCTTTGAAAGATCTTACAGATAAAACTGGCAATAAAAACCCTTCTAGGGATCCCTGGGTGGCGCAGCGGTCTGGCGCCTGCCTTTGGCCAGGGCGCGATCCTGGAGACACGGGATCGAATCCCACGTCGGGCTCCCGGTGCATGGAGCCTGCTTCTCCCTCTGCCTGTGTCTCTGCCTCTCTCTCTCCCTGTGTGACTATCATAAATAAATTAAAAAAAAAAATTAAAAAAAAAAACCTTCTAAATCCCAACCCCTATGTTGAGGGGGTTTCAAAGCCAACTCTTCCCACAGTTCAGGGCCCCAGATTTCTGCATTAGTTCTCTATCATTCAGTTCTGTATGTGCACCTCTGTGGTTCTCTCTGAAATCTCCCCTTTTAAATCTTTGACCCTTTGCCAAATCTGGACACAGAAAAGTAATAGCAAAATTAAGATCCAGGTTTTCAATGTCTTTCCTGAGTATCTGGCTTAGAACCCAAATGGCCTGGTACCAAGTAGGCTTCCTCAGATGACAGTTTTACCAATATTTTGTTCCTGAGAAACACAGATTGCCATGTTTGTTGCCTCTGATGCATTTCTTTCTTTTTTTTTTTAAGATTTTATTTATTTATTCATGAGACACACACACACACACACACACACACACACAGGCAGAGACATAGAGGTAGAAGCAGGCTCCATGCAAAAAGCCTGATGTGAGACCGATCCTGGGATTTCGGGATCACACCCTGAGCCAAAGGCAGATGCTCAACAGCTGAGCCACCCAGGCGTCCTGCCTCTGATATGTTTCATCACTATATACCACCAGTCACTAAACCAAAACTACACATTTTAGATTTTGATGTATGTCTTAGTCAGTTGGGGCTGCTGTAACAGAATGCCATGGACTAGGTTGCTTATAAATGAGGAAATTTATTTCTCACAGCTCTGGAAGTTCAAGATTAGGGCTTGGTCAGGTTCTGGTGAGAACTCTCTTCTGGACCACAGACTTCTGACTGCTCCATATTCTTACATGGCAGAGTGCACAGAGAGGAAGCAAGTGTTCTCCTGATGCATAATTATAAGGTCACTAATCTCATGAACGAGGACTCGACTCTCATGACCTCATCTAATCCTGATTACTTCCCAAAGGTCCTACCTCCTAATATCACTTTGGAGGGTAAAGTTCTGAAGTATGAATTGGGAGGACACAAGCATTCAGTCCATAAGAGCAAGCAATCCTCCACTTCTGTTAACAATTCTGACATTAGGGTAGTGCTAGCTTGTGTTGTTACAAATTAATCCTTAAAACCCAGTTTATTAACATAGAAGAGCTTTATTACTCATGCTACATGTCCAGCAAAGGAGTTCATGACACACCATCCCATGGTGGTGGAAAATGGAGGAGGAAAGTACATGGAACACTCAGTAGCTCTTAATACTTGGCTGGAGTGATAGTCATCACTTCTACATATGTATCATCAGTCAAAACAGCTCAGGTATGGGCTAGTCAATGTGGGAAAGTGTGTGGGAATCCCATGAGCACCTCCACTTTTGTCACATTTGTATAAGGTGCATCCACATCTTTTAAGTGGCATAGGACTTAGTTTACACCCTTCTGTAACACAGCAATTACATAGAAATAATATATATATATAAATATAATATGTATATACCAGTACTAATTGCTTATTAAATATCAATTAGATGATACTGAAAATTTTACACAAGAGTATCACTAATAAGGAGAACAGAGAACTGTAGCAGTTTTCTCTGTGAAGTAGATGTCTGATGTTCAGGGAGTAGTGAACTAACCAGCAGGGCTTATTTTTGATTCTTTACCGACATTTACAGCCTGTGTTGACACTTCCCACATCATCTCCCACACCATTGACAGGGAGGATGATATTCAAAATAATAACCAGTTTGGCATAGAGAGGGACTAGGCAGTCGAACAGAACAGGCCCTCTCAGGATGGCTGCTCGCTGTAAATGACTGCTGTGTTTGTGCCAGTGTGTGCCGGGAGACCCCATTCTGGCTGTCTTCCAAGCACTGGCAGCATTCTTCAACCTGTCAAACTTCAGCACGTCCACCTTGCTTTTGCACAAATGGTGCCCCAGCCTGTAATTCTATTCTATATCTGGAGAAACTTCTCAGGTCCTCTTTCATGTCTGAGTTCCAGTAGGATTTTTCTGGGGAGGATTCACAGTTGCCTTCTCCCAGCTCTTTATTTCCTCCTCCTGTCTTTTTCAGAGTGCTACATCCATTCTGTTACATTAATTATTACACTGTACTAGCATTAATAATATTTACATCTTGTCACTCCTACTAAACTTTGAGCCCCTCTAAAAAAAATAATAGGCGCCTGGTTGGCTCAGTCAGGGGAGCATGTGACTCTTGATCTTGAGGTCACAGGTTCAAGCCCCATGTTGGGTGTAGAGATTGCTAAAAATAAATAAATTTTAAAAATAATAACTAGAGAGGCACCTGGGTGGTGCAGTTGGCTGAGCGTCTGACTCTTGATTTTGGCTCAGGTCATGATCTCAGGGTTGTGAAAGCAAGTCCTGCATCAGGCTCTGAGCTCAGCGTGGAGTCTGTTTGAGATTCTCTCGCCCTATGCCCTCCCCCCACACACTCACTCTTTCTCTCTCTCTCCCTGTCTCCATCTCTCTCTAAAATAAATAAATATTAAAAAATAGTGATTATACTTATTGAGGATGTACCATGTACAAGGTACTATTCTAAGTGCTTTATATGCAGTAACAAATTTAGTCCTGAATAGAGCTCTCTTACTGTCTCCGTTTTACAGATGAGGAAACTAAACTACAATGAAGTCAGTTTAATTGTCCAAGGTTAATTTTGTCATCCTTAGCACCTGACACAGCCTCACACACATGTGGCTATTGAATAAATAGATTCATACTGCCTTTATATTTTTACTGTCTTTTACCCAGTTTATTGTATTAGCTCTCTCTATCCCATTATCGTGTCTCCTCCTCTGCCTGGGACCACTCCTAACAACTGTGACCCACCCATATCTGCCTACTTCAGAAGCTCCTGCTACAAGTTACATCCTATTATTCAATTTAAGTTTAAGTCTTGTTATCTGGCTTTCTCAGTGAAACTCCATTAATACAGAAACCATGTCTTCTATATATTTTGACTACTGCGTATCAAAGAACTCACCAGAAACCAGGAATTCCAAACAGTGCTTATTAACTGAGCAGTTAGTGAGGAGTGATTTGAACTTCTGCCATTTTTGTTTGGGATAGCACCAATATTAAATACCTAATCCCTGTGCAGAACTCAGGGTCACAGTGGAATTTCGTACAAGCTGGAAACCATAAGGTAATTGGTTTTGTACCTCCTTGCACCTCCCATCCCTCTGACAGTAATATTGGGAATGAGTCCCTGGGCCTCAAGCAGGGCAGTAGCAGATATATCCCCATAATACTTCTGGATATGCTACAGGAAGATTCTGGAAAACTTGATAATCATGTGAATTTCAAAGGGGCATGCAGGGTATGGATGCATAAAGTAAGATTAGTACAATTTGTAAAAACCCAAGCCTAATAAACAGTGGCTTAAAAACATAGGATATATGTATATGTATTTGTGTATATATATGTGTATATTTTTCTTCAACATTTATAAATTTTGTACATTAGTAAGTCCTTATAGTATGATGCTCCATCATGTCAGAGACTCAAGAGTTTTCTGGTTTTTTCCTCTGTTATATATGGACGCCATTTGCACAATCATAATGGGAACTGTGGGAGCTTCCATTTTTCCTGTCATATTCCAGCTGGCATGCTGAAAGGCAGGTCAAAAGGTACTGCTGTAATGGGCACATACTACTTCCAGTTACATCTCATGGGCAGAGCTGAGTCACATGGTCACTTAGCCACAAGGAAGGCTGGGAAATGTAGTCTTTATCCAAGAAATCATTTGCCTAGCTAAAATGGGGTTTCTCTTATTGAGGAAGAAGGTGAAAACAGTAAGGGGAAATTGGTAGAATTTGATTCAGCAGGAAAAGGCATCTCTTTTTGCCCAAGACTTTGTGTCTGCCGTCTGAAATGTGGATGTCTCATACAAATGTAATTAAGGGGAACAGAGCTGTATCTCAAGCCTCTTTCTTAATCATCATATGGCTTCACTCATACAGGGAATATGAGAAATAGTGAAAGGGATTATAAGGGAAAGTAGGGAAAATGAGTGGGAAAATTAGAGAGGGAGACAGACCATGAGAGACTCTAACTCTGGGAAATGAACAAAGGGTTGTGGAAGGGAAGGTGGATAAGGGGATGGGGTAACTGGGTGATGGGCACTGAGGAGGGCACTTGATGGGATGAACACTGGGATTATACTATATGTTGGCAAGTCGAACTTCAATTAAAAAAAAAACTTTGCCATTCAAGCTGTCATAAATATGTTGTTGATCTTTGCTTCATTTTATTGCAAAATACATTAGAAATATGCTATTTAAGTGAACTACTTAAAAATCAAATTCAAAGTAGATTGATTTATTACATAATTGATGAAGGATTAATCTGAATTAACACCCTAGTTTTTTGACCATTAGAATGCATTCTGCCCTGCTGCCCACTCACATAATTTGAATATTTTTTTAAACCGGGACCAGTAAATGTACATACTCTCCTGAGTTCCACAGTGAAGACTGGTGTTATTATGCTGAACTGTGAGGATTATTATTATTTTCCATATGTTACAGACTCAATAAGTGTTTTTAATAAGGTCTCCAATGCAAATCTTCTTTTCTTTCCAAAGCAAAAATTAGCACTCAAATGCCACTACATATGTCCTCTTAAATGCCCATAGGGACAGCATATCCAGACTCAGACAGACCCAATTGTTGACTTGCAAGGAACACATACATAAAATTTTATCAATCACTTCTCCATCCCAGCAGAACAGATGGCTTTTACCACCATTCACTCAATGGGCCTTGAAGCAGCAGCGGGGGAAGGTCTCTGGGTTTTTTTATACAGAGGAGTGGCAAATATATCCTCACAATAGAAACTGGTCAGCTGATCTCCTCCTATAAGCTACCAGGAAGATTCAGAGTACACACATGCACTACCAGAGTCCTGAGAATATATCAGAGATGAATTCCAGAAGATTTCATAAGTATCTTTATTAGGCCCCTACTTCTAAAGAAACAGTTGTTTACTAGGTACTGTGCTAAATGGCTAACATACATTATCTTATTACAGCAATCTTAAAAGAGAGGCATTGTTACTGTCTTTTACAGTTGAAGAAATGATGACTCAGAAAGGCAAAGCAGATTTCCTACCTTACACAGATAGTAAAGAATGGAATCAAGATCTGAAAGCCTGTTCAACCCTGTCCTATACATGTCCTATGGATTTTTGCATCCAGAAAATATAAACAAGGAAAACATTTGACCTTGCAACTTAATAGATTATATAACAGTACTTTTCAGTAATAACAATCCACAATTTCTTTTGCACAATGACCTGTCATTACACGTTAAATTATTATCATTCACTATCTTTCATGGGACTTACCAGCCATTTATTACCAGTTATGTAAACAGCACTTCTTAGGACCATTATATATATCATTATATATATGGAATGAGTCCCTGGGCCTGGTTTTTTTTGCTCTGTTATATATAGAGAGCAATAAATATATATTATATTTATATATAAATATAATATTATTTGCTTTTTAAAAATAAGATATGTCAATGGAAAGAAATATGTGGCCCTGAAACTTAGAACATGATGTTAAAAAAGAAGAACATGATGTTAATGTATTTGAAAGAACAAAGAACGTATTTAGCAATACATTAATAATGAAGAAAGGATGAACTAGAGATGGTGGGGAATACACTTTTCTAGTTTCTATATGTTCCATGGTAAGCAAGTATTAAGTTAATAAGTGAAGAGAATGAAATGTATCATTTATGAAAGGTGAGGACCTAGACATAAATTTATCAGATATCTAAGCATTAACAAAAGCTTTCAGAATTTCATGGCATCACAAAATAATTGTGTGGAATCTCAGTCATTATCTAGCAGGCTCTTTACCCATCAGTTTGATAGTTTTTCTGATCATTTCTTTACTTCCAGTGGATCCAAGGTCTTGCCTATTCTGTTGAATAGAATGTAGAAGAAAATAGTGAAACCCAAGAAGCTAGGACTTCGGGGTGTACCTGAAAAGTCACCTCACCCAGGAAAACAGGCAGAAAGCAGATGAAATGAGAATTATCAGTTTCATTTTCAGAGAATTACAGAGAATGAATCCTGGATCCAAGAACCAGGGTTGGGGGAGTCTGGGGTCTGGGAATTCCAGATGATCCTTGTAAGGAATCCTAGCAAAAAAAAAAAAAAAAAAAATTCCATTTTATGGATTGGGAGCCCTTGCTTAGGGAAATTGAAACCGAGTGGAATGCACTAGCCTGTTTTCCTGTGAGCTCACTCAGGTAGTTTGTGTTCTTTCCTGGACCTCTGTATGAGATGGGATTAGTTCACAGACTTACGTGACATTGGACAAACCACTTCACCTTTTGTGTCTCTTCCCATATTTTGAAAATGATCAGCCAGATCCATCTACAAGATCCTTTCCAAACACATTCATTAGCTCGCTGTCTCATTGGCAGAAGCTGCTTTCCCACGTATCACGCTGAGGAATGCCTTTTGCTGGGAAAGCATTTACTCTTTGCTGGAGAAACCCCCAATGTAACATCACTCATTCTGACCAAGCTAAGTCCCCTCTGTTCAATTTTAAAGTGTAAGCACCATCAAATGAAATTATAGATGCTTGAGCACACAATCCTCAAAATACTGAATTTCTGAAGAATACTGACCTTGTGTAATTTCCCCACTTTAGCTGGTGTGGTCAGTGACAACTCTGGTGACGGTAGCTGAGTGCTTCCGACAAAAGGTGGTTGGTTGGGTTCTACATCGCAGAGGAGACTATCTGAGAATCCGGGGGGGGGGGGGGGGGGGGGGGCGGGTGGAGGGACCGACTGTTCCCAGGACAATGCTTCACCGCTTTTCTCAGTGGCTCACATAGTGAAAGGAAGCCTCTAGCATTTCATAGGATAAGACGGGGCGATGATTATGTGACTAAAATAGCACCAGGCTGAGCTGACAATTTGGAAGATGGTGCCCATTCAAAGTGAAAGAGAGGTAAAAGACACTGGCCAAAAAGGGTAGGGAGGCAGTTTCCTTGAAAGACCTGAAAATGAGCAGCAGGGAAGATAAAAGGATAGGAGTTGTGCACAATAGCATATTCTTCTCCTAACCACCTAATTCTCCCGCTCTGTATTCATCACTGTCAGGCTCTGCAGAGCCCTCAAAAGGGCTTTATGTTGAGCCTCATTATCGGCTCAGAGATAGAGGGCACGCCATGCAAATGAAGCCAAACCCAAGATAGGCTGTTAAAATACTGCAATTTGTCAGCATTTAGATAAACAAATGAAGGGCATACTGTGTGTGGGAGGTGGGCTCCCTCCACCCCCAGAGCTTTCAGGGTATTTTGACACTTGTTGTGAGAAATATCTCCAAGTTCCCCACACTGGCTCCCTCCTTATCATTTAAAGAGAGGAAAAAGAGTTGCTAATTTACTTATGACTAAGATTGTGGGGAGACTGGGGGAGTCTCTGCTTTCATCCATTGGTACTTAGGTTGTTGATTAATGTCCTTCTCATTAGGCTGCGCTTTCCTTTCTGTTTGCTGCTTGCACAGCCTCTAGGAAGAGCGAACTGTTAAGCTTCTAAGAGTAGTTTTGAAGAGTGGGGAGAAACACACCCCACACACCCATACCAGCTAGCACACTTCCCTGAAGCGAACCTTTGGGCTAACTGGAGCAACGCTGAAGTATTCTTCTCACGCCAAGAAGGTGGTGTAGAAGAGTTTAAACTCCTGTCTTCCAAAGAGTGTTGCCTTGCTTCTCCTAGTAACCTGGTCTTGATTAAAGAAAAACAAAATGATCCGTGTTAATTGTTTAGAGCTTACAGGCTGTGCCCCTTCTGTCAGCTGGAAGGGAAAGCGCCTCAAAGCAAGGCCGAGAGGAGGGGACAAAGCTGCCTTTGGTGATCTAGTCTATTCTCTAGTTTCTTAAAGGACTTTTAATGATGCTTTGATGACAGCACCTTAGAAATCAGATCGAATCCATTGTAGCAAATTTTCAAAAGCAAGATTATGTGACAATGGGGTCGCCAGCCCCTCCGTAAGCAGGCCTGGCCGCAAGGCTGCCTGCCTAAGCTTATCCACAGCTGTTGCCCAGCCTAAAGCTGTCAAGGAGCATCCCCACCCACCCCACCCCGGAGCTGAACCTTGGTGGCATGAGCCCCCCCATCCATCTCAATCCCTCCCACAAAATGAGAGTCACTAAAATCTCATTTGGGCCTCTTTGCCACTCGAGCCTCCGTGCAAACCTTTCTGTTCTTTGGAGGAGAATGATGTGGACTTAATTAAGTGTGGTAACTTATGTGTAAGGCTGTATTGATGGAGGAAATGTGGTACAGATGTGGTGTGAAATGATGGTGAATTACTCTTGTGAAGAATACAAATCAGGGTGAGTGCCCATTATCTGAGGCCAAAAGAAGTTACTGGGCACTCAATTATCACCCTCTTTGTTACTGCAGTACACCAGATGGTTACAACACTGAAGAGTTTTCTATTATCATAACATTTTCCTAGAGTGCCTTTTCTTCTTCTCCAATTCACCATAAGATGATTACCTTCTTATGGGCAGTTGATTGTTGGGAAGGGTGCTGGGGGGTCACGTACAGATTCAGTGGGGAGTATCATAAAAGGAGGCAGCAGGCTCTGTCTTTAGCACAAGAGCCTGTTGATAGACTCTGCTGTGATTTGGGCCACCCCATAATAGCTCATGTGAAATAACTGCTTGGTCTCCTCCCCTATCTAAATCCACCACTCCCCTTCTGCCCCCAAATCCAGAAGACAGTGTTCAAGTGTGACCGGCTGCTCTGCCTTCTGTCAAAGCATTTCCAGCCAAGTGAGCAGTTTTTCTTTTAAGGAACTGAGTGGTCCTCAATAAAATTAATTCCCACTCATTGGCAGCATTGAGGTGTCAGGTGAGAACAAAAGTAAATGAGCTTGTGAATATAGGGCTAGCCATTAACTTGGGGCACTCAGGTCTGTCATCTGCCCATCCCTCCTGGGCTTTAGAGTGGGGGTGACAACAACTCCATGGTAAATAAATAAATCAAACTCCACACTATGAAGATCTCTGAAGCAGAAAGCCCAAGCTTGAGGCTTGCAGAACTTGAGACAAATGGAATGATCCTGGGCCCTGAAGAATCTTCCTTACAAAAGAAAGATAAAATGGTGGCATGTCAAAAGCACAGGTTGCTATTTTGTTCATTGCTGGTCACCATTTTGAAAAAATGAATGTCTGGAGAAGTCCAAATGATGCTTCTAAACATGTGTTCTAGGTCAGTTGACTCCAGAACTGAGCTCATAGGAGGACGGGAAACTATGTCGTCCTTTCTTCCTCTACCAGCCTGGCCCTGGGATCCTACCGTCTCTCTTCCAGTCCTTGAAAAACATAGAGGGATCACATTTTCTAAAAGGGCCAAGGACCCTGCAGACCTCTTTGAAGTTAACTGTTGTTATGGTTGCATCTGTTTGCTAAACACAATGATGGTGCTATGAGTAGTGATGCCTTTATGACTTTCCTGCTTAAGACAAAAGCACAATCCTAGTGGTGTCTGCTTGAAACCTGATCATGTGGTTTTCAAGGCTGGCACCCACATCCTACTTTGGGGTTAGCCAAATAAAACTATATTTTGGTTTAGTGCTGCTAGCACTGAGGAAATGATGGGTATGATCTCTGGTTCAGAGTTTATGTTTACTTAAGCTGTGGCCACCGTGAAACACATGTCCATTTTTTTGTGTGACTGAGCAAAGCCTCCCCTTCTTTGCTCCTCCCCTACTGCTTCCAAAGGGAACATTTGCTTCTCCTCCCATAAATGTTTCCCTATTTAAAGCTAAAAACTTCGTGATGCCATTGGCTCATCAAAGGAGAAATCCAAATGATATCAAGTTTATAGCTTAGAACATCAGCCCTGAACACTGAAGTCTGTTTATTATTCACAAACACATAAAGTCACTGACATGGATTGCATAGATCCAATTTTTAACTTTGTCTTTAATGAATAAAACAAGAGATATGAGCAAATGAATAATCAAATGGTGTTAATGTCTGGTTTTATAAGCATGCACCCAAAAGATCCATTTTTCTGTAACAACCACCACCATCAAAAGAGCCCTCAGAAATACCCCAAACCTGATTTTGGCTGCAACTAAAAAAGAATGTGTATCATCTTATGCCCAGTTACCGAAGTTCCATGATCAGATGCTTCCTTCACTTATTTTCAAAGAAGAGTCTAGATATTTTGAATATCTTTTGTGCAAATACCCATTTACCCTACATAATCTACCAAAGAATGAGAGAACTTAGTCTAAAAAAAGGTACAAATTAAAGGTGATTATAGATTGCATTGACTACTATTGCTAGATAAATTCTTGAGATTGCAGCCTGAGATGTATGTAATTCTGTTCTCTATGGTAGCTATACTCTTTATTGTTATATAAGAGATTTTCTAAATTTACAATGAGAAAAGTATGTTCTATGCCATTGGACAAGCCCATGATTTCCACTTTTAAATGGACAGTTGTTATCTTGGTTATCATCCCTTTGCTTTATTTTCTAAATTCAGTGATGGGCAGCACAAGAGAACTGTTTGCTCGTAAGACATGCTTCAAGCAGAGATCCAGTGATCTAGAGATCCAGTCAGGGATCAAAGATATGATATAGCAGTAGATCAGTGGAGTGTTCAGCACTGGCTGCATGCTGAAAAGACCACAAAAACTATTGTGAAGTCAACTAAGAATTCTTAGAACATATTCCCTATATCTTATATTGTAAGCTATTTATCACTCAAGAAAAAAAGATACAAATATCTTTTATGATAGATTAGATTATTATTCCAAAACAGCTGTCTCCCTTCATTTCCATAGGAATAAAAGAACTCTTTGCTCCATTGGTGTTGGTTTAGCCATGTGATTTACTTTGGCCAATAGGATGTTAAAAAAATGGCAGAGCAAAGGTTCAAAATGAGCATACATGTTTCCCCTTGCGTACTTATACCTCAGCCAGCATCATGAGAAAAGCACATCCAAGCTTGTTTGCTAGTCCTTTGAGAAGGAGAAGAGCTGTGTGAAACAGCTGAGTTGTGCCAACCAAGTCCAGCCTAAATTGGTGAACTACCAGCCACCCCCTGTTGTGTGAACAATCCAACCTGATATCTGTAGAGCTGCCCTGATGAGCTCAGTCAACCTGCAGACACATAAGCAATAATACATGATTGTTTCTGTAGGTCGCTATTATTGTGGTTGTTTGTTACACAGATTATTTTAGCAATAGCTGACTGATAACACCTTCTTAGAAATGCTCGTATTGTTAGACTGAATAATTTAGTGCTATAGTTCTCAATCGTAACAGATTCTGATTTCATTAATTTAATTGATCTAATTAGGGACCAGATATCGGTATTTTTAAAAGCCCTCAAGTGATTCTAATGTAGAACCAGAGTTAAGAATCACTGAAACATATGAAGAAGCAATCATATACAGGGGATCATTGACAGATGGTTATGAAAATAAAGGCAGACCCTATGACTCTGACAGGTTAATAGGAGGAACAAGATAATCTATCTCACTTGCCTGGAATGGATTGCAGCCTTGGCTGTACATTCATTTATGTGGAGAACTTTACAAGATATTGAATACTGGGCCTTCCTTCAGAGATTCTGACTTAACTGGTCTGTACTGTAACTTGAGTGATTCTAATATGCAGCTAAGGTTGAGAACTGCTGTCATGGGTGGAACACATTGTTTTCAGGAATATTCAAATAGTGGATACACACTCATGGGGGCTGGACTTTCAAGGCAAGAGTCTAGTCCTAGGGCAACCAAAACATGAATGTTCACAGTCCAAAAGAAGTAGTATTCATGGTGGTAAACAGAGCTAGAAGAGAGTTTGAGTCTGGATTAAAATTACTCCTAAGGGTGTTATAGGTAAGGGTTGGTAACTCATCTGCCTACAGAGATCAATTTGGTAGTCCAAATAAGTCAGTGGATGGCATGGTGGGGACTGAAGTATCCTTGGAGGGGCACATACCTAGTGAAATGCACAACCCAACCCAAGTTCTTACCAGAATAATTTTTATTATTTATTATTTTTATTTTTTTTAAAGATTTTTACTTATTTATTAATGAGAGAGAGAGAGAGAGAGAGAGGCAGAGACATAGAGGGAAAATCAGGCTCCTCACAGGGAGCCCAATGTGGGACTCAATACTGGCACCCCAGGATCATGCCCTGGGCCGAAGGCAGGCACCCAACCGCTGAGCCACCCAGGCATCCCAAGCCACTCAGGTGTCCCTTACCAGGATAATTATTAAAAAGAGGCTGAGAATCTGGAATTTTATGTTAAATCACTTAGTCTTTAAATACTGGTAGCTAAAAAGGCACTTTATTTTTTTTTATTTTTTTATTTTTGAAATAAAAAGGCACTTTATATATATTGGACCAGTTAAATAAAAAATGACCTTGAAATAAATTTGGGCTACCATCTACCACTTTATGAACTTAAGGTTACATGTTCCAGCTGTTCAGTGTAATTTTTATTTCAACCATGCCCTTTTATCAGGGTGATTCAAGTGGGTCAAAAGCAAAAACACTAAGTGAAGGGGCATTTACTGAGACTAGTGCTAGAGCTTAAATGAGTCTTTGGTCCTATCAGAATCCATATAGTATCAGATAGAACTTCTGTGAAAAGCTTTCAAGATGTGTAGTCCTACCGTAGAGAAGGATTGTATTCTGAGTTTTAGCCCTAGCTTAAGGTTCCACACCTCTCTACATGTTAAAAATGTCTTCTGGGTACTGACATGCTCCTATTTTGACACATTGGACTGCTTTCAATTTGTTATGGTTAAGATTAACAGTACTGCTGTTTATCTAAAATTGGAAAATGCAGTGCATATGTAATGACTTTATATTTTGAGCCAAAAATCTAAACACGTAATCGGCCAGAGGTTTCTTATATCACTTCTGAATGTGAGAAATACTCTGGGAGAGCCCATCTGAATGCCAGTGATTTTGGAAATTCTGGGATGGTTTTATAGGAACAGCAGAATCCAGAATCATGGTGGCTGTGTGTATATGTGCTCACAGAGAGTTTATGCATTAGGTACTAAAGATTTCAGGGGAACTATTTCTCATATTTCCCTTTGTGAAATGCTGTTTTTCTTCCAGTTTTTGGATACAGGAATGAGTTTTCCTTACAAAGTTTCCCTTTCTCTATCCTTTCCTTTTTCCATCCATACCACCAACCTATATGTTTCCTGCTTTAAAATTATAATCATTGCTGTCAGAAGAAGAGTTTTTCATAAGAGAACATGTTTTATCCTACCTGGAAGATGAGGGTTATTTGTTCCTGATAAAGAAGAAGGTGGAGGCCATTTTGCAGTGTCCTTCTTCAGTTCCCTTGCCTTCTGAAGCTTCATTCCTTTCTCATCTGGAGTCTGCTGATTGGAGCTCCAGAGCATCTTCAAATTGGGAAATTAGAGCCACTAACTCCAGGCTGCAACCATTACCTAGTTTTCTTTCTTTCTTTTGTTTTTAAAGGACCCAAAGATATACACACACCTCAAATCTGACCTTTACAAGTAGCTCAGAGGTAAATACCACTTTGCATTTCCTTTTATTCCTTCACTCAACAAATATTAATGATATGCTTGTCACTTGACAGGCACTTTGCTAAGCTGCAAACATACAATGGTGGCCAAACTAGATGTGGCTCCTACCTTTATGAACTTGCAGCTATGAGGACAGTAAACATGAATAATAAGTGAGAAACAATACAAATAATTAATAGCCTAAGTAAATATAAAATTGCATTTGATTTAAGTGCTAAAAGGAAAGGGACTAAGATTTGATCTGGTCAGGAAAATGAGGGAAAATTTCATTGAGGATGTAGCCAGTGAATGGAGATCTAAGGGGTACAAGTCAACTAAGTAAAATGGAGAAAACCCTTCTGGGAGGATAGACCACCACATGGAAGACCTTGTGTTGAGAGGGAGCCCTAGGGAACAGGAAAAGAGATCTCTAGGTATGGCTGGCCCATATGGAGCACTATAAGCCTGAGGGGTGGGTGGAGACCAGGGAGAGAAGGGCTCTGTGGGCTGTTAATATGTTCCACTTGCTAAGAAACCAATGGGAAGCCACATAAGAGTTTGAAGCTACTGGTGATGGGCCTCTTCTGTACTACTCTAAAGAGGGTACATTGCGGGGGGAGGGGGGCAGTGTAGTTAGAATGGGTACAGAGGGATTTTCAGTTTTCTAGAGAAAATAGTACCTTAGAGAAATGGTTAGAATTTTGAAAAGAAACGAACAAAATTGAGATTTATTAGCACACAAAATTGGAGTTGGATTGGAGAGGGGATAAAGGAAAGAGCAGGCTCAGGGATGATTTGCATAATGGGATGAATGCTAGTATCTTGATCTGGGAAGTAAAGCCCAGAGGAAGATCAGATTATGAGATCATGAGCTTAGTTTTGGGCCAGTTGAATTTAGGATATCTTTGAGACATTGAGGAGAGAAAGTGAGTGGTTATTTACAAGTTTAAAAGTTTAAGGATGTGGGTTGGCTATTAGACTCTAGTTCACAGAGTGGGTGATTAAAGCAAGGCGTATAGGTGAGACCCTCTAAGAATATTATGGAATAAAAGAAGAGAGCTAGGACTATGTCCTGTAATAACCACTTAGTGAATAGGTAGAACAGCTTCCCATACTGAAGGTACAGAAAAGGTTCCACGATGGCAAGAGGAAAACTAGAATATTGTGCCTTGGAAGCCACAGGCAGATAGGATGCCAAAAAGGAAAAAGGGGTCATTAGTGTCAAATAATGCTGAAACGAGAAGAAAGATGAAGATTTGGGAATATTCTTTGGATTTAGTGAGGAGGTCTTTAGTCACCCTGACACGAACTATTTTGGTGCAATCGTAGGGCCAAACACATACTGAAATGAATTGGCAATTATCTCTGGATATTTTCCAGTCCCTCTCCTTTTTTCATGCAAATACAAGGGGAGTCATTTGAAGCAAATGTATCTAGTTTGGTTCTTTAGTAAATAGAGATTGTAACCAAAGATCAATATCATTTGACACAGGGTGTCCACAAGCCAGTAGTCAAATGTTTGCTTAATTCCAGCTACCCAGTGATTCCCTTCTTCCTACCACCACCTCTCTGCAGTGTGTTAGAATGCAATATTCATTTTTAAAAATTACTTTTACATGGGAGATAAAGTGAAGGGGATAATACACTTGTTTATCTTTTCACATAGCCTAATGGTCAAGTAACTTGGAATGTTAGCTGTAGCCAGTGCCAGGGGACAAATATTTCTTCCTAGTTTGTTAATGAGGTTTTAAAAAAAATACCTCAGTTATAAAAGAGAAGAAAAAATAACTGGAATTTGTGTTAAAGGTGCTCCAGTGAATGGGTAAAATAAATGACACAAATTTTTTAAGTGTCAGTATTAGACACTGACAGATGTCTAATCTGTCACAGATAGGAAGCTGATCCAATGCCCAAAGCTGTTATTTTCCAAATAATAACCAGAGACTACAAATTTCTCCCTCTTCTTTTGGATCTATTTATCTAGGAAAGGAAATATTATTCAATCCATGTACACTTAAACCATCAAATTAATTGAACAAAGATCTTTTGATGGCCCAAGTATATTTTAAACAGCTTAGAGAAAAATATTTTTTTTTGTTTATATATGGGAAACATCATTTTGACAAAAGTAGCTGAATAAAAATGGCAAAATTTAAGATTAAAAAGAAGTATGTTTAAAAGATTTCCAGTGGACTACAGGTTTGGAGTATTAGTAAGGATGTTTGGAGAGATCCAGCCAGCGTCTCTAACCTAAAGTGCATCTTGCCTTAATGTAAAAGTCATGTCATTTATTCACTCAGCACATATTTGGAGCATCTAAATATTTCCACACACTGTGCTAGGTGTTAGACAACAGCAACAGTAGTGAATTTATGGACAAATCCCTGCCCTCATTGAGTTTATATTCTAGTGGAGAAGACAATAAATAAATGTATAGTGTCAGTAAAAGGCAGTGAGAAGTTTTATGGAGAAAACTAGAGACAGTGGGAGAAAGAAGAGTAATGGTGGGTGTTAATGCAGTTAAGCTGGTAAAAGAAGCTCTCTGTGAAGAGGTTATGTGGAGATTTGAAAAACTTGAAGGAGCAAGTTTTTATAATTATGAGACTAAAAGAGCATTTTATAAAAGGCCCTGGAGCATGCATGTTGTGTGCTCCACAAAGCAGAGCCTTGCCAGCTCCATATTCCCCTCAAACCTTGAGGACACAGAGAATGGGTTTACTCCAGTGCCTCCCTGAAGATGCTCTCATTAGCTATGGCATCCAAAGAAGAAAAATCTGCTTTCTATTAGTGTCTCATCTTGGTGAGTTTAGTTTGCAAATTTTCTGTGGTTTCATTAAACTGAACCAGAAGGAGTCTTTGAATAGATCTATTGCTTTGGAAAACTGAATTAGAAGCCAGCTTGAAGCCTGGCTCCTTGGGGCACAGCCAACCTCCCCAGCTCACCTCTGGCAAAACTGATTCTGTTTGCTTCCCTTACTGAAGACAGACCCAGGCACCTCCCACTTCCAGAGGCACATTGTGGTGGTTCAACCCAGGGTACACAGGTAGTCTGTCCAGGACCAAGGTGCATGTACTCTCATAAGCTTCAAAGGCTTCAATGAAAACCATAACATGCAGAGCAGGGCCAAGGCAAGATTTTTGGCATATTGACATCTGCACCTGAGGGATGGTTCGCTTCTTCCTCCACTGATTTATGTAGACTGATGATAAAGCTACAGGGGCTTTTCTCTGTATTTTAAACTTTGGAGAAGGAACCTCACATTTGATTAAGCTGAC
This sequence comes from Canis aureus, assembly GCF_053574225.1. NCBI lineage: Eukaryota > Metazoa > Chordata > Mammalia > Carnivora > Canidae > Canis > Canis aureus. The sequence continues at coordinate 16,535,477 of NC_135636.1, forward strand.
GTGGATCCCCAGTGTGGTGGCATTCTTTTAGTGTAGCTCTATATTCCTTGTTCTGGACACCCAATTGGCTTCCCCAAAGCCACATTCTACCCAATGTGATACTGTGTATGGCCCTCACATTATTTAAAAGAAAAAAGCCCAACTACTCATAATTGCAAGATTGAGGGAATTCAGTTCAAACCTGGATTTCTGCATGCTCTCAGAAAAGCTCTGGCAGTTATACCACCACATTCCATCATGGCAACAATTGGCTGGGCCTTGACATGATTTCTTTACATGGAGCACATGCCCCCTGTTGTGCCCAACCCTCCCCCGCCCCCCCACCATCCCTTGTTACGTCTCATTTAGTCACCTTACTTAGTCTCATTTCCTGTTTGGCCTCTGTAGGCATTGATTCTTATGATTGCTCCTTTAAATCATTATCTTGTTCTTGTCACCCAGTTTCTTTTCCCCCAGTATTGAGAATAACAAAAGGAGTGATGTCATCATGATGGATACATCCAGTGACCACTACAGTCTGGTCCATAGTGCTGAAAGTAAGGCAAAGGCTTCTTTGTTTCTCCATCATAATATTGTAGTAATTTGATGGAATGATGATAGGCATAAAAGCCATTAGTTCATAATGACAGAAGTGTCAGAGTGTGGGTCTTCGATGGGGAGATAAACTATCCTGAAGAGAAGGGCAGATGGGGCTTTCTCAATATTTGAGGGTCTAAAAGCAGGATCCCAGTTTCATGTCTGCTTTTGACAATAAACTTTCAAACTATTTTGGCAAGTAAGTTTCGTACAAATGGTTCAACCACCTGTGTCCTCCTTGGACTGTAAGCTCTTGAGGGCAATGGCCAGATGTTGTTTTTCTACTAGTGTTTGGCAAGTGGTAAGGCCATGGTACATGGGAAGCCCTCAGTAGAGATGTTCCTGGAAGCGTGAAAGCCACAGTACCATCATGTGTGAGCTTTCCTTACAACATATATCCCTAGCCAGGTCAGCTTCAAGGACTCCCAGACAACCGAGTCAGAATCACACCTCACAAATTTTTGAGTGGGTACAGAAATTCCATTGGAGTGAAGCTGATCAATATGGTTATGGCACACAGAGAGGAAGAAAGATTTTACAATGGAGGCCAACTACTTATGCATCAAAACACCATTCCCCTCTTGTTCAGCTCTGAAACATCTTCCCTTAATTAATTATTCTTGCATTTATTTCCTAAGGCTGATGAACAGCTGGCTTGTACTTGACGTTACACAAAGAGCTGGGTTTAGGAGTAAATTTTAGTATCCACAACTTCATCTAATAGCTCTGGGGCATATTTCAAACATCTTGTTATTGAGCCTGCCTATATTATTACCGTCTGTGACCTTCCCTTTGGTAGCTGCCAATGCTGATTGGAATGCATCTGCCTCTTTCTGAGCAGAGTTATGGGAGGAAGGAAGCTAAAGAGATGTGAACAAGATCTAGATCTAGTACACACTTTGAAGAATACCCAAAATTTCTTTGAAAACAATTAAGCCATGGCAAGATAATTTGGGATAGAAATTGTGATCTTTTTTTCTTCCTATATTTCTTCGTTCCCACACTGTAAGCAGGTAGCTGTGCTGTGTAGTTGCATGCCTCAAGAGTTTTTGCCAGGCTGACAGCAACATTTAGAGGAAGATCATGATTCTTCCTCTCTTGAGCTTGCGTATCCTGGGGTGGAGGGGGGGCAACCAGTAATACAGGCCTTTGATGATGACAAGGCTCAAAAGTGGCACAATGACACTTTCACTACGTTCTGTTTGTTAGAATGGATCCCAAGGCCAGCCCAGATTCAACAGGTATTACAGTAGACCATGCCTCTTAAGAGAAGCAAGCTACAAAGTGATATTGCATATGGCATGCATACAGCATGGCCTGGAAGATGGGGGCCATTTTTGCAATCAGTTTATTACATGGAGCCTTTGCAGATTTGTTGAGGCCAGAACTCCTGTATTGGATTGACCACAGGTGCCCCTTGCTTTGAACTTATGTCCAAGTTAAACACAAATACCTGGAGGACAAGAGCTTTTTTTTATTCCTGCACCATTTGCAGAAGTAAATATCATACTAATCATAATTCTTTTTCTACAATTGGAGGTGAAAAAGTGATGCCCACAAAACTGGGACATTATGTATCTAGTTACTATTTATCTGGATTTACTTACAGTTAAGAAATATGTTCCTGGGCTTAAGAAACCATGAACTTATGTAGAAATTTTGATGTGTAAAACTCAGCAGTACATTTCTTTATAATTTTCTTTAAAACAGTCTTAATCCTTGTATCCCTATCCTGTTGAGCTGTTGAAATTATTTCAGAGCCATTTTTGGGGTTCTGGTACCCTCCTGGGGGAATTCAGGTATCTGTGGAAAGTTAAGGAAAGGTCTCTGGGCTCTATTTTGTCCCCGTTCAAGCCCATGTGGTTTCTTGGAGTTGCACAGAGTTTAGCTGCTGAACCTGATATGGGGAGTGGCTATCTTCAAGAGGTCCCGTCCACTGGTACTCTCTTGGAACTATTCCACCACCATGAGCACAGGCCTGAGCTAGGCTGCCAGAGGATGAGACAGCACATGGCACAGAGCTGTGTCTTCCCTACTCGGCCACCCCACACCAGCTGGCACCCAGCCCACTTCCTGCTGACCTTCATCATCTGTAGGAGCTCCGCTGGCATCAGCCAAGCCTAGTCCAAACCAGCAGAATTTCCCAGGCCACCACAGACTTTGGAAAATAATAAGTGGTGGTGGTTTTAAGCTACTGACTGAGTTTTATGGTAATCCGTTCTACAAGGTCAGTATATCAGTAGGTAATACAGGAGAAGAGTCAATGTATCAGGTTCTTGCAGGAGGAGGGGCTTCAAAAATTTAGTTAAGAAGGGAAGACTGGGTCATCATTCCAGGCAGGGGAAGGAGATTTTCCTGATTTGGTTTCAGCCTTTCCAGTTGATCAATCGCAGTCCCAGTTTTCGTAGATAGATCTCATCCTCTCTCTTTGGCGCCTTTTCTCATGCCATCCAGCCTCCTGGTTTCTGAGGAAGTCAGAGCGGCTATAAGCACCGGATCCCAGAGTCCACAAGAACCCTAAGCCTCCTGGGCCAACCTCAGTGGTTTCCATTCCCTTCATCTAAACTCAGGGGACAGGAACACTTGGACCTTTTTGGCAGATTTATATAGTGCTCACCAGACCTAGGAATCTCCTTGAGTGCCCAATAAAACAAGGTATTTTTTGCTGTTGTTTAATTCCCAGGACCTAGACTTTCATTACCAAATACAATTTAGAAATAAAAATAAAGTTTCCTTCACTCCTGGGGCTTCCACCCTCTTTGCCTATGAGCCCCTCTGCCCTCCTGGTTCTCAGGCTCTTGGACTGTGACTCTCAGGATTTCCAACTTCCTGCCTCTTTCCCAAACTGATGCCACTTTCCCAGGCACTGGGAGTGAAGTCTGAAAGGGTCAGTCCCCGGAATTCCTTGTGGTAACAGTGGGGAGACAACCGCTCCTGTCTGTTAATTGGCACAGGAAATGAGCAGAGTTGAATGTAGTTCTCCTGTGATTAGAAACCTTTTTAAAACAACAAGCATGGCCGAATCTTTCCTTAAAAGAGGGTTCAGAGTGGATTGAGAAACCTGAGAACTATCTAGGTGAGTTAATGAAAAAATTAAATTGGAGTCTTTTCATTTTGCAAAGTAAAAAAGTAAAACAAAAACAAGAGGTGAAAACATTCCTAAATGTTAGAGACTCAGAGGTCTCCCTCAAAATTTGTCTCTCTGGTCTTGCTAAAATAAATGCTAAAGAACACATCCCAGTTAGTTTTTCTTTCCCATTCATCCCTCTTCCCCTGATGTCTTCAGAGCAGGCCTTTTAAGGATCTGAGAGCCTTTGTAAGTGCTGCCTCCTCCCGCTTTTGCTCTCTGACAGATGTTGATTTTAATGATTCCTCCTTCTTGGGTTTCAAAACCATCAGGGTGTTTGTTCTTGTAACTAAAAATTAAAACAACCAATCCACAGTAAAACTTTTTTTGGTTTTGTTTTGTTTCAGAGAGATCTAAGGAGGAGGTGAGAAGCCCCACCTCCAGTGTTATTAAGGTGTGAAGAAAATACTATTTGCACAGAGGCATATACACCCCCCACCTTTGACCTCCTTCAATAGAATCCACTCACACTTTTGCTTATACAGCCATACACTTATATTTTCTTTTTGTTCCCCTAAGTGCTTAACTCAGTCCTGAGCACAGAGTAAGCACTTAATACACTTTTGCTGATGTGAATTGAAGGCCTGGGGTATTTCCTACAGATTAAGCAATTTTGACACCATAATCCCTAAATAATTCCCAGGAAGTGCCTCGCACAATGGTTTCTATTGCAGGCACATTAGGGCTCTTGATTCCTGTCTTTTGCTGTTTGTTTCTGGTTCATGTGTCAAGCCACTCACTCACTACCTCTTGGTTCAGTTCTTTAGACAGTCAGAGGAAAATGAGTGATAACTCCAGGGCAGGACATTTTTATTCTGTCTCGGAAACTAGGCTCCAAAGCAGAGAAATTATTTTTCCTCTGTGCTGAGTAATAGAATGATTATGACCTGCAAATATTTGGAGAGGGGTGGTCAAATGCAGCAAGAAGAGCTGAAGGTGCTTTCAATAGAAATGAAACCGTTCCAATTCCGAGGCCCCCTCTGAGCACAGGGAAATGTGGGTGAAACATTATAGCAGCAACAGGAATGGTTATTGAACTGTGAAAAGCATTTGCTACATAAAGAGGGCCTTAATTCCTTTGATGTTATCAGGGAGGGATGTATTAGGTTCTGCAAAGCAAGTGGCAATGATCAGCAAATGCATTTTTAAAATGTTCTTCTCCTTTAATATCAGATGACTATAACTCAATCTCCAGTTTGTGGGTTATTCTTCTTATCCCTCCCCTGCCCCCAAAAGAGGGTGTGGTCAGGGCAATTAAGAAGACCAATTAAGAGGGACATTTTAATTTCTGGAAGGAGTCACCATCTCACTTCTACTTTTCTGTTGCTTTTGTATTTGTGAGAAACAAAAATTAAGACGTTGGGATTTCTGAACTAATGAAGAATTTATGGAAAAATTACAATTCCGTTAATTGAAATAGAAATGATACTTGATAATCATATACAGAAATGTCCCACTTGGTGTTTTTTTTTACTTTCTAGAGAACTTAGAAAGAACTTTCTATAGAACCAAGTTGGAAATCTTTTAAGAAATTTCGTTACTAAATAAAGGCATGGGAAATGAGCACATTTGATTTGGAAAGAGCAAAAACTTTTTTAAGTAAAAATTTATTCCATTTTTGGTACTTTAATTTGGGCTAAAGATAGAGTCAATGAAAAAAAAATCGAACATTTTGCTTATTCTAAGTTGTTTCAGTTGGTAAAATTCAAAGGTGCTTAGTGTGGCAGCTAAAAGGGAAATTGATTTAATAGGTTAAAATTACAAGTTGGACAGAACTTGTAACATGAGCAACATAGAAAGATCATGACAATACCAAGATAGCTAGTTATAGACTGTAGATTTGTTCTTAAAAAGAGCATCTGACCTGTATTTACACCTTGGTAGGTGGGTGCTAGAGGGATGCCAGGAATGTGCTTTCGCTGGAATGCTAACCAGGGGATTTAGAGGAGAAAGCAATTCCTATTTCTGTACCTTTCTTTTGCAACTGTTTACAAATACCTTGGAGCTGTGATGTCTACACGTCTTATTGATGTGGCTGTAGGACCAGATTGTGTTCATAAATCCACCCCCCCTCTGCTCTCTAAGCCACGTACTTTGCTTTAGGTCAGAGCCTGACTCTTGTCCAGTCTATCGTGGACTCGGGTTGGAAATTGACACCGAAAATATCCCAATCATAGGCATTTGTCTGGAATCACCTTAATATCATAAATTATATCTGCTTACATTCGGGCTTAGCATCATCTCCTGTTAATTTCCGTTGGAAGTTTCAACTCCCCCTGATTCTGACCCATCCCTGCTAATGATCCTCCTACCCCAAAGCCTGGGAGAATGAGGAAAGACAGGCATTTGATAAAAGCCCATTACCATTAAAGAGAGGGGGAGAAGAGAGAAAGAACAGAGCTGGAGCCACCCCATCCCAGGACCAGCGGTTGTTGAGTTTAAAATTTCACGTTGGCCTCTTTCTTATTAGACAGCCGAACCTGGCATCAAGGGGCTATCGACTGTCCAAACAGCAGCCAGAGAAACAATCGACAAAGCCATCCCTTGAGAATGTTGAGTAAACTGGGGAAAATAGTGTCAAAGGAGTTAATGTGCAAGCTGGCACCCAATGCCAGCCCCAGCGTGAGAACCACTTACGCAGTAATTGTCCCTCCTGGCGTCCCCCAGCTCTGTCAAACACTGCCCCAGGTTTGCCTTTCAGCACAGGAACTGATCTCTTTATGACAAACTGAAATACATACCCACCCTCAAACCCTACCAGCTAGGGTGGGGAACCCAGGTGGGAAAGCAAGTAGTTCTTTAGCAACCGCCAGGGGTTCGGTTTCGCCAGACTCCCCTAGGGTCGGGCAAGCTGGGCCAACTGTTTCTTGGGAATGCCTGGGTAATGTTTATGTGCAGCCCAGGACTCAAGGGGAGATAAAGCCAGACATCAGCTGAGTCTCACTAACCCCTTACACCCAATCCAGCTGCAGTCGGAGGTCCTCAGTACCAAAGTCCCACACCCTGCTTCGTGGCATTTAGAATATGCACGGATAGAGGAGAAGGGGGGATCCTGTGGTCAGAACCAAAGAGGGTGCATTGCAGCGCCGCAGCACCAACTCAAAAGGCCTGGTGGCAGTGCTTGCTGAAACAGTGTGAAATACTTTAAGTAATAGAGGGGAAAAAAAGGATATCCTTGTAATGACAATGGTCAGAAATAGGCGATTTGAAATAATAGGATTGAATAGGAAAATAGTAATTCCAAGAGGGGTTTTGTTTGTTTGTTTGTTTTGACATCAAGAGAGACACCTGTCACAAATTTGAGCTGAGGCCTAGACTGCAGAATCCCTTAACATTCTGTAAATCATTTGGAAGAGTTTACTACTCTCCCAAATTCTCCAATCATCCAAAAGAATGAGCAATTAGGATTTATAAATATGAATATATAAAACTCATTGTGGAAAAAAAATCCACCTGGAAGTAATTTTGAACAAATAGCATATATGTAAACAAAAAAGTAACTAAGATACCCCAAAATAAGATAAATAAAAGTTATAAATAGACCAATCCAAAAAAGTGTATAAATATCTCATAAATGTGGATAATTAATTTAGTCATTACTAATTTAAAACACTAAAGAAAAAGAGCAGTACCATTTTTTTCCCTAATCGGCAAATTTAAATAATGATAATACCAAATGCAATTCATAAAATAAGGCTAATGGAAATATATATTGCTGCAAACCATCTGAGAAGCAATTTGATGATAGGAATAAAAAATATTTATATACTTGTACCTAGTAATTCTACTATGAAGAAGGGTCTCACCTTCAGCCCCCTGCCTTTGAGCAGTGTGGAACCAGGTGTACAGGGATGTTGAACACTGTGACTGGACCACTCACAACTTTGACTTCCCATTTTCCAGTCAAAAGACACTGGCACATAATTCAGGTGCACCTGCTTCTAGATTTTGTATGGGGTGGGGGCTGGTATGCGGCTTCTATTCTCCATGTTCTTCAAGTATCATTCTACTAGCCTTTCTGTTGTTCATTTTTCTTCATTTTGGGTTGTTAAGAACTCTTGACATCACTGGCAGTGCAGATTCCTTTTTCATTTCTTTTTCTTTTCTTTTCTTTTTTTTTCATTTATGTACATGATAACCAAGAGCTCTTAGAGAGAAAAATGCCTTTATTTTATCAAAAATATTTTCACATTGTTCTTCTTTTTTAGATTTTCTAAATTTTCAACCCAGATCATTATTTTTCCACTAGGAAAAGAAATCCAATTTAGATTATTTTACAATATGAATAAATTTACAATTTACATTTAGGGTAAAAATTAAGGTTGTAGTTATATACATTTTATATCTTTCCCAAATAACAATTGAAAAAGAAACTAATTTTAGTAAGATGTGGGCTATATCTATCAATGCTTTGATAATTAAAGTTATTTTAAAACTTCAGTGAAAATGCTTTTGTTGGAAATGAAGTTTGAAATGCCTCTGGGGCTCACATTGCTGTTTTTTTTACACCTGTAGAAGGATTCTAAAGAAAGCCTTTCTTAAATAAAAGAAAATGTCTCATAAATAAGGAAAATCATTTAGAACTGATTTTCAACACGTTGTCTTCTATAAAAGAGCATCATGCAGTGTTTCCATCCAGAAACATTTTTTGTGTCCTGTGAAGGTATGAAATCCCATGGTGGCTTTAGGGTAGTTCTACTAAGAAATGAAATCTCCACAATACTGTTCTTTTTTTTGCTGTAGTACACAATAGCAATGATAATCTCCATATATATTAAGTCTGACTTTCCTGGTTTGAACACTGATGTCTTGAACCCCAGAAAATTCTCAGTCCCAGGCAGCCTGTGTCCTGAGTGCCTACCATGTGCAGATTGTCCTTAACTAACCCAAAGCTGAGTGTCTTAAAACAATAGTCATAGTATCTAATGACTCTAGAGTTGGAAATTCAAGCAAGGCTCCTCTGGCTTTTTTTCCCTGCTCCATGTGATGTCCCCTGGTATCATCCTTGGTATTCAGTAGGTGGTTGGGCTGGACTGGAGAGTCCAGGATGGCTTCATTTCCATGCATGGCATATCAGTGAAGATGTCTAAAAGGTTGATCTCTGCTGGGCCCCTATCCCTGTCTGCATAGTCTCTCATCCTTTCCAGGTATTCTTTTTAGCAGGGCAGTCCAACTCCTCACCTGGCTCAGGGTTCTGAGTTCTGGCAGACAGGTGGTAGAAGCTAAAGGATAGGAAGCTAGTCTTTCAACATCTAGGCATAAAAACTGCTAGTGTCACCTCTGATATATTCTGTTGGTCACAGCAGTCACAAACCCCGGCCAGAGTAAAGGGAATAGAACATAGACTATACTTGTCAGTGGGAGGAATGTGAAAAAAACTTGAGACTGACTTTAAACCCCAACACAAATACTGTGTTTTAACGTAGTAACCACAAGTTGTAGTTTAATTTGTTAAATAAATAAATAAATAAATAAATAATAAATAAATAGAGAGACAGATAAATAAATAAATAAATCTATCTCATTTTGCAGTTGAAAAAATGAGCCTTAGAGAGGTTGAAAATTTTCTCAGATCACACAACTAATATCAAAGCTCAGGTAAAGCTTAAGTTGGTCTGTGAAAATTACGCCATTTTCATTATGCCATGTTGACAACAGAGAAGCATTTCATGGTTTGTTCACAGATGGAATGCATCTATGTAATAAGTGCACAGATATATTGTGTACATCCATGGGAAAGGAAGGCAATGAGTGGAAACCCCTCTCCCAGCTTGTGACAGAAAGATGGGAGAATTTTTTAGCAAAAATTTTCATTCCCCACCTACCAAGGCACATGGAGTCCAACAAATAGACTGTTGGGCTATCTGGATCTCCTGAAGTGTTAGACTTTTCAGGAAGCCTGCCAAAGAGGATGCAAAACGTTGCAACCATTAGTTTTGTGTCAGATTCTGCTGTATAACAAAGCACCCCAAAATTTAGTTGCCTAGGTAACTCTTCCAGTCTCAGTAGTCTAGGCTGACCTGGCTGTGCTGCCTCATGTGTCTGTGTTGAACTGCTGGTTTAACTGGTGTGGGTGGTCTTATTCACATGTCTTGTGGTTGGCAGGCCACTTGCCAGGGGCTGGCTGACTACTGGTTGGTAAGCCTTGCTTCTGTTCTACGTGACTTTCTATTTGCCAGCAAGTGGAATCCGTTTGTTCATGTGGAAGCTACAGCATTCCAAGAGTAACAGTGTGCAAGGCTTCTTGGGATGGAAGCTCAGAACTCACACAACATTGTTTGTATTGTTTTCTATTGGTTAAAGCAAGTCACAAGGCCAGCTCAGTTCCAGGAGTGGGGAAATAGACTGCCTCTCTTGCTAAGGAAATTGCAAAATTCCATTGGAAGAATCTGGATACAGAAAGAAGAATGATTGGAGACATGTTTCCATTCTGAAAAAAGGAAAACTGGTTGATGTCTTCTACAACATTTAGAACATAGCTAGTTGCAGACACCCACAACTCTGATGAAATGATTTAAATTAAAATATGGGCATTGTGAGCTCAACCAAAAACCCCATCCAGATAGTTAATCTGTAACAAAGTCAAGAATTCCAAAGGGCATATGAAGTACTTTTCATCCTCATGGTCCAGGCATAGTTTTTAACTTATTGTGGTCTATTGTAATGTGTATGCTGCATGTGTAGGAGCCCCCCCGCCCTTTTTTCTCCTGAGCTGTTTAAACCTGTTCTCTATTGGAAATCAAGTAATATCTCTTAGGCTCACACATTGGTATTCTACCATACATCTGGTAAAGAAAGAAAGGTTACATGAATTAAAACTGTACAGCAGGAATGCAGGAACAAATTTTGGTTCCCTAAAAATGTCAGAGAATATTCCCTATGTTTTAATAACTGTTACAGGATTTGTATTTGAACTTGAACAGTGAAGTAGATCTGTTGGGTGCATTATAGGTGCCAGGTACTATACTGCACATTTGATGTGTTTCATATCATTTAATCCTCACTGTGAATTTATGATTCACCAGTGAACATTAGCATCTACCTTATTAATGTGATATGATTGGAATTTAAAATGTAAGGTAGATTGCTCAAGATTTCTCTTTGTCTATTAAGAAGTAGAGTTTATGTCATCATCCCTTAAATCTTGGCTCCACCAGGTGACTTGCTTTGGTCCAAGGGCATAATAAATGTGATGCAGGCAAAAGATTGAAACACACTTGGACATTAAGGCTTTTTTTCCCCTGCTACTCATGAGATCCTTGGGTGCCGAATGAATAAGCAGGCTGCCTTGCTGGAAGATAGGATCCCACATGGCAGAGATCCAAGGTGAACAGCAGCTGAGAATCAGCCAGCCCTTGGCCAATCACCTGTTAACTCCCAGGCCTGTGAGAGAGGTGATCCTAGATCATGCATCCTCCAGCCAACCTTCCAGCCTTCCCAGCTAGTGGGAGCAGAGCTGGGAGTCAGGCCCATGTTCTCATATTCACAGCTTATATCCTTAATAGTAACACTGTACTGACTTCCCTAAAATGTATACTGTTTCTCAGAAGGTTGATGAGGCTAATAGTTGTTAAAGTATCTACAAAGACTGCCTGGCAGACAGGGAAGTGCAGGCAGAAATTTCCCTTGCTTATGAACCCCCAGATGCCTTTACACACATCAGGCACCTATGCAGTAACCCCTCAGGATACTAGAAACCCATGAATATTTTAAACAAAGACTTGGGCTTTTAAATGAAGCCTTGAAAAGATAAAATCACAAGTAGCAGGGACATAGATTTTGGAAAGGGGAAGAAAAGAGCCAGGGAAACCAGAGGCAACAACGTAGGGGTGAATTGATGAAGTGGTAAGTCAAGACGACAGTGAAATGGAGTTCTAGGCATTAGAAGGGGAATCTATAGGACATGATTGTTTAATCCTTTGCTTGTTTAGGCAGTCGCTTCAAGTCCAGTGGGTATTCCAGCTTATACAAATGCTAAGATAAAATTTATTTGAAATTCAGAGGGAGAGAGAGAGAAAAAGACAGAGATTGAAATATAGGAGCCATCTGGTCTCATTTGAAAATCCTTGGTCTGAAATCTGGAAATAGGAATTTTGATCCTTCTCTGACATCATTTACTTTGGAGCTTGAATAAGTCACTTAACTGCAACCCTCTGGCCTCAGTTTTCATCTCTGTCCAAAGGGAATCCTTTGAAGGATGGTGCTTGTTAAGGTTAAAAGCATTAATAAATGCCGTGTATTACTGATTTGTGAAATGGTTTTCTCTATAAGCACTTCCCATGCCAAGGTACTTATAAGAGCAGAAAAAGTTAAGTGGAATTTACCAGAACTCTTTTCATTAATTTCCCACATACTGCCAACTCTTAGATTAATTAGAGATCCAGATTCTTTCTAGTGTCTTTTGGGAATTTAGTCTGGAGGCTCAATAGCCTGATCTGAATGGAACTGACATGTAGGAGAAACTTTGCTGGCCTGGTAATATATTGACTAAGAGATTTAGAAGTAAGTGACCTTGATGTTGTCTCACGCCCATCACAAAAAGACATGAATTCTTGGTTTGAAATTCAAGGCCCATCTCTTAATAGTTGTGTAATTGTGGGCAAACTACTTAACTAGTCTGTGTCTCAGCTTCCTCATCTGTAAAGAGGGGATATAATAGCACCTATTTTATAGGGTTGCTGGGAAAACTAAATGAGCTTCCTATATGTCTAGTGCTTAGAACATTGTCTGACACACTATAAGTGCTATATAAAAAGGTTACAGGTTAAAATTATTGCTTGTTAGTGTGAACTGAAACCCTACAAGTTGAGAAAATCAAGACAAATGCTTTATCACTGGCACCCATTTCTCTCTCTTGCTGGCTAGTGCTGCTCGTCCTCAGTCATCCCTGTGCTGACGTCTTTGGATGCTATCATAGCAGAAACATGTTGAATGATAGGGCTTAGTCTGATTCTTAGAGGCAAGTGATCTCCAGTGACCCAGAAATCATTATGGCTGAAGACAAATTTCAGTCAAAGCAGCAGAACTTCTTGGACCACCTCGGGGTTTGTCACATAGATCTGGTTGCTACAGATCTATGTTTTCCAGATATTTTTCAAGTATTTTTATGTTCTAAACAGTGGAATCTGTTAAACATATATCCTATGTTGAAGGGATCCAAGTGTCCTTCATTACATCCCAGCGCCCTCATCTACATATGAGGTCTGAATAGATTAAGTGACTGTAGTCATACAGCTCTTTAGTGGCAAAACCAAAAAGGTGCTCAGGTACTGTTGGTTGGAAGCCAAACCAGCATGTGTCCAGTTTCAAAGGAAATGGCTATGAAGGTCTGTTCCCCACTCAGCAACCACTCAGCAAGATGAAGGACATGAGAAGGATCAGAGAGTAGAGCTAAGCTTAGAAGTGATGGGTAAAGAGAGGTCTCTGTGAAGAGTTGTGGGGCCTTGGGCCTCAGTCCCACCTCTGGGTGCATAGCAGCATCTCTGATTGCTGCTTCCTTCCTTTGGGTGTGATGCTCTCATTTTCAGGCCATTATCATCAGTGAAAGTGTACAGTTCATTCTTGCCAGGCACTCTACTCTGCTCAGATTCAGACTCTGTTCTTGGCTCCTTTTATAATTGTGGCTGCACAAATGCAAAACAATTCACTATTCTGTTTCTTCTTCCCTTCCCTAGTGGGCACTCTCTCTCTCCACAGTCTGACTGGCAGAGTTCCTTCACTTTTTTTTTTTTTTAAACCCACACTAACTAAATGAGATATCTTTTATTTGATCTGACACAGTAAGTGCCTATTTTACATTTCCTTTCTGATCAATACTTAACCACCCAACAGTTTCCTGTACAAAATCTACTCACAGTGGCCTTCCCTAAATGCTTCAAATGTCACCTACTTTTGAGTATTGTTTCTTTTAAAATGCAAATCCTTGTCACACTGAGCCACTGGATCTTCTTTAATGAGTCACCTAAATCCTTTCTGATTGCTGAATGGTGGATATATCAGGGGCGACGTGCGGATGTCTGGGTATATGTCATGATGGTAAGGATGGTGGATGAAAAAAGAAATGCTATTGTTAGGTGAGTAATGTGGGAGTTGCACCCTAGGTAAAAATCTCACAATCTGGAGAAGAAAATAACCTAGATTTCCAAGGCAAGGCAGGAGAGAGCAGGGACCATAAAGAAGCATAGGATTCATGAGAATTGTAATAAATACTTAGGTATTTAAGACCTCCACTTAGGTCATGATCATGCCTGGGGCTTTAAAGTCTCTTCACGCACTGCCCACTGCTGAGCTACCAACTTCTCCTCCCATCACTGATATAGGTGCAGCCAAGAAAATCTTTCTTCCGACATTAAAAAAAAAAAAAAAAAAAAAAAAAAAAAAAAAAAAAAAAGGTAGCTAGATCACTCCCAACCAATAATGTAGAAGAGAACAACAGCAAAAAAAAAAAAAAATCAATAGACAGGGAGGAAAGCCAAAATGAGTTTCCTTAAAGGTTAAATCAGATCTGTCTCTTAAGAGTAAAGAGGCTATTATTGATGGAGGGCTGGGATTTTATTGTATTTTAAATTAACTTGATCCCAATAAAGATGGAAGCCTTAGAGCCAGTTATCTCCAAATGCAGGTGCATCTGGTAAGTTCATTCTCTTTGGCTATTACCACCATTTTCTGAGAGCACTTTGTTGTTCAAATGTAACTAGAAATCAGAGTCTCCATCAATATTTAATCTGACTGGCTCAAACAGACAGCAGTCAGGGGGAATCAAATAAATTAATCACTGGTGTTTAAAGGAGAACTTCCTTTACAAGTGTGAGGTCTGATGGGAGGCCATGTGAAGTTACATGATACAGCTAGCTAAAGAGGGGAATTTCAAAAGCAGAAACAGAAGATTTCTAGGAAATGTGGCCTCTCAAAGTCCCTCTCTTCTGTCAAGGAAGTCTTCCTTGTGTCCACAAACCTGGAACATGATTCTCTCCTCTCTGCCCACTTTTGCATCTACTTTTGATTTTAAAATTAACCTTTTAACATCTTTCCTTTGAAGGAAGCAAAATGAAGTCCAAACTGTAATGTGGAAAGCATGATTTAGAAATGGCCTTTATGGCTGCCATGGCATTTTCTTTCTTTCATTTTTTTCTTTTTAAGATTTTATTTATTTATTCATGAGAGAGAGAGAGAGAGAGGCAGAGACATAGGCAGAGGGAGAAGCAGGCTCCCTGTGGGGAGCCGGATGCAGAACTCCATCCCAGGACCACAGGATCAGGACCTGAGCCAAAGGCAGATGCTCAATCATTGAGCCACCCAGGTGCCCCTGTCATGGCATTTTCATAGCTACTTTTTAAAGTATTTTTTTCACTGTTTATACAGTATGTGTTAAGCTTTGTTGATACCTTGCTGGCAGTGTCTTTCTATTCTCAGAGTGCTCTGGGTGGGTTAGGGTCACACAGCTTTTATTATGTGCATTACCTGTGAAGCGATCAGGCAGGGACATCAAGATGGCCAGGGTTACCATAGCAGCAAAGCTGTGTCAGCCCAGCTATCCACCCATGATTCTCAAAGTATAATGGGCCTAATTAACTTCAGCACAAACTCAGGGTCAGTACCATCTTTTTCAGTAATGCATATGGATGTTGGGAGTTGATGATATGGTACATGCAAAGCATTAAGAATAGTGCCACCTAATAGTAATAGTGGTGATAACTTCCTCTCTGCTGGATACTGTACTTATTGCTTGTCATGGATCATGGTGATATTCAAAGCTATTGCCACAACTGAGATAGTTGAGGCTTAGTATGGCCAAATGATTTGCCCTTGGCAGCAAAGCTAGAAAGTACCCATCTCTTAATGCCAGGGCCCTATTTGTGTAGTAATTTGCTGTTCATCATCTGATGCAGTTAGGCCCCATTCACCCATTTGTTTGCCCTCTCACCTTGGACTTGAGTGATTTCAAACCACATTGCCTCTTTTATATTATTCCTCTCTTCCTCAAACTTTCCCTACTTCTCTGCCCCCCTCCCCCTCAAATCCTTCTGGGAAGGGTGATAATCAATAAGAGATAATGTTCAGGGAAAAACCAGTTAGGAGCTCCAGTAATGAGCTCCTTCCTGGCTGGTTTGCAGGGGCATGACTCTGCAGGAGGGACTGGGCGAGTAGGGTGCTAAGTGCTGGGGTGAGGCATGGGGCAATGACTGTTATCAACTGGTATAGAAGTGCAACTATTGTAGAAATTGGTACATTCATACACGTTTGTATGTTCTGAATTATATCCCTGTCTCTGTAAATCCTTGATCTGAGTTTCTGTTCAAGTATCACCTGCTTTGGTTTTCCCAGACAGACAAAAAAGCCTGGGCTTAGTCTTCACTCTTTAATCTGCTCTCTTCTTTTTCTGATCTCACTACCTTGTAAGGATTTGTCCGTGTCCGTCTTTTGTACAAGACTGCTAGGTGAGGGCAGGTTCCAAGTAGAATCTGCCTTTGCATCCCTCTTGCTTGATACACTGTTGAGTGAATAAATGAATCTCCGCATCTGATACTTTTACCTTTTTCTGCAGGTTTTAGATTCCCAGCTGGGTTTACAGAGCCTTAAATATGGGAGCTAGAGTTTACATCTCCACTTCCTGGTGCCCACTGTTCTCTAACAAAGTTTACATCCTCAATGTTGATGTTTGTGGTTGGTGGAGAAGCCATAATAATAATAAACCAATTATAAATTTCATGTTATTATGCAATTTCTATGTGCTACAACTTATAGAAGCTGAAATTCAGACACATATATATATACACACATGCAATATGCATTTAGATATCACATATGCATGCTGATCATAAGTAGAGTCACCCATGCACATTCACACACACACTTAATCTTTGTAAAACAAAACTCTGAAGGCAGACACTTTTGATCTGTACTTTGAAAAACTGGAACCAAAGATCAGACACTTAAATTCTTTAATTCATTTCAGTGACTATGTGCATCCCTTCAGTGTGCTGCTGATTGTCACTGGCCCTGGGTGGTGGATATTCAGTGACGAACACTTCAGAGTTTCATGCCTTTATTGAGCTTTCAGTAAGTGGCAGAGAGATGATTACACACTGTGATAATGTTAGGAAGGGAAAAGGAATGCTATGAAGGAGGATAACAAGGTGGCTATAATTTTCATCTGAAGGGGCTAAGGACATACTTCCATGAAATGACAGCCTACCTGGTCAGGAGCTGGGCTAGAATATGAGGCAAAATCTGTTGGGCAGATTATGGACAAAACGACATTTGGCACTTCATTTTGTAGAAGAGAGCCACTCTTAAAATTTATTAAACAAAAAATCATTTTAAATGTTTTAATTTTACTACTATTCACAGAATGTTAGGGATCCCTATGTAAGGATCACTTGGTTAGTAGCCATTATATGTGATTATTCAAAAATTACTTAAATGCCTTCAGTGGTTAGGACCCGACTACCTCAAAATACAGCCTGTTATCCCCTCAGTAAAATATAATTTATTATACTCTTGTAATGTGCTCAAAGCTGCTTTCTCATTATTTCCATCCAGTTGATCTGGAAAAGCACTAGAAACCACTTCTTTTCCATGATATTCTCCATGATACTTTACTGATTTGCCAGTCTGATGATTTCAAGGATCCCTTCTTCATCTTTTCCCTGGAGAAGTATCACCAGTACCACTTTGGTTTACTGCAGCCATCATCTTCTGCTCCTTGGATGTCCCTCTTAAAATGGTACAACCAGAGCTAAACAAAGTGACATCTGACCAGCAGAGTGTCAGAATTTTCTTCCTATTATCTGGCCACTTCCTTTCCTCCAGGGTCTGAGTCTGGTAACAAATGGACCCCAAAACCCTGTGATCAACTCTGTCAGTGTTTCACATTCCTGTTACTTATTCATGTGTTCTGTTTTTTACTCATTTGATTACAGACTTCTTGAGGGAAGTACCTACCTTCAGATTTGACACATAGCAATCATACCACAAATGTTTTTCAAAACAAATTTTTGAAATGGAGACATTCCCCCTCTATATCAGAAGCTCTGTATGAATTTGCTCTTTAAAAATCAGCAGGTAAAAATCAGAAGATTCCATCATGAATATCCAAGTTACCTAATGCTGTTACCTGTAATGGAACTCTTTGGAACATTTGTCTGATTGGAGAATCCTTGTGTTTCCTACTAACGCTAATAGTCACACCTTAATGACTTCTCAAAGTTTGTTTTTTCTTTATTTAAGGACAACTTTTGATTCCCTTTATTTTTTGATTCAGTTAAAATCTGCTCCATCTTTATATCTCTTTCACTATCTGTCCCTGCCTTCAGCCACTTTCTCCATGTTTTTGCACTCCCAAGTTCTTGCTCATTTGACATCATTTTGTACTCTAGGAACAAATGCTGATTGAAGTTCTTTGCTTAAATAGTCATATTTTCCTTAAAAAAAAACAAAACACAACCCATTTGGATTTTATTCTGCAAGCAAGCTGGAGACTTTCTCTCTGCCAGGCTCCTTTGCCAAAATGTGGAGTAGAATATGATCTCGTCTATTGTGTAAATGCTATTTCCCTAAAACAATAAGAATAGCTATAGGGTGAGAATGAAAGGAGCAATGGAGCCATTTGAGAGGCTGGCTGGCCAATCCCAACAGCAGCTTGTATTTATACATTGCTAATGACATGCCAGGTGCTCTTCTAAGTGCTTTGTGCTTACTCATTTAATTTTCATCATAACTCAGAGAAGCCTGAACACTATCCCATTTTACAGGTGACTAAACTGAAGTTCAAAGAGGTTAAATAATTCACCCTTTCCCAAGATGGTAAAGGGTGGAAGTGGGAAGCAAAATCCTAGCAGCTTTGGTTTCCTTTTACTAAGGCTTCTTCAGTGCTGCCTACTGGGACTCCCAGCATTCTTGGAAGCCACTCAGTCTTGTTACCATATACAGTCTTGTTCTGACTAGACTGATTAACCCAGAAATAAAATTAAATGGAAAGGAAACAAAGATACCTTTGTCTTCTAAGAGAAGTCATGGTTAGATTGGTAGTAGCACCTGGACTGTAGTTAGGAGTCATGAATTCTAATCTGTGTCCCTATGTCTGAACCTTTTCTCCAAAGTCTTAGATTAGGAACTCAGATTAAGATCTCTTTCCTTTCCAGGATGCTATTCTTATAATAAGAAAAACAATAATAGAGCATGCAAGGTTATTAGCCATTATCTCTAGTCTTGTTTCCCAATATGTGGAATAAACACACTACTAAAAAAAATAGAGTCCCTTAGTGAGGTGATTGTTCACTTTTCATTTGTGGTCAGTCACCCTGCTAACTATCATGAGGAAAGTCTCAGTGTGGTGCTAGGATATCTTCAACCTCTAGCACCTTCTCCTTTTTTAACAAAGAGGCAACAGGCTCCAGATGGGAGCCTTTGGCAGACAGCAGTATTCATTGTAATGGTTTTATGTTGACTGCCAGAAGAGACCTCTAGCAAACCTAAAACCAAGGCTTATAGGTTTTAACCTAGGTCCACTTAGGAAAACGACCTTGGCTTTAGCCAGCATCCCAGAAAGGAGACATTTACATTGATGTGCACTCAAAAGCCAGGAAAGTGTGCCTTTCCACAAAGGAGGCTTTCTGTGCCCCCTCCTGGGCAAGGCTATGCCTAGTAAACTGTGTGCTTTACCAACATTAAAAAACCCTTTATGTTTCTCTTGCATCTTTCTGTTGAACACATTACCATCCTGTAGTTCCAACTTTAGGGTGTTACTTTGACTTGATAGAAAGCATACTGGTTCTCCATTTATGATATGGCATAAAATTTAATAATAAAATTAATGAGCAAATTCAAAGACATGATCTTTGTTTTCATTAGATTCACCATCTGATGGCAATGATAGATATTAATTTTCATCTAGTGGAGGTATAAGAATCTTCCACCTGATAGAAAAGATAACCCCTCAGGTAACTATTTACATGTAAATAATCTAGGCAGTCTTGTGGTTCCCCTGGAAACCAAACCCAGGATTTTCTCTGTGTAAAGCAGATGTGATAACCACTGCACCATCAAACCTTAAGGTGACTATTTGATTGCCCTGTGGGATATTAACCAGTTTTGTGGCTAGCTTAGACATCTTAGTCAATTTTTGTCAAATGCATGTAATAACCTCTGATTCTCTATTTCTCTTTGAAACTAGTTTTCCATGATCCAGTACCCCTCATAATGGAGTTGAAATCATTGACATGTGTTCATGCTATATTTGTAGGTGAACCATGTTTTAAATTTTTGAAAAAACAAAATCATTCTTTGACAACATTGAACAAGTAAAATTCAGCAATTATTTCTTAATCATGGCTAGTATGCCAGACACACAAATAAACATAATTAAAAACTGCGGTAAGTGCTTTGGAGGAATAAATGTGTGTAAAGTGACCTTGGTGTTTATTTCAGAGTCAAAGAAGTGAAAGAAAGGAAGTTAAAAATGTGTAAGTAATTATATATGTTATTCACAGACATAGTAAAATTGTGAAGGTAATATGTGACTGGCTGAAATTCTGAAGTGCATGGTTATCTTCCTTTAAAGATGGATTCCTAGAGACTCAAGGAGGCCAATCCACTCATGCTAAGCCTATAGCTCAGAATCCTTATCACTCAATCTGTCCCCCACACCTTCGTAGCACTGTCCTCTGAGACAAGATCCATGCCCAGCGGCAACTCTGCCTTCTTCTTGGCCAGATGGTCACAGGTATCTGGTAGGAGAAGGGGACAGGTAGACTGGAAAAAGGAGGGCAGCTGCCCATGGAAATAACTAAAAATGGCCATTGCTACACCTCCTTTCCTCTCAGAGGTGCGGGGCTAGGGAACACTTTGCCAGAGAACAGTGTTCCACTGGGGCTCAAATTATTTTAGTGGCAAATAGATGAGCTTGAATAGCAATTCTCAGACTTTCTTCTGCCTCCTCCTTACTCATGCACAGCACAATTCCATCAGGGTCATCTTTTTAATGACTAAACGGGGTTTGACTTCAGAAATTCTGGAGTGAAGTGGAAGCTCAGGCAATTGGGAAAAGCTGCCACATCCCATGATTCTTTCATGCCTGACACACTCACCTTGAAAATTTCAGGCAGGGACGCCTGGGTGGCTCAGCGGTTGAGCGTCTGTCTTTGGCTCGGGGCATGATCCTGGGGTCTCAGGATCAAGTCCCACGTCAGGCTTCCTGCGAGGTGCCTGCGCTTCTCCCTCTGCCTATGTCTCTGCCTCTCTCTCTCTCTGTGTCTCTCATGAATAAATAAATAAAATCTTTTTAAAAAAAAGAAAAAAAATATCTCAAGCAGACGTTTCACTGTACAGATCCATGGATTAAAGCTTATATCCCTCAACATATTAGAAGGACATTTATTTTTCATCCTTCTTACACCTTCACTGTCAGGTCTTCCTACCACTATCTTGACACCCCTTCCCTCTTGGAAATCAGTGTTTCACAAGAAAAACATATCCCAGTTAGTTATCACATTTGATTAAGCACCTCACCCTGAAGTGTAAATATTTCAGTGGCTCCTCCTTTCACAGAGATATTTGTACCCCTTGGCTTTATAGCAGCTTTCTCAAACAGTGGAATTTCAGCTATCAGGAAAAGCCAGATAAGGTGGATATTTTGGGAAGGAGGATTTCCCCAAAGTCTATTCCTCAAATCAGATTGCTTTAGGACAATTATGACACTGATTTATTAACATAAAAGGTCTATTACTTTGTTCTTGCCACATAAAATATCTATGTTTGCTTAGCTTTGCTGATTTCCTGGTATATTTGAAATACACTAACAGAACTCCATGGAAGAATGTATTTTCCCTCCTTCTTTTCTGTATTGCTTATATTAAGCTTCTTCCCCTTGGGAAGAAATTTTAAATATATTTCACAGCTGCTTTGAAAACAGCTGTATAAATGTAAGACATTAATAGGAAAAGCCAAAACATGTACCGGGGCAAAATAAGACCAAAGTTATTAAACCATAACCTAAAGATAGTCAAAGTAAAATATACATACATGTTGAGTTCAAAACATATGTGATTTAATTAAAATCTGACTTATGTTTAAAAAGAATGGGTAAGCAAGACAATAAGCCTGACACTTGAAAAATCTTAAATCATTCACACACACACATATGTGCATGCACACAATCATTTCCTGAACTCTAAAGCTAAGGCGGCCTAAATGTGAAAACAGAATAAGATTTTCAGCACATAGAGCTAGTGAGTTGAATAAAATATTTTGTGACATTCCCTGCCTATCCACCATGTACATATCACGTGTCATTTATTCATAGCAATATCACTTAGTCATCCTGTTCCAATCTGTGCAAGAAGATTATCTACTTTATCACCATGAGCAATGTGCAGATAACACAGTAGAGGTTCCCTATGGCTGACTGCATCCATTTTTTTTTCTATTCATTCCCGGGACAGGGGAATTATAAAGCTGTATGTAGGAAATGCAGCATTCGTCCTGCATAAACTTCTTTATCTTTATTTGCCCCATTGTTGGCTATATTTTTTAGTCTCCTGGCAGGCAAGGGTCACATTGCCATGAAGATAAATTTCATATTGGACCCACTGGGAGCTGATGTCAGTGCAAATCTGTGCCAGGATAGATTCAAAATGATGGCAAAGAGGAAGTTTCTGTATTTTATTTCTGTATCATATTGTCCTGTTTTCCTGATAATGGAGCCAGGGAAGACTGGGAACCAGGGGCTATTTTTCTGCCTTGCTCATCTCCCAACAATAGATACAATGGGCCCTCCCTGTTGGCCAGACTTCAGTCTGATTATCTGTGAAATGTCCTGGGATTCTCAAGCACTGTGATCCTATATCCTTACCTGCAGGCCTCGTTTTGCCTGTGCCCTGGGTGACTTGAGGTTAGGGCACTTGCATTTCATCCAGGGTTTTGCTGCCAGTGAAGGTCGGGCTCGCTGTGTTGACAGTGGTGCTTCCTGTCCATTATCAGCCTATTTGACATTTGATGTGTGTCCATTTTGTATGTCCACTGGAAGCCAAATGTCATAGCTCAAAGATAACATTTTGCCCCCGCTTTCCTCCCATCTCAGAATGAATTCAGGTTTTTTGTACGGGTAAGCTCCATTCAGAGTCTGGGGGGACTTCCAAAGTCAAGAATGTTCTGTTTATGAAGTAATCCTAGTAACGTGTGGAATTTTCATCACGAGTTTTTTTTTTTTTTCTCGCAAAGACTAAATGTTTAAGAAAAATGCAGGAAACTAGCAATTAAAATCAATTCCCTTCATAACAACAGCAGGATATCAGCTTAAAAATATGTCCTTTAACTGCTGTACTGATTGCAGTAATAGAAATCTGGGGAGTGCCCATGAAGTACCCAGCTTGACTGGGGGTGGCTTGATGTACAGTTCTAACACATAAAGAGGTCATGTTTCAAGGGCTGATTCACATGGTGGTTGGTGTTTGGAATTCAGAACCCAGGAGTTCTGATTAAATCCAAGGTACTAAAAAGGATCCCAGGTTGGGCTCCACAACCCATAACATGCAAAATGTAATCTACCAGCAGCAGTTACAAGATAAACAGTAAAAAGTATTAAAGAGTAGTATAAAATAGATCCTTTAGCCACAAGATTATTTTAAACCATGAATTTATTATGCCAAAGACTGACTGTTTAATACTGACATCTACTCCAACCTCTCTTATTAGTTACTCAGTCAATTCAGCAAATAATTTGTGAGACCCTGTTATGTGCTAGGCTCTATTGTAGGGTACAGTGAACAAAACTGACAAAAATCTCTGTCCTTGTGCAACTAACAATATCAAAGCAGAAAAGGAGTTAGAAAATGTCAATTTTATGGTGGCAATTTTAGGTGTTTTTTTTCTTTTAAGATTTTATTTATTTGAAGAGAGTGTGCGTACACATGCATGCACATGAAGAGGGGCGGGCAGACGGGGAAGCAGACTCCCTGCTTAGCAGGCATCCCAAAGACTCAGAGCTCAATCCCAGGAAACTAGTTTCATGACCTAAACCAAAGTCAGATCAGACACTTAACCAACTGAGCCACCCAGGCACCCCAGTTTTAGGTTTTAATACTGAAAAGGTGTGATTTAAATCAGGTTCTGAAGCAAGTGAGGAGGTAACCAGTCCAGGTTTCATTGGGAGCCAAGCTTCAGACAAAAGCTGCAGCAAGTGCAGAGGTCTTGGGAGATGCTGGATTTGTTTAAACTCAAGTGAGAAAATGCTTGTTGGTTTCTATTTACAAGGAAGGAAATAAAATGGCGTGATTAGAGAGCCCAGGCTAGGAAACATCCCAAAATACAGAGTATTTTAAGCTCTCTCCAGTCTCAGATTGACTGCTGAGCATCTAATGTTCTCTTAGAGACAAACAGCAGGGAAGAAGGCTGGGGGCAGGGTGGGAGGACTTATATCCATCTCTTTCTTGGGTTCTCTGATTTATACACAAAACACCTAGAAATGCTTGTAACATATAATCCCTTGTTAATTTATAAGCATGTATTTTTAAACATGTATTTTATGGTTTTTTTGTGGTACAAAAGTTTGAGAAACTTTTACTGTGAAATGAAACATACATACAGAAAACACTGATTTATCACAAAGCAAACAACCATATAGCCACCCACCAAGTGTCAAGAAGCAGACACTGCCAGCTCCCCTCTGCCCACTCTGAACACTCTGCTCCCCTCCTGTGTAAAGGTAAACCACTCTTAGAATAACCACTTCCTTGCCTTTTTGTTTTAAAGAAAGAATGGCAAAAAGACCCCCATGTACTCGCCATCATTCAGTTCTAACAATTGTCAGTGACAGGTCAGTCATGTTTCATATAACCCCATTCCTTGCCCTCATCACTCCCTCCCAATTACGTCATTTAATTAATTAATTTATTTTCTATTGAGATACAATCCATGTGAGGTAAATGAACAGATCTAAGGTATACAGTTCCATGAGTTTTGACAGTTGTTTGTGCGTTTATAAATTGACATAAACATAGAGCATTACAAGTTTGTTTTGTGTCTGTGTGAGTTCTCTTTAATACCTAGGAACTCAGAGGCATAGGAATGATTTCAGTCCCACACTGTGTACATGTAAAAATCCTGAAGCCGCTAGCTGGCAGCCAGATGCGTTCCCTGAAGTATGCTTATATTGATCTTTCTAAACCCTTTCTAAATGCAGACTGTTATCAGCTACCCGACTCCTCTCCCATGCCCCCTCCTTCCTTTTCCTTCTGTCAGCAAAACAGTTTGTTATGGATTGGTGATAAAAATCAGTGTCCACTGAAAGACATGTCAAGACCACCGCCATGTGAGGCCTTCAAAGCATACCGGGGCCACATTATGGCACAGTGTGAAGGGACGTGCCTGTCAGGGGGTCGCAGCCCATGGCCGCCAACTCACTTCTCCTATTTCTCATGAGTAGATTTTTACCCCTAATCCAACCAGAAGGCTCTCTTCTTCACCCTTTCCTGGGTGATGGAACATGTAGGGTTTGTGGTGTATAAGCTTAGGAAGGGAAGAATGGCGTGGATAGTAGGCCGTGGCTTTGGTTAATATCTCTCTTGGGTGATACCTTCAGTGATGAGGCCTTCCTCATGACCCTGACCAAATTTATCTTCCTACTTCTGATCCCTCCCTTTTTCCCGTCACTTATATGGCTTTCTCTCTTGGGTAGTGAGTAATGGTAAACCAAAAACGTGTCAATCCCCTCTACTCACAGGAAGCTCATGAAGCAAAATGTCTTTATTTCTTATTCCTCAAGAGATCTTTAACATCATTTGCATATGGCTGATGCTCAACATCTATCTGCTAATAAATGATGTTTATAAATGAGTCAGAAATCCATGACTTCATGATATAATTATACCTCATGATATAATTATATTCGACATTAACTGCATGCTCAACAATATTGTATTAATCCACATCCATGTCTTACTTTAAAAAGCCACAAAAAACCCAAACAAATAAAAAACAAACAAACCTTGGAAGTTTTCAAAGTATCCCTAACACTTAATTGTATTTAAAATTTGTACGGAATTTTTTTTTCCCCATT
This sequence comes from Canis aureus, assembly GCF_053574225.1. Taxonomy (NCBI): domain Eukaryota; kingdom Metazoa; phylum Chordata; class Mammalia; order Carnivora; family Canidae; genus Canis; species Canis aureus. Next base: position 16,561,234 of record NC_135636.1, read on the forward strand.
GCTTTTCTTGATACAGTTTAGGTCAGCCAAATAATATCTACTTTATCCAGAGGCTTATATAAAACTTCTACTTTAAGAAAGCAAAAATGTAGTATGGTTTTCAAAACTGGCCTGTGTTACTCACAAGTAAGAATGATATGATCCCCCAAAAACCCAACCAACCAAACAAAAAAGAATAATATGATCCTTATTGGACAGTGACATTATAAAGCGAAAATGCCTGCATGTGCATGCAGGTTTCCAGTGGGCCTAAACATAAGACCAATGATAATGCACAGTTCCAAAACTGCTAGAGTCTAAATTTTTCACATGGAGGGTTTGGTGTTATGGTGTTTTTGTGTACTAAATATTTTTTGCAACAAGAAAATAGATATAAAAATGCACAATAAACAGGACTTTGATCAGCATTTCCAAGATTAAGAAATGCAGCTTTATGTGGCCCTTCCACATTGATGCCACTAGGCCTGCTCCCCAGTCTCCAGGATGCATGAGAATCCCTGAAGATTTTGTGAAAATACAGGTTCTGATTCAGTAGGTCTGGGTAGGACCCAAGATTCTGCATTTTTAACAACCTCCCAAGTGAAGTCAAAGCTGCCAGTTCCATGAACTACACTTTGAGTAGCAAAGAGTTAAAGCAAGTCACCTCTCACTGCTTGAATTTTTCAGGTAGTGGGCTACAGTGGGAGAGAGGAGGTTGGAGAAGGCAGGGAGGGTTGGTTAGGGTAAAGGTAAATTGCTTTTGTTTCCTGTAGTAACTTTGCAGCTTTTCATGGGAAAGTGAATTCAAGGTATGGGATTCCTGTCTTTTAAGCACTGTCTCCTGGATATAAAGTGTCCCAAGTGAATTTTCAAAGACTTGCCCAAAGTTTTGCTCACTTGACTCTCATGGAAATTAACTATGGCCTTGCCAGTTTATCCTTTGAAAAGGCTTCTCTCTTTATTTTTGTGGGAACCTGCCTCCCATAATCACAGTGTTTCTCAGTGGGAGCAACATGAAAGCAAATTAACCCTTTAAATTACAGGGAGCAGAGAACAGTAAATTCACCCTGCTCTGAAGCAGCATCCCTTTCTCCTTTTCATGCTGCACAGAGCTTCCTTTTAAGGCAATGAAATGTCTTTTAGCAAGTGAAGGCCAATGGATCTTGCTTCTAGGAAACTTGAATCTTTCCACATGGCTGTTCTTGATCAAAATAGGTCTGTTCCCTTCAAATGGAAGGATATGGAAGTGGGTCCTATCAATTAGGGCATAAAAAGACAACCAACTTTTGTTGATTCCCTGGCTTCTTATAGACTCTACATATAGTATTCATTTAGTTTTACTCTATCCCTGTGAGATGGGCCTGATTCTTTCTTACTTTCTCAGATAATTGAGATCTATTGAAGTTAAGTCCATCGCTTATGGTTCCACATTAATTAAATTTCAGATCTGGGGAAGGTGCTCTTTCTGATTCAAGGAATATTATAGTCACTTCCCAGACTTCTAGACTAAAGGTGTTTTGCTAATTTGTAGGCAGAACCACTCCTTATGATGTGCTGTGCCTGGCATCCTGGTCCTCAGTCACTAACTGTTACATAAATGAATGAACACATTCATATCACTTAAATTCATACACTTCAGCAAGAAGCCAAATTATTTTTAATGGTTATTTGTCATTTACTATATGGATATGTATCACAAAAATAACATATGCATGGGGATCCGTGATGAAAACAGATAGTAAGACATATGGGTTAGGACTTCTGTCCTCCTTAAGCACTCACCCAGTGGTTTTGCTGTAACTGCTTTGAAAGTTCAGTGGCCAATTGTCTAAAAATTTAGGGCCACCATAAAAGGAGCTAGACAAAGTTCCCAGTATTTTCAATTCTCAAGTGCCATATTTTACTAGACTAATTTCAATAAGTTTCCTGGCAGCAAGGGAGGAAAAAAAGGATTCTGTGTGGAAAAAGAGCTGGATATGAGTGCAGGGCAGTGATGGGGCATTAGTTATTATTATGCATACCATAATGAGGTATGGTATCTACCTCAGCTCAACAGGAAAAAAATTAAAAAACAAGTCATGGTTTATGGTTTAAGAAAACATAACATGGAATGTGTCTTCTGCAAGAAGAGAAGTCCTCACCCCTGCTTTGTTGACTCTGATATAGATTTCCCTCTAGTAACAGATATTACTGCCCCAGAGGGTAAAAAGAAATACAGCTCCTAGATGAACAAGCTAGGAAAACACACACACACACACACACACACACACACACACACACGGAAACAATAGAAAACAAGTGCCGGGGGAATCCCTGGGTGGCTCAGCGGTTTGGCGCCTGCCTTGGCCCAGGGCATGATCCTGGAGTCCCGGGATCGAGTCCCACGTCGGGCTCCCAACATGGAGCCTGCTTCTCCCTCCTCCTGTGTCTCTGCCTCTCTCTCACTCTCTCTCTCTCTGTCTATCATAAATAAATAAATAAATCTTAAAAAAAAAAAAGAAAGAAAGAAAACAAGTGCCGTTAGCCTCAGAGAGAGTGAGGAATCAGAATTTCAGACAGTATTTTGGCAATAATGTCACAAAGAGATAGGCCAGTGTCCTCATACTTAGTCATGTTTTCCATACTCATAAGAGAAAATGGCTCAGTTGTTTTCAGGGAAGCAAAACCTTGACACTAAATTCTAAAAACTTTGACACTAAATTCTAAAACAATGAGTACGGATATTCTTAAAAAGAAAAAGCAGAGGTGTTTGAATTGTTACCTGTAAAGATAAGCCCCATGAGTTTGTCTTCACCTCTTTCATTGTTTGGCATGTAGTAGTCCCTGAGTTTCTATTTGTGGGATATAGGAAAGAAAAGCCAAGAAATTCTTGTTTCTAGGTCAATAAGGGAAAAGCTACAACCATCATGAAAAAAAAAATTCCCCAAATATTGAAGACACATACTTTATTGTCCTAGTGACAATAGATGAAAATGAGTAGACAGTAGTCCTTTCTTTTTTTAAAAAAAATTTTAATTTTTTTTATTTATTCATGAGAGACACAGAGAGAGAGAGAGAGAGAGAGAGGCAGAAACATAGGCAGAGGGAGAAACAGGCTCCTCACAGGGAGCCTGATGCAGGACTCGATCCTGGATCCTGGGATCACAACCTGAGCTGAATGCAGACACCCAACCGCTGAGCCACCCAGGTATCCTGACAGTAGTCCTTTCATATTACAGAAGACATATGTTCTCTAATACTTCTGGGCCAAAAAACCATCACTTGTTTTTTCATTTAATTTTTTTACCCATTGAGTTCAGTTAAAGCAAGGACCTTTCTATGGTACTCCATTGCAGTGGTAGAAATATCACTTGAAAATTCTTTTATTTATTTTTTATTTTTTTATTCTTTTATTTTTATTTATCTCTATCTTCTTAGTCTTAGGCACCTCAATCTCTCTCTTTCTCTCCTTCCTGTCCTATTCCATTCTCACTCACAGGAATATATGATAGATGTTCATTATATGTTAATATGGGCCTAGGAATGATGCTCCAAAAGTAGAAATATCTGAGAGCTGTGGTTTCTAAGATCAACATCTGTTGGCCATAGGATGAAAACACCCAGTGGCCACATGTGTGCCCTGGGGTGTCAGGTTGCCTGCATGGAAAAACTGAAGGTTAAAAACCACCTGTCTCTTTTGGTTAGTGTGAAAGTTGTAAATGCTGGCTCAAATCTCACAAAAGCAAACACTAGGCCTTGTCAGGTAGGAATGGTGATGTCCTCCATCCTTTTCCTTTTTCCTGCTGGGCAACACATCTTCCCTCCCCTCCCATCCTCTCCTAATTTGAGTGACTTCTCTTGGTGAGAGTTCTTCCTGAAGTCACTTTCCCAAGATTTTCTTTTTTTTTTTTTTAAAGATTTTATTTATTTATCTATTTATTCATGATAAACACAGAGAGAGAGAGAGAGAGAGGCAGCGACATAGGCAGAGAGAGATGCAAGGTCCATGCAGGGAGCCCGATGTGGGACTTGATTCCGGGACTCCAGGATCATGCTCTGGGCTGAAATCAGGGGCTCAACTGCTAAGCCACCCAGGCATCCCACTTTCCCAGGATTTTCAAGTGGTATTTCTAACACTGCAGTGGAACATCATGATCTGTAGTTCTGTCACTACAATAGAAGAGATCATCAGTGCTTTGAGATTTTTTTAAATCAAGGCTCTAGCTCTTCTTTTACTGACTCAGTCCTTCAGTTTTCAGAACAAGCATTTCTTGGCTCTTCTTTCCTAAATCTCACAAAACAATTTCCTACGGAAAGCAAGATGTGTCGATACAAGAATAAGCAGGAGAAGATCTTATTTTGCCTTAAATTCCACACTTCTATAGGAGAGAATAAAATGGGTGGCTGAAAGTGGGAGTTACTTGGCTCTTCCCATAATCTCTTAAAGTAACCCCAATTAAACACAATCTAAGTATGAATAGTATAATCACAATGCAATGCAGCTTCAAGTCATGAAGAGCAAGAGTGCATTTGGATGATGGCAAGATAGTTAATTGGTTTTAGATAAAAAACTCTAGGGTAGGGGGCTCCTGCTGCTCTCTTCCTTGCCCCTGGAAAGCTAGAGGATCTAAGGGGATGAAACAGTGAGCTTCAGGTACATGAGCTAGAGCCAAAAATGTAGAGGCAGAGCAAGGAATAAAGAGCTCATCTTGACTCGCAGAAAGTGAGTAAAATCTGAAAGACACTAAAACTGCAATCAGAAACAACCACTTTAAAAAAGCATCTGGAATTTTATTAAAATGGAAACATTTAGTAATACACCATAATCTTCCAACTTAGCTTACTATACCAAAGTCATCTACTGCCCAGATGAGCTGGTAGGGGTAGATTTGATAAAGAAAATTCAAGAAAAAATTACATATGGTATTTCAGTGGAATGTGGTGATAAGCTTTTTATGTGAAAGCATGAAGTTAAAGGAGGCAACTCCTGCATCTTCTTTGATTAAATACATCTGCAATATAACTTTAAATTTTAAAATATGGTATAAACACAGTTTCTTCTAAAAATAGTTCTAGGTTTTAATTTTCAAGTAAGCATGAGTAAATTATATAAAGTATGAATGAACCCAAACTACTGCTACCACCTTTGAACAGCATCTATAGTAAGGCTTCCTGAAAGTATAGGTGGGCTGCTAAGTTATCATAGAAGAGCTACCTCCCACTGAAATGCTGCCAAACAGCTGAAATATTAGGATTATAAGGTAGCTAATTTCAGTAACAACTTTTAAAACTTTTGAGTACTTTATAAAATTTACTTAAATCCCTGAATAATTCTTCCAAGTAAAGAGAACAACATTCACAGCTAATTGAAGTTTAAATGTCTCCTAAGGTAAAAACAGTACTATATTCTAGAACTTCTTTGGTTTCCTAGAGCACTTTTACCTGTATTGGTTTATTCTTCAGAACCACCCTGTGGTATGTGTGAGTGAGAGGGAGAGAAAGAGAGAGAGAGAGAGAGAGAGAGAGAGATGGGGACTCCTTTAGAGAAGAGTTATTCCATTTCTTCTGATGTCCTTAAATCATTTTCTTTCACAGTGGATGATGAGTCTTTCTACTTGAGATATTAACGTAAGAAGAGATCACCTGGCCCAGTGGTTCCCAAAACATTTCCACACTAAAATTGCCTGGAAAACTTAAAAAATATGGCATCTTATGCCTTTCCCCCTAGAGATTGTGATTTATTGGTCTGGATGTGGCATAGGCTTTGGATTCTAAAAAGATTCCTATGGCATTTCTAATATGCAGACAAACACAGGAGCCATCAACCTAGACAAACACAGGAGCCATCAACCTAAATCTAATTTCCCTCACCTGTAAAGTGGATGTGTGGGTGGAGTTGAAAGGGTTTGATGGCGTGGAGTAATAATTACAGCATTTCCTGAAGTAGATTCTGGGGAATGCTGGTCTTCTCTGATCCTTATGAAAAATCAAAATTGGTTCTTTGATAAAAATCACTTTGGAAAGCAATTTGTAAACTAAATTAGTTGATTGGTTCACTCATTAAGACACTATTATTCAATCAATCTATCAAGAGTGCTGGTTCAAATTCTACCTTCACCACCCCACTAGCTATGAATCACCGGATATCACTTACCTCACCAGGACTCAGTTTCCTCATCTGTAAATAAAAGAGTTGACCAGATCTCTAGTAAGATGTCTTATATTTTGAACATTCCATAACCCCATGACCAGAAAATTTCTGAGATCCCCTTTATTTTAGGATTCCATGAGTCAAAGGGAAGCAATGATCTTATCTAACTCTCTCAAGACTACAGAATTGGGGGAGGGTGCTTAATTGGTCTAATTTTACAGTGAATCATCATTAGCCCCCGAAGCGATATAGCTGTAGACTGTGATTCTTCTCTCTAGTGGTTAAGACTCATTTTATTCCTAAAAGCTTTTTAAAATATTATCTTCCTTACTGTTGCAAATAAAGACAGCTGAGCATCAGACAGTCTGATTCATAGCTACTGTTTCTCAGGCTCATAACTACAGACGACAATCGACACAGGCCTTCCTTTGCCTTTAGCTTTCTTTCTGCCAGCAGACTGTCTGGACCTAGCCTAGGCTGTCTCTAGGCATTAATGAATGCTGCATTCACCCCACTGGAAATCCGAAGTGACTAATGGGTAGACTATGTGGGATGCCTGCAATCGCATTCAATGTCCTCTTATGCCATCTATCCCCTTTCCCTCATTTAGCCTGGAAATGGGAACAATACATAAAATGCAGCAAAGCCAATAGGAATTTACTGACAGGGAGGAGAAAAAGTACTGAAGCCTGGCTGATCCTATAGACCTTCTGTGTATTGATGACTTATCAGCAAAAACAGTTTGGATGAATTAGAGTTTCCTCCAAGCTGACCCACTAAGGAAGACTTGCAAATCATCCAAATATCTGTAAGTTAAGCAGTTATTTTGAGAATAAAGGATTGCCCTTGATGCTTCGGTTCAGGAACTGATAAACTATTGCCCACAGACTATTTTTGTAAATAAAGCTTTATTGGCACACAACCACAATCATTTGTTTATACATTGTCTATAGCTGTTTTTGCTCTAAACTAACATATTTGAGTAGTTACAACAGAGACTTCATGAAATGCAGAGCCTAGAATATTTACTGTCTGACTAATCCTTATTTTAAATTTATACATTTTGTTTGATTGGAACACGTTTTTTTCATTCACCCATTCCTTTCTTCCCTCAATCACTTTGTAGATACTTAATAGTGAAAGCCATGAAATAAATACTATAAAAATATAAAGAAGCATAAAATGATTTCCGGTTCTTTCAAAACATATCTAGACATCAATAATTGTATTGTTGCAATTATCTATGCACACAATCCTTAGAAGCTCACCCCTGCATACACTCTGACATACATGGCTTTCAGGAGGAAAAGAAAAGCATGCATATGACCTGTTCATGTACTCTACCTTATTAAGTCAATCAGATAGGATAAATATAAACTATAAAATGATACAATTTGAAGCTAAAAAGGTGATCATTTCTAGTCCATCCTCTCTAGTCAGTGTCACAAAACTAGAATTGATGATAAATACAAGTTTTATAATATGCAGGAATCTTGGCTCTTCTACTATCATTATATATATATATATATATATATATATATATATATATATATACGCACATGCACATGTAAACAGCCCATAATGCATAAATATTTGTGGTATATTTCTAAATGTTTCAACATGCTGGTTTATTTTGCAATGTCTCCCTCTTAGGATAACTCTTGCCAGAATACAGTTTCTCCTTTTGTAGTTCTGGCATGGACTAAACAAGTAAATACGAGAGAAGTTTTATCCGGGATTTCCTCACTCCAGGGGTAGGAAACCATTATAATAGGAGCTTAGTTTTAAAGAAGTATTAAAACATACTCTTGCTCAACTAAATCTTGTGTACTTTTATCCTGAAGCTATTAGATATATTGGAGTCAGGGTTGGTTTCGATAAGATTGACCTTGATTTTGAAGCAAACTTTTTCTCCTGCAAGAAAATAGCAGATCAAAAACATTTATGCAAAAAAAGAAGTCAGAACAAATTCAGAATTAAATATGAATTGCTGACAGTTATAGACTGTTTTAAGCAATGCTGTTTCTACAAATCATTCCCAAGGAATATTTAAGTGTGTACATGGAGAATATAATTCCACTAATAGCTAACACAATGGATGATTTCTTAGTCTTCATGCAACAACCTTAATGATGATGTGGATGATGATGAATAATTATTATTTTCCTGGGCTACTACTTCTTGGCATTTAAAACTCTCAATACACATTTGTCAAGGACCAGTCTTTCCCCTTTTCTAAGTCAGCCCATATTAGGATTTCATGAGCTAGAAGATCAGATGACTGCTGCTTACGGAGAGCTGCTGCAAAATGCAAACCAAAGTGCTGGAATTGTAATGCTGTATTTTAGTGGAGTGAATACATGGCAGAGGAAGATTAATTAGATTTAAGATAGAGAAGAGTCCGATTTAATTTTGCCCCATTACTCGACATGCCTGGAAATTATACTCAGTGTGTGGGATTCTTCCCCCTGAGGGGAATAGCACCAGAGCCTTCTCTCTTCCCCATCAAGCATTGGGAGCTGTGTTTTTCTTCTGCTTATCCTGCTCTATGCCCTCAGGGGTCTGTTTGTTCCAGAACTTCTCTGCAAGCAAGTGGGAGTTCTTTTCTGGTGCGTGATTTGCAAAATGAGAAATGGGCCTCTATGGTTAAGATTCGTTGGCATGAATCTCTGGGTGTGATAGAAAATTCTTAGAGAAGCCTACATTTCTGTTCTGTGTCAGGAGGGAAAAACAGAAAGAAGCATTTGGTCACATTTTCAGCCATTTGCAAGTAGATTCTTGCTTTGCCAATTAACTCTGGATTAACCAAATCAGGGCTTTCTGGGTTGAATTAGGAAATGTTCTAGATGAAGCACTCTGCCAGGAATGCACCCTGCTCTTTTCCCCTTTAAGAGTTTTGCATTTATTGATCTTTGAAAAGCCCTGTCTTTACCCATTGAAATTCTTTAAGACTCCACTCCAACTCATTAATCTTTCCCTAGTCCTTTTCAACCTCAATCCTCTAAATTTTTAGAACATAGTGTGTTCCACAGAACTTGGGTTGAAACTCCATCATTTTCTACCTTCCAACTTAAAGATTTTGAAAGCTATAAGCAAAACCTTGATGGGGCAGAGATATATTGACTGCCTACCACCAACAGAGGGTGTGAGCCATTGAAAAGTGGGCTCAGGAACCAACCACTTGTATTTGCTGGACAACTTTCTCATGGTACTTCACTATTCTTAGCTTATTTCCCAGAGTAGAGAGCAAGCTTTTGAGAACTAGAAGCAGTCTTCTTCAACATCTTGATTGTGTTAATCTGTAATTTCAGTTATGGCCTTCTTTTCCTTCCAGTGACCTTAAGTCATCACAGCTAACTCTAATGCCAGGTCTCACCCATGGTCTAGTTCCTGAGCTAGTCTGGAGAACCCTGGCAACACCATGTGTCCTTGAATTTAGGATGTCATAAATTTTAAGACAGACCATCAATTTAGTCATAATGAAAAAGAACACTGCATTAAGTGCACTAATTGATTATAAAATGCACCACAATCTCAAAAAATTATGGATTAAAAAACAATTGTTACTGTAGAAATGATAAATAAGATTTACCAGTTGTGTGAGCCCCAAATCCAGCGGAACTTGGAACTGAGTTGAGTTGATCACAGATGGACTTGTGCTCATGAGTTCCCAGAGTGGCAACAATTCTGCCTGCTGAAATAGGAAAGTTTGTTTTAAGCATTACAACAGATAATTCTTGGTTTTGCTCTTACTAATCTTGCCTCCCTGTAAAGCTGGGTTTCTCTCTGAACCCTGACCTAATTTACTGGGACATTGAACCTTGTCAGCTTATCCTGGTCTTGTCCCTTTTCCCCATTGGTCTTGTATTTCCCTCTCTTATAATCAAGAGAACTTATGCACAAGGGTAAAGCTCTCCAAGATCATTGCCAGCTACCTAAGGGTATCCAAGACACCAACTGTTTAGAACCTTTAGGTTTTCACAATTGCTTACATCAGTAGTTCTCAACCTGGGACTGCACATGAGAGTCCTTGTTGACACTGTCTGAGATTCTGATTTTTATGTTCTAGAGTAGAGGCTAAAACTAATACCTATTTTTTCTAACTACCCCAGATAATTCTAGATACAACCACAATTCCTTTCTTTGGACATTAATTGTGTATATGGCAGGGTGCATATAAAACCTAGGTCCTTGAAGTTGATCCCCACAAGCTGATGCAAGAACATAAAAAGCACTGCAATTAAATATGAAATGGATAACAGAATATTTCTCCCTTCTGCAAAATATTTCAGTTCCATATAACAACAGATACTATACCTTTAATTTCAAAATTGTACATCTGATACTGTAGATTCAGGGACTCAAATCTCTTCTTCTTATATATCCTATCTTTAAACAGAAAACTTTAGTGAATGTCAGAGCTTTGTTTAAAATTATATAGCATCATTGAGCAATGAGTATAAGCTACATACCAGGAACTTTTCATGTTTCTGGATTTAAGGTCACATCAACCACTCATTTCATTTAGAATTTCCTTTTAAAAATCAGTTGATAAAGGAATATAAATCAGGACCTTACAAAGTGTTGCAGAATGTTATGGTATTAATTATAATAATTTGAAGAAACACTTGAAAATGTGATCATTGTAGTGAAGAGTTGATAGGCACTAACTCTGAGCAATGAAGGATCAGTGACTACAACTAACTTTATTAAAAATTTTCTTATTGAGAGACTCATACCATTTTAATAATTTAAAAAATTAGCTGTCAACATGTTGATCTTTGAATCTCATTAGGAGCCAGATCTCAGGATTAAAGGCGTGAAGCCTCTCAATGGTTAAAATAGACTCATAGTGGAAACCATTTATCATTGTTTAAACTCCCTTAAATAGCTTCCAAGAGTAATGCTACAGCTGGCTGAAGTTTACCCTTGAGGATTAGAAAAGGGGCTTCAATTTTCTACTACCTTTTTTGTTTTTTTGGGGGTTTTTTTTTTTTTTAGAATTTTTTTTTCATTTTTATGTTTATTTTATTTTATTTTAATTCTTTTTTTTAAATAAATTTATTTTTTATTGGTGTTCAATTTGCCAACATATAGAATAACACCCAGTGCTCATCCCATCAAGCGCCCATCCCAGTGCCCCTCACCCAGCCACTCCCACCCCCCGCCCACCTCCCCTTCCACCACCCCTAGTTCGTTTCCCAGAGTCTACTACCTTTTTTGATCCATACCTTTTCCTCCTGTCAGAAGATGGGATCTGTTTCCCTACCCTTTGACTCTAGGCTGGCCTTTTGGTTTGCTCTAGCCAGTGAGAAAAGAAAAAATGACCTGTGATCCTACTGTCCAGAAATAGTCAATTTTTTATTGTTATGTGCTTTGATTTTATTCTCTATTTATAGGAATGTGTCTCCATGTAATCACAGAAAATATATTTTTCCAAATGGCAGCACACTGTACATAGTATTTTATAAGCTCTCCCCCTCCTTTTTTAAAATATACACATATATATGTGTATATATATATATATGCATATATATATAACAAGTTATTATAAAACACATTAATTTGTTGAACTAATGCTTGTGTTGCTGGGCATTTATAGTGTATGCTCAAATAAAATATAAATGGAAAAATATGTGGAAAAAACATGCATTTTTGGCTCACTTGACTGTATCTTCTTAGATGTCAACAGTAGTTTCATGTTAGATCTGGTTTTTCTTTTTTTGTGTAAATAACTCTGGAATATGTTTGTACCACAAAGTTGTACATTTAGGCGCAGTTTCTTAGGGAAGTTTCCAAGAATTAAGACTACTAGGTAAAGTGTACGAACATTTTTAAGACATTTCACAATTGCTTCTAAAATTTAAACCACTCTTGATCTCCGTTAAGAGTATATGCGAGCAGGATCCCTGGGTGGCGCAGTGGTTTGGCGCCTGCCTTTGGCCCAGGGCGCGATCCTGGAGACTCGGGATCGAATCCCACGTCGGGCTCCCTGCATGGAGCCTGCTTCTCCCTCTGCCTGTGTCTCTGCCTCTCTCTCTCTCTGTGTGACTATCATGAACAAATAAATAAAATCTTAAAAAAAAAAAAAAGTATATGCAAGGTGTGAAATGAGTAAGGTTTTGTATTTGTTCTTGAGAGATTTTATTTCTAGGTTACATTTTTTTTCTAAGATTTTAAGAATCTTATTTAAAACTTCCATTTCAAGGGTGCCTCAGTAGCACAGTTGATTAAGCATCCCACCTCTTGATTTCAGCTCAGGTTATGATCTCAGGGTTTTGAGATCGAGCCCCATGTCAGGCTCCATGCTGGGCATAGAGACTACTTAAGATTTACTCTCTCTCTCTCTCTGGCCTCCCACCATCCCCCCACTGCTCTCACATGTGTGCACTCACTCTCAAAAATAAAATAATAAAGTAAAATAATTCATTGACAAGAGTGTTCATAATTTCTTTTTTTAAGTATTCATAATTCCTTAACCATGCATCTATACTATGTGTGCAGTGCCTCCTTACTCTTTGATGATGTTAGCTATTGGTGCCTTGTTTCCTTTTCTTCTAATTTTTCTGTTAATTTGCAGACACTTTTAAATTTTGTCTTTTAAAGGAACCAAATTTCAGCAGTGTTGATCTCTTCCTTCCTGTTTTCATTTTCATTGCTTTCCTTTACTTTGTGAAAGTTTATTAACTCCTTGTAATGAATGACTTGTTCATTAATTTTCAGCCTCTTTTTTTATTGATTGTTTTTCTGCCCGTAGTTCTAGGAGTTACTGAGAGAGATATAAAATCCAGAGTAAGCTATTTTGGTGTGGCTTGTTCTTCCCATTCCTCAGAGAGGTGTATTCAAGCTTCTATATGACCATAGTTTTATCTGGATCTTCTTTTAGTTCTCTTATTGTCTACATCTTCTTGTAGTTCTATTAATTTCTAATTTATGTATTTTGAATCTTTATCATCAGGCACATGGATATGCAAAATAATTTCATCTTCCTATAAATTGAACTTGTTATGAAGTATAGGCTAACTATGCCTTTTGCCTTAAATTTGTTGTTTAATGGGGCACCTGGGTGGCTCAGTGGTTGAGCGTCTGCCTTTGGCTCAGATCCTGAGATCCTCAGATCCTTTGGCTCGTGATCCTAGGGTCCTGGGATCAAATCCTGCATCAGGGTCCCTGCGAGAAGCCTGCTTTTCCCTCTGCCTATGTCTCTACCTCTCTCTATATATATCTCACGAATAAATAATATCTTTTAAAAATATCTATTGTTTAATATTAAAATAGCTAGACCAGCTATCTTTTGCTTCTTACTCACATAATATATAGTTTTTCATCTTTTCATTTCCATCTCTTTTATATTGTTGAATCCAGGACCACATAAGATGCACACTGTACAACTTTAGGAGAGGCCATCCTCATAAACTCCAGTGTGAATGCCTCTCCTCTGGGAATTATGCTATGCACCGGGTTTCATTGGGATTTCCTTTAACCCATGTTAATGTTCTTTACTTTTGATTGTTTAATCAATCCATTTACATTTAAATAATTCCTAATGTACTTGTGTTTAAAGTATCCCATCTTAATTTTTTTTCTTTCCCACTTGTTCTACTTCATTTCTTTCCCTGCTTGGAATCTTTTGGCTTACTTTTTATTATTTTTCCTTATATTAATTTGAAAATTCTACCCTAGAAAATAAAATGTGATAGTCATTAAAGTATAAATTAGTTAATACTTCTGTTATGTCCTAAAAAACACAGGCCCTTAAAATATTTTATCCCCCTTTTATCTCATTTCAAGTTAATCTGTTAATGCTATTTTGTATTTTAATTCTATTTGATATTTAATACCTTCTTACTATGTTCAATTATTGTTATTTTGTTAGATTTATCTGCATATTTACTATGTTCTCTGCTCTTCATTGCCTCATGCACTTTAGATGTCTCTGGATTCAGCTAACTTCTGCCTCAAGAACGTTCCTTAGTAGTTCCTTTATTGTGAGTTTGCTAGTGGAAAATGGTCTGAGTTTTTTCTTGTCTAAATTATCTTAATTTCTTCTTCTTATGGAAGATATTTTCCCCGGTATAGATTTTCAGGTTAACAGTTACCTTCTTCAGTACATTAAAGACATCATACCATTGCTATTGGCTTTCATTGTTACTGTGAATTCAGCTGTTGGCCCTTTCTATTGTCTGTTTTCAAGATTTTTTTCCCCCTTTTGGAATGATGAAATGTAAATGCCTTTTTATTTACCTTGGTATAGATTTTTTAGGTTTCTCTAATCTCTAAATTTCAACTGCCACCAGTTCAGGAAAATTCCTATTTACCGTCTATTCAAATATTATTGCTCTCTCATACTCCCATTCATTTTCAACTTGAAGAACTCCTATAGTAGACCTTCTCAATGTCTGTCTTGCCTCTTGGCTTCCCTTCTGTATTTCATCTGCTGTCTCTCCATGCTCCATTCTAGAGAGTTTCCTCTAAAGTTTCTTCTGGTTCTAATTCTGTCCTCGATTATATCTAATCTATTTTTAAATCTACACTTTATTTTATTTATTTATTATTTTTTGTATATTTTTTATTGGAGTTCAATTTGCCAACACATAGCAAATCTACACTTTATTTATTATATTTTCAAATTCTAGAAATGTTAATTTAAAAAAATATGCTGCATCACTTAAAATTTTCTATTCCTAACAGATATTTCCACACATTTTACTTATTTAATTAAGCCAATATAATTGTTTTATAGTCTGTTTCCAGTAATTCCAGTAATATTTTTGTCATTTTTTCTTTTTCTTTCTCTATTTTTATTTTTAATTTTTTGCTTGTTCTTGCTCCTAATTCCTAGTTTCCTTGGATGCCCAGAAATCTTTGTGTTTCTCATTTTACTTGAAAATTATTTTCTAGAGGCATTTTATTTTAGGCCTATGATGATGATATATTTCTCTAATAAGGATTTGCATTACTTCTCCCATCTGTCTATGGTTCTTACCAAAGTTAGTACTACTTGAAGTAGCATAACCTCTTGTGTGGGCACCCAGGAATTGCAAGTCTATTGGCAAATCTAAGCAAGAGCTAAGTTATTTTTGCTTTACTCTTTTCTGATAGTGCATTCCTTGGATTCCTAACTGAAATTGATGATTCTATAATCTCTGAAGGCTCTGGATTTGATTTTTTTCCTCTCTTTTCCTTCAAGGCTAAAGTTCTCAAAATGAAAATTCACCATTTGTCAGTTTTGGCAATTGCCTTAAGAATAAAATCAAACTTTTCTTTTTGCCTATCTCTTGGGTTACATCTTTTCCTACTATTTTGGTCTGATATATTTTTACTGTATTTTATTAATTCTTTCAAAGTTTATAAAAAATTATCTTTAAATATCTTATCCATAATTTTTCTACTCATCAGAAGGACCTATATAAGTATAACCTTAACCTGATACTAGAAACAACTACTACAATTCTGTTCTTCCTAAGTTAACATTATTAATCTTTTGTCCTCTTGCCATAAATATTTCTCCAGGTAGTTTTTTTGTCCTTGTTTCCTTCTATAGTTCTTTAACAGTGGAATAGATCACCGCTTCCTGAGTGAATGAACTGTGAAGCACATGAAATAATCACCCATTGACTAATAAGCTTTCAGAAAGATTATTTAAAAATTCCTATAATAAAAGATTGAACTAAATGACATACTGTCTACAGTGCTGTCTAAATCAAAGAACATGGGGATTCTCTTTTCTCCCTTAAAATGTATTTTCAATAAATTGTGTTTTCTTATTAACCATTCTGAAAAAGGATCTACCTATTACTCCTCTACTTAATCAATAGGTCGGTTTCATTTTATTTATTATTTTTTGAATATTTGTCTTATTTAAGTTTTTTACATTTATAAGGCTTTCTCCTTAGCTATTTTTGTAAATAAGGAATGGCTTTGCACATACCTTTTTAAAGATCTCCAAACCTCTCTCCATTTTCTCTTGTATGTTATTAGATCTCTAGAAATTGATCAATTTTATTTCAGTTGAAAAATTTATAGTAAATAATTAAGACATTGATTTCGATATGCTTTACATGCATTATTTCATATAATCCTTATAATAATTTTATGAGCTCTAAGTTGTTATTATTTCCATCTGATGGATAAGAAAATTAAGGAACATGGAGATAACATACCCAGACCAAAATTAGGAAGTGGTAGAACCTGGGTTTGGTCACAGGATGTCAACTCCAGGACTCCTATTTGTAACCACCAAATCATATGATATTATAAAAAGTGATAAACAGCTTACAGATAATTTCAGGATAATCAAAAAAGAAATATGAAAAGACA
The DNA here is from genome assembly GCF_053574225.1 of Canis aureus. NCBI lineage: Eukaryota > Metazoa > Chordata > Mammalia > Carnivora > Canidae > Canis > Canis aureus. The sequence goes on from NC_135636.1 coordinate 16,577,663, forward strand.
GTGAGTGAGTAGTCATGATCTGGAAGGAACCAACCCTCTTTTGGCAACAGTACAAAAACAGAATCATTTATTCCTTGCAGTCAGTACTCTGTTCTGTGTGTGTGTGTGTGTGTGTGTGTGTGTGTGTGTATGTGTGTGTGTTGATGGTTATGTTTTGTTTCTTTGCATTTAACAATTTTTCTTTGCAAAATTATGTTTCCTCACTCCCTTGTCCTCACCATGTGAAAATAGTCATGCAGGAAGACCAAATGCCCCTCCCTTGCTGCTGCCGTCCCACTTCCTCTCCCTCCCTGGTTTTTCAGTGCTGTTCCAGCCCTTCAGCATGCTCTAACCTTGACAGCACTGACGTCAAGAATTGAGGGAGTATGCTGAGCCAGACCCAAGCAGGCGGGTTTTGGCTACCAGCACTTCCTCTAGAAGATGGCCTCTTTCTGGCTTAGGCATTCTTCCCCTTCCTGGCCTCATTCCTCCGTGCCAGTGAGCCCTCCCCTCTGCTCACACATCATATAAACGTTTACTAAGCTTGTGCTATTCTTGACATCAGCCATGTTACAAGTTCTGCCACTCCAGGAAGGTTAGGAGACGGCAGCCTGCCCCTCTCTACAAACATCATAGTACCATTTTATTGCACACGCACAAGCCAAGGTTTGCCATGATTTTTCTTGACCACAGGCACATTTCAGTGAGACACTGGTTGGGCAGAGAATGAATGGAAGGTTACTGTGGGTGCTCTCTCATCCCAAATCACCACTAGCAGTGTCCCTCTAATTGAGGGACACTCTAGAACCCAAACTAGGGACAGTATAGCAACTTGGATGTCCAAGTCCTACACTATTCTTTCAGAGTGGGACTTGGCAGATGCCCAAAGGATCAAAACCTTGTAAGTTTTGGATAGTGCATGAAAAACAGACTAGCTACTTTTCGATCTGGGCAGAGGGTAGGAGGACTTGATAGAAGAAAGAAAAGGTATTGCTCAGGATCCTGTAGCGTGCATTGTTTTCTACCACCCTGCACTATTCTTTCTCTTTAATCATGTTGAAAAATTCAAGAAGATGGTAAGTGACTATGTGAAGGGCAATATTATTATCATTATTATTTTTTTTCTTTTTTTCCTGTAAAGGGTAGTGCAGCACCAGCTGTATAATCTCATAAAACCATGGGATGTTAGACCTGCTGGTTTCCTTAGAGTGCATCTAATTCAACTCCCTAGTTGACAAATAAGAAAAAATCCAGCCCAGAGAAAATAAATGACTTTGCCAAAATCACATGATTTCCTCATGGCAGTGCAGATGTGAGAATCTAGCTCTTGACTCCAAGCCCAACAGGTGCTTGTTATAGGTCTGATATCAGAAGGATTAAGCATGTGAGGGCTTTCAGGCCCTGAAATACTGTCTCCTTTCCACAGTGACTATGGATGAATAGCACTTTATTGGGTAAGCCATGGTGACTTTTCATAAGTCTCCCTATCAATCCTTGAAGTGGGATAACTGGGAAAGTAATGTCTTTGTGTCCCTTATCCCTCTTTAATATGGTCTAGAAAGATTAAATTCACCCAGAATATGTTCAAGTGTCTGCCTCTCAGAGAAGCCCTGTCTAATGAATCTTCTGAAACAGCAGTGTTCTTCCTCCACCCAGTCCTCATCCACTTGACACTCAATAATTGACTTATGCTGCTTACTTTTTCTTCGTAGCACTAATATCACCTGATGTATCACAGATTTGTTTATTTTTTTATTAAATGATAGAAGGAACCCAAAATAGTGAAGATACTTGTCAAGAACTGAGAAAATTTTCCTACTAATTCTAGGGTTGTCTGCTGTTGATTTAAAATACTGTAGAGGGGGATCCCTGGGTGGCGCAGCGGTTTGGCGCCTGCCTTTGGCCCAGGGCTCGATCCTGGAGACCCGGGATCGAATCCCACGTCAGGCTCCCGGTGCATGGAGCCTGCTTCTCCCTCTGCCTGTGTCTCTGCCTCTCTCTCTCTCTCTGTGACTATCATAAATAAATAAAAAAATTAAAAATAAAATAAAATAAAATAAAATACTGTAGAGGGATGCATGGGTGGCTCAGATGGTTGAGTGTCTGACTCTTGGTTTCAGCTCAAGTAATTATCTTGGGGTCATGGGATTGAGCCCCATATGGGGCTCCATGCTCAGCAGGGAATCTGCTTTAGATTTTCTCTCTCCCTCTCCCCTTCTTCCTGTTTGCATGTATGTACTCTGTCTGTCTGTCTCTCTCTAAAAATAAGTTTTTAAAAAATACTGTACAAAAACAAAGAATTCTGATGAGAAGTGGGTAGGTGTGGGGAAAGAGAGAAGGCAAAGCAAAAGGGAAGAATAAAAAACCTTGTAAGGTAAAAGAAGATATCGGACTGTCTCACTAGCAAAGATCTGAATGGGTGAGCAAAGAACAGAGACATGGAAATAGAATATTAAACAGAGGGCAACTGTACCATCTGTGTATTCCTGCAATCATGCTGTATAACAAACCATCCCTAAACTCTGGCTCAAAACAGATTTATTGAGGCTAGACTCAGGTGAACCCATTAATATTTCCAGAGGTCAGTTAGCTGTTGGCTGACTTAAGATGGTCTCAGGGCAACTGTAATAAAATGACTCTATCCCCCCTGTTTCAACCTCTAGCAGGTTATTCAAGGCATGTTGTCATGGCTGTGATAGAAGAGTGCTTGCTGAGTGAGCAAAAGGAAACCCACGGGGCACGTAGGGTTTAGATAGAGCTGGCACAGCATAACTTCCACAATTGACCCATGAAAGTAATAGGGACAGAATCAAGGGGCAGGGATATTGCTCCACCTCTTGACAGAAGGAGCTTCAAGCAGTATGCATAGAGGGAGAGGTAAAGAATTATGTCTTGATTGCAGTTTACCATGGTAACCTTGGAGATCTTGTAGCACAGAGCATGAAAGTCTCTGGTTCTCTACAGTGCCTGTCCTCAAGAGTGGGAATGCTCCCTTGGGGACCTGGATTTTTGAAAACCCTGTTTCTACATATGTATATTCAACTAAATATGCATGTAGAAACAGAGTTTTCAAAAACCAAGTCCCCTGGGGAGCATTTTATGCATACATACACACTTAACTTAATTTCCTTTTAATACTGTCTTATAGACACCTCATTTAAGTGTACTCTCCAAAGATGCTGAGTGGGCTTCAAGCTCAGTGAAATGGCTTCATAAGGAAAATGTAACTTGGATCTATTCTAGCAGCACCACAGAATGACATGAGGGACAAAGATACATTTGAGTGCAGGACATTCTACCATCTTAGTCTCCAGAACTCTTCTGGGGTCTAGAAGCATTTGCTTTCCTCTTCAGCTTCCCACTTCTAAACCTCCAACAGCCTAAAAAAAGCTTATTTATTTGTTAAAGAGAATGTGAGTATATTGACCCAGATTCTCAGATGTCCTCTCAAAACTTTGGAGAGAAGACCCAATCGTTCTTTCCCCACTCCAGTGAAGTGGCTGGTATCAGGGCACATCCTGGATGTCCTCCTGGTATCCTTACAATCAGGCCAGAACCCAAACAGGCCCCACCATCTAGCCATCAGCATTCCCTAGTAGTCCTCGGCTTAGTGTAGAACTCTTCATTATTTAGAAAGGAAAAAATCTCATGTGGATATTTCTGTCTCCTCTCTGTGAGCATATTATTCTAGGTACAAAATAAAGTATAAAAAATGAAAACCAAAGGCTTGCTCATCCCCTATGACTCTAGAGGGGAATTCCAATCACACAGAGAACACCCTGTCCCTTCCTCCCACCTTTTCCACCCAACAGAAGAGGAGGAACTAGCCTTGGGGAGGGAGTTGTTTTCCTGTTCCACTGTCTGTAAGCACATTTTCCAGATCATTCCTGACTCTTCAATTTCAGAAAGCCTCCACTCCAAATGAGGCCCAGTGTTGGACCAGCCTCATAATGTACTTCCTACTTCTCATAGGTAAAATGTTTATCAGCCTGAAGGGAAATGGCAAATGCACAGGACAACAGAGAGAACATGCACAATGTTGGCTGATAAACAGAGTTCTACTCATGGCAGCTTGGGGGGCGAGCAGTTATTTTCCATGGGCTGTTATCAACAGGAAATCTAACTGTAGCTAATGCAGCGGGAGATTTTAGCTAGTCTCTTGAAACAAACTTTTGAGAGCCCTTTAAGATAACTGTCGCTCACCTTCCAGACTCATTAATCATTGACAAGCTGAACCTATCCAGTTAGGAGGAAATGAAGAGGGGGCTGTTGAATACATGTCAAACAAATCACATCCCCAAGCTGGCACCAAACTCAAGAAACTCCAGTGAGAGACAAAATGCAAGCTAATGTGCCAGATTAAATCCTAGCACTGTGACTGGCAGGGAGGGGGAAAGAAGGGATTGAAGAGTAAAGAAATACCACGGCTCTGAGATCAAAAACTTGAAACCTTAACTCTCATTTCTCGCCCCTTTACTCCCCTCTCCAATGAGAATATATTACCCTGTCTGGGAGATATAGAGTGAGAAGGTGGGAGAGAAACAAAAAGAGATAAAGCTATAGAATCCTGTGTTCCTGACTTCCTTAGAGACCAAGGTAGTTCTTGAAAGACTTAATTTTTCCCCATTAATTTTTATGAAGCCTGACTTGGCTGTAATGTTTCTTAAATGCCAGCCAGTTTCCAGCCAGGATTTTCCAAGTGCATCTAATTGCCCACTTTATCACAGGCACTATCAGGTAAATGGCGTTCCACCTCCGCTGGGCCTGCCTAAGGTTGACACCCAGAACTTGTCAGGCAATGGATCACAGAGCCAGCATGGGGCCCCTTGCACTGCATTCCTGTATGAGGGTGACAGTAAATTATGACATCTGCCAGGAAGATCGGAACACGGCTGTGCTACCGGATGCACCTAAACTACACAACCAGGAAGGCTTTTAGGATGTAATTGGAAATGTGTCTGAGAGCTCTTAAAGGGACAAAGAGCCTCTTTCCCTAGCAACAGGGGAGCAGAGATGAACTCTGGACATTTGCCTTTCTCTTTGATGACATTTAATGCCCTCTTTTTATGTTTGTATGCATAATGCTACCTGGCAATAATAAGGTGCCCCAGAATTTAAACCGTGCTTCTGTCTGTTCTCTCAAGACCCTAAACGCCACTCAAAGAGTCCTTATCATGCCCGTAGCCTAGAATAAAGAAACTGAGATGAAGCCACGCAAGGTGATTTGGCTTAGGTCAAAAGAAAGTGATAGAAAGTGCCATAGCAGGGGCCTCAAATCTGGCCTTCAAACACCTCAAAACATGCATTCTTCGGTTTACCAAACTTTTCTACCTTCTTTCTTTCCAAATGTCATTTTGTTAATTGTAACTTTGAAAGTACGGAGTTATAATTTTGTACACGTATGCAATTTTAGTCTAAATTTTTACAGGACTGACACTGAAACTTGACACTGAAAAAGACAAAGACCAAAACACTGAACACCAAAGTGGAAAAATAATTCTCTCTTACTAATCAAACTAGATTTTTTTTTAAAAGGAGCTCATGGGAAAAATAAAGAAGAAAGGAGGATAAGTGACTGGCAGCATAAGATTATCAATGCAAACGATCGTTTATTAAAGCTTTCAATGGAATACATTTGAATAGACAAATTCTATAGAAGATAAGAAAGGTGAAGAGGTGGCTTGAGACATTCTGGAACTTGGGAAGCTCTTTGAGTTTGATAGCATGAAAGACATAAGCAGGCAGTAAAGCCAAGAATCTAAGCCTGACATTATATGAGACACAATGCACAAGATGTTTCTCATTTCAGTGAATTTTCACAGGGCAAATACTCAGCTCTTAAACTTATAAAGAAAAAAGAAGGTGGTTTTATAGGTGTAGGTACCATAAATGCTGATCTAAAATGGTGACAATGCAGATTGTCTGTTAGAATCCCCACTTGTAAAGGACTTTTGGCTTATGAAGGCTACACAGAAATTTATAGCCAATATGGTGCAAAGAGATCAAGACTTGGTTTGATTCCTAACATGGTAATATATTTTGTGATGATCTTGAGCAAGTCATATAACTTCTCTTAATTTTCTTACCTTAAAACGTAAGAATATCTAGTTTGTGGGGATATAATAAGATTAAATGAAAAAATGGATATAAGAGCACTTTGTAAACTATAAAATGCTATTATTTTCATCTGAAAACAACCTAGCATTTATTGAAAGCTATGTCATGCCCTTCAGAATTGAAAAAGAAAATGGCATTACTGCTTTTATTCCACATTAAGCCACTGTTTATTGGGTACTCTTTATATGCAAGGTGCTCTGCTAGCAACACTGGTGCCCTCTAAATAGAATACGACATGGTCATGACCACTGGAATGTTACATTGGTCTAGATCAAAGCTACCATATATGTATGCATGTGACTCTATTCCTTTATTCCAACTTTTCTTTAATAATCACTGCCTTAAGAAATATACAGAATGGCTGGCCTGTGTGTACATATGCACAAATAAGCAGATATTAGGTTATGATATGTACTATGACAAAATAATTTTATGAATCTATTTTTTGATAAAATTTTCTAGAAGACTGTTTCCAGAAAGTTTAATATATGCACTTAGTTCTACACCTGGAACTATTTATACATAAATTCCATTTTTTTATAATAATGATTCAACATATAATGGCTTGGATAAGGTTTTTCCTCACTGTAGTTTTTGGCAGTATCAGAGGTAAGTAAATAGATGGATAACTGAAGTGACCAGGAAATGGAAAAGCTGACATGTCACTGTAAGCAGGCATGACTGGTAGAATAAGGCTGGTTCACCACAATTAGAAGCAGTAAAATTCTAGAAAAAAAATATGAATGGATGTGGCATCTTCTAGCCTTCTTTGCGTCACAGTCAATATTTCAAAAACACTAATAAAATACCACGTATACTCAAATGGTTGGTGGATATATTGAACTAAAAAGGGTTTTGTTTCATTTTGTTTTTAAGATTTAGTGGTTTCCTTGACATTCACTTTCAAGTTGCACTCCTGAGGTAAGTGAAACATCCTCTTTCTCTCTTCTGTTATTAGTTAAACCTTTCCAGAAAGAGATATTATCATTATTTCTGAAATATACAGAAACTATGTTATAAATACTGACAATTTATGTAGCTCAAATAGGAGATAAGCATAACTATATTTAATAAGCAGTATGTTTTAAAATTTATTTTAAACATTCATTTGTTTGAAATTTTACTGAACAATTACTTGTCTGGGTTCGTTCTTTAAGATACATCATGGGCATTATTTTCATGCTAATCATGGGCTTCCCTAAAAGACCCTGTGAATCCTGTCATTTAGGAGGCTTGGGATTTCATTGCCAACATTCCACTCCAGTCCACAACTGCTGATGTCCTTCATTACAGTTGTTAACACATCACGAAAAACACAATAACATGACCAGAATGGACTCTTCAGTTTTTCAAGTGGTTTGAAAAACATTGTCCTTTGATTCTTTTATGAGGGTTCCATAATTTCTTGGGGTTTTCCAGCTGCTTTTTGATCACTGGCTCTGCCAGCCTCTCTTCCCAGACAAAAACTGGGACACTTGATGGTGGTTGTGGTGAATTAATAAGGAGAAAAAATAAACAGAAGGCCCTTTTCCCATGTGTTTTTTTTAACTTTGTAAATCTGTTCACTGTACAGTTAATTTGGAGCTTGCAATGCAGGAACTCTGTCTGGCTCTTCTAATTCATCATTCCCTTCTGATGTTATTTCATCCTTAGAGAGTCCACAAGTGGAACTCACAGCAGGCAACTGAATAGATGGTCCTCTTTCCACGTTCCCACATTCTTCCAGGACATCTGGGTAGCTGGATGCAAAACTTTCTAGGATTTCTACCACCCAACCCCATACGTTTAATATCTAAATTAGTGGTAGGCAAACATTTTCTGTAAATAGCCAGATAGTGTATGTTTTTGGTTTTGCAGGCCATATGGTCTCTGTCACAATTACTCAACTCTGCGGTCATAGCATGAAAGCAGCCATAGATAATACATAAATGAATGAATGTGGCTATATTCCAATAAAGCTTTATTTATGGACACTACAAATTGAGTTTCCTATAATTTTCATGTGTCATAAAACATTCTTCTTGTGTTGATTTTTTTCCAACAATTTTTTTTAAGATTTTATTTATTTATTCATGAGAGATACACACACACAGAGGTAGAGACACAGGCAGAGGGAGAAGCAGGCTCCATGCAGGGAGCCAGCCGTGGGACTCGATCCCGGGTTTCTGGGATCACACCCTGGGCCGAAGGCCTCACTAAACTGCTGAGCCACCCAGGCTGCCCATTTTCCAACAATTTAAATATGAAAAAGCATTCATAGCTTTTGGGGCCATACAAAACGACAGTGGCTAGATCTGGCCCATATGCAGTAGTGTGCTAACCCCTGATCTAAATGATTAGTACTTCATATTTAGGTCTCAGGGCAGTACTTACCTTTTGAGCCCCACAATTAATATCTCTGTGTCTGTCCCTCAAATACCTTAAGTGTCCAGAGTGGAAGTTTTGATTCTCTTTACCCTGTGCTTTTTTTGCCCAGGTGTTTTCTAGCTGAAATAAAATACTTTAATATCAACAGCTAGAAAATTGGTAACAATTCTTGAGTGCTCTTTTACTACACTCCACATCCAACTCATCACCAAATTCTGTGCATTGTTCTTCCACAACATGCCTCAGATCTGCTTAACTCTCTCCATCTGGCCAAAGCTACTCTCACCTGTTACGTGCATTCCTTTAATAACTTCCTAATTGAAATCTCCCCTTTTCTGTCTTTCCTATTAGCTAAGTCATTACAAAATGAGTTACTTTCATTGCTTGTGAGGTATATAGAAACTGTGTGATCAATATTGACAATATGTATAGGCAAACCAGAAGTCTCCATTCCTACCCTCTCTCAGTGCGTTTTGCTGTACAACATCTGAGGTAAACTTGCTAAATTATTAGTCATAAAATATCTCTGGTGGCTTTAAAAATGCCTTGAAAAATTATCCAAGCTCCTAATTAAATTCATCAAGGTTATGCCTGAGACAAACTCCACTTTCTCCCCATCTCTACCACCTCTGATCACTCTTAACCTTGTTCATTACACTTCAGCCCACTGGCCTTCTTTCTGTTCATGCTCCACACTTTTTCCTCATTCTTCCCTCTCAGGCAGTGGAAACCAGTTCTTTGTTTGGCTGACTCATTCTCATCCTTTAGGTTTCAACTTAATTATTACTTCCCCAACTGGCCACTTTATCCAAAGTAGGCATCTCCATCTTCTTAGCCTTGATGACTTCCTTTATAGGCTTCCTTTATATTTAACAGTGGGGATTTGCCCCTTTTTAAGCCCGTTCATTGTCTTTCTTTCATATAGAATGTAAGTGATGTGAGGGTAGATCCTTGTCTGTGGGATGCACTGTATTCAAATGCCCAGTCTAGTACACAGAAGCTACTGAATACATGACTTAATAAATGAATCTATCAATTTAAACATGTAGGCCAATCCTGTAGTATAACTGTTTTGCGTGCATGACAATTTTTAATTGATCTGTAAACTACATTTGGATAAATGCATCATGGTATGTTTTCATTTTTAAAGCTTTAATGTGTTTTTCAATTTACAAAAAAAAAAATGGGTACTTTTGTTGATAGAAGTAAGAGAAATGCAAATGTTAAAAGGAAATCCCATCCTGCTAAAAATTTTTCTCTGTAGTTATCTAAATTATGTCCTTGAAATCTGTGTAGTTACACTAGACAATGGAAAAGATTCAATGTCTAAGGTAAATGGGGAAGAGGCAATGTGACACCATGAGGTTGTCACTGAAAAAAAAACCATTCAAGATCAATTTATTCCTAAAGTGGAGTTCTGGGGAAGAACATGGGGGCTTTGGTGTGTAACTGTGTCTTCTCTGTTGAATTGTACATCTCTTGAACCTATTCTTTCTGCTTTTTCAAAAACATCATTTAATTTGAAGGATGATTAAGAGATGGTTTAAAAAATGTGGATGGATGAGAACCATGGCACAAGTTGCAGTGCTGTGTCTTTATGGCCTGTTAATGTCAACCTCCAAGCCCCAGTGTCCTTCTCAGAGCCACAGAGTAATTTCTCACTATACTATTATTTTGAAGATTTGGAATATATTTGTAAGGACCAGGCATAATATATTACACAAAGTAAATATAAAAATAAAGTCTCAACTTATGTGCCATAAATACTAGTTTTTAAAGGAGTAAGTTCCACAAAGTGGAAATGTCTTGTATGTTTGTAATAAAAAGAAAAATCTGGCTTGAGAAGGATTTTGAGTACTATTAGTGCTGGAGATGAAATTTTTTTCACTATGTTCAGAACCCTTGCTAAATGTATAAGACAATATTTACTACATTATGCTTCAAAAACCAACAGCTTCTGAAACCCAGCAACAAAGGTTTACAAAAGTTTATTTTCTGTTTACTTTACATTAGGCTGTAGTAGCTGCCCATTAACTATGACTCTGTTCCACGTACATTTATCCCAGAACATAAGGAGAAGCAGTAGCCTTTCTTTGATGCTTATCTTTCTCAGAAAAAAAATGGAGATGGTTGAATCATACATGACTCACAGCTTCAGACATGACATGTGTTACTTTGTTCACATTCCACTGATGAAAGCAATCACATAGGCAGAGTGGTATCATTGAACCAAGAAGTCTCTTCTCCAAAGGAAGTCACTGCAGTTCACATGGCAACACATAAGAGATTTATAATTCTCTTACAAGAGGGGCTGAGCAATTGGATATAATAAGACAATAGACTGCATTAGTCTGATTTTTTTTCCTAAAGTTAAAAGGAAAATAATAATTAGCATGCCTTCTAGACTTACATGGACAGATTTTCTCCACCTGAAATAAACCGATAAAAACATTGCTTTGTGGAACTGATGGGATGAGATATTTAGCATGATAGAAAATGCTCCTTTTTTAAGTAGCATATTAAATAACACCATCTAGGAATACAGTTTCCTGTGACTGATAAGGCTTTAGTGGGGCTGGTCAAATAGGTGGATTTAGTGTTAGATGGATAAGTCTAGGCAACACTGATCATCATTCTCTCAGGACAAGCTCTCAGAACTGCAGTAAGCATGATTGAATTGAGCCTTAGGCTAAAGGATTTACAGTCTCCCTTAGTCAAACCACAATATATTGATTAAATATTTGCCCAGAGTTTATTAGATTCAGGCTACCTAGAGTTGTTTGTATTAATAGCCAGCAGATTGAATATTCTACTTAAATACTCAGTCATTAGTAAACCATGGAAAACCCTCTGTCCCTTGCATATTACTTGTTTTGCCACCACAAAAATTATATAACATATTTCAGCTCTCCAACTGGTATGCCTATATCATTGGCCAATATCTGAGTCCAGCTTTGTCCCACTTAGAAAGAAATGAAACAGGTACTTTCATTCTCATTTTTAAACTGAGAAACTGATATTCAGGGAGTGAGTCTTGTCCTCTGACCATGAGCTGGTAAGGGGAAGTCAAGGAAGTTACCCTAGATTCTATGAAGCATAGTACAACAATATGGCTTGGCATCTCAGTTTCCATGGAAACCTAAACAATTTTATTCTGAAAAATTAACAGATTTTTGCACACAGAATAATTAATCAAAATAGTCTCTTACCTCCAGACAGTCTAGCTTAACAAACTCTTGTAACTGTTACTATCATTGGTATCATTTGTTTTTTTTTTTTAATACTTCTACTTATGTGGACAATGTAGGCCAAGCTGGTTCAAATCCTTAGTTAAAATGGGCAATTATTGGGGTACCTGGGTGGCTTGGTCAGTGAAGCATCCAACTCTTTATTTTGGCTCAGGCCATGATCTCAGGTCATGAGATTGAGCCCCATGTCAGACTTTGCACTGGGCATGGAGACTGCTTAAGATACTCTCTCTTCCTCTACCCCTACTCCTTGCTCTGTCTTTCTCTCAAAAAAAAATTAAAATTAAAAGTATATTTTTAAAAAAGTCTTTATGAATCTACATTCAAACAACCTGCACTGTTATCTATTAAAAATATATAGAAGGTCAATGACTTGGATTTAAGATGATGTGTGTGTATGTGTGAGAGAGAGAAATTCATTGTATGATCCCATTGTTTCTTTACTTTTCAACGCTGACTTTTTCTAACCATTTCTTGGAAGGATTTATTTATTTACTCATTTGCTCTTTTTTTTATTATATGCAGATCACATCACAGTGGAAAGTTAGGTAATGATATAAATAATACTTAATAAGTAATACATATTACTATTTATATTATAGAAAAAAATACAATGAAATTGCCTTGATTTAATAACAATGATACTAGATAAAACAAAAATAGTTTTCTTACCTTAAGAGTCCTCAATATTTCTTGAATGACCAATGTTTATATGCAAATGGTAGCCAGGTTGGCTTTCAGCAGATTGGTTGCTTGATGAGTGGATTTCTTTCAGTCAATCAGTATCTTTCCCCATTTTTGCTCCCTGAGAACATACATTCTAGATTTAAGAGGGACTGAGATTAGTCCAGGGATTTTTAAGTAGCAAGGAATTGTTTGATGTGTTCATCAATATATTTTTACTTATATCATCTCTGGAACTATCTCCAAGAGCAGCTAACATACATTCACAAAGAGAGTGACCATAAAAAATGGAAACATAAGTCAAATATGAGTGGCTATACTAAAAGAACGTATACGACATTAAGTCGTCAGTTCATCTGTCAGGACCTAACCAATGTGATAACACTATCACGCTGGGGCGAGTAGTCTCCCTTCCCTTACCTTAACTTAGCAATGTGACAACAAAGTGGAAGAGGTCCAGGACCCCAAGTAGGAAATAGATGGAAGTCAGCTTGAACTAACCATGTTAGTTCATGAATGTTCAAAATTCCATAATGTAAAGAATACAAGAAATGCTGTCAACAAGATTGAAGTGCTTGGGATTATAATGCTGAAGATCCAGAATCAACATCTAGTGTTTCTATGAGGGATATTGCCTGATGATGTTTTGTCTTCTCTTGACTCTAGAGAAGGGGAAACTTGAGATGCGGTTTAAGTTATTATAAGCTGTATGTCTTTCATAGGTCAATATGAATTCTAGATTACTATCAGATAACTGCACACTTCCTAGAATTCATAGGCAGGCCAGTGGTCCAGAGTAAATCCACACTGAATCTCTGAAAAAAAAATCACAGGAAAAACATAGGATTTTCTTTAATTGATGGTAAAGGTCACATCTCCTTACTATGTGGGGATAGACTCAGAGGCATGGTATGTAAAGAGAGGTCTTAGAGAAAAAATGAGTGGGAAATATCAGAAAAGGAGACAGAACATGAAAGACTCCTAACTCTGGAAATGAACTAGGGGTGGTGGAAGGGGAGGTGGGCAGGGGGTGGGGGTGACTGGGTGACAGGTACTGAGGGGGGCACTTGATGGGATGAGCACTGGGTGTTAATGTATATGGAGGTCTGAAGACCTATATGGACCTATATGGACCTATATGGAGGCCATCTGGAGATGTCCACTTCACAACACCTCTGGCCAATCATAACCTTAACATCTACATTAGAAATGTACCACCCTTGGGGGATTGTTTGGGAATGAACTACATTTCCCCTAAAATCAAGGTCCCCTACATGTTTAATTGTGTTTAATTCTAACTCTCAAAACAATTTGAGTATCATTATGGATGCTGACATGGACAACACAGGGTAACTATGGGAATAACAACATTTTTCCCAGACTTTATGAGCATGTTGACATCTGATGCTATATTTATGGGTTTATACTCAGTGGCTAAGCAATGTATGAGGACAGGAAAAGTTTGGATTAAGAATGTTCAAAAGCCACACATTCCAATCAGGTTTTGGTGCATCCCCGCCTCTCTTAATATAAAGACAAATAAATGTAAGGATATGTATGAGTGTTCTGAAACGTCTGAGAATAATATCGTTCTTGGAAATTTCAAATATTAAATTCTTCCCAAAAAACATTTTGAGGTTATCTCTACTGGGCTGGTGCAATAAGCATGGCATGAGTACACCCATGTGATTATCTAGCAGTAAGACAGGCTCATTAATCTTGGCCACTAATAACATTTGCTGTGAATTTTGTTTCCATAAATCACTGAGATTGTGTTTCCTGCCCTGTAGAATGAGGCTAAATCTTCAGTGATTTCAGGAGTTTTAAGAGAGAGGCTACAAAGATGAACCCATGATGCATACAGACTGCCAAGTAGATTTCTGTAATATCCTGAATGAATTTTAAAACCAGAGGAGAACAGCAAGGTTATTAGCTACCTGAGAGAAAGAGGCAGTCAAGACTGAATCACAATGACTTAGAGATGGGAATGAGCTCAGGTCAATCACATAATACTTGCTATTGTGCTCTGGCTTAGTCACAGTCAAATTCAGGAAGCACATTCCATTAGACTAAATAAAGCTTCGATCATGTGTAAAATTTCCAGCTTGAATAGGCAGCCATCCTATCACTCATCAGGCTAGATGCATTTAATGGGTGTAATTTCTTCCTCCTATTTCTATGCATTTATTGTTTCATTTTTATTATAGGAATTTGGACATATTATTAAGTTTATTATTTTGTGTTAAGCCTAGGCTTAAGTAAATACTATTCTACAGGGTGTACATGCAAATATGTTTCCTTTAGATTGTCAAAAGAATGGTGCAATCTGATTCAACTTAACTATGAGATTAGAAGAAAGGAAAAGTGAAAAAAAAACTTATCAAGCACCAAGTCAATGTAACTTAAGAGTTTATAGATATTATTTTAGGGGGAGAGGGATTGTAAAATGTGAATTCCTCAATTCCAGAAGTTCTGATTCTATAGACTCAAGATGGAATTCAGAAAAAATGTATTTTAAGAAAGCTTCACAAGTGATTTTGATATAGGTGAACACTGCCTTGGGCCCCTATAAACTGTATTAAACTCCATTTGCTTAAGCCCTTAAATTGCTTGGAGGAAAAGGAAAGATAGATGAATGTTCTTTTCATTCTATGGAGGCCAATTATCTGAAAAGCTGCATGTCAGAAATTATCCCTGCAACATTTTTTTTTTTCCTGCAACATTTTAATTTTAAGAGTGAACTTCATTTTCCAGAGCTGCTGACCTACACAGCTCTTGAGGATTTTATGAGCCAGGCCTCTCCTGGCTGCTGACCAGAACTTCAGTCTGAAGCAGGTGCTTGTTAAGAATATATGCACAGAGACACATTGGAAAATATTATATGTGTAATATATTTTTTTTGTTGCAGATTTTCCAAAGTAATGGTATGCCCCAAACAAAAACCATGAAAATATACTCCAAATTAGAGATTTAGACCTTTAATAATTGGGGATAGGAGGTGGCTTATTTAGTTCTTTGGGGGTTTGAGGGATTGTCAGGCTGAAGGCATGTCTATTAACAATTTTCCAGGATTCCCCCAGAAGGGAGCCCTGAGACAAAGATTTAAAAGTAAATTGGGAGGAATTTTAGGAAGCGCTGTTAGGGGAGCAACAATGGAAGGCAGCCAGTAAGATGCTTTATCAGAGAAGCTATTGTGGGATTGTGGACACCTGGGGCTCAGCTCTAACTGGGGAACTCTGGGAGACAGTGTAGAATACATGCTTCAAGATAACCTTCCTCAAAGGCAGCAGGAGCTAGACTATGGAACACTAACTCCCATCAGTCATTGGTTAACGGCTGCTCCAGGGGGAACATTCATTCCCAAGTACTTCCAGCCTGCCTCTTTCTTGCACAGGCAAATCTGACTTCAGAACAAATCCTCAGGCCAAGATGTAGACTGTGACTTTTGGGATTCAAGTGTGTGTACTGAAATGGTAAGGGCCAAGGCTATGGGAAGAGTATTGAAAGCATAAGCTAGAGAGATTTGGAAAATTTAAATCTCTTTAAATTTAAAGAGAAGCCAGCCACTCTTTCTAGTGTAAAAAAAGGACAATGGAAGAAAAGACGCAACAGGTAAAAGCCACGCCTTACTACATTTAATATGTCTCTTCTATAAAATCACCAAGCCAGGTTAAAGGGCTGTGAGCTACCGGTTACCCTGATTACCAATCCATGAATGATATTAAGTTATCACAGTGATGAACTGGATCTGTGGTACCAGTTCACTTGAATTTCCACCTGAGAGTCCTTCCATAACTGGTGAAATGTAAAATTTTCCTTATCCCCCAAAGTAGGGAATATGCTCAGTGGAAATTTTTAAAGCACCTCTTGCTTGAATGCTCTAGGTCTCTTAAATGTTTTTACCTCAACTAAGTATAGATTTCATGGTACAGTTTAGGTATCTGAGTGTCACCAGGAATAGATTTAAAGTGAGCAGAAATTCTTGGGGTGCCTGGGTGATGCAGTCAGCTAAGTAACTCTTTGTTTCATCTCAGGTTATGATCTTAGGGTCGTGGGATCGAGCCCCATGTTGGGCTCTGTGCTCAGCACAGAATCTGCTTAAAACTTGCTCCCACACTCCCTGGACTCACTCTCCCTCTCTGTCTCTGTCTCTGTCTCTGTCAAATAAATCTTAAAAAAAAAAAAAAAAAAAGCAAAAACCAACCAAACCACAACAAAACTAAACAAAACAAAAAGCAGAAATTCCAAAACTTAATGACACATGACAAAGTGCTATTCACCTACAATTAGTAATTTGTTTGCTAAATGACTGTGGATTTATATGCCTCTTAATCAGTTATGTAAAAATTATGTTAAAATTATGAAATTGTTATTTTAAGGAAAAAGGACATGTTAAATGAATTTAAAAAGTTTTCCTCTGCCTCCACAAAGTGCATAATAATTGAATATGTAAAGAGTATCATATTGAAGGGACACCACTTTTTTTAGCCCACCAGGAGAAACCTCATGTGGTTTCATAGAGCACTTTAGGAAACTACCAACTTTGGTTGACAGAGAAAGTGAGAAAGAATCTTGTTATTTTATATACGCTCAGTACCTTCTCCCAAAATGTTGAAGGAGTGTCCACAGCTGCACAAACTACAGCTTTGCAAAGAATTAAAACCACCCTCTTGTCCATGAAGGTCAAACAATTATAGTGCTTATAGACGTGATGCCCTAAAGCTATAAGAATGGAATCAGAGGGATGTTTTTTTCCACTGGAGATTTGCAAACTCATCAGATGGAGACACTGTAGAAAGTAGCTCGCCAGATTTAGATTTCATTCTGCCTCTGGTCTGTTCTGAAATTCAGACTTCCTCTTGTATGCTCTGTGGATCAGAGCAAGCTTCTCTGTATCTCTCTCTCTCTCCTGCTCTCTCACTTGCTCGTGCTCTCGCACACACACACGGTACAATTGTTTGTGTCTTTAAATCCAGTTTATTCCCACTTCCACATTTTGCCCTCCAGCAATATTTATAAATTGTAGAATGATTTCCTGACTACCATCATGCCCGGGAATACTTTCCAAAGTAACTTAGCTTAAATCTACCAGTGTGGCATTGGGACAATTAATATCGAAAGATATCCTATATTGAGTGTCACTTTCTCAGTTTCTTTATGGCATGGACACTGTTACACATAAGAGACTCTGTTGTCATTAAACTATTGTTAAAACATCTTTTCTAAGAGAAAAATAAATACCAATATTGTAATTTGAATATGGGTATAATTTTGCAACTTGGACTTATCCTGCTGATTTGAGTAAATTCTGTATTGTTTTATTGTAAAGACTGAAAAGACAAAAATTTCAGCTGTGAAATTCCCCAGCTTACCACTAACTTTTGAAATCTTTATGCCTCTGAAATGATAGAACCGTATTAAAAGTGTCCCAAATTAAAGAAATGAGATGATAACGCTAAGTGGGCCTAGAATGAGTTGTGAGAGATGCTGACTGAAAGACAATGATACAAGATAATTATATGTATACCCTCCACACTTAAATTATACTTCTCTTAATTTTTAATCTTAATTCCAGTATAGTTAACATACAGTGTTATCTTAGTTTCAGGTATACAATATAGTGATTCAGCAATTCTATACTCAGTGCTCATCATGATAAGGGTGCTCTTTAATCCCTGTCACCAATTTTCCCTACCCCCCTACCCACCTCCCCTCTAGTAACCATCAGTTTTTTCTTCATAGCTAAGGGTCTGATTCTGGGTTTTTCTCTCTTTTGTGTTTTTTTTTTCCTTTGCTTCTTGTTTTGTTTCTTAAATTCCACATGTGAGGGAAATTATATGGAATTTGTCTTTCTCTTGCTTATTTCACTTAGCGTTATACTCTCTAGCTGCATCCATGTTGTTGCAAATGGCAAGATTTCGTTCCTTTTTGCTGCTGAATATATCACATCTTCTTTATCCATTCATCTATCAATGGATACTTGGACTGCTTCCATATTTTGGCTTTTAAATGCTATAATAAACACAGGAGTGCAGCTATCATTTTTAATTAGTGTTTTTGTTTTTTTTTGGGGGGGGGAGGGAAATACTCAGTAGTGTGATTACTGGATCATAGGATAGTTGGATTTTTAACTTTTTGAAGAACCTCTATATTGTTTTCCAGAGTGGCTGTGTCAGTTTGTATTCCCACCGAAAGTGCACAAGGGTTCATTTTTCTTCACATCCTCTCCAACACTGGTTACTTCTTGTGGCTTTAATTTTAGTCATTCTGACAGATATAAGGCCACATTTCATTGTAATTTAGAGTTGCATTTCCCTGATAATGAGGGATATTGTGCATCTTTTCAAGTGTCTGCTGGCTATCAGTAGGTCTTCTTTGGAGAAATATCTGTCAATTTCTTCCACTCATTTTTAGTTGGATTATTTATGTTTGGGGTGTTTTTATCGATTTTTATGTATTTTGAATAGTAGCCTTTTATTGGATATGTCATTTGCAAATATTTTCTCCCATTCAGTAGGTTGTCTCTTAGTTTTGTTGTTTACTTTGCTGTACAGAAGCTTTTTATTTTGATGCACTGCCAATAGATTATTTTTGCTTTTATTTCCTTTGCCTCAGGAGGCATATACATAATATGTTGCTATGGCCGGTGTCAGAGAAATTACTGCCTATGTCCTCTTCTAGGATTTTTATAGTTTCAGTTCTCACATTTAGGTCCTTAATCCATCTGGAGTTTATTTGTGTGTATAGTATAAGAAAGTGGCCCAGTTTCATTCTTTTGCATGTAACTATCCAATTTTCCCAACATGGTTTGTTGAAGAGACTTTTTCCCAGTGGATATTCTTTCCTGCCTTGTCAAAGATTAATTTAGCATGTAATTGTGGGTTTATTCTTGGTTTTCTATTCTGTTCCATTGATTTATGTGTCTGTTTTGTGCCAGTACTATACTGTTTTGATTACTACAGCTTTGTAGTATGATTTGAAATCTGGAATTGTGATACTTCCAGTTTTATTCTTTTTCAAGATCACATGGCTATTCAGGGTCTTTTGTTGTTCCATACAAATTTTAGCGCTGTTCTAGTTTTGTGATAAATGCTGTTGGTATTTCAATAGGGATTGCATTAAATCTGTAGCTTGCTTCGGGTAGTATGGACATTTTAACAATATTTGTTCTTCCAGTCCATGAGTATGGAATGTCTTTTCATTGCTTTGTATCATCTTCAACTTCTTTTGTCAGTGTTTTATAGTTTTCAGGGTATAGATCTTCCATTTCCTTGGTTAGGTTTATTGCTAGGTGTCTTATTATTTTTGGTGCAACTGTATTAGTGTATGGAAATGCAACAGATTTCTATACATTGAATTCGTATCTTGCAACTTTACTAAATCCTTTATCAGCTTTAGTAGTTTTTTGGAATCTTTAGGGTTTTCCATATATAGTATCATGTCATCTACAAATAGTGAAAGTTTTACTTCTTACTTATTCGGATGCCGTTTATTTCCTTTTGTTGTCTGATTGCTGTGGCTAGAACTTCCAGTACTATGTTAAATAAAAGTGGTGAGAGTGGACATCCGTGTCTTGTTTGTAATCTTAGGGGAAAGGCTCTCAGTTTTTCTCCATTGAGTATAATATTCACTGTGGTTTTTTCATAAAAGACCTCTGTGATGTTGAGGTATGTTCTTACTACTTTGCAGAGGGTTTTCATTATGGATATTGTACTTTGTCAAATGCTTTTTTGCATCTGTTGAAATAATCATATGGTTTTTATCCTTTCTCTTGTTGTGATGTATCATGTTGATTGATTTGCAAATATTGATTGATTTACAAATGTTGATTGATTTGCAAATATTGAACCACCATTGCATCCTGGGAACAAATCCCATTTGATCATGGTGAATGATTTTTTTTGATATATCATTGGATTCAATTTGTTAGTATTTTGCGGGGAATTTTTTCATAGATCTTCATCAGAGATATTGGCCTGCAGTTCTGTGTGTGTGTGTGTGTGTGTGTGTGTGTGTGTGTGTGTGTGTGGTGTGTCTTTATCTGGCTTTGGTACTAGGGTAATAGTAGCCTCATAAAATGAATTTGGAAGTTTTCCTTCCTCTTCAGTTTTTGGAATAGTTTGAGAAGAATAGGTATTAACTCTTTCTTTAAATGTTTGGTTGAATTCACCTGTTAAGTTATCTGGTCCTGGACTTTTGTTTGTTAGGAATTTTTTGGTTACTGATTCAATTTCTTTGCTGGTAATCAGTCTGTTCAGATTTCTAGTTCTTCCTGTTTCAGGTTTGGTAGGTTCTGTGTTTCTAGGAATTTATCCATTTCTTCTAGTTTGTCCAATTTATTTGCATATAATTTTTCATAATATTCTATTACAATTGTATTTTTGTGGTGTTTTATTTCTCTTTCTTTTTCTTCTTCTTCTTCTCTCTCTCAGAGTCTGGCTGAAGGTTTGTCAGTTTTGTTGATCTTTTCAAAGAAACAGTTCCTAGTTTCATGGATCTGTTCTGTTTTTTTTTTTTTTTTTTAAGTTTCTGTATCATTTATTTCTGCTCTAATCTTTATTATTTCCTTCCTTCTGCTGGTTTTGGGGTTTTGTTTGTTCTTTTTCTTTACATGTAAGGCTAGGTTGTTCATTTGGGATTTTTCTTGCTTCTTGCAGTGGGCCTGTATTGCTCTAAACTGCCCTCTTAGGATGGCTTTTGCTGTATCCCAAGGATTTTGGACCAAATTGTGTTTCATTTTCATTCTATCGCCATGTAAGTTTTGACTTCTTCTTTGATTTCTTAGTTGATTCATTCATTGTTTAGTAGCATTTTATTTAACTTCCTCATATTTGTGCTCTTTCAAGTTATTTTCCTGTGGTTGATTTCTAGTTTTATAGCATTGTAGTCAGAAAAATTGCATGGTAGGACTTTGACTGTTTTGAATTGGTTAAGACTTGTTATGTGGCCTAATTGTGGTCTTTTCTGGACAGTGTTCCATGTGTGCTTGAAAAGAATGTATATTCTGCTGTTTTAGAATAAAATGTTCTGTATATGTTTAGTCCGTCTGGTCCAGTGTGCAATTCAAAGGCATTTTTTTCCCTATTGACTTTCTGTTTGGATGATCTCTCCATTGATATAAGTGGGTTAGTTATACTTTTTCAAATGTAGGTACCTATGACTAGAGAATGGATAATGATGAGGGAAATGCAGAGCAAGAAAAAGAAAAGAAAGATAGTAAAGTAAAACAAGAAAGGCAGGCATTGTTGAGGGTTCAGAGGGAGAGTGGAAGAACGAACAACCTTCTTGGTCTTAGTACTTTCTGTGAAAGGCTGGTGTTGACTAGGGTGGTTTCTAAGGATTTAAATAATTCTACATAATTCTAACAGTTCTTCAGGTCTTTGCTTTTAAACTGAGAATCTGATTTTTGTTAATCCACATCATTCTGGTTACTTGAGAGCTACACAGACTACACATACATCATGCCATCTGATCCTGTAACTGCTCAGAAGTGCAGGTACTACCTGCACATAGGCAGTCTCCAGGTCTAGTTTACCACAGTGGATGTGGGATTTGAACCAAGGATTTAAGATTTCTCAGCCTCAAGATGCTTTTCTTTACCCTCAAGATGCTTTTCTTTACCCTCAACATAGTTCTGCTAATACATTTTAGGGGCAGCCTGGGTGGCTCAGTGGTTTAGCGCTGCCTTCAGCCCAGAGTCTGATCCTGGAGACCCAGGATCGAGTCCCACATCAGGCTCCCTGAATGGAGCCTGCTTCTCCCTCTGCCTGTGTCTCTGCCTCTCCCTCTCTCTCTGTGTCTCTCATGAATAAATAAATAAATAATCTTTTAAAAAAATAAAGACATTTTAATCATTTTTTAGAGTCCAGATCAAGTTATGCTATTCCCATTTCACAGCTGAAGAAAGACAAGCCCTTGGAGAATATTCCATTTTTTATACCCAGTTAGTCAGTGGGAGAAACTCATAGGGGAATAGTAACATATTACCTTCTTAAAGTTATTAAAAGCTACTAAAATACAAGGAAATACTAAAATACAAGGAAAAGAAGCTCCTATAATGCTAGCATTATAAACTTTTGAGGCTCAAATACAGAGCAATTCCATACTCAAAATTCTGGGAGCTTCTCTGACATAAATTCAAACAAACATTCCTTGTTGTCCCAGTTCCTCCTCTAGTCCACATCCCCTGGTAGATAAAAATGTAACTGTACAATATCAATTAATGGCCACTTGATGAATCTAGGCTACCAGAACATAAGGAAAAAAAAAAACAGATTACCAATTGTGATATAACAAAAAAATGTCAACATCAGGTGATTTAAAATGAGACTTAGGCCTTTCTTGTCCCCTCCAGGTTTTGTTGTTTGGGGTAAGATAGGTAACAGGAAAAAAACTTTATGGAATATTTGGAGTGGCTCTTCATGTAAGAAAGGAAAAGAAAAAACTCCCAGTGTTTCCTGATTTCAAGGCCAAACAACAACAACAAAACTTTAGTGTTTCTTTTGCTGATCCAACTGTGCTTGATGTCCCAAGGGGAGAGTCAGCCCAAGCAAATTAAGTTGGTGTATCCACTATTTCACAGAGTCCAAGTTGGAGTCAGCATCCTGCCAAGTGAATATGTCTTGTTAGAGGTGTTTGCATTAATGTATGATCCTTAAGAGGCTTGGGTTGCTTTAGTGGCCAAACACCAGTCCTTCATATTGGCGGGGTACTGACACTAACCAGACCAGACCATAATATCCACTGGACAATTAAAGGACAAAGAACAAAGAAAATATGTCAGAGCTATATATTTTGGTTAATTCATTGTAAATTAAATGTGTTGCTCATAAATATGTCAAAAAATGAATTTTCATTTCAGTCCGAGGCAACCTAAACATAAATGGAAATCAGAATAATTTTTAAAATTAACTCAAACAGAAATTGTAAATTAATTTGTAAAAGAATTAATTTCTTATATGTTGAACCATTCCATATACATTTTATATAGGATTTGATTTGTCTAGATATGGTTATATGCATTCTTTACAAAAAAGATCTGCAACACAAATTTCTTTTGGGTCTTAGAGGAAATAATTTGTTTTAACTTAACTTGTAAAGGTAAAGCTCCAATGAATTGTAAATGCAATAAAACTTATTCCTGTTCCAAAATATGTCTGGAAATCAGGAAGCAAAAATAGATTTCAGTTTATTGTTAAAAACAAAAATAACTTGGGATCCCTGGGTGGCGCAGCGGTTTAGCGCCTGCCATTGGCCCAGGGCGCGATCCTGGACACCCGGGATCGAATCCCACGTCGGGCTCCCGGTGCATGGAGCCTGCTTCTCCCTCTGCCTGTGTCTCTGCCCCCCTCTCTCTCTCTCTCTCTCTGTGACTATCATAAATTTAAAAAAAAAAAGGGAAAAACAAAAATAACTTGATCTGGACTGAGAGAAATTTCCTCATATTTGGTTGTTGAATAATGGATTGATTATTATCCATAAATGTACATTATATCTATCAAAGGCAGAACAGGATAAATACAAGACTGAATAGAACAACATCTGATTAGGGATCCCAAAAGAAGAAACTCAATGTCCTCATCATCTTACCACAGGCTGAAAGATCATGATTAGGTGGGAAAAGGCATTCCATTAGAGAATGCATATCATTAGAGAAATGATACCTTTGCATCATTTATACTTATTAGAGACTATTTTTAAAAATCATGAGAATAAGCTGTGGCCATATTTTAGAAATGTTCCTCATTGGAGCAGTAATTTAGATGGGAAAGAAGTCCTCAGTGGCATTTGGTCATTCTGTCCTGTGTGCAGATAGAATGAAACTTGAAAAAGTTTTGTAGAATGAATCAAAGCACAAAGAATAGACTTGAAAAAAATACATTAACTTGAAATGTCTAAAGTGTGTTTTACCACTGTTTTTCTTTTTTTGTGAGAAAATGAGTGAGGAAAAATTCTACTCTTCAAAGGAGAAAGTCCAAGCAACTTAAAGGAAAGAAAACAAGGTCACTATTCAAACTAGTACATTAAGCACTTCAAAAGTAGTAATAACACTGACTCTAAAAACTGAGAAAATATAGAATGTTTGCTTCTCTGAAGGGCAAAGTGATATTCATGTTAGAAGAAGCCAAACGCACATATCATGAGATTCATAATTATTACATGTGAAAAGAAATGGGTAACAATAGACTCAGGAGCAGGGAAGGTTGGTAGTTAATTTCAAGAACTAGGAGTCTCATATAAGAAAATGGATAGGATATCACAAAAGAGAATAATGCAGCATCCAACTGATTGGGGGAAAAAGATGGAAAAATTTCTTTTCTACAAGATATTACCTCTTAAAGTTGCCTTAGAATGACCATCCTATTTATCACTCATCCCAGCCACCTTCCCTTTACATTCCTTATCCCCCTTGCCCTGCTCTATTTTTTCCCTTAGTACAGTACCTCCCCATGTACTGTATTAGCCTCTTATTTTGTTTACTGGATAGAATTTCCCATCTACAGTGGAAGCTCACTGAGGATAGAGTTCTAGAACTGCTTGGCATACAGCAAGCACTTGAAACACATTTGTTGAATCCATGAAAGAATGAGAAACAGTATTCAAGGAGGGAAGGTCACATACTGAACTTGAACTGTGAGATTTCCCATTATAAAATAGGTACATTTGATAGTGATACATAAAGGAAAGAGTCCCCACATTATACCTTCTCTTGGAGTTAACCTACTTTTGCAGAAGAGTGGCGAACATTAGAGAAACAAATAGAAAATTCCATGAAGTATCATAAAGAATATGAGAAACATGAGTTGATGGCATGGCAGCTAGAGGTTGAACTTAGGAATCTGGCTTTGTGGTGGGTGTTCTAAATTGCACAGAATTCTAATATCCCTCTATCCACAGACCTACCAAAATCATGAAACTTCTTAATAATATCTGGAATCCCGAACAACTTTTATCAATTGGTAAAGCACAAATACAGTGACATTTAATCTTGATTAAATTTAGTTTTAGGAAAACCTCCTAAATTATTATTTCTGAATTATTTCTCAAATTTTACAGGACCTCTAATCTAAATATGTGTTTAACAACCCTGCATACCACTTCTTAGTCATAAGCAAACAACAGATCGCTGAAACCAATAAAGATGTTATTGTATATTCCCTGTAAACTGGAATGGTGGATTCAGATGTATACATGATTCTTGTCTTCAGAAGCTGAGGTGGTTGATGTTCCACCCCTATCTCCCCAGCACTCACAGTTCTCAAATTACTTGAAAGCCTCTTATTATAGTCACCTACCTCTCTTGGCCTGAAAGCATTCTCTGGTAGAAAGAGTATGCTTGGCCTGTACATGCCAGAAGTACCAGGGAGTTGGCTGCCCCACATGAGGCACCCCTTGATGATGGACAAGAGCTGAAGGATAAATGTCCCATTTCCTCAACCTCTGGGTGGAACAATTCTGAGCTGTGCTCTGCAGATTCTTCCAGAGGTCCTCAGTAGAATTATGCTTCATTTGCTAAACGTAGTTAACCTTGGTAATGTGCCTCAAACTGCCTGCCTCTCATTCCCTATCTCACTTCTTCATTCCTCTGTCAGTGTTCCCTAGAATCACATCCTTAATACTCAAATCCTCATGTCATGTTCTGCTTTTGGGGAATCCCAACCTGAGACAAATTTACAGTCTATTTATGAAGATAAGACAATATATCTTGAAAGCAAACACCACTAGCAATTAAATGTTAGACTATGTGACAGGAATTAATTTCAATGAAAGGAGAAGAGGATAAATTAGGCTGAAGATGACAGATATACTTTGTACTTTGGAGAGGAAATGAGATATTTTGCCAGACTCTAGGGGATATATAGTGGCTTTTCAGCTGGATGTGAGAGATGTCAGGGGTCAGTAAGAGCACAGAATGTTTGAGGAATTGAAGGGAAGCAGGTTTTTTCTAGAACAAGTCTGATGAAAGTTGATCAGATACCTAATGGCAAGCAGAAGATACCACCATAAAGGGTCCTCTTTTATTTCATGTATGACCACCCAAAGGTTTACAATTTAGAAAGAAATGAGCCCTCTACTCCCACCCCCCTGTAGCAAATCTCCAGGAGTTGCAATTTGTGTGGAGTGGATATTTATTATTGGTGTCCTCACCTGGGTCCATATTACTAGCTGGTGTATCCATTCCCTTGCCCCTGTTGGTAACTAATTGCTCTCCATTTCTTCTCTCTCTGAAGAAGTATCCTTGGCTAATTGGGAGCCTTCTTGGCCTGGGAAACTGCTCAGTGCTCCCCACGATGGCTTCCTGCAATAGATGACTGTCTGACAAGAATGACAAGGGGGCACAAAATGCAGGACCTCCAACCCTCTAGATGGTGCATCTCATATTCCAAAATCCCTGTAGTAGGATCAGGCAAGATGATAGGATCCGAGAATGGTGACAGGACCCGGGATAGGATCAGGTGCTTCTCTCACCCCCTATTCATGAAAGCACACCTTCAGTAAATCACATGCAACTAAATGCTTTCTCAGGCTCTGCTTGGGAACCCGATCTAAGGTCTCAAGAATCTGACAGCAAAGAATTTTCTTCATAAGCCCACTGGGAAAGGCCTTATGGCTAACTTAGTCCTTCTCAGACCCCTATTTGTTCTCGACAGAAGATGAATGACATTCCACCTTCTTGAAGCCACCTACTTAATCACTCAGACTTTCTTATAATCTGCTACTAACCTAAGCAGAATGCACTGCCTAAAATGGCCCCATCCATTCAAGATCCAGCAGGCTACTCACTGATAAGGTGGACGTGACCTCTGGCAGAAACAAATCTCCAATAATAGTAGCACAAAGACATCGGAACTGTTCTTTGGGCCAAACTACCCCACCCACACACAGTGGAAATAATGAGCAGGTGACTTTCTGAGAGGTCTAAAAATGGATCTTGCAGGATGGCTTGGAAAAAAAGAGCCATAAAATTTTTATATACCAAATCTCGGGATCAATTTAAGGGATTGATGTGTGGGAGGCCTTGTCGCAGCCTAAGTGCATTGCCTGAACCCTCCGTTAAACTAAAAACAAAGCAAAACAAAGCAGTCCCACTGTGCCTAATACTCCCCAGATGACTTTAAATGAATACACACAGAGTATTAACAGAACATGATGTTTTTCTTTCTTTCCTGTTTTTGTTTTTTCTTTTAAAAGGGCATTCTTCAAACTCATTGTGACATTGTAGTGCCTATTGCTACTATGTTGTATAATGGGGTCTCTCTCCCTCTGCCAATATGTGGTTTTTGTTCAATGAACAGAAATGTGCTTTAAAATTGGCCTAAGTAGGCTTAAGCAGGAAATTTATCTATAGCTCAAATATACATGCATGGTTACTTAACTGCATTTCTAATCCAAGAAGCAGTGGTTTGGCCCCTTGAGGGTGGGAATGTATTTGAGACCCCAGTACCAAACAATAGGCGAGTTACATACGAAGCACTCAAAGAGAAGTGTGTTGTACAAAATAGTCCAACAATTCAGCTTTAGGAATACACTCAACAGGGGATCCCTGGGTGGCTCAGTGGTTTGGCTCCTGCCTTTGGTCCAGGGCGCGATCCTGGAGTCCCAGGATCGAGTCCCGCGTCAGGCTCCTGGCATGGAGCCTGGTTCTCCCTCTGCCTGTGTCTCTGCCTCTCACTCTCTCTCTCTGTCTATCATGAATGAATAAATAAATCTTTTTTTTTTTTTAAAAAGGAATACACTCAACAGAAATGTGGATATATGTTATCAAAAGATACATGTCAGAGTGTTCATAGCAGCATTATTTGTTAAAAGCCCCAACCTGGAAATTACCAAAATAATAATCAACATTCAATTGTGATATCTGCATACAACAGATTATCCTACAGAGCAAAAATGTTCACTTTGGAAAAAATCAAACTGTATAGGTACAACTTTTATACCTCTATGTATGTCATTCTTCCAAAAATATTAAAAGTATGTGTGTTCCGTTGAACTGAATGTTCAATTATTTGGGGTCATTTTGATTTCTTTTTCTTCCATGAATACCAGTAATCAAATGACAAGTGGCTAAACTAAGTATGAGCTGCTAACAAGACTCCTGTTTTAGTTTACACTGGGGAGCACTGGTGAACCAACACAAATGATTGATTCATGAGATTTAGGGAAAAATAGAACAACAGAATATTGGGTGGGGGGAGGGAGAAAGGAAAACATTAATTTGTTAGGTATTTTTGAGTTATAATAAAAATTCTATTAAGTTATAGGATTTTAAGTTGGGAGGGGCTTGGAGAATAACATAGCCCACGCATTTTACAGATAAGAAAACTGACCTCAAGAGGTTAAATAATAGGACCAAGGTCACATGTGTGGTTAGCAGCAGCCCTCAGAGGAGGTCCAAGGTCCAAGGTCCTTTCTCTCTAGATCACACAGCCGCCTTGTTTTCCAAACCTTCTTAGAAAGTCTTTGAATGCATTTAAAGTATCTGTTTTCACAAGTTTTAAAGATCGACTTATTTACGTCCTTTTGGTGCAACACAGAGGATATGAACTGACTCAATACTTTCCACTCCAATCTGTCAACAGTCAACAAGTCAGCAGAACTGACATTTCTGCTTCTACTTAATGGTTGATATTAATTAACTCATGGTTTTTATGTTCACTAAAGCCATTTATTTAGCTCATCATGAATAGGCTAAAAAATCAACAAATATTCCCAGCAACTAAGACAATTGAAGCACTCAGGGTTACTTTTCAAAAACAATAATATTTGCACATTTCTTAAGGGGATCACAAAGTCCTGGAGGAGGGCATCTCATAATTCTTTGAGGTTTACTATAGAGATTCACAACCCTGACTTCTTTCCTATCCACAGAAGGCTTTCAGCACTGTGATCCTGTGGCTCTATACCAGACCTCCCAAGTTGGATTCTCTAGGGACAGGGTCTGTGCATCTCAATACTTTAAAAGCCCATGGCTGATTCTGGTGTAATCACAGTTGGAAAAGACTGTTTGATTGCTTCTCTACAGCACAGCTCTCACCATCCTCTCTGTGATCATTTAAATATATGAATATTTAACAAAGAAGTAATTGGCAAATGGCTGATTCAACCAAACCAAACTTGAGTGTCTACTCTTTCTCAAAATTCACTGATTACATACCACAGGTTGATATATTGCCTCTTAGGTTGGCTACATCCAGCCAACAGACCAGTTCAGTTAATTTTTATGGATAGGCACTGTAAATTTCTAAACAATCCACTAAACTGTGCTCTTTTGGGAGGCTTACAATAGCATTGGCAAGGGCCATACACAAATTAAAAGAAAAATCAAAGCAGGATATGAGAATGGTCAACTTAACTATAAGAGATACAGCCAGAAATCTGAGTCCAAAATCAGAAAAGCCTAGGAAGGTCAGAAGTAAAATGTGTGGATAAAATGAAAATGGATTGTCAAACTAACTCATCATATTTGAATTTTTGTTATAGAGACATTTCTGCTTACATAAGTAAATGAGTATTGTCTTATATGACTAAATGAATATTACTGACCACATTGCTATAGAATAGTTTGAATTCTGTTAATAAGGATCTAAGAGATATAAAGTACTGACATCATCAGATATCAATAATTAATTATTGACCTCATTAATTAGTTCATTAACTAATGAATTCATATGTATTTTGTCCACTATATTGTAGTTTTAAGTATAATAGATTTTTTTAATGATTCTAAGCATTTTATATCTAGAGGAATGGCAGATGAGTGAACAGATACTGTAATATGGTGCTAAATTAAAATTCAAAGACAAGGGCTATTAATATGCAAAGGAGAACTCTTGCCCCAGAGAGGGCTGGTCATGTGAAGTAACTTCTGAGTTAAGTCTCAAATGATTAGAAGGTAAAGGCAAAAAAAAGGTGGGGCACCTACTTATGCATAATATTTGTACATTTCTTGCACATTTCTTCACTTTGTGATCCTTATGCATAAGGCACAAACCCTACAGCATAGGATTACAGAGATGCTACTGAGATGATACACTGTCAGAGTTCAATATGATATGAACACAGGACTCATGAATTTAGAAAATACTTCTTCTTAGTCCACACATTCCTATTTCATGTTATCTTTCCTTGTTTTATTCTATTGTCTATTTTATATTTTTATTTTTTATTGGAGTTTGATTTGCCAACATATAGTATAACACCCAATACTCATCCCATCAACTGCCCTCCTCAGTGCCCATCACCCAGTCACCTCATCCCCCCCCACCTCCCCTTCCACTACCCCTTGTTCATTTCCCAGAGTTAGGAGTCTCTCATGTTTTGTCACCCTCTATCCTGGACACATATGTGTCTTATGAGTTCTTTTTTGACAGGGGTCATGTCTACATGGTTTGAAAATATATCCCATGGTTTACTGTGTGGTAGGTTCTCAATACATACTTCTGAATGAATTTTTTTCCAGCTGCATCCTATTGTCATTGAGGAAACTGAGGTCCAGAAAGATATAGTGGACATTCTAAAATCATACACAACTTAGGGGCCAAACAAGATATTAAAACAATCTTGGGAGCCACTGATATGTCTAACTCTGCCATTCAAATCCTGAATTGTAGGACTTTTTTCAGCTTTCCATGAATGTATACAAAGAATATTGGGAATGGAAAATGTATTTGGATTTTGATTTAAGTATTGGCTACTGGCATTATTGAATTCACCATAGAAAATGCATCTGAACCAATGACTCCATGATTCAGGAATACTATAATAACTAAGCCCATCTTTAGAAGTTGGGCTGACAGTGAGGGAAGAAGCTGGTGGAAAAAGAGGACCCTAGGATCACCTCATCCACAAGTACAACTGGATAACTATCAAATCATCCCAAATACCCTAGAAATCAACCTGAAGCCTTCACAATCTGAAGATTGGCAGAACAAACTCCACAACTAAAGGTAAAGAAGAGGTTATATCAAAGAAGGTAAAAAATATAGAGATGCAGTTTGGGACAGAAACAGATCATGGCCACTGCAGTGGGAAGGGAGCCATGGTTGTGAAGAAGGGCAAGAGACAGACTAACACAAAAGGGAGCACACATTCATTCAAAAATGAATCCCCATAGCAACTGGCTTAGAAAGTGAAAAGGCCTGAATCTCATGAGTTCTTGCAACCATCAGGGCTTAAATCCTAGAGTTTTAAAGGTCAGTGTACTTGGCTCTGGGAGACCTAGGAAGATAATGGGACTGCTCTTGGAGAGAAGGAAAGGCAAACAGGCCATGGATGTTCAGTATGGAAAGAGCAATCTGAAGAGCACCTAGGGCACACAGTGGCATGTTAGTCACTTGTCTGGGAGCAGAGAGGCAGCATTCCCAGAGAGACCACTCCAGGAACAAAGGAACTGGCGGGTGCCATTTCCCTCCCCTACCTCTCAGCATAAGCACAGAGCCACCTGCAGGAACCAGTACAGCACCAACACAAGCTATCTAACTTGACTACATTTCTCTCTCTCTCTCTCTCTCTCTCATCACACACACACACACACACACACACACACACACACACACATATACCCATTTCCCCATGCTCCAAAAGAACTGCCCTTCCCTGTCAGGCTTGCCTCAGTTCCAATGCAGCAGGCACCTTCCCCCAGAAGACCAGCCCAAACCCTTGCCAATACCACGTCTCCTGACCTGGGAGTTTTCCAAGGCCTCGGTTCTGGTGGTGGCAGTGGTGATATATCTCATTTCACAAGCAGACCAGAACATACCTAGTTTAAATGCATCACATTCAGGCCAGGGACCAAACACTGCCCACAGCAGGCAGAGAGCCTCTGCAGATGACTAGTCTGAAGGATAAAGCACTCAGGATACAATAGCAGAATGCACATAGCACACATTGGAGACACTCCTGGAAGTACCAAACTCTGAGGAACAGAGGACCCCACAGTCCAAGGTATTCCAGGACTACTTCTTCATAACGCCATTACCCTCAAGAACAGGAGACATAACTGACTTTCCTAACACAGTCACAGGGACAGATAAAATGAGAAGACAGAGGAATTTGTCCCAAATGAAAGAATGAGAGAAGGCCACAGTCAGGGATTTAAGTGAAACAGGTATAAATTTCTGTTGGAAAATTTAAAGCAATGATCATAAGGATATTAACTGGACCTGAGGAAGAAGTGGAAGACATCAGTGAGACATGAAATCAGAGATAAGGAATAACATAGTGGAGAGAAAGTGCTCAATAAATGAAATGAGAAACACACTTGCTAGAATGAATAACAGGCTGCAAGAAGCAGAGGAAAAAATTAATGACCTAGAAGATAGAGTCTTCTCTAATCAAGTTGAACAAAAGAGAGAAAAAAGGGAAGTCAGTGATTCCATTAAAGGCAGTAATATTCATTTTATAAGGTCCCAGAAGAAGAGAAAAGGGGACAGAGAATTTATTTGAAGAAATAATAGCTGAAAACTTCCCTTATCTGGAGAAAGGAAACAAATACCCAGATCCACCAGGCATAAATAATCCCCAACAAAATAAAAGGAAAAAAACAGATCCATTCCAAGACATGTTGTAATTAAAATGGGAAAATATAGTGATAAAGACGAAAAATATTAAAAGCAGCAGGACAGGGGATCCCTGGGTGACTCAGTGGTTTTGTGCCTGCCTTTGGCCCAGGGCGCAATCCTGGAGTCCCGGGATGGAGTCCTGCATTGGGCTCCTGGTGTGGAGCTTGCTTCTCCCTCTGCCTGTCTCTCTCTCTCTCTCTCTCTATCATAAATAAAAATAAATCTTTAAAATAAAATAAAATAAAATAAAAGCAGCAGGACAGAAGAACACAGTTACATGCAAAGGAACTCCCATAAGACTATCAGTAGGTTTTTCAGCAGAATCCTTCCAAGCCAGAGAGAAATGGCATGATCTATTCAGTGTTGAGTAGTAAAAATCTGTAGCCAAGAATACTCTATCCAGCAAAGCTACCATTCAGAATAGAAGGAGATAAAGAGTTTCTCAGACAACAAAAACTAAAGGAGATCCTGACCAATAAACCAGCCCTGCAAGAAATATTAAAGAAGACTCTTTGAGTAGAAATGAGAGAACAAAAGTGACAATATAAAGGTAGAAAATAGCAGTAAAAATGAGTATTTTTGTAAAAAGTCATTCAAGGAACTCACAAAGTAAAAGGATGTTAAGTATGAAACATGGAGAAAAAAGGAAAGAATGGGTCAAACTTCAATGACTATCAACTTCATATAGACTGTTATATGCAGAAGATGTTATATACAAACTAAATGGTAACCACAAATTGAAAACCACTAATAAATATGCAGAGAATAAACAAAAATAAATATATTACTAAAAACCCATAGCAAATCATGGAAGACAAGAAAGGATCAGAGAAAGTCTTCAGAAACAACTACAAAACTAGTAATAAAATGGCAGTAAATGCATATCTATCAATACTTATTTTGAATGTAAATGGACTAAGCACTCCAAGCAGACACAGAGTGACAGAATGTTTAAAAAACAAGACTCAAGGATTCAAGGCAGCCAGAGTCTAAGATGTGACATAGAAGGAAAGACAGAGAGAGAAAGAGAAGAAAGGAAGAAGAAGAAGAAGAAGAAGAAGAAGAAGAAGAAGAAGAAGAAGAAGAAGAAGAAGAAAGAAGAAGAAAGAAGAAGAAGAAGAAGAAGAAGAAAGAAGAAAAGAAAAAAAGAAAAGAAAAGAAAAGACAAGAAAAGAAAAAAGAAAAGAAAAAAGAGGAAAAGGGAGCACCTGAATCGCTCAATACCTAGAGCATGAAACTCTTGTCTCAGGATGGTGGGCTCAGCCCCCACATGGAGTTTACTTTAAAAAAATAAAAATAGAGTTTCCTGGGGGCTCAATTGTTTAAGCACCCAAATCTTGAGCTCTGATCAGGTCTTGATCTCAGGGTTTTGTATTTGAGCCCCCTGTTGGCTGCTATGCTTGCATAGAGCCTATTGAAAATACATTTTTAAAATTAAAAATACAAATACAAATACACATTAAAAAAAGAAGAATGAGGGCAGGATATGATAGGTAGGGAAACACCTTAGATGAGCAGGTTGGGAAGTTCTGAGTCTGGGTTCTGTGTGGCCTTTGAAGCTCCCTTGAATTTAAGAAAACCTTTCCCTTTTCTGAAGATATTAAATGGATTAGTGCCCACAGGTGAAGTGTCTAGTTGGCAGTGCAGAGGAGAGTCACTCATGGCATTAACAGATGTTTGGGACGAGGAGAGCACATGTGCAAAGGGCACAAAACATGTCTCCTGGTGATGTTCCTCCCACTCTCAGGCCCTAGGACAGGCATTAAGGGAACCCCTCAGAGGGGGTAAAGCTTCAGAGTCCCGGAAAAGGTACAAGAGCAACTACTTCTTGGAATATCAACCATCCTCACTCAAGAGAGCCAGATAGTGCTCTGGGGCCTGGCCGTGTTCTGGACTCCAAGGTACCCTTGGGTTCACATGACCAGACATAATTTCTTCCCACACTTTTTGACCTTCACAAAGTCCTGGGCCACGGTAGCCACACTGGGCTTGTTGAGTGGAGCTTCCCTTTATCTAGGAGTCTATGCAACTTGGGAGCAGGAAGCCCTGGCATCCCCAACTATGGGTGGCCTGAGACACCTTCCTTACAGGGATTGCCCTCTCAGGTACACATGGGCAGGGATGAAGGCACAGTGATGAATCTGAAGCCCCAGAAAAAGGACCCTGGCTCAAGAGAGGACATATAGGGGAATGGGTGTCAGGGGAACAGGCATCATTCAAAATGAGGCTATAGAGCTACGGAGAAGGCAGTCTTTAGGGAGACAATGATCCTGAGATTAGAGTCTTCATGATCTCACCACACAATAAAAAGAAATGGGAAATAATAATAATAATCCAAAATGAAAGAACCTGGATACCCACCCTCCCTACTCACACCCACCTACCCTCAAACCTGAGAAGCCAGGGCACCTGTGCCTGGGGACTCATCATGCAGGGGGTTTGGGTGCCACATGAGGGACTCTGTGCCTTATTCTATATGCCATCAGAAGGCTCTTATGAGATTGTGTATTGTTGATGGGTTGATTTGTTTTCCAGAAGAGACACGATTTATTTTTCATGATGTTATTCTAGTGATATTGCTCTGCTTGGTGAATGGGAAAGGCCCTAACGGTAGAGACTAGAAGCTGACGGCAGTAGGCAAAGAGTGTCCCCCAGAGATTTCCACACCATGCTCCCCAGAGCCTGTGAATATGTGACTGGACATGGTAACAGTGAATTAAGTTTGTTAATTGGCAAAAAAAAAAAAAAAAAAAAAAGGAAAAAAGAAAAGAAAAAGACTCATCTATATGCTGCCTACAAGAGACTCGTTTTCTACTTAAAGACACACAGATTGAATATGAGAGGATGGAGAAACATTTACCATGCAAATAAATGTAAAAAGAAAGCCAGAGTAGCAATACTTATATTGGAAAAAACAGACTTTAAAACAAAGACTGTAACAAGAAACAACGAAGGACACTATATAACAATAAAGGGGACAATCAAAAAAAAAGATATAAGAATTGTAAATATTTATGCACTCAACATGGCAACATCCAAATACATAAGATAGTGAATAATGAACATAAAGGAAATAGTTAATAATAATATAATAGTAGGGGACTTAACACCATACTACATCAATGGATGGATCATATAAACAGAAAATCAATAAGGAAACAATGGCTTTGAATGACACACTGGACTAAATGGATTTAACAGATATATTCAGAACATTCCATCCTAAGACAGCAGAATATACATTATTTTCAAGTGCACATGGAACATTCTCCAGAACTGATCACATATTAGACTGCAAAAAAACAAAAAAACAAACAAAAAAAAAGGCCTCAGTCAATTCAGGAAGATCAAGGTCATATCATGCATCTTTTCTGACCAAACACTATGAAACTAGAAGTCAAACACACACACAAAAAAAAATCTGGAAATATCACAAATACATGAAGGTTAAATAACATGCAAATAAAAATGATGAATGGGTCACCCAAGAAATTAAAAGAGAAATTTTTTTTATTATTTATTTATTTTTATTTATTTATTTATGATAGACATAGATGGAGAGAGAGAGAGAGGCACAGGCAGAGGGAGAAGCAGGCTCCATGCTAGGAGCCCGACGTGGGACTCGATCCTGGGACTCCAGGATCGCGCCCTGGGCCAAAGGCAGGCGCCAAACCGCTAAGCCACCCAGGGATCCCCTAAAAGAGAAATTTTTAAAAGTACATGGAAACAAATGAAAATGAAAATACAATGGTTCAAAACCTTTGGGATGCAGCAAAAACTGTTCTAAGAGGGAAATTTAGAACAATACAGTCCTGCCTCAAGAAGCAAGAAAAACCTCAAATAAACAACCAAACCTTATACCAAAAGGAGTTAGAAAAAGAACAAACAAAACCCCAAACCACCAGAATGAAGGAAATAATAAAAATCAGAACAGAAATAAATGGTATAGAAATTAGACAATAGAATAGATCAATGAAACCAGGATTTGGTTCTTTGAAAGTATAATAAAATTGATAAAACTCTATCCAGATTTATCAAGAAAAAAAAGGGAAAGGACACAAATAACCAAAAGCACCAATGAAAGAGGAGAAATAACAACCAATACCACAGAAATACAACAATGTAAGAGAATATTCTGAAAAATTATATGGACAGCCTAGAAGAAATAGATAAATTCCTAGAAACAGAACCTACCAAACCTGAAAGAGGAAGAAATAGAAATTTGAGCAGACTGAGTACCTTCAAAGATACTAAATCAATAATCAAAAAACTCCCGACAAACAAAAGTCTGGGACCAGATGTCTTTATGGTTGAATTCCACCAAACATTTAAAGAAGAGTTAATATCTATTCTTCTCAAACTGTTTCAAAAAAGAAGAAGAAAGAAAAGAAGAAGAAGAAGAAGAAGAAGAAGAAGAAGAAGAAGAAGAAGAAGAAGAAGAAGAAGAAAAGAAGAAGAAGGAGAAGAAGAAGGAGGAAGAAGAAGGAAAACTTCCAAATTCATTTTATGAGACCAATATTACCCTGATACCAAAGCCAGATAAAGACACCACAAAACAAACAAACACACGAACAAAAAACTAGTATCTCAGTATCAGTATCTCAGATGGACATATATGCAAAAATTCTCAACAAAAACTAGCAAACTGAATCCAATAATACTTTAAAAAATCATTCACCATGATCAATTGGGATTTATTCCTTAGTTGCTAGGGTAGTTCAGTGTTTGCAAATCAATCATTGTGATATATCACATAAAGAGAAAGGATAAAAACCATATGATTATTTCAACAGATGCAAAAAAAAAAAAAAAAGCATTTGACAAAGTACAACATCCATTCATGATAAAAAGCCTCAGCAAATTAGGTTTAGAAGGAACATACCTCAACATAACAAAGGCCTTCTGTGAAAAACCCACAGTGAACATCATCTTCAATGGGAAAAAAACTGAGAGCCCTTCCCATAAGGTCACAAACAAGACAAGGATGTCCACTGTCATCACTTTTATTTAATGTAGTACTGGAAGTCCTAGCTACAGCAATCAGACAACAAAAGGAAATAAATGGCATCCAAATCAGTTAGAGAAAGTAAAACTTTCACTATTTGTAGATGATATGATACTATATATGGAAAACCCTAAAGACTCCAAAAAACTACTAAAGCAGATAATGAATTCATTGAAGTTGCAGGATACAAATTCAATGTGTAGAAATCTGTTGCATCTCTATACTCTAATAATGAAGCACGATAAAGAGAAATTAAGAAAATAAACTCATTTATAGTCCCACCAAAAATAACAAGATACCCAGCAATAAACCTAACCAAGGAGGTGGAAGACCTGAACTCTGAAAATTATAGCACACTGATGAGAGAAACTGAAGATGACATAGAAATGGAAAGATATTCCTAGCTTATGAATTGGAAGAACAAATATTGTTAAAATATCCATATGCAAAGCAATCTACAGATTTAAAGCAATCTCTATCAAAATACCAACAGTATTTTTCACAGAACTAGAACAAATAGCCCTAAAATTTGTATGGGACTACCAAAGAACCTGAATAGCCAATGTAATCTTGAAAAAACAAAGCAAAGCTGGAGGCATCACAATTCCAGATTTCAAGTTATATTATAAAGCTGCAGTAATCAAAACAGTATGGTACTGCTACAAAAATAGACACATAGATTAGCAGAACAGAATAGAAACCCAGAAATAAATCCACAATTATGTGGTCAATTAATCTTTGACAAAGCAGGAAATAATATCCAATGTGACAAAGACAATATCTTCAACAAACCATATTGGGAAAACTGGGCAGCTACATGCAAAAGAATGAAACTGGACCACTTTTTTACAGCATACACATGACTTGACTCCAAAAGGATTAAGGATCTATATGTTGGACCTGAAGCCATAAAAATCTTAGAAGAGAACACAAGCAGTAACTTCTTTGACATTAGCTGTAGCAACTTTTTTAGAGAGGTCCCCTGAGGAAGAGAAACAAAGACAAAAATGAACTATTGGGGGACACTTGGGTGGCTCAGCAATTGAGAGTCTGCCTTCAGCTCAGGGTGTGATCCTGGAGTTCTG
Source organism: Canis aureus (assembly GCF_053574225.1). Lineage (NCBI taxonomy): Eukaryota > Metazoa > Chordata > Mammalia > Carnivora > Canidae > Canis > Canis aureus. The sequence continues at coordinate 16,616,709 of NC_135636.1, forward strand.
GGATCAAGTCTCACATCAGGCTCCCTGCAGGGAGCTTGCTTCTCCCTCTGTCAATGTCTCTGCCTTCTGTCTGTGTCTCATGAATAATAAATAAAATCTTTATAAATAATGAACTATTGGGACTATATATAAAAAAAAAAAAAGCTCTGTAAAAAAAAACGTACCATACAGTGAAGGAAACAATCAACAAAACTAAAAGATCACCTATGGACTGGAAGAAGAGCTTTGCAGATGGTATTTCCAATAAAGGGTTAGTATCCAAAATGCATAAAGAACTTAAACAATTCAACACCAAATAACCCAATTTAAAAATGGGTCAAAGACATGAATAGACATGTCTTCAAAGAAGATATACAGATGGCCAATAGACATATGAAAAGATGCTCATCATTGCTTATCATCAGTGAAATGCAAATCAAAACTACACTGAAATATCACCATACACCTGTAGAACTGCTAAAGTCAACAACGCAAATTTTGGTAAGGATATAGAGAAAATGAGTCATCTTGTATATCTGGTGGGAATATAAACTGGTACAACCACTCTGGAAAACAGTATGGAGGTTCCCCAAAAAGTTAAAAATAGAACTACCCTATACCTAAGATCCAGCAATTGCCCTCCTGGGATTTTACCGAAAGAATACAAAAACATGAAATCAAAGAGATAAATGCACCCCTATGTTTACTGTAGCAATAAAGAATGACTTATAATGGCCAAAATATGGAAGCAGCCCGAGTGTCCATCGATTAATGAAGAGGTAAAGAAGATATGGCACACACACACACACACACACACACACACACGAATACTATATATCCACAAAAAAAGAATGAAAACTTGCCCTTTGCAACAAAATGGATGGAGCTGGAGAGTATACTTCTAAGTAAAATTTAAGTCCATCAGAGAAAGACAAATACCATGTGATTTCACACATATGTGGAATTTAAGAAACAAAGGGGAAAAATGAGCAAAGGGGAAAAATGGACAGTGACATAAACTAAGAAACAGACTCTTAACTATAGAGAACAAACTGATGGTTATCTTGGTGGAGGTAGGTAGGGGAATGGCTGAAATAGGTAATGGGGATTAAAGAGCACACTTGTCATGATAAGCACTGGGTGATTAAAATTAAACCTTTTAAAAAGGTGGGCACTGACACTGGTATGCAGAAATGTGATGCTTTAATAAAATTTTAGCTTTAAGTTTTTAAAAGCGTAATAAAATAAGCAATTTAATCATATCATAATGGGAAAAAATGAATCCCCATATAATCTTCAAGTGATGAGTTCTAAGGACTATATCAAAGACAAAATGAAAGGAATTCAAAATATTGTGTAAACATTATCATATCATATCATCATATGAAGACAGAATATCATATCATATCATATCATCATATGAAGACAGAATCAGTAAAATTCTATCAATCTTCAAACACTAATACCCAGCCATTAAGGATATATTTCTCTCAGATCCATGGTGTCCTAGAAACAACACTTTTTTCAAGTTTGTAACAGAGGAAAGCTGACAGAAGTCTTCAGTTAATTTTTAAAATTCTCAGTGGGGAGGCTTAGTGTTTTTTTTTTCTTCTCAGTTCTGAATCTGGTAGACTTAGCTCTATTATTTACAATCATCCTCTTCCCCCAAAATGGCCTCTCGCCACCCCCTCCCCCAGATATTTTTAAATGGTTTACAACAAAGCTATCCATCACAATCATTCTTCTGACTCCACCAGTGTGGCCATGCCCTGGTTACTCAGAGTCTAACACAAACCATGTGATCAGGCTCTATTTAGACAAGGATTACACAAGTGGACCCTCACAAAGCTCTTCAGAGCAGCGAGATGTACAAACACTTATTCTCCGTGATTATAAAGGACCAAAGGGGCTTATCAGAGGTCCCAACTAGTGTGCAAAGGGGTGACTAAAGCTTACCAAGAGTGGAGGGAATATGAGGAATTAAGTCTTTCAATATTTAATAGGTTTTTTGGAAGTTATTTATTTATTTATGGGGGGGAGGGGCAGAGGGAGAGAGAGTCTCAAGCAGACTCCATGCTGAGTGTGCAGCTTGATGCAGGGCTCGCTCTCACATCCCTGAAATCATGACCTGAGCCAAAATAAAGAGTTGGATGCTCAACCAACTAAGCCACCCAGATGCCCCAGAATATTTAACAGGATTTTAAATAGAGTGCCCCAAATGCTCTGCAAACATGTCTGGATTATTTTTCTATCAGCTATGGGGAGCCATTAAAGATAAAGAAGCAGGATTATTTGAGGGACTAGCTCTGGCAGTAGGACAGTTGAAGTCTGGATGAAAGGCAGGGGGAAGAGTTAAGGGCTTCTTCAGGAGATCTACAGTCTTGGCATTTGTAGCAGCACCTGCTTAACCTGGGTGTTTGCTAGAAATACGAAATTTCAGGCTCTATCTGAGACTTACGAATCTACAATCTCATGTTTTAATGAAATCTCCACTGTAAGCAGCAGCACTCTAATTGACAATGTTGCATATGCCCAGCTTGGCAAGGCTGACTCTCAAAGAGTTGGGACTGGCCCAAAGCTTTGTGTGAGGGGAAAACAAAACCTGAAGTTGTTATACTAGTCAGGGCTAAACTCTGGAAGTGGGGGATTATTTAAAGATTCAAAGCACCCAAGTATACATGAAATATAAGAACTTGCTCAGAAATGAAAGCCACCGAACTGGGCAGGCAGGACCAGGTTGTGTTTGGAGTCAGAATATCTGGAGAGATTCCAGAAGGCAACTGAGGAAGAAAAGGAAACTTCTTTTTTTTAAGATTTTATTTATTCATGAGACAGACAGAGAGAGGGAGAGAGAGAGGCAGAGACACAGGCAGAGGGAGAAGCAGGCTCCATGCAGGGAGCTTGACGTGGGACTCGATCTTGGGTCCCCAGAATCAGGCCCTGGGCTGAAAGCGGCGCTAAACCACTGAGCCACCTGGGCTGCCTGAAAAGGAACCTTCTATAGAACAGCTGCCAGGGATGCTGTGAGTGAGGGGTGGGTCCAGGTAGAGGTGGGAGGTGGGAGTTTGGAAGAACTTCTATACACAGGGTACCAAGTAGTTCTAACTTGAGACACTTAATCAGGCAATTTCAGAGTCATAAGGGAGGAATGATTTATAAGTTTGAGCAACAGATTTTATATACAGAATGAAAAAGAGAGAGATACTAAAGGTGACACTTCTGTTTCTAGCCTGCCAGACTGCAGGAAGGTAGTATCAACAATATGTGAAGTTAAATGCCTGAAACTTAGACAATCTTATATCATTGAGGAATATAATCCTCTAGGATATTTTATTTGGAAAGTGCACACAGTTTGCACTAGGTTAACTTTACATGGGAGAACCTTTAAGAATGAGTAAAAACATCTAACATTTATTGAGCGCTTTCTAATACAAAACATGCTTTCCAAAGCTTAAAATGCCTTATATGAACCTCAAAGCAACCTCATGAAATAGGCTCTGTTATTCCATTTCACAGATGAGGAAAATGAGGCATGTAAAGGTCATTTATATACAAAAAAGAGTGTCAAAGCCAAGACCTAGTTCCTGTTGTTATAGCCCATCAGTATCATCACTATGCTGAGATCCCTCCCACACACACCTCTATCCCAACCTACAGGGAATTTCTAAGTTCAAACAGGTGCCAAAATTTTACCTATTATACCAAAAAAAAAAAAAATGTTAGACAAGATTTTCAGTTCTTTGGAACAGAGTATACCTCTAAATTCCAGGAATTATTTTTATGAATTGAAAAGCATTAAAGGGAATTATTTCTTAGAAATAGTAAATTAACTTTACAAATTGGAATAGAGCAAATTCCTGATTATCTGTATTAATTAGTGAAAGTGTTAGCAGGAGTACTAAAATTCTCCAATATCCCGCAAACTTGACTCTGATCAGCCAGATGATTGATCTCTTACTATCCTCTGATCTAGATTCCAGGCATTTTCAAAGGTAGCCTACATGAAAAAGGAAAACATCAAGTGATATAAAGAAACAAAGGTTAGTATTATAAAAATATTGAGTAATTACATGACATGGTGCTCAGAACTAGTCTTCCTGAGTTCATATCCACTTGTCAGACATATATCCATAAGCAAATCACCTACTGTCTGTGCATCAGTTTCCCCATCTATAAACTGGGGTCATAATAGTACATACTTCAAATGTTGTTCAAGGGAATATAATGACATAATTCATGATGAGCACATAGTAAAGAGAATGATAAGCAGATCAATAATCAAACCAAAATTAAATTGAAAATTAATTAAATTGTAAAAATTTAAAAATTAAATTGAAAATGGTGATTCTTCTTTTATGAATTATCCGCCAGACTACAGCCTATCTGTCTCTGTCTCCATGTCGCTCAGTTGTGGATTGAAAGATGAAGCCCAGGTTGGCAGAAAAAATCTCCTTTTAGCATTCTTTAAATAAGTTCCAGAGGGCTTTTTTTTTCCCCCTAGCCACTACTGTTTACTCTGGCACTCCAAGTCAGCAGCAAGAACTATTAGCAAACCCCCCCACCCCCCTCAAATCACATGGATATCAATACAATAAAAAACCTTCCAAGATTCCATATCCTGCCTATGCTGCAAATCCAGAAACATTCACTGACCTCCTTTTTGCACTGACTGATGACAATGCAGATATTTCAGGCTGCAGTCCTCTATTCACTGCAGTCTGTCTGAGGTTGTTTTGCCCCTAGACTATTTTTGCTCATATGGTTGCTCTCAGCCGCAGACATTCAAATAGAAACCAGAGAGATCCAAATACTTGGGAGGAACCTATAAACAAATGCAGGAAGAAGCATCCAGTCTGACCATGGCGCCCATAAAAGTTTCTGTAGACAGAATAGAAGAGGCTGGATTCCCAACACCTACCACTTGAGAACTTGCCTAAATCTTTCTCAGAAACTTAGTTACTTCAGGGGCGCCTGGGTGACTCAGTTAGTTGAGTGTCTAACTCTTGATTTCAGCTCAGGTCATGATCTCAGGGTCCTGAGATTGAGCTCCACATGGGAATCTGCTTGAGATACACTCTCTCCCTCTCCCTCTACCCCTCACCACTGTTTTTTCTCTCTAAAATAAATAAAAATCTTAAAAAAAAAAAAGAAAGATACTTAGGGAAGGAAGGATAGAAAGTGACAGGAGCAGGTTGGGGAAAGCTTATTCACTGTGTGTGTCCAAAAGACTTCTCTTTTCTCCTGGAAAAACTGAAGATAGTTGGATCCCTGCCATTTTGTGCTTAGAGAGAAAATACAAATTGGGCCATATTTATTAATTTTTTTAATTAAAAGTCAATTAAACAAAAATAGGTCCTTAGGTTCAGAATTTCAGAGAAAAACATCTAGCCAGTTAAGGTATGTTTTAATTAAGAAAATTGTAAAAATAGATTCAAATGCTGTATGAGCGGTATCTATTTGGGGATCAGTATGTAACCCCAAGCCCAACTTATAAATATCCAAACACCATTAACCACTAAAGAAACCTCTAAATCTGTAGAACCCTGAAATGCAGTATTGGACCTTGAATAGGGCCTTCCAAATTTCTATTCTTTCTCTCAGAGTGTGGAGTTCTTTCTCTTCTCCTCCCTACACCTTCCTGATTGACTCACCATCCACCAAGAAATTGATGCAAAATAAAGGAAGGAGAGTACCTGAACCTCGAGGCTGCTCTGGCAAAGTCTTCTGGGTAGAGCATAATTTACCAAGTTGCATTAATCACAATGCTGGGTCACATTAACTAATTAGCATGTCACTTTTGAAGGATTTACAGCCATAAATCCCCAATGCTTCAATGATGAAGAGAAAGAAAACAATGTTATCTGAAGCTCTACTGTCCTAACTCAATGAAAACATTGAGCCACTGGCTCTCGATACATAAAAACAAGCAATTAAAGATATCCTAAACCAAAGCAATAAGAAAACTAGAAGGAATTCTAACTTTTACAAGTGGCCAAATCATTAAATGTGTATCTATTAAATATAGCTTCTAAAACTACCTAGAAAATGACGTGCAGCCTGCCAAAACAAAATCAGCTTATAGAACATTTTCACCTTTTCGCCTTCCAGCAAATTGCTTGTTTTCCCATCCAAACAATAACCTTATTGTTTATACTGAAGTACAGTACATGACTAGTCATGTTAGGAAGTGAATGAATTGTTGTCCTGTCAACAGATTTTTTTTTCCCACATACCTATTATATCTAGGAATTCCTTCTGAGGTTAGAAACTTTGAAGAGAATACATACTGCTTTTATTATCCTGAGTTCCACTGGCATATAGACTAGGGTTGCTTAGCTGTTATAGTATTTGTGTAAGTTTCTAGGTATAAACTGTTGTACCCTTGTCAAAGTCCGGTGAGAATTTTGATACATGATGCTTTCCATGTTTTATTTAAGCTCAGGTTAAACACTTGGATGTTTTTTAAGGGTTCAGTTTACTTACTGGCACAAGAATATATGGAGACATAGTAAGGACTCAGGCTTGAAATGGGATACCCTAAAATACTTCCTTTCTTTTCCCTCTCTCATAGCCCCTCAAAATTCAGGAGCCTACTGGTGAAGAGGAGCTAGTAGACATCCATCCCTATTTGATCTGGATGACACTCCTTTGTTAATTAACCCAAAAATGGAACACAAGCCAGATCTTTTCACTGTAAGTCAGAAAAAAAGTTCAATTCGGTAACATGTGGAGATGAGACAAAAATTCAGCATTCTGTCAACCATCCATGGCACAAACAGAAAAGCACTCATGTCATCCTATGCTGTTCAACAGCCATAAAGAAAAAGTCAAACTGTCAGAGAAACTGATGGAATGCAACTGGATGAAATAAGTTCCATGCAATATCTACTTCCAGCCTCAGCCAAGGCCATGCCTGCACTAATGAACACCTAAACTTTGTCTTCACATGTTCAACTTAAGTTGCCCACACAACTCTTTCCATTATAGACCAACCAGCCTTCAGCACTCACCCTTCATTTTTATTTGCTTTTTATCTTATTTTCTTTAGTTTTCTTAAACATCGAAGGGATGATACAATATGAAAAATAAAATTTATCTTAAGTTATTTGGTGTGCTCAGAATTCTAGGGCCAAGTCAAATTTTGCTTAAGACATTCATGTATGAATATGTCTTCTCAAAAAACTTGCTGATATCTAAGTATGAATGATTAATGATAATTCTTTAAGAAAAGTAAAATATTTCAATCTGATTATTTCCTCTCTTGAGTGAAAGACAGAAATACATAGAAGCTAAACATTCTTCTCCATCTTACTTTCCTATCCTTCCAACAGTTTAGCCTAGGCATGTTCTCTTGGTGAAGGCAGATGTGCACCAATGGAAGCAGAAGCACAGGGCCCCGGATCCCAGGGCACCCAAGCAGACAAAGCCAGCAATCCTGACTTTCCCATCCACCCCCCGCCCCCTCCCCACCCCAGGACAGGTGGAGGTGGGGAGGGCACAGGACAGTGAGGACTCTCCTGCTGCCAGGTGCCCCCAAGCTGTGCAGATCAGCGCCCCTGCAGCCCCCAGAGCATCCAGGCCAGTGCGGATGGGGAGACTGTGGTTAGTTACATGCAGGGAGCTCAATTCCAGAGCAGGAAATCTGGCCGCCACCAGTGTTGTTGTTCCTCCTTGTGTCACCTTGTGCCTAAGTGAGGCCAGGCTGCTGGGGAACAAAGGCCTCATGGGGTCAACAGCTCCCACTGAGCCCCACACCTGGCAGGGGGCAGGGCATCTCTGCCCAGGTGCACACACTTGAGAATCAGCACAGCAGACCCTCCCACAGAAGACCAGCTGGAAGAACAGGGGAAGAAGAAGTTCTTGACCAAGCAGCACTGAAAAGCTCCAGGACTGAGGGAAAATACTATATAAAACTAGAGGGTCCTTTTACCCCACCTAAACTACAATATTTTACCAGCTCTTCATTTTTAAGTTTTTTCCTTTTCCACTTTCATATTTCTACAATTACATGTCATAGATATATTTTTCACTTCTGGATTCCCTTCAATGTATTCAATTAAATTTTGGTAGATATATGAGATATGGGGTTTTGTTTTTTGTTCTTTTTTTCTGCTTCATTTTGTTTTACAATGGTGGAAGTTAGTACCTTCTAAAACATGACCAACATATACCCAGAATCAAGTAGAACACCGTGTTGGTTCATTCTGTGAGATTATATCCTCTCTTCCTTCCCATTATGCCCCACCCTCTAGGACCCCTCAGGTAGACTACTACATTCTCTGTCCACAATCACTTCCTCACCACCACCATCCCTCCCCCCTTTGTTTTTTCTTTTCCCTCTTTCCTTTTTTTTTCTCTTTTTTCTTCTTCTTTGTATTCGGTTTTTGGCTTTTTATTTTTACTACTTTGTTTTAAAATTTTTCATTTTAGTGATCCTATTATTTTATTTTCTTTTCTTCTTCTTCTTCTTCTTCTTCTTCTTCTTCTTCTTCTTCTTCTTCTTCTTCTTTCTTTTTTAATTTTCTGGTCTTTGACCTCTTCAGAATCATCTAGGGTGTGTTTACTTAGGTCGTGGTTGATATTTTCACCTCAGCCCACTCATACAGCCACTCTACACTGACAAAATGACTAAAAGGAAGAACTCACCACAAAAGATAGAACCAGAAACGGTACTCTCTGCCACAGAGTTACAGAATTTGGATTTAAGTACAATGTAAGAAATTCAATTCAAAAGTACAATTATAAAGCTACTGGTGGCTCTGGAAAAGAGCATAAAGGACTCTAGAGACGTTGTTACCACAGAATTGAGATCTAATCAGGCTGAAATTAAAAATAGATTAAATGAGATGTAATCCAAACTGGACATCCTAACTGCTAGGGTTAATGAGGTGGAAAAGAGAGTGAGTGACACAGAAGACAAGTTTATGGTAAGGAAGGAAGCTGAGGAAAAAAGAGAAAAACAAGAGTCCATGAGGAAAGGCTTAGGGAAATAAATGATAGCTTGAGAAGGAAGAACATACGTCTAATTGGGATTCCAGAAGAGGCTGAGAGAGAGAGGACAACAAAGTATATTTGAACAAATCATAGCTGAGAACTTCCCAAATCTGGGGAAGGAAACAGGCATTCAGATCCAAGAGATAGAGAGGACCCCCCAAAAAAATCAATAAAAACCATTCAACACCTCAACATTTAATAGTGAAACTTGAAATTTCAAAGATAAAGAAAAATTTTGAAAGCAGCCCAAGACAATCTTAACTTATATGGGAAGAAATATCAGATTAACAGCAGACCCCTCCACAGAGACCTGGCAGGCCAGAAAGGCCTGGAATGATATATACAGAGTACTAAATGAGAAGAACATGAAGCCATGAATATTTTAACCAGCAAGGCTGTCATTTACCATGGAAGGAGAGAAAGAGATTCCAGGATAGGCAAAAACAAAGAATATGTGAACACCAAACCAGCTCTACAAGAAATATTAATGGGGACCCTGTAAAAGAAAGAGGGAGCCCAAAAAACTATCCACAAAAATAGGGACTAAATAGGTAATACGATGACACATAATATCTTTTAATAGTTACTCTGAACGTAAATGGGCTTAAATGACCCCATAAAAAGACCCAGGGTATTAGACCCATCTATATTCTGTCTATGAGAGACTTATTTGAGACCTAAGGGCACCTCCAGCCTGAAAATGAAGGGGTGGAGAACCATTTTCCATTCAAATGGTCCTCAAAAGAAAGCTGGGGTAGCAATGCTCATATCAGATAAATTAAAGTTTATCCCAAAGACTGTAGTAAGAGATGAAGAGGGACACTATATCATACTTAAAGGATCTATCCAAGAATAGGACCTAACAATCATGAATATTTATGCCCCTAATGTGGGAGCTGCCAAGTATATCAATCAATTCATAACCAAAGTAAAGACATACTTAGATAATAATACACTAATACTGGGAGGCTTCAACATGGCACTCTCAGCAAATGACAGATCTTCAAAGCATAACATCACCAAAGAAACAAGGGCCCTAAATGATAGACTGAACCAAATAGATTTCACAGACATATACGGAACTTTCCATCCAAATGCAACTGAATACACATTCTTCTCAAGTGCACATGGAACTTTCTCCAGAACAGACCAAATACTGGGTCACAAATCAGGTCTCAACTGATACCAAAAGATAAGGATTGTCCCCTGCATATTTTCAGGCCACAATGCTTTGAAACTAGAACTAAGTCACAAGAAGAAATTTGGAAGAAACTCAAACACATGGAGGTTAAAGAGCATCCTACTAAAAGATGAATGGGTCAACCAGAAAATTAGAGAAGAATTAAAAAGTTTCATGGAAACTAATGAAAATGAAGATACGACCATTCAAAATACCCTGGGATATGGCAAAAGCGGCCCAAAGAGTGAAGTACATCGCAATACATGCCTCCCTCAAAAAATTGGAAAAAACTCAAATACACAAGCTAACCTCACACCTAAAGGAACTGGAGAAAGAACAGCAAGTAAAACATACACCAAGCATAAAAGGAGAGATAATAAAGAATTGAGCACAATTCAGTGAAATAAAAAGTAGAACAGATAAACAAAACCAGGAGTTGGTTCTTTGAAAGAAATAATAAGATAGATAAACCCCTAGCCAGTCTTATTAAAAATAAAAGAGAAATGACTCAAATTAATAAAATCATGAATGAAAGAAGAGAGATCACAACCAATACCAAGGAAATACAAATTATTTTAAAAACATATTATGAGAAGCTCTATGCTAACAAATTAGGCAATCTAGAAGAAATGGATGCATTTCTGGAAAACCACAAATTACCACAACTGGAAAAGGAAGAAATAAAACCTGAACAGGCCAATAACCAGGGAGGAAATTGAAGCAGTCATCAAAAACCTCCCAAGACACAAAAGTCCAGAGCCAGGTGGATTCCCAGGGGAATTCTATCAAATGTTTAAAAAAGAAATAATACCTATTCTACTAAAGCTGTTTTGAAGGATAGAATGGGAGGAATACTTCCAAACCTGTTTGATGAGGCCAGCATTACCTTGATTCCAAAACCAGACAAAGACCCCACCAAAAAGGAGAATTATAGATCAATATCCCTGATGAACATGGATGCAAAAATTCTCAACAAGATAACCAGCCAATAGGATCCCACAGTACAATAAGAAGATTATTCACCATGACCAAGTGGGATTTATCCCTGGGATGCAAGACTGGTTCAACACTTGTAAAGCAATCAATGTGATAGATCACATCAACAAGAGAAAAAACAAGAACCATATGATTCTCTCAGTAGATGCAGAGAAAGCATTTGACAAAATACTGCATCCATTCCTGATCAAAACTCTTCAGAGTGTAGGGATAGAGGGAACATTCCTCAGCATCTTTTTTTTTTTTTATTTTTAATTTTTATTTATTTTTTTTATTTTATGATAGTCACAGAGAGGGGTGGGGGCAGAGACATAGGCAGAGGGAGAAGCAGGCTCCATGCACCGGGAGCCCGATGTGGGATTCGATCCCGGGTCTCTACGATCGCGCCCTGGGCCAAAGGCAGGCACCAAACTGCTGTGCCACCCTGGGATCCCTCCTCAGCATCTTAAAAGCCATCTATGAAAAGCTCACAGCGAATATCATTCTCAATGGAGAAACACTGAGAGCCTTTCTCCTAAGATCAGGAACACCACAAGCAGGTCCACTCTCACCACTGTTATTCAACATAGTACTAGAAGTCCTAGCCTCAGCAATCAGACAACAAAAAGAAATAAAAGGCATTCAAATTGGCAAAGAAGAAGTCAAACTCTCCCTCTTCACACATGACATGATACTGTACATAGAAAACCCAAAAGACTCCACCCCAAGACTGCTAGAACTCATACAGGAATTAGGCAACGTGGCAGGATATAAAATCAATGCCCAGAAATCAGTGGCATTTCTATACACTAACAATGAGACTGAAGAAAGAGAAATTAAGGAATCAGTCCCATTTACAATTGCACCCAAAACACTAAGACACTTAGGAATAAATGTATACCCTAAACACTACAGAACATTTCTGAAAGAAATTGAGGAAGACAAAAAAGATGGGAAAACATTCCATGCTCATGGATTGGAAGAATTAATATTGTGATAATGTCTATGTTACCAGGGCAATTTACACCTTTAATACAATCCCTATCAGAATACCATGGACTTTCTTCAGAAAGTTGGAACAAATAATCCTAAGATTTGTATGGAACCAGAAAAGACCCAGAATAGCCAGAGGAATATTGAAAAAGAAAACCAGTGCAGGGGGCATCACAATACCGGATTTCAAGCTGTATTACAAAGCTGTGATCATCAAGACACTATGGTACTGGCACAAAAACAGACACATAGATCAATGGAACAAAATAGAGAACCCAGAAATGGACACTCAAATCTATGGTCAACTAAAATTCACAAAGCAGGAAACAAAGCAGGAAAGACTATCCATTGGAAAAAGGACAGTCTCTTCAATAAATGGTGCTGGGAAAATTGGACAGCCATGTGCAGAAGAATGAAATTAGATCATTATCTTACACCATACACAAAGATCAACTCAAAATGGTCTAAATGTGAGACAAGAACCCATCAAAATCCTAGAGGAGAACATAGGCAACAATATTTTTGAACTTGGCTACAGTAACTTATTGCACGATACATCTATGAAGGCAAAGGAGACAAGCAAAAATGAACTATTGGGACTTAATGAGGATAAAACCTTCTGCACAGCAACAGAAACAACAAAACTAAAAGGCAGCCTACACATTGGGAGAAGATATTTGTAAATGACATATCAGATAAAGGGTTAGTGTCCAAGATCTATAAAGAACTTATTAATCTCAACACAAAGAAACAAACAATTCGATCATGAAACAGGCAGAAGACATGAACAGAAATTTCTCTGAAGAAGACATACACATGGCCAACAAGCACATGAGAAAATACTCTGCAACACTGGCCATGAGGGAAATACAAATCAAAACTATAATGAGATACCCACCTCATACCAGTGAGAATGGCAAAAATTAAGAAGACAGAAAACAACAAATGTTGGAGAGGATGTGGAGAAAGGGGAACCCTCTTGCACTGTTGGTGGGAATGTGAACTTGTGCAGCCACTCTGGAGAACAGTGTGGAGGTTCCTCAAAATGTTAAAAATAGAGCTACCCTATGGCCTAGCAGTTGCACTACTGGGGATTTACCCCAAAGATACAGATATATTGAAACGCTGGGACACCTGCACCCCAATATTCATAGCAATGTCCACAATAGCCAAACTGTGGAAGGAGCCACATTGTCCTTCGACAGATGAATGGATAAAGAAGACACAATGGAATATTACTCAGCTATCAGAAAGGACAAATACCCACCATTTTCTTCGACATGGATGGAACTGGAGAGTATTATGCTGAGTGAAGTAAGTCAATCGGAGAAGGACGTTCATCCTATAGTTTCACTCATACAAGGAATATAAGAAGATATAGTGAAAGGGATTATAAGGGAAAGAGGGGAACAGAGTGGAAAAAATTAGAGGGAGACAAACCATGAGAGACTTCTAACTCTGGCAAATGAACAAAAGGTTATGTAAGGGGAGGTAGGCGAGGGTTGGGGTAACTCAGTAATGGGCACTGGGGTGGACACTTGATGGGATGAGCACTGGTGTTATACTATATGTTGGCAAATTGAACTTCAATAAAAACAAATGGAAAAAAAAGAGAAATGAAACCAGAACCCAGGTCTCTCAACTTATGGCTTACTCCTCTTTTTATGATACTTACTGCCTTTATTTTATTATAAAGCAAGGAAAGACTGATAAAGGTATTGCATAATCAGTTTCAGTATTATCAAATAAAACCCATACTCTCTAAAATAGTACCTAAGAATATATATTTAAGAATATTGTATTTATGAAATATATATTAACCAAATATGAAAAACTTTATTTCCCTGTTTTAGGAGTTAACATCTTACGCTATTAGATTGCAGTCAAAGCAACTATTGGAGAGAAACATAGGGGCACCTGGTGGCTCAATCCTTTGAGTATCAGATTCTTGATTTCAACTCAATTCATGATCTCAGGGTCATGGGATTAAGCCCCCTGTCATGTTCCATATTCAGCACGGAGTCTACTTTAGATTCTTTCCCTCTCCCTCTGTGCCTCCCTTATTATTCTTTCTCACTCTAAAGTAAATAAATAAGTAAATAAATGAATGAATAAAATCTTTAAAAAAATAAAAGGAAAAACAAACTATGAAGGCTGGAAACATACCCTATTAAGAGTTGCCAGATTTAGGAAAGAAAAATACAAGATGTTAGGTTAAATAAGAATTTTATAAACAATGACTAATGTTTTAAGATAAGTATGTCTTATGCATAAATAATTATCTAAAATTCAGATTTAACTTAATATCCCCTACTTTATCTAAAAATTGTTAATCTACTGGCAGATTAAAGGTAGACACAAATCGTAAGTAACAATGAGTAATATACATGCATATATGTTAATAAGAATTCATTACTAACATTACTAAAGTTTTTTCAGAGGAGAATTACTATAAGTATTCATAATAAAGGTACCTTTGTAATTAAAATTATCATATTTGGCATATTAATATCCTCTAAAACAAGCTTTTCCATAAAATTACATAAATAAGAATACATATCAAGATTTCATATGCATATATGACAGTTGATTCCATGATAGGGTTTGAATGCAAAGGAATTGAAACTCATCAATGAACAATAAGTTAATTAAGATTCTGGAGTTTTTGCTGTACTGTTCATGGGGTATAAAAGTGAAAACACAGAGAAGGAACTCTCTAGATTCCATAATCACTGTTAAAGAGGCTGCCCCAAAATGAATGTAATAAGGAGATATGAATTCAGTGGCTTCAGTAATTTTTTTCTCAATGCCTTTTAGTGTATACTGGCAAGGAGACATCACTGAGTAGATTCCCATTGATGAATTTCTCTCTAGGGACTCCAGACACAATGCCTGCAACCCCAATATCAGAACCCACTGTTTGTGAAGAAAGGAAGCAAATGGCTGGTTGAGAGAATCCAATATTGTTAAAAAAAAAAAAAGTAAAAAGTTAAATATAAAAGATTCTATCAATAGCTGTCAGTGGGAAGGAATTTAAAAAAATATCAACATAAAACTTCCTCCTAAATTTGGCTAAACTATCTGTTAAAGCTGGTTCCCATTAAATGTTTGTTAATTTAATTTATAAAAGCCAAAGCCCAATGGCTGCTGTCTGCTGCACACAATAGGGGCTGTATGTGTATGGCTGGCTCCGTGCCAGTATATAGTGTCATACAGACTGGTATCTTGTATGTAAACATTGTTTGAGTCTTTAATAATCAAAAATTTTTAAAAATCTTTATGGCTTAAATATCCTTATAATGCAAAGTAAATACTGAGCTTCCTGTGTTGAGATTGTAGGCCTTCTTATTGGCACATGGATGTGAGCATGGGTTTCTTTAACCATTTTCATTAGGTCAGAGCTTTTACTTCCACTAGGGAGAGAGAGAAAGTTCCCTCTAAAAGACGATCAACACTGTGTTATATTCTTTATTGATACTGACCTGCAATATTACATTTGATAAAACTCCTTATATTATAGAATGCTTGTTTCTAAGTTAAAAACTTAATATGTATAACTTATGGAAACATAATTGTCTTAAGGATATGTAATTAAACATTTAATTTTTCTCTGAACTTCCTACCAACCAATTTGAAATTTTTAAAAAAGACGGAATATTGATTGTCTTTTTCTGGCTTCTATTCAGTCCATAATTATCTCCCACACAGCTTTTCTCCCTTTTCCAACCCATAGTCAGGCAATGAGAGAAGCAGACACTGTTTTTTTTTTTTTTTTTTTTTCACTCTGCCAATTAAGAAGTCTTTGGTAGGCATCTTCTGAGTGCTCTGCACTGTGCTACATAGAATGGAAGATCAAAAGCAAGTGTAAGACATGTCCCTGATCTATAGCAGCTTATAGTCCACATCTCCACAATGGCTCTGCCTTGAGATTTTGTCATTTATATCAAAATCTCCCACTTGGCCATATGGTGGCCAATAGTCAATGTGGATCCTATTGGATTTCTATGGTGAGAAACACTGAGATACAGGGTAATCTCATCTATCTTTTTTAAATAATTATTTATTAAGTGCTCATCATGTCCTACTGCAAACATCAGTATATCAATAATTGTTTTATCTTGAGTGTGTTGTGTGTGTGCACACACATAAGAAAGAAAAAGGGATAAATTTAACTTAAAAAGCTTCAACATGAACCTTAATAATAGTAATCTGAAAGGGTCAGCACAGCCCAAATGATCCATAACTGGGTGTCTCCTTCACCAAAGGAAGGGGACAATTAAGGGATTAAAAATCAGAGTGGATGTTTGATACAACATTGAACAAACAACAGGTTAATTGACTTTTGTTGTTACTTGTTTTGCTCAGTTTTGTTTTCCAGTGTTAACTGGTTGTCACAATATTCTATGGATGTCATTTAATTCCCAGTACAGGATGTCACTTAGGCATGGAGAGAATGTGGTTTTTGATGCAAAACTTATCTGTGTGCAATACTCATGTGGACTTCATTCCTGTTAAAATAAGATGCTTTAAAAAAATAAATAATAAATAAATAAATAAATAAATAAATAAATAAATAAATAAAATAAGATGCTTTATTCAGCTAATGAATTGGAATTAAAAAAATTCCTTTGTGCTAAAATCATCGCTGTATCTCATTTCAAAACCAATCAAATTTCTTGAACCAAAGAGAAGCATTCAGTCAGTACTTTTTCAAACTCTAGAATGTTGATTTGTTAAAACTAACATGTTTTTTACTTTGTTTTCTTATACACATCTCTTAGTTTTATACACCCAAGTACTTTTCCATTTGAACAGATTGCAGGACCAAGAGACTTTGACAAATGTGGCTATTCACACCTACAGTATGGCTTCAAGTGAGTGAGAGTTGGCAGCTGAGGTCTATGAAGAACACTTGTGGATTTGACATCTAAGACCAAGTTCCAATATCAGTTCTGCTTCTTGCCTGATTGATATTGGATAGGCCTTTCAATGTCTTCTGGGCATCAATATTCAGTCTTTCAGATAAAGGTGATACATAAAGCTTGCAGTGTTATGAGGAGGGTTTAATGAGAGAAGATATGAAGAAATGCTTTATATACTATACTACTGCATTATGGCTTCTGTAACTCTATAAAAAGAGGGTAGAACCACCCAAGAAGCCTTCTGAAGATATCACTCAGAGTAACCTTGTTCTCTCTTAATGGCTAGTTCTTGGTCAGTCACTTCACCTTGTAGTTGCCCTAATGACAGAACCATTTGGAATTTTATTGCTAAACTCTCAAGAAAAGCATATATCTATCACAATAAAATTGAAGAGTATTACTGATTTTAAAAAAGTATGAAAATATTGATGGTTGAGAGAATTTAAATCAATAAAAAAACCAATAAGTATTCTCTCTATGAGCTTAAAACTACCAGGTGCCTTATTTTTAAAATTACATATATAATAAGGGAATAACATGAAAGGCTGAAATTAAGTGTTCATAGAAAAGGTGGAATTTTTTAGCAAGTATACTAAACAAGTAAACTAATAAAAATCACTATACATATAGCACTGAAACAAAATCAGAAATGAAAGAAGAGAAATGACAAGCACCACAGAATTAAAACAAATGTAACAGAATATCATGAAAATTTACATGTCAACAAACTGGGCAATCTAGAAGAAAAAGATTCCTAGAAACATATAATCTTCCAAAATTGAATCAGGAAGAAGTAGAAAATTTGAATAGACCAATTACCAGCAATTAAATTATATCAATAATCAAAAAACTTCCAACAAACAAAAGTCCAGGAATGAGGCCTTTGCAGGTGAATTCTACCAAACACTTAAAGAAGATTTAATACCTATTCACCTCAAATTATTCCAAAAAATAGAAGAGGACGGCAAGTTTCCAAATTCATTCTATGAGGCCAGCATTACTCTGATACCAAAACCAGATAAAGACACCACTAAAAAAGACAACACAAGCCAATATCTCTGATGAACATAAATGCAAAAATCCTCAATAAATTACTAGCAAGCTGAACCCAATAATACATTTAAGAAGATCATTAACTATGATCAAGTGGGATTTATTCCCAGGATGCAAGGGTGATTCAATATTTACAAATCAATCAACATTATATATCACATCAACAAGAGAAAGGACAAAAACCATATGGTCATTTCAGCAGATGCAAAAAAAGCATTTAACAAAGTACAATATCCATTCACAATGAAAACCTTCTGCAAGGTAGGTCTAGAAAGAACATACCTCAACATAACAAAGGCCTTATATGAAAAACCCACAGTCAACAACACCCAATGGGGAAAAACTGAGAGTTTTCCTCCTAAGGTCAGGAAAAGACAAGGATTTCACTCTCACCATTTTTATTCAACCTAGTACTAGAAGTCATAGCCAACTAGACAACATAAAGAAATAGAAAGCATCCGAATCAGTAAGGAGGAAGTAAAACTTTCACTCTTTGCAGATGACATGATACTATATATAGAAAACCCTACAGACTGTATCAAAAAAATACTAGAAATAATAAATGAACTCAGTAAAGTCATAGGATACAAAATCAACATATCAAAATCATTTGCATATCTATACACACATAATGAAGCAGCAGAAGGAGAAATTAAGAAAACAATCCCATTAACAGTTGGGCCAAAAATAATAAAATATCTAGGAATAAACTTAACCAAAGAGGTGAAAACCCTTTATTCTGAAAACTATAAAATATCAACAAAATAAATTGAAGATGATACAAATAAATGGAAAGATAGTCCATGTTCATGGATTTGGAGAACAAACATTGTTAAAAAGTCTATGCTACTGAAAGCAATCTACAGACTTAATGCAATCCTTATCAAAAGACCAAAAGCATTTTTTTTCACATAACTAGAACAAACAGTCCTAAAACTTGTATGCAACAACAAAAGACCCTGAACTGCAAAGTAATCTTGTAAAAGAACAACAAAACTAGAGGTATCATAATCCCAGATTTCAAGATATACTACAAAGCTGCAGTGATTAAACCAGTATGGTACTGGCACATGGATCAATAGAATAGGATAGAACTCAAAATTAACCCATAATTATATGGTCAATTAACCTATGACAAAAGAGGCAACAATATGCAATGGAAAATAGTCCCTTCAAGTGGTGTTGGGAAAACTGGACATTTACATGCAAAAAAATGAAACTGGACCACTTTCTTACACCATACACACAATCTCAAAATGGATTAAAGATCTAAATGTGAGACCTGAAATAATTAAAATCCTAGAAGAAAGCATAGGCAGCAATTTCTCTGACATTGGCTGTAGCAACATATTTTTGTATATGTTCTTTCAATACAAGAAAAACAAAAGCAAAAATAAACTATTGGATCTACATCAAAATAGAAATCTGCACAGCAAAGGAAATAATCAAAACAAAAAGACAATCTTACTGAGTGGGAGAAGATATTTGCAAATAATATATGTGATTAGGGTTTAGTAACCAGACTATATTTAAAAAAAGTGATACAACTCAACACCACCCACCCCCCATCATCCAATTTTAAAACAGGCAGAAGACATTAACAGGCATTTCTCCAAAGAAGACATACACTTAAAGACATACATGAAAAGATGTTTAATATCACTACATCACTAAATAGGGACATGCAAATCAAAACCACAATGAGATATCACCTCACACCTGTCAGAATGGCTAAAATTAAAAACACAAGAAACAAGTGTTGGCAAGGATGTGAAGAAAAAGGGGCCCTCCTACACTATTGGTCAGAATGCAAACTGGCGCAGCTATTGTGTAAAACAGAATGAGTGTTTCTCAAAAATTTTAAAATAGAATTGCCACGTAATCTAGTAATGCCACTACTGAGTATTTACCCAAAGAATATGAAAACACTAATTTTAAAAGATATATGCACCCCTACATTTATTGCAGCATTATTTACAAGAGCCAAATTACAGAAGCAGGCCAAGGATCCCATCGATATATGAATGGATAAAGTAGATGTGCGTGTATGTGTGTACAGTCTGGGGTAAAATTCACCTGTTTATATTAACAGAAATATGTGCCTTATTAAATAGGAGCAAAATTTTCATTTGCTTTTACAATAAAAACATGTCTAGAAATGTTCTGTTCTAGATAGACTACACCCCAAATTGCAGGAGCAAAGCTGTACTCCTCTGCCAGTGTGGTACTTTTGCAGAATTTTCTGAGGTTCTGATTGAATGACAATTTCCTAAATAACAGTTTTAGAGAAAATGCTAACATATATATTCTCCATAAAAATCCAGGACAGAACACTAAAACATGACTCATGAAGGTGAATATTACAAGAAGCAAAACAGGGAAGCTTGTTTTTGGCCAGGTTGCCTGTGTTCTCACTCTTAAGGAAACAACTTAATCTCAAAATGTGTTCCTCAGAGCACCTGCATCAGAAAACCCTGGGAGTGCTTATTAAGGTGAAGATTTTTAGAATATATTCATGCCCCAAACGATGATCATTTCCAGGGCAGTGGCCCAGGAATTTTTATAGGAACTTAAAAGAGAATTGATAAACACACTAAAAGTTGCAAACAATGTAAGATGGTTGGAAGGATTTAAATTCTCTGAGTCTAGCTTTCCTGTATATTGCTTTCCTCCGCTGGACTCTTTGCAAGATCATGGTGCAGCGAAAACACTAACAATTTTTAGAGCTGAATGAAAAGAGCACCATACATTTTGAATACCAAAACTCTAGGTGGGAAGTTTAGTATTCTACTGGAAATACTGAGAGCCTGACTTTGACTTCTAGCCTCCTCAGCTGAAGAAGCAGTAACACTTACCTAAGAAGGATTATCAGGGTCACCAAAAAGAAGGTCAAAGAAGATCTAAAACCCCCTTTCAACCTGCTCAAGTGCCTGAACAAATATTTGAATGGAGACCACACCTCAGACCATCCTTTCCTTTCACAAATATCAAATTCCCAGGTTGTTAAGAGATGGTATACTAAAATATGATTCTATAGCCCATTAATTTTGTATCTGACTTCTTCAGAGCAGATTTTCTTAGTCTTTATTAGTTTTCAGAGTTTTGAAGAGGAAGCTAAAAATGCAAGTGTCTTTTTTCTGAACTTATTGGACCAGAGACTGTTGAACAGCATCTTCTAAGCCCAACTTTCTGTGTCTCAAAGATACTCAAAGTAGGATTCAAAAATCAATACAGATCCACATCAGCATCCCCCAAGAGCTGGTCAGAAATGCAGAATCTCAAACCTTAATTCCAGAACTACTGAAACAGAGTCTGAATTTTAACAGAATCTTCAAGAGATTTTCATATATAAAAGTCTGAGAAGCAAGGCAAGCAAACACACTTTGAAAACCAGTGTCAAAGACAATGACAGAAATGGTTTTAACCTGGGAAACTTTAAGAATCAGTTTTATGGTTCATTCACCCTGGCTTCTGAAAAAAAACTGGTATTATTTCCAAAGAACACCTGCTCTCAGATAAGGAGTTTTCACTACAAAAACTGTATCTGAAGGCTATGGGAAGCAAATCTTTGTACAATTGAGAAAAGCCCCGATTTATGCTATGGTTTGTATCTTTTTTGGCCTATGGGCAGTTTTGATTTGCATCAGATCTGCCCCATGCATATAAGAGATGCTGAAAGAATTAGAACTTTTTCTGTTATTTGAATCTACTCCCTTGCAGAGAAATAGCCCATTTCCCAGCTATAGCTAGGAACATATCATCGATCTCAGCTGACAAATTATCAGAAATTTTCCAAATTACAATTCACAAGCTGCTCTGAGTCTGAAGCATAGACTCTGAATCAGGTGCACGTGAAATACAAACAGGATTTGAATTGGGAAGAAAAGGCTGAAGCTTGAGCCTTAACAAGCAAAATGCACATGTTAATAAAAGCCACGCACAGCTTCAAGTCCATGTAAGGTATGGATCAACCAGCAAAAAGCAAGGTTCCCATCGGAATCTTCCCAGCAAACAGTCATGACTCATGCCCATAGCCATCTTGTCCCTGTAAGAAAAGCATAAATCATCATCCATTCTTAAAAATGATGCCAAAAGTGCATTTTATTCAAATGCATTCCTTAAAATAATTGCTGAGAAAATAATGCAAGAGTGTTCAACTGACAACTGACTCTTTAGTGTTCACATCTGGAAGGAAAAATATGCCATGGAGTAGTTAAGTGGATTCTAGAGATGCTGGAAATTCCTAAACCCACAAAAGTCCAAGTACATCAGAGCTTGTTTTATTCTTTTAAAGAGGAAACTTCTATGTCTCAGTAACACCTATAAATAGTACAAAGAGTCTCCTAAGTTTCATAATGCAAACCTTATCATATTCTTCTTTCCTTTTATTCTCTTCTTCTTTCATATTTTAGCCAACAGCATCAGAAAAAAAAAGTATTTGTCATGGGTTCCTAAAAGTTCTCTCTCTCTCTCCTACATTCTTTCCACCAACATTCAAACAAGCTCAGGAGTCTCACAATTATGATAAACCACCTTTGACTCTGTTTCTCCTTCTGCTATGCCCCCTTAAGCTATCTTCATTATGTTTACATTTACTGCTCCACCTCTTCACCTTCTATATGGTGTAGGTACTCCCGAAGCAGCCTCTAAGACACGGATTCAAGCATATGATGCCAGAAACAGTGATAGGGGAGTAAAAGAGTGTGAGGAAGGGCAGAAAGTTCATGAAGAGGGTGTTATCCAACCAGTCACCACTGTAGGCAGCTAGAGCTCAGCCTTCATGGGGAGCTCTGAGAGACAGCATAGAGTTACCTCAACTGAAGGGCAAAGGACTAGGGTATTTAGTTTATCAAATCTCTATCATTGAGGTCTATTTTGGGGGGCATTAACTCTGTCATTTTGGAGCTCTGTGTTTAGGTTAAGAGTGCTCTTTAGCCAAAGTAATAGATGAATGAATGAATGAATGAATGAACGAACATGTGAACAAAAGACCTCAAGCAAAGTAGCCTTTGGAATACAGAAGTAACTACCAAAGGGATATGGGCAGGACATTAAACCTACTACAACTTCTGTTCATTTTTCCTCTCAAGCCCCTGCAAGAGCTTTTACGAAGTGCCAGTGTGGCTAAAATGTCTAAACTTATTTCAGAAATTATACTGCTTCATGTGTTAGCCAGTAATTTAAGACTATCAGCTGCTGCTTCCTTCTTGAAGCTCCATGACAACACATTGATCTGAGTATTCTCCTTTCTTTCCTGCCATTTCTTTTCATTCTTGCTGACATATCTTCTTCCACCCAAACTTAAACCATGAGAGATTCCTAACTCTGGAAAATGAACAAAGGGTTGTGTAAGGGGAAGTGGTCCCCCGCTACCCCCGGGAGATGGGGTAACTGGGTGAGGGGTACTGAGGAAGGTGCTTGATGGGATAAGCACTGGGTGTTATACTATATGTTGGCAAAATGAACTTCAATAAAAAAATAAAAATAAATAAGAAAGAAAATGAATTCCACTTCTGACAAGGAAGTGGAGAAAGAGACTCCTCTGTGTGTCACCAAATTGGCACCACACTAAACAGCATTAGTGTTTCTTGATTTAAAAAAAAAAAAATGTTTGGTCCCTCAGTTGTGCTTTCCTTTCCTCTCCTCATCTTAGTCCCTCTTGCTGGGTAAGCACATCCATTCCTAAGGCTTCACTTACTATTTATATCCCAACAACTTACAAATTTATATCTGGTGGCTCAGACCCCCTGACCAATGAGGCTGATGGCCTACATGATATCTGACGTCTCCCAGTTGCCTCAAATACAGTGATTAGGCAGGCATCAAACTTCATCTTCTGTTCCTCTTTTCCTGTAGAAGAAAAAAAAATGGCCCTCATCTGACATTTCCTAGCTCAGTGAGTAATGCCTTTCATTCATTTGGGCAAGCTGGAAAACTAGCAGTCAACCTTGATACATGCTTTTCTCTCTTCTGCCACTGCAATCCTCATTTAATTATTGGACCTTATCAATTGGATCCCATTAATGATTTATCCCTTAAATCCATCCATTCCTGTCCATTTCCTGGCCCATTCTTACCTCTTACTATGGCACCCAAGTGGTTTTCTCAGATCTGTTCTTCACAGTATAGCCTGAGGGAGCTTTTAACAATACAACTTAGATTGTCACAGCCCATGGGATCTGGCTCTTGTCTGCCTCTCCTGTCCCATCCAGCAATACTTTCTACCTAGCCTTTCTTTTTCCACATATGCTTATCTCTTTTTTTGTTCTGGAAAATGCCATGATGCCTCTGACACTGGACTAATAACTGCTCTCCTCTTAACCTTAAAGCCACTTTGTCCACCATGTCCTTCCATTAACTAATTTCTGTTCATCCTTCAAAGAAAAGCTTAAACACAACTGCCTCAAAGAAGCCATTCCTGCTTTTCCTGATTGCTCCAAGAAAAGGGTTAGTTCCCCTAATATTCCATTCTTAGGAAATCTCATCAAAGCTCCTAACTCTTATTATGATTCTAACAAAATATCTGTGCAGGGGATCCCTGGGTGGCGCAGCGGTTTGGCGCCTGCCTTTGGCCCAGGGCGCGATCCTGGATACCTGGGATCGAATCCCACATCGGGCTCCCAGTGCATGGAGCCTGCTTCTGTCTCTGCCTGCCTCTCTCTCTCTCTCTCTCTCTCTCTGTGACTATCATTCATAAATAAATAAATAAATAAATAAATAAATATCTGTGCAATTAGTTGCCTGTCTCAGTATAAGCTCCCTAAGAACAGGTACTGTGTCAATTTAATTCACAGCTAAATACCCACCACCTACAACAATGCCTGGCAAGTAAGATTATGGTCATTACTCAAATGAATTTTTACCGACTCTTGATAATTCCAAAAATGTAATTAAATTTAGCTTGGGTTACATTTGCTTTTTGCTTTTATATTCTACTACTGGTTTCCATTTATAGGATGTTGAACATCATCTTAAGAATAATGGAAAGGTATCTATATTAGTTTTCTAGGGCTGCTATAACAAAATACACAAACTGGGTGGCTTAAACAACAGAAATGTATTGCTTCACAGTTCTGGAAGCTAGAAATCTCAAAGCAGGGTGTCAGTGGGGTCAGGTCCTTCTAAGGGCTGTGAGGAAAGATCTGTTCCAGGCCTCTCTCCTTGGCTTGTAGATGACCATTTTCACATTTACATGGCATTCTCACTATATGCATCTCTGTATCCAAATTTCCCCTTTTTATAAGGACACCAGTCATATTGAATTAGGGCCCACCCTAATGACCTCATCTTAACTAATTACATCTGCAATGATCTTGTTTCCAAATAAGATCACATTCTGAAGTCCTGAGGGCTAGGACTTCAACATACCAATATGGGGTGGGTGGGGGGGGGGGAGCAGGTAGGGGGAAGCACACAATTTAACCCACGACAATACCGGATTTTAAGCAGGGGAGATAAACAACTAGATTCGTATTACTGGTAAGTTATGTTGGCTACAGACAGCCTGAAGAAAAGATTGGCAAGGGCAAGACCTAGGCCTGATGAAGGCTAAGGGCCTATTATAATGCTTACAGCAATACTTATCAGTGTAGTTTCTTGATTAGCATTACCCAGAGTCAAAACTCTGCTCTACTGAGTGCCAGAGTATTGATCTTCACTATACTAGGGTTAGTTTTCTTATCTGTAAAATGGCTATAGTTTTAGCCTCACATAGTTTGCAATGCTGGATGCAAGAACCAAAATTAAATTGACCTGTGGCCTTAGAAATTTGTATTTTTCCCCAAGCTTTCTCCCAGTTTTCAGCATAACCCTAAAAAGAAAAAAAACTTTTAAGTTTTTAGGACAAAATCAATCCGTGAGATGACTTGTGGCTTAATTTGTTTATGAATATATTTTGTGTCAAAGAAGAAAACTGTAGGTTTATTCTAATAATTCAGTTTTCCATTAATATGTGGGCATCTTAGAAGACTATCCAACAGAAAAGTGGATCTTGAATCTTTATAAAAATAAGAAGTATTAATTAGAGTGGACGCCAAAGACTCATCACATATAAAACATCTTCTTCTCTACCTCTTTTCTACTCCAATCCATTACTTTCTTTCTTTTCCTCTTAAATACATACCCTAATTCCCACACATATTTTTATCACTACAGATAATGGAACTTTAGGCCTCATCCCTAGAGAAGAATTGTCCAACTTATTTTTTCCCTCCCAGTCCTTGGCAAGTCTGCTGGGTGACCCACTCGGACACCTCAGAGGGTGGTGCCTCCCACCCCCTCAAGCCACAACCAACAAAACCTTAGTCATTTCATGCTCTTGGCTTTGTCATCATTCTTTTTTTTTTTTTTTTTTGACATTACTTTGTCATTAACTAATTTCACTTATGTAAGGAGAACAAGCCAGAGATAGTTAGAGTGCCTTTGGTTGTTCTCGAACCACCCAAACAAAAAGATAGCATTACTTTTGCCCAATTTCCAGAAAAAAATAGCCATCTTGCCAAGATAGAATTCTGATTCACAGGACAACGTAATTTATTTATTCCATGAATTGCACTATGTAACAAACCAAATTCAGGCCATTTCTTTGGGACAATATTTTAATATTTTTAGGATCAACTATCATTCTAACTTCCAAAAAGGCAAAGGAAAATTGATTGTCTTATGTAGGAAGGAGGCATATCTGAAGTTGCTGGGATGTTTCACATATGCTAACATTAGGTGTTAATTAACCATAGAATCATTTTCATTTTCTATAAGGCTAATTAATCACTTATGTCTCCTTTAGAGATGTACATTTTGTAAGATAGCAGTGTGTGATATAATTTTTGTTTGTAGAAGTTTAATTCATGTTTTCTTCATTTAATAGAATTTGATGTAAAGAGTGATACATAGAAAAGCTATATTATAGGTACCTGTTTTGTTAGGAGGAAAATAAACAATCTTACAATTCTATCATTAAGTGGGAAAAGACTGATTCACCATTTTGAGGAACAGAAGAAACTAGCATTTGATGGGAAAGAGAATAAGGATGTTCGCACAAATATTTCTCAAACTTAAGTGTTTCCAGTTTTAAAAAGAACCAGCTAGGATCTTATGTGAGCAAAGATAACATTGCACTGATAAAAGTGCTGTGAAGAACCCCAAGGAAAGAACCCTGATGGGAAGAATTAACCCCTGGTTCTGTAAAAACTAGTAGAACTAGATGATATAGTCATGGGTATAGTTGAACTATAAAGGCTTTTACTACTGTTGTCATTGCTCTTCTGATTCTTGTTTTATATTTTGACATGGCTAACGCTTATAGAATAAAAACTAAACTCAGACAATATCTTCTGTGAATCCCCACCCGTCCTATACATGATCACTAAGGTGGGTTGATTAAAAATGTCAACTAGGTACCCCAAGAAGTTTTAACTATGATATTTAAATCATAAACCTCTGTATAGACACAGTGATTAGAGAATTGACTCCTACCTATTCCCAGTTACGGAAACCTTCAGTAAGTTGTAGTGAATGGCTTTTATACCCATCAGTGAATAATCACACACATAACTGACCATGAATTCAACCTGGGTGGACAGGGGAGCTATAGAGAATAATATAGACTTTTAAAATAACTAATCTACCCTCTTATATTTGGAGAGGGCCATAAACCACTGCAACAGAATATACTGACCCTCCACAGCAGAGGACTTGAGCTGGACATCTGACAACTAAGACTTAAACTAATTTTAACAACCATTTACTGAGCCTTTTAATGGATACTATTGCTATCCAAGTCAATGACCTTTATCAGACTGTTACTCCTGCCCTCAGCTGCTCCAAGTGTTGGCAGCTAATGGCTCACAATTACCCCCTCTTTCAAGTAATTCCTCTTGGCAAACTAGTAGCCATTTACTCAAGAGGCGTCATCCTACTCCCACCCCAGAGGCAGGCCACTGCTAATGACTGGCTTACACGAAGAATGCAAAAGGCTAGCTAGTAACATCAAGGTAGAACAACTACATGGCATAATTCACACTCCAGAGCTCTCTACTATATCAGACTAAAGCCAGAGCCCAGTAGAGACTACATCCTGGCTTAGTGCCTTCTCCTACCTCATCTGTTTCCTTCACCCCCCTTTCTCTTGAGAGCCCTATTCCAGTAAGTCATGTGCACCTGAATCCCTTTCTGTCAGGATTTGCTTCTAGAAAAGAGAACCTAAGTCAAGCCACTGTTCTATGTATGTTACGGATACATTGCTTTCATACACTTATTTCATTGAATCTGCAGGACCACTCTATTTGAAAAGATCATATAATTGAGACCAGACTTAAACCCAGGTGTTTTTTTTTTTCTGGTTCCTAAACATAATCAATATTTATAATGCTAAACTGCTGCCTTAGACATTTATAGTAACAACTTCATCATATATCACCAATAAAATTAATAAAGTAGTTACAAAGTTCAGAATTTGAATGAGATGTGCCTCCTCACTTTAACATGTCCAACAATGAACGGATTTTCCATACTGTTTCTTTGACATACAGTGATATTTTTCCATTAGGGTAGAAGGAGAAGGAAATAGAAGAGAGAAGAAGGGAAAAGGAAAAGGAATGAAAGAAGGAAGAAGAAAAGAGGGAGGAAGGAAAGATAGAAGAAAGAAAGAGGAAAGGAGGCAAAGACAGACAAACACAGAGAAAAAAAAATGTCCACAATAGATACTTATTTTAATAGGCTTTTAGCTTCTTAGGTGACCCTTGGTCTTGCTTCTTGGCTGAAAATGCAGTGCTGGTCATTTCTCCTTTCTAATTCTTTTTTCAGTGTGGAACAGTTGGAATCGCTTTAATCATGGGCTGAGCTTCAGTGCAGCTCTTGGCTGAGAATCACTTTTCTACTAAGAACTGTGAGGAGTTTCCAAGGAGGGCTTGTAAACTAGTTATCTCTGTTGATGACCACATCTGTGTGCACATCTGTGGTACAGAAACACGCCATGTAATAAAGTGGATCTTGTGTTCTGTGACTTTCTGCCATGTGGGCTTGCCTTTCCCACCGCATTCAAGACGCCCTTTTTCTTATTAAAAAGAATCAGAGTATAGAGGAGTGATACCCCACCCACAGGGTGAGAAGGAGGCTTTTCTGTTTTTCATTTTGTGTCCAAGCAAGGCAAATATGGAATTCATTTTGGGATTTCTTAAGACTTCTAAAATGAGCCCACTCCAAAGGCAAAGAGCATGCATGATGCCTACTGTGTGCCTGACATGGCAGTGTAACCGAGGACTTTATATTCCCTCAATGGAATCTTACAACAGCCACTTAACTTGGCATCCTGGTCCCCATTTCACAGGGGAAATGGATAGTCAAAGGGGTAAAATGATTTGTCTAAGGTCAAGCATCTAGAAAATGGAGAAACTCAGCTTCAAAGTAAGGTCTAAGGGATTCCTCCGCATAAGATCTGCTTTTTAATAGAAGCACAGACAGTGATTTCTCAGGTGCCCACCACCATCTGATTAAGAAAACCCTTTCTCACTGTGAAGAAGTGTTATTTTTCTTTGAAATCTATTCTACTCAGTTCCACAAATTCTGTAGACATCTACCAGCCTTCCAGAGAATTTGAAAAGAATCACTGTGCAATATAGAATATTCCCAAACCACAAGACCGGGTAAGGAAAGCTGGAAGAAAAGGAAATAGGGAAATAGCCTGCTTAAACAAGGATTACTCAAGATGACTACAATCAAAAGAAAATGGCATTTGTAGAAGACTTTTGCTTGAGCTCATGGGGCTGAAGAAACTGGAAATAAATGTGGTTGCTCCCAAGGAATTTGGAGCCCCAGTGCTGTAATTTGGTCCTCCTAGGAATCTTGATATCCACAGGCATCTGCCCAAAACAGTGACCTTTGACTTTCTCACTGCTTTTAGTAAATGTGGGGAAAAGATGATTTAAAGAAGCTTGGAAGAAAACCTTATTTTTAAAGGAGAGCAGAAAGCATGCCAATCAGTCAACTAAAAAAGCATTGGTTTGAAATTTAATCATCAAATAGGTGTAGGACTAAATGATTTCCATGTTTAGTTCCAATTATATTTTAAGATTTTAGTACACATCAGCTAGAAAAAGTACCTGATAGATGGCAATAGATTATATGAGGTTATAAACATTTGCAGAGAAGCTCAATGACCTTCTAACCCTAGAATATTGGCAAATGCTATTTATGTTACTTCTTGAGCAGCAATTATTTTACATTCCTTGACATAAATTACATTTTAAGTAATTTGACTTTCTCTCTTTCACTTCCAAAAATAAGGGATATGATTCATGGGCTACAGTGCTCTAGTTAATAAGTTAATGGAAAGAAATAGTACTGAACAGATTTTTTAAAAGACATTTATAGTTAGTATAGGCATTGTTGCAAAAATGATAGATGGTCATTTTTGGCAGGTGCTTGCTCAAAAGTTTCCACGGTTTATAATTACTGGATCAGATAGATTGTAATTAGAAGATGTGCCCCTGGTATATTCTAGAAATAGAGGAATGCTTTATTATGCAACATCTATGTTCCATGCTCTTTACATAAAAATAATTATGTACCATTGCAGCATCTGTTGCTTCTTTGCTTTATCATTCTGAACCTAATTTTAAATACGTGTTGGAAAAGGATCAGGACATTTTAAATTGCTGAAGTCTTCTGTCCATCAATAAAGATAATATGTATGACAGCAGTGGAACTTTTACCAGCTACTTGTGAGCTCTCTAACTCAAATACTAACCTGTATCCATGAACAGTAGGTAGAACCACTTGATTTTATCCAGGAGGCCAGCATGGAACTGGCTATAAGAAGCATTGGGACATTAAAAGATAATATGTCAGAAAAATGGCTACAGAGTGTTTCCCTGGCTTTGTTCTAGAAACATCTTAGACATACTCCATGCATACCCCTGGGTTCCCACAGCTACAGGAGTTCACAGATATAGTAGTGCTGCACCTATAAGCCTCACAACAACTTTGCCAGGAATGCACTGATATTGTCTTTATTTTACAGATAGAAAATTAAGGCACAGAAAAATTAAAAGACATATCCATGACTGAGGCAGCTGGGTGGCTCAGTCAGTTAAGGATCTGACTTGATTTCAGCTGAGATCATGATCTCAGGGTCCTGAGATTGAGCCCCACCAGCGAGGAGCCTGCTTAAGATTCTCTGTCTCCCTCTCCCTCTGCCCCTTCCCACATCCCTGCTTATGCTCTCTCTCTTAAAAAAAAAAAAAAATAAAGACATATCTATGATGGCATGAGAAATGGCAGAACCAGGATTTGAACTGGCCAGACTGACCTCATGGCCCATATTGTTTACCACTTATCACTGCTTAGAATCTATAGACCTGGGCATTTTCAAGACACTGCCTATAACTTAAATAGAAGGCCAGGGGATGAATTATCTCCTCACTGAATCACAGCACTTACCAACTAGAGGAGATGTAAGCACTATCACCTATAACAAGAGGGTGCCCCTAGGATTACAGGAAAACATCCAGGTCAAATTGAAGCAGACAGAGAAATCAGGATGTGAAGGGAAATATGAGTCTATGTTCCCTCACAGCAAATTTAGAAGCATTAGTAAGAACCACCTTTCAGGAAGAATAAATGCCTTAACGACTTTTTAAAAAGGATTCTACTTATTTATTCACGAGAGACAGAGAGAGAGAACCAGAGGCAGAGGGAGAAGCAGGCTCTGTGCAGAGAGCCCGACGTGGAACTCAATCCTGGGACTCCAGGATCATGCCCCGAGCCAAAGGCAGATGCTCAACTGCTAAGCCACCCAGGCGTCCCCCTTGAAGACTTTTTATATCTCTTTAAAACTATGTATTTGGAACCATCATAGTACCTCCAGCAATTCAAAGGAACATGTTGACAATTCCTTTCCAAGATGCGTCTACCTGTACCTTGGACTAAATCATAATTACCAAAATGTCCTAACTTGTTTTTTTAGCCCTTAGTTCAGATCTCACCTGTATCAGTTAGGGGAGAGAACATAGGCAAATTTCCCACCCTGGATCCTTACT
The DNA here is from genome assembly GCF_053574225.1 of Canis aureus. NCBI lineage: Eukaryota > Metazoa > Chordata > Mammalia > Carnivora > Canidae > Canis > Canis aureus. The sequence continues at coordinate 16,648,841 of NC_135636.1, forward strand.
GGCACTGCTACCAACTGGATGAGGACTGCTAAACCCACTGTGGTTTCATGGCAACGGAAGGACAAAGATAAGATTCTCAGCTATAGGCTGACACACTGATGCTAAGGGAGGAAATTTAACTGGCGATATGAGAGCAGAGTCCGGATGTAGGGTTTCTATAATGAGACTTTTCTATTTTTCCTCCGGAAAAATTGAGCATTGTCAGAGAATGCTGGAATGAATGTAGCATATCTTTCCCTTGGAAATTAAACATTCATTCACTTATATAAATGAAGCAGCATAATTATTAGGGAAGGCTATAGGGATATTCTTCTTATACTCTTGTTCCCCATACCTGTTACTATTAATAGAATTGCAGTCCTGAATGGGAAGGAACAAATTAAGTCAAAATCAAAATAGCTTTGAAGATGAAACTGGCAAGCATTAAAAGATAAAATAAAAATAACCAGTCGCTCCTTTCTCTTTCTTTACATCAACATGCTTTTCTGACATATGGAGAAATGCCTGCTTCATTCTCTCCCAGGTCCACCTAGCTTATATGTAGATGACAGGAATCTTATTTTTTCCAGTTTTGAGGTACAATTGACAAAATTGTAAGGTATTTAAAGTGTACAATGTGATGATTTAAATGGGTATACATTGTGAAAGGATTTCCCCCATCTAGTTCATTAACACTTCTATCCCTTCATATATTTAGGGTTGTTGTTGTTGTTTTTTTTTTTCTGGTAAGTACATTTAAGTTCTGTTCTCTTACCAAATCTCAATTGTACAACAGAGTGTTATCAACCATAGTCATCACATTATACATTAGATCCTCAGAATGCATTCATCTTAAAACTCAAAGTCTGTATCCTTTTACCAAACTATCCCTATTTACCCTGCCTCCCCCTGGCCCCTTCCCCCCCAACCCCCGCCAGGCCCTGGTAACTACCACTCTACTGCTTCTCTGTTTCCTAGACAGTTTGTTCATTTTCTTACTTGGGCACATGTTTTCAAAAGCCAGTTATGAGACCCTAGTGGAGATGAGTTACATTCCACATTCAAATGATATAAATCAGAATTTTCCTTTCTCTATCTAACTTATTTCATTTAGCATAATGCCTTTCAGGCTTATCCATATTGTCACAAATAACAAGATTTCCTTCTTTTTAAAGTCTGAATAATATATATATTTTATCCAAACACTGGTTGTTTCCATACTTTGACCATTGTGAATTATGCTGAATATATATCCAGAAGTAGTACTGCTGGAAGGACAATCTTATTTAGGGGAGGAAGGATAATTCCTATGATACTTACATTCTTGGCATTGTTCCACTTCCATATAAGGTTCAGTGGGTGTCTCTGTTTCCATAACACTGGCTTCCCAAAAGTTAGCCCATTCTCCAAGTGTCTGAATTAGTAAACTTCTCTTTTTTTTTTTTTTTTTTTTTTTTTTTGCCTTGTGTTCCAAACACTTGATTATAGAACCACATAGCTCTTTACTTATCACCATAAAAATAGTGTTCCTTATGTTGCTCCTTATCCTTCTTTGTCCAGGTAACTTTGAAGTGAATCAAACCATGGTATTTCTATTAAATATTTCATTAGGAATAATCTCTGAACCATGTTTTTTTTTAATGGCCTGATATTTAGCTTATGTTTTAATTTGTTTCATAAATAAGTCTTGTCCAGCACCAGCAGAAACAAAGAATGAGCTATTCCTGATAATCATCACTTCACTTTGAGGTATAGACCCTTTCTTCTACATCCATCAAACCACATCCCATAATTTGTCTCATACTTAAAACACAGTTTTCTTCAAATCAGCATTTTGATCTACCAGTAGCTGTCTCAGTTTTTATTCTTAGGCAAAACCTTGAAAAAGCTGTGAAGTAACACATTCAGAGGATTTAATTATTTCAGTTCTAGTGGGAATGCTCAATGGATTTCATGTAGATACATAAGTGCTGCCAAAAGTATGAGACTCATTTCCATGTGTCTGACTGCTGAATCAAGCTCTCAATCTTTCTTGATAATCATTTGCTTTTCTCTAAGTATTGGGCAAACCATGAAGCTCCATATACCGCTAAATTAAAAACTCAAGAAGCATATAACTAACTGTGCTTTTTACCTGGGAGAAAACGTAGTGAATTTTGCAGTTTAAGTGATTATTCCACCAGCCTATGAATTTTAAATAACACACATAAAGTGTTTTTTCTACATGTCATGACTCATATTTCTCCTATATCTCTAAATAGAGCAAGCTAGGGGGATAAATGTAATAAAATATTTAAAGTCAAGCAGAAATTACTTGTCTACTACATAAGAAAACACATTTCCAAATGGAGGTTTAAAAAGCCCCATAGTGTTATTGAATACCATTTCCTGCCATGGGACCAATATAGAATGAAAATAAAAATGAGTTCCTTAGTTGCCAGTCCTAAAATTGAACGACAAAATGAACAAACATTGAAAGGCAGTACTGATACCCATGTAGAAGCATATATGTAAGCAATTTTAGCTATTCGCTGGCTCAATTAGGAATCAGTTTGTTCACTTAAAATAAGCAAAGACAAGTTGGGTGGTTGACACATGGATGAGAGGATCTCAAGTAAAACCAGGAGCCACTGAAGCAGGATAGATACTGTAGGAGGCAGGTTCTGTTCTGGGGGTATATGAGATTTGTAATTTATCCTCAGGATCCAGATAGAGAATACAGAATATGAAATGGTAGGCCAGGAATTTGGGGACTCAAACTCTGGTGGATCTTTAAAAGATAAAAAAATAATCTCCTAATGCAAACTTTCTAGATTGTAACTCAAGCAAACTCATCAACTTTCTTTCTTTAGTTAAGGAAATCACCCTTTGGCCATTCTTCTGCTTATTTCTAATAATAGGAAGAGTTTGTTTTATGTGAAAAGAACATTTAATAATTGTATGTGTTTAGCAAAACATGTAACTATTCTGAATCTGTTCTCTATCTATAAAATGAAAATAGAGGCACCTGGGTGGCTTAGTTGGTTGAATGTCTAAGTCTTAGTTTCTGGCTCAGGTAATGATCTCATGGACCTGGGTCTAGCCCTGCACTGGGCTCCATGCTCAGCAAGAAGTCTGCTTGAAGATTCTCTCCCTATACCACTCCCTCCCACTGGCACATGCATGCTGAGGCACACACTCTCCTTCTCTAAAATAAATAAATCTTTTAAAAAATGAAAATAATCATTTGGAGATTAAAGGAGATAAGGATATGAAATGAATTGGAAACTTATACAAATTATTATTATTACTATGCATATTGTCATTATTTGTTAAGTACAAAATGACAATTTTGTTATTTGTTTAAAAGAAACGACTCATTTAAATAGCAGTAAAATAGTGTGGAGGTGAGTAGCTCCAAAGTTTAAGAAGTAATTGTTTTCATTTTTCCCTAATGAACCTCCCTCTCCTTACAAACTTTGGAGTGGAGAAATGGGGTTGAGTATCCAGAGATAAAGTATTGAGGACAGGTTAGCAAAGGAGCCTGTTGGATTGGTAGGCTTCAGGGAAGAGCTTATGCTACACAGAGTCCCAAGGGCAGATGAGAAGAAAAAATGAAACAAAGGAAGCAGTTAGGGATAACCCTGGGCCCAGCCAAAAGAAGAAGCAGAGGAAAGGGGAAGGCATATTGGCAGAGGCCCTCTGGTTCCTCATTCTACTTAAGGACAGAGTGAATGAAGGAGCATCATCGCCATGCAGCCTCTGGTTTAAAGAGGGTTACCTCCTACAATAAAAGTTTCTCATGATAATGACAAATTCCATTTCAACACATATGGGCTTATGCTTCCTTTAGCCCCTTTGCTGCCTCAAGAGCATTTAGGGATCATTCTGCCATTACAGACTAACAAATTTAGTCATGTCCAACACAGTTATTTCTCAAGGAAACAAATGTCTTCCAGGTGCCTGGTATGAGTTTGCCCTTGAGTACAAAGATAGCAAAAAAGATGACATGATACTGCACATAGAAAACCCAAAAGACTCCACCCCAAGATTGCTAGAACTCATACAGCAATTCAGCATTGTGGCAGGATACAAAATCAATGCCCAAAAATCAGTGGCATTTCTATACACTAACAATGAAACTGAAGAAAGAGAAATTAAGGAGTCAATCCCATTTACAATTGCACCCAAAAGCATAAGATACCTAGGAATAAACCTAACCAAAGAGGTAAAGGGTCTATACCCTAAAAAATACAGAATGGTTCTGAAAGAAATTGAGGAAGACACAAAGAGATGGAAAAATATTCCATGCTCATGGATTGGAAGAATTAATACTGTGAAAATGTCAATGCTACCCAGGGAATTTACACATTCAATACAATTCCTATCAAAATACCATGGACTTTCTTCAGAGAGTTGGAACAAGTAATCTTAAGATTTGTGTGGAATCAGAAAAGACCGTGAATAGCCAGGGGAATATTAAAAAAGAAAACCATAGCTGGGGGCATCCACAATGCCAGATTTCAGGTTGTACTACAAAGTTGTGGTCATCAAGACAGTGTGGTACTGGCACAAAAAGAGACACATAGATCAATGGAATGGAATAGAGAACCCAGAAATGGGCCCTAAACTCTATGGTCAACTAATATTCGACAAAGCAGGAAAGAAATTCCACTGGAAAAAGGACAGCCACAATAAATAAATGGTGCCGGGAACATTGGACAGCCACATGCAGAAGAAGGAAACTAGACCATTCTCTTATACCATACACAAAGATACACTCAAAATGGATGAAAGATCTAAATGTGAGACAAGATTCCATCAAAATCCTAGAGAAGAACACAGGCAGCAACCCTTTTTGAACCTGGCCACAGCATCCTCTTGCAAGACACATCTATGAAGGCAAGGGAAACAAAAGCAAAAATGAACTATTGGGACTTAATCAAGATAAAAAGCTTTTGCACGGCAAAGGATACAGTCAACAAAACTAAAAGACAACCTACAGAATGGGAGAAAATATTTGCAAATGACAGATCAGGTAAAGGGCTAGTATCCAAGATCTAGAAAAAACTTATTAAACTCAAAAGCAAAGAAACAAACAATCCAATCATGAAATGGGCAAAACAGAAATTTCACCAAAGAAGACATCACATAGCCAACAAGCACATGAGAAAATGCTCCGCATCACTTGCCATCAGGGAAATACAAATCAAAACCACAATGAGATCCCACCTCACACCAGTGAGAATGGTGAAAATTAATAAGACAGGAAACAACAAATATTGGCGAGGATGTGGAGAAAGGGGAACCCTCTTGCACTGTTGGTGGGAATGTGAACTGGTGCAGCCACTCTGGAAAACTGTGTGGAGGTTCCTCAAAGAGTTAACAACAGAACTACCTACAACCCAGCAATTGCACTGCTGGGGATTTACCCCAAAGATACAGATGCAGTGAAACAGCAGGATACCTGCACCCCGATGTTTCTAGCAGCAATGTCCACAATAGCCAAACTGTGGAAGGAGCCTCGGTGTCCATTGAAAGATAAATGGATAAAGAAGATGTGGGCTATGTATACAATGGAATATTACTCAGCCATTAGAAACGACAAATACCCACCATTTGCTTCAACGTGGATGGAACTGGAGGGTAATATGCTGAGTGAAGTAAGTCAATCGGAGAAGGACAAACATTGCATGTTCTCATTCATTTGGGGAATATAAAAAATAATGAAGGGGAATAAAGGGGAAAAGAGAGAAAATAAGTGGGAAATATCAGAGAGGGTAACAGAACATGAGAGAGTCCTAACTCTGGGAAAGGAACAAGGGGTAGTGGAAAGGGAGGTGGGCAGGGGGATGGGGTAACTGGGTGATGGGTACTGAGGCGGGCACTTGTTGGGATGAGCACTGGATGTTATGCTATATGTTGGCAAATTGAACTCCAATAAAAAAGTATACAAAAAAAAAAAAAAAGACCAAAAAGGATGGAAAAAAAAATTCCAAAGCTCCAAGAGCAGGAAGTCAGGAAGAAAATAAAGAATAGAGAAGGCTATATTTCCAATTGAGCTAAAGTTCCCAAGACTCATAGACATAGCATTAGTTTATTACTTGAGCGCAGAGTTGGGCAGCTACCATAGACCCAATCAGCAGGACCCCCAAATACTTACCCCCACACATAGGCCAGACAGTGACCCTCTGGGGCTCATCACTGTTTTACTTTAAGTCCATTTTATTTACAGTGCCCACTTACACAAAGACTAGAGGGTGGAGAAGAAATGAAACACATTCTGTGATTAGCCTCTTCCTTTCCCAACGCATCTCACTATCAGAACCTGTCCCCAACCCTTTTTTCCTTAATGAAGATGCAATTTCCTGATGTCCTAGGCAGGGGCAGGCAATTGCCCCTTACTGCCACATCGTTTCAGGAAACACATTAATAGTCACCTGGTTTTCACCATATCCCCCTGGAAATCCCCCAGCATGACTTTTGCACAACTAAAGTTAAATAGAGGAAATAAAGGTGGTTTCTTTTGAAATAGATAGGTCATTATACTGCTTTATTCTCACAGGTGATGACAGGCTATATCTCTGTCCACAGACATGAGTCCATTTCCCCACAACCCACCTGTGAGCATATCAATTTCATTTCTAAGCAGTGATTAGTTTCTGGTAAGTATCTCCTACCAAAGATCTCTGGGTCTGCCATCTCCTACCAAAGGTATCACCATTAAGCTATCAGGTTTGTCTTCAACCATAACAGTCCTATATAAAAGAACTTTAAGTTTCTTCCTTGAGTTATTTTTATTCCTTTCTTTTTACTACAAAGTTTGTTCATTTAAAAAAAAATCTGCACATATATCTCAGTAGAACCAGTTATGAAACCTTAGTGGAGATGAGTTATCTCATCCTGGCAAGTATATGTTCCCCTTTATTAAGGTAACAAGATTCTGATAATCCTGTGAGAAACCATCTCAATTTTATTCTTATTCCATGTGACTTGGAGAAGGTATATGACTGAGGTCTGGCCAATCAGCATCCACACAGAGCTGCTCTTACTGGTTCAGGGAAATTAAAGTTAATCTTACCACTTTTGCACTTTCTTTTCTACTGAGGTTACTCAAGTACATTTCAAGCAAGAAAAGGTATACACGGAAATGTTGAAAGCTTAACTGCCATCATAGAGGAAAAGTCTGTTTGAGAATGGAACCATCACAAAAGAAAACAGAGGTGATAGTAGGAGAACTAATTCTGATGTCATTGTCACTTCTTAGATCCAGTCATGCCTGAAGCCAATCTACCTCTGATTTTTTCAGTTCTAAGCTAGGATATCTTCTTCTTAATTTCATTCTGAGTTAGTTTTTCAGCCCATCTATATTAGGTTTTCTGTCACTTGCCATCAAATATGTTGCTTAAGAATCTTCCCTTCTGTGCCAATGCTTCATATCCATCTAAGACTTTATCAGCAATGTTCTCACTCTGCCACTCACTTGAATTTATGCCTAGAAACCAGGTGATAGTAATGAAAATGCCTTACAAGCTATGACATTCATCACTGGCTGAATCTTTGCTTCCAATAAATAGAGGAAGTTGGATCGTAATGACACAAAATCATTTCCAATGTGAATAATCTTTAGGAAACTCCATTCTTCTTTACTCCAAAGACAGACAAGAGTCTCTTCTCATTTGGTCGATAGGTTAGCCAAAAACACAATAGACTGACTAAGACTATGAAATTTTGAGAATAGACAATACTACCAATAAATAAGAGCTGAACAAGAAAATGAATATGCTATTAGTTGGATCTTTGTAAATCACCACTTGAGTGTTTATTAAGTGTTGGAGTTAAGTTTGATTATAATGGGTGAAGAATTTCCATGTGGTAAAAGTGAGACTAGGGTAGCCAAGAAACAGTTGGAAGTCACACAGATCTGTTCTTGGCTTTCCAATGGGTGTGGAAAGAGCAGACAGAACTAAAGACACAACTGGAACTCTGGCCCAGTTCCTGAACATTAGCATAGAGGGGTGTGCTTTCTATGCAGAGGGTGTCATCAAGTAACCAAAAGAAAAAATACTTGGGGAGAAGAAAGAGGGTGGGGGAGGCATCCCTCTCACTGTAGTTCTTCTCCAATGTCAAGGAGACTGGCTGGGGATCAACAAAGATCCTCTAAGAATGCTTCTATTTCTTGGTCTTTGGCCAGTTACTCAGAGCAGATGTGAAACGTTTGCTGTGATTAGGAAATATTTTGCATGTGAGAATGTGGATGCTACAATCTTCAACTCAGCCAAGAAGACTTAATAAATGGTGAAATTTTACATCTTTAGGGAGGAGCAACATATTTTTTTAAAAAGTGTTGGTTAAAATAAACACCAAATTCCCAAGGAGAGACTCCAAACTCTGATGATGTGCAGCACTGATCATTTTATTCCTGTGGAAAAATTTACTCAGATGGTGCAGCCCACTTCATCCTTTTGTTAATGTTCTCATTCTCCCATTATCAATGGCATATGAGTACTCATCTTTTACTACCTGAATTTCTTTTTGTTATTGAATGAACTAGAAACTGGTGATAAAATATGTCCTTGTTAGCAAATAGTAAATTAAAAAGTGATCCAATGTCATTAAAAAATGAAAATTTTATAAATGAAATAAAGTTCTCATTGGCAAGAGAATTTGCACATTAGGAGGACACTTGCATTCTGATTTCCCAGTATAGCCAGCTGTTTGACCTTCAAAATCACTTTATTTCTCTGGGCTTCAATTTCCTGTTGTGTCAAAGGAGAGAGTTGGACTACATCAGCATTTCCTAGAGTGTGTATTGTAGAAACCAGTTCTGTGGGATGTTAATGAATTATCAAAGCAAAGTGGGAATTCACTGATCGAACAGGACAAAGAAGCCATTCGAGACAAAGGAAATGTGTATAAAAGCACAGAGATATGAAAAAGTTTTTTACTCATTTGTTCCACAAATATTAACAGAAAACCTGTTATATGCCTGGTGTTGATTGTGCTAGAAGTTGGGGATTCAGTGATAAGTAAAGATGCCAAGAAACATGTCTTCAGAGAGTTTATATTCTTAAGAAATTTATGATTAAACAAGCCATTAAAGTGAAATCAAATGTTCTGAATATTATGACTTAAAAAGGAACAAAGGCTCTTATAGAATATGGAGATAATGTGGTAAGAGAGGGCTTTTTGGAAAATGTTATGTTTGAACCCAGAACTGAAGGGTAAGTAGGAGTGATCCAGGCAAAGAGTGTAGAAGATGAATATTCCAAGCAAATGGGACACTGTGGATAAGAACATGGGGCTAAAGGAGAAAAAGGTGGCCTGAAGAACTTTTACTTAAAATCCAGTATGGCTGAATTTGAAGTGAGGGGGTGAGAGTGGAAGGAAATGAGCTTTGAGGAGTAAATGGAAAATATCATGTTGTATCTCAGAAGCAATGCACAATGATTTGGTTTTGTCATACAGAAAATAAGTAATGCTAAAGTTTTAAGCACCTGAGAAAAATGACCATATTTTTATTTTCGAATAGTGGCAATGGCAGTGAGTAGTGAAAAGATTTTTATTGGAAAGAAACAAGACTAGAAAAAAATTATACAAAGGGGGAAACCTGCCTCCTGGCTGTGGAAGTGCAGATGGAGAAAAGTCGAAAAATGTGAAAGTCATTCAAGAGGTAGAGCTGGAAGGTTTGTGCCTGATTAGATGCTGGCAGTGAAGAGAAAGGAATGTACTCAGTTTGGCTTACAAGGTGAATGGTGATACCATATGCTAGATTAGAGACTATAGGACAAAGAGGAGGAAGAAAAAAAGGAAATTGAAAAATGAATTTGAGTTGTGTTAGGGCAAGTCCATCTTTTTATTCCATTGGACATTTAAGTGGAAGTATTTGGATACATCAGTCTAGAACATGAGGAAATTGACTGAAGTCAATATAAGTTTGAACATCATGGATGACCATCAAACCTTGAAGTGGCTGAGATCATCCAGAATCTGTGAGGAGGAAAATGAGAAGAAAGATAAGGCAAAAACAAACATTGAGGGAGCAAGTGTATGATACCATATCTGCAAAGAGGGAAAGGCAGAGTTATTTTTAAATTAAGATTGTATTTTGCTGAAATTTATTTCTGATTTCCAAGCAAATGTTCTGATATTAGAAAAAATATTTAAATTCTAACTCTGGAATATACCTAATATTTATGTCTTTTAGGATTTTTCCAAGGCACAAGTAATCTCAGATAATGAGTTAGTTTTAAAACTATTTTGTTGTTAATTCTTGAATACAGTGTCAAAAATAAATGCATAATTCCTTTATGACTCAAGTAGATGAAATCTATAGATTTTCTATTAAAATTCTCATGGTCTATTCTGCAGAGATGTCTTTTAACTGACAAAAACCCACTTGCAGATACACACCATGAAAATAGCCATATTATTTTCCCAGAGTCCTCCTGAGTTGACTATATGAATAGGAACCCGGAAGCTGGCTGAACAACAAAATAAAGAAATTATAGTTAATCCAAAGAACAAATCAATACATCCAGAAATTTAAAACAAACACATGTTAAAAAAAAAAAAAAAAAAACACTAAGATTTTTTCCCCCAAGTGTTGAACATACTCAGTTTCACTGGGGTCAAAATAATGAGTTTCCAAATTTTGGAACCCATTGGACCCCTAGCCTGTCTGATTTTCTGACTAACTACAGTCTTCTGGAGTTGATTTCATCAGTGGCTGGTGAAGCATGACTCTGTTTTTTTTATAAGCTTTTCTTCTTAAAACAACATTTTGATGAGCTAAGCATAAATTAATCAGAAACATATGGATTAAATTGACTCCAAAATACATATGGGTTTAAAAAATAAGAATCGTACTTAGGGCAAAAAACATACTTAGGGTTTTATAAACCCAGCATGTTAGAAAACCATAGCAAGAGAATTCCAAACTATGACCTCTCCTTATCTCTGTTATGGCCAGAAAAGTTTTTGTTATCTTCTTACAAAAAAAAAGGAAGTCAAGAAGTAGATGAGCACTGTGAGATTGCTCAGCTTTAGAACCCACTTTCTAAGGCCAGACATTGCAGTTTCAGTCTGTCTGCTGCTGACTCTTAGAGGGAAAGTGAGGCACTGAGAGAGATCTTTTAACAGGACACTGGGGTCTATCACCACCTCTCTAGCTTTATCCTATTCTTTGAAGACAAACATCTTCATTTTCCACTTCTGGGGCAATTCTTCCCTCATATAACTTGTTGTTACTTCAAATCAATGTAAATATAATGAATTTATTACCTCTCCTTATTTCCCAGTCCCCCATCTTCCAGGCCCAAAATCATGGAGTCAGCTTTGACTCCTCATTCCTCTTAACTCCTTATATCCCATCAATCATCAGGTCCTGCCAAACTGTCCTTTGAAATTCATACTTTCTCCATCCTGACTACTATCACTCTCATCCAACCTCTCATCAGCTCACACCTGGATTATAAGGGCAGCCACAAAGCTGACCCTTACTTATTCCTCCCAACCTCTAGGCCACCCCACACACCACTATCAGTCTAATCTTTAATCCATGTTTTCATCGTATCACCCTTCTCCTTCTCCTCTGTTGCTTCTACTATATGTCAAATGTAAGCTCTTCTGTCTGTCTCCTAAACTTCTTCATAACATAGATAAACTCTACCTCTATAAGCATGTTTTCCATGACTGCTTAATACCCACCATCTCCCAAAGCTTGGCATTAGCTATATGCTATGTTTAGTTTGTGTTTCAATTTATATTCCCAAACATCATTTCTTAACTACTTATTTCCTCACTTGTATTTAATTTTCTTCTACATTTTTATGGCATGATATCTATATCACAAAATGTGGGCCTCACTAATGTAATATTTAAGTGAATACCTGAAAGATAAGAGGACTTAGCCCACAGAGTGGCAGGGAAATAGCATGTACAAAGACCATATAATGCCCTGTAGGTGAGGAAAGGGGTAGGAACAACTGTGTGTGTTTGAGAAGTTGTAAAGAAAGAAATATAGCTGACACATAGCTTAAAAAGAAGAAATGAATGTGAGATGAAGTGGGACAAGAGTCAGAAGGAAGATTGTGTATGGTCTTGGCAGCTATGCTAAAGAGTGGATTTTATTCTAAATTTAAGCTCCTCTACAGTTATTTACATTAAGGAAGACAAGGTCCTTTATTGGATGATAACTCTTGCTTATTTGTTAAGAATCAATAGAAGTAAAGAGACCAGTACAAAGGTTACTTCAAAGGAATAAAGAGAGAAAGGTGGCTCAGACTTAGTGGTAGCAATGAAGTCAGAGAATTAAAAAAAAAAAAAAAATTTGGAAGAAGAATTGGCAGGATATACTCATGAGTTGGATGTGAGATGTATGAGAAAGTGACAAATCACGAATGACTCCTGTATTTCATGATTGAGGAATTGAGTATATTTCCTAAAATAGAGAAGACTGTGAGTAAAGAGAATACGGTACACTGAACCAAGATTTTAGTTTTGGATTTAGCTCCAGGCAAAACTGGATTAACTAAATTTGGCCCATCCCCACTTCTTAAAAACAAGAAGAGCTGGAGAAAACAGTTTCAGATCTCTTTTATAGGCACTGTAGAACTATTGAGGCAGTGAAGATATAAAGGGTACATAAATAAATAAACAAACAAGTAAATGAGGAGGAGGAGGCAAAGGAGGAGGAAGATGAAGAGAACTGTCCAGAAACATGATCCAGGCATTTGGTTTCCTCAAGGATTTTTCTCATTTTGAAAGTAGACAAATGGGATTGTTGGTGACTCTTAAGTTAGATGCCGACAAGAAATAAAGAGAAATTCTTTCTTGAAAAAAGAAAAAAATGAGCCAGGGCTCCAAAATACTGTTAAAAGCTATCAAATACAATATTTTGTATTTAAAAACAAACAAAAACAAAACAAAACAAATTAAAAAACAGGCATACTGAAAATAAGATGGCCAAATGACCAAAAACTCAGAGGAAATACAAATAATAGAAACAAACACATAGAATATCAGGACTATGAAGGTATGAGATATGATTATATCACATTATATCACAAATAGTAATATAATCAGAAATTTTTTAAGAAGAAAAAATTTGCAATAGAACAGAAACGTATTTTTAAAATGAAATGAAAACTGTGGAACTGAAGAAATACAATAATGGATATTAAGAACATGATGAATAATTTTAATAAAACTGTATAAAGGTGAAGAGTGAATTAGTGAAATGGGACAAAGATCAGGAAAAAATACACATACTAAACCTTTGAAAGTTAAGAAGTACAGAAGAGAATGTAAAAATAATATGGAGGATATTGAAAGGTTCTAATATGCAAGTATTTGGAATCCCAGAGGGAAAGGAGAAAGAGAATGTGACAGAACAATGAGAGATAATAGCTCGGGGTTTTCCAAAGTGGCAAAAGACATTAAGCAACACAATCAAAAGGAACAAAATACTAGTAAACAAATTCACAGACATATTTAAAAAAAGATAATTCATCAGGACTAAAATAGAGAGTTCATTTAACATTTAAAAATCAATACAGGGTACCTGAGTGGCCCAGTTCGTTAAATGGCTGCCTTTGGCTTGGGTCATGACCTCAGGGTCTTGGGATCCAGCCATGAATTGGGCTCCCTGCTCAGCAGAGTCTGCTTCCCTCTTTCCCTTCACCCTTCTCCTCCCCCACCCCCCCCCCCCCGCTCATGCTCTCAATCTCACACCCTCCCTCTCTCAAATAAAATCTTTAAAAAAAAAAATACATGTAATTTACCACATTATAAAGAGAAAGTAATACAACATTTCAATAGATGTAAAAAAGCATTTGATATAAACAACAGAAATTTGTAATAAATACTTGGTTAATATGTAGACCCAAAGATCAGAAAGTAGAGAGCAGACTTATACAACATGATTAGCAAGCTGACTTCATCCTATTAGAACACTGTACCCCCAAAACATCTTTCTCAAATGTTTACAGAAAATTTCCAAAATGATGTACACTGGACTATATAGAAAATCTCACCAAATTTCAAAGAATTGAAATAATATGGAGGATATACTCTAATTACAGTGGAATTAAGCTAGAGATTATATCAAAAAGATAACTAGAATGTCTCTATTTTGAAGTTAAGGAATACATCTCTAATCCATGGGTCAAAGAAGAAACAATGAAAACTAGAAACTACTTTTAACTGAATTAAGAGTTGACCCTCAAACAACACAGGGATTAGGAATGTCAACTTTTGTGCAGTCAAAAATCCACATATAACTTCAACTCTCCAAAAACGTAACTACTAATGGCCTACTGTTGACCAGAAGCCTCACAATAAAATATTCAAAGGATATATTTGGTATGCTAATGAATTATATACTGTATTCTTACAATAAAGCAAGCTAGAGAAAAGGTAACTAAGAAAATCAAAAGGAAGAGAAAACACATTTATAGTACTGTATTTATGGGGAAAAAATCTACATATAAGTGGTCCTGTGCAGTTCAAACCCATATTGTTCAAGGATTAGCTGTATAATAAATACAGTACATATCAAAACTTATATAACTACAGTCATGGTTTAAGGAAAACTTATAGCCTTAAATGTATATATTAAAAAATAATGGCCAAAAGACAATAATCTTAGTGTCCATATCAAGAAGTTAAAAAAAGAAAAACAGTGAATACAAAGGACATACAAAAAGGAAATAATAAGCATAAAACAAATGAATTTGGCTTAGCTTTTCATGAAGTAGGGTGTTCCTAGTCTTCTGATAACCTACAAACAGGATCCAAGAACCCTGTATCGAATCACTCTATGTGATTCCACCTAAATCTTCTCCTATATCTTTCAGAAAAAATCTGCATGACCATGAGTAGGAAATTTTATTGCTTTTATTCTTCCTCAGAATTGTCTTTTCTTTACTCATAGGTGAAAAGATTTTGAAACCAAGGCTCTTAAAACTAATGAAAAGAATTAAATGCTAGGTTCATTAGCAAATTTCAGTACTGAGTTCCTAGAATATTCTAGGGGACCTCACCCCATACTCAAAATGTAGGATGGACCTGTGTATGCCAAGGACTCAGAGTTCTCTATCTGAATATAATAGTGAATTCATTGGACTTTCCCCCATAAAGAACCTCAAGGGTTAATTATTATCTAGAAACCAAGAGATAAGTAATATCTAAACTCTGTAACTCCCCAAAATTCCAGTCAACTTTGAGCTATATTTATAGTCACAATATCTAGCAAAGTACCTGGAAGACATGAAATCCCTGTTGAATGAATGTCACATATCAATAAGCAGAAAATGTAAGCTAAGAAGCAAGACAGCCCATATGAACTCAAAACTGTAGATCCAGGGATCCCTGGGTGGCGCAGCGGTTTGGCGCCTGCCTTTGGCCCAGGGCGCGATCCTGGAGACCCGGGATCGAATCCCACATCGGGCTCCCCGTGCATGGAGCCTGCTTCTTCCTCTGCCTGTGTCTCTGCCTCAATCTCTCTCTCTGTGACTATCATAAATAAATAAAAATTAAAAAAAAAAAAAGATTTAAAAAAAACAAAAACAAAAAAAAAAAAACAAAACTGTAGATCCAAAATCAAGTTATGCCTCAACTTGTAATGTCATAACATTGTTTACTAAGTTTTGAACAAAATACAACTAGTCATATTTTGACACCAGGGATAGTGAGTTTGTCACCCTATAAAGAGCTAACATGTCTTCAAGTTGATGTTCTGTCAGTTCATGATATTCAGGTTAGTAAAGTTTCACTTAAACTGCTGAATATACTCAAATAAGCTCAGAATACTTTCAAACCCCATTTTCCTAGACCCCAGATTACATTTCAGAATCAAGACTGAGTGCCGTATTTCTTGTTCCACCCAGGCTAATAAGCCAGTCCTTTCTATAGTGACCAAAAAGGAATAGAAAGAAGTAAAATAGTCCATAACAGCACAATTAGGGGCACCTGGGTGGCTTAGTTGGTTAAGCATCTGCCTTCTGCTCAGGTCCTGATCTCAGGGTCCTGGGATGGAGCCTGGAATCGGGCTCCCTGCTCAGCAGAGGGTCTGCTTTTCCCTCCCCTTCTGCCCCATGCCTCCTAATCATGCTCTCTCTCTCTCTCTCAAATAAGTAAAATCTTAAAAAAAAAAAAAAAAAAAGTTACCACAATTAGATATGTTGACATGTACCACAACGTCTGGAGGAATTGCACAACTTTATCACAGCCTCACTACTTGTGAACAATGTAGCCATTGCTGGTCTGTGGCAACAAATAAGCTTCATAGTACCCAAACACTATCAGAAGTTCTGTATTTACCTTATATTTGCCAGCAACCCATGTTCTCTCCTTTTCTGTGTAAAAGAGCTCCATGTGGGCCAGATTTAATTTGATGCAGAAATACTGTCACTTCCAATAAAAGCAAAAAGGAAAGAGAGATTCACGCAATAACTTATCAAGGATGGCAGCTCATGCTGGTGTTTGGAATAGTTTGGAGGTATTGTTTTGTTTACTGAGCAGTCAAGTTGAAAGGAAGGTGCACAAGCCTGATTAGAATGTCCTCTGCAGATCTGTTTTCCAAATAGAAAACATATGCCCCTATGGGAAGAACTCTTCATTCCCAGCTACAAGTGAATTTGAAAACAGTTTGATTCTGGGTAAGGAGAATATAATATAGCATCTTTCCTTATATGAGGTAGGTCCAGAGAAAACTTCTGATGACTAAGGTAAAATACATATCAGTTGTGACCAAAGGCTTTTACCTAATGCATAAGCCAAGGGAAGCCTCAGATACCATTATATTCAACCCGCTGTTGATTTCTTCAGGTGCAGATACTGTCACCTAAGGAGATTACTTGATTAGATCTAAAACCACACAGCAAATCCATGGCCAAGATGGAGCTCCAATGTTGGTCTCTCAATTTTATATCACAGTGCAATATTATATTATGCTGGACATTGGAATGAATTTTCAAACTTCATTTAGAAAAAAATTAGGAAAAAAATTAACTATAATACTTGATATGGTAATAAGACTGTAATATAGAGTTAAGTCATTTCTCATTTAATACAGAAAAAATCCTTGTGTATGAGTCAAATTAATATTTTTTTCTATGATTCATATAAGACTCCAGGAGCAAGTAAAATGAACTCTTATTTTCTAAGAAGGCATTTTCATTATTTCCATTTAAAGATATGAGGAGTAATATTCAATTATTGAATTGAATAGTATTGAATTATTTTAATCTGGCTAAATGCAGGAGTGTCATCTTATATAAATAATATAAATACATATTATTAAAAGAAAAACAAAAAATTAACTCAATGATAAAAAGCTAGTCATGAGCTCTTTTCTGTATGCAATCAACTTACGCACACATGTACTTTTTCATGAAATATGATTTTTAAAATGAAAAATAATGATTTGAAGTTGTTTAAATGTCCCAATTCTGAAAGGAAAAAAAAAAACTTTCCATGGCAGTTTCAGATGTCAGAAAAGCAAGTCCATTGTTTAAAACTCATCCTTTTGTAAGGCACCTTCAAGCTTTGAGAAATCTAAATCTCTCTCTAGATCTGATGCTGATAAACATCATAAGATTTTTTATTGCATTATTACAAAAAAAATTCTGGGGCAAAGTAGACATTTAAAATAAAGCTCTGTTACTAGAAAACAGACAGTCTCCATCCTCATTCTGAGTAATGTCTGTGTCTATTCAGTTCAACAGCCCACAAAGAAAGTAATAGACAAAGACATGCCAGATGAAAAACGTCACACTCCAAAAGCATACCTACTGAAGAAACAGTAATTGCTTCACCCAAAGATTGACTTCTGGAAATATGTTAGGAGATGGGACACTATTTTATTTCATTGTATTTGTTTTTCTCCATTTAAAATTTGTATAGGAGCCCATTTATTTAATAAAGTGTTTATTTTCATTAAAATTCTATTTGCTTGGGTTTGGTAATGGAAACACTCTGGGCTTTCCCCAGTGTAGATCCTGTAGAGATTAGCGTTGACTCAAAAGCCAGCTTTCTTTGGCCCTACCTCTACTGGATGCAGTCTTTGTTTTTGCCAGTATCCCCCTAGCCCACACTGATGATATCACCGTGAATCACTAAGAGACCTGCACACACATGGCTCAGACATAATAATGATGTTCCTCATGACAACACCATTGTTAATAATCTGACCACATAGTGATATGAAGCATCACCTGGTCTGTAGTTTTAACAATTACAACTTCTTTCACTCTTCCTAAATAACAGACCATCTAAGATTAGACCGCACCTACTTTTGCTTTCTTTACCTTATCTCTATCTTTGTTGTACATTCTTGGCCAATGTATAATAAAGAGAAATCCTTTTGGAGATCCTATAGCCTTTCATTGACCTCTTCTGACTAAATGAACATGTCTAGGACAAACACATCTTATGTTTGACACCATTTCCCCTTGAGGAAAGAAGTTGTATCTGGATGATGAAAGAGAAACAAAAACTACCATTCACAAATTGTCTCTTGCAGATGTACTGAACTGCTCTGAAATTTCTTTAATTTTGCCTAATAATGATATTGCTACAATGTTTTCTTAAAAATTTCAAAGGAAGAACTGTTCCCTACTGATGTTATTTCTACACTATTTGTATTTCCATGGATTTCCAAACTGGAAATGGCACTAGCATTTTCCAAAAGTCCTATGAGTGAATGCATGAAAGTATATAGATGATGACAATATAGGGACTTTAATGAAGGATTATAGTGTTTAACAAATACAAATATAAGAAATTAATTTTAAACCAATATTTAAACACAAGTGTCAACTTAAAACTTAGTAGCATTACAGTGGACTCTACAGAGTCCCAAGACTTACACCAATGATCATATCATTTAAGCTAACAAATCAGGTGGGTGGCAGAGAGTCAGAGGCTAACACAGGGTAAGTCATAGGCTCAATCTCTTTGAGAATCAACTGGCTGCAGAGTAGGGTCTTTTCTACTGGACACAGCTAACTATTCATTTACCAAGTATAACTGGAAATCAATAGATAATGTATACAATCAATAAACTAATAAATTTTAGTATACACTTAAGTTAAAAATATATGCCCACAAAAGCACAAGAAATAATTAAAAGAGCTGAAAATATCACACTAAGGAGTGAGGAACTGGTATTTTTCTCTATTAACTATTTAAAGAATGTTTTTTCCTGTGTACATATATTACCCTAATTAAGATACAAAGTGAAATATTAAATCACATATTGAAAACAAATACATGCTTGCTATTGCTAGCTGAAAGAAATAAATGGGACAATGTGAAGCATTTAGTATAAACAATTCCTCAGCATAATTAGATGAGAGAAACCATTCATTCTTTCTTACATTCATCAAACAGTTAAGGATCAATCACTGTGTACCACATTTGGACGAGATGCTATGAGACTACACAGAAGAGTCTGTCACAGTCTCTCGTCTCAGAGACCTCACAATCAAGTGTGAATAGAAGGCATTCAAATTGGCAAAGAAGAAGTCAAACTCTCCCTCTTCGCTGATGACATGATACTCTACACAGAAAACCCAAAAGCCTCCACCCCAAGATTGCTAGGACTCATACAGCAATTTGGTAGAGTGGCAGGATACAAAATCAATGCCCAGAAATCAGTGGCATTTCTATACACTAACAATGAGACTGAAGAAAGAGAAATTAAGGAGTCAATCCCAGTTACAATTGCACCCAAAAGCATAAGATACCCAGGAATAAACCTAACCAAAGAGGTAAAGGATCTATACCCTAAAAACTACAGAACACTTCTGAAAGAAATTGAGGAAGACACAAAGAGATGGAAAAATATTCCATGCTCATGGATTGGCAGAATTAATATTGTGGGGGGGAGGAGCAAGATGGCAGAAGAGTAGGGTCCCCAAATCACCTGTCTCCACCAAATTACCTAGAAAACCTTCAAATTATCCTGAAAATCTATCAATTCGGCCTGAGATTTAAAGAGAGACCAGCTGGAATGCAATGGTGAGAAGAGTTCGCGCTTCTATCAAGGTAGGAAGACGGGGAAAAAGAAATAAAGAAACAAAAGGCCTCCAAGGGGGAGGGGCCCCGCGAGGAGCCGGGCGGAGGCCGGGGCGAGTGTCCCCAGGACAGGAGAGCCCCGTCCCGGAGGAGCAGGAGCTGCACCAACCTTCCCGGGCGGAAAGGGGCTCGCGGGGAGGTGGAGCAGGACCCAGGAGGGCGGGGATGTCCTCGGGCTCCCCGGGACACTAACAGACACCTGCGCCCCGGGAGAGTGCGCCGAGCTCCCTAAGGGCTGCAGCGCGCACGGCGGGACCCGGAGCAGCTCGGGGGGCTCGGGCGGCGGCTCCACGGAGGGGGCTGCGCGGCCCGGGAGCGCGAATCCAACAGCGCAGGCCCCGGAGCACAGGGCGCCGGGACACAGCCCAGGATCCGGCCTCCCCCGGGACAGGCAGAGGCCGGGAGGGCCCAGGACAGCGAGGACGCTCCTGCCCCAGCTGAGCAGAGCAGCAGCCCCGCCCCGGAGCCTCCAGGCCCTGCAGACGGAGTTCCTGCCGGAGCTGAATCCAGGGCTGCAGAGCTGGCCCCGCCACTGGGGCTGTTCCTCCTGCGGCCTCACGGGGTAAACAACCCCCACTGAGCCCTGCACCAGGCAGGGGCACAGCAGCTCCCCCAAGTGCTCATACCCGAGAATCAGCACAGCAGGCCCCTACCCCCAGAAGACCAGCGAGACGGACAACTTCCAGGAGAAGCCAAGGGACTTAAAGTACACAGAATCAGAAGATACTCCCCCGTGGTTTTTTTTTCTTTTTCTTTTTGATTTGTTTGCTTTCCCCACCCTTTTTTTCCCCTTTCTTTCTTTTTCTTTCTCTTTTTCTTTTTTTTTTCTTTTTTTCTTCCTTTTTTTCTCTTTCTCTTTTCTTTCCTTCTTTCTCTCCTCTCTTTTTCTCTTTTTCCCAATACAACTTGCTTTTGGCCACTCTGCACTGAGCAAAATGACTAGAAGGAAAACCTCACCTCAAAAGAAAGAATCAGAAACAGTCCTCTCTCCCACAGAGTTACAAAATCTGGATTACAATTCAATGTCAGAAAGCCAATTCAGAAGCACTATTATACAGCTACTGGTGGCTCTAGAAAAAAGTATAAAGGACTCAAGAGACTTCATGACTGCAGAATTTAGAGCTAATCAGGCAGAAATTAAAAATCAATTGAATGAGATGCAATCCAAACTAGAAGTCCTAACGACGAGGGTTAACGAGGTGGAAGAACGAGTGACTGACATAGAAGACAAGTTGATGGCAAAGAGGGAAACTGAGGAAAAAAGAGACAAACAATTAAAGACCATGATGATAGATTAAGGGAAATAAACGACAGCCTGAGAAAGAAAAACCTACGTTTAATTGGGGTTCCCGAGGGCGCCGAAAGGGACAGAGGGCCAGAATATGTATTTGAACAAATTCTAGCTGAAAACTTTCCTAATCTGGGAAGGGAAACAGGCATTCAGATCCAGGAAATAGAGAGATCCCCGCCTAAAATCAATAAAAACCGTTCAACACCTCGACATTTAATAGTGAAGCTTGCAAATTCCAAAGGTAAAGAGAAGATCCTTAAAGCAGCAAGAGACAAGAAATCCCTGACTTTTATGGGGAGGAGTATTAGGGTAACAGCAGACCTCTCCACAGAGACCTGGCAGGCCAGAAAGGGCTGGCAGGATATATTCAGGGTCCTAAATGAGAAGAACATGCAACCAAGAATACTTTATCCAGCAAGGCTCTCATTCAAAATGGAAGGAGAGATAAAGAGCTTCCAAGACAGGCAGCAACTAAAAGAATATGTGAATGTGACCTCCAAACCAGCTCTGCAAGAAATTTTAAGGGGGACTCTTAAAATTCCCCTTTAAGAAGTTCAGTGGAACAGTCCACAAAAACAAGGACTGAATAGATATCATGGTGACACTAAACTCATATCTCTCAATAGTAACTCTGAATGTGAACGGGCTTAATGACCCCATCAAAAGGCGCAGGGTGTCAGACTGGATAAAAAAGCAGGACCCATCTATTTGCTGTCTACAAGAGACTCATTTTAGACAGAAGGACACCTATAGCCTGAAAATAAAAGGTTGGAGAACCATTTACCATTCGAATGGTCCTCAAAAGAAAGCAGGGGTAGCCATCCTTATATCAGATAAACTAAAATTTACCCCAAAGACTGTAGTGAGAGATGAAGAGGGACACTATATCATACTTAAAGGATCTATTCAACAAGAGGACTTAACAATCCTCAATATATATGCCCCGAATGTGGGAGCTGCCAAATATATAAATCAATTATTAACCAAAGTGAAGAAATACTTAGATAATAATACACTTATACTTGGTGACTTCAATCTAGCTCTTTCTATACTTGATAGGTCTTCTAAGCACAACATCTCCAAAGAAACGAGAGCTTTAAATGATACACTGGACCAGATGGATTTCACAGATATCTACAGAACTTTACATCCAAACTCAACTGAATACACATTCTTCTCAAGCGCACATGGAACTTTCTCCAGAATAGACCACATATTGGGTCACAAATCGGGTCTGAACCGATACCAAAAGATTGGGATCGTCCCCTGCATATTCTCAGACCATAATGCCTTGAAATTAGAACTAAATCACAACAAGAAGTTTGGAAGGACCTCAAACACGTGGAGGTTAAGGACCATCCTGCTAAAAGATAAAAGGGTCAACCAGGAAATTAAGGAAGAATTAAAAAGATTCATGGAAACTAATGAGAATGAAGATACAACCGTTCAAAATCTTTGGGATGCAGCAAAAGCAGTCCTAAGGGGGAAATACATCGCAATACAAGCATCCATTCAAAAACTGGAAAGAACTCAAATACAAAAGTTAACCTTACACATAAAGGAGCTAGAGAAAAAACAGCAAATAGATCCTACACCCAAGAGAAGAAGGGAGTTAATAAAGATTCGAGCAGAACTCAACGAAATCGAGACCAGAAGAACTGTGGAACAGATCAACAGAACCAGGAGTTGGGTCTTTGAAAGAATTAATAAGATAGATAAACCATTAGCCAGCCTTATTAAAAAGAAGAGAGAGAAGACTCAAATTAATAAAATCATGAATGAGAAAGGAGAGATCACTACCAACACCAAGGAAATACAAACGATTTTAAAAACATATTATGAACAGCTATACGCCAATAAATTAGGCAATCTACAAGAAATGGACGCATTCCTGGAAAGCCACAAACTACCAAAACTGGAACAGGAAGAAATAGAAAACCTGAACAGGCCAATAACCAGGGAGGAAATTGAAGCAGTCATCAAAAACCTCCCAAGACACAAGAGTCCAGGGCCAGATGGCTTCCCAGGGGAATTTTATCAAACGTTTAAAGAAGAAACCATACCTATTCTCCTAAAGCTGTTTGGAAAGATAGAAAGAGATGGAGTACTTCCAAATTCGTTCTATGAGGCCAGCATCACCTTAATTCCAAAACCAGACAAAGACCCCACCAAAAAGGAGAATTACAGACCAATATCCCTGATGAACATGGATGCAAAAATTCTCAACAAGATACTAGCCAATAGGATCCAACAGTACATTAAGATTATTCACCATGACCAAGTAGGATTTATCCCTGGGACACAAGGCTGGTTCAACACCTGTGAAACAATCAATGTGATTCATCATATCAGCAAGAGAAAAACCAAGAACCATATGATCCTCTCATTGGATGCAGAGAAAGCATTTGACAAAATACAGCATCCATTCCTGATCAAAACTCTTCAGAGTGTAGGGATAGAGGGAACATTCCTCGACATCTTAAAAGCCATCTATGAAAAGCCCACAGCAAATATCATTCTCAATGGGGAAGCACTAGGAGCCTTTCCCCTAAGATCAGGAACAAGATAGGGATGTCCACTCTCACCACTGCTGTTCAACATAGTACTGGAAGTCCTAGCCTCAGCAATCAGACAACAAAAAGACATTAAAGGCATTCAAATTGGCAAAGAAGAAGTCAAACTCTCCCTCTTCGCCGATGACATGATACTCTACATAGAAAACCCAAAACACTCCACCCCAAGATTTCTAGAACTCATACAGCAATTCGGTAGCATGGCAGGATACAAAATCAATGCCCAGAAGTCAGTGGCATTTCTATACACTAACAATGAGACTGAAGAAAGAGAAATTAAGGAGTCAATCCCATTTACAATTGCACCCAAAAGCATAAGATACCTAGGAATAAACCTAACCAAAGATGTAAAGGATCTATACCCTAAAAACTATAGAACACTTCTGAAAGAAATTGAGGAAGACACAAAGAGATGGAAAAATATTCCATGCTCGTGGATTGGAAGAATTAATATTGTGAAAATGTCAATGTTACCCAGGGCAATATACACGTTTAATGCAATCCCTATCAAAATACCATGGACTTTCTTCAGAGAGTTAGAACAAATTATTTTAAGATTTGTGTGGAATCAGAAAAGACCCCGAATAGCCAGGGGAATTTTAAAAAAGAAAACCATATCTGGGGGCATCACAATGCCAGATTTCAGGTTGTACTACAAAGCTGTGGTCATCAAGACAGTGTGGTACTGGCACAAAAACAGACACATAGATCAGTGGAACAGAATAGAGAATCCAGAAGTGGACCCTGAACTTTATGGGCAACTAATATTCGATAAAGGAGGAAAGACTATTCATTGGAAGAAAGACAGTCTCTTCAATAAATGGTGCTGGGAAAATTGGACACCCACATGCAGAAGAATGAAACTAGACCACTCTCTTGCACCATACACAAAGATAAACTCAAAATGGATGAAAGATCTAAATGTGAGACAAGATTCCATCAAATCCTAGAGTAGAACACAGGCAACACCCTTTTTGAACTCGGCCATAGTAACTTCTTGCAAGATACATCCACGAAGGCAAAAGAAACAAAAGCAAAAATGAACTATTGGGACTTCATCAAGATAAGAAGCTTTTGCACGGCAAAGGATACAGTCAACAAAACTCAAAGACAACCTACAGAATGGGAGAAGATATTTGCAAATGACATATCAGATAAAGGGCTAGTTTCCAAGATCTATAAAGAACTTATTAAACTCAACACCAAAGAAACAAACAATCCAATCATGAAATGGGCAAAAGACATGAACAGAAATCTCACAGAGGAAGACATACACATGGCCAACATGCATATGAGAAAATGCTCTGCATCACTTGCCATCAGGGAAATACAAATCAAAACCACAATGAGATACCACCTCACACCAGTGAGAATGGGGAAAATTAACAAGGCAGGAAACAACAAATGTTGGAGAGGATGCGGAGAAAAGGGAACCCTCATACACTGTTGGTGGGAACGTGAACTGGTGCAGCCACTCTGGAAAACTGTGTGGAGGTTCCTCAAACAGTTAAAAATATACCTGCCCTACGACCCAGCAATTGCACTGTTGGGGATTTACCCCAAAGATACAAATGCAATGAAACGCCGGGACACCTGCACCCCGATGTTTATAGCAGCAATGGCCACGATAGCCAAATTGTGGAAGGAGCCTCGGTGTCCAACGAAAGATGAATGGATAAAGAAGATGTGGTTTATGTATACAATGGAATATTACTCAGCTATTAGAAATGACAAATACCCACCATTTGCTTCAACGTGGATGGAACTGGAGGGTATTATGCTGAGTGAAGTAAGTCAGTCGGAGAAGGACAAACATTATATGTTCTCATTCATTTGGGGAATATAAATAATAGTGAAAGGGAATAGAAGGGAAGGGAGAAGAAATGTGTGGGAAATATGAGAAAGGGAGACAGAACGTAAAGACTGCTAACTCTGGGAAACGAACTAGGGGTGGTAGAAGGGGAGGAGGGCGGGGGGTGGGAGTGAATGGGTGACGGGCACTGGGGGTTATTCTGTATGTTAGTAAATAGAACACCAATAAAAAATAAATTTAAAAAATTGACAAAAAAAAAAGAATTAATATTGTGAAAATGTCAATGTTACCCAAGGCAATTTACACGTTTAATGCAATCCCTGTCAAAATACCATGAACTTTTTTCAGAGAGTTGGAACAAATTATTTTAAAACTTGTGTGGAATCAGAAAAGACCCCGAATAGATAGGGGAATTTTAAAAAAGAAAACCATATCTGGGGGCATCACAATGCCAGATTTCAGTTTGTACTACAAAGCTGTGGTCATCAAGCAGTGTGGTACTGGCACAAAAACAGACACATAGATCAATAGAACAGAATAGAGAACCCAGAAGTGGACCCTGAACTTTATGGTCAACTAATATTTGATAAAGGATGAAAGACTATCTACTGGAAGAAAGACAGTCTCTTCAATAAATGGTGCTGGGAAAATTGGACATCCACATGCAGAAGAATGAAACTAGACCACTCTCTTGCACCATACACAAAGATAAACTCAAAATGGATGAAAGATCTAAATGTGAGACAAGATTCCATCAAAATCCTAGAGGAGAACACAGGCAACACCCTTTTTGAACTCAGCCACAGTAACTTCTTGCAAGATACATCCAGGAAGGCAAAAGCAACAAAAGCAAAAATGAACTATTGGGACTTCATCAAGATAAGAAGCTTTTGCACAGCAAAGGATACAGTCAACAAAACTAAAAGACAACCTACAGAATGGGAGAATATATTTGCAAACAACGTATCAGATAAAGGGCTAGTTTCCAAGATCTATAAAGAACTTATTAAACTCAACACCAAAGAAACAAACAATCCAATCATGAAATGGGCAAAAGACATGAACAGAAATCTCACAGAGGAAGACATAGACATGGCCAACATGCACATGAGAAAATGCTTTGCATCACTTGGCATCAGGGAAATACAAATCAAAACCACAATGAGATACCACCTCACACCAGTGAGAATGGGGAAAATTAACAAGGCAGGAAACAACAAATGTTGGAGAGGATGCGGAGAAAAGGGAACCCTCTTCCACTGTTGGTGGGAATGTGAACTGGTGCAGCCACTTTGGAAAATGGTGTGGAGGTTCCTCGTAGAGTTAAAAATAGACTTGCCCTACGACCCAGCAATTGCACTGTTGGGGATTTACCCCAAAGATACAGATGCAGTGAAAGGCCGGGACACCTGCACCCCGATGTTTCTAGCAGCAATGCCCACAATAGCCAAACTGTGGAAGGAGCCTTGGTGTCCATGGAAAGATGAATGGATAAAGAAGATGTGGTTTATGTATACAATGGAATATTCCTCAGCCATTAGAAATGACAAATACCCACATTTGCTTCAACGTAGATGGAACTGGAGGGTATTATGCTGAGTGAAGTAAGTCAATCGGAGAGGGACAAACATTATATGTTTCATTCATTTGGGGAATATAAATAATAGTGAAAGGGAATATAAGGGAAGGGAGAAGAAGTGTGTGGGCAATATCAGAAAGGGAGACAGAACATAAAGACTCCTAACTCTGGGAAATGAACTGGGGGTGGTGGAAGGGGAGGAGGGCGGCCGGGTGGGTGAATGGGTGACGGGCACTGAGGGGGGCACTTGACGGGATGATCACTGGGTGTTATTCTGTATGTTGGCAAATTGAACACCAATAAAGTAAATTTATTATAAAAAAAAAGGAAAAAAGGTTTTGAAATTATAACATAAAAATTAGAGTTTTGTAGAGTAACTTATTAACAAAAATAGAATGAAGAAAGTCCCACTGATGTTGGCAAAATCAAGACAAACTTCAAAATCAAGACAAAGAGAAAATAATCATTTGAATTTATCCTTTAACAATACTAACAATATCTGTGATACTATTTCCTATATGACAGGGGCTGGAGTTTAAATCAGTGTTTGTGTGTGTGTATGGGATAGGAAACAGGCAAAAAAGTTACAAGTAGAACCAAAAGGAGGGGATTTAAGATGTCATACAATGACACTTCTTCTTTATTTTTAATGATTTTCTGAAAAGGGAAATGACAACTACCAACTCTGGTGACCCTGTGAAGAGACTGGAGAATGAAGACCTGGAGGTATCAGTTAGGAAATGGCCACAATAGCAACTGGGAGCACCCGGACATAAATCAGGGCATTAGCAGTGGGGTGGATGGAGGGAAAGAAATACATGAAGGGGCAGCATGTGGTAGTGGAAAGATCAGTTAAATTTAGCAACCAATTAGGGATCCCTGGGTGGCGCAGCGGTTTAGCGCCTGCCTTTGGCCCAGGGCGCGATCCTGGAGACCCGGGATCGAATCCCACGTCGGGCTCCCGGTGCATGGAGCCTGCTTCTCCCTCTGCCTGAGTCTCTGCCTCTCTCTCTCTGTGTGACTATCATAAAAAATTAAAAAAAAAAAATTAAAAAAAAAAAAAAAAAAAAAGAAAAAAAAATTTAGCAACCAATTAAATGCAAGAGGTAAAAATAAGGGATCAAATATATGTTTTTGCCTTGGATAGTTGAATTAATGGTGGTGTCAGTTACTGGGGCAGAGAGCACAGAGATAGGGGATCACAGAGGGACTATAATTAATTCCATTCAGGACATCTGGGCTGCAGACACTATCAAAACAAGCAATGTGAAGGCTGACATTGACAAGGGACAAATATTCCTGTTTACATAGCACAAAAACTTGAATCATGTACAGACATTTATTAAATTCCTAGTATATATGTAAAGGATTGAGAAAGGTCCAATGGGTGGGCAAAGCAACTTTTAGTATAGTCTCTGACCATAGGTGCTTGATAATGTAGGTAATAAGACAATATAAATACATGAAAAAATAACTACCCAGAAAAAAAAACCTATGAATTATTCAGAGAAAATTTTATGGGAGAGAAAAGACACTGGGCCTTAACAGATGGATATGGTAGAGCAGAGGGGAAAAGAGGCAAGTGTCTCAAGTAAAAGTACTGAGGGGATGCTGAGAGAGAGGCTTTGGTGAGCCCAGAAATGGTGGACTAGAGGAAGCATGTGAAAAGGAGAGGGAATAGACATGGGCTGGTAAATTGGAGTTAGCTTTTGAACATTTTATTATCAAGCAATGTGAATGTGATAAAGGCAACAAAATAGAACTTCGGAAGATTTTCTAACAGTTAAGTAAAATGAACACAGTATTGCCGGCCTGGTGTTTGGAAATATGCTTGCATTGCATATTCTTTTCTCCATTCTCACAACAAATGTTTAATGAGTGGCTATTATGTATGATCTTCTGTGGATGAATACAAAATTGGATCAGAACTGAACAGCTGCTTCCAGGACTTAACATTTGAATGAGACATAATGTGTAATCGTGGAAATAGAGAGGAGTCTGGAATCAGTATTTGTCTTTCCACTCAGGCTTTGTCACTTTATTAAGTGCATGACTTTGGGCAAGTCACCAATTTGCCCTAATTTTTTTTTTACCATTATTATTTTATATGTTTTTGTTTTGATGTTAGGCACCCTTAATAGTATTTTTAAATGTTCTTTGCCTTTTCCCTTCTCTCTCTCCTGCTTACTTGTTGCAAAGTTATAATTTTTATTATAACAAAATTGGATTATATTGACAGATTTTTATACAACTTGTTTTCTTCCATGGAAAAAATTGTTGAAAGCTCTCCTAATGTACCACTAATTCATATTTTAAGTCTTTTTTCCAAATACTGGATGTATTTATTCAATATTCTGTTATGCCTTCATCTTTTTTTCAGAGTTTTTGCCATATAACAAAGCTGCAATAAATATCCTTGCCCAGATATCTTTATTTCCTAGTGCTTCCTACTATGGCAGACATCTTTAGAATTAGGAGTGCTGGATATATGTATTTTCAATTTCATTAGGTTTTGCCAATCTGCTTTCCAAAAAGTCTACAATGATTTATAGGTCTATATAACAGCAGTGGTTTTCAAAGGTTCGTGTTCATCATAATGACCTAGAAAGTTTGTTAAAACACAGTTTTCTGCACCTCACCTCTAGTGATATGACCACTTTTATTCAGTGATGTTATTTCTAATTGTTGGCAGTATAAGAGATATAAAATAATACGTTATTGTACTTCAATTTGTATTGTACTAAGTGGTGAGCATCTTTTCAAAGATTTGTGGGCCACTTGGATTCACTTTTCTGTGTACTGTTTTCAGTGTCCTTTGCTTTTTTTTCTATTAAGTTGCTTATTTTTCCTGAAGTTCTCTCTTAGTGCATTTGCTATTTTCCCAATCTCCTCTCCCAAGCATTTGGAGGGACTGTCTTCTCTCTTTCTGTTAACCCAACAACTGAGGGAGATGTCGATTCAAAGCTCCTTCCTATAAGAGGAATGGGTAAAGATCACTTCGAAGTGGAAATTCAGCACTTAATAGTATGTCTGAGGTATCTTTCCCCACGTGCCTTATTTTGTCACCTCACAGAAGGAAAACAGTAAGCTAAGATCTATCTGTAGGCTTCCATCTTATAGTCAAAATTAAGCAATGAAATAAGTCATTTTTCTGTTTATTAGATTCAGTTAAAACATGTGACAGGAGAAAAACTTTTATAGGTTTCCTGAGTCATGTCAAGAGAAATTCTTTCATAGGGACTCACAAATTCAAGCAGGTTCTATCACAGATTAACTTCTGTCACTTTGGAGACAGGACATTTTCTTACACATATTTTCTGTTACTACAGTATGTAGGAAAATATTTTGAACTCAGTAGATGTTCAATTAATGACCCCATGTTGTATTATCTATCTTTATAATTTCATACACATACACAGAGGTTATGACTCAGCACACAGCATGTTAAGTCTTTTATAAAATGAGGTGTACTATATTTGTATTTTAGAATTGTACAGTCTTTCCTTCATTCCACATTGTGCATAAAAGATAACTCTCCAATCTGAAGAATATTTTCCCAAGTCATCATTTCAAACTAAGAACATTCTGGTTAAAAGTCAAAGCAGGGCATCTGGAAACTGAGTTCTAAACCTCTAAAGTGATTCAGATTGTTTTTTGTCTTCTGGGATATACTGGGATACAGTTGGAGGCTTTCATTGTCTCAGTCAGAATTCCTACCCCCGGGGTTGACCATCACTGAACTGCGGCTCCATATTATGACGAGGGCATAACCCAAGATCAGGAGTTGCCAGCAGTTTGTGGCATAAATGTCTGGTCACCAAGGGCAGAAATCCCCAACTATCTAGGGACTTGTGGTTCAATGGGATATGTACTTGCCAATATGCTCTAAAATTATTTTTACTTTGAACAACTTGTTGAGCACTATCAGTATGCTGCTGGTATAGAAGTAGGAATGTTTGGTTTGGCTGTTATTTGCTTTTTTTTAGTCTGGGAATAAGTTCAGGGCCACACAGTCTACAGTTTGCAAGAGTCAATGCTTGTAGGCAGGTTGTAATTGATTGCAAAACTGGCCAAAACACTTTGCAGCCTCTCCTGTCAAGTGGAGCCTATTTCCTTGTTGTTTGAATCTGAGTTGGTCTCTGTTACTTGCTTTGGGTAATAAAATACAAAAAAAAGAAAAAAAAGTGGTGATGTATGAATTCCAAACCTAGGGCATAAGAGGCTTTGCAGCTTCTGCTCTTATGCCCTTAAAACCCAGAGTCTGCCATGGGAAAAAGCTCAAATAAGCCTGCTGGATGGTGACTTGACTCAGAAATATGTACTGCCCCAGGTGACTGACTGCCCACCAACCTCAGAAACAGAGCTACTTTGCTAAATGGCAGTTGAGCACAGATGAGTAAGTAGTACTGAAACCATCAAATTATCTAAAATATCGAATGAGTAAATACTAGTGCTTTTAAGCCATGATGTTTTAGAATTGTTTGTTACATAACAAAAGCTAACTAATACACATGTACATACATGCATACATATAAACAGGGTAGTAAGGAGTGATAAGGACTGTGGTAAACTGTGATAATATGTCTCTGTCTAAAGGAATTCAAATACAGATTTTAGAAGACTCTGCTTGCGATAGGAAACACATCTGGAAGCTGCTTGCCAGCCAAGTGTTTGCCTTCTGAGCTAGCCAATTCCCTTATTCTTACAAATGAGAAAATTAATCCAGAAAGTGACTTACTTAAGTTGCTATGGCTAGTTTTTACCAGAACAAAAATAAAGTCCAGGTCTTCTGTTATCCTATGTAGAGCCTTTAACAAGAGGCTGGCTTTTTCTATCTAAAACAGGCATAACTTGAAGATAAAAAAAGAACAGCGTAGGATTAAGTTTGTTCAATTCTTTATGAAGGGGTCTTTAAATTTTGTCATGAAAATTGTTTCAAAGAGAAAGAACGGATCCTAATTTTAAGAAAAAAAATTGTTAAAAATGTTTATTGAGTTTAAATTTTTCTGTCCAATGAACACATCACCCTCACTCATTAATTATGTTTTTGTATGTTCTGGAAACCAGAGAGAATGACAAGTTTCTCAAATCTTAAAATGGAGGGAAAAACGGTTCTGTTACATAACTCTTTGAGAAACTCATACTGCATGCCTTCTGATCACATAACACCACCTTTTTATAGATGTACAAATTATACCCTTAAAAATGAGTTTCATCACTGATGATATAGATCATATTATAAAGGATAAACAGATGTTTCGACAGGTATCTGGCATTTTGCTATAAAAAAGTGAGTTAAAGTCAATTTTCATTAATTTCCATGTCTGTGAAGTTATCATAAACCAAATGATTTCTCACATAGTATGTTCATTTGGTATTTCTTCACAGAAGTTTACTCTTTATCCTTGACGAAAAGCCTCTCTTGCACAAAGCCACCAAATGATTGGGAAGTGGAGAGGTTAAATTTAAACTATCCCTTTTCCTATTTGTGTTTTGCCCAAAAGGTAATGTTGTTATTTTCAATGAAGCCCAAGAGTCAAAACATTTAAATCAAATTTTAAAACTCAACATGATGTTGGCATCCTTCTCTGTGTTTTTAACATCTGTGCATTGTGAAGACATTTTAAAACACCTTTTGGAATGTGTGTGTAAACAAGTACACCTAGGTTTACAATGGAGACATGGGAAGCACTGTGAAGGAAAATGGGGTGGGAGGCGTGAAGCAGAGAAAAAGAGTACAACCCAATTCCCATTACTTAATAGAACACATTGTGAGGCCAGAGCCTTGTGGGAGCCAATCACCAGCTGACAAAATTAGATTCTGAATCATGCTTTGTAATTCTTTCTAATGCCAGCCAGAGATGAGAGCCTTCCCTGGGAACTGGTTCCTCCCAGGACCTATCCCCCACCCAGCATTCCTTATCAGCCCCTAGCCAGCTGCCAGCTCTTAAGGTTGCTGGACAGAGGATTTAATTCTCAATCTTGTACATTAATATTCAAATCCTTCTTATCCATAGACTGTGACTTAAGTATGAACTTTTTTTTCCATCCCCACCCTCTTTCCTGCATGAATTTCCTTCCATAGATTTTACCCAGAAACCTTTGAATTGAATGGACTTAGAAAGAAGAGTCATTTACAAAATTCATACTGAGTCTGTTCTTCTACAGCATAGGCATATCCCCAGAGCAATGCTTCTTATTTCCTAATTACAAAATCTAATCTTACTAAATATCCTTTAAAATATATCACCACCCTCAAGTCTTTACTCCTCTAGCAAGTGTTCAGCTAATGTCTAAAGTTGTTGGCAAGTAAATTGGAATTAGTTAACAGTGGAAAATAGAGTTATCAAAATGTAGCCAGATATCTCATATTGCTCTGGATGGCCCTAGTTTTCACATGAATGCTTTAGAGAATATGTAGTTTAGGCAAAACTTTTCACATGATCTCAACAACAGAAATATATCTGCAGGGTTTATTAGGAATCACACAACTAAAAACCATGCATTGTAAAAGATGCGAAGGCCCGTACTATTTTGTGTCAGAAAGTATTTTGGCTTCAACTCTCAGACTAACTAAAAGAAAACATGAAAGGATTTTAGATTAGTCTTATTTAATGCAGTATTCATTTTCCATGCAAAGCACCTTAATGTTCCACTTTACATTGCATCCACTTTGCCCCGTGTAGAGAAGTTCCTTTTGCAGCACAAAATAAACATTTATCAGCGGTAAATTGCACAAAGCACTTTAAAGGATACAGGAGGATGCCTGTTTTCATTGGGTTTTTTATTATAAGGAGTCAGGTAGATTTTTTCCAAATTCTCATCTAAACCACCTACTACTTTTATGACTTTAGATAAGTTATTTAAACTTAAGCTTCAGTTCCCTCATCGGTAAAACAACCACCTCAAATAGTTATTTTCAGGTTTAAAGAAACCAATATATATATATACCAGTTTTAACACGCTGCGAGAAACACAATACCCAATAAATAAATGTTATCTTATATTGTTAGCTATTATGATGAGGAAAACAAACTGATCTTTCAGAAAACTAACAATTTCAGATCAGATGCTGGAGCCCAGAGCTTTAGAAACATTATAAAGCTACTGGGGTCTGTCTTCAGTTTATCCTCTAATCCTTCAGATATATACCCCTATCCTGTTTGAGAGATCCAACTCAGGTAAACATACCCTTGGAGTTATGGAAATTCGCCAAGTCATGGTCTATTGCAGAGACCAGCTTATTCTCCTACATTTGCTCAAAACTCACCAGAATGGGTGCCATAGACTCAAGGCTTCACTTTTTCTCATGTTAATGCAATAAAATAAATCAAGCAAGAATGATGACTGGGATCAACGAATTTTGTATTATCTGTTACAAGACACAGACATCTTAAAATATCCTCCAGGATGTTATGCTTCAATTCTAAATACAGAATAATGACAGGAAATTTAGGCACCTATATGATTTTAAGGAAGGGATTTTAGACTAAGGGAAGAATCAAGTGCCCCTGAAACTACCCTGAAGGGTACACATCCACTCATCCATTCCACTTGTATAAAGTAGCACTGACATTTTATTTTTAAAAATAGAAGCTAAAAAAAAAAAAATAGAAGTTAACACAGAAACTTACTGCTCAAAAACAGAATGGATAGAATTATCTCACTTTTCTTAAGCATAATTCTTCCCTAACTTGGTGACTAAAGATCACTCAATAGCTAATTAAAGCAACATTTGCAAAAATTAATTAAAGCAACAGGATCGGGCAGCCCAGGTGGCTCAGTGGTTTAGCACTGCCTTCAGCCCAGGGTCTGATCCTGGAGACCCGGGATCGAGTCCCACGTCAGGCTCCCTGCGTGGAGCCTGCTTCTCCCTCTGCCTGTGTCTCTGCCGCCCTCTCTCTCTCTTTCTCTGTGTCTCTCATTAATAAATAAATCTTTTTTTAAAAAAAGCAACAGGATCAAAGGAACATTTGAGAAAATCAACTACTTTTCCTTGCTTATCATTATATGATAAAATGTGCCAGATATGGGATTCTGATGTCTTAATAGTATTAGCATTGGAAAATGTTCACTGAATTTAATTATATGGCTTGAAATGTCCAGTATTATATGAAAGTTAACCTTGGAAAAATGCCTATATTGAAGCTTATGATTTAATAAGTACCTCTGGTACTTTGGTAACAGTTATTAGAAACAAAATGGATTTGCTTCTGTCCCTCAAATTTAACCACGGCATCTGATCTTTAGGCTCCTTCAAACTTGTTAGCTAAACTATAATCTTCTTAAATCCAATTATTGGTCTACTCTCATGCCTATACCTACACAATTGAATGTGGCTGCAGAAAAACACATGCCTATGATAAGTGTTCTTACTTGAATGATGAGTAACCCTACATGGTGCCTCAAGGCTGTCTAGCAAACACACTGTACTTCCCTAGTCCATTCACTCTCCCATTCTTTAAAGAACTGTTTGATCCCTTCTCCCTCCTGAAATATTTGACAATTCCTCATCTTCCCTGGTAGCTGATAACCTTGCTTCTACTTCCTGGAGATTACAGAAGTAATCAGATTAGACCCCACAGGCTCTTACCACCATGCCTACTGTCTTCTCAATACCACAGTAAACTGTCATGTGTCCATTTAAGGCCAGCTTTTCCATTCTCACCTGCTAGAGGACATTGCTTTAGTAATTCTCCCTCTTTCTGCTGTATTATCAACTGTTCCTCTTTTAAGAATCATTCATATCATCATATAATCAGGCCCTTAATATTTCTCATCATTACAAAATAAAACAATCTCACTTCCCCCTTCAGAAAAAAAAAACATTGTCTTTCCTTTACAGCAAACCTTCTAGAAAGAGGTACCTATATGTTGACTGTCCAGTTTATCTTGCTCCATTGTCTTCTGAATCCACTCTACTCAAGTTTTTTTCCCCAACTATTCTACTAAAAGTGAAGGTTATCAATAGCATAAGGTGTGCTAAATACAGTAGTTAATTCTCGTAGGTCAGTCAGCAGCATTTGATTATTCTCCTTTTTAAAACAACTTGTACATCTAACTTCCAGGACGTCACACTCTCTTGATTTTCTCTCACTCATTGTCCTCCAGTCAGCTTTCCTAGTTCCTCTTATTTAGTCTTCCTAAACTCTAATCATTGCCCTTCTAAGGCAAGTTCTCAGGACATTTCTCTGTTTTATTCACTTTCTTTGTCATCTCATCAAGACTCGTAGCATTATAATTTCTAAGCATGGACCTCTTCCCAGAATGCTAGTTTCATACATCCAAAATCCTACTAAACTTCTTCATTGAATGTCTAATAGATATCGGAATGGAACATGTCCAAAAATTAAATATCTACATTTTGTACCACTCAAACCTTCCCCTTTCACATTCTTCATCTTAGTTAACATCAATTCCACCTTTTCAGTTATTCATATTTTTAAAAAGCCCCAAAAATAGAAAACAATGAAATACAGTCATTCTTGCTTTCTCCATTTTATTCAGACCCCATATTTTATCTGTTAGCCAATTTTGTCTGCTCTACCCTCAAATTAAGAGACTCCAAAAAGTTTTCATCACTTCTATCACTGCCCCATATCCAGGTTATCTTCCATTCACCACACTTACCCACACTGTACTCTAAATTAGCTCCAGTGGCCCCTGTCAGTTAGGTTCAATCATGAGCAGCATTGACAAGAGCTTGAGAAAATGGAGAGAGTGAGTTCAGGAGAGTTATATTCCTAGTTCCCATCATGCAATCTTCTCAGGCTGGTGAGTCTCTACTTGAAAGTTCCTGTTCCTTTAAAGATAGACTACTTGATGCCACTCTCTCCTTCTGGATTCTAGTAACTGTCATCCCAATCCCTTTTGGCCAGGGGTAAAAACAAATCCTCTGATATTAACAATGGATTACCACACTATCCCTTTTAGTTTCCCTATACCCCACTTACTATCTTTGTATATATTCACTTTATAAATTAACCTTTAAATTATCCTAATTTGAATATGATACCTGCTTCCTGATTGAGAATTTCAAGGACAGTAGTTGCTACCAAACATAACTCAAAAAAACAGACTTTGAAAGTGAGATTCTGTGATTGGATTGCACATATACCAAAGGAGGAAATGGGACACAAAGGATCCAGAGGAATGGTAGCAAGATTTCTTCACTTAGCAGGATATGCAGTGTAAGTATAATGCAAGGCATTAGAAAATCAAGTGGCTGCAGCACTTTGTCATTGTTTCAACATTAGTGATAATAAAATCTATGAAGGCACCTTTCTTCTTCTTATGGCTCAAGAGAATAAACATGAGAAAGATAAAATTATAAACTATATGTATAAAATTAAGGAAACAAGAGAAATCAAAAGACCTTTATGGCAGACTTTAAAGGATCTTTTATCATCTGTAGTCACAGAGCAAATATGGTTGAGGGTTATCAGAACTGAATAATTTCAGGGCCTTTTACACATTCAATTCAACCAGGTCTCTTACGCTAAGGTGAGAGGTAGTATTGGGGAAGGATTGGCACACTGAGAAATGGTATGGGGATATTGGGGTAAATATGGATGAGGCTAAGAATCCAAATTCCATTGAGTTTCCTTACTAATAAAGGTAAAAGAGTATACCAAGATATTCATCATATTCCTGAGCAAATTCTAGAGGTATGCTTGAGGAATGCAGAGGTGATCATTTCTGTTTACATGTCTTTTAATTCACCTTTTTGGCTTAATAAAAAAAAAAAAGAAAACAATAACAAATGGCTCCTATAGAATGATAGTAGATTATCAAAATCATTTGATTATGACAATCATAGATATGGTTACGGAATGGTTAATCTCTACTACAACAAGTCAACACAATGTGTAGCACTTGATATGCAGCTATTATCTAGTAAATATCTTCTTCCTCTTTCCAACCAAGAAGGAGAACTTCAGTCCCAGGGTTATGTTAATCCTCCTATTCTCTATCATAATATAGTCTTTAGGGAATGTGATCAACTTAAAATTCTATAAAATATAATGCTGATCCAGTTTATTGATGGCTTTATATTAATTGGACCTGATTAGCATGAAGTATCATGTTCCTTTGATACCTTAGTATACTATAAGTATTCCAGATGGTGAGAGATAAACTCTACAGAAGTTCAACAGCCTACAACATTGGAGTTTATAGGGGCTCAGCAGTAGGAGTCTTGGCAGGATATCCCTGCTAAAGTGAGAGACAGATTTATGCACCTTGAGCCAGTTATCATAAAGAGAGAGTCATAGTACTTGGGAGACTTGTTTGGATTTTGAAGGTAACATATAACACATCTCGGTTTGCTACCCTGAATCATTTACTTGATAATCCATAATACTGTCAATTTCAAAAAGGGCTAAGGGCACAAAAAAGGGTTCTACAGGTAGTATGGGCTTTGATATAAGCTTCCTTACCACTTGGGCCTGTCACCCAGCAAACCAGTAATAGTGGAATTGTCTGTAGTAAACAGAATTGTTGAATGGATCCTCCAGAAAATCCCCAAATCGAAAATCTTCTGCAGATATCCAGGGTTTTGGATATGTAAATAATACAAGTAGTGTCTCTCCAGATCTATTTTCATATGCTTTCTGCCCCAGGAGGCTGACCTTGTAAGGATATCCATGGGCCCCTTGCCCTCTGGTCCCTAACTGGGGCTTAGCCAAAGGAGAAACTTTGACAGGATATTAGATGGATGGAACAAAGTGAGGTCGTGATGTCTATTGCTCTGGTGCGCCCTCTGAGGCCAGCTTAAGATAGCCATGTCCCTATTCCCCTGAAGAGGCCTTTCTCTACACAACTTTCTCATGTCAGGTTCTGGTATTCTTTTCTTCCCTTAACCTTTTCGGCCTAAGCACAGTAAGAGTTACTCACCCTGGGTTACTACACCATTTCTTTCGGTTCCCCTATATGCCATCCACACTTTATAAATAACCCCTTTGTGAAACAAACATACAAAATTCTCCCTGAATTATCAAAATTAAAGTTTGCCACCTCTTTCCTGTTGGGATCCTGATCAATACTTCTCACTAGTCTACTCCACCATCATCACTACCATAGTGTTTACTATAATAGCTTCCTAACTGGTCCCACTTCTTTTGCGCTTATCTGCCTCTCATCTGTTCTCAAGGTAGCAGCCAGAATGATCCTTTTAAAATATATATGAGGGGCACATAGGTGGCTCAATTGATTAAGTGCTCCATTCTTGATTTCAGCTCAGGTCATGATCTCAGGGTACTGAGATCAAGACCCACAGCAGGCCTCTCACTCAGCATGGAGTCTACTTTGCTTGTCCATCTCCTTCTGCGCCTGCCCCTGCTCTCATGCATGTGCTTTCTCTCTCTTAAATAAATAAATAAATGAAATCTGTTTAGAAAGTACATGATATTAAGACATTTGACTTAAAAATCTTCAAATGGTGAGTGCCTGTAGCTCAGTCAATTAAGCATCCAACTTGATTTTGGCTCAGGTCATGATCTCAGGATCATGAGATCAAGCCCCATGCTGGGTTCTGTGCTGAGTGTGGAGCCTGCTTAAGATTATCGTTCTTCCTCTCTCTCTGCCCCAACCCCCAGCTCAGTCTCACTTGCCCTCTCTAAAACACACACAAAAAAAACAACTTCCAATGGTTTCCTGATTCACTCAGAATAAAAGTTTTTGCATTGTCCCACAAGGTCCTCCATGAACTCCTTACTCCCTACCTCTTATTCCCACCTTCATTCACTCTGCCCAGCCAGTAGGAGCTCTGTCAGTAGTTCCTACCATGTGCCAGTTGATTCTGCATGGAATGCTTATCTCCCAGATATCTGCATGGCTCCCTCCTTTACTTCCTTCATTCCCCCACTCAACTAGCATCTTCTCAAAAAGTGAAAAAAAGTGAAAAGTTCCTTGACCACCTTATCTAAAAATTGCAACCCTCCCCCAACCTGACCTATTCTCCTTTCCTACTTAATTTTCCTCCTAAGCTATTCCTAATCTTATTTACTTCCTTAATCATCTTTTTTCCCTCTTTTTCTCCTTCTAGGATATAAACACTGAGAGTGCAGTTTTTCTCAGAACTATTACTCAACATTTAGAAGTGTGCCTGTCACATAATAGGTTCTCAATCAATATTACTTGAACCAATTTATTTATTCACTTTCAGTTTACTCAGAGTAAAAGCCAAATATTTTGGCTCAGATACTGAGTTCCTAACCAATCTGAATTAAATTGTCAAGTTATCTTAGTTTGTGAGCCACTAAAGAACACAGAGGTGTTTACTTCTTTTTAAAAGAAAAATAGCCTTACCCCATCTGATCACGTACATTAAGGATCAGACTTTTTATTCAATCATCTATTTTCCAAAGGTCCCTTCTAGAAGATGATTTGCACTGTAGTTTAAGTTGATAAAGTGATTGTGCCTGAGATAAAACCTAACTTCGTAAAAGGAAGTCAAGATGGTTTTAAGCAAAAGCAGCATTCTTTCAATTTGTGTAAAGTCCCCTAAATTGACAACTTGAAATGATGATACGAATTAAGAATTGAGGACAGCCCGGGTGGCTCAGCAGTTTAGCGCCGCCTTCAGCCCAGGGCCTGATCCTGGAGAGCTGGGATCAAGTCTTCATGTCAGGCTCCCTGCATAGAGCCTGCTTCTCCCTCTGCCTGTGTCTCTGCCTCTCTCTCTCTCAAATAAATAAACAAAATCTTTAAAAAAATAAAAGAATTAAGAAGTGACATGGAAAACTAAGCCTCATTATTCTACTATCACATTGTTATAAATATTCAAATCTTAGAAGTTAATTTGAAGTAAATACTCTTAATTTATACTTGAATGGAATTTGGAAGCTTGGAAGGCAGGTAGCAAGTCTTCTTTGATCATGAAGCCTGTTGTCCTAAAAATGCAAGAAATGCTCTCAAAAATAAATGATTGTCAGAAATGTGCAGCCTAAGAGCATACCAGACTGGATGTTTTAATTTTTTTTTTTTTTTACTAAAGTATAGTTAACACACAGTGTTACATTAGTTTCAGATATAGCACATAGTGATTCAATGAGTTTATGTTATGCTATGCCTACCATAACTGTAGTTACCATCTGTCAACATACAATGTTATTGCAATACCACTAACTATATGCCTTATGTTGTACCTTTTATTCCTGTGACTTATTCATTCCAGTATGAATGGATGGTTTAATTTAAAAACATCAGCTTATAGTGTACTTAGTTTATTCTTGTTACCAAAAGGCTAAGAGATAACTCTATACCCCTATGTTTACTAATGGCAGCAAAGGGTTATAGCATCAGGGTTGTTTGAATATTTGAAGTTTGATTTTGACTAACTGCCAAAGGATAAATATGCTTCTTCAGAGGGAACTAGAATATTGAGTAATTGGCCCTGACTTCACACAAACGTCACAACTTCTATAAGTGAAGCCTATAACTCTACCCATAACTCTCTCCCTCTTGGACTCAGATCACATCATTTGGAACTTTTTAGTTAAAAAAAAATGAGTTTCATTTTTACTTAAAAAGAAACCATAAACTGGAATGTATCAGTCCACCAAACACTTCCTGGAAGTGTAATACATCAGGAATAGTGAGTATTTTAAATACTGACCTCATGACATTTGCTCTATTATGTGGGCCATATCCTTTTGCTGTTTAGTGTTTTCCTAGCATTATAAGAGAATTATGTGTATTTTCAATGGCTTTTTCAACTAAATAGTTTTATTTACAAGGTGACCTTTAGAATAAGGATATGACCATACTGCATATTGAACTATTCACATGTCACAGATACTCAATAAGCCTGGGATAGTTGAAAATTCTCTGGGTTCTTCACTTAAGGACTTAATCTAACAAGTAAAAATACACTCTTATTTGCCAAAAACCCATTACAGCTTATATCAGGAATTTCATGAGTTTAATATGGGAAATGCAAATGTCTGAGATATTATATATAAATTGATTCATGCTATAGAAAATTGCCAGTTTAAAAAGTTATGAAGTAATCTATGAAATATTTGTTAATATGGGTAAAATTTTGATCTTGTGATTCAAAAACGATAAATGATTTACCTTGAGTGTAAGTTAATTCTGATGTATTAGTTTAATGCTTTTCAACACAGCATCACTGTAATAAAGGCATATATTTCTAATGCCTTCAAAGAGGAAAGAGACATAAAACAGTGCCCCATTGATGAAGGTACACTGGATTTTCAATT
This sequence comes from Canis aureus, assembly GCF_053574225.1. Classification (NCBI taxonomy): domain Eukaryota; kingdom Metazoa; phylum Chordata; class Mammalia; order Carnivora; family Canidae; genus Canis; species Canis aureus. The sequence goes on from NC_135636.1 coordinate 16,691,361, forward strand.
TGATACAGTAGTATGGTTATTTTGACTTTACTGTTGGTTATACTATTTGCCAAATGTAATTGTACATGATCATAAGCCAGGTACTAGAATATCTTTTCAACTCCTATTGAATCACTCTACCTGTTGAACCACTAGTAATTATTTTTTTGTTTCTTTCTTTAATAATAAATTTATTTTTTATTGGTGTTCAATTTGCCAACATACAGAATAACACCCAGTGCTCATCCCATCAAGTGCCCCTCTCAGTGCCCGCCACCCAGTCACCCTCACCCCCCACCCTCCTCCCCTTCCACCACCCCTAGTTCATTTCCCAGAGTTAGGAGTCTCTCATGTTCTGTCTCCCTTTCTGATATTTCCCACCCATTTCTTTTCCCTTCCCCTCTATTCCTTTTCACTATTATTTATATTCCCCAAATGAATGAGAGCATATAATGTTTGACCTTCTCCACCCTTCCCCTCTATTCCCTTTCACTATTATTTATATTCCCCAAATGAATGAGAACATATAATGTTTGTCCTTCTCCAATTGACTTACTTCACTCAGCATGATACCCTCCAGTTCCATCCATGTCGAAGCAAATGGTGGGTATTTGTCATTTCTAATGGCTGAGGAATATTCCATTGTATACATAAACCACATCTTCTTTATCCATTCATCTTTCGATGGACACCAAGGCTCCTTCCACAGTTTGGCTATTGTGGACATTGCTGCTAGAAACATCGGGGTGCAAGTGTCCTGGTGTTTCATTGCATCTGCATCTTTGGGGTAAAACCCCAGCAGTGCAATTGCTGGGTCATGGGGCAGGTCTATTTTTAACTCTTTGAGGAACCTCCACACAGTTTTCCAGAGTGGCTGCACCAGTTCACATTCCCACCAACAGTGCAAGAGGGTTCCCCTTTCTCCTCTCCAACATTTGTTGTTTCTTGCCTTGTTAATTTTCCCCATTCTCACTGGTGTGAGGTGGTATCTCATTGTGGTTTTGATTTGTATTTCCCTGATGGCCAGTGATGCAGAGCATTTTCTCATGTGCATGTTGGCCATATCTATGTCTTCCTCTGTGAGATTTCTCTTCATATCTTTTGCCCATTTCATGATTGAATTGTTTGTTTCTTTGGTGTTGAGCTTAATAAGTTCTTTATAGATCTTGGAAACTAGCCCTTTATCTGATACGTCGTTTGCAAATATCTTCTCCCATTCTGTAGGTTGTCTTTTAGTTTTGTTGACTGTATCCTTTGCCGTGCAAAAGCTTCTTATCTTGATGAAGTCCCAATAGTTCATTTTTGCTTTTGTTTCTTTTGCCTTCATGGATGTATCTTGGAAAAAGTTACTGTGGCCGGGTTCAAAAAGGGTGTTGCCTGTGTTCTCCTCTAGGATTTTGATGGAATCTTGTCTCACATTTAGATCTTTCATCCATTTTGAGTTTATCTTTGTGTATGGTGCAAGAGAGTGGTCTAGTTTCATTCTTCTGCATGTGGGTGTCCAATTTTCCCAGCACCATTTACTGAAGAGACTGTCTTTCTTGCAGTGAATAGTCTTTCCTCCTTTATCGAATATTAGTTGACCATAAAGTTGAGGGTCCACTTCTGGGTTCTCTATTCTGTTCCATTGATCTATGTGTCTGTTTTTGTGCCAGTACCACAGTCTTGATGACCACAGCTTTGTAGTACAACGTGAAATCTGGCATTGTGATGCCCCCAGATATGGTTTTCTTTTTTAAAATTCCCCTGGCTATTCAGGGTCTTTTCTGATTCCACACAAATCTTCAAATCTTTTGTTCTAACTCTCTGAAGAAAGTCCATGGTATTTTGATAGGGATTGCATTAAACGTGTAAATTGCCCTGGGTAACATTGACATTTTCACAATATTAATTCTGCCAATCCATGAGCATGGAATATTTTTCCATCTCTTTGTGTCTTCCTCAATTTCTTTCAGAAGTGTTCTATAGTTTTTAGGGTATAGATCCTTTACCTCTTTGGTTATGTTTATTCCTAGGTATCTTATGAGAATGGGGAAAATTAACAAGGTAGGAAACCACAAATGTTGCAGAGGACGCGGAGAAAAGGGAACCCTCTTACACTGTTGGTGGGAATGTGAACTGGTGCAGCCACTCTGGAAAACTGTGTGGAGGTTCCTCAAAGAGTTAAAAATAGACCTGCCCTACGACCCAGCAATTGCACTGTTGGGGATTCACCCCAAAGATACAGATGCAGTGATACGCCGGGACACCTGCACCCCGATGTTTCTAGCAGCAATGTCCACGATAGCCAAACTGTGGAAGGAGCCTCGGTGTCCATCGAAAGATGAATGGATAAAGAAGATGTGGTTTATGCATGCAATGGAATATTCCTCAGCCATTAGAAATGACGAATACCCACCATTTGCTTCAATGTGGATGGACCTGAAGGGTATTATGCTGAGTGAAATAAGTCAATCGGAGAAGGACAAACATTATATGTTCTCATTCATTTGGGGAATATAAATAATAGTGAAAGGGAATATAAGGGAAGGGAGAAGAAGTGTGTGGGCAATATCAGAAAGGGAGACAGAACATAAAGACTCCTAACTCTGGGAAATGAACTGGGGGTGGTGGAAGGGGAGGAGGGCGGGGGGGTGGGTGAATGTGTGATGGGCACTGAGGGGGGCACTTGACGGGATGATCACTGGGTGTTATTCTGTATGTTGGTAAATTGAACACCAATAAAAAATAAATTTATTAAAAAAAAAAAAGATGTTGAGGAATGTTCCCTCTATCCCTACACTCTGAAGAGTTTTGATCAGGAATGGATGCTGTATTTTGTCAAATGCTTTCTCTGCATCTAATGAGAGGATCATATGGTTCTTGGTTTTTCTCTTGCTGATATGATGAATCACATTGATTGTTTTACGAGTGTTGAACCAACCTTGTGTCCCGGGAATAAATCCTACTTGGTCATGGTGAATAATTTTTTTAATGTACTGTTGGATCTTGTTGGCTACTAACTTGTTGAGAATTTTTGCATCCATGTTCATCAGGGATATTGGTCTATAATTCTCCTTTTTGATGGGGTCTTTGTCTGGTTTTGGAATTAAGGTGATGCTGACCTCAAAGAACGAATTTGGAAGTACTCCATCTCTTTCTATCTTTCCAAACAGCTTTAGTAGAATAGGTATGGTTTCTTCTTGAATTATTATAGCCATTCTAATGAGAAAATTTATGGGCAAGCACTTGGAAGTCTAGTACTTTAGAAACATGAGACATTTCTCTGCTTTTTTTTCATCTTTCTCCCAATAATGATGTGAACGTACAGCTTTTGAACTTCCTTTTTCAGGTACTTCCTAATACCTGACTCAACCCCTTTATATCTATCTCCTGATGGTGGGTCAGGTTTGGGGATAGGAGGCTTAGGAGGTATATGTTAGAGGAAGTGACTTCCCAGAAGATCTTATTGTGGAATTCATCTACAACAAAGTGGATGTACTGAAATTAAAATAAACCTTTTTAAAGGGGGATCCCTGGGTGGCTCAGTGGTTTAGCGCCTGCCTTCCGCCCAGGGCGTGATCCTGGAGTCCCGGGATGGAGTCCCACATTGGGCTCCCTGCATGGAGCCTGCTTCTCCCTCTGCCTATGTCTCTGACTCTCTCTGTGTCTCTCATGAATAAATAAATAAAATTCTAAAAAAAAAAAACTTTTTTAAAAAGATGGAGAAAAAGAAATGCTTTCTTTAAAAACTAAAGATAAGAACGAAACAATGTTGTGGCTGGGCAGAGCTCTGTGTAAAAATATCTACTGTCAATACCTTGTGCAAAGATGAAACAATGCTTAGGCAGTCTCAGGAAGCTGTCTAAAGGGGCTTTCCCAGTTCCTCCCCCATGTCCCTGCCCCATGTTTACACGTTAACAATACCTTGGTTTCCAAGATCCAAACTACCGATCTGACTATTTGTGATTTATTTATTATCAATCTTTGGTTCAAAAGTCTTTTTAGATTTCTCTTAAAAAATTCTCAAAGAACTTCATGGCCATTAAACAGTTATTTAAAATGTCCATTTTATTAGTGTAGTGTAAAGAAATCAGAAGCATATGGATTAATTTTCCTTTAAAATACATTTTAAAAGTTTAAAAGTACTCAAGGAAAAAGATATATATTTGTTTCAATGTGTTTCTTTTGCTAAAAGATATACACCTCAGAAACATTCGAAGGTATTAGCCAACTTGAAAATCTAATGTTTTTCCACAGTAGTTAACTTCCCCCCTCTAGTTAGTTTTTGAAGGAAATTGAAGAGAATTTGATCTTTAGCAAAAAATAAACAATATAATTTTAAATCAAATATAGTATGCATACTTTCTACAGTAAATACTGGCACCTACCCAGGGTAAACATAGGTTTAATGAACATCTATTAAAAGATAAGCACTGCACTACTCACTAGAATATTAATAAGAATATAATTCAAATCCTACCTTTAATGCAATTTTAATTCCAGATTTTTAAAATACAGAACTATAATCCAAATTGTACCTATCTTCTAATACTTAATCATGAGAAACAACTGTAAGCCAGTTGCTCCAAAATGTTGATCTGATATGACTGTTAATTATTTCTTTTTTTTTTTTTAAGATTTTGTTTATTATTCATGAGAGACACAGAGAGAGTGAGAGAGGTAGACACACAGGCAGAGGGAGAAGCAGGCTCCATGCAGGGAACCCAATGTGGGACTCTATCCCGGGACTCCAGAATCATACCCTGGGCCAAAGGCAGACGCTAAAGCACTGAGCCACCAGGGATCTCCAACTGTTAATTATTTCAATTGGAAAAACCATTAGAATTACTCAGGGCAGCTATTGCCATGGGGAGATAAGCCCTGATACCCTCTCTGGATGAGTCATCCAAGAACCATCTTTCTTTACAAATATGGGTATCTCTGTGTGAGTGTGTCAGGGCCTGAAGCAATTTAAATTCTGGCCTCATCACTCCAGCTCCCATCATGTGTGCATAAGAATAAAAAATAAATTAAAATCTGAAAGCAAAGAGTGGTGGTCCTTAAATTTTAGTATGTAACAAAATTACCTGCAGAGTTAATACGAAACACAGAAGTCCAGGTCTCTCAAAGTAGCATGGGACCAGGCTCTTTGTCTGAGAATCAATGACCTAGAGTTGACCTCTATCCTTAGCCATATATATATATATGATTAGAATAGTATATTTATATATATATTTTATATATTTGTATCTATATATCTATACTGATGTTCATATAATATAAAAACTGAATAAGGGATACATCACTTAAAAGAAGTGCTTTGAAAACAATCTGAGTATTTAACTGATCACAAACTTAATGGAAGTCATACTGTGGGGCCTCTGCTCAGAAGACATAATGCCTAATGCATAATGTCTGCTGCATTATGTCTACATGCGGTGTATTTAAGAACCTAAAATCTGATGAAAGAAGTGGCTCATAACAATGAAGAAAGGATAGAACAGTCAATAAGCAAACTTGAGGAAACTGGCTTTTGAGGAAAGACTATATCACTTTAGAGCCGCTCTTCCCAGTATTCCCTGAAATAAACTCCAGATACACATTTTTAAAATGTGAAACAGAAGAAAGAAAAAAAATGCCAAAGTAACATATAATATAGGAATATGTGAACAGGTTTGCAATGGAAAATAATTCCCCAAATTAAAAAGATGTGACCATTTAAAAAGGTAAAACTAGTAAATTAAAAAAAAAAAAAAACTATATGGAGAATTAAAAGCTACCAGTTAGTGAAATATATGAGGTGTTGTTATGCTTCTGTAACCCTACCTCCTCCACCAAACTACTGTTTTTCTTTTCTTTTCTTTTCTTCTGTCAAACTTCTCAGAAAGGTAATCTACTTTTTTTGCCCTTACTTCTATCGATCCCCAAGCCACAAAAATGCTTCTTTCCTAGTCACCCCTCAGCAGTGATTCTCAAATTTTATCCTACACAGAATTCCCTGGAGGGGGATTCTAATATGCAGATTGAAGGTCCCATCCCTGAGTTTCTGGCACAGTAATTCTGAGTCAGGCTTCAGATTCTGCATTTCTAACACATTTTCTAGATGATTTGATGCTACTGATTTGTGGGCCACACTTTGAAAATCACCATTTTACAGAAATTCTCTTCCTATGGTAATAGAGCTTTAGTAACTAGTAAGACCACTGGATTCCAATCCTTATTTTACTTAGTATCTCAGCATTGTTTGTCATGTTTTTCCACTCCCAACTTTTTTAAAGAGTCTCTTCCTGGGTTTCCATGACATTTATTTTGAATTCTGTTGTTTGTAACTCAGAACTCTCATTTATATACCTGGTGCAGTAACGTGAGTCCTATTAATCATGTAGCCTTCGCTTTTATCACTTTCCTTCACCAATCCTTGTGTGGCACTCACACTGGCTTCCCTCCAAACTGTGACAGTTGGTGTGGTATCACACTCCCGGGCCTTTGCATACGTGGTTTTACCCCTTTGTGCCTGACAAATTCCCCATCTACCTTTAAGTTTCTGCTCAAATGGCCCACTTTGAGAAAGGATCCTGCCAAATGCAATTCTTTTGGACTTTCCCCAGCATTTTACAGATGACTTATATAGTCATCTTATAGCACCTAAGGTATTTAAGTCTATTTACTTATACTAGACCCATTAAAATACAAATTCATGACAAGACTGCTTCATATGCAAGTGCCTGGAACAGTGTTGATTCAAGGAAACTTCCAATGTTCAATGAATGAATCAGTAGACCAAAAGCACCAAGTAGTAGTGGTGAACACGGCTTAGATCCAACATTAAAGACAGAATCGTTTACGGGCTCGTTGTTTCTGTGCTACAGAACACATTTCTATCCATTGGTTATAGGATCAGATTAGGACACGAATGATTGATTTTTTGCAGTGTACCTGGCACAGCAATGCCTACAAAAATGTGTTTAATAAATTCATATGAGAACACAGATAACCTTTTCCTCATAATTTGTTAGAGTGTATACATATTAATTTCCTATCAACACTCACTTCTAACAGACCAAAATGAGAAATTAGGGGGATAAAATTAAGACATATTTTAAACTCCTACTGTACATTTTTTAAAGGTGTATTAATCTGAGATGATTTTCTACAAGACTGATTCAAGTAAATTTTTCAAAAAGTTCAAAAAGTTTTTTTAAACATCCCAACCTTGGAATCATTTAAATATATTTCATGGCTCCACAGGAAAAATAAGTGTGTATACACACACACACACACACACACACATAAACACCTCAAATTTTCCCATCATTGTTCTAATTAAAAAAAAAACAAAAACAAAAAACAAACCTTCCTGGAAGTATCAGATTAAAATACATGACACTTAATTGGTGAGAGAAAGTATTGATAACTGTCAAACTGAAAAGAAATTATGCTTTCAAGACAATGAGAAAGAATTTTAAGTTATACAGTACACATAGAAATGAATAATTGTCTTTTGAAATGTGGACAAAAAGTGTATTCAGTTTGCTTAGAAAGATATCATTAGAAATTATCACTATTTAAAAATATATTTTTATGTTTGCTGTATGTTTTTTAAAAAATAACCTGCTATATGTATTAATTGAAATGTTTATTGTAAAGCTCTTGTCTAGTGTTATCAGTGAGGATCCAATTCATAGCATTTGCCTTTGAGCATCCATTATTTACAACTTTTCAGAAAGATTTCAGCATAGAAGGGTGAGAAAATACTTTTCACGTGAATATTCATGTTTGGAAGAGAGCAATTTGCCTGAGAACTTTAGCTATTTATATTCTCGCATAAGCACATTCCTGGGTGCAGAACAAAGATTTGAAAGAAACCCATCAAATAACCAGGAAAGGATTCTTATACCCTGACAAAGGACATGATGGCAATGCTTACTTTCCTTAATAAGGGACATCTTCAACTTTTTTTTTCATCTTCAACTTTTAATTCAAGTATTTTAAGTAGCAAGCCCCACACTGATTTCTTATACTTTGTATGAAATATTTTGCTCTGTTTATTTGGATATAAATGGTGAATAATTCTGTTCCTATTCTAAATTCTTTGTTTCTACTTTGACAATCTTAATGAACTTAAATTTTTTTATTTGAGTATAGTTGACACTCAACATTACATTAATTTCAGGTGTATGACCTGGTGATTTAACTTCTCTGTACATTATGCCATGCTTACCACAAGGGTAACTACCATTGGTCACCATATAATGCTACTACAATATCATTGACTATATTCTCTATTCTGTGCCTTTTCTTCCTGTGACTTATTCATTCCATAACTGAAGGGCTGTATCATTCTCAGTGAACTTCTTAATCAAAACTGACTTCTCACCTTTTCTCAATTGTATTCCAGCATGTAAATAACTAAAGGGCATTTCCTTATTATTTGCCATTTTTGTGGTTCTGTGAATCACTTGGACACCATAACCCCCATTTTCTCTTTGGTTCTTTAATTCTTTTGTTTACAGCTTTATTAAGGTATATTTCAGATGCAAACTGCATGTATGTAATGTATAAATTGGATTACATATTGAATACACCAGTGATGCCATCACCACCGTCAAGGTACTTTAATTCTTTATTTGGTGTTGACTTTATTTCCCTCTGTTTTCTTCTTGTTTTCCCTTCAGTTCTGTTTATTGATTGTCTTTCTCAATGGCTCTCACCCTTCTGTGCTCCCCCTCTACATCATCTCTGGGTACTAATTTGAGTAGCATCTCACAAAGGCCAAACAATCAAGAAGGAAAACTGATTTATCTTAGTTTCATTTCTTTACCTGATTTCTCTTAAGATATTTTCCTAGAGAAAACTAACTCTTTCCATGGGCTCCTCCTTTCCTAAACAAGAAATTGAATGAGTGTTCCACTGGTTCCATCGAGTGTGGTGCCTAATTAACTACTAGCTCTCTTCTGATTCCACAGATTTCTGAGGCCCTCTTCCTCTCTGTATCAGCTGGGAAACACTGGAGATTTACATTGCTCCTTACCCAATATAACCACATTTTATTGATCTGTGGCAGCTAAACCAGAAACAGGGATTGCCAGAAAAGAAAGTATGGAGGATGTGTCTGCCTAATGGCTTTACAATAACTCTGCTCAGTTGTCAGGAATTAGCCTGCCACACCTCCCCTTGTCCAGCCTTGGGTACACACATTACTCTGCTAGGCTCCATAACCATCTGCATTAACTGATCATTGAGTCACCCTAGTTCTGTCTCTTGTTATTCTTGGCAGTAATTCCATGGTAAACTGATAAACAAATATTCCTGATCGTTGTCTGTTTATTGTTATGAATGCAAATTCCAGCCAGCACTACTTTATTTTCTCCAAGTAAATTTTAAATGGCCAGACCTAATAGCCTTCTTTGATCCCATCCACTAAATCTTTGCTAAATCTTTTCCCTCTGTTTTCTTCTTGTTTTCCCTCAATCCTGGGACTCCAGGATCGCACCCTGGGCCAAAGGCAGGCACCAAACCAGTGAGCCACCCAGGGACCCCTTTTTCACTGACTCTATACATCTTCTTGGCTTTCAAATATTCTACACTGTCTTCCCTTTCTCCTGGGGTCTTAGCAGTGCTTCTCAATCTATGGTTCCAAATTAACACATAACAAATTTAAGGTGCTTACTTAAAATGCACAAACTTTGACCCATCCCAGTGAACTGTATATAAAATCTCTAAACATAAAGTTGAGGAATCTGCATTTTAACAAACAGGGTAGTTGAGTCTTATACACATTAACGTTTGCTAAAACTGCCTTCAGGAAATCAACAAACAACATATCAAGAATTGGCTTTCTTAGGCAGTTGCCATTCACTTGTTCTCCAATTCTTCCATCTTTTCTCTTTTTCCCCTTCAGCTCACAGGAAAAAAGACCCTTATAAGTATTTTCCAAAATTAAATAAATAAAAAGTTCTATGTTTTGCTCATTTTCTTCAATGCATCACCCATCTGTTTCTACTTCTCCTCTCTTATAATTCCCAACTTTTCTTTTATCACCCTGTTCCATACATTCATATATCCACTTTCTCATCATTTCCTGTGAATTTCCCTCTGATCTTCCAGGTGCACATGGTGCAATGATTTACTCAGTAAGGTCAATGACAGCTGGTGATGATTGCTTCGTTCCACAGCAAGAAAAAATGGATTCAGGAAAATGTGCTGCCCAAAGCCAGGCAATTTGGTTTTTATCCAAACAAAATCTGACCGCATGAATATCTCATTTTGTCTTTTTTATATCCTGTAAATCTATGAACCCGGAGCAATAGCATCAACTGGGAGCTTATTAGAAATGAAGACTATCAGGAACCCCCCCCCCGCACCCGCCGCAGACCCACTGAATCAGAACCTGAATTTCACTAAGATCTCCACTTGATTATTGTACATACTGAAGTTTGAGAAGGGTTTCTTCTGTCTATAGCACTATCAAGGGTAACAAAGAATTAAATCATCTATTTGTAGATCCATTAACAAAACTCAAATAAGAGTAAAATACTTTTCATTTGTATCAGGCTCCAGTATTTGGAAAAAGATGCATTTATCTCTGATGTGCAATTGCTGAAACTGTTATTTTTCAATTCAGCAGGTTGAAACATCCTGTGAATATGTTGAAATATTTTCATTTTAGAAATAATAGCAATCATCTCAATGGGTGCTTTCTCTAGGCCTGATTCCTGGATGACCAAATCTATTATGAAAGGCCATGGTAAGGTGGAGTAAGGATTATAGATTATTAGATTTTTAAAAGGATTTTAAAAGGATTTTTAAAAGGATCTTAAAAAGTCAAAGAAACTCAAATCTCTCATTTTTAAAATATAGGTGAAGGAAGGGTATTAAGGAGGGCACTTTTTGTAATGAACACTGGGTACTGTAGTTAAGTTATGAATCACTGAATTCTACTCCAGAAACCAATATTGTACTATATGTTAACTAAGTAAAATTGAAATTAAAATATTTATAACTTTAAAATTTTAATTTTAATTAAAATTAATTAATTTTAAAAATATAGGAACTCTCTCTTGGATTCCAAACCCTCTATCTAAACCTCTAATAGCAATCTATTCCTAGATATCCCTCTGACATATCACACTGAAATTATTCAAATTGAGCCCATTATACAGCTCCATCACCTGTCCTTTCTATTCTTCCTTGCCAGTATCAATCAAGCAATTCAAGTCAAAATCAGAGGATCATCTTATTATTTCTTCTTCCACCCTCCAACATCCAATCAGCCATCAAGACCTTTTATACTTCAGCCCATACATACCTCTAGGTTTTGCCCCTCTGATCCATCCCACTGTTCACTTGGATTATCAACATCTTCCTAACAGGTCTACTTGTCTTCTATCTCCTATTTCTCCAAAACACCTGTCATCACACTGCTGTCCAAGAGACCTTTCTAAGCAACAATTCTGACCACTTGGATCTATCACAGTATGCCCTCTATCCAGAACACAATCTTCAAATATTTTTGATGGAGATTATAACTGATGCTGTTGATGCCATGCATCACGCCATTTGGTGAAGTGGTGGAAAAGTCTACTCAGTCCCTGAGACTTGGGAGCTAGTACCCAGCATGTTGACACAACTTCCTGCCACAGGCACTGTGGCCCCTGCTCACTCCATGAGGACTTGCCCTATGTCCCTCTATCCAAGGATAGAGGGATCTTACATAGCCACATTTAGGGGCAGCTTGTAAAAGTCATTGGCTCAATAAGTTCATAGGTAAACTTCAACAAAGGAAGTACATAAGTCACTGAGAAGTATTCCAGTAGCTTTAGTTCTCAGTGAGCAATTCTGGGGTGCATTCATATGATTATTTAGATGGTCTCCAACAAGACTGAGCACTAGCTGTCCACCTTGCCCACACCATTTATTGACATTTCTCTTTGCCCTGTTTCACTTACTCGCTCTCTCATGTGTTCTTCCTGAAATCATCTCCCACACAAACTACCTGTCCCAGTCCTTGTCTCAGAGTCTGATCATGAGAATAAAAAATTTTAGCAAGTATCAACAATGCATGCATATTTATGTATATATATGTGTGTATACATATGTATATGTATTTGCTTATAAATTATATACGTATACCATTGTCTTAATACATCATGTTTGTGGTAAAACAAGGTCAAGAAATATAAATATTAGAAGAAATATAAAATAACATGCTATTTCCAATTAGCTTGCTACTTGAAATGATTTCATACTGTGAATAGCTAAAGAAATAGAATCCTCTTAAGGTATGGCATGAGCTATATTTTTAGTAATAGTAGCTTTAAGTCCATACTTAAGTTGCCTTCTTGATTATTTCTATTTTTTGCCTTTTTCAGGGGAGGGAGATCTACTTCATGCCATACTTGATTATTTCATTATTTATAATCCCATGACATGATGGATAGAACAATCATTCTAAGAGTAGGATAGAAGTTAATGCTACTAGTTCTGCTGTTTATTTTTTTAACATTGCTTAACTGGTATTATCTTGAAGGTGATAGTTCCTTTCAGAAATCCTTTTTAATGCACTTGTCCATTTTATTAGGAGAAGTTCATTGGAAACCTAATAATTAAATCCATGATCACACCCAACCAAGTACACTGAACTAACAATATATTGCAACAGACTAAGAGAATAAATGAGAGGATGTCACTGACTACCACACTGTTCTCTGTGGTTCCCATCCTTTCCACAAGCTTCCTCCCAGATCATGTGTGGCACCTGATTTTATGTTAAGCCAGACTAAATTTAGATGCTGTAATCCAGTCACATATTAAATAGTTGTTAAGTTCAATTTCTTTCCTTTTTAAGATAAAAATATATAATTTAAAACTCTACTTTGGATACTATTCACCCAGACTCTCTGCTCCAGAAAGATGAAACTTAAACTCAGTAGAATGTTTCTTGGCTCTTCATGATTTGTCTTCTGCGTACTATATCCAGCTCTTCTCACCACTTCTCATTCTGTGCTCCAACATCACAAACTTCCTTAAGTTTCTAAAAATCAACCTTGATATTTTATATCACTAAGCATTTGTAAACTCTCTTCTCTGTGTCTCTTTGGTTCTTCATTATTTTATCAACCTAAAGAGTAGCAGTATCTAGCAGCTTCTATAGCAACTGCCTCTAGTGTTTCACAATTCTACCCCTTGGCTCACCACCAATGGCAACTGAATTTGCAAGGGAGACTTCCAAGTGAGTTAATTTCTACCTCATCCTATATAGTCCTAAGCATGTCAGCAGGCATCTTTTAGTTCTCTGCCCCAGGGACTTCTTTATGCCGGCTCCCATGAATATACACAGTCCCTGGAGGAAACTCTACCAATGGAGACAGGAGCCCGTGGTATAAGTGCTCCAGCTTCCTGTCTTTCAAGTGGACAATTCTGGAAGGTATTGTGTTTCTCAGGAAGTCCTAGTGGAACCAAGCCCCACTGCCAAGATACCCATGGGTATCTTGTTAAGTTACCCTGACAGTGGCTCTCCTCCTAACCTGTCTCACCTACCCTCACTAATGCTTCCTGGATCCTACTCCCAAAAAACCGACCTGCATCCAAATCCTCTCAGATTCTTCTCTCAGTAGAAAAGGAACAGAGACACCTTTTTCTGTAGAAGTGTCCCTGGAACCCTGAACTCCTCCCTCTCTCCATAAGCAGACAGATTATCTCTGTTCTCTTTGCTACTCTTCAACCTTGTATATATCGTGGTTGTGTAGCTCACCAGAAACAGATGTAATTGTTGGTTATCACGCATATGCTAAGGTCTCTCCTCTGGCCTCCTGCAAAGTGGCCATCCAACCAGGCAGAATGTCACACATACTTATACAGGTCTGTTCACCCTGGCTCTGCTGCTCATTCTGTGTGGCACTCTGGAGTCTTTGCTGTCACTGCGTTTCATGGGCACTGTGGTTTCCCTGACTCTGACCCATATCTACTCTTCCAGGTACAGCTGCCCTCACTAGACTCAGCTCTCCTTCATGTTGCTCCATAAGGCAGAGCAACTATCGTTGGTCCTTCACGTGTCCGTGCTCGTATCTTGGGCTTCCAGGCTGCCACAGCTCCAAGGTGCCTGTGAGGAATTGCTTATATTTCAGAGTTTTTCCCATTTGGTGAAAGAGATGTTCCATTTTAATTTCTCTAATACACTCTCATTCATTCAAAAAATTGGGCAAAAGATGGGTTCAATCAATAGCTACCATTCTCCATTTAAAATTACTATTCTCCTTAATCTCCCTAAATGACTACTTTTTCACTAAGGCAAATTCATCTTTCTTCCCTAATCCTACCCTCAGTAATCTGTAAGAATCAATCAAGTTATTTAACTTCTACTGGCTTTAGAGTTTTCATTTGTATAAAGGAAGTAATAGTAACTTGCTTACTGAAAGACAATGTAGGTACCAACACTGACTCTTGAGTTTGACTTGAGTCTTCTTAGTACTCTAGCCTATGGCTTATGATTACCGCCACATAACTATATGATTTCAAGCTATTATTCTTGTACCAAATCAAATACATACTCTTACAAACACACACACACATACATACATACACGTGCAATATCCTCCTCCAGCCCTTGACTGATGCTGTCACCCTTTGAAGGATATTTCAGTTATATATCTGAAATGGGCCCACAATTATAAATGCTGACATCGATTTATTCCCCCCCAAAAGCCTTATTACAATGGTAAGTGTGTAGCACTCAATAAAGGATGTGACAATTGCGGATATAAATTCAAACTTTGGCATGCCAGTGTTACAGCATCCTCATATTTAGACATCAAACAAGACTTCCCTGTTGTACAAAGCAAAGGAACAGGAAAACGTAGACCACTCAGCATGACTACACTGGCTCCAGCAGGTCAGGAGGCTGCTTCTTCAGAGGATGAAAATACTCATGCTTCCTGTGTTTCAGGAAGAAACCGGGTCCATCTTGGCAACATAAAGCCCCTTGGTGCTTAAAAACAAGCATGCCTCATATCCACATCATCAGTCCTGAAATTGGGAGTGGGGGATAAAATCTTTGGATTCCATTGAGAGAAAGAGATATTAAGAGAATTAAATCATTAACTTTTAAAATGTTAGTTAGGGAGCAGGAATTGGGATGAATTTTTCATTTACTCATCCTAGATCATTTACTCATGCTTGTTTTGGGATCCTTTTGCTCTGAAATCATGGGGAATAAGGAAGCCCTGATCTAATCTTAAACTCAGGACAAAAATATTCATTTGGCAGAATAGATGCATGTGCGAAATTTTTTGTGAAGGAGACCAGCAGCACACAACTATTTCATATAAAGCACAAAGGAAAAAAAATAAAGCACAAAGGAAAACATTAAAAAGGAGATAGGATAGGACAGAATCATTAGTCATCTAAAACATTTTTCTATACATTTCAAATATTTAAAAAGAAATACGACATATAATGAACAGCCATGCCTCATGTCCCCAGAGCTTCAAAAACTACTACTCTAGTGTGCACATTTTTAGTCATAGATACTTATGCCACACAAAGTTCAGCCAAACCTGACTGCAGTGCATTATGGCATTTCTTTCGCGCATGATTCTTTTTTTTTCTCCTGCTGTTTGTAGCCACTATAAATCCACCAAATGGAAAAATAGGCCAAAGCTGTGTGAGTGTGTGGGTGTTTTCCCATGCATTCTATTTGTTTATTCATATAGTCCAGTCCCCAGGTAAATTTGTTTAAAAAGCTAGTTTCACTCTAGAGGATCCAAAGAACTCAGCATTTTACAAGCTCTGGGTCATTAATCCTTATAGCTACTTTCCTATGACGTCAGTAAGTGGGAAGTGTTATTATCCCATTTCACAGATGAAGAAATTGAGGACTTTTATGATTACATGTCTCATCCAGAGCCAAACTGTGCTGGCAAAAGAAGCAAGGACTTCCAATAAAGCTCATTTATTTAACCTTTAGATGAGCATTATCCAATAGAAATATAGTGTGAGTGACATGTGATTTAATAATTTCCAGTAGCCACATTACAGAAAAGTAATAACAGGCAAAATTATTTTTAATATTATTCTTTATTTAGCCAATGTCCAAAATATTATCATTTAATAAATATTTTAAAAATTATTAATGAGATAGTTTATATTATTTAATTTATATTAAGTCTTCAAAATAAACATCTATTTGACACTTAAAGCACATCTCAGCTTGGATTCACCACATCTCAACTACTCAATAGTCATAGGTGGCTACTAGTTCTCCTAATGGGCAATGGAGCCCTAGACCATAAGTTCTTCTCTCATAAGGCCACACTTCTTCCCACTAGGCAGTTTAATCAAGACATGCCTTTTGTTGACTGTTCAGGATGCCTTCAGTTTTTCTTTAATATCACTTGGGTTTGGGCTAATTTAACCAAATTATAGGCATGAATTAAGGCTTTCAGAAAGTAAAGTGAAGTCCAAGTCTAGGAGCAGAAGGGGAAACCTCAGAAGTTTAGAAAGAGGATATAATGTATATTGAACTCCAGATCCTATAGTTGAAAAGGTTTAATAAAATTAGGAATGAACTTGTCATGGGCAAGCAAATCAATTGCTTGTTATAGTATAAGAGCTGTGAAGCTATGATTTTTGGCATTAGTTCTCAGGTAAATATTTAAAACATCTTTTTCTGTTGAAAACTCCAATAAATTCCACAAATTACAATAGTGATATAGTTACTAAATAGTATGATTTTAGGGGAAAAGTAATAAATTCCATTTAGCTCACTCCTTAATGGTGTTCACATAGTCAGAGAGAGCTATGCCTCTTCTAATTAGAGACTACTTGCTTTCCCCATGGTAGGGGGCTGCCCTTTGAACACTGACCTTTATATACCACACAAAACCACAAGCAGATTTATTTGAATCTCTCTCTTATTTCACTGGAGGTCCCTGAATTTGGTGGTGACATTAAACAAAACGTGCAATCTCTAAGTATTTTACAAAGACAAAAATCCATGACAAACTAAGGAGACTTAGCATCTGGGTCAGAGGGAGACAGTGTGATATTTCGACAGGCAAAAAGTGTAACTAAAGCCTGTATTCAACAAGTGGTGCCACTATGATGAAGGACAGCCTAAAGTGAAACAAATCCAGTTTGCAACCATCAAAATACATGACTTATTAGCATGTGACTCTAGAGTTAAGAAAACCATTACATAAAAAATTAAAGGTTTATAAAGTAATGAATGCCAATAGCAAGTTTAGAACTATTTGTGATGGCTAATATTAATTAACCATAAATGCATCTCAGTACTAGGATATACATTGAATCTTCAGTTATTTCAGAGAATTTTGGGGGGTAGACAGTTTAGAAGAGTTGCCCTATAAATGTTCAAAAATGAAAGCCAATAAAGGACTTTCACTCTATTATAGGTCTATTTATCCATCCACCCCCATCTATGTATAGATCATTCATTCCCAAAGAAGTAAATCATAAAACTATAGTATAAAGCAAATTAACAGATTAGAAAAATATTAACATATATGAATAATATGAAAAATGCCCACCCCATTTGCTAAACATAGACCTATTCAATAGATAGAATGTAGTAGATAATAGATAATTATTCCTCATAAACAATGGAATCCTGCTATTTGCAACAATATGTGTGAAATTTGAGGGCATTATGCTAAGTGAAATAAGTCCAATAGGGAAAGACAAACACTGAATGATCCCACTTATATGTGGAACCTCAGAAAGCCAAAATCATAGAGAGAGTGGATTGGTGGCTGCCATGGTTTAGGGGAAATGTGTATATGATGGTCAGAGGGCATAAACTTCCAGTTTGAAGTTGCATACATTCTGGGGATCTAATATACAGCAGGGTGACTATAGTTCACAATACTGTATTGTGTACTTTAAAGTTGCTAAGAAAGTAGATACTAAATATTATCAACACTAACAAAAACAAATGGTAATTCTGTGTTAACTAACCTTATTAATCATTTAGCAATATATACATGTTTCAAATCATCACATTGTACACTTTCAACTTACACAATGTTGTATGTCGATTTGTCTCAATAAAGGTGGGGCAGTGGAAACCCACTCAAGAAACAAATTTCAAAACAGCTTTATTTTGGGCAAGACTATTTTAAAATTCTTTAAAACCTGAAAAATAGCTCCAGAATTCACATCCATCTGGATTATCTTGAAATGAACTATATGGCTTTACTTACTTGAAAGTTTCCATAAAGGAGTTTGCCTTCTTGCTCACAGTATTCAATGTGATTATCATCGCTTTAGCTCTGCTTCTCTAGACTTCTCCTGCAGATATTTTACCTAGTCAAAGACCCTCTTATTCTAAACAAATTCACTTAACTTTACAAGGATTCTGTCATGAAGTGAAACATGGGCACCCACAAGAAACATGCAACATGCATTTATTTGCATGCATGACCGATAAACCTGGATATATCATCAAGCCAAGTGGTGAAGCCAATGGAAACCTCAAGTTTCCTAGGAGGAAATCAGCCAGTGAGATAAGGAATAAATGATTTTTACCCATAGAATTCTTGCTTTCTTGCCAGAGGATCAGATCATCCAAGCTCTATGATGGCCTCTTTGGGAACTTCCCTGACTCCTACTTGGACAAACTCTGTCAGACACTGTCTTAAAGTCACCTTAATAAATAAATAGCTAAATGATTAGAAATTGTTCCTTCCTAAATGAACAGTAAGTTACCAACCGCATCATCAGGTTACCAACGTGCTTTTATATTTATGCCTTATAAAACAAAGGAAAGGAAAGGAAGAGAGCTTTTATTTCCTCTGTCTCTTGGATAATAAATGTAATACTTATTTTGTATTTTATCATGCTAAAGCAATTTATCATGTTCTTTGAGCACATGTATTACTATAAAGCTGGGCAAATTTTAAAACATTGCATATTTATTCAGTATATGGAGTCTAACAATGGTGAATAAAAAGATCCTTGAATCCTAAAGAAATTTTCAACCAAGAAAATATTTGCTTTCATAGGAGTTTCCTTTTCTCCCACAGACATTTCATAATCTGAGGATGGAAAATCAAGAGGCCATTTGATGAGGTTGGATATCAAACACACAGGCTCTCCAACCCTTAGGCAGTTTACTTGGTGGCCCCACATCACATCTGGGTTGCAAATCTCCCTCCAGCATAGCCCTTATATTCAGGCCACCAGGTTTACACAAAGAGACCGCCCAGCTGCTAGCTGGTAAAAGGCTCCCAGGGTCTCATGTAGTCCCTGAGAGCTGTGTAATTCAGTGCAGAAGCCGTCCATGCAATTACATGTCCCTGTAGATTACAGGGTAATTACATCAAGGAGATGAAAAATAATTGCTTGTAACTTGCACTGTGGCTGAGAAGGCATAAATAATCACATGTGCACTATGTAATGATGTGTGATCATTTTGCCACTACTGTGTCACAGCTACCACATATTTAGAAGATCAGCAGTGACTAGATGAGAAAAAGTACTTGGAGGTTATTTGTAAATTGAAATGAAAGAACCGAAGACCTGACAGCTACACCTTGCCTTTCCAGAGGATTGCCTCAGGAAAAATTTTATAAGACCCCCCCAACCTGCATTCACAATGGGAGGAAAAGTGAGTAGTGTATTAAGTGTTGCTTGATTTGCACATTTCAGTTTGGCTTGTGCCGTCTGGCCCCTGTTTCCCAGGCCCCAACATTTGATCTTTAGAAAGATATAGATAAAATCATGCCAGTTGTTATAAATTCTACCTAATGCAAAATTGGTATCTGAGATATTATTAAGTCACTTTACATGTTTAATTCATGACATCCTAGGTATTATTTGCTAAGATTAAATCCTTATTCCTTTTAGCAAACTATTCCTCAGTCTCATTCACTGTTATAAATTAAGAAAAGAAAGCATTCTATGTCCAAACGACATAAAATTTTAAGGAGCTTTGCTGTACATAGGTAGTTTATGCCTGATTTGCTAACAACTATAAATTACTTAATATATTTAGAAATAAAGTGAAAAAATGTGTATGTCTTTGCACGATTTCTTCCAGAGTAGTGTCGCTTGATCACTTTGCTTAATTAGATTTGTTTCAATAATTGATGAAGCATGGGAATAATTCAAGTATTAAATTAGATGTTTTGAAATCCCATATCAGAGTCCATTTTGATAAGATATTACATTTATTCTTTAAAAATAATGATCTTTCCAATGGAGAATAATACAACATTCTAATCATTTTGAAGTGGCAATAAAAATTCCTGGGAGAAACTCAAGCTTAATCGCTTTCTGATGGGGACTCTCATGGAAAACCAATGTTAGTTAGCATAGTAGCTTGAATTAAGAAGAAAACATTCTTAAAACTAGTTTCAAAGCTAGACAGATGGAAGGAAATAAAATTAACTTTGAAACAAAATCTAAACATTTGGAAGTATTATTTAGTATAGGAGCTTGCAACCTTTTTTATGCCACTAGTCTTGTGGCAATCTGGTAAAGTCTATGGTCTCTTCTAAAACTAATGTCTTTAAAAAAATAAATAAATAAAAATAATGTCTTTAAAAGCATAAGATAAAATAGGATTACAAAGGAAATCAGTTTTATGAATGCAATTTTTTAAAGTATTTGTGATGTAGTAAAACACAGTTTTTTGTTAGTGAATTAATGTGTGACTACTCAATGAGTCTGCTACCTGCTGTATTTTCAAAGACTGAGGAACATATATAAGATTTTCAAATATTGTAACAATTCTCATGCAATATGTAAATAATCCATATGCTGGTATTGTGGTTTGTTGTTCACATTCATTACTGAAAGAAATGCTTGATTTTTATTAGAAGTTACTGAGAATAAGATATAATGTATACCCCTCCCAATCCACAAATGCCCTGGATCCTATCCATAGACCCTTTTGGGATGAGGGCCTTTAGTTGCTAGGTTAAAGGCTTCTGATTTTGTATCAGCTTCTAAAAGATATTAGAAACATAACTGTTTAATGTTGCCATTTTATTCTTATCATCCCTGAGATTAAAAGAAAGGGCAGAACTAGTGACTTGTTTTACAAAGATACTGGGAATATAAAAACATTTACTGAATCATCTATTTATAAAAATCTTCTGTTATTCAAGATCAGGGCATATCTGGTACATAAAGTTTTCGCAAGTGTGAATTGTATGCAGGGTGATAATAGTCCGGGAACAACTTTACTTCCTCAATCCTTCACTACCTTATGTACAAAATAGAGCAACTGGCCTGGATGACCCTCATCTGATATGTTAATACTAAATCTCTGCTAATCTGAAATTTAGACTATGATAGAACTGTTTACCCTTTCCTATCTTCCTTTACCATCAAGCTGCTTATTTAATAAGCTTATTCCCTTCAAATCCAGTACAAGTTGGCAGTTTATAAAATCATTACAGATATTCCTGTTCCCATTTTCATTATTGCAAGCATAGAATTATGATGCCAGCATTTGAATTTCCCAACCCCCCTAAAAGATGTGAAATGGTACCAGCTCATAGGGCCAAGCTATGTTAGTAGGGGAGGGAAAATTTTTATTCCCATGTATAAATACCCCCTCCCATGGGATATTTTCTCCTGAAACTTCTAAGAGCCCGTCTCTCGGTGATTATGCCATTATTATTTATTGAGTTGTGAAAAGTGGTTCTCAGTACACATACCAGAGAGGAACAAGCTTGCAATTTTAATAAGGCCCATAATATAATTAAGACATACAATTTCTTCTCTAATGGCAGGCCAGCAGGACTTCTCAATCTGTAATATGAATGACTGAATGCTTTCATGTTTGAATTTATACATGGCTGTAAAATATATTTTGACTTTTTTTTAGTCAGCCCTTTCATTTGTCTTAATTTCCCCCAGGCAAAAATCATCCCACATCTTGTTCCACTAAAAATGGGGAAGTTCAATTGGGCTACAGCTCTATCTATTTCTTTTTTCAAATGTGTCCTGAACATTGTGTGCTTAGTCACTCATCTGCTCATGAAAAAAATAACACCAAACTGCCTCCTAGAATAGCTCCATATATTTGTGAAATCCTTCCTCCAATCCTTCCTTCACTCTGTGAAGTAAGCAAGAGAATGACTAATTTTGTTTTATAGATGCAGTCTTGTAGTCAACATATTTCTGGAATTCCTACAATGGTGGATTCATTGAGGGATATAGAATATGGACATCCCTCCTCCCCAGGAAGATGCATCTAGGATGGAGCATAACACACAGGGCTGAGTGTAATGCAAAGACCTCTATTAAAAGTTAAGAACTGATCTTAAGGAAGAGCTAGAGGAAGTCATGGGAAAAGGAGATAGTTTTACTGTTGAGGCATCAGAGAAACTCTATGGAGGTAATTTCAAAAGGCTTTGAAAATAAGAACTTTATCAGGCAGAGTCTGACATGGACAAGATTACATAGGGAGGCAGGGGTGGAGGTGTCTGTGACTGATCCAGAAAATACATTTGAAATGCTTGAACCAATGATTTCTGTTAATATATGCCTAGTGGGCCATTTCCCTGTACAAAGAATCAAGATGACTACAGGATAATCCAAGATGTAGATCTTATTTAGAAGTTGCATTATCAACTAATTTAAATGAAGACCCATAGGAAATTTTGAACTGTTTAAGTATCAGAGTGGAAGAAAGAATAGGTGGTATAAGAGGTGAAAAAACAAAGTAACTCAAGAACACCATCTTACAGTAACTGCCTGAGAAAATGTAAAATAAAATTCTGAAAAACTAGAGATACAAGTTAAAGTATCTAGTGTTAATCATAATCAATATATACATTTATGTTACTAACCATGGAGATACTTTGTACCAAGACAGATGGCCTCAGTAGTATGAAAGTGAGCATGCTCCATGGAAAAGATAGATTTTAATTTCAGTCTCCAAAGAGGTGAGGTGATAGAGAGTGTAATTTTCTCAATGATAAAACAAAGACAAGCAATAACTAGAAGACAAAAAGAAAGCAAATATTGGTCTGAATATGAAAGCAAACAAATTTTTTCATGAGGTAGCAAACACAGTTTGGAGCATCCAAGTTAGCATAAAAAATGGGAATGTATTATTTCCTCTTGGCACTAGAAACATTCTTCAAATAGCAATTCCAGATAAGTTTAAGACCTTGTACTAGTAGAAGAACTGTAATTATAACTCATTACTTGGCTCTACAATGAACAAGAGTTATATTATAATCATGTGTTACTAGATTTCGCCTGTGAAACTCAACTTACACAAAAAGCAGAGAGGAACTTGACTGTAGTTACAGAATAGACTATAAATGTTATAAAACTTAACTATTTCTAGGGAGATAAGAAGTAGAAGTGATGGTAAGTAGTGACAGAAAGGGCAAATACAAAAGGTAGTATATCCTACATGGAAAGAATGAAAGAAATGTTCATAATGTCAGAAAAAGAAAAAGGCTTAAGTTTATAAATTAAAGATATATGAACTTATTCAATGGAATTAAATAAGGATTAAATATCAATCAAAATAAAAAATAATTTGAGTGAAGAGAGTTGGAGAGAGATACAGGAGCTATACCCTCATTTTCCATATAAGAAAATAGAGAAACTGAAATTAATAATTTAGAAATTAGTGGTATGAATACAGTATTTAAAATTATAGACATAACCAAGGAACACTTGAATAGAAATATTAGAATATATTGCATCTGGAGAATAAAATTAGGCGAGGAGTTAATTGGAGGGGTAGAAGAAGTTTTTCACAACAAAACCTATTCTATTTGATTGTTATATGTAACATTACAAAATTAATTATAAATTAATATAAACTACATTAAAAATTACAAAATGGAAAGAGGTATAGAAAAGAAACTCCAAAAAGAGAAGACTCCCTGTTCAGTTTTCAAAGCACAGAGGATCATTTGGGAAGACAGTAGAGGAAATAAATAAAAGAAGGCCAGATATTTTTCCACCAAAGGAATGACCTTCCCTGCTAAGGGAAAAAATAAAAGTGAAGCCAAGGACTCAGGTGGTGGAAGGGAGAAATATAATGGGAATAATCTGAGTGTGAATCAAGAGAAAGCACTTCAAACTGAGAAGTTTGTAGGTATAAATGATTCAAACTGAGAAGTTTGTAGGTATAAATGATTTGATCTAAGACAGAAATCTGTTCCTGATGATAGTGCATGAATAAAAAATTCAAAATATGATGCTTGAAGGCCGGTAGATTACTACACAGACCTCCTAATAAATAACCTATCCTATTCTTAAAGTATTCAGGACATACACCTTATAAACAGAATAAAAGACTTTCTAAATCAGGAATTTCTTCCCAATTTTTAAATCAAGCACTACTGAAACCTAAGCAGAAAGGAGAATCTCTTCTCAGAAGTGGATTTGCTGGGTTAAGAACAGACATTTGTAATTTTGATAACTACTGCCAAATGTGTCTCTATAGGGACTGCATCAATTTACAATTCCTTTTGTAAAGTAGGGGGAAAAAAGCTTGTTTATCAGCTTTATCAATGTCGATTTTGATTTTTTGGAAACTATTCTTTTCAACATTGTAATTGAGAAATGTTAGAAGCATCTAAATGTTCACTAATAGGGGAATGTAAAATTATACCATAGGGTGGAATAACATGCCACTATAAAAAAAAGAACAAAAAAGATTTTCTATCATTGAGATGGAATGATCTTCAAGATATATTGTTAATGAAAAATCAGACTTCAAAAAATATGTACACTATTCTATGTATTGTGTAAATAAGGGAAGGAAGAATAAGGATCTTCACACATATATCTTTACATGCATGTATACTTTGGTCTGTATATAAAACCAAAAGGAATGGTTACCCATGGAAAAGTGATAGGTAAGAGCTGAAAAGATGGGTGCAAAAGAGGGAATGAGACTGTTACTATAGATCTTTAATTTTTAAATTTTTGAATCTTATAAATATATTACTGATTATTAAAAAACACAAGACAAAATACAAAATAGCAATAATTAATTTTCTAAGCTACATGTATTTTATATGGTAAGCTATGTATAGTGTTGCTGTTCACAAAATATTCAAACTTCAGTTTTTTCAAAAACAAAAGGACTTTGCTACAACTTAATAAAAATGGCATCCAAAATTACTTAGAACAGATCTTTCAATACAGATGAGCTTTCAAAAGTCAGATACTGTGAGTATATATGGTTATATATCAAGTTCAGATTCTTAAGACTAAGTCACTTGCTTTATTTTTTTCTTTTTTTCCACTTGCTTTAACAAACTTATAATTAATATAATTCATCATACATATTAGTAGTTCTAAAAATGAAAACATTTACCAAAATCCAAAACCTCTTCTGATATATACTCAACAAAACAGCAATAGATGGACATTTTCCTAACCTAATAAAATATATTATTGCAATCCAGAAGATAGCATCATCTTTAGTACAGGGAATCACTAGAGATACTCCCAGAAATGTCAGGAAAATACGATGATGTCCATTATTTCCACTAATGTTTAACATTCTACTGGAGGTAGTGCCATAAATTTAGACATGAAAAAAATTAGCAGCATAAAATTGAAAACAAAATTTATCACAATTATCAAATGATTTGACTAAATAAATAACATCTGAAATTTCAAGATTCAACTGACAAGGTAATTGAGTAAGGTAGTATGGCCATTTTATGGAAATCAATACTTTCATATTCACAAATAGCAACCATTTAAGAAATCTAATGGAAAGATCCTTTGGACTACAGTAACAGAATAGGTAAACTAGCTAGGAAAAAATATTTAATAAATGAGCAAAATCTTTTAGGAATACTTGAGTCTTGTATCAATTTGTTATAATTCTTTAGGCTTTATCACTTATTTTATTTAAAAATCATAAGTAATAATATGCAGATGAAGATAGAAAATAAAAATACATACATGAGAATTATTATGTGGACATAGTGGGTACTCTGATATTAAAAGAATGGAAAAAATGATCTTGATTGAATGGTCTTATTTAAGAAAGCAAAAATCTTTTAAAACCAGTAGGGAGAATCAAGAAAAATTCCTGAAATTTAAGTAGCTGGGCTGCAAATTAGAAAGAAGATAATTTTCCTTATCTATGAAGCTTTAAGCTGTTTTGGTGGATTTTGCCATTTCAGCCTTGTCAATATCCTAATGTTTTGTTAACTGTGACTAGATTAAATTGATAGACAACATTACTAACTACTGTCATCTATTAAGTCATTGTCATGTACTAAGGCCCTGTTTTCCTAAAGATTTTACATATTTTTCTTCATTAGATTACTCAACATAAATACCAAGAGCCATTATTTCTTTCTGCAGAAAAGACACTTGAAGTTAAGAAGGTATGTCTCTTGGCCAAGATTGTTTACATGATACAGGGCAAGGTCTGATTTCCAATCGGGATCTCAGCCTCACACAGCATACTTGTCTTCTTCCTACTTGAGAATGCTGCTTTCAATATTAGTCAACCTCCTATCACTCCTTCACACATTCACTTTTTTAAAATCAGGAGTTTAAAACTATCAGGGGCAATGGTGTTAACAAGAAGGTTTAAAAAAAAAAAAGATATAAAAGTTCTAGAAACTCTACAACCTTAATAGTAATTTCCCTATAATTACAGTTCCTGCATCTTCCCAAAATAACAAAACAGGAAATTACACATTGACAACTTTAATCAATAAAAACAAAATTTAGAGCCCTTTAGTAGATACTGTATCCATGAAGTAATTGCATCTCTGTTGACAGTCTCTTTTTTTTGCATAATATTTTGTTCTTAGGGCAATGCTGTTTATATTGGAAATATTACTGCTTATTTTAAACAAGTGATTTAAAAATCACCTTGTGCTTCCCCTTGTGAAAGACCAAATCCCCATCATACCAATAGCATCATATCTTAAACCAAAAGGAGCATTTTGGATTGGAGCCAAAAGCATCCTCCCAAGAAAAACTCTGATCAATTAGGAAATGATTATTTGTGCTTTTATATTTTTCTTGTACCAAATTATCTTAGATGGAGCTGAACTCTGTTAAGCATTTACAGACTATGTTTATAGGTAGTGTTTAATATGCAATAATATTTGATTTGTTTTTTTATTCTCCTCAGCCCCTTTAACCTCTAAACTGTAATGACTTCCATATGACTAGCCAAGTCTATTTTTAGATTGTTAATTATCCATCCCTATTTTTAGATCTCTTCTTTCTTTTGGCTGCTGATTATTATAAGATCTAAAGTGCCTTCTCAAATTTTAACAATGTTTTTCTGCCAGATTAGAGGCCAGTTCTGTCGCCGAATACTAGTTTCTCTCCCCAATACCAATTTCTCCTACTTTTATTTTTCTCCCAACAAATCAGGACAATATAATTCAAAATATTTGTCAAAGAGCACTAAGTTATTTAATATTTTAGATAGATATCAACCTAGATACACATTTTCAAAGGGATTTTGGCCATGTGGCTACCATTAAGTTAAAGAACAGTTAAACTGCTTATTATAATACTTCGTGAAATTTGGGTTGAAAATCAAGTTTTGCACATGTAAAACAACCTATTTAGGATTCTCATTTCTTACCCTAAAGATATTCTTCTTATTTTAGAATACAAATGTGCAGCAAGAGTTACATTGGAGAACAATAAGGTGCATCAATTTCAGTCTTTAGAGACTATGGCTCTTGCCTTTGAAAATGCCCAAATATATAACATCCCAAATTGGTGAGTTTTAATCTATTCTTCATCACATGAAATTGTCAGGTTGTTTTCTTTCCCTTTCTTACTGTTTGTGTGAGTATATGTGTGTGTGTGTTTAAAGAACAACAGAGATTAAAACACCAGGGATTCATGCAAATAGCTAAGGTTGAAATTCTTAGAAGAATTTCTTCTTTCACATGCCTATTACATATAGTAATTTAAAAGTCACACACACCAAAAAAAGTCACCAAAATTTTGTTCTGTGAACTATGCTGTATCCCAAACAAGTAGTTTTTAGAATTAGTCTAAACCCAGGTAGGAAAATAAACAAACAAACAAACAAAGAAACAAACAAACAAACCCAGGTAGGAATACAGCAAGGAAGGATTTTAGGGCTCTGCCCTAAATCCATTCTCTGTTACTTTGCAACCTTAAATCTCTCTGTTGTCAAAGCGGATTCCAACAGTCTATCTAGAGTTTGTTCTGTTTGTGGAGGGCTGGAGGAGTAGGGGTATGCATTGGGAACAACTGTGAAGGTGGAGAATTAGGCACCACTGTGGTTTATAAAACACTTTTGTTGACTGTTTTTGTCATTGCATTTGAGATTTTAAGCTAAATACCGTATCCCTTGAAGTGTGAAGGTAATTCACCAGACTCTTCCACAAGAATGAAGTGCATGAAAATGTTTCATAAACTCTAAAGAACTTACGAATAGGAAGAATTACTTTTAGATCTTTTAGTGGTATAAGAATTCAGAATTTCAGTACATTGACACAGGATAGTTAGACATAAAGACATTAACATGGCCAAGTGTTGAAACAAAACTATTTGTTCCTGCAATTGGCTAATTCATCCTTGGTCTTTAGAGAAATATGCCTCAATAGAACAAAATAATCATATGTCTATCCTCTTTATAAAATATTAATCCCATAGGAGGATACCTGTTTGAGAAAGGAATTGAGTAGTCACATGATCTTATGTGCCCTATGTGGCAAATTTCAGGTGGCATGGACTACAAAATAAATCTTAAACGTTTCTTTTAAAAACATTCCCCATATAAGTCTTCATACGAAACAGTATATAACACACACAACAAGATCACAAGTTACATGTCATCTGGCAAAACCATCTTTCCAGGACTGATGTGAATTAAAACTTGCTAAGGCAATAATGTAAAAAAAGAAGCAAAGCAGACGAGGATTTGAGAAATCTTTGTTGTTTGACATTGATATGGGGAAAACAGGCCTCATTTCATGAATTTAAGATTTCCAGTGAGAAATGTATAAAGAGTAAAATATTAATTATAATATCTTACTAAAAATGAAAATTTTAATCTTTATGACAAAATCCCTAGGAGGTGATATAAATACCAACAAGGAAGGTTAGTATTGTAAACCTATACTATATTCCCTTTAAAAAACAATAAATATGAAAAACAGTGGGTTTAAATGTAAATCTAATTTGTGAGAACAAAATATATAAATATCTTTCTTAGATTTTAGTTTCTCTGTCAATGCAACAAATATAAAGATCCATTTTATTTTGACTGAACAGAGCATGATTTCTTGTGCTAATCAGCTTCACTGTCACATATATTTTCTGTCAGTGTCCCACTGTGTGAAATCCCCAGTTAGAGGAATATTACTTTATACATCTACTCATTGAGAAAACATTTAGTAATATTCCATGATCCAGTAATCAGCATAAGTGCTTCCTTTTGCCTACCAGGAATCATTAGAGGAATTCAGACAAATTTTTTTAAAAAGATTAGGGAAGCTTTTGGAGCAACATACTGCTTCTATTAAGAAATAAAGGAATACTGTAGAATCACACAAATAATTACATCAGCAACCATTACTTGAGCAACTTCTACATCCTTAATACTTTATCAAAATCTCTAATGCTCAAAAAAATCTGTAGATATGTATTATTTCCTTTACAGTAATAACACTAATGTGTAGGATTTGTCCAGAATAGGACAATGACAGGATTTGAACTTAGGACTATTTGTCTTCAAGTCTGTGCTTTTTCTATTACACAACACTATTTCTGTAAAGATAAATGTGTTATATTTTACTGGTCATATGCTCTATATTACTCTATTAGGTGCTTTAATGATTTTATCTCATTTAATCCTTCTAACAACCGTGTGAGTTAGGAACAACCCTGTGAGTTAGGAACTATTACCATCATGTCCATATTTATTACAGGTGATGAAACAGAAGCATAAAGACATGGCCTAAGGTCATATAAGAAGAAGGGAAGAAAGGATTATAAGGGCATCTGACTATGAAATCCTCTGTTATACTATTGCCTTTCCAACAATGGACATGCTAAAACTGACAACATGATGGTAATTTCCAGTATGAGGTTGGAAGTGTGATTTTGGTGTGCTAAATGATCTTACAAGAACTCATCTTTCCTGTCTCCAAGAGGAGCAGCACATCTACTGTTTGACATATCAAACCCAAATGCACCTATCTGGTGTGCAAGATATGCTGCCATGCCCACACCCCACACCCAATCCTATTATCAGCATCATTTCCCAAGAATTTCCAAAGATCCAGTCTATGGAATATCAATGTGCCTCAAGATTGACCAGTGTCCTAGGAGCAAAAGATTTCACACACAGTTTGGAAAAAGCTCAGTTCTACAAACTTTTTTGGGGGGGCTGAAGGGGTTGTTTTATTTTTTATAGACAGCAGTATTTCTTAGGAATCTTTAATCCAATGTGTGCTCTAAACCTCTGAATTCTAGAAGTAATCTGCAAATTTCTCAAATTTATTTAATATGCAAATTTTATGTGTGGTGGAACATCTATCAACCCTTCACAGGATATTAATTTCTGAGGGGAAAATCTGCTGTGTCCACTTACCTATTCATGCTCTGGAACCCCCAAGCGTGTTCTCTCTCTTTCTCTTTCGTCTTCTCTTTCTTTCTCTCCCCCTCCCTCTCTCCCCATTCTCTGTCCATGGAATGCCTTTCTCTTTTCTGTTAACCCAGGGCTTTCAGCTCTTACCAAATCTCACTCAAAAGATCTCCTAGAAAACACCTTCTCTGATATGCTGTATGTCTTGGCTCCCTGTTTGATTCCCAGAACACCCAAATTTTTTCTGTAAGAAGTTATTTATAGTGTTTTGTGACTAATGCAGGTATAAACATCTTTAACCAAAGTAATTTTATGTGAATTTAAGAAATATCATTTGGCTTAAAACACACACACACACACACACACACACAAAATTTGCTATGCCTCTATAGTGAAATATCCAAAGAGGGTAAACACTAGACTTCAGGTTCTTTCATGGGAGTGACGTCTTCTCTTCCAAAGTTGTATCCTTAGGCTCTAACAGAGAGCTTGCCATAAAAAGGGGTGACCATATTTGCCCCAACTTTGTAAAGCAAACTTATTTTTTAGGAGAGATAAAACTATACTATGTAACTATGATATGAGGCAGCAAGTCATTAGAAGAGAGATCTGTATCAAGGTCTTTGCTTTATTTTGCATTATATTGTGTTTAGACTAGGTTCCCCTAGAAAGCAGAGCCTGAGACAGAGCCTGTGTGCAAATAGTTTATTTGGGGAAATGATACCAAGCAGAAAACTGGGAAATCTCAATACAAAGTGCACTGGTCATCAGTCTGACCACCTGGGGCTCAACTCCCCTGGAAAATGTTGAAGAGCCCTGTAGAATGAACTTCAGAATTATCTGCCTTAGGGAACTACTAGCTCTTTGTCTGCCACTGGCTAGGGATTGCCTATGGCTTATAACCCTCTGGCACTTCCAGGAAATGCACATTTTGAGTAACCTGAGGTTCTTGTCCCACAGCAGAAAGAAATATGTGATGCAGCTGAGGTGAACACCATCAAATTAAACCTGCATAAAGGCAGATGCTTCAGAAATGATCAAAGAAAAAGATGGTAGGGGGTATGAGGGAAGGCCCAAGGGATAGGTAGGTGGGTTTGTGTCTGGTCCACTTTCACTCAATAGAGTACGGCCCCTTTGCCAGGCCTGTCTCCATAATGGCAAGGGCAGGAGGAAGAGTCTTAACTAGAAATGTGGAGGTAGAAGAGCTTTGGCTGAAAGCCTCTGAGAAAGA
Source organism: Canis aureus (assembly GCF_053574225.1). Lineage (NCBI taxonomy): Eukaryota > Metazoa > Chordata > Mammalia > Carnivora > Canidae > Canis > Canis aureus. The sequence goes on from NC_135636.1 coordinate 16,723,115, forward strand.
GAAACATTATTTCAGAATAACATTTGGCAAAGAATTTTGCCAAACAAGTTGGCAGATGCAAATATTTATGTATCATTGATTCTATTTTCTGTAACAGCCAACATAGTTTTACAAAAAAAAAAAAAAGTATGACTTGCTATTTTATGGCCAAGAGAGCAAATGCAGCCCTCATGCACATTTGTAGAAAATTACAGACATCAATTAGCTTTTTCAAAACACAGAAAACATAAGTTTACCTACCAAAGTACCTCAGCAAATGGGGAAATTACCATGAACTCAGTTACTAAACACAGATTCTTATCTTAACAAAGAAGGAAAGAGCAGACACTTCTGTCTTAAGTTTAGATTCTCTCTAGGTGCTACAAAATACCTGGTATGTAGTAAGAGTTTTGAAATGGCAAATTGTGTAGTTTCAACAGAATCAAATGATAAATTGTCTCCCCACCCATATCTCCAAGGGAGAAAGACAGGAAAACATGGATTTTTTTTTTTTCCATTTAAAGGATATGAGAAAATGAGAGAAAAATACTCAAGGAGAGAAACATCAGAGAAACAGATCAGAGCTTGCAAGGACCCAAAAGTTAGAAAGAAAAGAAAACTTACTGCTTATCCTTAATCACAAGTGACTTATTTAAATAGACAAAATGACAGGCTGACCTCCATCTATTTTAACTGCCAAATCCTATCAGCAGGGTGTGATTACCTCCCAAGACCACCTTCTGAGGGGGGAGGGGGGGGTTCTCAAGCCTGCCCTGAGAATCTCTGAAATTCCTTCCTCCATCCAGAAATCCGGAATTCTTCTAAGGAAACATTTGTGGCCATTAAACCAATTGGAGTTGAACCCATGTCCTAGAGGTTGACAGGACAATTTATTAATGTGCTATATAACCAGGTCTGGATTTTAAAAAGACATCGCATTGACTTTTTTCCCTTCTTCTTTTTAAAAGTTTTACAAGATGCTAGTATCCTCAAGATCTATATCTGAAGGAAGAGAAATAGCAGTTTCTGGCCTAGGATTTCCTGTTATTAATTTAAAGAAACTCATATTTTATTTCAAAAATAGAATTAGAAGGAATTAAGCCCCAGGAAAAGTTAACTAAAATTATGTCCCATGAGTTAAAAGGAGACCTAGAAACTAGTATAAAACAGCAAACATACTTTCTGCAACTATATAACCAAAAAGAGTTAAATGAGATTATTCCTTCCAAAAAAGCCACAATCTTGTATGCCAGTCTTTTAGACTCAGATAAGTAAATAATTAAACTTTTGAGTTTGCGTTTGCCTGCTTAATGGAATAGTTTTCCCGGTAAAACGAACTATATACATGTTTGTATTTCTTATCTGAGAAAATTTATTGTATTACCTCATTTTCCCAAAAATTAGAATTGGGAAGGTAGATATATATATCTGTAGAGAATTAAGAAGTAAATAAACCTGCTACTCACTGAATATTCAAAATTTTGTTCTATGCACTCAGCCTCAGCAATTCCCAGTATAAAATGCAAACCATGGCAAATGAATGTATTTACTGATGCAAAATCTTAAAGACATAGATCTTTTCATATCTAAGAAGTGTTTTGAGTTAAATTATCAAGAAGCTTGCTCTGAATCTCAGAAATCATTTTCTAAATCATTCAAATATAGATGTGTAAACTTTTTCCTGTAAATGCAATTCTGGGATTCCCAAGCGTTAATTGGATAATTGAAATCTCCTAAATTTGTGACTCTGGCTATCCTTTATGTTTCCAGCTGTTCTCTAGAGCAAGGAAAAGCTCTCAGACTGTGATATAATGCCACTCTATTGCTTTAGTCTTGCCTAAAATATATTACCCATGGACCATCATGATTTTTCCCTTAAGCATACAATTTAGCATTCCAGGCATTAATCTCTGTTGGATTAACAAAGAAAACACTTCATATTAAAGCAATGAAAAGTTGTTTATGTTCAAAATGATGAAAAGGAAATTCTGCAATATTTTAACTTTCTATGTCCCTGGTGAATAAAGAAAACATCCTAAGATAAAATGACATTTCAATTATCCTAAGTAAAAAGAGAGAAGGGCACACACACACACACACACACACACACACACACGGAAACCACAATATATCCTATGTGGACCTGAGGGTTTTTTCTTTGTTCTTTTTAGTTCAAGATGAAACAGCTGTTCATTGTTTAAAATAGAATTTCACATTTAGCTCTTTTTCGCGTCAAAAGGAAGCCATCTTATCCTTCCAGTTTGCTAACATTAGAGAGGAGTAAACACTCATTTCCTACATATATTATTTATAATGCAGACTTGTGAACTTTCGCATCCAGCATCAGACTGACCCCTCTCCCACTAGGTTTTGAACCTTCCTTCCCCTGACCCCATAACAGAGTAGAGTAACCTGAAGGTCATCTTTTCCTTTAATTCATTTTTTTAACACATGTTTCCTCATTGCAATCCGGCAGCTCTGACTAATCCAAGGGTTACTCCTATAAAAGGTGGAGATGGCAGTTATTTTATGACATTATATCAGTAGGCTGATATGAGTGTCTCAAAAGAAACTTCTTAATGGCAGTTAAATCTTTACAAGGGTTTCATATTTCCACTCCTTCGCTCAGAAGCCCAGATTTTTGTAAGTACCTGCCAATTCTATTTGAAAACTACATCTTCATTCCTTGAAACACACACACACACACACACACACACCACTTTTATAACTAGCAGGTCTCAAGCTGTTTAAAGTAGCCTGAAACATGCTCATAGACCCTTAAAGTGAAAATGCAGAAAGATATATCTCTTTCAAAGGGGCATTTTAAAATAAATCCTCTGCTTTAATTTAGGGAAGTTTTTGAAACCTGTCACACTAAAACTGAATGGTCCACTTAGGTTCAATGCAAGCTCCACTCTGCCCAACTCCTTTACTGATAAAAAAGTTAACTGCCTGTTAAATTAAAATGCCAAAAATTCCTAAAATATAGTTAGCAGTTAATAAGGAGAAATCCAGACATTTTTCTTCTTACATATTCAGATGGTATTGCAGAAAGACTATAAAGGCACTGTTATATTGTGCTTTTCTAGAAATACAAATAGTTTCAAGATTTGTATCCAAATTGTAAAATCCCTTTAATGAAACGTAAAAGCTAGAAAATAATCATACAATTCAAAGAATAAAATTTAAAATTGGCTAATCCCATTCCATCAATTTACAGAGAAGGAAACTGAGGGCCAGGATTAAAGGCCTGGTCCACCGTACATTAATAAGATTTTGCTGTTTGTGGAATGAACTATGTGGCTGCTCTATCACTTTGTTGAACAGAGAGAGCCTAGGACATTGGAAATAAGCCAGCATAATCAGAATAGTTGATTCAATTCTTAAAAAATTAACATTGAAATTGAACCAACAGTTATTTTTCCTAGGCTAGTTAAAACCAAAACAGCTAAATCATGAGGGTTTTTTGTTTTCATCTTCCAATTAGTTATTCTGATTCATAGAAGATGCCTTCAAACTTCAGACAATTTTCCCAACATATGAAAGGGTAAGATTTTGTCCATTATCCCATATTTCCTGCCTGCTTTTGAATATTTATTCATTCAAATGTAGCTTTCATATTCTCTAAGCGCCTCTGTGAAGCCACTTCTTTTCACAAGTGATCTGAATTTTATCTCCAGTCATTTTAGAAGTTTGTAAAACATGAATGTAATAATAGTCAAAAGAGAATGGGAAATTCATTTCAAAAGGGATTTGTAACCTTTCCCTTTTCCCCATGTCTAAATACCACTGTTCACTTCTGGCTACTAGTGCTGGGCATTTATTCTCTATTTCTCATTTTGCCCACTAAGAAAATGGGGAAGAATCTAAAAGAATGGGCCATGTCTGAGATCTGACTGGTTCCCACCCTACGGAGACCCTGTCTCGCCCACGCAAGTGGCACTCCATAACCTTATTTCCACTGACATTTTTTTTTGCATCTTAGAAAAACTGGGCACTAGGAAGTATGTACTCCCCCAGGATCTTGAATTTACCCAATCAGACCTTACTCAGCAGCTCAGTGTCTTAACGACCCTGGCAAAATGACATGGGTCATATTTTCACATGGATGAACTATTCCTGAACAATTTCTCCAGTGTGTGAGGCACAAACAGGCTTTTCTTCAACATCAGGCATGCATGTCTTCCCCGCCTCTTGCTTTTTAACAAACATATGTATTGTGACCAGTGCAAAAGAAATTCTATTCTCCATTAATGTTTGAGTTTCTTTCCTACTCGCCCCCTTTTCCTACCCCCCTTCAGATGTCTCTCTCGACATTTCAAGATATCAAAAAAGTGCAGGACCTCTGTCTAGAGTTTTTTTTTTTTTCTTTTTTGCCTGTAGAAATAGAAACTATGTGGCTAATTCATTTTCCCTGTACTCTTTCTACATAGGAATTTGGGGCAAAAAGTATCAATTTCCACAGTCATTTTGGCACTTAAAAACCTGCATCTTCTTCCTCCTTGGAACTGATCATAGCTGTTAGGGGCCACTCTATTTCATGAGATGCCAAGTTTGGGACTGGAAATGGATCCATTATAAATTAAAATTTTAAATACAACTATACCATAATCGTTGCTAGTTATGATTTCAAAAAAGAATGGCATCCCCAAATCCCCAAATACATGGTATCTATGTAATACCACATCTTATAGTGCACTATTGTACACAGTAGATAATCCATAAATTTTGTTGAATGAATGAAGAAGTGAATGAGGAATCAGAGGAGTAAGAATTCCATTTTTTCCTACTCTTTTCTTTTAATTGTACCCCCTAATTATTCCTTAAAAAATCACTATACCTGTAAGACATCCCTTCCTGAGGAAAAAAAAAAGTTTACTTCATTAAAGATAGTGTAAAATATATCCCATGGAATCAAATTGTTTATTCTTAAAAGCATTGAAGAAGACAAATTTTCCATGATATCACATAGACAATATGTTTCAAAACGTCATGAATCAGGAATTGAGTTACAGGTACTTGATAGTTCAACTTGGCTGTCATTCAGTAGCTCGGTTCACAGACTTTCATCTTGAGAGTCCTCCTAATGTCAGTATGATCAATAATAGGAAACTGGGTCCACAGAATCATTTATATGAATGGAAGAAAAAGATAGTCATCAATTATATAAGAAGTTATTAATTCCTTCTCCAAAGGTAATTTTTATGAAAAGATTGAAGGATCACATAGGCTCATTTCTGAGAAAGAAATTACAAAGTGGAAATCCAAGTGATGATATAGAAATTCTCAAGAAATCTATTTCCTTCCTTTGTGGATATACTACACTCATCAGTGTGTTCTGTTTGAATTGTGTCTGGGGCTGATTTTCTGAATACAGGCATGCATCTGTTTTGAAACAATCCCCTGATAGGTTTCCCATCATCAGTTTAATGACCCAAATTTTATGGCTCTCCCGGGCCCTTGAACATTGGGAGGTACTTTAATATCAGTTGTGTAAAAGAAGAAAAGATCACATTTCTGTTGGCTCAAAAAAAGAAATGCCTTAATAGCATATCCTGTTTTCTTAATATCAATCCTATCAATGACAGACTTTAGAGTTTTCCAGAAAAAAAAAAAGTGTGAGTACAATCTAATTCTTCCTCAGTGATAAAAACAAAATGATAACTGGACACCAAGGTAATTACTGGACTATTCAAGAAGCCAATGAATTCTTGCCCACATTTTTCAGAACAAAGGAGTATAGTCTGTCTGGGGAACCATGTGAAATAATCCAAGAATTTTTAAGGTGCCTACCCTGAAAAGCAGGTGAAGATAAAGTCCATTTCAATGTTTATTCAGTTCTAGTAGTTTATTAATGCTTCCTTTTACTAATAACATGAATTTAAGGCTCAAATCCACTCATCCAGATAGTTCTAGATTGTCATAGGAGTTCAAAAGTTAATGTGATAGTAACAACTGCTTACCCATATATCTTAACTCTTATCTCTTATCACATAGCCAGAAGGTTCACAACTGAATTAATGAAATTATGTAGCAGTAGTTTTATAAGTGTAACAAAAGATCCTAAAGGGTGGTACAACAGATATCTTGTTTTACCCTGCAAACCACCCCTCCACAGACATCAACCACAAAATATCTTTGGAGCCCCCCTTGTCAAGTGACAGAAATTGCTCACTGCCTGAGATTACCATCATCCAGTTCTCTAACATCTCCACATAGAAAATCATACAGTGGCTTTCTAGAATTTTGGCTAAACATGGTTGGCAAAATGGCCACATTCTACAGAAGTCACTTCCAAAGAGAAGCAGGCCAGGGTAAACAGGTGCTTGAGCCCTTCTTCTGTAATTCCTGCAGGCAGTCTTCTGCTGGGATGGCAGAAAACTAAGAAGCCTCTCTTGAGAAAGTCACCGTCTGTCTGGTCCTGTCTCCTTATCTATAAAATGATGACTATTAGGTTATTAAATCAGAGCAGCTTATGCATAGAGTCATCAGCAACAGGAATTTGTCAACCATACAGTTAGTTTCATTTCCTCTCAAGAGTCATGAAAGGTATCCATCAAACAAATCTGGAAAATAATCTGGCTGAATTCTTAAAAACACTGACTACCTTAAACATTTTTTCAAGCCTTGTTTATTTAAAGTCATCTACTGAGATATTCCAGCATAATATATCTGTTAATTTAAAAAAGAAAACACAAACCTTGGAAATTCCTTTTTAATGTATCACTGATTCTTTTCAATATCCACTTATTGGTCAGTCTTCAAATATGGATTTGGCCTTTGGAAGTGGCCAAACATCATTAAGTATTAATCGTGTAAATAGGGTGGGTGGTGAAAGTGAGCAGTGCAAATTTAGATCAAAAATGAAGTGTGACTATAAATATAACAAGACTGCTTTTCCTCTGCCAATCACAAGTCAAGCCTGGGGGCAATTCCAAGGTTGAAGCTATGGATGAGAGGGTGATCTGACAGGGACAGCTGTCATCAGTCATCCTGTTGACCTTCGAGGTTAATTCACCTGATCTGGCTGGCTGACTAAGGGTCATCTCCACTCGCCCTCACTACCCCATGGGCATCCCTTTTGAAACTCCTTAAATGATTATAAAAAAAAAAAAAAAAGGAAAAGAGAGACCTTCTTTCATCAGTAATAACAATTAATGCTTTCAACAAATGTTTATTGAACTTCTTCTACATATTAAACATTGTCTAAATAGGCTGATAAACAACATGGATGAAAATCCTATGCCCTAGGTAAGGACATAGAGAATAAAAAGGAAAAAAAATCAACAAAAATTTCAAATGGCAAATACATGTAATGAAAAATATGGAGACATCAGATAAAGAAAGATATCACATTAGGAGATTCAAACAGGCCTTTCTCCAATAAGGCAACATTTCTACTAAGATCTGAATGATTAAAAGGTACCAGCTAAAGGAAGTCATGGGGAGGATTTCCAGACTGCAGGAATGGTAAACCAAGTTCTAAGATAGGAGATAAGCCAGGTGATTTCTTTGGACTTCATGATCAAGTACCATGTGCCTGAGTAGAGTATAATGAGCAAGGTCCATTATACATCCAAGTAATTGTATTCTTCTGCCACAAGCATCACGTCACTGGCATTCTCAAAACATTTTGACAAAAAGCAGCAACTGAGCAATAGATATGAATTTTCCAAAGGTGAACACCTGGAAAGACACAGTACTAGCTTGTTTTGAAATGATCTCAGGTGTTAGAATTAAAACAAGATATGTCCTTAGAATCACACCAATGGAAATTTAACACATTTTTAAAGAAGATGACAGTGGCCAGTATTTAATTTGGGATTTTTTTCTAGGCCTAAACATTACTTCCTGCTCAGGCAAGCTTGAGAAGATGGGATCAAGGGAGTTTTGTGGTCCACTGAGCAAAGGATGGGAAAATCAGAAAGATTCTGAGTTATAATCCCAGTTGAGCTACCAGGTGACCTTTAGGCAAGCCATTCGACCTCCCTGTGCCTCATGCTCCCAGCTGGAAAATTGGATAAGACCAGCAGGATATCACTGAAAACCAGATGCTGTACAGAACCCAAGCTTTCCCAGCTAAATAAATTACCACTAAAGAGATGGGGGGGATGTGGAAATCCAATATATCAGCCCATGTGAAATGCCCAATTAATAATATTTGGTCCCTCTTTATATATAAAAGTTATTGATTTCTCCCATATTTATTAAATCAAATTAATAAAATGAGCAATTCAAATGAGAACACTATTTCCTGAGATACTTAGAAGTGTCACTCTAGCTTACGTTTACTTTGCCATAGCATACTTGCAGGTTAATAATTGTTACAATCCCAGTCTTGCCTCATTACACCTTCCCATGACAAGTCACGCCAGTGTCAATGACACACAGCTAGAACAACAAAGAGAAGGCCGAAATAGGAGTTTATTTCCCCATTTTTCAAACAAAATAAACTTGCAGTTTCTATGTGAAACAGAACAACGATGTTTTGTTAAGTATTAATGAGATATTTAAATGGAGAGCAAAACGTCTATCATTCATTAGAATGTTTTGTCTATATCAATAATGAGTAATATTGTGCTTACAAAGACCAATTCAGGAAACACAAAAGTATTTAAAACTGAGGATTTTTATCAATTTAAATCAAAACCCCTCTATTAAGTCCCATGGGAAAAACTATGTATGTGTATATATTCATTCAAATTAAATTATTTACTGCATGAAGAATACTGATATAGAAACTGATCTATGATAAAGTTAATATTTGAAGATATTTGAAAAGTAACTGATTCTGTAACTTGAAATTGGACCGCAGGTGGTAACACAGACTTCAGGCATCATCTGCAGGCAAACCTGCTCAACACAGGTGTATATCATTCCAAACATCTGCATGTTTATGAATATCTAGATTTCTGGTTTAATTTTTCCTTTTCCACTTGGATATTTTTGATGTCATGTGAACATAGAAAGGAAATTAATTGAGCAAACTAAAGATATTAAAAGTATTACTGCAGGTTCCAGCATTTGCCTAACATTACACTAAAGGATTCTATACATAGAATGTATGTGGAATGAAAAAGCAATTTAAGTGCTCTCCTCTCTCCACCAAAATTTAACAAACAATTGCCTCTTCCCCCTGGGAGATTTGTAGGGGAGCAATGATGCCTTCTTGGATTACATTACCTGTGAATAAGACAACTTTTGGCTGGTTGCTTTCCTTTTACCACAGTCTAGTGATATTCCAGACAGATGCTAAGGTTGCTTTGTTTTACTTTTGCTGGATATTCTTTAATCTTCATTCTGATAAAAGCATTTTATCACCTGGGAACAAATTTTTACTTCCTAAAGATTCCATGGACAATACTCCGGCATGACGGATGAGCGGCTGAAGCTTATACAGGTGAATAACCTTGATAAAGTTGCCCAATATCTCAGAAACTCATTCTTGCTCATTTATGAAATGGAAAAGGTAATAATAATCTCAAAATACCATGATAAAGATCACCAAAATAAAAGTGTTTTGCCAATTATACCATGCTATAGGAATGTTACCTCTTAATGTTCTTGAATGTTGTTTATCTTCATGAGGTTGCCTTGAGGGAGTTACCCAACGAGGTAGCTCCTCATCCCCACTTGTACTGCAGAATAGATGCCTGACTGGACCTGAATCAGTTACTCTAGATGAACCAGCCAAGCATTTCCTGAGATGCCCAAATCCTGGGAGAGCCAACTGAGGGACCACAGGACGGGAGTCACAGCCACCTGTGTATACATTGGCCCATCTCATCATTCCTCAATCTATAATTATTAGCTATAAGCATTACATTCAGGAGACCGTAGGAGTAAGAAACTACATTATTTAATATGTACCAATCAAGTAGTATATCTTTTTCCTGTGCTCATTTCCAGTGGGACATTATCTGTTTTGTTCCTAAGCATGGGTAAGGATCTGGAACAACCCTAGCCAAAAAAGATAATAATAACCAAGAAAGAAAGAGAAAGGGAGAAAAGGAGAAGAGAGAGACAGGAAGAGAAGGAGGGAGAGAAAAGGGGAGAAGGACAGAGGGAGGGGAAAAGAGAGGTTGAAAGAAAGAGCAAAGTAAACTTTGGAAGAGGAAAGAGTAGGGAAAGAGAAGAGCCAATCCTTGCAAAGTCACAAGCAGGTACACAAACTGTATACTTGGAAGCTTATATAGAAGTATATAAATCAGCTATCCGTCATGTTCAGAAAACAAAGACACTCAAGGTCAGTAATTTTCATACAATTATATTGATGGCACTTTAAAACAGAGAGGTGTTAAGAAATAAGCAATACCCTTCCAGTATAAGTGTTAGAGATCTTCTGAATGGAGGTTCTAGAGACTAATATATCTAAATTTTTAACAGCCAGAAATTAGGTAAGGCTTGGAAGGAAAAAATGATTGTTATATTTTATCATGTACTTGCATGATCTTTTATGCCATCTTTCTTCTATACTGAGGTGTTATCTTTTAAAAAAAATTGTTCAAAAAAATAAAAAAATAAAAAATAAAAAAATTTGTTCATAACTCTCTATTCTCTTAGCTCTAAACTCATTATCACCACAGCACTTACATATGCTAGCCAAGCTTAGAGCTGTGGTATACAATGCTAAATACATCATTCATTTTCAGTGAATAACTGTTTAAAATCAATGGAATATAGAAATATCAACATAATGGAAATTTCTGTGTAACACATGGATTTTAAAATCTTGGCCTGGCAAAATTTGATAATTGGAACATAGTTTCAACAGAATGAAGACATGTGGATATATATATTTCTTGGAAATAATTGAATGTGCAACATATATTTTTTAGGTATTATGCTTATTAGGCTTATGTTGTGTACTACCCAAATGATTGGTTTAAATTTCATAAAACAATTTAATATTGGAAGGTGAAAGTAATCTTTTCCTTCCCTTTTATAACTAATAATTCTTGAAACTAGTTTGCATGTATGGACAGCCCTAGTCATAGAGTTACCCATGAAAAGATATGATACAACTTGGGAAAGGAAATTCCCATCATGCTTTGTTCAGTTAGTACTAAGAGTATTGAAGAGTTTCCCCCACTCTAATCCCTACAGTAGTGCTGGTAAAGAATTAGTAAAGTTAGCATGCCTACAAACTTCTGGCATTTAGCTGAAAGCAAATTACTATTTTTGCTATATGAAGATTTTGGTGAAACAGTATAAAGTATTTCAGTGGCACCCAGTTTCTAGAGCCTCTTGGGTTAATAACATGTATCTTAAAATTTTACTTTATTTAATTAATTAATTTATTTGATAGAGAAAGCACATGTATGCACACACATGCAAGCAGGGGAAGGAGGAGAGGGAGTAGGAGAGAACTGCAAGCCGACTCTACACTAAGTGCAGAACAAAGGGCTTAATCTCAAGACCATGAGATCACGAACCTAGCCAAAACTAAGAGTCAGATGATTAACCTACTGAACCACCCATGCACCCCAGTAATATGCATTTTAAAGCCTTCCAAAATAAAAATAGACATTTTATGCAATAGATTATAATGGGATCTTAAAGCCTGCCTGATCTATTTGGTTAATATAAAGAATATTTGCAAAATAAAAGCAACTCACTTTCTTTAGAAAGAATTTCTGTTAGCTTATTTATATCCAATACATCCTTAATTATTCATGTAAGCCAAGCCATTATTAATGTACCAAGTTGATCACTCATTAACTCAAAATAAGCAATTAAAATAAGTCAAGTTCATAATCCAATATACCTAGAATTAAAATGTATGGCAGAAATATATGGGAAGAGACGTAACTTTAACCTGTAAAATTTGGTCTGTTTCAATGGCAAAGCTTCTAAAACTAGTTTATTTCACAGGCAGGCTAATAAGTAGGTAACTACACAGCAGGATATATTAACTGATATTATATGATACACAAAACTCAACCTCCAATATTACCTTTGATATATTACAGCATTCGGTATGTTCTAAAACAGCTCACTTCACATTTGGATGCTCACCAAGTTCTCTGAACTTTACCTAGTACTTAAATGTGGCCTTTAACCATGACTTACATACATATTCCAAAATTTACTCTCTGCCTTGTTATGCTCTCTGTGGTAACAACTGCTCATTTGTGCTGACTCATATTCAATACTTGGTCTATGATGGCTAATATTTCCTTATCTATCCAAAAGAAACACAATTATTCATTATATTTGTATATATTTCATTAGAACACTCACTGAATTTCTAAAATTTTAAGATAAGATTATATTCTAGATTTTCATTTCCGTTCCTGATCCCAATTGCCAAGAAGCCTCAATTTGCATTATTCTCTACCACATTCCTTGGCCCTTCATCCACACTTCTTATAAATGCAACTCTTTCTTATGAAAGAGAATTATAATACGGGACACTATAACTTGGCTTGGATCCTGCCACCACCAAAAGATGTATATGTACTTCAGGTTTATGATACCATTAACTTTCAGCCATTCAAGCATTGCAATGAAAAATGAAGTCCGCCATGCAATCTATAGCCTCAATCTCATCTGCAGACCCCCACAGCTGTCTAATCACTTTACACCTCCACCTGGTCCTAATGACATCCCAGACTTAAATATCTGAAACTGACCTCCTGTCTCTTTGGTACCCCTGTCCCACTTTCTGTCTCCCACACCTCAGTGAATGGCACCACAAGAGACCTGTTTGTTGCATTCCATGAAAATAGGGCAGAATCACCCAAATTTTCTGACACTCAGTCAGCAGTCCCAACTGCTTATAACTGTACAAAAATCTCTTGACTCTCCCTTCAACCCTATCTTTCTTGCTACAGCTTCTCAATTCAGGCCCTCCTCACCTCTGCTAAATTCCAGTTAGTCTCTCCATAGCTGACAGAGTGGATTATTAATATGGAAATCTGCATATATCACTTCCTCTATTGATCCTTTTAGGGGCTTCTTATTGATATCATCATAAAAACCAAGCTCTTTGGCATGATATAGAAGTCTCAATACATTGGTTCTTACCTGCCTCCCTAGTCTGATCTTTCCCATACTCTCATCCGGTTCTTTGCAACCTTCATTCTAACCCCACCTGTCTTTAATTTTTGAATCTATTTCACACCTCTTCCCTGTCACATCTAGTGGTTTTGCTTCTTTTAATGTTCTTATGTTCCTTCACTAATTAATTCTATTTATCCTTAGAAATTCACTTCAGACATCCCTTTCTTCTAGAAACTTCCCTGGACTTGGACTCAGTGTGGTGGAATGGTATCTCAGATCCCCTTCTGCTTACCCTCTAGCATTTTCATTCACTCTTTGCAGATAAAACTGTACAACAATTACTTCACTTCTTTGAATTACATCTTCACTTGCCTATCCTCTACACCTTCACATAATCAAACTATAAGTTCTTAAAGTCAGGGACACTGGTAACCAATTCTTTACATGTAATATAACACCTCATGCAGTGTCTTGCAAATAGTAGATGTTCAGTAAACAGTGGTTATATAGACAAACTAAATTAATTGGTTAATTTTCAACTATATACAAACTCCCCCTCCCTTTTTTGTATGTCCTTTCCACCAGAGTTTTTTCTAAGGTTTTTAATGACTGGCTACATTAGAAAAATAATTTGATGTCCCTTTCTACTTTATTTGGCCAATTCTTCAAAGAGCAGTGGGGAATGAGGAAAAGCAAAAAGAGAGAAAAAGGAGACTCAGGTAAGTCACGAACTGTCAAAGAGCTTTCTGTGAACTAAGAACTATATGTCCTTAGAAGATGTTGTAAAGTTTTATAGTCATAACTTCACTTTGCAAAGTCCGGAACATTGGAGTCAGACTCCAGGATAGAATAAATAAATAGGCAGGAAACTTACACCACATTACTTAAATGATTCTGTCAAAATTCCTACTTCCTGGCAAATGCTCAAGTGCTAGCTATCTTCCATATGCCCCTCCAGATCCGCATTCTGTCTTCTCCACTCTGTACTAGGCGTAGTCCCTAATCCAGTAGTTTCCAGTTGAATTCACCCATGAGGAGCCTGAGGAGGAAATTGGTGGAAGAAAAAATGTGAGGGGAGTTGCTGAGTCTCCTGTCTCCCTGTCTGCCAGGTCATCTTGAGCAGCTGAAGGCAACTGATCCTGTCAAGGCAGCTTCCGGTAAATGGCCCACTCCTTGTAATGGTAACAACATGGATTTCTCTTCATCCCTCAAGAGTAACAGATTTCTAACCCCAGGTTACTTCCCTACGCCTTATGGTTATCCTTCACCCCACCTACACCTTTATAAATAGCCCCTTTGTATAAACCTTCCTCAAATCAAATCATTCAAGTATGCCTTCTGTTTCCCATCGGGACTCTGACTGATACACACCCTTCTTGTTATTCTTTAAATGATTCCTTATTTTGCTGATATTATTTGAATTATGCTTCTGGATTAAGGCAATCATCTGAAGGAGAAGAAAATATGTGAAAGAGGTGTGCATTAACCCATTAGGATCCACTTACTATATTATTAATAATAGATATGTTACATTCCCTGAGGAAAATGGGACCATGTACAATGAAGAAGGAAATATACACATTGTTCCTACAAAAGTGGCTACAGAAAGATACTGGGAATTTAGAATGAATTAGGGTAAGATGACAGGCAGACAAACCAAAAGGTTGTGTGTGTGTGTGTGTGTGTGTGTAATGCTATCATCTGATTAAAAAAAACAATAACAACAACAACAGCTTTTTAAAGCTATAAAGGCTTTAGGCCAAGCCATTACCACTCCATGCCTGTCTTGACTCTCATGTACCCATGCTGTGTAAGTCATCCTCATTCCAGCCTAGAGCAGGTGGTATTTCAGTGTTGCTGATATCCTACCCACACCCAGTAAGCCTGAGGCCTCAGATGACCCATCTACCTTCGCAGAGACAGGCCCCAGGGGGAAAGAGAATTTTTCAGATTGTAGAAAACTAAAATTTGCCTTGGCCCATTATAGCAGTTTAAGTTTGACTTTCTTCTAGTTCTGGGGATAAAATGTGATTTGATCTCAGGATATGATTGAAAGCTCCTGGTGCCAAGTATCAGGCCAGGTACAGCCTCATGTTTTTGGCAGAATGCCTTGGGCTGGTAACCAATAAAGTCTTGGCCAAATGAACTATGAGCTAAAATGGTTTAATTGTTTACAGTGTGAGGTTTTTTTGGGGGTGGGGGGGAGGTAACCTATGAAAATTGTCTTTATTTTTAACTGAGGAGGAAGGAATAAGGAAAAGAGGGTGGTTTGAAGAAAGAATCATAATAAGAGCATTTTTAAAATTTAATTCTAGAACTAGTTCTGTATCTTATGTGATATTAGTCAAATGTAATTATACTCTTTCTCTATAAAATAAAATAATAACTCCCTTATAGGCTTGTTGTTAAATTAAATACTGATTTCATTCTTTTCATTTCAAACATCCTTCCAAAATGACCTTCTTAAAGAGAAATTAATTCTTTCTCATTGTTGCTTCAATACTAGATTTCTGCTTATCTAGGCACCTGCAGTTTTGTTTGCTCCACCCACCCCAATATCTGATGATCTATAAAAACCAAAGTATTATATAGTTGTGTAAAACTGAGCTCTGTCTAAAGTCTACCAATACAAATCTCTACAGGCCAAGGAGTTGCTTTATAAAACGTCTTAGCTCTTCTCACCTGGAAGTGAGCAATTTCATTTCTTCTGAATGGGGAACTAAGTGTCAGCCAAGAAGCAAGTTTTCTTATGTGAACCCCACAAGAAATATTAGAGTAGAATATGAGCACTCAGTCATTTGGCATTAAGTCACTCTCTTGAAGAGACTACCAACAAGGGTTTAAATTATATTGGTGGTTTTTGTGAGTTGGACCCTGGTCAACTGAGCTCTTGACTCAAACCATCAACTTATTGCACATAATTGACTGCACAGCTCTCAGTCTGCAACATTTTTTCCAAGACTTACCTTGTAGAGGTGAGGTTTGAATCAGTGCCCTCAAGGCAATAGGCTTCAAAGTACACCATTAATAACCTCTGCATTCCATTCACACTAGACAAGGCCCTCTGGATTGGGGGAAAATTCATGAGTTTTATCTATTTGAGTTGGCATCACTGTTCAGCCAAGCCCTGGCTAGTCAGTTCATTTCACCCCAAGCCACAAGTCTACCTTTGGGAAAAAATTTCTAGAGTAGTTAAACATGAGGGGAGATGTTATAAAAGAAGAACCTGCCAGTATATCAGAAAAGGTAAAACTGGATTTAGCAAGAACCTATAAATTAAAAAGCCTTTCATTGTTTTCATATTTGGGTATATTTGCTCTGTTGAACCATTCCTATAATAAACAGAGTAGAATACCACTTCTTTATTTTAATTGGTACCAGAATTGATCAATTTTTTCTTTTAATATCTGAAAGTTATTAGGGGAACAAAATTTCTGTACACATCTGAGTTGGTTAAACACATTTGATTTATAAAAGAATTAATCAGGCAAAATCATAAAGAGAAAGACGAATTGATAAAAGAAGGGTCTTTATTATTTTTGATAGTATCTAGCCCTTGAGTAATTTACCAGGGTTAAGAAACACAACAAATCAATCTTAACAGGATCTTTATTTATTGTATGATTTTCTTACATTTATGTGATTTAAATTAATGAAGTATTTAAATTTTTTCAATTTTTGAGCAATATGACAGTAGTCAACACCTAAGAGCATATATTTTTCAGCAGTGAATTGAGTGTGCTCTTGCTAAACCTTTGACTGTCCCCAACTTAAATTTAATTTCACATTCAGCTCTACTGTGAGCAACCACAGATATGTCAAAGGGCTTTTGTGAGTCTTTTTGTAAATTTTTTCATTACAAATGTATAAAAGTATAATTCAAACAGATTTTGATCTTTTTTGATGATTGAGGTATCTTCTCAGCAACTGTATTTTCATTAGGATAAAACATGACTCATAATTTCTTAGTCACTGTGAATTGTCTTGAATAAAATATATAAGGAGAATGAAATGTAACCCTTAAAGATTTATTCCCATATTAACTAAAAATAAGAATACCAAAAAGGATAGCAAAAATAAAAATTAATTTTAAAAAATGAAGTATGACTTAAACAGTTTGTTTATAGTTATTTTGGGAGAGAGGGGCAGTTAGCCTATGAAAATTGTCTTTATTTTTAATTGGAGAAGAAGGAAAAACAAAGGGAGGGTGGTTTGAGGGAAGAAGCGTGCTAAATGGGAACATTTTAACAACTTAATTCTAGAACTAGTTCTGTATCTTATGTGATAATACTCTTAAAAATATTTTTCAAAAATATGCTCTTTTAACCCCATTGTCTCCTTGGTTATTAGGCACTAGCATTTCTCTATAACTCAAAGACCTTCTGATTTGCAAAGCTGGTATTTTTACCTTATAAATTAAAATCCTGCATGAACTGTCCATGTTTTCTACTCCTGGAATATTCAATTGGTAATATTCCTACAAAATGTTCCATTGCTAAAAGAAATAAATTCAATCCCCTTGCCTACTATGTGCATTTCAACCAATAACTAGTGGATTTGAATCATTACCTGATTTTGTGATCTTGGACTAGAGTATCATTAGTTACACAATGAAGTGCTCAATTTAGGACTCCTCATTAGATTAATCAAACTGTGATGCCTTAAGATTAGGTTAGGGAAATGTCAGCACATATTAATTTATTTAATTTTAGAATTACATATCAGAGACCAAAGCAATTTGCAGGGTCAAATTGTCTTTCCACATATCAGATTCATGATCTTCTGGGTTCACAGATCAAGTTCCCTTCTTCCCATGTGCCATGTGAAAACCATCAAATGCTGTTTAGCTTACACAATGTGTTACACACAGCAAAGTCTGCTCCTTCAGAGGGTACAAAGAAGGTAATTCAATCTTAAAGTTCTACTGCTGTCATAAGTGTTTATGACATCACCAAGACCTAGCAGATGAATTGTAGCTTTGTCTTCCTTCTGCTAACATGCACTATTAGAGATGGACCATCAACATCTAAGAAGTCATTTTAACCCCTCCTTTACAAAAATTGCTGCTGATGAAAATTCCCCAAATTGTCAGGATAGTAGAACAAATGACTGCTAGTCCTCTAATTATCAATGGAAGAAGGCATAACCCTTACTCTTAATTCTCAGAATTCACACACAGTTATGCTTTTCATTCCCAGACCTCAGAAGCTCTTGCAAGTTAGTGAACATTTTAAGATCACCTTTCTTTGCCCAACACTGAAGGCCTAGTTCAAGTCTTACTTCCTGGATAAAGACAGGGCAGTCTTGAGGGAAAGAGCATAGGACTGGACTTGGTTCAAATAGTTCAAATTCTGTCCCCACCACTTACTACCCAAAGCAGATATTACTGGCCTCCTGTTTCTTCCTTCTACCATTTGTGTGAGAGCTAATAAGGGCTTTGATGGGAATGGCCCACACCATTGTTCAAGGGATGATCCTTGATCATTTAAAGCAGTCAATATAAGCCTGCTGCTTATATCAAGTATTTAATGAATAGGGATAGCCCAGCCTAAGCCAATTAGCACATGGTTTTCTTAGAGACATAATGATTGATTCAGAAATGGACAAGTAATCTAAATTTGTTATAGTCTAGTAAAACTTTTTTTTTTAGTATCTTTTGATTGTTTCCTCTTAACAGTAGTGTGGTATATACTTCAGAGGCCTAGAACTGCTACAACTACCATAAGATAAAGCATGTGGAAGACAAAGCCAATGCAAGGAGAAGGGCTAAATATAAAGAATCTTGAAGCAAAGGAGATGAGTGCCTGATTAAACTATACCTGAAGCTTTCCCTGCCTTGCAATTTTCAATTACATGAGCTAATTGCTTGCATTAAGACAGTTGGAGTTGGGCTTTCTTTTGCTTCCAGAGTGCCCCGATTCCCTAGCTCCATAATCTTCAGCTACTTAATGTCATCTATAAAATGAAGATACCACTGAAAAAGGGAAGATGAAGGGACCCTATGAAAGACTGCTTTTTTGCTACTTCTATTCTTGCTACAACCTACACTTCTACCCCAAACTCGTTATGGTACAGGTAATACATGTCCTCCTTGTAAAGGTCAAGGAGTTCATGATTGCTTTGGTGTCTTCCAACACAACAGGTAACTTCTAAAGGGTGACAAGGGGAGGTCATCATATAAGTTTTCCAAGACCACTGACTCCAGACACCTGATGCCAGGACCCCTGGCTCTAGGGCATAAGTGACTTATGGAGAGCACCAGAACACCTGTCTTTGTTTTAACCAGTTCCTAGATGCCTGAGAGGACACATACACCAGACCACCATCTTCTAAAAACTCAAGACCCCAAGCAAAGATGAGAGTCACTTTTCTTTCCTTTCTGCATCTTCCGGATGTTCTGTCTGTCTCTACACTCTACCTATATTTCCAATAAAGTATTCTCACTTCCTCTCGGCTTGCATTTGATTTCTATTCTACACAAAGCTGAGGGCCCTCTTGGTATGACCAGCCTGCATCACTAGCAAGTACCCTTTATAGCATTTTTGAGGAATAAGTGAACTAATGCACATAAAATACTTGGCACATGGTAGCTCTTTTTCTATCAGTGGCCCAAAAGAAGTACTCATTTTTCTAAATTCTTAAAGGACTTGTCTGCATTCTATATATTTATCATTCTGCACAGGTAATTTGCATTTTGCTGTTCATCCTTTAGGATTATAGATTCTTAGCATGGGGTTGGGGAACTGACCTTCAGTAATCCCTTGGGGGAACCAAAAGAGAGCGACAGACTCTATCACAAAAAGAACAAAGCAAATGTGTCACATATGCATTGATGCAGACAACAGCTTCCATAATATACAAGGAGAGATTCCATATAGCTAGAAGACTAACAGACTGCACAAATTAATGAAACTCGTTCATTTAATATCCATCCCCAACAAATATTATGACCCCTTTGAATAAGTTATCAGTCCTTTTACATAACTCTGAAGTTTGTTAGCCTAATGTGATAATAGCCTCTTTTCTCCCATTCAGTGCTACAAGTTTTCTACTACCTAAGTAGCCTTGGGCCTCCTTCTTTGAATCACAAAACTTCTCCTCCCTTGCTAACAAAAATAATTTTATGAATAATCATAGTTCAACATGTATTTTTAAAAAGGATTTGATTTTTTTAAAGGATTTGATTTTGATATGCTAAGATGCCAAAGGATTTAATGCTAATTTTAGGCAGTGTATACATACTCTTTCTCCTTCCTACATGCAGTTAGTTAATAAACTACTGTCTTATATTAACATTCATCAGTTCAGAATAAGAACACCTAACTCTTGGAAATGAACAAGGGGTGGTGGAAAGGGAGGTGGGAGGGGGGTTGGGGTGAATGGGTGACAGGCACTGAGGGGGACACTTGATGGGATGAGCACTGGGTGTTATGCTATATGTTGGCAAATCGAACTCCAATAATAAAAAAAAAAAGAACACCTGAGGAAATGTTATCTGTATGATTTAGTCTTTGCTGCTTCACAAACTACCCAATACTTGGTGACTTAAAACAATAATCTTTTATTTGCCTCATGGTTCTTACAGTCAGCAATTTGGGCCAAGTTCAGCAGACTGTTTCCCTTGCTTTCGGCTGGACTTCCTCATGTGTCCATAATGCTGTTGGATTGATAAAGGGTTGTTGACCAGGATGGCCTCAACTGTGACTCAGCTCTGTTTCATATAGTCTTTCATTCTTCAACAGTCCAGGTTGAACTTGTCCTCATAATAGCATTGAGGAGGCAAAAAAGAACATAGATATGCACAGGCATCTGGAGGCCTGGTCTGGCATAATGTTATTTCTGGCACATTCTGTTGATTCAGTCAAGGCATACAGTCAGCCCAAATACAAAGATTAGGGAATACTTTGACCTCTTGATATGCAGAGCAGTAGAGGCACATTGCAAAGGGGTGTGGATACAGGAAGAGGAGTAACTGTGACCATTTTTGCAATTAATCTAGCACACCTTCTCTTTCCCTTTCTATACTTTAAATCCTCAAGAACTCTATCATGTTACTTGTACTTTAAGCGTTTATCATTGTGCTTCCCACATACTGTACTTCCCACAACTTTACCCCAAGTCCCCTACAAAACTTGGTGATGGTGCCTGTCCTCATCCACTTGGGCTGCTATAACAGAGTACCATAGACTGGGGTGCTTATATGCAACATAAATTCATTTCTCACAGTTCTGGAGGCCTGGAAGCCCCCAAATAAAAGCATCAGCAGATTTGGTGTCTGGTAGGAGCCCTCTTTGGAGATTCACAGACACCATCATCTCTCTGTGACTTCACATGGCAGAAGTGGCAAAGAAACTCTCCAAGGTCTCTTTTTTTAAGGGCATCATCAATAGCCTATAAAAGGCCCCACCTCCTAATACCATCACGTTGGGGGGTAGGATTTTAACATATAATTTTCGAGGGGCACAAACATTCAGTCTGGAGCAGTAACTTTAACCATCATACTCATTTATAACAAATCTAGTCAGCCAGAAGATCTACTCATTCATTTGGAAATAAAACTACAGCCACTATAAATGGTTAATCAGTTACAAAGTACTATTTGTCTCAATCGTTGCACAACCCTGACTGTACTACAGAGTGAGTTGGGGTGCTTTGAAAACTAGGGATGGCCATCAGGGATAATTAAATTAAACATCTGAGGCTGGGGCCTATATATATTTAATAGATAATTCTACTACACAGCTACTGTTGAAAATGATTGGCTTCACTGTCAAATATCCAACCACCTATCTACCTAATAGGACTGTAGTTCTCAAAATTGAATGCACATCAGAATCATCTAGAGATCTTATTGAATACATATCACTGGGTTCCATGACCCGAGTTTCTACCTGAAGACATCTGTCTGGCTTGGGGCCCAGGTGATGCTGAAGATGCTAGTCAAGGGACCACACTGTGAGAATCATTGTTGTAAAGGAATACAGCCAACTGAGATTTTAAAAATACATCATCTCAGAAATGTTTGTCCCCTGTACTGCCAAGTCGACAGAAGTTCCTAATTTATAGACCTATGGCAATTCCAGGAGAGGAAAAGGATGATCTCTCCTTTATTGGTAGGTAAAGGGACATGGTCCTACCAATATTTGGGGCCCAGGTCCAGTGATTCTGATTAAATTGGTTAATGATCCTGATTAAACTGGAACAAATGCATTACACAGATTAGAAGTTGTCCCAGGTGATTCTGATGTGCTGCCAAGATTAAGAACTACTGGCCCAGTCACTTTCAAAGTATTGTCCCAGAATCAGCATCAACTCACCTGAGAACTTATTAAAAATGCAAACCCTCTGGCCCCACCCCATACCTACTGAATCAGAATCTCTGGGGGGTAGTGCCCAGCAATCTGTTTTAATACAACCTTCAGGTGATTCCAGTAAGTGTTAAAGTTTAAGAACTTCTATATTAGCATATACTAACAATGCGAAGTAGCAAAGTTAGTGTCTAATGAATGATACATATTCCAAACCTCATATATGTTCTGAGAAACTCATGCTTGGGAGTTCACTGGAGTTAGGCCACAGAGGAGGAATAAAATCTGAATGAGTAGAGAGAGAGGATGGACTTCCAATTCTCTTAGCCAAAAGAAATAAGTGATCAAATATAGATGGAGATCAGAATCCATAGGGGTTCCTGGGGCAGTGAGTTGACCATACTAGAGGCTGCAGGTAGTTTATGCAGTGAAGTAGAGATTCCTCAGTCCACACTGGAATACAACCTGTTCCAGAGTTTCATTAAAAGATGGAAAGCTGCATGATGGGACTATTCCAATTTCCAGACCAAGGCAGCAAATGACCTTCAGAACCCCTGTTACCTCCAGAGAGTTGGAAATAAAATCATTGGTGGAGAGATGAATTCTCCTGCTATGGGAAACAGGAGGAAGGAATGGCTTATTGTGAGAACATGATACTGCCCTCTTTCAGAGAAAATAGATAATGCCAGTGGCACTATTTCCTTTCCTTATTCAACAAACCTTATTGAGTGCTTCCCATATGCTGGGGATCATGTTAGTCACTGGGAACAAAACACAATCCCTGCCTGAAGGAACTAGCCTAGTCAGGGAGGAAGAATCAAAGGAACCCACAAAATGCATATGACTTTAAGGTGTTTCATCATATATAGGAAACTGTACTTTTGCTAACAGTGTCTTTAAAAAAGAAAAGATTCTGTTCAGATTTAGGTATCTGAACCCTCTCTTTCATCCTTCCTCCTCTCTTAGGTTGCCACAGGGAGGCACACACAATGAACAATTGCTAAAATAGAGGAAAATGTACCATGAAAATGTAGCCAGCAATGCCCAATGAAGGGTTCTCTGGTGTAAACGGATTCAAGGGCTTAGATTCATTTACAAAGACCTAGATGAGTGTTTCTATTCTGTTTCCTTAAATCTAAAAATACTGAGTTTTCACAGGAAGCACTAATCCAGTTAGCTAATGAGCTGTTCCCTGGACAAGGGAAGTAAAAGCTTCCACTACTCAAGGAGGAAAGCTGTAAAATAAAAAATAATAATAATAATAAATCACCAGACTGGCCTAGACCACCCTTCTGAAGGTTAAGCCAATCTCTCGGCAAAGGCCAGGCTGCCAGATGGGAGATGAACATAGAGGAAGTGAAATTAGAATTAGCTCCAAGGAATAAGACTATCTTTTGAAATCAACCATCTGAAAGAGAGGCAGTGGAATAGAAGACTGAACTATGGACATATGCCTTTTAAAGAATAGTAATCTTGCCTCATAGTAAAAAGTATTCCAACCAATAGCTGAGATTATGAAAAAATCACCTTTACTACTCTTCCTTCCTTAAAAAGGATATAGTAAGGGGATAAAGGGAGCTGGATCTCACACAAGGAATGAGGCTGAGGACCTTCCTAACATTTTAGACTATTTAGCCCATGACATAATGTTGTATCAATCCATACATAGTTTATTAACTCAACGCCTTATCAAGGAGCAGGCAAATACGTTTTTCAAATTACTTCATCATTTACTTGATTGCATCCAATCTCTTGGTTTTAGTTGTTATGTCCATGTGGAGTCCATTTCCAGCCCATACTTTTTTCCTGAACTCCAGACTTACATTATAAATTGCCTCTTCAATAGTTGGATATAACAGGCATTTCAAACTTACCGGGTCTAGAAGTAAACTCACTCAGAATCCCTCCCCTTGGAGCCAGCTCTTTGGTAAATACCATTTCTAATCATCCAATGGTTTCCCATATAATTTATCACAGAATCCTACACAAAACTCCATGTGAGATGGACCCAAGCCATAGCAGCATCTGTGCTGTGGCTAGAATATGGAATATGTCAACATCCCCACCTTATAGCTTTAGTTCTTTCTTTTCCCTCTTCTCCCAAAGATCCACATGGCTTCCTTCTTCACTACATTAGGTCTCAGCTCAAACTTCATCTCAGCAGAAAAAAGCATTTCCTAACCATTCTAAAATAACTCTTCCCTCAATCTCAATACTCTATTCTGACATTTTCATTATACTCATCACCATATGATATATTACATTATAACAATGTGTTTCACCCAACCAGAAGATAGACTCCATGACAGTGGGGCTTTGTCTGCCTTTTCTGAGTGCCTTGCACTGCAGGTGGCATATAGTAGATGCTCTGTAAATACTTACTAAACAATGTAGGGATTGGTCCACTCACTTTATAAATTGGATCTGTGGCATCTAAGAAGCAGTCTTGGAACAGCTTTTTGTGTGTACATAGCCTCTAGTTTTATGTAGTAGGGAACACAGATAGATTAAAGAGCACTTGAGCCCAATGGCTCCTAGAAATTTTAAGCTCAGCCCACCATTTGCTTGATTCTTCTCTACACACTCACCTCCTTCCTACCTCCCCGGTCAAGTGGTCTAAGAATAGTACCCATATCTTTGAGCCCCCTACAACTCCAGTGAGACTTGTGGTCTGGGAAATTACTGCCCTGCTCCTTCCAGATGTGAGATTCAGAGTCATCCACATGTGTGAGACAGTATGAATGAAAAAATATTAGAGTATCTGGGACATTTTTAAGGCTGGTGGGAAAACTATAACACAATTGTTAAATGTGGAACTACCAAGGGAATACAGGTTGAATAATCATCATAATTCTAAGAAATAAATGTTTATTTCTACTTACAACCAACTGAATAAATTATTTGAAAACAACACCGCTAAAGGAGCTAATAAACCTGAGAAACCAGAAACTTTAAAATTTACTAACAATGGGTTTGCTGAAGGATAACATTTTAGTCCTTATGGCTGCTTATTTGGAGGTCATTTTAGCTTCTTACTGAAATATTTGGAATATCTGTGACCAGTCTACTCAAAATTCCTTTCCAGAATTTCAAAGGATCTAGAATGTGTTCAACTCTAATTCGACAATTTGAGTCTCTATTTAAACTGGAAAATTATTTGTAAACCATTGGAAATAAACATCTAAACCCTTGGGTCACCCATGAGAATGAACTTCTAATAATATAGAAAGAGTAAACTCAAAAGCACTTTCTTTTTGTCAAACCCTCTCAACCTATATCTTATTAGCCTCCATAAGGTGACTCCAATTCACTTTTAAGACTGTACCCTCCATGCACTTTTGTCATTTGCTCAGTCTCCCATAAAAAATGAGTTCCAATGACACTAATCTCTGTAGGGAAGGAAAAAAATAATCCTAAAGGCTTTCATTAGGTTCCCCTTCCCTTTTGACTGTCAAATCTAATCACCTCCCCACTTCATTACTGCCTGTCAGAACAGTAAGTGATAACAAGTTTGATTTTCACCAAACATATTTAAATTTCACTCTCTGAAATTGTAGTAGTAAGGGTCTGGGGAGAAGCCACATTTTTATCTTACTACTACTTAAAATCAAAACACGAAGTCTCATCCACAAAATTGAAGACACACATTCTTTTTTTTCTTTTTATTTTTTTTAAAAGACACTTATTCTTTAATGCTTTTTCCCTGACACAGAGACACACTCCATTTTCTCACCTGAGTTTCTTTTAGCAGAGTCACATATAGGGGGAAACTCAGATTTATTTTTTACCTGAGTTCCACATCTAAGTTTCATAAAGACTGGATTAACCCATTATTCTTTTCTTCTAATTTCAAAAGCTAAAACTAACTTTTCCAGGGGTATTTTTTTCTCTAAAGTAATATGTACTTCTCCAGTACATTATCTCACATTCTACAGGACCCTTTGACTATAAAGAAGTAAAAACAGCACAAAATCCCCCAAAAGTATGACCAGAAATCTATGGGACCAAGTTTAATGTGTCTTTTAACATTAAACTAAGCAGTATCTATTAAGTACCTACCATAAGCGAAGCTCTGGGAAAGCCAGTGGTGGGAATGAGATGCTGTGGATAATCATAAGGCAGATTCTTATTTTCTTATAGCATCAACCTCAGGCTGGCAATAAGCAAAAATGTCCTTGTTTATCTAGGAGGTGCAATTTGAGGAACAAGCAAAAACACTATAGGCAAAATTGACTTCCTTACCCAGGTGACAGATTTGAGAACATCAGGAGATTAGTGAGCCCTTCAACTTGAGTTCCTCTATAATTCTCATTCAAAGCACCAGTGTCCCTGTGCAGTGGAGAATATGGAGCTAAATCACTCTAATGTCCTTGTCAATCAGAGACATACATTTCCCTAATGAGAGAGATGACCATGAAAGTCCTAAGACCTTGGAAACAGCATGGGGCCCACCTCGTTCCTCTCCTTGTCTCTCAAGGGGGAGAAAGTTAAAGATAGCCATTATCATGAGGGTTGAAGCTATGGAAATGTAGCCATATTTATATCAAATTATTACCTCCCTCTATGGCTTCCTACCAGAGCCACATCCCATAAATACACATCCACTTCAGGTAGCTTCAAATCTGTACTGTTTGAGATTTCTTTCTTTTATTTTTTTTTACCTTCTGAGGTAGGGGGGACCCAGAATTGAGGTGGTTTCAAACTGTACACTCTCTCTAGCTACCATCTAGCCAGACATAAACTATATTTTTCAGGACTATAAAACCTAGTTCTCAGTTGACTCCTTTGTGTCTTGATCTTCACAAACTTTTGATGTTCTCTCTTATCTTGAGAAAAACTCCACCTTTTCCTTGTTCAGGCAAGCTTATTAAGGTCACCCAACTTCAAAGTTCCTTTCTGTGGCTCAAATGGTGAAGTTCTCCTGTGTGAGTGTCTAGGGGATGCCTATGAAGAAGGAATAATACTCTTCTGTAAGGCGATCTGCACCAATGACAATGCTGCACTCTTTTTGCCATGAATACCAATGGTGATTTCAGCATCACAGGCAGCCCTGATAATGTCTCTAAATGGCATCAGTGTTCTGTGAGATGCTTCCCAGGTATCCTGTTGCAAGATCTAAAGGGTCTCCGACCTGAATACAGTTGCCCAGTTTGTCATAGGCCATGCCAGAAATGCTAATCAATTTCAGATACATTCTCTGGATAGCAGTGGAAATTCTGTTTCAAATCCATCCAACAAGAAGTAAGATGCAAGAATGCCTGTCTGTTCCACAAGAACTTTCCCTTCCCTTTGCCCGGTTTGAAATCACAACATGTAGCCTCCTGCCTTTGCCTAGTGTAAAGATATCTATTTGTGCTTGTAAATAAATCAGTTCACATGCAGCCACCCCAAGCTAAGGATTTTAGCATTAATTTCTTTCCCTTGGATTTTACCAAGAGGCATCTCTAACATAATTCAAGGTAACTAATTTCTCTGATATTTACTCCCTCCCAAACTGGACAAGTCTAAACATACATGGCAAGAAAGAGAAAAGCCTCATAGAAACAGGCTGTAAATCTGTAGAGGAAGAAAAAAGCATAGCAGAATCAGGTAAACAAAGAGGTACTGCCTCTAAGAAAAAACAAGAGTCAGCCAGGCTGCCGACAGGTCCAGTGCTGTGGCAATGTCAGGCACTATGTCCAATATGATCTTTTACAAATCTTCTTACAGTTGGAGACAGAAGGAACATCCTTCTTCATTTCTCAAAAAATGTGTTTCTTTGGCTGAAAGGCCAAAAGATATCCTTCCACTCATATAATCAAACCTTCACTTCTAGTTAACCATTGTTTTGTTTCCCTGTTTTCTTGTGTTTGTTCATCAACCGCAGGAGAAAATCTGATATAGGGATTAAGTAGATTCAAGTCCCAAATCCACCAATTACCAGCTGTGTGACCTTGGGAATGTTACCTAACTTCCCTGTGCCTTAGTTCCTCATCTATAAAACAGGAACAGTAAAACCAGTACCTACCTCATGCCATGGTGTGAGGGCTAAATGTGATAATCTGGGTAAAGCATTTAGCCTGATGTCTGGCACATAGTAAATGCTCAACAAATATTAGCTGCTATGGTTATTCTCAAGGGAAGGACAGCAGTGGTGAAGGCATTGAAGAGACAAATTATCCTAGACACTACTAATATACAGAGCTGCTCGCCTTAGTCCAAAGCATTTCAGTCTGTCTCTTTTGGAGGCCAAACATGAGAATGGAGGAGGCTGCACTGGAGGTAAAGGACGCCCACAAGAGGACTGGAGGACAGCGTATGTTTTCATTGGCAGGCCGCTAACCAGCCAAACCTCAGGAAAGTCACAACACCCACTTGGCAGAGTGATGCTGTCTGCTTTATTGAAAACATCTTAGTATAATAAATAAAATGCATTTTGTTTCCATAGTTTGAACTTGTAATTCTGTTGGCCAAGAGTTGTCAGAGAGAGGATTAGCGAGTGCAATAATGCTTAACAAAGTTGAGCCGATGAAAGAAGAGCTTCAGCAAGTAGCCCTGTTTGTGAACAATAAAACACTCTTAATTGAGACAAAGCAGGCACTTCCCAAAAGGTCCTAGGGCCTGGCAGGCACACTTCCCATGGTTTGGTACTCAAAATGTTTTCCAGAGTCACCCACACACCAGAGAGACACCACAGGTCTCAGTCTGTTTTGTGGGTATGCAAGACAGATCAACAATGGCGGAAATTCTCAAATCTGCCAACATGTAAGGCAAGCACAAACACAGCTTGTATAAAGTGATGGGAAGCCTGGAAGGTCCCTAGGATTAATGAAAGACTGTGGTGCTGAGCTGTGGGGCCACGGCCTTCCGAATTGGCAAAGGAAGGAGAGTGCCACAAAGGAGTGGGCTCTTCTGATGCCAGCAATGTAGCCTTTAACTGGCTGGTGCGGTCCAATAAATGCTGTTTGGAAAATGATGGAGGAAATGATACATGTAGCTTAACTGGGTAGAACTGATCAGTAACCTAGACATCAGTGCCTCAGGCAGCTGAAGAGGCAACAGCTTCAAGAGCTAAAGAGCACAACCAAACATGAGGACTCAGAGGCAAGAACACAGAGTTGTAAGGCCTAGTTTCCCCACAGGTTTATAAACAGGGAAGGATAATGACAGAATGCGTTACATGGTCCATATCTTTAGAGGGTAAGGTGGCACTCGATTATGGTGATACAATGTCTAGAGAAGGACCACACTGGCAGCTAATCAATCATCTTACCACAGGAATTTGTGTGTTAAGATCCAGGTAAGCAGACAAGTGGCAACAAGAGGGATTCGAGTTTATCATACCTTACAAGGCCAAGTTCACAAATACATACAAAATTGTCCAAACAACAGTGGATTTAAAGGAAGGAAAATTAGAGAGGGCGGGAACAGATCATGGAAGTGGAAGGACTTTAGACTTGATTCTCAGATAATATCAGCTTTTAAGATTAAATGAGGGAAAGGGTACCATTTGATCACCCAATATCAACTAAATCTCTTGGCTATACCAAAGTTGTCCTAAGGTTACACCATGGTTATCCATCTTTCATTTTCCATTTTTTTTCCATAGAAGATTAGCTGTGTGTTCCAGCTACCCTGTTCACTATAGACATTGCCATAGTACTTTGCCACATCCACCTTCTCTACTCCCACCACCACCTTCACCATCACTGTCACTATCTCTCCCACTATCACTTCCACTTCTGCTATTCCTTCCATCTTCACTGTCACCACCTCTACCTCCATCACCACCTTCACTTCTACCTCTACTACTACTTGAAGCAGCTCTAACAACTCTGCTACTATTATCCCCATTCCATTTCCACCATAACCTCTGCCACTATGATCACCACCTTCACCATCACCACTTCCACCCTACCACCACCACCGTCACGACATCCACCTCCCCTCCATCTCTACCAATACCACTACCACCACCATCTCCATTTCCACCACTACTACCACCACCATCACTACTAGCTCAACCACCTGCACTATCTCTTCCTCGTTTACCACCTCCATCACAATATATTCACCTCCACTTTCTCAGATCCACCACTACTCTCCCATCTTCCATACCTTCACCTAAGCCAACTCGACTACCTCTATCACCACCATCACCACCTCCCATTATATCCACTACAATCTTCACCAATTCCAGAAATACCTCTGCTTCCACTATTGATACCATGACTTCCACTTACTACTTCCTCAAGCTTCTCCATCACCACCCTCACTTCCATTTTCACCATTGTTACCACCTCTACCATCATCACTACCAGTACTATTTCTATGTAGTGCTCACCAGCATCAAAACCACCGCCACTATACCAATCACCTCCACCACCTCTATCACCACCTCTATAATCACTAACTTCAACCCCACATAACCACTGCTACCACATTAATGTATCTATAAGCTAGGACTAAGTATTTTATAACCACTACCACTATTTAATTCTCACAGAAATTCTATGAGATGTGTATTTTTATTCCAATGTTATAGATGAAAGTCAGAGAAGTTATACCACTTGCTTCAAATCACACAGATAAAAAGTATATCCAAATTTCAATCCTAGGAGTGTCTAATTCCTTGCTCCTATGTTCTACTGAATTGTGAACTATTCTCTAGGAAAAAAAAGAAAGTAAGTACAAACAGAGTTTCTTTACATACCTATAAGGACAAAACAGAACGCAGTAAGTGTTAAGAGCAGAAATAGAAGTGTGTCACTCATGAGTGTCCATGTTTTCCTCTACTCAGTACAGACTTAGCCCATGTCCAAAATAGGCTTATCAATATGAGGTATCCCTGAAGAGGAGACAAATATGTCACCAGAGAATTAAAGCTATCAAAAATAGTTGATTTTATAATAGTTAATGTCTCTCCATTTCTTTAAATGAAGATTTATTACAATTAAGCTAACAAACATTTTGAAATGGAAAGCATATTTCAGAAATAAAACATCAAAAAGTTTATGTGGGCTGATTGATACACATCTATAAGTCTACAAATTGACGGTGAAAATGAATTGCTCATTTCCTTAATATGGTATTGTCTTAGTTAATATTACTTTAGAATATCTATATAAATTAGAAGAAAGGAAAGCATCATTGTTTGCTTATCCCATAATACTGAACCAAATTTAGAAATTAAAAAAGACATCATATATCTTAGCCAACAGTCTCAGGATATCCTTCTTTTTTTTTTTTTCAGGATATTTTTCAAATGATAAACCAGCTCCATAATCTATAACTTCTAAAACCCAAGCAAAAATCACTGCTTAAAGTAGTAGAAAGAATCTGAACCTCAGAATCAAGCAGGATTGGATTTTTATTACAATTTTTTTTTTTTTTTTTTTTTTTTTTTGCTTATTAGTTCTGCTACCTTGGGCAATTTACTTAACCCATAATTTCCCAACTGGTAGGCTGAGGCTCACTGTCATGTCACCCTTCAGCTATAGCTGTGCCAAGATATTGATGACTTTAACCATAGGGGAGAGCATTTTATCCACTCCCATGCATTCAAGTTCTTACTAAAATATGAATGATACTCAAATTTACATCTCCATTCTTGACTTCACTACTGAATTTGAAATCCAAATTTCAAATCTGTGTCTGGATAAAGACGCATATTTAACACAGCAGCATCTCAATTCTTCCACCTTCTACTAATCTCAACAAGCCTAATTTCCTCCTGTCTCTTATCTTAATTGCATCAGCATCCCTGTTAGTTGCTCAGGAGCACAACTTCTATCCTTACTTTTCACCACATCATACACTGCATTATCATGCCACCATGGCAAATCTTGGGAATCTCCTTTTACAATACTTCAAACATCTTTATACTCCTATTGTCCTAGTTTAGTCTCACATGATTTTTCTTTGATTTATTCTATTAGCTATCTCAGTGGTCAACATGCCTTGATTCTCACTGGATCCCAATTAATTCTACAGTTTGTTTAGCATTTAACAGTTTTTAATGAATGAATCCTAAAATATAAAATTAGTTATGTGCTGTATTTGAACATCATTCTTCACTCTTCCTTATATCTACACCACTTAAAATATGACTTTGTAGCTCTTCCATCAAGAGGGAAAGGATAGCAAAATTTAAAAATTTAAAAATTAAAATTAAAATTAAAAAAAAAAAGTGGGACTACATCAGACTAAGAAGCTCTTGTCCAGCAAAGAAAATAATCAACAAAATGAAAAGGCAACCCACAGAATGGGAGAAGATATTTTCAAATCAAATATCTGATAATAATAGGGGTTGGGCAGCCCCAGTGGCTCAGCAGTCTAGCGCCGCCTTCAGCCCAGGGCCAGATCTTGGAGACCCTGGATAGAGTCCCACCATCAGGCTCCCTGCATGGAGCCTGCTTCTTCCTCTGCCTGTGTTTCTACCTCTCTCTCTCTTTGTCTCTCATGAATAAATAAATAAAATCTTCAAAAAATAATAGGGGTTTTTTAAATCCAATTAAAAAACAGACAAAAGACCTAAATAAACATTTTTCTAAGAAAGAGATACAAATGGTTAAGAGGTACCTGAAACAGTGTTCCATATCGCTAATCATTAGGTAACTGCAAATAAAAACCACAATGAAACTCACACCACACCTATAAGGGTAGCTTTTAGCAGGAAGACAAGAAATAACAAGTATTGAAGAGAATGTGGGGAAAAGGGAACCCTTGTGTACTGTTGGTGGGAATGCAAACTGGTACAGCCATTATTGAAAACAGTATGGAAGTTCCTCAAAAATCAAAAATAGTACTATATGATCCAGCAATCCCACTTCTGGGTATATATCTGGAAAGAAACAAAATCAGTATCTCAAAGAAGCATCTAAAGCAGGGACACCTGGGTGGCTCAGCAGTTGAGCAACTACCTTAGGCACAGGGCATGATCCTGGAGTTCAGGGATCAAGTCCCACATCGGGATCCCTGCATGGAGCCTGCCTCTCCCTCTGCCTATGTCTCTGCCTCTCTCTTTCTATTTCTCTCATGAATGAATAAATAAAATCTTTAAAAAATTTTAAAAAATAAAGTTCACTGCATGTTCACTACAGCATTATTCACAATAGGAAAGATACAAAAACGACCTAGTGTTTGCAAATGGATGAATGGATAAAGAAAATATGGTATATATACACAATGGAATATTTTTACCATTTGCAAAAACATGGATGAATCTAGAGAACATTATGCTAGGTAAAATAAGCTAGATAGAGAAAAACAAATTTTATATGATCTCCTTTATGCAGAACCTTAAAAAAAAAAAGTTGAATTCATGGAAACAGACTATAGTAGTGATTATCAAAGACTGGGGATGTAAGAAGGGGGATTAGGAAGATGCTGTTTAAAGTACATAAGCCTTAAGTTATAACATGAATAATTTCTGAGGATCTAATGTATAACATGGTGACTGTAACTAGTAACATGCTATTATGTAGTTCAAATTTAGTAAGAAAATA
Organism: Canis aureus; assembly: GCF_053574225.1. Classification (NCBI taxonomy): domain Eukaryota; kingdom Metazoa; phylum Chordata; class Mammalia; order Carnivora; family Canidae; genus Canis; species Canis aureus. Next base: position 16,756,893 of record NC_135636.1, read on the forward strand.
AAACCTAGGTGTTCTCATCACACGCAATAAGTAACTATGTGTAGAGATGACCATATTAATTTACCTGATTGTGGTAATCATTTCACGATGCATATGTATATCAAATCATCACACTGTACACTTTTAATACATTTGTTAATAAACCCCAATAAAGCTGGGAGAAAAAAAAAGAGTGAAAGGCTGTTTTGCCATCCTTTGAATAGTGTGTCTATGACTTGCTTTGGCAAAAAAGTAAAAAATAAAAATAAACACAGTGGCAAAATCATCTGTGTATAAAATGTAAGGGTAGGTATGAGGAGTCCTTACTTGTTTCTACTCTCTCTTTGGAAATCCTTTACTCTCCAAGTTAATAAACCCACACTGCCCTGCTGGAAGATAAAGGACCATGGAGAGTAGAGACAAACTTCCCCAGCTGATGCCATCTTAGACCTTCTTGCCCTCAGCCAACACAGCAGATGATCACAGATAAATTAGCAAACCCCACCAAGACCAGAAGAACCTCCCAGCAGATCCCAGCCCAAACTTCTGACCTGCAGAATCAGAAGCTAAGTAATAGTTGATTGATGTTTTTAAGACACTAAATGTTTTTGGTCTGCTTATCAATCAACAAAACCTTACTGATACATTTACCCCTGTTGGTAGTCAGCTTGTGATATATATCCACAGAGTAGAAAACAGACTAATATCAGTCTGATATAAAAATACCTGACTCCTACACAAGATATGTTCTGATCTGTCTTCTAAGATTTATCTCCCATTTTTCTCCCACAGCCACTATTAGACCAACTGCTAATCTTCAATCATTTTCCATATAATTTTCTCAACTTTTACATATTTTTCTATCCTTATTAGTTTAGTATTTTTCTTTAAATTGATTCACACCTAACATTGCTTCCTACTTAAGCTTCCTTCTGGGCGATGCTATCAAAGCAACCAGAATTTTGATACACTAGTCACTTTTTTTGAGAATATATTAAAAATAATCTATAACTATTAAAATGAATATATAAACACTAAAATTAAAATATTTTCATCCAAGCCCTATACAACATGTTCACTAGAACGTGATAAGCATTCTACTTTCTCTCAGACTTTTTAATATGTCTATATTCTCAGATTGTGATGCAGTGTATGGCAGAGATAGTTTTTAGTTTGGTATCCAATAAGTTATTAAATGGTTCTGAATTTCGAGGGGAGTCAGAAAGAAGCTTAAGTAAAAACAAGAAATTTGATTCATGTGGAAACTGGTACATCAGGGGTATAACAGACTAAACATTAAGGGAGATTAGAAACATTGATTGTTTCCATTCAAGAAACAATTTCATTAGGAAACAATTTCATTAATCTAGGGAAGGGCTAATGTAAAAAATAAATTAGAAAAGAGGTAAAAATAACCTAAACTGAACTGAACTGGCCAGGTGAAGGGAAACTGAGTTTTGATATTTTAAAAATGGATCAGGGAAGGGAAACATGTGGAAAACAATGATGATAATTCTATACGTTGTTGAATTAAATGAATAAAAAACATGAAGGAGGGATGCCTGTGTCAGTCAGCAGTTGAGTGTCTGCATTTGGCCCAGGGCATGATCCTAGGGTCTGGAATCAAGTACCACATCTGGGTCCTTGCAGGGAGCCTTCTTCTCCCTCTGCCTGTGTCTCTGCCTCTCTCCCTCTGTGCCTCTCATGAATAAATAAATAAAAATATTTATAAAAAGAAACATGAAGAAGGTAAAGATCATACTGAAATTTGGTTGTGATATAAATTAATTGACAAGGCTAAGGGGAACAACTGATTTAGTAGACACTGAAATGTTAGGGGTAGACAATAGTGAAAATGTTGGGTTTTATTTTAGATGTGATTTTTGCACCAGAATTTAAGCCTAGAATTTGACAAGCAAGAGGGTGGAGGAAATAGTTTTTGAGCAGCACTGATAGAGAAACTCCAAAGAGCTATAAGTAGGTAGGATGGCATACCAAGTGGTCTTGTTCTGACTTTATTTTGTCTGATTTTTTATGATTTTGAATTTCTTCTTCAGCATCTTCAACTTTTGAACCAAAGATCAGTTTTGTGTTTCATTTCATTTTTGTTTATATCTCCAATCCAGCCCAGATCTATGAGCAGGACATATATGTTTATTTGTGTAAGCTGCTGAGAATCTGAGGTTGTCTGTTATAAAGTATTATTGCCACAAAATTTGACTAATATACTGCTTCTTTGAGGAAATTAACAATTGATTGAGTATTGGTATAAGAAAAAGGAGAGAGTCAGAATTTACTAGAATTTACTTTGAAATTTAGGAAATAGGTGACTGAGAATGGAAATGTCACTCCCATTATATAGTCATGTGCAAGGTAAACATTTATGTCATTTTCATTTGTTCTTTATGTATAGTTTTAATTCACTTATAGTAGTAAATAAAACTGTAGTTTGGGGAGAGTTTGTAACATTTGTGAGACAAATACCCTGTTGAAAATAGGAAAACTATGGATACTTTCTTGGAAAAAAGAACAACGAAAAAACATTTCATGCATCATCTTCTCGTAAACCCTAATTTCAGAAAAGCATTTAAAAAGGAGATAAAAGAATAGGCTTTTTGTTGATATTCTCCTCTCTGGGTTTGGAACTTTCTTTACCTTTCTTTATATCATCTGACTGCAGCATTTAGATTGTGATCAGAGAAGAGTAGGTCTCCTGTATTCTGAGCAGGGCTATAAAAAGTGTCTTCATTACAGTTTGAAAGGCCTGGCCAAGATCATTGTTTGGAAGAATGAGTTAAGATATATAAAGCATTGCATCTAAAATCAGTAGTGTGTAAATAATGGCACTCATTAATTTCAACCTTTTCACTGAAAAGTATACTGGGGAATAAAGGAAATTTTGAAGTAAAAATTGCTTAAGTTGCTTTCCTCAAAAAAAAATAAAATACAGAAAATATTTTTAGTGGAAAATTTTTATTTGATACAAACTTACAGAAGTATATCTATTCTAGATTAGCAATTTTCCATTCAAGACTATCCTCTAAAAAGAAGAGCGTGTTAGCCAGTATAAAAGATGTTAAGACTCATCTCCTTAAACTTGTAATAAGACAATAGAGCCTCCCACAGAACTCCTTACAGTCTTCTAATACATCCTTCTGGAATAAAATGTTTATTATTAGAAACACCTGAAAGGGACAGAAATATTGAGCCAAAAAAAGGGAGGATAGTCATCTACACAAACATCTCCTGAACTATTCTAGGTTAACCCTATCTAACAAGTTTTCACTTGTTCTTTTGACCCTGAGAATCTACATGTAATCATTTTTCCTTGAAAGGTGGGAGTTACATTTGAAACAATATGAGAAATTTCTCAAAGCAGCAAAAATAAAATTGTTCTTTGCCTTAGCCTGCCACAATTACTTCATTGCTATGACATATGACATCATAGTTAGTCCTCAGATTCGGGGGTGTTTCTAATGAACTGGAGTTGGAAGGGTCCCAGTGGAATGCAGTGAACCAAAAGGCCCACTGTTCTTTCAAATTCCAACATGATATTAGGAGGGAAAACAAAGCGCTCTTCAAGAGCCAGAGGTCAACCTGTTCAGTGGTATCAAAAGGTAGAAATAATGAAAGGGAATGGCAAGACAGTTTCAGAGCATAGCAACAGATAATTGTTACCTGTCTCTACAGTTTTATTACTTCTGCTTCATGAATAAAAGTAATGAATATATTTTCAAAATATTCTGATAACTTGGTATGCTATCACATGAGATCTCTGACATAGAACTGTATCAAAAGAAAATTATTACAATCTCTCTATATATATCCATATATATTTCATATTTCCATATGTATATATATATCACACATATACACATATGTATAATAAATGAAAATATATTTTCAATATTAAAAACTATACATAGAGAGTAAATGAAAACAAAGATACAAATGTTTACCAAGTATATGAGTTAGGTCTTTTTCTGTTCCTGGGCACAAAGGACCCTCAGAGGGACAGCCACCTTCCCTAGAGCCCAAGTGAGCCATTAACTACATATTCCCTTCTGGGAATGTATCTAATTATTTAGCCAATTTATCACTGAGACAGTCCCCGTGGCCAACCCCAACATCAACATACCAGAGGTCACAGGAACTAATAGAAGCCTCTCCATAAGCCAAAAGTCAGAAATGGACCTGGGCATCTCATTCCTAGTCCTTCCACTGACCCCTAATGCTCAGCTAGCTTAGAGAACTTAAACAAGCTTCTTATCTTAGTAACCTCCAAACAAAAATGATGAATAATATTCAGTTTCCAAATACACTTACAAATTTCAGGACAGGTCTGTTCAACACTTACCCTTCTATCTATGAAAGGGTTCTGACAAAGGGAGGGCGGTGCTCTATATTATCTTTAAGCTTCTCAAACATACTCCATAAATATTTTCTTGGGAAAGCCCATGAAAAGACCATAATTACAGTGGGAGAGTTTAGTACAATTATATTTAAAAAAATAAAGGAGCAATAGAAATACATAACTAGGAATATGTGAGATTTGAGTAAAACAATAGCTTTGATATAATGGACCTAGATAAAGACTTTTACAGCCAACAAACATAGAATATACCTTAATTTTTTATTATGGAGAATTTCCAAACATGCATAAAAGGAGACAGAGCAATATAGTCAACTTCAATGTGCCCATTAAGCAGCTTCAATAAGTTATTAATATTACGCCAGCATAATTTTCTCTATTTTTTACCAATGACTTCTCCTATCCTCTTCACTTTTCTTCATTTTCCTTTTTTATATTATGGAGTAATAGAACACACACTTTTTAAACTCCTATGATAGATTCATTGCAAAATGTGCTCCCAGTTCTTCACATATCGATCCACACCCTTGCCCTTTCCATGTTACTTCAGTGCCCTCCCAACATAAGCAACACAGACACAGACACGCAACTTATTTTAGCCACAGTTATCATAACAGAAATAGCAAAGAATTGAAATAGTGCTTCTGCCTTCTGTCTTTGTTTCTACCATCCCCATGAGAAAATGCCTGAGCTAGCTGACAGGAGATTGAAAGTCCCAGTGATCCTAGCTGAGGCTAGCCTAAATTAGCCAACAGCCAGCCAACTTCCAGATCATCAAATAAGCCTAGCCAAAATCAGCAGAACTTTCTAGCCAACCATCCCTGGACTGTGAACAGTAAGTGCTATAATTATATGCAACTGAGGACTTATAGTTATTTCACAGCATTATTCTGACAATAGGTACCTGACACAGAACCTATGAATTATATATAAATATTATGTATTTCTGGTCAAGATCCAAAATGAGGCACACAAAAGACAAAAGCCCCCCACTCTCACCATATGCATAGAAATTAGGTAAGTAGATATAGAATATTTTTTAAGATATATTTATTTATTTATTTATTTATTTATTTATTTGAGAACGGGAGAGAGAGAGTGGAGGAAGAATCAGGAGAGGGAGAGAATCAAGCAGACTCCCCACCAAGCATAAAGCCTGACACTGGGCTCGATCCCAGGTCCCTGAGATCATGACCTGAGTTGAAACCAAGAGTCGGACACCTAACCAACTGAGCCACTCAGATGCCCCAGACAGATAATATTTTTAATCAATAAAAACAAATACTAGTTAGCAAATTATGCGTTAATATAAAGAGAAAGTAAGTGAAAACAAAGAGAACAAAGTAAAGGCTGACAATGCCAGCTTTTGAGCTGTGGATTGGACAGAGATGCTCATGGCCTGAATTTATCTCCAATAGGGAAATGTGGCCTCACACACCCAGAGACCAGAGTCAGGGCCACTGTGTGAATCAGAAGACTAGTGCAGGGGCTCTTGGAGCATAAACACTGGCTGAGAAAAGCAGTCATAACCACCCATGTATTTATAGTCAACTGATTTCAATAAGAGTACCATGACAACTCAGTGGAAGAAAGGAAGAGTCTTTTCAACAAATGATGCTGGACAATTGAATATTCACATGAATGAGAAACCTGGACTCTTAATTCATACCATATGTAAAAATGTACTCAAAATCGATCAAAGATCTAAATGTAAGATATAAAATTATAAAACTCATGGAAGGCAAAATTGATGTAAATCTTCATACCCTTGTATTATGCAATGGTTTCTTAGATATGACACAAAAAGCATAAGCAATCAAAAAATTAACTAGAATCTAAAAAGAAAAATAAAATAAAATAAATAAACCAGGTAAGTTGGAATTAATCAAAATTAAAAACTTTTATGCCTCAAAAGACATCATCAAGAAAGTGAAAAGAGAACCTATGAAATGGGAGAAAATATTTGCCAATCATATAGCTGACAAGAGTCTAGCATGTAAAGAAAAAAGAAGTTTTACAACTCAACAAAATAGAATCCAATTTAAAAACGAGCAAAAGACTTGAATAGACATTTCTCCAAAGAACATATACAAATGACCACTAAGTATATGAAAAGATATCCAACATCATAGTCATTAGTAAAATGCAAATCAAAACCACAATGTGATATATCTTCACATCCACTAGGAGGTCTATTAATAAAAAAGAGACAATAACAACTATTATTAAGGATATGGAGAAACTGGAACCCTCATGCTTTGCTGGGGGGAATGAGTGAGGCCTCTTTGGAAAAGAGTTTGGCAGTTTCTCAAAAAGTTAGAGTTACCATATGACCCAGAAATTCTATTCCTAAGTACACACCCCAGAAAACTGAAAATATATGTTCACACAAAAGTTTATACACAAATGTTTGCAGATACTATTCATAATAGTCATGGAACATAAACAACTCAAATGTTTATATGAATAAATAAAATATGGTATATCCATACAATGAAATATTATTCTGCCATAAAAAATAATGAAGTACTGATTCATGTTACAATATGGATGAATGTTGAAAACATTATGCTAAGTCAAAGAAACCAGACCAAAAAAGGCCACATATTGTATGATTCTAATTATATGAATTGTCTAAAATAAGCAAATATACAGATATAGAAAGTAAATTTGTGGTTTCTAGGGGTTGAGGGAGTGAGGAATGGGAAGTGACTGCTAATGAGTACATGATTTCTTTTGAGGGTGATGAAAATGTTCTGGAATTAGACAGTGATAATGGTTGCACAATTCGGGGAATATAGTAAAAACTATTGGAGACTTTACTGGGGTGTGTTTTATGATACGGAATTATATTTTAATAACAGTATAATAGAGACACAAAGAGGATAGATTCAGTAGATTCACCAAAATCTAACAGGAAATCCAAGAGAATTGAGATGAAAAAGTAGAACATCAATACTCAAACAGGTGAGAACTTTCCAGATTGAAGGATTACATGAAACCTTAAATTAAAATAGTATGAAAACAACAACAACAATAACAACAGTATGCTGAGTGTGGAGCTAGATTGATAAAATAAGTCCATATATGAACTTACCTTGGTGAGAATGAAGAAAAAAATATACCCAAAACCTAAAGTTGCCAGAGAAACCATAAATTACCTAGAAAAGAATAACAAAGACACTAATTGCAGCCTCTCAACAGTTCCAACAGCTTTTAAAAAAAATAATGGAGCACTATTCTTATATTATTCAGGGAAATTACTTTCAACTGGAACTCTATATTCAGTAAAGCTGTAACTCAAAAATGAGGTTCCAGAAAATGACATTTGTATATTTTAAAGAAAAATCAGTGAATCCCCAAAAGTTAAAAATTATACAGGACACATTATTTGGCTACATTGTAGTAAATTATATGTTCATAATAAACAAAAGTTTTTCAAGGAAACTACTTCAAAACTGATTTTAAAATTCTTCTAAAACCTCTACAAGGAAATCAGAACTAAAATGCTATTTAAAATGAATGACAAGAATATAAGTGACCAAAAATAGCATTTTTAAATGATCTGATATTCGATTCCTCCTAAATACTCCCCACATTATTCAATATAATTTTATGTACCTTAGATCATATCTTTTTCATTTCTACATTACTTTTTTTTCTACTTATTTCTATTTTTGTTCTTTATTTCTATTCCCATTTTTCCATTTTTTCATATATTTTGTATCAACTTTCCATTCTACATTTCTATTTCTATCATACATTTCTCTTCTCTATTCCTATTTCTATCCTGCATTTCTATTTCTCTATGTATTAGTTGTATAACGCCATACACCGATGATATAAATAAGGAAAATGTAATTTATTTACAATACCTCATGTCTCCTATTCTCCTGCTAGTATTTGATATTCCTGCTATTATTGTGATTTAGTTCCTTTTTTGATTTTCCTAAATGCCCCCACCCCTTATCTTACTGAGGTTCTCTCCTGCTGGAATGAACCTTAGTTCATTCCAAGGCTTGTTATGTTTACACTCTGGTCCCCGTTGAGTTTCGGGGAGTTTATTCTGTTCTGGCTACCTACTTCTTCCACCCCCTAGAGCCAGGCCACTGTGCACATTCACACTCTGAACGTCAGACTGCTGCTTCTCGGCTCAAATCCCTACCTAGGCTGCCCCTTGCCTTGGGGCTGTCATCACCACTGCTCTATGAGTGCTACCAGTGTTGGCCTCCCACTGCATTTGCTCTCTGAGTTCTCATCTTCCATGGGGGATTTTGAACAGTTATGATGATTTTATGTTCCCAGCACTGTCCTTCACAGTTATGTGTATCTTGCCAAGATGGATGCTTCAGGGTTGATTACAATGCTGGTTCTGTGACCAAGATCCCTCTTTTCATCCTCAGATTAATTAATGGATCTAGCTAATTTTGTCACAATTAGGGAAAAATTATCTCTACCACAGCTTCTACAGGGCTAAGAAAAGAGTCATGTATCAGGTGACGTCTGATTCTTTTAAAAATGTAAGCAGGGCAGCCCGGGTGGCTCAGCTGTTTAGCACCACCTTCAGCCCAGGGCGTGATCCTGGAGACCCGGGATCGAGTCCCACATCAGGCTCCCTGCGTGGAGCCTGCTTCTGCCTCTGCCTCTGTCTCTGCCTCTCTCTGTCTCTCATGAATAAATAAATAAAATCTTAAAAAAATAAAATAAAATAAAAAAATAAAAATGTCAACAGATGAAAATAGCTGATGTAATGATTGTGCATCCTGTTTATGAAAATTAATCAAGCTATATATTTATGATTTATAGACTTTTCTATATATAAGGTAGTAAAATATTTTAATAAGTAGTTTTGAAGTATGCTATAATTTTTAAAATTTAAAAATAGGAAATAAAAAAATAAAAAATAAAAATAAGAACTAAAACAGAATTAAAAGTTAAAAAAAAAAAACAAATGAAAAAGTTAACTTGAGATCCTCTGCCCATTTTCAGAGAGAAAATGTTAAGAGGATTTCTGCTTGGGGTGGGAAGTATGAGGACTCTATAATTTTCTTTATTCTACCTTTCTGAATTTTCTAGATTTTCAGTAATTAGAAAATATTGCTTTATGTTTACATTATACATATATTATACATATGTGTGTGTGTGTGTGTATATATATACACACTATCTTTATATCTCCTAAATCATCTCTAGTAATCTCTCTTCTCTTTGAATAGCATTTCTGAGCAGAATACTTATGCATAATAATATGAGAGTAGAGATAAGAAGGATCTTAAACACATAATCCACTGATACATCCTTACCTATGCCCCATTTTTCTCTTGTCCTCCCCACTATTACTATTTTTTTCTTCTTTATCTGAATCTTCATCACTGTTTTCAATGTACCCGTGTTTCACCATTTTCTTAAAATGAACTTTTTAACCCTATCTCCTGTACTATTTCAAAAATTCCTTATTTTAGTCATTCAGTAAACCTTTAAAATAAAAGATATCAGAAAAAAAGCTTTTAAAAGTTTTCATAACAGCTAAATGAAGCTCTTAAATAAAAGATGTCTTCAGGTTAATTACAATAATGAACTGGAACTCTCTGAACAAGGAAAAGTCTCAAAACATTTTTCATTTTGATCCAGCCTTAATATTTTGCTTTTATCAGATATCAACTTTGAGATAAACCTTTTAGAAGCTGGTCCATTGTTTACAACTAACCCAGAACAGTTTTAAACAATTCCCCTTTATCTGATGGAATGAAGATTGTCAGAGATGAGCTCCAGCTGGGGCCCAAATTAGAGTAATTAAGAAGCAAAAAGCCAAAGTACTTTCCTATAATGTGTTTATTTTATTAGAAGATTAAACAGTATTACTGGTACAGAATTTGTCATACTTATAGAAACAGAGAGAGAGAGAGAGAGAGCATTGCTTAAGTGCTGTGTGTAGCAGATATGAAAGTTAGAACCCTAGAAAACAAGACTGGGTCATCAAATAGTAATATATATGTGAAAAAAAATGTATTTTTACTTTTATGATAAGAATGAAGGCACTACCAAATAAGGAAATGGCTCATTAAAACTAACATGAACCTTTTCTGTCATGTTTGTAAAATTCAATAAAAAATTAGAATTAAAGAAATCCCACAACACTCATTGTTTACATCAGTATCTCCTTACTCAACATGCAGGCAATATTATGTAAAGAAACAGTTAGGTACTAAAATTTAGCCATTCCACCCTTGGATTTATTTCAAACACTTTTCATGACTATGGCCAATTTTTTTTCTCACTAAGTTTTTTGTTTTAATTCCAGTACGGTTAACATACAGTGTTATATTAGTTTCAATTGTACAAATAGTGATTCAACAATTCTATACATTTCTCAGTGCTCATCATGATAAGTGTACTCTTCATTCACCTCCACCTATTTCACCCATCCCCCTGCCCACCTCCCCTCTAGTAAACCATCAGTTTGTTCTCTAATTAAGAGCCTACTTCTTGGTTTGTTTCCTTTTCCTTTTTTTCACTTGTTTTTTAAATTCCACATTTGAATAAAATCATATGCTATTTGTCTTTCTCTGATTGACTTATTTCACTTAACATTTTACTCATTAGCTCCATTCCTGTCATTGCAAATGGGAAAATTTCATTCTTTTTTATAGCTGAATCATATTCCAGTGTGTGTGTGTGTGTGTGTGTGTGTGTGTGTGTGTGTGTATCACATCTTCTTCATCCATTCATCTGTTGATAGATACTTGGACTGCTTCCATATTTTGCTATTGCAAATAATGCTACAATAAACATACTGGTTCATATATCCTTTGGAATTTATATTTTTGTATTCTTTGGGTAAAAATACCCAGTAGTGTGATTGTGGATCACTTTTTCTGGAAGTTCCATACTGCTTTCTACAGTGGCTGTACCAACTTGTGTCCCAACCAAAAATGCAGTTTCTTTTTTCTTCACATTGTAGCTAACATTTGTTTCCTGTGGTTTTGATTTTAGCCATTCTGATAGGCAAAATATGATATTTCATTGTAGTTTTATTTGCATTTCTCTTATGATGAGTGATATTGAGCATCTTCTTATGTGTCTGTTGGCCATCTGTATGTCTTCTTTGGATAAATGTCTGTTCATGTCTTCTGCCCATTTTTATTTTTTATTTTATTTTTTTAAAGATTTTATTTACTTATTCATGAGAGAGAGAGAGAGAGAGAGAGAGGCAGATACACAGGCAGAGGAAGAAGCAGGGTCCATGCAGGGAGCCCGATGTGGGACTCGATCCCTGGATTCCAGGATCATGCCCTGGGCCAAAGGCAGGCACTAAACCACTGAGCAACCCAGGGATCCCCTTCTGCCCATTTTTAATTGGATTATTTGCTTTTTGGGTGTTGAGTTGTATCAGTTTTTAATATATTTTGGATACTAACTCTGTATCAAGTATATCATTTGCAAATATCTTCTTTCATTCTGTAGGTCACCTTTAATTTTGTTGATTTCCTTCACTGTGCAGAAGCTTTTTGTTTTGATATAATCCTAGCAGTTTCTTTTTGTTTTTGCTTTTCTTCGTCAGGGAACTATTTAGAAAAAAGTTGCTATGGCTGATGTCAGAGAAATTACTAGGATTTTTATGGTTTCAGGTCTCATGTTTAAGTTTTTAGCCCATTTTGAATCTATTTTTGTGTATGGTGTAAGTCCAGTTTCATTCTTTTGCATCCAGCAGTCCAGTTTTCCCAAAACCATTTGTTGAAGAAACTTTTTCCCATTTGATATTCTTTCCTGTTTTGTCAAAGATTAATCGACTATATCTCATTGTGGTTTTGATTTGTATTTCCCTGATGGCAAGTGATGCAGAGCATTTTCTCCTGTGCATGTTGGCCATGTCTATGTCTTCCTCTGTGAGATTTCTCTTCATGTCTTTTGCCCATTTCATGATTGGATTGTTTGTTTCTTTGGTGTTGAGTTTAATAAGTTCTTTATAGATCTTGGAAACTAGCCCTTTATCTGATATGTCGTTTGCAAATATCTTCTCCCATTCTGTAGGTTGTCTTTTAGTTTTGTTGACTGTATCCTTTGCTGTGCAAAAGCTTCTTATCTTGATGAAGTCCCAATAGTTCTTTTGCCTTTATGGATGTATCTTGCAAGAAGTTACTGTGGCTGAGTTCAAAAAGGGTGTTGCCTGTGTTCTCCTCTAGGATTTTGATGGACTCTTGTCTCACATTTAGATCTTTCATCCATTTTGAGTTATCTTTGTGTATGGTGAAAGAGAGTGGTCTAGTTTCATTCTTCTGCATGTGGATGCCCAATTTTCCCAGCACCATTTACTGAAGAGACTGTCTTTTTTTCCAATGCATAGTCTTTCCTCCTTTATCGAATATTAGTTGACCATAAAGTTCAGGGTTCACTTCTGGGTTCTCTATTCTGTTCCATTGATCTATGTGTCTGTTTTTGTGCCAGTACCACACTGTCTTGATGACCACAGCTTTGTAGTACAACCTGAAATCTGGCATTGTGATGCCCGCAGCTATGGTTTCCTTTTTTAAAATTCCCCTGGCTATTCAGGGTCTTTTCTGATTCCACACAAATCTTCAAATCTTTTGTTCTGACTCACTGAAGAAAGTCCATGGTATTTTGATAGGGATTGCATTAAACGTGTAAATTGCCCTGGGTAACATTGACATTTTCACAATATTAATTCTGCCAATCCATGAGCATGGAATATTTTTCCATCTCTTTGTGTCTTCCTCAATTTCTTTCAGAAGTTTTCTATAGTTTTTAGGGTATAGATCCTTTACCTTTTTGGTTAGGTTTATTCCTAGGTATCTTATGAGAATGGGGAAAATTAACAAGGCAGGAAACCACAAATGTTGGAGAGGATGCGGAGAAAAGGGAACCCTCTTACACTGTTGGTGGGAACGTGAAATGGTGCAGCCACTCAGGAAAACTGTGTGGAGGTTCCTCAAAGAGTTAAAAATAGACCTGCCCTACAACCCAGCAATTGCACTGCTGGGGATTTACCCCAAAGATACAGATGCAGTGAAACGCCGGGACACCTGACCCTGATGTTTCTAGCAGCAATGTCCACAACAGCCAAACTGTGGAAGGAGCCTTAGTGTCCATCGAAAGATGAATGGATAAAGAAGCTGTGGTCTATGTATACAATGGAATATTCCTCAGCGATTAGAAACGACAAATACCCACCATTTGCTTCAACGTGGATGGAACTGGAGGTTATTGTGCTGAGTGAAGTAAGTCAATCGGAGAAGGACAAACATTGTATGTTCTCATTCATTTGGGGAATATAAATAATAGTGAAAGGGAATATAAGGGAAGGGAGAAGAAATGGGTGGGAAATATAAGAAAGGGAAACAGAATATAAAGACTCCTAACTCTGGGAAACGAACTAGGGGTGGTGGAAGGGAAGGAGAGTGGGGGGTGGGGGTGAATGGGTGATGGGCACTGAGGGGGGCACTTGATGGGATGAACACTGGGTGTTATTCTGTATGTTGGTAAATTGAACACCAATAAAAAATACATTTATTAAAAAAAGATTAATCGACTATATAAATTGTGGGCTTATTTCTGGAGTTTCTGTTCTGTTCTATTGTTCTATGTGTCTATTTTTGTGGCAGTACCATACTGTTTTGATTACTACCGCTTTGTAATATAACTTGAAGTCTGGAATTGTAATGACTCTGGCTTTGCTTTTTCTTTTCATGATTGCTTTCAGTATTCAGGGTCTTCCAAATTTTAGAATTGTTTGTCTGGTTCTGTGAAAATGCTGTTGGTATTTTGAAAATGTGGTCAATTGTTAATGCAATGTGAGCTCCCTAACAATAGAAGCCCTCTCTATCCTTTGTGCATTTTTCATAACTTCCACAATCCCTTATAAAGAGTAGAAACCTTGCAAAAAAATCTATCAAATAACTTTTAAATAAACTCTTCTCTGTACCATTGGTGAGTGTAAGTGATGACATTACTTTTCATAGATTCTTTGTTAATGCTGTATTGTATGGATTAAGTAAAACTAATTGGTCCTGGTGATGCAGATACTGATAATCATTAGAAAGAGAACCTGATTTCAAAATAGATACTGGCTGGGAAAACAGTTTACATTATTAATTTGCATAGGAGTAATATAGACTTTTTCTTAACAAAATTACAAGACAGTTAAAGCACACTCAAAAATTTACAAACCTCCTTGGTATTTTTATTAACTTATTGAATAAAAACATCTTTGAGAGATAAGCACTATTACTTTTTGTTAGGGTGCCTATCTTGTATCACATATTCTTGATAGTAAAGTAATCCTTCTAATGGAAACAAACATATCATTAGAGAAATCATCCATTCCCCCCTTTTCACCTCTATTCCCACTCCCTGAAGGCAGTATCATCATTTCTAATTCTAATCCTAAAAATTCCCCACATAAATATCTAAAAAATATGCTTATGCCACTATTTCTTTATGCCATCAGTTAACTTCATGATGCAAATAATGAGAACGTGGCTTATTTAGAGTATCTCTTATCTCTCCCTTTGTCCTAATTGTTTGATATGTACATAGTTATTATTGCAGCTGATACTACTATTGCTCTTATTTATTTCTGCTTTTGGAGGAGACTCTAGAGAAAACAAAAGAAGAATAGGACAGAACAGGAGAAAAGAAAACCATAGTGTAGGAAAAGAAAGGAATAACTATTTGATGCCAAGAAGATGAAGGAATTGTTGTCTTAAAGTTTCCATATTTCCTTTAAATTTGGAGATGCAATCAGGACATGTGGGTATGGTCAGTAGCTTGAAGAGCATTCAACTTTTATTAAGCATTTACTAAGGGGGTTGTGATAGACCTTTCTAGCCTTGATTAAGGATTTGGAGGAAACTTGGAGAAAATTGCAAGCTGGTGATTGAAAGATAGGGTTGACTTAGGAAAGTGAAGCAATGGAGAAAGGGAGAAACGCATTCCAAGTAAAAAAAAAAATAAAAAAGCTTAAATAAAGGCTTAAGGTATAGAGAAGTTATGAGTAAAGAAGCTTCAGATGGTAGATGCAACTGGAGAGATGGTCAGGGGTCAGGCTAGGAGAAGTCTTTCACAGTGTGCTATGCATCTAGAAATATATGTTTATGAAGTGAGGCCACTGAAGAATGATAAGCAGAATAGAGACATGGTCACTTTTCCCCTTTTACATAGTTCACTCTGGAAAGAAAGGATATAGCAGAAAGGGAAAATGGAGTCAGAGAAATCAGTTTGAGGTTTCTGTTATGTTACTGGTAAGAAATGATATGGAAAATTATTGAAGGAATGGAGTAGAAAGGACAGGTTCAAATAGCCTTCGAAGATAAAATAATCATGACCAGAGGATTTTATGTGATGGAATGGGATGTATTTGACAGGAAAGAAAGAGATTTATGAGTAGCTCCTTAGTTTCTGGCTCATCAAACCAGACAAACAGTGATACCATTGACTGTGAGAGGAATTGTGGGAGGAAAAGAAGGTCTAGAAGAAGATTGAGGGAGAGGCAGAGAGGTTGAAAGATCTGTTGGACATTCAAGATGAAATGTCAAGCAATTATTAGCATATATAAAAGAGGAGTCAGCCATAATTATGAGGTCATGGTGAACCATGAGAATGAGTTCCATTAGAAAAAGAGGGTTAAAACCAGAATTTTGAAGAGTACCAAATGATAAGGATTGGACAGCAGAGGATAAGCCCATAAAAAAGAGTCTGAGAGAAGAGCCAGGTGGTGGTCTTCTTTCATGCCAAAAGAGACCATGAAATTGAAGTTACAAAGATGGAACGGTCAGTAACTTCAAGTTTCACAGAGGAATGAAGGATACCATACAGAAGCAGTAACCTTTATTATGGCAGTTGCAGAAGCATTGGAGAGAGGCAAAGCCAAGTCAGAGGATGTGAAGAGGAGGGGTGAGAAGTATGTACAAAGTGAGGAAGAAGTAATTGAGGCTCTTTGGCAAGTAGCTTGGCTAGGAAGGAAAAGAGAATGATGGACAGTGTGGCCATATCAACAGAGGGATTTATTTCTCCAGGAAAGAATAAATATAATAGGCTCTTGCTGAGAGTCAAGTTGATGTCTAATATTTCTCTATTTTGACAATGGAATATGAGGTGAGGTCACCTCCTGGGAGTGAGAAGGGTTAGGTTGAAAGTAGAGAATTTGAAGGGATTAGCAAAATTTTGGAAATTACACACAGAGAATTAAGAGAAAATCTAACAATCCAGAGTGGTCTTGGGGGCCCTCTACATTTGGAGGAAAAATTAGAAGTTTTATTTTTGTTTCTCTTTTCTATTTCTCCTTCCCAAATCAGACTTTGTAACTCTAACTTCCCAAGTGCCAGCTTCCCAACAACATGAATGAAAATGGTGATAGTGCTCTCACTACCAAAATGACAAAGATAACATTGAATACCTTCTATATTATTAGACATACATGAGGAAGCAAGCCAGGATTTGACTGATCTAGCTACAATGTTTAAATCTTTGCAAATTACTTGACAACACTGTACTTGTGCCTTCCCACCTGAAAGACAGAAATAATATCACTTACCTCATAAGACTACAGGAATTAATAGAAATGATATGTGGACAAGCTTAGAACATTGTTTGGTCTACAGTAGATTTAACTTCCTCCCATGAAGAGGGAGAAATAATAATAATGTGTTAAAATGGATGGAAGAAAAGAGAATTATATTAGATGATAAAATAATAGGAAATAGGGCAAAGGAATGGGAAAGGAGCTTGCTAAGTAGATTCTCACTGCAAGGAAAAACACATGAGAAAGCAAGACATAGATGGAGATAGATGTTTCTAAAGAAGGATGCTCATAGTACAAAAGTGTGGAGGAGGGCAAGGGAAATACTCAAGCACCATTAATCACAATCCTTGATGTCAATCCCTCTGGGGTTCAGGAGGAAAGAAACAGGCAGAAAAAGCATGTGTTGTCCTGTATATCATTCAAAAAAGCAGCTGCTAGTCAAATCTGGAAAGTCAAAGCTCTTAAAAAAAATACTGGAGCCAAACAAGATCCCAGAAATAGCATATTTGTAGAAAACCACTCACTGCTTCTGGGAAAATAGATTTAGGGTTGAATTGAGGATAACATTGCACAATGCTGACTTGAAGAAAAAGGATGTAGAACTTAACTGGGTTTATCTAAAGGTTTCTGTCACTGATTCATTCAGCAAAAAGCTACTGAATACCTAGTGTGTGCAGGACACTGTATCTTCCATAAGAAAATGATTTCTCCTTTAAACATATTAAGGTTCATCAAAATACATGCTGGCTTTATAGATGTGCAAAACCACACAACTTTTAGAGCAAAGACACTCAGTCTAACGTGAAGTAATACTGAACTGAAAATCATTTCATCTCTGCCACCAAATACTGGCACCATAATTAAACCTCTATGCCTTTGAACCATAGTCTCTCTGTGTCATAAATGCAGATGACTGTCTATCAACATCTGTGACATCTAATGCAGTTACATGAACAGGCTTCCCTTTGACCAGTACTACTAGTGATCTATAAAATCTTTTCTAAATAAGATTAATTATGAGGAGAGTAAAATAAAGGAGAAATTTTGTCATTGATTAAATATACTTTATTGGGGACACAAATTATGATTGCTCATTTCTTCCTTGCATCATCTAATATAGCATTGTGGACATAATAAATGTCCATTAATTATCTGATGAGTTAAATATCATTATTGTCATTTATTTTTTTAAAGATTTTATTTATTTATTCATTAGACACACAGAGAGAGGCAGAGACATAGGCAGAAGGAGAAGCAGGCACCCGGAGATCACGACCTGAGCCAAAGGTGCTCAACCACTGAGCCACCCAGGCATCCCTATTATTGTCATTTAAATACAAATAAAGTTTCTAGGGCACAAACATGACCAACCTTACACATTATTTAACATCATCTCCCTCAATGAGATTTCTTATCAGGTTACACAGAATTAAAATCATATTCTCAATCTTGCTTGAGAATCTAGGTTCCAGTCATGTTTTTAAAAGAACATCAAAACAAATGAGTAAAATTTGCTGATGGCTCTGATATATTATGCCAGATAGTAAATGAAAGGAAGATACAAAGGAAGTCTGGATGGATTTAGGCACATTAGGGGATGGAGTGTGCATTGGTCCATGAACTTTGGCTTGCTGGAACACAAGGTACATTAGGCATTTAAACAGTAAGGGGACATTGAGACCATGGAGATGACCCAAACATACTGTCTGAGGATATCAGTAACAGAACAAGAGCAATTGATAAGACCAGAAGGAAGAAAGATCAAAGGAAAGACATTAGTATAAGACCAAAAATGAGAGATAAACTGGAAAGTCACTCTTTATTTCACTGGATAGACTATTTTGGCTAATAACATCCTCCCTGGTATCTCTTAAGGGATTAGAGTTCTCCGATTAATGTAGTTCACTCTTTGTTGACAGTTCACAGAAAAGAGAAGTGTACAATATTAAAACTATTGCTGTCCTTGCTGGCTAGTACAGGTAGGATTATTGGACAATGACAGCACTAGGTTGTCTAGTAAGACTCATGATAGATAAAAAATATGAATCATTATAAGACCTACCTAATTAAAAGCCTGCTTCTTCTTTGCATGTATTTCTAGCTAATCAAAGATACTGGGTGAGCTGACATATCAAAGGCCAACTCATCCTCTATGCTTGGATTTGGCCAATGGCCAATGTGGAGCCACTCAGCCAGAGATGTGAAAGAGAATGACAGTGAAGTTGAGGTGTTATTTCCCCATTATCTCCCTGAGGACTGCAATGGACTGGCTGCATCCCTTGACCAAAGATCATTGCTTCTCTCCAGATGGACCTCTCTCCACAGCTCTGTGCTCTCAAGGCCAAGAAGTGGTAACAGCCTGTTTATTAGAAGCTCCAGGTTACTGTCCTACCTCTTGTCATTATCCTCAGCCTGCCCATAGCTTTTTAAATAGTCCCTTTATTAAACCCTCTGCTTGGTTACCTATAACAGCTTAATAAATTACCCTCAAAAGTAAGGGCTTAAAGTAGTAATCATGGCTTAGCTTCCACAGCTCGTATTGGTCAAGAATTTGAGAAGAGCTTGGCAAGGGAGTTCGTGCATGGGATCTCTCATGTGATTGCATCTGGGACTAGATGATACAGTTCCATGGTGGCTTACTTACATGGTGGGCAAATTGGTGCTATTAGTTGAGGACTTCAATTTCTCCCAATATGGGTCTCTCTGTGGTACTTTTTTATTTTTTTTATTTTTATTTTTATTTTTATTTTTTAAATTTTTATTTATTTCATGATAGTCACACACAGAGAGAGAGAGAGGCACAGAGACACAGGCAGAGGGAGAAGCAGGCTCCATGCACCGGGAGCCCGACGTGGGATTCGATCCCGGGTTTCCAGGATCGCGCCCTGGGCCAAAGGCAGGCGCAAAACCGCTGCGCCACCCAGGGATCCCTGTGGTACTTTTTTAATGTGGCACCTGGATTTTCCCATTTTGTGTGTATGTGCACATGTGTGTGAGAGAGAAACAGAGAAAGAGACAAAGAAAGAAATACAGAAATAAAATAAATGTCATATTGCCTTTTATGGCCTCATCCCTGAGTTTACAGAGAATCACTTCTGCGTTCTTTCCATCAAGGTAGCTTAAAAGATCCACCCAGTTTCAAGCAGAGGGAACACAGATCCTACCTCTTGATGCAAGTATGCCAACTTTACGTGTAAAGAAAGCATGGGGGATGGGATACACACACATGCACACACACACACAGACATATCAGTATGCCCATCTTTGCTAAATACAACCTGCCACCTGCTCCTTGAATTATCCTGATTTGACCCTGCCATCTCTTTTCTGCAGGTATTCTGACAAATATAGATTATTCTAGGGTCAGGACACCTGGGTGGCTCAGCTGTTGACTGTGAGGTCATCAAAACTGTACAGAAGAGCAGGAATCAAGAGGATATACTGTTGAATCAAACAAAACTAGATTTTAATTCTAATTCTGTCCCTTGTTTGTTGTAGGCCCTGGGCAACTTGCTAAGTTTATTGAACATCAGTTTTCTCACCCTTTAAATAAAGATGTGATCAAGACATCTACTTGAGTCAGGCAGGATCTAATAAATAAAACCACTTTACATTTTACAAGAGAAACAAGTTAATGCAAGGCTTTGGTCCAGATATGATGGAGAAGCTGAGAGTCAACAAAAAAATATTGAAGTAATTCAGAAATTATCAACTACTGGAAACCAATATCACCCCTAGGCTGGAGGGATAAAATGAAGTAGGGACCTTGAGGAAGCTGGAAACTCTGTTAACCTAACTGCAGATGCAAGAGCTTCAGGAGAAGAACAGTCATTTTTAATATTTATCAGCTTTAAATTCACTCTCTTCTCCTTTAGCCTTGTCCTAGCAGTAATATCCATGAAATCAAAGCTTTGAAATGGGACTTATATTTTTTCTGATCCAGTTAAAATAATTTCATATCTCAAAAATAAAAGTATTGCTAATGCATATTAAAATAACCACATAATTTTTAATATGAAAATATTTGTCCCAACTTTGGGAAGCAGTGAGACATTTAATAAGTCTAGTATTATGTTCTTGTAATAAACATGCATCCATTAATTGGTAGCTGCTGTTATTATTATTAGCAATTGTGCAGCCTGAGAGTGAGGAATCAGACTCTGGCTATGGGTTTAGAGTAAGAGCAGGGCATGTCAAACACCAGGACAAAGCATTTGTTAAGACAGGGACTTGAGTATAAGGAGCTTGAGAGAAACCCAAAATGGAAAATCAAACAAAGATTTAGGCTGGGTCTCAAAAACAAGAGAGAATCCCACCTTCTAGAAATAAGTAATATGGTTGCATCTTCCAGGGTACTGAAACCCTAAGAACAAGATTAGTTCCGGCTCTTGAGTGGAACTTAACCTGAAGGTAGTGTGCAGAAGACATTATCCAAACAGAAAGAAGAAATATAGCCAGGGGAACAAGTAGATGATTACATTCAAATTGTTGGGGAAAACAAAACAAAACAAAACAACCCCAAACTATGAACAAAATTGGCCCTGACTGTATTATAACCAAATAATATCAACTTTGAGAGGTTAACCAAAGCAGCTGGAATCAGTATTAGAAAGTGAGCCTCACAGTACAGAGCTCCATTCTCTAGATCAAGCCACCTCACTAAACTTTGTCTGCCTGTGTTTAACAGTATGCACAGGAAAGTTGTAAGCAAGGCTTATCTTTTGTATATGTGTTAAACAAGCAAGAAGAATCTGAGACCCAACCAAAAATCATGACCAAATCCATTTCTCTTTCTGTTGACTAGATATCATATATCCAACAAAATAGATGTTTTAAAATAACCCTTAACTTTTGTGTTACTTTCTATTAGAATGCGAGTACAATCTCAAATAAATACAAACATACTAAAGAGCTCCCATCACCTTTCATGCAGCATAAGGTAGCATCCAACTAGTTAAATAGTACAGAGAAGATGATGCCTCCGAAGGGAATAAAACTACACAAAAGCATGACAACCTGAATACCATTCAGAGATAGGAATGCATCTGTAGGTAAAGAAGACTTCAAGACTGCATTCATTAGAAAAGAAAAAAAGGTCAGCATTACATGGGATGAAAAGTGGCCTTTCCATGGAGACTCCTGAACCTAATTTATCTTGCTTCACTAAGACGGGAAACGCACTACAATGTTCAGGATGGGGGGAAATGACAATTTAATGATTATGGAAGATATTTCACTTTCCATGGTAAGTGAACAATCTCAACATCAAAGGCAAAGCTGGTAGCCTTTTGGAAAATGGAAAGCCGTTTTGCTTTCCTTTTCACTTTTTACTACATCAATGAACTTTAGCATCTTCTCTGGCTTTATTTTTCCATTTTCATTTAGCTTTGACACAAAACAGACATGACTTTAAGTGTACTATGCAAAGTAACAATTTATGTTGGAAACTATAAATGGATGGGACAGAACTACTTTTGTATCTGTTACATTTTAATGACTTTAAATATATCCAGCTGAACAAAGCTCAGACCTTCACTATTACAGGTGAGGGTAGCTTGACATGATAGACATCCTCTTTCACCAACCCCCTCATAAAGAGAAATATACAAACTGCCATCTCTAATACATGCCATTCTCCCAACTCACTAACACTTCTTCTTTTTTTTTTTTTTTTTGGTAAAGATCTTATTTATTTATTCATGAGACACACACAGAGAGAGAGAGAGAGAGAGAGAGGCAGAGACACAGACAAAGGGAGAAGAAGCAGGCTCCATGCAGGGAGCCCAATGTGGGCCTCGATCCCGGGTCTCCAGGATCAGGCCCTGGGCCCAGGGCGGCACTAAGCTGCTGAGCCACCTGGGCTGCCCCACTAACACTTCTATCATGCTATCAAGCACTATCAATTTTTGGAGCTGCTTTTATATCAATAGTTCTTTATATTTTCCCCCAAGCATCATTTACTAATTTTAGGGATGGTAAAAAGCCCTAATACTGAACTCAGGGAAGAAATTAATTTAAGAAAACTATTAATTTCCATTATCTTTGCTTTTCTAATATAAAGTATCACCACCAACAATAAATCTCATTTAAAGAAAAGCTCTCATAAAATGGAACTTGAGAGTTAATAAGCATTTCTCTAGATGAAAAGCTTGGCTATAACTTGTTACCAATGATCCTGATAAGAGTGCAGATGGCACACTGATATTAATTAAGGCAATGAGGTGAAATTTGAGGGAGGGAACACTTCTGTTGTTTTACCAAAATTAAAATCTAAATTGCACAGGCTTTACAAACACTTGTATTGTACACAACTCAGTTTTGCCTAAGAGTGAAACCCAAATACAATGAGTACTGTGGAATTCATGAGGAAAGCATTGTATTGCGTGTTTTACAGATGTTCAAGTCCCAGATTTGAGTCCTCAACTTGTCCCATCTCCTACTCCATCCCCTTATGTTGCTCTCTGAAATTAGCAAACATCAAAACTTAGGAAAGAAAATTAATGTTTCCCCAGATTAAAAAAAAAAAAAAGATGGAAGACTTCCTCTCCCTTGCTTTGACCCTATATATTATGAAATTGGTGTCCACTTTTAAGTGGGAAGAGAACTGCTTATCTTGCTCATTTTCCTTTTTAGGGTTATGAGATTTTTGATCTTGAGATGTCAAAGTGATGTTAAAGTATCATCACTTGGCATTTTCTTTTGGGATTAGAATGCCTTTAGTTTAGAAAGCTCTTTTGACTCATTTCCTAAGGGCAACAAGAAAGAGGAAAGGAAGCTGGCACTTAACTGGTGTTCTAGGATTTTAGAGAAAGGAAAATATTGAGTATTCCAAGGTTTTATTCTATATTGTCCAAGATAGATTGCCAGAGTAGAAAAGTAGATAGAAATTTGAATATGGTGTATCAATCAGCTTTTGCTATGAGAGTGCTACCTAACAAATACCTCAGTGTCTTACATCAGTTATTTCATGCTCACAGATATTCAAGTAAGCTATGGTTCAGAAGGAGCTATCTGGGCTTCACTGGGCCAGGCTGGACTCCTAGCCATGGATCAGGTTCTGGTTTGCTTCCACACGTTTTCCCTCCGGGACTGAGGCAGAAGGAACAATGACCACCTGAGGCAAGATCTTTCATGACAGAGACCAGAGCTATAAGAGTGCTAATGAAAGCTGGGTGACGGGCACTGAGGAGGGCACTTGATGGGATGAGCACTGGGTATTATACTATATGTTGGAAAATTGAACTTCAATTAAAAAAAGAAAACTTGTCAAGTCTCATAAAGCCTTAATTTGGAACTACACACTATCACTTCTGCTCACATCCCATTCACCAAGTCATGCAGCCAAACCCATACCCGGTAGAGAAAAAAACACTACCCTATAGAGAATCCATGGAAAAAGGCTGGAGGGAAGAAAGAATTATGAACAAATAATAGCCTAGAGTAGCTGACTTTGGGTTCCATTTATACTTATCATGGCATTTTGTTCCTGATATTCATAGATGAGATCCAGAAAGTCCCACAACCTGCAGAAATTGTTCATGGAATCTGTATGTTTATGTAATTTTTTTATTCTCTAAAGCATCCTTTACTGCTCTTCCCCAGAAGAGGTAAGGAACCTCAGCTTTATAAACAACTAGCTTTAAGGTTGAATGCCTATGGTAGGCTGAAAAATATACTCCACATCAATATACCAAGTCCTAATCCTTGGAGCCTATAAATATTACCTAATTTGGAAAGAGGATCCTTGCAGATATGATTAAGTTGAGGATATTAAGATGGAGATCGTACTCTAGACTATTATCTGTGTGGGCCCATAAAGCAATTACATGTGTTCTTGTAAGAGAGAGGCAGACACACACAGAGGAATTAGCAATGTGAAGGGAGAAGCAGGGATTGGAGTGATGTGGCCACAATCCAAGAAATGCCAGCAGCCACCAGAAGCTGAAAGAGGCAAGGAACATATTCTCCTCTAAAACCTCTGGAGAAAAAATAAAAAAATAAAAAAAATAAAAAAATAAAACCTCTGGAGAAAGCACAGCCCTATAGACATGTTGATTTGGGTCCAAAAAGACTGATTTTGTTCTTCTGGTCTTCACAACTGTGGGAAAATAATTTCTGTTGTTTTAAGCCACCAAATCGGTGGTAATTTATTACAGCAGTCATAGGAAACCAATACAATGCCTTCCTTCAATTTTTTTCCTTCTTTAAAGAAATATTAATGTTGAAGGATGAAATATTCAGGTAAATTAAATTTCCAAGAAGAGGGAAAACAAAAACAGTGTCCTAAAGTTCATAGTTTGATCACAAGCCAATAGTTAATGAGCTGTGAAAATCTCTTGTCTATTTCATTCTGGGAAATTATTTACATTACATTCTAAATGGACCAGTCCTTGTTAGAATTACCAGCAGGGAAACCCAAGAGAATATTAGAGATTTTTTTAAAATTAATGTATAAAGAAGATGTGGGGTGTGTATGTATTGTGTGTGTGTGTTGGGGGGAGGTACCATAGAATATTACCCAGCCATCAGAAAGGATGAATACCTACCATTTACATCGATATGGATGGAACTGCAGGGTATTATGTTGTATGAAATAAGTCAGTCAGAGAAAGAGAATTATCATATGGTTTCCTTCATATGTGGAATATAAGAAATAGGGAATGGGACCATAAGGAAAGGAGGGGAAACTAGTGAGAAAAAATTAGAAAGAAAGACAAACCATGAAAGACTCTGGGAAACAAGGAGTTGCAGAAGGGAGGTGAGTGGGAGGAATAGGATAACTGGGTGATGCGCACTAAGGAGAGCATGTGATGTGATAAGAAGTGGGTTTATTCTGTATGTTAGCAACTTGAATTTAAATTTTAAAGAAATAAGCATAAAAAGAAAAAAATGAGGATGTAGAGAAAAGGGAATCCTGTGCACTGTTGGTGGGAATATAAATTGGTGCAACCACTATGGAAAACAGTATGGAGGTTCCTTACAAAATTAAAAATAGAGGGTAGCCCGGGGAGCTCAGCAGTTTGGCACTGCCTTTAGCCCAGGGTGTGATCCTGGAGACTTGGGATCGAGTCCCACATCAGGCTCCCTGCCTGGAGCCTACTTCTCCTTCTGCCCGTATCTCTGCCTTTCTTTCTCTCTCTGTGTGTCTCTCATGAATAAATAAATAAATAAATCTAACAGGAAAACTTAAAAAAAATAGAAATACCATATGATCCAGTAATTCCACTGCTGGATATTACCCAGAGAAAATGAAAACACTAATTCAAAAAGATAAATGCACCCCTAATGTTTACTTCAGCATTATTTGCAATAGCCAAGATATGTAAGTGTCCACTTATAGATGAATGAGTAAAGAAGATGCAGTCTCTTTCTATCTCCCTCTCGCCCTCTCTCTGCCTCTTTTTTTCTCTCCTCTGCCCCACACAAATGGAATATTACCTAGCCATAAAAAGAATGAAATCTTGCAGTTAATGACAAGATTTGAGTCCAATGAATGGACTCAAACAGTATTACTTTAAATGAAATAAGTCAGAAAGAGAATGGCAAATGCTATATGATTTCACTTATATGTGGAATCTAAAAAACAAAACAAAACAAATAAACAAATAAAAAACAGAAACAGACTCATAAATCCAGAGAACTGGTAGTTGCCAGAGAAGAGGTGGGTGCAAGGATGGGCAAAATAGGTGCCCAACTTCTAGTTATAAAATAAATAATTTACAGGGATGAAAAGTACAGCATAGGGAATATAGTCAATAATATTGTAATAATTTTGTGTGGTGACAGATTGTAACTATACTTACAGTGGTGAGCTTGTATAATGTACAGAAGTGTTGAATAACTATGTCATACACCTGGAACTAATATAACATTGTGTGTAAACTATACTTCAATTTTTCAAAAAAGGAAAAAGTCTGACCATCGCAGAACACCCCATCCCACAATGAGATGCCACTTATACCTAGAATGGCTACAATTAAAAATACTGATGATATCAAGAATTGACAAGCATGTGGAACAACTGAAACCCTCATGGATTATCCATGAACAACTGTTCTGGAAAACAATTTGGGAGTTGCTTACAAAGTTGAACATAACCAGGCAATTCCATGCCCTATGTAGTTACTCAAGAGAAATCAAAACATATGTCCACAAAAAGACCGATATGTAAAAGTTCACAGAATCTCAATTTACAGTATCTCCAAACTGGGAACAACAAATATCCATTTACAGAAAATTAGATGTATTTAGATAATAGAATACTACACAGTGATGCCAAGGAACTAAATACTGATATATGCTACAAAGCAGGTATCTACCTAACTTCTTTTCCTGAAGGATCCTCAAAACTTCCCATGGTTTCCACTGGCAAATAGAATGTTAAGCTGGAGTATAAGTTTGGATATTTACATTATCTTGAGTGAAGGAAAAGAAATGTAAAAGTGAGTATACCATATGATTTCATCTGTGTGAAATTCTAGGACAAAGTTAAGCTATGGTGATAGAAATCAGATCAGTGGTTGCCTAGGGCAGGGGTTAGGAGTGACTACAGAGAGGCAAGAAGAATGTTCTGACTTATAATAATGCTGTATTTCTCAATTGATAGGATAGTTGTATACACTAGCCTAACTCATCAAACTCAACACTTAATATCTGGCATTTTATTGTATGTAAATTATGCTTCAATAAAGTGATATTTAAGTACCTTTCTGAAAATACTAACACTAATATTAGTCAAATGAGTTTGAAAGCAGGGCTCTCAGATTCTATCAGCTGGATTTGATTAAAGAGTCATATTCTTTATCTTAATAAAAACCTCAGTCTGACTGGCAGGGAGAGAATAAACAAACAAATAAGACAGAGGTATCTCAGGATTCCGATAGCATTTTGGGTCCAAGCTGGCTCCAGGACTGGCCCCTGTAAAGACAGCTATGTATAGTTGAAGCAAAGAGTAGAGCAGAGTTACTGAGTGTGGGCAGGGACCTGAGGCTCCAGCTCCAGACCTCACCACCAGCCTCAGCCAGCAATGCTGTCATTATGCCACTTTCCCTAGTGTGGAATGCCTTTGAAGACATTTCCTGCAAAGCTTTCAAGTTCCAAAGAGAAAAACAGTTTTAATACTGAGCCGGTGCTTGCTCGCCAATATATAATTGTATTGCCTTCTTTTCCTGAAGGATTTGCAAGGTCTCCCATGGTTTCCTCTTTCAAAGAAAATGTTAGTCTGAGGCATAAGTTTGGATGTTTACATTTGTTTTTACAGTGGTGTTTGACTATTTCAGATATAATTAACCACCTTCATCTTCATCCTGAAATACTTGAGAAACTGTTTTGTAACTAATTAGAGGTCTCTCTGTTAGACCATTATCCCTTTAAAATAGCTCATTTAGAGGAGCAAGATGGCGGAGGAGTAGGGTCTCCAAATCACCTGTCTCCACCAAACTACCTAGAAAACCTTCAAATTATCCTGAAAATCTATGAATTCGGCCTGAGATTTAAAGAGAGACCAGCTGGAATGCAACAGTGAGAAGAGTTCGCGCATCTATCAAGGTAGGAAGACGGGGAAAAAGAAATAAAGGAACAAAGGCCTCCAAGGGGGAGGGGCCCCGCGAGGAGCCGGGCTGAGGCCGGGGCGAGTGTCCCCAGGACAGGAGAGCCCCGTCCCGGAGGAGCAGGAGCTGCACCGACCTTCCGGGGGGAAAGGGGCTCGTGGGGAGTTGGAGCAGGACCAGGAGGGCGAGGAGGCCCTCGGGCTCCCGGGGACAGTAACAGAGCAACTGCGCGCCCAGGAGAGTGCGCCGAGCTCCCTAAGGGCTGCAGCGCGCACGGCGGGACCCGGCGGGACCCGGAGCAGCTGAAGGGGCTCGGGGGCGGCTCCGCGGAGGGGGCTGCGCGGCCCCGGGAGCAGCTCGGAGGGGCTCGGGCAGAGGAAGAGGCTCCGTGCGGAGGGGGCTGCGCGGTTCCAGGAGCAGCTCGGAGGGGCTCGGGCGGCGGCTCCGCGGAGGGGGCTGCGCGGCCCGGGAGCGCGAATCCAACAGCGCAGGCCCCGGAGCACAGGGCGCCGGGACACAGCCCAGGATCCCGCCTCCCCCGGGACAGGCAGAGGCCGGGAGGGCCCAGGACAGCGAGGACGCTCCTGCCCCAGCTGAGCAGATCAGCGGCCCCGCCCCGGAGCCTCCAGGCCCTGCAGACGGAGTTCCTGCCGGAGCTGACTCCAGGTTTCCAGAGCTGCCCCGCCACTGGGGCTGTTCCTCCTGCGGCCTCACGGGGTAAACAACCCCCACCGAGCCCTGCACCAGGCAGGGGCACAGCAGCTCCCCCAACTGCTAACACCTGAAAATCAGCACAACAGGCCCCTCCCCCAGAAGATCAGCTAGACTGACAACTTCCAGGAGAAGCCAAGGGACTTAAAGAACACAGAATCAGAAGATACTCCCCGGTGGTTCTTTTTTTGTTTGTTTGTTTTTGTTTTTGTTTTTGTTTTGTTTTGCTTTTTGATTTGTTTCCTTCCCCCACCCCCTTTTTTTCTCCTTTCTTTTTCTTTCTCTTTTTCTTCTTTTTTTTTTTTTTCGTTTTTTTTTCTTTTTCTTCCTTTTTTTTTTCTCTTTCTCTTTTCTTTCCTTCTTTCTCTCCTCTCTTTTTCTCTTTTTCCCAATACAACTTGCTTTTGGCCACTCTGCACTGAGCAAAATGACTAGAAGGAAAACCTCACCTCAAAAGAAAGAATCAGAAACAGTCCTCTCTCCCACAGAGTTACAAAATCTGGATTACAATTCAATGTCAGAAAGCCAATTCAGAAGCACTATTATACAGCTACTGGTGGCTCTAGAAAAAAGTATAAAGGACTCAAGAGACTTCATGACTGCAGAATTTAGAGCTAATCAGGCAGAAATTAAAAACCAATTGAATGAGATGCAATCCAAACTAGAAGTCCTAACGACGAGGGTTAACGAGGTGGAAGAACGAGTGAGTGACCTAGAAGACAAGTTGACAGCAAAGAGGGAAACTGAGGAAAAAAGAGACAAACAATTAAAAGACCATGAAGATAGATTAAGGGAAATAAACGACAGCCTGAGAAGGAAAAACCTACGTTTAATTGGGGTTCCCGAGGGCGCCGAAAGGGACAGAGGGCCAGAATATGTATTTGAACAAATTCTAGCTGAAAACTTTCCTAATCTGGGAAGGGAAACAGGCATTCAGATCCAGGAAATAGAGAGATCCCCCCCTAAAATCAATAAAAACCGTTCAACACCTCGACATTTAATTGTGAAGCTTGCAAATTCCAAAGATAAGGAGAAGATCCTTAAAGCAGCAAGAGACAAGAAATCCCTGACTTTTATGGGGAGGAGTATTAGGGTAACAGCAGACCTCTCCACAGAGACCTGGCAGGCCAGAAAGGGCTGGCAGGATATATTCAGGGTCCTAAATGAAAAGAACATGCAACCAAGAATACTTTATCCAGCAAGGCTCTCATTCAAAATGGAAGGAGAGATAAAGAGCTTCCAAGACAGGCAGCAACTAAAAGAATATGTGACCTCCAAACCAGCTCTGCAAGAAATTTTAAGGGGGCCTCTTAAAATTCCCCTTTAAGAAGAAGTTCAGTGGAACAGTCCACAAAAACAAAGACTGAATAGATATCATGATGACACTAAACTCATATCTCTCAATAGTAACTCTGAATGTGAACGGGCTTAATGACCCCATCAAAAGGCGCAGGGTTTCAGACTGGATAAAAAAGCAGGACCCATCTATTTGCTGTCTACAAGAGACTCATTTTAGACAGAAGGACACCTACAGCCTGAAAATAAAAGGTTGGAGAACCATTTACCATTCGAATGGTCCTCAAAAGAAAGCAGGGGTAGCCATCCTTATATCAGATAAACTAAAATTTACCCCAAAGACTGTAGTGAGAGATGAAGAGGGACACTATATCATACTTAAAGGATCTATTCAACAAGAGGACTTAACAATCCTCAATATATATGCTCCAAATGTGGGAGCTGCCAAATATATAAATCAATTATTAACCAAAGTGAAGAAATACTTAGATAATAATACACTTATACTTGGTGACTTCAATCTAGCTCTTTCTATACTCGATAGGTCTTCTAAGCAAAACATCTCCAAAGAAACGAGAGCTTTAAATGATACACTGGACCAGATGGATTTCACAGATATCTACAGAACTTTACATCCAAACTCAACTGAATACACATTCTTCTCAAGCGCACATGGAACTTTCTCCAGAATAGACCACATATTGGGTCACAAATCGGGTCTGAACCGATACCAAAAGATTGGGATTGTCCCCTGCATATTCTCGGACCATAATGCCTTGAAATTAGAACTAAATCACAACAAGAAGTTTGGAAGGAGCTCAAACACATGGAGGTTAAGGACCATCCTGCTAAAAGATAAAAGGGTCAACCAGGAAATTAAGGAAGAATTAAAAAGATTCATGGAAACTAATGAGAATGAAGATACAACCGTTCAAAATCTTTGGGATGCAGCAAAAGCAGTCCTAAGGGGGAAATACATCGCAATACAAGCATCCATTCAAAAACTGGAAAGAACTCAAATACAAAAGCTAACCTTACACATAAAGGAGCTAGAGAAAAAACAGCAAATAGATCCTACACCCAAGAGAAGAAGGGAGCTAATAAAGATTCGAGCAGAACTCAACGAAATCGAGACCAGAAGAACTGTGGAACAGATCAACAGAACCAGGAGTTGGTTCTTTGAAAGAATTAATAAGATAGATAAACCATTAGCCAGCCTTATTAAAAAGAAGAGAGAGAAGACTCAAATTAATAAAATCATGAATGAGAAAGGAGAGATCACTACCAACACCAAGGAAATACAAACGATTTTAAAAACCTATTATGAACAGCTATACGCCAATAAATTAGGCAATCTAGAAGAAATGGACGCATTCCTGGAAAGCCACAAACTACCAAAACTGGAACAGGAAGAAATAGAAAACCTGAACAGGCCAATAACCAGGGAGGAAATTGAAGCAGTCATCAAAAACCTCCCAAGACACAAGAGTCCAGGGCCAGATGGCTTCCCAGGAGAATTTTATCAAACGTTTAAAGAAGAAATCATACCTATTCTCCTAAAGCTGTTTGGAAAGATAGAAAGAGATGGAGTACTTCCAAATTCGTTCTATGAAGCCAGCATCACCTTAATTCCAAAGCCAGACAAAGACCCCGCCAAAAAGGAGAATTACAGACCAATATCCCTGATGAACATGGATGCAAAAATTCTCAACAAGATACTGGCCAATAGGATCCAACAGTACATTAAGAAAATTATTCACCATGACCAAGTAGGATTTATCCCTGGGACACAAGGCTGGTTCAACACCCGTAAAACAATCAATGTGATTCATCATATCAGCAAGAGAAAAACCAAGAACCATATGATCCTCTCATTGGATGCAGAGAAAGCATTTGACAAAATACAGCATCCATTCCTGATCAAAACTCTTCAGAGTGTAGGGATAGAGGGAACATTCCTCGACATCTTAAAAGCCATCTATGAAAAGCCCACAGCAAATATCATTCTCAATGGGGAAGCACTGGGAGCCTTTCCCCTAAGATCAGGAACAAGACAGGGATGTCCACTCTCACCACTGCTATTCAACATAGTACTGGAAGTCCTAGCCTCAGCAATCAGACAACAAAAAGACATTAAAGGCATTCAAATTGGCAAAGAAGAAGTCAAACTCTCCCTCTTCGCCGATGACATGATACTCTACATAGAAAACCCAAAAGTCTCCACCCCAAGATTGCTAGAACTCATACAGCAATTCGGTAGCGTGGCAGGATACAAAATCAATGCCCAGAAGTCAGTGGCATTTCTATACACTAACAATGAGACTGAAGAAAGAGAAATTAAGGAGTCAATCCCATTTACAATTGCACCCAAAAGCATAAGATACCTAGGAATAAACCTCACCAAAGATGTAAAGGATCTATACCCTCAAAACTATAGAACACTTCTGAAAGAAATTGAGGAAGACACAAAGAGATGGAAAAATATTCCATGCTCATGGATTGGCAGAATTAATATTGTGAAAATGTCAATGTTACCCAGGGCAATATACACGTTTAATGCAATCCCTATCAAAATACCATGGACTTTCTTCAGAGAGTTAGAACAAATTATTTTAAGATTTGTGTGGAATCAGAAAAGACCCCGAATAGCCAGGGGAATTTTAAAAAAGAAAACCATATCTGGGGGCATCACAATGCCAGATTTCAGGTTGTACTACAAAGCTGTGGTCATCAAGACAGTGTGGTACTGGCACAAAAACAGACACATAGATCAGTGGAACAGAATAGAGAATCCAGAAGTGGACCCTGAACTTTATGGGCAACTAATATTCGATAAAGGAGGAAAGACTATCCATTGGAAGAAAGACAGTCTCTTCAATAAATGGTGCTGGGAAAATTGGACATCCACATGCAGAAGAATGAAACTAGACCACTCTCTTTCACCATATACAAAGATAAACTCAAAATGGATGAAAGATCTAAATGTGAGACAAGATTCCATCAAAATCCTAGAGAAGAACACAGGCAACACCCTTTTTGAACTCGGCCATAGTAACTTCTTGCAAGATACATCCACGAAGGCAAAAGAAACAAAAGCAAAAATGAACTATTGGGACTTCATCAAGATAAGAAGCTTTTGCACAGCAAAGGATACAGTCAACAAAACTCAAAGACAACCTACAGAATGGGAGAAGATATTTGCAAATGACATATCAGATAAAGGGCTAGTTTCCAAGATCTATAAAGAACTTATTAAACTCAACACCAAAGAAACAAACAATCCAATCATGAAATGGGCAAAAGACATGAACAGAAATCTCACAGAGGAAGACATAGACATGGCCAACATGCACATGAGAAAATGCTCTGCATCACTTGCCATCAGGGAAATACAAATCAAAACCACAATGAGATACCACCTCACACCAGTGAGAATGGGAAAAATTAACAAGGCAGGAAACAACAAATGTTGGAGAGGATGTGGAGAAAAGGGAACCCTCTTACACTGTTGGTGGGAATGTGAACTGGTGCAGCCACTCTGGAAAACTGTGTGGAGGTTCCTCAAACAGTTAAAAATATACCTGCCCTACGACCCAGCAATTGCACTGTTGGGGATTTACCCCAAAGATACAAATGCAATGAAACGCTGGGACACCTGCACCCCGATGTTTCTAGCAGCAATGGCCACGATAGCCAAACTGTGGAAGGAGCCTCGGTGTCCAACGAAAGATGAATGGATAAAGAAGATGTGGTTTATGTATACAATGGAATATTACTCAGCTATTAGAAATGACAAATACCCACCATTTGCTTCAACGTGGATGGAACTGGAGGGTATTATGCTGAGTGAAGTAAGTCAGTCGGAGAAGGACAAACATTATATGTTCTCATTCATTTGGGGAATATAAATAATAGTGAAAGGGAAAATAAGGGAAGGGAGAAGAAATGTGTGGGAAATATCAGAAAGGGAGACAGAACATAAAGACTGCTAACTCTGGGAAACGAACTAGGGGTGGTAGAAGGGGAGGAGGGCGGGGGGTGGGAGTGAATGGGTGACGGGCACTGGGTGTTATTCTGTATGTTAGTAAATTGAACACCAATAAAAAATAAAAAAAAAAAATAAAAAAAAAAATAAAAAAATAAAAAATAAAAAATTATCATCAAAAAAAAAAAAAAAAAAAAAAATAAAATAGCTCATTTGATTCCTAAAGTTTCAATTAATTTGATTATATTTTGGGTACTTTCCTAATGTCTAGTTCTCCAATGGGATCAACTATTCTTTTCATCTAATGCTCTTTTGGGGGAGTTTTAAATTTCTACTCTTTGCTTTACGGAGAAAGGAAGTTTGAAAGTTACCAGCCAACAATATAAACTCCTTGATAAGTCGGCTGTGCATTTCAAAAACCCTTGCACTTACTTCAGACAGAGGCCGACTACTATAAATTAATTAGAACCCTAATAGACACATGGAATTGATCATTAAAAGGGTGGTTGTCAAGGCTTTCCATAAACTTGACATTGAATGAACAAACAGGTATTTGTTGCTCCATGCTTTCTCCTTCAATCACATTAACTCACTTATCAATTTGATATTTTAGGAAGTGAGCTCTCCATTCCTTTATTTACCGTGCTGTTGACAAGCTGTGGAACAACAATCATGACATTAGTAAGACAGCCTTCTGAATTCTTTCCTTAACAGTTGTAACTCAGAGTTTTCTGTTGTCCTAGATACTCAAGAGAAGCAATAATTAAGGATGCCCTGGGAGATATTTCCAGAAAGAAATAGAAGAAAAAAATAGAAAATCTAAACACTGTTTTGAAGCAGGCATTCAACAGGAAACATCAAAAAAAAAAAAAAAAAAAAGGCAGTTAGAAATTTTAGTCAGACAATCAAGAGGGAGAGCCTATTCCAGAAGGCTTTCAGGTTATAAGTCTAAGATTAGAGACAATCACATATTTTTCATATGCATGAAATGAAGAGATAGATATTTAATATACTCTACAGTAGCTCTACTATCACCATTCCCTGGAGAAAAAGACAACCCAGACTAAAATTGCAGCTAATATTTTATGTGTTTATTTTATATCTGTCATCTTATCCCCAGTGCAAATTACCACCAATGAAAACCAAAAGCAAATGGAAAAAAAAAAAAAAAAAAAGCAGAGATACTTCTCCCAAAGTTCACAATGCCTTAATATTTAAGACTGGAAAAGGCTATTTTTTATTGGAGAAGTTGATCGCAGACTTTAACCTGTTTCAGTCTTAACTTGTTAAAACACTGATTGCTGGGCCCAGTAATTTCTGATTCCATAAGTTTGCCTATCTAAGAAGTTCCTAAGCAATGCTGGTGCTGCTGACCCATGGACCGCAACATTTTGAAAAGCACTGTAGTAGAGATTAATGACACCTCTTTACCCAATACTAACTTCTCCATCCCTACCTTTAACCTAACTCTTTTCCTAGATATGGTAATATGCTTTTTTTTGTAAGAATAATTAGGCAATAACACCCCCATCTCAGTTTGAGGCACAGATGAATTACTCATTATAGGGTTGAGGGCTGCCATTGTTGGAGAGCCCTCCAGTTCTATAGGAAACAACCTTGTCCTTTGGAGACAGGTTGCAGATCTGTGAAAAGGAAACCTACCAACCTCCACCAGTATCTACATCTTCAGATGATGTAAAGCATACCACCCAAGAAAGAAAAAGAAAACCTGGAATGTGCCACTGCACTGAAATTCTGAACATCCCTGAGAAAATTACACAAGAAGATGGAGATTATCTGGGGAACTCACAGATAAAATTCTAGGTGGCTCTGTGCCAGAAAAAATAACTTTTTACAATTAAAAACAAGTTAAATCAAACTGTCTGGGCTTAATTGAGGTGACTCTGAAAGTTTCTTTTCAACAAACATGGTGCTTTCAGCATGTGAGAATGAAATTGTCCAGTCTTGAAACTAAGTGAAACCCCCACCTCTTTTGTCCTTCAAGCAAAAGGTGCAAGGCTTTCTCTGAGTGGCATTAAGGCAGAAGGATGTTGCAAAGTAATGAAGCCAATTTTAAGGGATTCTAAATGTCACCTAACTCATTTATAAGGAAATATCTTCTTGTAGCCAACCAATATTGAATATTCTTTGGCAATTATGAGGATTGGTTCCATGAAAATGCTGCACATTCATGAGCATACAGGTGATTGCTACCCTGGTGGTGACATCCTTCTATACACATGCACACACGATTGTTAAGTAATGTGTGAGAAAGCTAACTTGGGACGATTGGGAAAACAGTTTCAAGAAAATCTAAGCAGACCTGAAGCATCTATGCAGATAATC
This sequence comes from Canis aureus, assembly GCF_053574225.1. Taxonomy (NCBI): domain Eukaryota; kingdom Metazoa; phylum Chordata; class Mammalia; order Carnivora; family Canidae; genus Canis; species Canis aureus. The sequence goes on from NC_135636.1 coordinate 16,793,669, forward strand.
AATACCTATCATCCAAAGATCCCCATTTTTCTTCCTCACATCGCATTTCTCTTCACTGCTTTCAAGTCTTTCATTTTAATCCAATGACATCTGTGTAGAGGAAGAGGAGAGTCAGAGACAATAAAAGAGGGGCAGGAAGAAGGTAAAGCTCAATGACCCTGGAATCAACCTTGAGACCAGATCTCCCTTGAGGCTTCCATTCATGCCACACCTCCTGGATTCTGAGAACATGTATGAACAGGCAGACAAACATTAGGGGCCATAAATAAGCTAATACAATTTTCTGAGGAAATGGAGGGGGTTGAGAGAAAACTATGTATCTTCAAATCAGAGAAGCAAATTAACACAACTGTTCTGCCAATGCTTGCTTTCCCTGCTTCTGTCAGGAGTTGTACCTCAGGCCTCAACTCGCCTGAACAAGGGTGGCTCTTGGTGGCTCAGCCTGTGTCCAGAGGAATTTTCTATTAGTCACAAATTTAGTCTCCATGTGTGTCTGAGAAAGAGCCATGACTCATCTTGACAACTGTCAGGACACTACCTCAAATGGGAACAGGGAGAGATGAGCAACCTGGTGCCGGAAGAGAACACAAAAGAGCTAATGCCACTTCCCATAATACTTACAAGGTTTGGACTAGAAGAGTTTATGTGGCAAGAACACTGAGGCAGGAGCAGCCCAGCAGAAAATGACCATGTCAGCACACTTTCAAAGTCCTGCCATTCAAACTTAAGAACAAACAACATTAGCTCAGAAGACCTGGAATGTATTCCCATGAACAAAATGTTTGTTTCTTCATATTATTCTTTCTTCTCCAAAAAGCTCTTACTTCATGTTTCAAACAAATTTATTTTGTTTCATAATTTCACAATTCTACATACCCAGCTCTAATACTTAGAAAAAAATCCTACCTATGATCCATAAATTCCACACTTAGGAATATTTCCAAGAGAATTGTATACATATGTTCACTAGAAGATAGGCAATAGAATGTTCAGAGCAGTGTTATTCCTAATAGCTCCAAAGTGAAAACTGTCCAAACACACAGCAACAGTGTAAAGGATATGTCATGTATATTCATAAATGGACTACTACACAGCCGTGAAAATTATATGGATGAATCCCATAAGCATAATGTTGAGCAAAAGAAGTGAGACCCTAAAGAGCAATGCTGATAAAGACAAAATCAGCAAAACCAAACTATGCTATTAGAAATCAGAAGACATGTTATACTTGATCAAGGAGGAAGCAGGAGGAAGAGCTCTAGGGAGCTGGAAAAAGATTGTTTCTTGATCTGGGTGTTGGTTACATGTGTGTTTAGGTTATAAAATGCATCAAGCTATCTGCTTAATGATGTCTTCACTTAATGATATCTAAGTAGTTCTGAGTCTGGGAGTATTGGCTGGCTGTTGGCTGAGGCAATAGGGTGATTAGGCCAGGAGTCTCTCTCGTTTTCCAGTGAAAAGCTCACACACACACACACACACACACACACACACACACACACTAAAAATACCTGGTAGGTCAACACTGTCAAGATTTGTAAACTTTAGAATGTGAACATAGTGAGCAGTGCAAATAAAGAAACTGTAGGAGGGACACCTGGGTGGCTCAGCGGCTAAGTGTCTGCCTTCAGCTCAGGGTGTGATGGATGGATCCTGGAGTCCCAGGATTGAGTCCCACATTGGGTTCCCTGCATGGAGCCTCCTTCTCCCTCTGCCTATGTCTCTGTGTGTGTGTGTGTGTGTGTGTGTGTGTGTGTGTCTCATGAATAATGAATAAAATCTTAAAAAAAAATACTATGAGAATTCACCACATAAATCAACCTGTCCCGGCTGTCATATCAGTGTCATAGAGCAAAATGTCATGTAGCATAAAGAGTTAGTGCCCTGCATTATTGTCCTGAAGTATCCGACACCAGTGAAGGTGCATCTGATCACACAAACTTCAGGATGTAAGGCATCAGACACATCCATGAAATGAGGGGCACACTATGTGGTATAGAATGCCTTTCTCCCAAGCTTTCCCAGGAAAAAGAAAATACATTTCTCACCATCCCTCTTTCTTCCATCCTTAGATACCCTTCCAAAGATAAACCATAATCAGAGGAGACATCCTCTCAATAGAAAACTCATTTTGCCTAGACCCAAATAAATGGGTCAACTAAAACCTGTAAATCACCACTTAAGCCTTAGCCAAAGTTGATCAGAAATCTTTTCCCAAAAAGGAAAGCTTTCTTCTCTTAAAAGTGCAGCATCCTTTGGATAACAATAGAACTCCATAACCGAACATTTGCACTAGAATATGTTTCTGAAGAGATAGCTAATGGAGTTGCTAAGAGGCTTATAACTTCTCTGAATGGGAGTTCCACAACCAGTGAACGGCATGCATTTCTTAAGTTCATATGACTAAAAACCACTTAAAAATTGAAACATATCCTTTTATGCAAAAGTGAAAGATTTTCACTTTGAACATGATAAATGGAAAAAACTCTAAACTATGTCATGTATGTATGTAAATTCTACCTGGATATGGGCACTAAAACATTAAGGACTTTTTTAGTTCAAAGGTGATTTTTAGAGCTGGATGGGGAAGTTTGGTGGGGGCAACCTCTTAGAGTTCTTTAATATTTTAGCTCTTAATCAAGGCAAAACAAATGCAGATCATATACACAGAGTCCTTGTCAGTGAGTACTGTCTTCCAATACTGCCCAATTACTGTCCTAAGAAATAGATAGAGGAGCACCTGGGTGGCTCAGTCAGTTAAACATCCAGCTCTTGATTTCAGCTAAGGTTATGAACTCAGAGTTGTGAGATGGAGCCCCACATTGGGCTCTGAGTTGGGCAGGGAGCCTGTTGAAGATTCTCTCTCCCTCTGCACACCCCCTGAAAAAGAAAACCAGAAGAAATAGCGACAAAGGAACTTAAGAGAATGTCAACTCCAACTTCCTTGTTTTACAGATAAAATGGGAACTAGTTTGCTGAATAACTTACATAAGATCACACAGTAAAGAGTGGCAGGGCAAGAATCAGAGCTGAGTTTCCCAACCTCCAGTTAGTCTTAACTCCACTGCAGGGCACTGTCTCACTGTGAGCCTCTGAACTATTTCAATAGACCAGTGGTCCATGGCAGGTGGTCCTCTCAGATTCCACTCCAGTGAAAATGGAGAATAATGCTGCCAAAACTGGACAGGTGGAGAACCACTACACCTCCATCCAGCAAACCAATGCACTTTTTAGAAGTGCAGACCTCTTTATTTACTGATGATGGATATTTCAAGAATGTAGCAAAGAACTAGTTTTCAAAACTCAAAACAGAGTTTAATATATTTTTAAATTTCTACTACTCAGTTTGGGATTCTGATGTTGTATGTATACATGAGTATCTTGAAAGGTAGAAAACATATACAAATATGAGTAAAATAACCCATAAAATATATCCATACAGCAGGACCCCTCAGCTAACTATAGTTGTGAGCATGTTTCTCATGCTTTTTTCTTCTCCTGACACATGTCTAACAAGCAACCCAGCTTCCCTACTTAAGGGGAGAGTCCCTTTAGCAAGTGACGCTCAAACATGGAGGCCTGAAAGAAGATCCCACATTCTGGAAGGTATGTTAAAGACATTTCATGACAAGATCAAGTGGCTTTCTCCTCCAGAGTTTATCAAGACTGATAATAAAGCAAATGCAATCTGTCTGTCTATGTCTGTCTGTCTGTCTCTCTCTCTCACACACATACACACATTGTAGAGTGACAGAAAGAGAGAAGGACTTGTTTGTGTGTCCTGTTTCATATACTTTAATTATTTGGCCTCAGAGTAAGAAGTCAGAATTCTGTGATTATTTTTATTTAAAAAAATAGAACAAAAATTCATATTGGAGCCCCTTAATCCAAAATCACCGCTGCCAGTAAATAACATGTCATACAATTACAAATACCAAGATAGACAAATCACTGCTATTTAGAAACCTGTCTTTAGGTTTAAACTGAGTTAATTTGATAATTATATTATAGTAAAATAGCAGAATCTCCCAGTTACAATAGAGAAAGTATAGTTAGTATTTATAACTTTTATTTTTGGTTAGCATTGTTCTCACAAGGGTTATTGTTCAGAAGCAAGTCTCCTGACTCATTTCATAAAACATATTACAGGAAATTATTTTTAAAGTTTCCTAAAGTTTATTTTACCAGATACCTATTGCTGTAATGACTTAAAGAAATAATTATTTATTTAACTTATGATTCTGCAGGTTGACAATCTAGGCTAGGTTCAGCTGGATCCTATTTCCCATCTTGGCTGGGCTCCATCATGGTCTGCGGTCCCTGTGGGTCATCTAGGTAGCTCTGAGTCTGGGAGTATCGGCTGGCTGTTGGCTGAGGCAATGGGTGTGATTAGGCCAGGAGTCTCTCTCATTCTCCAGTGAACTAGCTGAATAGAATCATACAAGACTTCTTAAGGCCAAGACTTTGAAGTGGCATTTCGCCTATTCTTCTGCTTTCTGTTGGTCAAAGCAAATCATAAGGCCAGCCCAGAGTCAAGAGCTAGAGAAACATATTATAGCTCTTGAAAGGAGGAGCTGCAAAGGTCTCATTTCACAGAATATAGATACAGGGGAGCTATGAATTGAGGCCAACAATATAATCTTCCACATTTTAGTCTCAGACAATGTACTTTCTTCAACAAATTATAACCAGTTACTTAAATAGCCTTGGAAATAAGGTACTGAATATATATAATATGTATTATATATACAAATATATAATAAATTTATATATAAGATACATAAATATAAATATATAATAAATTTATATTTATACCGAACATTATATCATAATATATATCTATACTGAAGCAAAAATTGCTTTTCCTAGAAGCATTGCATTAGCAGACCTGAGATTGCTAGACGAGGAAAAGCTTTATAAATTCAGTTTTACCTTCAGAGCTTCTAGTAGAGAGCATTTAGTATTCACTATATAAATTTCTATTGAAAGTTTTTATGTGAAATAAGTGGCAGACTCCTCTAAGCTAAATTCATATTCTGTTTTCATATTCTATTCATATTCATACTCTATTTTCCACTTGTATCTTCCTAAATATATACATTAATAGTTTGTAATTAGAAGCTAATCTAAAATGTGGTCTGTATATACAATGGAATATTACTCAGCCATTAGAAACGACAAATACCCACCATTTGCTTCAACGTGGATGGAACTGGAGGGTATTATGCTGAGTGAAATAAGTCAATTGGAGAAGGACAAACATTATATGGTCTCATTCATTCAGGGAATATAAAAAATAGTGAAAGGTATTAAAGGGGAAAGGAGAGGAAATGAGTGGGGAATATCAGTGAGGGTGACAGAACATGAGAGACTCCTAACTCTGGGAAACAAACAAGGGGTAGTGGAAGGGGAGGTAGGCAGGGGGTTGGGGTGACTGGGTGACAGGCATTGAGGGGGGCACTTGACGGGATGAGCACTGGGTGTTATGCTATATGTTGGCCAATTGAACTCCAATAAAAAAAATAGGCAAAAAAAAGATAATCTAGTTTATTAGTCAATGTTTTAAATGAGTGCATTATGCATAGACAAATCTTATGGGTTTTCTATTACATTTTTTGGGGGAGGCTCTATCAGAGTCCCTGTGTTTTGACACTAATGTCATACTCCCTCTCCACTCTTCCACCATCCCCATATATTTCCAGCAAAGTCTGTAACACAATGACTCTAAGCCTGGACTGCATATTGGAATCACCTGGAAGCTTTAAAAATATTGATGCTGGACTCCACCCCTGGCTTTCTGATTTGATTAGTCTGTAATGCAGCCTGAGAATTGGTGTTTTTATGGCTCCCAGGTGATTGCAATGTGCAGCCAAAGTCATGAACCATTGATTTCACAGGTTTTCACATATTACTTAGGAAAGACTTTTATGATACCACTACCATCTCCAACCCCTTGTCATACGCTCTAGTATCACACTTCTCCCTTCCTTCCTGGAAATTATCAGAGCTGACAGCTGGGATCTTGTATTTATTTATGTCTGTCTTTGTTTCCCAGGAAACAAAGTTTTGCTCTGGTTTTGCTCTGCATGGCAACTCCTGCAAGTATAATGGTAGCTAGCACATAGTAGGCATTCAAAAATCACTTGTTGCAGTATAGTCACTTGTTGCACTATAATGACTCTAATGCACTATGAGCACTCAATCTGTGAATTGTAATTTAGAATTACAGGCTCAAGAAAGGGGTTCTTAAACTTTAGCCCAAATCAGAATCATCTAAAGGGCTTATTAACACACAGCTTGCTGGGCCTCATCCCCAGAGTTTCTTATTCAGTAGTTCTGGGAATAGACCTGAGAATTTGCATTTCTAACAAGCTCCCAGTTGATGCTGCTGCTATTAGTCACCAGACCATGGCTCACAGAATTTTGTCAAGAGGCAACAAAACAAAGTGACAAAAATTATGGCCTGAGTAGCATGAGACTGCCTGGTTCAAGCCCCAGCTCTGCTACTGATTAATTATATGACAATGGGAAAGACGCTTAATCTCTTAAGGACTTCACCTTCTTCATCTGTAAAATGGGAAAAAAATATATCAGAACTTACCTCCTCAACTTGTTTTAAGGATTGAGTTTATATTTGTAAAATGTTTGGAAAAGGACTAGACAGATAGAAGGCACTGCATAACTTAAATATATTCATACATTAGGCTTTTAACAGAGGCATATTGATGATATTCTTGCAAACTGACTTAAAATGTTAGTCCTGCATTTAAAAATTAAAACAAACCACACACATACAAAGAATCACTACGACACCCAAATGTCAAAGCATGATACATCAGACTAATAATCATCATAATAAATGCCATTAACTGATCATCCAGTCTGTGTGAATTCTTTTATTTTATCTTTCCAAATATGAAGTGTTTTTGGACTCAATTAACATGTAAAGAAACTGAAACTCAGAAAGGTAGTGACATTTGAGCACCAGCAAAATCTAGAATTAAGGTACTAGAACAAGGTACTCTCTGAAGACAAAACAAAAACAAAAACACACACACACAAATTCTCTAGAAGTGGAGAAGAAAGAATTAGATGATGTATAATTCAGGACTCTCGAAAACAAGAAAATCCTTTAACTGGCTAACTTGTGTGTCTAAAAATTCCAAGACATACTGTTTAAACTATACCTGGATCTAGGGATTCAAATGATGTATTTATTCTGGATTCCATGCTTTCATTTTCTATTGCTCTCACTTTCTTCGTCCTCTTCTTCCACTTCCCTTCCTCTCAAGCTTTTTGTCTCTTTGCGTCAACCTCACTCTCAACTAAACCCTCTACAAAGTGACCCCCAACAGATCAAGGCTAATACCATCCTCATTGTTAACAGTCCCACAGAGTTTTCCTCTTCACAGTTCAAATAAAAGTCCTGGAATTGAATCTCACGGAGCTAAACTGAATCATATGCCTGTCACAAACCAATCACCCTTGCTGAGGATACAGAACATATTAATTCATCTGGACTACCCTTAGTGCTGCAGAAGTATTACTCTCAACTGGACCAAAGAATGGATGAAGAAGTTTGACTCTCCAAAGTAAAAATCAAAGAAACGTTAGTAAAAGGAGGAAAACAGATGCTGATTTCTGAATCAACTATTTCTCACTAGGTCTACTGTTCTCCTGGGCTAGAAGTCAGACCATCTGAATCTGATCTCTTTTTTTATTACCATGTTATATGGACTTTGTCAAGTTTATCAATCTCTCTTGGTTTTATTATCTTCATCTATTACTGAAGAAGTGGGCTAGGAGTTCCAGGCTTCCTCCTCTCAGCAAAATTCAAAGGTTTTCATGTATACATGTCAACCCAACCTGAACATAACTAACCAAATCCAATTGTTCTTTAAAATTCTCATCGAAAGAAAGAACCTAAATGGACCTGGGAATAGTGCAGCCAAGGAAATAGAAAGATACAGATGTCAATTTGTAAGACTAATAATGGCCCAACAATAGCAGAATGTTTATATTCAGTATGTGAGTGCTAAACAGAAACTAGGGACACCATGCTAGTTGTAAAAACAACACAAAACAAAACAAAAAAACAAAAACAAAAAACAAAAAACAAAACAAAACAAAAAAACAGCTAGAGGAAACCAGGAAAAGATGGGTCAGTTTTCTCTGGGAGAAAGTGTTGTTTGAGCTGAGTTTTAAAGGAAAGGTGGGGGAGTTCATAAAAACAGAAATGGAAGGGTATTTCTGGCAAAGGGAATCACACGAGCCATGGAGCCATGTGGCATGGAGGTGTATAGCATGGCCAGAATTAGATGCCTGTGGCCAGAATTAGTTGGGGGCTTGGGGAGAGACTCAACTGAAAGGTAAATTAAGGAAAAACTATGGAAGGCTTAGTGTATCATGTTAGGAAGCATGGCTGTATTCTGTAATGGTGGATGAGAAGACAGGAGGCAAGAAACCAGGTAGCTAGCAAGGACATCAGGTCAACCACTAGACATTGTCCAATATAATCCTCACTATGGTTCCGTTGAAAGAGCCGTTATCCCTATTTTACAGATGAGAAAACTGAGGCTTGGTTAGAGTTGAATAATATGCCTAATCACTGGTGCACTAGATATATGTTGATCGAGCTGGAGCTCCTACCCAAGTTAACTGATGAGCTCGAAGCAGGTATTCTTCCACTTTTTTTCTTAACATCCCACCTTCCATCCAGAAGAGATCTGTAAGGACTGAATTTAGGTCTCCACAAGTAGGAATTCGGATGTGACTGGCTGAAACAGCTCTCTTCTTAGTGTCATCCTTAACACTCTCAGTGTTTTTAGCAGTTAGTCATGGCATTCTTCTCCAATCAGCCCAATAGGAATTATTTTTAACTCACGATAATGTGATGTTTGCAAAACTTGGTTAGTTACTAAGAGAGGGACAGTTGGCAATTTCACAAAGTATCTAACTGGTTACTTCTGCAAACAAGTCACTGAGCGAGGTTTCTGGAAAGAGGGCAGGCTGTCTCTGAGAACAGATATAACTCCAAATATAGAAATATATTTAAATCAAATAACTTTTGTAATTGGACAATGGACATAGGCCACCATGTAAGCTTGCCACAAAACATTATTAGAGAAAAAATTTCCCAACTCTGTCAAGCTCACAATAGCTTGGATTGCCTAGGAATTAGTCGATTTAAATTCAGACTTAGAAATCAAAGACGAAAATCCTGTCCTAGGATTGTGCAGTATCATACTGATTGACTATCAGTTTTGAAAATTAGCCTAACAGACTTATCTCTACTTTTCCTTTGATTAGAAATCAAAATCAAGGAGGGGGGGGGGAGATAGGTAATTCAGTTTTCCTTGCACAATCTCATCTTGTCACCTACATTTTCACTGTCAGGTCAAGTAACACCAGGTAACACCATGAGATTACATCTTTCCATTTCAAAAGACACGATGAACAAAAGGCTGTCTAAAGCCATTCTTTAAAAAGAGAATCCTCCAATTAATGTGTTGATTTTGTATTTCTCAACAGAATTACAATTATCACCACAGTAAAATTTGATGTCCTAGCTCCAAGGATATCATTTAGAAACTGTTCTTCAGTTTGAGACATTTTATGAAACCACTGCAACGTTTGCAATATAGTCAAAGTATAAGAACCTATAAAGGATTATGTAATCACTATGTCTTGTATACGAAGTGTTGGTTTTGGATTGCTAACAAATGTTCAAACTCCCTTAGGAAAAAAAAAAAAAAAGAAAAAGAAAAACAAATTGTGGGGCCAAGAGGATGAGTGGATTGAGTGTCAGCATTTATGTTCAAGCAGTGTGGACTGGCTCCAGACTGAGGTTAACGTAGAATTAAAATGGAACTGGTGGTCTTAACTTGGCAGACAAGAGGCTATAACAAATCTATGACCACATACATACAGACACCACGGTCGCCAGCTAAACCACACACATGTGGCACACTCAGAGAGCCTCAGTGAAGCAGTTACCAACAAAACTGAGATCCTCTTTCTTCCTTTTTTAGAAAACAGAGAAAACTTTATCCCTTCACACAGCAATTAAAGGAGTCTATCTCAACAGATTAAATTATCTTCTACCTGGAATTTAAATTAACATTATTAATAACTAGAGAAAGTTCATCCTCAGTAGAAAGCAAACTATCTCTCATCAACCAATCATTTATCTGCCTACCAAAATGATAGTGAGTTTCAAAAAAAAAAAAAAAAAGAAAAAGAAAAAGAAAAAGAAAAGAAAAGAAAAGAAAAGAAAGCAAGCAAGCAAGCAAGCAAGCAAGCAAGCAGTATTTTTCTGTGTGTTCATAATGAAGACCTCTCTGCTTTTCTTGAATCTAATGAATGAGCATGTTTCACACCCTCTGGGTATTCATTTTGGGAAGTCAGACTCACTGGCCACCACTAAAGCAATTAAGATTCAAGACACTACTAATTAAAGCTTCAAAGAGGCAAACCAGATAGACACTGGTAGATTGCTGAGCATCCTCCAGAAGTTAAGATGAGAAAGAAGAACCCCACTATAAATGAGAGGCCAACGTAAAGAGTGGAGGTAAGATCTATCATGGTGGGGCATCCCTGGGTGGTTCAGCGGTTTAGCGCCTGCCTCGATCCTTCGATCCTGGAGTCCTGGAATCGAGTCCCGCATCGGGCTCCCGGCAGGGAGTCTGCTTCTCCCTCCTACTAAGTCTCTGCCTCTCTCTCTCTCTCTCTATGTCTATCATAAATAAATGAATAAATAAATCTTTAAAAAAAAAAAAAGATCTATCATGGTGGGCTGCCAACGTGTTCACATGGCGAGTCCCAAGTTATGACGGACCTTAAGAATTAGTACTTGTATCCAGAGAATAAATAACTACAACATGGAGAAGAAAGTGGGCTCCAAGTTTTTAACAAAGCTGAATGGGATATCATACTACCAAAATGAGGATAAGGGAATTATGAAATGTTTGGAGGGTGGTCTTACCTGTGTTCTGTCAAAATTCTATTGCGTTTAAGGGCTTCCCCTGGGTCAGGCAAAATATCAGTTATCTATTGCTGCATAACAAACCACCCCAAACTAAGTGCCCTAAAACACCAACCTAAATTATTACTTATAAGACTGAGTCATGTAGGCAGCCTTGCTGATCTGGGCCAAACTCAGCTGATCTTGGCTGGATTCATTCATGGTGAGTCAGCTGTAGGCTGCTGGCTGCCTAAAACGATGTGAATAGTTGTAGGCTGGGGCAATGAAGGTGATTAAGCCACACATTTCCATCCTCTAACAAGTTAGTCTTGACTAGGTCTCATGGTATTAGCAATGTTCCAAAAGAGTGAGCAGAAGCACGCAATGCCTCTTGAGGCCCAAACTTTACCTTTGCTATATTTGATTAGACAAAACCAGTCAAGACCAAGAGCAGAGAAATAAACACCTCTTGAAAGGAGATGCTGCAAAGTCTCACTGCAAGGGGTGGGTTAAAGAAAAAGGAAAACTTTAAGCCATTTTTGCAATCAATCTGCTATATCCATCTACTCAGTGGCAATGTTAGGACCTATTTCAAATTCCCAGACTTTTTCTGCTATCTCACACGAAGTTACATAAACTCCAGCCCATATTTGATCTAACAGGCATCAAGAAATACTAAGCATGGTTGTTTCTGAGTTCTCTCTGACTTGTATAAGCTCTCATCATTTCATTGCTGTGTGACTTTGTGGAAATTATTTTAACCAATCTGTGACCTGTTCTCTCATTTTTAAGGTGGAATTAATCATAGAGCCTAGCTCACAAGGCTATTGTTGAAAACTAAATATATATGAAGCCTTGAAAAAAGGATTGACACTTAAAGTGATTAAAATCTTATCATCCTCATAAATATTGACAAAATAAAATTCTGATCCACCATTTTTTCCCTATTCATATCCCTTCCATTACAAGGTCCTGGAACAGAACTTCTCCCATGCAATATCCAGTTGACCCTTCTCTTGTCCTACACCTCTCCCATATTAGTAGAAGATAGGCCAGCCTTCTCCTATGATGACAATTTTCTGGACAGAGACATTTTTGCACTTAAATTTCCAAGTCAATCTTCAGGCCTGGAGGATGCTTGCCAAGAGCTTCCTGCCGCTTCCCGTAGCCTGAACTCTAAGAGCCTGGGGTTTGCCTTGTTAAAATGTGGTATTAGGCTGGGATTCCTCAGGCCTGAAGCTACGGTGGGGCCAAGACATTTGTGGCCTCCACTGGCTCAGAAATCTGTCCTGATTTGCTGCTACTAAGGATCTGTGTGTGTCTGTATACAAACACAAGTGGGTGGGTCTTCTACAAGTACAAACTCACAAAAGTTCATGATTTGAGGAAAGACTATTTTACACATATTGCTATGGGAGCAGTAGTAATCAGGATGTCTTTTCCTCTATGTAGATTTTTCCAGAATAACCTTATCTGAAAATCATAAACACAACCTCTAATAGAGTGGGTATAGAAACAAAGTTTTATTTGCCTTTTGCTCTTCTTTAGGACAATATAATTGCTATGAATAAACTAGCTCATAAACACTACTGTCCATATAAATGTATATACTGATATAGATACTCTTACTTTTTTCTTTAATATTCTTAACAGTTCTAATAATTATTTTTAGATTTTATTTATCTATTTGAGAGAGAGAATTTTGTGCACATGAGTGGGGGGAAGGGCAGAGAGAGAGAGAGAGAGAGAGAGAGAGAAGGAGACTCCCCACTGAGTGAGGAGCCTGATACAGTGTTCAACCCCAGGACTCTGAGATAATGTACCAAAGTCAGATGCTTAACTAAATGGGCCACCCAGGTGCCCCAATAATTCTAATAATTCTTAATATTCTAATAAATAATATTATTTCACTTTTTAATTCAAAGGGAGCCTCAAAGAGATTAATCTGAGCCCTTGCTACTCAAAATGTGGTCTGGTGATTAGTACTATCAGCCTCACCCAAGAACCTGTTAGACCCACCCTAGACCTACAGAATGAGAATCTGCCTTTTAACAAGTCCTCTGATTCTGGTGTACATTTAAGTCTGAAGAGCACTGGAAGTAGTCCAGAACTTCTCAAATATCAGAAAACTATATAATCACATAGAACAGTTGTTAAAACACAGATTTCTGGACCCTACCCCTACAGATTCTGATTCAGCAGATCTGTTAAAAATACTGCATTTTTAACAATTTGTCAAATGCTGCAGATGCTACTGGCTCAGAAACCACTTTGTGTAGCAGGGACCAATGCCTTCATTTCACAGGTGTAGAAAATGGTGAGTTTGGGTTATAAATAAATTGTCCAGTATCTCAACAATTGTGTAGAGATCAAGACAAAGCAGATCTCTAGGTTTCCTTCCCAGAGCACTTTCTGATATGTGACACTGCTCTCAAAGGGATTCTCAGGTTTTTTTTCTTCTTCCACACAACCTCCATATTCTGTCACTGTATGATCTGCAGCATTCTTCTCAATTTCTAACTGACACTTTTCATCTCCTTAACCTATTTCAAACATACATTTCATTTTATCCTCTGATTTTTTTCAGATCCTGGAAGAGGGCTGAAACAAGTTGTGTAAATATTTGCTGAATTGAACCCTCTTCCCTAGTTCCTTCTTTTTCATAAGTTTCCCTCCTTAAAACTTCTTACTCCAGGCAGTCCTTGCCATCCTCAGAATCAACTCTACTGTCTAGATTTTATCCACTCCCCAATTTCTGCCTACCTTTTCCTCCTAATACATCTCTTTTTGTACCAGCCACACTAACAGCAATTTCTCCTGTACTTTACCGCCTAGATACATAGTGCCTCAGTAAACATAAAGTGGTAGGGAGGGAGAAAAATAACTTGACTTTAAGGAAAGTAGTTAAGAAGTTTGAGGAAAGCAAATAGAAGCAAGAGCTAAGGGGATCCCTGGGTGGCGCAGCGGTTTGGCGCCTGCCTTTGGCCCAGGGCGCGATCCTGGAGACCCGGGATCGAATCCCACGTCGGGCTCCCGGTGCATGGAGCCTGCTTCTCCCTCTGCCTGTGTCTCTGCCTCTCTCTCTCTCTCTCTCTCTGTGACTATCATGAATAAATAAAAAAAAAAATTTAAAAAAAAAAAAAAGAAGCAAGAGCTAAGGCATTAAATCACTCTCCATTTAGCCTTTCTTTCTTTTTTTAAAGATTTACTTGAGAGAGAAAGAGTGTGCACACACATGCACGAGTCAAGGGAGGGGCAGAGGGAGAGAATCTTCAAGCAGACTCCCAGCTGAGTGAGGAGCCAGACGTAGGACTCAATCTCATGACCCACGAGATCATGACCTGAGCCAAAACCAAGAGTTAGACACTTAATGAACTAAGCCACCCAGGCACTCCTCTATTTGGACCTTTGCTAATACTGGCCACTGAATACCTACCATGTGGTTCAGATGAAAAGTCAAAGTTGAATAGAGCCTCACCTATAAGAATATGTTATATGTTCAATAATAACTATTAAGGGATTTATAATGAAAAGACATGGGGAGTTAAAGTTTTTTTAAAAAGGGCAGGATTTCAAAATTCTTTGATGTATGTTTGATGAATTCCCAAACTGATCAAGTGGTTCTAATTGGTTAAGCAAGTACCCCCTTCCTCCTGCAGAGCTCTGTTCCCTCTCCTAAAAAAACACTTAATCTCCCAAAAATAAAAAATAAAAAAAGCCTTATGAGTTGTCAGGTATAGCAAATAAAAATACAGGATGGGTAAAATCTGAACTTCAGATAAACAATGAATAAGTTTTACTATGAAAATATATCTGTTCTTATAAGTACTTAAAATAATGTACTATAAATATTGAGGCATACTTATACTAGAAAATATTTGTTATTTGTTTCAAATTTATATAACCAGCAGTCCTGTATTTTTCTGGCTTGTAATTTCAGAAAACTAAAAGCCACGCAAAATTTTACCAGGAATGAAAACAAGCAAGTAATAAAGTAGGAGAAGGAATTTGAAACAAATATATTTGGCAAAGGATGGAAATCCAAAACATATAAATATGCCTCCAAATCAATAGAAAGAGGCAACACAATTTTTTTAACAGGAAAAAGACTGGAATGTGCATTTCTTAAAAGAGGATATGTAAGTACCAGGTCAAAAGGTGCCCAACTGCACAATTCATCAGGGAAATGAAAATTAAAACCGCAGTGAAATTCCACATACATTACCAGAATGAACAATTTACATTAAGTTTGGTGAAGAGTTAGAGTAACTAGAACCTCATCCTCTGTGGGTGAGAGTATAAACCTTCAACCATGCAAACTATCTGGCATTATGATTAAAACTGAATATATGCATCATGTCCTATGACCCTGCCATCCAACTGCTAGGTGTATACCCAGCAGATACATGTACATTGTTCACCAGAGACATGTTCACAAATATTCATAAAGTACTAATTATAATATCCAAAACTAGAAGTAGTATCTACCAAATATCTACCAGGAATAGAAATAGATAACAAAATATGGTATATTTAAACAATAATTTACTATTCAGCAATGAGAATGTACAATCTACAATAACATGTTGCAATATGAATCAGTCTCATTAAAAAAAAATTTATTAGAAGAAGCCAGACACAGAAAAGCATATACTATTATTCATTTATATATTATATAAAATTTCAAAAACAGGAAAAACAGTCCTTGGTGCAAAATCATACTAACATTTATCCTTGGACAAATGGTGAATGGATAGGGGCATGGGGATTTCAGAGGCTGGCCATGTTCTGTTTCTTAATTTGAGTAATGGTTTGTAATTGCTTTGTGAAAGTCCTGGAACTGTATACTTACGATCTGTAGCCTTTGACAAATATATTATACTTCAATAAGATGTACATTAAAACCTCTGAAAGAAGTTACCATAAAAAAGACTGCTACCCTCTGATCCCTAATATTAATAAGAATATTATAATATTCGGTAAGAAACACTTACCCGAATTCTGGATTTAATTAAATTACCTAGAATTAATTCATGATTCCTAAAATCAATTCCAGGTAGCGGAAAGAAGGAAAAGTAAATTTCTTTTTAGTATCTCCATTATCTTCATAACCCAAGTACTTAAGGAAAAACAAACAAAAACTTTAACACTCAAGCAACATATCCTGCTACATAGTTCCGACATATTCACTTTACAAGGTTGCATTCATATGTCCATAACAAGTTTTTCTTGCCAATGCTTTTCAAACTTTAGGATAAGCAAGAATTATCTGGAAAGCTTGTTTGAACAGATTTCTGGGCCCCACCCCAAGATTCTGATTTAGTAAGTCTGAAGTGAGCCTAAGAATTTGCATTCTTTATAAGGCCCCAGGTGATGCTGATGCTGTTGGTCATTGGACCACATTGGAACAGTACTGCTTTATGCCAGGACAGAGAACATGGAGGAAATGCACACAACTGCTTTGTTTGAGGACTGTTTTGTCTTTGTCAGTAACATTCACAGCTACTATCTTAGGCTAGGTCGTGATAGTTTGAGAAATCAACTGGCCTCCCTACTCCTACCCTCAAACTCTGCTTGATTATTAGGGTCCTTTGTCTTTACCATCATTAGTATCACTGTCATCCATTCTGTCTACTGGCCATGAAGATTCCTGAGAGCCTGAATTCTGTCTTTCCTTTGCTCTCCTGTGAACTGCAAGCTCTCCACTGTCCAAATGTTCAACATGATGTGCATATTTGTTGCACTTCAGTCTGCTTTGTGCCAAAGGTTAAAAAAAAATTACAGATCTATAGGAATTAAAGCCAACTTTTAGAATTTTTTGTGGTTCATTAATTAATTTTGCTTTGATTTTTTCCCCTTAATCTGGGTATTTTAAAAAGAAAACAACCTCACTATACTACATTGCAGATGAAGGACCCCAAGGAGTCCTGAAGTAATTCTCAACACCTCTCTTGTTCAGAAAGCTCTGAACAAGAGCTTCAGAAAGCTCAAAGAAGTTTCTCCCCATGGATCCTTAGCTCAGGTCTCTCCCTAGGAGTTCTGAGGTATTCTTAGTAGGATACCAGCTCTGTTGAAGGATATGTATGATCAGCTTCCTTATCTAGTCAATCACATAATCTAGAAAGCACTGAGCTACAGAAAGCAATACACTGACTCACCCTTAATACCTCATGGCCAGTTTATGAACTCAAGATATTAAATGGGGCAGGGGATGGAATCAGTAGATCCCGGATTTGACTCCTAGCTAGCTATGTCATTCTTGGGAAGGCCACTTAATTTCCCTTCCCCTTCACTTGTCAGATAAGGAATGTTTTAAGTGAACCCCAAGATCCTACCTTCCCTAAGAGTCTGTAAAACCCTGAATCTATAGACAAGACCAAATAAAACACCCTCCTTTCCTATTTGGCACAAGTAGAAGTTTTACTCTAGGGAAACAGGCCCTCATGATGTGTAGGTCACAGAGAAATGTCAAGCAAATAAAAGGTTAGGGAAAAAAGAAATCAAAGACAGAAAGGGCATGTGCAATGCACCACAAGAAAACACTGCTTTTCTTTTTCTCCCTTTGAAGCTGATAGAGAAAAAGGCAATAAAATCCAAAACCCAACAATATCAACCAGAAATCACTTAGTCTGTTTTCAGATTCTGTTGCTACAGTAGCAAAAGAAAGTAGCCAACTCCTTCCTAGGGGCTCCTGGGTAGGGAGCATCCATCAAATCACAGACACACCCTCTATTCAAACTCGATTCAGCTAAAATGACTTTTTTATGAGAACTCATGAGAAAATGGTTGACTTCCAGCCCTTATGTTATCAGAGTTGTTTGACATTGAATTACATGGGCCCAGACTATAAATCTTGACTTCAGGCTCACATGCAAAGCATTTGATGTGTCTGGGAACCTGCTGAAGAAAGAAATTAGCTGTAAAACAAAGTAAAATGCCTGTTCCCATGGGAAGACTCTGCAGGACTGCTAATAGATCATGTGTTCGTTTGGAAGACACTTGTTCCTTTGGTCAAACAGCAACTAATATTTTTACTTTCCACTGCCTTGAACAGGAAATATGGTGCTAAGGGCCGATAGACAGGGCAAGGCATTAGATTAATTACACGGTCAGTAAACATTTGCTCACCCATGTTTCCTAACGGTCTGAACACTTCCTGGTTAGAGATCAGGGATGCCACTGGCCTCTGTTAACTGTTTTACTCTTGTATAAATGTCTGGGAAGATGGAGTACATTTTCAGGAAGCCCCACAATGAGATGATGATGGGGGCACAGGGGAGCCAGGACTGTTGAAAGCAATCCCTACTTGCAACCTGTGCTGTGGCTGCCACAGTCCACTGCCCTCACAAGGACAGACCATCTGGAAACCTGGAGGGAGAGATTCAATAAGGTGATCTGATGTCATTTGGAAATTCTCTTTCCCTCTGGGGGATGGATTTTTTTTGAAAGAGAATATGTGTGTGTGTGCACATGACTGGGGATACAGGCAGGGGGAGAAAGAGAATCCCAAACAGACTCCCCTCTGAGTGGAGGATCAAACTTGGAGCTCAATCCCACAACCCTGAGATCATGACCTCAGCTGAAATCAAGAGTTGGATGCTTAACTGACAGAACCACCCAGGTGCCTCTGGGGGATGGTTATTAAATGGAGCTTCAGGTTCATTCTAAAGAAGAGAAAAGGCAAAGCATTCTGGGAAAGATAAATGGTAATCACATCAGAACACCTGCCATCTACTTTACTTGGAAATCTCTTCTTAGAGCAACTGCAAAGGATGGACAAAGACAATGCCTTCCTGGAGCTGTTCTTTAAAGCAATGTTTCTCCAAGTGTGACCCTGGACCAACAGCCAAGGCATCCCTTGGAAACTTGTTAGAAATGCAGAATCTGGGATGGTTGGGTGGTTCAGTAGGTTAAGTGTCAATTTCTTCAGGTGACTATGATGCCACTAAAGTTTGAGAATCCCTGCCATAAAAGGATGCTCATATACCTGCTATACAAATGCCACCCAAGACTGAGAGTCAAGCTTTCTGCTATAATCTATAAGGTTCTTATGATCCGGCCCAACCCATGTGTTGCAGTCATAAATGCCAGCTATACATACCTCTGCTAGGCCCAGTTTATTCCCTCTTTGAGGATTTTGCCAAGAAACTTCTCATGTCTGGCTCCTTAGCTCATTCAGTTTCCTGTTCAAATGTCACATTTTTCGTAAAGTAGTCCCCTACCACAGACACCCGTTTAAGTATCTGCCAACAAACACTGTCCAGCATTGTCCATGTAGCAACTTTCTAAGATTGGAGATAACTTTATGAGTTTGTTTCTATGTTGATGGCCCATTCAACCCCCCCACCCCCGACTAGAATATAAAGCTCCATAAGAACAGGCACCAATTCTTTATGCCCACTATACACTATGTCTAATAATACCCTCTACACTTCTAAAATGTGAGCATTCATGTCCTCTTCTCCCACCCCTTCTCAAAACCTATTCTCATTTGTCAATTATACTTCAGTAAAGGTGGTGAAAAATTCTATTCTTATACATTCTAAGTTATAAATCAATGTAAATGGAAAGGAGACAAAACATTTACATTAAGAGAAATGAAAAACAATTCAAATTTCAGGCGTCATTTGTTAAGTACTATGTGCCTTTTAGATACTGGGGAGGGTTAAAGGAGTCCCTACAATAGCGCAGTTTAGGCATCTAAAGAAGGGTCTGTAATGTTTTCCAACAGATGAGCTCTTGATTTAGACGTAGTTCCTTCTCCTTTACCATAAGCAGAAAGACCATCTTTACTATAAGAAATGTCATCTTTTATGAGGTAATAGGAAAGCCATCAAAGTTCAGTGTCTAAACTAATTTACTCTAGTTGTATCTTTATATTTTTCTCTCTCCCTATCTTCATATATCTTTCTCAAAGCTCAACACGGAAGCAGAAACTTGAACATGAAGAGGAGTGCATCTAAACAAGCCTTACGTGACCCGGAAGATCCAGAAGCTCCTTCACAACATAGCAGGCTATTTTATCAGCCTTTCAACAAAAGATGCCTGAATGGTATTACTTTTGCCTCCATAATGGTTTAAATGCTTCTAAGAGGCATTAGAGTCACTCGCTCCCTGTGGAGTTGGAAGAATAATGCACAGATGACAGTGCATTTAGTAAGAGGCAGACAATGCCCGTGGTTGCTCCATTACTCTGTCATCAGAGATATCAGCACTAGGCTGGGCGCTGAGCATTCGCCCATGTAGCCTGATATGAGTTCATGGAGCTGGAATTCAAAACACTAACCAGCTGTGGGAACCCAGTGAGAAGCCTGTCACACTGAATGGTATCCAGATTAGAGCTGTGAGAATTGGGGAAAACCCTTCTTGCTAAGTAAGTTTACTTCTTCAGTTTTCTCTCTTATTTAAATTTTTAATGTTTGCTACAATCCTGAACCTATAGCCATCCATTTGAATAATGGAATTTTTAAGACGACCCTTAAAAATATTTTTGAGGCAATCATGGAAATTATAATACTGACTGGATATTTGATGACCTTGTAATTATAATTTTTAGGTGTGATAATAGCATTAGGTTTATGTAGCAAAATACCCATAACTCTGTAGAGATGTGTGCTCAGAGGAATGTAGGGGTGGAATGAAATGAAGTCTGGAATTTGCTTTAAAATAATTCAGAAAAAAGGGGATCCCTGGGGAAAAAAGAGGGAAAGGGAAAGATTAAACAAGTATTGCAAACTCTTAATAATTGCTGGATCTGGGTTGGGTTATGTCTGATCATCGGAATATTCTCTCTCTTTGTAAAAGTATGTTTGGAAATAAACATAAGAAAATTTTATGATAATAAAAGAAAAGAAATAATGCCAGACCAAAGGCAAAGTTATCTCTCAAGTAACATAAAAACGTCTTTTCAGCTAAGGGTTTTTTTTTCAAGGCCAGAAACTGTCAAATAAATGATCTACAAAATCAAAAAATGAGAAAGTCATGTTCTCAGGTGCTCAGGTCTTAAAAACATCCTTCTGTGGTATGTGTATTGGTAGGAGCAGACAAAGAAGCTTAAGGAAAGAAAACAGAAATCAGAAATGGCACATTGTTTTATTTGTTGCTTGATAGTTCATGTAGTGGTCATAATGGGAATAGACCAAATGGATATTTGTGGGTACCAGGTTCTATGGTATTTTTTTCTCATAAGTCCTGGTGTGACTTTCAATTAACATTTCTATCTTTTAGTTTCCTCATCTATAAATCAAAGGGTTGCATGATAAAGAACTAAGATTTCTTTCAGGACTGAAAGTGCAAACTCCAGATTATATTAGCAAATCTCCTTCAGAAAAATGGGAGATTACAAATAAAAAGAAAATATCAAGTTCTGATATGACTTGGCAAATCAGGAGATGGCATGTTCATTAAGCCTCTATTGAATTCTCAACACAGAAAATTCAAGTGTAGCAAATTTTGCTGTTTAGAAAATCTAATTAGCAAATGAGGCAATATGGAAAATAAACAGGTTCTAAAGGCAATTTTAGCCACAGCCTAATTCTATTAAGAAAAAAAAAATCCATTAACTCAAATATTTTTACATTTCTTTTCTTAATACAGAAGAGAATGGATATAAATAACATTTGTGTATCAAGAAATTTCCAAAATAATTTTTGTTTCCTTCAAGTGTTTGAAAACATGTACGTTTCTAGTGAAATTAAACTGTTTGAAGTGGGAGGGTTGGCGGGGCAAAGATGGATTCATAAGGCCACCCAAACCATGCATTTATTTATGTTTTTCCCAGAAAAGGTTGGCAAGTGTTGGTGTTGCAAATACATGACTGATTTCAGAAAGATGCTCTACATAAAGGCAGCTCTTCATGTATAAAGCTAGAGTCCATTTTATCCCAGGGTCCTACTTTCTATGACTTGGTGTCTACCAGATTTCTTTCACTTCTGCTTTATTTGAAATTTGAAGTTAGTAAAATAAGTGGGGGGCGGGGGATTTAAGGTGCGTGAACCACACATCATCAAATGTGCAGCAGGATTGCTTTCTCTTCCACAGGGACAGTTACTGGTAGATCTCAATAATGAAAAAAACAAAGAAGTTGATTATAGAACTGTAAGATTTATATCATAAAAGGCTTAGGCGTCCTAGGTTTCATGTTTCAATAAATGTGTTTCACTCATTTACCTCTGCATTTAAAATTTTGCCCTTATTTTTTCATTCAAATCATCCTATTCCTTTCTAAGAATCAGACATGAAATATTGGGGAGGGGTGGTTAGGCAAAGGGAAAAAAAATCATATTATTCCTCTGACAAATTCTGGAAAGAAGAAAGAAAATTTTACTCATTACAGGGTGCTCTATTAACTGAGCTGTCATTTAGTACCAAACATAAAAACACAAAATAATGGCATCTATATTTGATATCTATTAAGAATTTTGCAATACTGTTGTGAGAAAATGATCACTTTTTTTCTGAGAAAAAATTTTAAAGATTTATTCTGACTTCTATATTGCCACTTTCTGATCTTCTAAGACCAGTTCTTTTATCCAGTCAGAAAACATTTCTCCAACTTTATAATGAACATTAAAGAAAGGAAGATAATTCAACATTTGTACATTTATTTTAAGGTAATCTTTGAGAACAGATGTGATTCCATGGCCATAATTATATTTAATTCCATCTAATTCCTATGTGAGAGACACCCCATAAAAGTTGTGAGCTTCAGGAAAATTGTTTTTGCCATCTGATAGGAGGCATTTCTTGATTCTTAGCAGTTCTACCATCAAGTCTAAAATAAGGAAATAGTGCGGGCTTTCTGAGGTATCTAAAGGAGAGTTTCTCAATGCTGCATCAGAATCATCTGGAGGACTTGGGAAACCACAGCTCTCACTTCCAGAATTTCTAATTCCAAAGTTCTGGCCTGGAACCTTAGAAATTGCATTTCTAACAAGTTCCTGGATTATCTTAATATTGCTGCTGCTGGTTTGGAGACCATAATTTGATAACCAGTTATCTAAATATATGCAGCATAAGTGCTTGAATAACAGAAAACTATTAATTACTTCATTCAGTTCTGTGGAGCCTTAAGCCATCTAAATGTTTTGACTGGTGGGTAGGTAAGAAAGGAGCCTCCACCTACCCACTTTGGAATTGTTTTTTAAGATTTTATTTATTTATTCATGAGAGAGAAAGAGAGAGAGAGGCAAAGACACAGAAAAGCAGGCTCTATGCAGGAAGCCTGATGTGGGACTCGATCCCGGAACTCCAGGATCATGCCCTGGGCCGAAGGCAGGTGCCAAACCCCTGAGCCACCCAGGGATCCCCATCTCACTTTGGAAACCAAAAACTGAATGTACATTGTCCTCAGTATAAACAAAATTATCCTAGGTGTGAGCCTAGCTATAGCACAGTGCAATCAACTCAAAATGAGGTAAGATATTGCTTAATTTTGAGTCTAAGGAAGCTCATTTGGTCACCATGTAATCCTGGCCATGCAGGTGCACAAAGCATCAAAAACTTTTTCGGGGAGTATTTTGATGTTTTGGATTGTCCCTTGACCCTGATTGTTACTAGCAGCACAATAAAACATTTAAAGAAATCTGAGATTTCAGGGTGTGATCTGAAGTTCTACCAATGTGACCTAAGCAAGTGAGGTTCACCACATCAGCTATGTGGACCTCTGTGGATGGTCAGTTCTGTCTCTATTACCTCTGGCTCCTTAAATGTCCTTGCTGGCCCAGGCCTCGGCCTACGTCACTGAACCATTTGATTTGTCCCTCATAGTAAGGTGATGATGACAACAAGCATAAAGAAGTCTTTCAATAGTGATTTCCTGTATCTCACTTATCCCAGCTCAGAAAAATCTTGCCATTCAACTAAACTGGCGTCAGAGATACAGTGGGAAAAAGGAGCAGTGGGGGAGGGGAATACGTGGGGGGAGGAGGATCCTTTTCAAAAGCTCTCCCTGTGAGGAGACAGGAGCAGGAAGAGGAGGAGCCCAAGGCTGGCTATTTTTAAAATGAAATGCAGAGCCCTTTGGTCCTCTCTCCTGTTTCTATGAAGCCCCCAGAACAAAGGCATAAATCGCTGGGCAATTCATTCGGTCTGTATTTCCTCTGTACTCTCTTTAGTGAGCAAGTATAGTGAAAGCCATATGGGCAGAGATATGGGCCTTCCCTCAAAATCTGCAACTTCCTTTCACAAAGCTGTCTTCCATCAGGATCAAAGTGTCACCTCCCAATGATGTTACTCATAAAGAGATCAGGAGAAAAGAAGAAAGAAAATTCATAATGGCCTGGGGTGGAAGTTGAGTCTTAACACAGGAGGGGACAACAGGATACCTACCCACTAGAGAGTATACAACTTG
The DNA here is from genome assembly GCF_053574225.1 of Canis aureus. NCBI lineage: Eukaryota > Metazoa > Chordata > Mammalia > Carnivora > Canidae > Canis > Canis aureus. Next base: position 16,817,983 of record NC_135636.1, read on the forward strand.
CACCCAAGGGGAAGGCACAGAGTCCCATGATGAAGTGGTCAATTCACTGAAGATGCAGATGGCATTTTAGCAGCCCTGTTGGCTCTCACCCCCAAAGGTGGGAGAAAGAATCACAATGCTGACTGGGCCAAGCTAATTGAAAGAAAGAAAAAACAAGCCCTGGTGTTGATACAGAAAAATCTAGGACAAGACAAAGGCAACTCTCAATTTACCTTCTGGCCTACTTACTCTTCCATTAAAAGGGGTGTTATCTGTACCAGAAAAGAGAACTGATGCCTGTGTTAACACTTGTCTCTGTTTTATTTTTAGGTTCTTTACTCAGAGAAAGGATAGCAAGGCCAGTTGGACCTCGGGCCTCAGACCACACTTGGTTTTCTCAGGTTTCCCTGCACATAAAGGCCCAAAATAATTTTCCATCATGACCTGGCCAGGAAATACAGCCAGGTCTCAGAGTGGCCACTGCAAATGGGCATGTGAGCTTGGTTATCTGTCCCCGGTGGGGTCTATATCACCATCTAATTTGATCTTCCTATCCAGCTGGTGTTTTTTTCTTGCTGAGGCAATGCTTCAGTATAAGAAAAATATACATATATATGTATATTGCATGTGTGTGTGTGTACATGTATATATTTTATATATTTCATATTAGTATATATTATATATGTGCGTGTGTGTATATATATATATATATATATATATATATATATATATATATAATCGAGATGATATGACAAATCTAAGAAAAAGTGAATAGTTCCAAGACCCAAAACATGGTCTCTGATGAAAATGCTAGCATAGTGATAGGTATTAGTAGTGGGAGGCCAGCACAGGGTACTTCCTGGGACAAGGCCGCCTATGTTTTCTTTATTTCTGTGGAGGAAATGCAGCTGTCACCTGCAACACCTGGGAAGCCTGGGTATGCCCCTGGCAACCAGCCTAATCAACTTCATGAAGAAGGCTCTAATCGTTCCTGCCAAGGGCAAGTTTACCAGATGGCCCTCAACTCCAGGGATGGTGATGCAGCCAAAGACACACGTACAATTGTTCCCAAACTCCCCAGCCAGTCTCAGACCTCCTTCAGTGTTATTTGCCATAAATGAACCACTTAATATTTTTTTACGACCGTTTTTTGTTTTTTGTTTTGTTTTTTTGCTTAAAGCAAGTCACTGAAAAAATAATATATCCTCGTGGAAAAGCATGGAAGTAGAAACATGGAAACAGAGCAATGAGATGCTCCAATAGAACATAAACAGAAATGCACCCTACCCTAAGCTCTGAGTCTGAAGCCTGTTTCTCTTCCTTTAAAAGGAAGATTCACAGGAGTTACAGAGCTGATGGAGATGTGTTAGTGGCTAATGGAGATTGTCTGCCTAATCAGAAGAAATGAAAGAGATTGAAAGAAATCTCATCATGGGATCCAAAGTCATTTGGCTCTGTCAGAGCCAAAAATAATTTCAAATACCCAAGACAGTGTTTTTCAAACTTTTTTTCAGGGATGATCCACTGAAGAAATGGGCTGTATGTCACAAACTGTATGTGCACACATGCACACACACTTATATATAAATACTTACCTTTACCTGATACTTTTCCTTCTGTTTAATTTTTTAAAAATTCTGATTGTGACCTACAGGGCACAGTTTTAAAACCACTGCTTTAAACTTCGGGAAATATTGGTTACGCTTCATGTCCCTAACCCTATCCACAACCCTCACACTATTCAGTTATCAATCACTGTTTGTTTAACACAATCAACTCTATTTAAATATTCATTTTCACCTTATTTTCTTTCCCACTACAATGTAAAATCTTATTTCCTGAGTCAAACTGTTAGTGCCTTCAGCTCAGAGAGAATATCATATGTGCCTTATGTTGTATTGCAAAGGATGCACCATAAATGCACAATAACCAAATTTAATCTTCACACTGCTGGATATTTGGAAATTTAAATATTTTTTCCTACTGACTTAGTCCCCATAAATAAAAAGGATAATCATAGTATATCTGTAACTTATGCTGGTGAAGGACATAAAAGAAGAAAGTCATTTCCCCCTTCCTGCTAGAGCACATCAGAGTGTCTACAAGTGAAAGCTTGTCTGTGACAGGAAGTGTCATGACTCAAAAGTGAGCCACATAGCAGACGTCTTGGGTTGGAAGTGGCCGTTTTTTTTCTTAAAGATTTATTTATTCATTCATCCATTCATAAGAGACACAGAGAGAGAGGCAGAGATATAGGCAGAGGGAGAAGCAGGCTCGATCCCAGAACTCCAGGATCACGCCCTGAGCCAAAGGCAGACACTCAACCGCTGAGCCCCCCAGGCGTCCCAGAAGGGGCCATTTTTGCACAACCACTACTCTGACCATGTAGCCACATGTGGAAAAATTATACCATGCATCACTGCACCATTGGCCCTGACAAAAGAAGGACTGAGACTGAAGTATATCCTGGAAAATGACTTTCTTCTGATATAGAATCTTGGAATATGATTATATCAGTTGTAGTTTATCACTTAGAGAACAATCTCAGGGAGTTTCATCCAGGGATTCTTGTTTTCTGCTCTATGGAACAACAAAAGTGGTAAAAAAAATTTTTAGATTCCTTTGACCATACACCATTGTTCTTAATTCAAAACCCCAGGCCAAAATTACATTATTTAAAGGGCAAGACAATGAAATGGATTACAATCCTGTGTTTTATCCCCAAAATAACTTCAATAACAACTTGCATTCTGAAATCTAACTATATGCCATAAGATGAACTAAGCACTTTCTTGGCATTTAGCTCATTTACTCCTACATTAACCCTCTGAGGTAGGAACTATTATTACTGACATATTCCAGAGAACAAAGACTAAGACTCACAGATATGAAATGAATTTCCCAAGGTCACACAATTCAGTGTCAGAAACATTGCTGGACTTAAAACCAATGCTCTTCAATCCTTCCTGTATTCCAGTTCTAAAAGTGATTCAACAAAGACCATAGTATTAGGGTATAGGAATAATAACACAACCATTATATGAGGACTCGACTAGAAATAAAAGGATTTAATAAGTACAGAAGCGTAATGATTAAGTGGATGAAACAGCTTTTACAAAAATCTCCATTCTCTGTATATCACCACAGGACCCCTCCATCAGCTTCTGCCCCCTTATTTTCCATCCTCCACTAATAGACATAAACATGACAACTTTGAAATATTTTAGGAAAAATAGTTCTCAAAGTGTATCCCCTGAAAGCACGTTAGAGATGCAAATTCTTACACCCCACTTCTTTTTAACATAGGTTGGATTATTATTTTGGATTATTATTTAGGCATGGTAAACCCAATAGATCTGGAGATCATTACCATTGAAAAGATACTTTGTTATACACCCAGATCATAAAAGGAGGGGACAGGATGACATGAGAGACACCAGGGTCAGTCAGGAGACAGAGCGGGGGAGGGGGCAGAGAGGGCAAGAACTTTTATTTTGGTTTCTGCTGGAAGTCAACTGAAGAGGTGAGACAAACAGGTTTAGGATTTGTTTGAATAATTTCAGCAGGCTCTGGTACACAGGAACTGTCTCTAGTTTTCTGGTACCTAACTCTAGGATGATTAGGGAAGGTAGATAAGATGATAGAGCTTGTGCTCTGAATTGAGTGGTTTGCATTTGAAAAGCATGCTCAAGGGTGAATTGTTTACCAGTGCAAGTGGCTGGCACTGGAAGGGATGAACAGTCCCTCCAGAATCAGCAAAAGCCCACATGTCAAAGCATCAGAATACAGAAAACAGAAGACATGGTTACTACAGCACTCTAGACCTACTGATTAAAAAACTGACTGTTGGATCAGGAGTCTGTTTTCATAAGACCTCCAGGTGATTCTAGTGCACATTATAGTTTAAGATCCACAGTTTTAGAATTTACTCTACAGTGTTTCACATAGCACAAGGAGCACTAAGTACTTAGAACAGACCTGATTTTTTTCCTTTTCTCAAAACTTAGTAACTTTAAGTATCGTTATCAAATGTATATCCATACACTATTTCAAGAAACTATCCTCAAAGCATTAAATACACACAAAGACCTCTAATAATACCATCTATTTCTTTATGTCCCCAAAACAGCTGTGTGTCTAAATTAGAATAGAGACAACCAAAATTTTCAATAATAAATAGCACACTGAGACACACCAGTGTACCCTTTAAAAGCAGACGTTTAGAATGATCTGAAAGACAGCACTGGGGGCAAGGCCATTAGATAGCCTTTGGAGTTTCACCCTAGAAAGCTCCATGTAATTTGTTTTTCTAGAATTTTCTATAAACTTCTGAAGGATCTGCTTCTATGTTTGGTCAACAACAGAAATTGTGGAGAGTTTTATGTATGTTGGTAAGATTATAGAACTCAGCTTGTTACTACCAAAACTTTTAAGTCCATGTTTTGAAAATAGATTGATGTTGGAGAAGGAAAAAGAAGATTCATGACCCAGTCCTAACTGTGTTTTAATTAGTCAGTCATATGATCTTGGGCAAGTGAATAAATCTCTCTGGACTTTCGTTTTTCACCACACCTGTAGTGCCAGGGTGCTGGATGAGAAGATATTTCAAAGCAAATATAGATTTAAATATAGATTCTATCTATATTTAGAGGCAGAAAGAAACTTCTTGTGAAAAATCCCTTGAAGGAGATAATGCTTTTTATCACAAATAGGAATATACTTTTCTACATGCTCTGAGCTGCAAAATCTTAAGTATATTTATTATTTGAAATACCCTGGTCTACATATTTATCTATAAATAGGAGTTTCTTGGCTACACATCAGAATCATCTGGAGGAGCTTTAAAAATGCCAATATCTGGTACCAACTCCAGAGATTGTTCTTGGGTGTGTCTAGGTCATTGGTATTTTTAAAAGCTCCCCAGGTAATTCTAATGTGCACTCAGTGTTAAGAGGCACAAGCCTATAACAAGTCCTGGAACACTGTTTAAATCAGAAAAGAATGCATGGTAGGTAGTAAGTTCTACAACTATCTGAACATGTGGTGAGGTAAGTAGAGAAGTCACAATAAGTTTGGCCTCACAAGGGCACTTGATGGGATGAGCACTGGGTGTTATACTATATGTTGGCAAATCAAATTTCAATAAAAACCAATGGAAAAAAAGTTTGCCCTCATCCTTGTAAAGAGAGGGGGTAGTGGTCAGAAATTAATTTCATGAATGATTCTCTGAGACAAGGAATAAGATTGGGTAATAGTCTCCCCTCTTCTGGTAAAAACAGAAAAGTTAGTTAAAGAGTTTTGGAGAAAACACATTTTCTCAGATATTAGTGTTCTCATAAAGGATGATAGCAGGGGGTCATGCAAGTTCCCATCTACATGAGAATTAGCAGGCAGGAGATAGTCTAGAGGGTACGCCACAACAGGAGAAATTGCCAGGATTATAAGCATTTCTGAGACACCACTTGAACACTTGCTTCTTTCTGAAATGCTGGCTGGAGGAAGAGAAGGATGAGATTTACATAGGACTGAATTCTCGCACTATGCAGATGAGAGAAGCATGGTATCCATGGCCCCAATTCTTTTCCCCTTCTGTATCCATATCCTTTACCAGGTAACTTGTAGTGCCCTGCCACTGTCCCTGAGCCATGTGACCTAGTTTGGTAAATGGGGTGCAAGCAGAGAACTAAAAATCACTCCCACTCATATCTTTACCTTTGTTATGTGAACATGCCACCCTAGATCTGCTGACAGTCCACTGATCCCACGATATTAGGTAAGGCCAGGTGAGGCAGATAGACCCTCAGGTGACAACCAATGATTCCCACTGGCTGGTATCCATAGCTTTATGAAAGTCTATCCCTTTGAGTGTGGGTGGGCCTCTGACTTACTTCTACCAACAGAATATGGCAAAGATGACAGGATGTCAGTCCTATGATTATATTAGTCATGTAAGACTCCCATCTCAGTAGAGTCACTCTTGCCTTCCTGTTGGCCTTGAATAAGGAAACATAAATATGTGAAATGTAGAGAGGCCCATGTGGCAGGAAAAACAAAAGAGGTCTTTAGGAACTGAGGACCTCACTCCTACAGATGAAGATAACTGAATTCTGCCAATAAAATGAGTGAATCTGACGTATACCTTTCCTCAATCATACTTCCTGATGAAAGCACAGCCTAGCCAGTACTATGACTACAGTCTGGTGAGACCCTGAAGCAGAAAACCCAGCTAAACCATATTCAGGTTCCTAACCCACAGACACTGTGAAATAATACATGTGTACTGATTTAAGCCACTAAATTTGCTGGAGAACCACCCAGCTAACCCATAGTTTTGTGAACTAAATAAATGCTAGATAAGCTAACCCCCATATACGTGTGCAAGCCCAGCCAAGACCACCAGAGTAACCAAGCTAAGTGAAATATGACCACAGACACAGAAATGAGTCCAGCAAAATCTGCCAAGTCCAGTGCAGATCATCTGAATCCCACAAACTCTATAAGCTAACTAAATGTTTATTGCTACATGTGACTGAGTTTTGTTATTGTTACACAGCATTATTGTAGCAATAGATAACTGATACAGTGACAGTGAAATTTTATTTCCTTAGTTCTCACAGACAGGTAATGTTTCAGCAAACTTGAAACTAATATGATAAAAATAATCATGACTTGGTTATTACATACTATCCAATATCTCAATGGCAAATTCCTGAAATCTTTAGTCCTCCATACCTAAGAGAAATATCATTGTCCTGGGACAGTTTGGATACTGTTTTCTTTGTTCATTCTTTTCATTTGTCTATTCTGTTTCTCCCATACCTGCCTCACTAGAATGACCAATGCTTTATATCTAGTTTTTAATATTGCAGAGAAATAGCTGCAATTCTTGAAATTCATGTTTTGTAAACACATACATACACAACCATTAACTGTATACCCAGGGTTCTTATTACTGCTCTTTGTATGTATAATCAATGCTATAATTTAAGGTTTTGGTTCTTCCAATATTTGCTATAAAATTCCTGCCACTAATAATACTAAGTCAGGGAATGTCATCTCAGACACTGCTATATTATAGACTCTGTTCTAAGGCCTCTATGAGTCTCAGGCTCTTTCTCTCTCCAAAATATATGTACATGTTCTCCATTCTGGCAGCTAAAGATATTTATACTGTCCAGTTTTCGGGGTAAAGAATTTCCAGGCTGAGCTTTCCCTAAAAAGGAATTTTATGGTATGTAGCAAAAACAAACCTAGAATGTTTCCAGTACTTAAATATTCAATATTCACCCAGATGCAGTTGCCCTTAGAGTTAATCTAAATTGATTCATGTTATCTATATAGAGGTTAAACTAGCCATTATGTGAAGATTACTCCTATAAAAGAATAGTTTCCTTAGTGTACAGTAAAACTTCACTATTGAGGTAGGGGGAATTATGTACTGATTTTAATATTTTTCTACACCAATGAAAATAGTTAAAATAAAACCACAATCAAAATTAAGTTTTGGCAAGGGTGTGGAGGAACTGGGCCTCTCATACATTGCTATTTGGCATGTAAATGGCACAGTCACTCTGGAAAACTGTTTGCAGTATTTACTAAAGATGAATGCATGCACACCTGAAAACTCAATAGTTATGCTCCAACAAGATGTGTGCATATATTCACCACCACAGACTTGTGCAATAATGTTCATTGTACCACTATTCATAATGACCAAAACTAGAATAAATAAAAATCTCCATGACATTTAGATCAATAAATAAATTATGGTCAATTTATATAATGGAATACTAAAAGAGTAATCAGAATGAATAAATATCAAAGCACACATATGAAAGTACCTCACAAACATGCTAAGTGAGTGAGACACAAAAGACTACATCCTATATGATTCCATTTATATCAAACACAGGCAAAATTAGTCTACAGTGCCAGAAGTCAGGATAGTGGTTGTCTTTGGGGGAAAAAGATGGTAGTGACTGGAGGGGAACATATAAAAGGTCTAAGGTGTTAGTAATATTTCTAAATCTGAGTATTGGCTACATGAGTATATTTATCTTTTGAAAATTCATCAAGCTGTATATGTACAGCGTGTTTAGTTTTCTTGTATATGAGTTATGCTTTAATAAAAGTATGCATATTTTTTAAGATTTTTCTTATTTATTTGCGAAAGAGAGAGCACAAGTGGAAGGAGGCACAGAAGGACAAGCAGACTCCCTGCTGAGTGTGGAGCCTGATGCAGGGCTTGATCCCAGGACCCTGAGATCATGTCCTAAGGTGAAGCCAGACACTTAACTGACTGAGCCACCCAGGTGGCCCTACATATTTTTTAAATTCAAGGTAGAGTTGAAACACCCTAGTACATTATTTTCAGGTATACAACATAATGATTTTACAACTTCATATGTCATGCTGTGCTCACCAGAAGTGTAGCTACCACCTGTCACCATAAAATGCTATACAATACCACTGAGTATATTTCCTATGTTGTACCATTCATTCATTCATTCATTCATGCTTGTACCATTCATGTACCTATGGTATAACTTATTCATTCTATAACTAGAAACCTGTACCTCCCACAACCCTTCACCCATTACCCATGTCCTACTCTGGCAGCCACCAGTTTGTTCTCTGTAGTTATGGGTATGTTTCTGCTTTTTTTGTTTGTTTTGATTTTTAGATTTCATGTATAAACTAAATTATTTGGTATTTATATTTCTCTGACTTATTCCTCTTAGATAATTCCCTCTAGGTCCATCCATGTTGTCACAAATGGCAAGATCTCAACATTTTCATAACTGAATAACATTCCATTGTATTTACGTATGTGTATATATCTTCTTTATCCATTCATCTATTGGTGGACACTTAGGTTGCTTCCATATCTTGGCTATTATAAATGATAATAACAATAAACAGAGGGGTGTGCATATATCTTTTCAAATTAGTGTTTTCATTTTCTTTGGGTAAATACCCAGTTGCAGAATTACTGGATCATATGCTATTTCTTTTTTTTTTTAATTTTTATTTATTTATGATAGTCACAGAGAGAGAGAGAGAGAGAGAGAGAGAGAGGGGCAGAGACACAGGCAGAGGGAGAAGCAGGCTCCATGCACCGGCAGCCCGATGTAGGACTCGATCCTGGGTCTCCAGGATCGCGCCCTGGGCCAAAGGCAGGTGCTAAACCGCTGCGCCACCCAGGGATCCCCCGCTATTTCTATTTTTAATGTTTTGAAGAACCCCCATACTATTTTCCATAGCAGCTGCACCAATTTATAATCCCATCAATAGTGCCCAAGGGCTCCTTTATCTCCTCATCCTCACTAACACTTGTTATTTATTTTAGAAAGTTTATATTTTTAAAAATTGCTTCCTAATACTAGAATGCATCTAATTCAGTAATCTACTGAAATTCTCCTCTGGTAATCTTAAATCCATCTCATCTAAGACTGATGAGTAAACTGCTAAAGACCCTACAAAGTAGTAGAGAAAACCTGATTACTTTTCTTTTCCTTCCCCAAAACTACTTCTATGTGAAAATCAAGAGATTGCTGCCCTTGATGATAGAGATTTTGACAGGCCTCCATGTTGTCACCTTAACTTATGAAAATGGGGTTGACACTGCTTCAAGTGTTGTGCGTAAATTCTCCTTATAGTATGACAGCTCTTTCTTAGCTTGGAAAGATCCCCTGGGCAGGACATTTTCCATTCACTGTAGCACAGTAATCTGTATCCAGCTCCAAAACTTAGACCAGAAAGCAATCCAGGCCAGAATGATACAGTAGGAAAAGAAAGCAAACCTGGACCGAATGAGAAGCTGCCAATACATCAATAAGCACTTTACATATTTGGCAGCTTTGAACCTCCCAGCAACTCTGTGAGTCTGGGAAATGGTCATTTTTCCAATTTCACAACTGAGGAACAGGAACATGGCTTTAGCTGGTCACACAACTGAAGGGTGGCATAAACTTGGTTCAAAACCCACACAATGACCTTCCAATTCTCTTTTTCTTACCAAATCTTCTCATATGAGCCAAAGTAAGGATAATATATTTTCTGTTGGAATCACTCTCTGAACAACAGAGAGATGTCTTGAGGGGTAACTATAGCAGATATTAGCAGCTATGCATTGCTACTCTTTGCATTTCATTCCAGTCTTTTTGAATTTATTGTCTTTTTATTTTATTTTTATAAAATAAATGGAGCCCAATGTGGGACTTGAACTCACAACCCTGAGATCAGACCTGAGCTGAGATGAAGAGTCAGATGCTTAACCAACCAAGTACCCAGGCACCTCTGAATTTATTGTCTTTTAATCAACCTTCTATTACTCCCATTTTCTTCCTCCTTTCCCTAGTGAGGACATAGACCTTCCCCTAGCACCCTAGGTATCATTGACTCCCTTCTGAAGATCCTCAGGTTTAAGTCACTGACATCTCAAATCTGTTTTTCAGATCCCATAGGTAGGAAACTGATAGCTATTTCAACCAAGCTATAGCAAGTGATTTTTCTACAGCATTTTGAATAATAGCTTTTAACTAAATAGAGCATTGCAAAATGAAGACTGTTTTTACACATAGATTCCCTTTAGAAGCTATAATAGCCTTTAAAACAAGAATGCTGTCTTTATAGTTCTAATATGAGACCCAGTACATGGGAGGCAGTCAATAAATAAATCCTTATTAAAATTAATATAAACGATTCTTCAAACCACTCTGTAAGGGAGGTATAGCAGCTATTCCCAGTTTGAAAATGGAAAACAGAGTTGGATAGGATGCAAGTCTTAGCTCATGTACCAAAGGAATACTTAACCCATGCATCTGTGTTCAGACCTGTGTTCATTACATGTGCATCAAAATACCACCAGTTCCAGCAGAGAAAACCAAATCATTTACAGCAACATTGCGGGAAATACAAGGCAACTGACTTCAAATACCCGAAATGGATTCCTGAGGCCACTGAGCAGCATGCTCTGCAATCCAGCTGGGGAATCTATCTCACTGACCTCTTGCACCAAGGAATTCCTCTGGTTTCTATTTCTAACTTTTTCTATTATGCAACCCTGTTCCTGGGATGAGAGATTCGTTAACATGCTTGAGAATTTGTTGCCCTTCTCTTGAGTTAAACCATCAATCTTTGGATGAGAGACATTTCTCATCAGTGATCTAAGTTCTGGGCAGAACCCTTGGATGGATACTGAACAGGCCAGTAGACTAGAACTTCTTAAGGACAACATCACTCATTATCCAGGAGGAAAAAGAAGTGAAGTAAAGTTTGTTCAAGGAGTAACTGTCCTAATTATAAATTCAAAAATCTTTCTGAACACAAATCCCAATTACAACACTGAGAGAAGTAGACAAACCAGTGTATACCACAATAAGGTAAATACATTTAGAAGATCTGGTGTGAGGCCCAAGAATCAGAATGTTGAACAAGCAATGCAGCTGTTTCTAATGAGAAGACTCTATCCTTTTGAGAAAAACTAGGTGAATATTCTATACCTAAGTCCAGACCTAAAAACCAAGCCAAATCCCTGATGTGCAGGGCAAACATAAATAACTCCTTTTGACAACTCAAATTCTTCAGTGTCATCTTATTTGACCATAGGAAAATAACTTCCTTCTTGCTTTCAGTCAAATGTCCATCATTTCATTGTTCTTAGATTAATATTAGCCCAATCTCCTGGTTTGCTCTGTATATCACTGAAGAAAGCCCTGTAGCCTCTGTTCTTCTTCAGGGTCCTGTACCAGCTAATTTCAGCCATGTTCATCCAATGGAAGATGCTGCAGGAGGTTACAGGACAGAAAAAAGGGAGAGGGCAAAGCATTTCTCCCATCCTTCCCTTTGTAGGCAGTGTCTCTGGCAGCAACTGTGTCTTCTCCATGGTTTTAGTTCCTGCCAGAGAGGTCCATCGGGTCTCTAGCTTTTGCTAGGTGACCTCAGCTCTCAGTCTCAGAGATACCATCTGCTCCCTGGGATGCTTCTAGCTCCAGGGATGATAATGGCTTTCTGATTTTGCTGGTGCATTTCTTTACCAGCCTCTATTTGGCATCTCAGATCTATCAACTATGTGTTAAATTCCCCTTTAATTTCCTCTCATTTCAAATTAGATCAGTTTCTGTTTTTCTGAATGACCTCCAACTGCTACCTGGAGTAATTTTATGTCCTCCAGCTTGGGCATTGGCTGTGGGTTCCCCACTGCAGCATCCCATAAAGAAGTGGTAGGGCTCTTACCTTTGATATCTGACACCCGCTGCTTACCAGCTGACTCTGGTTGTCTGGTTGGCCAGGTGAGGTCCTCTCCTTTAAATATCTCATTCTTAATCTCTCCCAAAGCCCTGGAATCAGAAACAAAACAGCATTGAGTTTTGGCCTGTCTTCTTCCACTGACTCATTCTGTTCCTTATAACCTCCAGAGTCTGATCTCTGCTAGGAACTGGTAAATGAATTGAAAGTATATAAGAGCTGAAGCTGTTATATTTTAGTAGAAGCCTTCAACATTAAATAAGGATGGGGAATAAAGGGAATTTCAGCAGAGGCAAAGGGATAAACATTTTAGTAAAAGTAAAACCTTTCTGAGGTACCTCAACCTGTAATTTGGAAGGAATTGCCTATTCTAATAAGCAAAGGAGGTGACCAGTCCAGCCTGAGGAGGGAGAGGTAGAGTGCTGAAGGAAAGGATAGAGAGAAACTATCCAGCCACTAAAGAGCAGCTGACCTTTGAATTCAGTGCTTTCTATATAGAAGACACTGTCCTAAATGCATGATGTGTATTATTTTACTTAATTCTGACAACATCCTGTGATATGCACACTTAATACATTTTTTACAAGAAAACAGAGAATAAGAAGTTAAAGTTATTTGTCCAAGATTATACACTTGGTTAACAGAGGGGTTAATTATATTAAAATATAATTATAATTAACTTATAATTCAGTATAAGATTACGTGGCTCCCATGCTACATCACTTGCTAAATGTGAGTCAAACCAAGGAGAAATAAAGTTACAAAGTAATCAAAGCTATCATGCTATAAGTATGAGAACATAAAGCAGTACCTCTCCTTTTTTTCCTGAAGTTTTCCTGGTTTTGCATTTGCAGCACATACTGTGTATGTTTATTCCAGGAAAAGCAATCACTCAGTGATGGGGACACTGCAGAGGTGAGTGGCTTTAAAGGGGGTGGGGGCACACAACATAATTAGCAACCTGGGAGGGATTTGTTGTGTTAACACAGCCTGGTGGTGATTTTTTCAGGCATGATGACTTTGCAAGGCTGGAGACATGCTTCCTCAGGAAGAGGGAGAGTGACAGAAACATTTCCTCTCCCTGGAGACAGGATTCAGCCAAAGCACGGTCATGAGGGAAGGACTTCACCAAGACACAATTTAACCCATAGCCTAGCAATGACTTTATAACCTAAAGTATAGCTGACAAGTTCTTCTATTCTCAGAACGTAAACAATAATGACTAGAGACATTTATGCAGTACTTACTCTGCAAGAAAATAAGAAAGATACCAAAAAACTAGTAGTGATAGCAGAAATAAAGCAAGCTTTCTAGGAAACAATGCTATAACTCTAGTTTATGTTATTCTCTCAAATAAAGATGCGCTGAAGTGTTTAGAAGGAATACAAATTCATTCAAACCCTAACAAACTGACAACAAGCCCAACTAGACTGCTGTAAGACAGATTGAAAACTGTATTGATTCAATACCCATGACTGGTTTCAGGAACTATTACATCTAGGAACTCAAACAATCTCCACAGAACACTCAGGAGTCACATCTTTTCTTCATGGACCCCTTTCAAAACAGACTCTGCCACCACAATCCAAGATGGTACTTAACAGCTCTAGAACAGTTTCTCACCATCTTAGTAACGCCAGCAGACAAACAAGATCTCCTATATATATCAGCCTCCTTTTACACCTCCTTCCATACCTCCTATATCTGCAGCAAAAGTGCTGAGATTCACCACGATTGGATAGATGTGGGTCACAAGGTCATTCCTGATAAGCTTGGGTCATATGAACACCCTGGGACATGGAGGTGGAGTCAGCTTTGCCCAAAGCACATGGCCTGATTGTGGCAAAAAAAAAAAAAAAAAAAAAAGGTCTTCAGGGAACATGAATGCTGTTACCAGAAAGAGAAGAGATACTGCACTGAAAAACAACAATAAACTCAAAGGTCCACCAGATGGGTGAATATATAGTCATAATGTATTTTAGAAAGAGACGGGAGAGGAGACAATAGCAGATAATTTTTTAAATAAAGGTAAGAAAAATTAATTAATTAATTACTTGATTAATTAATTAATTGATGTAGGAAAAGAGATTTGATGGAAAACAACCACGGAGCATTTGTTCATTCGTTCATTTATTCATACATGTGGTAGTCATTCATTTGAGTCTCTAGCAAGACCTGACTCCTTCCTCTATGCATAAGAATGCTTTACCTTTACTAGTTCCAGGAGAAGCTTCCAACACAAAGTTTACATGCTATAAAATTTAATATTTTAAATTAAAATTGTGACTAACAACTAGTTAAGAAGAGTGTTCTGGTGTGATATTACGTGATTTCAGTCCTCCACATTTCTTCCCTATACTTATACTTAGATTAATAGTAATATTAAGTAGTATTCTTTTCTTAAGAACCATCCCCCAAATTAATTTGACTTATTCTTCTGCCAACAACTAAAATTCCTAAATCTGTGGAATTTCTAAAATACTTTTTCATAAGTCAATAAAATACTGAAATCTCACTGTTTTTCAAATAATTATATTTGAAATACATATTCCAAGCAAACTTTTCTTCACTGAATCAATGGAGTGGAGCCAATGGCACAAGAAATTGGACAAAGGGGAAATATACATTCTCCACTCTGCATTTGTTCTGCATTTTTCTTTTGCACAGCATCATTCGTTTCTCTAAACCCTAAGCAACTCAGGGCAGGAGTGTGTCTGTTTATTTTGGCACTGACAGAGTTATTGTATGAGCCACTTTTGCTTGCTGAGTTCAAGGAACAATAAATAATAATAATGAGAAAGGGCAGTTTGATGGCATGAGACTCAGTGGAAGCTGAGAGGACATGTGTCAGTTGACCCCCAACTGTAAAACTCACGTTTCACATCAATTACAGAACTAAGTGTAGATTAGACAAGAAGGAGGCCCTACCTTCTTCTTTTTAATAATATGATGATGTTGTGATGCTTCAAAAGAGAAAAGCACAGTATCCCAGTGTGTTTCTGCCTGTACAGACACTGGAGACATCTGTGCAGCAAAGTGATGGTGGCAGTGCCAACTTTGCCATAAATTTCTGCTGTCAGAAAACTTTGCAGCCAGGATCAATCATGGGGAATTATGTTCAGCTGAAAACATTTTCCCTGCCACATTACTTTAACATCCTTCTGATTCACAAATAGCTAATTTTACCAATCACATAGAATCTGGAATGATCACTTTCTAATAAAACTCTATGTTGATCAAGAGTTATTAATTTTCTTAAGTTGCTCTCAGGGCACAATCTTATGTAGTTCCTAGTGAGAACACCACTCCCTTAAAATGAAGCATCAAGAGTTATAAGAATTTTCCCACTCTCAATTGGTTTGTCTCACCCCTACCCACAATAGATTTCTCTAATGATGTTCTCTAATGAGTAGTAGGGGTGTTCACTGACCAAACTGCCAGGAGTTTCAGCCTCTTTCAATATGTGGTAGAAGTGACCAGCATTTCTTTACTAAGTGGAAGGTGGTGGGGATATTTCACTTGAAGGAGGTACGAATTCAAAATGACTGCATTTCAGTTCGGTTCTGACTATAGTATACATTGGTCAGGCTGTTGCTAAATGAGCTTTTAAACAGGAGTGTCCTAAAAATTCATTTGTCCCCTGATGGTAGGATTCAGTGTTTTGACTTTGGCATTTGTTCCTGGTAGAAATTAGGCAAGAGTCTGGCTTCTCTCCCAGAGGTTCTCTCTCTACTCCCTATGTTGGTTCTACAGTTCCATCTTAGGGATGCTTCTGATTCCTTCAGCCCTTCCAGATTATTCTATGCTGGCTTGGTGTTGAAGAGTGATTTCTGACTTTTTTCCTGATGGTGTGGGTATAGTGCTTAGGTGGAGGAACAGTCTAGTTTAGTAATTTATTGAAGTAAAATTTTGTCAAGATAGTGTATTCAAGGGGAGGGGAGCTATCAGGAGAAATAGGAAGGTTGCTGCAAAGCCAACTCTAATAAAAAAGCCAGGAAGCCTTCTTTTGATAAATCAGGCAGAGGCCTAACCTCACAGATGTCTCTATGTAACTGATGCATTCAACACAACACATTAATTAACCACCTCTGAGCCAAACGTCAGGCTTCCTAGTGCCATCTGATAATACCCAAGAATCAAAACTACAAGAGAAACTGCTAAGTTTAAACATAACCATTCCCTCTACCTCTTGAGCATACACAGATAAACTACACTTCCCGGCCTTCCTTGAAGTTAGAATGACTATATAACTAAATCCTGGCCAATGGAATACAAGTGGACATGCTATGTATGTGCCATTTTCAGCCTGGCCATAAGAACTTCCCAAGCATTTCTCCAAATTTCTTCTTCCCCCTTCTGCCATCAAAATACAGAGAATCCAGCCAAGAACTAATATGATCTAGAAGAGGGGAAGCCATAATATAAAAGGCTGGGTCCCTGAATAATCTTGTGAAAGGTCCACTGGTCAGAAACACCTACACTGTAGTTTTTATGAACAAAAATGACTTTGTATTGTGTTAAGCTGCTAAAAATTAGGTATTAGTGGTATCTGTTAGAGCAAACTAATGTTCCTTACTCTTACCACCCTTTCCCTCCAAAAGAAGATTTAGATAATAGAAAAAAAAAATGACCATAAAAAGATATTTACAAGCACCAATGAGTCAGATCTGGCCTGTGAAAATAACAAAATATATTCAACATGTTTTATGTACTGCTTTCAAAATTATAAGGTGCTAAACAAATGTCAGTAGAGGCTACTGCTATGCCTAGAACCCAATTACCATGAAAACTACTTCCAAAATTCCAAAGATATGGTATAGGCCCATAGAATTAATAATTCCTCTGAGGTCTTTCCAAAGCAACCCTGGTTTCAATGACCATTTATAAATGCTAGACTCTAATGATTATGAGATTCTAATTATTAGACTAATAGTCATTAGAGTCTACCACTAGAACTACATAGTAGGTTCAAAGATGGCAATAATAATTTACCAGTTCTAGTTTATGTGCCTAAAAAACTATACTTATTAAGAAATAAGACTGAGAGTTTAGTATATCACTATTTGACAGTTAGCATAGTAAAACTATTCCATTCAAGAATCATCAATGGATGCTAAAGCTAGTGAGTAGAAATTTATTGAGAAACAGTCTATCAGACAAAAATCACCATTAGGCAAAGACCAGAGTAATAACTGTTGCACGCAAAATCCACCAATAGGTCCTAAAATCAGTGGTGAAATTTGAGGAGAAACAATACATTTGTATAGTCTCCAAGAATGTTCCCTAAATATTGATCAGTTTATAATGGGAAAAAAACAGTAATTTCACAGTGGAGAAACCCAGCAGAAATCATCTTAATGAAGTGATCAAGGGTAACATCACCATCAATAAACCTTATCAGCATGATGTTCCTCCTGATATCATATATTGACAAAAACACAACAGTTCTGTGGCATTCTTGCCACTAATGCATAACCCAGGAGAACAAAGAGGACAAACTCTGAGAGTCTAAAATACAAATAACTGGAGCACCAGAGTGGCTCAGCAGTTGAGCATCTGCCTTTGGCTCAGGGCATGATCCCAGAGTTCTGGGATCGAGTCCCACATCAGGCTCTCTGCAGGGAGCCTGCTTCTCTTCTGCCTATGTCTCTCTCTCTGTGTCTCTCATGAATACATGAGTTTAAAATAAATAAATTAAATAAATAAATAACTACCATTATTAAAAGTGTCAAGTCACAAAAAGCAAGACAATCCTGAGAAACAATCATAGATTGGAAAAGACTAAGATGTCACAACAAATAAAAGCCATATGGGATCCTACACTGGATCCTGGTACAGAAAAAAAGCATTAGGGGAGAAAATGGTGAAATTCTAGTAAGATCAATAGTTAAGAGTGTCATACTAATGTTAATTTCTGATCTGACAATTGAACTATATTTATGCAACTTGCTAACATAAGGAGAAGCCGGATAAGGGTATACTAGAACTCTGTACAATTTTTCTAACTTTTCTTTAAGCCTGAAGTTATTTCAAAAAAGAAAGAAAGAGAAAGAAAAAAAAAGAAAAAGAAGAGAGAAAGAAAGAAAGAAAGAAAGAAAGAAAGAGAAAGAAAGAAAGAAAGAAAGAAAGAAAGAAAGAAAGAAAGAAAGAAAGAAGGAAGAGTGAGTTTTTACATAGTCTCAAGTATCTCCCTATAAGATATTTAACAGGGAAAAATAGTAACTTTACAATGGAGGTTCCCAGCAGATACCACCTTAAAAAAGTGACCAATGTTAATATCACCACTAACAAGACAAATAGTAATTAAATGTCTCCTGATATAATGCACTGAGAAAAAAAAATTATCATCACCTCTGTGATACTATTCCCAAAAAATGTTTAACTTGACTTTATCATGAGGAAATCTCTTTTTTTTTTCATTTTTTCTTTTTTCTTCTTTTTTTTCTTCTTTTTCTTCTTTTTCTTTTTTTTCTTCTTTTTTCTTTTTTTCTCTTTTTTTCTATCATGAGGAAATCTCAAGGAAAATTGAAGTGATAGACATTCTACAAAATGACTGATCTGTATTCTCTAAAAACATGAAAGTGTGCATCATATGAGAATATTATGAAAGATTATATGCCCACAAATTAGACAACCTAGAAGAAATGCATAAATTCCCAGAAATATATAAACTACCAAAATTGAATCAGGAAGATAGAAATTTTGAACAAACCAATAACCAGTAATCAAATTAAATCAGTAATTAAAAGTCTCCCAACAAACATGAGTCCAGGACCAGATGGCTTCACACAGGTGAAGCCAAGCAAACATGTCTTCAAATGATCTAATATCAGGGGCCTCTTGATGGCTTAGGTAGTTAAGCATCAGACCCCTGATCTCAAGGTTGTGAGTTCAACCCCACATTGGACTCCATGCCCAGTGTGGGGACTACTTAAAAAAAAAAAAAGAAAAAGAAAAGGAAAAATTCTCATTAAACAACCATTTGGGTTGCTATTCAAATCTCTGTATGCTGAACTGCAATTCTAAAGAAGAGGTAATATCTATTCGTCTCAAACTATTCCAAAAAATAGAAGAGGAAGGAAAACTTCCAAATTCATTCTGAGGCTTACAATACCCTGATAATAAAACCATGTAAAGACACTACAAAAAAGAGAATTACAGGCCAATATCTCTGATGAACACAGATACAAAAATCCTCAACAAAATATTAGGAAACTGAGTCCAACAATACATTTTAAAAAGTCATTCACTGCAATCAAGTGGGATTTATTCCCAGAATGCAAGCATTGTTCAATATTATAAATTAATTACTGTGATACATCACATCAATGAGAGAAAGGATTAAAAACTATATGATCTTTTCAACAGATGCAGAAAAAACATCTGACAAAGTACAACATCTAATCATGATAAAAATCCTCAACAAAATGGGTTTGGAGGGAACATACTTCAACACAATAAAGGGACTATATGAAAAACTCAAAACTAATATCATACTCAATGGTGAAAAACTGAGAGTTTTCCCCCTAAGATAACATACAAGACAAGGATGTCCACTCTTACCACTTTTATTCAATATATACTGGAAGTCCTAGCCATAGCAATAAGACAAGGAAAAGGAATAAGAGGTATCCAATCTGTAAAGAAGAAGTAAAATTTTCACTACTTGCAGATGACATGACACCATATTTGGAAAATCATAAAGACTCCACCAAAAAGCTCCTAGAACCAATGAATGAATTCAGTAATGTTGCAGGATACAGAAATCTATTAAATTTCTATACGCAAATAATGAGCAGCAGAAAGAAAAATTAGGAAAGCAATCCCGGGGTTGCCTGGTGGCTCAGTCAGTTTAGTATCTGACTCTTGATTTCAGCTCAGATCATGATCTCAAGGTCATGAGATTGAGCCTTGCATTGGGCTCCACACTCAGTGTGGCATCTGTTTAAGACTCTTTCTCCCTCTCCCTCTGCCTTCCCCCTATTCTCTCTCTCTAAAATAAATAAACAAATCTTAAAAAACAAACAAACCAGAAATCCCATTTGTAATTGCACCAAAAATAATAAAATACCCAGGAATACACTTAACCAAGGAGGTGAAAGACCAATACTATGCAAACTATAAAACACTGATGAGAGAAATTAACAGAAACAACTGGAAAGATATTTCATGCTCATGGATTAGAAGAATGAATGTTGTTAAAATGTCCATACTACCCAAAACAATCTAAAGATTTAATGCAATCTCTATCAAAATACCAATAACATCTGTTCACAGAACTAGAATAAGCAATCCTAAAATTTGTATGGAACAACAAAAGATCTCAAATAAACAAACAGATTTGGACAAAGAAAAGCAAAGCTTCAGGGATCCCTGGGTGGCTCAGAGGTTTGGCACCTCCCTTCTGCTCAGGGAGTGGTCCTGGAGTCCCAGGATGGAGTCCTGCATTGGGCTCCCTGCATGGAGTCTGCTTCCCCTCTGCCTATGTCTCTGCCTCTGTGTGTGTGTGTGTGTGTGTGTGTGTGTGTGTGTGTCTCATGAATAAACAAATAAAATCTTTTAAAAAAAGAAAAGAGAAAAGAAAAGAAAGAAGAGAAGAAAAGAAAAAAGAAAAGAAAAGAAAAGAAAAGAAAAGAAAAGAAAAGAAAAGAAAAGCTTCAGACATCACAATTAGGGACTTCAAGTTATATACAAAGCCGTAGTATTTAAAACAGTATGGCACTGACACAAAAATAGACACATAAAACAACAGAACAGGATAGAAAGCAGAAACAAACCCATGATTATGGTCAATTAATCTTCAACAACAGAAATAAGAATATGCAACAATATGCAAGTCTTTTCAACAAACGATGTTGGGAAAACTGGACAGCAATATGTAAGAGAATGAAACTTGACCATTTTCCTACACCATACACAGAAATAATCTCAAAATGGATTAGAGACCTAAATGTGAGACCTGAGACAATAAAAATCCTAGAAGAAAGTACAGGTAATAATTTCTCTGGCACAGACCACAGCAACCTTTTTCTAGGTATGTCTCCCAAGGTAAGGGAAATAAAAACAAACAAATGGAAATACATCAGAATAAAAAGCTTCTGCACAACAAAGAAAACAATCAACAAAACTAAAAGGCAATCGATTTCCTGAGTGGGAGAAGATATTTGCTAAAAAAAAAGAATATGAATGGGATATGCAAGAGAAAATTCTTGTTTTTAGGAACTATCCACAAAGGGCTTAAAAGTAAAGCATTATGTCTACAACTTACTCTCAAACAGCTCGGAAAACATCCACACAGTCATACATACACATACATACATTTTGATGAAGGACTTATGGAATTTTTTACTAATGTTTTTATAAATATTCTGTAAGGCTCAAATTATTTCAAAATAAAAATCTTAATAAGAAACCAATTTTTCAAGGCACATTGCCTTCCCTCAAGAACCTAATATTTAGTTGGGAGATTAAAAAAAAACAGGCATTGAAATATTAGGTGTTCAGTGTAGCATAGGCTAATTTTTATTACTTACTGAGGATATACTGATAAATAATACTATTGTCAGGTGAGGGAGAGTATATGTGGTGGTGGCAAATTGTCAAAGCTTCATAGAGAAAGAAGGCCATGCCTAGATATTGAAGAGTGAAGAATTATGACCAAAAAGAGAAGTAGGAGTTCCAAGGCAGGAACAACACTTTGGGAGAAGAGAAGTGATGAAAATGCCCATGTCCTTTCTGGACAAAGAGGGGAGCAGGTTTACTGGATACATAATGTGTCTAGAGATGTCAGAAATAACACTTAGTTTATCTGCTGGAAGACAGTATTGCCAAAGTGATTTAGGTAAAGTAATGATGAGTCTTGGTTTTTAGGTTTCTTTATCCACAGAAAAATAAGGAATCAATGAAAGTGGTTTTTGAAACAGATTTTAATGATATATTCTTGAGAGAGAGTATTTGTGTGTGTGCATGAGTGTGGGGAGGGGCAGAAGGAGAAGCAGACTCCCTGATGAGCAGTGAGCCTGGCCTGAGACTGGATTCCAGGACCCTGGGATCATGACCCGAGCAGAAGGCAGATGCTTAACCAACTGAGCCACCCAGTTGTCCAAAGATTTACTTATTTTAAAGAGAGAGAGAGAGAGAGATGAACTGGGGGTGGGGGTGGACAGAGGGAAAGGGAGAGAGAATTTTAAGCCGACTCTGCAGTGAGCACATAGAGCATGACACAGGGCTCGATCTCAACCTGAGCCAATACCAACAGTCAGATGTTAACTGCTTAAGCGACTATACCACCCAGATGCCCCAAAAGTGTTTTTAAGTAGGCATGAGAGGTACCAAGTACTTTATACATAATAAATCTGTCAAAGATTAGAGTGGGGAAGAGTGTGAAGGTAGAAAAACTACTAGCACATTCCCACTTATATGAAGCGGTGATGAAAATGACAATTCCAGAAATAGGAGGGTCAATGGAGTTAGTATACATGAGTGGCATAACAATCTATGAAAATGTGTGGCCAACAGAGCTATTTACTCTCTATCATTGACATATAAAATTAGGAGTGTTTAACTAACTTTATCTTCACAGTATTCTTACTGATAGTGGCAAAGACAGAACCAGAGCACAGACACACATTTGAGGCTATAACATTCACATGTATTTCAACCACTAAAATAAATGAAGGTATTTGTCCTTGGGAAATCATTAAATTACTATTTGGGAAGCCAAAGATCATAACAGAAGGAGGAATAAACGAAGGAAAACCTTTTGATATATTATCTGACATTGGTTGATAGCTGAGGGTAGGCTTGATAACCAGAACTAGAAAGAATCAGCAGCACTCAGTGAGGTTAACCTGATGTGGAAAACAATCAAGGTCAATGTGATGAGTTTCCTTGACTATGAATATGGGAGTGGAATGGGATGGAAGGCAACATATGGGTGTAAAATTGGAAATAAAGCACAAATTGTGAAAGTTGGCCTCATACAGTTCCTGGTCAAAACCATGGAGAAAAAATGAAATTTTATCAAGAAGGAAGAATATACAAAAGAACAGATTTTAGGAACTTTCTTAGGGATATCCTTGTTGAAGAGAAAGAAATAGCCTGAAAGAAATAGCCTCAAAGGTCAGAGGAGATCCTAGAAGGTGTTATGCATAAGAGCCAGGAAATGTTCAATATTTCAGAAGGAAGCTAATCAAACTTAACTTATTTCTAGAATACTTTGAAGACTGTGAAGAGAAAATACTTAATAACCACATACATTTAAAGCTCAAATACCCTGTACACTGCCACTCAAAAATAAGGGTGTCATCTATCAGTTCTATGCCTTATCAGTTTGTTTCAATCTGTGTATACCTTCTTCTCAGCTATTTTCTTCTTTTTTAAAAAAGATATTTTTTATATTTTGAAAGTATCCACACTTTCAGTGATATGAAGGTCAGGAAATACACATATCTTTAATATAAAAAAATTATCTGGGGACACATAATTTTTCCTGAAATTTTTAAATGTCTTTTCTTCCAATGTTGAATTCCCAATAAAATATTTTTATGAGATCCTCTATTTTAAATTCCGACAAATCCCTTATCAATATGAGATGTAACAAACATAATTATTGATCACAATTCTTTAAAATGCAAAATATTTAATCATCATTTGAATAAATAATGTCAAGATTTTTATATTGCGAGTTAGGATATTGAAGCTCAGAGTACAATTGGAGTTACCTAATGCTAGATCTATACCTAAAACCAGAAATTTTTTACTACTTCTTTCCTTTCTCTGGGATAAGTCTAGCCTACAAGTATGTTGGGGCCTATTGTGTTCTCCTTTGAAAACTGAATAAGCTTCAACATTTAAAATTTAAGAGATTTCCCACTTCTTTAGAAAAATGGGAGCTGCATAAAGGGTATACTGTTTTGATAGGGTATGAGCTTTCCATTTTATCATAGTCCCCACCATGCCTTACTGTTTTTTCACTCAATTATGTTACTTACCTGGCTCCTGTAGTCACTTAAGTTTGTAAGCCCTGCCTGTCTAGAATCTGCTAAAGAGGGTAGGGGTAATTACCACTCCTAAATGTTTTTCAAGCAATAAAAATCAGTGGAAAAGGCTTAAGCCATTGGGAAATAAAGCAAAATTACATCTTCCCACACTTACTTACTTACTTTCTTTTTTTTTTTTTTTTGTAAGAGGACTGTCTTTTCTCATCCCTCTAGACCAGGATTTTGAATGAGTTGCACCAGAGCAGCAAATATTGCCCAGAAATTATTTTAATCTAGTGCTTGGATAACTTCCTAGACTTTCTTACCACTGCCACTTACCTTCTCCAACCAGGAGAAAAAAAGAAAAAAGACATACTTCAGTAAAAGAATAGATAAGTAAACCATGCTACATCCAGACAGTGAAATATTCAGCACTAAAAAGAAATGAACTGGGATCCCCGGGTGGTGCAGCGGTTTGGCGCCTGCCTTTGGCCAGGGCGCAATCCTGGAGACCGGGGATCGAATCCCACGTCGGGCTCCTGGCATGGAGCCTGCTTCTCCCTCTGCCTCTGTGTGTGTGTGTGTGTGTGTGTGTGTGTGTGTGTGTGTGTGTGACTATCATAAATAAATAAAAATTTAAAAAAAGAAATGAACTATCAAGCCATAAAAAGATATGGAAGAAATTTAAATTCATATTACAAAGTGAAGAAAGACAATCTGAAAAAACTGTGTACTGTATGAAAAGGCAAAACGTGGAGAAAGTAAAAAAAGATCAGTGGTTCCCAAGGGTTAGAAGGGACAGAGGTATGAATAGAAGGTCCACAGAGGATTTTTAGGGTAATGGAACTAGTCCGTATACTATAATGGTGGATACATGTCATTATACATCTGCCCAAACTCATAAAATGTCCACTAAGAGTGAATCCTAGTGATGTTTAAGTGATAATGATGTGTCGATGTACGTTCATCAGTTGTAACAAATGTACCACTTGGGGGGGAATGTGTGGTGCAGAGGTTATATGAAAAATCTCAGCACCTTCTTCTCAATTTTTCCGTGAACCTAAACTTTCTCTAAAAAATAAAGTCTGTTTTAAAAATTGGAGGCACACTTACCCAAAAAAGAATGAAATTTCTTTTAAAAATGTTGTCTTTTTATCACCTATTTTTTCAAGTTATTTAATTATCTTGATCTTTTGTCACTGCTCTATAAACATCTACCTGACCTCCTGAAACTGATTATTTTTGTCATTCTGAAATACGTTTCAACTGATAGTTCCCTATAATTGACATCTAAAGGACATTTTTAAGACATTCATCTTTGGAAGTACACTCCAAATCACAGCAGTAAGAAAGGAAAGTCTTCACAGGAAGCATTCAACAAAGTCAGAAGAGACTCCAGAAATGCATTTAGCTTTGAACAATTACAAAACCAGAAAAAATTCTCATGGTTCCTCATGTTACTCAATACTGGAAAACAACCAGTCTAAATAATTTATGCCTTACAGAATCTTTTGCTCACATTAGCCTGTAGTAAACGCTCCTGTTCCACATGGAATTGAGAAGTTAATATAAGAAAAGCACTGTGTGGAGTCTTATAAGTCTAAGTGTGGTCCCTGGACCAGCAGCAGGAGCTTTGATGTAAAATGCAGCAGCTTCTCTGGCCCCGCCTGCCCCAAACCTAAACGATCTCAGGTGATTCTCATGAATATGAGAGTTTGGAAAGTGCCACAGCCCAAGGCCTTGTATAGAAAGTGGTTCTTAAACTTGAGTGTACATCACCTGAAAAGGGACATGAGAATTTGCATTTCTAAGAAGTTTCCAGATGATGCTGATGCCATAGATCCAAAGATCACATTTGAGAACCATTGATCTGGGATATTGGTCCTCAAACTTGGCTGCATACTGAAATCAATGGGTGAATTTTCTAACATGCTGATGCATGGGTCCCATCACTAGAGGTGGTGATGAAATTTATCTTGGGCATGGGCCAGATACTGGGATTTTTAGTTTTCTCATGTGATTCTAAGTTGAATCCACTTATCTAGGAAAATAGCATAGACAGAAAAATTTAAAAAGCCAGTACTGGGCCCCTTATTCTCAAGGGTTAGATGGGGGAGGAAGAAGTTGAAGGCATGCCCAGTGGGATAGGTAGAAAAGTAGGAGAGTGTGCTATCAGGAAGCCAAGATAGAACTCTTCATGATGAAGGGAGTGGTCTGCATGATCCAATACACTCTATTCCCATGAACGCCAGCCCACAAAATTGCTATTGGCTTTCACCCTATGCCTAGTGTTAAAACGTTTTTGAAAAATATGTTTTGCAACTGCTTAAGATTTCAGATCCCTTGCTCAACTCTATTCAAGGACCCATCTGAACGACTACTCTTCAACAGTACTGAAAACCATTGAATTGTATACTGTCAGCCTTTAAAGGGCCCAAGAGATGATAGGGTCCAGCTTCTTCATTTTGCCAGTGATACAATAGAGGCCCTCAAAAAGTGCCTTGGCCACACAGTCACATAGCCATGGTTGGCAGAGCTCAGAGAAGAATTCCAGTGTCCTGATTCTCCTCTTTAGGCACTTGATAATGTACAAAGAAAATCTGGAACCAATGGCTTAAGATCAAAATACCTCTGTTTGCAAACTTTGTTCCCTTGTTTGCCAGTTGGTGTGTGTCAGGAATTCTCATAGGCAGAGCCAGGCCAGGGTTGGGGTTTCCCTGCTGACTCCTCCAGGTGGAATGTGTTAAGCTAACAAGTTAACACTCGTGTCAGGCAGGTAAAGGCTCACATCCGATGGATCAACGACCTGGAATCTTTCATTAGGTAATTTGTTTCCTTTGTACCAGGCCCAACTCTCAGGCTAGAGTCCTGGCTCCACTCATCAGTCCCTTGCTTTGCAATGACCTTGAGGTTATATCACTAATAGATGAGTCCAATCCAGTGTGTTCTGTGACAGACATCAATGAATACAGTAAGTCTGACATGAATCCCTCACATGGTCATTCCACAGGTGGGATATAGAAGGTGCTAGCTAGCAAGGTGGGATTTATTCCACAGCTGGGATACAGAAGGTGCTGGCAAGGGAGGCTCTTTCTTCACTTAAGTCCTACTTGGGGTGAGAAAATAGAGGGGTAGGAGCCTGGCTGAGTACAGAATGGTACATAGCAGATACCTTAGTCTTTTTTAGTAGCTTTCACCTCTAGTAGGGTCCCATGTTTGCTAAGTCCTAAGGAATAAACAACTACCCAAAGAAAAAGCTCTAAGGCCTCCCATTTATTGCACTGTAAGATTAAAAATTCATCCACCTTTCTAGTAACCTAAGTATAAATAAAAGTTTGTGGGCACAAAATGACCTTAGAAATAATTTGGGCTACTGTCTTCTCAAGGTTCTATTAGTTTTCTTTAAAGCAGCCCAATACTTACAGGCTTAAAACAAAAACCTTTTTTTAAAACTAAGTGAAATTGATATAAAACATTATGTAAGTTTCAGGTGTTACAACATTATAATTTGACATTTGTATGCACTACAGAGTGATCATCACTAGAAGTCTAGTTACCATCCATCAACTTCCCAGTTCCCTCTGGTAACCAACAATAACCATTTATTTTGCTCGTTATTCTATAGGTTAATTGGTAGTTCCAGTCTGGGCCAGCTTGGCTAATGTTTCTGGGCTCAGATGTGCTTGTTCCTGTGATCAGCTGGTAGGTAGCTAGTCTATCTGGGATAGCCTCATTCACATGACTGGTGGTTGACTGGCTGTTGGCTGGGGCAAGAGGGATGATTGAACCAAGTGTCTCTCTTCCTCCAGCATGCAAGCCCAGGGTTCTTCATAGAACAGCAAGAGAAAGCCAGCCCCAATGCTCAAGCACTTTTCAAGTTTCTGCTTGCATCATACTTGCTACTGTTTCATTGGCCAGAGCAAGTTTATTAGAACCAGAGGTGGTCTAATAGACCCAGCTATCTCCTCTATAACCTTGTCCCCTAGATATTTAAGTGGCATTGGTTGTTCAGTACTGTTGGCAAAGTAGTTACAACTTTTAATTGCATATTGGGGGAGAAGGCATTCTCAGATGGAGACAACAATAGATAAATCATATCTTATGTCTTTGAGTTTTTAAAAATTATACATGTCAAAAACATCCTACAAACCCATGCTCTACATAGGAATAGAATTAATAATAGAACACCTAACAAAATCAAAAGCCTAAGCTTATTTTTTTAAAGATTTTATGTATTTATTTGAGAGAGACCAAGAGAGCACAAAAGGAGAGGGAGAAGCAGACTCCCCACTGAGCAGAGAGCCCAACACAGGGCTCAATTCCAGGACCTTGAGATCATGACCTGAGCTGAAGGCAGAGACTTAATGACTTAATCAACCAAGCCACCCAGGTGCCCCAAAAGCTTAAGCTTATTAAAAATACATAATAAAAAGACAACACAGTAAATTAATAAATTCATAATGGAAGAAGTAAAGTTAGGATGTGTGTGTGTGTGTGTGTGTGTGTGTGTGTGTGTTTTAAGGTAGGATTTTAATGTAATTGTGTAAAAGGTATATTGCTTTACCAAGTTCTGTGGTTTCTATTTCTCCTATTGATTTGTTTTTCAGATAGGCTTGTGATAGAGAAATTTTTAATATACCTCAAAGATTTTTTTGAATATTTTTCCACACTATTGCTCAAACATTCTCTTTTATTGTTGTGGGGTTTTTCCCCCAATGACTAATAGAAAATTTCTCTGGGAATACAAGATAGTTCCAAGGAATAGAAAATTAGATGCCTTTTTTCTTTTCTTGAATTTACTTCTGGAGGTAAAATAAAATGCAACCTGTTAGATAAATTTGGCTTTTTCCTCTAAAAATCTTCACAATTATTTCATTGTGTTAGATATACATTGAAATGGAAGGGGTAAATTATACTTATTTCTACTATAAGATGCAATATATATATTTTACCAGTTTAGTTTATCCATTCCATGAAGCTTGTCATGTTTTTTGGAAATACTACAGCTAATTTGCCTCCATCTGATGTACAAATACAGCAGTATCTGACAAAGAATTGCAAGGATATAGACAGTTTGTAATATCAAGGGAACACCTCATTCCCTATAGAATTTGAAATTGTGGCAACCTGGAAATGTGGGATCCTGTTTACTTTGGCCTTATCCATCATCACATACTCAAATATAATAGGCTACTAGAACTCCTGGGAGTGAAAGTCCTAAACTCATTCGAGGGGAAGAGGTAGAATGGATCCAAGCTGCCTGCATTCTGAGTCCACCTTACCAAATATAAGAAAAACCAGGGAAAGGATTCTCCCTCACTTTCCATCTAATTCTGACCAGCTCAATGGAAGAGTTTCCACTTCTATAGTCTGCCTCCAAAGATTCAGTGCAAACCTTCACCCCTTCTCCACTCCAAAAACAATCATTGCTCTCAACACATTCCCCAGAATGAAGATGAAGCAAAAACCTAAAGATCAAATAATGTTTACAGAATGAGGGCCAAATGCTGACCCAGGGTACATAGTTTTGTACAGAGTAGGAATTTGACACTCTTGCAAGACCCCAATTCTTCAATAAATCTTTTCACTAGAATGGGACTCAAAATGTCCACATGTAAAAAAAGATGTAATCATGTTTGCATTACATGTTTGTGATTCCTAGAAACACGTTTATGTAAGCATAATCCCAATGTATTCATATACATTCACATGTACATAATCATATATCATAATGCTTCTACTACTTGCCCACTCCAATTCCCTTTAACAAATTGGTGTACCCATTTACCAATTGGTGTGGGTATTTTACAACTGTCCATTATTTGGTTAATTACCCCATCTGGTCAAATTTCCTCTTGCCTGGAAATGTATACTCTCTTCTGAGAACTATGGAGAGACAGCCACTGATTGACAGTGAGTTAAGAAAAGAAAAGAAAAAAAGATCAGTATCCTTGCCTAAAGGTAGGATCAATTGTAATGCAGTTCATGCTTCAGAGCTCCCCCATGGGGTGAGGCTACAACTTAGCTGAAGATGAGACCACCCATTTGCTCAATGCATTCCTTGGCCCATCATTATTCCCTAACTCCCTTTCTCCTGAGAGCACTTCCTCAATAAGTGAGGTGCACTGAATCCCTGTCTCAGGCTCTGCTTCTAGGGAACCCAACATGAGATGACACCTCATTATTGATCTTGAAAGTTTTCAGGAACTAGAACTCTGAAGTGGTTGCTTGTTCTAATCCTATCTCTATTTCAAAGTAACTTAACCACTGCATGTTTTCACTCTGAAAGCATTTGCTATTGACTATATGCTTGATGAGATTTTTCTCTCTTGTCTCCACCTCAGCCCTGTCACTCACATCGGCTAAAAGTTCCTTTTGTTTGAGGTATCTGACACACTAGTACAGAAGCTCAAAGCCCATTTGCCCCTTTAAAACAATGTATAGATTAAATTACCTACTCCCTCCCAGGAAAAAATAGTCTTTGAAAATGATGCTTTACAGATAGTTGATAATCTTTCCTGAACTTGAAACCCATAGACAACTGTCACAAGATTCCCTGGCCCTGGAAAACTTCCCCATAACAATACCATTTTGTGAAACCAATGAAGCTAACCCACTCTTTGATAAGCTATCACTGAAGGGCATAATATATCGAATATTTTCTTATCATTTTCCCCTGTATGCTTTTGGAGCACATTCAATACTCTTTTCTTCTTCTCTCTTACACAATTTATTTTCTACCTTTGTATAAAGATTTGGCCCTCTTAAACACACTGGGAATTGAAAAACTTCAAATAAAATAAAATAAAATATAAAATGCCAAAGTAATCCTTTCCATCCTGTATAACCACAACTAAACTTCTATGCAGAAAGATGTCTATCTCTTGGAATTCAATAAATGTGGGCAATAACAACTATAGCTCAATTTCATGTTAACCTTTTCCTCTCTTTTCATCAGATGTGGAAATGAACAAAGTAAATATTATGGATGTTGGCTCATTTTTAAAAAGATTTACTTATTTATTTGAAAGAAAGAGCAACACAAGCAGGGGAGGGACAGAAGGAGATGGAGAAGGGGAGAAGAAGACTCCCCACTGACAGCAGAGCCTGACATGGGGCTCAACCTCATAACCCTGTGATAATGACCTGAATGTTGGCTCATTTTTTACAATAATGATCATACTTCTCCTAGCTAATGTTCAACACTTGCTATGTGCCAAAACTCTTCTAAATGCTTTAAGTCTATGATCTCATGCAAATGGCACAACTATCTTATGAGCCAAGTACTACTTTTTATACCCTTTTTGCAGATGAGAAAACTTTATACCCTAGGATCTCCTATAGAAATCCTATCTCATTCTAATCCCCCCTCGGGGACCCTGATGCAGGACTCAATCCCAGTACCCCGGGATTACAACCTGAGCCAAAGGAAGACACTCAACCATGGAGCCACCCAGATATCCCATGATCTTCTCTCATATAATCTTTGAAGGAAAATCTTCCTTTAAAAATTCTCTGATTAGTAGCATACCATGGTATTTCTATCATCATCTGATGATAGAAAGAATGCTTTAAAATGAGTTATAGTGCTAAAATAGCAACTTTTAATAAAAGCTAACTGTACCTTTTACATGCATGATCTTTCATCATAAGAACAATGGTATCACTATTGTTAGTCCCCTTATATGATTGGAGATACAGAAGCTAGAGGAGGTTATATAACTTGTCCACTGTTGGATTCAGGCCTGTTCCAAATATCTGTGGGGCTAGGGCAAGAACACAAATAAGACCTGTCAACTTCTCTGCACAACATAAAGTCCGTCCATGATTAGAAGGGGCTAAGCATGCAACATGTAGAAAAACCCAGGCCACCTGCCCAAGCTTAATCCATACTCTACCACACTACAGATAGCTGCCCCTTGACTACTCCGCAGGCCTAAAATTGCATGTACCAGCAGTACCATTCACCTTCAGGAGGATACACTTGGAAAAGGTCCCTGCAGGCCCTGGAAAGGACTTGCTCAGGGCAATTTGGCAGGGAATTCTAATCCTGATTACTTAGAGCATGATCTACAAGGGAAAATGTGGGTTCCAGGTGGATATATACCTGAGACCTATGGACTTCTTGCCCCATTGAGAGAAATGCAATTAAGAAGAACCAGGGTGTAGATTGGTAGAGTACAGGCCCCAGTAGCCCAACACTGAGAATGGAATTTACTCCATAGCTAAGAATGAGGCAGAATTTGACTCCAGATCCCTAGGAGCTCTAACCCTTCAATGCCACCATTCTACTGAAGCTGAACCTCTTTTGGTTTATGATTTACTTCAGTACAAAAATGAATCACAGA
The DNA here is from genome assembly GCF_053574225.1 of Canis aureus. Taxonomy (NCBI): domain Eukaryota; kingdom Metazoa; phylum Chordata; class Mammalia; order Carnivora; family Canidae; genus Canis; species Canis aureus. The sequence goes on from NC_135636.1 coordinate 16,850,540, forward strand.
GCCATCTATTGCTTTTCATGCTCTAGATGAGAATATCTATATTTCTTGGAAGATTACATGGGCAAAGAAAGTTGGTCTTTTAAAAGTTCTAAAGAGTAGATGATCAATAGACATTTATTAGTAGAATTCTTTCCATATTTGGAATGCTTCTCTTAAGAGTTCAAGGCCCAAGCAAATGATTAACAAGAGTATACATGCCTACCCACCTGGAGGCAAAGAAAAGAGAAGGCAGGAAGCAGATGTTCAAGGCCTTTACCTTAAGGTAAATATAAATGGTAGGAATAGCTATGGAGAACCAGCACCTAGCATGGTACTTGGGACATACTAGGTACACAATGTACACACTTTCATAAAATTATGCAGGAGGAATTTGTGAGTATTGGACTCTCCTCTTCCTGGGATCAGAATTTATCTGTTGTAAGATGGACTTGATATATTTACAATGTAACCAATACCTACCTGGTTACTTTCTGTTCCACAGAACAGAAATTCCACATTTCTATATCTCACAAAAGGCTTGAGTTGAGGTAAAGCCTCAGTATTCCCTAGAACTTTCAGATGCAAAATCTTCTACCTTTAAATCCCTACCTTTCAGATGCAAATTATTCAGCTAAAGAGTAGCTACCTCCTATCATTACTATATGAGATACTATCACAAATTCCTTTCACCCCACTTCCACCAACAACCATATAATTAGCAACTTAGATACAGATCCAGGCATCTGAAGAGCTACTCCTTACCTCTCTAAAATGCCAAATTTGTAACATTATGGGAAGAAATCTGGTTATATGCTCATAATTTCTGTGAAAAATCATGTTCAATGGTGTGTGGTGTGGTATGGTATGGGCTGTGTGTGTGTGTGTGTGTGTGTGTGGAGAAGGAGAAAGAAAGAGAGAAACATACCAGTGGATGAAATTTAATTAAGTACCACTGATTTACTTCCAAAACTAAATAGATAAATAAAGTTTTATGTGGGGGAAGGATAATGATACATACACATGTATAACCATTGAAAGATATGTAGTTACAGATATGTAAACATAAAAGATAACAGAAGCCAATTTATTGCCAGATATTCATAACAGAAAACACCACTGATATAAAAAGAAAATAAAAACCCCAAAATTTCAAAACTCTGTGCTTTGTTCCTATACTTTGGAACCAGAATATGTTCAGTCAAAAGAACTACATAGAAATTGGAAGAAAATGGAAAACACAAATAAAAGAATCCATGAAAATGACCCCCAAAATTACTAAATTGAGGAGTTTCAAATTTCCACTAGGAAGGCCACTTCCTATCCAAATGGACAGTTAGACAACTGTCATTAGAAATTCTAGTATTTCCAAGAAGCCCCAAACCCAAACATTTATACAAAGTCTTCTAATTACTACATCTTAACTAGTTTAAATTTTTGAAATATATAACTAAGACCAGCACATATATAGGTTAAACAATACATAATTACAGGTTTAATTCCTCCATTGGCAATCAGGCAAGGCCTCTGACCTTCAGAAATAAAGGCATCAAGAGATTCAGGCTATTTTAAAGCCAGTCTTGGTCATAACTTACTATTGGAAATATTGTACAAAGTAGACCATACACCAACATGGAGTCATCTAGGCCCCTCTTATAGATCAGAACCTCCAAGACAGTTTGGCACCTACAAAGATCCATCTGGTGGTATCTCTTGAACAAACAGGCCTTTCAAGGAAGTCCTAATAATTTTCTTGTTAGCAGCATTGCCCAACTGAATCATCAATACACCAGTCCTAGATGATCCATTTAGGGGTCATCTATGTTTATTCCATGAAAGTGTGAATGGCATCGCCTACCCCAAACAGACCATACCATTGTGTCACTTGGCAAAAGCAAACATCCTTTCCATGAATATTTAACTAAGAGCACTGCTTATCAGTATTTGGCATAACTTGGACTGATCCTATCTTTCTATGTTCTGGAACATGCCCTACAAAGAAGATGATCAGAATGTTTCTGACTCTGTCTTCCTAGCCTGAAACTTTCTATTAAGCAGTTTTGAATTCAGATGATTCTCTCAAGTCTTCTTTCCTGAGAATTAAATTCAAAGTATCCTTATCTGTGAGGACGTAAGAGGTTTATCTGATTTATCTTATAATAGAACCATTGGTGACAAAGGTGTTTTTAATAGGTATTCACTATTAAGTAAAGCAGCTCATCTGGCCTACATGTTGAAGTGCAGTGTTGATTGTTGGAAGAAGGATCTTTGGGAGTTGAAATTAAGGTCTAACGGTGAATGCAAGAATTTTTTAAAAAAGAAGAAAAAGATAACATCCAATCAGAACTATAAGCCATAAGCCTAGTTTTATGTACACATTGAAGAATATTCACCAAAAGTTTCCCTGCCCTCAAGTAATTCATTTTTTTTTTCCCCTAGCAAAGGTGCTTGGAAGATCCATCTTTAATCCCTTGCCTAGGGGTGTGTGTGTGTGTGTATGTAGTTGGTGGTTAACCAGAGTTGGTCATTAAGTGGTTAAGAACTTGTGTCCCACTTTGCATGGATATCCTGGAGTACACCTATTGCCCTGGTGTCACAAATGATAGTGCTCCTTTTCACTCTCAAAAATATTTCAGCTTGGCATTTTTCCCAAGAAAATGAAAATGCTAATTTGTAAAGATATATGCATCCTCATGTTCACTGTAGCATTATTTGCAATACCCAAGACATGAAAACAACCTAAGTGTCTAACAGTAAATAAATGGATAAAGAAAATGTGACACACACACTTACATGCACACACATATATATTATTTAACCATAAAAAATGAAATCTTGCCATTTATGACAACATGGATGGATCTTGAAGGATTATGCTAAGTGAAATAACTGAAACAGAGGACAAATACCATCCAGTCTTACTAAAATGTGGACTCTGAACAAAACTAAACAAGCTCATTGACACAGAGCTCTTTTCTGGCTATGAGACTTAACATGAAACTTCCTCCCTCTAAATTCTAAATCTCATCTGTAAAATGAGAACAATAGTAACAGCTACCCGTCAAGGCTGCTATGAAGTTTGATAATACATTTCAAATGTTTAACCTACTACACTGGATAAATTTTAGCTAGTACTATTTAAAGATCTGTCATCTGAGAAGAGATTTATCATATGAGGTTAAACCATCATCACTACAAATCACTCCATCCATCTTAAGGTACTTTAAGTAAATACCATTGAAATAAATGTCCAGAAATAACTTCATCACAGCTCACACAATACAACACAAGAACATTCACTAACAAATATGATACATGTGATGGTGTCCCTCAAAGACTGGGCCATCAGAAACTCAGAGGGGAGAGAAACTTGCCTCAGGTGTCATGGAACAAAAGACAGGGCGGTGCTGACCTCGCAGATGAGCTCAGATTTGTAAAAGAATCAAATCAAGCAGGGTCCACTAGGCTTTCCAGATACTCTTCTGCACCATCTCTTGCAGCTGTTAGGAATTAGCCTGTCTGTGCCTGACACAGGGTCAGCTGTGGACTGTGCATCACCCACATGACTGTGGAGTTCTGATCCTGCCCCCAACCCACATTTTACCTTCTGTAGGATTTTCCCAGCTCCACATTTTCAAAGTGAAGCCCTATGTTTCTCCTCCAGCGATAGAGAACAAGGCCCAAATGTAATTTCCATTACAGCAATAACAAATTCATGAGAACCCAGCCCTTGCCATCTGTCTGAGGACTTTGTCAGGCCCTTTATTGGTCATGATGAATACCATTTGACCAACCACCTAAACAAATGAGAGTGAGCCCATGGGTTTTCTGCAAAGACAGAAGATCAAACGAAGAGTGGAACTGTCTGAATCCCCAGCACACTGGCAGAAGTAAAATTTATCACTTTGCATTTGCATAATTCAGTGAGATTCCTCATTTAAAACTGACAAGGGGAACTGAAACAGAGTGTTGATTGGAAACTTGATGGCAGGTTTTTAAATTTTAAATTATCAGTCACTCTCTAAAAAGTAACAACCTCTCCATAATGTAGGGACTTTGGTATTAGCTGGTGATTATGTATTTAGTGTGTATGGATGTGTAAGTAGAATAGTTAGCACATATTAAAGACATCCCATGAACCAGGAATTATGGTGAGCACTTTGTTGCATTTAATTCTCAACCACTCTATGACTTGTACCCATTTTATAGGTGAGGATTTGAGGCTCAGAGTGAGGCAGTAATTTGTCCCAGGTCATACAGCTAGAAAGCCCTAGATATAAACTACAAACCTGATCTGATTCCAGAATCTATGAACTAATCACTGCCCTAACCCCAACCCCTCACACACATATACAAATACGCCAGGGACTTTCCATTTCTTTCCTGATAAGAACTGGTTTGTGGCAAATCATCCCATCTCCCAAAGAGGTAATGGGAATCCTAGCTGGGCTCAGTGCAAGAAGCCCACAGAGTATGGAGCTGAGGGAAAGGTGGAATGAACCAAAGTCAAACAAACAGATAATCTACCAAAAGGACAAACCACTGGACAAGCCCAAGAATTAAGCCATGGGGCAGAAATAGGGCAGAAATAAAAAAATTAACCCCATGGTCAATTTAAAATCTTTATAATAACTGCTAACATTTATTGAGTGCTTAATGTGTGCCAGAAACTATTCTAAGTATTTTTGCATGAAATTATTCAATTAACTCTCAACATTGTCTCAGGCCCATTTTATGGATGAGGAAGTTGAGTCACAGGGGTGTTAAGTAACTGGTCCCAGCCAGAAATTATAGGTAACAGTTGGCATTTGAATCCAGGAAGTCTAGTTTAGGAACACAAACTCGTAATCCTTCTGTACAGGTATGCTCTATGCTCTCATTTTCTTGGAGGATTCAGTTTTTGTTGACATTTTGCATGGAATTTTAAAAAGCTCATAATTCAGTTTATGAACTCCCTTGATAAATAAGTACTATTTTTCTCTTTAGGATACAATTGGGGATCCCTGGGTGGCTCAGTGGTTTAGTGCCTGCCTTCGGCCCAGGGCGTGACCCTGGCGTCCCGGGATTGAGTCCCACATCGGGCTTCCTGCATGGAGCCTGCTTCTCCCTCTGCCTGTGTCTCTGCCTCTCTCTCTCTCTCTCTCTCTCTCTCTCTATATATATATATATATATATATATCTGTCTCTCATGAATAAATAAATAAAATCTTTAAAAAAAAAGGTTACAAGAAAGGGTAAGAACAAATTTTATAGTCCACAGTAACAAAAACACTATTTCCAAGATTCTGAAAGTCATACTGACTGCTACCAATATTCATGACAGTGAACCCTATTCCCATTCTATTTCTTTCCAGGTGACATCTGGAGCTCAAGTGAAGTCACAATAGGTGCCACCTCATCATTACATATCGATATAGTTCTTCTAAAAAAACTGGGAACACTACCCAAGGCATAATAACCCTCATAAATAATCTATCAGCTTGAGGACATTAAATGTAAAGAAAGGGTGATCTCTGACCTTCCACCCCCTTTAATGGTGCTTCATTAGTCTTACAAATGGAGGCAAATTCATAATGGGGGGGAATCAATTCTGCCACTTGGAAATAATTAAGACACATACATCAAACAACAGCTTTTTTTATTCTTTCTAATTAAGTGATCCATCCCAGAGGAGTGCTAAATTGGTTAGGGCACATATAAATTACATTAAACATGAGCATTTTAAGATCAATGTAGAGGTCTTGATGTTTCCCCTGTGCTTTTCCTATACTTCTCCAAACATTGAACTACTCTTCTGACCATGCATCAAGAAACTAAAAACCTGGATTAATTGGGCAAGAAGACACTCATTCCCCCACTGGTGGCCCCACAGGTGGCCAAACTGGCTGCCTGCCTTAATGAGGAAGCAATCACAGTGACAAAGCTGACATCATGGGAAAATGCCTTAGCATTCCATCTGCAGCTCCACCCTGCCCTTGGACTTCAAAATACCAGCAAATATAATATCTGGCTTAGGGATTAGTGGATCAAATTTTAAAAGACATATCTTATACCTTTTGCTAGGCTGCCTTACCCTTCCCAAGATACCATTTTTGATGTCAAGAGTTTATCACAGCTTTGTAGTACAACCTGAAATCTGGCATTGTGATGCCCCCAGATATGGTTTTCTTTTTTAAAATTCCCCTGGCTATTCGGGGTCTTTTCTGATTCCACACAAATCTTAAGATTACTTGTTCCAACTCTCTGAAGAATTTTGATAGGGATTGCATTAAATGTGTAAATTGCCCTGGGTAGCATTGACATTTTCACATTAATTCTTCCAATCCATGAGCATGGAATATTTTTCCATCTCTTTGTGTCTTCCTCAATTTCTTTCAGAAGTGTTCTGTAGTTTTTAGGGTTAAAAAAATGAAAAAAAAAAAAGAAATGACAAATACCCACAATTTACTTCGACATGGATGAACCTGGAGGGTATTATGCTGAGTGAAATAAGTCAATCGGGAAAGGACAAACATTATATGGTCTCATTCATTTGGGGAATATAAAAATTAGTGAAAAGGAAAGGAGAGACAATGAGTGAAAATATCAGTGAGGGTGACAGAACATGAGACACCTAACTCTGGGAAATGAACAAGGGGTAGTGGAAGGGGAGGTAGGTGGGGGGTTGGGGTGACAGGGTGATGGGCACCGAGGGGGACACTTGGCGGCATGAGCACTGGGTGTTATGCTATATGTTGGCAAATTGAACTCCAATAAATTAAAAAAAAAAAAGAGTTTATCACAAAGTCCATGGATAGGTTTTTGGCATTGTCTAAGGCCTCAGCCATCAGTAGAATGGAACTTCTGCCTGCTAGCAGGCCAACTATGATTCTTCTAAAACTTCTGTCTAATTTCTAAATCAACTCAGGGATTACATGCAATTTGGACTGATGAAACCACCATGTTTCTCCCAGAAAACTGAAGTAGGGCTGAAAATCAAACTAAGTGTATACAACTTTTTAAAATGCATCTTTGCTTATGAGAGATAAAAACTAATATTATTTTACTTCAATATGACTTTGGAAGATCTTTACAATCAACAATGACCTATCTCTTCAAAACTCATCAGAGAAGTGTACAAGAGCACTTTGCATCCATGGACAGAAAGCAAAGAAAAGAACACTAGATTCAGAGGCAAGGTATTCTATTCAAACCCTGGCTCTGTCACTTTCTTGTGTACCTATATACCCACAAAGGGAGGGACTTCCGCCATTATTCATCTGAGGCACAATGCCTAGGACAGTGCATGCCAGTAAACAGATATTCCATAAGTATATGAATATAAATATGTGCCTGAATGAATGAGTCAATGAATATTGTTCTCTGGAAATCATATTTCAGAACAAGTTTTGAAGACTGGTGTCTTAGGTTGAGTCCTCCAGAGCAAATCTGAGGAGAGGGTATTTATAAGTGATTTATTAAGAAAATTCTTAAAATTCAAAGAGAAACCAGATGAGAGAAATGCACAGGATAATCCACATTAGAGTAACAAAGAGAAGGGCTTCATGGAAATGGAGTGAATAGAGGTGATGAGCCAATACTATGGTGGCCTTGAAGATACCAGTCCTAGTCATTGAGATTTGATAAACTATAACCAGAAGAGAGAAGCAGGCAGGGAAGAGGACACACCAAGAAACAGTATGATGTCAAATGTCATCTGGCATCAGCCTGATCCTGTGAGGAACTCAAATATAGGTCAGGGAAAGGAGCTGAGCTTTCAGCCTCCCTTCCCCATCAGTTATGGGGTACAGACTGCATTGAGAGATGAAAGAGAGCAAGACTCCGAAGGTCAAGGGACAAAAACAGAGCACACAGAAGCTGAGGATGGCACATAAAATCACCAAAAGTGATCCAAAGGGATCTGCTCAGAGCCTTGGCAAAGTCCTCTACTATTAGTCTACAAGGTTTTGTACTTCTATGAACCAATACTGAGGAATAAAACATCTAGTGCTTTAACTTTGCAAAGGACATTGTCTCACATGTTCAGCACTTGATTCTCAACACACCACTGTATAATAGATGCAACACAAAGTATTTTTATCTATTTATGGCAAATAAGGGATCTTGACCCAGAGAAGAAAAATGACTTGTTTCTGGTTAGACTAAATTAGCACAAATAAGATTATCTATTACAGAACAGTAGCTAGGGGAGAGCTGATTTTATTTACTCAAGGTTATAGGCACTGGGAGACACTGGAGATATTGATGCTTCTAAAGATCTTGGAGAATGCATGTGATAGGAATTGTGGCACACAAAGGAGAGAGCATTCTAGATGAGAGAAAAACCAGATGAGAGAAATGCACAGGATAATCCACATTAGAGTAACAAAGAGAAGGGCTTCATGGAAATGGAGTGAATAGAGGTGATGAGCCAATACTATGGTGGCCTTGAAGATACCAGTCCTAGTCATTGAGATTTGATAAACTATAACCAGAAAAAAATCAAGCAGGAAAAGCAAATAAATTGCTGAGAACATAGTCCAAAGATGATGAATACCTTCGGTAGTCTAAAGGAGACAAAGTGAATTGTCAGTTTCCCTGTGTGAGTTGATGAAGATCTGTCCTAAAGTGGTAGCAATGGGGCAGGGAACCTGTAGTGACCCAGTAGATGGATGTGAGAGCTGAAGCAGAAGGAAGAGTTACAAAGCAATCCAGCCTTTTGAACTGGGGGATGGAATATCTAGATTCCTAAATTGAATGGTATCAGATTCACTTTCTATAGACTTATGGAATATTCACCTCTTTTTCTGGTCCAATTTACCAGACTCAGAATGACTTGTCTACAACCAAAGGTGACAGGTGGCAGAGCACCTCAGGGCCATAGCTAGAATAAGAAACAAGATATTCTGACAACTGGCCTTGCAGGTACCTCTTTCTCCTTATCACAGACCTGGGCATGAATTCATACATCACTCTGAAGAGACATCTGACAGGAGCTATTGTAAATATTCAGCAAATCTTTAAGGTCAGTTACCATTCCTGGTACCATACATGGCACCTTACAAAGTTTCAATGAGAAAATTAAATGGGAAAATACAGGTGAACCTCCCTTATAGATTATAATGGGAAATAAAACTTGTTATCATTGTTTGTATTTTAGTATCTCACCTATATAACTTAAAAAGCACTTTAAGATTGTTTAACATATTTGTTTTTGTATCCTCTCTTTAATAGCTCACATTTTGTGTTGTGTGTCTCCCCTACCATTATATTGTGTTTGAGCACTGTATGAACATCTATTATATGGATACACAATAATTTAGCCATCTTCCTTCTGTAGGACTTCTAGGTTAGTTCTAGTATATTCTTTTTTTAAAAGATTATTTAGTTATTTGCGAGAGAGTGAGTATATGAGTGAGGGGGGAGGGCAGAGACAGAAAGAGAGAAGCAGACTCTCTGCTGAGAGGATAGCCCCAAGTGGAGCTCCATCCCGGGGCCATGAGATCATGACCTGAGCCAAAGGCAGATATTTAACTGACTGAGCCACCCAGGTGCCCCTATATTCTAGAAATAATATAATAGTATCTATCTATCTCTTGTGAATAGAATAATACAATTATTAATCAATGAAATATGGTATCAACAAACTGAGACTGACCCCTTAATATAATCTAGACCTGAGAGATTATTGAAAGGAGAAAACTATTACAGAATGTGGTATTTATTGGGTTGTCTAGGAATCACCTGCAATCATTTCCCATAGCATCAGTCATAGCCATATTTGCTCAAATTTTATACTCAATAAATGAAAAATAGTCATTGTTCTGATTAGAAAGATAAATCTTTTAAAGAGAAGCTATTGATATAGGCTGAGACGATTTCATATTTGTATACAAAGGAGTTTATGATCATCTGTTCACACTATTTCACCTAGTTACATACATAGAGAACAACTGTCATTGAATTTTCTGGTTGAAATGTCCCTCTTGACAGTATTTAAGCCTACCCTGACTGAAGAAAATTTGAGTCACCAAAAACAAAGTGAGCTCTTCCTTCATAGTAAAAATGAACCAGAATAATATATGACTACCTTAGTGTTATTCCTTTTAAAGAAATATCCAAGTATTTTTGTCTTCAAATTCAGGTTCATCCTACCTAGTCTTCTGTTGGAATATGGTAATTGTTCCAATTTAAAAAAGACTTCAATCCCTATCCTGTTTGAAATTGAAACCATTGAATTCTGGGATAATTAGCATCCAGCCTCCTTTCTCTTTCCTTTATGAGACATTCAGCATCCTGTCTCAAGCTTATATCCACTACTTTTATCCTTTTCATAGACGAAATTGAGAAGGTTCAATAGGTCTAAGTGTCTCATTTCAAGTAAAGTCTTTATAATAATAAGGGGAAAGAGTCATCACACCATATTCCCAAGTTCAAAAGCATTTCTGTCATTTTTGAGATTAAAAATAGATCAGACTTAACTCTATTTAAGCAGAGCAAATTAATGGCTTCCACTTTCAGGAGATAGTGGAGAATGAGAAAATATAATAAGTGATCATTTCCAAGTATCTTTTCATATACATTTCAGGTCTGTAGTAGATGGAGGACTCAGGTGAGGTTACTGGATGTGAGCAGCCTTTAAAAAGAGTGCTGTAAACATCCAAGTTCACAATCCAAAGTGGAAAAAGTGAGTCTTAGCATGAAATATTTCCTAACAGGTATAGAATATTCCAAAACATGTATTAATTAAATTTACTGATAGTGTGCATATCAGTGGATCCCAGAAAGGAAAAGATGGCACACACAAACTAAGGAGAGTTTAAGGAAAGGACTATTTACAATAAGTGGGTGATATTTAGAAGACCAACAAGAAATGGCAAAAGAGGGAGCCTATTTTTGGCTCCTAAACCAGAAAAGGCAAGAGTTGGAGGCAGTTACTGGAATGCTGAAGGATATCTATAGGACAAGGGCCATGGCCTTCCATGGTAGGATCAACCAATCCATGGTGAGAGGACAGGATGGAAGTCAGGAGAAAGAATACTCCACCATTATCCTCGAGTCCTCCCATTTCTTCCTCATTCCTTCCACTGACCAACCCAACTAGAAGTCAGAGGAGGTCTACAAGGGTCAGAGCAAGGTGGATAATACAGCGATAGATCTAAGGGGCAAATGGAAGATACACAGTATGCTGTGAAATGTCAGGTTCTGCCTTAGCAAAAGTGAGATAAATGGTTTGTCCCTGATATTTCTTAAACCTTTGATAGTCATCTCTGCCTAGTCTATGGCCAATCCACTGCCGCCACCAGAAGTTCACCATCATCCTATACTGTCTCCATGACTATCCATGGCTCCCATATGTCCCTGACACAGGCTCATCTTCCTTGAGTCACAGTCCGTATTTTGGATGGGCACAGTCTTCATATTTCTAGTTTACATCTTTCTACATCCTAATCCTTTAAGGAAAGCTACTCCTTGGTAGGTGGCAAGCCAATCTGTCTAATAAATAATTCCATGCAAATTTCTAATATCACCAATTGAATAAAATCATAAGTCCTAGAGCTAGAAGACTTCACAGAAATGATTTCTGGCACTGTCAGAATATTTGACATAATAACATGAACATACTGTATAGGAGGCAACAAAGGCCTAACAAATGTGTAATACACATAGCTTACATGCAGTCCCACTTGGGACAAAAGACATTTTCAATTAAGACCTTCAGGAAACCCAGTGAATCCCAAAATGTAGAACCTTAATTAGGTAGCATTCATACAGCTTCAAGAACATTGAATCACACAGTCAGAAAGTGATTGTTTTTATATTCACCTCAATAATCGATTATATCACAGAGAAAGATTTGATTTGGTGTCAGAACATCTTTTTTTTTTTTTTTTTTTTTTTTTGCGAGGTGTCAGAACATCTTAATCCTTCTTAAAACACTAGTTACACTCCCCTTTTAACAAAGAGAAGCACGGGATCCCTGGGTGGCTCAGCAGTTTAGCGCCTGCCTTAACCCAGGGGCGTGATCTTGGAGTCCTGGGATCGGGTCCCACATTGGGCTCCCTGCATGGAGCCTGTTTCTCCCTCTGCCTGTCTCTCTGCCTCTTTCTCTCGGTCTCTCATGAATAAATAAATAAAATCTTAAAAAAAAAAAAAAAAAACAAAGAGAAGCAAGCATCAGATATAAACTTCATGTTCAGGCAACTGTTAGTAGATTTAATTTAATGCTTTATTTCCCCTGAATTTTTATTTTGTGTCACCTTTTCATGATGAGTAATAATGACATTCAACTTATGTTAATGAAATTAAGGTCTTCTTTTTCAGGCAATTTTATTTATTTTTTTAATTTTTTACTTAAATTCAACTTGATTAACATATAGTGTATTATTAGTTTCAGAAATAGAATTTAGATTCATCAGTTGCATACAACACCCAGTGCTCATTACATTAAGTAATAACCCTCATCCAGTTACCCCAGCTCCCAAACCCCTCCCCTCCAGCAACAGTTTGTTTCCTATAGTTAAGAGTCTCTTATGGTTTGTCTCCCTCTTTGTTTCTGTCTTAATTTACTTTTCCTCCCTTCCCCTATGTGCATCAGTTTTGTTTCTTAAATTCCATATATGAGTGAAATCATATGATATTTTTCTTTCTCTGACTGATTTCACTTAGCATAATGTCCTCTAGTTCCATCCATGTCATTGCAAATGGGAAGATTTCATTCTTTCTGATGGCTGAGTAATATTCTATTTATATAAATATATAGATACATAATATATATAGATATATATCTATATGAAATATATATATATACCTCACATCTTTTTTATCCATCTGTTCATGGACATCTGGGCTCTTTCCATATTTTGGCTACCGTGGACATTGTTATTTTTTTAAAGATTTATTTATTTATATTAGAGAGAAAGAGAGTGAGTGAATAGTGGGGAAGGGCAGAGAGAAAGAAAAAGGAAGAGAGAAACTCAAAGAGACACTGGGCTTAATCTCATAACCTTGAGATCAGGACCAAGAATCAGACACTTACCTGCACCACCCAGGCACCCCGAATTTTTTTAGATTTTTTATTTAAATTCAATTTGCCAACATATAGTATGACACCCAATGCTCATCCCATCAAGTGCCCTCCTCAGTGCCTGTCACCCAGTTACCCCATCCCCCCACCCACCTCCAATTCCACAATGCTTTGTTTCCCAAAGTTAAGAGTCTCTCATGTCTTGTCTCCCTCTCTAATTTTTCCCACTCAGTTCCCCTCCTTTCCCTTATAATCCCTTTCACTATTTCTTTTTTTTAAGATCTTTGTTTATGTATTTATTCATGAGAGACATAGAGAGAGAGGCAGAGACACAGGCAGAGGGAGAAGTGGGCTCCATGCAGGAAGCCCAATGTGGGACTCGATCCCGGGACACTGGGATCACACCCTGAGCCAAAAGCAGATGCTCAACTGCTGAGCCACCCAGGTGTCCCACCTTTCACTATTTCTTATATTTCACATATGAGTGAAACCATATGATGATTGTCCTTCTCCAATTGACTTATTTCACTCAGCATAATACCCTCCAGTTCCAACCACATCGAAGCAAATGGTGGGTGTTCATCTTTTCTGATGGCTGAGTAATACTACATTGTAAGTATATGCCACATCTTCTTTATCCATTCATCTGTTGAAGGACATCGTGGCTCCTTCCACAGTTTGGCTATGGTGAATATTGTTGCTATGAACTTTGGGGTGCAGGTGTCCCAGCATTTCACTACATCTTGCTCTTTGGGGTAAATACTCAGTAGTGCAATTGCCGGGTCATATGGTAGCTCTATTTTTAACTTTCTGAAGAACTTCCACACAGTTTTCCAGGGTGGCTATACCAGTTCACATTCCCACCAATAGTGCAAGAGGGTTCCCCCTTGTCCACATCCCTCCAACATTTGTTGTTTCCTGTCTTGTTAATTTTCCCCATTCTCACTGGTGTGAAGTGGTATCTCATTGTGGTTTTGATTTGTATTTCCCTGATGTCAAGTGATGGGGAGCATTTTTTCATGTGCTTGTTGGCCATGTGTATGTGTTCTTTGGTGAAATCTATGTTCAAGTCTTCGGCCCATTTCATGATTGGATTTTTTTGTTTCTTGGGTGTTGAGTTTGATAAGATCTTGGATACTGAGTTTATAGATGTTGAGTTTATAGATCTTGGATACTAGCCCTTTATCTGATACGTCATTTGCAAATATCTTCTCTCATTCTGTAGGTTGTCTTTTAGTTTTGTTGACTGTTTCTTTTGCTGTGCAGAAGCTTTTCATCTTGATTAAGTCTCAATAGTTCATTTTGCTTTTGTTTCCCTTGCCTTCATAGATGTATCTTGCAAGAAGTTGCTGTGACCAAGTTCAAATAGGATGTTACCTGTGTTCTCCTCTAGGATTTTGATGGAATCTCGTCTCACATTTAAGATCTTTCATCCATTTTGAGTTTATCTTTGTGTATGGTGCAAGAGAATGATCTAATTTCATTCTTCTGCACGTGGCTGTCCAATTTTTCCAACACCATTTATTGAATAGACTGTCCTTTTTCCAGTGGATATTCTTTCCTGTTTTGTCTAATATTAGTCGACCATAGAGTTGAGGGCCCATTTCTGGGTTCTCTATTCTGTTCCATTGATTTATATGTCTGTTTTTTTGCCAGCCATAATGTCGTAATGATCACAGCTTTGCAATACAGCTTGAAATCCAGCATTGTGATGCCTCTGGCATTGGTTTTATTTTTCAATATTCCTCTGGCTATTCGGGGTCTTTTCTGATTCCACACAAATCTTAAGATTACTTGTTCCAATTCTGCAAAGAAAGTGCATGGTATTTTTTTTTAATTTTTTTTATTTATTTATGATAGTCACACAGAGAGAGAGTGAGAGAGGCAGAGACACAGGCAGAGGGAGAAGCAGGCTCCATGCACCGGGATCCCGACGCGGGATTCGATCCCTGGTCTCCAGGATCGCGCCCTGGGCCAAAGGCGGGCGCCAAACCGCTGCGCCACCCAGGGATCCCAAGAAAGTGCATGGTATTTTGATAGGGATTGCATTGAATGTGTAAATTGCCCTGGGTAGCATAGACATTTTCACAATATTAATTCTTCTAATCCATGAACATGGAATATTTTTCCGTCTCTTTGTGTCTTCCTCAATATCTTTCAGAAGTGTTCTGTAGTTTTTAGTGTATAGATCCTTTACCTCTTTGGTTAGGTATATTCCTAGATATCTTAGGGTTTTGGGTGCAATTGTAAATGGGACTGATTCCTTAATTTTTCTTTCTTCAGTCTCATTGTTAGTGTATAGAAATGCAACTGATTTCTGTGCATTGATTGATTTCTGACACATTGCTGAATCACTGTATAAGTTCCAGCAATCTTGGGATGGAGTCTTTTGGGTTTTCTATATACAGTATCATGTCATCTGCAAAAAGGGAGAGTTTGACTTCTTCTTTCAGGCACCGCCAATTTTAAGTTTAAAAAGTAAGCAATTTAAAGAAAAATATATGTAAACAATAGCATTTTTTTTTCAGGGTTATGTTTTAAAAAGTGTTAAGGGAAGCAATGTAGTTTGGGAAACATGACTTTATTTTGAGGTCTTTTTAATCTATAATCCTATAATTTAGACATATATGAATTACAGATAATGTGTGTATGTGTGTGTATTTATGACAAGCAGACTTCTAACATGCTCTCCAGTGTTCCCTGGATAATTCTTTCCCCTTGAGTGCAGACAAAACCTGGGAATATAATGAGATATTACTTCCATGATTATGTTATATTATATAGCAAAAGAGATATTGCAGATTATATTTAAGAAAACTATCAGTTGACTTTTAGTTAATCAAAAGGGAGATTATCGCAAGTGGGCCTGATCTAATCAGGTGAGCCCACAGAAGAGATAAAAAACAGCAACGGATGCCTTTCTGCTGTCCTAGAAGCAAACAGCCATGGTGTAAAAGCAGAGGGCCGTATGGCAGAGACCTGAGAGCAGCATCTAGGCACTGACAGTGGTCTACCTCCAAAAGCTAGCAAAACACATAGACCTAAGTCCTACAGCCACAAGAAAGACTCTATTGCAATCATTGAGCTTAAGAGGAACTTGGGTTTCAGATGAGATACCAATTCAAGGTGACACCTTCATTTCAGCCTGATAAGATCTTGACCAGAGGGTCTAGCTAACATTCATCTGGACTTCTGATCCATAGAAACTGTGAATAATGAATTTGTGTTGTTTTAAGCTGTTAAATTTATTATAATTTATAATAGTAGGAGAAATGTACACATAGGCACACACATGCACACACACATACACACATACACACATACATACAAATACTCAAATCCTTACAATGTAAAAGAATTTGGGGGCAGCCCTGGTGGCGCAGCGGTTTAGCGCCGCCTGCAGCCCAGGGCATGATCTGGAGACCCTGGATCGAGTCCCACGTCAGGCTCTGACGGAGCCTCCTTGTGTCTCTGCCTCTCTCTCTCTCTCTCTCTCTCTCTCCCCCTGCATCTCTATGAATAAATAAATAAAATCTTTAAAAAAAAAGAATTTGGGAGAATTAATTAGGAGAAAGTCTTATGTGAGCCTTCAGATTATACAGAAACTATAGTACTACCTACACTATATAGATAGCATTATATAATTACCTACAAAAACTATTCATCATTCTCAAGCCAAGTAGAAATCACTGAACTTTCAAAGAACTCTCAGGAGTCTTCCAGAGCAGTGTGCCATACTTCATCTGCACACAAGCCCCTGAAATTTCTTATGAAAACACAGGATCTGGTTCAGTAGGTATGGTTTGGGACTTGAGATTCTGCATTTCTACCAAACTCCCAGGTGATACCAGTACTGTCATTGGGAGTAAGGAGAGTCCAGATTTGTCCCTTGTTTCTAATAGGGCTTAACTAAGCCACAGCAAATAGTTTCCTAAGAGTTTTAGAGATTATCAAGATGATACAGTCTCCTTCCCAGTACCCAACACAGCCAAGGCCTTTCTATTCACAGTGCACTCAAATAGTGAAAGGGTACAGGGACTTATCCATCTCAGAATTTAGATAGCCAAGACTGAATTTAGCTGTACCTCTCTGACATAGGGCAAGTCACCATGAGACCGGAAATCTTGTTGAAGTGTATACCCAAGATTTGCAGCCTAGTCTAACCTCTATTCAAACTTCTGAGACTGTGAAATTAGGCTGGAAGTCTCCACATTTATTATAAGGTTCCTGGTATTTCCTGTTTCCAGACAGGCTGGCAATATTGTAAGCACAGTCTCTATCGTGGTTTTTGGTACTTCCACTCACCATCCCAACTAGAGTCAAGAGTAAAGTAGCACACGAAAGATGCAATGTTCAAAAAGCTGTTGTGGAGAAATTTTATTTATGTAACCTCCAAAGAGATTTCATATGGTCTTCACTGCAGTGGTAGAAGACAGGTAATTCCTTCAATTACATAAAATCACATGCCTCATTTTCCTTCCCATTCCCATCACCTTTTAATATACTTCATTCCATAAGATTGAGTTGAATTCTAAATCTTGAGACTAGAAGGGAAGTTGTAGAGATTATCTGTCTGAACTATTTGTAGTAAACCAAGCACCATTGTATGCAAACCTGCCAGCTGATTTCTCTGTAATTTGGGATAAACTGATAGTATCTCCGAAAGAGACTGGATAGTCTTACTGATTCCTAAGAAAGTGTTCTTTCTCATGCTGAGGAGAGGCAGAAAAGAGCTGGATAAGGAGGGGTCTGGCCAAAGCCAGGAAAGAAGGAAACTGTGGTTAATTAAAAAAAAAAAGAAAGAAAGAAAAAAAAAAGCTGAAGATACAGACTACAAAGATAATAGAGCTCTCAGGCAGCCAGACAAATCCTTGAATCAAGTTGCTGATTCAAGTAGAAGACATTTGTCCAGACCAAAAGAAGAAAAGAGTAAAAGTAATCTTCAGAGGGGCACCTCACTGGCTCAGGTGGTTAAGCATCCAACTCTTAATTTTGACTCAGGTCATGATCTTAGGGCCGTGGGACTGAGCCCCACATTGGCTTTGCACTGGATGTGGAGTCTGTTTAAGATTCTTCTTGCCATTTCCCTCTACCCTTCCACTCTCCTGCCCCCCTCATTCACTCCCTCCCTCTCTTAAAAAAAAAAAAAGTGATTTTCAGAGAAGTACAAAGCACACCCTCCCCTGAAAATTACCAAGTATTTCATTGTCAAGGCCTAAATTACCCCTATTGTTTATCAATGCTGGTGAAGCATTTAGCATTACACTTACGGAGACTGGCCTTATCGAATGTGTGCATTTTGGGGCAAGGAACAGCAAAGAGATGAAAAGGAATTGCTTTCGGGATGTGGTGACAGATACAAAGTAGATTCCCATGACACTAACAAACCTTGGATAGCAACAGCCTGAGAATTGGATACCAGAGTTTTCTACCTAATGTACCTCTTTCAAACACGTCTTCCAGATTTGAGATCACAGGTTGGATAGCCTAAAACCAGGACAGGGCTATCCTTGGCACCACTTTTGGAAAGGTCTTTTCTTTTGTTATTGAAGCAACCTTGGAACTATGCCCCAAAGCCAATCTCAATGCCCAGGTTCCAGGCTTGTCCTAGGATAGCAGATCTAATGGGTCCTAGTGCTGAGGGATGTGTGGCAGGTGGGATGACTTCTTCCTTTAAGTCCCCAGACTGCACTTTGTAAATAATATCACTTGAAGCACAGGATAGAAACAAATGCACACAGACAAATACACATATGCAAACATACACATTGTATAAAAGATTCACAAAGGTGTGTGTGTGCATTCATATATATGTATGTATGAGTGTATGTTCACTTCTGGCAGCATAAGCATGCTTGAAGGCTGAGGTGGCTCTAAGGAAATGGTCACAGTACTAGCAAGGCATTGAGGAAGTACAGGGAAGATGAGTAGGTGGCCCTCTAGGGCACTTGGAGTGATAGAACTCCTACATAAGATGGAACATCTGACACTTGAGACCCATAATCCAAATCCTTGGCTACAAATTTCCCACATAGCAATCACACCCATTTGCAAAAATTAAAGTTCCATTGACAAATCTACCTCAGAGTTTCCTGAGGCAGGTGCCTCTTGTCAATCCACAATCCACCCATTGTGCCTGGGTTACAGTATGCCCTGTCTTCTTCCTGGGGAGGACTTTCCCTCTGCCAGAAACACATTTTTCAGCACTAACCAGACTCCTCAAATCTCCATGCTTACTTCTGCTTTCACAATTTCAGTGAAGAAGGACAAAGAAATAAAACCACTCAGAGAAGCCACAAGTCTTTGCCTTTAATTACTTTTGCTTCTATAGTTCTGATTAACCTCAGTATTAAACCAAGAAAAGAAATTATGCCTTACTCCAGGTCAGACAATGATAAACAGACCTCATGATTGCAGGGTTTCTCTGTGCCTTTCATTTGTGTGTCTGTCCACTTGCCTGTTGACACTTAGATCTCTCCCTTACTCTTTTTTTTTAAGATTTTATTTATTTATTCATGACAGAAAGAGAGAGAGAGAATCAGACTCCATGCAGGGAGCCCGACGTGGGACTCGATTCCGGGTCCCCAGGATCACACCCCAGGCCGAAGGCAGTGCCAAACTGCTGGGCCACCAGGGCTGCCCTTAACTTGCTCTTTAGTATACAGGGCTGGCTTGTGCAGATAATTATCCCAGATTCCCTTGCCCATTTGGTTTCTCATTAGGATGGGGCTTTAGGGGCTAGAGCAGAAGAGAGAAAGAAGCTAGAATATTTTTCCCCTTTTCTCTTTTTTTTCTTTTTTAAAGATTTATCTGTTTGTTTTAGAAAGAGAAAGAGCAAATGCAATGGGGAGGAGCAGAAGGAGGGAAAGAGAGAAACTCAAGTAGACTCTGCACTGAGCATGGAGCCCAAGTTGGGGCTAGATCTCACTACCCATGAGATCACAACCTGAGCCAAAATCATGAGTTGGATGTTTAACTTATAACCCAAGTACTCATCCTTCTCTCTCTGCTTTCGGTGGAATCTTAGAGGTTGTAACTCCTCCATGATTCCATCTCCTACCAGGTGGGCTTTCCTCTTAGGACCTGCATCCTCATAAGCAACACCTGAGCTCTGCTAATACTGCCTCTCTGCTCTTGTCCTCCAGCCTGGGCATGGTAGTGTTTTCCTGCATTGTTCATCTTTAGGCTGCCTCAACTTCCCTGGTTTTCAGTTCTTCCAACAGCTCTCTAGTTTAATTTCTATATTAAATTCTATTAAACCACCTTGTTGGGTTTGATGTTCCTGAAAAATCATAATGGATACACCATAGCTACTTGTATGAATCTCCAAGAGGAAGAATGAACATGCCCAAGACTTATTTCGTCATATTCCCTTCACTGTCATGACTATGTATTGACATTCTGCAGAAGATGGCAGATCTTATTAAGATATTGTTGCCAATTTTCCCAATGTCTACCTCCTAAACTCAGAATATCTTCACATGAAATGAAGGATGCCTTCTACGTCTAGGACATTGCATAACCTCTGAAGGCCAAAGATGACACAGCCAAACCCATAACTAAACCTCCAAAAAAGAAGACTTGAGAGTAGGCATCCCAGAAGGCTAATTTCTAGAACCCATGTGGCTTCCACAAAGAAAAAAGGTCATCCATATGAGCCATTGACTTTGCTCCTTGAAAGTCAATTTGGAGAAGAATATAGTCTGTTGACCCCTAGAATCAGGCCCTCCAGGGATGGCTCAGCTCTCAATACCACTTAGAATTTACACAGTATTTTCCATCTTCAAAGAACTATGCAGACATTAACCAATTATTCTGTTCTTGGCCCCATGCCGAGTTACACTATCAAGATTTGACAAACTCTTTGTACTCTCTGTAGTTCTGTAGGAATGTAGGTTTGTCTATCTCAATCAAAACTGAAGCCAAGTTGAGACCCTTGGCTGAAGAAAGCCTTGGCGATTTAATATTTAATACAAACATCCTGTCCTCATAAACTGATCCTCTTTAATAGAAAAAAAAATGTCATTAGAACACAGTCGAGCAAAAAAGGAAAAGGCTATAAACTTTAAAAAGAACAAAATAGTTAATGTTTGGAACTTTTAAAGTGTTTTCAATAGACAGTTGTGCAGCTGTGGTAACTTTGGAAGAGAGCTTTCACCTCAGCTCCTGTCATCTGCCTATGGGAGACTAATATTAAAGGTTTACATTTTGTTTAGACTGTCCATGATATGCAGATATTTTCTTTCCCTTTTGAATTTCCTCCTTCTTGCTTCCCCTTTGAGACTCTTTGGCCTTTCTGGCACTGAGCTGATGAAGAACACGAGAGAGATATGTCCTAGAAAATAAAACTGTCTGCTTAAAATGAGATCAGTTACTATATAGGGAGCTGCAGTCTGAACCTCCACACCTTGCCCTTTCTCTAGCCTGATGGCTGACCTAAGAGGACCACCGTCTTCTCTAGGCCTTCCTCACTGTCTCTTTTAGAAGTCATGCTTCAGAAATGGCTCTGTGTGATGGAAATCAAAGCAACTAGCTACCAATGCCAGAACTTCACTGTGACAAAAATATCCCCACTTTTTGTTAGACTTCTGAGCATTAGACCTCTGGAGTATAACCAAGACCCACCAAATACTGCTTGCCATCTGGTCTTGATTTAAAAGCCAACCACATGGCATTTGCACTTCTCATTGACTGACAAGCTCAATTGCAAAGCAACCTTGGCTTTCCCATCCTACTTGTCCATAAGACTTCAGATAAGCAATTTTGGCACTGAGTATTCTCATCTATATCCTACTAGGGAATGGAGCTGTATGATCATACCAAAAATATAAAGGATCGACCCTAATAAAATTATGCCACAATCAGAGATAGAAAAAAAAATGGAGACAACTTGGGTTTCAAATAGCATTAGCAGTCAACAAGTTGCTATTTCATGGTGGGCACTTGGTGATTAAAGTTTCCACTGGATATTCAAGCACTGTTAATGGCTGACATTTACTAAAGCAAAGAAAAACAGAGGTTTGTAAGAATCCCAGAAAAATTCCCTCCCACAGATTCCCATGCCCAAGATTCCATTTAACAATGTATTGAAATTATATTCTTTCTCTAAGCCTTGACTCCAGTGATCTTAGTTTTCAGTGATTTCTTGTTTCTTACAACTCCTATATTATCTAGCCTCTGTCTGCCTGTCTCTATATCTCTGTTTATCTCTGTCTCTCTATATAGAATATTCCATGTCATACTGCCTTATAGTATTATATCACTACATTTTTTATGATTTTTCTTTTTTGTGAGCATGTTTTGTCTTTTTGTCTAAGCTTGAGAAAGCAGCAGAACCTGCTTGAGAAAGCAGCAGAACCTGAGACAAGGATGTAAGTATCTTCTGGAATGGTCCAACTACAAGTTGGGAAGCTGGAGCATTTACTGACCAGATTCCGATCCCGCTGGTTGAATGTTGCCCCAGGGATACTGATTCCCCAGCTCTTCTGAGTGGCGCCTACAAAGCAAACAAGCTGAAGCTCCCAGAGCTTGGCAGAAGGCTCTGGGGCAGAGCAGAGAAAGCCATTAAACATACTCTTGAAGTGAGATGCTGACAACTGGAGTTGGGTCTTACTTTGTGGAACTGTCTCCCACTTGTGTGCTGAACTCAGAGGTGGGACATGAGTCTATGATGCCAATACCAGAAGAATTTGCTTGTTTTTATCATGCCAACTTGCAAGTTTCTCAGGGCTGGGGCAGTTTTGCCTGACTTGGTGCCATATTGTGTGCCTAACATAGCACCAGATATTTGAAAGTGTGACAAATATTTCTGATAGGATCTAGCTCAGGATAAATCAGTCATGTATTCCCCAATGCCTCTTTCCTCCTTTCTTTTCTTTCCTATTCCTAATGTTACTTGTCACACTTCTAATTTTTAAGTAACAGATAGTTGAGCCGTGGTAGAAAGAACATTGAAACGTATAATGCAAAGGAAAGCCTAGCTTTGAGTTTTAGGTCATCCTTAAATTGAGTGACACTGGGCAGATCAAAAGTCTTCCTGAGCTTTGATTTCCAAATCTGTAAGATGCTTTCCCCTGAGGTTAATGCCAAAATGAACATATGTCTGTGTGAAAAGCACTTGGAAACCATGGGAATAAGGTTATGTATAAAGGACATTCCTTGTCCTCCTCCCCATGACAAGTTGCTTCCTAAGTATCTACTCTTTGGTTAGAAAGCTCTGAGCATTTATAGCTGCCACACAGAATATAGGAAAGTGATACAGTCTGACCATGGTCCCCTACTTGCTGATGGACACTGAGCCATTTCACAATTTCTGGTCAATATACATCTTTCAAGAAAAGTGGATCTCACCAGTCCCCTTGAGTAAGAAAAAACTGACATGGGAAGAACTCCAAATCACCCACTTTTCTGAGATCCCCTGCTCACTCTTCTATTAAGACTTCCTTTTACACAATGTCCACTATATCAGTTACCTACTATCACAAATAATGCCTACATAAAAACCATCTCAAAATTTAGTGGCTACAGATAGAAATCATTATGAAAAAAAGATATGGATTTATGAATGAATAGAGAAATGGGTAGATGAATGGATAGGTGATAAAACAAATATAGTAAAATACTGGTGTGGGTATATGTTCACTAAAAAGTCAACTTTTCTTATGTTTGATATTTTCCATTAAAAAAAAACCTAAGCATTTCTTTAGTTCACAAATATATGGGTCCCTGTGCTCTGAGCAAGGCTGATTTTGGCTGCGCTCGTTTATGTATCTGCCCTATAACCGGTGGATCATTGGGAACTGTTTGGTCTATGATGGCCTTTTCTGGAATGGCTCTCCTCCATGTTTTATCCTCCAGAAGGATAGCTACGATTTTTTGTTCACTTGATGGTCACAGAAATCCAGAGAACAAGTGGAAATGTGCAAGGCTTCTTGAGTCCTTGGCTTAGAAATATCACTATTACTTTGGGGAGCCTGGGTGGCTCAGTTGAGTATCTGACTCTTGATTTCCACTCAGGTCTTGATCTCACTCAGGTCTTGATCTCAGGGTTGTCGAGTTCAAGCCACATGTTTGGCTCCATGCTGGGTATGGAGCATACTTTAAAAAAAAAAAGAAGAATGAAAGAAATATCACTACTACTTTCACTACAAATGATTGGCTAAAACAATTCATAAGGGTAGCCCAGATTCCAGGGGTGGGGAAATAAAAAAGAAGGGTAAAAAATTGGAGTCATTTTTGTAATCTACCACATCTATCTTACTGGTTGCTAACCATTGTTACCACAAGGCAATGGGGCCTCTATAGTCAGACTTACATAGTTACCCAATTTTGATCATTCACCAGCAGTCATGTACATAGGACATTCAGAATCTAGAAGTACTCAGATCCTAGAGGAGAGGGATATACTCTAAAATCTCTATGCTGGTCAGGTACCGTTGCAATTCATGGAAAGTCAGTAATTGCCCTCTTGAAGCAGGAATCAGGAAGTGAAGATACTACCATTCACATACAGGTTTAAGATCCTGCTGCCCCCACTATCTCCCTCATTCAAACCTATGGAATTGGCCTAAACCCATAGGTCTCCCTCTGCAACTCCTTTCCTGGTGTTTCTTGAAGAACACACTGCTTCCCTGCTTCCCTTTACTTATTGCTTATGGACTATCCTTTATAAACTAAGATGAGGTCACTGACCCACCTATCCCAGAACTTGAGCCTTCCCTCAGCTCAGCAGACATCCTTGGGTCCATGGAGCTACTCTTCTGCTATCTCCTGGACCTCCTCATATTTGGAGGAATTAGTCAACATCAGCAGTATAGCCTTAGGTTCAAGAATAAACTCTTTCTTTGCTCTGAGTCCTACAAACACACCTGGGTGAAAATTCCAACATCATTAGCATCATATTAACAGACCAGAGAGCTGATAACAGGAGCAATGGCAAACATGTACTCTAAAAACTGGGAAACCTAGTAAGCATTGCCGTCTTTAAAGTTAAGCCAGGTGGAGGGTCTTTCAACAACCTTATATTACCAGTCTCAGTAAAGAGAAGCAAACAATGAGATTTATTTCCTAATAAGGACCACTGAGTTATTAGTAAGCAAACTATGGAATCAAGCCTTTCTTGTTAGCCACTTGCCAAATTCAAGACTGTGAGATTTATTAGTTTTTAATTAGCCTTTTCATTACATCATTAGTGACTTCCCTAACACTGCAGTGCAGAAAGAGCAGAAAGGTATAATTTTATGGTGTTTACTGATCATGCTACTTGATTAAAGATGACAACTAGGCCTGCTTAGCATTCTTACGAGCTGAGGAGAGGGTGAGTTAGACTAAGGAATTAGGAGGGGTGGGAAGTTGGACATCAGGGAAAAGCAAACCCTTTTGGCTCAGTGTGAATGAAATCAGACTCCTTCCTCTGTTCTACTTGAGAGAAAAGATATTAGCTTGGCCAGTAATAGGACCTCCTTAATTTATTAAAAATAATAATAATAACAACAAGAGGGAATGAAATATTTGCAACAATGACTCATTTTATATCAAATCATAGGTCAGTCAGATGATGTCAGAGATGTAAGCCCCACCCACCCCAAATACAAATTAGACACCTCTATCCACTGGACCTCCATTTAGATGCAAAGAGAAAACGCTGGTCTAGTGACTTACTGAGCCCAGGAAGAGTAATTACCTTACATGTGCCTCTATTTCTCCATCTGTAACATGGGAGGGGGGGGGGTTACAACTAGGTCATTCCTCAGAAATCTTCTATCACTAACATTCCAGAACCCCAAAGCCAACATGTAATGCTTGTCTTCCCAGTGCTGCTACCAATGCTGACTCCTGATAATAATCCTCGAAGGTTGGCATCATTCTAAACCCTGTTTTATTATGAAGCTAACTAAGACACTTGTTCTAAGACTTGCTGGATTTCCTGCTACAAGGTACAAGAGAGCAGCAGAGGCATCCATGGGAGCTTGTGAGAGAGGTAGTGTCAGGTCCCTCCCACACCTGAATCTGCATTCTAACAAAACCTCTAGGTAATTCATACCCAAGTTACGGTTTAAGAAGCAGTGCCCTAGGTCACAAAACCACTAAATGCCAAAGCCAGAGGCAAATTCAAACCCTCTGATATTATATCCTGTATTTTTTCTACCCATACCACACCCATGATTTCTTCTTCCAGAAGAAACTGGCCCTTGTTCATCTCTTCTTATCAGTTTTGGCCAAGCAAATCTCCAGATACCCTCTGCAATCTCTCTCTGAGATGCTCTTTAAACCCATTACACACCACTAGAATTGTTCCCTGGATGGCTCACACCCTGCCCCCACTCCCACGTAATTAAGTTCATTTTGGATCCAAGATAACAGTATTGCAATGGCCTTGGAATTGAAAAGAAAAGCAAAGAGCATTTTTTTCTGTCTATGAACAGATAAAGACAAATAAAGAAACAACATTTTTGTTGATGATGGGGTGGCAAAGGGTGACTATAGGTCCCAGAAAGAACTTTAAGGACAATTGGCCTTGGTTTTTCTCTTGATGATTTGGCTTAAAAGACACCAGAGGGGACCTCCACTTAGCTGTGAATAGTGATGGTCTGGAGACCCCCAGGCAGACCAGTCCCCCATTAGTTGGGTTACTCTGGAGTTGTAAACACGGTACTCTCCCAATCTGTTTTCTAAGACGAACTGTATATAAAGTATGTGTGTGGCAGGAGATGATAGCTCGCTTGAGGCTTTCAGCAATCGATGTTTACAGACTATAATGGAAACCACAAGTTTCTTCTTTAACTCAAGTCAGTATACATTCCTTCAACCCGCAGGCAAATTGGAGCAGGGAGGGGGCTTAGGAGGGGTTCACAGTGAGTCATCATTTCACATTTTTTAACAGCTTAATGAGCATCTAGAAATGCCTTATTAGCCAGCAAAAATACAGAATCTTTTTTCCCCCACCAAATTCAGCCATGACCCTATTTGGATGTGGAATTCCTTGAGCATCTACTTTAAATGACGCCCCTCATGGAAGGTGAGTGACTAATGTCTCTACCACAGAGTTACAAACAAAAGCATATGAGAGACTCCACAACTGACTTCAAGTTAATAACTTTCCCTCATTTTGTTTCAAGTTTAGGAGGGGAAAAACTTATTTCTCATAGGTTCCATTAATCCTCTGGAAAGCCCAGCCCTGGGTGCCTGGAAGAAACAACAGAATTCTCAGATCTGCAAAGCAGCTCTCTCAGCCAAGATTTGCCTTGCTAACAGACAGATGGTAAATATCGCTGGGGTTCTAAAGCCACAGCTGTGTGCCTCTGGATCTCTCAGATCTATGTGTGTGATCATTAAAATATTTCAGATCATCTAAAATAGGAGTCTCTGTGATCTTGGCAACTTCGATATTCCTGACCCTCTTTTATATTTTTCTTTCAGGGGCCACATGCATAATCTGGGTAAAATAATGGGGAAAAGTACAGAAATTCCCAGAGCTACTTATCATCTTGAATATATGTGTTTGTGTATAGACATTTTAATGCTGTATTAAATAAGTCATTAGTATTTCAATATCTCTTTGATAATTGAGAAGGAGAAACTGATTTTTTCCCCAAGTTTTGTCTTGAGTCTCAAATAAATAAATTATCTTTTGTCTTTTCACTCCTTTTTCTCCAATCCTCTTTAATAGTAAAGGTCAGATTCTGGCTCACAAGGCAACTACAAGATCTGAAGGGTCCCATTTGTCCTTCAGACAAAATTTGCATCTTTTAGATCATTTGTGCCAATTCTGCATCACCCTAAAAGAAGGAGATTTCAAGAGTCACCCAGTTTCATGAGAGGAATTCTGTGACATTTTCTTCTTGAATTTACTAAAAGTAAAATGCAAGTATATCATTTCTGGAATGATGCCAGAGTACATGACCTAAAATCTTATGAATATTTCTTCATATCCCTACAGATTGGCTTTAAAGCTACCTTCTGTCTCAGAGCAAACAATCATTTGAAAATTTAATTGTAACTCCTGTACAATTTCTGGCAATTGGGGAAAATATTCCTGTATATAATTCCATGTCAATGAAATTGAGGTACATCTCAAGAGAATCTGGAATTCTTATGACAGATGCTGATGAAATAAAGGATTAAAAAAGTAAGTCCGTTTTTAATTCCTTCCTAAATTACATCTCCTTTTACTGGGCAAATTCCTCTGAATAAAGCTAACTCCCCTTTTAAAAAGGTCATTTCTGTATATCTATCATTCAATCTTCTCTGAACGTGTTACTATTTAATATAGTCTTCTGAGGACTCCCTCAGGATAGCTGCATGACTTTGAGCTCACTTTCCAGTCCTTTTCTTTTCCTTTTTGGAGCAAGGGGAAAAGAAAAACCAAGTCATAAGTCCTGTGGACTGCTAATCCCATAAAGGAGATTGTCAATATATGCAAGTTGATGTGTGGACAGAGCAATTTCCGCATTTGTCTTTTCACTTATTCATTTGTTCTTCCAGCAGATATTTGAAAATGTAAGATGTAAGATAAGCTAGGTGCTGAGCAAACTCTGGTGTATAAAAATGACAGAGTCCATACATTCAAGTAGCTTCCATTTTAATGGACTATAAAAGGTGGATGAAGATGGTTAATTGTAAAACACACCCTCTGATTAACTGAAGAAAACAACACATCTTATGCATTTGATGATATTAAAGAATTATGTTAATTTTGTTCAATGATAGTGGTTTTGTCCTGATGTTAAAAAAAAGAAACATAAAAAAATCCTTATCTATTAGATGCATAATACTGAAGTGCTTACAAGTGAATTTGCTAGGATTTACCTTAAAAACTTTCTCAAAAAAACAAAACAAAAAGAAGTGGGTAGAGAGGAAACAAGAATGTCAGAACAGTGGTTAGAGCTGGATGATGGGCACAATAGATTGGCTATTTTCTCTACATTCATGTGCTTTGAAAATATCCTTGATGATGATGATGATGATGATATATTGCACAAGTATGTAGGGTTAAACTGATGATGATGATATATTGCACGAGTATGTAGGGTTAAACTTTTTTGAACACTTATGATATGAAAGCTGCTCTACATACATTACAGTTGTGGCTACTCCATAGGAACAGGATAGACCCGCACCCAAAATTTGGTTTGGAGATCAAGAATGATGATGCCACACACATACAGCAAATGGTCATGAAAATATTTAATACTTAATCATGAATCTTTTGGGGGAAAGCAAGGCAGGCCCCACTAAGCTGGTCTGAAACTGGTTTATGTTGGAAGTGCAGCAGAGCAAGAGTTCCTATATGTAGACTTACATGGCTTGATTTTCCCACCAGCTCCAAATGAAGGAACACTGGGCTTTCTTATCAGTGTTCCCAGATGTGTAGCACAAGGAAAAGAGGGAGGGGTAGAGCTCAAAAGCTGTCTGTTATCAAATATTTTAAAAATGGACTCAGAATATTACAATCTTCTCATTTATTTTGCACTATGACCCTCTAAGTTAGGGTAGTACTTCATAGAAGAGAACACTGAGGCTTAGCAAGGTTAAGTACTTGCCAAGATCATCAAAGTAACAACATTAGAACCGGAGCCTACTGTCTTAAGCACACTCTATCCTTTTACATGGGTCATGAGACACTTCCACATACAAGGATCACATGTAAGGCACACTCCAACCCAGGAAAGGCAACAGGGCTTATTATGCTGGTATCCAATGGAGGAAGTTAAGGTCCAGGCTAAGTAGATAATAGAATCAGTAAAGATGGTATGTGTAAGAAGCACACAGCTTTTTCTGCTGAAAAATTACTTTCCCACTAAATCAGTTAGGATGTTTGTGATCGCAAGTAGCAAGATAGTTTAAACAATAAAGAACAGCCTCATAATCTCAAACAGGAAGAGCAGATCTGTGGGCAGGGTCCAGGATGAGTGGATTCAATAGTTCAACAAGGCCCCTAAGAGTTCAGGCTCTCTTCAAGCTCCTACTCTGCCAGTCTAGTTCCATTTGCAGGATGGAACCAAGATGGCTACAGATGTCACATCCACACAAGACAACATTAAAAGGAAAAAGGGACATCCCCTGAGAAACAGAGAAAAGAAAAAAAGAAAGAAAAGAAAAGAAAGAAAAGAAAAGAAAAGAAAAGAAAAGAAAAGAAAAGAAAAGAAAAAAAAAAAAGAAAAAAAAAGAAAAAACTCTTCCTAGAAGCCCTCCAGCAGATTTTCCCTCATACTTTGTTGGCCAGTGGGCTGGGTCACATACTTGCTCCTGAACTACTCACTAAAGACCTTAAAGTAATGCTAAACCACAAAAGACATTTGACCTCAGGCTGAAAAGAAAGTAGAACATTGGAAGTGCAACAAACCCAAGAGGACAGGTCCTACTCTGTTCCAACAGACTGTGCCACACAGGAGTGTGAGCCTAGCGATACTAGACCTTTGGTTTTGTCATGACAAGCCAGAAATTTATATTTTTAGCGTCTGAATTTATATATTTTGGCCACATACTTGGTTTTTATAAAGACATTGTGGGCCAACATCACTCTCTAGTTCAAAAATAACAGGTCTGTTGATTAATAGTGGTCTTTTAAAACTCTGAGCAAAAGAATCACAGACATTCCAATCCAGAAGGTCTAATGTGACAACAGAGAATTTGTATGTCTAATAAGGTCCAGGGTGATGCTGATGCAGCTGGTTCATAGACCACATTGAGAATAGCCCAGTGGTCCTACTCCATTTTGTTTTTTTCCACCCTATGGAATGACTATATGTGTTCCATATTTCATAGTCCTGGTTGAAGCAGCCATGCTTCCTCCTTCCTCCTTTCACTGAGCATCTTACCTGCCTACTGACAACTTTTCTTCCTCTTCTGGCCTTCAGCACATTTTAGGAAATCAGCTGAATTCTCAGGTTGGCCAATGATGCCCTTTTCCTACCCCTTTCCCCAAATGAAATGAAATGAAATGAAATGAAATGAAATGAAATGAAATGAAATGAAATGAAACACACCATGATATAGAAAGGCAGAAAGAACTTCAAACGAGCTGGCTCATTATTTTCCTCCACAAACTAGGGAAGGGCACAAACAAACACAATATTGCTGAGGGAAGCCAGCACAGGCTGGGCCTGGTTTTCACCAAGCAGTGACCTCCTCCAGTGAATTAAATGCCCAGAGCCCCCACAGTCTCATCTGGTCCTGATTTTCAATCGGCAGTAAACTGATACATTTTTTTTTCACTTTCATTATAGCTTGTTTTCATCTAGTTTATATTTCCAAATGTACTGGTTTTCAAGCCTGAACTGTCATATTAAAAAAAAAAAAAAAAAAAAAAAAAAAAAAACATCAAAAAATGTAGGCTTGCCGACCCAATGGCACCAGGGAGGAGACCAAGTCCTCAGCTTGTGGTAACTCCTTGGAGATTTTCTTTTCTCTGAGATACTCCCATTGGGAGTCACAAAGTTGATGGGTAAGTTGAAAGTGACAATGAAGGTGCCCAGACTGCCTATCTTACCCTGTGAGGGGTAACATGCTGACCAGAGAGACAAGAAAATAAAGGAATCCCTAGAAATTTCCATGCACTTCAAATTCTAACTATTCCAGCAAGGACACAGGAACTTTGAAGGAGTAGAAGGCTTGAAGAAGGGTCACCAATCTGACAGCAGAGCTTTGTAAACTTGCCAGATGATGGAGAAAAGGGCTAACTCTCCCAACCAGGGAGAGTGGAGGCCCAGTTCTGTGCACAGAAAGGAACAGCCAAACACTGTGACTGAGTCTCAAAAGAATTAGTCAGCAAATGGAATGAACACAATTGGGAATGAGCTATGAACATTCCCAGCACCCACCCTGAGGTGCATGGAAAACACACCCTTCTGCAGGATGAAATCCATCCAGGGTGATCCTCACAAATGTCTGCCAGGCCTCCAGCTACACCATGACCAAAGGGTCTGAGCTCATTCCTCTGGGCAGGTACCTCCCTCCCCAAGCTCTCTGCAGCTGAGTCAAAAAAAAAAAAAAAAAAAAAACATAAAAAATGTAGGCTTTCCCTCCCACTGCAGGAGGTATGACTTTAGACATAGGGGAGAGTGTGGTAAACAGACTTTCAACTCTCCAGAGTAGAGCTCAAGACCTAATGGTTAGTACTTCAAAAGTTCAGGCTGCCCTCAGGTCTAGATGAAGATGTGGTGGTGAATTGGGATTCATCACAAGGCAGCCCCCATTTTCTGTAGCTCCTATGCACAGTTCAAACATGGGCTTTTTCCTCTACAGAAATGATTCCGAATGTAAACCCAAACATGCTTTTCATCCAAGTTTAACTTTTCATGTAACAGCATAAAAATAAATAAACAGTTGAAGTGTTGGCCTTCACAGTCCTCCTCTGAAGTCTTTTCTCCTGGCTGATTCCAAGGCTCATTCTTTCTGCTTTTCTCCATCTCTTCTGCCAAAGTTCTTGTCATCCGTGGGTGGCAACCCTCTCCCTGCTGAGGATGCTTTAAATCTTTGCTCTCTGGTCTTTTCTTGAAGCTTCTGTTTCCAGCTGGTGTCAAGTTCAAGAAGTTGAAAAGTTTTCCCCAATTCTCATCTTTTAGTAAATGCTATTTTGTGGTCTGATCATTCTTTTTTGCTCTATTTTCTCCATGTTCACTCACACACACACACACACACATACCTGTGCACACGTGCAAGCATGCACACACACACATACATGTGCGTTCCTTTACCATATCTCTCTTTCTCTCCTTTCCTGCTTCCTTGTACTTTCGCTTCCTCCCTTGACCTTCAGAAATGCAAGATGTTACATGCCATATAGAGCAGATCTATATATTATGTTAAATGAACTTGTCTCATCATTAAATGCGAAAAAAACTAAAAAGAATACCAGACATCAAGTATACGAGTTCTTCATCATCAGTAGTGAAACTAAGTTTTCAGGCTTTGCTGGATATTGTGATTTAGAGGAATTATCTTACCCCTTCTTTAATTCTGTGAGTGAGGAACCAGACCATACCCATTTGAGTATTCGGAGAGGTTAAGCAATTAGGCTAAAGTTGCACAGGTAGTGGGTGTTACAGCTACGATTCTAATCCTGGCAGCCAAACTCCAGGGGCCCTGCTTTAAACACATGTGATGTTAATTCCTCCTCTCTCTCAAAAGGTCAGGAAAGGATCCCATAAACTTCCTCCAGCACTGAGTATGAAATGCCTAAGCCTAGGAGTTTGGGATCGGAGAACAATTTGGAGTTGTGGCCACACACAGATACCCTATTCTATCCATATATCATATCTCATAATGGAATAGTCATTCTCAATCTTGGCTGTATTCAGACCTGGAGCTTTTAAGAATCCTGATGCCCAGGCCATACCCAAGAGTCTAATTACGTCAGAATACCTGGGGTGTGGAACCCAGTCATCATTATTTTAAATATCTCACTGGTGACTCCAATGTATTGCCAAGACTGAGAATCACTCAAGTAATGAAATGTCAGGCAGCAACATCAAGCAAATTAAATAGCTCCTTTTTGTGATTGGCAGGGCTGTCCCACCTTCTCTGAAGTCAAGGTGATCAAATTGGTGTTTTTCAGGCAGCCTGGGTGGCTCAGAGGTTTAGCGCTGCCTTCAGCCCAGGGGCTGATCCTGGAGACCCGGAATTGAGTCCCACGTCGGGTTCCCTGCGTGGAGCCTGCTTCTCCCTCTGCCTGTATCTCTGCCTCTCTCTCTTTCTCTGTGTCTCTCATGAATAAATAAATAAAATCTTTTTAAAAAATTTGTGTTTTTCCTCTATATTGAGATAGCTAGGAAGAAACCTGCCTATCAATATCCAAAATGGTAGATGGCTATAAAGTAAAACATTTTGAACTTGGAAGAAAGGGCTTATGTTCTATCAATCTGTTGTGTGCTAGCGATGTGACTCATTTTTAAATTGTGGCAAAATGTACATAACAAAATTTACCATCTAAACCATTTTAAGTGTTCAATAATAGTAATTATGTTCACAATATTGTACAACCATCATCACCATCCATCTTCAGAACTCTTTCAACCATGCAAAACTAAAACTCTATACCCATTAAATGGCAATTCCTTATTTCTCTCTCCCTCCAGCCTCTGGCCACCACCATTCCAGTTTTTGTTTTCTGAGTTTGACAACTCCAGGTATCTAAGTAGAATAGTGCAGTATTTGATCTTTCATGACTGGCTGATTTCATTTAGCATGATGTCTTCAAGTTTCATCTATGTTGTAGCATGTGTCAGAATTTCCTTCCTTTTTAAAGCTGAGTAGTATTGTGTTGTGTATACTACATTTTGTTTACCCATTCATCTTTTGATGGGCATTTGGGTTGATGGATATTTTTAGTTATTATTATGAATAATGCTACTATAAACTTGATTATACAAATATCTCTTCAAGACCCTGCTTTCAATTCTTTTAGATATACACCCAGAAATGGAATTGCTGAATCATTGACTGTGTCACTTTAAAGAACTCATTTCAATCTTCCTGATCTATTTCCTCATTTAAAATTCATGTTTATTACACATGGTTGTAGGTGCTAGGGATATCACAGTAAACAGGATAGCTAAGGTTCCTATTCTTACTGCAAGCTGCCCTAAAATGAATGAGATGATTGGGGTTTTCCTGCTTTCATTAACTAATTAATTGAGAAATTTCTGGCCTTCTCACCGGGTATTGAGAACTCTTGTACTGAGAAACAAAGAGTTTATCTGGAGTCTGAAAATAATGAAGGCAAAAGGAGGGAGCTCCCATGTTTGATGAAAGAAAACTTGAGTCTTGTAATTTTAGTTGGATGAGGAAATTGTCAATCCCAGCCACGTTTCCCCTTGGGTGTGGTATTAGTGAGAATTCATGCCAGGACCTAATTAAACATTTCAAATATCCTTTCTCAAAGAAAAGGAAAAAAAAATTATTCCAAATCTCTCCTTCTCTCTCATAGATACACACACACACACACACATACACACACATATACCCCCTACATTTTTACATGTATTTTAGGAAAACTTCTGAGACAACCTAAACCTATATAAATCCATGAACTCCGCAAGTCAAAAATCACCATATAACCAAAAAAGAATTAGTCCCAAATAATAAAGAACTCTGATACATCCAAATTTAAGGTCAATGAATGATTTAAAAAGTTGTCCAGAATTCTTTGTGAAGAATGAGCTGTGTATTAACTTCCCTCAGTTAAGGTTGTGATTTCTTAAAGCAGCAGGAAGGAGAGTAGAATATAAGTGATAAGAGATGTACATGGCTATAGACTAAGAACTCTCCATTCAGATACCTTTTGAGGGAAAAAACATTCTTTTGAATAATATAGAAAAATACGAGGGACAATATAACAAACATCTGTGATTCAGTCTTTCATTGTTATTATTTACTCAACCTTATTTTCTTGGATATATCTTTTTATTGGAATTTGCCAACATATAGCATAACACCCAGCGCTCGTCCCATCAAGTGCCCTCCTCAGTGCCTGTCACCCAGTCACCTCAACCTCCCGCCCACCTCCCTTTCCACCACCCCTTGTTACTCAACCTTACTGAGGTATAGTTTACATACAATAAAATACACATATCTTAAGTCTGAATTCAATGAATTTCGATAAATGTGTACACTTGTGTAAAAACCCAACCCTTTGAGCTATAAAACATTTCCATCACCTCAGAAAGTTCTTTCATGCCCCTTTGCACTCAGTCCATTTCTGTTCCTGGGCAAACACTGATATGATTTCTACCACTGTAGTTTGATTGTGTCTAGTATAGAAACTCAATTAAATGGAACACATAGTAGTATCATTTTCCATCTCACTTCTTTTGCTGACTATTCATCCATGTTGTTGCATGTATCAGAGGTTAATTCTTTTTTTATTGCTGAATTGTGTTCCTTTGTACAGTATAAGCCAAAATTTATTTATCCATTCTCCTGGCTTATTCCCACTGCTTGACTATTATAAATAAATCTTCCATAAACATGTGCAAAACTTCTTTGTGTACATAAGTTTTTATTTCTCTTGGTCCAGAAGACAAACTGCAGGTTCATAGAGTAGATGTTTAACTTTATAAGAAACCGTTAAACTGGGGCAGCCCAGGTGGCTCAGTGGTTTAGCGCCACCTTCAGCCCAGGGTGTGATCCTGGAGACCCAGGATCGAGTGATCCAGAATCGAGTCCCGCATCTGGTTCCCTGCATGGAACCTACTTCTCCCTTGGCCTATGTCTCTGCCTCTCTCTGTGTCTCTCATGAATAAATAAATAAAATCTTAAAAAAAAAAAGAAACTGTTAAACTGTTTTGCTAAGTGGTTGTAAAATTTTACACTCACACCAGCAATGGGTAAGATACACAGTTGCTCTATATCCTTGTCAACACTTAGTATTGTTGATTTTTAAAATTCATCATTGTGGTGGGTGTATAGTGATGCCTCACTGTGTTTCTAATTTGCATTTCCCTCATGACCAATAATGTTGAACATCTTTCCATGGGCTTTGTGGCTGTATTGATCAGCTTGGGCTGCCATAACAAAACCATAGACTGGATTGCTTACAGAAATTTATTTTCTCAGCTCCCAGCTTTCTCTGGAAGCTGTAAGTCTGAAACCAAAATGCCAGCACAGTGAGGTACTCTTTCTGGCTTTCAGAGAGCCATCTTTGCTGTGTCCTCACAGCAGGAATAGGAAGGAGTAGGGGGTTGGAGGGAAGGGGAAATAAAGGGAGAGAAGGAGAGAGAAAGAATGATCTGGTGTCTCTTCTTATAAGGGCACTATTTTCATCAAATGAGGATCCTACCCTTATGATCTCACTATTTCTTAATACCTCTCCTAACCCCTATTTCCAAATACTATCACATTAAGCATTAGGGCTTCAACATTTGAATTCTGGAGGGACACAAACATTTAGTCAATAACAATGGCCATTTCTATAAATTCCATTTTGAAGTCTCTATTCAAGTCTTATGCCTATTTTTGTATGAGATTGTCTTTTTATTATTGAATTCTAAGAGCTATTTATTTTACATAAAAGTCCTTCATCAGATATATATTGAAAATACTTTCCCTTAGTCATAACATGCCTGTATATTTTCTTAACAATACCATTTGAGGAGCAGAGAGTTTAAATTTTATCACATACATTTAATTTTTTTTCTTTTTAAATGAATGCTTTTGAGTCATAGCTAAGAAATCATTGTCCATCTCAAGGTTATGAAGATTTCCCCAATATCCTGGAAGTTTTACATTTTTAACTTCTATTCTTAGTTTCATATTTTGTTTTTATGTTCAGGTCTAGAACTCAGATTGAGTTAATTTTTATGTTTGTCATGAGATAATTAAATAAGTTAATGAATGCATCTGACCCAGGACAGGGACTCAATAAATAAGTTCTATAATTATTACCTTTTTTTAGCAATTAAGGACATTAACAGGCATAGTCACCCATTTACTGCAAAGATTTACATTAAGGAATATTTAAAACAGAGGTGCCTGAGTGGCTCAGTGGTTGAGTGTCTGTCTTCAGCTCAGGTCATGATCCAGAACTCCTGGGATTGAGTCCTGCATCAGGCTCCCTGCATGGAGCCTGCTTCTCCCTCTGCCAATGTCTCTGCCTTTCTCTGTCTCTTATGAATAAATAAATAAATATTTTTTTTAAAAAAAGAAGGAAAAGAAAAATTAAAAAACAGAATGGGGCATGTATCAAAACTAAGAGCTTTTAGTTTGCAAGAAACCTGCTTTATCTGGAAGATTTGGTGGCTACAGCTGATGCTCCCTGGGTCCCACCAAGGGAGCCTAAAAAGAGTTCTCACATAGATGGAGCCAGTTTCCCTTGCCTTTCTCTGCCCAAGGTCATTCTCTGGCTGCAGGTACATCAACCTAGACAGTCTTTAAAGTTTCAGATGGAGGATAATAATTCAGGAGCCATCCTTGACACAGGAGGAACTAGAGTTAGTGAATAAGATACATGCCTGTGTTGCATCATCGCCCAAGGAACAGTTTTTCATTGTGTTTTACACAGTGATGCAAAGGGTCCCCAGCAGGACTGAGCCCTAGAAGGATGTTTCCTTTTTCATTCCCTCTTCCCCCACTCCCTCAGTGTGTTTCCTAGGATACACTCCCAAATGATCTACTTATACCAAAATTCTTATCTGAGGGTCTGTGTTTGAAGGAACCTATACTAAAACAGAAACTGGCCTCAGAAATGCAATGCTTTGGACACATGAGTGCCTCCCATGAAAGGTGACCCTCTCTGGAGAAAGAAATAGAGGAAAGAGATAGGCAATTTATTTCACATCAAGAGTGCAGGTTAGAAATAGAGAGCCTCAATCACCCAGGTGGTTTTTGTTGCCAAATCCTCCGAGGTGGTATCCATGCACGGAGTTCAAAAGTCTTTGTTCTGGAAACTTCTTAGCCAAGTATTTCAAGGCCCTTGGCAAAAACACCTTGCTCAAGGTAGGATTCAAATGAAATAGTGGAGTAATGTCTGGGTCGTGCCTGCTTCTTCTCTGAGAAACAAGCCACAGTCCATATGCCAAAGCAGGGAGGACATTATCCCAAACACAACAATTTTGCAATACAGACAGTTTTCTTTGAAAGGGTTCTACAAATGTATTTCTCTCACTTGGGAACTTCAATAGAAGATAATTATTCTTTTCTGCCTTATAATATATATTAAAAATGTTCAAATGTGGCTTTTCAGGGATTTCTGCCAAATAGTTTTAGGCACCAGATCCAGCTTTACTTAATTTTATATGGCCTGCTTAGTCTATTGTAAAATACCCTTTCATGCAATATGAATTTGTTAAAGAAGCTAAAATATATTCCTTTATATTAAAAATCTAATTTAAAAAGCTTTCAAGGTTAGGTACTTTCGGGATCCCTGGGTGGCGCTGCGGTTTAGCGCCTGCCTTTGGCCCAGGGCGCGATCCTGGAGACCCGGGATCGAATCCCACGTCGGGCTCCCGGTGCATGGAGCCTGCTTCTCCCTCTGCCTGTGTCTGCCTCTCTCTCTCTCTCTCTCTCTGTGTGACTATCATAAATAAATAAAAATTTAAAAAAAAAAAAAAAAAAAAAAAGGTTAGGTACTTTCGCCCTCTGACCTATCCCATGAAGAACTAACCACTGAAAAGGAATTGAAGCCCTCCTGAAACTCTGACTTCTCTAGTCTCTCACTACCACCATGAAACAAAACAAGACTGTCACCCTCCAGGAAACGCAATGTACATGACAAGAAGGCTGTTTTCAGATAAACAGTCTACTTTATTGCCACCAGGGCATACAATATCTCAACCACTACGTTTCACAGCCTCTTTTCTGTTTTTATGAGCTTATGCCAACAACTAGTAATGAGTACAAAAGCCTGTGTGAAACATTGCATTTGATGGAGTGTTTGTGTTGGCTTCCTTAAAATCGGCTGATTTCCAAATCTCATTCTCCACCCTACCTTAGTTATATTTATACTGTTGTGCAGAACAAACTTGGAACTGTATTTAAATATGAAATGCTTTGTGGCCATTCGTGCAAATCTCTTTATCGGGGTCTCGCACATTAACGCCCTTCACAATTGACCCACAGGCCGATTGTTTAACATAACGTTTCCACGGGGCTGCTTTCACGCACTCACAGCCCTGTTTTTACTTTTCTTAGCTTTCCTGGACAATCAAAAGGAAGTGGAACAGAGCCGGCTTGCTGAAAGCTGGAGCTGCCCCAGTGTCTCCTCCTACCTTCTGTCTCGGGTTTTGTTTTTCTACTTCTTTTTCTTTTCTTTTTTTTCTTTTTTCTTTTTTTTCCCATCATTTTTGGTGGTAGAAAAGGCAGAGCCAGACTACGTAGTTACAATCTCTCAATTCTGTGTCTGCTGTATTTTCCCTCCTGGCTCAGAGTCAATATGAAAGCTCACTGTGACCAGTCTCACAAAGCCAATTTCATGAAATTGCATTCCCTGTTGATTTACAAAAGCAATGCAAAGGTGTGTGTGTGTGTGTGTATGGTGGCAATATTGAGGGGCAGGTGTACAAAATCCCTCTTTCTTAAAGTAATAGAAACATCCAACTTTTAAAATGTAAATATCCTCATTTCCCTATCCCTTTATCATTTAGAGGCTGTTTTAACTTAAAGGGTCACAGGGTTCCACCCTACATTTTCCCTCTCTTCCCGTTTTTAGCTTGGAAGAGAAGGGTTGTAACCTGTACAAACTGCAACAGAAAGACTTAAAGTAGCCAAGGCACTTTCTTGGAAAGAATGTCTTCCTGAGGTGCTATGGTTAATGACAGTCTAAGATGTAGTTTTCTCTTCTGTAAGAAGAGAGATTGATTTCTATTAGAGTGCTACCGCAGCTACTAGGTACACTAGGTATACACACAAGAAACAGCAATAACGTCTGTTTCCTATGATGGTTGTGAAGATTTAATAAACTAAGCACACTAACTTTAATAAACATCACTCACAGAGTACAGTGTCTGACAAGTAGTGAGTGTGTGGAAATGTCAATCATTATCATCTTCATGAATCATGAATCATGGTGAGAATCAAGAGGTCTCCACTATGGCTGATATAATGATCAAGAGGGCTGGTTTTGGAGTCAAGTAGGCCTGCCTGCAAATCCCCACTCTTGCCATTCCGACGTACATGACCTTCAGCAAGTTAGCAAAGTTCTTTAAGCCTCAGTGTCCTCATATTAAAATGGGGCTAATAAATTATGTACCTTAAAAGGCTGCCATAAGGATTGTGCTATATATGTACTTAGCACAGTGTTTTACATATAAATATATGCTTTACATATCAATATATAGTAGCTGTTAATATTACTTGCTTATCTGATATAGTTTGTTATAAGGACATACTACAAAAGGAGCCCAAAGGACAAATGAGTTAGGAAAAGAAAAATGGGTCATGTCTGTTCCTTTTCTGATCTGACCACTTGTTGAAATGAGAACCCTCTTTATCCCACATACATCTCACACACCACAAGGCAAGTGCATGGGGGAAGTGAAAGTATAATGTGGAGGTCTTCCAAGTCTACTCTAGATTATTTTAATACAAATGACAATAGTTCCTCACTTAAAGAAAAACATCAGGAATAAATGCTAACCTGGAGGGATGACAAAAAAATGTATAAACCAGGAATGTCCCAAACTAGGGTATTCAGTACATACAATCACCCTAATTTTGACCCTTTGATAATTATAAATTCTATGGGGCTTTCTCCAATAAGATAAGTGATGCATCTATTTTTCAGGTGGGCCACATGGGATCTTCTTAGCAAACAGAATCCACTGTGTCTTGATGAAACTTCATTGCTCCTTCCTGAGAAGGGGCTTTGCTGACCATTCCCTGCCTTCTTCTAGAGCTGGTTGTCCTTTAAATTCCAAGTGAAGAGGAAAGGACACACAGACAGGCTAAAATCCACCACAGAGCTCTAGTTTGGAAAAATAAGACAGAATGCACTTTCAACATTCACGAAGCATGAGGGGATAGGATGGCCATGAGAGCGGTCATGTCTTCTTAATCCCTACCTATATTCCACTTCCAGTTTGGGATTTTAAAGTGGGCAAAGCCACCAAACATCTGTTCACCAAATTGTAATTTAAAAAACTAGGAAGGGGCAGCCCAGGTGGCTCAGTGGTTTAGCGCCACCTTCAGCCCAGGGCGTGATCCTAGAGACTGAGGATCAAGTCCCACGTTGGGCTCCCTGCATGGAGCCTGTTTCTCCCTCTGCCTGTGCCTCTGCCTCATTCTCTCTCTCTCTCTCTCTCTCTCTCTCTCTGATGAATAAATAAATAAAAATCTTAAAAAAAAAACTAGGAGGTACACTCCCTGTACACAATCCCAAAAGCTCAAAACACTTAGTTCTAGGACAGATTAACAAAATTCAGTTTTATACACAAGGTAGCAAGTCCTGGTATTATTTATTTCAAGAGATAGTTTAGTATGGAGAGATAAATCATTTCAAGAAAAAAATACAAATTAAGCATGCAATTTTATTGTAGTTTACAACCACAATTCTATCCCTAAAATGTCTCTTCTAGTAGCTCTCAGAGTTAAATCATAATCTGCATCTAATTAAGATATTTCTTATTTTTAAAGCTGTTACCAGGTAACTAGGAGATTTCACCAAATCATTCATTTACCTATCTCCTCATTCAAATATTCATTCAATACACATTTGTTAAACACCTTTGGAGACAAACGGCACTTCTGGCTCTGTAAATCCACAGTATTTTCCAGAAGAGAATCCTTTTTGGCTGTGATGTGTTCCTTAGATATAGCCAAGGAGTACATTTAACAATGATAGAGCACAAGCACCAGCCAATCAGAATGGCACCCTTCTATAGATTGAATATTCGTGACCCTCCAAATCTATATGTTGAAACCCAATCCCCAAAGTGATGGCATTTGGAGGTGGGGCCTCTGATAGGTGATTAGGTCATGAAGATGAAGGCCTTATGAGTGGAATTAGTGCCCAGAGAGCTCCTCCACCCCTTCCACCATGTGATGGCACAGCAAGAAGACAGCTATCTATGAACTAGGAAGTGGGCCCTCACTAGACTTTGAATCTGCAGGTGTTTCAATCAAGAATCTCTCATCCTCTGGAACTATGGGAAATAAATGTTCTCCGTCCAAGTCATCTAGTCTATGGTATTTTTGTTATAGCAGCCAGAACAGACTAAAACACACCTCCCACCACTCAACCAATAAGAAGAGATGGAAACACAATGTGGCCACCCCAATATTTACCCGCTGAGAACAGCCTTGAAGCAACCTTAATTACTGAGAATGGTGAAGACAGATCTTTTTAATGACTAATGCTTCTGAATCCTGTGGTAAAAGCAACAATAGATTGAGCTGTAGTATAGAAAGTTCTGTATTACTTTCTAAAGAACCTAAAGAAAACTGTCTAAAATATGTGAATCTACATTTCATTGCACTGTTAACTCAAGATGAAAACTAGAGAATTTACTGGGTGTCTACTATGTATATAAACATGCCTTACTTTTAGAAACTCTAATTCTTATAAAAATCTTTTAAGTATAACTAACCCACTTTGCAGATGAGAAAGTAGTTTCTGAGAAATTCTGTTTTTCTGAGATCACATATTTAGTTCATGGTGGTGGGTTCAAAAGCAGGGTTGTCAAGCTCAGGTCATTTTCCCTTTGTTCTAATTTCATTTTGGGAACTAGCTTCTCCCAAATTGTGTTCACCCTAAGGAGGAGTGTGAAATTGGCCAGTCCTCTCATACTCAAGAAGTATTATGATCCAAGCAAGGTTTGATTAATTGCAGAAATGGTCACCATCTTTTTCCACAACTACCCCCATATTTATACCACGTTGCAATATGAATTTTGCAGCTCCTTTAATCAGGATCTGAAGTCTATTTCCCTATCCCTTGAATCTGGGCTGGTCTTGTGACTTGCTCTGGCCCACAGAATGTGGCAGAAGTGACTGAAAGTTCTGAGCATGAGCCTCAAAAGACTGTGTACTCTATACCACTCTTGGATCCCCACTCAGCTGCCATGAACAAATTCTTGCTAGCTTGCTGGAGGATGAGAGACACATGGCATAGAAATAAGTCATCCTA
Organism: Canis aureus; assembly: GCF_053574225.1. Lineage (NCBI taxonomy): Eukaryota > Metazoa > Chordata > Mammalia > Carnivora > Canidae > Canis > Canis aureus. Next base: position 16,894,081 of record NC_135636.1, read on the forward strand.
GTTGAGCCATCTTGAACGGACCAGCTCTCAATCAACATAGCAGCTAATGGAAGATACAGAAGTAAACCAGGCTAAGATCAGCTGGACCTGCTCTGTATCTACATAAATGTTCATCTGAAACCAGCTCAAACTGTCAACCTGCAAAATCATGAGCTGCACAAATGCTGTTTTAAGCCACAAAATTTTGAAGTGGTTTGTTACTGAGCAAAACTTAACCAATATACAAGGATAGAAAAGACCTATGATAAACCCAAGAGGGGCCCCATGACAATATTCTTAACTACCTATTTCTGCTTAGGTCACTAGATCCCCTCTGAGTCTTGCCCTCTCCCAATCTGACTCTCTAACATCATCTTTGATACTGTGAGCCTTACAAGTTCCTGTATCCTTTAAGTTCCTTTTGCTTAAGTCTGTCGAGTTTCTATCAACCAAAAAATCTCTAACTTATCTTACAGGCTTTGGTCCAAAGTCTTCATTTTGCTGTTGAAATACAAATACTGAGGCCAGAGAAAAAGATTAGTTATCTGCCCAGAATCATGCATCTACTATCAGGCAGATGCCAGGACCAGAACCTAAACAACATAACATAAACAGCAGGACTATTGTCATACAAAGCCATCACCCTAGTCATGACAAAAACCAACTCAGTGTCACCAAAGTAAGGCTAGCTGCTGTAAAAAACAATCACTTGACACAATAACATTTTATTCTCAGGCTTCTTACTGGCTGGTCATGGATTTTCTGGTGGGGTAGTCTTTCCATGTGCTCATTCAGGGACTCATACTCCTTCTGTATTGTGGTTCTGCACCCTCTAAGTTCTAGAGACTCCCGCCATTCAGCCAGCACATGAGAAAAAAAAAAAGAAAAGAGATGGTTTATAAGAGGGTTTTGTGAGCCAGGCCTGGAAGTAGCACCTATCACGGTTCTCAGATCCATTGGACAGAGCTCAGGCACATGACCACATCAAGCTATAAAGGAAATATAGTCCAGCTGTGTCTCAAAGATGAAGTAAGAACACACATATGGGCAAATCTTTGCCACAGACTCTTAGCTGGTTTTATACAGTCACTTAATCATTGAGATTAAACCCTTTCTGCTCTTTAGTAAATGACTCCATTCTGAAATGTGACCAAACACACCCACTTTTTATTTATTGTTGTTGAATAAAAGACAATGAAAACTGTGGCTCATGCATCAGAAAACCCAGAAATTGAGATCCTTACATTTGCTGCACCTTGCTAGAGGGAATGCTCTAACAGAGACTAGAAACCCAGTTCAGAATGTACTACTGTTTCACCACAATATTCTGTACTACTTCCATTCCTTCCACAAAACAAACCTGAGATTGGGGGGCAGGGATTCTACAAGTAGTATTTGTCTTCTTTTGTCTGATGAACAGTAAGTTTACCAAACATTAGATTACCCTTAAGATTTTGGCATTACATTTGAATAACTCAGATATGTTTAGGGAAAAAATATTTCTCTGCTTCCCACCTCTCCAGTAGATTTCTTTTCCCCTTTCAATTTCATAAGAAAGTCCTCAGGAAAAAGAGACTTATAAAAGTATCAAATTAACAGATGAGTTGAGCCTACATTTTTCTTTTCCCATGATACATTCTAAATACAAAAAAAAAAAAAAAAGACCAGACAGAAAGTGAGACCCATCCATCCACATTCCAAGACACATTCCAGTTATCCAATCACTGTAGAGGATTGCCAGGACACAAAGACCATGATTTGGACAAGAAGGCACCTATTTCCAATGTATTCTAGCTACTTAGTTGTTACTGAAGACTCCGACCAGCCATTAGGTAGCCAATGGACTTTGCCAAGGAACCTGCATGGAAGGTTCTGTGGCATCTTATTTGCTGTAAATTAGAGCACTTTGGACCACAGGGCATGCTTCTAAACAGCTGAGATTACAAAACAAAGCCCTGGAATGCATATTCTCTCATTTACTGTTTTCACATTTCTCTGTTTCCAAAACATTTGGCTAGCTTTTCTTCCTCCCCCACCTCCAGCTCTTTTTTAAGGACAGAGAAGAAATCTAATTTTCAGAAAATGATTGGTTTTCAAAATATGCTAAGCATTTAGACATTTATTAGAAACAGTTTTAGTTCCTCATTAATCTAAAGCAAATTATTATTGATGTACAATGGATAGCTCATCTGATATCCTTCAGGCAGTCATAAAAAATGGCTTAATGTCTTTCTGGCAATAGCAGCTAAATTCAGTGAATGACGGCTCCTTCCAACTGTATGAAAAATAGGCCATTCTCACTGTGTGTTCTACTCACTTTTGCATAAGTGTTCCAAATAACCTGTGTTCACATGCATTTATTTTCACATTGGGTTCATTTATTAGGAGCTCTAGATATTCCATTCCTGCTAGAGTGATTTTCAAAGTGGGAAAGAATCCTTGCTAACACAATTATGTGCTTAAACTGGACATGTTTCGTTATAGCGAATCTTTTACTAAAATTTGTGAGACTTTTTGCTACATTTAAGCAATCTCAATGAGAACACATTGAAGCCTGTCTTGCACTTACTGGGCTAGAGCAACAGTTCTTGAGTCAAACTGCCATGGTTAATTCCTGGCTCTACCACTTGAGCAACTTACCTACTTTTGGTAAACCTCAGTTCTCTCCTCTGTAATACGGGGATGTCAAGTGCATCTATAGCAAGGGTGAAATTTAGATGAAGTTTCTAATTCTATCATAGCACCATGATTAGAGATTCTCTTTTAATACAAGATTTCTCTATTAGAGATTTCTCTATTAAAATAAGCTATTGGCACAGGATCAAGATTATTAATAGGTGAATATTGGCAGCTTTGCCCACTCCTTGCTTGCTAAAGAGGACCATACTTTACCAGCTTAGTTGATTCCTCTCTCCTAGTCCTCCAGAAAGGTCCAGCCTTGCCAGACTAGAGCAAAGGGGAAGGCTTTCAGGGAGGATGCAGGCCAACACAATTTCAGGAGTTTTAAATAATAGAAAGGCACTGGTGCCGTATGTGAGGAAATTTGTTGAAAGATAAAGGGAGATTTGAAATTATGTTTTTATGATATGTGCTTATGTTCATGGTATTCAAGAAATGCAAGCAAAAGTTTTGATTATATCTAAATTTCTTTTTGAATGCTGGAGTGTGTGTGTGTGTGTGTGTGTGTGTGTGTGTATGTAACTAATATCTCGATTGGACTGGACCACTTGGATTATTGAATGGAACATACTTACTACCCACTCTTATTTAGTGTCATTATTTAGTATCATTATATATTCTAGTTTAAGCTGGCTGCTCTGCTCTTAATTATTAATAATACCTTACTTTCACTTTCAAAAATGTTCCTGTTTATACAATAAAATTTATGATCACACTCCTACTCCTGCTGCTGTCACTGCTATTATCACTGCTATTATTATTTAAATTTGCAATTAAAATAATCAATGAAAATTGTAAAAATTTACATCATCCACCTATGCTTGAAAATACATTTTTTCATAGATTTTTATTGGCAAACAAATTAGTTCTTCAGATAATTAAAGCACCCCAAAACTCACTCGCTCCATAAATGCCAACTTCTAGGTAAAAGTGAAATTTTAGATATCGTCTGACACTAACTTATCCAATTAGCTCATTCATAAATCCAAACATCTCCAAATAATCTTTGCACCTAAAAATCCCTTCCTCTTTAGGCCCTAAAAAGAAAAAGAGCAGGTATCAAAGTTAGGCTACTCCAGGTTCCTACATGGACACTTTAAACATAACAACATGGAAATCTAATTTATATGACAAAGCCATTTATACTTCTAGGTCTTCAGACACAACAAGCATCCTAGCAGCAGGAGCAGAAATCTTCCCTAAGCTTAATTACCCATCAGCTTCATATTACTCATTTTACTAATGAGTAATTACTTGTTCTTTAAATATTAATCAAGATTTACAAAAGGCATAAACTGGTCAGCAAGTCCACTAGCGAAGGAAGCAAAAAGAGTAGCCTAAGTCACAATAGCATGCATATTGATGCTCTATATGTTAGTTTTTCCTTCCTAAAAAGATATATAATAATTCAAGTGGCAGCATTTTCATTTTGTAGTGAGTATCTTAGGATTCCAGTTACACATTGCTTGAATTTAATGATCTTCCTAAGACGTGTATGAAGCATATGAAGATGACATTACAGGATTTAATTTTTTTTAAGATTTTAATTATTTACTCATGAGAGACACACAGAGAGAGAGGCAAAAACATAGGAAGAGGGAGGAGAAGCAGGCTCCATGCAAAGAACCCGACTCAGGACTCGATCCCAGGACTCTAGGATCATGCCCTAAGCCAAAGGCAGATGCTCAACTCCTGATCCACCCAGGCATCCCATAGGATTTAATTTTAAGGGAGAGAGAGAATTCATTACAAATTTCTGAAGGCAATTTATAGATCTTGGAAACTAGCCCTTTATCTGATATGTCATTTGCAAATATCTTCTCCCATTCTGTAGGTTGTCTTTGAGTTTTGTTGACTGTATCCTTTGCTGTGCAAAAGCTTCTTATCTTGATGAAGTCCCAATAGTTCATTTTTGCTTTTGTTTCTTTTGCCTTCGTGGATGTATCTTGCAAGAAGTTACTATGGCCGAGTTCAAAAAGGGTGTTGCCTGTGTTCTTCTCTAGGATTTTGATGGAATCTTGTCTCACATTTAGATCTTTCATCCATTTTGAGTTTATCTTTGTGTATGGTGAAAGAGAGTGGTCTAGTTTCATTCTTCTGCATGTGGATGTCCAATTTTCCCAGCACCATTTATTGAAGAGACTGTCTTTCTTCCAATGGATAGTCTTTCCTCCTTTATCGAATATTAGTTGCCCATAAAGTTCAGGGTCCACTTCTGGATTCTCTATTCTGTTCCACTGATCTATGTGTCTGTTTTTGTGCCAGTACCACACTGTCTTGATGACCACAGCTTTGTAGTACAACCTGAAATCTGGCATTGTGATGCCCCCAGATATGGTTTTCTTTTTTAAACTCAACACCAAAGAAACAAACAATCCAATCATGAAATGGGCAAAAGACATGAACAGAAATCTCACAGAAGAAGACATAGACATGGCCAACATGCACATGAGAAAATGCTCTGCATCACTTGCCATCAGGGAAATACAAATCAAAACCACAATGAGATACCACCTCACACCAGTGAGAATGGGAAAAATTAACAAGGCAGGAAACAACAAATGTTGGAGAGGATGTGGAGAAAAGGGAACCCTCTTGCACTGTTGGTGGGAATGTGAACTGGTGCAGCCACTGTGGAAAACTGTGTGGAGGTTCCTCAAACAGTTAAAAATATACCTGCCCTACGACCCAGCAATTGCACTGTTGGGGATTTACCCCAAAGATACAAATGCAATGAAACGCTGGGACACCTGCACCCTGATGTTTCTAGCAGCAATGGCCACGATAGCCAAACTGTGGAAGGAGCCTCGGTGTCCAACGAAAGATGAATGGATAAAGAAGATGTGGTTTATGTATACAATGGAATATTACTCAGCTATTAGAAATGACAAATACCCACCATTTGCTTCAACGTGGATGGAACTGGAGGGTATTATGCTGAGTGAAGTAAGTCAGTCGGAGAAGGACAAACATTATATGTTCTCATTCATTTGGGGAATATAAATAATAGTGAAAGGGAAAATAAGGGAAGGGAGAAGAAATGTGTGGGAAATATCAGAAAGGGAGACAGAACATAAAGACTGCTAACTCTGGGAAACGAACTAGGGGTGGTAGAAGGGGAGGAGGGCGGGGGGTGGGAGTGAATGGGTGACGGGCACTGGGTGTTATTCTGTATGTTAGTAAATTGAACACCAATAAAAAAAATAATAATAAAAAAAAAAAATAAAAAAAAAATAAAAAATAAATAAAAAAAAAAAAGACACCAAGACATTCTTGGTTCAAGACACTGCTATGATAGGTCTTTTACATTGTATTACTTTTGTAATTCAAATGACTGAAATAAAAAATACAACAAATATAAAAAAAAAAAAAAAAAAAAAAAAAAAAAACAAATTTCTGAAGGCAATTATAGTGAAATATCCATTGTTCTCTACTTGGAAATTGTTATAAAAACATTTTTTGAAAATGTTATTTACAAAGGAAATAGTTTAAGATGTAATATGGACACATTCTCAAGCCAAATGGACACATTTCTACCTTGAAGGAGGAGGACAGTGAGGATACACATGGAAATAGAAAAAACAAAAAAGTAAGCATTTGCTGAGCAAGTTATGCCCAGGTTAAGCTTGGTGGCAGTGAATTTTTACAGCTCTTTCTACCTTTCAAGGTCTCCTCTACCTTCCTAGGATATCTGAACCTCTTTCTCAACTTCTTTCTACCTTTCCAAAATGTTTACTTGGCCTCGGTCCTCTAACACCACTCACTAAATGTGTTCACTACCTTGGGAGTATCTGTGGTTGTATAATTCCATAATCATATTCCTAGATGATATGTTGCAATTCATTTAAGCTGGACTTAGTGCTCAGCATGAGCTCACAAAGATGTCCATGACAGTGGTCAACAATGACTTCATCGTCTAAGGATGAACTCAGCAGCTTCTCAACATCTGCAGAGGGGAGGCCCATTTCAATGACAAACAGAACCTCAAGGTCAAAAGAAATCAAGTACAATCTGAAAATAACTGATTTCATAGATCACTATGGAGCAAGAGACTGAAATGTTTCTTTGGCTGGCATTGTCATGGAAAAACAAGAACTGAACATCACTTTCTTGAAGTCATGATGAAATTCCTGGGACAACATACCAAAATGAAAGCAATGTGTACAAAGCTGTTTGTGAGTGACTCACAGAAATTTCCAAATTCTGATCTGTACATACTCTATAAAATATGATCAGATCTCTTTTTTTAAGATTTTATTTATTTATTTATTCATGAGAGACACAAAGAGAGGCAGAGACATAGGCAGAGGGAGAAGCAGGCTCCTCACAAGGAGCCCGATATGAGATTCGATTCTGGACCCTAGGGATCATGCCCTGAGCCGAAGGCAGACACTCAATTGCTGAGCCACCCAGGCTCCCTAAATATGATTGGATCTATTAAAAATACAAATATATCTGCATATATGCTTCTAGTTCTATGGCCACTTTTATCTCTTAAACTATGCCCAGTTCTTCCCCTTCTATGTCATTTCTGGGAAAGTTTTGCTAACTGATTTTGTTCTTAGATGCTATCATTTTATTGTCCACTATGTACACTCTATTTTTATTTTACACTTGTTGTGACAACATTTGGAGGATAATTCCATTTTTCAAAGCCGCATTTTTATTGCAATCATTTTCTTTCTGTAATTTTTCTTCTAAACACTTTCAAAATTATTAAGCCATTATCATAAAATCACATCATTTACTGACAACCTTTGATATTATTGCATTTCCTCCAATTTGCTTAAGAATTGTAACTGAATCATCCATGCTACATCTAGGAAAACAATACAGAATCAAACTTAAAAAGAAACTTGTTCTGGAAAAGTATCTACTTCAAAAAAGTATCTAGTAGCCTTCAGGCTACCTGTTAAAATGAGTTAATGCATATTTGGTTCAGTGGGTTTTTCTCTGCTTCCTGAAGCTTATCTGGCAAGTAAATATTGAAGAAGGATAAAGGGGAAAAATGTGGGTAATAAAAAGACAGTATCCAAGAGTATAAGCACAGAGGTGGTATGGGAAAATAGCTGTCTCAGGTAGGAATGATCATAAAATCCTAGGTAGACAGAAAACTCATCTTTGGGTTGGATGGAGGAAAATAAAGTTTCAATAAGAAAAAAAAATATTGTCAAATGGAAAAAAAATGTGGTACCACAGGGAGGAGGGTACTAGGAAAATTGCTTGAGGGTGAAACCACAAGATGGCAAATGAACAAAATTAGGTGGAGCCCAGAAATAAAACGAAGCTTATATTAGCAGGTCTGTTGAGTAACAATCTCATTGTTATGTAAGACACAAGGAGTTTCTCCCATGATCCATACCATTCTTCACATCACAATCAACCTGCTACCAGGGTAAGATGCAGATCTTCTCAGGTTTTTTGAACTTACAAATATGTTCATGGTAGAAATATTAGAAGCTTAGCCAATAACTTCTAGCTCCTGACATATTCTCTGCAGTGGAAATTAAAACAGAATAAATATTCTTTTCACTAAGTATTTTGATGGACAAACTAGGCACTGAACCATGAGACTTTGCTGAGGTTCCCAAAGATCAGATGTTTAAAACCAACATCCTCTCCTCAGGGAACTTTCTCTAAGTGATGACTCTTCCAGAGGTAGAAGGGGAATTCTGACCAAATCAAGAGATACCAAATAGTGATTGAAAGTAAACATGTGTTTCTAACTCATCAGCTTTTAGGAACTCAGCAGGTCTTGCTTTATTTATCATTAATACTTTCTGTAATAACCTGTGCAGTTGCTCTCTGATTCAAAACATGTCATTTACTTAGAATCCAAGGGCAACCATTACAAAAATCCCAGTCACTTTCAGAACCAGACAAATTATTTTACTCAATTAATCTCTGTAATAAAGACATATTTAGAAGCAAAAAGAAATCAAATCTCTATATCACTGGGATCTATATGGCTGGCCCCTGGTTGAGCTAAAATGTAAGCACATGTATTATATTAAGATTGTCATAATTTTTTTTTTCATTTAAGAAGAACACTGTGAGATTAGAACAGAGCTATGTTCTCCTTTGTATCCCAAGGCTCCATGAGGGTGGGGTGACATGGATTATGAAAGCAACAAATCAAAGACCTTGATTTTCCTGAGAAAATTCTGAAATGCACATAGTAATAGATTATTTGTTCAGTGAGGAAAAAGAAACAGAATTTCAAGCAAGCCTTTAGGACTCCAGAGAAAACAAGCCTTGTCCAAGCAGAGCAGAGAGGTAACAAAGAATTTATCTGCATTTTCTTCCCATTCTTTATTTTAGCTACCATTCCTAGAAAGAAATGGGCACTCAGTGACTCCCTTAAAAGATCTTAGGTGAGAATACATCATTGTCGTTGAACTACACAGAAATGTGTCCATAGGTGTCAAAGGTCAGTTCCCAGGAAACAGAGCCTCAGATGGTGGTTCTTGTGTGAGACATAATAGAGGGAGGGCTCTCAGGAGAAACCTGTGAAGAAGCAATTAGAGCAAGATTGGGTAAAGGGATGAGTTAGGCAAAGGCATGCTTTTCAAAGTCCAGCCTGAGCCTGATCCCTTAAGGAATTCTATAGAGTGAACAGGCACCATGTCATTGGTCCAGCCTATTAGACAGGGAGCTAACAATACCTGTCCTAGCTCATCAGCCCAGTGAAAAGTATCTGGGTGGGCCACCTATACTATCTGCTATAGTAAGTATGTATAGCCTTTGTATAAACATGGAACATCTTCGAAAACAATTAATTTTGCTTAATATTTGAGGGGCCATTTTGATATTAAAACCCAATATTTGATTGGGTTTTTTTTTTCCTGTTGGCAAAAAAATAGAAAATGTTTCCTTTATGTTAGGGCAAAATGATGTGTATTTTTAAGATAAAACAAGAGGTTTCCAATACCAAACTAATTATGTCACATCTTTAATCAAAATTTTCTAGTCTTTACTGATGGAAATATATGTTCCATCCAGCAACTCTTTGGGGAAATGGCCATGAGATTTAGATGGATCCCACTCCCCAAGTCCAGATGACAATATGACCAGTTAATCAAAGTTGACATCCTCTTGTCTCCAGTGACTAGTTCAGACAAAGGAACATGATCCAACATAATCCTGAGAATTCTCCCTATGACGTTTAATGGAAACATAATGAAAACATTACCCTCTTTTTGCAAGAGCTACTAGATATAAGCTTAGACTTTGGGTGCCATATTTACCTAAGAATGAGGCTGACCCACAGAACCAGAGTTGAGAAACAACTGAAAATAGCTGTGCCTGAAGTCAGTACAGCCCTGGACTTCCTGGTTGCCTGTCAATTACCTTGCAGTTATTTCTAGCTGCAGGATAAAATCTAAACTCTTGTAGGAAAAATATGGCCCTCTAATGACCAACACAAATCCTTCCCCTATCAATCCTCTGCCCATCCAATTCATGTCCTAAAAACAGTGAACATAGGCACCTGGGTGGCTTAGTCTGTTGAGCATCTGACTCTTGATTTCAGCACAGGTCTCGTGATCTTGGGGTCATGAGATTGAGCACTGTGACGGGCTTCATGCTCAGCATGGAGTCTGCATGACATTCTCTCTCTTCCTTCCCCTTTGCCCCTCCTCTTATGTGCTTTCTCAAATAAATAAATAAATAAATAAATAAATAAATAAAATCTTTAGGGGCACCTCGGTGGCTCAGTGCTTAAGCAGCTGCCTTCAGCTCAGGTTGTGATCCTGGAGTCCTGGGATCAAGTCCCACACCAAGCTTCCCACAGGGAACCTGCTTCTTCCTCTGCTTATGTCTCTGCCTCTCTCTCTGTATGTCTCTCATGAAAAAATAAATAAAATCTTTAAAAAAAAGGAAAAATAAGTAAAATATTTAAAAACAACAAAAAATAATAAATAGCTCACCATTCTTCAACCTTATAATGGCTTCATTTCACACTACCAGACCTTTGAAAAGGTCTTCCTCATTTCCTGGAATGTCTACTCACTATACAATCTATTCTTAGACTTCTGCTAGATTACTTACCCTCTACCCAATCTTTTCTGATAGTCTCAGCCTCCTCCAAGGCACATTTCCTCCACGCTCTGCCCTTAAGGAGCTATGTGGCAAAGAGTAGTTGTCCTATTTCCTTATCACACTCTTAAGTTATCTTCCAAGAAGATAACTTTTTCTTTATATATCCTCAACCTGAAGCAAAATACCACATACTAAGCAGGAGCTCAATAAGTAAGAAAGAAAGAAAAAGAGAGGAGGAAAGAAGAACCAAGATTCTAGAAAATTCCAAAATATTCTTGCGCTCCAAGAAAAATATCTTCACCTGTAGAACTTCATAAACTTATCCCAAGCCATCAGAGATATTTTCAGATAAAAGTTTATCTTCCCATCTCACACATCACATTCTTCAAAAACTTGTCTACTTATGAATTACACTATAGATTCCTAACAAAATACTTTTATATTAATTTTATTTCTGCCACACACACACAAAAAATGCCTAAAAGGCAAGAACTTAAAACTCAGTATTTCTCCTCCAAAAGCTCAGAATATAAAAGCTCTGCATTCCACTGAAGTTAACAAAATTATCTATTGTAAAGGACACAGTTACAAACTACTTAGCTTGGCACCTAAGTTTCTTGCAAGTATGGCCTGATACTTAAATTATCTAATCTTCAGTTTTTCATCTATGAAATGAGAATAACATAAATTCCCTGATAATGTTAAGAATAAAATGAGAAGATGACACATAGGTAACAAGTTAATAAATACCACCATTATCCTCATCTTTATTACTAGTACCTCTCCTTGTTGTACCAGAAAGATTGTGCATCTATTCCTGCCTTGTTCCCCCCGTCCCCTGCACCTGGAATATCTGTCCCAGTTTTTGTTTTCTTCAACTCCTTTCCATCTCTCCTAATCAATCCTAAGATTCATCTCCTTAAACTATCTTCATGACAATCAGTATGGGTTCAAACCTCTGTATTAATTCTTCGACACTTGAAATATAGAAACACTTTAGCTTTAGGTGCTTCTGTCAATTGCAAATGAATGGAATATTTTCATTGGTGAATTGGAGACTAAATGATTGCCTTAAATCCAAAGGTGGTTACCTACTTTTCTCAGGTCATCCACTAGTGTTCATCACTGATATTTAATTCAATATGATAGATCCTTTTTATTCAAAAGCCAAACCACCAAAGAATTTGAAAAGCTAAATTTCCCCTCATCTACTCTAGTCAATTATCATGGCTTCCCAAAGGCTACAGAGGGCTTGGGAAAGGTCAAGGAAGTTAATATGCTGCAATCACCTCTGTCTATTTTAAGTCTAAACTGGGAAATCCAGATGTGGTAATGTGATGAGTCCTGGTTAACCAAATGGTTAACAATTTACTACACTGCTCCTGTTCCTTAGCTGTCCTTCAATGGAATTTTCCTGCAAATACATACCTACTTTTTCCTCTGGTTTAGTGAGAAAGTCATGATGTTCAAGTCATTGTGTGACAAATCCCTTCCGTTCACACCGGGAAATGTTAATTATCTGCCAGGTTTCTGTAATCCTTCTCCACACTCCTGGGAGAGGCGAATTTCAAAGTGACAAGTGACTGTGAGGTGTGTCCCACATTATCCCCAAGAGAAAGGGGCCCCTTTTCACTCATGTGGCTTCCTCTCACTCTTGGGGTAACGAGTGTCAGGGAGCTGTGGAGGAGATATTCCAGGCCTGGAAAATTTAAGTTAAGGTCTACTGGGAGGAGTTTGCTAAAACCTTCCAACTCCTTCTTGCTGTTGCTGATTTTTTTTTTCCTCTGGAAATCATTGAATACCAAATAGGACATCCATATGGAAGTCCTTTATGCAATCCAAAAGCTCTAATGGGGTTACTATTTGGAAACTACATAATTTGGCTTATAAGAATAAACTGGTTGGTCCTTCCAACTCTAATCTTGGCTACTTCTTCCACTGATTCCAAGATAATAGTCAGTTGACTCCCAAACCCCAAATAGCTGCTTTGTCCCCCAATACTATCAAATGGAAATTGGTAGGACATATGTAAGAACTATGTTATTGCTGGATCTGACATTCTTGGTAGGTGATGATGATGATGATCCTTACTTCATTTATTAAACACTTCTTTTGTGTCAGTCATTTTAGAAGAACTCTATATCTATTTCCCCTTTTAATCTCTCCCCTCAAATATTATTCCACATGAAAGTCTAAATGATCTTAGAAAAACACAATTCTGACCATGTCATCCCCTTCTAATATCATTCACATATTCCTATTTATTACCCATACATTGGAAATATTAATAATAAGAATTATATAGGTAACACTTAGTAAGTACCTACCTACCACTATGTGTACAGACACTATGCTACAAGACTGTTGTGTAAATTAACTCACTTAATCCTTATTAAAAGCCTATGAATTGACTACTATAATCACTAAATCCTCATTTCACTGATAAGAAAGCCAAGGTTTAGCAATTTGCCTAAGTATACACAACACAAATAACAACAAACTACTTCCTCAAACACTTCTGTGTGATGGGTCCAGAGTCCTCATTGTTAAACGTGAGGCTGTGTGGTGAGTTTTGGAAGATAATGCCTATGGTATGGCCTGTAAGAGTGACTAAAACTCTTAACTATAGGGAACAAACTGAAGGTTGCTGGAGAGGAAGAGGGTGAGGGGATAGGGTCATTGGGTGATGGGCATTAAGGAGGGCACTTGATGTAATAAGCACTGGCTGTTATATGCAATTAAAGAATCACTAAATTCTACTCCTGAAATTAAAAAAGAAAAAAGAAAAAAGAAAAAAAAGAGTGACTAAAACTTTACAAATAATTACACCAGGTGTTAGATGTAAACTGGAACTCTCCCAGGCAAACCAGAACTACCTACTATAGGGTCCTACTGGTCTGGCTGCTGCTTGCCTTGCCAGCCCCACCACTGATAGTGCCCCATTCATTCTCTGGATCCCCATCCTACTGCTCCTCTTTCTGTTCTTTCAATATGTCCTACTGTCTTTGGAAATCTTTCTGCACAAAATACTCTCCCTCATCTACTGCCCTTACTCTCCTTTCCTGGTTAGTATGCTCATCCTTCAGCCCTCAGCTCACAGCAGTCCCCCTGAACTAAGTTAGAGAGCCTATATATGCTCCACAGGATGGCATAACTGTGGTTTTGTTAAAATCTATCTCCTCCACTTCCCTCTATACTTCATAGGGGAGGTGTTCTCCATTCCCTTTAGTACCCTTATACCTGGCAGAGGTTAAATGCTTAACAAATATCTGTCAAAGGAAAGGAGGAAGAGAAAGAGAAAGAAACATAAATAACAAGGCACTGGCTTTTGTCCAGATTGAATAGATATACACTTATTAATTAATTAATTTTAAATATATATATATATATATATATTAAACAGCTCCCCTGTTCCAGGCACCATTGTAGATGTTGATGATTTGGTTGAAATAAGACTGGAAAAGTGTCCATTCTGGATAACATTGATAAACCCATAAACAAATAAACAAGACAGTTTCAGATGATTCAGAAGGCAATACAAAATAAACAGGGTGATATAGTAGAAAGTGACTGGGAGATGGATATAAATTTAGTAGTCAAGAGTTCAATGCAAGGTGACATTTGTCCTGAGTCCTGAATGATGAGAAACTCTGGACAACACTCCAGTTGAGGAGAAAGCTGGTGTTGTTTGTATGGGATAGACACTCCAGTGTGGCTGGAGGAAGTATGACCAGGAAAGAATAGTTGAGGGGGGGGTTGAGTTGAAGAGCTGCAGAGACTACTTCATATAGGACATTAATAAATAGCAAGGAATTCATATTTTATTTCATGTGCAGTGGGAAGTGTTGGATTTTAAAAAGTAGAATGGACTGCTTTGACTAACTTTTTTTTTAAGACCACTCTGGTGGCTGAATTGATAATAGACAGGAGGAAAGGGCAGAAGCTGGAAAAGAAGTGCAGTAATCCTAGTGAATGAAGAGGTACTTAACGGAGGTGTGGTCTAGCAGTGCTTCTCAAACTTGACTATGTCCATGAATCACTGGAGAACTTGCTGAAGAGCAAATTCTCATTCTGGAGGTCTGGAGTAGGGCCTAAGATTCTAAATTTCTAACAAACTTTCAGATAATACCATCTTGCTGATTCAAAGACCAGGGCTGAAAAGCAAGAGTTTATAGAACTTGATAGATGGCATTTGGAAGCCACAAAAAGAAGAATTGAGGGTTATTTCTCAGGTTTTTTTGTTTTCTTTGATAAATTACAAGCATGGTAGTGACATTTACTAAGATAGACAGGTTTATCAGAATTCCTGTCTAGTGGGGTAGAAAACTTTTTAGGAGGATTGAATAGCAACTCACTTTGGCACAGGAGCCAAATTTGGGATTATGATAGTGTAAAATCACATTTCTGGCCCAGTAGAAAACTGACACATGAGCTATGATGAATCCAAGCTTTTAGCAGTAAAATGACCATTTTCTGATGAGCCTGCATGCATTGCCAAGTACTTGGTTTAAAAAAAGTGGTTTATGGATCTTTTTTTTTCCCCAGGGACATCAGGTGCCTTTAAAGGGTGGTGAAAAATTGGGTCATAGCACAGCTGAAGTAAATGAGACAAAGGAAATGATTCTTTTACTTTTGCACATACTGTCCAACAGTTGTTCGCTTGTCCCTAACAAGCTCACAATCTTTATATTCCTGGCAGAACTTGTTTAACTCCATAGTCAACAATTCACCATCTTTAGACTGCATCATGCTTTACAGAAAATGAAGCCCACTCACTGAATTGCTAAACCAACTAAGTGTATTCTCAAACGAAGGCTTTTTTATATTTACAAATCTGCAAACTGTTCTAGAATTCTCTGCCCTTGCTCAAAAATGTAGTGCAAAGCCAATTGGAAATTATCTGGCTCCAGATGTGCATCATAAATTGAATCTGGCTTTATAAGTTGTGGGACTTCACTGGTTGCTCCTAGAAATGGAAAAACATGGCAGGTCCAAGACTCCCTATAATATTCAGGCTCTTTTCGGGTCTCTTCTCTTTTGCTTCTCCTGTCTCTCTTGGGCTGGTCAAGTGACTCTTGTTGCACAGCTCTCAACTGGAATTGTGTTTTGCCTGAATTTAAGGCCTTCTCAACGTAGGGTTTCTAATAGGCTCGGAGTATTTCTGATTTGGAAAGGTAATTTAAGTTGGAAAATATGATTTTCTGGCCTCAAGAAAAATTATAAAAGATTTATAAAAACTCCCAGAAGACTCTTTGGACATCAACTAGCTCTTACTAAGAATATTGTACAAATGAATCAGAAACATGTGGATTAAGTTCTCCCTGAATTAAACATGGGTTTCACACATGAAAGAGGTGGGAACGGGGGTTGGTATAGGGAAGAGCATGACAAAAAGATTTCAAATCTATGTTAAATCAAAACCATCCAAAAAATTCATTTTATAAATGAATGAAAATGTGACTGATATTTCAGTTTATCCTAATTTGAAATATTAAGTTTGCTCTAGTTTAGAGAGTTGTTCTTGACATTGGTCTTCAACAATAACTTGATAAATCAGACAAAAAACATGGTTTTCCTAGGCCTCTTTTATGTAATTTTATTAGGTTTCATTCATCAGCTTTGATGAAGGTAAGTAGTCTACAAGCATTATCTCTCCCCAGGAATAAAGTCTAGGAAGCATTTTTCCATGAACATCATCTAGTGGTATTTTCTAACATAGTACCTTCTCCAGTGGGCTATGAGAAGATTAAGGAAAATGTATTGTTATTTGGCAAACGGGAAATAGGTCTTCATTTATGACTCATGATCCCAGCATGAAGCAGAATATTGAACAAAAACGTGATGTCTCTACTTACTTCTTGATGCATTTTAATAGCAATTATAGTAAAAACAAACCCAAAAAAAAAAAAAAAGTAACCTTGATAACTCCCTGCACATAGCTAAGGTCAAGTCCAACTTACCATTCTTTTTTAAAAATGCTGCTTTGTCACACTGCCAAGGACAAAAGAAAGTTGAATCCAACTATATATCTTTTAAAATCTTGGGAATGCTTTAACAAGGAGAGAAAATTTTCTCATAATTATCATATAAGATGTCTGGATTCAATGCCTCCTATGCTCCTAGAGTTTGAAAACAGTGAGCTGTCCTTTAATTCTGAATTTTTCTTTATTTATTCCACAAATCTGCATAGCAAATCTTTCTTCTAATAAGCAATGTCAAGGCAAATCTAAGTCAAAGTCTGACAGATTGTCATTTTTACCATCTTAACACAGGCCAAGGAACTCATTTCTACCACTGGAATTCAAAATCACCAAACTCCTTACAAGGCTGGCTTCCCCATCCATTACTCTCACTTCTCCTTCCTTTTCCTAGAATTCTGCCAAGTCTACCCCAGCTCCTAAGGCCTTCAGTCTGTTCTTAAAACACATTGAGCCTCTGCCCATCTTGAGGCCTTGACAACAGCCATTCACTCTGCCTAGACATTAGACCCTCACATCCTTGTACAGCTTATTCCTTCTCACCATTCTGATCTGTGTTCAAGTGCCCACCCCTTGTCCCATTCATTCCACAATCTATTAAACTGTTTATTTTCTTTATCACTCCCAGAATTTATTGTGCTGCTACATTTATCTATGAGTTTATTTCTGTCTCCTCACAAACTGTAGGCTTCATGAAAGAAAGGACCATATCTGGCTTGTTTAGTACTCTGTCCTCAGCAACTAGGACAGAAACTTGCCAAGGATAGACATGGAATAAATATTTGTTAAATGGATGAATTAATTAATTCATGAGCCATGTAGTAATTGCTATTAGTGCTTATCCAGATCTCTGTACCAGTTCTATTCATCCCCAGCTGCTGTGCGGTCCACACTGCTAAGGACTAATGCCTGCCCCATCCTCTGGAAGACTATCCTTAAACAACTGGAGCACTTCACCTATAAGAAGTTTGCAATCCCCTTGAGGCATCCCATAGACAATGACTGATTAGTACATGGAGGACAGAAGCCCAAATCTCAAGTAAAACAAAGTTGTGTGGTGTCGTTCACACTCCAGAGCTCCTTGCAGGATCAGACTGAAACTAAACTTTATTTGAAATCTTGTTTTTGCTACACTTCTTCCATTTCCTACCTTGCTTCTCTCACTCCCTTTCTCCCTCAACAAATAACTTTTCCCTAAATCCCTGCCTCATGCTCTACTTCTAAGGAACCCAATCTAAAATAAGCTATTAAAAAAAAAGTTCATGAAATCAGCAACCATCCACTGATAATTATAGACAGTGTCCAGTTAACATTAAATTTGTGTTTCTAAACAATTGCCACTGTGTGTCTGAATGCCAATGGGAAGAGAGAAGGTGTGGTTCTTACAACAGTAGTCCAAGAGTCCTTGCAATTATTGGCAAGGACTCATGTATTCATTTGAATATTAAACTTCATTTGTAGACTACATTAATGATACATCTTATACAAATATATACCAAAAACAAATGCAGATAGATTTTGCAATACTAAAACTTATTTTATAATTAAGGGTAATTCTTCATCACTTTATTTTTTATCAGTTTCAATACTCTTGGTTATATAAAACTTTTTTAATATTAAAGAGGGATTCTCATGCACTAAAATGGGTATTATTAATTTAGAAAATAAATTCCCAAAGTAAAAGAAAGGGATAACACTTTGTCTAAAGAATTAACCTAAGGACCCAGTATCAAATTCTAAGAAAAAGTTGCCTTCTCTGCCTCACAATCTCTTTCCTCATCCGCTTTCCTAAACTCTTTAATCTATTTTTATTACCATTCCTCAGTTGGAAATTTATTTGAGTTAATGAGCATTTCATTAAAAAAAATGCTAATATATCTGGGAAGTTTAGGGGGTCAGCAACTATCCCCACTTTAGTAAGAAATTGCCAAGCCATTGATTCAATAAATATTTCTTGAGAACCCAGGATGTATAAGGCATTAAGTTTATCTAGCCAGCAACACAAAGTTCCATAAAGGACAAGTCATTCCTTGAAAAAAGAAGAAAAAGGAAAAGGAGGGAATAAAGAGAAAAGCAAAGCAAAGCTTTTTTCTTATCATCTGGCTAACAAAACTTTGAACTTGAAAAAGTCCAATGAGGCTAGAAATAAGCTAGTTGGAAGGCATGAAACATGGAAGGAGTAAGGAAGTTAAAACCCTAAAAAACATGGGTGGGTGAGAAAGAGAGGTTCCTGGAAATTAAGATAAAAGAAAGTTGGTCTGATCAGAAATGTTGCCTGAATCAATAAGGATTGATTCACAAAAAACACCTCTCTATACCCTCTCCCCACTATATGATGTAACTCTATGACTTTAAATTCAAGTTAATACTGCTCTTGGTCTCCTTCATGTATACTGTAATAAATGCTATTGACCTACAGCAGGACTCCAATCACTCACTTCAGTTACCTTTGCAGAAGGCAATGTTGTTTTTCAGACTGACTTATTAGTATGTATCTTAACATGCAATTCAATCTATAGAGCATTAAGTCTTTGTCCATAGGCTTGTGATGATAGTATTCATTAAAGATGAGCTATGATTTGGGAAATAGGCCAGCATTTTTTCCCATGAGGTAACCTTTGTATTGGCTAATAAACACTCCCATGTTCAACACAGGACGGCTTTGTTACCACATAAACCTCACTGGTTTTAGATCCTATCTGGAAGTTTGAGGGGGAAAGTTAGACATTTATCCCAAAGACATGTATCCATCATCTATTATGCATCAAGTGCAGTGCTATGCACTGGGAACATTAGTTAAACAGCTAACTTCCATGAAATCAAATTTTGGGATCCCAAAGAAGTGATGATTAATTCTGCCTAATGGAATCAGGGGAAATGCTGGCATGGAACTGGTGTTGTCTATCTGGTCCTTAAAAGAAAAAGAGGTGGAAAAGGAGGTAAGGGCACCCCACCTAGCCAGAAGAGCCTGTGCAAATATTTTGAAATAGGTAAGTGTGTGGTCTAACAGAGAGAGGTGAAGGGATTAGTAAAGCTGAAAAGTAATGCCTACACACCTCTTCATGCGTTTAGGGCCACTGACCATGTGGGTATGCTTTTTTTTGTGAAGTGATTATTCAAGACTTCTTCCTATTTTACTGTTGTATCATTTGGCTTTTTCCTAAAAAATAAATAAAAGTTCTTTATATATTCAAGATATAAATCCCTCTGCCAAGCATATATATTGCAAATATTTTGTAATTGATGGGTTCCCTTTTCTCTCTCAATGATGTCTTTTGAAAGATAGAGGATCTTAACATAACCAACTTATAACTTTTCCCTTTATGATGAGCACATTTTAGGTCTTGTTTAGGAAACCTTTTCATAATCATACAATTCATAATTGCCAAAAGTTGTAAGCAACTCAAATGTCTATCAAGAGTAAGATAGGTAAATAAATATCCCTTCAATGGAATATTATATAGTGATGAACATGAACAACTGCAACCAAATGCACAATATGGATGAAACAAATATGTTACTGATACTGTAAAATATACACTCTAAGATTCCATCTATGTAAAATGCCATAAATGGAAAAATTCATCTATTGAATTAGGAGTCAAGAAAATGGTTATCTCTGGTGGATGGTGACTGGGAAGAACCTTGAGGGACTTTTAGGGTACTGATTGCATTCTGTCTCATGATCTGGTTGCCAATTTCATGCGCACATAAGTTTTACAAGAATTCGTCAAGCAGCACACATTTTTTGCATTTATATTTCCAGAAAATATTTATATTTAAAAATATAAGAAAAGGTCACTTGAGGGAGAATAGTGACAAAAAAAATTAGGCTGAAAAGAACAAAAGATCTAGAACTTAAAGACCCCCTACTAAGAAGTTTGCCAAGTTTTAATTAGTTTTTAAGGTATGAGTTTTAGAAGAACTAACTTGCCATGTGGAAGACTGAGGCAAGTGTGGATCTGATATGAGGCAAGGGGACTCATCTGGAAGCTCTATAACAGTCTAAGTAAGAGATGAGGAGGCCTGTTTGGAATAAAAGGCAGTAGAAGTGAAGAGGGATGAACTTGGGTTTTCCCATTGAATGTTTCTTTAAAATCTACTCACCAGTGTCATAGCACCTGCCATTAGACTATAATCACCTGCCCTAAGTGTGGGGGGCAAAGGCCTATATGTCCTCGACAAATGTCGAATTTTCAAACAATGAGAGACCTTGATAAACATACCTCTCTCCTGGATTTATGAAGTCCAAGTATTTTTGTCTGGCTCTGATCTTGGATTGTAAGACATGTGTGCTGCTACAAATCCATTTATGGATTAGTGGAAAGTTCCAGAACTGACATAATATTGTTTGGACAAATTTTTCCTTTCTTCCTTTCTCCCACCGTCCTTTGCACACTATTCAAGTCCTCTTACTGGGTGGTTTCAACTTGTCTTGATAATTCCCTCTTCTGGCTACATGCTTATTAGGAGAAATGATGATTCCTTTTCTTGGAAATGAGGAGCTCTGGAAGACAGCAACTACATAGGGAACTCAGGTAGGCAGCATGGTGCAAGATGGAGCATGAGCAGAACCTCTAGGCACAGAGGTTCCTAGAAATCTTCCAAAGATACAGGGTCAGGATCACATTGGTGCCACCTCTGAGAGGCAATAGGGTGGGGTATAAACACCTTGTTGCCACCAGTATCCTCTCCATTATGTTCATCAGCAAATATTTATTGGGTATCTCTGGCTGAGCCACCCACTCATGCTTTGTGGGAAAGGGTTGGAAGGGAGCATGATGTGAAATTATGATCCAAAGACCCAGGGTGCACCCCACTCCATTTCGCCTCAGGCTCTGAAAGAGTAGACTCTTCCCACCAAATATTTCCTAAGATAAAAGGTGATAGCATGTAGAAACCTAAATATAGCCTCTCAAAGAGCAGAACCATAAATTAAGAGGAGACATATTTTCCAGTAAAATCCTGTTATATCCTTTAGGTCATGTTCTCTTCTCAAGATCTCTCTTTGGAGCTGATATCTTCATAGAGTTTTCAAGATTTTCTACAAGACGGTCTTTCCTTGTGTATTTCTTAGACTTTCGTCTATGCTTTGCATCTTGTCACCTATGAAAAACGTTGCTGATTTGTTCCAAAATCAACTCCAAATTTCATTTCCTTAAGTTTGCTATATGGATTTTTCCTGGAAAGTCAAGATGTCAGAATAAAATTCACCCTGGGGATCCCTGGGTGGCACAGCGGTTTGGCGCCTGCCTTTGGCCCAGGGCGCGATCCTGGAGACCCGGGATCGAATCCCACATCAGGCTCCTGGTGCATGGAGCCTGCTTCTCCCTCTGCCTGTGTCTCTGCCTCTCTCTCTCTCTCTGTGACTATCATAAATAAATAAAAATTTAAAATAAATAAATAAATAAATAAAAATAAATAAAAATAAATAAATAAATAAATAAATAAATAAATAAAATAAAATAAAATAAAATTCACCCTGCCCAGAACAAAAATAACAATGTTGGCCCAAAGTATGATTTTCCCACTTATCTTTTCAGAAGGAGAACAGTCTATACAGAGCAGTGCTCAGGCTCAAGGGGCTTCCACATCTGCAGGACAAAAGCACCACTACTTTCTTACACGAAGAAATATAGCCTCCTTCACTGAACTGGGATAACTCCTGAGTCTAATGCAGGACACACATTGCCAGTTCCAGA
Source organism: Canis aureus (assembly GCF_053574225.1). Lineage (NCBI taxonomy): Eukaryota > Metazoa > Chordata > Mammalia > Carnivora > Canidae > Canis > Canis aureus. Next base: position 16,916,459 of record NC_135636.1, read on the forward strand.
GTGGTAGCAACATCATAGTGATATATAACCCTTGAGAAGAAAAGCTTCTCTCAGGACAGGTCAAGCCTGCTTAGTCCTTAAGTCTCAACAGTCACCAATTCATTCATGAAATCACATAATTCTCTTATTTCCTAGTCAAAGAGTTACTAGGGCCACCATTCCTTTACTGGGCCCAGATTTTATCAGTTTTGAGAAGTAAGCTTTAAGTAGGTATATAGCTTATCTGCCACCAGTAGGATCCACTAGGTCTGTCCCCCACCAGATATACCAAATCAAAACTGTGCCTCTGTGAGGTAAATTCTTCATTTTTTCAGGGAATGTGGGAAATGGTATTTTCAGGCAGCTAGTCATCTACATTTGGAAAATTATTGGCATTTCCAGTATAGGTATGAAAATGGCACCAGTTTTCCCCACTTTTCCTTCTTCCTGTTGCACAGTTATTTTGAAATCTTTCTTATAGTATCTTCTGAACTGCTACAAGTCATACCTATAAGTGTTTCTCAGATACTTCCACCAGTACTTCCACCTATACTTCCACATTATAGTCCACCATCATTGCAACTTTTGTCTTTGAAACCTCTTGTTTGTCTTTAAAGTTCATGTGCTACTTATAGACTCCATTAAATTAACTGTGTCTACTTTCAATATAAAACTAGTACTATAATTTACATAACATCATCCTTAGTTGATATCCTAGAACTTGCCCCAAGATCTATTCCGCACCAGGCTCTATTCCATAGATAGGCTTGCATGACTATGGGAAGCAATGAGCAAATTTCATAAGATTCTTTGGAAAAGGGACATGAGAACTCATTTTAGTAAATATTAGTTTGTTGAATTGAGTTTACAGTGACATGCTTATGTCATAATATAGATTGGAATAAAAGAAAATTGAAAGGATGGATGGATGGATGGATGGATGACTGAAAAATGAAAGGCAATCCTTTGTCCCCTTCCTTGAGACAAAAAAAAAAAAAAAAAAAAAGATAATGCTTGGAACATTCTGTATTTCACTCCTCTGTTGAAACATCAGGATGGAGTAGGACTTTGAATTCAAGTGGATGGCTGGTTCTTCTGCATATGTAAGCCCAAGCCAAAATCTGCAGGTGATTTTTATTTCTTATCTCTTTCTGGGACAAATTACTATTATCCTATCATGGAGAACCTGCTCTATGATCCAGCCCCACCAACACTTCATAAATGGGGAACTTCACACTTAGCATTTTAATTCATCCCCAAAGCCCTTCAGACAATCTTCTCTGTTAAATATGGGAAAAAGGCAACTGTCATAACACAAAAGTGGATTTCCACATAGTCAAAAGAAGTCAGCATGGATCAGGAGGATGAAGGTTATCTTGGATCCTAGAAGACTCTAGAGCTAGTTGGTATTAATCATTATAATAGTAACACAGTTTATTAAAATCTACATGTAGATTCATATGCACATCTATGCACAATCCATGCACAGACCTCAATAATGCACAGACCATTATTGCTGGTTCATAGATGCCATTGCCCAAAGTCCTGTATTCCCACTTCTATTCAGTCCCTCCAAGCTCTTCTCTTGAGCAAAGACTTGGAGAATAAAAATTCCACCCTCCTGTGATGTTTGCCCCACCAGAAAGTCTAATTGTATCAAAATCTTTGTAATTGCTCACAGTTCACTTTCTCCTTCCTTTCTATCTTAAGTTGAGGTCTAGAAGTAGAGCCCAAGATGGAGATTCACATGGAAGTAATTTATTGAGAAAGGAGAGAGTAGGGGAAGCAGGAGGATAAGCAGAGTTAGGGTGTGGTCTCAGCTGGAGTCTATCCTTAGTCTGATCCCACAGGGAACTCTGCAGCATGGATTGCTCCACAAAGTTGCCCCCTGCCCTTTTAGAGGCAAAGGGTCCTTTAGTACCCCTGCATCAGTCAGTCATTGGCTATGGGCCACACCCAGGGGCAAAAGAGTTGCTGAATTTCCCAGGCAATTCCAGGCTAGGCAACTCCCATTTGGCCAAGGGCTATTCTCCAGAGAAGGAGACAGCTGTAAGCCATTAGCGGCCAATGCTCATAGCACTTGGGATATGGGAACACCAGCCTGGCAAAGGAGATCTGGGTGGGTCAGCAGCAGCATCCTTATACTTACCATCCTAATTCATCTCAAAAGATATTCTTCTGGACAGTCTTTGGACTCATAATGCTTGTGTTAAAACAATCCCAGTGGAGCAGAATATAATAATATATACCAATCCATAGTATTTACTAACAGCATACCATGTGCCAGGCACTTTTCGAAATGTATCATGTTTACACAATATTCCTATGAGGAGGGCACTTTTAGTATCCACATATTGCATATGAGAAAATGGAGGGACAGGGTAATTAGTGAGTGAGTGGCAGAGCTGGAATTAGCATCCCATCCTCTTGATTCTGCATTAAATTGTCCCCTACTTGTTGCCAAAGAGTAGCAGTAAAAAAGAGAAAGAAATAAACTCAGAGCTAAAGTGGAAAATTTCATTTATACAAGATACCACACCCAACTAGGTGAGAGAAAAACCTTTTGAACGATGGAGAGCCTGAGGACAGTTAAGACTCAGTGTGTGTGTGTGTGTGTGTGTGTATGAATTTCCAAAACGTGGCAGTTTTATCTACTGGGTTGATGTTCACCATTTGAACTTTCATCATTTAAATCCCATGAAAGTGCCGTTGCATAAGACGTGACTCTCTGCCAAATGAAATAATAGCTAACATTTGTCAAGCTCTTTCTGTGTGCCAGGCACTGTTCTCAGCAGTTTATGTGGATTATATCATGTAATCCTCAGAATCACAGCATGAGGCAGCCCAATTTTCAGATAAGGAAACTGAGGCACAGAGAGAATAAGTAATATGCCCAATGGCACATAGCTGGAAAGCATCAGGCCAGTTTTCATAGTGTGTAATCTGGCTGTCAATCTATGTTCCCAACTTCACTATGTTGCCACCAAAAGAGTCATGGATGGTTAGGGCTAGGATTCATGGAGAGGCAAACTTTCCTGACTTAGAAATGAGAAAACTAAGGCCTAGAAAAAGCTGGTTACTTGCTCAAGGTCACAAAGACCCAGGATTCTTAATTTTCCCCAGAGTGTTTTCCATATTTTGACAAGTCTTATCTACATGAAAACAAAACAAAACAAAACAAGAAACAGTATCATTTACTTGCCAGTAATTCAGAGGTGTGTTTTTAAATGTTTGAAGTCTTTTTCTTTTCTCTTTTCTCCAGGAAGCAGATGACATCAATGGTTGCTATTCAGGAAGGTGAGAAAGAAATATCAATATCTATCTAGCCTAGGAAGAGAATACTCTGTCTCTACAGACTGTTGTGAAATATGGTAACTCATGTATAACTATGTGATACCAATTCCAAGTTGCTATTATGTCTTTTGGCCAGAACCTATAAGCTCCAATCTGAAAGTACATCTCTTTAGAGAAAGGAAAGGAAAGGAATACAAGAACTAATATTTATTAAATAACTACTGGATGCCAAGCCCATTGCTCTATGTATGTTATGTAAATTATTTTAAAAACCCTTTTTTTAAAGAAGATTTTACTTATTTACTCATGAAAGATACAGAGAGAAAGGCAGAGACATAGGCAGAGGGAGAAGCAGGTTCCCTGTGGGAAGCCTGATGTGGGACTCAATCCCAGGACCCCCAGGGTCATGACCTGAGCCAAGGGCAGACAGTCTACCACTGAGCCACCCAGGTGCCCCCTCAAAATAATCTTTTAAATCAGAATGTGTATCAGTTGGCATTTGCTGCATAACAAACCAACCCCAAATTTAGTAGCTTAAAACAATAATTATCTTTATTGATGAGCAGCTAGATGGCTCTAAGGGTTCATGTCAAGCTTAACTGATTTTAGCTAAGTTCATTCATGTTCTTGAGGGTAGCTGGTGGATTGGCTAAAGACTGGCTGGTCTAGGATACCCTTAGCTGGGATGACTTGTTTCTGTGCCACATCCTACTGAAGGATATTCCAGGCTTGTTCATATGGCAGTAGCTGAAGGGAGCAAGCAAAAGCATAAAAGTCCTCTGAGGCCTAGGCTCAGAATGGACATACCATCTCCTGTGCCTACTCTATTGGCTAAAGCAAGTCACAGGACTGGCCAGATTATATAAAAAGAGAAATAGATTCCATTCCAGATGGGATGAGCTATAAGACCACAGTACCAACGGTATGGGTATAGAAACTGTTAGAAAACTGGGAGAGTTTCTTATAACCAACCTACCATAAATATCCTAGAATATTCCAGATCATTAACTGGTATGTTTTCCCCCCCAAACATATGTCTCCATCACATATCTAGTCCACTTGTGAAGACATTTGTGTTCACTTTGTTGGCTTACAGAAAATTCAGGAAAGGTGCCACTGGGTTTTAAGGTGCATACAGAATTTTCAATTTACCCAAGTAAAACAAATGAGCATCTAATCCCACCAAATGTCTTTAGGATCTCATTCTAAATAGTATCTATCTCCCCCACCTTACTGACTGCATCACTTACTGGTTGAAAGAAGAACCAACTGGATAGAAACTAACTGGATATGTTTTTCTTTTCTTGGGTTTCCAGCTGGGTTTAATAAGAGACCAGACCAACAACCAAAGGTCATTCCCAATGCCCCAACCAAAATGGAAGCACATCTTTCCCTAGTGCTTTGTTTTACAAATAGAAAAGAAAGATGTATTTGAGGCTGGGAGCACTCTAAATCAGGGATTGCAGATAGTTTTATCCCAATGCCAATTCCAGTTGGTGAGTGGAAGCTACTAGAAGTTCTATGTCGAAAACTCATATTAAGCCTTAGGAAGTTCTAATAAAATCAGTAAATCACAAGAATTTTCCAGCTGATGGAAGTAGATCTTAATGAAGTAGTGCCTTCAGCCTAATTCACACCAAGATAAAATATACTTGAGCAGTGATGGATTTCCACCATTATGTTAAACTCACAGGGTAAGCAGATCCTCATCCCCTGGGCCTTTCTCCCAATACTTGTTTCTTTTAACCTCTAGGTGGGCTGTTTTTGAGAAAGACAAGCAAGGTTTTAATCAGCCACTAGGTTTTATCATGGCTAATCCAAAGACAAACACATGGGACAATACCAAATTCAAAACCGAGGAAGAATGATCAAACACACTAAAATAATTCAAGAACATCACAACATAATGCACCACCCTCTCTTTGCTTGCACCAGACCTCAATTTACATGTTTCTCAATATAACATCATCTACCTACTGAGTCAAGAAGGGTTTGAGGCTAGTACTAGATGGTCAAGGTCTACTTTAATTTAAGAAGAATCATTTCAACAGTAGCTTCTTGCAAGATACATCTAGGAAGGCAAGAGAAACAAAAGCAAAAATGAACTATTGGGACTTCTTCAAGATAAGAAGCTTTTGCACAGCAAAAGATACAGTCAAGAAAACTAAAAGACAACCTACAGAATGGGAGAAGATATTTGCAAATGACGTATCAGATAAAGGACTAGTATCCAAGACCTATAAAGAACTTATTAAACTAAACAGCAAAGAAACAAACAATCCAATCATGAAATGAGCAAAAGGCATGAACAGAAATCTCACAGAGGAAGACATAGACATGGCCAACAAGCACATGAGAAAATGCTCTGCATCACTGGCCATCAGGGAAATACAAATCAAAACCACAATGAGACACCACCTCACACCAGTGAGAATGGGGAAAATTAACAAGGCAGGAAACCACAAATGTTGGAGAGGATGCGGAGAAAAGGGAACCCTCTTACACTGTTGGTGGGAATGTGAACTGGTGCAGCCACTCTGGAAAACTGTGTGGAGGTTCCTCAAAGAGTTAAAAATAGATCTGCCCTATGACTCAGCAATTGCACTGCTGGGGATTTACCTCAAAGATACAGATGCAGTGAAACGCCGGGACACCTGCACCCCGATGTTTCTAGCAGCAATGTCCACAATAGACAAACTGTGGAAGGAGCCTCGGTGTCCATCAAAAGATGAATGGATAAAGAAGATGTGGTTTATGTATACAATGGAATATTACTCAGCTATTAGAAATGACAAATACCCACCATTTGCTTCGATGTGGATGGAACTGGAGGGAATTATGTTGAGTGAAATAAGTCAATCCAAGGACAAACATTATATGGTCTTGTTCATTTGGGGAATATAAAAAATAGTGAAAAGGAATAAAGGGGAAAGGAGAGAAAATGAGTGGGAAATATCAGAGAGGGAGACACAATATGAGAGACTCCTAACTCTGGGAAACAAACAAGGGGTGGTGGAAAGGGAGGTGGGAGGGGGTGGGGGTGACTGGGTGACGGGCACTGAGGGGGGCACTTGATGGGATGAGCACTGGGTGTTATGCTATATGTTGGCAAACTGAACTCCAATTTAAAAAATATGAAATAAATAAATAAATAAATAAATAAATAAATAAATAAATAAATAAATAAAAATAAATAAATAAAAATAAAAATAAAAATAAAAATAAAAATAAAAATAAAAAAGAAGAATCATTTCAGATCCATAACAAGGCTTTTCAACAATGCAGCAATTTATAATATGGCGTAGAGAAGAGGACCTAAAAACAAGTTCAAATTTTGATATGGGCCCTTGTCATTATGCAAGTTTTAATATCTTTCCCACAGTCTCAAAAGAGACATAACATATCCATCTCAAAGGTTGTGGTGGAATTAAATGGGCTAATATGTAAAGCATCCAGATTAATAACTAGCACATAGTTGAGCCTCCTAAATGCAGCTATTGTCAACAGTAGCAAAGATTTACTCAGTTTCTATTATATGCTGGGAACTATGTTCCATGCTGTGTGCAAACAATAGAGAAAATAATCAAAACATAAAGACCTGCTCTTTACCTTTTGGAAATACAGAGTCTATTTGAGAAACAAGATGAAATTGCATAAAATAAATAAGAACTGTATTTAGAGAACAATATACGAAATGCTCAACCAGACTCTGAGAGTACTGGGAATCTGGGATCATTGTCTCTATTTCTTGCCAGAACAATAAATTAGTTTCTCAAACATGTTGACAGTTCTATTTTCTTAAGGCAGTTATTGGAGGTGACTTAACTATCCAAACTTGTTTCATCTGAGTTTTGAATACTTTTATTTGTACTTTGAGTGCCACCAAATAATTTTATATGACAGATATAAAAGATAGTCCATCATTAGCTAAAGAGAATAAGGCCACCACCTATCACTCTGGTGCCCCAACTTTTACTTTCCATATCATCATCCACTCATCATCTGTTCTATTGTGAGACTTCAGTGAGGTAGAATAAAAGTGACAACAGGCCAAGTCCTGATGCTTTCCCAATTTTCCCCTAGATGCCAATGCCTCTGAATAATCACCTTTTCTTTCCATTACTGAGATGTCATTATGCAGGCAAAGCATGTTCTCAGTTGCCCACAGTAGGCTAGAGGCAGGGTACATTGTTCAAAGATAACTCATGTCTTATTAAATGTCAAAACTTAACTCACGCGATTCAGACACTGCCTCACCCAATTGCAAGTTGGAAAATTCATCTAGGCTAATACCTCTGTGAACAGTGGTGAAGGAAGGTGATCACTGAGCCCCACCAAAGAGCAGGAAACAATGACTGAACCATATAGATGAAGGCCTTTGTCAGGTCATAAAGCAGCAATGATTGCAATTAATTGCTGATAAAATATGAAAGAGTCTCTTGTTGCTGGAGGTCAGGTGCTAGGACAAAGTACTACTCTTTCTGGGAAGCTTCAGAAAGGCATGCTCTGAATTGAGTTTGTGGGAAGACAGATTAGTGGATCCATGTTGCAGGCACTGCAAGGAAAACAATAGTGTAGAGCCATACATGATGGAGAGAAAACCCAAAACATGGACATCCCTCCCCAAATATATATCCAACTTCCCTGGCTAACATGGCCCCTCCATCAGATGGCTACTTCTGAATGATTTCCCTAGCCAGGTTGCAATGGGGATAGTGATGGTGAGAGTGCCAATCCCACAGTTTTTTCATTGTCACAAGAGGCAATGATACATAAATAAAAATTATGAAAAAGGAGAAAAATCTACCCGGAAGTAACATGAGATAACATTTGGAAAATCTTTGGAATGTATATTGTTAGACTAAAGCCTAGGTGTTCTTAACTCTAAGATGATATTTAGGATTTGTTTATCTAAATGCACAGAGAAAGATGATGGTAGGAAATCCATTCCTAGAAAAGGCTTTCCAAGTGCCTTTGAAGTCCAAAACATCACCGCTAATGGCTCACCCATACAGTTCACGTTGTATGTGTTTGTCTACTGAGGGTTGAAGTCATAAATACACATGATTTTTCTTCAGTACGTTGATCTTCTCAATGGTTGAGGAAGTGATAAGAAATATACAGGGAATCAATACATACTAACAAAATAACAAAGTTTAAAATGCAGATCGTACTAGATATAAGTTAACATTCCTGAGTGAGTTAGACAATGGTTTCCAAAAGTTGGTCATGAGTTGAATAAATCAAAATAATCAGGGAACCTTACTAAAATACTAATTCCCAGATCTTGGCCTGTATTAACCAAATGGGAATTCTTGGAGAAAGGCCTAGACACTTTAAATTTTAGAAGTTCTCCCAAGTGATTCTGACACAAAACTTTTCATATAGGGTGATAGTTTCAGGATTTACAGCAACTAAATAATTATACCCTCTGTAGGAAAGAGTACTGGACAATGAGTGAGGGAAATCAGGCCAAGATCAGCCTCTGCCTTAGAGAAGCTCTGTATCCTGGACCCTTGGTCCCCTAAGTATAATGTGCAATGTAGAAAGTGAAATGGCAACATTGGCATCACCTAAGAACTTGTTAGAAATGCAGAATCTCAGGCTCACCCCTCACCTATAACAAAGGACTTGGCATTTTAACAAGATCTTCAGGTAGTTCCTGTGTGCTTTAAAGTTGAAGAACTACCTAGATCAAGTCATTCGGTCATCTCTGGGTTTCATTTGGAAACTGCTGTCTTGAAGCAGATAGCTTCTACATCCTCCTCCAATGTTGATGATGGACGATGACCATCAGAGTGAAGATGCAAAGGGGAAAATATACAGAAGTTCTAGATAGAATGCCAGAAAAAAAGAGAATTTGAGATTAAATAGATATACATGTACACACACATACACACACTTTTAGAGAAACCATTTGTCTAAGAAAAATCCAAATCCCATTATATATACACCCTCATCTGAGACCATGAGAACTTGGTCAAGCAGGGGCAGTACCTTGCTGGGAATGGGAAACTGAGGATGTAAGAAAGGTTGTGGACAACCCAAAGTTCCAGGGCATGTCCAGAGGAGAGGAAGAACTAGAATCCAGGTGTCTCCACTCCCAGCCCTGGACCACCCTGTCTTGTTGTCTCAGCTGCATCAGGAAAAATTAAGAAAACAAGAGCAGGACATAATAACAAAGACAGCAGGTGTTTATAGAGGGTGGTATATGGACATGGCTCCTTAGCCCCATTCCCGAGCCACTTTAGTCCTTGGATATTTATTTTAATATTATTGAAATTTATATGATTGAAATGTAACTTTCGGGCTCTCATATTCTGAAAACCTTCCTTCTCTTCCCCCTTTCAGCTATGTATGGTTTCTCTTTGGAGAACCAATGTCAAATGAATATACTCTTCCAGTTTCTAAGAGTCAAACTTCATGAATCCTGACTGGCATCCTTGCTTTTCAGATTCCAGACCTTAGTTGCCCATCACTTACCCTTTCATGAACTCTGTATCCAAGTTATGTGTATTTCTTACTTTAAGATTCCCATGTCAGGAACTTAGATATATACACAGAGATATATACAAATGTAGATTCACTTATTCTTCCTAATTTCATAAATGGGAAATTTATGAATATTAATAACATTCAAACATTATATACATATGGAACATAAAGATGAAATTCTTTTTTCTCATTGGCCCCCAGAAACAACTATTGTCAACAACATGGCAAATATTCCCTAATGTTTTTCCTTTTTCTTACACATAACTTAAAAAAAAATCATATTATACAAATTATTTTGTAACTTGCTTTCTTCACTTTATATCTCTTGGTCATCTTTTCAAATTAATTTATAATTGTCTCCCTTCTTCATCATAGTATCTTTATGGTATTCCAACATTTTACCAACCATGTACCTGTTGACAAACACTTGAACTATTTCTGATTTTTTCTTTTATAAACTATGCTGCACCTCTGAATATATAACACCAACAGGAAACTACACATTAAATGACAAGGTATTCAGTTCATTTTTGTTTGCTGATTACTAGGTTTTCTCCCATTGCATCTTGTGATAATGGTGACAATAAAAGGCTGGATTTATTGGAGGGTTCAAAGATTATGGAATTATGATTCCTACTGTCTGAAAAACCCTGCACATGCTCTGAGGGCACTCAATCTTTGCTACAGAAGCTCTTTGTCCATACCACATGCAATCTACCCCCACACTGCCTTACCATTCAACCCATGGGTAGTTGAATGCTTAATTCTACACAGCTCTAGGTGCTGGCACTAGGACAGTCAGCAATACAGACACAGTCACTGCTCCCAAAGGGTCTACAGTCTAGGAAGGACATTAGAGAAGTAAACAAAAGATAAAGAATTTCAGATGGAGATATGTGGCATAAAGAAAATATTGCCAGGTAATAAGATGGAGAATAACTGGCCAGGGTACCTTTCAAAGCATTCTTTTTTGAACAGATAACATGATCCTTTGTTAAAAATTCTAAAAGCATTAAAAATAAGCATAAAAGTTCATGAAAATTGACTTCCTGCCAATTGGGTCCCAACTACCCAATTACCCTTTTTTCTGAAAACCAAGGTGTCTTGAATAATCTCTAGAGATAGCTTGTATATATGTAAGAAAGCGTTTATAAACATATAAAAATGTGTGTATGTATGTAAAATTATTCACTCATGTCAAAATATATTTTTCTTTAAAAAAATATAACCTTAGATTAAAAGGTTAGAAATTATCTGAAATTATCAGAAATAGAAATTATCTGGCTGATATACTCAGACATAAACACTCATCAGAGAGAAATGACATAAATAATCTAATTCACACTAATTCTTGTAATACAACAAAATTTTTCCTCTTCATTCACTGTAAAGCAATGGGCACATGATATAAAGAACTTCCTAATGGGGAAGATGGATGGATAGATGGATGGATGGATGGATGGATAAATGAAAAGACAAATACCAGATTATTGAGAGAGCTTAAATCTCTTTGTATATCTTCTGTCTATTCCTCATATTGAATACAGCTTTAATTCAACTCAGCAAATATTGATGGAAAGTCAAGACCATCAGAATGGCCCTTCAAGGTTTCTTCTAATTTCAGGATTCCACAAAGGTATATGGAAAAACAAAATGTTGCTTGGTTTTCCTTTCTTATTACTTTTCTTCTATTTATTAACTGAACAAAACCCAAAGCAAATTTTAAAAATTAAAATTTAGTAGAAAGAAAGAATGCTGTTCTTAAATGTTTTCTGTACTGTGGTTTCCCTTAAATTGATCTCTCTCCTACTGGATCATAACCCAACTGGCATACAGTATTACTGCAGATGGAGAGAAAAAATAAATTACTAAGTTAAACCCCTGACTGAATATATATTTCCTATCTAGCCTGTGGAAATGCTACATGTCATGGAGGGTGGAGGAAGGGATGTGTGCAGTGGCTGTGGAGGGGATGTATATTTTGTTTGCTGAATTTTAATAAGGCCATCTTGGTTTCTGCATGAAAATGAAATGTGAGTTCAATTCACTGATATATATTCTCCAATGAAAATCCAGAGCCTGACCCAGAATCACTGCTCTGGCTCCTTCAGATTTGAGTCATTATCATATTTATTAATCTCCCTCACAGCTGTGTTGGAAACTTATTGGACCAGAAGTAAACTAGCTCAGTTGGAATCTTATTATAACTAAAGCTCTCCCTCATGCTTCCATTTATACAATCTATACAGTTGTCCTTCTGAAGTTTACTCTGCAAGAGCAGACCATATGGAAAGAAACAGGAAAAAGTAAACAACGGCTAGCTGAGGACTTTTTTTGATATCCCAGGGTGACTTGTCCTTCATTAGAGATCGGTAGTAATGTACAATGGACTAAATGTTTGTGACCTCCCAAAATTCATATGTTAAAACCCTAATCCCAGTGTGATAGTATTTGGAGGCGGGGCCTTTGGGAGCTCTTAGGTCATGAAGGGGGAACCATCACGAATGGGACTGGCACTCTTATAAAGGGGCTGTAGAGAACTCTTTCACTCTCTGCTTTTCACTATCTGAGGATACAGGGAGAAGCCAGCAGTCTGCAACCCGGAAAAGGACTCTCAGCAAAACATGGCCATGCTAGCACCCTGATCTCAGACCTTCAGCCTCAAAGCAACCCTCAACCAATGACTGAAAAAAATTGGTGGATAAATACCCCCAACTCCCTCACATGTCAATCAGAACCATTCTGACAAATACTCTACATTTGAGTTCCAGAGTATCACAGTGGGATTAAGCTCCAGTTGCTCACAATGGTCAATATATTGACCTCATTGCCTTCCTCTACCTCCCTGTCTCACTTTCTACACACCTACTAGAGCCTTCTAGGATCACCTCCCAAATAAATTACTTACTCTGGACTCAGTGTATCAGGATCTGCTTCTGGGGAAACCCAGACTAAGACCATGTCACCCAGTGTAGTGTTATGTATACAAATTACTCCTTGAAAAAATTACAATAACCAAATGGACAAAACAGAAGGATCTAGTGTAGATTTGTAGTAGAGTTGAGAGTTGAATGCATGATTTGGGACAGATAAGTCCTATGTCCCCACCCTGACACTGTTCTCTCTCATCTTACTGCTCACTCTTTGTTTGCCCAAACCCTCCCATCTAGCTGGCTACTCTGTTTTTGGTGACACAGGCATATATGTGCATTGCTATCTCTGTGATTTTGTGCATGTCATCCTTCTCACCCAGAATGACCTCTCCACAACTCTTCATCCTGTTCAGATTGTACCAGTCCTTCCAGACCTGCCTCAAGCTTTGCCACCTTTTGTGATACCTCTTTTGTCACAACTAAAAGAGTCACAGTACTTGTAGCCTGTAATTCATAACTCACTGCTTAATCATTTGCTTTTGTATAGTATCTAACAATTGCACACATGGTAGTATTGTCTCCCTAATTAATTTGGACTTTCCTTGGGAATAATCATCACATCCTGTACCTCTCTAGTCCTACCAGGGCCTAAAATAGTGTGGCACATACAACTGTCTCTCAATGTATGATTTATGTATTTAAGTAATAAAACGCAACATGTATATGACCAATAGTAATGAATCATCTTTAATGGACTTCAGAAAGGCCTCTTTCCTCTCGTGCAAACTGCCTGGCAGATGGCATTATCTGGAGCATCCTTCTTGGTGATCCTTTCCAGGGATTCAAAAAAGACAACAGGCCACAGCAACACCTTGGTTTATACACAACTTCCCCTTACTGGTTTAAAGACATAATAAAAGATAATGCTTCTTGCTCATAAATAAAAAGTACTTAAATGTAATTTTGACAAAATGCATCTCAGGGGTGACTGAAGTCTTTCTCGCTGCTGTGATTGTTGCTGCTATAAATAGACAATCATAAAAGAATCAAAGGGGGAAACCTTTTAAAGGCTTACTCCAGGGCCTGATACCCTCCCCACTTTATTTTTCTTAGTCCTAATGCCGAAGGAAAACAAACACTTATCAATGGCTAATGGTGTTTATTCCTCCATCTGCCTTGGACGGGTGGCAGTGTGCCAAGCCCAGAGACAGTTTGCTAAAGCACCAATTGAACCAAGGTCAACTCTATCGTTGACTGTACCCATGACTTATATTTTGAGAGCCACAGAAAGGTTCAGGATCCTGATTTTCCTGATCTCTGTGCCTTTCCCCATCTCTGTGCCTTTGCAACACCTACACCATTTATCTGAGGCCCCGTATAGCCACTTCTATGTCCCTCCAAAAACAGCCTACTTGAATGCCTTTTTGCTACTGCTTTGCTCAGGGTTCTGAACTACTCATGCTGGAGCTGCCCTAGTAGGGAAGCTGTAAGCCATAAGGCTGTAGCTACACCTGTCCCCAGATCTTCTCTATCCCATCTCCCACACTGAACCCAGTAGCTCCTCAGGAGCTATGCAAAACTGGACTTGTGTTCCCCTAAAAGGCTTTTCAACTTCCAGCAAATCATCACTTACCAAAGCAAAGTTCAACCATCCTGTTCAGGTAGGAGGTCCTTGAAAGATCCCAAGAGAAGAAATGAGCATTTCCTGCTGTTTTTCTGTCTCCCTTGAAGCAGCAAAAGCATACAGAGAACGTAGCTGTACTTTCTCCTCTCCTTTATCCAAGTCTTAGCATTTTTGGCACCTAAACTGGAATACACACCCAAAGCAATCTTGCCTACAGCAAGATTATCCTTCAGTGGTGATATAATTTTTAATGGCACCTCAGTGTATCAGCTGCCCCAGTGCCTTTTATAATCCACTGCAATGCAATGAAACCTCCCTAATCTTGACAATAGACTTCTTCATGATGACTCTAAAAAAAGACAACAACAGTAATTAGGAAATGGAATATAATATCTTTAGACTGAGTTCAACTAGTTTGTAAGCAGCTTTCAGTGATTGGAGTGAATGCGGAGCCAGCCTTTACTTTCACTAAAAATCTTCTCAACATGCAGGAATTGTAAAAAGATAAGGTTAGTAAGGTTTTAGTTTCAATCATCCTTCTTTTATAGAATTTTTTTAAGCACCCTTCACGTCCATTATTTTATTTGGTTCTTAAAGGAGTAGACAGGATGGCTTAGTAGTTAGGAATGCTAGTTACAGATGCCTGAGTTTGAATCCCAGTTAGAAAACTTACTTGCTTTGTGACACTGCGCAAATCACCTGCCCCTACCCATGCTTCTACTTTCTTATCTGTAAAATGTGGGTAGTCATGATATATACCTCATAGAGTTAAGTTCTCTCAATGTCTATATAAATATAAAGCATTTGGAACTGTGCCTGGTACATAGTGAGTGCTGAATAAAATATAATCATCATCATCATCACCATCATCATCACTAGACTATTAGAACTGAAGAAATAAAGGTTTGACAGATTCCATGCCTAGTCAAACCAATTCCTTAAGTGAGGAGATCAGCTATGGGATTTCCTCAGAAGTAGACCTTGAGACAATATGTGGGTAGAAGTAGTTTACATGGGAGATGAGATATCAGGGGAAGTAGGGAAAGAAAGGAAACAATTAAGGGTTTGTTCACAAACAGGTTGCCACTGTGGTTAATGGGTGCAATCCCACTGGGCAACCTCTATGTGATTCACAGAACACACCACATACTATAGAATTATCTCTCTGAGGGAGGAGGCATCTGAGGAATTTATCCACCAGTTCCATCTCTCATTGTTGAGGGCAATTCTGGGGCTGTGATCATGCAACAAGAGACTCCCAACCAGGCCCATGCATCAGAAGGGCAGCCTTGCAGGACCAGATACATTCAGGCTTAAAGATGTAGGAAGACATTGTAAAAACTAAAGCCATTTGTAAGTGACCTACTGGTGTAGCCAAAGGAATATGAGAGGGCAATGACATCAGTGACTAAGGGATACAATGCAAGTGTTCAAGTTCTTTGACCATCTTGTATATTCCGCAAGAACCAAAAAAGCCCAACCAAGGAGACTATATCCCAAATCACCTTCTGGAGAAGGATTCTGTGTGATCTTTCCTGGTAACTCATTCCAAAGCTTATCAAATTTTATGACAACCCTATATACCATCAAAATCCCTTTTGGTGAGCCTCATTTCTTCTACATTACTTTCCAAAAAGAAGAAAGAGTAAGGCTTACAATATATTTTAATTGGTAATGTCAAAGGCATTTTAAAACACTATGACATTTGCTTTAGATCCTGCTAAGTATGTGGAAAAGAAAGCATTCTCTAGGCTAAAAAGCTCTATTCTGAAAATCTGATAATCTATTTGAAAATGTCTACCTTTAAATGGGTGGACCTCCTCTGCATAGGAGTAAATTCACACATATGCTTCCTGGGTCACATTTTAAGGAAAAGTAAAGTTTGGAGCAACTATTGTCAAGTTGACAAGCTAACACTTGAAAGACATAATGCACACCTGAGCCCCTCAAGGCAGGAATCAAACCAAGTTCCTTTTGTCAAATACCTGCCCTTTACTCCCCTTTCATTCCTCCAGGCAGAGCTTTCATTCCATCTTATTACTCTTCTTTTCAAAGGGAAAAAAATATCCAAAATCAATTTGTAAAATCAAAAACTTCCATCCACCATCCATTTCTAAAGAAGGAAGGAATACCAAAGCAAAACAACCTATCTTATCACCACCATTCTCTTTGATTTCCAGCCAAACCCTCTAAACATGAACAAAATATAGTTGGTGACAGGAGATGATAGAATCTGGTTTTTATTTAGAACACTGGCTTAGTCCTTTGTAAATAGGCATCTTTGCATCTTTATATGTGACGAACTGACTTTCTCTATATTTGGGCAGAGCTCACTGGAATAACTGAAAACCACCACCTCCGAGGATGAATGGTGATGTAGACCAGAGAAAGTTATAGTGGGCATAACTGAGGCCAGAGATCCACAAGGAAACCGCACTGTATTATTTCATTTTTCAAACTTACACATTCTCCTACACCCCTTTCCTTGGGTGATTTATGTTCAGTTGATTTTGCTACAGGCCTGGAATGTTTACACAAAGGCTTAATAGACATTTACTTTGGACGTTACATTGTGAGATAGAATCAAGAAATTGGCCCACTGCCGGAGTCAGAACAGGAGGCCACCTGGAAGTTAACAATCACTTTGTGAAGACCAGAGGCATGTAACAGAAGGTTCCAGAAAAGTGCAGACTTCATGTAATAACCACATGGCACTCAGACACACACCATTGGAATAACTGGAGAGAAACCCATTTATAAACAGAGACATTCACAGATAGAGATGTCCAGGATTACAATTATTCAATACCTTAATACTTTGAAATCATGATTTGTATTACATCTTACAGTTTATATATGCTTGTACGTAATATCTAAATTAATGTTCTCCAAAAAGATGCCTATGACTACAAATGCCAGATAGTCTGGTTTATCTTTTTGAGTCATGCTGAATTTATCTTTGAAGCTAATATTAAAAAATTATGACCCTCACTTTACAGATGTGGAAACTGAGACTCAAAAAGGGTCAGCAATCCATTTGTTCAAGATTATAGGTCATCTATCTGATAAAAACCATAGTCCCTTTAGTAACTTCACCAGGTTTCCACAACTGTTTTGATTAAGGTACTAAATTTTTTTCTACAATTCAACCAAACCCACAAAACAATCAAACAGCATTAATGTTGATAGACTAAGTGTTGTGGAAGATAAAAATAAATGTAATCTCCTTGAAATTATAACCTAATTTTGGACAAAAGTATGCTTCTTTAAACAACTTGTTTTTACAGATAAAAGGTAACTCTTTCTAAGGAACTCTTTGTAAAATATAGGATATAAGCAAATAAACAAGTCAGCATATCATACATCCTTCCAATATGGCACGGCATGAGGAAGAATTACTGCTTTAAAGAAAGTACTCAGAGGAATCCTCCAAAATCAAATGGTATTTGATAGACTCAGTAGGAAGGAAAGGAGCAAGCTGTGCAGGTATCTGGGGGATTACCATTCTAGGGAGAGCAAAGAGCAAGGGTAAATTTCTCAAGGTGGAAATGCGTGTGGCTTGTTCACAAATACCAAGGAAATCAATGTGACTAGAGCAGGGTGGGCAAAGGGGAGAGAGTAGGAAAAGGTGGCTTAAAAGAGAGGCACAGAAATAGGTAGGACCTTATAAGCCATGGTAAGAAATTTGACTTTGACTATAGCAAAGATGAGATAGACGGAGGATTCTAAGCAGATAAGTACATGGTCTGGCTTGTGCTTTAAAATGGATCATCCTGGGGCACCTCAGTGGCTCTGTCAGTTAAGCGCCTGCCTTCAGCTCTGGTTATAATCCCAGTGTCCTGGGATGGAGTCCCTCATCAGGCTCTCTGCTCAGTAGGGAGCCTGCTTTTCCCTCTTCCTCTGCGTGCTGCTCCCCCTGCTTGTGCTCTCCCTCTCTCTGTCAAATAAATAAATAAATAAAATCTCTAAAATAAATAAATAAATAAAAAGGTTCATCCTGGCTTCTTTGTAAAGAGACTATAGTGAAACAAAGGATAAAACAGAATATCAGTCTTGGGAGATGGCAGTGGATGTGGTGAAGTGGTTGGATTTGAAATATAATTTGAGAGTAACTTCCATGGGATTTTCTAGTGAATTGGCTGTAAGGTGGGAGAAAAACAGAAGAGTCAACAATTGCTCCCATATTTTAACTTGAGCACCTGAGAAGATGGAGTTGCCAAAACTGAGATGAGAAAGACCATGGGTAGAACGGATTGTAAGGGTTAGATCAGGCCAGCTTCTGTCCTATAACATTTGAGATGCCCATGAAATATCCAAGTAGGGATACTGAAATAAATTTAAATATATTAGTTTGGAGTTCAAGTGAGAGATCTGAGTTGAAAATATAAATTTGGGTATCATGAGGATATAGATGGTGCTTAAAGCCATGAAACTGAATGAGACTACCCAGAATGTGTGTCTAGATGGAGAAGAGGGCCAAGATCTGAAATGGTAGGGTGGGAAAGCCCAACATTTAGAAGTTCAGGAAATAAGATGGGAACAGCAGAGGACATCAGAAGAAGTCCATGAAATAGGAAGAGGATAAGAAGAGAGTCATACCCTGGATACTAAATTAAAAACAAAGTGTTTAAAAAGAAGGACATCAAGAGACATGAGAATATATGTGCACACACACACACATACACACACACACGTAGACACTCACACAGACAAACAAGAAAGCTTGTAGTGGTTTTATTCATATACCTCCCAAATGAAAACAACCCAAGTGCCCATCAGCAGGAGAACAAATAAATCTTAGAGTAGTCATACAAGGGAATACTACTCAGCAATGCAAAAGAATGAGCTACTACTGCTACCCACAACACAAATGGACTTCCAGACCTAATGATGAGCAGAATAAGCCAGACACAAAAGAGGACATACTCTCTGGTTCCATGTATATGAAACTCAAGGAAAGTCAAAACTACTGAATAGGGATAGACGTCAGAACAGGAGCTCCCCTTGATTTGTTGAGAAGGGCACGTATTGATAAAGAATGGGGGTTTAGGTGAACCTTCTGGAGGAATAGAAATGGTCTCTATCTTAATCCAGATTATTGTTATACAGGTTCACCAATATTAGTCTTCAAATTTGTATATTTTACTGTATCCAAATTATGCCTCCATAATAAAATAAGAGGTAGAGACAGAAGGCATGATAATGCTGTCATATGCTGCAGAATAGAAGGACAAGAAAAGAATAAATGATCCTTGCCCTCAAAGAGTATTTTTTTTAATCAGGCCAAAAATAGAAAACGAAAAAAAAAAAAAAAAAAAAACGAAAAAAAAAAACAAAACAAAAACAAAAATAGAAAACGCAAATATTTCCTCCTCAGAATAAGAGGACAGCATAGTTATGATGCTCTTTTCTACAAAACCTCTTCTTGCTCTGCCTCCCACCATGCCCATTTCAGTCAACAGTTACCACCTCTGCTTGGCAACTGGATTCCACACACCTCAGAAGTGATTAGAAGAAATGTTGAAAAAGTTGCTCTGGCAATTAAAGTTTTTGCAAGGCTAGTCCTTTCACACTGTCCTCCTCCATGCCCCGCCTTGCCAGTTCCCACCGCAGTCCTCCACATACTATTTGCCTGAACCTTCCAGAACCTCTCTGTTACCCTTTTTAGGGATAGGGCTGCCCTTCCCCACCAATTCTCTTTCCTGTCTTTGACTTCTGACCTACTGATTCTGAACTTGCATAGTTGTTTGCATCTAATTTTTAGCAGGCTTCGGAGTTTCTAATCTATGGTCATAGTTTAAATTTCAAACCTCTGCCACTTGATTGTCATTCTAGTGGGACACCCCTGATATATGTCCTAGGGCAGCTACAAAAACCCCTTCATGGATCAAGATTTCTTTCCCCCCACTCCAAACATTTCAAGTTAGATGAGATTTATCAGGCTGTTAATCACTGAAGTTAAAACTTTATAATCAGGGCTTGGAATACTCTCCATCAGAAAGTAAAAAAGTGAAAGGGATTTCTACTGTGAATAAGATCACAAATTGGACACATATTTACTCCCAGTTGGAACCTTATGCTTAATGGCAAAGGGAGTTCTTTTTCTCTGGCAAGACTATCCTAATTGAACAGCCTGTTTTGGTTCCCAAATTTTTGTTGTCAGAGAAGCAAGAAGATGATAACTCATAGGCTATTAAAAAAAAATCACTTCTGGAAAAAAATTAAAATTACTTAGGAGCCAATATGTGACCTCATACCGAGACATGCCTCCCAGGTTGACCTGTGTACAGGTCCATCCACCACGCTATCCTATTTTCAGTTCCCTGCCTCAGTCACCAGGATAGTCATAGAACAGCAGATCCTAACAACAGATCCATGTGTTGGCCTCATTAAATTTTTCCACAAAAAGAGTTAATGGAGAACATAGCTCAAGGTTTATACCAAATGTCCAAAACTAAAGCTCAGTACCGAAAGGCAAAGGATGGGGAAACTGGTGAGATCTCTGCAACTTGTGTTACTACTCTTGGATTGTTTCCAGGACAGCCATCATGAGCATGTGACTCATGCAGTCATGCAGAGCCCTGTGCTTGGAAGGAATCATACTTGGTTTAATGCTCTGCTGTTGCCATCTTGAAATTCTTACTAATTTTTTAGCAAAGACCCTGCATTTTCATTTTGCATTGGGACCTGCAAATTATATAACCAGTCCTGATTATTTCAGCTTAGTTATCAGCAAACTGAACATTACTAGTCATTTTTTAATATTATACCTTGAGACTTCTCTGAAATAGATTCAAGTTAATGAAATAAGAGGCATAGAACCATATTCAGGTATCTATGGAGACTACTGTTTCCAGTGTGCAATTTGAGGAAGGTATTTCTGTTGGATTTCCAGACTGAGAAATTCTCTACCAAAACTGAGGGTGAGGCGGGGGAAGGGGGGTGGGAAATAAGGAAGTGTCTTACAAATTGAAGGCCAAGATCATGGATAAGAATGCATTTGAAATACTTTAAATAAAACTTTCACCTCGGGCTTGGACATAGCATTAAAGTATACTCATTGCTGTGAAAATATTCCGTCAGTCATAATCCTGATGGTTGAAAACCACACATAACCTGAAAAATCTCCCATCCATCATTTATCAGAGGTAAGATGTGGTGATGTGGCTAAAATGGGTTACAAACCAACTTCTGGCAGTGAAACAATGAAAAACTTGGGTAATACACTGAGTAATAATTTCTTCTCCCCTTTCCACAAAAAACTAAGGCATATGTTTCCAGAGAGGGCCATCTGATCCCTTATTATTCCTCCAACTTTCTCTGTGTTCTTAGATCCAATCCTTATAAATTTTCTCCTCCTCCATAAAGTCTTCCTGGCTATTTAAAAGCAATTTAGGGCTTTTTCCCCTTAACTATCTCTTCTAATTCAATAAATCTCTAAGCAAGTAAAGGCTCTTCTGGCTCTTGCCGGCATCAGAACCAAAGGGGGCTGAGACAGAGTCAGCAGAGAGGGTAGACCCTAGTAGCTGGGCTTGGTGCCTGGCTCCAACCCTTTTTATCACCCACGGAGCTCTCCCTGTCATGGAATTCACTGCCACAGTCTTCCTCACTGCCTTCCTTCTCTGCCAGGTCTATTTCCTCCCCTACCCTTTCACTCTCAAAGATGACCTCTCCACCTACTTCCTTAGGAAAATTGAGAACATCTGATGAGAACTCCCACAAGTTTCCTCCCAAATTCCTTAAGTTTTCTTTGGATCATCACCCAAACTTTCTCTCTTCCCGTTCATCTTGGAGGAACTTACCCTGCCACATGGACAGGTTAACCCCTTCACTTGACCCCTATCAGGCTGGGGCCTCCTTCTCATGACTATGGTCTGTTTTTCCTCTCCAATGGCTATTTGTCCAATTCCTTAACACATGTTCAAATCTTCTTATCCACAAAGAAATAAACACACAAACACTAATAACATCCACTCTGGATCCACTCCCCAATCTCTAGGCTTACCATTTTCTCCCTCCTACTCTTCTCCTTCCTCTTTTTATTCCTCAATAAAACAAGATATCATCTGAATAGTATCCAGCACCTTTGTGTTTTTTCACTATTCTTTGCCCATCATTTAATAGAGATTATTCCCAAAAATAATTTGAGAATATTATTTCTCAAATTCTCAGAATTTCTCAAACTTCTCAGAATCTCAGAGAAGGCCTTGGCATGTTCTCCACTCACTGCACTCTCTATATTTATCCTATGATGATTCTCAATGGCTCCCATCCTCACTATATACTTCCCAAACTAAACCCCTACTTCTGACTCACTCCTAAATTCCAGGACACATCTCCAACACCTGCTAAAAACTCCAGCCACATGCCTTACATCCTTCTAAATGTGACCTGCTGGTTCCTCAAGCTCTGGTTAATTATAGCAGGATCAATATGACAGAAAGAACTACTTCACATAACTCTGAGGATGATTCTTAAATGATTCTTGCTGGGAGCAGGAACTAGTATCAGACCGAGACTCAGCAGGTCTGCAGGTAGAAGCAAAAGATGATTTTCCCTCGCTGTAGGAAGAATAGGAGATGGGGGATAAGGCCAGATTCTGAGTCAAAGCAGTAAAGTTGCACCTACTTCTGTGGTTGGCATTGAATGTTGCCTCTTGGCCCTCCTAGAGCCTACACTGTGCAAGACACTGATAACAGAGACATCACCAAAAATTAGACAAATATTGCTTGCACACCTAGAGATAGAAAATTAAGTACTTATTTTGGCTACAAGTCAAGGCGCAATGGCATTGCATGAAGCAGGAAGTGATGGGGGCGTGTGGCTTGGACACAGTGAATCAGGAAAAGCTGTGACCTCTTTTCCACTTATTGTTCATACTGTAAATGATTTACTTCCATCAATTAAAATACCCATGTGGACTCTGTCCCTCCAATTATTTGTGAGTCTGTTAAGTACCTCTCTGTGATCAAGACTCACTTTTCTCTTTAGTGTGAGTAACTGAATCTGCTTTCCTAATCGTGGCATCCCCAAATCCCAAGGAGCTTTGTGAATGATTGTGTCCTAGAAGACACTG
Source organism: Canis aureus (assembly GCF_053574225.1). Taxonomy (NCBI): domain Eukaryota; kingdom Metazoa; phylum Chordata; class Mammalia; order Carnivora; family Canidae; genus Canis; species Canis aureus. The sequence goes on from NC_135636.1 coordinate 16,939,800, forward strand.
ATTTCCCTCCTTGGGTTAGGAAAGTTAAGAAGAGTTAATAAATTTTTGGCTATGCATTTGTCTTACTCTCCCACTAGAGGGGAAAAAAACAGGCTTGCTTTTGAACAAAGGAGAATGAAGAAAAGTTCCCTTCCTCCACCAGGACCTTAGACTCCTCATCCAGGGCCTCCCGCTAATTCCAGGCCTCTCCCTGAAATCTGGGAGGCCTGGGCTCCTGGGATGCTCACCACCCCTCTGGGCAGCATTCACAGCTTCCGAGTATCCTAATCTATTCCATATTCCAGGAGGCTCTCTGAAGAGAAAGGTAATCATTCTCACACAGTCACTCCACACTTTCTTTCCCACTCACATCCGCTTGGAATTGAGAACAAGCAGGGAACTGAGTTCTCCCTTCCCTGGTGCTGTGTGCCTCCTTGGCCTTTGCATAATAAAGGCCATTGCTGTGGCAGTGAGCCATGCACAAAGCAGTCTGCCCAAAAGAAAGCAGGAGATATAAAGCTGCTTCTCCCATCTTAAAAGGAATATATGATCAAAACCGTACCATTCTGTTAAAGAAATAGAAGGTGCAAAAAGGAGCAAACATGCTTAGTTATGAATAATTAAAAGAAAGCCTTCATGGAGAAAAATATAATTGAATGATTCCCTTTCTTTCTCCTAATACCACTGTGTGTCATTTTAATTTAAAAAAAGTATCAGCTTTCAGATTCATCCACCAACGAAGAAACTGAAATTAAGAATAGATAACTCATTGCAAAATTTCTAGGGCTTAAGATAAAGGAACTACTGTTCCCACTGCACTTAGCCATTTGTCTAACTGTTAAACCTAGATTTCTTAAATGTGCCGTACTCAACTGGAAGTCCTAACTCTACTTCTGGAATATCTCCAAAATCCAGCCCCTAACTCACCTCCTTCACCACCACCTTTTTAAATGCAAGGCACTATCATTTCTTGGCTGGAATATTATAAGTGATGGCAGCCAAATCCTCCGCATCATCCTAACCCCACATTTCATTCTCCACACTGCAACTGATGAGAGCATTTAAATACCTAACTTACTTTCTAAAGGCTTCCCACTGCCCGTTGAATGAAATCTAAGCTTTTTGTCAGCTGTATAGTTTTCCTTCAGCTGTCCCCTCCTCCCCTGTACATTCATGTCCTAACACTCTCTCCCTTGCTCACTATGCTTCTGACACAATGGCTTCCTTTGTTGTCCTTCCATGACACAAAACTCTTTTCCATTGTCTTAGGCTGTTTCCCAGCAATGTACCCTGTGCTGGAGATTCTTATGGATGTAGTTTATTGAAGTAAGGATCTCAGGGCAAAACTGCAAGAGGGTTAGGAAAGCAGAACATGGGATGGGAGGAAGCCAATCAATCAAACATGTGATCTCCACTGGAGGCTCTCTAGGATCAGCCTGATGATCCCATAGCCCCGCTTGAAGCAAGCAGCCAGCATCTTGTACCACTCTATCAATCAGCCATTGGCTGTGTGGCCTACTCTTAAAGGAGGACATCATCTCAGGCATTCGATTCTGACTGATCTTCATGATCTACCTTCTCATCATTTGCATACTAGCTCAAATGTCATCTTTTCTAAGTGGCCATGCCTGCCCATGTAGCTAAAGTGGCCATACACGAGTCCTACATCGGACTCCCCGGGGGGAGCCTACTTCTCCCTCTGCTTATGTCTCTCTTTGGGTCTTTCATGAATAAATAAATAATTTTAAAAAAATAAAAATAAAGTGGCCATACAGCCCTCCTAGTTTATCTCATTATACTATCCTTTTTCATTACCTGAAATAATATTTCCTATTTAACTTTTACTTACATGTTTATTGGCTATCTCAACTACAAGAATGTAAAGTCCTAGGATCCCAGTCTTGCTTACCTGTCTATCTAGTGGTAATATCAAAAAGATTCTGGAATCAGACATCCTGGCTCAAATTCTGACTCCCTTATTTTACTAACTATGCAAGCCTGAGTAATCTAACTTCTTATAGTACCATATTAATATGGTTAGTCAGAGGATTAAATGAGTCAATGCAAGTAAAGTGCTTGGAATAGTGCCTGATACATATTAATCACTCAGTAAATGCTAGCTTGGAATTGCCTGGTGAATGAATGAGTGAATGAATAAATGAATGAAGAAAATAATTCTGTGGTAACTCAATCTGCCACCTTGCCTTGCATATATGATGATATCAAAGGCTTTTGGCACTTCTCTGATTTTTACCCTATAAAAATAAACTGTATTTTCTTTCTCAGTCTTCAGTATGCATCCCAAATACTCAAACTCTGTTTCTTGGTGATTCTCAAAACCAGCCAGTACTCCCATCCTGACCACATTCATTGCAATACTGTAGACTTGAAAGTTCAATTTCTTGGGCCACAGTATGCTAAATTCAGAAGGCAAGACTCTTATCCCCCAAAGGCAAGCAATCACAGTTCCAACAACCCTTGCTACCCTCAGGCCAACACTGTCATGTGATTAAATAAACTGGCTGCATCAAGAGGAAAGGAAGCTTTCAGTAAACTTCAGCCACCAAATGAGCTGTGGTTTCGTCTGTGGCCTGGATGAAATGGGCAAAGGAGAAATTAGTTCAACTCTCCTCTGAAAGAGAGGTTTTATGGGAAGTAGGGAACAAGGGTAGTTATTAAACAAATATAAACTGACCACTTTCTGTGAGTGGGCATTCTAGGGAATGTAAAGATGAGCCATGACACATAGATGAGATGAAGAATAAAATACCCAGTTCAGAAAACAACTGTAATGAGGGGGAGATCATTTAATTCATCTAAATTCTTTTTAAGGATGCTATTGTATGTTTTGGATCAAAAAGATAAGACATTTAGGATTTAAAGAAAGACACTAAGAACAAATTTAAGCTATCAAACTGTTATAAGAAAACCAGACAATGTGTTTGTCCCTGAGTAGAGAAGAGGAGAGTAATGCAAAAGAAAGGAGGAATTAGGGAGGGGAAGAAAGCCCAAGAAGTCATTAACAACTGTCTATGTTGTCATTGACATCAACCTTCAGTAAGATGCCTGAATTCAACAATACTTGGTATGAAAGGAATTTTTGGAGAAAACAGCATAGGGTCTGAGTTTCCAGAACAGATGACTTGAAGTGATCCAGAGACCATACTCACGCTGTAGACTAAAGGAATCTCAGGAGAGCACTGGCCTTTGTAGACCATGAGAAGGAGTTTGTGTCAAGTCAACCCAGATATATAAGGGATCAAGATGGCTCAGCAAACATATACATACTCTTGTACTCAAGCAAAAGGATACCTATATCTCAATGACAATCGCAGTGGTCCCATTTTCAAACATGGCCTAGGATCCTCACCATATGCCCAATCAAAGATAATAAAGCATTATAAGTATGGCTGAAGTCTCAGAAGTAGCATGGAGAGGGTCAGGCCTTTGGACATCACCCAGCATCTATCTCTCCTCCTCCTACATATTTTTCCTGGGGGATCTCACTTATTCTTTTGGTGTTAAATTCCATATGTATTCTGAAGAATCTTCAGCCTAGATCCCTCTCTTAAGTTACAGAAATGCATTGTTGCATACAGTAGCCACTAGCCACTAGCCACTAGCTAAATACGGCTATTGAGTACTTGAAATGCAGCCAGTACAACTGAGTTACTAAATGTTTTAATCTGAATTTATTTAGATTTTTTTAAAATGATGCTCATTTCAGTTTTTGGAATACTTTTAATTATGTTTGGAACAATTTAGGAATGTGAATCTAGTTTTTCAACCCTAACTTTTCAACTGCAAATGAAAATTAGCATCCAAATTGAGATGTGCTGAATGTAAAATATACACTTGACTTAGAATATTTAGTGTGAAAGAAGTATCAAATTTTCATTACTATTTGTTCAGCTTCATTGAGGTGTGATTGAAACACAATTTTAAGATATTTTAAGTGTGTATCTTGTGATTTGATACATGCACACATTGTGAGAGAATTCTCACCATCTAGTTAATTAAGATATCCATCAATTTATATATTTACCTTTTTTTGGTGAAAACATCTAAGTTTTACTCTCTTAGCAATTTGTTTTAATTTAAGTAATCTCTATATCCAACATGGAACTCAAATTCACAACCCTGAGATCAATAGTCACATGTTCCACCAATTGAGCCAGCCAGGTGCCCCTCTCTTAGCAAATTTCAACTATACAATACAATTCGATCAACTATAGTCACCACGCTTTATATTAGGTCCTCGGACCTTATTCATATTACAGCTGAAAATTTGTACCCTCTTACCAACTTCTATTTCCCCCAAGTCACCCCCAGCCCCTGGCAACCATGTTTCTACTTTGTTTCTCTAAGTTTGACTTTTTTTTTTTTAAGATTCCACATATAAGTGAGATCATGCAATATTTGTCTTCCTCTGCCTGGCTTATTTCACTTAGCATAATGCCCTCAAAGTCTATCCATATTGTCACAAATGGTAGGATTTCCTACATGCCAAAATGATATTTTGGGTATATTTGGTTAAATAAAAATAATATTAAAATTAATTTACTTGCCACCTTACCTCTGATGTCTTTCCCCTCTAGAATTGCCTAAATGCCTTCTTTCATCATGTTACACTGGAAAAAATCTGGGAGTTAACCTTGATACTGAGAAGTCAATACCATCTTCAATACCATATATCCTACCCACTACATGAGGGGAGGGCCAATGTCTGTCTAGTTCATGATTGCATCCCCCACCTGCAAAATGTAGCATGTGGTAGGTTCTCAGTAAAGACTTTCTAAATGAATGAATAATTGAACAAATGAATGAATGAATAATTGAACAAATGAATGAATGGATAACTCACCTCAGGCATGGTTGAGAACACAAAGCACATATAACACAGTTAAGCAGAGAAGAGACATTCCACTGTGCTCCACTAGACCTGCCAGCCTTAAGGAATATAGGGAAGTCAGAGTTCCACCTACAAGACCATGGAGTGGAGACATGGAAATGAGACTTCAGCAGCCCTATGCAAGAGGGACTGGGGATAACCAAAGCAGCAGAAACTACCCTATGGATTAGGAAGGTTTTGAGGTTTTACAGCTGCCTCATTGAATTATGCCCTATTCAGCTTTGCAATGTGGCCTCTTTGCTGTGGAAAGCTGGAAGAGGAATTACACAGACAGCAAATCTAGGTCAATAGGAGCCATGGGTGGATTAAGTAGGGAGTGTACAGCCTCTCTGAGCATCACTTGAATCAAAGCAATGGTCAGTTAACAGGTACAAGTGAAGAATGAGCTGTAGAAAGTCAGGCTCATTCCAGAACAAGTTAGGCATCTGAATTTACTTTTTCTTACACACATTTTTCAATTATAAGTGGAACTTTAGCATCCAAATTGAATGCATTGTAACTGCAAAGTATACGCTGAATTTAGAAGATTTAGACCAAAACACTACCTGGAATGGCAACAATAGCGATGATAGTAGCTAACATTTATATATGTTTATATGGTACATACTATGTGCCAGGAGTTGCTTTAAGTACTCCCTCGTCTCTCTTCTCTCTCTCTCTTATTCATTTTCTGTACATATACATATATGTGTGATTTACATATATTTGTGTGTATATGTGTGTATTAGTTCTAATCTTCATAGCATCCCTATAGCGTTGTAGTCACTCACAGATGAGGAAAATGAGTCATGGCCTTGGGATTCTAATTCAGGCTGTCAATTGTAGAGTCTGTATCTTTAACCATCATGCTATTCTATCAATTATAAGTCAATTAGGACTGAATCCTAATTTCAGGCACACTGCATCAGACATAGAGTCCATCTGCCCAGTGTTCTGTCTGACAAGTTTATCCATGGAGCACATTTGAGGCAAGGAAAAGAAACAGGCATTCTTCTCATCCCCAATTCTAATCACATTCACCCACTCCTTGCATTGGACATGTGAATTTTTTCAAAGATTGATTGATTGATTGATTGATTTTAAAGAGAGAGATTGGAGGGGCAGAGGGAGAAGAGGAGAGAGAATCCCAACTAGACTCCTCTCTGAGTGTGGAGCCCTACGTGGTGCTCAATCCCATAACCCTGAGACTGTGACCTGAGCCGGAAGCAAGAGTCAGATGCTTAACTGACTGAGCCACCCAGGTACCCTAGGACATGTGGGTTTTTTTAAGCTCTCTTTTACCTGTGCTGCTATTCATCCTAGTTCTACTTAGGAAGAAGACTTTTCTATTCTTTGCCACTGTTGCAAAATTAGAAGTTATTAAGGGAAATTGATATCTTTGGAGGGCACAGATTCTGAGTTAATTAAGGGTAGGGGCTGGGTCTTCTGTTTCTGCCTCCCTGTGCCTTCAATTGAGGAATGAATCCAGTTAAGCACAGATTTATAAGAGAACATGGAAGAAGGCCTTCAATCAAGAGATTGGAAGAAGGAGGGGAGTGGGAGCATGGCTAGGCTGACATTTGTAATTTTTTTCCAAAATTAGACCTGCAACAAGTAAATAAGTAGACTACTGTCCCAACCCCTGATCAAATCGCTCTTAATTTGGGAGGGCATATTTGTCAATATCTTTTTCTTCCCATTACATAACAAACATCATGTTTCCAGTAGTTTTAGAGAGACTAAATAAACACAATAAAAGAGAAGACATAAAATAAACTTCTGGTAATGCCACTATCCCCAAATTAACATTTTTGGGGAAAAAAACATAGGAGGGACATGACATCCATATTCAAATATGTGATGGAAGAATGTGTGGCAGAGAAATTTCCTCTATTATGCTCATTATACCAGAACAAGAATCAGTGGGGGATCATTTTAGGAAGATTTCAAGTCAATAAAAAAGAACTTTTTCTAGCCATTAAACCTGGTCAAATTCTTAGTCCTCTCCTCTTGAATGGTTCTAAGCTCCAGTTTAGAGAAGTAAAGACCTCAACCAAAGATCTGGGATCATTTGTATTAGATGCAGACTGGTTGGTGCAGCCACTCTTGAAAACAGTACTGAGGTTCCTCAAAAAGTTAAAAAATAGAGCTACCCTATGACCTAGCAATTGCACTATTAAGTATTAATCTGAAGGATACAAACATAGTGATTTGAAGGGGCACATGCACCCCAGTGTTTATAGAAGCAATTCCCATAATAGCTGAAATATGGAAAGAGCCCAGATGTCCATTGACATATGCATGGATAAAGAAGATATGGTTATATACATATACATATGCATAAATACAGCCACATCTTTTATATATTAATTTTGTATATACATACACATATATAACCACATCTTCATAATTACCATAGATATGCAAATTACCACACCTTTATATATTAATATATGTATATGTATATTGGTAAAATATATATTAATGCATCTTTATACATATTACCACAGGTATACCATACACACACACACACACACACACACACAGAGGTACATGTACACAATGGAATATTACTCAACCATCAAAAAGAATGAAATCTTGCCATTTGCAATGATGTGGATGGAACTAGAGGGTATTATGCTGAGCAAAATAAGTCAGACTCTTAACTACAGGAAACAAAAGTCAGACTTAACTACAGGAAATAAGTCAGACTCTTAACTACAAGAAACAAACTGAAGATTGCTAGAGAAGAGGTGGGTGTGAGGGTGGGGTAATTGGGTGATGGGCATTAAGGAGGGCACTTGATATAATGAGTACTGGTTATATGCAACTGATGAATCATTAAATTCTACCTCTGAAATTAATAATATACTAGATGTTAATTAAATTTAATTTCAATTAGAAAAGGTTGTATTTGAAATTTATGACTTCTAAAATCCCTTCCAACTCTAAGATTATATGTTTTTTTAAACATTTTATTTATTTATTCATGAGAGACAGAGACAGAGACAGAGAGAGAGGGGCAGAGACACAGGCAGAGGGAGAAGCATGCAAGGACCCTGGGATCACGCCCTGGGCTGAAGGTGGTGCTAAACCGCTGAGCCACCTGGGCTGCCCAGATTCTATGTTTTTAATATCACCAATATACTATATTGACATATAATTTAACTACCACAAAATTCACCACCTTAAAATATACACATATGGTTCAATTATTTCTAGGAAAAATGTGCAACTATTAGGATTATCCATTTCCAGAACATTTCCATCACCCCAAGAAGAAACTGCATATCCATTAGTAGTCACTCCAAATTCCTCCATGCTCAGTCTCTCTGGGAGCCACTAATTTACTTTCTGTTTCTATGGATTTGCCTATTCTGCATATTTGATATAAATGGAATCATACACTATGTGGCCTTTTTGTCTTTCTTCTTTCACTTAGCATCAAGCTTTCAAGGTTCATCCATGTTGTAGCATGAATCAGTACTTCCATTTTTATGGCTGAATAATATTCCGTTGTATGAACATATATTTTGTTTATTCATTTGTTGAAAGACATTTGAGTTGATTCCATTTTTTTACAATTATGAATAATACTGCTGTAAACATTTGTATGTAAATTTTTGTTCAGACATAGTTTTCAGGGCAGCCCCGGTGGCCTAGCGGTTTAGCACCGTCTTCCGCCCAGGGCAGATCCTGGAGTCCTGGGATTGAGTCCCATGTCAGGCTCCCTGCATGGAGCCTGCTTCTCCTTCTGCCTGTGTCTCTGCCTCTCACTCTCTGTGCCTCTCATGAATAAATAAATGTTTTTTTCAAAAAGATATCTTTGAAAACAAAGAGATTTTTTTCCCTATACTATATAACATGTTCCAGAGTCTATAGAAAGGATATTTCCTAATTTTTTTATGAAGAGAACCTAAAATTGACAAAATCTGAGAAAACATAGTTTAAGAAAACAATACAGAAAAAAATAATTACAAATATTGTTATGAAGAACTCATAAATTAGAAATCAATAAATGCAATTTGGCAGTGCATTAGACAAATAACAAATCATAACCTATGGAAATCATAAAATTCAATTATGAAAAGTCAGTAAACATAATTTAAAATGCAAATGGCTAAAAACCCCCAAAATATATTCAAAAAACTTCTTAGGACCCATAAATTGAACAATACGATACCACCTCACATCCTCAAATAAGCTAACATTAAAACATCTGCAACTATAAAAAAAGTAACAAGGACATAGGGAAACAACTTTCATATACTCCTCGTAGTTTAAACTGGTCAAATCACTTTGAAAAACAATTTGGCACTATCTAGTAAAATTGAAAGTCTATATTCTCTGACTGAGAAAGTCTACTCCTGGGTATATATTCTAAAAGTACTCTTGCATATATTTGCAAATAAGTGTGTAAAATTATTTCCATTGCAAAATTCTTTAAAATAGGAGGAAAACGCTCAAAATTACATCAACGGGAGAATGAAAAATTAACACATATATTGATACACTAGAATATATTGTTAAAATAACATAACTCACTCTATTTAGTCATATAATTAGAACTCCACACAAAACATAGAGTAGAAAAAAAGCAAGTTTTGGATAATACACACCTTGACATTTATGTCCAATTTCCAAACATGAAAAAAATGAACATTAAATATTATTCTTTGAGATATACATATGTATGCAAGTGCATTAAAGTAGAGTGAAAAAAAGATACGTGTTCAGTTCACATTTTCTTGTGGATTTGGGTCATGAGGAACAAACTCAAGGCAGAAAACAAAGAAAATGCCAACTCTTTTTGTAATATTTTGTTTCTTTAATTTGAGTTAGGACAAAGCAATGGAACAAAACATTTCCAATTGTCAATTCTGATTGGGAAGTACATTAATATTGTCATTATTCTTTTAACTGTGGGGTATTTTTCAAATTTCTTGCAGAACAAAAAAATCCCATAGTAAATCAAGAGCAAAAAGAAAGACCCTTAATAATATTCAAAAATACATATGTTTCAAAACAAATGTCAGCACCATTCTTAATGGTGAAACATTAAAAGTATTTATATCCAAAGAATTTTTGAAATAAGAATACACAACTATTAACTAATGTGGATCTAGGGAGCCCCACCATTACATTTTTTTTAAGATTTATTTATTCATGAGAGACACAGAGAGAGAGAGAGACGCAGAGACACAGGCAGAGGGAGAAGCAGGCTCCATGCAGGGAGCCTGATGTGGGACTCCATCCTGGGTCTCCAGAATCACACCCTGGGCTGAAGGCAGTGCTAAACTGCTGAGCTACCTGGGCTGCCCATTAAATTAATAAATAAAAACGTGTGTGTATTTTTGTGTGTATATGTGTATGAGTATGTATATGTGTGAGTGTGAGTGTATACATGCAGGTATATGTATATGAATGTATATACATGTGTGTAAGTGGGTAGGTACATGCAAATGAGAGTATATATGTGTATATTTTTATATATGTAAGTATATGTGAATTGTTATATTTGTCTGTATGTATCTAAGCATATAAAAAGTGTATGTATCTAAGTGTATATAAATGTATGAATATATGTATGCATATGGGTATAACTATACATAAGTATACATGTGTGCATATCCTTATATGTATGTACAATCATGTGCATATATGCATGCGTGTGAGTGTATGCCTAGGTATGTACTTGGGTACATGTATGGGCATTGTGTATATACATGTGCATACACACACATCAAACAAGAGGAATTACCTATCAGATGTTCCAATATGTGTTTGTTCTGTCTTTTCAAGTAGTTTTTATACTTAATAAGATCTGAAGCTATAACTCATATTCCTTTTGGAATTCACACATACTGAGTTCTCAACAAGACTTGTAGAGTTCAATCTGGCATTAATACCCCTCAATTTTCATGGACCAGCAAGAATTCACAGACCAAACTTAAGGGCTGTTTTCTGCTCCGTACAAGATAGTTTGTACTCAGAAGACAAAGCAGAAAATAAAACCCTAGAGAGGAGTTTATTTTAAAATGTATACAGATGCAGATATAATTATTCCATTATCTAGAATCCATAGCAAATATCAGGTACTAAAAGCCTATAAAGACCTGGCTATATTTCACAAATTCTCAAAAATCATTAAAATTAATTAAGGAAAGGTAAAGAAGATGCTATCCTGTAGATGACCCACTTTATTAGCCAGAAGAACAAAAGAGAATCCATCGGATGGACCTTGCCTCCAGTCTTGGGCAGTTGGTAACTCATTCATTGAGGTGAAGGTGGCATCAGGAAGCAAGTGAAGGTGGGGGATCTCCCCATGGATTTTTATAGCAGGAAAGGGAGAGGGTGGTGGCAGCGATGGATGTGGCCTTCTGGTCCTATATTAAGAAAGCTATAAACTCACAAGTTCAGCTCCCAGGATAGAAGGGTGGGTCTTTAGAGAAGCGTCATAGCCCAGGCCTGAGCAGATATGCTTCGTGAAGCATCCCACTGACAAGAAGGAAACACAGCCATGGCCTTTGTTCTGCAGACTGGCAAAGGCAGCCAGAGCAGGAGAGGCATCCAAAAGCTAGAGAGACCATTTCCTCACAAAAGGAGAGGCTAGTTTCATATTTTCTTTTCTCCTCTAGGCTGAGTCAGGCAGGAAAGCAACACCCTAAGGTCAGATCTAAGTTGAAGAGTTGAGAGCTCCATTCGAGTTCAATTCAACAAGCTACAAGATATGCATAGTCCAGATGGGCAATAAACCAAAAGATCCACAGCAGCAGAAGGAATGCCTTATTCCAAAACATCACTTGGAGCCTAAGAACAGTCTCTTGCTTTTCAGTTAAGACTCCCCACCCAGCAAACCCAATTGTGTTCTTTCTGGGTGGCTGGCTTAAAGAAGAATACATTACAGTGGAAACTCCCATTTACTTCATTTACTGCCGTTTATAATATTTTCCACTATTTGGAGATAATGAATTCATCCTTTTTTTTTTTTCCTCCAAACATTATGCAGGCCACTACAAGAGCCAAATGTTCCAGAACCCTTCTCAAATGTGTTACCCTTAATTTTCTATGATAGTTTTAGTGGTTTCTTTGGAAAGGCCCCAACATCAACCAAATTAACAATGCTGAGAATAAACTCAACTGTCACCTTCATTCCCTTTGAACAGCCTGGGGGAAATGCCACCTTCAAGAGCCTATCTAGAATGCAGGCTTAAAGAAGACAGGTTAATTAAAGTCACTCCCAGAAAAATAACTACTCACCACAGAAAGTTTCTCCCCAGCCCAGCCCAACTCTGTATCACCATTGTAGACAATCTCTACCTTATCTGATATTCATTTCACATACAGAACTGAAACCATGGATTTTGTCAATGGAATTATATTCCTGTAACTGCTGAGCTGAAAGGATGTTAAGCAGAAGTCTTAGCAGGAGGTCAGAGGGAGAGAAGGAATATTCCAGGCTTCTTTTTCATTCACAGAAGCCTGGAAGTTCTCTCAACTTGGGAAGAACCAGGCATGCATTGCATATGTGCTGCATGTGTAGAAAAGATCTTCTCATTCAGAAAACTTACTTTATACCAAATAACAGGCTCACAGTGAAGTATGACGAACAAAGCCACAACAGCATCTCTTTCATTTTTACACCCTTCATTCCACTGGCAAAATTGGAGCAATAAATACACCAACAGCTCATTCCTCTTTCTTATATTCTGTTATTGTTTGCTTTGGCAACAGCCACTGCCATGGAGCCAGCAGGAAAAGAGGACACACTGAACCAGGAAAAAATATGGCAGCCAGTTAAATCCATCACCAAACCCCAACTGGTGAAGGAAATTGGTATTCAAGTCATGTGATTACATTGCTCACAGCCCAGATGCTGGATGAGGCTGAAAAGCCAATCATGAAGAGGTGGCAGAAAATCACCATTTTTGCCCCATTAAAAATGGCTGCTATTGGCAGTTTCCTACAAAGTAGAAATGGAAAGACATTATTTGATTGTTTGCTAACCTGGATGGATTTTTGAAGAAACGCTTTTGGCATCCATCAGCATTCAGCATTTCCTTGCTCCAAAGAGTCATTTTCATGTTACCTCTGTCTGTTAAAACTGTGGACAACTACTGGTATCCTATAATTCCTGCTTCAGGTGAAGCAGAGGCCCCAATTTATGTGATTCGGTTCTTTTAAGGGCATATCTTTTCTACTACTACTTTTAACCTCTGTGTGTCTTTATATTGTAAATAAAACGTAGGTGGAATTTATTTTTTTCACCCAATCTAATAGTCCCTGCCTTTTAATCTGAGTATTTAGTCCATTAACATTTAATGTAATTAATAGTATGGTTGGGTTTAACTCTACACTCTTACTATGTATTTTACATTTGCTCCATTTTTCTTTGTTCTTTTGTTTCTGCTTTCCTGTCTTTATTTGGATTGGTTAAATATCTTTTAGTATTCTATCTACTATCTTTCTAACTGTACCTCTTTGGTTATTTTTATTCATTATTATTCTAAGAATTATAATATACATCTTTATCTTAACACAATCTACCTTGAATTAATAGTAGACCACATCACATCTTATGTATGAATCTTAAAATAGAATTTTTCTTTCTCTTCCCCTCCATATTTATGTGATTAACATTTATGTTGCAAATTCCAGAGTACAATGTTCATTTTGCTTGAAATAGTAACTATATTTTTAAAAAAATAAAATAGGAAAGTAAATGCATTGTGTATTTACCCATGTATTCATTGTTCCTGGAGCTCTTCATTCTTTACTGCAGAACATTGAACTTCTACTTCCATTCAGTCATCTTGAACTTTTCTTCCTTGAAAACAAGCCTAAGGCTAGGCATAATAGAAAGCTACTACAAATTGGTGCCTGAGTGAAGAACTAGCTCAAGCAATGACCAGGGATGTGTAGCAGCCTTCTTATGATCGTGAATATACATAGTACAGAAGTGATTTATAGCAGGGATTTTTAGGGCATATTTATTCTGGAGCAGAGAAAATCCAGAGGTGATGGAGTAAGCCTCAAAAGGCTGTCAAGATAGAAATTATCTTTTCTGAAAGTTAGAAGTAGGATCAAAGAGCTTAAGAAATTAGCTTACAAGCTGACTTACACTTAAAATAAAGAACTAAGATTATTAAAGATGAAATACAATACATTAAAAATCATTGATTCTCCATGACAAGGCTACCCAGTCTGGGAAGGCAAAATGGCAAGGAGGTTAAAAGTGTGGATTCTGGCATCTGACATCCTGAGTTTCACTCTTGCCTCACTACTTACTGGCAATGTCACCTTGGACAAGTTAATTAACTTCTCTGACCTTGTTTCCTCTTCTGTAAAGTGAGCATGATGATAATAGAACCCCTTTCAGAAGGTTGTTGTGGAGGTAGCATCTATAAAGCACTTGAAATACTACCTCTCACATCCTCAGCATACAATAAACAGTAGCTATTACTACCATTGTTACATGGTGACCCTTCATGTTATTTCCAACTCTAAGATTCTGTTTTGCCTTGAGTCTTCTCTCTTTTATTATTCTTAAGGTTTAAAGTAGAAATAAGACATTTGTTTTCACATCATTGTTTTCCTTTTTCACATAACCTCAGTACACACTTATGGAACACTGTAGTTTTGCTTAAATTTCTAATCTGTAATACTGAAAAAAATTATTTGTTTTATTAAAATAATCTATCAAGACAAAGACTATGGCACAACTACACCATGTCATATTCTCAGGTCAGTGAAAAACCAAATACCATAGATAAAAAACAGACTGACTCTTTGATGTGTGCTCCTGAAAAGTGGCCAGCCATGAAAGAGATAAAACTTGCTCTCAAAGTGATCAGACAGTAAGAAACAAAAGAACCAGCTTATGCTGATGACCAATACTTCTCATTAATCACCCATAGGAAATTTAAAGTTCAAAACCATTTTCATGGGGAATCCCCAGGTGGCCAGGCAGTTTAGTGCCTGCCTTTGGCCCAGGACATGATCCTGGAGTCCCGGGATCGAGTCCCTCGTCAGACTTCCTACATGGAGCCTGCTTCTCCTCTCTCTCTCTCTCTCTCTCTCTCTCTCATAAATAAATAAAATCTTTGAAAAAAAAACAAAATACAAAACCATCTTCATGATAGGACCCATTAACCCCATTTTACAAATGTTGTAATTGAAGTTAGAGAAGTTTCCATGTTTTATCCATCTTTACAAAGATGTGGTTCCCACTGCCATTAGCTTTCCACTATAGCAAATGCTAATCATGTTCATGAGATGAGATGCTTGGAATATGTCAGAATGGAGGAACTAGATATAAGTTTAAGAGCAGAGATGCTTGGAATATGTCAGAACAGGAGGAACTAGATATAAGTTTAAGTAGACTCAGTTACTGAAGAATAGAACATATGGATGTCAGGATATATAGGCAACCAAAAAAGGGAGTTGAGAGAAATCAGGAATACACGAGACTTGACGTGGGTTCCTCCAAAAGTAGACACAGAGTCAAGGACTAATTTCAAATAATTGATCTAAGAATTAAAGAGGCCAGTAAGAAAATAGAGAGAACAGGGAAAGGAAGTCTACCAATAAAGTTTGCACTAGTAAGCAAATTCTACTGTAGGCAACTGGGGTTTAAATGTACCGGGGAATTCTGGGAGACAGTGTAGAGCCATGAACCTCAGAATTATTTCACCTAGAGGTGAGGGAGATAGGATGCTTATACACCAATTCAATCTATTTCTTCTGTCAGTCAGTGGCTGAAGGCTTTTCCTAGTGGTGTTTATTTCATGATACTCCCAACTTTCCATGTATAGTATAAGCAGAATGGCCTTTGATGGCAAGAGAACCTCTCAAATGAAAAGAAGTAGTTGCTGGCAGTTGAGAGTTGGGCCAGCATATGTGGAAATGGTAAAGGCCAAAGTTAAGAATTTGGCTTGATAAATATCAGAAATGATGATAGGTTGATGCCCAAAATTTTACAAGCAGCTAAGGCTTAAAAAAAAAAAAAAAAAAAAAAAAAAAACAGAAATCATCCATTAAGCTTATACAAATGATACATATTGTCTAGGTCAGCACCTTTATTTTTGTATTGAGGTCACCAATGATTAAGAAGAAAACTTTCCATGAATGCTCAGTGCATTAATGGCAAATTAGTACTCCAATTTCATGCACCAGAACTCCAATATTCCCATCTATTGCACCATATACAGAAGTGATACACTTCATTCTAAAACAGATATTATCCAGGCAACAGCACCTTTTAAACTACCAGGGACAGCAAAAAAAATAAAATAAATAAGATAAAATAAAATGAAATAAAATAAAATAAAGGAGATGGATGGGGTTTGATTTTACAAACTCATATAAGAAAGTAATTGGCAGAGAAGAAAATAAAGAAATAAAAAGTCACAGTAGGAACTTTTATACACTATTGGTAGGAAGGCAAAACGGTGTAGCCACTTTAGGAAATAATTTCTCTCTCTTTTAAAAGGTTGGTTTGGGTTCCAATACTCTAATAGGGAGTTGGAATATTAAAACATAAACCTACCAAAAATTCAGCAATTCCACACATAAGTATTTACCCAAAAGAAATAAAAACTTACATTCACACAAAAGCCTATATGCCAATATTTATAGCCGCTTTTTCATTAACTATCAAAAACTGGAAACAAACTGTCAAATGTTCCCCAACCACAGAATCTGCCACACATTCAGATGTTGGAATACTACTCAGAAACAAAAAAGAATGAACTCCTAACAACACACAATAACATAGGTGAGTCCCAAATATATCATGCTAACTAAAAGAAGCCAGACTCAAAAGGCTACACTGTACAGTCCCATTTATATGACATTTTATAAAAGGTTGGACATGTGGAGAAGGGTTGACTACAAATAGTAGCACAAGGGGATTTTTGTGGTGGATATGTTCATTGTAATAGGGTTACATGACTGTACATTTGTCCAAATTCATACCTTATATGTCAAAAAGAGAATGTGGTTGTATGTATTTTTTTTTAAAGTGAACCAATCTTTTTTTAAAAAAGAGGAAATGGTAGACTCTGACAGCAGTAAGGAACCTCAGTCAAAGTCGAAAACCAAATCCATGGTACTGAGACTAAAATTCCACTCTCTTGTGCTTCAGCCATTGGCAGCAGCATTCCAGGCCCTTAGTAACTGAGACGGTCCATGATTAAAGCAAAAATATTTGCAGACTAACAGATTCTTTGAACCTCCATGAGACTACACCTCCAACTCTATGACAGAGCCAAATCATGTGGATTGATTGCAGTCCAGTACCACAAAAATGACAATCATTCAATGAGATAAATAACAAAAATTTTAAAGGCAGAATATCAGATTTTTTAAAGGATGGAAACATAACATCCACCCTGGAGACTCAGAGTCACATGGATGTAAGACTGTCTTTTATTGTACATGAAGCATTTGGATAGAGGAAGAAACACAGACTAAGGAACTGGACAAAACTGGATATGAAACCAGGTCTGACCCTGACCCGCCACATGATGAGGGCTGATCGAATGTTGGGCCTCAGTTCACCCCCTTCCTGAAGCATGCTCTTTGCCATATAACTTCACAGTTTTTCCCCTTTCTACATGGGCAGAGAGTACTTTCCCAACCCTCAACTTTGGGCTTAGTGAGGAGACATGCTATAGCCGTTGGAATGTGGATGGAAGTGACAATATGACTGTTCTGAAGACCCACCTTAAGAACTCCTAAGTTTCTGCTTGCCCTCTTGTGCTTTTGTTATCTCCACGAGAAGACCTTTTCTTGTGTCCCTAAATGAATTCAAGTGACATGGGCCATCCTGGCTACTTTTCTGATTTATGAGCAAGAATAAATGAATTCTGTTTTATGTCACTGAGTTTTGAGGAAATTTGTTATGCAGCATTACTCTGGCAATGGCTAACTGATACAATGGCCCCAGGTGAGTACTCGTATATCCCATTCACCCATTCATTCATCCCAAATAAATATTTATTGAGCACATGCAATGTGCTGAATAAAGACTAGAGCAGGTGCTGAGCACTTTGCAGAGGAATGGACCTAATTGTCTCTTCTAAGTGTGACCTAAAGTTCACTGTCATGTGGGACCAAAATGGTCTTTATTGCACATATTATGCCTGCTCTATACCTCCCTCTGCTTATACCAAAAAAAAAAAAAAGTCCATTACCAAGCTGAGTCCTATCAGGCTCCAAGTTGATTTGGGCTGTATTTATTCTGACATCTCTCACTCCATGTTCTCCTGGAATTTGCCCCTACTGACTTCCATGTCCCTAACTTAGCATTACTTGAACTATGCTCAGTTGTGGGGATCCCACAGCACTAGAGGTACTGAAGCATTTAGCTGCGGTAGGCTCTAGAGACATGCAGCCATTTAAGTAAAATTCAGCCCCTCAGTCACATTAGCCTCATTTCAAGTGCTCAAAAGCCTCATGTGGCCAGTGAATATTGGATAACACATATATAAAATATTTTTATCATCACAGAAAGTTCTATTGGACAGCATCAATTAGAGTTCTAGTATGCAAATATCACCCCTTTCCCCATCAATGGCTCATATATGCTGTCAGAATGTCATGTGCCAGTATCAGACCAACACCAATGTAGGCCCTGTTGTAGAATCTGCCTCTTTATGCTGTTTCCTTATATTGGAATAAATACTCATTGGGGTCTCCAGACTTTCTCCCTGAAGCTGGGCTTCTGTTGTAAGCCTTACCCCTGCCAAGTCCATTCCAATTCAAGTTCTTTTCCTTCTGCAGGAAATTTCTAATATCTCATGAAAATCGGACAATACATATAGTAAGACAGAGAGAGAAATATCACCCAACTTCACCTCAGATCCAGCTAGACAGGACTGCAGTCATGTGGGAGTTAAAATGGAAATTATAATGTTCAGATGTTGAGGTGAAGAATAAACACAATAATATGTATATAACATGTCCAGTGTAGGAATAGGAATATAGTAGATATGAAGAAATAATGCATTTCTCTCTAGTCATCTCAATTGTACTAAAATTGGGTATACTTTCCTGGATGTCAGGGATTGGCTGATTCTATCATGGTTTCTAATTAAAGCCACTCTGAAAAGTTCATGGGTGACTGGGAATTATAGCATAAGCAAAACTGTCAAGTAGGACTCACAATTATCTCCCTTCCAGGGCACCAAGCTCTTATCCTTTTGCCACTGGAGGAGTAGAAGACAAAAGAAATTCCTGACTGGAGAGTCCCAACTCGAACTCCATGGCCCCACTAAATAATTTCAAATGGCTCTGAAGGAATACCCAGTTCTTCCCTTGGCTGCCTGGAGATTTCATTATTTCAGAAATGTAACAACATGGCCATGAAAAACACCTCAACATCTCAACCACCTCTCTCTTGATCTTCCTCTCTTAACTTTTGGGGGTTTTAAAAGATTAAAATAGGAGGCCTAGTTGGGAAGAATAAGGTCTGCCTTGAAGGAAGAAGAGTTAACTAAGAACAAAGCTACAGGAGGGTTTCTGTTTTGTTTTCTTTTAAGCTCTTCGGAATTTTTGGTCTTGGACAGACAGATCAGCACAGCACATTGCTCCCAAGTTTCCAACCCCAAAATATTTTTCTTAATTTTAAATCTTTGAAAAATAAATGCTACATTTGTTTCATGATTTTTTTACTACTGAATATGATGGAAAGAGAATGCTAGCTCCTGTCTCTTGTCCCCCCAAAAGAAGTTAGGCCAATGGAAAAATCTGAGACTGCTTTTTTTCCTACCCATCTATTGAGATTTTTTTAAGTTTACCACTCAGAAAATATCCCTATTTGAAAAGAACTTCATCCCTGGTACTTATGGCTTTGATGACTAGATTTGAAGAAAAAAAAAAATTCTAAAGTAAGTAAACCCTCAGACCTTCCAAGATTCCAGAACCTAAATACCCCAAGATGCTTCCTCTTAGAGGAACTGGAAGAATAAATTTTCATTTGCCATTCTCTGAAAATGCTGATCACCAGAACAAATGCCTTTGAATAGGACTTTCATTTGGCATCAATGTCCACAATAGCCAAACTGTGGAAGGAACCTCGGTGTCCATCGAAAGATGAATGGATAAAGAAGATGTGGTCTATGTTTACAATGGAATATTACTCAGCCATTAGAAACGACAAATACCCACCATTTGCTTCAATGTGGATGGAACTGGAGGGCATTACGCTGAGTGAAGTAAGTCAATCGGAGAAGGACAAACATTATATGGTCTCATTCATTTGGGGAATATAAAAAGTAGTGAAAGAGAATAAAGGGGAAAGGAGCGAAAATGAGTGGGAAATATCAGAGAGGGTGACAGAACATGAGACTCCTAACTCTGGGAAAGGAACAAGGGGTAGTGGAAAGGGAGATGGGTGGGGGGATGGGGTGACTGGGTGACGGGCACTGAGGGGGGCACTTGATGGCATGAGCACTGGGTGTTCATGCTATATGTTGGTAAGTCAAACTCCAATAAAAAAAAATATACAAAAGAAATAGGCATTTCAAAGTTCAACACATCTCATAATACTGTGCACCACATTTCCCAGCTAATTAAACTCTTGTTTACTCTTTTTTTCTAATTTTACATTTTCTCCAATTTATTTTGTATATAGTAGCAATATTCCTATTTTTTCATTTTCTTTCTTCTTTCTGTGATATATAAGATCCCTGCCTCTCCTCCGGAATTTGCCATCTCAGTAAATAGCTAAACCATCTGCCCCAGAAGCTCAAGCCATAAATATAGGACACATCCTTGATTTCTCTTTTCTCTATGGCCAACATCCAATCTGTCAATATGGCCTACTGAATTCGCCTCCAAAACATTTCCTGGATCCATTTACATCTATTTCCTCCCTTCCACTACACCTTGCTTCAAGACAACATTATCTTTGCAATGACCTACTATATTAACTGATCTCTCAACTTCCACTTTTGTTCTTCTATAATCCATTCTTCACAAGCTGCTAGAATGATCTTGTAAAATATAAGTTTATCTCACTGTCCTGTATAAACTCACCAATGGCTTCCCTTGAGACATATACTGAAGTCAAAATTTCTTAGAACAACTTACTGTGGCTCTGAAGGACCTAGCTTACACATACCATTCAACCTTACCTTTCTGGGCTCATTTCCTATCATTGTCCCCTGTTCTCTACACTCCAGCACACTGGATTTTCTTTTGCACTTTGAATTTGCCAACTTTCTTCTTGCTTTAGACCATTTGCATTGGCTCTTCTGTCTTCCTGAGATAGCCTTCTCTTATAACTCTGAATAATCAACTCATTCTTGACCTTCGAGTGAATATCATTTCAAAGAGGACTTCCCTGACTACTGATTGTAATGTAGCTCTCCAGTCATTTTGGATTCCATCTCCCCAAAGGGTATTTTTATAGTACTTATCAGTGGCTAATATTTGCTAATTTCTATGCTTATTGTCTATTTCTCTCCAATTATAGCAAGGATTTTGTCTGTCTTATTTACAACTATATCCCCAGCACTTAGAACTGCAACTAGTATACACAGTAGGTGCTAAATATATATATTTTTAGTGAAAGAGTGAATAGCCCTCCCCTAATATTTTATAATCTGAATAGTAGAGGAGAACAGGGAATAGGCTAATTCCTTTGAAAAAATATCCTTCACCTCAACCAGAGAGAAGTGACTCTCTTTCAACAGATAGGAAGGGAAACAAAGTCAACACTGATTTAGTGCTTACTCTGTGCCTAGCATTGTGCTTAATCCTTGGAATGCATTATGTCACTTAATCCTTCCTTATAAGACTCCTTTCGAGTGGGGACTAGTATCTGCATTTTAAAAATAAAACTCTGGGGATCCCTGGGTGGCGCAGCGGTTTAGCGCCTGCCTTTGGCCCAGGGCGCGATCCTGGAGACCCGGGATCGAATCCCATGTCGGGCTCCCGGTGCATGGAGCCTGCTTCTCCCTCTGCCTGTGTCTCTGCCTCTCTCTCTCTCTCTGTGTGTGTGTGACTATCATAAATAAATAAAAATTTAAAAAAAATAAAAATAAAAATAAAACTCTGAGAGTGACTATAGTAGGAGCTATTTCACTGATCTGATCCCATACAGACCTAGCTACTGTGAATAACGGCTGCTAATGCTCAAGAGCTTCCCCCTTCTCCTAATAATTGCCTTCTTATGACAGAAACACCTCACAGGGAGATTGCACCCTTCCATGGCAGCCCCTAGACAAAAACTTAAGACTCAATGACATAAGGATACAAAAAAAAAAAAAAAAAAAACCACCTCTCTGGGGACCAACTCTGGTACAATTTGCACTCCAGTGTTCCCTGTGGGATTAGGCTGAAGCTAGATTTCTGAAGCCAGATTCTATATTCTTGCTTAGCATCTTCCCTGCCTCTCTCCTGCTTCCTTCATTCTATTTCAGATTTCTCCTGAGAGTGTTCTCTTAATAAATCATTTGCACAAAAATCTCTATCTCAGGCTCTACCTCTAAGGAATTTGACCTAAGACACTTAGAGGGGGGAAAAAATCATATACTCAATGTTAGAGAGTTAATAAGTGGTGGAGACAGAATTCAACCACAGGTGTGTAGGACCCCATGCTCTAACCACTTCACTGCACTGCCTCCCTTGGAAGCTCATCTTTATGCCTAGGGAGGACTGACATGAACCACTTTAGTGTGAGAGTTTCTGAAATATGCCCAAAGGAAGAAAAAAAAAAAAAAGCCTGCAGTAAGAGTTAGTGGTCTTTCTATTCCCAAGATTCCTATCACTGACAGGCCTAGGATGTAAAAAGGAAGATGTAAAAAAAGAAAAGGCAACAGTAATAGTTAAGGGAATGACTCTGTCTTTTTTATATCTAAAAAGCCAACTGTCTATTCCATAACCGTGAGCACATTACCGGAGCTCTCCATCTCAGTCACCTTACCTATAAAATAGAGATAGTTCCTATGGTGGAAAGTCATGTTGCAATTTCTATAGGTAGAAGATACTCAATAAATGAAGCTAATATTTTCCAAAACCGCAAGGGTTACTAATTCCAAGGCTTTCCTAAGGCTAGAGCCCTAAATCTCCAACATGTTCCCCACAGCTCCCATTCTCCTGGTTTTTGGCATACATCTCACAAGTTGGCTTAATTAGTTAAGCAAAGGCTAGGGGCTGCCAATGGGCTGGATGCTGAGGGGAAATCACCTCTCTGGCTTTTGTCTGAGGCATCTGGCCCCACGTAAGCATGCTACAGGGAAATAGTGCTGTATTTACCTCTTCCAAGTGATGCTACAAGGATTAAGAGAATTACACGTGGCCCAACTGTATGGAAAGTTATGGAGGTATCTTCTGGCATATCTCTTGTCCCTCTGACATAAGAAAAGAAAATGAGCATACCTCAAACTCATGTAATACCTCTTAAATGCCTGGTTGAGTCATAGAAAATATCATCTTCATTATCATAGTTAATGTCCCCTATGCCAAGTACCTTACAATCATTATTCTGTTTAACCCAGTAGGCCTGAATTTGTCAATACTCCTGTCCATTCTCAGAGAAAACAAAGGCTTGAAGCAATGGTTGTCAAATATTGGCATGTACCAGAATCACCTGAAGGGGTTTTTAAATAAGAGTCTCTGATTAAGTAGGTTTGGAGGCAGGGACCGAAGAATTTGCATGAGCCACACCCTGAGAACCACTGGCTTGGAAAAATTACAAAATATTTCTGAAATTTTAACCCTTCAAAGAGTCTGTTTACATTCTAAAGCCTCTGCTTTTGACTATAGAAGGGAAATCCTTGCTTAATCATAACCAGAGATGTGCTGGCACTTATCACAAGAGCCGATTGTTACCACCTCTTCCCAACTTCATATTCAGAGCTATCACATTAGCTTGAAATCAGCTATGGTAGGAGTGAGTATTTACACCATGGAAATTGGCAAGCACTACAAATCAGGGTTTGGTTTTTTTTTTCCCAAGACATCACTTGTGAAACTTTCAGTAGTATGTCACTGGGCAAGGCCATGCCTGCAGATTCCTCTTCTCACTCTCCATCCTCTCAGAAGGAATTCATCAGTGACCAAAGATGATGATCGTGGCTAGGACAGTGGCTCCATCAATATAGTCTTACAAGTTTTTAATACCACATTCTCAAGTAAGTCCATTTCTTTATTTCAGTACTTCTTTAAAAAGGAAAGTTATCAGGGACACCTGATAACTGGCTCAATCAGTTAAGCATCTGACTTCAGCTCAGATCATAATCTCAGGATCATGGGATTGAGCCTCACATTAGGCTCTCTGTTCAGCAGGGAGTCTGCTTGTCCCTCTCCCTCTGCCTTTCTGCCCCCACTCCAGTGTGCATGCACTCTTTCTCTCTCCCAAATAAATAAAATCTTTTAAATAAATTAAATGAAATTTAACAAAAGGAAAGTGATCAATTTCCATATAAAATTGCTCCACTGGAAATCGTGGTAGGCACAAACCAGCCCTACCGTGGCAAGCTTCTGTGTGAAGTCATCTCACTCACCCTAAGCCTTCATTTATATTTCTAACAAATATTTTTGAGCCTCTACTCTCTGCTAGGCACTAGATTTGACAAAGAAGAGAAAACAATAGTCTCTCAGATAGGCTTGAGGAAGAACTATTCCAAATTTTCAAATAGGAAAAATCTAAAAGAAACCTTTATCTGGGAATTCCATTAAGGCTCAGATTTCTATTGGGCAATACATTCATATATGTGGTACAAAATTCTAAGGGTACAAAAGGATATACAGTAAAATATGTCTCTTTCCCACCTTTGTCTTCCTTCCATCCCTGCCCTGGAAAAAAAATGCTATTTCCATTTTTGTGTGTGAGTGTATCTAAAGATTTTGTACACATACAAATACATTTTTTTTCTTTTTTTACACTGATGATAGCTCACAACACAAATTTTTCTGCACCCTGCATTTTTTCCATAACAATATATCTTGGATATTATCCCAAAGCAGTACATACAGAAATATCTGCCTCATTCTTTTTAACCACAGCATGATATTATGTGGTATACCATAATATATATACCCCGTCCTCTACTAACAGGCATTTAGAATTGTTTCCACCATTTTGCAGTTGAATAGTCCCACCATGAATAATGCTGTGTATTCATCATTTCATTCATGTGTAGTTATTTCTGTAGGATAAATTTTTAGAAGCAGAATTATAAATCAAAGAATATTTGGGATTTTAGAAGCTATTACCAAACTGTCCTCTAAATCGTTTATACCAATTTACATGGCCACGAATAATATATGAGAGTTCCAGTTTCTTTACGTATTAAATATCTAGATGTTTGCTAAATGGGAAGTGAAAACTATCTTATTATAGTTTTAATATGCATATTTATCATTATGAATGAAATTAGGTGGCTTCTTATATATGCAAAATATATTTGTTTCATTAATTTGCTTTTTAGTGAATTACCTAATCATATATTTTGTCCATTTTTCTATGGGGTTTTTGGTCTATTCTTATTAATTTATAGGTATTCTTTACTATAGAAATGTCGCCTTTATCTAACATGAATTGTAATTTTTTCTAAATGATTATTATAAACTAAAAACAAACAAACAAGCAAAAGTTAATCACAGCAACTTTCTCCTTTAGCCTATGAACTACCCCATACACTAAAATACATTTGAAATGAGTAAGGGACTTTGGATCCAGAAGCCACAGATGATATTATAAATATATATCCCCATTTAAAAAATACCTCTCTAAAATTGTGGCAAAAGGCAAAATCTCTGACCAGAGCACTTGACAGTAAAAGTGTAGAATTTCACTCTTGAACTAACAAAGAAAAGAATCTCAGAGTCCTAGACCATGAGAAATCAGAGAGGGGCCAGCCTTGGCCCACTGTCACAGCAAGTGTCAGAGTGGATTGCTAGGATGGTCTTGGGAAACTCTCTTACTTGTTTATTTTTGAATGCCTTTGAGAGCTCATGAGGAAAGCTTAGATAAGAGCAGGCAGGGTTAGAGATGGTGACACCACTAGCCGTGGGGCTCATATAGGTCTTTTAAAAGACTCTATGACCCCACTCCCCTAACCTTGTTGTCCCAAACATATTTGCAAACTGGAAAAGGAGACAGTGTTAATTATCTCCACACATGTCCCTGGATGTCTGGGCTTAGTTTTGATGGCAGCTTTCTTTTATGATTCAACAAATATATCTCTCACAAATAAGCAACTTTCTGTTTCAGCATAGGCTTGGCAGCTCTGAGCTCATGTCAGAGCTGTCTGGGTTGTCCCTCATTCCAAATTAAGATTTTCTTAAGCACTGTTTTCAGAAGGTGGGGGTTGCTCTTGTTTATTTCTGATAATCAAGTTTAACAAAGTCTTCTGGCTAAGAAAACACCATATAAGCCTCTAAATCCCAAGCAAGCTCAGTAGAAACCTGGAGGAGAGAAGATAAAGCTCTCAACAGGCGCCAATGTCCTGGGGCTCAGATCTTCAGGCCAGCATGAAATCCACACTCCAGGGGGCTAAGAAATAGAACCCTAGTCTCTTTGAAAAGCAGTCAGGAGACAATATCTCCTGGAAAAACTGGCAACCAAGGCCCTAGCTGCGATGGAGAACATCTAAAAGGGTAGTCATTGATCTAGTTTCAAGGCTCTTCTGTGCTCCCTACCACAAAACAACATCGCCCAACAATGCAGATAGAAATGAATCATAGGCTGAGCTTATGTTATGCAAAAACCAAAATGTAAAAAAGGAGCTTGGCACTCTAAAGGCAAGCATACCTCTCAATTTCATAAAGATGTGGTAGTGTTTCATGCTTCCTCTACTCCCATGATTCCTCTCATGGAGTGTAACACACAGTAGATGTTCAGTGGATACAAATGACCAAATAGGCCCTCCCACAAAATGCCCCAAATGGTTCCAGGAATATTTTCCTCTCTCCTGTACTCCCAGCCCTATCCTACCCATTCCAGTTACCTTACCTTTCAGGTCTTCCTGGATATTTATTTTAGTCATTACTGATCTTTCTCTGGGTTCTTCCTACTTCTTGCATCAAAGTCTGAACTCAGCAGTTACTACAGTCCACTTTATGTAATAATTGACTTCTTTGTGAATCTTGACATCACAGCTACCTAAGAAGCTCCTTGAGCAGAAGAATATTTCTATGTTTCAGACAGCGTGCAGGAAAAAACAAGTTTTGTTCTCTAAGGTCCAGGTTTCTCATGGTATATCCTCTGACTTCTTTATCTTTCAGGATTCAGCAATGCCTTCCATTAGCAAGCTTCCTCTGAGTCCCTGTTATTTATCTTCAAGACTATCTGGTGATTTCTGATACATTGACTGGACTATCTATCAGTGAGTGCTGCACATAAATCGCTCCTAGAACTTCGTGGTTTCATACACCAGCCCATGGGCTGTGCCCAGCTGTGCCTGCTCTTGTATCTGTGGTCAGCTGTGTAGATGCTAGCTGGTCTAGGATGGTCTCAGCTGGGCTGATTGGCTCCACTCCATGTGCATGTGGTCTCTATTCCCCAGCAGGCCAGCTTGAGATTGCTCACAAAGCAGCTGTGCCAGGTTGTGAGTGAAAGAGAAAGTGGGGCAGGGACAGGACTTGTACAAGGACCCTTAGAGTCCAGGCTGAAAACTAGCACGAGGTCACTTTTGCCACCTTCTATCAGTCAAATCAAGTTACAAGACTAGCCTGGATTTAAGAGTGAGAAAAATGGACCCTTCTGGATAAAAGATGCTGCAAAGTCACCTCACAGAGGGGCATGACACAGAGAGGGGTGAAGAGTTGGGGCCATATTTATACTCAGTCCTCAACAGTCTCCCTTACCTGACTATAAACTCGTTGAGGACAGATACAGTGTTCTGTTCATTGTTATATCTCCAGCCCCTAGAACAAAAGTGGCACAAAACTGTCTTATTTGTTAGATGAATGTATGATTTAATTTAATAATGCTGAAAAGAAAGTCAGGATGAAAACTCTAAGGATTGAGCACCTATGAAAATTTGGACATTCTACTTAATCTTTCCAATTGTATTTCGTTGGTTTCAAGAGCAGAATCTCAGGGCAACTAGACCATTGGTATTGACTACTTTTTACTCCATCTATATGCTAGGCACTCTCCTACATGTTCTTTATGTCAATAAATTGTTATGCGGACACTTGGAAGTACACACTATCATTATCATCTCCTGATTTACAGATGAGGAAACTAAGGCACAGAGAGATTAAGTAACTACCAATATTTCACAGTTCAAAAAAGCAGAGGTCAGATTTGAACCATCTTTTCTGGCTCTAAACTACACTGTATCTTAAGTCGTGCGGTTCATACCATCTTTCTTCATCTTGGCTACTAGACAAGTTCCCTACTTCACCAGAGTTGTCCAATACAGTGGCCACTAGCCACATGGATGAGGCTATTTCGATGTAAATGAATTACAATGTATTAGCATTAAAGGTTTAGTCCTTCAGTCACACTAGCCACATTTGAAGTGCTCAAGAATCCCAAGCGGCTAGTAGCTACCGACAGGTCAGTGCAAGAAAAATCCCCATCATCAGAAAAAGTTCTATACAGCTGCACTACTCTAGAATATTCTACCCTCATAGAATTTCCCTGCAGTCACAAGGAGAAATAAACCTGAGAGGATACAGTAAGGATCAAGAGAGGATGTCCCATCATGTGGCCATTTACCAGCTCTGAAAGAAATTGGCATCTTGAGTCCTGGGGGCCTTGAAAGTAAGTATAAGCATGTGGGGGCCATTGAAACACCACAAATTGTTTCTCTAATGAATATCACTTGAGTGTGCTATTTTGTTAAAATGCAAAATTTATGAAAGCACAAAAACAAACAGTTTTTCTGAACCTATGCAATTTAATATCTTCAGAGCTCTAGGCCCTGCTCCACCCCCTTCTCAGTTTTCTCAAATGAAAATCCTTGGGATCCCTGGGTGGCGCAGCGGTTTGGCGCCTGCCTTTGGCCCAGGGCGCGATCCTGGAGACCCGGGATCGAATCCCACATCAGGCTCCCGGTGCATGGAGCCTGCTTCTCCCTCTGCCTGTGTCTCTGCCTCTCTCTCTCTCTCTCTGTGTGACTGTCATAAATAAAAAAAAAAAAAAAAAAGAAAATCCTTATACACCCAAGGTGGAGAAATACATATTTTCTGGACAGGGCAAAATGCTTAATAATGGAGGGGGGTGGAAAGGCAGAACATAGAAAAGACCAGTAAGAAACCTCCAGGTGAGAAGTGGGAGGAGCTGGAGGGCAGGACCAGAAGGGACTATTAGAACTTGCAGAACTGAAGACCTGGCCAACTCTTCTGGCTTCTCTAAATTTCACTTTGAACTTGATGTATAAATAATTCCAAACAGCTGAGGAAATTTCAGCTATGCTATATAAATATGCTGGTTTTTCTTCACTCATCTGCTTTATACTCCTTTATTTAAATCTCACGGTCTGCTGTGCAAATTTGATTAGGGTTTTTCTGAAAGTCCACTTGGCATTGAAAGTTGATAACAACAGTTGAAATTCAGAAAGCTGCCTTTCTTTGTGTCTCTATTTGCAACTTCTCACCAATATTCTGAGAGCAAGCATCAGCTAGTCAATGACTCTTCTTTCTGCATCTGGGCATTCCCAAGTCTCCTAAACTACTGAAGAATTACTGTGAGAGAGCCCTTGAGGTCATCCTTGAAGAGGATACTTTTAGTGTCTCAAAAATCAATACTTCACATTTTGGAAAATAAAAGATCAGTACAAAGGACATATGATAGTATATAGACTGACTTCAATGTCACCCTCTTTTATTATGAAGTCTGCTAAAAAATGCCCTATTTTTTATGGTTTGCAAAACATGATGAACTTCCAAAAATGAAACCTCAACCTACTAATCATGGATAGTTTAATAATCTGATATATTCCTTTACTGTAATTCAGCCTCTTGCCTTTTCCTCTTAGGAGAATATAATTAGACCTGAACTCAGACGGCAAGAATGTAAAATCTCTTTAGAAAAAAGAATGCAATCTGTGCAGGAAGATGTACTCCTAATTTTAGGACACTACTCAAATGCACTTGAACAGGTTCAGAAAGTTTTTGTGGTTAGATGCCCCACCTTTCCCATCAGGATGGTCATTTAATGCCTGTCATATTTTCACTTAATACTATAAGCCCCGTACATCCAGACACATATACAATCTCAGCTTTATCAGCAAAGCTTGAAAGGAATATGATCAGTGGCAAAGATTAAGGGGGCTTTACAACAGAGGAAGGCATGTTCCATGTTAATTGCTAATCGGTTTCAGCCAATATGGCACTGTGACAAGGCATCAGGCCTTATCTAACAAGAAGAGGATAGTCCTACTTTTCTGGGGTACAATATGTCTAAGCAGAAGAATCACCCAACAACCCCAGGTGACTAATTTCTCTATAAATATATTATTGACATAATAGAGGCCTTTTTAATGGGATTATAACGACCCAGACAGCTGCTCTGCTAGTCGAGGAGAACATGGTTGACAAAAAGATTTAAAGGAAAGAATAGAGGAAAACAGCAAACCTCCAGCCAGGCACACTTAAATGACCTCATTGCTTCAAAATAATAGGATCACACTGCAAATATGAAAGGAAAAGCCAATACGCTTAAAGCAATCGCTTTTTGCATGCTCTTTACATTTCTCTCTCACTGCTCAAATGAGAAGCCCCCACTCCCCTTGCGCCAGAAGCAGGCCTTCCAAAGCAAAGGCCACATTGTCTGGTATAGTGTTCTTTAAAGGAATTATGTTTGGATTTAAAGGGTCTCTAAAGTGGATACGTTCTTTGCTTCTATGGTCAGGCTAACTTTTATAATTTATATGAAATTCTTTCCAAGTTTTACTGAAAAAAAATTCTCTCAGATTCCCACTCTTCAGAAAAAATAAGCATATAAAAAGCTGATCAAAGAAAAGGAAAATTAGCTTAAAAATCACTTCCATAATTAAATCTCAATTGGATTTAAAAATAAGGGCATTAAAAAAATAAAATAAGGGCATGAAATAAAATGGTATTATCATTTTATTGTTGCACAGTAAGAAAAAATCAGAAAAAGATTATATGAAATTGTATACATTCTTTTAAATTTCTTAGAAAAGAAAACCTTAGATAAGACTTGATAGAATATAGAGTCAAATCCATGACCTATATTTCCTTATACTTATCCACAGTGTCTAGTTACTTTGACATATAAAGCATAACTAGAAATTCAGTGGAGAATGATGAAACAAAGTACATTCCCACCCTTCAAAGCTTATTTTCTATTGTGGGAATGCCTTATATTGGGACCCTGTGGAGCAGAGCCTGAGATGGGGATTCTTGTCCATGTGATTTATAAGGGAGGACTCTCGGGTGACACTTGTAAGTGTGAGGAACATAACACAGGGCAGAGGAAGGGTGAGGTTTCAGGCAATGCCACAGAAAACTGGATGTGAGAGGAACCCTCTCACTATACCACCAATCCTCTCTAGTCCACCAAAGTTAGTTTCAAGGTAATAAAACAAGAAAACTTTATAATCTCAAAGGTTTAACAAAGTAGCAGAGGAGTTTTTTTTTTCTTGCTTATATAATTTTTCAGTGCAAGTTTTCTTGATCAGATAGCTCTCCTACAAACTGATCCAGGGATCTAGGTTCTATTCCGTTGCTTCACTGTCTTCAATTACATGGTCTCTGTGGTAGAAAAAACAGATGGGAAAGCCCATAGAGGATGCCCCTGGGAAATTTCAAGGGCCTAGAAGCAGCACACATCATTTCCACCCATATTCTATTGGCCAGAACTAAGTCAACAGCCGAAATTAATTGCAAGAAAGGCTGGAAGACGCAGTTTAGTTATGTACCAGGAAGAAATGAAAGCACATTTTGGGAAACATCTAGGCAGTCTCTACCACCCCTCTCTGACTCTGTGCTCAAAAAGTCCATAAGAACGAACATGTAAATTCTAACAGAATTGAGACGACTTTGGGCTTTCATGACTACTCAATTGCACCTATGAAAAGGACTCTATCACTCAAGTGCATCCCCAGTAGCCTAGGAATAAGGGAGAAGGCAGAAGAATGGAATTGTGGAGGTGGACCAGCATGGAGCTGGTTCCCTAAATCCCATTTCTTTTAGCTGAAACAATATACCTTCCAGTCCTCTGTATAATTTGCTAATGTGGGGCCATAGAACCCACACTGGGCTAAGAGCCTGAGCCATGGGAGCCTAACTTTGATGAATCCCAAGCTTTGACATATGGCTTTTCCACTCTATGCCTCAGTCTCCTCATCTTCCAAGTGAGGTAAGGACCCAGTGATATATTTATACATCACATTGGAATTCTTTAAAGAGAGTAAGGAAACACTCTCAGAAAATTTAAGAGCTATGGCCAAAGTCACAATAACAAATTAGTGATGTAAGAAAAGCTGCAACTCAGATTTTACAGTTCCTAACTTGAGACCATCCACTATACTGTAATACCTTTCATATCAAATGTGAAAGGTTGTTGAAAAGTATAAGTCACTGCCTATGTGTAAGGTGAAATTGTTCTTGTTGCACTTATGTGGGTAATCCTTTCCGGGAGGAAATTTGGGAGTCCATGAAGGAAATTTCCCCAATCAGCCTACATGTCTAAAGATATTTAAGGCACTGGCAATTCCCAGGACATCACAATAAAGTCATTAGCCTATTTGCCCGAGATGCTGGCTTCATACTGAGAAAACAAACATCTCTTCCAAAAGGAAGGTCTGCAGGCTGGAGCAACCAAATGATAAAAAGTGGGACCATAAGGATGCCTGGGTGGCTCAGTCAGTTAAGTGCCTGACTCTTGACTTCAACTCAGGTCATGATCTTGGGGTTGTGAGATTGAGCCCTACCTCAGGCTCTGTGTTGTACATGGAACCTACTTAAGACTCCCTCTCTCCCTCTCCATCTGCCCCTCCCTTCACTCTTTAAAAACAAAACAAAACAAAACAAAAATAGTAGGGTCATAATAAAACAATGAATTATAAATTGTGTTTAGAAGCCCTAAAATAGACTGGCCCAGTAATTTTCACTCTAGGTGAACATTATTATCACATGGAGAACTTTTTTTCTTCATGCTGATGCCTAAGCCCTACTCCAAATGAAATAAATCAGAATCTTTGGTGATAGGGGCCAGGTATCAGTATTTTTTAAAGTTTCTTAAGCAATTCCACTGTGCAGCTAAATTTGGTGTTCACATTTGGATTTTCATAACATCTTTTTGGAGAGTGAGGGCCCCTCAAAAGGACATGGGGGCCAGAAGCAGGAAAATAAGAGGTCTGGGACAGGAGAAGAGCAGCTGGATAATGATGGGAACAGACATATGAAACTGCCATGAAAAGCAGTTTAAGGATCTGCCTCCGTGTGCTTCCTCCTGCCATATCCTCTGCTGGAATCATTCCTAGAACCATCCCAGGCTTATGATTGGTGTCAAGGGCACTATTGATGACAATGAATAGGAGATAAGGTCACAAGGTTAAGAATAGCCCCCATATACTGAACACTTACTACTTCTTAAGTCCATTGGGCAAAGGGCTTTACATGCATCACCTCATTTAACCCCCATAACAACAGTGTGACAACACCATGATGACAATATTGTGACAACAGACACTTTTACAGCAAGTCAAGGCTAAAAATGATATGTTAATCTGGTTTAAGCAATCCAACTAATAAGTAGTAGAGCCTGGTTTTACATCTAGACTACCCACTTACAGTTAACCAAAAATGATAGCTAGATGAAGAGACCTACTCAGTGTCTTGACCCCAGTCACCCCTCAGCATTGGAATCCTGTAAAGGACAGAGAACAAAAACTTTGAGACTTGTTTGAAATAAAACTTCCTGGGGGATTGTAAAGGCCAAAAACTATAAAAATCATAACAACAGAAAACCAAAGTAAAATTATAATAGAGTTTTTAAAAAGCCAATTGCAATAATTCCTTTGGTCCACTCATACCCAAAGCAATCAACCCTTTTAGAAATCTACATAAAATATGAAAAAAGGATATAGTATAGGAATTTTGCTGGGCTTTTTTTTCTTTCTTTCTAGAAGACAGTAGAAACCATAGGCCCAGAGTCGACCTTGGCAAAAAAATATATACATAGCTTCCAGCTTAGGAAATTTAAGCTCCATAAATGAAGGCTAGACATTCTAAGTCCAAAAGGCATTTTTCTTTTTTATTAAAAAAAAGACTCAAAATACTGGTTTCTTTCTCTGGAGAAAAAGGAAAAGTCCCATGTGCTTGGAGGACAGTTGACTTGACCAAAACTCCTCCTAAGAGAATTTTATTATTCAGGGATCTCAGGGACTTAAATTGTCTACATTCCAAGAAACCAAACCAATTATATGGATATTTATTTTAATGAACTATATATAAGCCAACCCAGTGTGGTAGACAGGTTACAAAATGGCCTCAATTCTTCACCTCTCCCTGGATCTCTGCCCTTGGCTACATAAAAGTGCAGTGCCCACCTCTTTTCTGCAGACTCAGCCACGTGATTTGTTTAGGTCAATTAAATACCAGCAGAGGTGATTTGAGCAACATCTTAAAACATACTTGAATATTTCCACTTGGTGTCTTGCTCCTCTGTTTTACATGTGAGCACACCCTAGCTAGGATTATTCAAGGGACAGACCCGTGGAACAGACCCCACTTGTCCCAGTCAAGGTCTTAGACATGTGAGGGAGTCCAGCCAAGATCAGCAAAGCTACCCAGCCAAATTGAAACCGGTAACAGGCACAGGAATAAACCCTACTGAGCCTAGCTCAGATCCACAGAACCAGCCAGCCAAACCACTGATTTGTGAACAAAAATGCTTACTGTCATATGTATCTCAGGCTTTGTGGCTACTTATTATGTTGCATTATTGTGGCAATAGATAATTGATACATCAAGTAATTAAATTTATATTTGGTATCTATTTCTAGATCTACAAATACTACCATCATTATCAATCTTCAATAAAATGTATCCCCCCAACACACACACACATACACACTTTCCCTTAGGCCTGATTCTCTCCCACCTTTTGGGATGGGTATTTTGAGATTCAAAAAATTTCCTCCGTGTCTTCTGGCAATTCAACTATCACTCATAGCCCTATCTCCCTGAAGGCAATATATCCTGTATTCCAGGGAATACAGCAGACTTGACCTTTGATTTATATCTCTTTCTTCTCCACACAACTGGAAGCTGAACTTGTTCATCGTACCAAGGCACAGAGTATGCACTCAATAAATACTACTTGCATCAATAAATGAATGAATGAAGTTTAAAAGATTTACCAAAAATGGGGTATCTATTATTCTCTTTTGGTGGTGACAGAAACCCAAAGTCAACTGGCTTCAGCAAAAACAAGTATTTAATTGATTTACATAATTGAAAAATTCCGTGGATGGCTGAATCTAAGCATTCAAATGATGCCATCCCATCAGGACCTGGTTTCTACTTGGATCTTGGTCCTGCTTTCCACTTTGTTCTTTTTTTTTTTTTCTTGACCCCTGAGCAGTATCCTAGAAGCTAGAGTCTTAACAACTTCCAACAAAAAAGAGAAAGTGTCTTTCCCAACAGTCCCAGAAAAGCCTGGATGGGTTTACTGAACTCTAATTTTATCACATATCCCTCCCTGAACTAATCACTTTGGTTGGGGAAATGCAATGTCCCAAATGAAAAGGCCCAGAGGACACAGGAATTGGGAGAAGTGAATGGTAAATAACTCCGATGAAAGAAAGTGAGGGTAAGAATTCCAAAAGAAGACATCGGGGTTAGAGTAAGTGGATGCTGAATCTACTTATGTGCCACTTTAACCACACTAAACAAGGAAAAGCACATATGAAGTTATGATACACACATGCTGTATCTGACCCAGTTTGTGCCTTACCTACAATCTCTCCACCCTTCCATAGCAACATTGCTGCAGCAACTGGATGCATGTGACATAACCTGACACTTCACCAACAGCATTATGTACCTCTCACTTTCTGTCCTAGGGCTTTCTCTGCCACAGCCATGAGAAATTCTAGCAAGAACCCAACCAGCCATTCTGATACGTATGCAAGCTTCAAACTGTTAAGGAACTAACAAGCTATGGGACACCTTGACAATGAGGGATGGGAACCAGTGGATAAGTACACCCTTATTCTCAGAAGACAGTCTTATATGGCTCCCGGTAGATCTAAACTGATCCCCAATTCCCCAGAGCTAGAACCAGCTCAATAATGCACTCTGATATTGGCTATCCCTCCCAACTTATTCCACCTTCCTCAGTTTCCTATTCTTACTCCCTGAGATCATTTCCCAAAATAACCTACCTATACACATATCCTTATCTCAGGCTCTGCTTCTCAGAAGCATCTAGGCCAATGTACATGCACACACATGCACGCACCCACACCCTTAGCTACTGCAGGAGGCTAGGAAAATACAATAAACTATTCCTTTTACTCTTCTTTTAGCTTAGAAGCCCATCCACATTTTTTCTGCCATTTTCAAATGAACCTCAATAGCTTTAATAGGTGGTTCTATAAGAAAATAAAATTATCTTGAAATGCCCCCCAAATAATTCTCCTCTGCATCTTGAAAAGGGTTCTCTCTCAAATCCAGCATAGAGCTTCAGGGTTTTTAAACAGGAAACAGCAATGGAAGAAGAAGACCAGGAAATGGGAAGAGAAGGTTGTGTGTGACGTGGGCATTAAAGGATAAATAGGATTTCCACATGCAAAGAAGTGGTGTGGGGACCACCTGAGCTGAAATATGGAAGGCACTGCTTGTATCAGAGCTGGGGAGTATGTCTGTCTCCCTAGAAAACAGAGATAATGTCATCTCATGAAACTACCACTGCCCTTCCAGAATGCCAGAGTTGCTACAAAATAAGTGGAAATGGTATCTATTCTCATATTGCCTAACATACACAGCATACAAAACACTACTCTTGAAAGTTGCAGAAAATACAAAGATCAAGACATATTTAACATCTATTACACATGTAACATATAACATAAGTTGGCGTTTTTTAAAGGACAAAGACTCTTTAGCTATGTGAGCAAAGGATGAGAACAGGTGATCTGCTTCAGAAAAAATCAGATTGGGTAATAAAGGGGGACCTGGACATCCCCATTAGTCAAAGATATGCAAATTAAACAAGATACATTTTTCTATCAAAATAACCATACCAAGAGTTGTAGCCCTATGTGCTGTCAATGAGACTGTAAGTTGATACAATATCCTGGAAAGCCTCTGACAATAATGCCAAGATCCTGAAATTCTTTCATTTTCTTTAATTACACAATTTCATCTTTAGGAATCTATAACAAATAATCCAGACACAGAAAAAAAATCTGAATTTATAATTATCATACCCATTTGCAACATTATTATAATAGGAAAAAATAGGGAATCTGACCTTCTAATAAGAGAATTCTAAAGCAAATTTTAACCTGTTAATACACTATGCTATGTAGCCATTTAAATGATATTTATCAAAGATTTACAATAATATGTTTAGCATCATATGAAATAAATATGAAATGAAAAATCATAAGAAATATATATGCAATATGACCAAATTATATAGGAAGGATAGCAGCATATATATAAAAGTTTACTTAAAAGTTTTAAGTTTACTTAAAATGTTAACAGGAATTTTCTTTGAGCAACAGTAAAATACTTTTCTATATTTTTACATGTTCTATGTTAAGTACATACCTAATGAGAAAACTTTTGTTATTTATTTAAAATAAAGGATTATTGATTTCAAATTGCATTTATATGGTGAAGACTAAAACCATATAAAAATATATCTACTTGTGAACCAGTATAAGGAAAAAAACACAAAAATATAAACTATTGTTGCATTAAGATCCAAGGACCAGAGTGTTTTTTATTTCCATTACACTTCCTCCTGACATTGTTTGCAAACCCCTGCCCCCACACACATTGATTCAAAAATGGGTGGTTACTCTGCTCTGCAGAGATGGGTAGACAGATCCTAAGACCAGAATCAAGTCATGGCCCTGGGAATCCTGGAGAGTCAATGATCATGAATGTAAAATCAAGGACATACCCCACATCTGGATTAAGGAGGGTCCAGGGAATAGGAAGATTTATTCCTGGTCACTCCCCCAGAACTTAAAAGCATAGGCTTTTTGACTATAAGAATCTATTGTTCTGGCAGGACACTCAAGACACAAAACCAAGGGAGAAAAGTCCCAGGGCGTATAACCATATTTAGGTGTATAAATGCATACATTCTCAAATAATAGCGTTAAATGGATTTGGCCACACCATGGACATGACCATCTCAGAAAGAGCCCAGCTTCCTACCTTTGGACCCAGTTTAACAGTAATAACCACTTCAAATTTCTGGATAACAAATACAATTCAAATACTAGACTCCAAAGTGAAGAACTCTGGGGAAGGAAGGAGCTTGAGTTAGGCCCAACTGCCGTTCAATTTACTGAAAGCTTCAAAATATTACCAAGTCTCTGTTTGAAATGCGTCAGCAACGGTTCATTTTTTTCCTTTTTATCAAAACACATTTAGACTGTGGTGAATGACAGCATAAATCTTAAATAGAAAAGATACAAGAAAAAAAGACCACCCGGGTAGAACATAACTGTAAATGTGTCCATAAAACTATATTTGAATTCTGATCTTATACACAGAAATGCATTTAACCTTCCCAGCAAGACGCTTTCACCAACTTCCAAAGAAAGTGTTACCAATTAAGCTAAAGAAACTTTAAGAGTCAATTTTAATTACACCAAGAGATGCTCCAATCACTTCCCAGCTCCAGCTAAAGTTTTTACTAGAGATGGCTGGAACCAATTTACGTGCTTTTATGTTGCGTCTAGACTTTAATAAGCAGTTCAAGCACGAAGCAAGCCGATGCCAGCACCAAGCAGGCTGCAGGATACCCTGCACATAGAAATACAATAGCCTGCAGGTTCCCTCCCAGGCCCTTCTTACCGCTATCAGAGAATCTCTGCCATGTGGTTTCAAAAGCAACAGGATCCAGCCTTTGTGATAAGATTCACAATCCTTTTCTTTAACCTAGTTCAAGTTTGCCTCCTCAATACCAAATGCCTCATAAGATCATTGACTCTAGCCTTTCCCTTATTCTTAACAAAAACTGGGGAAATGGAGATAAACGATTTGGGGGACAGGTGCCGACCACCCAGGACAAAGCAACTGGAGGCAGGAGTCCAGCCGTGACCAACCGATAGAGTGAACTTTGGAGAGAGGTGGCCCCCTGAACTGCCATTCCCATATCTGTAAAATGGGATTCCTACCTCGAAAGTTTGGTGTGGATGAAACACAACACTCTGCAGCTGGTCAGTTTTCATGAGGCGAGGCGTCATGTGCCAGCAATCTCCGCAAGGAAGCAGTGCCTTCAGGAGAAAACGGGTAGGGGGTCATTGGGCAGGAAAGGGGAAGAAATTGGGCAAAGGCTGAAATTTCCCCCCAATTCCCAGCCTCTGCCTGATCCCCTGGGGAGCTCTAGAGCCTAAATTACTGTCCTGCATTAAGGCAAAGCAGCCGGGCTTTCGTCCCAATAGGTACTTGGCCACAAATGGCTAAGCTGGAGTTGGTAGGAAATGCAAACTCCCAGGCCCTCACAGTTCTTAGGTGGTGAGGTGGCTCCAAGTGCCCAGAGGCAACCTTCTGAAAGCAAGGTTCAAGCTGTTGGCAGAAGCTGCTAGGTGCACCCAGCAGATAAAAGCCATCTGGGCAGAGCACAACATGCACCTCACTTTATAAAGTATGTTGGGGAAGTGTCACACCAACAACAACTGCCAACATTTTTCACTATTAGGTACAGTTTACATACATTAGCTAATGACTTATGAGATATACTGAGTTACTGTCACCATTATACAGGTGGGAAAACTGAGGCTAAGGATAAAGTACATTCCTTATACATACCCCCAGAGGTAGTAAAGCTGGGTTGAGAACCCCATTCCTGTAAGTCCAGAGGCCAAGTTCCTAATTATTGCCTTATTGCTATCTCTGAGACCTCTAAATTAAGAGCCAAATAATAACCATCTTCATGGGGTTCAAACATATAACAGCAGTGTACACAACTGGCAAGTTTTAGACACTGGGTGAAATAAAATTCTGAACAAAACTCCTTGACAAGGCTTATGTAGACTATAGGCAGACAACCTGAGACTCCTGAAACCTCATCATATATGTCTTACTTTTCTCAATAACAGAGGCTCCATAGGGAATCTGGCCAACATTCACTTAGGTTAAATATTTAAGTCTTTGGGGCCCATATTTCCAACATTTACTGTATAGTGTGGTAACTTATTGGAAGAAGAACATGCTCCCCTGATTTCATGACCATTATACACATTACCTGGAATGCAAAAGGTGCCCCCTGGAGTTGTTGAGTGCATCTGCTCTGCCTGAGTCATATAATCTTCAAGCAGCATGAACCAGATTGCTGAGCTTCATGGGGTTGGGGTTCTTTTGATCTGACATTGACCTAATGACAACAAATATCTTTGGTCATCATTGAATGTCACATAATTACTCTCAGACAAAAACAATCTTGTTAATTACTAAATTCTAGCATTTGCAGACTTATATTTTCAGAAATTCATTCATTCATTCATTCATTCATTCATTCATTCATTCATGGAAGACACAGACAGAGACAGAGGAGCAGAGACACACAGGCAAAGGGAAAAGCAGGCTCCCCATAGGGAACCCAATGCAGGACCCAAGGATCATGCCCCAAGCCGGAGGCAGAGACTCAACCACTGAGCCACCCAGGCGTCCCTATTTTCAGAAATTTATATATAAAAATGCAAAAGCTATAAGTGGTAAGTTTTAGATGGAACTATATGAAGTCGCCATTTTTGTAGTTTAAGAACAATGGAGTATCAAGTTCATATGGTTCAATCTCACAGGTCACTTAAAGCAGAAAAAAATCTTTATGGTCCTTTCAAATGCCTGAATGATGTGCAAAATGAATAAACATGCACGGTTGTTTGTTAAAACTAATGCTGTCTTTCACCAGGGTGATGGAGAAATGAATGAATAACTAAAATTAGAAGCAAATAGTCTAGAGACTTTGGGCCTACCAAACATTTTAGCCAAATAAGGAGAAAAGGACACTGATTTACGTTTTCTCTAATTGGCCTTATCAATATAGTCTTAATTGGTAGGTAAATAGACCAAAGGAAAGTGGCAAAAAGAAAAAGAAATAAATCATAAGCCTACGTAACTTTCAAACAAATGCTACATGCACCTAGCCCCCTTCTCTCACACCTACTGCTGCAGCTTATTATGAATTACAACAGTCCTCCCTTATGAGTAGGGGATACAGTCCAAGATGCCCAGTGGATGCCAAAAACCATCAATAGTACCAAACCCTATATATACTATACACACGTACCTATGATAAAGTTTAATTTACAAATTGGGTACAGTAAGAGAGTAACAAAATAAAATTGAACAATTATAATAATATACTGTAGGGGCACCTAGGTAGCTCGATCAGTTGAGTGTCCAATTCTTGATTTCAGTTCAGGTCATGATCTCAGGATCATGAAATAGAGCCCCACATTGGGCTCTACACTGAGTGTGGAGCCTACTTAAAATTCTCTTTTTCCCTCTCTCTCTGCCACTCCCCTCCTCATTCACATGCACTCTATAAATCAATCAATCAATCACTGGAATAAAAGTTATGTGAATATGGTCTCTCTCAAAATATCTTATTTTACTGTACTCACACTTCTTGTGATGATGTGAGATGATAAAATGCCTTCATGATGAAATGAAGTGAGGTGAGTGACATAGGCTTTGTGGCATAATGTTAGGCTGCTATTGATCTTTTGGCAATAATACATCAGAAGGGGGATCATCTGGGCAGCCCGGGTGGCTCAGTGGTTTAGTGCCGCTTTCAGCCCAGGGCCTGATCCTGGAGACCCGGGATCGAGTCCCACGTCGGACTCCCTGCATGAAGCCTGCTTCTCCCCCTGCCTGTGTCTCTGCCTCTCTCTCTCTTTCTGTGTCTCTCATGAATAAATAAATAAAAATCTTAAAAAAAAAAAAAAAAAGGAGGATCATCTGCTACAGACATGGTTGACTGTGGGTAACTGAAACTGTAGATATCAAATCTCTGGATAAAGGTGCACTACTGTACATATATCCTTTATAAAAGCCTTGTATTTTAGCTAATCTGTAAAATTATGAAACTTGAAAACTCAAGATTTAATAGGCAAAATCTGCACTCTTCTTCTCTATCACTTACCAGAGTTATAATCACTAAACCCTAGGTCCGAGAGTGACAGACGACCTCCATTCCAGGGGAGGGCAACTAGATACATGTCTATGTTACTTTAGAGGTTTCAGAGATAGAGCACGTCAGTTGAAGGAATCTGAGGTCTTGTTTGGGCTACATGGGAACCAGTATCATGCTAAACTGCTTATGTCTATCAGGGATATGAGAGAACTAGTGGTCATACATGTACCACACATTTGTCATCACTGACCTAGGCATTGCAGCTTCTAGGTCTTGGTTTTTCTTGTCTGTACAAGAAGACACTTGAACTATGGTATCTCTGAGAATCCCTCTATGTAGAACACTTCAGGATTTTTTCTAATTAGCTATAAATGTGATCTCTTTCCTGATATTGTGTCATAGACTCTTGATTGCCCAGAACTTTTGATTGTAACAGTAATCTAACAGCAGCCACCCCATTCCTCATTCCTTCACACTTTGGGTCACTACTCCAGCCCCTCCTCCATAACTCAGCTCAGACTCTATTATGTCATTTTAATAATGTAATACCCACAGGTGCCCCATACCATGCCCTTAAATAATATACCACAAAGCCTTGTCACATTCTCATCTCTTTGAATTTGCCTCAGAAAATTCAACAGTGTGCCACTGGGAGCCTACTAACAGCATTCCCATCATCTTGGAAATGACCTCTCTCAGGTCATTCAGGTTATTGAAAAAATTAGATAAAGAAACTAGATGGGACATGTGTGGGGACTTTATGTCTCCCAGCCACATAGTATTAATTAGCTTCTTCCACACAAATATGGCAAAATAATAATAGGAGCTTCAGGTT
The DNA here is from genome assembly GCF_053574225.1 of Canis aureus. Lineage (NCBI taxonomy): Eukaryota > Metazoa > Chordata > Mammalia > Carnivora > Canidae > Canis > Canis aureus. Next base: position 16,982,772 of record NC_135636.1, read on the forward strand.
ATTGAGTCTTGTCATGGGAATATAAACCCATTTAATTCTTACCACTAACCCTGAAATTGAATATTTGTCCTGGATGGTATGTGATATGTTTAGATCCACCAACACCTAATTTTCTGTCAGTCAAGTTTCCATCAAGTAAGATGACCCACTCACAGGGTTTATTGAAAGTTGTTGAATGAAGGGTCTGTTTACAAAACTGTGGTCAAAGTTAAGGGAAGCAACTAGGGATGATAGAGCTCCCAGGATCCAACATAAGTGAGAAATCATTACCCTGTGGGCCTGGAGAAGAGGACTGATAATAAAATACTTGAGAGAGTTGTAGTAGAGGGGATAATGGACAGAGACTGGGCACTGTCAAGACCACAGCCAGTTGGAAGATGAAGAATAAATATTCCAACTTCTCTCTCTTCCATCATCTGATATCCTTTCAATGCTTCCCATTAGTTAAACCTAATAGGAAATAAGACAACAATCGAGCATAGACAACGTAGTTTACAGAGGTCGGCCCCCAGGGCACATAGCCAGGCATAGAAAAATGAAAATGGATCTGGAGGGACAAATGGAGATTATCAAGCACAGTCCTCTACTGAACAAAGTAGCCATATTTGATGTCATGGAATTCTGTTGGCCTGCCTACTGCAGATGACTCCAGGTATTGAATGCTGAGCCAAAGGCAACCGTCCTTAGACTGAGTCAGCTTTGAGAAAGCCTGACATGACCAATAGGTGGCTTTCTCTTTGGTGGTAACCAAATTCCATGGGATCTTCTCTATTGGTGAGGTTTGAATGCAAGACAAGGACAGGAGTAGTAGAGAAGGAAAAGCTATGAAAGCAGAGAGGAGAGAGGCATACACAAAGATGAGGAAATGAAAAAACACTGTGTCATGAATATGGCAGGGCCTCCTATGAAGGAGCTGCTGTATCCTGCATGGTGATCATTTGCCACATTTCCTTAAGTGCCTGTGTCTCTTATAGCAAGTCCTAATCTCCAGTGTAACCTGAGCCTGGCTTTGATCCTTACAACCTAAATGGTTCCAACCAGCAAAATGCAATTACCCTGATTTTACACTTGAGCTAATTGAGCAAAAAGAATTAAGAATATATCTGAGGTGACATAGAAAATAAGTACCCACAAAGGAATTCAAACCTGGTTCCATCTGTCACGAGCGCATAGGCTCTCCACTGAGCCACATTGCCAGTTGCCATCCAAAACAGGGCTGTCCCAGTAATAAAATTGAAGGACACTTTTCTGATTTTTCCAAGAAACTGCCTCAATGATTGTATATTGTCAGCCACTACCAGCTAATAAGTGTCTATCCCTTTTTTGGTCTGGAGCTCATAGCCTTTTAAGAGCCATTCATAAGGTCTGCATAATTCAAGGATGTTAAAAGCACCATCTCAAGAATGTTAGTAGATGTTTCTCAGATTAAAAGCCTTTCTGGAATGTAAGAAAAATATATTTCACAACTGCTTCCATTTCCTTTCCTAGATCCCTCAAGACCTGAATGTGACCAAGACACTCAGAAATCTGTGTGATACTTCTTCCACAACAAACAACACGGGAACTTAGAAAGGACAGAAACTATTTCCATTATATGCATGATAAAGAACTGCACCTTCTATTGCTTCGGCTGGTAGAAGTAATAGAAGTAATGGAACCATACTTACTTAGTGACATAACAGAGCAATCAGAAGACTGGTTGGCAGCTGAGGACTAGGAAATGTATGCAGAAGATGTCAAGATCTGCAGAAGGTTTCTATGACCTCCTGTCTCAGGGAGGCTTATATTCTAAAACAGTGTTCTATGATCCTCAAAGGTTCCCTTTATGGTCTTGTCATTAACTTGAAGGGAAAGTTCATTTCCACAGGTCAAGCTTTGCAATGAATGTTGAGAACCCAGTTCAACAGTGGAAAAAGCTCTAGAATGTTTTTCCACATTCAAACCAGGGCTTCCTTATCAAGTTCATCAAAGCGTTTTTTAAAAATATAAATGTCTTACCACTTTGCCCAGGAAGAATAAATCTGCACAGCCACCTCAAAGGCTTGACAACTTTATTTTCATTGTGTAGAGCTGGGTGGGTCCCCCTGAACTGGGCTTCCTAAAGAGACCCAGCCCTTCTCCACACAGTCTCCAGGCCTGCCACTCCAGTGAGTGTGATCAAAGAGAGGAAAGCCGAGCCGCTGAGCCTCGAGAAATAAAGCTAAAACAACAGATTTGTTTCTTGGCTTCTCTCTTAAATACGTTCAGAGTGTTTAAAGCCCTGTAAGGAAACGCTGTGGGGCCCTGGATGTGAGAGAGGCACATCTAAACCCTTTCCCAAGAGGAAATCTCTCACCTCGGTGGGGTAAATTAGCTCATTAAGAGCAGCCAGAAGCAGGCAGGAAACCTGGGAAGTAGGAGCTTTAATTCAAAGCACAGAAAATTATAGATTTCTTTACACATTAAAAAAGCATTTATCTTGGCTAAAAATGAAACGACTTTTCAATGATCAACACATGGTTTAAATCTGCTTTGCTAATTTATATCTATCCACAAGTCTGTCTAGCTGTTCAGCTACCAGGAAATTCAATTATGTTCTGTAAACCTTTGTTGAACACCTACTATGTGCCTGTGGCACATTTGTGAATTGCATAAACAGAAACAACAAAAATAAGAGACAGATAACTACCTTTTTTTGTTCAGGAGGTGAGACTCATGTATTAAAGACTGGAAGACATTTGTTTTTCACTTTTCAACAAAAGAGGGTATTTTTTATATGCTAGGCATTGAGCTTAGTTGTGAATAATGCAAAATAGAATGTTAAAAAGTGCCTCATTCAGTGGAATCAAGTGCTAAGATGTATAGAGAGAATAACGGATCAAGGGAAAACAGGAGGTCCAACAAGAGAGAGTGAAGTTTCTCTGGAAGGTTTCTTAGGACAGTACCTGAATTGACCCTGGAGGTCAGTGAGAAATAATAGCAAGAGTGGCTTCTAGAAAAACAGGCTTCACTCTCTCTTCTGCTGCTTGGACCTCAGATTATTCTAGGTCTCTGGGCCTTAATTTCCTCCTTTAAAATAAACACCTTGACTCTAATTCACTCACTCATTCATTCACTCACTCACTCACTATTTATTCAGGACTAACTATCCATACCAGATGGTCTTGACTATTTAGGATGAAGCCAATAGGTTTGCTTTGACCCAAGGCATAAAAGAAAGGTATCTGCTCTCCAGGAAGGGCTCCGATATGTATGATGTCATGAACCCCTGCTGTTACCTCCTTTTCACTTATAAAGTCATGGGGGTTGGCTCTGAGAAACAGGATACAGAACAGGTAAACTCTGTTCAGAGGAGGGGTCAAGAAAAGTGTACAATATGGGGAATTGCAGAAGAAATGTCATACTGGTAATCACTTAGCATCTAATGTGTTCACATGTAGTGAGAGGATGAAACAGGGTGGGAATAAACCTAAATGGGTGGTGACAAGACTTAAAGGCAATGGAGGGACTCAAAGGAGAGCTGCCATTTTGCTCAGAGTAAAAAGATTTGACCGGCTACTTGAGACTGGTGTGGTGCCCTGAATAGTGTGGCCATCAGGACCCAGTCCCAGTTCTGTTCCTAGATGACTTAATCTACATTGCTTGAGTCTGTTGAACTGCAGGTTCTACATTGGTAAAATTGGGTTGATAAGATTTATGTATGGTTCTTCCCCTCACATCTCAGAAGAATTTGGAGAAATGAATAATAACAATATCCAACATACTCTGTATAATTTTATATCAGTTTTTATTTATTAGCTCTGGGCAGAATCCATGTAGCTCATTTTATGTGAACATAGTACCAGAGTCTTGAAAATGACACTACCTGCAATTAGGAGTTCAAACTTATCTTTTTTGATGAAACTTGAGAAAAATATCTCCATTTGAGAAATTCCACCACAGCCCTTAGTTATAAGGGTGTATGAAAATGCAACAGAATAAGCACATTTGAATGGGACATGCTTCATTTGAATAATATAAACCATAATTAAACATCTCACATCATTTGCCATTCTTTTGATTAACAAAATAAGGAATGTGAACATTTGACAAGTTTAAGGCACATGCCCCTCCCGTTTGACACTTCCATGCAGTCTGTTGATGCCATTCCTGGTTATGAAAGGAATCCTAATCAAAGACATGCCCATTCCAATTTGAGACAAACATCATGGTGGTTTATAGAAAACTTCCTTTCTGTGTTGACCCACAACCTAAACAAAAGGTCAAAATCACTTAAGTTGCTTCAAAACAGAGTTGTGATACAAACCAGCAATGTGGTGTGGATGGAAGCCCATGCAATTCCTTTGTAAGTTGCAAAGCTATGTAAACACTATGAAAGACTGCTATTGTTTATTCTGATACCATAGTCAACACTTTGGAATCATTAGCTTTGAACCCTTGGGTAAAGCTGGTTTTTAAACTCTCTATTTCACAGTCAAGGTCAACTTCTTCTATAGTCAGCAGATCCATAACCCCGAACGCCACATCCTCCCCTCACATACACATGTTCAGCTCTCACAGGCATCAACAGGAGGGTCTCCTGAGATACTGAGCAAGGATAAGGATTACAGCCCTCTCTCCTCTTTTACCTGAAGATTAAATGCTAAGGAATCAGTTTGATTTATCAAATACAGAAGGCCAAAAGTAAGAAATAATACATTTGAACTGAACTACAGATGATTCCTAAATTTCTTGACCATGGAAATATTAATGTCAAACAGTATAACTAAGTGGACACATATTAAATTATCTTTTCACCAAGTCACCCAACTCCACTTCAAACATCACCCATATAAAAAGAATGTAGTGGCCACAAGTGGGGCCTCATAAATCAATTACTGTAATGCACAGCCATTCTGGCTTCCATATTTGTAAAAGATTAAATATATAAATGTTGGTCTAGAAGGCAGGAGTCTTCGACCTCAGCTTTTCAGCCACTGACAATAATTAGTGGGGTGACTTTCATGACTCAGTGAAACGTACTGGCATGTATTTTCATTTCTCTTATTAAAAAATCATCCAAAAGAGCACTCAGTGCTCTAAAATTCTGTGATATCTGAGAACCAAATGAGAGAATGTAACTGCACACATCCATAAGAATTGTTTCAGGGAACTATAAACTTAAAACCCCTGGGGCAGGGATGCCTGAGTGGCTCAGTGGTTGAGCATCTTGCCTTTGGCTCAGGGTGTGATCCCAGGTCCAGGGATCAAGTCCCATATCAGGCTCTCCGCGAGGAGCCTACTTCTCCCTGTCTATGTCTTTGCTTCTCTCTGTGTGTCTCTCATGAATAAATAAATAAATAATCTTAAAAAAAAAAAAACCCTGGGGCAGTATTGTTATCTTCGATTATGAAGCATAGGACATTAATAATTAACAGTGCACTACTCACGAAGGTAGTAAAATTAAGTAAGTACTAAGGTGACTTTCTGGGCTATGCCTAAGATCCAGCCCAAGCAGCTCCACTGGTACAACACCTACCCTAAGAATTAACTGAATGTGGGACAAAGTCCAAACAAACCTAAGGTGCCTAGGATTAGGCCAGAGAGAGCACACATATGTACAACATGTCTAGAAAATTCTCCAGGGCCAGGACTTATACCTGGGGCCCTGGAACAGGACAGAGAAAACCAGAGTTGAGGCAGCCCTTCACTTTCAACTGGCTGTGTTCATTTGTAAGTCATATAGGAGCAACACTCTGACCAAAGGATAGGTATCCTAACCAGCCCACAGAGGCCTCAACAAAGAGCACCCCCTAAAGAACAGTAGTTATAGGCTATACATAATAACGCTTCCAATGAAAAGTACCTTCCAAGTACTAGGAAGAAAGCAGTGCATCCCACCCCTATTCCCTATGTATACATACTAGGTAGGCAGTTTCTTTCTTTCTTTCTTTTGTTCTTCTTTCTCTCTTATTTTTAAGATGTATTTATTTGGGGTGGGGGGCAGAGGGAGATGGAAAAAATCTCAAGTAGACTCCCCAGTGAGTGCAGAGCCCATCTCAGTGATCAATCCCTTGATGGAGATCATGACCTGAGTTGAAATCTAATTAGACGCTCAACTGACTGAGCCACTCAGGTGCCCCAGGTAGGCAGTTTCTTTCAGGGGCTTGTTCAAAGTAGGACCTAATAGTTTAATGATCCCAGATAAAAGTAGTATCCCATGGACACTGGTAGCAATGACCTTTTCCATTGGAGTATGAAATCTGTGGACTGGATCATCTGCCCAACCATGGCAGTCACCAACAGATGGATCAATTTCAAAAACAGTATGTTGAGGGGACAAAGAGAAACGAGGCCAGAGCTGCAGGTGCTTTTTCTGCCTGCAGTGTCTCAGATTCATTCTTAAGGAACTGAGAACTTAATCTTCCAAAATGTCAAAAAGACCATCTTATGCCCCACCTCGCACCCACCTCCTGCAACACAAATGCCCAGCACACCAGGGTTTGTGGGATACAATCCATACAGTCATCTCGCTTACAACAACTACAGGCTGGGAGGGAACCCGGGCACCAACAGCCGGGTCACAGCATCCTCTGGTATTATGATTCCAAAACCCTCAAAGCCACCAGATAAGCCGCTGATTCCCTACATGAGGTACAGCAGAAAGGTCTGGGACCAAGTAAAAGCTTCCAACCCTGACCTAAAGCTGTGGGAGATTGGCAAGATTATTGGTGGCATGTGGCAAGATCTCACTGATGAAGAAAAACAAGAATATTTAAACGAATACGAAGCAGAAAAGATAGAGTACAATGAATCTATGAAGGCCTAGCATAATTCCCCCGCATACCTTGCTTACATAAATGCGAAAAGTCGTGCAGAAGCTGCTTTGGAGGAAGAAAGTCGACAGAGTCAGTCTCGCATGGAGAAAGGAGAACCTTACCTGAGCATTCAGCCTGCTGAAGATCCAGATGATTATGGTGATGACTTTTCAATGAAGCCTACAGCCACTGCCCGTTTCCAGAGAAACCACCGCCTCATCAGTGAAATCCTTAGTGAGAGTGTGGTGCCAGACGTTCGGTCAGTTGTCACAACAGCTAGAATGCAGGTCCTCAAACGACAGGTCCAGTCCTTAATGGTTCATCAGCGAAAACTAGAAGCTGAACTTCTTCAGATAGAGGAGCGACACCAGGAAAAGAAGAGGAAGTTCCTAGAAAGCACAGATTCATTTAACAATGAACTTAAAAGGTTGTGCGGTTTGAAAGTAGAAGTGGATACGGAAAAGGTTGCCGCTGAAATTGCACAGGCCGAAGAGCAGGCCCGCAAAAGACAAGAGGAGAGGGAGAGAGAAGCAGCAGAGCAAGCTGAACGTAGTCAGAGCAGCACGGTTCCCGAGGAAGCACCAGCTGCTAGTAAGACCCAGGGGAAGAAGGACGACGAAAGCATCCCTATGGAGACAGAGGAGACACACCTTGAAGAAGCAACAGAAAGCCAGCAGAATGGTGAAGAAGGCACATCTACTCCTGAGGACAAGGAGAGCGGGCAGGAGGGGGTGGACAGTATGGCCGAGGAAGGGACCAGTGATAGCTACACTGGCTCAGAGAGCAACAGTGCAACAGCGGAGGAGCCACCGACAGACCCCACACCAGAAGATGAGAAGAAAGAATAAATGTTGCCTTGTTTTATGTGTTCTAAATAGTTTTTTAAATGAAAAAAAATTGTTTTTTGAGTTAAAAAAAAACAGTATGTTGAATAAAGGAAGTAAGATACAAAAGAATATATACTGCATGATCCTAATAGTATGAAGTTCTAAAATAGGAAAAATGAATCTACATTAGTAAGTATCAAAACAATTGGTTTTGGCAAGGGGTGGAGGACTGCCTGATAAGGAGCCCAAAGGAACTTTCTGGACTAATGGAAATATTCTGGGGTTACATTTGGATATGAATTTGTCAAAAATAATTGAGCTCATACTAAAGATCTATGCATTTCACTATAATCCATATACTGATTAATATATATTATATAAATTTTATATATATATATATATATATATATATATATATATATATATATATGAATAGGCAATCCTGGGGAAGGAGATATTGATATAATGATAATAATATTCCAATCCTCAAGGACTTTTCAGTGGTAGGGGAGACACCACCTACCTGACAAGGCTAAAACATTTGGAAGGAAAGGTCAGAGGTGCTGAACACATTTTATAGCATACATATAGACTCTTTTTTTATATATATATTTTATTTATTTATTCATGAGAGACACAGAGGGAGAGGCAGAGACATAGGAAGACATAGAATCAGGCTCCCCACAGGGACTCAATCCCAGGACCCTGGGATCACTACCTGAGCCGAAGGCTCAAATTCATTTGGATTAAAGCAGAGATGGACCCTTAAAGACCAACAGCCCACATCTTTCTCACGGCCCACTTCTAACCCATGACATTTGAAAACCAGGTCTTTGCAGATTCTCCCTCAAGAGACACTTTCTATCTTCCCATAAGCTTTCCAGCTTTATTTTCTATATCCATAAAGATATACCTCAAATGATAAATTCATCCCTCCTCCCAGAGACTGAATCTAGACTATAAGACAATCTGACCTCCTCGAGCCCAAGAGCAGAGGTCAGAGCACTATTAACACCTGGGAATCAGGAAGGGGAAACCAAAAGACTGACAAAGATACCTAATACACTCCAATTCTTAAACTTTTAGATGATTTTTCTGTAGCCACTGTCTGTTGATCATGAAAACATCATGGAGCACCCTGTTTGAACTGTTCAGAGTCACTGAGCAGCCAGTCAAACCACTCCCTTTGTTACTTCCACAGGTCACCCTGTCTCAATGCATACATAGCAACAAACCAGCCTGAGTAACACAAACAAACACATTTCAGTCCAACAGAAGATCTGAAAACTTTTCAAAACTAAAAAATCACAAGCAATGAAAGGCAGAGTTGTATATTTACCCTTAATGTGAAAAAAGGGGAGAAAAATCAAACCTGAGAATAAATCCACCTGTGAGTGCCTATCTCTATTGAGGTCACCAAAAATCCCTCCTCTTTATTTGCAAACAGTTCAGAAGCTACTGAAGAAAGTCAGCCAATAAACATTTTTGAAACCAAGATTAATGGCTGATTTGTCATATGGGAAGGGAAAGGAAAGGTGAGCTTGCATGCCTCTGCTAAGGAAGCAAACCAGAGGAGGAGGGGCAGCTGATTTATGGGGTTGTGAGGAGACTAATTAGAGCCTCATGAAGGGAGATAAGAGGGACCAAAGGCATTTGGGAAAAGCAAAGTGAAAGGTGGGGACACAGCAGAGTCCATAGAGCAAATGAGGAGCTGGGGGAGGGGGACAAGTTGCAGAAATAAGTTCCAGCAGCAAAGCAGAGAGACTGTGTAAGGATTCCAAGGAAATTTCATGTTTGGAAAGCTTCTAGGAGACACGAAGAAAAGCCCCATGTTCTTGCACCCTGGACAAGGTCTGAAAACAAAGTCCTTACAGCTTAATTTTGAACAGTTCCCCTTAACACCACCCCCACCCCGGGATTGTGCACAAGTGGCCAGCATACCCAGGATCACCCAGCGTGCAATCTTTCTCCTTCCTATCCCAGTGTCCCCATGACACAGCCTGCTCACAGGGGTCCATAGGTTGATTTCTTGAACAGCAACTGTGATCCAAGACAATTTCTTGCTTTGTCACTTGTTACATTTGCCCCTGCACCAGCCATATTTGCATCTGTCAGATGTCCTGACACAGGAAGTAGCTATCAGAGACACAAGGGAACTGAATCCAGATCCAAAAACAAGCAGACCAAGGAGGGAAGACCCTCTGTGCAACCCAGTCCTGAGAGAAGCCCAGGCTGGATGGTGCTGGGGCAGCCTCTTCAAAAGACAAACATGGTGTCAGAGGAGGGGACCAGGAGGTCAGAACCACTGCAGTATGTCTGGAGGGGAGGGGGTGCCTGAGAAGGGAAGGACAACCTGCCTCAGGTTCAGAGTAGAGCCTCTTGCTTCTTCCCAGGATGGCTGCACACTATTTGCAGGACATGTGCACCTGTGCATGGATGTGCCTGTCTGTGAGGGCTCCCTCCCCTCCCATAGGCTTCTTAGGATAAACTTATGCACCCGGCTAGCTTTACTGGGGTGTTGCATTAAGGTGTAGGAAACAGGCACAGTGTTCCTGAAAGCATGTGCCTAGAATGTGGCAGTCTTTCTACTGCTCTCATTTTTAAAAATGAGAACAAAAGAGGAGGGAGGGAGGGAGGGAGGGAGAGAGAGAGAGAGAGAGAGAGAGAGGCAAGGAGGGAGGAATATGGAGAAAGAGTGAGAAAGAAAATGGAGAAGGAAGGAAGTAGGAGGGAGGAAAAGAGGGAAAAAGAAATAGGAGGCAGAGAGACAGAGGGATAGACAGGGGAAGGACGAAAGCCAGCAGGCAGCTGGTGCACAAAATAAGTAAGGGTCTTTTCTCCCATTTTCCTCTCTTTTAATAAATCACTGTAGCAGCCTGTGACAGCTCTCTGTTATCCCTAAATGCTCAAGCAAACAGCTTTTCTTTGAGACCATTCAAGTGACTGCCAGGGCTGCTGGAGCTGGGCAAGCAATACGGGCCCTCAGACTGCCCCTCTATAATTCAGTTAGAAAAGCAAGCATGAAGTCAATATTCATTGCACGAGGTAAGAATTGCCACAACACAATGAAATGGTAATGAGCCGGCTTACAAAGGAGACAAGCTGGATAATCAGTTTTTAAGGAGGTTCTGGGCACACGAGGCTGCCAGGCCCTGAGTGGGCAGCAGAGGCATACAGGCCCCCACCTGAGAGCCTGCCTTCAGCCCCCACCATCTGCAGGCATTGGCAGGAGGCCTGCTGGAAACCAAGGGAATCTCGCCAGGCCCTCTTTCTCCAGCCACTCCTCTCCATTTTGCAATTTGGGGGCTTCATGGAGCCTAAAATGTGAGGACAAAAAGGCATTTCACAGCCACAGCCCCTATGCTGGCTTTCAGATGAGTCAGGGCAAAGGCCAGCAGATGGGAAAATTGAAAACCCTTCAGTGTACCTGGCATATGTGCTCAGTGCACTCAGGGATCATTGCCTGACTAGATCAGGACACCTGAACAGGAAGTCGTTAAAATAATAAGAGTTGGAGGGTAGAGTCAGATACTGGGTATTTGTATATGTCGGTAGTTTAAAATATGCAAAGGAATTTATATGTCTTATAAGGTTTCATTTAATATGCCTTTCTTAGATTGTTTAATCCCTATGAAGCTAGAAGTGTCCAACTAAGATAAAGCCATCAGATGAATGGCCACATGTAAACTACAATTAGTTGGCCATGGTCATGGAGTTGTTCTAGGGTGATTGCTGTCTCTGGGTTCGAGGGGAATTTTTTTCTTCAAGAATTCCAAAGTGATTTCATCCTATGTTTTCTGCCCATGTCTATTTTGAGATTGGCCCATACTTAGGCAGCTGTCAGTTTCCATTTATTCCAAATAAACCTGTTGTCATTATCACCATCATCATTTATATTTGCAACTCTAGTGATTGCAGAATTAATTTAGGTGACCTACAAAAATGCATAACAAAAAGCAAGGTGTCATATAATTTAAAATGAAAGCTTGTAAATAAACCCTCGTGTGTTTGCAAAAAAAATAAATAAATAAATAAATAAATAAATAAATAAATAAATAAATAAATAAAATGAAAAGTGAAGGAAAAATAAGAGTAAGAGATAAAATGAAGCCCAAGTTCCTACATCCTTGCAGAGCTAAGACTTGGTTCTTGACCTTCTAGTAACCAGCTGAAAAAGAAAAACATAATCCTTTAAGTTAGTGAATCTCAACACAACCCCAAATATCCTCATATATGTTGCCTCGTGGTGGGCAGCCCAGGCATCTATATTTTTTAAAGATTCCCTCATAAGATAAAAACTGACCAGTTGTTCAGGAGCTAATCATTCATGATGCTCATAAGAAGGATGTTGTGTAGTATGGGGGAAAAAACCCTCTCAGCAACTCCTTTACAGTGATAGCAATAAAGATTGTTATACTAGCACATGAATATAGTCCATGGGAACACAGGAGACAGGGGAGGAAGGGTACTTCAGGGAAAAGAAATAGCCTGAGGAAAGAAAATGAAGTACACAGAAAGTCATGGTATGCTTAGCATTTGGCAAGAACATAGATGGGTGCGGAGTGAATTCAGCATGTTGATATAAAGGCGGTTGTGAAGAATACTGAATGCCCTGCTCAGGGCATGAGGTTAAGAGCCCAAGGGGTCCAACTGCCTGGGTTCAAATCTTAGCTTCCCTACTTACTAGCATGTGAGAACCGAGGCACGTTGCTAATTTTCTGGGGACCTCAGTTATCCCATCTGTAAAATAGAAGCAAGAATCAGGGCAGCCCAGGTGGCTCAGCGGTTTAGCGCCGCCTTCAGCCCAGGGTGTGATCCTGGAGTCCCAGGATTGAGTCCCACGTCGGGCTTCCTGCACGGAGTCTGCTTCTCCCTCTGCCTGTGTCTCTGCATCTCTCTCTCTCTCTCTCTCATAAATAAATAAAATCTTAAAAAAAAAAAAGAAGCAAGAATCATACCTACCTTGTAGAAATAAATGAGACCTTCTAGGTAAAGTATTGAACTAGCATCTGATACATTAGCTACTGCTATTGCTGGTACCATTCTTAATGTAAAGAAAACAAAGGAATAAAATTATATTCAGGGAATAGCTTCTTAATGTACTGATCTTTTCATATATTATCTTAACTTTGTAACAATTCAGTTGAATAGGTATTATTATTAATCCCAGTAAGCCAACTGAATCTCAGTGTAATTAAGTAGCATGCCCAAATTCATAAAGGAAGAGAGTAGCCAAACTAAGATTCTAGGCTTGAAACCATAAGATATTCTAATGATAAACTGAGGCCAATTTATAATAAAATGAACAAAGCTTAAGTTTCAGGGAAACCCTCCCTCACCTGCCTAGGTTCTTCCAAAGATCTGGATCTAATTTGCATCCACACTTTCATATTCTTTTCCTTTTTTTTTAAAAAAGATTTGTTAAATTTATTCATGAGAGACACAGAGAGAGAGGCAGAGAGAAGCAGACTCTGTGCAGGGAACTTGATGTGGGACTCTGGGATTACGCCCTGAGCTAAAAGCAGATGCTCAACCACTGAGCCACCCATGTGCCCTTCATATTATTTTTCTTAAAGAGGACTCCCAAATTTGTGTAAATTTAGGATTCACCTGAATGATAACATATGAATGAGTGCTATGATCAGACTGTGTTCTAAACAGTGAACAAGGGTGACCAAGGATAAATTAATAGAAAGAAAACTGGGAGAAAATGCGTATTGTGGATAGAGATAAAGAGTTAAACATTAACTACACTGTGTTTGAGGGGACCACAGAGCAGCCAGGTCAATATGTTACAGATATTTGTAAATATGGGTCCAGGAGAGCAGGTAGTGCAAGAGATGCAGACCAGGATTAATGGGGTGGATGGTGATTGACACCAAGGGAGAAATGAACCCATAAAGACTATCCTAGAGCTATGCTCTCCAAAAATGGCAGCCACCAGCCACATGTGGCAATCCAAGTTTATATTAAATAAAATGTGAAATTCAGTTCCTCAGGTCCACTAGCCCCATGTCAGGTGTTCAATGGCCACCTGAGGTGAGCAACTTTGGTATTGGGCAGTGCAGATATAGACTATTTCCACCATTACAGAAAGTTCTATTGGAAGCACTGGTCCAGAAAGTCAGAAGAGGTTAAGGATAGACACACAGGAAAATATCTGAGGGGCAAATGGAAATAGGGAACAGTGAATAAAGAGTGGTGAAGGTAGCCTGCAGAATCCGGAAAACAAGGACACGAAGATCCCAGCAAAGAGAATTTCAAAGGAAGAGTTTACTCACCAGCTCAGGAATTAGCAAAAGAAACAACAAAAAACTCCCAGCGTGGAACTAACACACCTCCAAACCAGCGGCTTCCAAATTCTCTCTCTTTGCCTTTTAACAAAACGCCACAAACTGTGTAGCTTATCAACAACAGAATTGTATTTCCTACAATTTTGGAGCCTGGAAAGCTGAGATCAGGGTGCCAGCATGGTTGGGTAAGCACCCTCTTCCCTGGCAGAATGTGCTAGGGAGCTCTCTGGTGCCTCTTTTGTGAGCACAAATCCCATACAAGAGGGCTTAACCCTTACCTAATCACCTCCCAAAGACCCACCTTCTAAGGCCATTACATTGGGTGTAGGATCACAGCATGTGAATTTCAGAGGAGCACAAACTTTCAGACCAGAGCACCCCTGCATCGGTGCTCCCATTAAGACCTTGAAATAGCACTGTTTTCTTACGGCCACAAACTGGCCGTGAACTTGGCCCTGCCCAGAGAGGAAACCTTGAAAAGGACAAACAACAGCCATAGTGGGAGAAGCAGATGCCCAGAGGCCTGCTTTCCCTCCCTTCCCTCAGCAGAAGTCTTTAAAATTGTACCCAAATGGATAAGGCACACGCCTGCCCATGCCAACACACTCCTCTCCAACAGGTGGCTGCCTGCATACCTACGCAACTTCCTGTTGGCTTGTGCAATTACCTACAGTTCACATAAGAATGCATGTTCTGAGCACAGCCTTTTCTGGCCCGCACATGTATGTGCATATTTTGAAGGTGCAAATGAGGCACTGAGCATAGTTTTTTAATGTAGCCCTAAGGGGTACATTATTCTGATCAGCACTAACATTGCCGTCCTACATTAAGTCATCAACTTGAGGCCCCACTAGAGGCAACAAAGTTAAACAAGCAAACAAACCCAGTTTCCCCGTGTAGCTCAGAGCTTTTTCCTTTGCCCTTCACTCCTGTCTCCTGCTATTAAAGTTCCACTGACTCCAAAATGCCCACCTCATCCTAAAATCTCTCCAAATCCTTCCCCAGACTTGTTGCCTCATACCCCCAGGTATTTACACAGGTATGTGGGCCTGTTTCCCCTTCCCAATTACGGTCTTGTCTTTCTAAACTTTGTCTACTCCACAAAGTCATGCATCAGCATTTTGAAATGCGTCCCAGTGCACCTTCTAAAATGAATTCCTTGGTCACAGAATCTATAACCGTAGCAAAGTCTAGCTAAGTATGCCACATACCATTTTTGCTTTTCCTCCTAACACAGCTGGACCACATTTCCCAACCTCCCTTGTCATTCTATTCAGCCATATGACCAAGTCCTAGCCATTAGATAGTGGGAAGAAGTGATATGGAAGTCACCTGCTAGGTTGAAATGATTAAAGAGATGTTCCTTTTACATATTTGCCCCCTTCCTTCATCTACTGGCTGAAAACAGAAGATTTCATGGAAAACTCCATGTCTTGACTGACACTAGCAACTAGACAGAAGGAGCTGGGGTTCCTAAAGGACTGTGTGGAACACAGTCCTTCACCCACTTCTTGCCCATTCTTATTGGACTATATTAAAGGCAAGAAATAAACCTTTATTGTGTTAAAATCCCAAGATTTAGAGTTTGTTTACTATAGCAATCAGCCTACCCTGATGTGGTAAGTGGATTGCAACATTTCTCTCAGTTATTTCCTTCCCATTCCAGCAATGTGATTTAGTAGCTTCTTCCATCAAGTGTTGGAGTCTATTTTCCATCCCTTGAACCTAGGATTGGCCACATGGCTTGCTTTTGGCAAACGAAACCTAGCAGAAGTCACATTTCCAAGCTTTGCTCTAAAGAAGCATTGCATGCTTTTGCATGAATATAAAAAATGATTTATAATTAACCTGTTAAATAAACCCTGCCAATGAAAGGATGCTTGTCAAATCTTTACAATTTATTCTCTTTGGGAACTTAAACACTTCTCCCAACAAAGTGTATTTAGTTAAGATTTGTTTTGTAAATGACTTTTTCAGTGGTCTTTGAAAAAAGGAAAGAAGAAAAAGCCAACTTAAACCCCATCCTTTGCAAATATTTCAGAGTCCCTACTAATAAAGGCTGAGGATGTTTCAGAACTAAGAATGACAATAACCTCTGTGGGTTCAAGGATGAGGAAGGAGTTTGATGATTTTAATGGTTCTATTTCATAGGGTATTCTGAAGACACTGAGCAGGAATCACCACACCCCTTATACAGTGTCTGGTGTTTTTCTCTGAAATAATAACTATTATGCTTAATAGCAACATACATTTATCCTTTGTGGGTGGGCTAAGGCATAACCATAAATAATATCTTCCCATATATTCACATCTGGAAAAAAAAAACTGAAGCAGGTTTTTCCTAAAAGCTATGTGTTTGACTTAACATTGTTTCAATATTAGCTCACAACAAGACTAAGTATTACACCATCATATTGATTATTTGAATTACATTCAGTTTTTCCACTTGTTTGCAAGGTCTCCTTGAGCAGTCTATTTTTGGCTGAGAGTTTTCTCAGTGGTTCCACTCAAGGAAGTACCCACTTGTTTTGAGTAGCACTTCTTGTCTGCAACAATGCTTTTCAGACTTCAACATGCTATATATCCCCCTGGAGATCTTGTTAAAATGCAAGATCTGTTAAGATTAAATGTTAAGATTCTGATGTAGTAGGTCTGGGGTCAGTCCTAAGATTCTACATTCCTAACAAACTCCCAACTGATATTAATGATGCTGGCCCATGAATCACAAAAGAGTCTAGAATGAATTTTTACTCTGCTGGATTTTCCAATACTTAAAATTTTATTCAGATGAAATATGATATAGCACATGAAGATCAGGCTAGAAAATAGGCAGTGGTTTGCATAATACCTATAATTAACCCTGTGGTCACCACCCTGCACTCAGTCCTGTGTGATGCCAAAGGTGTCATCACCTACCTAGTCATTTGCTGAATGAAATCGTGACACTCATTTGTGTTGACATAGAAAGCAGCAGTTGGGGGACATCTTGGCATTCTACATTCACATCTAATTACTTTCACATTCTAAAGAGGCTGGATTCCTCATTTCTTTCCACAACTCTGTTTCCCTGCCTTGCCTTTCCCCATTATCAACCTGCCATCTTGAATATGTATCACCACAGGCTAGATAATCGTGGTGGTATCTAGTGATCCAAGCACTCATGGCAAAGTATATACAAGTTGGATTTTTTATTTTTATCCAGTTATTTGGCTTGCCTTTCCACTTAGTAGCAATCCCCACAGAAAGGAGTGGGAATTCTACTGAGCAGCACATAGGACCAATTCAGCAGGAGAGAGAGCTATAGCCTCTGATATTTGGTTTGAGCCCTTAAATGAGAATGCCTTTTAGTTTCATGATCATGGTGTTTGCATCAAGTGCATTTCTTTAGGCCCTGGTCTGCCATCTCGAAATGCTTATTCCTTACAGCTTGCTACAAAAAGTGTGATTCATAGATTAATAGAAATATCCATCAATTAAGTAACAGGAAACTGGGTTCTGGCTCCAATTCTGCCCCCTAATTAGCTGGGTGAGTTTGCACAATACATGTTGTTTCCCTAAGCTTCACTGCTATTAATTATAAAAATAAGTTTCCAGCTTTAACTTTTCTTACAGCTCAGATATGCCTTGACCTGAAATGCCTCCAGACCAGACACTGCTCACAATAAGTGACCCACACAGCACAAACAGCTGCCGCACATGGGTCCTTAGTCACTGCATTTCAGGTTGGAAGGGCCCCTGAAACATCCTATGCCAGCTACTTCAATTAGCACTAGAAGAAAACAAAGTCCTGGGAGACAAGACAACTCTTCCAAGGTCACGTGGCTCATCAAGGGCAGAGAAGGGCTAGAACAGAAATTTCCTAATTCTCAATCCACAGTCTGCATGATAATCTATGAACTCAAGAAGCCAGGCTTTGAGAATTCACATCAGGATTCAAAGTTGCCCCTCTGTGCTGGCCTCCATGGAGCTACTTATGGAAGAGAAGTGTTCACACACTGGCAAGGCCACCAGAAGCAACACAAACTCAATCTTCTCCACATTTCTCTGTAGTACTGGCACATAGGAAGGGCTTTATAAACATTTGTTGAATGAGAGATCAAGTGCTCCTTTGCATTTCCTCTTATTTCTGAGACCATTTGTATGTTTTCAGAGTCTTAGCATGGGTAGCAGAGACTTTAGTGCCCATCCCAAATTCCCTCAGCATTTATCTCTATTCTCAAAGGCTGCTTACTGCAAACTGAGATTCTCCTTCTGTAGGGTTTCTTTTCTGGCCACAAGATCATAATCGGCCCAAATGCAGATCATTCCAGAAGTGTTAGTAAGTATCCTTAGAGTAGTCTTCCATCAGTGACAGATGAGGGTTTGGTGGATCAATACCCTATCTTCCTCACCTCCTCAGTAGGGCAATGCTGAGGCATGTTTTACAATGCTCCAGAGTGCTTTGGCAGAATTACCCACAGTGGTAACTGGCTTGATAGCACCCGCTTTTCATCTTTCATCCATTCTCTATTTCCTTCCCTTCTCCCCTACCAGCAGTTCCTAGAATTACCACCCAAATAAAATATTTATGGCTAAATCCTTGTCTTAGGATTTACTCCTGGGGAATCCAAACCAAGGCATGAGAGTATGACCTTGGTGGAAATAGGGATTTCAAGGAATCCCTTAGATTCTTTTTGATATGACAACTGAATTTTTATCTGACTCTGGTGTAATTTGGGTTTCCCCAAAAGTAGGGCCCAAGAAAAGGACTTGGATTCAGGTAGTTAGTTTATTGAGAAGTATCCCAGGAAGTAGAAGTGAAGAGTACAGCAAGGAAACAAGGAAAGGAAAGAAAGTCAATACAAAGTGTTTCTGTGCAAAACTGTGTGCACAACTGCCCCCCCTCCAGGGCCTCCTAGAGAGGCTGTATGGAACACACCTTGGAATTGTGAAGCTGAGTGCTAATTCACTGACACCCACCGAAGGGGCATTATGTTGCAAGTTTCCCAGTATGTCCTGCAAGCAGGCCAAACCCTGGTAGCCATAGAACACCCTCATACAGAAACACCAGAATTTCTCAGTTGTTTAGTGGAACTGCCTATAAGAGACTTCTGTCTATAAGCATTTGCCAGACTCTATTAGCAGGATTTTTACTACATCAAAATGCTGTCATACACAGCAAATGATCATCTTGGTATCATCATGAGACTAGTTTGAGCCTCCTTAGTTCCCAGCTTACCTTGTTTTGGCTTCCTTAAAGGACACCCCTGAATGCTATCAGTGCCCAAAGTAAAACTTCTATGTAAAGTGAAAAGCGGGTGGGATGAAAGACAGAACCAGTAGAGGAAAAATGAGCCTGAAACCTGACTAACCCAGTCATACAACTAGCTGAACTAAACATGCTCAGTGGCCGCATCAGTTCCATGCCTGTCCTGTCTTCAACACACTCTCCTGGAGGCCCAGTGGATATCAGGCTCATGGGACCTCACAGCCCCTTTCTTTGATGCCTCCCTGTTCAGTGTCACTGAGATTGCCTGATCAGGGGGGCCCCAAGGTCAAGGCACTATCAGGAGTAAGGTTTCTTAAGTGCCATGTGTGAGACACCATCTGACACTGTTTATAGATCGATTTAGCCCCTTACTGACCACAGGACAGAAGTTAAAAGCATTGCTTTTGGAGCTCAAATGTGTTAACTTCTGAAGTGATGTTTGAATTAGGGTTAAGAAGGGCCCAAAGTTTTGATCTCCTGATTGGAGACAGAAAAAAAAAAAAAAAGAGAGAGAGAGAGAGAGAGAAGAAAAGAAAAGAAAGGAAATGGACTAAAAAAATTTTTTTTTCAGACAGGAAATCAGATTATTTTGACTAAAACCAAAAGCCCAGCTTGTAATGAATCTATCAACTTTGGGGTTGACATGAAATGGCTGCAGAAGTGTCTGAATTCTGCAGCTGCCAAAATGCAACCACTACTTCTTGATGTCACTCACTGAAAGAAGTAACTTCTCTCTCCCATAGATCAAGGCCAGAAAGGGGAGCATCCATTGGATTCAGACCCAAAGCAATCATATAAAAGTCAAATAAAGCAATATCTCATGCCTAAAAGCTGCCCATTAGTGATGGAATAGTTGCAAA
This sequence comes from Canis aureus, assembly GCF_053574225.1. Lineage (NCBI taxonomy): Eukaryota > Metazoa > Chordata > Mammalia > Carnivora > Canidae > Canis > Canis aureus. Next base: position 17,002,776 of record NC_135636.1, read on the forward strand.
GCAAAAAACCACAAACACTCTACAACTCACATTGTTGGAATTCAACACTCATTCCCTGAGATGTCTTTGGATATAACACAAAGATTAGCAAATAAGTTTCCCACACTTTAGTAAACCATGTGATAAAATGCCTGTAATCTATGTGCCATGCAGTGTGGTTGACAATTTCTAATTGATGTATTTCTTATCTACTTATGTGGCATAATAGGAAACAGTGGCAATTAAGATAATTAGATATGAATAGGAAACAGCTCTTCTGATTAGAACCAAAGACTGGGCATGCTGGATGTTCAACACATGAAAGTCAATGTGTGTGGCACATTATGAGTTGGCACAAGTCACACTTCTGCCATGCAATGATGCTTACTGCATTAGTGATGACCATGAGGCATGACGAGGTGCTAGAGTCCCCTTGTGCCATTCAGAGCAAATGATCTCCAATAGCATTTGAAATTTTAATAAATTCTATTGCATTAAATTTTTTATCAGATAAAAGGCTAGTATCTAAAATTTAAATAAAGAACTGTATAGGAACTTATCAAACTCAGCACCTTAACAACAAAGCAAAATCCAGTCAAGAAATGGGCAGACTTTTCTCCAAAGAAGACATACAAATGGCCAACAGACACATAAAAAAATAAAAATAAAAAAAAAAAAAAAGTGCTCAACATCACTAAGCATCAGGGAAATACAAATCAAAACCACAATGAGATACCACCTCACACTGGTCAGAATGGCTAAAATTAACATATCAGGAAACAGCAGATGTTGGCAGGGATGTAGAGAAAGAGGAACCCTCTTACACTGCTTCTGGGAATGCAAATTGGTGCTACTCTGGAAAACAGAATGGGGACTCCTCAAAAAGTTAAAAATAGAGCTACCCTAGACATAGCAATTGCACTACTGGGTATTTATCAAAAGAAAACAAACACAGTGGGGCAGCTGCACCCTAATATTTATAGCAGCAATGTCCACAATAGCCAAAATATAGAAAAAGCCCAGATGTCCATTGTTAGATGAATGGATAAAGATGATGTTATATATATAATGGAATATTATACTACATATTAATATATATTAATATATTATATCATATAAGTATTAATATATAATATATTATAATTAATATATAATTATTTATATTATTATATAATAATTAATATATATTAATTATATTATATTATATTATAAATATATAGTATAATATATTATAAATTATATAATTATTATTAATTATATAATATAAATATATATTATATATAATATTATATTATAATGGAATATTACTCAGCCATCAAAAAGAATGAAATCTTGCCATTTGCAACAACATGGATGGAACTAGAGGGTATTATGCTAAGTGAGATAAGCCAGTCAGAGAAGGACAAATACCATATGATTTCACTTATATGTGGAATTTAAGAAACAAAACAGATGAACATAGGGGAGGGGAAGGAAAAATAAAATAAGATGAAAATAGAGGGGGATGCAAACCATAAGAGATGCTGAACTCTGGGAAATGACCTGAGGGTTACTGGAAGAGAAGTGGTTGGGGGGACGGGGTAACTGTGTGATGGGCATTAAGGAGAGCATTTCATGTAATGAGCACTGAGTGTTATATGCAGATGTACAGGGCCCCCTTAGGAGCCCAAAAAAGAGAGAGGTAAAATAAGAATGTTGGACTAGGTGACATCTAAAGATTCTGTCTTGGTATAAAACATCTGTCGTTTGATGTAATTATTAATCATCTGTTTTTAGCAAGTTTTGACATTGTGGCCAGTTACAGAGATATATAAGACTGTGCCCTTAACAGCCTCATAAAGAAATCTAAAAACATAAGATGATGCATGAAAGGCAGAAAAGAGAATGTAAGATAAGAATACCATAAAAGAAAGGGGAAGGAAAAGGAAGAGGAGCTATATAAGGAAATAGTTCTATCATGTCAGAAAAACAAGTAGTCTATACCAAACTCTGCCACTTATTTACCCTTTGTGTGGAAATTAGCTCTTAAGTCATTAGGCATAGCAGATGTGGTTCCCTCAGCTCACCTGAGTTCACCTGCATTGGCAGTGGCCAGTTCTCTTGCAGATTGACTGCTTCTTACTCAAGTGCTGGCATCTCTCCACCTCTCAGCACGATGGCTTTCTCTACGACTCTGAGCATTTTCTCTAGCACTAGGAGCATATGCTTAGCCCAAGCACAGAGCAGCCCAGAAGTGCCATGGGGTTAACACCTGCAGAGAAATCCTGAACCAGTGATGATACATACCCAAGATTCCCTGGCATATAAGGTGTGTTCCACATGGCTCCCAAAAGGGTCTCCAGCAGGACGGAGCCCCAATAGCCAGCAGCAGTAACCAGCAGTAACCAGCAGTAACCAGCCAACACAGCCTGTATTGGCTTACCCCTTCTCTGTCACATTCTTCTCACTCCCTTACCATGCTTTCTGGGGTCACTTTCCAAATCAAATACCTGCCTCAGAATCTGCTTTTGGGGAAACTCAGACCAAGACAAAGGAGAGAGTAACTTAGCAATGGTAATTACTGGCAAGGTTTCCATTCATCTTCCCCTAATGTTCCCTCCTATAAAAGCCATTTTCTTCCTTAGTAAATCCTTGCTGATATGCTTACCCCAAAGTCAGAATTCTCTGCCACTCAGACCTCCCCTGAAATTCCTTTAACTTTACTGCAGGCCTTCCTTTCCTACCCATCAATCAACTCTCTTATTGTCCTCTCCCAGTTCCCCTCTTCCCAGGCATCTCAATACCACGTAAAGTGGGATCACAACTGTTGTGTAGGAAATGGAAAAGTTTGGAACAGTTTATGCTGAAATGTTTTTTTCCAGCATGGTTTCCAATGATACCAAATAGTGAATACAATAGAAAGGAACATGGTTTCTTCTCATACTTGGAAACATCTTTCCTCTCAAACTCATCTTCGTGGGCTCCTGTCTCCAATTTCAGTATTTCAGGTTGACATGAATATGTTGCTCAGATTTACCTTCTTAGTAGAATCACTAATAATAGGTAACATTTAGTGACAATTTAATAGTGTTCATGTCAACTAATGTTCACAACAGTCCGACTGTCATCACCCCATTTGACAGATAGGCAAATGCCTTGTCCAAAGTCACCCATCTTCCAAGTGGCAGAACTGCAATGTAAACTGAGGCAGTCTAGTTGAGAACAGGGACTTCATTCCTGTGTCAAGCAGCCTCCCCCAAAGCAACGCTCTCGCTAAACTAACAGAAATCCCTAGACCTTTGTGTTATAGCTTTATTGTCTCAGAGGATTTCTTTCAAAAGAAAAAAACTGAATTGAAAGAAAACAGCTCAAATTAGCATGGAGAGGAAAAAAGCTGGTTTGGATTGATCTACCACATATAACTTACAGCGATTCCAAAGGCTGCATAACCAGTTCTTCAGTCTTAGTTGCATTTAGGGAAGCTGGTTAATATTGGCAATGGTACTCAAATCTGGCTTATACTGGTGTCTTTAGCTAGAAGTCATTAAAAGTAAAAGCATCTCCCACTTTAAGCTCCTTCAATGACATCTGAAATAGTAGTGCTAACTCAGGCTTTCTGCTCTGGTGGTGAAGCTATTTCGGGGAAGGGGGGAGGTGCAGTATTTTGAAGAGCTGAAAGGACAGGCAGTTCTAGAGTAGAATGTCCTTGACCGCACCTCAACATTCAGTTCCTAGGTCTCCAGTCAAGCCAGAATGCTGAATCTTGTTTTAAAATATAGACAGACATATTTGATGCTAAATTGCCTCTATGGAACCCATAATCTCTTTAGACTTACACAAGAAAACTGGCATTTGTCAAATTAAAAGTGTAAGAAAAACTTCTTAATTACCAACTTGCTGGCATCAAGTGATGTAACTATGGGATTTTCCCATCCTGACTTGCTTTGGGGTTAGCTAGTTAAGGATATTAATTCACTTCTCATTTGCTCAACTAATCACTTCCAAGGCACTATTAATAATACTGATTGCTTGCTTCTCCAGAAGAAATGAAAAAATGTGGCTAGAACTAGCATAGATTTAATTGAGAGTTTTTTGCAGACCTGCTTCCACTTGTGTGTCACTATTTAAAAACAAAAACACAGCGCTCTATACGTAAACATGCAATCACAGTAACGAGCAGAGAAGGAAAAAGAGAATGGAGGAAGATTAGGCCATACTTATAATGTTTTACTCTTTAAGGAAGAACCAAAAATGTCCAAAGAGTGACTGGATATATGTCCCATGCATGGTGAATCAGTGGTAATGTCTGGAATATGTTTAAGGAAGAAAGGGACTCAAAATATGCACGTGTACTCAGCAAAGCCTACTGATCCTCTCATGGTGGATGGCAAAAATTGGCAAAGAACCGAAGCCATTGATTTTTGTTGACAGTTCTCTTTATGTGCATGGGTTTCATCTGCATAGTTTGATATAAAGAAAAAGCTAACAGCACTTTAACTTAGCAAAGAAAAAATACAAGCCCCCAAATGCCATTCTTCCATTCAAATGTCACTTTCCCCATCTCTCTACAAACAACTTCACATTAAGGAAAGTGAAGCTTCCCAATTCATTGTTCATGCACAGTACCGTACATCTGTCAATTCAACACTCAGTTTACGAATAAGCCACAAAACATTTTACAAGCACAGGGAAAACTATTTTGTTGATGGGAACGTTCAATTGCTTCTCCTTGTTTACTTACCCAGGATAGAATGGCTCCAAAAACAAGGCCAGCTAAGAACAAATGCAAATTTCCAATCAACACCTGTCTTTGAAAATTCACAGGGTCTCTTGTCAACGGTCCAACTTACAGGGTATTGGATTCCCATTTACCTTTTCTAACATCTAGTAATTAGCCAGAAAGACAATCCATCAGAACTCTTGCCACTGTGTAGTGGAGGAAGCATGAAGTGCAGGTAGCTCTTAACCTGACTCTTAAAGGCCATTGAAAATACTCCCCCTTCCACACTCCAAAACATCTCTGGGGTGATGACAGAACTACTGGAAAACAAAACAAAACAAAAAACTTTTTTTCATTTCCTCTGCTTTTGAACTGCAATAGAAAATAGGTTTTCCTGGTGTCATGACTATTGCCAAAGGCTAATGACAATCCTTTTTTTTTTTTTTGTATATTTTTTTATTGCCAACATGTAGTATAACACCCTGTGCTCATCCATCAGGTCCCCCACCACCCAGTCACCCCGTCCTCCCACTCACCTCCCCTTCCACTACCCCTTGTTCATTTCCCAGAGTTAGGAGCCTCTCATGTTCTGTCACCCTCTCTGATATTTCCCTTACATAGTACAAAAACACCTTATATTTATATAACATCTCTGCCTTCCAAAAGCTCAAAGCACTTTCATGAAGCACTAGTTCTATGTTTCACTCCCAACTTCATTGAGGTAGGTTGAGGCATATATGCAATCCTCATATAAAAGACAGTATGCTCAGAGCTTGCACAATCAGATTGATGATGAACCTGGAACTCTCTGCATTCATTTACTGGGCTGTTTTCTCTTCTACTAAGATTCCAAAACACATAAATAAATTAATCTGACACTTCTCTGAAGTGGAGAATAATGAAAGTTACTTAGGGTAGAAAAAAATATTTCACTGTCTTACTATCTCATAACAAAGCATTCAAAGAGCTTTTTAAAAATGTCCAGACCCTTTAGTTGTAGATGAGCATCAAGTAGAACTCAGAGGCTCACCACCAATAGATACGTAAGACAATGTTAAGAGATAGCAGAAGAGCTGGAGATAGGAGTTTCAAGAATGTTACCTCCAGCCTCACTAAAGAAGGACACTAAAGTGTAGAATGCAGGCACCATGCCAGGTACCGTACACATGATTTCTCATTTAATCCTACATCAACCGGGAAGGAAAGTAATAGCATCCCTATTTTAGGAATCAAGAAAGTGAGACTTGTGCTTAAGTGTTCAAACTCTAGATGGTCTGCTCTGTCTAGACATCCTCAGAAAATAATCTGCCCTCCACTGGGAGTAAGACAGAAGGATTGCTCCCAGATAAGCAGCCTGGAGTGAATATAGTAAGACGAATCATAAGAAATTGCTGATATTTACCTGTTTTCAACCTGCAAGAATGGATATTTTGTATGATTCAAGCTATTATTTTGGGGGTCCCTGAGATGTGTTTGGGGAAAAAGAATCTCAAAAGTATTAATACCGAGCATAAAGTCAGACACTGCTTTTGAAAGAAAGCACAAGCAAGGGCTTTAGATGAAAGAGGCAGGCTAGATAGAGTACTTTAATTCAAAAATGCACCAATTCATAATAAGCTTAGTGAGAAAGGGTGTGTTCCCACCACTGGAGCAGAAACTTCCTTTCCCAAGCCCTTCTAGGATTTTGCCCTTCCCATTCATCCTTTCCGATCAAATTCATCCTTTTGGTAAACACAGGAGGGATTAGAGACCTTTAATTGGCTTTAAGGAAGAAGTGGTAATCTGAGATGCCTGGGCAGGAACTATCTTGTGTCTTGTGGGAGAGAAGCTGGGACACAAAGAGGAAAGGAAATATCTGCAGCTTGACAAGCTGTTCCCAGCCCAAGAGGAGAGGAGCATTCAAGAACAGGCAAGATTGTTAAACCATTCACCGAAATTTGGCCGTGAGCTATGAGCATGCCATCTTGGGTTTCTTCTTCTACTCCAGCTTCTTGTGTGAAGTAGGGAAGTTCACTGGCATCTCAGCATCTAGATCAGTGTTTTCACACTTTAGCATGCCTCAGTATCATTTGGGGCTCTGAGGAGTACGGTAGGGGAACCCCACCCCACCCCCAGAGATTTTAAATGATTAGGTCTACAGTGGATCCTAATGAGTTCCTAAGTGCTGCTGCTGTTCTGGGCCAGGAGACACACTTTAAAAGCCACTAGCCTAATTTCCAGGTATATGAAATTGCATTGCATCTCCCTACCATGCAATGCAATTATCTAGGCCATCTCTGCACATACAGAAGCCACACCTGTACCAAGGATGATAAACCAAAGACATGATGCTACCCAAGATATCATGACAATAGGTGCTACAACTCTGGCTTTGGTGATGCAAACACCAGCTGCAACACAACTGACTCTGTAGGATTTGTATTAATAATAATAGCTAACAGTCATCAGCAAGTTTGTATGTGCCAGGCAGTATGTCAAGTCTCTACCCATATTGTCCTTAAGATGAATTGTTATTACCTCTGTTTTATAATGCAGATTCAGACTTATTGGATTAAATTCATGGTCACTCACCTAGAGGATAGGAGAGTTGGATCTAGAACCCATGCCTCTCTGACTTAACCATGGGACACTGTGCTTCCTGAACTCCAAAAACACTAGATCTCACAAAGAGAGGTCCACCTCCAGCGTTCCATGATAAAGGCATAAATGCAGTTGAATGGGAAGTCATAGTTCTTTCTCTGCTTCACATTCTTATGTCTCCTCTGGGTGGTGCAAACATTCTCCTCCAGGGCCATTTCTCCTTGACCTTCCCTGCTAACTCAAGGGAAAATGCTTCACATGTTAAAGTGAAGAGCATTGAAGAGAGTTCCCTGCCACTAGAGGTGGTGTCTTAGATTTACTTATCTTTCCCTGTTGAAACAAACATCTAATGCCTTGTGGGAACATCACCTGGTGTTTGGGGACTCTGGCCCCAGAAATGTTATTATGATTTGGGGCTCCACTGGGAAGTTGATTGCAAAGGTGGGACACCTTGAACAAAAAAGCTTCTTGATTTTATGAGACCCAGTTCTTGCACCCAGTTCTTGCATCTCTTTGATGTTCAGGGGCAGGAGGTAGGAGAATGTGATGCACAGATACCAAGCTTTTATCTGAATGGAGCATTGTTTTTTATTGTTACTGTTCCATCTTTGATATGCTACTTAACTAGTCTTATAACTTGTTCCTTCACCCAGAAGTTCCTACTTTATAGCTTAATCCAGGACCTGACTTCCAGAAATCACTTTCCTGAGATGGCAAGCTTCAAGGCAGGAACTTATAGACCCTCCCCTCTCAATGGAAAGATGTTGAGCTTTTCCCAAGAGTTGGACATCTCACATACAAAGTGCAGGTGCAACCCATGGACCATATTAGTGGCTAGGGTAAAACCTTCAGGAACACTGAGCATACAGTGGCCAATCGCCTTGGAGTCATTAGTTCCAGAATAGTGCTGCTGTAAAGTACTTCTGTCTTGACATACGCCATTGTTTTACTAAAGTACACAGATATGTGGCCATATATCTGATTCTAGTGACATACATCCTACTTTCCCTGGTGATTCATTAGGCCCAAATCATTTGCCTTTCATACTCACAATTTCTAAACCTGCTCAAATATTTCCACATTAAAATTTCACATACTCGGGATGCCTGGGTGGCTCAGTGGTTTAGCGCCTTCCTTTAGCCCAGGGCGTGATCCTGGAGTCCTGGGATCGAGTCCCACATTGGGCTCCCTGCACGGAGCCTGCTTCTCCCTCTGCCTGTGTCTCTGCATCTCTCTCTCATACTTCCCTCTTAACCTCTCCCTCATCTACAACTTATGCTTTCTTTCAGGGTGTTGTCTTCTTCCCAACAAGCTTCTGGATTGTTTCACCTACATTCACTGGCTCCTCTTCCTCTGCCAATCTCATCTCTGTCATTAAGCTTCCTCCCCCTTCCCAATCCACAGAAAGTTCTCTCTCTAAGGGTACTTGTGACCTGTCATTAGCAAACCTTATAATAATGCCATTTTTGTCTTTATCATGAGAATCTCTCTGCATACATGACATGCTTAGCACTTACTTCTTCACTATCTTCCATGAATGCCCACTCCCCTGGGTTTCCTCCTACTTCCTTCATTGCTTCTCTCCATCTCTCTTTATCAGAACCCTCTTCCTAATCCCACCCTTGACATGCTTGTGCTCTGTCACTTTCCTGTCATACTCTATACATTTTCCTGGGCTCATCTCTTCCCATTCCTTTTATTACCATCTGTGTAACAATGGCTTCCAAATATCTTATCTTCAACTTTAGTTCTTTCAACAATCTGGAATCCAAACTCTAACTTCCTATGGAATATCATCAGAGGAATATCATTCCTCAAGAACATCAAATTCCACATGCGCAAAAATCTGAACACATTAACCTTTCTTTTTCTCTAAGCCAACTTAGTAGATTTCCCATTTCAATGAGTAGTAACATCACCCTCCTGGTCACTGAAGGCTGAAACCTTCATCGTCTTTAACTGGTGCTTCTTTCAAATCTCACATCCCATCAGTCACCATATCTTAATGCCTCCATTACTGAAACTCTTTTCTAATTTGTGCCATTTTCTCCATTCCCAGGGTCATTATCTCAGTTTAGGTTATTATTATTGCTCAGTATTCTATCACAGCAGTGCTCCTGTGCCTAACTCCAATCTCCCTTCCAATACTTGCCATTCAATACTTCTGCCTTTTTTGTCCTTTTGATGACTCAGTTTAAACTCAAGATAATATTCCAAACTCCTTACATGATCCATACAGGATTCCATGATTCTTCCCCTTCCTACTTTTCCAGCTTCATCTGATTCTCCCCTACCTCCATCTCTATTGAATAACTTACAGTCCTCCAAAGTCCCAGCCTGTAGCCTACCATCATGTGCTAAATGTGCTATTGCTTCTGTCTATGATGCCTTCACCTAGTTGACATCTATCCATTCTATGAACTCAGCTCAACTATAACTTCCTCTGGGAAGTCTCACCATAGTCTTCCTTATACTAATTCTGGTTGAGTTAGCTATTGTTCACTTTTACCTCCATGATCCTCTGTGCTTCCTTCTACTTTTAATGCATCATGCTGCACTAAAATTTAGAGAAACTTTTTTTTCCCCAATTTATCTTTTCTTCTCCTACATTTGTAGTTCCTTGACTACAGGGACTATTTTTCACTTGTCTTTTTGTCCCTAGGGGCTATGTGGTCTCTATCACACAATACTCAATTCCTGATAAATTAATAAAGATTAGGATGTCATTCTTCAGGTTTCTGGAGTAGTATTCTTTACATGACACTAAAGTAATAACTGATTGATTAAGAGGGAGGCATATCAAAAACACAGCGATCTATAAAACATGAGATTGTTTTTCATACTGTACATAAATGTAACTTTACAAATCTCTCATATTCCAAGGCCTGGTAACTGGATCCATGTTCCAAGAACTGATTTAATTCTTATTTTATTGTGTCCTAAGAATGAAGTTATTTATTCAAATATTTTATATGTTTAATTCTTTTTATTGGTTAAAGCTAGAGATGCCCCCACTGCATAAATGAAATTGCTGAGGTTGATTTCAGAGATGGCATCCATTTTTTAAAGATTTTTTTTTTACTTATTTGAGAGACAGAGAGAAGCACAGGCACCTGTGCCCATGAGCAGGGGGAGAAAAAGAGGGTAGGAGAGAGACAAGCAGACTCCTCCGTGAGCATGGAGGCCAATGCAGCTCTATCTCATGACCCTGATCTCAGAGCCCTGAGATCATAATCCTGAGATCACAACCTGAGCCAAAAATCAAGAGTGCACCCTTAACTGACTGAACCACCCAGGCAAGCCTCAGAGATGACATCTTTAACAGTCTCAGATTCAACTATAATTTATGACAATTAAGTGATAGACTAGAAGGATCTATCTGCCAATCCAACCCTATGCATGTGGGCAACAGTGTAAGTCCAACTTCCAATGAGAAGAGTATCTGATTTTCCCACAACCCTGGCAGAGTGAGAAATCATATTTGAGGAAGACAGGGAGGAAACCCCCCAAGACAGGGCAAAGGGGAATTTGCACAAGCCTCAAGACTGTTGGGCTGGAGAAACTGTTTCCTGCAGCCAGCCACATCCCAACTGGGCATTTGTACTTCAGTAGGCGGTGCATAAAGCTAAAAGGAAATTCCACAACATCAGACAGACTCAAATTGAGGGACATTCCACAAAATAACTGGCTTGTATTCATCAAAAATATCGTGAAAGACAAAGAAATACTGAGAAACTCTTCGAAATCAAAAAAGACTGAAGACATGTTAATTGAATGTAACATGTGGTCCAGAATTTTCTTTTGCTGTAAAGAACATTACTGGGACAATTAGGGAAGTAAAATAGGTCTATAAACTGGGTAATAGTACTCTGTCAGTGCTAATTCCTGGCTTTGAAAATGGTACTATGATTATCTGTGCATGTCCTTGTTTATAGGAAATACACATCAAAATATTTAAGGGTAAAAAGATATCTTTGCAAAGCTATTCTCAGAGTTCTGGGGGGAAATATACATATATACACTTATGAGAGAAAGATAGAGGGAAGGAAGGAAATAGAAAAAGAGAGGAAGGAAGAAAGGAAGGAAGGAAGGAAGGAAGGAAGGAAGGAAGGAAGGAAGGAAGGAAGGAAGGGACATTACTAAAACACTGAATGTGAAGAACACACAATATATCTTTCTACAATTTTGCAATCTTTCCATGAGTTTGAAATTCTATCAAAATTTTTTTAGAAATGTAAGGAGATTCCACATTTTTATAATTTTCAGTCATGTGGTATAATTCTCAGTCATGTGGTCTTAAAAGGCTAACATGCTTTTTACATTTTTTTCATTCAAGTAACAATGAAGTAATGCTACAAGTCTTCCAAGGTGTGAGGCCACCCCTTTGAAAGTGTCTTCGCCTCTGGTTCTTTGTAGAGCTGGCTCCTGGGAGGATAGAACCAGACTACAAGTCCGTAGCTGTCTCCAAAGGCTCCACTGTTGTGAGTATTCCAAACAGAGCTTCCCATTCTGAAGGCATGAGCAACATTTATCGTTTTCACCAAAAACTTTGGTTAAGCCTGTTTTATTTGGCTCTCCCTTTCCAGAGTTTTTACTCTGCTATGCTTGGATAACTGTGTGGATCTATTTACAGCTTTCCCTATTGTCTGAGAATGTGGCTTTGAGACAGTGACATTAGCCATTTCCAACTTGGGTGCTAATGATTTCTCTATGATACCTAGGTCCACTCTTGGACTTTCCCCTCTGCTTCTCCTTGTGCAGGGTCATCTGTAGCAGGGGACATGGGCTGGACTTCATTCCAAGCATCTCACCCAGTCTGCCTCCCTTGGTCCTTCCTTCCAACAGCTATCATGGTGAAATGCTTGACACAGCCCTGCTCAGGCTTGTCCCTGATCCAAAATCAACATTTGATATGTACTTCTGGGCTTTTTAGAGCTGACCCCAAAATATCTATTTACCCAGACGTTGACATTCTCATAAGTAATGGGCAAAGCTCCGAGGACACACTGTTGGTGGCAGAGCAAGATTCAGAATCCCTCTCGGAATTTTAGAATTGGACAAGGACTAAGAGATTGTTAAATCCAAATATCTGAGTTTAGGATAAGGAAAATGGGGCTATACACAGTGAAAAACTTGTCCGTCAAGTCCAGCATTAGAACCTAGGTAGGCTGGTTCCTGGATTAGTTCCTTTTGAATCTACCAAAGGAATGAATGCACTTGGGTGAAATGGGCCCTGGAGCCTGAGTTATTAGGTGGCTAATGGTGAAGACAGCCTCCAAAATACATACTTTGGGATTAGAGACAACATTTCCAAATCCTTTTTCAGAGTCCTACATGAAAAAACCTCAAACCCAGAATTCCAGCCAAAAACAATGATTCTCAAGTCCCTATGAAATCTTGGATGGATGTTTAATTGGGCGGCGTATTAGCTGACTCCTGCGGTAGAGTCAGGCCTCAACAGAACTCTGAGGCTGTCACTTCAAAAGGAGATGTGTGTGTGTGTCTGAATCACACACAGTAGGCCATCTGCTCTTATCAATTGGATGAGTGAGAATATGAGGAACATTTCTTTTTTTTTAAGTTATATTTTATTGGAGTTCAAATTGCCAACATATAGCATAACACCCAGTGCTCATCCCATCAAGTGCCCCCCTCAGTGCCTGTCACCCAGTCACCCCCACCCCCCACCGACCGCCCCTTCCCCCACCCCTAGTTCGTTTCCCAGAGTTAGGAGTCTCTCATGTTCTGTCTCCCTCTCTGATATTTCCCACCCATTTTTTCTCCTTTCATGAGGGACATTTCTGCAAAGTAATGCACAACAATATGCCCCCTATTAAATCAATTCACAGGTTTCTCACGGCTTACAGAAAAATTTACTGAGAAACTTTACAGAGAAAGTTCCAGAAAAATATACTGGAAAAGGGACATTTCATTCTCCATTAGGTGCTAGTACTAAACAAGACAATTATTAACTCATTTGTTCATTCACTCACTCTGTCACTCATTCATTTATTCATTCACATTATTGATTTTCACTTTGTAGTAAGTGTCATGGTGGATTACAATGAGGTCCCCACCCTTAAGAAGTACACATTTCTAATCTCCTTAATATATAAAGGGCTGATACAAATAATAAGAAAAGAGCAACCCAATTGAATTATGATCAGGTATTAGGGAAAATCAAATTAGAGCAGTGAGATACTTTTTTTAGCTATCAGGTCAGCTAAAATTTTAAATACTGATAATATCAAGTATCTAAAGATTGTGGAGGCAGAGGCCTTTTCAATTGTTGGTCCCTGGAATATAAACTGAGATACAATTTTGAGAGAGCAATTTGGTGGGAGCTCCTAATTTTTTTTAAATTCACACACCCTTTAACCCTATATTTCAATTTGCAAAAATCCCTCTTGATTCCTTCCTTTGCTGTGCAGTGTTCCTTCACCTGTTATTGAAAGTTGTTGGTGAGAGATGCTTCCAGGGGCCATGAACTTTCTAGCACTTCAAGTCTTCCCCATGCATGGGCAAAGTGGGTTCTGGTGGTTAGAGAAGCCCTTGGGCAAAGAGTGTCGGGTGTTGGCAGTTGGAATTTGGGTCAGCCTGTGCACAACAAAGTTAAATGTCAAGGGAATATGTGTTGGCACAGGGATCATCTGCTTTAAGTATATCTTCCAGGACTGATAAGGAGATCGATGAAGATGGGGAACAAATGCTGTTGGGAGAGGCTATAGAAGACACCTGTGAGATGAGGGTGATGATGAGGGGTTGAGTCAGTGAATAGATCTTTCCATCGTATTAAGAACTTCTTGGTCATGGGAGGCCAAGAAGAGTATGCAATTAGTAGAGTGATAAGATCAGATACGTAGAAATTCATTTTAGGATAGCAGATCTAATTGTGGATGTCTAGTTGTATTTGAAACATTGATGTGTAAAGATCTACTACTAATATGTGTGTATCACAAATAACACTCATCCTTTTAACAAATATCTATGGAGCACCCGCCATAAATATCTGTTAGGCCCCAGGAATCTGTTTTCAATAATTTTTTAGACAGAATTTGCAACTGACTTTTTTAATGAAATACAGGTAATTCGATAATCATTGTGTGAGATCAGTCCTCTATACAATTCCATGTGCTCTCTTAAGTGGGCGCATATAAGAAAGACACAGCCATGGGGTGCTGTGCCAGCCATAAGTGCCCTCCCCAGATGTATCTTATACATAAATACCATCTGTCAGCATTAAAATTATTAAGAAATGTTGGTTTTTGAAATTAAACTAGATCACAAACTGGGGATAACTAGGATAATTGGGAAGAGTTTTCCCAGCCATCCAGGAAAGAGATAATGGTCTTGAACTAAAGCTGAGTTTTCAAGTATTGAAGGGAGAAGATGAATCTGGGCTGGTCATTGTCCACTTGTTGCTTACCCCACCAGGTCCCTTTTGTTCCCATCTTAGCCCTTTCTGTGCCCCAGGAGCCTGACCCCTATGGCTCACAGTACTAAACGCCTATGCCCTCTGATTTTTGGTTAGTCTTTGCCAACAAGAAACACTGACAGAAGATCAGAGGATGGAAAGAGGGACAGTAGTCAGAGCAATTATTTCCCCTGCTCCCAGTGGACTCACTACAGTTCTGGCAGTGGCTACATTGTCACTTCAGCTCCTATTGGGTGGCCCTTCTTCCATGCTTCCAAGCTCACATATAAAGTACTTTTGAGATTCCACCACCACCTTGCCCTTTATTTCCTAGGATGTTCACAGCACCCATAGTTAACCCTGGGTCTTTCCATATTCTTTCTTAGCCCTCTTAGCCCTACTTTGTGTGTGTGTTGGGGTGGGGGGAGGGCTCTTCATTAAACTCTGCCATTCAGCCCCTTGAGTATTTCCTACAGAAACTCTAAATTTCTACAGAGAATGAAAGATTGTTTCCAAGGTTACTTGGTAGACTTCATGATTAGTTGGATATGTGCATGGGAGATGGGGAGAAGGAAAAAAAATATTTCAAAGGCCCTAGCTGGAACAGTGAGGCAGTCAACAGTGTGAGAGATGAAGCCAGAAAGGTGCATAGCAACCAGCAGGTTGTGGTACAGCAGGAGGGAGAAGTGGGAGGGGTCACTCATGGGTGAGGTAGCATTATGGATCTGTTACCTTGAGTCTCCAGGTACTGATGCTGCCATTGGAATATAGGCATTAGAGTTGGGGTGGAGGAATGGGATTGAGGAAGGGGATAGATTTGGAAATGTGGAAAGCCATTAAGAAAACTTCTGGCAGAGGTGCCTGTGTGGCTCAGTCAGTTGAAGGACTGACTCTTGGTTTCAGCTCAGGTTGTGATCTCAGGACTGTGAGATCTAGTCCTCATCAGGCTCTGCACTCAGAAGGGAGTCTGCTTGGGATTCTCTCTTTCCCTCTCCCTCTGCTCTCCCCCCATTCAATCTCTCTCTTTCTCTCTCTCTCTCTCTCTCTCTCAAATAAAAAATTTTAAAAGATCTTATTTATTTATTTGAGGGAGAGCACACGACAAAGCACAAGCAGGGTGGGGGGCAAAGGGAGAGGGAGAAGCAGACTCCCTGCAGAGCAAAAAACCAGATGAGGAGCTCAATCCCAGGACCCTGGGATCATGACCTGAGCCAAAGGCAGATGCTTAACCAACTAATCCACCCAGGTTCCCTAATACTCTTTAAAAAGAAGGAAGAAGAAAGAAGGAAAGGAAGAAGAGCAGAAGCAGGAGGAGGAGGAGGAGGAGGAAGGAGAAAACCGCTGGCAAAATCTGACACAACTCCTTCCTCTTGTTTTTTCTTTTGCTGCTTCTTCCTCAGCCCCACTAAACTCTTCCTGCTCCAACCTGGATTCTCTCTATCTCCCCTCAAGGTTACCTTCCCAGAATAACATTGCATATTATCAAGCCTCCCCCTTCCCCTCACTGAAGATTCTAGTTTCTAATCCTTCAGAGACCTGAGTTCTGTTTTCCAAAGTGACAGTAAACTCCTCTGACAAATTACCTCCTCCTAATGTAAAAACAAACTCCACATCACCGTTCCAAGGGAGAATGTGTTTATTTCAAAGGACAATGGCTGGACCACCAACTGGACAACGACTGAAGTCCTTGTTTCACAAGAAAAGATTTACCTCCTGACAAGAAGACAAGACAGTATTCCAAGGGGATATTCAGGGGTAGACGATAAACATGGTCCATCCTCCTGGAACATCAGCTTTTACTCAAAGAGTTGAGGATGGATGACATTTTTAATGTCAAATAAAACATGGTTATACTATGGAGAGGATGCAAAATTCCTAGCAATTTTTAAGATAAAACATAATCCTCCAAAGCATTCCCCTCCAAAAGGCTCACACTGAATTTGACCTGCTTGTAGGGTACTTAGTGGGGAAGTTGAGCTAAATTAGTGCTTCTCTGAGGTCTATGCCAAAGATGGGAATTTCTGAGCATTGGAGAGCAAACATTTTAGAGCCAGCAAGACTTATGATACCCCCATAAATCATGCCTCTTTGGCCCACCCAGACACCATTTACCACAAGCCTGTGCCTTAAATGACAGTTCCTTGTTTAGCGGCCTTCCCAAACTTTGGAACTTGGTGCATAAAATAAAATACCTTTCAGATGATGTAAATCTATCCACTACAAGTCTTCTTTAGGTTTTTCTGTTGTGCACTGCTTTAAGTGTAACACATTTGCCTTCTTCCTGCAGAGAACATATCCTGAGTCCAGAAAAATCTTCCAAGGGAGAAGGGAAAAAATGCACACACCAGCTTCTTGAAACATTTGGCACCTGCTACAATCACCAATAAATCTAAACTGGACAGCTTGACATTTCCTCAAACAAGACCCCACCTCTCAAAGAACATTTGTCCTAACATGAAAACAATAAAAGCCCAGCTGATAGAATGCGAAACATTTTTTCTTGTCTAACTGGAGAAACAAAATAATTGCTTGCTTAGGCAGTGACGTGAACCACTCCACAGCCCATATCATAATCCTGTTCAGACGGCATCAACAATAACCCTCAATAATTTTCAAATTGGAAAAATTCATATGCTGTCCCAATGCTCAGTTTTTTGAAATCTACCTGTCAGAAGAAAACCGCACTTTGATCTTCTTCAGTATTGTGTATGCATGCATGATGGCTATGGAGCTCAGTGCATCCTTTTTTACTTTGCAAAAACACAGTTGTCAGTTCCGGCCTTAGAAACAATTCAACTTATAAACAATTTAATGGAGGTTTCCTGTCCCCTCCTTTCCCCTTTAACATGGAGCCTTCCTCCGTTGTTTCCAAAGAAGACCGTAGCTTCCCCACCAAACCCCCACTCCCACAGGCACTCCTTCCTTACTACGCAAGGGCTGCCAAGTTCTCCCAAAAGGAGGAGGACCGGATAGGAAGAGCCTCTACCAATTTCCCAATCCATCGAGCTGTCTCTCTAAGGTTTGGGCCTTAGCAGCCTCTGAACATTTTCATTCCAGCTCAGCCATTTGGGGAATCCGAAGGCTTTTATGATGGCTTGGGAAGATAACCATCCCTTGGAACATTGTTCTAAAAGAAAAATGTGTCCAAAGTTCCAAGGAGCTTTTGGAACAGAACATTTTTCACATGATAGGACTTCTGTGATCTACATAATAGATTGGAGAGTTATGTATAGTTTCCATGGACCCACAAGATTTCATGGGAGTTCCCTAGCAATGTCACCAAAAATTAATCTAGAGGCTTTTGGGAAAGACTGGGAAGATCATCCACTCGCTTAAAGCACTACAAAGTAGGAACAAAATGTTTGTTCTTTGAATTTGATTTGTGTTATTTTGTAAAGTATCAGAGATAGTCATACTGAGGGAAACTAGACATTTATTTCAGGCTTCACATTGTTATTTTGAATTCTGTATGGGGAAACTAAACTTAAAGCCTTTTAACAACCTTAAAAGGGTCTTGATTACTAGATAAAGGGAAAAATAAAGATTTGTACAAATACTAGCCGTGGCTTCAGCCCTAAATGGTTAATACCTGGGTGTCCATTTTCGTGTGACTTTGGTCTGCTGAAGGATTCCTGCTAGTCTAACACTTCACGATGTCAATCATTTCTCTCCCATATTCATGTATTATTCTCCAATCGGACCTTCCTGCCCTGGGTGAATTGTGCCAAGATCCTTCCTGATTTAGCTAGAAACACAGCTGAGCCCCCTGGATCCATGCATAGACATTCGCCAGAACCTAATGAAGCAACAAATAACATGGAGGACCTCCACAGGTGCCATCTACAAACTTCAGTAGACAACATCTGTAAATCTTCCCTATGACCACTCAAGACCCCCTGTTAACACTCTTAATATTCCAGCTTAAAAGATCATTGGATTCCACCTGCCAGAGGACAAACAGTTGGCAAAATTCTCCTGACTCATCACAATACAATAAGTTCTAATGTAGCTATTATACTAATTCCCTTTTATTTTAGAAAACAGAAAGACATCCTAGGTTTTGGAAATGGAAAGGTCAATATCTATCAGTTGGTATAAGAGAAAACATTTAGTTAATGGTTTTTGCGGTCTGTTCATTGTGCCTCCTCTCCCTCTCTCTCTCTCTCTCTCTCTCTCTCTCTCTCTCTCTCACACACACACACACACACACACACACCATCCATCCGCTATGTGCCAAAGGTTTCAATAGTTAAAGCATTTTGAGCATAAAGCCAAGTCTTGCTTGGCAGGGAGGTCTTGATTCCAAGGAACTTTAGATAAAACAATTTGCTAACTCAAAACAGCTTTTCTGAGCTATGGAATCAGATAAAACAGGGGTCAGTTAACTGTGGCCTCTAGGCCAAATCTGGCTCACCACCTGTTTGTGTACACCTGCAGGCTAAAAATGGTCTTTATATTATTAAATAATTTTTAAAAGTGTAAAGAAGCATAATAGTTTGAGACAGATGAAAATTTTATGAAATCCAAGTGCCAACATCCATAAGGTTTTATTGGAATACACATGCTTGCTTACATACAGTCCGTGACTGCTGCACGCTACAACAGAAGAGGTGAGCAGTTACAACAAAGACTGTATGGCCCACAAAGCTGAAAAATTTGCTATCTGGCCCTTTACAGACAAAACTTTGCCAATTCATGAGATAGACCTACACTGTGATTCTGCCACTTAATATTTCTGTGTCACTAAACAAGTTTTTTAACCTCCGTGACCTCAATTTCTCCTTCTAAATTATGAGTAGGGGTATCTAATTTGCAGGTGTCTAGCATAATGCTTAGAACCACATATACTGACTCTTTTGCCATGTCCCCTTCCCATGCCTTTCTCGGTGTAGCTGTCAGAGGCATGAGGCCAGCAGAGTTCTAATTTACAAAGAAGGCAGACCACATCATATCTTGGTTGCGAGGACCAGAACTGGGCTTCTGGGCCTATTTTAGTAAAAGTTATTTTTGGCCAGTACCTGGACGTTTTATTATTTTCCTTTTAGCAGAGGTGAAAGTAGATATTAACAAATTTGCATCTACCACTTTTTCTATTATACTCCTGGGAAACTCTTGACCAAGAGGAAAGTGTGTTTTAGTTCTTAAACTGATAAACCATATAAAATAAGTCAATGAGTATTAAAAGTTGGAGGGTTCG
Source organism: Canis aureus (assembly GCF_053574225.1). Taxonomy (NCBI): domain Eukaryota; kingdom Metazoa; phylum Chordata; class Mammalia; order Carnivora; family Canidae; genus Canis; species Canis aureus. The sequence continues at coordinate 17,022,645 of NC_135636.1, forward strand.
GACATCCCACTCCATGGAAATTGGAATTATTTATTCAATATGCAATTACTGCAAAGCATAACAACTCCCACAGTAAGAGCCCAAAATCACAAGGTCCTCTGAGACTTCCCTACCATTCTCTGGATCTCTCTGCCCACTTCATTCAAAATTATTTTACCACTAAGTCAACTCAACAAGGAAAATGGTACTCCAAAACCAGCTGAGCAGATGATTCTTACCTCAGAAGGAAACCGCTATGTTTAGAGAAATTAAAGTACAACTTGAGTAGTTTTCTACCTAATTGGGAGGCAGTGTGCTGTCATGGAATAAACTTTGAAAGTAAGTAGGCTTAAGTTCCAACATCAGCATGTTTCCTATTGCTCTGTGATGTTGCTCTCTCACTTTATCGGGACAATGAGGGAAATCATTTTTACCCTACAGGGTTGATATGGGATTAGATAAAATGACTTATACAGCAGTTTATGAACTTCTAAGCAATGCCTGGCACATAAAAGCTGTTTAGCAATTGTTTGTTTCCAACTTACGTCTCTCCTGATTCCAAAATGAATCAGGGGTTCAGGATTGCCACCCTTCTGAGTTCCTGCTTATGCCAGGAACTATGGCTATATGTGAGATCTCAGCTACTACGTGAATGGTGGGTGTAGCTTCAGATTTTATAACTTTTTTTTTTTTTTTAGATTTTATTTATTTATTCATGAGAGACAGAGAGAGAGCGAGAGAGGCAGAGACACAGGCAGAGGGAGAAGCAGGCTCCATGTAGGGAGCCCGACGTGGGACTCGATCCTAGGTCTCCAGGATCAGGCCCTGGGCTGAAGGCGGCGCTAAACTGCTGAGCCACCCGGGCTGCCCTGTAGCTTCAGATTTTAGATGAAGATATTGACTATACCATCCTGAACGTGCTCTTTTCTATGTAGGAAGTATACATTTAAGGACTGGAGGAATTGTATGGAGCTGGTTGGCTCAGCTGGCCAGCTACATTATGCAAAAAACTGCTAATGGTATCTGGGGCTATGAAGGTAGTAGAAATAATAATCTTGCCAACCTTTAAACACTTTTTACTGAAATATGATAGACTGAAAATACACAGGCATACAGTGCAATGAATTTTCACAAACTGAACATACCCTGGCAACCAGCACCCAGACTACGGAAACAGAACAGGACCAGCCCCCAAGAAGTTCCCAGCCATGCTTTCTTCTGGTTATTAGTCTCCCAACAGTAATCACTATCCTGACTTCGAACAGCACAGATGAGTGGGGCTTGTTTTTATGCACTAAAATCATGCACTCTTTTGTCTCTCATGTCTGGCTTCTTTGTCTAACACTTATAAGGTTTACCTGTACTGTATTGAAGAGTATAATTTGAGATTGGAGCATTTACTCTCAATGCTATAGAGCACTCCATTTTGTGGTTCCATCACAATTTATTTATCCATTCTATTGCTGGTAGGCATTTGGGGAATTCCAGTTTAGAGGTAGTTGGCATTCTGCAACATGTCTTTGGGTGACCGTTTTATGCACTTCTCGAGTACACGATGAAAAGGAGACTTGCTGAGCCCTGAGGTAGCTTACATTCTGCCTTAGGAGGTACAAACAAGTATTTCTGCAAGAGTTTGTATCCATTTATACCCCCACCATCAGCGTCCCTCATCCTTGCCAACAGTCAGAATCTTCCCTCTTTTTCATTTTTACCATTCTGGTGACACCTTCTCACATTTTTACTTCTGTCCCATATATACAAAGTATTCAACTCCAAGAATTAAAGACAAAAAATGAATACAAGGAGAACAAGTTGAGGGAGCATCACAAAGTCTCCAGGAAAAACATGAGGGCCATGGATATGTTATCAAATGCATGTGGAACTCACTTTTGTGCTCAGTGATTCAGCCCCCTCCTCTACAGTGCATTTAAATTGATTTTCTGTAATAGAATCCTTTTTTCCATCATCCCACATTTTGACTCCAAAACTGCACTTTCTTCCTACCATTGCCTGAGTTTCCCAGGGTAGCCTTAATGCAATTTGGAATATTGGCAAAGAACAAGTGGGAGAAATAGGAGAAGACTGGGCTCCAGATCCAAGGACTGTCGGTAAATATAAATATGTGCTTCAAAATGAGGAGTAGGAAGGGAGGAGCCTGGGTTGTGCTCAATATGTCCCATCTACAGGGACTACTTTACCAGTTGATGCATGGTAATAGTAATACCTTGTATTTATACAGCCTTTTTCAATTTACAAATTGTTCTGGGGACCTCTGGAACACCTGAAAAGAAAGAAGTCCTGTGAAAGCAACAAGCTGTAAGGCTAGTGCTTACTTGTTTCACACCAGAAACTTCTGCACTAGTCTGGCAGGGGCTGCCCTAAATAAATATGGACTTAGAACAATAACAGGAGCCATCATAAGCTCTCTCTCTTGCCTGGTCCTTCTATTCCATTTCATGTCATGTGACCTTGGGGACAAGCTGAAAATGGGCTTACCTCCTGCCCACTGTGATACTGTTTGTACAACTTACAACCCCTCCCCACTACAGCAACCCGAGGCAGTTATAGTTTTACAACTGAGTGGCCTGTACTCCCTAGCTCACAGTAATAGCCAATACTTACTGCCTGACATTACCTGCTGGGCAGTGTGCTAAACACATTGCATGCATTATTTATTTTGATTCGACTTAATCCCCACAAAGCTCAGAGTCATATAGCACATCATTTATAAGGTCCAGCATGAATCCTAATCTGCTTCCTCTAAAGTCCAGTATTCCCTCCATTTGGGCCATGTGATCTGAGGAGGGTCTTCCCCTCTTCCAAACACACCCATGCCTGCTAATGCTAGAGAATCTACAATTCTGACTTCTGGCCTGTGTCAGAAAAGGTGGTCATGCTTGCTTGATGCATTAATGCGTAGTGAGCATTTTATCAAACATTTGCTCCTCAAGGGAAATGTGTTGAGAAGGAAAAAGGCCTTTTATAACCTGGGGAGCCTTGATAACGGGCTTCTGGAAGGTCAAGGAATATAAATGGCTGTATGATTTTTCCTGCCCTTAGTATAGCTAAATCTGCAAATACTTTTGTGGGTTTCCTCTAAGACCACTCTCTCAGACTCTAAGGCAAAGACTAGCTCAGAAGGTAAGGATAAGGTAGACAGCAAGTTATTCCCCTAATCCCAACATTAACAGAACAAGTGAGCCCTTTTTCATTTTTTACTCGGAGCTAAATTTAATTATTTTACCCAACAATGTATTAACCCCAAGTAGGTACAGTTTAAAGACACAAAATAGGCATGTGAAAGGTCATGATAATTCAGAGTTGATAGTGGCATGATGGGTCCATGCAGCCCATTGGGATATCATGGGAACACACGCTGATGGCTGACATCAGGGGAAGCAGAAGTTCCTCCACCACCTAGGCCAGCAAAAAACCACTGACGTGAGAAGAACACCTTTGCTTCTTGCTCTGGGGTAGGATTCCATACCCCAAACACCACCAGAAATGACCTGAGTTGCCTGGCTTCTGATTACTTTGTGTGACTCATTCCTCTCCAGTCCATGTGCTAATCATACCAACTTAATTTTAGTTCTTTGTACACCCTGGGTGCTCACCCATATGTAGGCCTTCACGCACACTGCCCCTCTGCCTGGAAAGCACTCTCCTGCTCCCTGACACCTGATGAACTTCCTCTTATTCCCTAGGCCTCAGTTCAAATTTCTGTAGGAAACCTTTGTCAAACCCCACATGATGATAAGATCCCAATCTTTTTAATGGCTTTTCTTGCTTTAACCCCATGTTCATTTTTTAATGCTAACCATAATTGCCTTTTTATGTGTCTATATCTTTGAATATAATGTTCACCAGGTGCCCCCTGTCCTAGCATGAGGCATGGCCCAGAGTGAACACTAAAATATCCCTTCATTTTGAATTAACTGAATAATTTGCTCATTAAACTAAGATCATTTCTTCCAATCAAACAATAGTAAATCTCCAAGCTGCCTTCAACCATCTAGGATAAGCTTGCCATTCTTTTTGGGAAAGAGAGAGAAGAGAAACTTAACAGAGAGAAGAAAGCCTACACTCTGTAAGACCAAATAAATTAATTCCATGTAGCCAACAAGTAAATACAGGATTAGGAGTCAAAAGGCTACAAAACCCCCTTCCCTGGCATGTGCAGAATGCATGGCCAGCTCTGAAACATCTTCTATTTTCCCAGACTGCTTTTGTTGCTTAATTGTTCAGCAAAAAAAGAAGGAAATTCAGGCACTCCCAAGTCTCCCTCCCACGGAAACCTGTTTTACTAGCTGCATTTTATATGGCTGCAGAAGGCCCCAGAAGGAACTTATGGAAAAGAGCAAGGGCTAACAACCATGCATCCTTGCAGCCCCAGAACACATATCCAGGCCTCATAAGAGACTCCGGGTTAGGTGTTTTCTTCATGTTCCTCTTAGAGCTGCTGTGTCATTAATTGAACTTGTATTTTGGTACTTACATAAAGCATTCCCTTTGTGGTTCATTCCCAGTCTTAAAACTTGCTTGTGACCACATGTAAATGTGTATTTTTATGGTCCTATAATCTCAGGACTTTAAAATCTCTGTTGCTTAAAGGCACACAGTGAGCTGAAGCGGAAAACTCAGGAGGTTTCTGATCATTTAGAAGCAGTTTATGTGCTGGTTCTAAGTGGCTTCACAGCTTCAGCTGTTGCAGGGGTTGGGGCATAGCAAAGATAAGGTCCTGACATGTACTTAACTCTTCAGAGCCTTCAAAACAAAAATCAAACATCATTAATAACTAGGCAACCTCTTTCTATTTAAACACCTCATTTGCAGATACTTATATCTGCTTACTCACTGGAAGGCTCCCTTCTTAACAGTTATCCCTCTGTTGTCTATTGTATTGTCAGTGTGTCTTCAAACCTGATTTTTCTTCCTAAGTTTGCATGGGTTTCCTTGGATGGCCTTAATGAAAGGCAGGGTATTAACAAGGAAACAAAATAAAAGAGCGCTGAACTCAGGATCCAGAAATTTGCTCTCCAGAAATGTTCAGAAAAATCTTCCTAATAACCTCTGAACTCACATCTCTTCCACTCATTTCTTATTCTTCATCCTTGTAGTTAAATATTTTATGGATCCAGGTCAAGAGCAAAAAGATAGGCAAAATGCAAAAACAAAGAAAGAAAGCCCATAAGTTGATCTTGTGTTTAGATTCTGTTTTGTTTTGTTTTGTTTTTCAAAAACAGGCATCATTTCTTTGGCACTGACAACAGATTAGGATTCAAAAGAATATTTGCAAGGGTTGATTTGATGAAAAATACTGTATGAATCTACTTTAATGGCTTTCGATAAAATATCCTATAGTCAAAACACTTGAGATGTTCTTTCCATTATACAAGGTAATTTCCTTGTATGTTTATGTTTATTTTGTTTCCATATATAGTTTATTATTTGTTCTTTGGACTAAATTGGTCAGTTACTTTTTTTCAGAACCTTCTTCAAGAACTTTTGTTTCCCTTTCTCTTTTTTTCTAGTTTTTGTCCTTGTTATTATTTAATCTTAAAATTTGTCTCTGGGGGCATCTGGGTGGCTTGGTGGGTTAATCATCTGCCTTCGGCTCAGGTCATGATGCCAAGGTCCTGGGATCAAGCCCTCCATCAGGCTCCTTGTTCAGCAGGGAGTCTGCTTCTCCCTCTCCCTCTACCCACAGCTCTTCTTGTGCTCTCTACTTTTGTCAAATAAATAAATAAATCTTTTAAAAGTATTTTTGTTTCTGAAAGATTGTCATAAGGAAAAAATAGGCAAGAGGTTTTGAAGCTTAGTATAAAGTCATACTTAACATATAGCCACACAATTCACTGACCAAGAAAACATCTGCCCAGTGGATTTACTCAAAAATTCAGATGCTGACAGCCTCCTCACATGACCAATATATACTGAGCCCAAAGTCCCCCCAACATCTGGTCATAATCTTCACTCCCAAGCCACTAGATTCTGCATTCAAGGACTTCACACGGAATAAGTGGGAAAACTTAACATTTCTAGCCACTCCATGTTTCTAGCATGAGTTTATTTGCACTGAAAAATCCCAATGAAAGTTTTATTTTGTCTTATTTTGTTTTTGTCCATTTTCTTCCTCTTTGATCTGTATTTATGCCAACTGATCATTTCTGATCCAAGTGAACAATCTTACATATATATTCCTGTTAATTTCAACTTGTTAGATTTGGCCCAAACGCAGTTGTCATAACCTTTCAGATGTTAAGTCAATCTTAAAGTCAAAGTAGGGCTGTCTCTGAGAAATTGTATTCTCTCTCAGCATTGTTTGTGTCCACAACACATTTAATAACCATATTCTCAAATATTTATCCAAAGTTCTTATTACAGTATTAGTAAGGGTAGGTCAAGAAATGAGTTTTGGCACCCACTATTGTGGCGGGATTTTAAAAGATTGGGTTTTTATTGATGCAGGTCCTCAGTAGACATCAGGAAAGAATTTTGACAGTAAAAACTGGTGAGATGAGAGAGGTGTTACATTTCCACCTCTTGAGTTTTCTAAGAATGGAAGGGCTTACAAACAGGGATGGCTTCTGATGAAGTGAAGGTGAAACTAAGTAATCTGATTAAGTTTATGAAATTGTCTTGTTTGGTATCTTGAAAAAGAAAAATGATCTCTCCTATACCACTTCTATTTTGTATATTCCTACTTTTAAATGAGTTGGTCCTGAAAAACTCAGTCTTATGGGAAGCTGATTGTCATTCACAGTTTTTTAGGATTGCTCTATAATGAAGTCGTTTTGCCAGCTGACCCATGCATCCAAGAACAAGTAAGCAAGACCCTTCTCTCTTTGGTGGAGGCCCAGATATATCTCAGAATCTTATATCTCATTCCAAAGCAGTGAGTGAAATTTTGAGGCAGTTTTATTTGTCTTCTTACTTATATATACCTAGATTTCACTACAAAAATAATTGAAGCAGGCGTACCTGGGTGACTCAGTGGATTAAGCATCTGCCTTCAGCTCAGGTCATGATCTTTGGGTCCTGGGATTGAGCCCTATATTGGGTTCTCTGCTCAGTGGGGAGTCTGCTTCTCCCTCTCCCTCTGCCCCGCCACCCCCCACTTGTGCTTACTCTATCCCTCTCTCTTTCGCTCTCAAATAAATAAAATCTTTAAAAATAAATAAATAAATATAAATATAAATAATTGAAATGGATGGCTAAATGTTAATGCAAGAAATTCCCCAATCACAATCCTCCTCCTCTCTCCTGGAGTATCCAGCACACTTTGGTGGGTATTAGGGTACAGCTTGAAGCTTATGTTTTTTACACTTAGAGTAACAGAGAGGGTTTCTTTCAATATCGTGTGTACTTAATAGGTGTCTGTGGCCTTGAAGGCATAAACGATTATGCTCTGCTGTACTCAGGGGGTGTGATCAGATTACATTTGTGAACAAAAGAATTCACATTGCACTTTTTCTGTGTTTTTAAATACTTGAAATCCAATAAGAACCTTTAGGAATTAACACACCTGTCTTTCAAGTACATTTACATTGTGTGCACATTCGTAACTGTCACATTTTCATGGCATTTATAACTTTGGGTAAATAGCAAGAGAAAGGAATTCAGCAAGGCAATGAGTGAGCAATTACAAAAAAAGCAATCTATATCTCTAGAAATGGGCATTTTGGACGTCATGTTTAATTAAGGACAATTTGGACTTCTCCAGAATGAATTTGTTTCCTTCACAAATAAACCTAATAGTTGTTCAGGCAAGAATCATCAATTAAAATTAGTAGGTGAAAGTATGATGAGAAACAGGACTTTTTCATAGTCTCAAAGTAACTCCTCAGAGAATATTTATCAATTACAATAAGAAAATTTGTGACTTTATAGTGGAGAAACCTGACGGATACCAATCGAACCACGTGATCAAAGTTGACATCAGTAATGAGATATCAACACCATGTACTTTCTGATACACTGCACTGAGAAGGACATAATATCATTTGTTTGGTATTCCTACTAAAACTTCATAACCTGAATAGAATCACAAGAAAACATCAGACAAACCCAAACTGAGGAAACTTCTATAAAATAACTGGCCAAACCTCTTTAAATTTCAAGGTAAAGGCAAGGAAATGTTTCAGGGGAGAACAAGTGGGGATGAAAACTAAATATAAAAAAAAAAAAAAAACACTTACATTGCTTTCAGGACCAGAAGAAAGACATTAGTGGGGTAACTGGCAAAATGTCAATAAGGCAAATAAGGTGTAGTATCAATATTAACTTACCGATTTGGATCATTATACTGTGGTTATGAGGAATATTAAACATTTGGGGGATCTGGATGAGAGCACACTAAAATTATTTATATTTGTATCTCTTTTATAAGTCTGAAATTATTCCAAAATGAAAAGTTAAAACATAAAAAATAAAAATAAAGCCAAAAAAGATGTATATATTTACGTATAATGTCATACCTGATAAATTGCTAAAGAAGGGGGGAAAAAAGATAATGTTTGAAAATCTAAAGTTTTGGGATGCCTGGGTGGCTCAGCTCAGGGCAGATCCTGGGGTCCAGGGATCAAGTACCAAATCGGGCTCCCTTCGAGGAGCGTGCTTCTCCCTCTACCTGTGTGTCTGCCCCTTTCTCTGTGTCTCTCTTGAATAAAGAAATACAATCTTGAAAGAAGAAAGAAAGAAAGAAAGAAAGAAAGAAAGAAAGAAAGAAAGAAAGAAAGAAAGAAAGAAAGAAAGAAAGAAAGAAAGAAAGAAAGAAAGAAAGAAAGAAAATCTAAAGGTTTGAGAACTACTGAAATCAATAATGTATATAGATGTTTCCATGCTGATGTTTTACCATTCCACAAATTATTAAATATAGAGAACCAGAAAGTGTCAGGGTCAATTGCTTGAAGAAAATCTGGCTTTAACTGAATTGTGAGAAGGAGTGAGAATTCATTTGAATTTCTTACAACTTCATGTTCACACCAGGGATGTCGAATGAGTTAACACTTTGATGAGAGACATTGGTTGCTTGAAATGAATGTACTTCCTATATTTCCTCTTAGTGGGGATGCATACACATATGTGTATCATTAATGCATCTCATTCTAGATAACCCATGAAGTTGATAATCCAAATTATCTATACTCATGCCAACCTAGATTGGCCTGACACCTAGCTTTCCATTGCTCAAAGTTAGAATGTTCACAGACGAAAATTTTTATTTCAATTCCCCTGAAATATTCAGGAGACAAAATTGCTGTTAGTAATGCAGAAAATAACATATAATGTAGTCTGTGGGACAGTTTAAGTATAACCTACATCGCTGTGCCTCTGTGTTAATCTTTTCAAATAATGACAAGTACCTAACATGGCAATGTCCATACTCTAAAAGTATATTTGAATTTGAAAACAAATTCCCCAGTTAACATTAGCCTCAGAAATTATTTATCATCCTGATTCCTATGCTTAAAATCATGATTTTAAGGAAGTGTTCCATGTTGTTTTTAGCGAGGCTATTCTATTCTCTTGCAGACTCCTATAATGGTAGGAACAGACTAGAGATAGTACTGTGGGTTCTGGCTTTCTCTCTGCCACTCACCAAATTGCCTCCATTTTTTCAGTTGTAAATAGAAGAGATTGGACAAGGAAGTATTCTCAAATCTTGGGTTGCGAACCTCTTTAATAGTCTAATGAAACTTCTAACATCTTCTTAAAATAATATTTTTAAATGGAAAAAAATACATAAAATTGTAAGAAACCAAATTACATAAAATACAATATTCAAACTAATTGTAAATGTGTGATATAGTAATATATATATTTTTTCTTTAATAACATTAAATATCTAGCAGTAAATCTAATAATTACTATAATTTCAAAAATGATAAATGATATCTTGTGGTCATCTGCAACACTGTAATGTGATCTGAAGACTTTGATTTCTACTGTGTCAAAATCATGGGTACAGGGACACTTGGGTGGCTCAGTGGCTGAGTGCCTGCCTTCAGCCCAGGGTGTGATTCTGGAGTCCCGGGATCAAGTCCCACGTCGGGCTCCCTGCATGGAGCCTGCTCTTCCCTCTGCCTGCCTCTACCCACCCCACCCCAACCCCGTCTCTCAAGAATAAATAAAATCTAAAAAAAAAAAAAAAAAAAAAAAATCATGGGTACAGGTGATGTTCCTATGGTTCATTGCATACATTTGAAATGGAAAGAAATAGTACATTTCAATTAGAGATTAGTGAAAACAAAAATATAATTGTTTTCCCATCTAAACTCTTAGATGCCCTGTATTCTTTCCAAGGATTCCTCAATTATGAACCTCTGGAACAGAGGACCACCAGGTTCTCTTCTGGTCCCATGAGTCCATCATTTCTGTAATCTTCTCCAGCCAGCCACCTTGAGGGGACCCTAGTCAATCATGTATATGTGTGCATGCTTCTCTGGGGACTCAAGTTTAACAAGATATCAAAATATTTCATTTGCAAGTCTTGGCTGCTGTACAGCACTTAGCAAAGCAGAGCCAGTTTTCCTAGTTGAGATTGGTCAACATCAGGTTCATTTGTCTAGCATTTCACAAAATATTTTCCCACATTTGTCCAACTGCAGTATGAAGGCTGTAACTGACAATATAAATGTGCCCTAAGGTGGAAAGTCCGACCCCATTTCCCTGAGTGATCTCCAGGGTTGGCTATTACCATGCAGATGCCCAGAGTCAGGGGATCTCCATGGATCTGCTAATTATTCCCCAGACTTTTCCACCAGCAATAAAAATCCCATTTGTTGCAGCTTGTTTGCAGAACAGCCCCCATTTCCACAGTGGTGGCATTAATTAGCAAAAAACTGTGAAAATTGGGACCAGAGTTTATAGGTTTGAAGGCGAGAGAAAAAAAGGACCCGAGTCACTTTTAGACATTCTTATAAATTCTCCCCATAGCAACTAGGAGCTAAAAGCCCACTTGTCTTAGATGCTGTGATTTTTCACGTTGGTAGGCCTAAGTGGGAATTAATAGAGGCCCCAGGTTCTCCATTAGAGTAGTGACTTTCTGAATGCAGAAAGATGGTGAATTTCTCAGATAATCAATCACCGTCTCCTGATGGGCTTGTGGCACCTCACACTGGGGCTGGGAGGATCCTGGATGCTCCATTCTCAAAGAGAAGATCCCTGGGCAGGGAGGGTGCTTTAGAAACAAGCCATTTCTCCATGGTTCCAGGAGGTATTCCAGATGATGATGTCGGGGTCTGAAGGTCGGAGAGTGATGAGAAGTGTCCCTGCCCTTCAGTCTGGAATAATATATACTATCTTTGACCTCAGAGACATCTGATATATCCACACCAGGCTGCTGGAGTAGAAAGAATAAAGCTGGGAATGTTTTCATCAATGATTTTTATCAACTCTTTGTTTTGGAGTTTAGTTTTCGTTTGTTTTTGTTTTTAAGTTAAGTAGCCCTGTTTTCTACTTAACAGCTCATCCCCAAGGAGAAAATGGTGTGTCCTGCTCCTAAAAACCCAGGACTTAATCACTTTCTAAGCAAGCGTGACTCTAGATTTACTTCTGAAGGGTTAAACAAATGGATAAAGGGTAATAAATCTTCCCTCTTCACTTTCAATGAGTCTCAGAATGTTTTCCTCCCTAATTCCTACCCTGAGCCAACAATCACTGCTGACTTTAGCTAAGAATTCTGTTTTTTAATTTTTTTATAGCTGCAATGTGAGTTTCCCATGCAGTTTTTATTAACTCTGTTTCATTGCAAGCCCTTGCAAGCAAAAATGGCCCTTATTTTTATTTGGAGAAATCTATTTCAGTGACAATCTAGCCTCAGGGCAGCTATATGTCAATCTCTTTGCTTTTTTTTTCTTGTTGAAACAAGCATGGGAAAGTTGCAAGACAAATGCCACACAGGGCAGAGCTGAAGGAAGCAGCATACCAACCCTCATCTTTGGCCAGCTCAGGACCAGAAAACAAAAAGAAAGTGAAGGAAGGGAAGGTCCAATGGCACAAGGTGGAAGAAAACTCCCGTATGTCTACCAGCACTGATTCCCAACAGATGGAAGGCCTTAAGTTCTCACCACTTATCAGCTTTTCCCAGAGATGACATTATGTGGGATTATACTGGGAGGCTGGAGTATAATATTTACAATAAGAAGCATGTCTTCTTAAAAAGGCAATGGGAGCTAAGCGCCTGATGTTTCTGTACTGCTACTCCAGGGCTTCCCAAATTCTTTCTTTTCTGTGACCCCTGAGATAAAGCCAGTTCCTTCAAAGATAGGCACGTAGAAGTCTACAGTAGGGATTATGAGACATCAAACCCCAGCACTTCACACTACAAAATGGTGGTATACCAGCTGGCCCAGTCTGCAGGTATAAACATCCGGAGGCTAGGTTCCCCAGACACACCCAAGATTGTCAGTTGCTTGACTAAAAATAGTATTTGAAATTTCAACCCCTAAAGTTCCTAAAGTTCTAAAAACAAATAGGAAAATATTGTAATGAGGGGTAGGGAGTACAAAGGTCTTGGAACGACACTGGCACTCTCCTAGATCTCCACATCTTTACATTAATTCACTTAATCTTTCCATCAACACTACCAAGTAGGCTTTATTTTCACCATTTTATATATGAAGATGAGGTTATCAAGAGAATTTATAGCCAAATAAACAATATAAGTAATTTTCTTTCTTTATCGGGCATAGTTAGAAAAAGAAACCCTTTCTCTTTTTTCCAGGAGAAAGTTGGAAGAAACCCTAGAGGCCATCTGGTCTTACTTCTCATTTTATAGCTGATGGCTAATAGAAGAAGGATAAATCTGGCCCACAACATGTTTTTATAAATAAAGTTTTATTGAAACATGGCCACACTTGTTCATTTACATATTGTCTATGATTTTGTGTTACAAAGGCAGTATTGAGTAGCTTAAATGAAGATCACATGACCCACAAAACTTAAAGTATGTACTATCTGGCTTTTTGCAGAAAAGGTTTGCCGATCCCTACCAGAGATGAATTTGAGAAGAACTGATATCTTTATATTAAGTTTTCCAATCCATAAATATGTTTCTCCATTTATTTAGGTCTTCTCTTTCTGCAATGTTTTGTATTTTTTAGTGTATAAGTCTTATTGCATTTTTTATTAGAAATAAATCTGTGTTATGTTTTTTGATGTTATTGTAGGTCTATTTTTATTTTATTTTTCAATTGTTTGCAGTTGGATATACGAATGTAACTGATTTTGGATATCAGTCTTGAGTACTGAAACCTTGCTGAACTTAGGTATTAATTCTAGCAGTTTTTTGATTTTTTTTTTTTTTTTTTTGTGGGCTTTTGTGTAGATTCCTTAGGATTTTCTACATAGATAGCAATGCCAACTGTAAGGATTTGCCTTCTCTCTTTCCATCTTTATGCCTCTTTTTCTTTTCTTCCCTTTATTGCACTGGTGTGACTTCTAGTACAATGAGAGTGGAAGTGGGAAGAGTGGACAGCCTTGTCTTTTTCATGATCTCAAGGGGAAAACATTCAGTGGTCACCATTAAGTAAGGTGTTAGCTATTGCTTACTCTTTGGATTTGAAAGTCCTTCACCTTTCCATTTCTTTGTGCCTTTTGAAAGAATGATTTTTTTTTTTTTTTGACAGAATGAATGAGTGAATAAAAAGTAATCTGAGGTAGGAATGCTCACTAATTGAGTCCTGCCATGTTCAGATTGGCTAGCTGGCCTGCTTGATAGGAAAAGAGGGAGATGGCAGTCTGAAAGAAGATAGTACAAAGATTTCATCCCAGCACTGTTGATCTTTTGAGAGAAAGTCTCAAGTAAGAGTGTAAAAGTAAGTGCTTTGAAACCTTGATGATTTTTTTATGAGATTCAACACTTACCTACCTTCTGACCCAATGATTCCCCTCTACATATCTACACAAGACAAGCAAGTGCAGATGCCAATAAAAGATTTATACATAAGATTTCATACTGGCTTTATTTACAATGCCCCAAATTAGAGACAACCTAAATGTCTATCAACAAGGAGAGGTTTTAGAAGTTTTGGTATATTTTACAATGGACTACTACTCAGGAATAAAAAGGAAGTTCTTAAAAAGAAAAAAGGGACTTCTTACACACAAGGTTCTATGGATAAATCTGAAGACCATTGTACTATGTGAAAGAAGCCAGATTCAAAAGAGTACATACTATTTGGTTCTATTAACATGAAGTTCTAGAACAGGTAAAACTAATCCATAGTGATAAAAATCAGAACAATTATTACCTGGGGTGAGCAAAGGGAGAGGGATTGACTGGAAAGGAGCAGAAAGGCACTTTCTGAGGAAGTGAAACTGTTCTAAATCTTGATTGTATGGTGGACTCCTGGGGGTATGTATTTGTCAAAACTCAAACTGTATACATAAGATGTGTGCATTTCATAGAATGCAAATTAATCTTCAATAAAAAATACATTTAAGGGCACCTGGGTGGATCAGTGATTGAGCATCTGCCTTTGGCTCAGGTCGTGATCCCAGGGTCCTGGGATCGAGTCCCACATCAGGCTCCCTAGAGGGAGCCTGCTTCTCCCTCTGCCTGTGTCTCTTCCTCTCTAATTCTCTCATGAATAAATAAATAAACTATTTTTTAAAATACATTTTTAAAAAGCATACCTTCAGGGAAGAAGCAGAGCACTAATAAATGAGTCTTCAATGATGCAGTTTCAGACTTGGCCCCTGTTATACAGAAAATCTGCTGGGAATCAAGTGAGAACACCCAGGAACTGCTTTGTGAATCAGAGACAGCCCTACAGGCTCTATCAAAAGACATCGCCCAACTAAAAAACATAAACTAAGCAAAACCAAGTGTGTGGGCCAAGCAAAGGAAGCTTCCAGGAAAATTCTATATACCCTTTTCTACCTTAATTCCAGGACTTTGGATTTCCTAATCAGAAATTCCTAATCAGGGTCACCAGTATGAACCTCAAATCACAAAGAAAGCCAACCACCTAGATTTAAACCCTCCTTCCCCCCATTCACAAACCCTTGTCCAACTTCTCAACTTTTGTGTTCACTCACATGCCTCATACATTACTCTAAATCATTGGCCTGATTGACTAAATGAGTAAATACAGTCCAAATAGCATACTTAACAGCATTCTGGAGCTATAGTGTGTCAGATACCACCACGGCTTCCATTTCTGCTTTTCCCTCTAGTTCTCCATGAGTCTTATTGGAGTCTCAGGGGTAGCTGGGGAAAAGGTCATGGGGATATTTTCTTGGCTTTTCTTGAATTTCTGAATGAACTGTAGGAGCCTCTCCAGAAGATAAGAAGCTAGAAAGAAGAGTTTTTCTCTATGAGGACTTAAACTCTCAGTTAGATTCACCATATCCTAGAATTTCAGAGAACTCTTGAATATCAACACTTTATGCTTAAGCAAATTGAAGCCCAAGACAGTAAAATGGGTTTCACCAAGCTCTCCTGTCTGTCAGAACCATGTTAGGACTTCACACTTCACTACAGTTACCACCCATTACTTACATGTAGCCAGTGCATCCAACTGGCACTCAGTAAATGCTTTCACAAAATGTATAGTGGGGTCAGGAGAATTTAACTCTCTTCCAGAGTAGTAAGAAGTTCAAAATACACTATAATAAATTCTCTCATCCATACAAATTAAAATTTGTTGAATCATGAGGATTTTCTTTGATTTTTTTTTTTTTACAACTCTATTTTTTTCCTCCAGGTGAGGACACACTTTATTATCCTGGGCTACACAGGGGCATTTATGCAAGTGAGTTGAAATATCTGCTTTAATTTCTAGTCTAGGAAAGACAGTATAACAGAGGGGAAAAAGCAGAGACGTAGGGGCTAAGTCATCCTAGCTTCTGAGCTGGAACACGTTACCTAAAACCACTCCACATTGGTGGACTGTAATTGCCTACCTTGCAAGCTTATTGTGGGAACCTAATACTGTGACTAGCATAATGCTTGGCCCATAATAGGATCTCAACAAACAGATGCTTTTAGTAACATTAAAGCCTGTCCTTTCTCTAGCCCCATGGGACAACTGACCCTGAGTCCCATCACGCTGAGCCTCATCACCCATCAGCCCTGCCCCATTCCAAATCTATCCCAGGTCAGAGATTCAGAAGAAAGTAGATCATGAGGGCTGTCTTCAGCCAGTGATGAAGCCATGTTCTGGCCCATCTTTAACTCGGTCTGTTAGGGAACGAGAGAAGAATGATGCTTCAAGTATCAAGAGCAAGCAAACAAAAGAGGAGACGGGTAGCCTGAGCTCCAAAATTCAAACCTAGACCAAGCAACAATTCCAAAACAGCCTCAAACTGGGGCACAATGAACCATTATGTAACCAGAAGGCTCCTTTATTTATTCCATTGGCAAACATTTCCTGCTTGGTTTTGTATAAACATGAGTGCAGAATTTCCTAGCAATCGTATCTTCTGTGGGGCCAGCTATCATTACCCTGTTTGGTCGGAAGGTTGACTTCATTGTTTTAGCAGTTTGTTTCTCCCCATCATACCAGACACTTTGGTAAATTGGCTCCATTTAGGGATGAGGGGTTAGATCCTGGATTAACAACATCACAAGGTTGAGTTGTCCCAAACAGCATCAGCAACGTGAAAAAACCCCTCCCCCGAAGAACTTGAAGCTCAAGTAGTTCCTCAGCTTTTCTGAGAGGCGGAAAGAATGCAAAGATACATAAAAGCTTCATCTAGGTGGGGTTCCACCTTGGTAAGACTCTGTGTACATGAGAGGACTTAGTGTGCTCCAGGAACTACTCTCAGAACTTCACAAATATTAAATTATTCCATGTATATACATAATCCTATAAGAGACATACTATATTACAGATGAGGAAATTGAGGCACAGGGGATTGAGATGATAAGGTTAAAAAGTAGCAGAGCCCATATTCAAGTGCAGGCAGGTAAGCTCTAGACTCTGTGATCTTATCCACTATGCCAAAATACCAAAATACAGTTCCTAGGAAAAAGGAAGTAGAACAGATTTGAGATGTCTTCCATGCCATTCCAGGCCTCTGCATCACCAACATCTCCCTGCACATGACAATAAATACATATTGAGAACCACCTGGGCTATGTCCTAGTGATTCAGAGCTAAAAAGGACATGGATCCTATTCTCTAGACCCGTATAGTCAGCACTAGCCACATTCAACTAATTAAAATTAAACAGAATTTAAAATTTATGTCCCTAGCCACACTAGATGCACTGAAAGCAAATAACCACACATGGCTAGTGGCTAGTGTGTTGGAGAGTATAGGTATAGAACATTTCCATCATTGCAGAAAATTCTATCAGAAAGCAATGTTTTAGACCTTTGCTATTCAGGGAGCCCTGATCGGCAGTATCAATCACGGGGAGCTTGCTAGAAATGCAGCATCTCAGACCCTGCCTCAGACCTACTGGATCAGAATCTTTATTTTAACAAGATTCTCAGGAAATTCATGTGTACTTTAAAGTCCAAGAAGCACTTCAGTCTAGATAGAAACTTCTTTCTGCCTATAATTTCTATTTTACCAATAATCCCCTTAACTGTTTTTACTGCATACAACACATGACTCGCCATTCCCATTTCCTGCTGAAATATTAATTGATAACTAAGATGTTTATAATCAAATAGAATGATTCCTCCCTCCTTGGAGCATGTGCCTATTAATAAATGATTTAAAGAACCAAAGCTGTCCAAATCAAAGGAATAAAAAGATAATGTTGGAGTGACAGGCAGTGGGTTCTCTCTGATATTCCCTCAAACTCCTAAGTCTAAGGAGAGTCTGGGCAGAAAAAGTTAGACAGGATGGAAGAGTGTAGAGAACCGGAGTCTGATTGTCAGATCATGTGGTTGCCAGCCTTGGACCTCTTCTAAGTAACTGAATAGACTTGGGCAAATTACTAAAACCCTCTGCAGTGTAGGTTCCTCACCTATAAAATGCAGGAGATTGTGACGGTCATTTTCAGATCAAAACCTCTTTATTCCAATGGAGCTGGGGATAAAGGAAGCAAAAGGGGAGGAAGAACTGGTCTTTGAGGTGAGATGTCAGCACTGGATATTCATTTTACTCACATATACAGGAATCTTACTATAAAGAGTCTTCCTTCATAAGCAGAATTCAACATGGAATAGAGTCATCAGGGACCCTGTATCCAATGTGGTAATTTGAGGATTAATATAAAGTGTGTCCTAGAGCTAACATGATTTCCTTAATGACCTCTACCCTTCCTATAGCCACACCTGTTACCATGTGACTTTTGGGCTCCTCCCGTCTAGTGGTGTGGTCTTCCTCTCCTCTGCCCATTTTAGTTCTACCATGAAACTTTGTAGTGTCCTCCTCTGACTCCAGGAATGGCCTCATGACTTGTTTTAGCCAACAGAAAGAAGTGAAACGATAGCACCAATTCCTAAACTAAACCTTAAATGTCTTGAGTGTCTCCACCTACTTTCTTGAGCCTCTATCATCACCCAGCAAGCCCAAGCTAGCCTGCTGGAGGATGAAAGGCACAAGGAGAGGAGCTGAGTGTTTGCAGCTGACCCAGCAAAGGTCATCTTAGATTAGCCAACATCCAGCTGACATTCATGCATGTGAGTGAGTCTCCAGCCAAGATCAGCAGAGGTAGCTTGGCTTACCAACAACTGAACCTAGATATGTGAGCCATAAACATTTAATTTTGTATGCCACTGAGGTTTTTTGTTGTCACACTCCATCATTGTAGTAAGAGATAACAGGCACGCTTCCCTATTGTGTCTTCCTAAAAACAGAATACAGATCTGTGAGTGAAATCATCACAGTAAGAGCTAAACTCTTTTCATCCATTTCTAATTTAATGTTCACAACTACCTTATGAAGTGGCCTCTTAAAATGAGGAAACTGAGACTCATAGAGGTTAAATTATTTGCCCATAATCACATGGCTTATAAGTGTGTAAGCCAGGACTTGAACCATGGTATCCAACTCCACCTCTGACCCCAATTTTTAAGCCCCAGTGCTATCTAAACACTGCATGATTGCATGAAAAGCCACTGGCCTGAGTATCTGCTACTAAAGAGTTGAGTGAGCTTGAACAAGTCATGGCTCTCCATGCATCAGTTTCCTCAACTGTGACAGGAGGCAGGGGAACACATTGAATTGTATTTTTCTTCTATTCCAACAATCCATTGTTCTATAAGATTATTAGCCCAGTTTTCTCAGTTTAAGTCTCTTCTGCGTGGAATGTTAGAGGCATATCTTAGAGATTTCATAGTATCATTTCTAATAAACTTTGAACACAAATCCACACTGGGGTTCTGCAGTAATCTCCTCCATTCCCTGCTTGAAGTTAGATGAGCTAAGTTGGAAACTCAGGAGTGAACATAGGATCCAGAGTACTCTCAAGGGCTCAGAGCCAAAGGAGCCTGATAGGTCTTATTACCATCATGGCTCTCTCCTAAAGCTTATGCCACGCTGGGGGGTATGGTGGCATGGATAGACCATTGGGGGCAATGGGAGTAGGCAATAAAAGGGCTGAGAGAGCAAAACTGTACATGTACATAAATATTAATAACTAGCAATAATAATAATAAACATTTATGAAACGAGTACAATGAGCTGGGTTCTTATGGTTGATGTGGAGATCTACCACACAGGCCTCTCTTCAGGAAGGGCTTGCTATTCACCTGTGGGTGTGTCTTCTACACACAGCTTCCAGCCGCCATCTCCTTCAGGGTCTGCCTCAGCCACACAGCCCCCAAGCCTAAGCCACACACTTTCTCAGGGTAGCCCACATCAAACGACTGATCTATGAGGAAATTTAAAGCATTGATCATCTTGATCCAACTCAGGAGAGCTCTGGAAAGCTATTGTAGCTCTATAATTCATGCCTGCTTGGCTGAGGCTTCTTCCTCAGACCTGCACTACAGTTTAACTTCTTTATCCCAATTATACTCCCTAGTCTTTCCTTTCACAAGAGTTATCTCCCTGCGCCCCCCCCCCCGCTTTTTAAGTAGGCTCCACACCCAACATGGGACTCAGACTCACAACCCCAATATCAAGAGTCACATGCTGTACTGACTGAGCCAGCCAGGGTCCCTGTGTTAATATTAATAAACATCTTGCATCTCTAACTCTGCCTTGACATCTGCTTCTAAGACCCTAAGACAAATTCACTATAAGAGTCTCTAGTTATAGTTAAGTACTGAAATCCAATCCATTCACCTAATAAAAGCCCCATTTTTTTAAAGAAATGAAAGTGAGAGGAAGGAAGAAAGGAAGGAAAGGGAGGAGGAGGGAGGAAATTAATAGAAGTTATGCACTTCCCAAGATTTACAACTCACTACTATAGACTCCAAGAAAACAGAATTTGCAACACTTTTGGACCATTATGGAAGTAGTGGTCAGTGGTCAACTGAACACTAGCTTAAATGAGAAGGAGAGAGATGGAAACTTCTCTCTATTCTCATATTGCTAACAGCCTTTCAAGCTTTAACAGGAGTAGAAGAAGTTGGGCAATAAAGGAGAGACTCAGGGCAAGTTGGAACATGAATCACAGTAAGGTCTGCATGAGTTTCCAGAAGTTCCTGTGTTCTTTGCACTCTTCAAATTTATGACACCATTTTTATAAGAAATAATAATAAGGAATACATATTGATCTTTTACTATGTGACAAGCAAATGTGCAAAGAGCTATACAATTATACCAGTCATCACTCACAACAACCCTAAGATAGTAAGGTAGGAATTATTGTTCAACAACTACTCACTCTGCTTTCCTCTTTCCATGGGAAAAGTATAATTATCCACCCCCTCAGTGTTGAACTTGGCCATATGACTTGTCTGACAACTGAAATGTGAATGTATTCAAGCAGAGGGTCTGACTGAAATTGCCAAATGGTTTGGCTCATTGTCTTGTGCTCCTGACATCTACCTCAGGGAACCACTTCTTTTTCAGCCTGGCATCAGTGGAGTTGATCTGAACCCAACTGCCAGCCTAGACAGAGTTGCACAGTTGATGTACAAACCCCTGAAGGAGAAAAAAAGATTTACAGTTATAAGCCATTGAGATTTTAGGAGAGCCATTTGTTATACACCATTATTGTAGCAAAAGATGACTAATATGAACAAGTTCTATACTTATTCCCATTTTCAGATGAGGAAATTCAGGTACAGAGAAACTAAGTGACTTGACTAAGGTTACATAGCTCTCTAACAGTGGCTGGAATTTTAACCAAGCAATAAAATCTTAAAACAATGTTCTTAAGCCCTGCTTCATATTGCATATTTTAGTGCTTAAGATAAATATTATAATTTCATTCTATGTGAAATGCGTATTACTTCTTTTCTTTCTTTTTTGGTTATAAAATGATTGTTTATTGAAATATTTTCCTTTGATGTTATTGGTGGCCATCAACATTGCAGCCTACAGATTATTAGGCAGTCCTTAGGATCTCTCTAATGGTTCCAGAGAGTTTTCTGGCTACTAAAGACTGGTGCCACATCTGTCAGTTGATGTTAACGATCTTATCAAAAGTGATATTTCCACTGTACTTAATGTTTTTCTGCTTCTTTCTGTCTGTTGGCAGTTCCTTGAGGGCTTTGATAATCAGGGCAGAGGCAGAAGGAATCACTTCAATCCGGTCCTGTCTGTTCTGAATGGTCAGTTTCCTGTCATCCTCAGACCGTTCCAATCACCAGTTGCCTTGGCAATGTCATCACCAACCTTTTCTGGAGAAAGACCCAGGTGGCCAATCTTTGGGGCCAGGGCAGGCATGGTTCTGACTTCTCCACTGGTGCACCTCAGGTACATGACTTGATCTCGTTGGGGCCAAACTTAAGTGCCATGGTGGAGGTGGATGGTGTCAGGTGAACCTGAATTCAGGGTGACCCAAGTCTGTTGAACCTTCACCTTCTCCAAGTTGAAAGCCAAAGGAAGCTGAAGTGCATAACTTCTATGTGTTAAGAGATCTTTGAATTCCACCTCAAACCAAGATTCAGTTATTTTATTTCCTGGGTCTTTTTAAGCATTCTTAGATGGTTAATGTCTAATGGGCCAGCATTTAACATATGATCACATATGATTAACATGTGAATATTGTAACCAAAGAAATGACACTAAAATGTCCAATCATTGGTTCAGAAAATATCCACATTACTTCCATTTTCAAGAGTTATTTTAATTAGTTGTTATTGAAAAACATCTGATTTCCTTATCAATGGAAAACTCGGGGCAACTACAACTTTAAGAGAGATGAACTGTTTAGAAGAGGCCTATCTCTAAGCCTGTGTGCTTTAAGAGATTTAAGCCATTAAGAAAAAGATATATAAATTAAGAGCTATATCTTTAATTAAACTTTTAAATTAAATAACTAATATTAATACTTTCATTTTAATTTTCAAAAGTACCGATCACAAAAACTTTTCCTCCTATTTATGCTTAAAATCAAACTTTTCCTTTATGTACTAAAATGTATACAGTTTAGTCAAATAGATGGTGTAAACCCCCCCTCCCCTTGTCTTCATTTATTGAATTTAGGCTTTAAGAAATTCTTGAAATTTCCTGGGGAATTGCAAGACCCCAACAGAACTTCCATGCACACCCTTCCTCAGGACAACTCCATCTGTCATCCCTGCCATGGTGGCTGCTTTTACAGACCTTAGAGAAGATAAACTTGTGACCCAAGCTGGGAAGTTGGGGACTGACTCATGCTGAGAAGTTGAGCAGTATAAAGGGCATCTGGTACTTTAATTTATTCCTTCAGACTTCCCACTGCCCTTACCAGAAGCTTACTGCCACAGAACTCTAGGCTCTTTCAATTCAAACCACTTATACATCTAGCTGGAGATGTATAACTATAAAAGTTCCAAACCATTAATTTAGATTCTTTCCAGACCTCTTCAGAAGGTCTGCCTTAAGACAGTGACATGCAGTAAATGACCTCAAAGGTAACATTACCACGAAATACTTACTGGTAAGATGACCTAGGATGGAAGAAGCATAACAAAAAAAAAAAAAAAAAAAAAAGCATTTTAAGATTCTGTCTCTAATTCTTTGTAAGGCATGTTACCTCTTTTAGTCTATGAGTGCCATGAACAAAATGGCAATATTAATACTGTCCCTTTACCTCCATGCTGGGTGAATAAATTGTCCTTCTGTGGTTTTCCATAGGGTCTCCCCTCATGCCTTGCAAAAAGTATCTAAAAATATAAGAATACATATTATAGCTACAAAGTAAAATGAAATTCCTGCCAGTTTTATAGACTCAATACCAAGGTCTGCAGTAAGCCCAGCCCTGCACTGTCCATTATGGGAAATGCACAATAATGATGAGGCCTTCCTCCCTCCCTTCAAGATGCTCACAAAATGGGTATTCAGCAAGTAACTGTGAGCCACAAGCTCAAGGTATCCCAGTCCCTGAGAGGAAGAATATGAGGGCAAATCAATCAATTATGCCAATCTCACAACTTCACAGTCTAAAGGAGAGAGAAAACAGACACTAAGTAATTCTAATAAAAAACAGAAAGTGATGTGCACCTAAGAGAGACCCAGATAATGGATAATAAGGGGTTAAGGAGAAAAGAAATTACTTAGAAGTAAGGGGGATGGATCAGGGAGGAACTCTCCACTGAGGGAGATTTGAGGTGGGTCTTCTAAGACAGGAGTTGGACATATGCAGATGAAGGGAAGGCACTCTAAAGAGAAGAGGGATCCCTGGGTGGCGCAGCGGTTTGGCGCCTGCCTTTGGCCCAGGGCGTGATCCCGGAGACCCGGGATCAAATCCCACATCGGGCTCCTGGTGCATGGAGCCTGCTTCTCCCTCTGCCTGTGTCTCTGCCTCCCTCTCTCTCTCTCTGTAACTATCATAAATAAATAAAAATTTTTAAAAAATTAAAAAAAAATAAAGAGAAGAGAATTTTATTCAGATGGGGGAAGGACACAGAGTGGGAGTTTATGGAAATAACAGTTCCCTCGAACTCAACTGTAGGGGGACACAGTTGGCACTAATGGGAAATAAGATGGAAAAAAGTTAAGAGAAAATTTCAAAGGGCCATGACAATGAGGCTCAGGAAGTTGGCACTTATTCAAATTCTCTTCTGCTGAGTTCTGGGGGTTGTGAAGACAGGATGGGCAATGATCCAGGATACTCTCCTGTGTGACCAGAACAGCCTGCTTTTATCTAGTTGACATACTAGAGTTTCTGGATAAGATTTCATTTGGGGGACCACATATGAAACCACTGCCGTCAGCAAATTGAAGCTGTGCAAGGTTTTTAAGAGGGTCGGGTGAGTCAGAAGATCAGATGCCAAAAGATGAATCTGGTGGTAGCAGTGTATATGATGGATTACAGGGGACAGTGTAAACTTGGGAGGACGAAATAAGAGGTTGCTAAACATCCCCAGGTAAAGGACCCAGGGACCTGAAGTCAAAAACAGTGGTATAGGAGAGGAGGCTGGGCACAAAGAGGTCAACCTCTGGGCCTTGGAAGCAAGTGGAATACACAGGGAAGTCAAGAGTTCTGAGCCTGGAAGACAGGGTACTTTCACTAAAAATAAAGAACACAGAACACAAGACAAGTTTGGAAAATGAGAAGCCAAGTTCAGTTTGGGAAATATTACGTTTGAGGTTCTGGCAAGATTTCCAGAGGGCAAATAGCTTGGTGGGAATATCTAGCAGGCAGTTGGAGAAAAAAAAAAATCTCACTGGATAAACATACACATAAGAGATGAACACATTAAGCAGTTATTCACATACACGGGGCTATTTTTTAATGAAATGAAAAATCTCATTACATGCTAGACTCCCTTTAACTATTTGCATCCCTGGTTTATCTTCCTGACCCCCAAATATGTCAGGTGCACAAGTTTTGGTCCTCGACCCTCTGTTCTTCCTGCTCCTCATTCTTCTACTCAGAGATTCGTTTACTATCAGCTTCAAAAATCTACATTCCATGTCTTTATTTCCAGTCCCAGAGCTCCAAATGCCTGCTAGAGATGGCCATGTGGCTTGGGCATCCCAACCCAATCAAAGCAAAGATAAACTCATCTTTTCCTCTCCTCTGTAACTGGTGCTTCCTCCAAATGTCCCCATTTCTTTGCACAGGGACTTGAAGCTCTGGGGCCACAGACTTCCCCTCTCTCATATTGTCCTAGAACAGCACTTTTCCAACATGTTGTTCCCCTGCTCAAAAGCTCCTCAATGTGAACAAAATCAAAGCCAAACTTCTCAATCCACATTTCAAGGCCATCCACAGGTCTGTCCCAAATTGCCTTTCCAACCACAGTTCCCACTGTCTCTCTGGCCAAGCCTACTCTGAGAAAACCACCCTGCATTTGACCCTCAAGCATTCCCACTTTGATTCATTCCCACCTTATCAAATATGTTGGCATTCCTTCCTTCTGCCAGAGAGCATTCCTCCCCTGCCCATTCTTCATCTGATGTGCACCCATCCTCAAAGCCTTATGTTCCATCTCATTCTGAACCCCTTCCTTGTCTATTGTAGGTCAACGAGGTACTTCCTCTATAGTCACTAAACAAACTAGATGGTGTTTGCCTATCTATTTTCTCATGTGTGATTTAGGGTTTTAACAGTACTTAATGTCATAGGATTGTTCAAAAATGAAATAAGTACTCAATAAATAATTATTATCAGGATATAAGTAGAAATAAAATAGTCCCTGACATCAGGAGCTCAAAATACAAATGATATTTTGGAAAGACAATAGATTGGGGAAGGGAGATGTAGTTAATAGGGCAATTCTTCACTACTTATCTGTCTTTTCTAAGATGCAGGGCATGGTTCTTCTACATGATTGGAAGCCTTGGAAAATTACGTTTAATATTTAATGAATAACCCTGGAAAGTGTCTCTTATTACTTTTTGGTGCTTTTTACTTCTCCTGGGAAACAGTGTACTAAATAATTCTGTTTTCACAAAATTAACATTTTAATTCCAACATCAGATTTTTACTCATCTGACTACATCTCAAAATAATAGTATTGTTATTAGTAGCCCAATACTTAACATCCTCAAGTGATAATTCCTCATCACTACATACCTGCACATCAATCACACACACACACACACACACACACACACACTCATTCTAAGCTATCCAATGCATATGTACTCAGAGACTAGAAAAAAAGCACTGAATCTAGAGAACAAAGGAAAGAATTTCCAGTCTCAGCTCCATCTTTAGAAGAGGAACTGAGTACATTCATTATCCTAGCCAAGCTTCAGTCTACTGATCTGTAAATGTATACACTACATTGTGGCTCCCAGTCCTCATTGATCAGAGATGCCCATCAAGAAAGATCTGTAATAATTCATGTTCTTGAATTTCAATCTGGACCTGCTGAATCAGCACTTCTAGGGGGAGGAGCCTGGAAATTTATACATTAAAAAAGCATTCCAGGTGATTATGAGATCAATCAAATTTGGGAATCCCTTTCTCAATTCTTATTCATCTCACATTAAAGACATACTCCTCTCCAAAGAGCCTCTGGCAACCTGGAGTCAGGGATCCAGGGCAGAAAGAGCATAATAGTTCTAAGAGAAGCTAAAATAATGGACAGTGTCTCCTCCCTCCTGCTTTATGCTCAGAAACATCCTTTCCCTTCACTTCCCAACTGTGGTTTCTGATCAACATAAATATTTCAACCATTTATGATTCCTTCACAAGATGCCTAAGAGCAAAGAAAATACTTTATTTTGATACCTCTTAAGGACTTAAAGTCAGCTTTGAACATGTGACATAAAATCTCCCTCATGAGATAATATTGTTGCAGTTGGTGGATTCAACTTGAATGAGATGCATATCTTCAATTGTTTCACTTACTCAGCTGTGTTATTTTAAAATCTTGTTGAGTCCTCCCTGTTTACATAAAGATACATTTAAGGAATTATTCTCAGCTTTACTGGCTTTGATGGAGCCTCTTCTATAAAATGCCACTTTGCTGGTGCTTTCACTCAATCAGCTTGAAGAGGAAACTTCTTCCCACTCTCCCAGGAGAGCTCCAGGGCTCTGCTTTGCAAAATTCAGAGTGTGAATCTTTCTAGAAGAGAAAACCACCTACCAGAGCTTCATAGGCAGAAAAGTTTCCAAACTCCAAGCTAGTTTCTAGGAAATGTGTTTGTACACTAAATATGACCATGTGCCCAGCCCCCATACCATATGATTGGGTTCCTGTGTACAAACAAAATCACCACATTCTCTGAAGCTAACTTTTAAGATGTTGTACTTCTTTCTTCCAGTTTGTAGCACAGGAAACCTGATTCCAAGGAACGCTATTTTCTGTTTAAAGGCTCTCAGCTTCTGGAGTCCAACTGCCTGGCTTCATCTTTTGCTAGCTACATGAATTTAGGCAAGATACTCATGCTCTTTGTATCTCAGTTTACCTGCCTGAAAAATAATAGTGCCCACCTAAGAGGTTTATGTGAAGTTTAAATGGAATATATATAAAAGGCTAGAAATAAATCCTGCCACATAATAAATACCCCATGAGTGCTAGCTATTATTTCTTCTTGCAGGACTTCAGCATTTTGAGGTAAAATATGTAAAAAGAATTCCCATACTCCATCTGTCACACCACCTCAGAAGCAGCCCATTGTCTTCTTGAATGGTTTGACTTTTTCTACACTAAGAAGTCTGATAAACTAGGTGAATTACTGCTCCAAGAGAGACTTGAAAGAGCTCCCTTGGATGACTGTCACTATTAATTGAAGGACACAATTTTGTTTGTTACCTTGGTGTCAAAGGGACACCACTAGCCAGGTTCCATATGCTCCAATCTCATGCCATTGTGAAGCCATCTCTGATAATTCTTGTGCACCAACAACATCAGAAAACCATTGCTTGCTTCAGCTTGAAGAAGAAACTTCTTCTCACTGGAGGAGAGGGATGCACCATTAAACCTCTGTTGACCTCAGTGGTTTACATCCAGTAGATACCTGACAAATACTTAATTAAAATCTACCTTCCCTACTGAGGCACTCAGAGTGTGCTTTGGTACTATGAAAAATTATCAGTCTATCTAAGATTGTCCTTCAAAGGGCAGAAGAGGTGGAGAGGAAAGAAAAGAGGGTTAGGGTTATAAATATTTTACCATAAAACACCAGGTATTGTTATATTCACTGAAAAGGAGGACATGAGTATGAAGTGGTAGGCATTTAAATAGAATGCCATCTGTTTTATGCTTAGATTCAAGTTTTTATTTGACATGGATGAGAAAGCACAAAACCATTCACCATTTCCAGGAAAATGACAGAAGAACTACTCAGGACTCTAGCTGAGTTACTTGACATGGGAGACTGACAAGTCAATCAGGTACAGTTAAATAGTCAGGGGTTCCCTGCACCAGAAAGCCTTGAACAACATCAGCTCCTTGGCCATAGACAAGAGACAGTCCTGTGCTCATTTTCTACCGAGCAAGATGGTTCTGTGTTCAACAAAAGCAATGGAAACCCACTCAGGCAGAGTCAGTTTGTTGATAAAGCTTCCAGAAGGACTGTAACTTATCACTAAGATGATGAAACCTAAAATTTCATTGATTTAAAATGTGGGGTGCTGAGAGTAGAACGATGTTTACTAAAACATGATTTGGAGAGATGATTTTGATTTGCTTCAGAGCCACGCAAAATTAAGCTAAGACTTAAGTTATTTTCCCTCAAGTGTTGCATAATATTTGAAGTATGTGGCAAAGAGTTAGCTCTTTATGAAGTTTTTATTACATCCTGTTCATTGGGACACTAAAAACTGCCTACTCCCAAACCTAATATCATGGTTAGAATTCTGATATTTAGAAATGTAGTGAACCTTCAATATTAGTTCATATCTGGGAGGAGGAGGAGAATGAACAATTCTACACAGGAAAAATAATATGAATTATTCAGGAGAAACTTCTCCCTAATAGCTTAATCTGCTCTGTTTCCACATATTTGTAACTGATATAGCTTCAGGAAGTAAAGAAGTTACACCCATCCTAGTTTTAACTGAAAAAGCCCATGGCATTCTGGGAGTAGTCTCTTCTTATCAATGTTACTCTGGGGAACACAATGGCTTCTAGGTAATGCCAGTCATTGGGAGATCAACCAAATTATTAATTTTCTACCCCAAGACAGTGGTTTAGTTAACGTAAAAAATCTCCAATGTAATCTATTCCATTATTCTAAGGACATTAAAAAGGGGGATGGCATTTACATTTCAAAATATCCCAATAAGAACATCATTTACTATTAATAAAGGTGCTGTAGGTAGCAAGGAAAATGACACATGGGGAAATTTTTATTTATGCAGAATTTGTTTATTGACTAGTAACTTTTTAGTTTGACCAATGTTCCAAACAGAATCACAGATTAACAGGCCTTATCTTTCTCTATTTTTCTTGTAAGTATTTCTCCTGGCCACCTCTGTCACCAGGGCTGTGCCACCACAGGAAAACATGTATGTTCTTGGCACAGTCGGCACATAGATAAAGAAGGTAACAGTGAAAACCCAACAGAAGCAGCTCAAATTTTTACATGTAAAAACAAAATGGGGCGGGGGTGGCTAGATGGCTCGTTCGTTTGAGTGCCTGCCTTCAGCTCAGATCATGATCCCCAGGTCTTGGGATGAAGCCCTACATGGGGCTCCCTGCTCAGTGGGGAGCTTGTTTCTCCCTCTCTCTCTGTTCATCCTCCTACTTGTGTTTTTGCTCTCTCTCTCAAACAAATGAATAAAACCGTTTTTTTAAAAATGAGTCACAGATACTGAAAAATATAATTTACTTAGGACAAAATGCAAAGCAATTATAGATTTAGGAAAGAGCAGAGGCTGAAGGAACTGAGATTGACTGCTCAGGGTGGTTGAGTAATATACATAGTTTTCCTACATCACAGTTCTCTATGCCCAAGGAGAAAACAACCAAAAAATGACTTTAACTGAGTCCAGAAAGATGTCAGTTTAGCCTTTAGGATGAATTCTTGGTGTATAAGTTGATACATACCATGTTAGGTTACAAAGAAATCTTGTAATCTCCCTCCCAGGAGATGTTGAGACAGGAAAAGCCAAGTAATGCGCATGACCATTTCAAGGGGCCAATTCACCCAGAGTCAGAGGAACATACTAGAAGACTTCCTGGGGTCCTTACAGGCTCAGGATTTTCTAATAATTCAACAAACATGAGGCCGTAGCAGTGTCTGCTCTGCACTAAGTTTAGCAATTTTGGCAAATTCCAAATACTTTTCCTTCATACAAATGAGGTTAACAGCAAGAAAGGATTTTACAAGGGCTTTTTACAACCAATCAGCACCTCATGGGATGGGATAAATACCCGCTTTTTCCTTAATATGGTAAATGGCTAGGCACAGTTTAAAATAGAGCCAGAGCTCAGTGTAATTAAAAGAATTGGTAGAAAAAAAGCACCTAGTACAGGATGGCCATGTAGAATGTCAGCGCTTTGGGAAGAGAGTTAGTGGACCTTCTGTTCACAAGGGAGTTTCACTGGATTCTTTAACCAAAGTCAATCTGCCACATTGAGGAAATGCAGGGTCAGACTTAATGCTTTTGGTCCCAAGGGAAAGTTGTCCAATTGCCAGAATGTGAAGGATAAAGAAAAGGAAAATTATCTCTTTTTCTGTCAGTGCTATGAGCAGTTACTGAGAAGAAAAAAATCCCATGCTAAGGCCTACAAAGAGAAAGCCTTCTGTCACTTGTCACTCTCTGTCTTGAGACTTGTTCCTGTCACACTACAAGAATGTATGTAAACCCAGACTCTCAATGAAAAAAATCAGAAATTATCCAATTCAAAGTGTGTGTGTGTATGCACGCACGCGCGCACACACACACACCTCAAAACATAACACTAGCTAAAGAAGACCAGTAGCCCAAAACATCTTTCTTCCTTTTCTCATAAGAAAGTCACAATCCAATCAAGAAAACCAGTTGAAGGGTAGCCCCATCTCGAGAACTCAAGATAGTTGCCCCACCTTACTCTGCCCTGAAATGCAACCTCCTGCTTCCTCTCTAGGCAGCCACTTCCCAAAGAGACATCAGCATCCCTCTGGGAAGAGATCTCAGTAATCTGCCTTAATTGCTGGGCTTCCAAACAGCTTTTGACTCCACCACAATTATGGCTTAAAAATCCCACATCCATTTTGCATCCTAAGCCATGGAACTTTTAAAGACAATCTAAATCCAAAAACTTGAGCCCAAATTACTCTGTCAAATAAGTCATGTATGTGGAAAATGAACCTTCTGTTAGAAAACTCCAGGCTGTGCCCAGGTGTGTCACTAGTCTACTCTCTTGTTTCGTTTTTATCCTAAAAAGTCCTTTTCTTTTGTTCTTTTACTTCTTCTCTTCATACTACTTGAAAAAGAGAGCTTTGTAATCCTCAACTTGAATGGAGAGCCCCCTATAAAACAATTCATAATATGTGAAAAAACAACCACAATGCTATCCACTGAAATAAAAATAGAAACTTTATAAACAGCTACCAAGCAAAGACAACAAAAGTGTCCCCTTTCAGAGTTGATAAGAGATCATGAGGTTGAAATTCTGCACAGCACTTTGAAAACTAGAAACCTCTGTGTTAGGACCTCATTCTTCTTTTAAAGCAAATAACTTTGGAAGTTTGCTAGCTTCCAAAAACTGGCTCCATCATATGCCATGATTTTGATCCATGACACTTTGAAAAAATGATTTCTATAATCAAGTACACTTTATAGCTCTCTATGTATTTACACTTAAGAAAAATAATTCTTAAAACATGTCACCATGAGGTCATAACAAAATGAACTAATCCTGTGCAAAAGTCATGTTCTTTAAAAACAACAAATAGAGGATAAGTATTTTTGTTTGAAAGCTCACAAAATTGGAAACAAGGCAAGTCAATAAAATTTCTTCCAAACCACCTTTCCCTACCCCTGGAAAGCATTTTATGAGATAATGAAAACCTCTAACATTGAGTGATGTGATTAAGTAATAAAAAGTTAGATTTTCCTTCCTATGTAACCCCCACAGGGTGCTTCCTAGAGCACTGGAAAGGTCTGTATAAAGAGTTAACTGTGTGTTGGTGTAGCACCAGATTACAGGTGTTTGTTAAGGGAGATCCCGCTGAGATTTTTCTCTAGACTGGTTAAACAACAGCTTCATTCTCTCTCACTCTAATGGGCTGGTTAGCAAGCCCTACCCTTCCTAGAAGGCTCTGTGCACAGTGTACATGGGTTCATTGCTTCAGCCTCAAGTCTGCAGAAACAGCAAGCTGGCACAGTTGAATCTTGTGAGTAGATGAGCTTATACAAAGAAACAACTTACCCTCCACATAGTTCACAGGAGATTGCGGGGCTCACCCATTGCAGTTACATTAGTCCACCAAGTGAAGATGTACAGACAGCCACTGCCCCTGGGAATGTGCCCCTTCCTAGGTTTAATCTCATGCTGTCCCTCTGGAAGAGTGGTGCAGGGCACACAAGCTCCACCCAGACTCCTGCTCCACAAGTTCCTGGTAACAAGCAGGTTAAGCTAGCCAATAAATGAACCCTCAAACCAGGGCTTATCACCCTACACCCTGGATTCTAGGAGCTCTGCAGCCACCTGAAATTTCTTTAATGAGATTATCCTGATGGACACGAAATTCCTGGGTTCTGTCATTGTAAAAGGACTGCTTCCATCAATACTTATGAAAAGGTGCTTCCATGGCTCATCTTCATTTTTCTCCTAATGTTCAAACTGCTTATATTCTAAATTCTTCTCCCATGAAGCCTTTCCATCAAGAGATACATGTATATGTGAGTGTGGTAGGGAGGTTCGTTTTTAATTTTCAAAACTATTTTGAAATGATTTCAAATTTAGCGAAAAGTTGCAAATCTTAAATGCCCTTTACACCAATTCAGCAAATTTTAATATTTTTCCATGTTGCTTAATATCCCCCCACACTCTGTGTATTTCTGAACCGTGTGACAGTAAGCTGTACATTTGATGCCTTACTTTGCAATACCTCAATGTCTATTTCCTAAGAATAAAGAGTCTCTTACCTAATCACAGGACAGTTCTCAAATTCAATAAATTTAACATTGATATAATACTTTGTTATCTAGTCCATAGTCCATATATACATTCCATCATGTGCCCCCCCCACACACACACACAATGACCTATATAACAGTTATGGTTCAGATAAAGGATCCAGTTCAGAATCACATGTTGCAGGCCTCTCTGTAGGCTCCTTGAGCCTGGAAGCAATTCCCCAGCCTTTCATTTATTTTATAAACTGGCCTTAATTTGGGTTTCTCTTATATTTCCTTGTTATTAGGTTCATGGATTGCAGTTGAGGCTGCAAGACTACATAATGATGTGTTCTTCCAAAAGTATCTCATCTGGGACCCATGATATTCATTTTTTCATTTGTCCATTTTTAGTAATATTAATTTCTATCACTTGGCTAAGATGCTGTTCCATATCTTCACTGCACAGTTAACTATTTCCCTTCTGTATTTTTATTAGATATCTTGCAATTATGTAAGTAACCTGGTCTTCATTGAATCTCCACCTCTAGATTTGGTACCCATTGACGATTCCTACCTGAACCCATTTTTATTCTAGTGGTCATGTGTTTTCTTTTTTTAAGTACAAAACAGAAACTTAATTCACTAAGCATCATCACAAGGTGGAAGAAAAAAAAAAAAGAAACCTTAGATTTGCATTACCAGGCTTCTTCATCCACAGGGTCATGATGTCATAAAAATGATGAAAGAGGAAATATATATGCTACAAATGGGCCAGGTTTGCCACAACATGGTTTTATTTTATCTGAGGTTCTCCATAGGAGTCCAATCCTCAGAAGTGAGAGAGTCTGAGTCTGAAATCACGACACCATCTTCTACTCCTTTGATTCAATATCAAGCATTTTTCATTATGATTACATGCAGTCACCAGTCCAGGGCATTTCCTCCCTTTTGTTTAAATTGCCTCTAGAATAAACATCTCAAAACTTAGGATGGCAGCCAACGGAAGATAATCTCTCAGGGGAAAACACTGGAATCCTCACAACTTCCATCAGTAAGAAGCAGAGGAAAATGACAAGTTGCCATTCATTTCTGAAGAAATTCACTTCACAGTAAAGCTCCTCACCTTCAGTTCCATACAGTGAGAGCTAAAATGTTAAATTTTCAGGTAGGGCAGATAAATCATAACATTTCCCATGAAACTGAAACACATGCATGTATTATGCATAAAATTTACACCCATACACACTTTCCCTTGTAAGAAGAGCTCAGAGATCTTAGAAACCTGATACATTTATTATCAAGAGAATACTATACGATCACATGAAATGAAATAAAATGGAACCTACGGGTTGGGGGAATCTGTAACTTATCCCCGCTAGGGTTTACCTTGTTCACTCAAAATAAACATATTTCCTTGAGCGCAGATGGCAAATGTGAGGTGACAATTCATTCTCCAACAAAGCATGTTACTTCCCAAGAGGCAAATTCTCACTTCAAGGTGTAGAATATTCACGTGCATGAAAAATTCCACTCTGTAGGCAAGAAAGCTTACTAAAATGAGAATTAGCTAGTAAAAACAGGGGTTTGACAAAAAATAAAAAAATAATGAAGACAAAGTGACCAAGGCCAGCAGATGCTAATATGACCAGTCCTACTTCCCTCCTTACTAATCAGAACCCAGCAATATGAATTACAGCTTGTCAGCTCGCCAAGATTTGTCTTTCCTGTATTGATCTATAGTGTGTAAAGACGACATCAAAATCCCCACTGGCCAGCCAGGTGAAAAAAACTGTCCATCTTCACGGAATGAAACCATATTGCACTGCATTGTATGGTATCCCATCATGTCAGGTCTTACCGTACTTCAGAGCTAGAAGCCATGTAGATATCATTTTACAGCTCCATTTTAAGTTTCTAGGCAATGTAACAGACACTATTTGAATAAATGTTCGTTTAATAAGTATTTAAACTTACTTAAATATTTATTTGTTTAAAGAATCTTTATTCAACCCCTACTTTGTTCCAGGAACAAGGCCAGGTCCTAGATATATGATGGAGAGCAAGACAGATAAAATTCCTATCCTCACAAATATTCCAGCCTACTTTTGCAGTATTTATTGCTGATAAAAACATCATAGTTTATTGAAAGTTTTAATCAGATAGATCGGCAGTGCCCGATAGGAAAATAATGTGAGCCACATATATAATTTTTAAACGGCCAGTAACCACATTTGTTTAAAATGTAAAGAGAAATAAGTAAAATTAATTTAACAATGCACTTAACCAACATGTCCAAAATATTTAACATGTAGTCCATATCAAAAGTTATTAACAAGATGTTTTACATTCTTTTATCATACCAAGTCTTCAAAATACAATATGTATTTTACATTTACAAACATCTCAATTCAGATGCTAAATTTTCATCAGAAATACTTTATATGTATGTCGATTTCATAAAAGTTTACAGCTAAAAAAAGTTGGTTGACATACTCAAGTTATCCCAACCATTCTTAAGAGTTTACCAAGAACTAAATCAAACAGGATTTGCATTTACATTTAAATTAATTAAAATTAAATACAACTAAAAAAATCCAGTTCCTCTGTTGCACTAGCCTCATGCCAAGTATTCAATAGTCCCATTGGCTGCCATATTGGTTGTACAGCTCTGAACGATATCATTTCCTTTTCCTAGGAAATAAATGAGCAAGGCAGAGCAGGCATTACTACTGATGTTGTACATGTGAAAAACAAACATGGCTTAGAGATGATGAGTCCTCTGTAGGGACACCACAGTAGTGGTGGAATCAGAAATTAATCCCAAGACTTCCAAAGCCCAATGATCTTTCCTCTATATCTTGCTGTATTAAAAATGAATGTGAAGAATCTTACTCTTTTCACAGCACTGTGTTAAGCCATAGAGAATCTGAAATGCTTGATTAATAACTTTGGACTTGAGCCAGCCCATAGAGGCACACAGATGGCCTAAGGCCAGAATTGAGCCACAAATGTGTTGTATTGGTCAAGTCCACTATTTTTAAAAATCTGAGCTGAGTATTTCTCGATGGGACATATATTTTCCAGTTTCCCTCAGACCCCATCATCCCTTATTACTCATAACCATGCAGCTTCATTCACTTACTATTCTTTTCTCTACCCGTGATGCATTTGAATTTGACAACTCAGTGAGGTAATGGATGCTAGTAAGGGTCTTCAAGTTTTCAGATGATTAATCTGATTCTCTGTACAGGCTAAATTAGTACCAGTAAAGACTAGAACCAAGAAGACTAGTTTAAGTGGAGTATTAGCCTTTTTTCAAGTTATTTTTACTTCTTTCAGATTTATTTCCTTCAAGTTGTCATTAAAGTATCTTTTTGACCCCAAAAAGAATCTTCCAAAATGTTTTAAAATTTCAGTCAATGGCTTGAAAGAAGCTTCCAGTGAACTAACAGAATATCCCCCCCTTCTATTTCTCTCTGTCTTACACACACACACAGTTTGTCTGTACCTGAGGGGCACCTGGATATCTCTCACTGAAGGCTTCTGAATTGAAGATAAAGATATCGGTTTTTAAAATGTAAGGACATCTTGTTTTCCTTCCCTTCTTTTCTGCTGAAAGGCATTGTATGAAACCTATAACTTCCATATATCTCTATTCTTTTCTTGCCAAGTAAAAATCTATGCATTTTTCTTTTTTAAGATTTTATTTAGAGAGAGAGAGAGCACACACACAAGTGGGGGTATTGGGGTGGGAGAGAGAGAGAGAGGGACAAAGAATCTCCAGTAGACTCTACACTAAGCAGAGCCCCACATGGGGCTCAATCCCATGACCCTGAGATCATGACCTAAACCAAAAACAAGAGTCCAAATGCTTACCAGCTAAGCCACCCAGATGCCCCTATGCATTTTTCATCTTTGCTACATCACAGGCTTGTGAAGGGCTGATCTAATGGTAGTTTTCTCACTCTTTCTATAAAGGAAACCATAGGAAGGTTGACTTGGACATTGTTACTAAGGAAGAGAAAATGGCCCAATTTTGAGATGCATCCGTTTTTAGCAGCTCCTTGCAGGTACAAAATCAAAAGAGCAAAAACAATTAATCAAACTAATCTTATCTAACTAACCTTGCCAGTATGAGTTAATTGATTCATTTGATTTAACTATGACATATTTATCATAGTTTGGGAAAAGGCCAGAGTCTGTTTAAGGTAATTCACTGGCAAAGTCCAACTATATTTTTTTAATTCATTTCTGAATCAGTTTTCTGTATCTGAAAAAAATATTCTCTTGAGTCTATATGTTTTACATTGTATTGTGTAGGAGAATCTAATGCAGAGATTCTCAAACCTACGTTTAAGAGTTATGGGGTGGTGTTGGGGGACCAATTAACGTAAGGATTTCTGGGCCCCAGCCCCAGAGATGCTAACTCAGTAGGTTTAGAACACTTCAAGTTTTATAGTGTATATGTGAATATGACACAGAAAAGTACCTATAGTACTATTTGACAAATATGGGTCTAGCAACTGGCCATAGATCATGATTCTTTCACCTGGGGTAGAGATCACTAATCTTATTAAAGATTACTTCCCAATTAAGATGCAGGAACTTGTTTTCATGGATGACTCCAAGTAATGGCCTCCCTACATCCACAGTCTCTATAGTGTGATCCTACAGCTCTTCCACTAAAAGGAAATCTATCTCTCTACCTATTGAGTCTGACCTGGACTCATGACTTGCTTGAAACTTTGCAATAGAAGCGTCAGTGTGCCAGCTCCAAGTCTGGGCCTGGAAAAGCTTTGCATGCTTCTCTCTCTTAGGATCCTTGTCATCACCATGTGAACAAGCCCAGATGAGTCTGCAGGAAGATGAGAGACAGCATAGAAAAGATCCCAACTGTCCCCCTACTCAAAAGGTGACCTTGGACTAGCCTATAGGCAACCTAGAAAAACAGAGCTCCCTGCCTTGCCCACAAGTGGCCAGAGATGCACAGTAAGCTTGGCCAAGAAAACAATTGTCTACCTAACCCAAGGGCAATAAATATTACTATTTTAGGCTACAGAGAGTGTAGGAGCTTGCTATGAAACAATAGCTAACTGGTACATAAAGCTAAGTCATTACCATCTGTCCTCTGTTTAGGAGAGTCTGAATGAAACACTAATTCCTGCACAAGAGGAAAACACTTCTGTTATTTTGACCAAAATAAATAAATAAAAACAAATAAATAATAAATCCATGGTCAAAATTTTACCATTGGATTTTATCATGGCTCCTGAGCTCTCCTGACAATGGTGGGCCAAAGTGATGGCCAAGGAGACAGTGTGAGAGAGGTAGTTAAACCCAGGACCTGAGAAATGTAATAGTTAATAATAAAAATATGAAGTAACACTATTTAACAGCACTGCAATATTAGACACCCGGGCCAAAATAAAGGATTTTTTTTTTTTTTTTTTTTAGTGTTCCATTAGGGTCTTGCTCTCCTTTCACCATAAAATAACATAGAATATGTAGAATTTGTTCTTTTAAACAAGAAAGCAGACACATGTAATCTGGCATTTTTCAGATTTCCTGTAAGATCCATCTAATCTATGTGAATTCCTCAAAAGCATTCAAAAATCAGATCTTTTAAAGCTCCCCAAGTACAAAACCAAAATTAAGACTTCCTTAATAATTCAAATACAGCTTGGCTGAATTTTAATGCCACTGAATTATTACAAGATGTCTCATGGATCTAGAATCAGGATGACAGAAAGACCAGGTTTCAAGAAAGAAATACATCTTTGGGCTCCTAGAATATTGATTGTTTTGGCACCATTTGCATTATTCTCTGCTTGTAAAGCAATGTCCGTGGTATAGGAAACTCTCTGGAACAGTGGGTTGCAGAACAGCACACCATATGCTCAGCAGTTCATAGGACAATGGTCTGAAGTCAAGGGTGACGCTCTAAGAACCTAAGAACCTCCTTACTAACTGAGCTTTACATGAATGTAATGGGTACCCTACATTCAAAGGCCAAATGAGTTACTTCTTTTGTTTGACAAGATAATTATTTCATTCTATATAGAAGAATGAATAAAGCCTGTCAAAAATCACAGAGTTTCCTCATCATTAATCATCTGCAAATACATGAAAATGAAGACAAGACTTTTAAAAAATCTATTTGCTCATAGAGCACATATTAACCCCACTGGCCCCATAAGGTTTCTATAACTTTCTTAAAGATTGGCTTCTTACAATAAAATGACCCAAAAAAAGTCATCAAAACAGCCACAAACTAAGAAGCCACATTATGTAGTATTTCACAAAATTACATATACCAAAAGTGAAAACAGGAAAAGCAAGGCATAACACAGATTCCAAGGCAATTTCCCACACCTTTCAACAAATTTCCTACCAGGTATAAATCTCAAGTTTTAAATGATAATCCAAAACCAAGGAAAATCCTGTGGTTTCATAACTCTCATGCTCAGAAGCAATGTCTCTAAGTCAAAATATCGTTAGGTACATATTTGTGAAAGATTACTTCCCTAGTTTAGGTTAAACCTACAGTGGATCAGGCTTTCTGATTGTACAGATCCTGACACTTTGCTGTTTTAATAGAACCTTGGTGGCTTCCAGTTCAAGTTTGCCAGCACTCCAGGAGTGCACTCTTAGTGTGAGCGGTCAGAGATGATTAACTGAAAAATATTTCCAAGTTAAACATTGATTTGCCTCTGCCTCTATTTATTCCTATCTTGGACGACCTTTCCAGCTTTTTTTTTTTTTAAACAAAAGAAAGCAGGCACCAATGGTTTTGTATTTCTCCGTAAAACAGCAAAGCAGAATTCTGAATATGTTAGTTCTTGTGGTTTTAGCTTATAAAGAAATAAGCAGGGTATTGGGGCAATCCAAGGAAGACCATTTGCTTTTCTTTGCACACATAGAAAGACTGATAGATGCACACACACCATACCCATGACTTGAATGAGATCCTTTCTGTTTTGTTTCATTTCAGTTACTATTTTACTTCAGTATCTAATCCACACAGCTTCAGAAGGTATGAAACTAGCTTAGTTTATGGGTTAGTTGAGCCTTCTCCTCCTCTTTTCTTCCTACCTTTTAGAATAAGGGCTAACACATCTTTAAGACATTTATTCTCCAGATCTCAATCTGCTATTTCAATGCATCACCAAACACTGCTGCATCTTCCTTTGAAGTGTCTCAGATACACACACACACAAACACACACACACACACACACACACAGCATAGTAGCCGCCTATCAGGTTCTCATCATCATCCTTTTTGCAAGATTAAGATGAATTTTACTAGAACATGGCTGTCATCATGCTCTTTCCATGGTCAAGAACCTATAATGGCTTTCTATTTTCTAATGTCAAGGTCAAATTGTTTTTCCTAGGTCAAAATCCTTTCCAAAACTTTGTCCCATTTTATCCACCCAATCTAATTTCTTGCCATTCTTTGCTGCATAATTTTTATCCAGTGAGGCTTGTTCTTCCCAAGCTATCTCTCTCTAAGGAACATTATAACCGTTTATTTATTAAACTTCACCTTCTGAGCACTTGTGAAGTTTTAGGTATGACCACATGATCTCTTCTGGTCAATGAATTTTAAGCAGACAGAAGTGGTATATACCACTTTTGGATGGAAGCATTTAAGAGCTAATGTGTTATTCTCATCTCTTCTCCCCTTTGCCACAAAGACCTATAATCTTCCAGGTGGCAGCAACCCCATTTCCCTGGATTCCTAAGTGAAGGTGAGTTGTGATGGAGACTTCCTACTGATGTATGATGAATATTAGCATGAACAAAACATCTAGTCTATTGCTTCATATCACTGAGATTTGGGGACTGGTTGTTACTATAACATAACCTAGCCCATCCTGATACACCCACTAATGCTGGCTCCTGCCTCTGAGACTTTTTAAAATGCATATGCCCTCTCTCTGCTTTTTCTTGCTTTTTGAAGTTCTGCTCAGGCTTCTGGGCCTAACACAA
Organism: Canis aureus; assembly: GCF_053574225.1. Taxonomy (NCBI): domain Eukaryota; kingdom Metazoa; phylum Chordata; class Mammalia; order Carnivora; family Canidae; genus Canis; species Canis aureus. The sequence continues at coordinate 17,063,579 of NC_135636.1, forward strand.
GTTCTCTTTCTCCAGGAAGCCTTTTCCATTTATCCCATGCCACAATGGTATCCTCTTTCTCTATACAGATACATGCCATAGTCCACTTTAACCCTTGATTCTATATTGACCAGATATTTATTGAACTCCTTGTGTTGGAAATCATTTCAGATATAAAAGAAGATGAGACAAGATTCCTGTCATCAGGAAGGTAAGGTATACCCCAAGAGGGACACAATTAGAAAATCATATATTAATAGAATATGAGACAAAAATTGTCAGACTACAAAAATGATTCACTAAGCCAGTGACATAAATACCTAGTGCTGAAGGTATCTGGGATAGTTTTTAGGAAGTTGAGGGCTCCCCTGAGTAAGATGCGGACAGGAGAAAGAGAATTTTAGGTGGGGAATTAAAGCCAAAGTAAAAGTATGCAAGGAATATCTTAAAGCTGGATCTGTTCATTTAAAAAAGGTTTATCAGAAAAAAAATTGTGTAGGAAAGTTCTAGGAGAAAATAACAGAAGGGTAGTTAGAATCATATTTTGCTGAGCCATATAGATAATGCTGAAGAGTTTGAGCTTTCTTCCTGAGGAAATGAAAAGCTACAAAGTTGTCCACAACAGAGAATAACATGCAAAAAGCCTTATACTGGGATGATCAAAGTGATAGCTACAAGGTGGATGGATTGAATGAGAATAAGAAAATAGAGGCAATATCTAATATATCATGCCCCTCAAATTTAATGAATGTTAAATTTGCCTGTCAAGTTATCATGTATCAGTTGGCTGTTGCTGTGTAACAAATCACCTCCAAACACAGTGACTAAAAACAATAAGTACATATTACTGGTCATAAGTATATTGGTCAATTGGGTTATTCCTCTGGTCTTGGCAGAACTCACACATGCATCTAGAGTCAGCAACTCTGTTGATGTTGGCTAAGCTTTCTCACGTGTTTTGACTGGCGAGGGACTGACCCAGGATGGTGTCCACTGAGACAACTGGGCTCCCTTGGTGATTTCTCATCCCTCGGCACACTAGCTCAGGCTTGTTATATGGTAAAGGCAAGGGGCCAAGAGAACAGGCAGGAGCACATAAGGCCTCTTCAGGCCTGGCCCAGAAAATGGCATCCTTTCTCTTGCATTCTACTTGCCCAAGCAAGTCACAAGTCCAGCTCAGATCTAAGATGTAAGGAGAAGGACTCCACCTCTTAAAGGGGGAAGATATAAAAGTCACAAAGTCACACTGTCAGAGGTGGGGACTCAGTGAAGCCATCAGTTGGGAAGGAAACACAGGAGCTAGGCATCTTCTCCCACATTTAACCCATGTTCACTTTTTTTTCTGCCATAAGCCTAGGAAGTACATGATTATTCTCACCATTTTACTGGCAAGGAAACTAAATGTCTAAGTGGTTAATAACTCACCTAAGGTCATATATAATTGAGCAGTGTTTGAATCTCAGCTACTTCCTAAGCCTATGGAATTTGATTTTTTGCTAGAGATCATTATGTTGAGAAAGAAGGAGGGAAAACCAAGGGTAGAGGAGTAGGAAAACTATGCTGAGGTCAAGAGAATTAAATTCAAGTACCAGCTATGTTTGTTTCCTTATCTCTAATATATCCAGCTGAGTCACAGAGGCCAACATAAAAACTGAAATGTCTACACACATAAAGGTATTTTGAAAACTACAACATTTGCTACAAATATAATACATCCTTACTCTAATTTCTAATATCCTTATAGAATCTGGAATCTTTAGCAGGAGGTGAGCAACAAAGGATATGTATCTTCTAAGATTATTCAAAGTAAGCCATACCAAAAATAGGCCAAATATCTTTAAATCTTTGCTTATAAGAAATGTCATTAAGTGAAGATTCATGGATGTTAGGAAATTATTGTTAATATTTTTAAGGTATAATAATGCTGTGGCAACTTATAGTGTTTTAAAATGTTCTTATTTTTTAAAGCTGTAGTAGCAGTGGATAAAATGATAAGTCAGAAATTTGTCCAGAATGGGTTAATTAGGGTAGAGCTGAAAGATTAGCTATGATGAATTACTGAAGCTGAGTGATGGGTACTTTTGTGCCTGTTTGAAATAATAAGATATTTATAGGAAAAGGTTTTTCTAGTTATTTAAAATCTCAATACAAGTGGACTTCTTTCCTTCAGCATAAAACCTCTTTCCATCTGATTTTTCAGAAATATTCCCAAAGCAATAGGTATGGCATGTAGAATCTGGATACTATTTCTTTCAACTTTAAAACCAATTACCATCTTTTCTCAATGGCCACAGCATGTTTCCACCAGTTCCTTCCCTGTCTTGATTCCTACTCTCATTTGAACTTCAGGTTTCAACTTCTACACATTAACTATTGCAATCTTACTCCACCCTTGCTATCTTTTCTTGGTAATTGTCTATTCACCCTTGCCTGAGCCACTTACACAGTATGTTTTTCTGGGTAGCAGACTACGGAGCAGGGCTTGTGTTGATTTTGTGCAGCCCACATTCCTGGAATGTTAGCTCTAAGCACAGAATTTGACCTGTAACACAGTGAAGAAAGAGTTCAAATGCAAACTCCAAAGATATCCATCCCACAGCATAAATGCCAATAAGCAATTTCCTTTTCCCAGCCTACAGAGATTTTCATCAGATAGGCCATAACAGACAGAACCCGTGCCAATATTTTATAACCCATAAAATTTCTTCAAGCAATTGTACAGATTTCCAGCCATCCTTTGATCAGTCTTTGTAACAGTGACTCCGGGCCTTCGCCTAAAAATGATTCCTAGATCTCGATATATACACAATGGAAAAGATCTGGCCTTCAGAAAGTCTCTCATTAAAGCGCTAATCTGTTCCACCACATTCTTCTGAGACACAGCGATCAGCATTCTAGCCGGCCTCAATGGCTCGTCCTAATAAGACTGATAGAAATAGCTTAAGTAATTGGATTGCTATATGGGATTGAATGTCTGACAACAAAAGATAGCCATCTCTATTCGACCACCATATCTTTGTTCCAGCAATGAATTCATTTAGCAATGCACTTACAGGCTCCTGGGCCCAGGGAGAAATGACAGACTAGGGACACAAAAGCTAGGCCAGCTGATGAGCCCAGAGACAGAGGCTGCACAATTCCAAAAAGTTAATTATGGTGAACACCAGCAGCAGACAATGACTTGTTGAATCATTACCATAATCACATTACTGCACTGGTCTCCAGTTCCCAGCCAAGGGCGGTGTTGGCTACTTCTCATTCTGACTCTGTCCTTCATCCTCACTTGCCACCTGCAATCTTCTGTACATGACTTCTTTGGCTGCTACCTCTTAACTAGCCCAGCTTATTCATGTATCCTGGACAGTGTTTTAAATTGTCATATTTTTTTCTATCAAAAGAGACTGATAGTCTATTGTAGAAGTGTTCAAATTGTCGTTTAGAAGACGCTGATGCTAAAATTATCTCATATTTGTCTCCAAATTTGTAACTTGGGAAAATATTATCACATTGAAATATAATTACAATACAGGGCGCCTGGGTGGCTCAGTTGGTTAAGTGCCTCCCTTCAGCTCAGATCATGATCCTGTAGTCCTGGGATGGAGCCCTGCATTGAGTCCTGCATCAGGCTCCCTGCTCAGCAGGGAGTTGGCTTCTCCCTCACCCTCTGCCCCTCCTCCCTGCTCATGTTCACACATGCACACACTCTCTCTAGATGGTAAATAAAATTAAATATATATATAATTACAATATCAAAACCCTGTATTTACATGTAATTTCAAATTTGTCTAAATGAAGTTAATATAATATAAATCAAAATATTGATTTATAACTTCAAGTAGATCTAAAAAGGGTTAATATAAATCAGACTATTGATATCTAAAGCCAATACTACTAGACTGAAAAAGATCAAGTACTACCCACACTCAATGAGTCTGAAGCAACATTCCCAGTTAATATTTTCCTAGAAGATTTGACGTATTTATTTCTTGACCACTGGGTATTTCATTTCCTCAGTGGTGTGACATAAATTATTTTCACTTTTAACTTCTTGGGGTCAGTTTTAGTCTCTCTGGAAAGAATACCAGCCAGTGAGTGAGAATGGTATCTCGTTTTATAATAAACAGAGATGTTGGTACAATGACCATTGCCAAAGATGTAATCACACAGCAGTAATAATTAGAGTAAAATATTATTATTAAATAATAATTACTTTAGACATGCCAACTTAGAATGAGGATTTTAAATATTTCTAAATGAAGTTCTGGTTTAGCCATACAATATTCTGTAAGAAGGCTCAGGGATCATTCATTCCACATTAAAATGGAAAGAAATAGCAAAGCCAGGATGTCTTTGCTCTTTCAAGCAGTGGCACCAAAGCAGCCCAAATACAAATGTCTTGATATCCAACACTCCAGGTCCTTAAAGAGCATGGTTCAGCCAAGATTCCTTGCCCAACTTGGCAAAGAGATAGACCAGCTCCACAGTCCAAATTGTGACTTTGGATCGTAACTGCAAATACACAATCATATGTTGTCCAAAGCTGGCATGTCTTTCCCTTCCCAATTTATCATACTGCCAAATGAAGAACATAGTCTCAAAGTCCTATAACCATAAAAAAGATTGAAATACTTCTAATCGTGGGTAAAGAACATATATTTCAGAGGAACCTCAGGGGCTCATTTGGTTAAGCGTCCAACTCTTGATTTCAACTCGGGTCATGATCTCGGGGTTGTAGGACTGGCCCCATGTAGGTCTCTGTGCTGAGTGTGGAGCCTGTTTAATTTTCTCTTTCCCTCTCCTTCTGCTTCTCCCCACCTCACCCCCTCTCTCGAAAGAAAGAAAGAAAGAAAGAAAGAAAGAAAGAAAGAAAGAAAGAAAGAAAGAAAGAGCATATATTCGATCTTGACATAAATCATGAGCAGAACCATAGAAGGATTTCTACTCAAATCTCAGCAGACTTCTGTGCTCTAAGCTTTCCTATGATAAAATGGGCCTCAAGTTCAACAAAACATCCCAAATACCTACGTAAAATACCTTCATTTATTTTTATTTTCTAAAAGAAATTATAGTTGCAATCAATCTGTACACAAGACAATCAAGAGCAATAATATTTGCCATATCTTTAAGCACAATAGCTGAGTAGGACAGGAAGTGGGTCCTACATCCTATAGGAAATTCTTCCTCACCATGCCAGTCCTTTTGGCACTTCTCTCCACCCCCATCTATGCCTTAGGCTCCTTCCATTTCCACTATTCATTTCTCATTTACCACACCCTGCCTGTACTGGACAGTTTCTGCTTTTTTCAGAAAAAAGCATGTATTTCTTCCCTCCTTCCCTAGACCTAAAACCCCCTACCCATTCCTCACAGTACCAAGTACAGACTGGCATTCCATAAGTATGTCACTGACTGATTAGGCGGCAGGTTAAAATACTAGACAGATTTTGTTGTACTTATATATAACATAAATATGCATCCATGGCTTACCTCTGAGGTCATCACCAATTTACCAAGAAAATAAGAAAACAATAAGCTTCTAGTTCCAATGTTTGTGGTCTTTCTAAATCACATAAAGTATGACTAGAACACAGCCACAGCTTTGTATAAACCCCAAACCTGACAGACACATACAGGGTTACAGGAAACGTATGTCTACACAGACGGGGCCTTTGTCTTAGAGCGGTAAATACCCCACTAACAGTGACTAACAGTGAAATCACTTCTTTCCTGAGACCACACCCTGGCTCCTCTCCTAACTGCTCTGGGGTCACGCAGGAAGGCATGACATGCTTGAAGACAGGTAGACATATGTCCCTTTACCCACAATCATTTCACATTTTCCTCATTTCTTATCCATTGTTCTAAGCCTTGTCACCTGTCCCTGCATGGCAATGGAAGGCTGTTGGTCCTTTGAAAAGGCTCTGGAAATCTCTGATCAAAGGGCCTTTCCCCATCCATGTAGCTTCTCCTTGTACCTGGGATGAAAGCCTAACAAGAGTCTGGGCTGATTTCTACTATGCCTAGACCACTGCCAGGCCTAGCTGTCACTTGCAGATTATCTGCCTCACAGGCTCTTATGTTTTTCTAGACCTTTCTTATTTAGCAAAACATAAATACTATAAATTGGCAGCCTAAAATATGCAGGCAACACTGGGCTTACAAATGAATTTTATTTTTGCTCTGCACTTTTGTCGTTGATTTTATAAATTTATCACTAATATTTTTGAATCAAGAGAGTTTATATATCAATTAAGATGTCTAACTACTCTTCAGAAATTAGAAGGTTTGGCCACCCCGGGTCTGCTTTCCCACCTGGCAGCACCAGCTGAAGCTGAGTAATGGCTGCCCTTTTAGACATAGAGGCAATTCTCCCCCTCTCCACTGTCCCCATCACTCTCCATTGCCATACACCAGACCCTTGTACTGAGGTATGTGTCTGCCATGACAGAAACTAGATGGTAGCTCACAAAACATGATTCCCTCTCTTCCTGACCATATAGGACTCTATCTCCCATCCTTCCTTGCAGGTAGGTATGGTTATGTGACAGTGTTCTGGCCAATGGAATGAGAGTGGTCACCCTATGGTTAAGTTCCATAAAATCTCTCACATGTGATCATTCACTCTTTTCTCCTCCACTTGATGCAATCAAGCATTGTGTTAAAATGGCAAAGCCGCTAGATAAAAGAATCTTAGGTTGAGAGATTCACCCATAAGAAATGAAACTGGGATCCCTGGTGGCTCAGCGGTTTAGCGCCTGCCTCTGGCCCGGGGCGTGGTCCTGGAGTCCCAGGATCCAGTCCCACGTCAGGCTCCCTGCATGGGGCCTGCTTCTCCCTCTGCCTATGTCTCTGCCTCTCTCTCTCTCTCTCTCTCTCTCTCTCTCTCTCTGTCTCTCATGAATAAATAGATAAAATCTTTAAAAAAAGAAAAAAAGAAATGAAACTACTTCTATCATGTTTGAGCAATCATGCATTTTGAGTTTGTTACAGCAGCTAACATGAGCTTAAGACATCTGCCTTTCAACTTCACAGGAAGAACCTGATTTGATTTAATATCTGTATGCCCATAGTTCTCACCTTACATTGACCTGACCATGAACTTCAAAAAATGTACTTCCTTCCTGGATCTCCCTAGTAACTAACTTTGTATAAAAACATTAATTTATGCAGCTATGATTGTGTCTGAGTTTGCCTGCCCCCCTAACCTAAATCCTCACCTTATACCCTAGAAGGTTCTGGCTCTGGTCTCCATGAACATGAACTTCTCCTTTGAAAAGTGATGGACATTTATGAACAACAGAATTAAAATAAGTATCATCGGGCAGCCTCGGTGGCACAGCGGTTTAGTGCTGCCTGCAGCCTGGGGTGTGATCCTGGAGATCTGGGATCGAGTCCCACATCAGGCTCCCTACATGGAGCCTGCTTCTCCCTCTGCCTGTGTCCCAGCCATTCTCTAAATAAATAAATAAATAAATAAATAAATAAATAAATAAATAAATAAAATAAGTATCATCATAGTCCTTGGAAGTTGAAAAAATTCACTGAGACAGTATGGTTCATCCACAGAAATTACCTTTTCTTCAAGGTAACCAAAGTCTAGAAAAGAAAAGTGACTTGCTAAAGTCACACAGCCAAAATATAGGAGAGAAGAATCAAACTTTCCTTTTTTATTTTCAAATGCAGTGTACTTGACATTATCTTTCATCTCTTATTACAAACCACAGTGGTATTTTGTCTTTACCTACCAGACACACACATAGCCCTAGAAATTTATGGAACATTATGTGCTAAGTATTATTCTGAGTCTTTTGCAGGCATTTCTTAAATTTTAATTTCAGAATAAATAGATGAAGTTATATAATTTCCATTTTTATGATGTAAAAAGTGAGGCAAAAGAAGTTAATGAAATTTTCAATATCATGTATTTAGAAAATGGAAGGCAGGGTCTAACTCAAAAGTTCATGCTTCTAATACCCATGTTATCTTGCCCATTGCAAACTTAACTTTCTCCCTAAAAGGAAGCACTTTCTGCATCAGTTAGCTTTTCCTGGGAAACAGACCGCCTTAAAATAGAGTGGCTTAAAGCAACAACCACCTACTTAGCCCTTGATACTATTTGGTAGCAATTTGGGCTAGGCTCAGTGGGGTCGTTCTTCCACTGGGCTCATTCATGTATGTGTCATGACTAAATGAGCCAGCTTGCCAGCTGACCTCACGCTCATATCTGGGACCTTCGCTAGGAGAGCCAGGATGACTGACACGGCACAGCCTCTCTCCACATGGTCTCTCATCCTCCAGCAGACTAGCCAAGACTTGTTCCCAGGTTGGCAGTTACAGATTTCCCAAGAGTCAAAGAGTATCAAGAAAGGCAAGTATCAAAGCACTATTACTTCTCAATTCTCTGCTTGTGTCATATTTGCTACTATTCCACTAGCCAAAGCAACTCACCATAGCTAACTCCAGTTGAAAAAATGGGGAAATAGACTACATCTTGATAGGCAAGACTTCACAATTATATTTTAAGGGCCACATAGAATGGGATGGGAGACATTTATGGACATCTTCAATATTTCAGGTAATTTAATTATTTTCTTCTAGCACTTAACATCCATATTTCTAAATAACATGTGTAGGGGCACCTGGGTGACTCAACTGTCTGCCTTCAGCTCAGGTCATGATTCCAGGGTCCTGGGATAGAGTCCCATGTCAGGCTCCCCACCCCAGTGGGGAGCATACTTCTCCCACTTCTCCCCATTCTCTCTCTCTTTTGCTGTCTCTGTCACTATCTCTCTAATATACATAAATAAAGTCTTTAATAAATAAATAAATAATATGTGTATATGGCTACTTCTTAAGTAATCAATTTTAAAGGTTATTTTCTGGTTTATTATTATAACAATTAAAAATTTAGGGTTTTGGGATCCCTGGGTGGCGCAGCAGTTTGGCGCCTGCCTTTGGCCCAGGGCGCGATCCTGGAGACCTGGGATCGAATCCCACGTCGGGCTCCCGGTGCATGGAGCCTGCTTTTCCCTCTGCCTGTGTCTCTGCCTCTCTCTCTGTGTGTGACTATGATAAATAAAAATATATATACATTAAAAAATTAGGGTTTTTTATTCCTTTCTACCAAAAATTCCTATACCTTTAACTCAAATTCCCTAAATGCTTGATATATATATATGAGAATTATATGAGAATAAGTAATAGACATGATGCCTCTTTACCCCTAAATATTTCAGTGTGCATTTCCAAATTATATGAGAATAAGTAATAGACATGATGCCTCTTTACCCCTAAATATTTCAGTGTGCATTTCCAAAATCAAGGCTTATATAACCAACTGTATAATTTTTAAAAATCAAGAAATTAACTTTATAATACTATGACATGTTCTATCTGGTACTGTCCAATAGCCATTAGCCACATGTGACTAGATATATTTAAATTTAAACTAGTAAAAATTAAACATTCAGTTCCTTGGTCATTCTAGCCACATTTAAATTGCTCAGTTACCACATATGGCTTGAGACTATTATACTGAATAGTGCAGAGAATGTTTCCATCATCATGGAAAGTCTCATTAGGTGATGTTGGCCTATGTGTTTCAGGCCCTGTTAGTATATAATTACAGTTTTATAAAGATAAAATCTATATGTGTGATAAGATTGTAACATAAGGTAGTAATTATTACCCCTATTTTTTATGTAGGGAGACAATTAGAAAAGTGAACTGCATCCATGTCTGTATAATAAGTCAATCCTATAAGCCGGGATTTGAATCTAAGTTTGATCATTTGAGAGACCTTTCTCCTACTATATTCCATTCTCAAGAATAAGTCCAGGTCTTAGGTTGGGTTCTCCAGGACCAGAGCCTAAGACAAAGACTCATGTGCACAGAGTTATTAAGCTCTTCCTTTATTCAGGAAAAACTCCCAGGAGAAATAGTAAAGAAATGAGGGAACCAGCATAGAGCAAAAGGAGCCAGGAAAGGTGGAAATATGAAGTGAAGCTCAGCCTGATCTTACAGGTCACTCTGAAGCATGAATCATACCAAAGGACTTGTCCCCACTAGAGGCAAAGGAGCTAGGCTGTCACACACCTACATCGGTCAGTTGTTGGCTACAGGCTGCACCAAGGGAATATAAGCTCCCAGGTACTTGTGTGGGGGCAAAGCAGTGTCAGTAGCACAAGTGCTGGTCCTCTGAAGAAGGCCAGCAGTTCCTATTGCTGGGAATCAAATCACACAGAGACTGAGGTGTGAGCACCTTGAACCAGTGAAAGAGGGCTGAGAACATTGGGAGCAGCCCAGATAAAAAACATGATGGAGTACTCTACCTTAATATTCTTTGTAAAATGTGTTCATTAAGTATCTCCCCACATGGCCTTTTGATTAAGTAAAACTTGAAAATCTAGCTGGTTCAGAATAAATGATCACTTACCCCAGCCTATTTCCGTGAGATATATTTTCTTGAGCCTACAATATCAGTTGAGGAATAATGGGTGGGGCAGGTGGGGCCACCCTTGATAAGGAGCATAAAATCAAAGGGCAAGAACCATGGAACACAGATCTAGGGGCATCTGAGTGCAAACGTTTGCTATATAGGAGAATCCTCCATTGGAGAAGTGTCTTCTCCTGCACTACAATCCACCCAGACTACAAACTCATTTCAGTAAAGGGGGAGGAGGGGAGGAATTTTTGCATATGATATAGGAGTGCCTCATATTCCTCAAGATCACAGAATTTAGTGGGGCATTGCAAGAAAGCTGGAGAACCAGCAAGAACAAGCTGTTTCCTCTTTCTCTTCTTGTTCTTTTCTTTCTCTATATACCCTTGGACCTCTGCTTCTGTATGCACGTGGACCAAAAACACCTGCCCCAGACCCAGAGTCCACAGGCCATACTGGCTCCAGAAGTAAATCCAGAACTACGGACTTCTCTTCCTCTGGATTACTTAAAATCTCAATCAGGATAAAATTCAATTCGCTCAGTTCTCATGTCAGTGTCAGAGACTTGTGATAAAGATGGCATCGAGGTCTTGATTAAGTTAAATGGTGTGGAAGACTATTTTTTTTGCCAAAGTGGCCACAACAATATCTCTGGTGCCCTATACTGTTCTGAGCCTTGCCATTCACCCTGAAAAGCAGGGTTTTGTGTTCAGCTCTCAAATCTGGGCTGAAACTTTTGACTACTCTGACTAACCAATAGCATAGGGCAGAAGTGGTGCCAGGAGACTTCCAAGGCTGCTAGGTCATTAAAAAGATACAGTTTCTGCCTGGTGCTCCCTTCTTTCTCTTTTCTCATCCTTGGGAAGCCAGCCACCAGGCTATTCATGCACCCTGGAAAGGTCAGATGTCAGCGTTCCCTCCAAAAATCAGCTGACAGCCAGCATCAACCACCAGATATTTGAGTGAGGAACCTTCAGAGGATTTCCAACCCCAGCCTTCAAGCTGCTCCAAATGACCCTAAATGGAGTAGAGGTGAGCTGTCTCCACCAAACCCTGAGCAACTTACAGATTCATGAGCAAAATAAATATTGATACAAAGAATGAATGAGTGAATGAATGAATGAATGAATGGTGCTGCTGTTGCTGGTTTTAGCCACAAGGTTGTAGATAATTTGTTGTGCTGTCATAGTTAGCCTGTTTCATATGGGTGCAGCATTCCCATTGTCTTGTCCCTCACTGAATTCATGTCCTCTTGATTTTTGACAACCCCAATGTTCTTTCCTTGTCTGGTCTCCTGGCCTCACTGCCACCCCAAGCCAAGCATGATTGGGAAAAGTAGTATCTCATCTATTACAGGATTTCTGTAAGGATGATTTGAGATGCTCACTTCCCTCCCAGAATACACAGAGCAGGACAACAAAACAAAACAAAACACCAACTACATTTCCATCAGAATGTATGAAGAGCAACCAGAGATAAAGCTACTCATCTTCCCTGGGTAGAGGCTTCTGAATTTTTATTTTCATTTGTTGGAATGACAAAACATACCTACAAGGGGCAAATCTGAAACACTCATCTACCAATAAAAATAAAAATAAAATCCTAAGTGTAAAGATTCATTCAAATACGCTCCTGTCTGGAGCCACTTAGTGTGGTTCCTCCTTGAATAACTCCTTATCTAAGACCTGTGGGTTCTTAAAGTGCCACTTCTATGTTGACTCAAAACCTCGGGAGATTTCCAGGTGCAATCTAAAGCTGGACTCCATACTCGGAGGGCAAGAAGAGACAGACCCTCTGGATTGGCTCAATTGGTAGAGCATGCGGCTCTTGATCTCAGAGCCATGAGTTCAAGCCCCATGTTGGGTGTAAAGAGTACTTTTTAAAAAATGCAATAGAACTTACTTCAGGGCTTGTCCTGGGTGGTTGCCTGATGAGTAGATGTCCACACCTGTCTGCCAGACTCTTAAAAGGTTACATAAGAGACCTTACCTGGGTTCAGTCACCTATATGGCTCCAATGTCCTTAATAACATATCACTCTTTCAAGGCTGTGTCCTCAAATATGGCCCCCACCATTGAAAGAATGTATATTCTAGAACGGTTCAAGGAGCTTCCAATTCCCCAGATATGTCCTCTCGATGACCTCCTCCAACCCTGGAGCACACCATTCGGGAGTGAAACCTCCTGTCCCATCACATTACAGAAAAGCTGGCCACATACACTTCCTTTCCTACTACCTAGGCAAGTAGTAGCACCCTGGACCTCACAGTTCATTACTGTTAAACCATTATTGACTCATTAGCCAGTAGGGTTTCCTTGGGGCTACTTAATATTTCTGAGGCATTTTATAGTTATCTTGGGACAAATATCCTTTTAAGGGCAGGCTGAACTTCTAGCTTTAACTAGTATAGTGGTCCCTGGGCCAGCAGCATCAGCATCATGTGGGAACTTGCTAAAAAATGTGAATTCTTGAGCCTATCCATACCTACTGGATCAGAAACTCTGAAGATGGGCCAGAAATCGTGTCTGAACAAGTCATCAGGGCACTTTTTTTTAAGTAGGCTCCATATCCAGCATGGAGCCCAATGTGGGTCCCTAAGTCACAATCCTGAGATCAAGACCTGAGCTGACATCAAGAGTTAGACACCTAACCGTAACTGAGCCATTGAGGCACCTCCATCCAGGGCACTCTGATATAGGTTAGAGTTTGGAAACAACTAGTGTAGTCAGGTCTAGTCAGGCATGAGATATGACACCAGTGACTGAAGAGAAGAGTAGAGAAGATTGTTAGCTAAGCATAAAGTTTTAATCAGGTAACTGAAAAGGCAAAAAGGGAACCCTAAGGTCTCAGGGAGACCATGAGGAGAAAGCAGCTGGCATTTGAAGGGCTAGGGAAACAAAGAAAAGGGACTGGAATTATGAAAAAGATGCCAGGAGAGGAGGGTTCCATCGAGAGGGACCCTTGGCTTAGCCGGTTCTGTTCTTCAGACTCAGTCACTCCAGGACTTTCTAAGGAAGGGCCCTGACAGCTGGTACCCGAGTGCCTTGGAAGCACCACGAAGCTGGTTCTGTGAGTGGTGAATAAACTACAAGGTCACTAACTGCTGCCGCCCCAGAAAACAAAGGATGTTCAGGTGACACCCACCTGCCCAGGAAGCCCCTTCTCCCTCCTGTAGCCTTGCCTTCTCAACCTAGCATCCCCTGTCAGCAGCAGCTGGCCAAGCTGAACTGGGAGGAATGGGGTCTTTGCCCCAGCACTGCAGAGTTCAGAGACAATGGCTTACCAACTGACAAGGTTATTTGGAGCTATTCTTTCCAAAGAATCTTATGTGGTCTCAGAACAAATATCCCCTTTGGGGCAGGCTGCCCCTTGTCTAGAAGTCTGACAGCCACAGTACCTTGAGTGGCTTCCTGACAGTGGCTCACTGACTTGTGTGTGTCTGTCTGTCTGGGACTCCATCTGATACCAGGATGTACTTTCCTTGGCCTCTTCTCATGGTGAGAAATAGCCAGGGATTCTTTTGCCCACTGCAGAGGAGGAAAGCTAGAAAATAAAGAATGGAAGAGGACAGCCAAAGGAGCAGGGATTCTAGGTAAGGGGAAAGAACTGAAAGCTGCTGGGGGTGCATGGCCTTTTGTTGCTTTCGAGAATGAAATGTGCATTAGAGCTGTCTGCTTTTGTCTTCCTCGGACATCAACACCCCAGAAAAGGAAAGTTCCTTGGATTTCTGTGGAGCTGGGATGGGTCTGGCACGCATACCCTTTGGCTCCTTCAGAGAGTGTTCCCTGAGCTTTAAAAAAGATAAAATCACACACCCTTGAGGTCCCCTCTGACAGCTGGCACCAACACCTCCACTCCGGGCCCTGTCAGCTCCTCACGCTCAGCCTGCCCATTACTTTTAAGGCAGCCCTGCCAATGATGCTGAGATGCATCTCTCTCCCACACTCTAGCTCTTTCGGGTAACAGAATACATGATGCTTAATAGAGAAAAGAACATGCAAAACTTTCAGTGAAATTGAAAAGAAATTTTGAGGGGCAAGACAATAAAGCACTTGGGCAGTGGAGAATAAGTTTTTCATGAAGGTCACAGATCCCAAGAGATAGCTTCTGATGGCTCAGTTAGCTCCAGCCCATCCCTCCACCATGTCTCAAGGAACCCCAAGAAGAATACACTGGGAAATCCCCACAATGAAACACTCTTTAGAAAAGAAGGAAAATACAAGAGGATACATTTTGTGTGGAACTTGGGCCTCCCTTCTTTGGCTATTCTTTGAACTATAGCTTTTCTTAATGTTTGAGATTAATGTGACTCTAAAACTTGCTTTCATGCATTTGACTTCATGTAGAATAAGCATTTTACCTCAATTCACGCCCAGCTCTGAACTAAAATGAACTTATAAGATTCATCACAAGCCTATTTCTCCTGCCCAACTTGCCTCTTTGTAGAAAAGGAAGAGTCAGACTATCATGGTACAACATATCATCAACTATGGAGGAGAAGCTAAAACCCAAACTCCTGGCATTCAAGGCTGTCCAGAGTCTGGCCACAGTTTTCTCTCTCCCTATCCTCAATCCTCTGTCATCTAAACATGTGTTTATGTTCATAGATTTTCTTTATTTTTTTTTTTTTTTTTTAGATTTTCTTTAAACATGCATTTCATCTCTATCAAAATGCAACTGGACCTTTTGGCTCCTCCTCTTTTCTGAGGCCCTTCTCCAACTAAACCAGTTCACCTATGGCCTCATCCTCCTTCTCTACTACTTAGCATCAGCTAAATCTGACAGTGATTGGCACCTCATCGGTCTTTGCTCTTCAATAAGAATGTGAGGTAGAGGCAAGAACTGTATTCTATACAGCCCTCTGAGCAGCCAATACATTTTAAACTTGCAGCATAAATAAATGTGTATGTCTGAGTTCTTGGTGCAAACTGACAGAAACAAAAAATGAAAGGTACCTAAAGAACCTAACAAAAGATATGCAAGGATTTTATAGATAAATTCCTCATTAAGGGGCATTAATACCTTTAATAAACAAAGCATGTTCAGAGGTGGGATGACAAAATTGTAAATACATCAGTCTGCAAATTAAAACATATATTTTTTTTTATTGGAGCTCTATTTGCCAACATATAGCATAACACCCAGTGCTCATCCTGCCAAGTGCCCCCCTCAGTGCCCATCACTCAGTCACCCCAACCCCTCACCCACCTCCCTTTCCACTACCCCTTGTTCATTTCCCAGAGTTAGGTGTCTCTCATGTTTTGTCACCCTCACTGATATTTTCACTCATTTTCTCTCCTTTCCCCTTTATTCCCTTTCACTATTTTTTATATTCCCCAAATGAATGAGACCATATAATCTTTGCCTTCTCCGATTGACTTATTTCACTCAGCATAATACCCTCCAGTTCTAAATGCAATTCCAATGAAAATGTCCACACAGTTTTTCATGGACCTTCACAATCAAATTATTGGGAAAAGGCCCAAGAAGAGCCAAGCCAATTCTGACAAAGAATGAGGATGAATAGAGAAATTCATTTACCAAAATCTAGTATTTTGTAATGTATAGTGATAGTAATGAATGCAGTGTGGTATTGGCACAAAGATAAACGGAAGTCAATAGGACAAAATAGAGATCTTTGAAATGGTCCCATTCATACAGAAAGTGACATGTAACAGAAGAGGCACTATAGATTACTGAGGGAACAATGGACCATGTATTAATGGTGCTGGGAAGATAGCTCATTACACATGTAATTAGATCCCTGCACTACACAACACACAAGAATCCATCCCAGGTGGTCTAAAGGCCTAACGGTGGCAACACAGGAGAACCTGCTTTTAAGGTAAGGAAGATTTTCCTAACAACATACAAAAACCTGCCACAAGTCACAAAAATAGAGATTAATAAATTCAACTCCATTAAAATTTAACATTTCTGCCTATCAAAAGACTCCATCAAAAAAATGAAAAAGGTCAGACTGGAAAAGGATATTTCCTATTTCCAGTGCTTGTAACAATAAAGAATTACTATCCAGAATACATATCTCACTCCTACAAATCTTCAAGAAAAAGACAAGCAACTCAGAAAGAAAAAGAGTAAGGCAAAGGATTTATACGGAAAAGGAATCCAAACGTCAAAAATCATCTATAAAGGTAATTGATTTCACAAATAAACAGGAAAGTACAAATTGAAAGAAAGTACGATTTCCCATCAAAAATTGGTAAAAATACTTTTTTTAGGTATGACCACATATCAGGAAGAATATGAAACAGGAAAGAGAGTTATTGGATGGAGGTAGGAGTGTAAATTGATGCAACCACTGGGAAGAGTAATTTGTCAGGCACCCAGTGTATTTGAAGATAAGTAGATGCAGTGACCCAAAAACTCTGAAGAAGGTACCCCCAGGTAAAGCTCCCAGGTGATACCAGTACTGCTTTGAGGGGCAAGTTACTAAAAATTACCTAAAAGTGACAGTCAACTCCCCTTTCCAAACAGAGGTAGTATATGAGCTAGAAGCTCAACTAAATGTGCACTTAGCACCTCAAGGTCTTTCAAGAGGACTCTAACACTACTGAGCATTCATTCCAATGGTTCTTAAAAAGTATAAGATACTTAACACTGACAGTAATCTTGGTTTTTAAATAATAATAGCGTCCAATAGCATTTCGTGTCTTCAGTGGCCACTTAGCACCTCATTATCAGAACACAGATATGATTTAATGAGCTTCATTCCCAAGGATAAAGTGTCCTAAGAGTGGTTTTGTGCCTTGCTAACCGTGATCCAACTGAGAGTTTAACCCAAATAAACTTTAACACCAGGGAAAAGGACAGCCTCTGAATGAAAAACGTCATCATGTCAACAATTTAAAATCTGTCACCTGAGAACACATTTTAAACAGAACCAGGTTTGCAAAAGTGAAAAAGGCTCAGCTTTTGACATGGAATGCACGGAAACCACGGTAATGCGGGTTCCACCTTTACAGCCAGAGTGGACTAATTATTCTGTCCACTTTATACCAAGAAAGAGAAAGGCAAAGGTGACCGCAAAAGGTAAACTAGGCAAGATTTCCAACAAGAGGCCTATCTTTTGTCCGTTGCTTTTAGTGGCTTCCAATCTGACCTATTAAAGGTATACCCCCGGCTCCAAAAAAGGGGGAAGAAACTATAGCTTTGTATTCCCAACTCATGTATCTTTGCTTGCGATCTTGCATTCAATTTCAGTGTAATATGAAGAGGCCTATTCTTTTACAAAAAGTTCCCTCTTCCCACCAGGCTTGTTTGTTATTTTATGTGTTTCTGCATCATTTGTAGACTCTGCTTTGATCTGCATTCCTCCTGGATGTGGGGTTTCCTTTTCAGCTACCAAAAGGAAAGCTGGTTTGTTTGAAAAATCTGTTTATTTGGATTTTTTGCTAGCCTAAAGTCCCTATCTTTATCAGGATGCGCAGAGCTCCGTGTCTGCCAGTCTCAGACATCACTCGTTTTCCCTAAGGAAAAAGGCAAGTTGGAAATAATACAACTTGCCCATTTGTATTTGGAATATTCTGGGAAAGAGGCTTTAGAGGTTTCAGTTTAAAGCTGAGGAGAAGTGATTCTTTCCCAGATATATTTAATCAGCGGTGGATCTTTCATGTTCAGACTGAGAAAAAAAAAGAGTTTCCTCTCATTATTTCTCAATTAGGTATTTTCTCAGCAAGTATGAGCTTACTTGTGTACACAACCAATGACATCTGCATTTACTGGTGAGAACCTGTACTTCCCACAGAGCGAAGACATCTAGGACAGTGCAGCATTCCTCTCCCTGTCTAAACCAGCCTGTGGATGTAGGAAGAAAAGAGTCCAAATCACACCAACCTGGCAATATCACTACGTCACCATATCCAGAAAGCTTTCCTTTTGAAAGAAAAGTCAGGGATCCCTGGGTGGCGCAGCGGTTTGGCGCCTGTCTTTGGCCCAGGGCGCGATCCTGGGGACCCGGGATCGAGTCCCGCGTCGGGCTCCCGGTGCATGGAGCCTGCTTCTCCCTCTGCCTGTGTCTCTGCCTCTCACTCTCTCTCTGTGACTATCCCAAATAAATAAATAAAATATTTAAAAAAAAAAAAAAAAAAAAAAAAAAAGAAAGAAAAGTCAGTGTTTGACTCAGGGACGGATAGTAGGTTGCCACTACCATCTCAGCTCTGATTAATTAGCACTGGCTTCATGAAGGACATGGGGCACATCACGGCTCCTTGGGAAAAGGCACCCATGATCATGTGACTAGGGATGCTGGCCATGGCTCGGAAGGATGTGGCACACATAGAACATCATCAGCGGATGCATCCACAGATACCCTGTGAATCTCAGATCATGGTCTCTGATGAGTATGTGTAGCGGATGGGGGAAGGGAACACTTGTTGAGGGCAGGGTCATGGGTTTCTTAAACCAATCCCATAATTTACTACTTATTACCTGTAAGCGATATTGGCTCCTGAACAGTGTTTTTTCTTAGGAGGCCTGGAATAGTCTATAGACAAAACAGAGAAAGGAAATAAAGGCTCCCTAAATGGGGAAGACAGGAGTCATTCTCCCACATCCTTCAAATGCCTCTTTGACGGAGAAACAGGATGTGTTCCCCAAGGAGCTTATGAGACCATCACCTCACGGGATGGCAGTGGCCAGGACCCTCTCTCTGGAGGGTTAACCAGCAGGATTCAATCTGGGAATCCAAACAAACTTAGGAAAACAATAGGCAGGACCAGGAAGGAATGGGAATTATTTGTCTGTTTTTAATAGAATCCTGCCTTCAAATTGCAGCTTTGCTCTAGGAAAAAAAAAAAAAAATCACAGTTTTCTTTAAAGTCACACATGAACAGTTTCTGGCTTCAAAAGATAGAGATCAAAATAAACTCCAGTTGTCGCCTAAGAACCACCTCTTTTTGCGGGGACACCAGGCCTCACTCCGTTTAGGCTGCCTTGGGACAGGTGGCAAGTCTACAAAATAAAACTAGTTAGGTAAAATGACTCCACACTGAGTTTCTCAGCTATTCAAGCAGTTACAAACCCCAAATAGGAATTAAGATGGACTGGTTTACACCAAACCGTGGGCTGATCTGATTTCTCCATGTGGCCCTCTGTAGGAAGATTTTGAGTCTCTGAGAACTAACAGAACTTTACACCCCCTTGGATGATCAAACCTCAAAAATCTACACGTTTGAAGTAACCAGAGGGCTTTGTTTTGGCAAAGCATTTAGATTAGACTTTGCTCCTAAAAAAGATGACATCAATTCACTGTAGAACTGCCCAATCCAGAAAGGGAATAATGTGGGGTCAAACTGAATTGAGGATTTCATCCTGGCAGATGAAGGAGAAACAATAGGATCCCTTCTGGAAAGTTTTGGGTTTGGGGCTCAAACTACAATGTAAGTTCAGCAGAGTAGACGCGACTGTCCAAAAGTTCATTAAGAAGGAAAGAGTGTCTTCCTCTTCAACACCCCCTCCCCAGGTGCAAAAATGTATGACATACAGATTAAATTTACAAAATTGTATAGATACATTCCCTCCCCCCACCCACCTACTCCCCCGCCCGGCACTCACCTTACACTTCTGAATCTCACATACTTAGATGGGACACAATAAGGAATGGTGACTCTCCTTGGGAAAGCTTGGATATCACACACAAAAGCTACTCTAAAAGGGCTAACATTTGAGTCCTATTAATAAACTTCCACTGAGAAGATCCATTTGAGGCCAGAGTTCCAACTAACATCCCCTAGAGAATTTACTGAAGTCTAATCCCCCCGCCCCCCAGCAGATAAGCAAAGGCATACACTCAAGACTCCTGAGGGCGGCTAGAGTAGGCTTCTTGAAGTATAAACCGACCAGCAGCTGCAGCTGGAAGCTCATTAAAAGCAGGTTCCCAGCATAGCACCCCCTCTACCCTGCACTTCCAGAATCCGAATTGCGGCTGGGAGAGGGGAGCAAATTGCTTCACAATTTTTCAAAAACGATTCTTATGTATACCTAATTGTGAGATCTTAGGGAATGGTCCAGCAGCTGGCTAAGAGGTGCACCCCTGAAGGACTTTGTAAATGCAGGAAGGACCCAGAAGACAGACAGGTAGGAGAGAGTGGGTACCCAGAACTCCAGAGTAAAAAGGGAGCTTGATGATTACTACCTGGGCCTTAGCGTGAGGCCATAAAACCAACAAGGATACACTAACTTTGATCCTTGGTGGAACACTGGACATTTCCTGCCACCCTTCTCATTTTTCCTGTGGCAGTGCAAAGGAAGAGCAGGTTCAAGGGCCAGAAAACTAAACAAACCCTCTCTGATATGAGTGGACTCTTCACCAGCCTCCTCTGTTCAGGCTCCATCTTAACTTCACCTTCCAGCTGCTCTTTCCATTCTATTGCTTATGACCTACTAACAACCTCTCAAACCCACACACCAGTATCTTCTCCACACTCATCTTGCTCCTCTTTCCTGGGTACACTCCTTCAAGCCCAGGACTCATCGCCACTGATTAGGGCCTCGCCGCCAACTCACTCTGCTGTGCTGTCATGTAGGGTCAAGCACCATCCAAAAGCTGGTATCACTGCCACCTTAGCTGCCTCCATTTCAACTCAAATCAACTCAGCAAGTTTTTCATTGGGTGATATAACCTGCCTCGCTCCTTGGTTACATGCTACCTCTGTTCCTTCTGAAGATATCAAACACAGACTTCTTCAGAGATATAAGAAGCCTCTCAGAGCTCAAATGTATCAATTATGATGTCTTTTTCAAAGAGCTCCTTTAACCTTAGCTTCTGGAATTTTTTTAGTTTCTACTCTATTTGGAAAAAAAAAAAATTTACTCATTTCTCCCTCTCCTATATTCTTTGATGGAGGCTGACCTTAGATCTCCACCTCACAGCCCATTTCATGGTGACCACAGTGATGATAATGGTAATGGCCATTAAAACCTATGGAGAGCTACCGTCTGCCAGGGGTTGAATCAAGCATTTAACACAATGTTATTCAATTTACCTAGCCACCTGGTGAGGAAAGTACTATTATTATTTCCATCCTACAGATGGGAAAACTGAGGCTTAGAGGGGTTAAGGAATTTGCCCAAGATTACAGAAATAATCCCAGAGCTGGGATTCGAACCCCAGTCTATCTCATATTCTTTACACTTTATTGCCTCTGTAGGCTTAAGGGAAAATACACGTGAAAGTAATTTTACCTTCTGAAGCACTATCTTCAAGAAACACATTCTTCTAAAGGCTCTCCCCTTCTTTTTGGCTCCTTCCTTAGCTGATTCCATTCCCCTCTTGACAACATGGCATTCTCTCAGTTTCTCTTTCACCACAATTCCAGATCCCAGTCCTGTTATGTGTCCTAAAGCTTTTCCTGATCCAACTTTCCTGTCCTGTTGTGGCCATGAGACCCCCCTCTGATGGGCCTTCTATGGAAGAGAATGTCATTGGTCTGTCATTGATTTGTCCCCTTCTTAGTACACGGTTTGTGAAGCCAGAGCTAAGTTTCAGCCTTGGCCACATGTTGGAAGATTTCAATTATTCTTAGTGCCTAAGCTGCCAAGTAGACCAATTAAAGCAGACTTTCTGGGGGTGGGGCCCAGCAGCAATCTTTTTTAAGGCTCCCCAGGTGATTCTAATGTGCAGTGAAGATTGTGAACACTGTGTCTCTGCTACTCTTCTAATTTTTTTTTTCAAGTACCTTATGACTACAAAAGCCTCCAGGCAGCCTTACATCTGTGTTTCTCTGGTAAGCCTTCTGGACCATCCTACATTTAGTAGAAGCTTAATAAATGATCCTTCTGGGGTCCTGAAACTAGCCAGAAGGAATTTATTGTTTGATGGATGGGTGAAATTCCCTTTGTTCTTTTGCTTTCCTTGTAACTGTATGAACTATGGGACTCTTATGAGGGGACTTCTCCAAGCCTGGAAAGACCTGAGAAGTTCAGGGAGCATGTTTCTCATAAGTATCAGTGAGTTCTGGAATAAAAAGAGGTTTGATGCTCATTCTGAATATATCAGTATCTTATGACCAAGTTTCTTAAAATTAAAGGACTTGGCTATAAGATCTCACATTCCTTGGTGGCAGGGGAAAGACCCAAGATGCATGGCTGTGGGGTGCCTGGCTGCCTCAGTCAGTAAAGCATACAACTCTTGATCATGAGTTTGAGTCTCACTCAAACTGCAAACGTTGGGTGCAGAGATTACTTTAAAAAAAAAAAACCTGTGGCTGTGCTTGGCAGTTGAGTAAAATTATCTTAGTTTTCTTCAGCCATGTCTAAAATAGAGTATAAAAAATTTAGTAAAGATCCTTAACAATCCATAGGTGAAAGTCTACTCAAACTCCCCTCAAACATCTCTACTTTACCTGGGTTCTTTTGCTATCTTTTCAGAAGTGAATGCATGGTTAAAAAAAAAAAATCCAAATGTTACTTTTCCTTGAAGATGTTATTTTAACCACTCTCAAACAGGGGTTATGAATAGAAGCTTCTAGGTTAGGGAAGAATCAGCTTCCTGAATAGGATGTCAAATCATGTGACATCTTTCATCTCCTTTCCAGCATAAGAATTAAGCCCAGGTTTACCTCCAGCCAGCCGCACCTCAGTGAGAGAGCGAAGAGGATTTTCAACAGGATTAAATGATATGAATAGCTTTCAGGTTTCCACTGGGGGCAGAGCCAGGGAGGGGTGGTAGTGCTACAGCAGCTGCTCCAAGTAGAGAATAAAGGATTTGCTGGAGCTTTGTGTGACTCGGTATATCTGCTGAGGATTGATCTGAGAGCCTTTCTTAGCCTCCTTTTGACAGGAGGGGGAAGGACTTCTTTTCAAAGTCACATTAGCTGGCAACAAAGCCTGGCCCAGGAGGGTGGTGTTTGGGGGACTGCACACTTGCAGGGGAGAGAGGTGGGCTCAAAGCCTCCCTCAAGGAGGTGGCACTCAGGCCTCAGCAGATGGGTCTGGAAGCTGGGAGGAGCTGGGGGAGGTGAGCCACCTTCCCTCACTGTCCCAAAGCCTCTGACCTCAGCCTTTTCTCAGGCAGCTCAGGCTACTGGCAGCTTCCTCCATAAGATCCTAAAGTGAACACTGTACTGTGTCTGGAGGCTAGGGGCAGTTTGTGGTGTGAAGCTCAGAAAGATTACTCACTGGGACACCTGGGTGGCTCAGTGGTTGAGTATCAGCCTTCGGCTTAGGGCGTGCTGCCCGGCTCCCAGGATCGAGTTCCACATCAGGCTCCCTACGAGGAGCCTGCTTCTCCCTCTGCCTATGTCTCTGCCTTTCTCTCTGTATCTCTCATGAACAAATAAATGATCTTTAAAAGAGAAAGATTACTCATCTATTGCAAGAGGCCAGTGCAAGATGGTACAGTCACTCTGGAAAACAATTTGATTCTTATAAACATATCCTTTCCAAATGACCCAGTAAACTCACTCCTAGGTCTTCACCTATGAGAAATGAAAACTTATGTTCACACAGAAACCTGTATGCAAATGTTTATAGCAGCTCTCTCCATTCATAATCACCAAGAACTGAAAAAGCCCAAAGATCTCTCACCTGGGAACAGATAAATACACTGTGGTACATTCCTACAATGGAATATCATGTAGAAAAAAAAAAAAAAAAAAAAGGATAGAACTGTTGCTACACAAGACAGCATGAATGAATCCCAAGTGCTTTTTGTTAAGTGAAAGAAGCCAGACTCAAAAGGCTGAACACTGTATGGCTCCATCTATAACATTCTAGCAAAGGCAAAGCTCTAGGACATATAGAGAGGAGATGAGTACAAAGGGGCAGCATGATGGGGTGTGCATGGTGTTGGAATATTTATATCTTGATAGTGATTACATGACTGTCTGCATTTGCCAAAACTCACAGAAGTGAGCCACCCAGGCATCCCAATAAATAAAACCTAAAAAAAAAAAAATTAAAGCCAGAGGTATTCAGCAAAAGGAGTGAATTTTACTATACGTAAGTCAAGAAAATAAATCAGGAACAGTTATGTCATGAGATGTGAAGAGACCTCTTAGATTCTTTCACTATAATTCACATTCCCTTTTCCTGTTGATAGTAACCAGGAGGGCAGAGTGGATTGTTCTAGATTCCCATCATATGCTTCTGCAGTTGGTGAACAGCTGACCCAATGCCCTTGCTGCTCCCAGGTGAGATTGTGATAGGACACAAGCAGTGGATATTCTTGTTATGAACCCAATTCCCTCCCCTCAGCTAAATACATTCTCAAGAAGAATGTATGGCCTTGGCATTCCTCCTTCAGCTCATTCTTTTAACACAGATTCCCCCTTTTGATCCCAAATTCTTCATTGACAAAATAAGAGGCAAATTGTATTGTGTCTGACATAATTAAAGGACCATTCGGGATCTCCAGTTCCTGCTGAGAGACATCTCAGACTCTGCACTGATGCCAATGGGGTTCAGAGCCTCACTTCTCCAAATGTGTTCAGGGAAGACTACAGCCTTGGCATCACCTGGGAGCTTATGAGAAATAAAGGCTCTCAGGCCTGTCCTAGACAGAATAAGGATCTGCCTTTCAACAAGATGCTCAGGGATTCACAAACATATAAGTAGCCCTGCTTTAGATTCAAGTGTTCATCCTAATGACATAATTTAGGTCCCCATTAGCTGTTATGGAAAGAATGGGGCCTTTGGTTTTGACCAATCCTGACTTTTTACTGATTTCTAGCTGTGTCCCCCAGTTGAGTGAGTAATTACAAAAGTATATAACCTTTTTGAACCTCAATTTTCTCATCTGTAAAATGGAGATATTAATGCCAACTTTATAGTGTTGCTGTGGGGGTTAAATTATGTAATACACAAAGGCAACACTACTGTGCATTTAGCACAGGTTATATAACTTGGTTGCCCCACCCCACTTCTCAATCTTCTTGGCCAATTTAGTAATTGAAGGAATTAAATGGGCTGGGGAGGGTAGATAGATGGGGGAGGGGCAGATTACCTTGGTAATTGATCACTTTCAGGCTATGCTAGGTCAGTAATTAATAGTTTGGTCCCTGCATAGCATCACCTGGGAGCTCATTAGAAATATAAATTCTAGGGGTACCTGGGTGGTACAGTTGGTTAAGCATCTGACTCCTAGTTTTGGCTCAGGTCATGATCTCAGGGTCATGAGATCTGGCCCCGCATTGGCCTCTGCACTCAGCGTAGAGTCTCCTTGAGATTCTCTCTCTCTCTCTCTCTCAGATGAATAAATAAAATCTTTTTAAAAAGGAACCTGGGCACCGAGGCTCCTTCCACAGTTTGGCTATTGTGGCCATTGCTGCTATAAACATTGGGGTGCAGGTGTCCCGGCGTTTCATTGCATCTGTATCTTTGGGTAAATCCCCAACAGTGCAATTGCTGGGTCGTAGGGCAGGTCTATTATTAACTCTTTGAGGAACCTCCACAGTTTTCCAGAGTAGCTGCACCAGTTCACATTCCCACCAACAGTGCAAGAGGGTTCCCTTTTCTCCTAACTCTGGGAAACGAACTAGGGGTGGTGGAAGGGGAGGAGGGCAGGAGGAGGGCAGGGGGTGGGGGTGAATGGGTGACGGGCACTGGGGGGGGGCACTTGACAGGATGAGCGCTGGGTGTTATTCTGTATGTTGGTAAATTGAACACCAATAAAAAATTAATTTATTTAAAAAAAATAAAAATAAATAAAGGAACCTGGGTCACTCAATCAGTTAAGCATCTACCTTCAGCTCAGGTCATGATCCCAGGGTCCTGGGATTGAACCCCAAATGGGGTTCCCGGCTCAGCAGAGTGTCTGCTTCTCCCTCTGCCCTTCCCTCCTGCTTGTTCTCTCTCTCTCTCTCTCAAATAAACTAAATCTTAAAAAAATAAATTTTAAAAAATAAAGAAATATAAATTCTAGGGTCTTACACCAGATTTACTAATTGGCAACTGTGGTAGATCCTAGCAATCTGTGATTTAACAAGTCCTCCAGGTGATTATGATACATGCTAATGGAACCTCAGGTAACACCAAAACCCCAGTTTTAGCCTTTTTCAATGACCTGGGATAAAAGAATTGATATTTAAAGAGGTTTGCTGGAAAGCTAAGCCATTCCTTCAGCTTCTAGAGTACTGATTTTCACACTCAATATTGAAATACATTGGTGTGTGGAGACATGTCTGGTTTGGTTGCGATGAATATTGTCGGCAATTTGCAACTAATTCATTCAACAAATTCATTCATCAACTAGTTCCCGTGCTCCCGTTATATGTTAGGCATTCCTCCAAGTTCTACTAACAGAATAAACCCTTAAGTGATGCAATCATGACCAATTATTGGTTAATCAAGAATATCATTTAAAGATGGAATCATAAAGCATGACACGCACAGATCATACAAATGGTTATTTCTAGCTTTTGGTCTAAGACAAAGCTTTTTAAGTGGCTGGCATTGCATCCTATTTCATCTGTAGCACCTCATTTATAATTTACAGTTTTGGTTTTCTTTAAATTGGAATGAGAGTTAAAAGACACTTGGGAATCAAGTTGTCTTTTTCACATTCATTCAACAAGAATATATTTTTAGCTACTCACATTTATTCTCATCAAGTTCTACTCAGTTTGCAAAGAAGTGACTTTTTTCTAGCACTCCTATTCACCCGTGTAAGGAATAGTGGATTAAATGATGTAGTCCAATGACAAGTATGACGGGCGTATACGGGTTTGGGAACCATCCAGATGGACTAGTACAGAGTATAACATCCCACCCCTCCTTGGGACAGGAATTAGTCTATTAAGTGCAAGAGTTCTCTGTCCTGTGGGTAGCAGTCAAGAGGGAAGGAGGACATCCCCTGATTATATTTAAGTACTTTATGGTTACAAGAGTCTCTGCCATGATCATCTTACAGGACTGTAAATAACTTATTTTTTAAGATAATTTGAGCAGAGCCAAGATTATTCCTATAATAATGCGACTTGAACTCACATGTCAGCTTCCTTTCTCAAGTGGAGACTGAAGATTTGTCGCCCCAGGCTAGGCTTAGCTAGTGGCAATTATCACTCATTTCAGGCTTGCAAACGACTTTTGTGTTTCTGTTTTCTTTAACTTTTCGCCCACAGAGGCCATATCCGTTATCTATTGCCACAATAGTGCTGCATAACAAACCAACCCCACATATACGGACTTAAAAGGCGAGTTGTTATTTCTCACTAGTCTATGAGCTGGCTGGGAGGTTCTGCTCAAATGGGTCGAGTAGGTGGATCTCACCTGGGCTTCCTGGTGTGTGTGCGCAGTCAACTGATGGGTGCTGACTGGTTAAGGAAGACCTCTGCTGGGATCACTCAGTTTTCCTCTACATTATCTCTAGTTCTCCAGCAGGTTAGCCCAGCTTGTCCGACGGCAATATCAGTCTTGAAGTAAAGAGAATATAGAAATGCGCAGGATCTCTGGGGGCCTAGGCTCTCAGCCTGCACTTGGGCACCTGTGCTTCCTTCCCTAAAGCGAGTGAGGAGGCCAGCACGGATTCCTGGGGTGGGGAAATAGGCCACACCTCCTAGGGGGAGGAGCCATAAAAATCACATCCCAAAGGGGGCATATGGATATGGGGTTTGGGGGGGGTGTTAAAGAGTTGGGGTGATTTTTTGCAATTAATCAAAGATGCATCTGTAATTATGAGAGCAGGAAAGGAAAGATGAAGAAAACTTGAAAAGTAAATTTAAACTGAAGCTAAGCTTATACGTTTATTACCTGTGGAGTACAGGTGTACCTGTGGAGTACAGAAATCAAGACATTGAAAAACTAAGTGTAGTACTTTTTGATATCAGATTAGCCATATTACCATTCTTGTAAAATTTACATTTTTGAGGAAGCTAAATGGCTTATTTCAACTCCTTCGGTGCTCATAAAAGGCTTTTTTTTTTTTTTGCAAACATAATGCTTATTTGTTTTTCTATTGTTTTTTTAATAATAAATTTATTTTCTATTCGTGTTCAATTTGCCAACATACAAAATAACACCCAGTGCTCATCCTGTCAAGTGCCCACCTCAGTGCCGGTCACCCAGTCACCCCCACCCCCCGCCCACCTCCCCTTCCACCACCCCTGGTTGGTTTCCCAGAGTTAGGAGTCTTCCATGTTCTGTCTCCCTTTCTGATATTTCCCACATAAAAGGCTTTTTGTAAGTACCCTACAAAGAAGAAAAGAAAGGGAAAGAAAAGAAAAAGAAATAAAGGAAGAAAGGAAGAAATAGAGAGAGGGCTTATAACCCAATAGCTTTACTTCCCAGAAAAAACTACTGAGTTTCATTAAATCTACACATCTATATAAGAGGGCAATTTACATAATTGTGGGGGGGAAACCTTACTGTGTTACCACCCCGCATAATCACGACCATGTAAACTGGAAGATTAGTTAGCTCAGAAAAGCTGTGCTAAAAAGGCCCATCTTGGGTTGATCTTTGGACAGGGCAATTTGTGAATGTTTTTAGAATATGAACAGTTAAATTGTTAGGAATTCATCTGTAATCATTTCTTACACATGAGAATTTACTCAGTGACTCGATAAATAGTTGCTAAGCAGTATTTTTTAAAAAACAAAACCAAAGCCACCATACTAGTTAGGAATCATGTTTGGATTAAGCAAAATTTCAGAAAGATGTATTCTTCCCTTACCCCCATCCCCACCCCACCCTGCTTTCCCTGAGCAGCACTTTGGTGTCATGCCCTCAAATTTCCAGTATACATCGTTCTCAGAAAATAGTTGTATTTCTCAGCATTCCATATATATAAGGCCCAGGCCTCCAAATATCTGTAACAATATACCCACGCATATGTGGATATTTTTCATAACAAAACGCCAAGAAAAGCTTTGCTTCACCTGAGGGACTAGCTTGTGGGTGCATGAGTAAAGTTAATCTTGTAACTGTTTTCTTGGTCAGCTTGGCTGTCAGTGAGCTCAGCATCCAATTCTCAACTCAAATAGTTAATGCTCAACCTGCTTGTCTCCGTTTATTATTTTTCCTCCCTGATCTTGGTCTTCTTTTAGCTCTATTTTCCTTGGTCCTGATATTTATTTACATGCATATTTTACCTGAAAGCCTCCTGATTTTCTTTTAAGAATATGCCAGTATAGAGGCGCTCGGGAGGCTTAGTCTGCCTTGGGCCCAGGTCAAGATCCAGGGGTCCTGCAATTGAGCCCCACGTTGGGCTCCCCAGTCAGTAGGGAGCTAGCTTCTCCCTCTGCCCCCTTCCTCCCCCAGCTTGTGCTCACTTTCTCTCTCTTTCAAATATGTAATTAAATCTTTTTAAAAAAGTATATGTATATAAACATATACTTGGATAAATAACTGTGAGGAATTCCCATTATGACACTGAGCCGGTGATGGAACAACACTCCTCCCCAGTGATACAGTATTGCAACCATTCCTGGAAAGAACATTTGATAGCTTCTGCCTAACTACATACAGATTGTTTCTATATTAGACGTAGATTAAACCTTATCGTGTATATGAATTGTCTGGGGATCCTGTGAAATTGCAGATTCTGATTCACAAGGTCTGGGGCAAGCTGAGAATCCAAATTTCTATCAAGCTCCCCGGTGATGCCAACACTGCTGGTCCTCTCATCAAAATGGCAAGGGACAGGATAATAAGGAGCCAGGGGCATGATGATCAGCTCCGCGACATTTAGGCTTAACTGATTTGCCATAACCATTTGGTAAATATGTGTGTGATTGATACTGGAGAAGTCAGTTCAGAAAGCAGATGCGTCCATGCCGTTCTCACTCCCGCACCCCAGGCTCTGCTAATCCTCAGTCAGTGGCATCAACATCACATTGGTCGAAAATTGACTCCTAGATTTTTTTTTTTTATTTATACTCCTAGATTCTCTCTGCAGTGTAGACCTGAATCGCCATACTACTCATTAGTCCTGGCATGGCCTCATAGAGATGAGGCTCCTAGGAAATCACCTGGTTCAGGCTCCCACCCAGGATGGGGAATCTCCCTGTCTGCTGCCCCTGTCCTATGGTCCCAGCAGGCTCTGTTTGATTACCTTCACTGGCAGGGACTCACGATCCCCAAGGCAGCCTATGACATTAAGGAATAGCTCTTATGAAAACAAAGCTTGTCTTTCTGCTGAGTCAAAATCAACTTTCTGGTAACCTCCACCCACTGAGCCTTGTCTGCTGCTTGCAGCATTTCAATTCGGCTCCTACCCACGTCAGACTTTCCAGTACTGCAGACAGCTGCTATGCCTCCTGTCCACGCTCCTCCAAATAGACGCTCCCAAGTCCTCCAATTGCTGGGCTGAAAGATCCAAAATGCAAATCTTCTTCTAAGCATGGCCCAGCTGTCAATATGGTTCTTAAAAACAGTGCTCAGCATGTATCCAAAATAATTGAAAGCGGGGTCTTGAAGAGATCTTTGTAGATCCACGTTCACAGCGAAATTGTTCACAATAGTCAAAGGATGGAAACAGCCCAAGTGTCCACCAGCGGATGGAGAAG
This sequence comes from Canis aureus, assembly GCF_053574225.1. Lineage (NCBI taxonomy): Eukaryota > Metazoa > Chordata > Mammalia > Carnivora > Canidae > Canis > Canis aureus. The sequence goes on from NC_135636.1 coordinate 17,094,463, forward strand.
CAAAATGTGGTGTGTACATACAATGGAATATTATTGAGTCTTACAAAGGAAGGAGATTCTAACACATGCTATGATATGAACACTGAGGACACTATGCTAAATGAAATGACGGTCACAAAAAGATAATTGCTGGGATTCCTGGGTGGCTCAGTCAGTTAAGCATCTGACTCTTGATTTCAGCTCCGGTCATGATCTCAGGGTCCTGGGATGGAGCCCCGCATCAGGCTCTGTGCTCAGCAGATTCTCTCTCCTTCTGCCCCTCTTCAACCTAGTCTGCGTCCCCTCCCTCTCACCAAATAAATAAATCTTAAAAAAAAGAAAAAAGGCATGATGTATGATTCTACTTATGTGAGGTAGCTAGAGTAGTCAAATTCATAGAAAGCAGGATGATGAATGATGATTGCCAGGGGTTGGGGGAAGGAAGGAATGGAGAGTTGTTTAACGGGTACAGAGTTTCAGTTTGGGAAGACGAAAAAGTTCTGGAGATCGGTTTCACAACACCATGAATATACTTTTATTGAACTGTACACTTAAAAATGGTTAAGATGGCAAATTTTTTGTTATCTCGATTTACCCCAATTTTAAAAACAATGGTGCTCAGACCTGGTCAAAACACCTCAGTTGTGTTAAGGCTAGTGTAGAATATGCTAGAGCTATGATTTTTCCTTGACTGCTAATCTACATTTCTAGTAATGCAGCCTCAGAATGTGGCCTTAGTATTTTTAGTAGGTGTGTTGCACCATTAAGGCATATTACACATGTGGTCTATTAAAACCCCCAGTCCTCTTCACATGAATTACTGCCAAACTATTCTAAGAAAATGTAAAATTGACTTCTCTAGTTGTTACCTGCCTTTGAAAAAAATATTACCACTTCCATAGATGCAATAGCCATCTTTTGGAAACGAAACTTTCTCCTTTACAGTCATTTTAAGTTTTCTATGCCTTAAGTTTATTTCCAAAAGAGAAAAGAATCTTTGGCATGTTCTGAAATCATTTTTAAATGATGCTTATAAAAATCTGTGTATGTTATGACTAATATCTAAGGATCTAGAAGTTTATAGGTAGTACTTGTGCCATATTTCTGTGCCCAAGTGAATGCTTCTTTAGCCATCCTTGAGCACTCTTGGCATAAAGACAATAATAAAAACAACTATTTACATTCCAAATGAAAAACCTAAGGATTGCAAACACCCACTTTTCATGTTCTTCATAACTTCTAATTTAGAGGAGGGCATCAGGAAAGGCACCATTGGCTTGAGAACAAAAGTGTCAAACACAGACATAGTCTTGTAATTTATTGAGAACCATTAACCCAAACATGAAATACTGTGATTGGAAAGCCCGTGGCTTTCATGCCATTGGCAGGTGTAATCACCTTCCTTTGACTCTCACATTTATGTATGTTTTGAAATTTTCTCAGATAACTAAATATATTTAGCTTTCCTTTTCCCAAGTTCCAACAACTACTTTGATTCTTACAAATCTTTTTTTTAGATCTGGAGGTAGATTTGGGTTTGTTCGTATTTGCAAAAGCTGAATGCAAACAAGATGAAAAGGTGCTCACAGAGCGAATTGTATTTTGGTAGTTTCCACATGCTACCTGCTTCTGAGAGTATAATTTCCAGAGCCATTTAGGAGATAAAAAGGTTTGTAAGAGCTCAGTCACACTTTGCAATTACAGAAAATTGTTAGTTGCATTTAGATCAGTCAACTGTACAAATGGAGCAATTTGGTTTTCTGCCTTTTGTTTTTTTAAATGCTATCCCAGAATATCTATGGGTCAAGTTGTTCAGGTGTCATTCACAGAATAGAAAACTCACTACATCATCACCACAAAAAGGAGGGCGGGTGAATCATTTATAATTGTTTTGAGTAGGCCAATTTAACAGCAATTTACACCCAAGATTTTTTCATTTTCAAAAAGGCTCTTAGCTGTAGAAGAGGGTACATTTTACAAGTAGAACTTTTTTTCCCCAGTAAACTATGAAATTATAAAACTATATAAAACTATGACAGGTCATACAGAATCGTTGGTTTTAATTCAAGGAGTAAAATGAAGAAATCAGTTCCACGGTTCCTGGATTCTGCATCTTGGATTTTTTGTGAATTTCAATGATTGGCTTGTTAAAGGGGCCGTGGACACATAACTCTGTCCTGATAGCTTTCCACCTAATGTCTGTGAGACAGCATTGGGGCAGGACAGGCAATATTATAATACCTGAGCTCATGGGCAAACCAAAACAATGTTTTAAATGAAAGCTCATACATAATTACTGTTAATAAGGCCAGAAATTCATAGTTCTTGTTTCCAAAGAAAATTAATTCATCTCTCTTGTGTATGTAAGATGAAGCTTTGAAAAAAAAAAAAAGATGCCTGGATCTACTCACTCTATGCTTAAATGTATAAACCTGTGGCCTGGTTATGGTTGCTGTGGGAGCAATAACTTTATCCTGAATTTTTAACGTCTTATTTGCTGCCCATAGGTTTGTTTTGCTCAGAACTTCTTGTGATGTGGAAGCATGAGAATAACCCATGAAGGTGATTGTATTTTCAGATGCTATGTTTCCTTGGAGAGCCTGCTGGGCAGAATTTACAGGGGCTTACATTTTCTGAGGCGGTAAGGTGGTAGAAAGAAAGAAGAGCTCATAGGACACTGAAGCATCCCTTGGTTCTGCTGCAAAGGAACAGAAAGATATCCCATCTGCTTTTCTATGGAGGAGGGCTCGTGAATTTGCCTTAACTTCTCTGCAATGTGCAAACAAAAAGGGAATATATTAAAAGATTGTTTACGTGGCTCTTTATATTTGGACCTTCCTCTCTTATTTATTGGAAAGAAGAAAGGTATTAAGGAGACAAGGAAGGGGGGAAAATAAGTACCTTCCTTTTGCTACTACAATCTCCACTATCATCATCCCTTACAGGAATGCCCTTCACTCTCTAATGTTTAAGTCCAATGCTTTTGTGTTGCCTACTATACTCTTGGCACCCTACAGAGTACCTGGCATATCGATGACTATTTTCCCGAACATCCTGTGGTGAAAAATTTCAGGCAGAGAAATTTGGAAGAATTTTATGTGAACACCAGCATGTCTCCATCTAGATCCTATCATTAATTTTTAAAAATATTTTATTTATTTATTCATGAGACACACAGAGAAAGGCAGAGACATAGGCAGAGGGAGAAGCAGGCTCCCTATAGGGAGCCTGGTGTGGAATTTGATCCCAGGACCCCAGGTTCACAACCTGAGCTGAAGGCAGATGCTCAACCACTGAGCCACCCAGGTGCCACATAGATCCTATCATTAATTAACCCTTCACTATTTTGCTTCAGCATATATCCAGCCAGCCATCCTCTCTCCATCTATAATCTCATTTTAAAAATGCATTTCTAAGCTGCAAATATCATTTCACTTCCCTCTATGTACTTCAGCACCCATATAATTAAGGTTGAGTATCACAATTTTGTTTCTTTTGAACACACGAGATGCACCAGTCTTAAGTGCACTGATGTATTTTGACAAATGCACACACCTGTGTAACACAAACGCTTATCACGGTACAGAACATTATCCCTCTTCTGGAAGAAGACTCAAGACCATCCCACTTCATCTCCATCCTTCCGTCGACATTTTACCACAAATTAGTTTTGCCTGCCCTAGAACTCTCTATAGAAACAGTTTCATACAGTATGTAGTTTTCTGTGTCAGGCTTCTTTTCATTAGTAGGACATATTTTGAGATCATCCATGTTTCTAGGTGTAGTTCTCAATAAATATTGATTTGCTGATTTTTATCACAGTGCTGAGGCATTTAAGTTGACCAAATGTATTTACATACAGTTGCTATAGCTTAAATGTCTCTTATTAAGCCTTTGGTGAGGAGGTGTTCAGGACTGCTGTTTGTTGATGAGTCAGTACAATAGGGCAAGTTCTGTGGAATAAGTGAAATAAGGCATCTTTTTAAAACTAAGGAAAGTGGGGTGCCTTGGTGGCTCAGTTGGTTGATCATCTGATTCTTGATTTTGGCTCAGGTCATGCGTGATCTCAGAGTTGTGAGATGGGGCCCCACATGGGGCTCTGTGCTCAGTGGTAGGTCTGCTTGAGATTCTCTCTCTTTCTCATTCTGCCCCTCCCCCTGCTCTCTCTCTCACTAATAAATGCATGTTTAAAATTAAAAATACCTAAGGATGGTTATGGTTTGAACACATTAGACCGTCCAGACGGTAACTGACCACAAACTTCTCCCCTTTGCACAGGTGTAGGTGTGATGGCTAAACATGGCCCTTTCCATAGAAACGTTATCTCTGGAATGTTCATTTGCTATATCCAAAGGCAGGATGTGACTTGGCCAAGGGGGAATCTGTGTGCTTAAGTTCTTTCCGCAGTAGTTCCCCATTCTCTAGAGAAAGAGACTAAGAGCTGCCTGCAAGGAAGTGGAGACCAGAGCTTCCATTTAACGTCTGTTGCGGTAAACGTGACTGGCTTTTTGGGGGAGTACCAATTAGTTGGAAGAGTCCCAAGTGAAAATTTTAGAAAGAATCCACTCTAGCCCACAACTGTCTTCTCTAAAAGTGGGTTCCCAAGTTCAGGAAGGGTGAGCGACGCTGTGCTCTTTGGCAAGAGAATTTTGTGTTTAACCCTAACAGGAATAGTGAAGTCACTAATAATCAGATGGTTTCAAACACCCCCCCCCCCCCGCAAAAAAAAATCTTTGTTCTCTTCCTTAAGAAAAAAGAGCCATGGGGGCTAAACTCAACTGTGGCCTGGAACTGACCCCAGCTTACATGCCCACCGGATTACTACCTGGAGGCACCTGAAATCTCAGGTGGCCCTTTCAGGTGTAGTCCAGGTGGCTGGATCTAAACTCTTCAACTAAAGGGCTCAGCCTCCTTCCTGAGCAGTGTGTGGGGGACGAGCCACGGGGCACAGAATTAAAACAGGTTCAGACATGGGGAACTCCAAGGAGTGTGTAATTTAAGACCTCATCAGCCTCCATGAATTGTCTGTCTTCCCCTGCACCACAAGCATTTTGCTTTTAGACCATTACTTAGCACCCCGATGGACATTTGGGAGTACAAGGGAGAAGGAGATAGACAGGAGGTAGAGGATATATATGGTTTGAAAACTTTGGTGAGAAAAGTCTGTCTAGATGCAACTACAGTTGACAACTGGATGCCTTGCATTTAGGATAATTGGATGGACCGGGGCACGTGAAAATGCTCAGGTTGCTACTGCCTATGCTGGCTGCGGATGTGTTCCGCTCTTGGATAGGTCCCTTCCAAAATATGGATTATCTCACCAATGATCAAGATGGGGCACATTACACACTGAGAAGTTACCTTTCTTAAGAGTATTTCCTGGGCTGTTAAAACGCCAAGATTGCTAAACCACCCTTGGTGACTTGGAACCAATGTAAAGAGCTCAGTTGGCTGCCTCATTCCCCGGCGTGATGAGATCTAGCACCGAAAATGTTGTCCATCTGAGCCACCCATTAAATGCGGGAAATAACCGCGATTTACCCAACCTTTTCTGCACTCATAACTCAGTATATTGCAAATTATTTTCCCTTGACCCATTGCTGCCCATCATGCCCGATAGTCCCAGGGGGCTCACTATTCCCGCAGGACCTACCCATTATAAGGGCCAAAGCTCTGTCTCCTTTATTTCAGCGGAAATAAAGAAGTCTCCTCAAACGCAGCCTCAGGTGTGCTGCGAGAGGGGTTGGCAGAGGGTCCGGCCAGCCCGCAGGTTTCCTTCGACCTTGGCTATGCCCGGGAGTGTCGCCGTTAACTGCGAGGCCCGCCTCAAGGTGGAAGGCGGCCGCGGTCTCCACTGCCCCCCCGGAAAGCCAAGAGGTGCGGCGGGCGACGGCGGCGCGCGGTCCCTTCCAGGCCGGTCTCTTGCCACCCAGAGAGCTGCTCGGAGGCCGCCTACAGGTGCGATCCCGGCACTGCGGCCTGGGCAGCGGGAGCAGCTCGGCGCGGGCTCCAGGCCGTCAGCATCTCGCCCGGCCCCTCCCCGAGCCTGAGCAGACCCCGGTGCGCCCGCCGCCCGCGCCCGGCCTCCGCCCTGCCACGGTTTGGGAAAGAAGCTGGGAACCGTCGCCCGAGACTTGGCCGACTCGGAGCCGGGAGGGGGTGGGGCGCGGCCGAGGCTTCCCCTCGAATCGGCCGCAAGACTGGCTCCGGGAAAGTCCTTCAAAGTTCCCAGCAGCGCCTGCCCAGGTCGCCTCCGCCGGGCGAGCCGACGGCTGCAAGCGCGCCAGCCTCGCCGCCCCTGCCCCTGCCGCTGCCGCCGCCGCCGCCCCTGCCGCCGCCGCCCCCGCCCCTGCAGCCGCCGCCAGCAGCGCGCTCTGGGGGCTCGCTCGCTCGCTCGCGGGAAGCGGGCCGGGCTCCCGGCGGGCAGGCCCTCCTCCAGGGGCGAGAGGCGCAGCTGACGCAGGCGGCTCGGAAGGCGGAAGCTGCCCGGCTCCGACCGCTCCGGCAGCGCCGCGGCGCCTACACCTGGGGCCGAGACCCGCCGGCCCGAGGAGCCCGAGGGGACTCCTGGCATCTACAGGGCCGCGCGTCCCTGAGCAACGGACCCTGGCGAGGTCCTCGCCGCACCCTGCCCGCCTTCCCGCCCGCCTTCCCGCCCGGCCCGGAGCTCCCGGACGCGGGGTCCGCGCTGGGCCCCGGGACGCCGACGCCTACGCCGTCCCGCGGGCCCCGGAGCCCCCGGCCCCTTCCAAGTTCCTCCCGGAACGCCCCCTCCCCAGCAACCAGGGGGAGGGGGCGTGTCCTCGCCCGGCACGCCCCCTCATGAATATTAATAGGAGCGCATGCGCCCGTCCGGCGCGCTGGGTAGAGGTGGCCAGCCCGGGCCGCGGCTCCCAGACGGGCTCTCCGAGTCCCTCTCCGAGAGCCGAGCGGGCACGCGTCATTGTGTTACCTGCGGCCGGCCCGCGCACTGGGCTCGGGTTTTTTTTTTTTTTTTTTTTTTTCCTCCCTCCCCTCCCTCTCTTCTTTCTAAGCAGCTGATCTGAAAGGGAATAAAAGGCTGCACATAATCATAATAATAAAAGAAGGGGAGCGCGAGAGAAGGAAAGAAAGCCGGGAGGTGGAAGAGGAGGGGGAGCGCCTCAAAGAAGCGATCAGAATAATAAAAGGAGGCCGGGCCCTTTGCCTTCTGGAACGCGCCGCTCTTGAAAGGGCTTTTGAAAAGTGGTGTTGTTTTCCAGTCGTGCATGCTCCAATCGGCGGAGTATATTAGAGCCGGGACGCGGCGGCCGCAGGGGCAGCGGCGACGGCAGCACCGGCGGCAGCACCGGCCGGAGCACCAGCGAGAGCAGCAGCAGCCGCGGCAGCGGCGTCCCGAGTGCCCGCGGCGCGCGGCGCAGCGATGCGGTCCCCACGGACGCGCGACCGGCCCGGGCGCCCCCTGAGCCTCCTGCTCGCCCTGCTCTGCGCCCTGCGAGCCAAGGTAGGAGCCTGCCGGGCCTCCCTCCCGGCCCGCCCTCTCCTTTCCCTCGCAGCTCCCTGGACGCCTGCGGCTGAGCGCCTCGAGCGGGCGCGGGAGCCCCCGGGCGCCCCGCTCCCCGGCTGGGTCCCCCGCGCCCGAGGGGCTGCACCTGGGCCGGGAAGTCCCGGGCCTCCTACGTGTCCCCTCCACCCTCCGGGCGGGGCCGGGGGCTGTGTTCTCTCCGCTCCTCGCCCCCGGGAGCACTCGTCGGATTTCTCCGGCACTCGTGCATTTTGTGCTCGGGAATCACGTTGAGTCCTTGCACCCAGTTTTGCAAAATCCTTTTCACTTGGCGCCGGGGGCCCGTCGGGGCGGGCGGGGAGGGAGTCGCCGCTTCCACCCTCGGAGCAAGCCCCTCTCCCCCGCGCTGACCTCCCTCCCCCCTCGCCGGCAGGTGTGCGGCGCCTCGGGCCAGTTCGAGCTGGAGATCCTGTCCATGCAGAACGTGAACGGGGAGCTGCAGAACGGGCACTGCTGCGGCGGCGTCCGGAGCCCGGGGGACCGCAAGTGCTCTCACGACGAGTGTGACACGTACTTCAAAGTGTGCCTCAAGGAGTACCAGTTCCGCGTCACGGCCGGGGGGCCCTGTAGCTTCGGGTCGGGCTCCACGCCAGTCCTCGGGGGCAACACCTTCAATCTCAAGGCCGGCCGTGGCAGCGAACGCAACCGCATCGTGCTGCCTTTCAGTTTCGCCTGGCCGGTGAGTGCGCCACGCGGGGAGGGCGGCCCGCCGGGGTCCCAGCCCGCGCCGGCGGAGCCCCGCGGCCTCGCCAGAGGGACGGCGGGTCTGGGCTGGAGCCTGCGCGCCGGCTGGCAAAGCCTTGCCGGGTGCGGCGTGAGGCGGCTGCGACCCCGGTTACGGTCTCCGCGGCCTCTTGCCTAGCGCGCGGCAGTGGGGAGCCCGCGGGGGCTCGCGGGGGCTCGCGGGGCAAAGCTCCCAGGGAGGCGGGCTTATTAAACCTGCATCTAGAAGGCCCCAGAGTGACCCTCCCCCCCCCCCTCCCCGCCCGAGCTGGGCGTATTAAACCTGCATCTAGAAGGCCCCAGAGTGACCCTCCCCCCCCCCCTCCCCGCCCGAGCTGGGCGTCTTTATGGACGATCTCTCTTTGCTTAACGAATTGAACCTGATGCGCCGTGGAAGGCGACGCGCAGTTCTGGCCTTCGAAGCCGTCCAAATGGTCACTCCCCCCTTTCTCGTGAGCTGCCGCGAGGGCGGGTGTGCCCTTCCTGGAGGGCGTGGGGGAGCCAGTTTCCCGCCGCTGCCCGGGAGACTTTGGGGCGTGCGGGGACGCGCTCCGGGCTGGACGGGAGGGTGCGGGGGCGGCCGCCGCCTGGGAGGTGGGTGGGGGTTGACTCTGGGCCGAGGCTGGAGCCGGGAGCCCGAGAGCCTCCGCCCCCTGCCGGCCCCTTCCTGCCCTCGCCCCCGCGCGGTGTAGCCCTTGTGGCCTCACTTCCAGCGGTTCCCGGGCTCTGGAACCAGCTGTGTTTGCAAACTTCCCCGGGAAGGGCGGGGGTGCGCCCTCGTCCGGCGGGCTCCGGCCCCCGCTAGCCTGCGGGGGCGTGTCAAGGCCTGGAGGGGGCGGCCCGCTGGAGGCGGCTGCGGAGAAAGTGCCAGGGCTCGGACCCCTGCCCCGGGCGCCGCTCGAGGCCCCGGGCCCGGCTGGCCCGCCCTGCAACCAGGCCCTTGCAACATCCCAAACTGGGTAGAAGGAAGATGTGTGTGATTGCAGAAGCGGAGGAAAGGGGAAAACGCTGGTGCCCTCTGCTCCGCTCCTGCCGTCCAGGAGGCGTGGCTCATCGCCAGGACTGGGGCTTGGCCCGGCCTGTGCGGCGAGGGTGGGCGGTGAGGGGGGGAGGGGGAAGCTCCGTGCCCGGGGGAATACTCTCCGCCACGTGCTCTGATGGGGTGCGCTCTGCTGCCTCCTATCCGCGGGCTGGGGCTGTGATTCGCAGGGCCGGGAGGAGAGGGAGGGGGGAGAGTGCCTCGGTGTGGGCGTGGGGGGGGGGCACGTGTGATTGTGAGTGTGTGTGTGTGTATCTTGGGGTGGCTCTCAAGCCGCACATTGACTGGAGCTGGCGTTATAAAGTGCCCTCTGCCATGGGTGAGATAAGACAGTTATCGGAAACATGCCATTAAAAGGGACTTATAAAAACCCATGGTATGTAGAGTTCTGAGAATGCAGGGCTGCGTCTGTTGTGAGATTTCAATTTTACAAAGACTGTTTATCTTGTTTGTTAATCCCCTACTAGGGAGAACTTTAAAGAGGCTGGCCACTTTGTAATCTGCCCGTGCCCAAGTTCACTGTGAATACTGCCCACCCTTGAACTTGTGTTTAGAGTTTAGGGGGGAAGGGGCCTGCAGGTGGTTCCACCCTCCTGAGGATCAGTCCGGAGCCCCTTGCTTTTCACAAGACCATAAAAGGAATCTTATTAGTGATGTGGAAAAGCTGCAGGCCTGGCTGAGGCTCACTTTGGAGAGTAGGGTCAGAGGATGGCTTGGATGAGAACAGGGAGCCTTGCTCACCAGACTGGCCCCGGAAAAGTGACCCAGAAGGTGTGTCTGTCCCTATCTAGGACTCTGCCAAATGTCAAATGGGGAATGAGCAGAAGCGGTGTGTGGGGCAGGGAGACGATTGATTTGCTGGTGCTCTTCTGTGGTTTCAGGGCCCACGGGTCACCAACCATGAAATAGACTCTCGGCTTTTCTAGAATAGGGAGACTGCTGGGGCTACACAGAGTGTAGTTCTTTTGAAGTTGGGCCAAATGCATGTATCACTCATAAATGAGTCTCCACCCTGCCCCCCCTAAAAGACCTGCTGTGAAACATAAGCTTTGCTTCCCAAGAGAAAGTGAAGTTTAGGTGTATTGTTTTAGTTTATTTTCCGAGTGTGGTTAGAGAAACACCACAGTCTGTAACTTTTAAAGAATGATTCCAGGGTGAATGTTAACCTGAAGTGAAAGCATTTAGGTATTGAAGAACATAGAACAGTCTCATTCAGTTTGGCAATAAAATATTAATAAGCACGTCTATTTAAGACTGACTTTCTTAAATAGGTAATAACTGAACTTGGTACAGAATTCAAGATGGAAGGTGATACAATTTTTTTTTCTTTTTTTTTTTTTAATCAAACCACTTGGGACTTCCATTGGAGGCCCTGGCCCTTAAACAGTCACAATTACCCTTAGCATGGGTCTTCCCAAATGTGCTGACAGTGGAAGAGCTGTGGTTCAGAGGGCACGGTAGAAGGTCAGTTTAGAAGGTGGTGTAATTCATGTCTTTTGTTTGGAATTATGACTGTAGTCAAACCAACTGTTCGTGTTATAGAGAGGAAGAAGAGGAAATGAGTGGTCACATTTGAAATCTAGTCCACATTCCAGTGTCCCTGTGGGGAGCTCTGTAGAGGTGGGTCTGCCTGTTGGATTGTATCTGATCAATGTGCCACTGGTTGTCTGCTGCCCCTGTTCCAGGCTTGTGGTTCTCATTGGTGGCTTCTAATCCCCAAACCAGGGCTGTTCACAGGGTCTTAACTGGAAGTAACTGGCCTGATTGATGACCCTCCAATCAGACGCACCCAGTGATAAGAACATATGTTATGGAAGGTAATTGAGCTCAACGGGAAGTGATTTGAGAATAACCATTTGTAAATCATTGAAATGGTTAAGTTGTACCTCTCAGAATTAGTGCTAACTCCCCATAGTACCTGCTTATTGAAAATCCATTCATGCAGTTACCACTACCAAGCCCCCAAAGCTTTTTAGGAACTCCAGGACCCCAGTTCCTGAACTGATGCTTTGCGGACCCTGCAGTGAAATGAATCTAGAGAAACTTGGGGTGGGGTGGAGGTAGTTGACTATCAGGTCTTTTGGCGTCCTATTTAAAGGCCATTGACAGTGATAAAAGGCTTGCTGGGAGCAGCTGATTTTTTTTTTTTTTTTTTTTTTTTTCAGGAAAATCCAATGAAGTGTCAGAGATTACAGAGGGATGCCAGCTTTGGCCCCTTTCACACTTAGGGCCTGATTGAGCAACTGCGGGGGCAGGGAGGGGGGGTTTGAGGAAATCCGATGCCACTAGGTTCATCACAGAATATAATTGATATGTCCTTGCCTTTATGCCCTCTGCTGTGTTTCTGGGTCCCTGTGCTTCTGTTAGGTGCGGTGTGGACACATGGATGGGGTTCTCCTCTGAACTGGCTCCTTTCTGCAGCCAGTATGTACAACCCATGTGGTCATCATGCATGCAGACAACCGCACACAGGAGTTCAAGTGCTTTGAGCACAGGCCTTTTCTCATGTGGAGAAAACCTCTTCTGTTCTCAGACCCCTGTGTCAAATGAAAGTGATGAAATGACACATCTGCGTTGCAAAACCAGGCTTGGGGGGAAAGGGGACCTGTGCTTACTTGGTGCTAAGTGTCTGTAGGATGGCTGCTCCCCACATGAAATCCCTGTTCAGATTACTTGGTTTCTAATTTTTTCTTCTCCTCAAGGTGTAAACCTCTGTGTTTTCTTCCTCCTTGTCTTGTTTCTTAGCAACTTAAACCTCCAGTACTTACATGAGTTTGCAACCCACCAACTCCACACCCATAATTCTTCAGCGACTTCAGACATTTGTAGACAACGGTGAAGCTTTTGGCATCGAGGCAGTAGGGGTAAGGAGGAGTGGCAGCCACTTAAACAGGCATGTCACTTCCCTGAAAACCAATGATCTGAATACTGCCTACAACCTTTACATCAAGGAGCAGGAAGGGGTCCCTTGGTAGAAGGCATGTGGAAAGTTTCGCATGGATGAAAAATGTTGTTCCTGAAAAACATGCAGCCAAGGCAACAAAGGAGTCTTCGTGTTCCTGATCTGAAAACAGGAAAGCAAGCAGAGGTCTTGGCTGGATTCATAGCAGCCACCAGTCCATTCTAAAGGCCCAGAACTTGGTTCCAGTGTCAGGCTTGCCATGTAGGAATGCGTCCTCTCTGGATGTGCACACAGTTAGCATGGTAGTCCTTAAGGCAAATATTCCCAAGAGTTCCCCCTTGGTAAACTTCTATAAGTGTGTTCCTTCTGAGAGAAGTGGCACATGGCTCGAGCTCTTAAATACACTTAAAAAAATAAAATAAAATAAACATAATCCACTTTTCAACTTCAGGAAGATGTATTAGGATGCATGAGAAGTGATGACTCTTGGGTTTCCTAGAACGGTGGCAGAGGTAGAACCGGGTTCTGCATTCAGAAGTGTTCTACCTTTATCTTGGCTCGTGGTGCTGGGTGGCCGGCCGTGTGGTGATTTCCTTGCTGGTTTCTGGTCACTGCGTGGACTGCCCTGCGGTGACGTTTGTCACTGGTGCAGTGCATGTTCAGGGAAGAAATTCTGCGATGTGGCTCCCAGTGGCTAAAGTGGTACATAAATAGTCAAACATTCAGAGTCCTCCACCAGCTCAGCCCAGTTTTTCTACACTTTTGGTAAATAAGTAGAAAGGCTTCTTGTTCAGGCTTGCTCTGTGTGAACCGGACGGTTGTGCTTGGCTGGCTTCTCGGTATTCTATCTATTAACCTCGCCACCCTTTTGTAACTGGTGCATTTAATTATCAGTGGGATGCTTTTCAAACAGGTAAGGGTAATGATGGGAAAGGCGGTGGGGGCATCTCATTGAGAGTCTCCATTCTGGATATGAGCTTTGGGGCCCACTTGGTGAGTCTTTGAGGTGGGCTTTCATGAGAAAATCACCCTTTGTAACCAGATCGGACTCTATTGAAATGTCAAGCCCTGCAGACTAAATTGCAGTCCACGGCCGAAGTCATGTCAGCTCGGATGCTGTGGGGCACTTGTCCTTTCTTCAGGCCTCCCCTGGCCACGACCTGGTGACACGTGAATTGTTCGTGCGAGCGTGCGTGTGCCCACACATGCGATCGCTGAAGCCTTTAATATGTTTGTGACTGGAATATTTTATACCGTGGCCACCCAGACGCAGGCAGGACAATAGTGTGGCCGAATTGACTGAAATGAGGATTACAGAGAATAATGCCGCCTCTCCAAAAATACTGCTAATACAGGGCCCGCGACAGGAAGCGCCAGTTGAGTCAGCAGAGCACAGGGCCCCAGGCAAACCCCGGGCCGACCGCCTGGCACAGTGGCCCCCCGGGCACGTCGGGCATCCCGGGGTCTGTGCTCCTCGGCCGCCCCGTCGCAGCAGCCTGGGGTTTTGGACGCCGCACGCGTGCCGCTCGGACGGCGGTTTGTTGCGTCCGTCAGCTTGGCAGGAATGGAAGCAGCCTCTTCTCGGGCTTGGTTTGGCCGCCACTGTTGCCAGGAAAAGGAAGCTCCCAGCTGCCAACACAATTACCTTTGTTTCTTACATCCCCCTTCTTAATGTGGCAATTAAGTGCTTACCACTCTGCGCGGTGCCAAGGCAACCACCGTGGAGTCGCCCGCAGCCTCCGTGCCCCGGGTGCTGGGAGGCCCCGGGGGCCTTGGGGTTTGGAGGCCGGACCCTCCTCCCCAGAGGTCACTCTGAGAGCTGGCCATTCTTCTTTCCTGCTGCCTGGGAATGGGGACCAGCTGCTGTGGCCAGATTTCCCTGGGCCTGGAGGTGGGAAGGGAGGCACAAACCCACACTGAAGTAGCTTCCCATCTACCCATCCCTCCTGCTCTGCCCCCAGGCTCTCATTCTGGGAGAGATTTAAGAAAAGAAAAAAAAAAAAAAAAGCAAGGTGACTCTTCTTCTAGTCTTACTTTTGTAGTCTGAGGCCAAGAAAGATCCAGGTATTTGCTGGTTCTGTTTCTCGTGGGTGGTATTTTTGTATGAACTTGTTAAGTTGGACACTTGCCCATCATCTGGCCTGGCACCCCCTTTCCAAGCCCTTAAGAGGGTGCCCAGGGACTTGGCCTCCGCTGGGGGACAGATTGGCAGTGACAAATTGGGGGTGACGTGATCAGAGCAGATTGCGTCCAATTCTTGGCCTGATACTGGCCTAACATGATGACACAAAGTGTGCGGTCTGGACCTCCGAGTATGGATATATATTCTGGGATGTACAGAGGTCAAGCGTGGGCCTGGGAAAAATTAAAGTTCCTAGCAACTAATAATCATTACCAAATTATCTTGATTGTTGATCTATAGTGTGGGGATGGAGTGGGAGGGAAGAGGGCCTCCTAATAGGGGCCTTGGAGGGAATCCTTTCTTCTGAAGGCTGGGTGGGAGGAATCCTCCTGCCCCAGGAGGTGAGGCCCAGAACCATCAGCACTTCTCAGAAACCAGGGACAGAGACGATCCAGGGCTTTTTATTTCTTTTGTTTATTTTTTTTGACAAGGCCTTGTTGTCAGCACTGTAGCCCCAGCCCTCACCCCGTGTCCGTCTCTGAGAAGGCAGTTCACGGAAGATTAGGACACTTGGCGTCCCGAGCTCAGTGCTGCCGGGTCGCTCTTTTCCCTCGAGGTTGGGCAGTGTCGGTCAGCACCTCCTGAGGTCTTCCCGGCAGTGGTGGAGATGAACCTGGTACACAGCTTGCTCTTCCTGGTTCTTTTGCAAGAACTGAGGGATGCCACCTTCTTTGAGCATCAAGCAGAGTTAATACTGTCATGCCAGCTCAGTCCAGGCACGCCTTCTCCTCCCGTGGGGTTTGTGGATATTACATGTTTAGTGCTTGTGCAAGTCTGTCAGAACCGCGGGTATCAATGCATTTAATCAGAGGATTAATTACAATACGGGAATGTATAGAACGTGGTCTCGACATGGCCAGCCAGCGATGGGCTTAATTATACAGAATCGGCCCCACATCGGGCCTCATTTGGACTTGGTTCTCACCTCCAATCAGTAGAGAAATGTAATTTCTTGCTGCTCTCAGGGAAGAGTCCTGTAATTTGTTGTTAAGTCCCGGGAAATTTAGTGGCTGTAAACAAGGTGTAACTTTTACTAATAAAATATTAACGATGACAACAAGGAATTGGGACCCATGGCCACCAAACAGGAGAGGGCTGGGTATGTGCCCTGGCTTGCCTGGTTTTGCTTGCTTTTCTGAGCATTTTCCCACAGTTATCAGTGAACGAAATGGAATCCTACTCTGCTTTGAGTATGAAACATATTTCGGCTGAATTCCAAGGCAGGGTCTATCACAAGATATTTTTATATTCAGAGACAACATGCTGTGTCTCTGTGCGAGCCATAAGCTTGCCTGGAGTTATGAATGAAGCTCCTTTTTTCTTTCTTTTGCTCCATGTTTGCCTTCACCTTGTAGGTCTGCCTCTTCTTGGTGACTGTGCTTCTGGCCACACGGTGCTCTTTGAGCTCCGTGCGCCACTGTGTCCAGTGCGTTGGTATCTGACAGTGACCATGCAGGGATACAGAGGAAGGCCTCATGGGCCTTTTCTCCCCACCCCCCTCAGATATATTTCTCCAGCGCCAAGATAGCAGGTTTATTTAAACTGTGGTGTTTTGTGAGACTGACCTCATTCTAAATTACAAGTGAAGATTTGAGTAAAAGCGGGAATTTGCTAATGGCTTGGATTTGGGGGGGGGGGGGAGGTGTGGAATTCTGAGATAAGCCTGGAAGATAAAAAGGTGCCTTCAGTATAATAGCTGGCATCCTGCCAGTGTCCAGGGAATTTGTTTAGTTAGTGGACTCTGATTATTCCTGGAATGTTAGATCTTATTGACAGATAAGTCCATCAATAGCTATAACCCGTGGGGGTGTGGTGGTTTCTCCCTTTTTGTGCTTTCACCCCCAGAGTCTGGCCCCCAAGCACCCCAAGTTAGGTCGCCGCCTTTGTCCTGGTCTCTTTGCACCTACCCCCCCCCCCTCCTGCTTCCTAGAGTCACCTGATACTTGTGGGAGCCGAGATGGTCTCACAGACAGGGCTTTCAAAGGGGTTCTGGAAAGGAAAGGGGGCCTCCCCAGGGGCTGCCCCACCAGGGCCCAAAGTGTAACCTTAGCAATACTCAGCCCTCCTCACTGGATGCCCTCCCCCCGCCCCCATGCAAATACCTGGTTAGGTTAGCTTAGAAGAAATTCTTTGTGTGTGTTTCTCATGCACTAGAGTTAAGGTCTGGAAAGTTTTGGAAAACTGTACTGTGTTCACATATAGGGAGGTGGTACTTCCTGATGATGACTTTGGGCAGCTTGCACAGCTGACAGTGACCAATCGTGGTGGGCCCCTGCCAGGCGGAAGGAGTCAACCTGGGGATGGGTACCAAGGAGGGGCGTTGGGGGATCTCTGCTCCACAGCAAACAAGAGTTTTCATTTTGGTTTTATGGTTCTGTTCGGTGGAGTATGTGAGGGAGCGCGAGCAAGTGTGACATGTGGGAGCTGACTCTTATTTCTGAATACTAAGTGGTGGTTTCTCTCTGTTACAGAGGTCCTACACTTTGCTGGTGGAAGCGTGGGATTCCAGTAATGACACTCTCCGTAAGTATCACAGCAACGGGCTTTACTCCAGGTGTGCCTTTCTGGAAGTGCGGTGCTTGGGGCACAGTAGTGTTGGGCTGGATCTGTCTCCTGAGTGCTGCAGAGGGCTTGTCCTACACTCCCTGCTGTCTGCCCCCATCCTGTGCCCACCCCACCATCCCCAGGGTGAACTCCCTGGAGTCTCTTCCATAACTTCCCCTAGAATGTGTCCACTTGGAACATTAAGTGGCCAGGACAGATTCCCAGTTACCTCAGTCCCTGAATATGAGACCTAGATTATCTTTGGGATAGAGATCTTAATGGTTTTACAACTTTATTTTTTTTTTAAAGATTTTATTTATTTATGAGAGAGAGAGAGAGAGAGAGGCAGAGACATAGGCAGAGGGAGAAGCAGGCTGCATGCAGGAGCCCGATGTGGGACTCGATCCCAGATCCTGGGATCATGCCCTGAGCTGAAGGCAGAACCGCTGAGCCACCCAGGCATCCCGGTTTTACAACTTTAAGACTGTGCAGACTGCTAAAGGATCAAAGTAGTGACTTTTTAAAAGTCCATTTAAACTTTAAGTTGAGCGTTTAATCTCTCATCAGAAAGATAAAGCCTGCAAAGGTGGCGCTGAGCTCTAAATCTGAAGACCTTGAATTTCACTCGGTGGGCAGGTGAGCCTCTAGCGGCTCAGGGTTTCTTTCCCACACTGTGCATGACAGACCTTTCATTGAAGTGGAATCCCAGAGCCTCACAGGCACCGCAGCTGCCTGTCCCCTTCTGAAAGATGACGGTTTCAGGGGCAGGTTGCTTTTCAGAGGTGCGAGGTGGGGAAGTCACAGGGATTGTGTCTGGAAATGGCAGCAGCCTGGCTTCTATGGTGTAGTCTTTGCTCTTTAACTTAAAAATGTTTTCCCTCCCTCGCTGAAACTCTGCACTTCCTTTTTTGCTAGCAAGATCTGGAAGGTTGTCCTGGGAAAACTTGATTCATGCTGAAATCCCTTAGTCTGCATAGGGGGAGGGTGATCCAACTCTGTCTTTGCCCTCCACCCTCTGAATGTCTCCTCCCTTCTTCCGTACCTCACTGACCCTTTCTGGTTTTGGCTACTGATAACATCTCCCCTCATCTCCTCACCATGCCATTTTCTTTTAAGCACATCTGAGGATGCTGAATGCCCAGAGTGGACATGGTGAGGGCTTGGCACTTGTGAGGAAGGCTACTTTGGGCTGTGTCTGGCTCATCGGCTCTGCCCTCCAGCCCCCCACCTCCCTACCCTCCGCCCGGGGCCGCATAATTACTGCTAAGCCCTGTAGTGTTGAAGGTTCCAGTCAATTTGGGTCACTCCTCTTGCTCTGATATCCGAAGCCCAGATCTGTGGACTCTCTGAGGGCCACCCCGTCCTGCTGTGGTGTGGTGGCAGAGGAGGGTGGTAACCAGCCTCAGTTGTGGCCCATGCCTGTCAGGGTCATTAGACACCTTTTCGTTCTCCTCCCTCATGGGCCACAAACATTGGGGATTGTGTGAGAGTTGTGTCACTGTGAACTGGTTACCATGGTAACTAAGCTTTGGGAAGATGGGGAGGGGGCAGTTAGACACTTCCGATATTCTGGTGCAGATGTGATCTTCTCCTTCCCTTCCCTGTTAGATGTTAAAACAATCTGGTAGAGTGAAGATCCTCGAGATTGATTCTGACTCATGGCAGGAGCTGGTTCAGGACACCTGTTAGGGTGTGCAGCACAGTTAGTGTCTGTAGGGCCCTTCTTGGGCCTTCCGTCACCCCACAGGTCAGCTAGCTGCGCCCCTGGGAAGCTGGTGACCATCCAGAGCTGCCTGCAGTTGTTTCCATTTCAGAGTAGCCCTGTTTTGGGGTTCTGAGGCCCCTCCTCACTGAGGAGGGGCTAAAGAAATCCCCAGAAGGGCACAAGGAAGACTTGAGGTAGGGAGAAAGAGCTTTCAGACCTCTACTCTTGAAGACAGGAGTTGCCACAAAGCCCTGAAATGCCTACTGCAGGTCGCTGAATCTCGCCGTGTGAGCCCCAAAGAGGAGGAAGTGGTTTATACACTTGTTTATTCAGCCTCTCTCTTTACAGCACTTCCAAGGGATCTTGAATTCACGTTCAGAACCATATTTGGCATCTTCTCTCTCCAAATTAGATCCTGCCTAGGGCCCTTCATGGATGACTGGCACCAGCATTTCAACACCTAGTACCATGAGCCAGAAATCTGGAAGACACCCTGTAGTACTTCCCTTTCTCTTCCCATCCATATCTAATCCACCTTCAGGTTCTGAAAATCTTATCTCTAATGCCTCACTGGAATCCTGCCACCTCCCACATGTCCCCTGCTGGTCCAAGTCACCATCTGCTAACACCTGAACCCCTATGGTAGTGGTTGAATTGGCCCATCCATATCTACTCTGGTCCACCACCAGTGCTTTTTCCATCCTCTTGCCATCCTGGTCTTTCCAGAGCCTTTCCCTTTTTTTCATTTAAAATGATTGACCTACAATATCCTCTGTTTCTGGTTTGCATCTTGATTCGATTTGATTGTCCTCTTCACTAAGAGCCACTTGGTGGCTTCCTGTTGCTCTTGGGACAGCTCTGTGTGTGGCCCCAAAGGCCTTGTACAGCTGTTTTGTTTCCTTGCTAGCTCCTAACTCCATCCTACGTGCTGCATTGTCTTCTACCATATCCAAATCCTCATCCTGTTCCACCAGTCCCCATTCTGTCCTCAAATGCATCATCACCTTCTGTCCTGCCGCAGGGCCCTTGCACATGCTGTTTGCACTGCCTGGAATGTTTTGCTTATTACTCTTTACCCTCTGTCCCTCCCATGAGGCAGTACTCCATGAGGGCAAAGCCTAAGGATGTGTAGCAACCCAGATGGAGTTGGCTGCTCTTTGGGGGCCAAACAAGTTGCCAAAATTCTGGTTTCATATGAGAGGCAGAACCCTGAGTTTTAGGACAGAGGATTCCTTCTCACCTAGGCTCTGTAGAGAGATTGGCCCCGACGAAGCCCAGGTGCTGTTTGAGTGTTAGACTGTTGCCTAAAGCCTGGCCCTCCTGGCATTAGTCCTCTTGAGACCATTTCTCTTCTCTTTCAGAACTATATAAGACCCACATTTTTCTTTTCTCCCCCAGTGCAAACGGTTTCAGTTTATGGCAGTGCTCAGTAGATCAAATAAGTGTTAGTCCAGGTTTTCCTTCTAGCTTAGGCACCTTGACTAAGCTCCTGTCCTAGGTTTGTGGGTTGGCATGGCCTCAAGGTTATGCTCAGACTCGCCTTATTACCTCTGCCTTGGCCTGCGAGGCTGTTGTGGGGGCTACGTGCTCCATCTTCACACAGCTGAAGATCACAGGAGGGTCTGCTAACATCCTCTTCCGGTCATAGAGCTGGACCCCCAGGTGAAATACCCCCTGGATACACCTCTATGCCCCAAGATGAGAGGACGTGCAATTCAGGTGGCGGCAGCTTGGAAGAAGCAGGTAGCAGAGTTGATGTCTACAACCAGATACCAGAAAGTCTGTCCTGCACCCATGACTCCCCCCCACCCCACCCCCACCACCACCTCCAGCTGCTGGGAGGAACCTGCCACACAGGTGTGAGGCTGGTTCTATGGATCTGTTAGCCATGGTGAGGATTCCAGAATGATAGTTTTCACATTTTCTAGACCTAGGTGGAAAGCCAACTGAACTGTTGAAAATGACCTGTCAGCCTGTGTCTTTAGGATTACCCTAGACTCTTGTCTGAACTGTTTGTTGTTACCTGCCCAAGAGATGCTGGAGGCCTTTGAGCCGTGTGTTTAAATAATTCCCGTATTAAGATCTCATAATCACATGGTAATAGCTCGCTACAGTTTTTAATTGAATCACGGAGCAAACACACAGTTAATGGAGGGACATTTTTGTCATTCCTTGACCTGTGTTATTTGTAAGACTTCATGTTAGTAAAGCGTTATCTGCAGGTGGTTCTGTTTGTGCTGGGGTGTAAGTCTACAGGTATGTGGGCTTGTTCGACGCTTGTCCTGCCCACACGACAGTTAAACCCAGAGGGTGAATGCTGGGGCGAAGCTGGAACTCGTGTGGATGGAGCCCCTCAGGAGCTCCTCCTCCCCTGGTCACTTGTTGGCTTTGCATAATCTTGTAGATGAGCACAGGCGCTGGTCCTAGAAAAACAGGGGTGTGGGTGGGTAAGAATCACAGACATTGTGAGTAGGTCCTAACACAGTCTCCCGAAGGTGGCCTTGCCCTTGACAAGGCAGTGAAGGCTTGGTGCTGGCAGGTTTAAGAAAACAAACACCACATCAGGCTGTGGTGCTGACTTACTGCCTTGTTTCCCTTTCCCGTCCCTCCCCTGGACTCCTGGCACCTGGCGGTTGGATTTATTTTTGAACCTGTCTCTTCTCTGACTAGATTATAAGTGACCTCAGGGCAGGGACCACTTCTTACTCCTCTCGAGTGAGAGCTGGCTGCTTGAGCTCTGGGCGTGTTCATTTTCAATAGGCACCTTTTAAAGAGCATGACTTGGCTCTGAAAAACCCCTAGTCTACCTGTCCCTAAACTGGGGTGTGTTACTTTCCCCTCTGCCTTCTGGGCAAAGGTGAAAGGTGAAGCACATCAAGTTCGTGGTACAAGTGCCAGCTGAAAAGGTGGCAAAGTTTATAAATTTTTAAAGACCTAAAACTCTACCCTTGGCTTCCAGGGAGGAGTTTAGAAGTAGACCAAGTCTTTCTAGAGCAAGACCCAAAACTAAAACCAGAAGAGGAGGATTGCTAACCTTTACCTGGAATAAGGTGCTTTCTCTAATATGTAAAAGGCTTTTGCAAATTGGTGTGGCCAGCAACGCACTAGAGCACTTGGCAAAGGAGAGAAACAGGTTACAGTTCACAGGAACAGATGCAGATGGCTTTGTAACGACGTGGAAGGGTGCTCACCATCACTTAATTAAATGCTAATTAAAGTAAGAGATGCGTCTTTACCTATCAGGCAAAGATCAGAAAGTTTGGTAACCTATACTGTGCTGGCATCGCCGTCGGGAAAGCCAGTTTCCTGTGCGGGTGGCAGGACAGGCTGACAGGCCTTTGTTCGTGGTCGTCTGTCGATGGATGTGGGTTGGGTGCACTGTCCTCTGACCCAGCGCTTCCCTTTCTAGGAGGTCTCTTACACTAGAACCACGCACATGGGCAGTCGGTTCAAGGATGTTCGTTATGGCTTTGCTCACTGGTAAAAGGTCAAAATAGCCTAAGTGCACATATATCAGGAACTAGGTGAACGCGTTTCACTGTATTCCCAGACAGGGAAATACTACACAGCCGTTTAAAAGGGTAAATAGGGCAGCCCCCGGTGGCTCAGCGGTTTAGCGCCTCCTGCAGCCCAGGGCCTGATCCTGGAGACCCGGGATCGAGTCCCACGTCGGGTTCCCCGCGTGGAGCCTGCTTCTCCCTCTGCCTGGGTCTCTGCCTCTCTCTCCCTCTCTGTGCCTCTCATGAATGAATAAATAAAACCTTTAAAAAAAATAAAAGGGTAAATAAACGTAAAGGTGGCTGCCTCTGGGGAGAGGGACAGACTTTTCACTTTTCTGCCTGTTTGTAGTGTTTGAATTTTGTACTATGTGCGTTTGTTTTCATTGTTAAAAATAGGCAAAATGGTCAGGGGAGAAGCTTCTGGTGCAAATGTTAATACAAATCAATACTTTTTTTTTTCTTTTTTTGTTTTGTCTCTAGAGCCCGACAGCATTATTGAAAAGGCCTCTCACTCAGGCATGATCAACCCCAGCAGGCAGTGGCAGACACTGAAGCAGAACACAGGGGTTGCCCACTTTGAGTATCAGATCCGTGTCACCTGTGATGACTATTACTATGGCTTTGGCTGCAACAAGTTCTGCCGACCCAGAGATGACTTCTTTGGACACTATGCCTGTGACCAGAATGGCAACAAAACTTGCATGGAGGGCTGGATGGGCCCAGAATGTAACAAAGGTGTGTGGGCAGGCGTGTGCTGGGTGGGTTAACCAGCTCTGAGTGGCTGGCACTGTTGGTGTCAGGTTCTCTCCCCACCCCCACCCAGTCAAGTGGCTATCTCACATGGGGGGATATTTGGGCTGTTTTCTAGGCCTGAAGCACAAAGATGCTGAAGATGCTGTTGGTACTCCCCTTTCCCCCAGCTGCTGAGTGTTGGCTGCTAACGGCTCACAGCTGTTCCTTCTCTAGAGCCTTGTCCTTGGCCAAACAGCCACTCCATGCCTCTTCCCTCCAGCTCACAGTCTGCGAATGACTGGATGGGGGTACAAAGGCCAGCCACCACCCCCACCACTCCCCACCCCCCGTTGGCCTTGCACTCTGTGCTACAGTTCACACGCCAGGGCTTCCCCTGGGATCACGTTAAAGCCAGATTCCAGCTGAGACCTCTGCTTGGCTCCTTCCCCACCCCATCTGCTGCCTTCAACTCCTTTCTCCTGTACCCAAACCCCTGTCTCAGGCTCTGCTTCTAAGGAACCTGACCTAAAGCAGATGCTAATTGGGACAGGGTTAGCTCAGTGCCTGAATATGTGATCCTGCAGCAAATGACAGCCCCTAGTTCACAGCCATCTGCTGGCAAGCTTTTACGAGGTGTTTTCGGGGGCTGTGGTGTTGAGGGGGATGGGGTGAGTGGTGAACCAGAGCTTTAACACTTGCATAGAGTCGAACCCATCACCGCAGCATAAGCTCTCAGATGTGCTGTCTGTTGTCCCAGCCTTCTCCTGGGATTCAGGGAGTTAACTGCATAGTCACAGATGTTCACAGAATTATCTGTGCTTTGTACCTTTACAAAGCTTCTAATTCATAGCAAGTGGGTAATTCTAGTTGACCAGTGTAGGCCCTCACGAACATTAGTGTACTCTGCTTATTTCACCTAATTTGGTAAATTCTTTCAAGATACACTCAAATTTAGAAAGGGAGGTTTTGAATTGACTGAAGGGCAAGACACAGAGGAATTTGCAGGTCTCCTGAGCTTTTCTTAAATCACTAGAGTTTTAAAGGGATGGCATTTCCGGGATCCAAATGAAAGAATTAGCAAACGTACTTAAAGTAGTTGGTGTTCTGAAAATAAGTAATGATTACTGGGATACCATGTTGAGTATTTTTTTTATCTGTTTTTTTTTTTTTTTTTAATGAAAGGAAAAAGAATTCCTTTGCAAGGATACTTTGCAGAAGTACCACCAGATCTGGCCTCTGGATTAGCCTGCCAAATGAGGCCTGCCTCATTGGCTTTGTTAGTCCCATGGGATTTTTGGGACATTGGGCATTCTAGGGGGTGGGGATAAGGGGGTTAAGGATGCTGGGGCTCATCTTGAATGTGCCCTCATGGGACAGGGTGGTGAGATGAGGAAGGATCACAGCTCCTGTTCTTTTGGAGAGGGTGGGAATCAGGGAGCTCGCTAGCTATTGTGGAGAGCCTCAGAATGAAGATCCCCCTCCCCCATTTAGTCCCTGAGTAGTATCATGTTTTGAAGAGCTGCTAGCATGGCCTTGAAGTTTAAAGCTGGATTTGCTATTTGGGCACCTCCCATCTTCCTTCCCTTACAATGGACTTGACATGAGATCTCTTAAAGTCATGGATTTTGAGGCTTAATGTACTGGGCCATTCTCGTGGTGGTGGTGGTGGTGGTGGTGCAAGAAACCATGTGCTTGACTCATCTTTGTGTGTGTTTTGTTGTTGTTTTTATAGCTATTTGCCGACAGGGCTGTAGTCCCAAGCATGGATCTTGCAAACTCCCAGGTGACTGCAGGTAAATGACTAAACTTTTTTTTTTTTTTTTTAATCCTTTAATGCAAGAGGGGGACTGAATTTATTGTGAACATGCCTCTTTTCCTTTGGAGGACAAGAAAGCTTAAAAAAAAAAAAACCAAATAGGCACATCCGAAGCTTATTAAATTATACCAGCTGTCTGGTGGAATGTGCACACTTCTCTCTTGGAAGGAAAAAAAAAAAAAACTCTTATGGGCATAGTCGGTGACTTCATGTATTAACTGTTCTGTAAATTGATAACACGTTTTTATAATCTTCCCCTTAAAGTGCTAATGGATGAGATGGAGGGATGTGGGTTTCTTTGAGTCTGTCTCCTCCCCCAACCTGGTTTTCGGTCTCCCAACCCTCCCCCACTTTTCCCATCACTAGGGGACAGCCGAGCATTCTTTAGAATGGGATTAGTACAATCTCCTGGCCCCTTTGCAGGCGGGAGCCAGGCCGGTGCTGAGAGGTTAATGGCTGCGCTGGAATCTTGTCAGTTGAGCCTGATGAATGTAGACTTTTGCTGCTGGCCTTTGAAGTCTGTTCTTTTATGGTCCCGGACAATGCAGAAGCCAAACAGAGACCCACCCCAACTGCTTCATGATTACAGTTTTTGGAACCTTCTTGAAATGTACATTATGCCAATTTGGGAAAGACTTGCTTCAGGAAATGGTGTTGGTGCCTGTGACATTCTGACACAGTCTCACTTGCCTCCCCCTCCTCTCAGATCTGAAGGATTAGCAGATTTAGTGACACTGAGAGGATCCTTGGGGCCCAGCAGTTTTCCCCCAGGAGCTACCCTGGTTGAGCCCGGAGGCAAACAAAACACACTAAACCAGCACATCTCAAGTGGACTCTCTTCCACCTCTCTGGTTACCATGCAGGGTCTGATCCCATAGGTCTGGGGGGACCTGAATGTGCATTTCCAATAAGTGGCCCGTCCCCCCGCCCGGTGATGCCCATGTCGCTGGCAGGACCATACTTTGAGAATCACTGCCCCAAACCTCAGTGTTCACGTCCGCAGTTCCCTGAATGAACTGGGGACTTGGACATGCAGATTCCCGGGTGCTGCACCGCACCCACTGAATCCCAGGCCAGGGTTCGGCCCAGGAATCTGCATCTTGACGAAGCCCACCGAGCGATCTTGCTGTTCTCTGTGTTTGGGGGACTGCCACTTTGCAGGGAATTCTCTGGTCTTTACTTTGCGGCCCCGCCGGCGCACGTCTCTTCCCCTCCTCTGCAGCGGGGAGCACTGCTCTGAGGCTTGATGCCAAAGTGAGAACTGAGGCAGCTGGAAGCAAACTCAAACCAGGTTGACCGGGCATTGTCTCTTCCTCCATGTCAGGTTTATTTTCTGGAAGGCCGTGGGTGGTGGCATGCTAAGCCCCATTGGTGGCAGCTGAGCATTGGAGTTGACAGCATTGCTGTCAAAGTGTGAGCAGGAATCCACCTACCTTCGCCCCTCTTAAGGGTGTTCTAGAGAAAGTCAGATGAGCAGCGCTGTTCGCCACTCTGGGCCTGCTCTGCTCAGATGGGTGTCGGGAGGCCGCGATTTCCGATTTCTGCTACTGTCATCAGAACGGCTGCGCAGGGGAGGGCCCTCCCAGCCAGAACAACAGGCTTTGTTTCCAGAACGGAGCCCTTTCTCTTTCGAAGTCTCCCCTCCCACTCCCTGCCCAGACATGCACCGGTGCCTTTATTTACTTAAGGTGTGACTTTCCCACACGTCATTTGCATAGTCTCCCAGCCTGTCCTGTTCTGCCTACCTTGAAGGAAAATCAAAACAGAACCTTCTAGCTGAGGAAGCTCAGGTTGTGTCCTGCTCCAGAAATAGTTGAATGGCCAGTTACCTGTAAGTTGTCCTATGGATTATGTATTACAGAGGTGGTGTTTTTTTGTTGTTTGGTTTGTTTTTGCTGCCTTTTTTTTTTTTTTTTTTAATCCCCGCATGAGAAAACTTCACTGGTTTTGTTGTTCCCAAGTAGACTCAGATTCCTTTTCCTGGGTGCACATGCTTGCTTTATTGCAAGCCTGCCAATAATATCAAACTTAATGATGAATCATTGTAGGAGGAAAGTCACTTCAAATTCTCATGAGAACCTTAATCATGTATTATTAAACTGGGATAACTTTGTAGATGCCTCTTTTAGGGTCAGTATTTTTATTTGTTTTCTTTTGAAGTCATCCATGGCCTCTTGTGGTTTCTTCTTTATGCTTGGGGATCCAGCTCTTAATTAAGAGGTGAGGTTGGGTCCTCAGCTGCCTCTTCTTTTATTAGGCAAAGTGAAGAGGTGTCGCCATCCATATTTTGGAAGGAAGAGAAGACAGTAAGGATACTGCTATTTCCGAATCAGTTTCCTCTTAATAGCTCTCAAGCTAAGATGATCTTTTCCTGAATGAAACCCCCTCCCCCAACTCCCACTAACTTGAGTGTCCACTTTAAAAAAAAAAAAATTTCTACCAGATTTTTTTTTTTCTTACTGCTCTGAATGGTCACGGTCATTTAGACTGCTGTTCTGTTATACACGAAGCCAAACCCTCTGTCTGATTAATTTTAAACCACGCATTCTGGTGGTTCTTTGAATTGGGGTGTGGATGGCTTGTTTGTGGAAGTTAGGAAGTGGTTAGTCAGTGTTCTCAGGGGTTAAGTTGACTCTTGGCCGTGGGTGATTAGCTATTAGCTGGATCCCTATAATTTTCCCATGATAAGGATTTGCTAGCCTGCCTCCGGCTCTCTGGAAACGGAAAGCCTTTCCTTCTTGGGGGTGCTTGTTTTCCAGAGTTACAGCTGAGTGGCTGGGGGTGGGGGAGGGCGCTGGTCGTTCTTACTGTGGCTTTTCCCAGGTCCAGTTCCATGCTCGCCCCACCTTCTCTGGGCTTTCTCCTGTTTACTAAAGCTTGAGTTTTAAGAGGGCAGTTAAAGTTTCTGAGGGCTTAAAACTTGAGGGGAGAGTGACTGAGACCCTGCCCTCTCTCCCACCCCAGGTGAAGGTTTATGTTTGTGTTTCTGTTTGGGGATCAAAGGCACCGTTGGCCTCTAAAGAGTCCGATTAATGAGACGCTTATGAAGGAAACTTGACTCTGTTTCCCAATACTAGATAAACCGAGTTGACCTCTTCCTCCCCCCCCCCCCCCACCCCGAGTGAGAAATCACTATAAAATGAATTAGCTTAAGCAGCCCCGGTAGTGGGCCATAAATTATCTGTGGGATTGGTTCCAAGTGCTGCGGCTCCGCTACCTGTCCTGCAGAAGTGGGTTCCGAGATCTTTGCCTCCTCTTGGCCAGAGGAGGGTGCCCCCCCCCTTTGATTTCCTAAAGCCTCCCAGGGAGGTGGCTTCCTGCCTCACTGGGTGTCTCGTTGCGTTTCTGTGCACTGGTGACTTGCTGTTTAGACAAAGAACCAGGCCTCCGTGGCAAAGTGGCCGACGGTGCCGTGGTTGCGACGACTTTCACTGGCTCTTGTCACCCGAGAGTCCTTCCTGCGCCTCCGCAGCCGCTCGCCGGGGCCCTGGACTGGTTTATTCCACGCCCCCACCGTCGCGCAGCCCTGTGAGCCTGAGAAGAGAGTGGCTTTGTGAGGTCAGCCCCCGCCGGCCTCTCCCCAGACAGCCCTGCTTTTGTCGGCAGCCGCCTGGGAGGGGACCTCGGCCCAAGGACCGAAAATGTTTGTTTAGCCGGAGCCCCCGCCGGAGCCCCCGCACAAGCCTTCCTTGCGAGTCCACTGTCCTGTCACCAGAAATGAAACAAGGCAGGAAAGGCCTGGACTTCTTAGCCTTGCACTTAAATGGTGCAGATCGCCCCGAATGTTCTAAGCACTAAAGGGGGGGTGCGTGCTGTCCGTCCCCAGGTGCCAGTACGGCTGGCAAGGCCTGTACTGCGACAAGTGCATCCCGCACCCCGGGTGTGTCCACGGCACCTGTAACGAGCCCTGGCAGTGCCTCTGCGAGACCAACTGGGGCGGCCAGCTCTGCGACAAAGGTAGGCTCCGGGGGGTGGGACCCTGGGCGGGACGGGGCCTCGGGGTTCACGGGAGAGTTAAGGAGTGCGGCCGCTGTCGTGGGGCTTTCACTTTTATTTATTTTATTTTTATTTCTAGGGACTTAATTCTGAATCTGTTCGAATTTGCCTTTAAGGCCGTGGCTTGGGGTCTTTTTTTCTGGTTTTAGTCTTTAAAGAGGAACGGTGGGGGTTGGGGCCCCCCCGCTAGAAACGTGGCAGCCGAGCAGCCTGTGCCGCCTGCGAGCCACTGACCCCGCGCCGTCTCTCCGGCAGATCTCAACTACTGCGGGACCCGGCAGCCCTGCCTCAACGGGGGCACCTGCAGCAACACGGGCCCTGACAAGTACCAGTGCTCCTGCCCCGAGGGCTACTCAGGCCCCAACTGTGAGATCGGTGAGCGGTCCGGGGGGACCGAGAGCCCTCGGCTTAATTTTTTTTTTTTTTTTCTTTTGGTACTCTGAGTTTACAAAAAAATAACAATACCCTTAAGGCCTCATAAAAGGACGAAAATATCCTCCAAAGTGAAGACCTGTTACCCCAGCGGTTCTGTGGGTCCCCTAAACTTCCTTCAGGGTGATGCCGCCCACGCGGGGGGCGTGACCCCGGCTCTGAGGCTCTGAGCCGCCTTGGAATGTGGCTGGGGACACTTAGGCCGAAAGCCGGCTTCCTGCCTTCCCTGGACACAGCGGGCCTATAGCCCGGGCTCGCTCCCGCTTGTCCGAGGCGAGCTTGAGCTGCGGCCCAGGCGTGGGGCTGGCTGCGGGGAGAGAGGACGTAGGTCGAAACACGCGGGTGCCCCTTGCTCACTGCCCTCCGGGTTTCGCAGCGGAGCACGCCTGCCTGTCCGACCCCTGCCACAACAGAGGCAGCTGCAGGGAGACCTCGCTGGGCTTCGAGTGTGAGTGCTCTCCGGGCTGGACGGGCCCCACGTGTTCCACAAGTAAGTCTGGGGTTGGGCCCGTGTCTTTTCCAGAGGATCACTGCGTTGAGGTGGGGCTTGGGGGCAGGTCTCAGTGAGGAGTCTTGTCTCGGTGGGAGGGGGGAGGTGCCATCAGCAGTCTGATCGGGAGTCTGGCTTGGGCTTCCAGCCCTTGCACCCGAAGTCTCTGGGCACCCTCCTCCTACCAAGCCAAGTTTGCATGGTGTGGCTGCTACCAGAAGGGACTTCTCCGCGGGATACCCCCGTCCTCTGTGAGTGCTCCCTGGAGCTCTGCTGCCTCCAAATCAAGTCCTAGCTCTTCTCCTTGGAGCCATGGAGAGGCTGCCGGCAAGGGAGGTAGCCACTCCTCAATTTGGTCATGGGTGGAGGGTGGCCCCAAAAGAGAGACCCAGGCCACAGAGTGGTCCTGGCTCTGAGGCCTGGCTGCGCATCAGAACCCCCAAAGTGCTGGACAGTGCAGATGAGGGGGTCCTCACAATTCCCCTCAGGACTGGGGAGTCCACATTCTTTCGCGAGCACCTGGGTCTCTCAGGTGCAACCTGGCCTAAGAACCACTGTCCTCAGCACCCTGAAAGTAGAGCATGCCTGGTTAAGAATGTGGGTTCTGGGGTTGGGTCACAGGGGCTGGCACCCTGGCCCCACCTGCCTCTTGTAGGACCACTCGTTACCTCTCTGTGCCCTGTTGAACGGGACAGTGGCAATGCCCGTCTCTTAGGGTTGTGTAGAATCAATGAGCAGATCACAAGAGAGCCTGGTACTTCCTAAGTGGGCAGCAGAGGAAGAGGCCACTAGAGACAAGTGCAGAAGTGGGATGTGGGGCCCCCAGCTATGTGGTTTTGGGAAAACTCTGAGAAAATTAGAAGAATGAAGTTTTCTACCAGAAAAGAGTCAGTTTTCCTTACCTCTTCTTAGCTACCTCTGAGCCACGCTGAAACTTCGCTTTAAAAATAAAGAGTAGGGGGATCCCTGGGTGGCGCAGCGGTTTGGCGCCTGCCTTTGGCCCAGGGCGTGATCCTGGAGACCCGGGATCGAATCCCACATCGGGCTCCCGGTGCATGGAGCCTGCTTCTCCCTCTGCTTGTGTCTCTGCCTCTCTCTCTCTCTGTGACTATCATGAATAAATAAATAAAATCTTAAAAAATAAATAAATAAATAAATAAATAAATAAAAATAAAGAGTAGGTAGGGTGCCCAGGTGGCTCAGTCAGCCTTTGGCTCGGGTCATGATCCTGGAGATCCAGGATCAGCTGCATCGGGCTCCCTGCTCTGCGGGGAGTCTGCTTCTCCCTCTACTCCTAAACACCCTCCTCCCATGCGCTTTCTCTCTCAAATAAAATCTTTAAAAATAGAGAGTAGACAGAGCTAGAGGTCCCATGTTAGCAGTGTGGTGATGCTCTTGGGGATCCAGCTGGCTTTTCCTGCTGCTTAGATGGGGGATTAAATGAACTGGGGCAGTGGAGGATTTAAAGCTAAAATCAGGCCTTATCGTCATAGCAGTCACTTAGAGCAGGTGTCTGGCTCTTAAGTGAAGGCCCCTCATGTGAGGGTTGGCATTCAATTATCTAATTGTCAAACGGACTGAGATTAAATTGCCAACCCTCTTCCCTTTTGTCCAACAGACATTGATGACTGTTCTCCAAATAACTGTTCCCACGGGGGCACCTGCCAGGACTTGGTTAATGGATTCAAGTGCGTGTGCCCACCCCAGTGGACTGGCAAAACGTGCCAGTTAGGTAAGGAAGTTCGGGCACCTAGGTTGGCCCTTATGGATCCGAGTTGTTACTGGAGATGAGCCTGTGGCTAGTGGTGTGAGTTTGCACACCATCATACTAAAAAGTAATTTATTGTCAGGAGTCCAGCGGGCCTGGGAGAGGGTACTTGAATGCTAATGGCCTAGCTCTTTAGGCCCTGTGGGAAAGTCGTGGGATTCCTTGAACCATGTCAATCGTCTGTCCGAGGAGTGTTCAGCTGGGTTCCACGGGGATGGTCTCATGAGGAATGAGCTGTCTGCATTCTTCCTGCCACATTTAAATCCCAGCAACTAGGCTGCGCCGCACTCGCACAGCAATGCCTGGTGGCTTTTTGCTCTCCTGTTGGGGGCCAGTTGTTAACCACCAGCCAGAAAGTTATCAATTAGCATTCCTTATTGGGTAATGGCTAGGGAGAGGGATCAGCTGTTCCAAATAGTGGGAACCTAGCCTCTGATTTAGCGAGGTTATTAAAACGTCTCCTAGTTCAGACTAACTATTGATAGGGTGTGTTTGGGCGGGGGTGGGGGAGTGGGGGGTAAATCTCCCATTTCTCAATGCCCCTCCACATTTTCTTTCAGATGCAAATGAATGTGAGGCCAAACCTTGTGTAAATGCCAAGTCCTGTAAGAACCTGATTGCGAGCTACTACTGTGATTGCCTCCCTGGCTGGACGGGTCAGAATTGTGACATAAGTGAGTCCCTTTGTTTCGATTTTGATTTTTGTTGAAACTTGGGTATTAAAGGCTTTCCTCAGCCTCTATGTCAGCTCCAGCTCTAAGACTTGAGCGGTAAAAGGAAAACCTCAGAGAGGGAATGTTTTTGGGGAGGGAGCGGTCAGTGCAGAAATGAAAACATGCACTTTATCAGCTCATTAGCCGGTAAAACAGCCGTATGCTGATAAGGTGGCTAAAACAATGATGTGAAGTTTCACTCGCTCAGTCTGGAGGACTGAGGGAGGGTTCCCACCCAGTGTAATAACCGCATGTCAAGAGAAGCACACAGGACATCTGATTTGAGGCTTTTATCTGTCCTGAGCGGAGAACGCTTTTCAATTAAGCCCAATTTCAATGTAAATTGCCTCTTTAATACGACAACCTGTTTATTTTTCAGATATTAATGACTGCCTTGGCCAGTGTCAGAATGATGCCTCCTGTCGGGTATGTGAATCTTTGCTTAAGTGAAAACCTTACTGATTGACACAAATCTGTTAAGATACATGTGACCCTGGGAGAGCTTGATCCCTCTGAGATTCTAAAAATGCAGGTGAAAAGTGATTCTCCGCAAGTTTCAGTTGGGCTCCTGTTACCTTCCCAGCCCCCTGGGAGCCATCTCGAAGGCATGCCTATAGAAATTCCTCTCTCACGTTGCGAGAGGCTGGGCATTTAGCGATGTCAGGGATTCAGTGGAAGGGCAGCGGGTGTGCTAGACTGCCAAGGCCCCATGTTTGTGGAATACAGAGGAAAAAGCATGTGTTTCTCCCCCCCTCCTTCTCCTCTTCCAGGATTTGGTTAATGGTTATCGCTGTATCTGTCCACCTGGCTATGCAGGCGATCACTGTGAGAGAGACATCGATGAATGCGCCAGCAACCCCTGTTTGAATGGGGGTCACTGTCAGAATGAAATCAACAGATTCCAGTGTCTGTGTCCCACTGGTTTCTCTGGAAACCTCTGTCAGGTGAGTGGGGCTAGAACCTCCAAAGGCCAAGTTTCTACAGCAGAGCAGCTCCCCACCCCTGCCCAGTTCCCTCCTGATCTCTGGACTTGCCATGAAATCTGTTACCATCCAGTGACCAGGGACTTCTGCTCGGTGAACACAGGTGGAAGGACACCAAGGAGTGGGTTTTGTTCACAGTGTCGGCAGCCTGTCCATTTGTGCCCCCAACTCCGTGCTCTCCCACTCTGCCCTGTTTTGCCGTGCATCCCTGGACAGTCTCTAGGACATAACTGTCTATTATGTAGGGTGTTCTCCAAATGGAAGGAGGTGAAAGGGTCAGATTCCAGCAACTGCTGCCCCAGAGCACTTCTAATCCCACCTCTGTTTCCTCTCCCCCTTCCCTGCTCCTGGCAGCTGGACATAGATTATTGTGAGCCCAATCCCTGCCAGAACGGTGCCCAGTGCTACAACCGTGCCAGCGACTATTTCTGCAAGTGTCCCGAGGACTACGAAGGCAAGAACTGCTCCCACCTCAAAGACCATTGCCGCACGACTCCCTGCGAAGGTACCTGCCCCACCTGTGGTCCCGGCTGGCCTCCGAGGCTCACTCCTCTACCCCTATTTGTCAGTACCCCCCAATATTCTCAGCAGCTGGCTGGGTGAGACGGTAACGCCCTAACCTGCCTCGCTAGGGGAGCCAGAACACGTGGAAACCCTCTGTCCGGGCCTGCCAGTGGGAGAACCTTGTCCACACGTAGCATTCCTGTTCTGGGGTGGGCTGATTTGCAACCCTGAGACCTTCCCCAAAGCAGTGCTGCCGGAAGAACTGTCTGCAGCACTGGAGATGTGTGCTGTCTGCACTGTCGGGTGTGCTAGCCACAGGAGCATTTAGTGTGACCGCTACGACTGGAAACTTCCTTGACTCCAGTTCATTCAAATCTAAATAGCCCCACGTGTCTCATGGTCGTTGTATTAGGTGGCCTGGCTCTGCGGGTTCTCTGTCCTTCCTGCTTGCTTAGGTAGGAAGTAAAGCTCCTCCTCCCTGTAGCAAGCTTCTGCCCGACTGAGGAGATGTCAGAGGTAGGAGGAGAGGAGCCCACAGACCCAGAGGCTTCTTAGCCACGTAGGGCGAAAATGCCTTAAAAAAAAAAAAAAAAAAAAAAAACTTCTGTCTGTCTGGAGTCTCGGCTTTGCCTGTCACAGTGTGACGTGGCACATCGCCAGAGTCTTGGCCCCAGGGTGCCTCTTGATTTCTTACCCTCATTAGCCAAAGGGTGCCTGTTTCCAGGAAAGCGAGCTTGGGCGGAGGTCCTCAGCTTAGGAATGCCATCCATGCCTTATGGGTCTGTGGCCCTGATCTGACCCCGAGTCTGCCTTCTAGTGATTGACAGCTGCACAGTGGCCATGGCTTCCAACGACACACCTGAGGGGGTGCGGTACATCTCCTCGAACGTCTGTGGTCCCCATGGGAAGTGCAAGAGTCAGTCGGGAGGCAAATTCACCTGTGACTGTAACAAAGGCTTCACTGGAACGTACTGCCATGAAAGTAAGAGCCCTCTTCGGGGAATGGGGTGTGGTGCCCCCCACCCCTCCTCTGCCCAGTTCAAGGGAGCATTTGAGCTTGATTCGTTTCAGTCGAGACCAGTGACGGTTTACCATTACATCTAAGATCTAAGACCGAGTTGTGTTTAATTTATTGAGATCACAGACACCTCTGACCCCTTCAGCACGTTTATGTTCTGGAATCTTACTAGTTTGGGTGGTCCTGCTTTCTGTAGGCTTTTCTTCCCTACTCCATCCGAGTAGCTTAGCCTCCAAGGCATTAAATAAAACAGACAACGTATCCTCTGGAGGCTTCTGCCTGGTAAGCTGCTTGCTGAAGTCGGAAAAACCTTCCTGATGGAGTTGAGGATATTGAGGTGCCTGGCTGCCCATTTTCTCAGGAGGTGGCCTTTGGGCCAGTGCCTGGCTATGGCATCGGTTGTCCTTTACTTACCAGCTTTTTTGTCTTCGTTTCACAGATATTAATGACTGCGAGAGCAATCCCTGTAAAAACGGCGGCACTTGCATCGATGGGGTCAACTCCTACAAATGCATCTGCAGTGACGGCTGGGAGGGGGCCTACTGTGAAACCAGTGAGTGTGTGGTCTCCCTGGGCCAGACAGCTCTGGGATGCTGGGGTAGGAGGTATCATCAGGGAAGCTTGCCTTTTCAATGGGAATTAGATAGTAAGACCCCAACCGTTCCTGTCCTGGGACAGCATTGCCTGTGTCCCGTCTGTATTTGTGAATGCTGAGGACGGCCAAAGGGGAGGAACTTCTGCTGAGGAGCTGTGGAAACAGACTGTCATCAGGCTAAATATCCCTGCTTGCAGAGAAAGTAGTCTTCTTTCTGTTTTAATAGTAATTTGTGCCTGTCCTGATTTTTAACTTCCATGGGAGTGACAGAGGCCTGCCCTTGTCTTGCCACCTTGTGGGGTTTAACCCAGCTGAGGAGAAGAGAAGGTGTTTAAGTCCCAGGATGGATGGCTCAGCTGGTCTCGGACCTTAGAGTGGAAAGCTGTGGGTGGAAGTGGCCATAGGAAGGGTGTGGCTCTGACACGCCGTGGATGGCCCTAGAAGCTTCTGGAGCTGGGTGTCTCCTCTTTGATTCTAGACATTAACGACTGCAGCCAGAATCCCTGCCACAATGGTGGCTCATGTCGTGACCTCGTCAACGACTTCTACTGTGACTGTAAAAACGGGTGGAAAGGAAAGACCTGCCATTCGCGTAAGTGGTAGCTGGCTGGGGCCCCCTCTCCGCATCCCCTTCCCACCACCCTGTCTTCTGTGAAGGGGGCTGGCCGGGGCCTCACATGGAGATCCCCCTCCTCCAGGTGACAGCCAGTGTGATGAGGCCACGTGCAACAACGGTGGCACCTGCTATGACGAAGGGGATGCTTTCAAGTGCATGTGTCCTGGAGGCTGGGAAGGGACGACCTGCAACATAGGTAGCTTTCTGCCCCACATGGGGTCGGCAGTGGGTGTGGCCATCTCAACACCTAGGACCGCTTTCCTGGCGGTCTGCTGCTCGGCTCTCCTACTCTCTTTGGATCCTCAGGGAGGGTGGTCCTGTCTTGTCTTGTCTTACAGCCCGAAATAGTAGCTGCCTACCCAACCCTTGCCACAACGGGGGCACCTGTGTGGTCAACGGGGACTCCTTCACGTGTGTCTGCAAAGAAGGCTGGGAGGGGCCGATCTGCGCTCAGAGTGAGTGTCCCCTGCCCCACCCGCCTTGAACTCCACAGAGGGCTGCAGGAGTTCATCCTGACACCCTCAGGGACTCGCGATGGAAACCAGAAGCAGGGCTGTTTGATGTCTGCTTCTGCATCACCTGGGTCTGTTCTAATGCACTTGATGGACCGCAGCCCTGACCTGGGCATGAGAAAGTCGCCGATGAGATAAGTGGAGACAGATGGTGTCTCTGTTCCCAGCGTGGGTCTGACCAGCAGCCTGTCTCCTTCCATTCTCACAGCCCCCTTCCCGCCCTGAGCGGGGCCTCTTCCTGTGTAATGTCCCACGGCACACAGAACAAAGTGTGGTGCAGGCCTGGTTCCAATTGAGCAGAGGTCTTAAGCGCATTTTGCCGGTGTAAACTACAGTGTGATCATTCGGGTATTAATGGAAATAAGTGGTGCTTCTACTTAGGGTTAAAACTGCTTTGCCCGGTGAAGGCCTCGCTGTTAAGTCGTCTTTTTACTTTGCAGATACCAATGACTGCAGTCCTCATCCTTGGTAAGCATGAGCGCCTTGGAAGCCAGCCCTTGCTGGCTACGATGTGCATGTGCATCACCTGGGGGTCCTGTCTAAGATGCAGGTTCTGAGGCAGGAGGTCTGGGTGGGGCTGCAGACCCTTCCTGTCTAACAAGCTCCCAGGTCCTGCTGGTCCGTGGACCACACTCTGATTAGCCAGGTCATGTCTTGGTTGGGGGCTGTGATTATTCTCAACGATTCTCAACCTTGGCTGTGCATAAGAATCACCTGGGGAGCTTTTAGGAGTCCCAATGCCTGGATTGCAGCACAGCCCCATGAAATGAGACTCTCTGGGGTTGGGACCCAGGCACCATTATTTTGAAATCTCCCCAGGCTACAGGGGTGTGTGGCCAGGGGTGAGAGCTGCTGAATGGAACTGGCGTGGCCGCCTGTGGTCAACTGGCTGGTGGAGTCGTGGATCAGGAGGTCGGTAACTGAGGCCGTCTTTGCTTTCTTCTTAGTTACAACAGTGGCACGTGCGTGGATGGAGACAACTGGTACCGGTGTGAGTGTGCCCCTGGTTTTGCTGGACCCGACTGCAGAATAAGTAAGGACCAGCCCTGGTTGGTTTCCCCAGTGGCCTTCTTCCCCCTGATTCAGCCCTCAGCCTGAGACTTTTCATCTTGAAAAGTTAAGGTTACTGCTCTCTGTAGCTCTGAGAGGCACAGAACCTCCCACCTCCAGCTGGGATTAGGATAGCCTGGCTGGAATGTCCCAGGTCCTTGCTGTCCCTTCCCCAGGGGACACAGCCCTCTTCCAAGGGAGAGAGGAGCAGCCACAGGATCTGATGATTAATCTGTTCTGAGGCCCCAAGGAAAGGGTGCTTTTCCTCATGACTACCTGAAATTAGGGGCGAGTGGACATTTGCCACAGAGGACCGAGCTAAGGACAGTGGCCAGGACTAGGGTTGTGGTTCCCAAAGGATTGATCCGGCCCTAGTGAAATTAAAATGGGAGACAGGCAGGGTGCCTAAAGTCTATTTTGAGCCTTTTCCTACTTTCTTATATGCCTTTTAGTTTGGGAGGAGGGAGTGATACTTGTATTTTTTGTTATTCTCATCCCCAAATTATTTGGAATTTTACTAGTGTTTGAGATCCCCCAAGTCTGGGGCTGACTGGTGTTCACCAAAATGGGGTACATTTGGTCTATCCCATGTTTCTAAATTGTGTTGGCAAACTGTAGCCTTGGCCCACTGCCTGTTTTTGTAAATAAAGTTTTATTGGCACACAGCTACTCTTTTATATACTATCTAAAGCTGCTTTCATGCTATAACAAGGGTAGTCATGACAAAGCCTACAAGGCCTGCAAGGGTTAAAATATTTGACCTTTCCCAAGAACTTTACCCTTGCTCTTAAGTTGTAGTATCTGATGAAAAGGAACTTACTTAATTAAAAAGTGCCGCCTCCTGAAATGATTCTCAGCAGCTTGAAGTCAGGCTAATGATGATCTTTGGGAGGAAGGGACTAGTGGAAATTTGGGGGCTACTGATCGGTTTATTTGGGTGTTGGTTACAGAATTCATCAAGCTTATACCTAGGGTTTACACGCTCTTCTATCTGTATGTTAGATTAGTAAAAACTTAGAAGAATGTCATTGCTTCCCATTGGAGCCTAAAGTTGGTCTCCATTTCTCCTAGACATCAATGAATGCCAGTCCTCACCGTGTGCCTTTGGGGCAACCTGTGTGGATGAGATTAATGGCTACCGGTGCGTCTGCCCCCCAGGGCACAGCGGTGCCAAGTGCCAGGAAGGTATGTGTGGGTCAGGCTGCAGCTGCCCATGTGTCTTGTGGGGGCAGTGGGCACTGCAGTCACCACGGTTACCCTTTGACTGTTCCTGAGTAGGCAAAGGAGAACATGGTGGGGATATGCACAGGGGGCCACAGGGTCGGGGAAACTTAGGGGGTCCCCTACAAACAGGATAGCTGTTACTAGTCAACTCCCGAAGTTTTGCCGTGTGACAAACCACCCCCAAACCTGCGGCTTACAGCAGGCTTTTATTTGCATTGCTCATGGGCACGCAGGCTGGGCTCAGTTCTGTTCTGTGTGCTTCGTCACCCTCCTTGGGCCAGCGGCCATATCTCAACTGCGAGAGGCTACCCACATCACATCCCCTAATGCTGCACAGGCCCCACAGGTCCTGAGGCCACGTGCAAAGGCAGCAGGTGAGGGAAGAACACCTATTGCCCCGTGGCACAGGGCAAAGGTACAGCCCTTCCCTGACAGGGAGGGAGTGAAGAATAGAACGGTCAATAGAAAAGGAAATCTGTTCCACTCATGCGCTCTACCTTCCAGTTTCAGGGAAACCTTGCATCACTATGGGAAGTGTGATCCCAGATGGGGCCAAGTGGGACGATGACTGCAATACCTGCCAGTGCCTGAACGGAAGGATCGCCTGCTCCAAGGTACAGCATGAGGGCCCTCTGCCTCTCACCTGGGTTCTAGATTGCTGCTGGGTGTTTTCTCCTGAGCTGCCCGCTCCATCTCCTCTCCCCCTGCTCCCCAGGTCTGGTGCGGCCCTCGACCTTGCCTGCTCCACAAAGGGCACAGCGAGTGCCCCAGCGGGCAGAGCTGCATCCCTATCCTGGAGGACCAGTGTTTCGTCCGCCCCTGCACGGGCGTGGGCGAGTGTCGGTCTTCCAGTCTCCAGCCGGTGAAGACCAAGTGTACCTCTGACCCCTACTACCAGGATAACTGTGCCAACATCACATTCACCTTCAACAAAGAGATGATGTCACCGGTACGAATAACTTCTCATTCAGTTTGGGCTGGCGGTGTGTGTCTGCTGGTTCCAAAGCAGGAGCATTGCAAGCTAGGATCTTCCCCTTAGCTTAAATTCCTAACTTGCAAGGAAACGTCAGCCTTTTTTATTTTTTTCCTGTTCCTCGCAATATCTTACATGTGTGGTTTTTACATGTGTTTCTAGGGTCTAACCACAGAGCATATCTGCAGCGAATTGAGGAATCTGAATATCTTGAAGAACGTTTCTGCTGAATATTCAATCTACATAGCTTGTGAGCCTTCCCCTTCTGCGAACAACGAAATACATGTGGCCATTGTAAGTATGAGACCCAGTCACGCCTCATGACTCGACTGCAGGGTAGTTCTCAAAGTCCAGTTAGCCGGTGTCCAGACAGAGCAAGGACACTGAAACAGCTTGGCACACGGGCTAAGTCACTTTCAGTGATGGCTGCTGTGTAGTGTTGCCCTGATCCCACATCTGGCCCTTCTTTTTCCAGTCTGCTGAAGACATACGGGACGATGGAAACCCTATCAAGGAAATCACTGACAAAATCATAGACCTCGTTAGTAAACGTGACGGGAATAGCTCGCTGATCGCTGCTGTGGCGGAAGTGCGAGTACAGAGGCGGCCTCTGAAGAACAGAACAGGTAGGTGGCAGGTGGGGACAGTCCTTTCGCGTGAGGACTGTCCGACGGATCTCGGCTCACCGTTCAGGGAGGGCATTAGCTGACAGCTTCTCTCAAGGAAACTCCCCACCCCCCCCACCCCCATTTAACTGGTGGAAAAACTGGGACCAGCTGCCATGACCAAGGTCCCGTGGTGATGGGCAGAAGTACCGTTTTTTCCTGCTGCCAGGCTGTGCTCTGGGAAGCAGGCACCCCTGCGGAGCATGCATTGTTTGCAGACCCCCTGCAAAGCCCTAGGGCAGAGCATTGCTGCGCCTCGAGCTGGTGGCATCCTGGTGTCGTGGGATCACCCGGCCTAAGCACTGAGAGACCCGGGTTTGATAGGCAGCTGTATGGCCCTGCAGGGGAGCCACACCTTTAGACCACCATTATTCTAGCTAGGTGAGAACCGGGGTGCCTGGGAGCACGGCCCATCGGAGCTATGCACGCTCAGATCGGGTTTCTGGTAATGCTGAAAACCAGCTCCTCTAATGAGCTGCCGCCTGAGTAGCCAGACTTCCCTTGCGTGAACCAGATGCTCCTCTCCACACGGGAGTCAGGAGCCTGCAGGAGCTGCTGCTGTGCCCGGTCCCTGGAGACCAGCACATCACGGTCCCCACGGGCCCTGGTCCTGTGCTTATCAAGCTGTGAAGTGACAATATGTGGTTGTGAAAAGGGACTTGTCCCCATGGCACCCCTTTCAGGAATTAAGGACAGGAGCACCACTGTTGGTATTCTTTTGTTCGTGTGATGGCTTTTTTTTTTTTCCCCTTCTTCTTTGAGAGTTAATTGGTTTTGTGCCCGCCTTACAGATTTCCTGGTCCCTCTGCTGAGCTCTGTCTTAACGGTGGCTTGGATCTGTTGCCTGGTGACGGCCTTCTACTGGTGCGTGCGGAAGCGGCGGAAGCCCAGCAGCCACGCGCGCTCGGCCTCCGAGGACAACACCACCAACAACGTGCGGGAGCAGCTGAACCAGATCAAGAACCCCATCGAGAAGCATGGGGCCAACACGGTCCCCGTCAAGGACTACGAGAACAAAAACTCCAAAATGTCAAAAATAAGGACACACAACTCAGAGGTGGAGGAGGACGACATGGATAAGCACCAGCAGAAAGCCCGGTTTGCCAAGCAGCCCGCATACACGCTGGTAGACCGAGAGGAGAAGCCTCCCAACGGCACGCCAGCCAAACACCCAAACTGGACAAACAAACAGGACAACAGAGACCTGGAAAGTGCCCAGAGCCTAAACCGGATGGAGTACATCGTATAGCGGACAGCAGGCGCTGCCGCTAGGTAGAGTCGGAGGGTGCTGGGGGCTTGTAGTTCAGTTCTTCAGCTGTCCTGTCCTCTTCCAGTCTGAGGCTGTCGTTGACTTAGAATCCTGTGTTAATTTAAGTTTTTGACAAGCTGGCTTACACTGGCAATGGTAGTTTCTGTGGTTGGCTGGGAAATCCAATGCTGCAGCTCACAGCTATGCAAAAACCAGTCCAAAGTGCCCCCGCCCCCACCGCCGCCCCTGCCCCACAGCTGACACCTCTTGGACCAGGCTCCCAGGAGAATGCCCGGCCCCGGGGCCTTGAGCTTCCACCTCTGCCAGATGTCCCGATGGTGATGCAGTCTTAGGATCATAGTTTTTATTTATATTTATTGACTCTTGAGTTGTTTTTGTATATTGGTTTTATGATGACGTACAAGTAGTTCTGTATTTGAAAGTGCCTTTTGCAGCTCAGAACCACAGCAACTATCACAAATGAGTTTATTATTTATTTTTTTTATTGTATTTTGTTGTTGGGGGAGGGGGGACCTTGATGTCAGCAGTTGCTGGTAAAATGAAGAATTTAAAGAGGAAAAATGTGTCAAAAGTAGAATTTTGTATAGTTATGTAAATAATTCTTTTTTATTAATCACTGTGTATATTTGATTTATTAACTTAATAATCAAGAGCCTTAAAACATCATTCCTTTTTATTTATATGTACGTGTTTAGAATTGAAGGTTTTTGATAGCATTGTTAAGTGTATGGCTTTATTTTTTTGAACTTATTTTCTTATTACGTGTTGCCTATAAGCCAAAACTAAGGTGTTTGAAAATAGTTTAAAACAATAGGATGGGCTTCAGTGCCTGGAATACTGGTGGAATTTTTTTTTTTTTTTTTTTTTTGTACGACGTCAGATGTTTAAAACACCTTCTATAGCATCACTTTAAAACACGTTTTAAGGACTGAGGCAGTTTGAAAATTAGTCTAGAAAAGCAGGTGGTTTTTTTGTTTTTTTGTTTTTTTATGCTTTAGACTTGAAAAGAGACAGGCAGGTGATCGGCTACACAGCAGTTTAAGAGAACATGTTGAGCTTCAACTTAACGTAGCCAAAATGTGAGTGGTTGAATATCATTAAAAATATCAAATTGTGTGAAGTTGGAAGCACACCAATCTTATTTTGTAAATTTCTGATTTCTTTTCACCATTCGTATGTAATACTGAACCACTTGTAGATTTTTTTTGTTTGTTATCTACTGCATTTAGGGAGTATTCTTATAAGCTAGTTGAATACTTGAACCTTAAAATGTCCAGTAAGATCACTGTTTAGATTTGCCATAGAATACACTGCCTGCCTTAAGTGAGGAAATAAAAATGCTATTTACAAAGTTGAAGATCAAAACGGCTTCTAAAACAGTTCACGTCGTCGGCTCACTACGGAGACCGTGAAGATACTCTGTATTGTCCTATTAGTGTTATGAACATAAAAATGCATCTTCGATGTGTTGTTCCTGGCAATAAATTTTGAAAAGTACTATTTATTAAATTTTTTGTATGAAACCTGGAACAGTGTGGCCTCTTCTGAGCTTCTGTAGTTTTGCTTGGCTCTACCTTGTGCCTTTGCCACCCCACCGAGGCCGTTCTGGTAATCAGGGTGTGCTAAACAGGCTGTGCTTGACAGGGGTGCTGAGGAAGACTGAAAGCCTTTTCAGCCACAAAATTTCAGCTGAAGTTCTCAAAAAACCATGGGCTGCTGTGAAGCCAGAGCTGTGAGAGCCCCAGCTCGGGGGTCCTGGATTCCCTTGTTATTCAACAGCAAGTGTGAATACTGCTTGAATAAACACCACTGGATTAATGGCCTGTAGTGTGGAGGTGAATTGTTTGTGAGCACTCACGGGAAATGCCCACCGCACTAAAAGGGGTTTTAAAAAGCTTGGAATTAGTGTTGGGGGAGGAAGAGGGAGATTTGGTGCTTTCGATCTTTTTTTTTTTTTTTTTCCCCTGGCTGCTTGGATTAATATTAATGTCCTGCCATCATTTTAGACCACACCTTCGTGGCTTCTGTGCACGCTTACGCCTCCAGGGCGGTTTCCTCGCTGCACAGGAGGTGGTAGTTACAAGCTTCTGGGGTTAGAGCCATGTACTCATCACCTTGTTCCAAGGGAATCCGTGCGGCTGTGGGGTGCCAGGTATCTGGCCTTCCTGGAGGTTCCAGAGGCCAACCATCGCCACCTGTTCAGGACAGGTGAACTGTGGTTCTCCTTGTGGCTGCTGGTGCCAGAGGCCAGAATGGCCCTGCCCGCACATCACGGGTGGGGCTGGGAAAGCTTTGCCTCTGGCACCTCAGTAGT
Source organism: Canis aureus (assembly GCF_053574225.1). Classification (NCBI taxonomy): domain Eukaryota; kingdom Metazoa; phylum Chordata; class Mammalia; order Carnivora; family Canidae; genus Canis; species Canis aureus. Next base: position 17,138,251 of record NC_135636.1, read on the forward strand.
CAGAGATGAGCCAGAGTGACGGGCACATGGATGGCTTCCAGCAGCTTCATGGAGTTGCCAGGAGTTCCCTGCTTCTGATGAGTGAGCCAAAGCCTAACCTCCCTGGAGCTGTCCCCTAGCGCTGCACATTCAGGCCATCCGTCCACCTCTGATTTTCATAGTATGCTTTTACTCTTTCTTGGGAAAATTCTCTTCTACTGGACTAGGAACTGTGTTCTCTGATGGGCATCTGCTTAAGAATGGGCAATGGGCTTTAAAAATATCCCAAGTTTCCTGTGCATGAGCAGAGTACTGAGGAGTCAGAATCCCTAACTATGCGTTCGGGCTTGCTGGGAAAGCAGCCCGAAGGACCTGGAATCCCGTGACGACTCCCTGCCCTGGTGTAGCAATACTTTCTGTCCCTAATCTCTGCTGTGGGACAGCTGGTTTCTGCAAGGTGGGGTCACAGGGAGAAGTGCTCTGGTACAGACCCAGGGAGCCAGGACACAGTCCGATTTAGCAGCACTCAAACACCATCCCGAGGCAATATCTTGCTCCGGTGGTTTGTGAACTTGGATTCTTCAGGACCCCAGAATTCCTTGGGTAGTTGCCAAGTGCTTGCTTTTGTGCCAAGAGGAAAAAAAAAAAAAGTTTAACGAGCCTCTGCAATTCTTGATTCCAGGGGGGAAGTGATCTTGAGATTCACATTTGTTGTTTTAAGAAGCCATCTCAGCAGTGAGAAGGCAGAGATCAGGCTCCTCTGGGCATGGCTCAAAGCCAGGACCTTAATCATAATGGGCAGTTCCCCTCTTTTCCAGGTAGAGGGAATCCGGCAAGGGAGCCCTGGTTATCGTGGGAACAAGCTGGAAAAGAAGGGACTCCATACCTTTCCCATTCCCCAGCAATGTTCTGAGCCCTCGTTTAAGCAGACCCTGGAAGAGAAAGAATTTTTAGGACAGAAACCTGATCAATTCAAACCCCAGCATTAGGCAGTACCGTGAAACTCCAGTAAGGAATTAACTCGAAGCTGACTGTGCTGAGATTCTAGACTTCTATAATATAAAATCAGAAAAGGGGTGGTGGTGGGGCGGGGGGGGGGGGGGGGCTCTACCTTAACTGACTCCAAGGCAACACTCAAGCATAACTTGCCAGCAGGTTTCTCTTAATGCAGATTCCCAGGCCCAGTCCAAGAGTGGGGCCAAGGCATCTGTATTTTCAGCAAGTTCTCCCCTCCTCCCCTTCCTCTCCAGCTTCTGTATAGTAAAATTTAAGAACAACTCTCAAGTACTAAAGGATAAGCTCTTCATTAATTACAATGTTTTTCCTCCTTGTTAAACTGAATTAAGTAGCCTGCAAGCCGGTTTGTTGCTAAATTGCCACCTGACATCATTTTTAAGTAAAATAATTATACTGCCCCTTAAGCAAGTTGTGGTCTAAGTGCTTCATGTTTATTGACTGATCTGAGGGGTCAGGGAGTCAAAATTAACTTATTTGGTAATATTTCTTAGGTACCCAAGAGCCAAAGGAACAAGTATGGGTTTCCCACCTTCCTAAACAGTGTATACCTATCTATCCAAAAGTGAGCGAGTGTGTAGCTAAAAACCAGTTGCCTTTAAAAAATAAAAAAGTCCTACGGACCTACAGAAACTTGCAACTTGGCCTGGGCAATGTTCTATCATTTCCGCTTCGGCTGCGGCTCCTTCTTGCCTCTACTGGGAATGAGAAGCAGGAGTTCAGAGGTTCCTGGTCTGGGAAGACACACAAGCACTGGGTTATGGGAAGCCTCCTCCTGCTAATGTGTATTTATACTTTGTGAGCTCTGATTCATCCTAGCATTGGAACAGAAATCTGCTTCCTGAGGTTCTGTTTTTAAATAGATAGTTTGCAAAAACAACAATTATTTTTCTTAACATTTTTTTTTTCCACCCCACAAGCAGCTAAACATCCCGGCCTGGGCTTTGTCAGTCTCCCAACAGTGCCAGCAGACAGCTTGCTCACTAGAGACAGAAGGGTGCCCCCAGGCAGTTCTGTGGGGTGCTGGCCCCAGAAGTGTTAAAAACAAAGGTCAGAAACCATTAGGGCAATCTCGTTGTTGCATCACTTTCAAATCCATAAGATATTTTTGGTCCTATTAAAAATAACGAATTTCCCAGTTGCCTTCCGATGGTTGTTAAAAGTAGGGGCAAGTGGGGGGTGATGCTTGCAGGGCCCCGAGTCCCACTGCCTGCAGCAGAGGAGCCTGCACACCTGCATGGCACCCTTTGAGATCGTGTCAAAAGGGCGCGGCTCCCTTGCTTTGGACATAAATTCTACCTGTATTACTTGCTCTTGCATGCCGGGCACAACCTTCCTGGCTTAAGAGTGTGTTTCTTTCAAGTCCCAGGCAGCTTTTACAAGTCTTAAATTATGTATCATTATGCATGGGTCTGGAATTAACCTGTGATACGCACAAGTCAAGTCGGGAAAATTAACCTGGAGAAGAGCAAAGGCTCTTAAACCAGTAAGGACCTGGAACCGAGGCCTACCAGCTGCTTCTCTGACCCGGCCCCATCCCCTTCCCTGGCAGTATCCACACCAGGGCACCCAAGGGTTGAATTACCCGGAGAGGAGAGCAAAGGCAGATGCCAGCAACATGAAAGTAACAGCTTTGTTTTAAAGAGAAGCTCTCCGGGCAGGGCCAGTGGGGCTCCACCTCTGCCCCAGAGGGGAATACAAGTTTGCAGCTGGCTTCCTAATGACTACTCAGGCAAGCAAACGGCTTGGCTCCCACTCTGCACCTGAAGAGTGCAAAGCTGCTCTATTTCATCAGTGCTGAGAAATGCGCAGTTGCAAAGCCTTGGTCTCAGACCTGCTGGATATGAATGCAACTGGAGGCCTTACCTGTCAAAGGATCCAAGTCACATTCTTTCCCAGGAGGGGAAACTGAGGCCTACGGGGCTTGGAGGGCTTGTCTCAGGCCACACAGGTTAGCAACAGCCGGGACGAGAACCCCGGGCTCCTGCTGCTCGGGCTGCTGCAGGTTCTGGGAATTTGCCAGAATTAGGTCTGGACCCTGCCTTTGGTGTGAATTTCAAAGGTAAAGAATTGGGAGATGAGTGATTAACAAAAAAAATGGGCTGCAGAGCCTCAAGGGAGGCTGCAGAGAGCTGCCACAGAGACACTGTCACCAATCTGAGCGGGGCCTAGAAAGTGACATCTTTATAAGCTGATAGCAACAGGTATTTTCTGAACCAAAGGCTGACTAAGCCCCGTCCCTTGGTAGGTGGTTCCTTTGTTCTTGGGCAGCTTCAGATTTCCTCTTGAGTTTCTGCTTCACAGAACCAGAGCGTAAGACTGCGGGGAGAGAGATCCAGAAAGGCACTGGACAGTCCCGCTCACTATGGCCTGCTCCTGTGCATGCGCACAGCCCGCAGGCGCTCACCTTGCACCTTTCTGGACGTTTGTGCTGCTCCCGGTGTGGGAAAGGCAGCTGGGACGGTCCTGCCAGTGTCAGGCGAGGGCAACTGTAATTAGGTCTCATCCCACATTCCCTAACGCTCCTGCTTCCCCTAGCAGGCTACGTGATGGGGAAATTACCTGAGCCTTTAAAAATACGAAAATCCAAGGAGCCTGAATGCGATTAGGTTGGCCGTGGGCCGCTGGGCGGACACGGTAGATAGGGGAGTTCCTGGACCAGCCTGTGGGCAGCAATCCTTCCTCCACCCAACACCCCAGAAAGCCTACACCCCCGTGCCCTCCCCACTCACCACCGAGGGATTAGGAGCGCATCCCACAAGTCACTTCCAACCTGTTTGTCGTGTCAGGGTAGCCAGAACCCTGTAGGATTACTTTGCTGTGGCTTGAGGCACCCACGCTGAGCCACTTGGAAAAACCCTGTCCCAGAGACAGAAAGGTAAACCCTCCCAGTCCACGTCATTAACAACCAGATATCCTCACGGGGCTCTGTCTGACTGCCAGGATGGTCTGTGGAAGGGCATTTTAAAAGGAATCAAGCAGGGGCGCCTGGGCGGGGGGTCAGTAGGTTGAGCGTCTGCCTTACGCTCAGGTCATGATCCTGGGATCCTGGGGTCCTGGGACCAAGCCTGCATCGGGCTCCCTGCTGAATGAGGAGCCTGCTTCTCCCTCCGCCTCCCTCTATTTGAGCTCGCTCACTTTCAAATAAATAAAAGGACTCAGGCACAAAACACAAAGGGAGAGCACAAATGTGAAACAGCTACAAGGTTGCACAAAACTAAGGAAAAAGAACCAGTGGGATGGGGCCTAAAGGGGGTGGGTAAGGCCTCCCCACACATCCACGACCCCAATATTTCTGTGTTTCCTGTGAGCTCTTGGTACAACACTCAGCAAAAGAGGTCCCGAACATTTCCTCCAGGGCGTCGTGCCCCGACATGGGCCTGACTGGTGTGCAGAGCCAGGATGTCTGCTGAGTGGCAAAGGCATATGCTCTGGAGCCAGACTTCCTTGATTCCAGTCGCAGCTCTTCCTTCCCGGCTTCTGGCATGCTGTTTTTCGCCTGTGCGGTGTGAGGCTCACACAACTGCAGCCCGACAGCAGAATCTCTGGCCTCTGAGGTTGGATGGACCTGGATTCTAGGCTCTGCTACTTACTAACTTTGGGAAGTTTCTGAAATTCTTTGCATCTTAGTTTCCTCACCTGTGAAATGGTGATAATAAATGTGTGCCACTGTTCGTATTCATAGAAAGGGCTGCAGAAAGAAGAATGCACGCGGCCCTTTTTGTCTCAGCATCCTGGGATAGGAGGTAGAGTCCACTAAACGATTAAGGAATCCAGCTAGATTCCAATGATAGTCTCTGTTCTTGCCACTTAACTGGACCCCTGAGAAGAGATACGGAAGGGCTCTTGGTCTGGTGGTAGACAGAAACCCAAGATAGCCCCTCAAGATTCCCGGGCCCTGGTTATTTGATCAAACACTAATCCAAGTACTGCTGCGAAGGGATTTTGCAGACATAATTAAAGTCCCCAATTAGTTGGTCTTAAATTATGGAGATTTTCCAAGTGGGGATGACTTAATCACAGGAGCTCTTTAAAAGCAGTTTTTCTTCTGGATGGTTATAAGAGAAGTCAGAGATTGAGCACAAGGTAGGTTTCTCCATTCTCGAGACGGAGGCAGCCATGTGACAAGGACCTGAGGATGGTCTCCAGTTGCTGAGTGAACGCCCCATCCCCCAATCACCAACAGGACAATGGAGCCTGCAGTTGCAAACAGGAGGGAACTGAATTCTGCCAAAAACCCAAGGGAGCTTGAGGGTAGGTCTTTTCCTAGTTGAGCCTCCAGATGAAGAGCCTGACTGCTACTCTGGTCCCAACCTCAGGAGACCCAGAGCAGAGGATCTGGCTAAAAAGTGCCAGGACCTGAGGGATCATCAGTTTGCATTGCTGCAGGCTGCTAAGTTTATGGTTGTTAGGCAGCAAGAGCAAAGTTCTCTAAAGGGAGCCATACCAGGCTAACATGATGAGAAGATGCTGGTCTTGGCTACACACATCACTGGCTTTCCTCCCATCAGTTCAGTGCCTGCTATCAGTGTAAAAGAAAGAAAAGTTTAAGGTAAGGGTCAACTACAGGAGCACAAGAAAACTTGGTTCCCAATTAAATTCTACAACAGTGTGTGCTCTGCCAGTGTAGACCGCCCTCGACAGCCTCTATATAACAGTAATAGAATATGGTTCTGTCTTCCATATCCATCCTCCTTATCATTTTATACAGTTAGAGCCAAATGAGGTAAAAGCTCAGGTGCTTGGCCTCAGAGGACTCTAGGACACATAGTCTTGGGTCAGTTTTCTCTCCTTATGGAATGTGATAATGTTTGACTTGTTTTCTTGATGAGGTTTATCAGAGGACTGGACGTCCCAGAAATGCTTGGTAATGTCCCCCTCCCAACAAGCAGCCTTTCCCTAGAAGGAAGTTCCCTCCTCAGCTGTTCTCACTGTGAGTGGCCATTTGCTCTGGATAGAGTCAGAGCTAAATATCAAGCCCAACTTTCTCTCGTACCATCTCCTCTATCCTGAGTCAGCCCTCATAGGGGCAGCTGGCCTAGATGAACATGCATAGCCAGTGGCAGGAGGTTTAGGTTTCTCTCAAGTTCAGCAAGCTTTTCTAAAGCATTACTAGGATCTAGAATTAGACCTTATAAACTTGTGGAGCAACAGACAAAATTGTTTCTACAGCCAGGATCGAGAACATGCAATTTGATAAACCACTGTTGAGGAGTACTGTCTTCAAGAGAAAGCAAAGCCAGTTTGATGTGGAGAATTCACAGATGGGCAGTAGCCTTGTCTTTGAGCATATATAGAGATTTTAGACGAGATCCAGAAGGTAATTAACATCAAAACAAGAACACCAACAGCAGAATCTTTGACCTGGAAGGCTCTTGCTCCCAGAAGTGCTTTTGTACTGATGGGCACTTTCCACTGGGAAGCCACTGGAGGACACCTCTCTAGATGTCGCAGGGTCTGCCCGTGCAGTCACCACTCTGCTCTAGATGGTCACCGAGCCGAGAAGAAGGCACTGGAAAAAGGCTCATTCAGGATGCATATTAAGGGGAATACAAATCAAAGCGGTGTTGTTGCTTCACAAGCCTCAACTCATTCTGGCATCATTACAGAAGGGCCTTCTAGGCTCCTCCTATAGGGACACATCCCAAACACCCCGTCTGCCACATCAAGGCTGGAGGTCGCCCTAATTCACCATTCCACCTTCTCCCTCTGACAACAGGAATGGATAGGCTGGTATTAATCCTCCCCGGTACCCACAGTGCCTTTGGGAAAGAGCTTTCTGCATGCTTCTCACCAGCTGAGCATGTTAAGGAGGAAGAGAAAAGGCCTTATGAGCCACTGGGCTTAGTAACATTCCCAGTCAATCCATCACCTGCCTCCTCCGGAGAAGGGTCTGCCAGCCCAATCTGCAGTTCCTGGGGCAGGTGGAGAGAGAGAGGTGAGGCAGAGGGTGGTGGTAAGAGCTGAGGGCATGTGTGTGTGCACGTGCATGTGTGTGTGTGTGTCTATCTAAGGGCAGAGACAGGACTAGTAACAGAAGAGCGGTGAGAGGGCGTGGGAGACTGGGAACTTATTTATAAAATCTCTTCTGCCCTAAAGCAAGTCAAACTCCCTGCTGAGGAGTTGCTTTTTCTTCCTCCCTTTTGAGTCTTGTGTGCTGAACTGACCTCTCCCCGGCAGAGGTCAGCGCTCTGCTCACCCTGTGCACACTCGGCCTTCTGGGGCTTGATCGCCTTAGAAGCCTGAAGAGGACAGAATCTTCAGCTCTAATTTCTGAGAGAAAAGCTGTAGTAAATCTCATGAGGAGCCTGGTCTGCATGTGTTTTAAGGATATATATATATATATATATATATATATATATATATATGTATGTTACGATCTTTTGGAAACTGTGGAGAAAACAAAAGGCAAACATGAGAACTGTACATCACCAGAGTCCCCTCCCACAGCCTGCTTCACCCACTAAAATAAATCAGGCTGGGTAATGAATGAGGTTTTAAGAAATGTAGCTGAACTTAAAATACAAGGTCAGCATCTCATCGTAGGTAATCCTTTGGAGGATGAGAAATTCTCCTGACTTTCCCACAGGGTTATTTCAGATGTGCTTTCTGAGCCAAACTATTTTAAAAGCGTTCATTCTTCCACTGCCTTGCCAAATGCGAACTTGAGATTCACACGCACTTTTTGAGAGCTTATTAGAGATATTAATGATCATGGATCAAAGGCAAACCCTAGACAATTATTTAGGTGCTTTAAAAACTCATCTTCTGTATGAGGGCAACAATTTCTCAGTGTTGGCAAAGATGAAACTGTTCTGTGTTGGGTCTAGAGCAGCATTACTAACATAGAGGGCCCGAAGGAGAAAACAAAACACATTTCTGTGATTAAATTGTACACCTATTGACACCTTGTCACCAAAGCATTTCTCATTCATTTAAAAGTGGGCACATTCCTGATGTGCAAGCCCCTTTTATAAAGGTTACTTAGCTGTGAGGACACCCTGCATCTTTAAACACCCACTATTGAAACACACCCCCCCCATATTTTATATTTTTTAAGATCTTATGTGGCAAAGACAGAGCGCACACACGTGCACATGTGCGTGTGCGCACGCGTGCATGCACACACACACACACACACACACACAGAGTAGCGGGAGGGGCAGAGGAAGACAGAAATGCAGGACTCCATCCCAGGATCCTGAGATCATGATCTGAGCTGAAGGCAGCCACTTAACCAATTGACCCACCCAGGTGCCCCACACCCTACATTTTAAAACAATTTTTAACTATGGCTCCTCATTAGAATCAGTATTTGAAGAACTTTTAAAACTGCTGATATCCAGACCAAATTTCAAGGATTCCTATTTAACTAGAAGCTATTCAGGGTAATTCCAAAATTCGGCCAGTGCAAAGAACATGTTTTATAAATGAATACAGAAATTTAACACGTGGCCTTCAATGTGGCACTTAAAATGCTAGAGAAATTTTATTTGACAAAGGAAGAAACTGAGGCCTGGGAGGTTAAGTGACTTGTCCCAAAACACCTGAACCCAGGGTTTGCAGCTTGGAGCACCAGGCCATCTCCAGTCTCTGGATCCCCAGCCCAGACCCCATGTCCAGGGCAGGCCAGCTTTCCCATGGGCAAGGTCAGTCAGTGCACCAGCAAGAGCAAAACACTAAGAAAAGTGCTTTGCTTCATTGATTGCAGTGGTTCTCACCATTTCATCCACAGCTTCTCAAATGTATTATCCCAACCTTGTATTGAAACGCTTCTGAAAAATTTTGTGTAGATCCGAGGGGAGATACATACACAAGCAATTAGAGAGGCCTGGGATCCTGTCATAAAAGGCAATGTAGACAGAGTTGGCCCAGGACTTCAGTCAGTGATGAACAAGGACTAGATCCACTTAGAAATTGGAAATGAAACCACTTGGGAAATGTCAAGATTTTCTGGAAAGGAGTCAAGGTTGCATACTTTAACCTCTCACAAGAGGGATCTATCTTAGCTCACAACTGGAAGAAGTGGGAACATATCTGCATTGTAAAGACCATCCCAGAATCGTATGGTACGATTTAATCACAATACCCCAGACAGGGTTTTCCAGACCTAGGTGTTCTAAAGCGGAGCTCCTTGGATTATTTTAAAAACAGTGTTTGAAATCACAGGGTTGCTTCCAGGAGGAAAAAGTCTCTAATAGAATGTAATTTTAAATTGCATGTTCAGAAAAGGGCATTTTGGATATATATTTCTTGGGGCTAACTCACTTGTTTTGAAGAAAAGTGATAACACACTAATTTAATTTTTTAAACAATTTTATTTATAAGTGGGTTCATTTCCTCTACATACTACTTTCACTCATGTACTCTCAGGCACATTCAACTATTTAAACTATTTAAATAGCTCAAACAAAACAAACGACAGGATAAGGGCAGTGGGAAAAAAGAACACTCAAGTGATGACTGCAATGTCTGGCTTTCTAACTTGGTTCTGTCAAATCCACACCTACAGTCATCTGATCATATGCTTTGGAGTCTTAGGTATGGTTTTATTGATTTTTGTTTAATTAAAAAATCAAGATTTTTGATAAGTAATTCTAACGGCAATTATAAAGCAATAAATGGCAATATTATGCTGCAAAATAAAACTTACATAATGTGGTTAAAGCCCAGTACTGAGTTGTTCTCCACAATTACAGGTAATAATTTCATCTACCCAAGTCCTCTCTGTTAAGTGCACACACTGACATATATCCGTTTCTTATCTTGTTAAATAAATACAGAAACCAAATTAGAAGTTCTGCAGATTTCTGAGAATTTAATCGTATCATTAAATTGTAATACCAATGATATATTTATAGTTAGACTTATGTCCTGAGCAATTATGTGCATTAACTTCATTTTACAATGCTTAGTTTACTTAAGGCAGATTTTACACTACTTAACAGAGATCAGCTTAATTTTGATTTTTTACTTGCTCCACCATGTTTCAATTCATTAGTGTTTCCATAATAAGGAATGAACTCTATTGTCTTAACAAACCAAGCATGGAAATTTCTTCATAAGAGAAAAGAAGAAATTAAAATGATTTCCATATTCAAGTCATGGAATGCTGAAGAGAGGACTTTTGGCTCTTAGGAAAGGCATTTGTTACCTCCAAAGGAAGGCCACTCACTAAAATTCTGTGGAAATATGACAGTGGGGCTGCCAAGAAGGAATTCAAGGAAACTGGGAATGGCAGCACTGTGATCCCAGGCCATTCTCTTGGGCACAGAGGTTTCCTTCCCTTATGTGCTTTGCCCTTACCAAGCTCTCAATAAAAATCAAAGGCTGTGACATGCATAACAATTCATGCTCAAATCCGAACAGGACACCAGAAGCAAACAATTAACGGTGATCACATTGTTGTCCCCAAGACATATCTTGAGATATCTCCTTCAGACACAGACTATGTTCTCCATAAATCCAACTACAGAGTTTTCCATGATTCTTGCTTTGTATAAAATGAAATACACTTTCTTACTTCTTTAACAAAAGTAAACAAAAAAGCTGTAGCCCTCACTCCTCTCTCCCCAAATGCTGCTCCTTGGCATTTAACAATTTATATGCATAGCTGGACAACAGTTAACCTCCAGGGGCAAAGAAAAAAAAACATGTAAGAAAAATCACACTGACTGTTCTCAGACGTTTGTTTACAAACACTTAAAGAAAAAACACAAAACACAAAACCCAACATCAATCTATTAAAAAGTCATCTGAAAGCACATGGATGTGACTTAGAAGCCATGACATTGAGAAAGCGAGTTCAAAGTTGTAACATTAACCGAATTGGATCCACATTTCTCCCAAGCATCAGAATTACAGGAACTTGAATATAAATTGAGTTTAGGTTATTAAGTAAGTGGTTGAAGAACTTGTTCTTTTTGCCTAAGAATACTGACAGGCTTTCAGACTTTCAGATGCGGAATTAACAAGATTATTAAGAATGTCTACACACATACTACTCCCAGTCATAGAGAACTGTGCATTTCCCAGCTAATAAGCAATAATAAAACCTGGCAGCCATTTTCCCCTTTGTACTTTCAAACATCCAAAGAATCACACAACCACTCAAGTAATAAGAGATCCGGGGGTGTTTCAGACATGTGGAAGAAAATGCTTAAAGGCAAAATTCCTCAAACACATGCCACAGTGTGGAAGCGGAGAGCTGTTCCCTCTGCTAATCCTGTCACAATCCCATGGACTTGTGGGCTGTGAGAAAGACTATCAATCTACAACCAAAGGTGCTATTTTCCCTCTTACGTCAAGGTAACTGTTATTTCCACAAATATACCAAACTCTAAAGCCAATGCTGCTCTTGAAAGAAAATCATTAAATCGCAAGTATTGGCTTTACCCACTGTGCAAGCCCCTGTTAACAAATGAAATAAAAACTTTTCAGTTAAAACCTTCTCTCTGGCGCCTCCATTTCAAACATCTTCTAGTTCTGGGGTAGGCAGCAGCTATTGTTCTGAAATGGTTGTCCTTTTTATTCTAGACTCTGTTCCCAGGAGCTTATTGTTTCTTGGCCGATCACCTAGGTTATTATTTGTACACCTTCTCTTTAAACTGTTCCAAGAATTCTGTTTAAGAAGATTCAGTGACACATTCTGCCCCTGTCCTCAGTGAAGAGCACACCTGAGAATAGTTGTCACTCTAAGAGAAGGAGCCCACAATGGAGCATTTCCATTTTGGGCAGTCTAATCTACTCTAACTGAATGAACACAATCTGCTCCACTGTGGTTAGGACTCTGCTGGGCTCCCTCTTCTCCTATAGAATGCTTTGACTGGGATCAGCAGAGAGCAGGAAAAAAACTGTAGGAAGAGGAAGACACTGGTGGGCAGGGTATGTTCCTGGTGTGGGTGGTGAGGCTGGTACCATGAGAAGGGGACAGGTTTCCAGGCAGTGTGGGGAACATCAAAGGACTAGCATATACTTTCATGGCCAGGCGTACTGACCAACATTGAATTTCACGACCCAAAATGGTGTCATGAAATATGGTTGCCTCTTAATGAGTCTTACCCTATAAGTGGGAAAGGAATCATGGGGAAGTAAAAAAGAGCTAGGAGAAACCACAATTAGTTTCAAGCATTCTGAACCACCTACACTGTGTCTGTTTCCATATTCTTTTATTTCATTGGGCCTTTTCTGGGTTATTTTTCGCTAACTCCAACACTGGGAATATACTTGATGTTCCTTGTTACTAGGGAGGTGCTACTTCAAAGGACCACACAATGTTGAGCAAAAAAAAAAAAGATATATTTGATGGGTGGCCTTTGAATATGGTTTTTCCCCTATTTTAGAATGAAATTGGGTTAAGAAAATCTTTAGTAGGTATCCATCCAAAATAAGTCATTGCTATGATTCACTTTGTGACATTTCAGCAAGCCCACTGGAGACATTAGCGGGTGATACTGCAAATGGAAGGCTCCTGTTTTGAAATCTAAACTGCCTGTAATGCCTTCCAACTGGGAAACTGGAAACTCTGGCCACTGAGTTCCGCTTGGGTTCTAATCCTTCCTGAACCTGACCAAAATCTTAGAGATGGGGGCAAGGGCAGGGACAGGGACATGCCTGGGTTACAAGTGAGAGTATGCCTCTCCCTCCACTGTCTTCCTCTAATGCTGAGCCAAATTACCCATAAACGTCTAGCACTTCTTAGGGTAGGTAATAGTCTATGGCCACCACGCTGCAGAGAAGCCGGGAACTCAGCAGCTCATACACTGAACCTAGGTGTTTTACAAGTTTAAGGTAGCATGAGGGGGTGCCTGTCCACAAGTGGGCCCCAGCTGATAAGCTGGAGGCCATGGGAGCCGGGCTGGAGAAAACAAACACTAGGGAGTCTCTAATTAGTACAATGGTTCTCAAATGGGAGCATGTTTCAGAATTGCTTCTCATTTAGTAGGTCTGGGGTGGGGCCCAAGGTCTGCATTTTTAACACATTTTCAGACAATGATGCTGGCCTCAGAACCAGATGTTGTTGAGGACCACTAGCCTGTTCCTTCACTTCTGCTCAATTCAGGCCGAGGAACAGGAGAAGAAATTGTACCTATAGATACAGCACTGTGGTACTGTCTTCATATGGTCCACCTTACAGTTGCACAGTGATGAGCCACAAAGGCATATGATTGGTTTCTTCGTGAAGTTCCTTCAGGGATGCGGTCATCCTTGACAAGGTGAATGGCTCTGAAGACAATTATAAAGTATGATGAGAAATCAGCAATGTTGTTAGAAAAAGCACATAGCCTCCTGGAGATGAATGTGTTAAAAAGTAACCTGCACACAGATACCTATTTTCTATACAAAATAATCACTCTAATTCCTTTAACATCATGGCAGCAGCACACCCCTCTCACTTTCCACACCTTCAGCCATTATACACCCAAATACAACTTTGCAATCCCCTTTAGTAGGTTAGTGGCCTCTTTCATACTTCTTTCTTTTCTTGGTTGGGCTGTCCCGGATTGCAGATAATCTTTCAGTGTTTGTGGCTGAGCGGTTTGCTGTGCCTGCTCTGGTTTATTTTTTGTGAGATGTCGGGAGGAGAGATTTTCCAAAACATGCAACTCTTCATTAGATGTCATTTTTGCCAAACCTTGTTTCAAAAGTAACCCCGGATCTGACAGCTCTGAGGCTGGCAAAACTCTGACAGCTTTGCTTTTTTCCACTATTATTTCTCTTGGGACTAATCGATCACTTCCAAGAGAAACTCTCTTGTGGTGGTCGACGTCTTCTGCAGAGCCACAGTTCCTGCATTTCTGTTGTGTTCTGGCCCCTTACGGACTTTGTTTTGGACCTGGTGATGCTGACTCACAGCTATAGACAGGGCTCCTGCTTAGAAGCCCTGTCTCTAACCACTCCCCAAGATGAGGTTTTTGCTGGCTGCTAGTGTCTTCTGGCTGCTTCTGATGAACATTTTCCAGCTTTTGAGCAGGAAGCCCCCAGTGGCTCTCAGCTGCCTTTATGTAATCTTTTGCTTGTCCCGTGGACTCTGATGGGGGACTGGCTGAAGCCTGTCACCCCTCCTCTTCACTAGCTCCACAATCACTGGGTCACTGATGTTCCCACAATGTCCCTGCTGTTCCATGGTCTGCTCACAACGCTGCTGCTTTTTGTTTCAGTTCTTTTCACACTAAAAGAAAGAAAGATTGTTTTGTTTTGTAAAGTGTAATGGCATGCTGTCCTCCAATTCCTACAATCCTTGTCACATTTCCTATACCCAGAAAAGGAAGTATGTGCTACCTTTCTTTCTCCCTTACCTCCCTGGCAAATCTAGAGAAATCCCCAAGTGTTATGTTAAATTCAGACTGGATCAAGCCATAGCTGTCACATTTTCCAACACAAGAGTTTTGTTATTAGGATACATGAAGACAGGCTTTGTTTACTGATCACTGGGTTATCAATGTAGTTATATTGGAGTTACGATGGATCTATTTTAACTAAGGCAGACAGGTATTCATTTCAGATGTTAAGGGTTAATATTGCCTAAAGTTGATAGATTGATTTCCTTCCCCCAGAAGTAAATGACCAGACACATCCAAAACACAGGCTGCATGTGTATGCACATGCACACATAAGGATGTGCTTGTACACACATACACCTTTTCTACAGCACAAAGTCAATGCAAACTTCACTCTGATTGTAAAATTCACTTTGAGGGGCAGGGCAGGAGCTGCCTGGGGAGAATTAAAGAGACCAGACACTGACTTCAACACAGATTTGCAGGCTTGTGAATAGCAAGAAATTTCTTAAACCACTAAACTCAAAACACTGAAGCTGAAATGTTTATTTTGGCTAAGCTTTAGTCTGGAAACACACACACACACACGCACATGCACACGCACACACACACGTATGTTCTTATTGTTTCTAATCAGGGCATGAGGATCATCATAATTATACTAGAATCGGAACTTGCATTTAGCAAAGGAATGTATTTTTTTAAGATGGGTCTGTAGGCGCTTGGAAAGTTGTATGAAACACACCACCAAACAGGTGCTTTTCATCTTCAAAGCACTTGTCATTAATTACTTCTTGCAACACACCTGTGAAGCAAGGACTCATTCCCCACTGTCCAGAATGCAAGAGACAGGAAAGTAGAAGAGCAAGAATGGGACTTAAGGGTAAGGTTGATGCCAGGGGGCTTTGTGACTAATTTCCAGGAACTCCTGTTGAATTCTACACCATGCCACATATCTATACACATACACACAGTCAAAAAGAAGGAAAAGAAAACTTGTCAGACCTACATTTTTTTCAGAGCACTTCTCTTGCGCTTTGCACTGGGAGGAAGTGGACTCTCCGCACACTCAGCAAAATAATCAGACGCTCCGTGGAGAGCTCCTTCCGTCTACTCCAAAAGATAACAAAGGTTCAACCAGAAATCTATTAGCTGAACATGAGGAAAAACAGTTATACTCTGAATGCCCCCAGTGAATGGATTTTTGTGAAGACTAGGTGAAACTACGCAGGGTTAGGCTATTTTAATTTTTTAAATCTAGCACTTTTTGGTAAATTGTTACTTTTTTTTGGACTCCTACCCAACACAGTTCATACAGTGATATGCACCACAAAATACAAGATTATAAGAGAAAGGATGTTGGTTCCAAACCATCTGGGAACTCTTGGCCAATATCTTTATCTCTGCAGCCCAAAGTGTGATGAAGCCCAGAATCATGGTGCCAGGCAGCAACATGTTTGTGAGCTCTGATCTTCCAGAGAGACCTAGTGGCACAGTGGTTTGTACCCTGATTATCCTAAGAATTCCACACATTTTCTCTACCTACAAAAATACAAAATGTGGCCTTTATAATAGTCAAGGCTGCATAAAGAGTTACGTCTTTTAATACTGGTACTTTGAAAACTGAAGTCTGTGATTCTTAGCTACCAGAAAACTGGGAGTTATGTTCTTAAACTAACAGCACTAACACAGTTTTACATAATTCGTAGATTATCTGTGTATCTATCCTTACATGTTCCCATGGAAGCTTCATACAGAAGTACTTCTAAAATGTCAAAAACTCCCAACCTTTGCCAACATTGACCTATTTCATAGTTTTAGAATCATTTTTTTTAATAAGCAAGTAGATAATTGAGACAAGGTGTTAACTTTTCTCATTTCTTGGGACAGTAAGAACCCTTCTCCACCAAATTCCATAGTAAAATGTTGAGGCCATGAGGAACAATTCTGGGAAATTATCAGTAGATTTCTTGCTTTAGACTTCCATTGGAATTCATTTATTTATTATTTTTAAAAAGATTTTATTTATTTGACGAGAGAGAGAGAGAGAGAGAGAGAGAGTACAAGCAGGGGAAGCAGCAGGCAGAAGGAGAGGGAGCAGGGTCCCTGCTGAGCAGAGAGCCTGAGATGGTCTTGATCCTAGTACCCCAGGATCATGACCTGAGCTAAAGGCAGATGCCTAAGCAACTGAGCCACCCAAGAGCCCCTAGACTTATACTGGAATTTAACAGTGGCAGCCACCAATATGATGCATGGCTGCCCCACAGGCGGGTGCTGTGCAATCACTGCCCTGAACCATAAGTATGAGCCTTTAGCTCCCACTAATCCTGCCTATGGTTTCAGACCTGGATCAATGTCACTCATAGTCATATCCAGTTATAACCTAAGTCAGTTCTAAGAGTTAGTGAACAGGATATTGTAGGTTTTATTGGATTATACTGCATTTTGATGCTTCTCCCTTTCTCCCCTTAAGACTTCCCAGTTGACTAAATAAGCTACAGTTTTAAAGTTAAATGAGAGAGAGATGAAGGGGGAGGGGGAAAAGAGGGGAAGAGCTTTGAGACAGAGAGAGAGAGAGAGAGAGAGAGAGAGAGAGAGACTGAGATTTATGTGTGAAACACTTCTAAACATGCCCTATAAGTACAGTAGATTTTCCCCTTACGACCACACCCTGTAAGTGCTGTATTTTCAGAGCTGAACAATTAACATAAGGAGCATGAGTCAGGCTTTGAACAACTCTGTGGGAACCAGAAAGCCTTTTGCTATTAGGAATGATGTAAATTCCCCAAGGCTTGAAGAAGTCCACAATGGAAGGCAGACAGGGTCATAAATAACAACAATGGATACTGCGTAGACCACATAAAGTATGATGCCGCGATAGTGACACTCTTCAAATCTCATACTTGATCCAATCTCTGCCTTTATTTATTTATTTTTTAAACTCAGTTTAAAGAGCATGATGTATTTCCTATGGGAACTTCAAAAACTTCTTTAAGAAACATGACAATTGACTCTTGTCCCAAATTCCTCTGATCACAAACAATGAGAGAAAATGTCCTTGGAAGGAGAAGGACAACAGAAAACGTGATGGAATGACAGAAGGAAATGTCCAGTTCAAAAAGTGCAAAACCTGTGACTTCGATTTTAAAAAAGAGAGAAAAAGAAACCAGCAAGGCAGGGTCTCCTGCTTACAAATTAAAACCACATTTGGCAATTTGTTGAAGGAGGCATATTTACATTTGTATGAAGACTGGGTGGGCAGGAAAATAAAAAAAGCTTAGATTCCTTCTTCAGTCCTTGAACTGTCAGATCTCATTAGAAATCTCTCATTCCTATTTTCCTAGGGTCAATTCATTCCCCTTCGTCACTAAATCGCAGCCCCCGGAGCCTACCAAACAAATATTCCAGAGGAAGCAGAGATCCTCTGGAATAGATCTGGGAACAGGATTTCCCAAGGGAGTTGTCCTGATTACTAATGGCTTCTCACATCTGGCACCAAAATGTAATCTGTGGCTTATCCAGAGTCAAAACTCTAAGGTACAGACAATGTGTGCTCAGAAGCACTTCTTGGGTTTACTTAAATGACATGACTCCTTTTTAGATTCTGCCTTGAATAACAACCCAGACATCTTCTGCAAAGAATACACACAAACTCAATATACTAAAAAAAGGTCACCAGTTGGCCATCCAGAGTCCAGAGTGCACAGTCCATGGGGACTCAGGTATTTAAGAAATAGGTTAACCAAGGGGTGCCTGGGTGGCTCAGTCGGTTAGTCATCTGACTCTTGATATCAGCTCAGGTCATGATCTCAGGGTCCTGGGATGGAGCCCACATCAGGCCCTGTGCTCAGTGGCAAGTCTATATGGGATTCTCTCTCTCTCCTTCTCCCTTTACCCCTCTCCCTGCTCACTCTCTAAAATAAAATAAATCTTTTTTAAAAAAAACCCTCAAAATATCACTAAAAAAAGAGAAAGAAATAGGTTAACCAAGGGACTCTCTTTGGGCTTTCATCAGTGATTCTTCTTTTTTTTTTTTTTTTAAGATTTATTTATTTATTTATTCGAGAGAGAGAGAGAGAGAGAGAGGCAGAGACACAGGCAGAGGGAGAAGCAGGCTCCATACAGGGAGCCCGATGTGGGACTCGATCCCGGGTCTCCAGGATCATGCCCTGGGCTGAAGGCAGCACTAAACCACTGAGCCACCCAGGCTGCCCTCAGTGATTCTTCTTAACCTAAAGGCTAGCTCTGAGTCTAGCTAAGGAATAAAATTCTATAAGTAACATCACCTGTTCTGTCCACTTGTCACTCATTTACTTTATATATATATATATATACACACACATATATATGTATATATATATAATATTGAATTTTTATTTTAATTTTGAAAGGGAAAGTTCCAATATCTACTTTAAATACCTAGGACAAAAAAACATTTTTTTTTTTTTTTACATGAGACAAGATACAACATAAGGATTAGTAAATGCACTCACTTTAAAAAAACAGCAAATTTTCCAGTAGTATTTAAGAAGAAATAGTCTAATAATTGTCATCTTGGATGGTCTCTTCAGTTAATATGGCTTTGGCTAAAAACCTATTTACTTTTTATTTATTTATTTTTTAAGATTTTATTTATTTATTCATGAGAGACACAGAGAGAGAGGCAGAGACACAGGCAGAGGGAGAAGCAGGCTCCATGCAGGGAGCCCGATGTGGGACTCGATCCCGGGTCTCCAGGATCACATCCTGGGCCGAAGGCAGCACTAAACCACTGAGCCACCCGGGTTGCCCCCATTTACTTTTTAACTTTTGGTAGTAATGCTTTGATTTTAGTTTTAAACTTTCCAGCTGTAAAGAGTGTCTAAATATAATTCCAGGACAAAGCCAAAAAGAAGTAGGGCAGGGCCACAGGCCCCAAAGGGAATCAAATCCAGGGGGACACATTCTTTGGCAGACTGAGCAGCCCAGGCAAGCTCCCAGAGCAAGGGGTCAGGTCTTGTCACCATCCCCAGGGATGTTCTAGAGTCTAGTGGATGCATCCTGAGGCTAAGGAAGCCAAAGCATGCACACCCTAGTACAGGTCTAAAAGGAAGGTTGAATAGGTGAGTGTTTAAGTATGAAGATGGGTGATGTCACCTCAATGCTGTCTGGTCTGACCTGAGAAACACATTTTACATTTGTGGACAGGAAATACTACCAAGAAAATCCCCACCGGAATTATCAAGGCAGCCAAGATGCACTTCATGCCTCTTAATCAGAGAATGGGCTAGACTGAAATGTAGTTAGAAATGCTGGTTGGTGTTCAGGTTACAAAGGCAAATCAAAATTGTGGATAAATCAAGGTGTTCACTCCATGTGACTTACTGAACACCACTTTTGAATAGAACAATGTTGGGATTAATGAGGGATGGGAAGAGAAGTTGGCCTAAAAAGACATAAGGAACACATGCTCTTGAGTTTATAACCTTCTCAAGGAGTCTGTAAAACAGAGCTGAGGCTCCCAAAGGCTACTGGGAAGACTGGCACCAAGGGAGCTTTTCAGATACATAGATTCCCAAGACCCATCCCTGGCAGTTCTGATTCACCAGATCTAGGGTGGGTCCATGAGATCTATATTTAGGTTCCCAAGTGATATATGTGAAAAATAGTCGACAGAGCAGAGCAACAGATAAACAAATGTCAACTGGTATGCTGAAGCGGTGTTGGCAAAGTGTGGTGCAGTTACCTCAGGCATCAAAATTATCTCGGGAGTTTGTTTGTTCACTAATGCTCAGGATTCTACCCCAGATTCTACTGCATTTAGATCTCCAGGGGGTAGAGTGAAAGCATATGCATTTTAAGCAATCTCCCCAGGGATTTTTTTTTTTTTTAAGATTTTATGTATTTATTCATGAGAGACAGAGAGAGAGAGAGGCAGAGACAGGCAAAGGGAGAAGCAGGCTCCTCTTGCAGAACCTGATGCAGGACTTGATCCCAGGACCCCGGGGTCAGGACCTGAGCTGAAGGCAGACACTCAACCACTGAGCCACCAGGTGCCCTACCCCCCCAGTGATTCTGATACCCAGCAGAGTTAACAAACTTCTGTCCACTCTAAAGTGGCATGGGTGGACTTGATAACTGAGTGGAGTCTGGCAGAAGCATCCAATCAGAAAACACTGAACTCTGTATTGAACATTGTTTTGAGGCCCTTGTGGAAAAGGATGTGGACTCACAGAAAACATCCATGCTCTCATGGAGTCTCCATCCCATGGGGAAGACAAGAAACAAATAAACAAATGATGTGTCAGAAGGTTGTGATGTTATGAGCAGAAATAAAACTCCAAAGTCTCTGTTTTAGATATATTGGTGGGGGAAGGCTGTAGTAGGTAAGAAGATAAGCTTTACCCAGAGATCTGAGTGGAAGGGGAGCCATGTGAACATAGTGTATCTCGGGCAGGGAGAGGTGTGAACATCAAGGCTCTGAAGGCAGTGTGCCTTGGGAGGAGGGGAGAAACGGCAGCAGACCAGGGGAAGCCGCTGGAGGGCAGGTATCAGGGGTGCGTATGTATTGGTAATGGTGAAGGGGGCAAATCACATATGGCTTTTGTAAGGAAGACACATTTTATTCTAAGGACGATGGTATGCCTTTGGAAGGTTCTAAGGAGAAATGTGACTTGGTATTTTAAAAGGATCACTCTAGGTTCAGCAGAGGGACAGGTGGATGCGAGGACAGCAGTACTGAGACTACTGTAAGAGTTCACTCAGCGATGAGGGATCTTCAGGAGCTGATGATGGTAAGAAACGGTTAGACTAGAAATACAGTTTGAAGGGAGGCCCAATGGAATTTGTTAATCGATTAGATATAGTTGGTCAGAAGAAAAGTCAAGGATGACTCCAAGATTTGTGGTTTAAATAAGTGGGTGAAGGAAGTTAGCTTTTACCAACACAGGAAGTACTGGGGGAGGGGTAGGCTTGGGGAAATGGAACCAAGAAATCAACCTTGGATTTGTAAACTTAAAGAGTTCTCTTGGGTATCCATATGGAGATGTTGAACAGGAAGTTAAGACACAGGTTCCAGGAAGAGAAGGGTCTGGGCTACAGACACAAAGTTAGGAAGTCTGTGAAGATGGTATATAAAGTCATCAGTCAGGATGACTCCACTACCGGGCGAGTTTGGATGAGTAAAAAAGAAGTTAAAAAGATGAGTAGGATTCAGGAAAGGAGACCATGAGGGAGCCATCAGTGAAGAAAGAGAAACATCAAGATAACATGATGTCCCTGGAGGCAGGAGAATAAAGTGTCTCACTGAAAGTGACAACCTCGTCAAATGGCTGCCAAGCAATTAGGAGTGAAAACTGACCAGTGGAAGGTGACATGACAGAGGCTGTTTTTGGTGAAGGTCTGGGACCCAAGCCTGTTTGGGATGGATGGTTTCAAGAGTGAGGTGAAGACATAGTAGAGACTAGGGGTCTCTAGCAGGAATATAACATTTGCTGTTCATGTAACTTTAAATTTTTCTACAGACTACTAAAAAACTAAAAGAAAACTGGTAAAATTAGATTTCAATAATATATATTATTTAGCCCAACATTAAACATTACCATTATAACATGTAATATAAAATATTGAGAAATTTTATATTTTTAAGCTAAGTCTTTGGAATCTGGTATGTTATTTGACATTTACAGGACATCATTTCTGATTCACCACATTTCAAATGCTCCATTGGCTAAACATGGCCAGTGGCTACAGTACTGGGCCTTGCAGGGCTAGTTACTTTTGAAGGGTTCTACAGTAAGGGGGAGCATGGAAATGAGGTAGTGGCTTGGCTGGGGTGGTTAATGGAGGGGGCATCACTGATGATTCTGAGCATATTTAGAGGATGTGATTGGCTACTGTGTGCCAAGTTTCAAGTGGCATCAGGCACTATTTCAGAAGTTTTGCAACTATTCACCAATGTCACCCTCAGAAGAGCATGGTGAGGCAGGTAACATTGTTCCTCCCACCCTCCAGCGACCTCACCCAACCTGGAGAGACAGCATGGATAGCAATACCACTACTCATCTGACAAACGAGGGTTCTGTCAGGAAAATCCTGCTCCAGCTTTCAGCCCCAGGCATAGGCCCTGGGACATCAGTATTAGCCCTAGTTGGAACGCTGGGGAAGGTCCTTGGGGCCATAGCACCAGACTACACAGGTCACTGCTAGAGCCCTGTGGGTGCATCACCATCACAATGCAGTCCCCCCTCCCCACCTCCCTGTGCTCCCTGCCATCCTCACAGCCACACTTAGAAGGGATAACAGGAGTTATCCCTCCACACTCTTGCTTCCAGGACTGCAGAATATCCTGCCTGATATGAAGGCAATAAAGGGAGAAGGCAGGAAAAAAAGCTTTTCAATGCCATTAAGGATTTTCTCACAGTAGTACTGAATGTACTAATGTGGTGTTCAGTCTTTATCTTCTTTTAGATCTGTTTTCTTATGCTTATGTACATGAGTTTCCTCTGATTGTTTTATTCACTCCTACATGAAAATAATTAATAACCCAACCAGAATATTTTAAAAGTGGATAACTCATAGTATACTAGTCTTAGGTCACATTCAACATGTTCCTCTGTCTGAATTCTTTGTGATCACACATCTCCAGAGTTGATCAAATCAGGCTAACACTTCTGGGATTAGAGGCAGAGCACAGCAAAGCAGGAGACAGAAGCCATGGTCTGGTGTTCATCGGTTGCTTGTCCCAGAGCCCGTCTCTCAATTCTCTGATTAGGGGGCTTCTCATCTTCCCTTCGGGATGGCTTGGGAAATTTAAATGCAGAGAGGTGTATGAAGCACACTTTAGAAACTGGAAAGTGCTAACACATTTTCTTAACATTAATGGTAAAGAAAACCTGGTGCCCATGTAAACCATAAAGGGTCTTTTTTTTTTTTTTCAAGATTTTATTATTTATTTATGAGAGACAGAGAGAGAGAGAGGCAGAGACACAGGTAGAGGGAGAAGCAGGCTCCATGCAGGGAGCCCGACATGGGACTCGATCCCAGGTCTCCAGGATCATGCCCTGGGCTGAAGGTGGCACTAAACCGCTGAGCCACGCGGGCTGCCCCATAAAGGGTCTTTAAGGAGGCAAGGCTGCCTTGCATTTGTAGAGAACTTATATAATTATTTTATCCGCCATCTCATCAGAGCCTTACTGAGTTATTTGGCAGGCAAGTTTTGTCCCTCTTTGACAGACAAGAAGAACGAGAACCAAGAGACTAAGTGCCTAAGGCCATACATTTAGCTGGGGGCAGAACTGAGTAGAGAAGGATTGGCCCTCTGTGTAGTGTTCTCTCCACTGTGCCCAGTGGGTCATCTGCCACCACAGTCAGAGATGGGAGTTGTAGAAAGAGTATAGGATGCTGAGTCAGAAGTCCTTGGGTCTAGCCTCACTTGGTCTCTTCCTTGCAGTAAAAACTAGACAAGCTACTTACCTTCTCTGAATAGCAGTTTCCTTGTCTAGAAAAGAGGAATGATAAAAACATCTCTATGGCAGATACTCAATTCATTTCCTGGAAATAATACTCAGATTTTGTCTCCAGTCCCTATCCAGTGTCCATGTATTTCCAGAGGTCTTGTCTCCACACCAGACTCCAGAAATAGGCCCGTGACCCTATCCAAACCAATCACAATACTGAATTCATGAGGCTCAAAAAGATGCATAAGCTTCAGCTGGCCTGGGAAGAGGCCCACTCTCTGTTTCCATGGACCTGGCAGAGCTAGCAGAGCCAACCACCACGTACAGGCTAAGAATGAAGCCAACACTGTGGAAGGCAGAGCCAGAAGATGTGAGAAATAGTCCTGATGATATTCTTTGTGCTTCTGATCAATAAGCCATACCTGAAGTCTGACCTTTACAGGCACATGAGCCAAAAACTTTCCTTTTTTGCTAAGCCATTTTGAGTTGGCCTTCCTGTCCCTTGAAAACTAAAAGGTTCAAGACTGATACAATCTTTTCTCAGGTTTGTTGCATTGAATAAGTTATTGTATGTGACAGCTCCCTGCAAACAATAAACGCCTTTTGCAAACAATAAAAGCAGAGTAAAAGTAATTTATTATCAACTTATTTGGGCAGCAAATAATAGTATTAAAGTATAAGCCTAGACCACTTTCAATTCTTTATAGCTCTGTGATAAGGTGAAAAGAAAAGTTATTCTTGAACTTTAGTGTAATGTCCAATGATTTTATGGAGCATCAGCATTCTGAAATGTGACATGCTAGTGAAGGTTGAGTCACTTACAGAAAAGCATCCACAGCACAGCATGAATTCTGATAACGACCACAATCTTAGATCGCGATGCACTGTAACCATACAGAAGCCACATGTCTTAAAATGAGGAAGAGGTCTCTCTTTCCCAATTTTCACTTCTAAAATTTTCTTAATTTAGTAATTAATAAGTTATGGAAGGAAAAAGGATACAACAGGTAGGATATAGTAGTAATGAACAATTAAAAGAATGAATATAAACTACACATAATTACATATATAGACTAAAGGCACTGAAGAAAAAAGAGGTCAAATGAAAGGGACAGGAGTATCTCATGATTTCCACTGTAAAATGAAGTCATTTTCTCTAAAGATGATAAGGATGGAAGACATCTGTACTGAAATACCACAGACAAAGCAGTCGATATAGAGACTAGCACCAAGTGAGTCCTCATGGGACACCCAAGAGGCTGATGTGACCTTCCCCATTTCATAGATGAGGAAACTGATGCCCTATGAGGCTAAGTCATTGTCCAATTCCCACAGTGAGGGACAAGTCTTTTGCTTCACTCTGTTTCTCTGGGCCAAGTCCCTCTTCCAAGCCCTCCTTTTTTCTGCCTTGCTGTGAAAGGACAGATCTTTAAGGAAAAGTGGAGTGCAGCCTTGCTGATGCTGCTGCCTTGATCAGTAGCAAACACTAAATTTTAAAATTTTCTTTTATTCTGAATTGATGACTATTAAACTGTCTTATGTAGATCTAGGGAAGTACCAATAAATAGCTGCAAAGAATGTTAACCTGAAAATGAAATCAGTGAAAAAAAAAATCAAGGAAGTTATTTTGCAGGAAGTACACATTTCACAGGGATTTTCCAGTTTACATTTACTTTACCCTTGAGAATCTAAAAATAAACCCTGAGCACCCTTAAGCCCCACTGTCGAAGTCTCTGGCCTCATATAAGCATGATGAAACTTGGATGCTTTAAAGAATTTGTAGGTTTGGGACCTGTGCTTCTTAATGATGGTGGGGAGGTTTGTTGACCACTCTGAGGACTGAATGAAAGCCATTTAACTTTGATTAGAAAACAAAGAAAAAAAAACCCCAAAACTTTTTTTTTTTTCAATTTCAGGGAATTCATGAATCATAGGCTTATAGTGCCCAGTTTAAAAGCAGGATGGAAAGATCTGTGAAAAATAGGAACTTAATGGGAACTACCTCAGGCAGAGAGATACCCCACCTTTAGGGGTCTCCTTATTAAAAAATACCTCCTCCCACAGACACCTGTGGTTGAAAAATGCCAACACCTGCAGAAAGGTTGCTAGTCCTTCATTCAAGTTGATGATTTTTTTTCCCCCTAACATCTCCCATGGTGTGTGTGTGTGCCTGGACCAGGTGGGAGAGGAGGCAGGTGGGTAAATGTATATCCAACCATGCAGGTGGTAGGGCTGGCCAGAAGAGGGCCTATGGTAGTCCTGGACACCAGTGGGAAAGAGGCACGAGAGCCAAAGAGAAGATATTACAGATGACTGTCTTATTTCAAAATTCTACTCAGAGCTGGCCCTCTGCCCAGGGATGCAGAATGAATAGCTCTTCCCATTTTTCTTGAACACAGACAGCAAGACCCCCTTTCCAAGACTCCCATCTCATGACAGTAACAGCTTCTGTGAACTAGTCTGGGAATCTCACCCCATTTATGACACAGTTTCCTTGGGAAAATGAGTACTGAATTCTAAATCATCTGCTTCCTAAATGAACTTTCTAAACATAATCCACTTACACGTCAAACTCTATCTATGCTTCACTGTGGGTGTTCAGATAACACATGAGCTTTTACGAATTTGGGTCTAAGAAGTCTGTGGACTCCCAATTCCTGTCCCTCAGAGAAGAAACTAGGCCCTTCCTCCAAAGCCGTATCTCACTGTGAGTCTACTGGCAGCTATTAGAAATGAGAGGTATTTTAGCTCGTGGTCTCTACCCCTCCCTTCCTCCTCTAGATGTTGGTTAACAGAGGTCCCACTGAGGTCACGAGTTAATACTCTCATTGCATCCCTTCTTTACCACTGACTTGCTGACTAAATGAGGATTTATCACTTAACTTTTTGATACCTTTCTTTTTATAGCTACAAAATGAAGCTGGGTTGGCAAGTGGGGACAAACAAAAAATGAGCTTCTTGGGAAAATAATATGTGCAGATGGATATTCCATTTCTAGCAGGCAGGGTAAGATACATAGCAATCTGCTAATCTGGTGTTAATGACATTTAAATTAACTCCTCTTCAGGGAGGAAGAGGAAATGATAATAATTAATACTGAATAAGTGCTTTCAAGTCTAAAAGACATTTTTATATTCACTATCTCATTTGATCTTTACTAAAACTTGGGAAGGCTTGTATAATAGGCATTGTTTTTACCTCTGCTTAACAAGCCAAATGACTTGTCCAAGGTCATCCAGGGAGTGAAAGAGGCAGTGGTCAAAGTGTCAGTGGTCAAAGCCAGGTCTTTTATTTTCAAGTTTGATCTCTTTTCTACTTGTTCTATGTCCTGCCCTATTTTTCCTGATTCAGTCTATCATCTAACTGGTCAGCAAAGGAAGATTATTGGTCTGCACTATGGACAATAAGCACAAAAGATGAGAGGTCCCAGAGACATCCTATTCTAACTTATTCTATCTAACTAGTCTAACTTAAATATGTCCTATTCTAGTTTATCCAGCCTAACCTATTCCAAGTCAGCAAAGGGCAGTTCCTTAGGGATGCTGGAAACAGGAGCATGACCCATCTCGTTCACAAATACTGCTGGCTCATCATTGGGGAGGATTTTATTATTAGGAAAGGAAAATAAAACCTCAGGTTACTGCAACATATAAGCAAAGGATAAACTTTTTTTAAAAATTTATTTATGTATTTGAGAGAGAGCAAGAGAGAGAGAGAGAGAGAGAGAGAGAGAGAGAGCAAGAGCACACAAGTGCCAGCAAGGGGAGGAGTGGAGAGGGAGGGGGAAAGAATCTCAAGCGGACTCCTCACTGAGCAGAGTCCAACATGGGGACCCCAAGATCACAACCTAAGCAGAAACCAAGAGTTGGACGCTCAACTGATTGAGCTACCCAAGGGCCCCAAGGACAGTTAATCTTTAAAAAAATGATTTCACCTGAGAAAATTTTTATCTTTTTTGTCACAGTCTAGAAATATGTTCTAGGCAGACCAAGCCAGCCAAGAAGATCTCATCCCTACCACCAGCATGTTCATTATGACATTGCACCTGACAATCCATATAAGGGCAGGTGTGTGATGGCTCTAGTTTCCAATTCAACTCCATGGGAAAACAGCCCATCTATAGGACCTATTTAAGGTATAGCCCTAATCTGTTCCTCAAATATCTGGTGACCATGTTCTGACCCTAAGCACTGGCTTCAGGAGAGGAGGGGAGGCAGAAGGCAAGATAGTGGGCATTAGATTAGTCCTGCTGCTACAGAGTCAAAAGGAGAGTCTGTTCCCTGGAGAAGCCTTCTGTTTGTGTGCACCCAAAAGTGAAGTCTCCTTAGTTGAGGCAGACTGAGCACGTTTATCCTTTAAACCTAAAAACCACAATTATGACAACACTGATCAAGATACAGAATAAAAACTACCTCATATTACAAACTAAAAAAAATTCCAAAAACACAAGAAAAATATCAGTGACTATTTGTCCAACTTTGAAAATCATTAACACCAAGATTATCAAAGGCAGAAATCATTACGGAAACCATAAAATTGAAGACATACGCAATGTCATATAATTGAAAAGTTAATGATAAATTCGCTAAAAGTTAACTTTCTTTACTATGTAAGAAGTTTTTAAATAGCCAGGAGTTGGTGAAATACAAAAATACCAATAGAAAAGTGGACACAAACACACAATTCACAAATGAATGGGTCCTGGCTAAAATAAGCACACAGTGACCTCAGCTATCAAGTATCAAGCATGGAGGGGTACAGACTAGGTCATTAAGAAAGGCTGTCTTTAGGCTGGGAGTTGTGGATAATTTTTGCTTTCTTTGTTTATATTTGGATTCTAGAGTTTTTGTACAGTGAACATGGACAATTTTGGTAAGCAGTTATTAAGTGAAAAACTAAGTTCAGAACACTGTGGGAAATGTGAAATATAGAAACAACCTCTTCTCCCTCAAGGAAATTTTCCTAGTACTACAGGAATCTCTGGTTAATTTACCATCAGCATTGTTTAGGAAATACAGTAAGATGAGAAGAATGGATTCTTAAAAAGCTTATGACACATCATGAAAAACCTAGAAAAAATCCACCACTTAATTTTTTGATACAAAAAAAGTTCTTTTCTCGAATGATCTGATTTATATTTATGCATTAGTTCCCTTGAAAACTTTAATCTATAGGTAAGAGTGCAAAGTTAATGCATAGTCAAACTGTTAAGTAGTTTATTTCTTCTAAAGGCAGAAGGTCCAAAATGTTTCTTTCTATATTCTTTTTATTTTTCCTAAAATAAAAAGTAACTCTACCCCCTCATTTTTATCACGTTTAAATCTACAAGTGAGGCTCTCTTTGGTACAAAATTATTTTCCCATTTTTATTGAGCTACATTTTCATCCACTCCCTCCGACAGAAATTCAGTGTGAGAAAGGATTTTTGAGATCATTTGATACCCTCCCCCCTTGACTGAAATGAGGGCTGAAGGCCCACAGAGGTTCAATTATGACAACCAAGCTAAAAATAACTCAGGCTAGCATAGTTTATTGCTTCTTTAGACTTGTTCTCATTTCAATTTTATACTCATAAACTAGCAGAATTCTTTTACATTATACAGTAGTTTGACTTATGAGTTCAGCTGAGTGCTTAAAACACTGTCTTCTGTCAGGACATGCCGGTGATCATCCCCCGAGC
This sequence comes from Canis aureus, assembly GCF_053574225.1. NCBI lineage: Eukaryota > Metazoa > Chordata > Mammalia > Carnivora > Canidae > Canis > Canis aureus. The sequence goes on from NC_135636.1 coordinate 17,167,640, forward strand.
TGATGCTACAGCGATGAGTGCAGAGCATGTGTGACTGGTGTACATCTGCACAACTTCGATGGTTCCTGTCACAGCTTGGCCACAACCCCCAATGAAGCATAAGGCAGAGAACTCAAAAATCTTACTTATATACCCACTTTCAGGCAACACTGGTAAACTAAATGCCATTTTTAATTTCTAAAAGAATCACAGATTTGTACAGCTTCGTTTTTTGGGTTTTTTTTTTTTTTTTTTTTTTTTTTACAGCTTTGGTTTAAAAGTAAAAGAGTAGTTTAGAATTTTGAACTTTCTTCTGAATAGCACAGGATCCAAGTGAACCATTAAGGTGCAGAATTGATGCATCTTTAAGAAAAAAAGAGGCTCTGTGTGAATTACATTTTTTTTTAGGTCACCAGAGTAGCCTTCAGTACCCTGATCTGGCAGATTACAAGCTCCTTGAAGGCAGACTACAAGCTTCACTTTCTTATTTTGTCTTTGTTTTCCAGGGCCTACCAGAGCTCCTGGCAAAGAGTGAGCATTCAGCAAATTATGATTAAGTGCGATGGTAAGGACAGATAGGAAGGATATCTGGAGCGTAGGAGGGCCTGTAACCAATGCCCTACCAGATTACAATGCTCTACCTGAAAGGTCCCAGATATATACAGAGTTCTAGTTATACAATAAAGTTATTACTTTGTAGAGTAATTACTTTGGTGATTATGGGCTATTGATTTTAATAAAGAAATAATAAAACTAATGAATAATTTTTAATTTCCTCAAAGCCCCAGAGCTTTACATCTGAGGGGGAAAAAAAGCAACCTCTACACAGGGACATGGGTTTGTAAATATGAAAGATAATCCTGTTGAAATGGAATATAACTGCGTGCAATCAAAATTCACTTTATGCTTTTCATGTTTCTAGGGAAAAAGGTAAAGGGAAAACAAACGAAACAAAACAAACAAAAAAAAAGGTAAAAATCCTCAGAAAGACTTCCCAGCTCCGTTCCTAGCAATAGGTCAAAAACCGAGGCTACAAGGGCCTCAAGATTTCTTATGAGAAACTGTAGTAAGAAAAATATAGTGACTCATCTCATAATAATGCCCTTTCTTCCCAAAGTACACATCACAATTCCCACATCCCTGGCACAGGGGCACTCGGTGCAGAGCTATTGCAACACGGAGCATCTCCCTGCACCAACACCCCTCAGTGGGTGACAGAAATGCCGATGCTGGGGTAACAGACCTCCCCAGTGCTGGGGGAGGGCATTAGGGGGTGGCATGGCTGCTCTCATTCTGCCCTCCAAAGAAGGGAGATTTCTCCCTTTGTATTGCTTGATCTGGAACAGTGGTTCTTTTGTACAGCCACCTTTAAGCACTGGGGAGCTAAGTGCAGCTGGCTTCCTTCTGCACAGGCTGAAATAATCCCCTGGCAGAGCTGTTCTGAATAGGCACTCCCAGATTTCCTAACCAACTGTCATTTAGATACTGAGGAACCAAAAAGAAAAAGAAAAGGGGGTGGGGGGGAGGGGGGGAGATGAAGGAAAAGGAATCTGCTACTCAAGGCACAAGCAAGGGGCCCAGGCTTTTGCTTAGGTACTGGCTCCCTCCCCTATCACTTCTGGGGCCATGGAAGACTGTGTTCAGTAAATACTGATAGGAAAACAATTGATGTTTATTGACAAAAACACTTCTCCAATACAGCTATTTAGGAAGCCAATTTCCCAGGCCTTGCCCAGTCAGACATTCCTAGAGAATAACTACCAACAGAAAGGAGACAGATCCTGCCCTTTGGTGAATATCAATGTAAACTGATAAAGAATTCAAAGCTTTCCAGAAGTTCAAGGAATACTCACACAGCCAGATATCACTGGCTTTGGGCATTTGAAGTATGTAACAAACAGTATGCATGCCTTCTCTCTGATAGATTTAAGGATGGGAAGGAAATATGGTTTATTGATCCTCAAATGGCTGAGACAGGTGGGCTCTACCGAGGTCAAACATCAGTAAGGTTAAAGCTCCAAGGCACTGGTGGTGGAAGGACCATGCTGTTGGCTTGATGGGCCATTTGCAGGAGGGCCCTCTGCTAAGCCTGCGTATTTCACTCTTTATAGGGACAATAAGCTTAAGGAGGTGGTGGACTGCAGCCTGAAAGGAAGGGAGGTGCACAGGTGAGCAGGCCAGCAAGAAGGGGTACACAGAGCCTATGTCCAGGTAGGGAGCTGGTTAGTGGTGCTGATTAGCTGATTCCCGTGTATGTGGCTGAGAAAGTGTGTATGTGAAGGCAGGGTCAGAAGTTTGGAAAAAGAGCAACTGAAGAGACAGAGACTGAGCACATCTAAAGACAGTCACTAAAACAACTAAAGATCCTCATGATATAAACTCTGATAGTGTTATCACTAGAAGTCAGAACACACTGAGGATAAGAAAACTAAACTGGTTCGTGTAAAAGGCTCAGACTGTCAATTTTTCAGAATGAAAACCTTAACATTTAGGAAGTCCTCCCAATTACAGGATTTATATGACAGCAGCTATATAAAAATCAGTATAAAGACCAGTGCCCCTAAGGAGGATAACATTTCATTTGTATTGAAATGTTTTAATCCACCTTTAATAATTTAAGACATTAAGTATTAATATTACATATCATACAAGATCTAATTTCTTTTGTATTCCATCTGAAACAATGACACTTCTTGTTAATAGTTATTTTCTTAAACCACAGATCAATTTCTTCACTGCCCTGAGAATCAGTTGTTATATTATAGCTGTTTCCCAAAAGCATTACTACTTTAGTATTTATTACTTTACTAAGACAACTCTTAACATCCTGGAAACATTTCAAAGAACACATTTTTAATACTTCTCACCAAATTTGTTTCGATTTATGTTATTTAATTGATAGATGAAGAAATAAGGGTCCCACTGGCTTTTCCAAAAGATTCATCTGCTCCAAACAAAAGCATCTCTACTCTTTGCTTTTCCTAGGTCAGTCTCTATGCATTTATTTAAGATGAGGTAAGAAGCTGGTTCGAGACCATGTGGGCCAAATTTCATATTTTGTGTGGATTAAAAAATAATAAACATAAGGAGTAATCTAATATTCCCATAAATTATTTTAGAAGCATAATAATCATATCACACTTCATGTCCTGGTTTCACATCTGCGAGATTTTTTTTCTCTTTGTTAAAGTTCAAGTAATATATCCAAAATTATGGGGAAAAAAAAGTCTGCACAGAGGTAAGTTCTGATAGATCGGATTGTGGCTGCAGCAAGATACACAAACAAACATACACATACACACACACACACAGGTGCACGCCAAGTAGACGCTCTCGAGTGTATATGTTAAGCTTACAAGACAAAGCTGCAAGCTACAACATTACAGGTGAGTTTTCTGCATCTGCTTATCTGCACAGAGAACATCAATGAAACACAAATGAAACAGGACCTAAAAAAAGCTTAGTAAGCCTGAGAAAAGATACAGAAAAGCTCTATCAGCAAAGAAACAACACACTGGGGAAAAGTACTGATTCTCATGAAAATGTGATTCACCATGGAATAAAATTCAAAAGCCACTGACCCCAATGAAAGCTTCCAGTGGAAACATGTGGATTTTGCTTCATTTCACTGAAAGACTTTACTTTATCTCATTTGAATATTATTATAAGTACCATCACAGTTTTTGTGATATGTTGCTTTCTCATTTAAAACTGATGTAGAGGGGTGCCTGGATGGCTCAGATGGCTAACTGTCTTCTTTGGGCTCAGGTCATGATCTTGGGGCCCGGGAAATCAAACCCCACATCAGGCTCCCTGGCTGAGTGGGGAGTCTGCTTCTCCCTCTGCACCTCACCCTGCTCATGCTCTCTCTGTGTCTCAAATGAATAAATAAAATCTAAATAAATAAATAAATAAATAAATAAATAAATAAATAAATAAATAAATTTGAAGTAGAAAAGACATGGCTGATCAAACTAAATTTTCAAGGGTCTTCAGAAAACAAACAAAAACACATCAGTTAATATCATCATGCAATAGCTGGAACATTTTTGGTCCCTTAAAACATGCACTGAATGCTGGATAGCTGAATGATAAATAACTGAAGACAATACCTTTTATATTTATATATAATAAGTTGTCATTTAAGCAGATTTATTTGTAGAATATTTTTGTACATACCAATTCTTCATTCTGACTTGACAAAAGATCACGACTGAATGAAAGCTGACTTACACAGACCACAAATCTGTCGGGAAATACACGGAGCTCTGCACAAAATGAAGAAAATCAAGTTACTAAAGGCATCAAAAATCTATGAAAACAGAAATGCTTGGTACCAGATTTTTTCAGTTATAGTTATAAGCATGTATGTATACAACATATGTCTCTTCTCCTCGCCTTTCAGTGTTTGCCATCAGCAGGGCGGAGCGAGCACAGAGCTCTGGGGAGCACCCAGGAGGTTGCAAATTGGTCCACCTGAGCCCCTGGACCATTATGTTCTATCCCATGAAACCCCCAGGCAGGGCCCTTGCAGCCCTCCCACTGTGTCAGTTTGCTGTTTTCTGACCAGAACCCACATTTGGGAAATAGGATCAATGTTCTCTAATGAGTGTGCAGATTTATACAGGAAAAGGAAGAATAGGAAATAAGATCTGAAAACCCATCAATGTTCTTACTAATTAATTCTTTTACTTATCATCTCTTTGGTCAACTGGTCTTAGATCGGTCCCCTAAAGTAGAGGGCAAATTCCCAATCTGAATTAGGCTATGAAAACAGCAGGGTCATTAATAGGAATAATTATAAGGAAACGGTAAAATATGTGATAGTTAAGATGATAGAATTACACCACAGTCACACTAAACTATCATTACAACTTCTTAAAGCAAAGCCACTGACTTATGGGTGGGGAAGGCTGAAAAGAATCACAGAACTGGACGCCCCAACACTCAATGAAAAAGAGAATTTATACAGGAAAATGGCAAATAAAATGGTAAATGCCACCTTTATCTTTCCTCCTCTCTAACCTGCCTGCCTATCCATCCACATGTACTTATGCAGCCTCCATCTATCTCTGGAGTGATGTTTACCTGATGCTAGCAGTGTATATTCTGAGTGGGAGGTGAGGACCTTCTCCCTTCTTTATATTTGATTGTATCCCTCTAATATTTTTATAATACACATGTATCATACTTACAACACAAAGCCATTTTTCTAAAAGAGAAAACTTCTCTTAGATGTGACCAATATTTTCAAAGAGGGATAGTATGAATCAGATAAGTGAATCCTTTTGCATACATTGTTCATTTCTAACAATGGATGACAATGTGAGGAACAGACAGAGGCAGAACTCCTCTTAGCCTGATACAACATGAAGGTGTTGATTATGCAAGCACACAACTTAAACACAGTTTAACACTGTACCACCTGGCTAAGTTAAATTATACCAAAGGCCTAATGAGTTGATGCTCTAGTAATAGCCAAGTCTTTATCTCTCCTTTAGACTACTGATGTGTTTGTCCTTGGTGATCACTCCTCCCTATTCTGATTCATCCTACTCAGTGCAAGTAGGTTAACAGTACTAAAAAAAAAAACCAGCTCCACTTCTCCTGCTCAAAACCCCATCCTGGCTCCTCAGTAGCTACCACATGACCTGCAAACTTCAAAGCCCTCCCTGTGTGGGGCCTAACCTGTCATTCTGGTCTTACCCTTGTTGTCCTCCTCATGTAGAAATCTCCATTTCAAAAAGCCTGAGTGTGTTGAAACTGACCTCTCAACGATGTTCTATCTGGCTACGAGACTAGGGGTGGATACTGAAAAGCCAAAAATAAAACCAAAACAAAAAAACAAAAAAACCCACCCTTCCTCAAAAAAACCCCAAAGTCATTAATATTTATTTATTAATTCTTTTGTAAAAGATTATTTATTTGACACAGAAAAAGAGAGTGTGTGTACAAGCAGAGGGAGCAGCAGACTCCCCAGTGAGCAGGGAGCCTGATCCCAGGACCCCAGGATCATGACCTGAGCTGACGGCAGACACTTAACTGACTGAGCCACCCAGGCACTCCATTCTTAAAATTTCTTAATGGGGTAAGTGGTAAGTAGTCTGCTTCTCACTTTCAGGAAGGAGGAACTGAGCCACAGAATTCATTATTTATCCCCTGTCATTATTTATCCCCTGTCAATTTTCATAACATTGAAATACACCTCAGTAGATCAGAATTCAAATTCAAAATGATCATTTCTATCCAATAATTCCTCTGATTTGTCCTTCCATTTCTTTCTCTGAAAAATAAGAATGCTAGAATGATGAATTTTGAACATTTGGGGGCCAGGTATTGTATACACAGAAAGAAACTTCTATACACCTTTTCTTTGCTTAGATCACAACTGAGAATTTTATTATTTTAATATTTAAATAAAGTAAAGATTTAGATAATAGCAATCTCTACCATACAGGGTAGCTAGGCTTCATTTTAATAGCAGAAAGTTAACTGGCTTATTTTACTAAGAGAATTGAATAAAGTGGAAAGCTCCATTAGGAGAGTAAAATATTTGAGTGGCACTTAACAGTTTAAAAAGTGAAGATAATTGTTACGATTCCAAGAGCAAATCTCCATATAGTTTATTTTCAAAGTCCCTGTTTCATATCTTATATATTAAAATCATCCAAGGAAGTTCAGTTAGATTTTCTTTCCAATGTTCAGATCAGCTTGGAGAATTGTCATTAGCATCTGACTTTGTTGTTGTTGGCTGGATATGTTTGACATCATTTCCCAAGTGGACATCTTGACTTGGGGAAATGAGGAGGGAAGCTGGCCTTGTCACACACCTAAGAAAGGCTCTGACAGCTCTGGGCTGGGAAAGCATTTTCTCGTGTACACACTTGTTCTATATCCCAGGGACTTGGTGTGCACAGACAAAGATGAAGTGATTCATAGTTTAACTGCCTGTCAAATCATTCTGGAAGCTCAATGAAAGTGCTGAGATGCAGCAGGAGAGTGAAGCATAATGTGGCTCCACTCACAGTTCTCAGGCAGTGAAAATTGAAAAAAATCACAAACGTTTAGAAATATTCTTAATTAGCACTTCAATTTCACAAAGGCAATGAAGCAAGTTGAAATCTTCATTCTTTAATTTTCATTCTGTCTAGAGTAAGTTAATAATCAAAATGCCTGACAACTCAAGAAATCAGTTTCTTACCAGCACTCTGTGAGCCCCTGAAACAGTGAAGTCGTATCCCTCTCTTGAGGAAATAGGCTGTGATTTGAAAGCCATACCCTGTAAAGTGAAAGAGGGCATCATTAGACCATAAGCTTGTTTGCCACTAAATTCCATAGGCCTCCCCAGTGCTTATTACATAGCATGTGTTCAATAATTATTT